>NC_090937.1:1084266280-1086766280 GCF_040938575.1 Ambystoma mexicanum | reverse complement strand
GCGCAGGAGCAGTATCACTACGTACCACCGCTCACAGCTTTTCTACTGAGGGAGAGGCCTGAAGGGGTGATTCAAGTTCAGGGAGGGCTGCAACTGTGCCCCAACGCCTCCGCAGAGACCAGGTGAGCCTAAGAGGTGTAAGTATCCATTCGCGCTACCCCTTACTTTTCCGAATGGAGTTGGTGTATCGTACCAATTACAGATGTACATAGGAAATGTTGTTTAGTGTTTCAGGAGGCTCTCTTTTTCTGTTAACAGTGCATGATAAATCTGTACCGCACACTACTGGCCGAGATAACTGCAGATGAGCAATATGGATGTTTCCTAGGGACACCGCACCTCGTCGTAAGTGCAATTACATTGCAACTATCCAAGGACTCCATTAGTGGCCGCATGTCCGCATCTTCGAATGTACTTGTAAGTAGTTGGGGAAGGGCACATGTTTTACGTTCCATACCTAGACCGATGCATAGGTCATCCACTGTATGCTGGTAACACCGCTCCTGTCGCTAGCCCTACGGATTCATGCAGTAGGCTACTGCATTTAAAGTACTGCTGCCGACTTCCTGGGTGGCTCTGCAAACCTACTAATGTGTGGCTATAGTACTCATAACTGTATAAAGGCCACTGGGAAACAAGGAACAGCAACATTCAATGTCACATGGGCGTGGTAAATGTTACATTACTTAGATTTATCTGCTGCTTGCCTTTCCATGACCTGTTAAAGAGATACATTGTGTGTGCACTCAGCAGTGTGACTGAAAGTATCAAGAGGTCGCCTGTCGGTCGTACAGTTGAAGAAAACATGTAACTGCAGGTGTGACAGTTTGTACTAAGTCTGCAAAATGGCAAAGCTTGTGCACCTTCCTCATGCACATACTAGTGCATGCAAAGGCAACTAAAAAAACAGCAGAATATGCAGAGAGCAAACAACCTTAGTGGTGGTTAGAAAAGCACGTTAGCTGCATGGGTCGCACACAATAAATTGCTTCCTGCTGCACGTAATGAAGCTGTGTTTCCCGTTGTTGTAAACATTCTTGTATTCCACAATGTATGCATATCCGTGAATGCAATCCCTAACACTAATGGCGTAGCATACAGTGGTTATACTGCATGTGACGACAACTGAAATGAAATCACAGGGGGACCAGTGGGCAGGCTACTGCCCTTCCAACAATTACGTATCCTACTTTCATGTACAGCATTGCCCACAACTGCTACAGACAACAAGAGGGGCACTCTTGTAGGGCAGCAGAGCTCTAAAACAACCTTAGCAAACCATGTGCCACACTACAGACCCTTACCCGGCAAAGGGCATTGCATTGTGCATGTACTGGAACATGTAAAGAGGGAAGGTACTTCGAAGTGCATGGGAACGTTCCTTACGGGAGCATTACAATGACTGGCACCTATGTACGTGAGGGCCACCCAATAATTCTGTCTCCTGGCCGGTCCCCAGTGCAGCAGGAGTCCCTCTTCCTATTGCCGCACATCCTAAGCAACTCATTGGACAATACCCACAGTTCCATTTTCGTGGCAGCCACCCGCAAAATCCCTACATGTGACTTTTGTGCCAAATACAGGCGTGGGGGAATAACTTGCAACCAGGGCAGGGGGAGTTTGTAGTAAGGGGCGACTCTTAAAAGAGTCTGTTTTTTCTTTTGTGTAGATCCTTCTACAAAAGCACCTTTTTTGTCTGTTTTTAGTAGCTTTTGTGTTTTCGTCTACACACATTCATTCAGTAAACTCTTCACCGCATCCTGTAGACGAGCAAACAAAACTGCATTGCCAATAGATGACAACAAAGTGCAATTATCTTGGGAAAACTCAGCATTTCGACAAGTAATAAGGTCATTGTTGCAGAAGAACATCCCACGAGCAGACAAAAAAGTATACATGCTTCAGTTAATGAGACACCTTCCTTCGGCTGGCTCGTGTGGGATATTTTGACCCACTCAGCTGTGCTTACTAAATCATGTTGCTGCATTGGTGCAAGAAACAGCACAAAAGGGCTGCGCTGACTCCTGTGCGCACCAAGATCTTAAAACTGCGTTTTGTAATAACCAGAAAATGGCTGCACCGCCCTGCCAACACACATTTCAGGTGGGGGGGGGCAGAGTATTCACTGCCGTAATGTGCCAGTGTGCTCTGCATCATTTAACATGGAGTGAAATGAAAGAGGCGGCATCATTGTGCTGAAAACCCAAAATGCCTCTTTAAAATGTCATCTTTTCAACCTTCAAAGTGCTGTTTGTCGCCAAATTCATCAATTCCACCTGAACCACCGTGATCGAAAAGGCCCTGTAATGCCCAGGATCAGTCTTGAGTCACAGAAGAACCGGGCATCATTTGAATGACAGCTCCTGACAAATGTAACCTTCAGAAATCAACCAGGGGCTGTGTTTTTCATTTACACGGGAAACTCAGCTATTTCTTTGCAACAAGTATCTAGAATCAGCTGTCCAAAGAAAGACTCTAAACAGATGACTGATACATGTATCCATGCTGCAAACAACTCCAGCACTCAAGGAAAGGACTTGAGCTGGCCAAAGTGTATATTTGCTGCAGAGGAAAACCAAATTTTAAGAAATAAGTGAAATGTGCTTTTTCCTGAATGAAGAGCAAAATTGCCTATTTTTAAAGTATATTGTTGTGTAAAGGCTTGATTATTTAAGAATGTAAAATGATTTTCTACTGTTAGAAATACACCTATAGAATGTTTTAATTCTATAGGTTTAAAGTAAAGATTTAAAAGGAAATCAAAGCTAAAAGCCAGGCTGAGTTGGCAAACTTTATTTTAAAAAAACCTGCTTTGCAAGTTGCTAGCCCCGAGAAAGGGTGACACCTCAAACTGCTGGCACAGGAAAGGCTAATTGCTAGCTTGGAGGCTTTGAATACCCAGGACAATGGGACTTCCCAGTCCTCAGACATTTGTCTTTGCCCCAGGCTAAGACAATAGCAGTTTAAGACACTCACCCTTCAAGTGGGAGGGGCAGGAAGCTTCAGTCAAAAGAGAGAGGCCCCTCACCCTGCTTCAAAGGAATTGACATTTGCTTACAGTTGGGAAAAAGAAAAAAAAGACCTGCTTAAGTGACAATGGACTTCCTTTTGGTTTTAAAATGCCTATTTTGTAACTAAACTTCAAGACATTTAACTTTGCAGCAAGAATGAGGAAAAATGTGAAAAGTACATAATTATAAATTGAATTTAATGCTTGTTCTGTGAAGACTTGGTAAGACTCACTACTGCACAAGGAACAGAAGTTGTAAAGAATGACCAATTGTGCGGAAAGTATTAATGTGCAAATATAACATATGTCATATTTGCACATTATAAATACAACATTTTGTACACACATCCCAGGGGTAATTGCGCATCTATGTACAAAATTGGGACATTTTAGGCCAAATCTCTCATAGTTAAAATTGCCAAAATGTAGCAGAAAGGCAAAACAAGGTCCCACAGACTTGGGGTTTGGATTTAAATGTGACCCACAAAATATGTAACCTGTGCATCTGATTTTCTCAGAGGTGATAACTATATAAATATGTATTTGTGGGAAAGTTAGATTTCTGGTCCCAATAGCTAGGGGTGGTTTCCAGACATTGTAAAAAGTAACATCATATACATGGCATCCTTTTTTGTGATCCAATCAGCGAAAAGCAAGGCAGAGACTGTGCTTTTGCCCAATCCTAGCATAATGGGTGTGGACAGTAAGCCTACCCCTGCCATATACTTTAGTGATGTCATTTGGCATGATAAATAAGGGAACCTGACAGCACACAGACACACTGATTCCTGACTTCTTCCTGATTGTCTGCGTGGTGTCCTGATTTCTTCACCTTTGATCCTGATTCCTGATATTCAGTGCAAAACCAAGGCCTATGCATTGCTGACTCCATTTTCAGCTAGGCCTCAGATTCTAAACAAATCCCAAAAACCCAAGGGAAGCATTCTGATCCAGTCTGGCTTGCTACTACTAAATTCATGCCTGCTGCAAACTCGCCATCCCACTGATCTCCAGTCTCCAGTAACCAGAAGTGCAGTCCGGTGACCAGATTTGCCCAGCTGACCCTATCCCGCCCAATGTTACCTGCTGTCCTTGGTTAGACCCGATCCGTGTGATGACCAGAACCCTTGATGGTCCAAAATCCTAAATTAAAGTGGACGGTAAGTATTAATAGGAAGCATAGAAACTCATAGCATACCTTGCCTTGCTTTGTTCCATCCCAATCTCTAAACTATCCTATCCTTACCTTAAGAACTTGCAACCGAATGTGTCAGAATCCGTATTGCCACCCTGTCTTCGATTCCTTGTGCTAGTGCTAACTTCTTTAAATAATTGTGTCTTGTGAAATCCTAAATCTTTAATCCTCCCTCGGGTAATCGGACTGGGTCCGCCATGGCGGGCGCAGAGGTGCTGGGGTTGGTCCCGTGGATCAACTCTAGAGCTTACTGTGTTTCAATCTGGTAACCTAGCCTGAATGCCCTAATGCCCTAGTGCCCTAGTGTAGAGAATAACTATCCTTGTAAAAATCGATTTCTGTTTTCTTTTTCGCTCCTTTATCTTCCAAAAACGCCTCTCATTCAACATTGCAAAACTCACTCAATTTAATAGTTAGAGACTTCATTTCAACTCTGGATTATACTTAAAACCCATAGCTACATCCCAACCCAATAACCGCACTCAAAATCAGTATTTCACCCGTTTTTCTTAAAACCCGTTTGGTTAATTTTAGGTGGGAATCCGCATTTCTGTCAAGTTTTACACGTGTGATTTTCATTCTAAATTATTTTCAACCTTCCATTTGGATTCAAATTGTTTACTCTTGCTTAAACTATAGCTCATGATTGTTAGCAGCTTTCCAATGTTGCTCCCATAGAAATTACTATTGATTTAAGGATTTTTGCACACATTCATTGTTTTACACAACCAATTTCGAATGCCATTTTAAAGTGTAAGATTTCAAATCCGTTTTTCTCTCTTGTGTGGGGAGGGAAGGTTGTATTCAAATTCTGTTTAATGTTCTTTATTCCTGAATACCTGCTGCTTCCTTATATCTGTTCAGAACGGCTTATTTGTGGGTTGAGGAATATTGCAGGAGGAAATTCTAATTTAAGTGCTATCCCTCCAAACAAGCCAAAAGTGGTCTTTTCTCTCATGTTTTATATTTTGTGTTGCTAAAAGTGAATTTAACTGCCTTACATACTTACATACTACCAATTGTCACCACATTGGTGATTGCTGCTCCCTATTACAAAGCATATGTTTGATTTGAATTTTAAATAAATAAATACTACCTTTACCTACCAGCCTGATTCCTGGTCCATTGTCACCTGGGGTATTTTAAGAAGGGGTGTGATATGAGTGGTATATCACTCAGAACATTGGAACCTATAGACATAATAAACTAAGCATTTCAGCTGTGCGCTGCATACTAGGCTGAGATCAGGGTGTATCGCCTGATTGAAATACTTAACACTCGGAACAACATCCATGGGCAGTAGGCCTTACTGTTTTGCGGTATTATAGATGAGGAAAGCACCTTGGCGGTGGGAAAAAGCGTCCTCACGACATCCAGCAACCTCCTCAGTCTACGGAACAAATGTAAGCAAGGCAGGTAATCCATATGCATGCCACCGTAATGAATTACAATAACATCTACTACTGGAAACGAGGTGAGGTCTTTGCAAAGTGCATGCATATCGAAGAAATGGCACTCGCACACATCGTTCCACAATGCGTCCACTCCTTCCAAACTAAAATTGCCATCAAAGTTTCTTTGCAGGGCATAGTTGTGCAGATCTATTACAAAGGGATCACCTACAGTCAACACAATATGTTTCGCCATGGCAGCCACTCTCAGTACGCAGAGTATAATGTGAAACCGTTTCACCTCCCATTCCTGTTAACCACACCCACACTACCTAATTGGCTAATCCTCACACTGCCATGGCAATTGGGCAAGGTGGTGTAAAGGGCAGATTTTGGCACGTGCGCCTCCCAAAGAAGTGCGTGGGCCGCACCCCTGTAAAACTGGAACAGTCCTTCTTCCGTTTGCACTATCTTCTCTGTAGCTCTACTTCATCGGGTTACTGGTAAATTGTAACGCTCACCTGGTATCAACGGGGATGTCACTCAGCCTGTTCTGACCTCTTACGACCTCAAACCCTTCCCTGAAGTCTACTCGACTGGAGACTGGGCCTTGTTTTCTTGGAAAGTGTGCTCTCCGTCCTGCTTTCAGCGCAGGGGCGCGTTGATTGATGCGGGCTTGTTGCTGCCTAGTTACTTCACTGGCAAGAGTCCGACAGGTAAGTATAATGAGTCTTTTGAACAGTTCTCTAACTTCATTCCTTTCCTTCCTTAGATGATGGCCGGCATCCGGGGATGGCGACGTGCTGCTGAGATGAGTAGCACTGAAGGTGAGTGAGAGCGCGATGCGACCCTTTCGTATTTGTATTGAACTGAGTTCTTTTTCTGTGTCTTTTAGGTGCTGTGACGTTTTCAGCGTGGATGCCTGTTATGAAGAAGAAATGCGGTGAGTAAGAGCGGTATGCGGCACCTCTAGATGTTTCCACGCTAACCTGGAATGTCTTTTCCCTCTTACAGATGGATGAGAAGTTCCGGAGACAGAGTTCTCCCAGAGCGGCTGGGATTCAGGTAAGCGTTTAAAGCTTGTACAGTCTTTAAAAATAAGCGAAGATTTGCTGAATGCTTACTAATGCCTTTTTTCTGTTCTTTTCCCTTTTCCTTAGGAAGCGGCGTGCCGGGATGGGAATGACACCGCCGAAGATGCCCGCAGAACAGAAGAAGCGATGAATGATGGGCAGAAGCGCCGCAAGGTAAGGCTGTTCCTAACAGTGTTCTTGTTCTTGCAGGAGCTGAGCGCAGAAGAAAGATGCAGGCCTACTGGAGACCGATCCGAACACGGTGAGTGTCACGCTGCAGGTGCAGAAAACACAAAGCATGTTTCTCAGCCTGGGCGTGGCTTAAATAGTCTCTGGGTATCCCAGGTGTCTCTGGGCTGAACCACACCCAAAAGACTAGACCGCACATGCAGTTCTGGGAACCGAAATATGTGGGGGCATCCATCTTGTCCCCATCAATGCACTACAAGTCCAATCCCCAATGTTATCCTATGGAAGTGAGTGAGTCTGGTGCCACAAGCGCCAAGTCTGACTCCAAGTGGGTCTTTGGAGGGATGGAGAGGCCCTTGAGGGCCATGTAGGTGATCGTGGCCTGGCTCCAGCCTGACATCTTGGAGGGCTGGGGACATGAGGGGCAGGAATCATGACAGCACTCCCCCCCAAGGCCCCTCTCAAGGTGGCTCTTCTGTCTTGTCCTGGTTTGTTTGGATGGTTTTGATGAAATCATCTAAGCAAGCAAGGTGCATGGATGTACTCACAAGGCTCCCATGTCCTGTCTTGTCTTGTGGACCATACCCCTTCCAGTCTGCTAAGTAGTATAATTTGGATCTGACGTACTTTGAATCCAGGATGTCCTTGACTTCGAATTCTGGCTCCCCGGCAACTATTACTGGCTGCGGTGGCGTTGCTACCCGGGTCTAAGGTTGAACAGGTTTAAGGAGAGACATGTGGAACACAGGATGAATCTGCACGTTTGATGGCAAAGCTAGTCTGACCGCCACAGGATTTATCACGGAGGTGACAGTGAATGGACCGAGGTATCTTGGACGGAAAGTTCGGGTTCCTTAAATGGACACATGTTTAGACGCCAGCCAGACTTCGTCTCCCACTTGGTAGTTGGGGGCCTTTGCTCGGTGTTGATCAGCAAACTCCTTTGGTGTTTCTTAGCTTGAAGTAGGTGTTCAGCTTCCCTTTTAAAGGTTTGAGAAATGGTCATGTGCAAGGTTTTGACTGCTGGCATTTCCAGGGTTGTAGGAACGTCCAACTCAGAAGTACGTGGGTGCCTGCCATACATGGTATAAAAGGGTGTCTGCCCAGTGCTGGTGTGTAGGGAATAATTATAAGCATATTCAGCTCTCCATAATAGGTCGAACCAGCTTCCTTCAGCTTGGTGTAACATGCAAAGCAGATACTGCTCAAGCGTCTGATTTGTCCTCTCAGTTTGACCATCCATTTGGGGATGCTGACTGGTGGATAGCCGGATGTTGATCTGGGCCATAGAGCAGCATTTTCTCCAGAAGTTAGATACGAATTGAGTACCTCGGTCTGAGACTAAAACTGAAGGAAACCCATGGAGCCGTACCATGCCTTCAAGAAATACCTTTGCCAGAGTGGAAGCATTTGGGAGCCCCTTAAGAGGAATGAAATGTGCCATTTTTGAAAATAGGTCCACGACCACAAGAATAGTGTTAAATCCTTGACTGGGTGGTAAGTCAGTAATAAAATCGAGGGACAACGTGTGGCAGGGTGCTGGTGGGATTTCCAATGGTTGTAATAGCCCAGCCGGTTTCTGCTTGGATGACTTGTTCTGAGCACACACTCCACAAGATAGGATGAATTGGTTAATGTCTTTACGCCATGTGGGCCACCAATAATTTCGTTTTACCTTGGCTAGGGTTTTAGCGATTCCGGGGTGGCCCTCAATCAAGGAATCATGATAACCGGACATGACTTGTTCTCGTAGTTCTTGGTTTGGTAAGAATAAACGATTGCTGAAGTAGGGCAACTGATCTTTTATCATGTAATGTTCTCCTTGTGCACTCCACGCTTGTAATTGCTCCGGACTCATCAGGTTTTGGATTTCTTCATGTAATTCTTTTGAGTTATGGTTGCTGTGATTCCTAGGAGCTTGTCACTCGGGATGATCGCTATTGGGTCAGGGGTCTGATACCCTTACTCTTCCACCCCATATGGGAAAGGGGATCGGCCTTCCCATTTTTCACCCCTGGTCGAAATGTAATCACGTAGTCATATTCAGCAAAAAATAGTTGTCGTGAGGATTGGGCCTTTGCCGTTTTTAGGTACTGGAGGTTCCGGTGGTAAGTTATTACGGTGATTGTGTGTCTGGCGCCCAAGAGGTAGTGCCGCCATGCCTTAAAGGCTGACTTAATGGCCAGGAGTTCTTTGTCTGTGATAGCGTAATTGAGTTCAGGGGGTGTAAATTTACGCGACCAGAAGGCAACAGGGTGTAATTGGCCCGTTTTGGGGTCCTTTTGTGAGAGGACGGCTCCCATAGCCATGCTTGAGGCGTCCGTTTCCACCAGGTATGGGCGATCAGGGCGAGGGTGGCGTAAGATTGGGGCAGATGTGAATCTTGCTTTGAGTTCCTGGAAAGCTTCCTCGGCTTCTGTTGTCCACTGGAAATTTTTGTTGCTTTTCCTTAGCAGTGATGGGATGCACGATTTGCGAAAATCCTGGGATGAACCGGGGGTAGAAGTTTGCAAAACCCAGCATACTTTGAACCCCCTTGAATGAATTTGGGGATGGCCAGTTCAGGATAGCATCTACCTTGTGTACATCCATTCGGATTCCATTCAGGCTGAGAATAAAGCCCAAGAATTCCACCTCGGAGACGTGGAATGAGCACTTTTCGAGCTTGGCATAGAGCTGGTGTTTACGGAGTTTCTCCAATACGGATCGGACATGTTTAACGTGGTCTTGCTTTGATGCGGAATATACTAGAATATCGTTGATGTACACTAGACCACAGACATCAATCAATTCCCGTAGAACATCGTTCATGAAGTATTGAAATGCTGCAGGCGCGTTGCAAAGGCCAAAGGGCATTACTTGATATTCGTACAAGCCGTATTTGGTGTGAAAAGAGGTTTTCCATTCGTCCCCCTGTTTTACGCGAACAAGGTGATATGCCACTCTCAGGTCTAGCTTTGTGTAGATTTGGGCATCTTTGACTTGATCAAGCAATTCAGGGATCAGTGGCAGGGGGTAGCGTTTTTTTACGGTAATCTGGTTCAGTGCGCCATTGTCGATGGACGTTCTCAAGTCCCCCTCCTTTTTCGGTACGAAGAATAGAGGACTGGCTGCTGGAGACTTCGAGGGACGGATGAACCCGTTGGCCAGGTATTGGTAAAGATAGGCCTTCAGGTGCTGGTTTTCTGGTTTCCGGGAGTGCGTAAATTCGCCCACAAGAGATTTGTGTGCCGGGTATCAGGTCGATTTGGCAATCGTATGGTCTATGCGTTAGCAGGGTATTAGCCTGTTCTTTCTGAAAGACATCTTTAAAGTCCTGGTATTCACTTGGTAGGGTGCCGATTGCCACAGTCGCAAGCTTGGAGGTTCTGGTGTCTATCGGTTGTTTCTCTTGGCGATAACATGTGTGAGCGCAAGTCTTGGGAATGGCCAATTCTTTTGCTCGCCAATCGATTTGAGGATTGTGAGCTACCAACCATGGCATTCCCAAAATCAACCCGAACTGTGGTGCCTTAATGAGGTCGAAAACGATAGATTCTTGGTGTCCATCCTGGCACAGAAGGGTTAAAGCTGCAGTGCATTGGGATACTGGACCAGAAGCTATTTCCGTGCCGTCGACAGTGGTAACAGTGTCGGTGGTTGATTTAGGGCGTAATGGAAGCCCCATCTTTGCCGCAAGATCCTGGTCGATGTAATTCCCAACGGCTCCACTGTCAATGTACGCTCTTACTGCATGCATCCGAGATGGTTGTTGGTGATTGATCAAGACCACAGTGCAAAATGGGAGGTCTGTAGTTCACTTTCTTCGCTCGACAAGTGGACCCCTACACTTGCCAGGCTGGGGAGTTTTCCGATTCCTTGATGGTATCTTCCTTGTCCGTGGCCCCTACCGTCCTCCTCGGTGGCTTCACAGGGCACTCTTTAAGGAAATGACCTGACCTTCCACAGTACAAACATAACTGCTGCTGTCTCCTTTTATCCCTTTCTGCTTTAGTCAAGGGGGATCTGACCCCCCTGATTTGCATTGGTTCTCCTGAAACTTCCGTTGTGCGGGCAATATTGTCCTTTGAACGCACATACGTAGGGTGAGGGTCCGGTCTGGTTCGATCTGCTCTTCGGTCCTGCAACCTATGATCCAGTTGAACAACAAGGTCAATGAATTCTGAGCAGTCTTTCGGGGGGTTCACTACTTGTGCGAGAACATCCTTGAGCTCCCCCCGCATCCCCCAATGAAATAACGTGGCTCTCTTCTCCACTGGCCATTCTGCTTCAACTACGAGTCTATTGAACGTGGCTATGTATGTTAATAGGTCTTGATTCCTTTGGCGTAGGGACAGAAGTTCGTTGTCTAATGCCTGCCCATGAGTACGACGGGCGAACAGCTTTTCCATCTCCTGCTGAAAGCCCCTGAAGTCATGCAGCAAAGGATCGTCGGGCCACAAAGGGTACAGACCAGTCCGCGGTGCTACCACTCAGGTAGGATAGCACAAAAGCGACCCGTGATTGGTCATTTGGAAAGGCCCCTGGCCTACAAAGGAAGTGCAGGCGGCACTGGTTCATGAACGTTGCAAACCTCTTGGGATCCCCTGTAAATCGTTTGGGCGGGGCCAAGGGAACTGCCCCAGGAAGGGTTATCTGAACGGGATTGGCTGATGGTGTCAGGATTAGTCAGGCGAGTACAAAGGCAGCGAATATGGCAAGGGAAATGTGCACTAAATCACACAGTGAAGAGCTTCAAATTAAACTACGTGCACACAGGAACAACGACTCATGTATGCTAGAACCCAGGAGTGCAAATAGAGTGTGACAACAAAACCAATATATGAAAAGGGATGTGGGGTAAGCACCTGACCGCGAGGAAAGTCGGCAAGCGCCTTACCCCCAATTGCTGTTACAGGTACTGACAGCGCTAAACCCACGTGGAGGGCAAGCAATGACAGGATCTGTGAACTAACACTCTTGATGGTATTAAATAAGGGAACTAAAGAACTGTACTCACGAGGACGAGATAAACCTCTTGAATGTCAGCTAGCCCACGAATCCTGTTGATGAAACTGGGACCCCGAAAGGCTAGAACAGCAATGGGAGGAAAACTAAATACCTAAGTTGGAATAGTGATTGCAAATTAGTGAGGAAAACATAAGCATTCACACAGGAGCTAGCTACAACCGCACACCACACCTAATAATCTAATGGGAAATAAATGCAGAAGTGCAATGGAAAACATGGAATGGATCCCAATAGAAAGTAAGGATCAGGAGCAGGGAAAAACGAAATAACCAATGCAAACTTCTCCCTACCCCTCCAAGGAAAAGACAGGAAGCTAATCTAAGAGGAAGGCTAAGGCATACGGGTTTACAGCAGCAAAGGACAGAGTCAAAGAAATATAGAACACAGACAAACTGGGCTGCATCTAAAAGGGGAAAGCACTGAGAAATGCTGCCTGCAAACAGAGGAAGACAAAAAGGGAATCAAGGGAGCAGAAATCAATTAGCGCATGAATCCGAGATTCAGGGCGGAGGAACAAGAAAACAGGAACTAGGAACTAGGTACAAAGGCAAGGAACAAGGGACTAGTCACAACAGGAACACTGCAAACGATGACCAGCGCTGGACTGAAGTAAGACTGAGGCTTTTAAAGCTGCTTAACGAGCACACGCCTCAGGTGTGCTGATTGCTGCACCTGCAGCCACAGCTGTTACCTATCGTCCACCCAACCTTGTCCTGCAAGGGTGGAGGTGGAGCAGTGGGCCAGGCATTCTGGGAAGCATAGTCATTTGGTTAAAGAAGCATGCTGGCTGCCAAAAACCTGGAATGGATCCGGAAGGGAAGTAGCTTGAAAAATAGGGATTTAGCGCTCCCAATTCATCACAGTACTGTAGCATAAGGTTCGGAGGAAAGGTCCAGTAGGGAATAAACCCCAAATCATGCCCCCAAGTGGTGGGAACGGGAGCGAAGGGAGCGAGTCGTGACAGATGGTGCTGGCATCGAGGGCACGCTTCCCGGCAATGGTGCATGCCCTGCTTGTGACTGGAGAAGTTGCCGACTTAAATCATCAGTGCGTTCTTTGGCTAATATCAGCTCTCTCCTCAGGGTGTTGGTCTCCTGCCTGGCTGCCTCTACTTCGGAACGTAGCTGCCCCAACATGTGGGCTAACTGGTCGGTTTCTGACATTTCCATGACGCCCAGGTGGATTTTGATGTGAGGCTTTGTGTTCTGTAACGCTCACCTGGTATCCACGGGGACATCACTCAGCCTGTTCTGAACTCTTACGACCTCAAACCCTTCCCTGGAGTCTACTCGACTGGAGACTGCGCCTTGTTTTCTTGGAAAGTGTGCTCTCCGTCCTGCTTTCAGCGCAGGGGCGCGTTGATTGATGCAGGCTCGTTGCTGCCTAGTTACTTCACTGGCAAGCGTCCGACAGGTAAGTATATTGAGTCTTTTGAACAGTTCTCTAACTTCGTTCCTTTCCTTCCTTAGATGATGGCCAGCATCCGGTGATGGCGACGTGCTGCTGAGGTGAGTAGCACTGAAGGTGAGTGAGAGCGTGATGCGCGATGCGACCCTTTCGTATTTGTATTGAACTGAGTTCTTTTTCTGTGTCTTTTAGGTGCCGCAACGTTTTCAGCGTGGATGCCGGTTATGAAGAAGAAATGCGGTGAGTAAGCGCGGTATGCGGCACCTCTAGATGTTTCCACGCTAACCTGGAATGTCTTTTCCCTCTTGCAGATGGATGAGAAGTTCTGGAGACAAAGTTCCCCCAGTGCGGCTGGGATTCAGGTAAGCGTTTAAAGCTCGTACATTCTTTAAAAATAAGCGAAGATTTGCTGAATGCTTGCTAATGCCTTTTTTCTGTTCTTTTCCCTTTTCCTTAGGAAGCAGCGTGCCGGGATGGGAATGACACTGCCGAAGATGCCCGCAGAACATAAGAATCGATGAATGATGGGCAGAAGCACTGCAAGGTAAGGCTGTTCCTAACGGTGTTCTTGTTCTTGCAGGAGCTGAGCACAGAAGAAAGATGCAGGCCTACTGGAGATCGATCCGAACACGGTGAGTGTCACGCTGCAGGTGCAGAAAACACAAAGCATGTTTCTCAGCCTGGGCATGGCTTAAATAGTCTCTGGGTATCCCAGGTGTCTCTGGGCTGAACCACACCCAAAAGACTAGACCGCACATGCAGTTCTGGGAACCGAAATATGTGGGGGCATCCATCTTGTCCCCATCAATGCACTACAAGTCCATTCCCCAATGTTATCCTATGGGAGTGAGCGAGTCTGGCGAGACACAAGCGCCAAGTCTGACTCCAAGTGGGTCTTTGGAGGGATGGAGAGACCCTTGAGGGCCATGTAGGAGATCGTGGCCTGGCTCCAGCCTGACATCTTGGAGGGCTGGGGACATGAGGGGCAGGAATCATGACATAAATTGACACACGCATCCACCAATCGCATTAAAGCCGCCATCATCGAACACTGTCACTGCTGTACAACACTTGAAATGTACCGTTACACATTTACAATACAAATGTCGTGCCATTCCAAAGCACGTCCACTGCAAAGTTCAATGAAAATATGCACGATTTCTCCATCCGCATACATCCACATAGCCACCCAGAATGTGGCAAGTGCAATCCTGAAAGTACTGTGTAGTGCACTAACTTTTTCGTGACAGTGAATGTGGAGAGGGAGGGGGGTGGTAAACAATATGAAACTGGGCAGGGGATTCAGTCTTCCAGCGTATATATGTATAAAGAATTTATTTTATTTTATTATGTGCGTGCAAGCAATTTTATTTGTATTTTCTCTTCATATGCGTTTCTATTTGCCTGTCCTCACATTTTTACAACATTCTGATCAATGCTTCTTGCACAGTGTAAAAGAAAACGGCATTGCCAATGGCGCTCAAATAAATGCCATTTCTACGCAACTACTGCATAGCGGGTGGAGAACATGCCAGCACTCTGCATAAACTGACGCATAATTCTGTTTATGACACACCTTCCGACCTCTGGCTGGGGACAAATTACACCGTCATGGACCCACACTGCTCTTGGTGTTATACATGAGAAAACCACCTTGTCAGTAGGAAAAATATGCATCACTGCGGACAGCAACCTCTTCAGGAGACGGAGTAATCATCCACACGACATGTAACCCAAATGTACACTTCGATAGTGCACCACGACACAGTCCACGTTCGTGACGGATGCCACATATGCGCAAAGAAGAACCATCCCGCTGAAACTGCAGTCACCCTGACAGGCCCAGAAAGCGTCCACTCCTTCCAACCCGAAATTACCAGCAACGCCTCTTTGCACGCAACACCTGTGCCGATGGCGCACAAAGGTATCACCAACGATAAGCACTGTGCGTCTCTCCATGTCGCCCACCCTCACGACACAGTATTGTGATGCAAGGGTACCGCCCCTTCCTATGCACCACGCCCTAAACTCCTAATTGCTTATTTCCCACAATTCCATTTCCATTCTGCTCATAATGGGAGGATGTGCACGTGCGCTTTCCCATCTACAGTGAGGGCCACGGCCCGGTAAAGCTCTGACAATACTTCTTCCCTTTGCACTGTGACTTTTTGCAGCAGTCCCCCAATTGGGTACTGTCACATTTCAAAGCATGCATGCACCAATCACATAGAAAACCTCTGCATTGCACAATGTCATTTCTATACACCACTCCTCATTTTCCGTTAAACACTCTCAGTGCACGTTCCGTTTGATTGCAAAGCCCCTCCACCAGAAACGTCTGCTAAAGAATGCACTATTGCAGCATCCACAAACATCCTAATATACCCCCAGCACACTGTTGGCTATGCACACAACATTGCAATCCTTTCTACACCCACCACAACACTATTCATCCAAGCAAGCAACCATGTGGGCACCTAACATTACGCACAAACGTTACATACGTAGCGGCAGTTCTAACCAACTCCCCCAAACCATAAAACACCCATTCATGAAAAAGTGTCACACTTAGCAGAAGCCACAAACATAGCGTAGCCTGCACCACCCCTACGCACTACCATTCACACGCTATTGTGTCACTGCCAGCCTATGCACACCACCTTCAGAACATTGGGTCTACTTCAATAAATCTGCACAGCAGAGTAACCAACTACATATAAGCTGCCCTTGAACCATACCCACTTCCATACTCGCATTACGTATGCACTGCACCCTGTGGCCACACTACCCAACTTCTCACTTCACCATATCCTGCCGCACACCAAATACTGTAGCATCTTCCAACTATCACCACAACCATAGAATGCACAATACACGCTTTGCAACTCACTTGTGCTACTGTAGCACGTCGACAATGTGCTCCACACGCATTCTCCAAAGATCACCACCCTGTGTCTCATACAGTGCCAAACCTGCATTGCTCTAGTGGGTCTGCTCCTTCCACACATTCCCCCCACCATAATTCAACAATACATGTCAGCATATAACCAACTACCACTATGCACAAATGCACCATTGGCACCAGCACTCCTAACCAACCTCAACACCACAATGGACACGCACATCATTACATACAACTGTTACCATGATGTATAAACATTACACTGTCTCTGTCACCCCTACACCCTTTCATTCACATACTATTGTCTTACCCACTTCCACTCAGAAAGGATTGTTTCACTGGCAACGTAAACACAACATTTTTACAACATTACCCATACTGCAAGCATTGTGCACACAGCACACTATCCAAGCACATATAAGCTGCCCTTCAACCATACCTTGTAACATACTGACAGTATACAAGCATTGCACCCAGTGCCCACACAGCATGGCTTTTCGCTGCAGCATCTCCAACCACAGGACACCACCATGGAGCTATGCAGTAACAAATTCCAACAGTTACCATAATGTACAAACAAGACACTCTCTCCTGCATCCCTGGGCACTTTCAATCACATACTGTGGGCGTACCCACTACCATTCACAAAGTATTGTGCCACTGCCAACCTACCCACAATGTATTTGCAACAGTGGTCTATAACAGCTTAAATGTGCTCCACACCCATTCCATGCATGTCACCACCCTCTAACTCATGCTCATTGGAAAATGCATTACTGCTGTGCGTGTCCTGAAGGCCTAGGCTCTTGAATGCATGGCCAAAGATAGTGTAGGCCTTGAACACACTTGCGGCAACGCAATGCCACCATGCATGTCTCCATATAAGCAACTGCGACAATCCCCATAGACACCACTGCCACCAACACTCCTACCCACCTTGTACACCGCCATGGCGCTACGCAGAAACAAATAGCAACAGTTAACATAATGCCCATGTGGGAAGCTACCATTTTGCACAAACGTGACACATGTAGGTAGCAGCACTTCACCCCAACTCCCCCACACCATGAAACACCCAATCATGGACACAGGTCGCACTTACCAGAATGCACAAGCATACCACATCCTCCACCATCTCTACCCACAGCCAATCACAAAGTATTGTGTCACTAACCACAACATTTTCACAACATTCGGCCTACTTCAACAATTCTGCACACAGCATAGGCCTTGAACACACCTACAGCAACATAATGCCACCATGCATTTCACCATTTCACCAACTACGATCATCAACATGCACACCACTGTCACCAACAGTCCTACCCAACCTGCGCACCACCATGTAGCTGTGCAGCAACAAATTGTAACAGTTAACACAATGTGGAAAGAAAACACTCTCTCCTGCACCCCTATACACTTTCATTCACACACTAAAGGCGTACCCACTCCCATTCACAAAGTACTATGTTACTGCCAACCTACCCACATTCAGTTTGCAGCACTAATGCTACTGTAACCAATCTGCACACACCACACTATGCAAGCACCAACCTATGCCGGATGCAGACTCATACATGGCTTTCTTGCGGGGTGTATGTTGCAGGCCTACGCTGCTCAGTGCATGCCCTACAGCGTACGGGCTACGGGCTTTGCCCATGCACCCAATAGTGTAATCCTTCCACAGACCCACTGCACCTTCATTCACCCATGCATGCCTCCATGTGCCCAACTATCGCATTCCATCCGCAGCGCACCGCCACCTACGCTCCCACCCAACCTATGTCATGTGCAATTCACTCCCCATCTGCAAATGACCTGCCACCACTCACCACGAAAAGAGTTACCCGCAAACAGGTTGCGGCAGAAGCTAAGAAACCGTTACGACAGCTGCCTCCAATCACCACAGAAAATACTACCCTACATATGTCACATGAACCACTTCTCAATCCCCCAGCCATTCCCTCCCTTATTGCCGCCAACACAATGCATACGGTACATTTTCCAGACCCATCCGTCGCCGCACTGTCCTCCGATACACCATGGCGGCTTTCCCAAAAAAATGACACTTCTGTCCGCGGACCCAGATATCACACATTTTTTGGGACGTACATTTCAGTGTTTTGTAGAAAAATGTACTGGTCCGATTTCCACCGAACACACAGAAGCACGCGTTCTGGCCCAAGCCCCGCTCCTGGCGCAAATTTGGTGAAATTCCATACAGCCGTTCAACCTGTAGGTGTGCGCAAAGATTTTCCAAAGAAATTGGGCCCCCCCGTATAACTCCCCCCTCAACACGAATCCTCGCCTATCTTGGCAAAATAATTCAGAGCCGCCCATATACTTTTTTTTGCAAAGTTTGGTGAGGATTCGTCCGGGGGCGTGAAGTTATAAGCCGCCGAAAAAGTGCTCTTCCTATGAGTTGAGCAACTTGACCATAACTACACGCCGCTACCGTGGGCCGTGTAATATATATATATATATATATATATATATATATATATATATATATATATATATATATATATATATATATATATATATATATATATATGTGTGTGTGTGTGTGTGGTTTGTGTGTGTGTGTGTGTGTGTTTAATAAAAACAGTGGAGGGGTATCGGGGGGGAGGTGCTGCAGAGGGTCTCCCCCTGCATAAATATGAGGTAAAAGGGGTAAAAAAAAAACGAATCCAAATGAAGTATATAGATCCATGCCTCTCCTACCCTGGCCCAGATGCCCCTTGACCCGAGGCATGTACTAGTGACAGGTAACCACGACTATCTAAAATCTATTTACTTTCTCATGATGGCATAAAGGAAAACACCTTACCTACACAGACTTCCTCTGAGATCAATTTAGGTGACACCTATCAGGGACCCCGGTCGGATAATTGCTCCAGGTACTTGCCTGGTCTTCGACGCCCTTCTACTCCTTTTCCCAATATTCTACTCTCCTCCCTTCCCTTCGTACCTCTCATCTCACACTTTCCCCCCCTCTCTAGCTGTCCTTCCGATGATATTTCTCTCGCCCTCCTTTCTACTACTCTCCCCACCTACACTACTATTATTCCCCTCTCCATAAAACGTCTACTTCCACCTCTACACCACTACTACTCTCATATCTGCTACTCCCACCACACCACTATTACCTCCACTCTACTACTACTCCCACCTCCATACAACTACCCCACCTCCACACACCTACTACTCCTCCCCACCATCTCCTCAGTCATCCTACTTTCACTCCCTTACATAACCATGTCATTCATCCACTGCTCTCCCACAACCAATCTCACTCACACTCCTTGCACACACACATTAACCACTTTCTCTCACAAGACAATATCTCACAAGCTCCTCTAAACTATCCCTTCTTCTTTCTGGTCCATTTGCCCACCTCCACCTTCACTGACCTGATCCAAACAGCCAACACCTTCAGTCCTCTTTTATGCTCCCCCTTCCTTCTTTCATTGGTTCTCCCCTTCAGTTTCCCTGTGCCAATTAACCCATGTCTTACCCTGCCGGCAGGTCTTACAATCCCCAGAATATACAAAAGGGGGTCTTTGTCTCACCGCTTTCGCTCATGCAGGTCTGCTGAAGTTTGCTAATGGCAACCCATTATAGCAAACATTCATGTCCATATGAGGTTTCCCAAAGTCTGTGTGATTACAGTGTTTGTCTGGAGGCTGCTTTGCGGCTCTATTACAGGAGAGTGTTATTCAATAGAGCAGATTGTATGATATGATATGATATAAGGCATTTCTAACGCGCCTATACACAAGTGTTTCAAGGCACGTAGAGGCCAGGGAGGGGGAACAGAGGGAAGACAAAGACAACGAACTTAGAGAGGGGGCAGTGCAATACATAGGATCAACAGTAAAGAATAAATAAAATAAATAAAACGGTAGGTAAAAGTGTGGCAAGTGCAGGAGTAAGTGCAGACATAAAGTGTCAAGAGCTGGTGGGGACTGTGGGGATACAGAAACAGCCCCAAGTGCAGGGGTTGCCTGGGAGGCAGTGCAGGTGTGCAGCTGGCTGGGGAATGACCTGGGCCGAGATCAGAGGGTAGCCAGGTGACCAGTGCAGTTTCAGTCAGGAGTTCAGCATGGGCGAGGAGGAGAGAAAGGTCTTGAGGTGCTTCCGGAACCGGAGATGGTTCTCCTCAAGTTTCAGAGAGGCAGGGAGGCTGTTCCAGAGGGAGGCCCCAGCCGAAGAAAGATCTACCACCAACTCGTTGCTTGGAGAAGCGACTGACCCTGAGGGAGTTGGAGGCGGATGAGCGAAGAGCTCGAACAGGAAGATATTTAGGAAGAGAGAGTTGTAGGTATCGAGGCCCCAGAAGGCCTTGTGGACAATGCAGAGGGTTTAGAACGTAATCCTTGCAGCCACCGGGAGCCAGTGCAGAGATTTCAGTACTGAGGAGATATGATCCCTGGGCTTGAGGCCAAGGACAAGTCTTACAGTCCTGTTCCGGATGAGTTGCAGAGGGCGGAGAGTAGAAGCAGGCAGATTTAGAAAAAGGCTGTTGCAGTAGTCCAGCCTAGAGAGAACCAGAGCTCTGTAAACAGTGAGCTTCTGGGGGAGGAGAGGAAAGGAAGAATACCTCTGAGGAGGTGCAGCTGGTAGTGTGACTTCTTAGAGACATCAGAGATGTGAGGAGAGAAGGAGGGAATGGAGTCAAAGATGACCCCAAGGTTTTTGGCCTCACAGGTGGGAGAAAGAAGAAGGCCAAGAGAGGCAGGCCAGAGAGCGACAGGAAAGGAGGGAGCAGGTGTTCCGATGAGCAGAATCTCAGACTTACTGGCATTAAGGCAAAGATCGTTGGCAGAGCACCACACCTGGATAGCGGACAGGCAGTTAGAGATGAGAAGAAGAGGTGGCGGAAGGGAGCCTGAAAATGAGCTAAGTGTCATCCGCGTAGCACTGAAAGTTGGGGCAGAGAGCGGCAATGCGGTGGGCAAGAAGTGCCAGGTATTTAAACAGCCAGGGAGAGAGGTTAGACCCCTGAGGAACATCACAGGTAGAGATAAAGATAAAGCAGAGGAAGGACCCAAGTTGGACATGGGAGGGTCGATCGGAGAGGAAAGAGGTCAGCCGAGCCAGGGCCTGATCGGCGATACCCCGGTTATCACGGAGACGGTTGAGCAGGATGGCATGGTTGACTGTATCAAAGGCAGAAGAGAGATCAAGTAAGATGAGGACACACGGGGTGCTGGAGTCACGGTTGGAGAGCAGGTCTTTACGGATGTTCAGGAGAGCAGTTCCCGTGCTTCAGGCAGCTCTGAAGCCAGACTGATGGTCATGGAGATAACCCACCAATTTGTCAGGAGCTGCTCATTGGCAGATTGTAGTGTTCCGCATACATGCTGCCACTTGTGGATGGCTATGCAACAATGTGTAGCGGTTTCCCTTCATCTCACTCCTGGCTGGGGTGCGCTAATATGCGATATCTAGCTGACCATTTTCTTGTTGGACCACCACAAGGGATGCTGGTATTCATAGTTTTCTAGATAAAAACAGCGACCAACTGGCCAGTATTTTCCAACATAGGTATGGGGTGATCAACAGTGGTAGTACTGACAAGCACATTCACACATAACGAAGGGTCTGGGCCCCCCCGATCCCCATCTGCCAACTTACCCCTCTGGTGTAAAACTGGTTCTGGCTTCTACCCTAGTAAGCCAAGCTGAGAGGGGTCCCCATACCCTCTTGACAGGGTTAGGCTACTGACCCTGTCAAAGCAGTTAACCTGTTTTCTGAGGTTGACAACAAGGCAATGACATGGTCGCCTGCCTTGAACTTCCCCATTTGAGTACTTCGGTGTATAGGCATTTCTGATTCACTTTGCTATCTTGCGCTTGCTGTTACACAAGCAATCTGATGCTATTTAGGCTGTGTTGCGTAGCTTGGACAAACTTCCTGGTTCCCATGGAAGTACCTTCATCTCCTCGAAATTAGGTGCTTTACATCTGTGCATCTTGTGTCGCTGGTTCTCACTGGGAAATCAAAACGTAGGTGCTTTACATCTGTGCATCTTGTGTTGCTTTGTGCTCCCTGGGAAATTTGAACCTAGGTGCTTTACGTCTGTGCATTCCCATTTCTGTGCTCATGAGGAAATTCAAACTGAGGTGTGGGTACTGCTGGATACTTGTTCCACTGTAGGGCGTCACCTGCCTTGCTGCTTCTTGTTGTGTCCCCTACTGTGTGACCCTCCCCTCCCCCTCACGCCCCGTTCTGTGCACCCAGTTTAACAGCACTGGGCTGCACTCCTCTCCTTCTCGCTTCTCAATCTGACTTCCTCGATTTTTCCCATCTATTCCAACTGCTACTCTATCTACTATCCTATCCCTCTCACTAAGTCTAAAAGGAAGAAGTTCAAGAGGGATATCCTGGTCTCCAACCTAGGCTTTCCTATCACTGATACCTACATCAGTGCTTCCTACAGACATTCTCCTTATTGTTCCCGCTTCAGACCTATTGACCTCTGATATGGTCTTTGTTCTCTCTCCTTTTTCCTCCTCTCCCATTAATGGTGACACCCGGTGGGAGGCCCTCTTGGCTCCCTTCTACCCCCCTAAAACCATCATTAATGTCTATCTAAGCGGCACCGTCTTGGTCCAGGGCCCTCAGCCCAATGTCCTCCTTTTTTGATAGGCATCTCCTGCGTCTTATCAACTTCCTTCCAACTCCTGCTACTCCTACCAGCACCCCCCTCGCTCCTCTGCCACCACCTTCTTCTGCCACCTCACTGGCGCCCTCCTCCGCCTCTCTGGCTACCTTGCCACCTTCCTCTACCATCTCGGCCCACTCTCAGGCCTCTCGACCATTTCTGCAGGGCATACCTCAAGCCTGCACACCCCCACTGAAGTCTATCAAATGTGGCAACCTGCTCCATGTAGCTACTCTCAACTCTTGCACTGCTGTCAAACACTACTCTGACATCTGCCACCTCCTCAAAGAACTGAAACTGGATGTCCTCGCTCTCATTGAGACATGGTTCATGGCCAGCTCTGTCACAAGCTTTGGCACTCTCCTCCCTGATGGCAACAATATCCTCTCTGAACCCAGAACCAACCATCCCAGAGGTGGAGTAGCTCTGATCTTTCCAGAGTAGGTCCCTGCTTCTGTCCTTCCTACGCAGGCCTTTTCCTCCTTTGAATGCCTGGTCTGCAGGCTCCCTATCTCTCCTGGCCTCTCTCCGACAGTGGCCACCATCTATATGTTCCTCTCAGAGTGGACTGACCTCGCCTCTTCTCTCCTTGCCTCTACCTCTCAGCTTCTCCTCCTCAGAGACCTCAACATCCACCTGAATGCTCTAATCCCTCCTCGGGGCTCTTCTGCAACCTCTGCAACACTCTGTCTATTGCCATTCTACCCTCTAGTCCGACAAACTCTGCCGGGCACAACTTGGATGTTCTTATCTCCTCACACATACCGCTCTCTAACCTGCTCACCACTCCTCTCTCTTGGAACAAACACTTTCTGCTCTCCTCTCACCTGACACTCTCTGTCCCCAGGCTGAAGCCCACCCCAGCATTGCCGCCTACCTTCTCGGTCATTCGGCCCATGAAGCCTGGGTCAGTGAATGCCTTTGCCGCTACTTTCTTTGCTCCTCCTAATCCTGCGGCTGACTCACACTCTGACACATATAAGGAAGGCATGGCATCAAAGTAAGATAGACACAAGTGATCACAGTTCAAGGGTGTTTATTGAACTTTATCAGGGGTGTGAAAAACAGCTATCTAAACCTAAATCTACGATGGGAGCAAGCTACGACCATCACATAATAATAACACAGTCTGAGTGGGGTCTAGTCACATAAAAAGGGCCTATGCTAAAAAAGAAATCTATTGTCAATCCTTACTGCTATGCTACAAAATAGTGTGGGATAATGTTCACAAAAAGAAAGAAGTTTTCACAAAATGATAAGTCAGGATGTTAGGCCGTGGGCCTCCCTTCCCCACATTTTTAGCACGAGACAAGGCGGGTCACTCAAGCACAGCACACTCCTGGGCCTCTTTGGCACGAGGTCACAGTTTCTTTCACCAACATCAGGGCCTTCTGTGCCCAAGTCTATTTAGTGCAAAGTCTATTGACTTAGAAGACCTGCTGTCCCATAAACAATAAAGAAAAGTTCCTTTCTCAATATTCACATTGGGAGATTTACTCTTCACCAAGGACCCACCTCAGCCAGGCTCCGATCCTTTTTCCACCATTAGCCTCCCTCAGTCGGGTTCAGACCAATCTTCGATTTGCATGCATCCCTCAGTCGAGTTCACATTTGCCAAAACAATCTTCTTGGGCGTGTTTTCACCCAGGATCCCCCTCTTCCGGGCTTCGCCCCCTTTTCTACAATTAGTCCCTCTCAGCCGGGCTCAGACTAACTTCTGTTTACAGACAATCGAAGACTTCTCGAGTGTGCACAGGATTCAACTCAGCCCGCTGCAGGACCACTTCGATTTGACAGTTCAATAATTCTTCCCCACTCAGAAGGGGGGGCACCAAACAGAGACCTTCGAGTGAGCACCCACAGGGTGCCGGACCATTCTGTATCTGGTACCAATCTTGGTTTTTACAAAGTTCAGTTGTATTCAAGTTCTATTTCTTCATACAATGGTGCCGCTTGCAATCTTGAGCATAACACAGTCCAGTCTGCTATCCGTTTCTCCAACTCAAAAGCTGTGCTGTACGCGTTGGTGTTGCTTTGCTGTCAGAGTCAAGGACGGTAACATAGTGGCAATCGCTTCTCCTCGCCCTGGCTATCAGAGCAGGAGGGCCCTGTGTACCTTTGACACACACTACACTGTTCATCAGCTGCAATTCCTGGTCTTATATTGCTTTTCCTTGAGGCTTCTTGAAAGTTGCGGTTCTGGGTTGAAAAGGGCTGGTCGTCCTCTCTGTTCTTGCCGCCTTTCCCTCGTGCGTTTTGCCATGCTCAGAGAGTGCTTTCATGCACCACCTTTTTATCCGTGTGGGGAAGTGTAATGGGAGCCAGGTGCGTGTAGTTATCAGTAATTGCCTGACTCTGCTTGACCCTTGTGTTGGGACATGCCAGGTATACGGCTCTGGTGTTAGTCCATTCTCGCTCACGATGAACTGTCCGTGAGAAAGTATTTGTGTTGGAAAAGGGGGGTGGGGTGGTTGTATTTCCAGATATCCTACCTGGTAGGATGGGGAAAAGGAGTCATAAGGAAGAGGATACGGCATCTCACCTTTCGGTATCCCACTTTCACTCCCCGTGGACCCCAATCCAAGTGATCCTGCCGCACTGGTCCACCCCCAGGAACTGGATCCAATAGCAATAGCTGTGTCCTGGCCACCTGGATGACAGATCCCAGGTGGACTAGCGCGGGAGACACCTTCAGGTTTCTCTTCTCACATACCCTTCCTCCATGCGATGTAGCCGCACCTGTTTCACAGGGAAACCGGCAAAGGAAATCTACATTCCCTTAGTCTTTACCTTTTCGGTGTTCTACAGTGAAACAGTAGGCTGCAGGTTTAGGAACCATTGCATGGCACGAGGGTTGGAGTCTTTTTGTTAGCGAATCCACACTAGTGGAGAATGGACCGTGGCGAGTGTGAACTTTCCTCCCAAAAGGTGGTATCTGTGGTGGATAATGGCCCACTTGATGGTAAGGGCATCAAGTTCCAGCACAGGGTAATTTCTTTCACGTGGGAAATGTTTGGGACTTGTGAACAAGATGGGATTTTCTAAACGATCGCAGACTTGTGATAGGACTGCTCCTAACCCTGTAAGGGAGGCGTCCGTTTGCAATACAAATTCCTTTGCAAAATCTACTACCTTTAGAATTGGGTTCTGGCACAGGGTTTGTTTTAAGGTGTTGTAACATATATCATCCTCGTCAGTCCAATGAAGTTTCTGAGGTTCAGGTTTCTTAAGTTTATCTGTCAGTCTAGCTGTTTTGTCCAAAAAGTTTGGGATAAACCTAAGGTAATACCCTATTAACACTAGAAAGACTTTAAGGTCTCTTTTAGATTTAGGTGTAGGGGTATCTAAGACCGCCTTCACTTTCTCATGTTGAGTTTGTACATTACCATTCCCAACAAAGAAGCCAAGTTATTTCATGACTGACATGGCCAGTCTGCATTTGGATGGCTTAGCAGTGGGACCAGCTTCTCTGAGGACTCTCATAATAGTAAAAAGATCGAAAAGGTGGTCCTCCCAGGTTTTACTATAAATGACAATATTGTCAATATAAGCTCCAAAGAAATTGGAGTAGAGTTGCAATATGTTATCCATGAGGCATTGGCTGGTGGTTGGAGCACTGTGTAACCCAAAAGGGAGGACTTTGAACGGAAATAGTCCTAGGGGTATTGAGAAACCTGTCTTTTCCTCATCAGGCCCATATAATGGGACCTGCCAGTACCCTTTGGTTAAGACTAGGGTGGAGAGAAAAGAGGCAATTAGGAAAGATTTCCATTTCATGTGTAATTTTCCCTCCAGTTGTGTACCCCCCAACTTTTTGCTTTGTTTAAACACCATAGTCTGACTTTACCAGAGGAGCAGAGCCTTCTGCTGCACTGCCCTAGGCTTTTCGCTCACTTCTTATGGGGAAACTGACATGCCCTTAAAGACAGTCAGTACTGGGAGACTGTTTCCCTTAGTCCTTGTCAATGTTGCAGCTTTTCTGAAAAATGTTGCAAGTGCACACAGTACCTTACAGTACAGTGCACTTGGGTCTTCCTGTCATTTCTAAAGGCCCTAGTTACTCTCAAAGGATTTTTTAGGAGAAGTGCAGATGTGCCTTGGACAGGGCTGGTGGCAGCTTATCTTTTTGTATATTTGTAACCCTTTCTTGTGAGGTAAACCGTGATTACCGTGTTTGGCACGGTTAGGTGGCCTGGCTCCAAAATGGCCATGCCACAAGGTTCTTTATCGTGTCCTTTGGCCATATTGCCCCTTCACCTTCCCCAGGTCGAGCCGACCCGGGTCAGTCCTTATTTGGGCATGCATTTTCCAGCAAAGCACCAAGCTTTCGCAGGCTTCTGCATCCCTTGTGTGCGTACCCCCAGGATGTGGGATGGTCTGTTTAGTTCCAATACACATCCTGGGTGCCAGAAAGTCTGGTGTGCTGTTAATGCTAGGGACCACTGTGGTCCAGATTGGTCCACGTATGGTATGCCTGTATGTGAGCAGATCTCCCATTGGGTCCTCTTCGATTTGGCACGAAGGAGATTTTGAATAAGATAAGGCTCCAAACACCCATACCATGTCGATCTTTGGAGTTCTCACTGAACGAAGGATAGGATCCAAGTATCCTGAAACTAAGAAGCCGAGTCGAGGACCGCTGGTGACCCGCTGGAAGGTTTGGCACCCTGAGCCCGCTGTCGTCCCGTGGGACCTCTCTGCATCTGGTCGTCCTAGAAGGTCTGCGAAAATGCTTCGACCCATTGGAATAGTGGGACCAACTATTCTCGGCACCTTCATCAAAACCTGCAAGTAAGCCTTTTCAGAAGCGTCCCTGGGCCAACCAGTGGGCTGACCAGCTTGCGCAGCAGTTTTGCCCTGATACCGCTGCTGTTTCGAGGAGGTCCTTGAATCGTGGTACATCGCAAGCTCTATGTTCACGGCACTCTCACACCGAATTTCGTACACTTCGCTTTCCCAAGTCTGGAGTAAAGTGAGTGCGCCCGAACCGGAGTACAAGCAGTTACTGTGTCGCCCAGCCGTGGTGATGAACTTTGCAAGTTCATTGCAGCTGTGGTCCTCTGTGCCCTGAAGCCTGATACAGTGGAACTGGCCTGATCCATCCACCAGGAGCAGAGAAATCGCCACTGTCCTGTAGGGGAATCAACGCTGTATCTTCATCTCTGAAAGCCGCATAGCTGCGAGATAGCTGCATTTGAACCTGCAACCGAAGTAGACTCGACTGCAAAAGTTTGGTTCGGAGTGCGCCGGGGGTCGGTGAGTTATTGCAACCCTAACCAGTGGCCCCTAGTGCATCCATACATTTTAACTCACCAGTGGCCCCTGAGGGCCCCTCTCCTTTCCACTGCAAGTGCGAACTAGAGAACTATTCCCGAACTCTGGAACCTTTTTTGCCCTGTCGGGGAGACCCTCCACGAATAGTGGGAACTTATTCTTCATCACCTCACTCACCTTCCTGAGCTGCTACAGACCCTTGAAGAGGCTCCGTTTTGCCCATCTGCATTACCGCGTGCACCAGCATTGCAAGTACATTTCAGCAATAGGCTCCACTCTTCTTAGGGACTGGACTGCCTTTCATTTAGGATTGTGTTTGATGCAGAAGGGACTATTTGCACTGCCTGCTTCCTTCTCTATTTAGGTTGTGGACCCATTTGGTGAATTCATCCTTTAGACCCCGTTGGTCTTGTATATATATGTGTATAGATAGGATTGTGTTGGTTTAATTATATTGCTGTGATTTTCTTACTGTGTGTTGAATTGCAAAGGCCTTGGAACAAATGTATTTGTATTTTTGATATATATACACCTGACCGGGAGTGATTTGTAAGTTTCCTTTACTCTGTGTGCTCATTGAGGTCTTTTAGTCACCCTCACGCACCCCTCCTGAGACCTAGTCTTGACCGCCGCCAAGCTACCTTGGTTGGTCTGGCTTGTCCAGAAGGTTGCCCTGTTCCAAGAAACTGTGCTGGCCTGCTGAACCTCTGCCCACCAGGTCAGAGTTCAGAAATCCATCTTAACAGTGGCATTTAGGAGTTTATCAATTAGGTCATCGACGTGTGGCATGGGATATGCATCGAAGTCAGAAATGCCATTAACTTGGTGGAAATCTATGCAAAACCTCCAGGAATGGTCAGGTTTGTTGACCAATACAATAGGCGAGGACCATGGGCCAGAAGAAGGCATGATAATATTTGCTGTTAACATCTTATTCACTTCCTCAACCACTATCTGTTTACGGGCTTCTGGGAGTCTATTCAGTTTTAGATGAACCAGTTTTCCCTTAGATGTTCTAATATAGTGATAGGTGCCTTTTACTCTTCCTGGTTTTTCTGAGAATACATCGGGAAACTATGTGACTACATCTTTTAGATATGCTTGTTGTTGATTAGAGAGCTCTGGAGGAATGAATTCAAAGTTGTCTATTTCTTCTGGGACCAAACAGGATAGTATTGTGGCATGGGTGGCTGATGGGTTCTCCTTCTACTCTTTTAAGAGATTTATATGATATAGATGGACTTTCTGTTGGGCTACTTTATAAGTACAGGTCCCCGCTCGTTCCAATATTTCATATGGGCCGTGCCACTTAGAGACAAGCTTGTTTTCCGAGGTGGGTAAGAGGACTATTACTTTTTGTCCTATGGAAAACGATCTTAAGCTCACTTTCTTGTCGTAAGTGGATTTTTGTTGGATCTGGGCTTTTTCCATATGAGTAGAGACTAGATCTCAAACAAGTCTCATTTGCTCCTGCAATATTGTATCGGTTTGCGAGAGGGGAATGGGTGCCTCTTCTCGTTCTTCCCAGATTTCCTGGAGCATGTCCAGGACATCTCTAGGTTCTCTGCCATAAATTAATTAAAAAATGATAAATTACTCACTGTAGTGACTAACGTACTCCTAGTCCATAGTCCCCTTTCCTCCATACAGTATGGGCGTCCCTCGCTAGGGACCGGAGACAAACTTTTTCACCAGAAAAAATCTTCCTGCGGGGGAGCTGCCCTGGGCGCATGCGATACCCAGACTCCGCCCACCGGCGCCACTCCTCAATCCCCTTTAACGCGTTGACAATACTACTATTGCCTAATGACACCAGTTTTATTAAGGGGGAGGAAGGTGGGGGCCTATGGATGAAAGGGGACAATGGACTAGGAGTAGGTTAGTCACTACGGTGAGTAACTTATAATTACTCCTATGTCCCGTCCCCTTTCCTCCAAACTGTATGGGCGACCAAGGTGGAGAGGTGACCCTCCTAAGAAAACAAGTTCCTTAAAACTGCCTGACCAAATGCTGCGTCCAACCTGGATCTGGCATCCAAGCAGTAGTGCTTGGAGAAGGCTGAAGTCGTAGCCCATGTAGCCGCCCTACTAATGACCTGCCACAGAATGTGCCTCTGGAAAGCCACAGCCATGGCCTTGGCTCTAATAGCATGGGCGTGCATATTTGCCGGGATTGGTTTGTGCTGCCCCTCATAAGCCTTCTTGATGGCCGCAACCATCCATCTTGCTATGGAGGCATTGGAGGCTTGACAAAAAGCACTTCCGACTTACGGAAGCTCTTGGTTCTGTCCAGGAAATTTGCCTGGCCAAATGCAATTCCTACAATAAACGCATCTCCAACGCTAAATCCAGCTTGAAGGAATTATTCACCATGATATGATATGATATGTTAAGTTATTTATAGCGCGCTTAATACCCAGAGGTCTCTAAGCGCGGACCCGGGTATTGAACCTGTGTTGCTCCGTGTCGTCTTGCTTCCAAGGTGAGCATGTTGCCCTTGAGCTATCCTCCCAAAACCTATCCTCCCCATCCTTAAGGAATAAGAGTCTCCCATCCCTACTCCTGACATCTGTACTAAAGATAAAACTTGGTTTTCAGATATACAACAGGCACTCTCTAACAAAGTCACTACCCTCCAAAACAAAATAGCCCTAAAAAAAGCATTACTTAACTCTCTGTCCCATCCCTATAACACTTCTACCACCCTCCCTTTAAGGACACGCCACCCAACTCCACTGCCGGATTTAACTTCACTAAAACATCTACTCTTGAGGTAGAAAAAGTTATTCTCTCACTCAAGCCTTCCAATTGCCAAGGTGACCTCTGCCCAGCCCAGCTCATTAAGGATTCTGCAAGAGATCTGGTCCCTTTTATCTCCAAACGTATCAATGCCTCATTCGCTTCCGGCATCACCCCCACCAACCTCAAACAATCCTGGGTGCTCCTACTGCTAAAAAAGCAAATCCTTGATCCACTCATACCCACTAACCACCGTCCTATCATGACAGTACCCTTTCTATTAAAAATACTTGACAAGGTTGCCTACCTTCAAATCCAAAAATACTTGGAACTCCACAAACTCTTAGGAGTGCGACAATCAGGCTTCCGTCCCCAACACAGAACTGAGACTGCCCTCATCGACCTGAAGACACATGTCGATGAGTTAAGAGATAAAGGGAAAACAGCCCTCCTCTTATTGCTTGACCTGTCGGCTGTATTTGACCTTGTTGACCACACGGTCTTATGTAGTCACCTAGACTCAGCTGCCCACTTCTCTAAAGAGCCCATACTATGGATTGAGTCTTTCTTGAGTGACAGGACTATGAGGGTCTTCTCCCCCTCTGCAGCGGCAGACCCTATCCCCATCACGTGCGGGCTACCCCAGGGCTCTTGTGTATCCCCTACATTATACAATATATTCACTTAGCCCCTTTTCGACGATCTGGACCTTCTGGGTATCACCTACGCTAATTATGCAGATGATACTCAGATTCTCCTCCCACTTTCCAGGGATCACGTCAAGGATTTGTCCTTGGTGAATAGAGTGTATCTCATCATGGATGGCGACCCATGGTCTCTGCCTGAATGATGATAAAACTGAGCTCATCATCCTGGGTACACCCACCAACCTCAAGAATCTAGGCCAGGAGTATTCATACTTCATAATTGATGGCAACCTCATCAAGGTGGCCAAGGAGGTGAAGATCCTGGGGATTTACCTATATTCCACTCTCTCCTTTGCCAAACAAGTGAACTCCATGGCCAGCCCCACCGCTTACACTTGTAAGATCATTAGAACCGGCAAACCTTTCCTATCTGATGACAATTGCATTATCCTAGCCAGAGCCTTCATACCCTCCAGGCTAGACTATTGCAATGCCCTGTACATTGGCGTCAATAAATCAATCATTCAGAGAATACAAATCCTTCAAAACAACGCCTTAAGAGCAGCACTCGGCGTGGCAAGAAGACCACACATATCCGCAATTAGGCGATATAATAACTGGCACTCAACCTACAATAAAATCCAGCTAAAAATTGCATCTCTTACCTACAAAGCACTGAACAATGCCGCCTCTAGCTACCTTACGGATAGATTCCATAGGAGAACATTCTCTAGACCCACGAGACTATCCAACATCAATTGCCTCACCATCCCAAGATTCAAGCTTTATAAAGTTGATGGATGCAGTTTCCCCGTCAAAGCAGCCCAACTGTGGAACTCCATGCCACACCACATTAGAGAAGACCAACCCTACCTGAACTTCAGGCTCAACTACATTAACTGGCTCAAGTCTATAGATCAGTAAAACCCGCTCATGCATGACACTCCTGTATTGTAATTACATGATCCAGACTTTGTATATAGATTGTATATGTTCTCCACGCTGTATTCATTGATTTTCCCATTTCCTGTAATCTGTACCTCTCTTGCTTACATCCTGTAACCTTTGTACCTAAGCTTTGCATATCCTGTAACTGCTGTGCCCTGATACCCTTGGATCTGGAGCGCATTACAAATGATTAAACAAACAGGTAGAATTTTAGAGCACATCTGACATCCAGACAGTTCAGTACCCTCTGCGCTTCGTCCTTGGGGTCTGCAAAGAATGTAGGTAGCACTATCTCCTCATTGAAGTAAAACGAGGAGACTACCTTAGGTAAGAATGCAGGATGAGTTCCAAGGACCACCTTGTCCTTATGAAAAGTAGTATAGGGGTCTGAAGACTCCAGTACCTGGATTTCACTGACGCTGCGTGCAGACGTAAGCCCCACCAAGAGGGCTGTTTTAATGGTTACCAGCCTGATGTCTGCGCACGCCATTGGCTCAAATGGATTGTGCGCCAAGACGTCCAACACTACATTGAGGTCCCACACAAGTTGTAGGTGGGTAGAGCCTGGAGAGGCTCGCCAAATATCTTTTAACCTCCTCCTCAGAGTTCCTGTAGGCTCTGATGGCCGCCAGATAGGTGCGACATGTATCAAACTTGCACGCCTCAGTGTGCGAGATGTGCTGAGAAGGATAGCACGTTGTCCAACGTGCAAGTCAGAGGATCGACCTCCTTTGATTCTGCACAGTGGCAAAACCTAGTCCACTTGCTCTTGTACTGGCTCCTGGTAGCGTCGCTTCTAGCGCCCTGTATGTCTGGGTTAACCTGTGACCGGTGCAGGTGTTTTAAGGTGACCTGTTCAGGAACCCCACTGCGAGGGCTAACCTCTGGGGGGCAGGGTGGATGACCGTGACTCCCTGCTGTGAGAGTAGGTGAGCTGGACTAGTTGTCTGCACCCAGCATGCTGAGTCTGTCTGCCTCCAGGTTGGACTCCCCCAGAAGGTGTATAGCCCTCAGGTGTATTTTGTTTTCCAGAGCCCACTCCCAAATGTTGACTGCCAAGGAGCATAGGGGAGGAGATCTGGTGCCACCCTGCTTGTTGATGTAATACATGCTGGTGAAGTTGTCCGTCCGGATGAGGATCGTCCTGCCACTGATCATTGGCAGGAAGGCTTTGAGAGCAAGCCAGATGGCCTTCAGCTCTAGCCAGTTGATATGGGCCTCCTGTTCCTGAAGAGACCAGACTCCATGGATGCTGTGGTTGTCCAGGGTGGCTCCACAGCCCTCCAAGGAAGAGTCTGTGGTGATGGTGATCTGCAGTGCTGGTTGTCTGAAGGGTCTGCCTATCCTCAAGTTGAGGTCCAAGCTCCACCAGACAAGGTCCTGGTGGAGAAAAGGATGGAATGCTGGCGAGTTCCGCCTGGGAACCCTGCTCCTGACTCCATCAGGCTGCGAAGTGTAGTTGCAATTGTCTCATTCTGAGCCTTATGTATGGCAATGCCAGTAGACATGCCGCCATGATACCTAAGAGGTGGTGGTACCACCATGCTGAGGTCACTGCTCTGCTGAGAAAATGACTCATGGCCCTCTTGATGGCTGTGACTTTGTCCTCTGAGGGAAACATTCTCTCTTAGTTTGTATCCCAGATGGGATCTAGGAACGCTAGATTCTGAGTAGGCTCCAGCTGTGACTTATTGAGATTGATATTTCAACTCATGTAGTGTTTACAAGAGGGCGGAGGAGGTGTGATGGACCGCATCTGGGGATCTCGCCCTGACAAGCCAGTCGTCTAGGTGTGGATAAACATGGTGCCCATGGGCCCTGAGAAGGGCTGACACCGCATTCATGAGCCTGGTAAAGATCCTGGGGGCTGAATTGGGCCCAAAGGGTCTCCGCAATAAGCGCTGGTGTAACCATCTTGAACTTTTGAAGAGGGAGGGAAAGGTTCAAGGTGGAAAGGTCCAATACAACTCTCAGGCCAGCTTGGTTCTTCTTGTGTATGGCGAAAATCCTGGAGTAGAAGCCCATACCCTGATGGGAGGCTGGGACTTCTTCCAATGCCTGACTCTCTACGAGTGATCAAATCACGGCCAACAGGAGTGGGAGTGGAGGGGAGTATACAGGGGAGGGAGGAACCGGTAGGCGGTAGCCCGTGGAGACCACCGAGAGTATCCAGGGGTCTGCGTGCCAATAATGTGCGTGAAGGGCAAGCCTGCCTCCCCCAGAGACACGTGGACCTGGAGGGGTGTGTCATGCCTTCTCCTCTGAGGCTAGGGCGGAGGAGGGGGACTGAAAGAAGCCCTTGCTCCTCGCCTTGTGCTGTTTATGCTGGTGTTGACTTGGGGACTGTTCTGGATGTCTTGACCTCTGTTCCTGGATCCCCCGGAACCCGCTAAAGGCCTACCCCTTGTCGGAACGCTGATGCATCTGGCTGTACGTCTTGGGCATGGACTTTGTGAGGATAGTTAAGGATTTTGCAGTCTGGGAACTGTTCTTCTGATCTAGCTCCTAATTGGTGGTGGAATGAAAAAGGTCGCCACCCTTGAATGGACGGTACAATATGCTTTCCTGGACATCCGGGTTGAATTTGGTAGCCGGTAGTCAGGCAGTCCTCCTCATTTCCATGACGATTTTGGCACGTCCTGAGGTTTCTATATGCGCAATGGCGGACTCCATGATGTCCTGAGCCACCATTTTAGCTTCTGCCAGCCCCGCCTTGAAACGTGTCTGACTGTGCACCAGAAGTTCTGGAAGGAAGTCGGCTATTTCCTGCCAAAGCTTCTGATTAACGAATGTGAGCATGATGTCTGCATCAAACTGACGTAGGTGCAGTGAGGCGTTGGAATAGACCTTCTTTCCATATGCCTCCAAAATCTTTACCTCCTTGCCTAGAAGCGTCGAAGATGAGGTAGCCGAGGATGACTGAGGGTTGGAGTAGAGTGAGGCCACGGCAATCACTGAAGAGTGTGGTTGAGGGTGTGGTTGAGGGTGTGCCGACAGCAAGAGTGGTTCCCCCTCCAATTGCCTGTACTTGGTGTTTGTGCGCCGGTTGGTAGGCTGCGCCGAATGGGGTTTAAGCCATCCCCTTTTGGCCAAGGCGACAACATCCTTCTGCATCGGGTTCCCCGTTCAAGCCGTGGGCGTAGAGTGAGAAACTCGCTCAGGACTCCTGCCTCCGGGTTGTTAATCCTCGGGTTGTAGAAGCACCGGGTATATGGCCAAACCTGTGAGTCGTTCATGGAAGGCCTTGGCTGAAGAAGTGCAGGAGTGCTGGGCGCCGAAGGCTGAGGTGTGGAGACCGGAGCCCGAGACTGCTGTGGAGGCTGGTGTGGCACTGCATGAACTGTGAGAGGCAAGGAAGCCGGAATCGAGGGACCTGGCATGGGCAGCTGGGGCTGCGTGGGGGCCTGAGGCACTGGAGCCATAGGAGGAATGACTGGAGGCGCCAGAGGTGGGACTGGAGGTGGAATGTCCCTGATCACATCCCAAAGAATGGCTCTAATTTGGGGGGACCTTATATAGTGGAGTCTAGTCAAATAAAAAGGGCCTATACTAAAAGAAAAACGATTACTAATCCTTACCACTATGCTACAAAATAGTGTGGGATAATGTTCACAAAATGATAAGTCAGGATGTTAAGCCGTGGGTCCTCCTTCCCCACGTTTTTAGCACGGTACAAGGCGGGTCACTCAAGCACAGCACACTCCTGGGCTTCTCGGACACAAGGTCACAGTTTCTTTCACCAACATCAGGGCCTTCTGTGCCCAAGTCTCTTTAGTGCAAAGTCTCTTGACTTAGAAGACCTGATGTCTCATGAACAATAAAGAAAAGTTCCTATCTCAATATTCACATTGGCCGATTTACTCTTAACCCAGGACCCCCCTCAGCCAGGCTCCAATCCTTTTCCCACCATTAGCCTCCATGAGTCGGATTCAGACCAATCTTCCATTTGAAAGCATCCGTCAGTCGGGTCCACATTTGCCACAACAATCTTCCCGGGTGTGTTCTCACCCAGGACCCCCCTCTTCCGGGGTCAGACCCCTTTTCTAAAATCAGTCCCATCAGCCGGGCTTAGACCAACTTCTGTTTCAGAAGGGGCGGTGGGGGTACCAAACAGAGACCTTCGAGTGAGCACCTACGTGGCACTGGACCACTCTGTATCAGGTACCAATCTTGGTTTTACAAAGTTCAATTGTATTCAAGTTCTCTTACTTCATACAATGTTGCCGCTTACAACCTTGAGTTCTCTTTCTTCATACATGTTGCTGCTTGCAACCTTGAGCATAACACAGTCCGGTCAGGTATAAGTTTCTCCAACTCAACGGCTGTGCTGAACTTTGCTGTCTGAGTCAATGATGGTGGCAATCGCTTCTCCCCGCTCTTGCTCTCAGTGCGGGAGAGCCCTGTGTACCTTTGACACACGCAACACTGTTCGTCAGCTGCAATTCCCAGTCTTATGTTTCTTTTCCTTGATACTTCTTGAAAGTCACGGTTCTGGGTTGAAAAGGGCAAAGGCAATTCCCTCCTTTTCATCCTCTCTGCTCTCGCCGCCTTTCTCCTCAGTTTAAACTGCTGTGTTGGAATTGCTGCTCCCTTCTGCTTTTTGCCATGCTCAGAGTGTGCTTTTGTGCTCTGCCTTTTATCAATGTGGGGATGTCTAATGGGAGTCAGGTGTGTGTAGTAATTGCCTGATTCTGCCTGACCTTTGTGTTGGTACATGTCAAGTATACGGCTCTGGTGTTAGTCCATTCTCGCTCACGATGAACTGTCTGTGAGAAAGTGTTTGTGTCCGAAAAGTGGGGGAGGAGTGGTATTTTCCAGATATCCTACCTGGTAGGATGTGGAAAAGGTGTTGTAAGGAAGGGGATACAGTATCTCACGGTTCAGTGTTCCCATTTCCACTCCCTGAAGACCCCCCATCCAGGAGATCCTCCCGCACTGGTCCACCCCCAGGAAATGGATGAAATAGCAATGGCCGTGTCCTGGCCACCAGAATGACAGATCCCCAGTGATAAGCGGGTGAGAGACCGTCAGGTTTCTAACACAGCCCTCTCTAACCTGTATCTTTCCATCTCCAACACTCTGGATGTCCTTGCTCCTGTCTGTTCTGTATCCTTGCCACTGTCATGAGAATCCGTCTGAAGCCTACCTCCAAGTGCAACTCTTGGTATGACTGGTATGACTCCAACCTCGCAACTGTGCAACGCAAGTGCAGCCGGACTGAGAGGAAGTTGAAATTTTTGGGTGCACCCTTTGACAAACTGGCCAGCCGCCTGCTCTGAAGGCAATAAAGACTCTCTGTCCTGTCCAAGAAGAGAGTCCACATCCAAGCCCACGTCTCTGCAGCCTCAAACAACACGGACAAACTCTTTCAAATCTGCAAGGAACTGGACAATCCTTCTGCAGTTTCCACCTCTCCTGTTCCCTCCCAGGCACTCTATACGGCTCTGGCTTCTCACTTCACCACTAAAACCCAGGACATCCTATCCTCTCTCTCCTATTCCTCTCCCTCTACCTCTCTCAGCCTGCCTCTGGTCGCCTCTCCCTCTCATGCCTTATCCTCCTTCTCTCTGACTACACCTCACAAGGTTCCTAGACAAGTCTGATCTATGAAAGTGCCGTCCCAACAGGTGCTCCCCTGCTCTTCCAGAGCCATCAAGGACTACATTGACACCCTTGCTCCAGCCTTTGCTGATTTCTGCAATTACTCCTTTGCCACTGGAACTTTCTCCTCTCTCCTCGAGTACTCCCTTGTTCACCCCCTCCTTAAAAAGCCTTCTGCCGATCCTACCTCTCCGGCAAACTATCGCCGATCTCTACCACTCCGTTCCTGCCCATCTCCCAGCTTACTCTACACACTGAATCTGTTGGTTGTCTCCATGACCATCAGTCTGGCTTCAGAGCAGCCAGAGACACGGAAACTGCTCTCTTGGGTAACCATGAAGATCTGTTCACGGATCTCAATTGTAGCTTTCCTTCTGTCCTCATCCTCCTTGACCTTTCCTCTGTTTTCGACACGGCCAATCACAGCATCCTGATTAATCGACACTGTGAGAACCTGGGCATCACGGATCAGGCCCTGGAGTGGTTGTCCTCCTTCCTCCCGGACCGACCCTCCCAGGTCCAGCTGGGGTCCTTTCTCTGCACCACCTCTCTCTCCACATGTGGTGTTTGTTCCCAAGGGCTCTAACCCCTCACCCTTCAATGTGTACTTGGCCCCTTTGGCCCACCTTATCGCTACCTTCTCCTCTAACTTTCAGTGTTATACGGATGACACTCAGCTCTCTTTCAGGCTCCCCTCAGCCTGCTCGCCCGCTCATTCCTGACCGTCTATCTGTGATTCATGATTGGTGTGTCTCCAACGATCTCTGCCTCAATGCCAGTAAAACTGAGATCCTTCTCATTGGGATCCCTGCTCCTGCTTTCCCTTTCTCACTCTGGCCGCCCTCCTTGGGACTGCTTCCTTCACCTTCTTGTGATGCAACAAACCTTGGTGTCACCTTCGACTCCACTCTCTCCTTCTCTCCTCACATCACAGACTTTGCCAAGAAGGCCCACTGCCAGCTGCACCTCCTCAGCAGTATTCTTCCTTTTCTCACTTTCCCCCAGAAGCTCACTGTCTCCAGAGCCCTGGTTCTCTCTGGGCTGGACTATTGAAACAGCCTCTTACTCAATCTGCCTTCCTCGACTCTCCGCCCTCTACAACTAATCCAGAACAGGACAGCGAGACTTGTCCTTGGCCTCAAGCACAGGGACTGTATCTCTCCAGCCCTGAAATCTCTCCACTGTTCCTGGTGGCTGCAAGAATCAAGTTCAAGACCATCTGCATCGTCCGCAAGGCTTTCTGGGGCTGGGGCTTGCACTACATCCAACTCTCTCTACCAAAACACCTTTCTTCTCGAGCCCTTTGCTCAGCTAATTCTAATTCTCTGAGGGTCAGATGCTTCTCCAGGCAGAGAGTGGGGGATAGATCTCTCTCCTCCGCAGGTGCCGATACCTGGAATGGCCTTCCTGCCCCTCTCAAACTTGAGCCGGACCGCATGAAGGTCTGGATCCAGCTCAAGACCTTCCTTTTCACCTCTGCTTTCTCTCTCCCTCTCCTCTGCTGACCTACCGTCTACTGTCGCTGACTGGTGGCTTGGCTAGCCTCAGAGTCTCACGGGTACCAGGCTCCCCCACAACCTGTTGCCCCTGCACTGCCTACGGGCCTACCACACACTTAGGGGCTGAAACTGTAACCCTTCAGTCACCAGCCTCTGTGCCCTTATCCAGCACCGAGCACCCCTGGCTGTAATTACTCAGAGCATTAATGCCCTGATTGCACTTCCCATTCCGTCTCCCAGGCCCTTCCCCTTCTCCCTCACCCGTGCACTTTGCATTACCGCACTTACACAATCTGAATGACACAAGGCCTTGTAAGATTGTTTGTTTTGTCATCCCTGTTTCCCTCCCTTGTCTTGTCGCGCCTCAAAACACTTGTGTACAGGCGCGTCATAAATGACTCATCGTATCATATCATATCCTCCCCATCCTTTTTTTTTTCTTTTTTTTTTTTTTGCCATCCGAGGATCTATCCTCCCCATCCTTCTTTCAGAATGCTAAGAACGTCACAATGCTCCTTTCCATGGACCAGTTGGAAGTGAGAATAGCTTGTAGAAGCTTGGGGTGTTTTCCTGGCGGCGAACAAGGCCCATGGTCGCAGCTTATCACAGTTCTTGGCTCCTCTGAGACCAATTGTTTAAGAAGGTTCTTTAGAGTGTGATTCAAATACTCCACAACCCCATCAGTCTAGAGATGGTGAATGGAGGTGCAGAGGGTTTCAGTTTCTAGCAGTAGCTTTAGCTCATGACTCTTAACTGATGTGTTGGTTACTACTCTGTGAGTATCTCTTTTGAGAAGTAGGATATGAGATGATGTGACAAATCAAAGGAGATCGTCATCTCTCTCCAAGGGGGAGCCACCCGCTTTGGGACTAGGACAGTGAGCCCGCAACGCTCTACACCCCTTAGGGGACAGGGAAGGTGGGATCCTTCCCTGACACCTGTTGTCTCCTGGAAGAACTCGATCTGGATGTACTCGGTCTGGCCGAGACATGGTTCAGTGCAAACTCTGTCACAAGCTTTGACACTCTCCTTCCTGATGGCTGCAAGATCCTCTCTGTGCCCAGAACCAACCGCCCCAGTCGTGGTGTAGCCTTGATCTTCCCGAAGTGGATCCCTGCTTCTATCATTCCTATGCAGGACTACGCCTCCTTTGAAATCCTGGTCTGCAGGTTCTCTATCTCTCCTGTCCTTTCTCTCACTGTGGCCACTATCTACCGGCCGCCCAGCCAGTTAGCCTCCTTCCTCTCTGAGTGGGCGGACCTCTCCTCCTCGCCTCTACCTCTCAACTTCTCCTCCTCTGAGTCCTTACCATCCACTTGGATGCTTCATGTCCTTCTACAGGACTCTTTCATAACCTCTACAACTCTCTCTCTCTCTATTGCTTACTACGGCCAGACTCACTCTGCAGGGCACACCCTGGATGTTCTGATCTACACAGACCTCCCCCTCCCCCCTCTCCAACCCTCTCACCACTCCTCTCTCCTGAAGTGATCACTTTCTCCTTTTCTCCCATCCATCTCTCACTCTCTACCCCTCAGGTCAAGCCGACTCCAGCACTGCCCCCTACCCTCTCGGTCATCCGTCCCATGAAGCATGTGGCAGTTGAGGCTTTCGCTGCTACTTTCCCTCCTCCTTCTACACCTTTGACTGACTCACATCTTGACACATCCCTCACTAACCTTCATATTTGTATCTCTGACACTCTTGACGTACTTGCACCTGTCATGAGGATCCGCTTGAAGTGCAACTCTTGGCACAGCTCCGACCTCATCACCCTCAAATTCAAGTGCAGGGTGGCTGAGAGGAAGTGGAGGACAACAGTTGCACCCTCTGACAAACTGGCCTGCCACCTGCTCCAAAGGCAGTACAGACTCTCTGTCCTCGCCAAGAAGAGAGCACGCACCCAAGCCTGTGTCTCTTCGGCATCTAACAACTCGGTCGACCTCTTCAAAATCTGCAAAGAGCTGGCCAATCCTGCTGCATTCTCTAACTCTCCAGTTCCCTCCCAGTCCCTCTGTATGGCCTTGGCTTCTCATTTCATCTCTTCTTCTTCTTGCTCCTCATCCACTCTAGGCCTGCCTGTGGCCGCCTCTCCACCTCCCTTCTCTTCCTTTCCCTTGTTCACCCATGACGACATTTCTAAACAAGTCAGATCTGTGAAAGTCTTGTCAAAACAGGATCTTCCCTGTACATCCAGAATCATCAAGGACCACATCGACACCCTTGCTCCAGCCCTGGCTGATTTCTGCAATCACTCTTTTGCCACTGGAACTTTCCCCTCGCCCCTGAAGCACTACCTTGTGCATTCCCTTCTTAAGAAGCCCTCTGCTGATCTTTCCTCTCCGGCTAAATATCGCCCGATCTCCATCACTCCTTTCCTGGGCAAACTCCTGAAAAAGCTGACCCTCTCCTAGCTTAATCTTCACACTGAATCTGTTGGTTGTCTCCATGACCATCAGTCTGGCTTCAGAGGGGCCAGAAGCACGGAAACTGCTCTCCTGAACCTCCGTGAGACCTACTCTCTAACCTTGATTCTAACCTTCCTTCTGTCCTGATTGTCCTCAATCTTTCTTCTGCTTTTGATACGGTCAACCATGCCATCCTGCTCAGTCACCTCTGTGATAACCTGGGTATCAGTGATCAGGCCCTGGCCTGGCTGACCTCCTTTCTAACTGATCGACCCTCTCAGGTCCAGCTGGGGTCATTCCTCTCGTCTATCTCTCTCACTATATGTGGTGTTCCCCAGGGGTCTAACCTTTCACCCTGGCTGTTCAACCAATACCTGCCACCTCTTGCCCACTGCATCACTGCTATCTGCTCCAACTTTCAGTGTTATGCCGATGACACCTGTTAGGGAGAAGTCTCATTCTATGGCTAATTTCCCTTACCTATAGAGTCCACCAGCAGCTTTGCTGGATTTGAAGGGTTTGTTTTTTTCTCCTGCTAAGAGTGAGACTCCTTTTCCTACACTTAGGCATTTTTGCTATGTGTGTTCTAGGCTATTTTTTGTGTTTAATGTCTATGGGGGTTTTCTCACCCTCATAGGAACCATCTTTAGACATGTGTGTTACACAGCACACTCAGTGCAGTAACACAGGGGTGTCATAGTGACCCCCAAACATAGACTCCATACCTTGGGACTGACTACTGTCTCCCAGGGCATGTAAAGTCCCCATTGACTTTACTAGTCAATAGTTATGAACTAAACCAGTACAAACCATCTTACAATGGAAGTACTGGCAAGCGTTAATCATTTTTCCCTTATGTTCATTTTCGAGAGGGTACCGTACAGTCCCTCTCTCAAAAGTTTCTGGCTGGTGGCAGTGGTTACTACCGTAAATATTCGACCGTGAATATTTCCCTATGGGATTTTCCATTTGTTAAAGGCTACCAATTTTACTGACAGACTCTAACATACCGCCGATTTATTTTTATATGAACTTTACTCCGGTAGGTTTAATTTGCCAGAACTTTAATAATAATTCTTTCTCGTGTCTTTCTCTGAGATTCTAACCCAGGTTGGCGATCCTTTGTTCGTCCTTTTGGCGGGCTTCTACCAAGAAGCTCTCCTTTCGGTACCACCGAGTCTGGGGTAGACCCATTGTGTGGGAGGGGGAGTAGGCCCCCTGGACAGGGTTGCATAAGCAACCCAAGTCGCACTCTGCCCTGATAGGCTGGAGGGTCTCCCGCCAGGATGACCACCCCACTGTGTGAGTGACAGCTAGGCTGTATGAATGGGGGTCTTTCTGCATAAAAGCAGGGTCTTGAGGACTGGAAGAGCAAGACGTTGCCACTGGAACTAAGAAGCCGAAGAGGAGAGAAGCCAAAGACATCTGCAACGACTGAACCACCGGTGAAGCCCTGCTGCAGCGTCTCACCACTTTTACTCCAACGACAAGAGAAGCTCTTCATCAACAAGCGCCTTCTTCCCTTGAGCTGGTGGGGTCAACCAGTTCACCAATCGCCTTCCAGGACCTGCCTTGGTCGAATTGCTAGTGCCAAGCCAGGCACCTGTCCACCATGACCGCAATTTAAAGGAGCGTACCTTTTATTCGTTTTGGCACCACTGGGGCTGGCTTCTTCCCTGGGCAGTGCAGTGACTCAAACCTTCCTCCACGACGAGAGCCTCTCTTCCTCTGCTGGATATCCCGAACTGCAGGAACTGCCAGGAACTACCGCCACTGCAGGAGCCTCTTCTACTTTTCAAGGTACATTGTTCCGCCAGGCCTCCCGTTTCGAGGGGTACTGCTAAAGGTGTTTGAAATCCTTTACTTACCTCCTGGGTTGGCCGCCCCTATCGTCTAACATTGTCTTTTACCTTCTGCACCCTCCTTTTGATTCGTTAAACAAAGACTTGACTGCAGCTACTAGAACAGTTTGATCCTGGGCACCTTGCCCTGTACCACCAACTCTGGCACAGGCCTATTGACTTTGGTTAAAGCTGTTACAACTGCCTTCACTAGATTGCTTTTCACCCTCAACTGTGTTGGTGCACCAAGAACTCTTATAACCACTCTTCCTTCCCTCTTAAGTATTGTTGAAGTGCCATTTTGCTCGGTTTTCACCTATGTATGACTATTGCTAAAGTGCTACCTTGCCTAACTTGTTCACAATACACTTGGGAAGTGTTTCTAGTGTGTTTAAGAGGTTAATTCTGTACAACTTGTCCTTTCCCTCCCTTTTGAGAAATTGTTAGAGTGCCATTTCTGCTTAGTTTACACTGTGCCATTTTGCTCAGTTTTCACTCTGGCTCAAACGGGTCTACAATTTAAATAGAGAGTTGTGTATACTTTTCTTGACTGTTTTAACTTGCTTTAATAATTGTGATTGAGGTGTTGAACTACAAGTGTGTAAAATAAATATATATATATTCTTTTTAATACAAAGCTTTGGTCAGTGTTTCCTTGCACCATAGTATTGTAGTCCTATTGTGTAAACCCTGAATACTGCCCATCTCCCTCTTGAGATAAGTCTGACTGCTTAGCCACAGCTACCAACTAAATCTTTGTGGTACAGTCTGATACCAAAGGGGATCTATTGCATATACCTGTAGTCTTAACCTTCTGCAGTGCTCCCTAAGGGAACTGCACAAGATTCTGCCTAACACCCAGCTCTCTTTCAGGCTCCCCTCGGCCGCCTCTACTCCTTCTCTCATTCCAGACTGTCTGTCTGCAATTCAGGAGTGGTGTGCCGCCAATGACCTCTGCCTTAATGCCAGCAAGACGGTGATCCTCATTATCGGAACACCAGCTCCCTCCTTTCCTCTCTCTCTCTCTCTCTGGCCACCCACTCTGTCCCCTCTTCCTGCTCCTACCTGTAAGGCTAAGAACCTAGGGGCATCTTCGACTCCACCCTCTCCTTCTCTCCTCAGATCTCTGACATCTCTAAGAAGTCAAACTATCAGCTGCACCTCCTCAGATGTATTCTTCCTTTCTATCTTTCCCTCAGAGGCTCACTGTCTCCAGAGCTCTGGTCCTCTCTAGGCTGGACTACTACAACTTTCTAAATCTTCCTGCCTCTACTCTCTGTCCTCTACAATAGAACTACAAGACTTGTCTTTGGCCCTAAACCCAGGGATTGTATCTCTCCAGCTCTGAAATATCTTCATTAACTCCCAGTGGCGGCAAGGATGAAGTTCAAGACCCTCTGCATTGTCCACAAGGCTTTCTGGGGCATGGACCCGCACTACCTCCAACTCTCTGTTCCTAAACATCTCCCTCTTCAAGCTCTCCGCTCATCCACCTCCAACTCTCTGAGGGTCAGTCGCTTTTCCAAGCAGAGAGTTGGGGGCAGATCTCTTTCTTCGGTTGGGGCCTCCCTCTGGAACAGCCACCTTGGCTTCTCACAAACTTAAGCAGAACCACCTCTGGTTCCAGAAGCAACTCAAGACCTTCCTCTTCGTTTCTACTTTCTCTCTTCCTCTCCCCTGCTGATGACACGTCTGCTAGACGCACTGGTCACCTGGCTACCCTCTGAACTTGGGCCCAGGTCCCTGCCTGTCCAACTGTACTTTGCACTTCAAAGCACATGTGTTCTGTATCTGTAACCCTACAGTCCCTTTGCTCTGCACTTATGAGCCACCCGTTGCCTGCACTTTCTGATTACCTGCATTGAGCCACCCGCTGGCTGCACTTTTTTGAAAATCAAATCTTTATTGTCATTTTTGCATTTTCGATCCATCAACAATATCACCAACTTGTACAACATATACGAGTTATGTTTTCCCTCCTTCCCTTTCCCTCCCCCCTGTATGCAGTTCCATTAGACAACCGGGAATCTCCTATATGTTCACACTTTTATTTTCACTTCCATGGGTGAGCTATCGACCATATTTATTGAAGAAGGGCAGCCAGATCGCTTCTATGCCTGTCCTTGTCTCATCTATGAGATCTGTCAGGTATTCCATGTTGTATATGGACTTTGCCTTTTGGACCAATTCTTTTTCTGTGGGCACACTGCCCTCTTCCATTGTTGAGCTATGCAACATCTAGCCGCCACCAACAGAGTGGGAACCATGTGACCCGCCTTCCTGCCCACCCCAAACAGTAGCAAACTGGGCTCCCTGGGTCTATCTCTCCCGTCCAGCCCTTTTAACCATCCCAGCACATCTTTCCAAAATGTCTGGATTAATGAGCATTTCCACCACATATGACAGTAGTCTCCTTTCGTCATCCCACAGCGTCAGCAGTGAGCATCCACCCCCGGGTACATTTTGGCTAGTGTTGCTGGGGGGTAGTGCCATCTATGTTGTAGTTTGAACACCTGCATTCTGTAGAGCAGGGATAATGTGGACTCTTTAACCTCTCTGCACATTTTATCCCACAGCTGGATGGTTATTTCAATTCCCAGGTCTGCCCTCCCATTTCCACCGTGCCGGCAGGACATCTATGGGTTCACCTCTCCTTAGTTCTCTCTATAACCGGGATATCCTTTCTTTGGTGTTGCTTTCTTGTAACAGTACTTTTTCGAAGGGGTTAGGTTGTCGGGATAGATTGTCTCCCCATGCAGATTCCGTCAAGACTCCATTTAACTGTAAATACTTGAAGGGCGAGAGCCCCTTCATTTCCAACTAGCCCTCCAGTCTAGTTAGTGACATAAATTCTCCCTGTCCTGTTCTGCCCTGGAGAGGCCTGCCTCGTACCACTGTTGGAACATCAGAGGGTCTGTAATGTAGTTTCGTATAGGTGGTTCCCAGATACAGCTAAGGGGGAGGGCCAGGTTGACAACCATCGGGTGGCACTTCCCTTATGCCAGATTAACCAGAACACTTCTAAGATGGGATGTGTCAGTACTCGTCTAGGGATTTCGCTTTGTGGAACCCACATCCACTCACCCAGCTTTACCGGCTGTAGGATGGCATTGTACATATGGACCCACTGCTTCTTTGTGTTCGGGTCCAAGTGGTCAACCATAATCCGCAGCTGGCCGCCCTATATTCCCAGGTCCGGGAGTCCCACCCCACCATCCTCTTTCGCTAACACAAGCACCCTGTACACTACCCGGGGTTTCGCTCCTGCCCAGAAAAATTGCAAGAGGGTCTTCTGCACTGTGGCCAGGGAGTGGGCCGGCATTATCAGGGGAGCGTTTGGAAAAGGAACAGCCGCTTGGCGAGGACCGTCATCTTGATACAGTTCAACCTTGCCATCCAGGATAGACCAATCCTACCCCAACGCTGCAGGTCCTCCTTTATCTTGCTTTACAGGGGGGGATAATTCTTCCCAAATAAGTTCTTGGGTTCCCTTGTAATTTCTATCCTTAGGTAGCGGAAGCCCTCTTGCCGTGTCTGAAGCCCCCACCTACTGACCCAGTCTATGTCCGCCTGTTCCCAGTTCCCCATTAGGAATGCCACTGGCTTAGAGAGGTTGACCCGATACCCGGACAGTTCCCTGTATTCCTTCAGCCCCTTCAAGAGGGCCAGCACTGATGACTGCGGGTTAGCGAGGTAGAACAGTGCATCGTCCACGAAGAGGCTTGTCTTGTCTTGTACTCTTTTCCCCCTATGTAGACTCCGGCTATGTCTCTTGACTGTCTCAGGCTTATCATCCAGGGCTCCATTACTAGGGCATACAGCAGTGCGGCCAGGGGGCACCCCTGTCTTGTCCCTCAGTGGAGCTCTATAGACTTAGACATATTCCCATTAACTGTTACACTTGCCCGTGGGGTATGATAGAAGGCCCTAATCCATCCCATCTACTGCTCTCCCATTCCTATCTCCTCCAGCACCTCTTCCATGAACGACCAGTTCCCCTATCGAACGCCTTTTTTCGGCATTGAGGGAGAGGACCAATGTCCCCACTCTTCGTATTATTGGGTCATATAGGATATGTAGGGTCTTTCTTAAGTTATCAGATCCTTGCCTATTTTGAATCAACACTGTCTGGTCTGGGAGTATGAGGCCGAGGATGTGTATCTCCAGAGGGACTCCAGAATCCTTGTAAAGATCTTTGCGTCCACACTGAGTAAAGATATGGGCCTATATGAGGCGTAATCTGCCTTATATTTGCCCTGCTTAGGGATTACTGTTATGAGCGCCCTTCAGAAGGTCGGGGGCATGTCTTCTGCCTTCTTTATGGAGTTTAGGACCTTCGCCAGTGGCTCCGTTATGGGGTCTTGAAACTGCTTATAGACGCCTGTTGTGTAGCCATCTTCCTGGGTGCCTTTCCTGTTATCAGCTGGCCTATTGCTCTCTTAATCTCTTTTCGTGTTAGTTCTGCTTCGAGCATGGTTTTCCCTTCTCTCGTGAGGCAGGATTTGGGGGGCCTTCCCAAATATTCCTTGATCTCCCTTCCTTGGTGATTCACTGATTGGGTGTATAGTGCTTCATAGAAGTCTGCAAAGCGGTATGGGATGTGGTCCTCGGATCCGAGTGTCACCCCGTTCTCGTCCCTCATCCAATGAACCCTCCGGTCACCCTGACATTCCTTGACTCTATTAGCCAGCAGTGTCTCCACCTTCATAGAACTTTTGTTTGGTGTACCTCAGCTTCTTTACCACTTCCCCTATCAGGAGCGAGTGCAATTCTTGCCTCTTGTCCCGCATTGTACCCAGTAATCCTTCCCCGTCTTCCCCCGTCTTGTCAGCCTCTTCCTCATGTCCCTCAACTGGTCCCTTATATTCCCCTCAATCAGTGCCCTTTCCCTCTTTTTTTGGGCCCCTTCTGCTAGGAGTAAGCCCCTGACTGTCGCCCTGGCTGGCTCCCAAACTGCCTTTGAGCTTGTCTCCCCTGTGTCATTTACTACAAAGTATGGGTGATTTCCATTCGGAGAAGTCCCTGAATATTGGGTCTCTAAGGAGGCCGTAGTTGCATCTCGAGCATGGGCGTCCGTTCCTTCCTTCCTCCAACCACCAGTCTGTTGTAACCAGATCATGGTCCGACCATGTCACTTTTTCCACCTTTGGTGATGACACCGTGGCCTCCTGTTTATTTGGAATCAGTAGAAGGTCGATCCTGGTATGTGTGTGGTGTGGGGGTGAGAAGAAGCTATTAACTCCCGCCTGTGGGATCTTGGACCTCCATACATCTGCCCAGAAGTGGCCTTTCAGCAGTTGGGCAAATGCTTCATATTCCTTTCCTTTTACTTTGGCCTTGTTTCCCCCTGCCAACCACCAGTCCACTGCCAGATCTGCTATCATGTTGAAGTCCCTTCCACCATTAGCATGCCCCCCCCCACTCTTCCAGTTCCAAGGTCAGTGGACCTTGCATAGGAATGCCAACTGGTGTACGTTAGGTGCATATATGGAGGCTAGGGTGATTAAACGCCCTTCCATCCGTCCCTTGACTGCCACTAACCTACCACCAAAGCCCTCTTAAACTGCACCTCCCTCAGTTGCATAGTTCTTGATAGGACAATTCCCACACCCTCCTTTTTGCTGGTCTTATGTGAGGCCCAGAATGGCTGTCCCACTGCTAGTCCCTAGAGGGGATGCTCTTTGCTCTGCCTGTAGTGTGTTTCCTGTAGGAATAGCACCACTATGTTGGCTCTGCGGGGCATATTCAACGTGAGTGATCTTTTGTTCAGCGAGTTTAACCCCTTTATGTTTAGTTTCCAGTTAACCATCTTCCCTTCTTCGCGTTCTCCCTGTGCGCCTACCCACGGTTTGACATTTCACCTGGTTTGGTTGTGGAGTTGTACTGCATTTCTCCCTCCCTTCCATCTCCTTATCCCTCCAATTCCCCTCCCCTCCATTGATGTGAGTTCTACTTGTGCTGCTAATTCCCTTATATGTCGCCCCCACGCCGTCTTCCCCTCCCCTTGCCCCCTACCTCACCCACCCCGTTCCCCGTTGAGGCATTCAGCCTCCTGTTGTCGTGTGTCCAGGAATTCTGGCTAAACCACCAAGGTGGTGGTCCCTGTCCTATTCTTTCTTTAACCCTATTTTAAACATTCCCAATATCGTATCCTTATCGCGCTGCCTGACCCTCTTCCCCCTTGTTGTTTGTCTGGTGTAGGCCCCCTCTAGCCTACCTCACCCCGATACCAGGCCTGTATTTCGCTGATGCCTTCCTCCCGTAGAACAATTCAAACAGCAACATGGCAACGCTCAAAAACGTTGTGTTCTCCACTATATGTATTGCCCCCTCCTGTGTTTTGCCTCCCTGCTTCCCTTCTTAACACAACTTTAAACTATATAACCGAGTCTTGCGTCCCGGGCTCCTAGCGCCTCCTGGTTTGATCACTTGGCCTCTGGGCAACTCATCTTCCCTCAGGTCATCTCCTGTAAGGGAGGTGGGGTGTTGAGCTTTTGAAATGTCCTGGTCCCCTGTGATTTGCACCTTCCGTGGTCCGTCTTTGGGCCTCTGAGTTCACGTCTTTTGGATGTCTCAACCACTTCTCCGTCCCCCTGTTGATCCTGGGGTTCTCCTAATAAGTAAACCGTGGCCCTCTTGATATCTTCTTCGTGCACCAACTGATATCTCTCTCCCCGCAGTTCAAATATGAGTGCAAAGGGGTATCCCCATCTCTATCGCACCCCTTTTTCCTGTAGCCACTATTTGTGCTGAGAGGTCCTGGAAGATAGTCACTTTAGAGTTCTCGTAGTTAATGACCCCCATTCTTCTTGCTTTGTCCAAGATATCGACCTTGTCTCGGTAATAGTGCAGCTTTGCAAGCACCGATCGGGCTCCCTGGCACCTCCTCCTGCCCTGTGTACCTGGTCTCTAGCCATTAATTCACCTTCTTTGGTCACTCGGACCATCCACATTATTTCCTGAATTTTTCTTTCAAGTCCAGCCATGGATTCCCCCTTTTTTCTTCTATACCAAAGAAGCAGAGGTTGTTGCGCCTCTTTCGGTTCTCTATATCGTCCACTTTAAGCCCTACGTCGTACTCCCTCCTTTCAATGTCCCAGAGGCGGACCTCTATTTGAGATTCCAGAACTCCATACAAGGCTTGATTCGCTTTCACTCCCTCCAGTGGTTCTTCCAAGGTGATGATTATCTTTGCAGCTTATCTGTGTGCATTCCGCGGGTCTCCTGGTGTATCATTTGGATGTTGCTTTTTATGGTCCCTATTTCTGTGGTGCATGGGTGGGGTCCTCCCTCTGCCTTTGCTGCCACCATGACCTCTTCGTCTGAGTACTGGAACTTCAGAGAGAGCTATTTTCCAGCTCATTTACTTCGTGGGGGTCTAGTGTTGCTGGGTTTCCTCTGTGGTGTTTTTTCCCCTTGTTTCTCTTTCTTTTCCATGTGTCCTGGGTGGTTCACTTATCATACCGGGGTCTAGTGGAGATTGGGGGGACTTTCTATCTCTGCTCTGTTTCCGGTGTCCTCCTTCCTGCACTTTCACTGGCTCCTGACCGGTACTGGCCTCAACACATTGCCAATTGGCATTGCCTGTGTCTCCTGGGGGTCAGGGGGCTGTCTTTCTCCTCCTGGGGGGGGGGGCGGGGAATGTCTTTCTTGCCACCTGTTACTTTCCCCTGGGCTACCTTGTGTTGTTCTGTGGCCTCACTGTTGGGGTTGTGCATGGCACCGGGGATACTTGTGTCCCCACTGCACATTTAAGGGCTACATCCAGGCCTGCACCTTGCTCTGCAGTGCTTTGCCTCTGACAGATCTGTAGCTGCACGTTCTATGCTTCTCCTGGCACTCCCGCTCTTCCCCTGTGTCTCTCTGCCTCTGCGCTCCGCCTCTCCCAGTGTTCTGAAGTGGGCCTTGTCTTAATCGGGCCTTCATGCCCTGCGGGTGCGTGGGGGGGCGCTTCCCTCTCCTGCTCTTCTCTGTGACTTTTCCTGCTCGGGTCCGCTTATGCGGCCGCTCACCATTGCCCTCGGGGGACTGCTCAGGCTCCTTCTAGTTTTGCGCTCCGTTTCCCTCCACCACCACAGCTCCTCCCAGCACGGGGACTCACTGCTGTGGCTGCGGGTTATCTTTTCTCCGTCTACCGGGCGGGCCGCCTCTTCTGGCGCGTCTCCCTCGGTCTCCGCAGGGTGCGGGGCTCTGTCACTCGGTCAGGATGTGCCGCTGCTGTTCCGCTGCCCGGGGACCCTTATGATATGGGCCCCGGGTTTCGCAATCTGCCACAAAATCACCTCTATGTGGGACAGGGACCGGAGCTAGCTATTAAGGCATCCAACTTGCCTACGCCCCCTGGTGGCCTCGCTGGTTGCACTTTTGATTACCTGCACTTCTACACCCCCCACCCCCACACAAGGCCTAGCAAGATCGTTGTTTTTCCATATCATATCATATTATATCCATCTGGAAGTCACTCACCCCTTAGTGGACAAGGACCCTGAGAGGGGTATAAGTCACCATCCATCCCCCAGTTAACACCTTTTCAGGGTATCTAGGGGCTAGGATTTACTATAACCCTACACACCCTTTTGCAATGGCTGACTTGGCTTCTGGCCTTTTATGTGCTCAATCTTCTATAGAGACTGAGCACAGACAAGTGAACCAGCCCCCTGGAGGAGTGTCCTGCGGCCAACCAGTCACAAAGGAGTCATAGCGGGCACTGCGGAATTGGACCGCACCAAACAGGAAGAAGGGTGTGTGGCCTGTGAGAGAAAATGCTGGTGTCAGCATCCCGATGCAGGACATGCACCAGAGTGTAGAAAACTGCAGCGGAAGGCCAGCCAAAGCAGCCCTGAGAGGTTGTGAGAGCAATGTGGGAGGGCCTTTGAGGGCTGACGCAGAGCGCAGCTGAACAGTCGCCCAGTCTGATTGGCTGCAAGAGTGAGGAGGGAGAGCCACAAACGACTAAAGAGGAGCCCGGCAGAAATGGGGCATAAAAGGTTCCACAACCACCGGAGAAGCGGCCGGACCCAATGCCCTTCTCACGGAGCACAGCAGAAGGCAAACATGTACCCAGTGGCTGCAGTGGAAGGAAGGCGGGCAACAGAGTGAACCCCAGAGTGGGGAGCAGAAAGGAAAAGAGCCCCAGAGTGGGAAAAAAGAGGGAACACTCTCGAGGGTGGGATGAAAAAAGAGAAGAACCCCACAGTGGGGAGAGACAGTTAATACACTGGAATGGGGGACAGCGAAGAAGTAGAGCCCCAGAGTGGGAAGAGACAGCGAACACCTTAGAGTGGTTGAGTGCGAAACAGAGGAACCCCAGAGTGGGGGCCCTGGGGGATTGAAAGAACCCCAGAAGGAGGGGAAAGAAGAAAGACTGAAGGAACCTCAGAGTGGGAAAAGAGACAAGAAGAGCCCCAGCATGGGGGAGAGACTGAGAAAACACTAGAAAGGGAGAAGGAAGAAAGACCGAACAAACCTCAGCTTTCTGCTGTTTTCTTTGTTTGATGTTGTTCTTTTGGGAAATGGGGATAGTGATAGGTTAGAGTAGAACGCTGGAAAGGGTACCGCTATTAATTTACAAGACACTCTGAAAAGCACCTTTTTGACTTTCTTGCATAGGATAGGGTTTGAGCTGATAAACCCAGGGAAATTAATAAACACCTGCAAACTTGACTCATTGTCCGAGCCCTGATTTTGACCAACCACTGTGTTTAATCATACTCTGCACAAGGAAAGCTTTTTGGTACCAAGTGGCATAATATAAAATAACTAGAATGTAATAGTTCCTTTGCATGGAGAAGCTCAGGGAACCCATGACATCCACACAGACTCTATAAAACGGTTCCTCAATGATTGGCAAGGATTGTAGGGGGCTTTCAAGGTGGTTCTCTGACTGGTCCCTGGCATGCACCAGGGGCCAAGAGCTGTTGTCCAGGAAATCCTCCTGATAACGCCCTGTTAGATCTCTCTGCCCTTCCAGTCTGTTAGCTGGGAAAGAAAGCACGGCGTCGCCAGCTGCACACCGGCGCTTCCGCGATCAAAGCCTTCAGCGCAAAACAAAGGTGTATCCAAGCAGTCGAATACTTTATTTACCCCGGATGCAGCGTGGTGCCTGGAAGGTAGCCTGGCAACGCTGGCGTCCTCTACACTACAGGAGCACTCGCCCTGCTGTGACGGTATCACGCAAACCAAGTCACGTGATACCGTCTTCATAAGCTCCTCCCTGTACACTCACCGGCGCTTCTGAACTTTCTTCGGTGGCGTTTCGGATTCGGATTTCCTGTTTCCTGATTCATTGATTCCTGTTTCCTGATCTCAGTTATCTTGTCCTCCCTGTTTTGACCTCGGACTGCTTCGGTTTGCTCTTTGGAATTTGCCTTTGATCTGGTTACCTTCCCCCTCTTGACCGCAGACCGTCCCTGTTTTGCCTTGGATCCTGATTTGGTCTGCATTGCCAGCTCCCTGCTCGACATTGGACTGACATTGGATATTGCCTTGGATACTGAATTGGTCTGCACTGCCCGCTCCCTGCACGACATTGGAATGATATTGGACTTTTCCTTGGATTGCTTCCACGCTGCTACCTTGCTCTGAAAAGATTTTGTTTCATCTTGGTTTTTCGAACTTTGAACTTCGAACTTCCTTGCTTTCGTCCCTCACAAGTACACGGACTAGAGACTTCCACAGGTGTACGTTGTGGGTTGTTTGCCTGTCTTCTGCCTCGCAACTAAGGATTTTGCCACAAACTTCTCCTGCCCCTCCGAACTCCTTGTTACCACTGGACAGGAGTCCAACACGGTAAGACTGTGAATGTTATTAGGGACTCCTAGCTATTCTGTTGATGGTTGTTGATAAGTGATTCATTGCCGTATTCTTTGCTTAGACTGCAGGTGCCTGCATTACCAGCCGGTTAAACCTTTCTTACCTGAATTAGCAGGTTAGTGGTATTCCGTGTATGCTGTTTGTATTGGCTTACTTGTCTATGCAAAGTCTGATACTTGCCTTGTTTTCAGCTGGTGGTGTGTCCTCCTGTATACCGTGTCTACACTTCTACGGCGCCTGGGTCATCGGTCTCCTGTCTTTCCAGCAATGGACCATTCTGGTTGTTATTTCTAATAGCCAGACAGGTACATTATTTGGAAGACTTCGTCATCTACACGACGAGGCAAGTCGCTCCATTTCAAGTCCGTCATCTACTAGCTTGCTGTCCTTGCAGTGCCTAGAAGCAGGGAGACCACCTCGTTACACCCCTTGCAGTTGTACAAGAATAAAGTGTTTACAGAGGTTTCTTGGGTGCAATCATGATGATCCAAATTGAGAGTCTGCCAACTATATAGCAGAAATGTGTAGGATTGTGGATAAAGTATTAGTTGCAGCTGAACAACCACTGATGCTACGCTGGATATTACCCATCGCAGATACTGTCTGCAAAAACGATATGTGCTGTTTTGATATTGCTGTTTTGTAATTGATCAATGATATTGGACATAGTGAGTGTGTCTTTTAATATAGTGATTGATCTGAACATTGACTTGCTCCAAAAACATGAGCCATCAATTAAGTAATATGCAGAGGAACTGTTTCAACTCATGTTAAAATGATAGCACAGATATATCAGCTAATTTTGATTCCACTTATTGTAACAGCAAATGCGTTTTAAGAGTTTGCCGGTTCAGATAGGTTACAAAATATCAACATAGAATCACAACTATTTTAATACAAACCTCCAAGGGTTAGGCTTTATGCAAAACAGAACAGTCTAAAAATAAGTGTGCCTTCACAGTACTAATATTTCAATCATATAGTGAATTGAATTGCATCAAGAAAGCTCTTTATGTTTATGTAAATTATATACACACACAATTGAACATCAAATCTGAGTTTACCTTACAACGATATGTGTACAGACGATAAACTCCGGCCTGGAATTCCATTGGTGATAAGTGATATAGTAATGAGTTTGGAGCCATATCCACTGCTGTCCTTTTGTCAGGAACCTGTAATAACATGACTTGCCTTTTCCATATTGCATTACTAAAAAACAATAAGTACATTTCTCCACTTAAATTCTTTTAACACTATGTTACAAAAAACAATATATAAGCGCTAAACATATGCAGACATAAGATACATAATAAAGGGCCTGCCACACTACATCATGAATATCATCACTGGCATCATAAAGCGCAAAATAGAAAACGTCAAGGGAGTAGTCAATAAATCCCTGGGGCTCTTGTTTTACAGAAGTGTTATTCAGGTACTGGAAAACCTAAAATATCATATCAGTTGGAGTGAGCATGTCGGTGTAAGAAGCAAACAACTTTAATTTGGTAATAATGACACTGTGTAACACTGTACCCAGGAGAGATTCTGTGTACCATTTATGTTTTCAAGGGAAAAATTAGATATATGGATTAAGAGTAATTGGCAAGGGAATGTTCCACAAAGTTTATGAAGTCTGTTTCATGTACCTGCCTACTAGAACACAATACATTCAGGACAATATTTCATAGACCGCTGTGGGAGGACATTTGGATTAACACGTCAATTGCCAAATTTTGATATTACACACTAATTTAGAACTCAGTGGGTATAACTACATAATTTGTATTCCATCACTGAAAATAGTTTGGTGGCCGTTCTTTGTACCACTGCCAGCAGTTTATTATTCTACTCATTATATTGCTGCTTTCTTTTCCCAACCATTTGAAAACGTTTGTCACCTTGTGGTGCGGCAGAAACCCACCATATTTGAATGTCCTTTTTCTGTAGGATTGGCGATCATACCAATGTTCCTTCTAAGCTGTGAGCATTTGTGCTTGTCCATTTTCCTTCTAGGTGCCACTCAGAAGAGTTTTAGCAGTGTACACAGAACATTCCCACCTATTCAACAACATTTAATAAGGCACAAACCACAGCATGTAACTAACATTTGCTTTTTCTCAAAATAAAGCTAAATCATACTAAGTCTTGATATTATGGTCTAGCCTATTTACATTACAGTACTATGCAAGGGTGACCTTAAGAACCTAAAAACAGATTATAACCACAAGAAATAAAAAAAAAATCTAAGATATGCTTGCACCCATTAAACAAATTATCTTCCCTCCCCACCGTGACTCCTATAATTGACTCTACCACACTTTTATCTTATGACTAACTTCTGCACCAGGTCACATTTCGATATTACGGGACAACCCTGATTCTGCCGACCTTGGCTCTGCAAAAGGTTACCAGACTTGTACCTACATCCACATGTTTTATGTTTGTTATAATATGAATAATGTTCAAGCACCAGAATTTCTGTTACCAACATTATGTAACCCAAGCGTCAGCTCAATAATCGGATACTGACTGCATGTAAGCTGCAGACTTCATACTTAGATGTGTAACCTCTCCCCATGTTTCCTATTCTTTGTACATATTTGAAACAATCACTTTGAAGCGCTTCCCTTGGAATTTAGCACATCATAAAACTCAAAATACTGATTTCCCCTGTAAGACCTTTCAGTAGGCTAATGTCATGCTCAGCGTCTCCCACTGTAGCATTTCTAACACTATCCTGTAAGCCTGTAAATGGAGAACAACATTGCAATATAATTTATTGGCCTGCAAGGGATAATGTGTAAGGTCTATGCCTGGAATTATTCTAAAACAGTATTAGGGCAAGGGATATTCAGACAGCTAGAATGTTTTCCACAAAATCTGCATCCTTTCCAAGGTTTTTTTAGAGTTCTATTGAGCATAGACGTTAACAAATTATATGGTAACTCGCTGCTATACAAAACACAGTTTCACTGATCACTTTTATAGTCCTACCAACAATATAAGAGTGGGGTATGTTGCAAACAATCTTGTATGCCCTTCAAAATAATTGTGCACATTCAAGTTCATGATATTTTTTTAAACAGCACATAATTTCACAATAAGGCTTTAAATATGTTTTAGTGCTACAATCCCTCACTTTTTACAGAGCCCTGTAAACTAGTATTGGAGGCTAGCACAGACGTAGGGAAGTGGTACAGGTGGAAGGACACAGGAGAACATTCCTTTGGGTTGAAGAACAAATCAGCAACTTTCAAAAACAAAGTCTGATGTCTCAGAAGTACAGTACAGTGAAGGAAATGTGCTGTTATTTGCTGAAGTCTAAGAAATTGCACCTTCTGTTGATTTCCATGCTGTGGCTTTTTTTTTTAACACAATCATGTGTTTATTGCCACTAGCATCCCCATGCATCTTGTTTAACTGATAAATTAAAGTTACTCACTGTAGTGACTAGACTCATAGCCCTTGGTCCCCTTTCCTCCATCCTTGTGGGGTGTCCCCCAACATGGGGATGGTACGGGAATCTTTGGCAGCGTAAAATTGAGCTTCCCTTTAAATTTAGTAAAGCGCGTGGGGGCGAGGCCTCGGGCGTGGGAACACCCGACCGAGCCCCCCACGGCACCTCACCTCAGTCCCCTTTGAACACATTGGACACTTAGATACATGGCTACACTTATTCATATTAGCCATTGGCATGCTAGTGGGGGAAGGCGGGTGGGACGTATGGAGGAAAGGGGACTAAGGACTATGAATACTCTAGTCACTACGGCGAGTAACTTCATTACTCATACGTCGCGCCCCTTTTCCTCCATCCTTGTAGGTGATTCCACCGAAGAAGAACATAGGGTGGAGCTGTGATAACCTGCCTCATATCTACGATGAAGCAAAAAGGTTCTTCAGGAACGCCTGACCAAACTCAGCATGGCTCCTGGAGCTGGTGTCCAGTGAGTAGTGCTTACAGAAGGCCGACGGAGTGGCCCAAGTAGGCGCCTTGCTGATGACATCCCAAAATGCATGTCTCTGAAACGCGACAGCCATGGTGGCCCTGGCTCTGACCGCAAGGGCATGAATCCCCTCAGGAACAGGTCTGCCCATGGCCATGTACGCCTCCGAAATGGTATGGACTATCCAATGGGCGACGGAAGCCTTGGAAGCTTGAGAGCTGTGGGAGGAGCCCCCAAAAATCACGAACAATGCCTCTGAATTCCTGAAGGATTTCGTCCGAGAGATAAAACTTGAGGACCCTCTTGAGGTTCAAGGAATGTAGGGCCCTCTCTGCCTCTGATTTGCGAGTTCGGGAAGAACACCGGCAGGCAGATATTCTGATTCAGATGAAATGGAGAGATCACCTTGGGCAAGATGCTTGGGTGAGAGCGCAAGATTACCTTGTTGTGAAATGTAGTGAAGGGCTTACATGAGGACAACGCCTGCAACCCACTAACCCTGCAGTCAGAGGTGAGAGCGACGAGTAAAACAGTCTTTAGTGTCACCAAGCGGATGTCCACAGAGGCCATCGTCTCGAAAGGCTTGTGCTTTAAAGCTACCAGAATCACACTGAGGTCCCAGACTGGGTGCGGCCTATGCACCGGCAGAAAAAGCCTAGACAACCCGTTAAGGTGGGCCTTAACCACCGGATTAGCCACAGAAAACCCATGCTCAGGGGAATTCTTGTAAGCCCCAATGGGTGCCAAATAAGTGCAGCAAGTATCCACCTGAACTCCAGAACGAGCCAAGTGTGCAAAAAATGCCAGTACGTCATCCATAGGAGAGGTGACAGGATCCAGACCCTGGTCAAAAGCCCAATGGCAGAACCTAGTCCATTACTCTTATATTGGGACAGAGTCGAGGACCTCCTGGCCTTCTGAATGATGACCCAGTTGTCATCCGTAAATTGAGCATGCTGAAGCCTCAGCTAGTCAGGAACCAGGCCGCCAGCGCCAGTTTGGCCAGGTCTGGATGATCCACTGCCCCGCATTGCTGCGTCAGGAATCCCATGCTGTAGATCAGAAGGTGGACCGGACCTTGGGAGCACAACAGCAGCAGATCCAAAAACCAGGGTCTCGAAAGCCAGTGGGGGTTAATCAGGATAAGCTGCAACCCACCGAAGCCTGGAACTTGCAGAGGGTCCATTGGAGCAGAGGGGTGGGCAGGAACGCATAATACCTGCGGCCATGCCAACAGATCTGAAAGGCATCTTGCATAGACACCCGACTCCGTCCTGCCCATGAAGCACTGGAGGCACTTGGAATTCAGAGGGGATGCAAACAAATCCAGATCCTTGAACCCCAAGCTGCTCAACTTCTGCATTGCTGTCCCCCGGGAGGTGGACTGCTGAAATCCAAATCTTCTCCGTCAGGACCCATTCCCAGATCGATAGCGCCTCCATGCAGAGGAGCGGGGAATAGGTGCCACCCTGCTTGTTCAGGTAAAAAATGGATTCAGAAAAGGCCTTGAGGGCCAGGCCCACTGCCCTGAGATCGAGTGGATTGATATGCAGGAGAGCTCCTGTCCTGGACATGCTCCATGAATCACATAGCTCTCCAGAGTAGCCCCCCAGCCCGAAAGGGAGGAGTCTGTCATCACAAGGAGGGTAGGCGCCAGTCGGGTGAAGGGGGCTCCCACTGAAACACTGCTATCCATCAGCCACCAGCGAAGATCGGGCAGTAGGAGCGGCGGTATTGGGACCCTGTCGACTGGGACCTCGTCTGTTGATCCCAATTGGCTGCCAGGTGGAGCTGGAGGAGCCTCATCTTGAGGCGAGCATGCTGTACAGTTAGCATGCAGGAGACCATCAGACCCAGAATGCGCTGGAAACACCATGTTGAGGTGGTCGAGTAGGCCAGAAAGTGCCTGACTACCTTGCGGAGGGGCAGGAGCCTCTCGGGCGTAGGGAATACACGCTGAAAGGTAGTGTTCCAACGCACCCCTAGGAAGACCAGTTCCTGAGATGGGCACAACTGTGACTTCCTCTGGTTGAGGGAGAACCTCAATTGATGAAGGATATCTGTCAATCTCTGGCAGGAGAGCACCACCCCTTTGGGCGGTAAAGACAGATTTAGAAATTACATGTCCAGGACAACCCTCAGGCCAGCCTGGTGGTTCTTGGGTACCGCAAAAATCCTGGAATAATACCCAGAGCCCCTGTCTAAAAGAGGAACCGGTTCTATCGCCTGCATTGCCAAGAGCAAAAGGACCTCCCGTAGAAGAGCCGGGGACCCGATCTGAGGAAGAGGAGGAGAGGATGGTTGAGGCAAAGGAAGAGGAACACTTAAGCCCATGGAGACCACGGATAGGATCCACGGGTTGCTAAAAAGACGCTTTCAGGTGTCCTGGAACAGAGCCAAACAGCCTCCCACAGGCGAGCTGTGTTCCCCGACACTGACTTCACTGCTTCTTGGCGTCAGAGGCAGGGGCAGAGGAGGGGGAGTGGAAAAACCTGTGCGACGTCCTCTGCTGCTTCGTCCTGTTGTCGCTGGGCGACCTGTCAGGCCTCTGTGTACCGCGGTCTCAGAAACCCCTTGAAGCCGGAGAAAGAGCAGGGCTTGAACTCAGTTCTGCTCTGGGACTGAGGGAAGGATTTCTGTCTAGGTTTTGTCAGGATGGCCAAGGACTTGGCGGTTTGAGTGGTAGTTTCCTTCTGTGTCAACTCATCATCGGTTGACAAATGAAAAAGGTCCACACCCTCAAAGGGCAGATCCAGGATCCGCTCCTGCACGTCAGATGAAATCTTAGTGGCATGCATCCATGCCGTACTTCTCATCCTGACACCGAAGCACAGCCCTCTGCTTACTGTGTCGATGGGGAGATCAAAGACTCCATGAGGTCCTTCGCAATGGCCCGGGTATCTGCCAGACCGGCCTTGAAGGAGCCTTACTTGTTCGAAGGGAGGTCGGGCAGACCTTCTCTGAGCTCTGCCACAGCTTCCGGCTAGTCGCAGCCAAGAGGACGTCTGCTTTGGCGTCCTGAGATTGAATAACAGCGCTTTCCTAGAGACTCAAGGACTTTGTCCTCCTTGGAAAGACAACTAGAGGTGGCTCCCGTGGAGGAAGGCGACAAAGACGATGGTTTAGAATACAAGGTGGCTGCAGCCACCACTGAAGAATGAGGCTACAGGTGGGAGGCCAGGAGGATCGGGTCCCTGTCTGTCAGCCTAAACCTGCTGTCCAACTTCTTGATCAGCTGGGAGTTGGCCATGGGCTTCTCCCAGACCTTTCGCGCCACCTGCTGGAAATCCTTCTTTCCGTATAAAGTTTTATTAGCATTTTCAAACCATTTCAACATAAAATAAACCCTACCTCCCTGCCCGCCCCTCCCCTTGGTCTGATTGAGCTTGTCCTTTATTCCCCTCTGAGAGGGATGCCAGACCGGATCGTGGCGCGCTTACCCAAGACCTCTGCTAGCACTCCCGACACCTTGGGGGCTTCCTCAGGCAGAGGGACCCACAAGAACTTTGCCAGGCCCTGAATGCGGTCATGAAAGGCCTTAGTGGATGCCAAGGGTTCATCGTCCTGGGCGTCATTGTCGTTATTGGACCCCCTTCCTTTTTCACAGACAGAGGGGAATGGAGGCCCTGGGACACAGGTGGCAATGGGGTCCCCCCTAAGTCCAGCATCAAAGACAGGTCCAAGGGCTGTTGAGGGGCATGCGTTGGTGGTGCAGGAGGAGGTGGAGTGGTCTGAACAACCGGGGAAGGGACCGGAACCGGCAGTGCTGGAGAAATGGGGCGAGTACCCAGTGGAGGGAGCCGGGGCAGCGCCACCTGCTGGATGACCTCCTTCCTATGTCCTTCAGGAGCCCCTTCATATGATGGGAATGCATGAGGAAGAGGAAGCGCTGGAAGAAGCGGTCCTCGCAAGCCAATGGGACCCTCGGTCAAAGTACTGAGGTGCCTGGGGCATGTAGCCGTACGACTGTAATGGGTAGATGTATCCCTGAGGAGACCAGATGCCTAAACCATACAATACGCTGCCGCTTCCAGAGGGAAGGGGACTGGGATCATCTTGCAATGCCCATTCGATGGGCGAAAGCATGGGCGGGCCCTGAGCTGGATTCAAGATGGCTGCTGGCTTGGCAGCCTCAGCCAATTGCTTTTCTGCTATTTTGAAGCCTTGCGCCACGCCCTGGGCAGGAAGGCACAGAAGCCCTGAGCCACGAGAGGGCTCAGACACCAGAAGATACAGCTTGGGTCTTGCACCCGAAGCAGAGGCGTCAACCTCAGAAATCACTCTGGTAGGCGGTATTCCTGTTGAGGACAGACTCTTGGAGGTGACACTCGACGATCCCTTACCCCCTGGGCTCGAAAAAGAGGACAAACTTGATTGCCCTTCTGAGAAAATCCCAGTAGGGCCCCTGGGCCCATCAGCTTGGGAGCTGGTAGGCAAGATGGCCTCAGGTCTGGGCCCCTCAGCTTGGGAGCCGGAAGCCTTAGAGGCATCAGGCCAGCCAGTACCTGAATCTGAGGATCCATGGGAACCCCGGGGAAGGAGTCACCATGCTGTGGAGCCGTGCTGAATAGAGGTCCTACGCTGTCGTGACAAGTGGTCCTGGAGACAAGGTCCTTAAGGTGGGGGCAGAGGAAAGGGTGGAAGATCTCCCTCCACCGCAACAACCGATTCTTCAATGCCCTATGACCGGCAGCGCTGCAAGGCGAACATGCGTCCCAGGGATGGTTGGGTCCCAAACACTCAAGACAGAGTGCATGGGGGTCTGAGGCCGGGAACGAGCGGTCACATGAGGCACATCTGGTGAATCCTCCTGCGGGCAACATGTGCCGGGGGAGGCGAGGCACCAAAGGGAATTTAAATAAAATTAAAATAACAAAAAACAGGGAGCAAGCGGAAAGCCAAAAGAAATCTCAGTGCTGGCTACCAGGTCTGACACCGTCTGTGCGGATAAAGGGACTGAGGGGAGTCACCGGAGGGCAGGGCCTTCCCACGCCTGAGGCCGTGCCCCCCAAGCGCGATACTAAATTTAAAGGGGTAGCTCAATTTTTCACTGCCAGAGGTTCCGGTACTATCTCCATGTTGAGGGACGCCCCACAAGGAAGGAGCAAAGGGTATGGGACGTATGAGTACAGTGAATTTAAGAAGGGGGTCCCTAGTTAAAGAAGGCAGAACTCAATCTGCTGTACCTCAGAGCATTGCTACTGTTGTCTTAAAAGTCAAACATATGTGATTTTCTTCAACAGGCTTCATAAGAAACCACAGTAAGGCTCTGGTTGAATGTCATCTAGGATGTGGCAAAACTATAAGCTGTATTATGAGCCCTCTCATTTCACTTCCTATGTCAGGATTACAAGTAGGGTTCTGATGATATTTTACTCCCTACTTGGAATCAAATGATTTTTCAGGGAATAAAAAGTAATTAGCTTTACCAGATGGAATAGTTTATGCTTATTAAAAGATATTCTTTCCCCTTAAAATTCCTCATGAGATCGGACAGTGATATTATTAGAGTTCCTTCCCGTGCCACTGCTCTGCCGGTCACTGATGCCAAAAAATACCACTCGAGCTTTGTGGGTAGAAGCAGGCGGTAGGCTCCTATATGGTCATTGTTTCTCGTTCTTGGTGCACAGTTTCCTGTTTCTAGGGAGCAAACATGGATGGTGTAAATGCCTCCTAGCTGTAAAGCTGTTTTGGAGTACGTTTTGTCACAACTCATAGGACAACGTAATGTGGGTAACAAGAAGAGACGCAGGAATTCTGATCATCATATTTTAGGGCGCAGTTATTCTAATGCAATTATCCTTACACAAATTAGGAGAGGCATGTTCTCCTGGCCCTTGAATTACTTCATTAAAGTGGCACGTGAACTCCAATTAGCATGATTTCTGACACATTCCTTTTACTTGCCATTATTCCATCTGGAAATATTGTATCCTGTCTGAATAGTTTGACAGACACATCAGTCATAAGCAATGTTTGTTTTTTGTAATGCATATGGAGTTTTCCAATGGCCAAAACACTTTCTGCATTGTCTCTGAGCAGTGTCAACAAATGAGTAGCCACAACTAAACCTACTGTTTATACCGAGCATACACTGTCCTTTTGTGCATACACGTGTGTTTCTCTGCAAAGGAGTACTGTCGATAGGGTATAGCAGATCTTGAAATCTTGGTCTGGATGATGAGCTCCCGTTATCACATGTAAAATATTTTTTGTTGCCTATGTTTGGAACATGTGTCATAGGATGTACCTTTTACACTGATTTGTAAAGAATTGCAGTGGTTGGGAAGGGGAAATTCCCTTCCAAACTGCAGAGATGGTAGCTCACCAACTACTCATGCTCACAAAGTGGCTTACCTCATTAGTCAGTTCCGCAAATGGAAAATAATGTGCACATGACAGCAAACTATTTCCGCAATATAGAAAAATAATTAGAGGAAAAATTGATTATAACAAAGAACACTGATTACTCCCCATTCAGAATTCAGCATTAAACCTGGAAGCCCAAGCTCACAACCCGAGCCAAATTCTTTTATTTCCACTTGGAAAACACCCCCTCCTTTAAGAACTATAATTCCGCCCAAAAATTCATGGTATCAGCATTTGCTGGTGAACAAAGAAAAGCCTTACCATTACAATATTGCCGGTATCCTGGCGGTAATTCGGCCAGCATAACGGCAAATGGTAATACCGTTACCAGTCTTTCAAAACTCAGCTCATTCTAGGCATGCTGGGATTGTATCTTTTTTCTTGCTTGCACTTTGCACGTGTGGCCATGGGAGCAACATTCAAGCAAGCCTGGTGGGCAATCGCCCCTTTGCCCACCAGGCTTAAAGGGATGGTCTAGCAAAAATGTTTATTTAAAAAATAGAAAGGCATCATAAAAAAAAAAAAAATACTAGCATTCTCCATTTTAAAACTTCCTATGTAAAATTTTGAGCTATTCAAGCTCAAAATTCGCAAAAGCAAGCACATCGGCGCATCCATTTTGTGAAATGGAGGCCCTCCTGTGCTGGCTTTTGCGGCACTAATGAAGGAAAAGCCAGCCAGCTGTAGTAAACAAAGGCTACCGCTGGGTGGCTTTCCCTTCATTAGTGCTGTAGGCAGAGGACGGGGACCGGAGACCAGAGCAGGAAAGCTGCAGCTGAATCTCGGTAAGTGCTATTTATTTTATTTTTTTAAATAAGCACTAGCTGCGGTTTTTTTTCTAAGTTTTCCGGGCTGGAGGAGCCCGGAAAACTTAGAAATAAAACCGCAGCTTTAAAAACGTATTTATGTTTGCGGTCGCTTTTGAAGCGACCGCAAACATAAATACAATGTTATTGTGTTGGAAAACGCTCGGTTTTTCTTTCCAAGTTTCTCAGGCTCCTCCGGCTCGGAGGAGCCTGAGAAACTCGGAAAGAAAAACCGCAGCGTTTTCCAACACAACCGCGTTGTTTCTGCCTGAATCTGCTTTCCCATTTGGGGCTCTCGGGCTCCCCAGCCCGAGAGCCCCAAATGGTAAAGCAGATTCAGGCAGAAACAATGCGGCATTGCGGAAAACAACTGCGTTGTTTCTGCCTGAATCTGCTTTCCCATTTGGGGCTCTCGGGCTCCCCACGGGGAGCCCGAGAGCCCCAAATGGTAAAGCATATTCAGGCAGAAACAACGCGGCATTGCGGAAAACAACCGCGTTGTTTCTGCCTGAATCTGCTTTCCCATTTGGGGCTCTCGGGCTCCCCACGGGGAGCCCGAGAGCCCCAAATGGGAAAGCAGATTTAGGCAGACAACGCAGCATTTAGCATTTCCCAAATGGGAAATCAGCTGCAGGTAGAAACACTACGCGGCATGTAAACATAACCGCGTGTGTTTCTGCCTGCTGTGGCTTTCACTTTGGGTCGCACCGGAGAGCCAAAGTGATAGCCACAGCAGGCAGAAACACACGCGGTTGTGTTGGAAAACGCTGCGGTTTTTCTTTCCAAGTTTCCCAGGCTCCTCCGAGCCGGAGGAGCCTGAGAAACTTGGAAAGAAAAACCGCAGCGTTTTCCAACACAATAACTTTGTATTTATGTTTGCGGTTGCTTCAAAAGCGACCGCAAACATAAATACAACGTTTTTAAAGCTGCGGTTTTATTTCTAAGTTTTCCGGAAAACTTAGAAAAAAAACTGCAGCTAGTGCTTATTTAAAAAAAAAGAAAATAGCACTTACCGAGATTCAGCTGCAGCTTTCCTGCTCTGGTCTCCGGTCCCCGTCCTCCGCCTACAGCACTAATGAAGGGAAAGCCACCCAGCGGTAGCCTTTGTTTACTACAGCTGGCTGGCTTTTCCTTCATTAGTGCCGCAAAAGCAAAAGCCAGCACAGGAGGGCCTCCATTTCACAAAATGGATGCGCCCATGTGCTTGCTTTTGCGAATTTTGAGCTTGAATAGCTCAAAATTTTACATAGGAAGTTTTAAAACGGAGAATGCTAGTATTTTTTTTTATGTTGCCTATCTATTTTTTAAATAAAAATGTTTACTAGACCATCCCTTTAACCATCAGTATATGTTCCATAGGATTTGTGAAATATATTTGTGTGTGTCTTTATTCCGCATGGAAGCTGAATAGCAAATAGCTAGTTATTTATTTATTTTGACATTTGGACAGATGGGGAGTAGGTGCAAGTGGATCTTGGTCACCTGGCCTAAGCGCCGCCCACCTGGTGCCTTCCTGGTTGCCACTCTTTTTCCCCATTTAGCAAGCCCTGCCCACCTGGTGCCTTCCTGGTTGCCGCTCTTTTTCCCTACTTAAGGAGCCCTCGAGCCTCTTTTCCTTTGCAGATGGGGAGCAGGTGCAAGTGGATCTTGGTCACCTGGCCTAAATCCCGGCCACCTGGTGCCTTCCTAGCTGCCGCTCTTTTTTCCCACTTAGCAAGCCCGGCCCATCTGGTGCCTTCCTGGTTGCCGCTCTTTTTCCTTACTTTTCCTTTACAGATGGGAGCAGGTGCAAGTGGATCTAGGTCTCCTGGCCTAAGCACCACCCACCTTCTTAACCCTGCCTCTTAATTCCTGTTTGGACCTGTTCGGACCAGGTGGATCCAGGGCCTGAACCCCTGCTCAGACAGCAGGTAAGTATGCACCAAAATGTTTACTCCCATCCCCACCCTTCTGGTCCCCCTGTGATGTTCCTTTGTGCCCCCCTTCTTGCACACAGGTATTGCCTGTTTTGCTTGATTCTTGTACCCTGCTTTGCTTGCCCCCCCTCCAGCCTAATTCTGCAGCAGTCTGTCCTCATACATTCTGGTTTCACCATCACTGTCTTGTGGCGAATGCTGGATTTGACTTTTACGGACTTCATTGATTCACGGTGCGTTACCCTTTCTCATGGTGGCCCTGAATCATGCTGTTCCCATCTTCATCTTCTATCCAGGCTTGCAACATTATGTGTTACTACTGATTTCTGCAATTGTATTCGCTCTCTCCTCTTGCTTCTCCACTCTTTTTGACTGCTTACTCTCTGTTCTTTCCTCCTCTCCCTTTCTCCCTTTTCCTATCTCCTCCCCACCCCCCCTTACTTCCTTCTATGCACTTACTTTATCAGAATTGTCACTGGACCTAGTATGATAGCAACCTCGTCTGTCTACTTCCCCCGTTATTTGCCCCCCCCCTCCATCACTATCTGAAATGTCGTCAGGCCTAGTACGATAGTCGCTTCTTTTGTTCCTCCCCTCCCTTTCTGCACCCCTCTTCCTTCCCTTTTGTTTTCTCCGGCTCTACCAGAAATGTCGTCAGGCCTAGTACAGTAGTCGCCTGTCTGTTTTCCATTTCCTTCCCATTCTCCCCCTCCCTTCCTTATCTATGTTTTAGCTCTTGCACTATCTGAAATGTCGTCAGGTCGAGTACGATAGTTAATTTCACATACTTACTGTTCATGGCCTGTAAAAGTTTCCCTTGTTCCCTACCTTGCCTTGAAGTGCTTTGAAACACATTGTGTATAGGCGCTATATAAATAAACTATCATATGAAATCATTTATAGCAGTGCACAAAGGCCATGGGCATGTAGGCGCTAGTTGCAGCAAGTGCAGAGTATGGTAAAAAACAAAGTGCGAGAACCTGTTGACATGGTTAGAGCATATTGGTAGACGGTGTGAACATACATACGCTGGAGAGCTTCACCTCATGGTGCGGGGGAAACTTGAGATGAGCACAGTTTGTATTTGTATTTTATTTAATTTCATTTTATATAGCACCTTACACGAAAGAGCTTTACATAGCAATAAAACAATACATACAGAGGGGAGGCACTAGAGAGCCCACACAAGATGGCTGCAAGCTGACAGGGCTCATGCCAGCGATGGCACGGAGCTGCAAATATAAACATCAAAAGAATGAGTTAGTCGAAATAAGAATGGAGGAACAAACAATTGCAACCAGCCGGATCCAACGGAGAAAAGAATCGTAAGAATCAGAGCAGAGGATCCAAAGCTATAAGGAGGCGGCCTGATGCAGTACACTCGCGCAGCATAGAAAGAAGACCGCCACAGCCGCCAAATCTAGGGGGCGGGCTGCGGGACTCTCAATATTAGACCGCCGTCACCGGAGCTCCCAACACGCAGCACAGCGAGGGAAATTGGCGTCGGATCCCGCAAACGCGGATAGTGTGGGGCGGTCTGTGCCCCCCCCCAGACGCAGCAAGGGGGCTGGGACAAATAGAAGGAAGAGTGCAGGAACAGTAGTTCTGCAACAACCTCGGCCAGCGAAGACGTGCTGATGGCAGCCGCTTTGCGGAAGGGCTCATACCCCCACCCACGACACAGGCGAAGCAGGCAAACAGGCGACGCCAACCCGCTGCCCATGAACCCGGCAGGGGTCAAGACGCACACCATCGGGCGGAAACTACCGCCTTGAGAGCAGCGAGCCTACGCAGACGGCAGACTGGACTCGGAGAACGCCCAGATGGGGCGGCAAGGGCAGCTGTATCGGCGGCATAAAAGTAAGCAGGGAAAGGAGAGGGGAGGCCAGACATCTTGCGGGGGTGGGTGGGCAGCAGCGCCCAACAACACTGGGAGGGTGCAGGTGCACTGAGGCAAGCATGCATGCCACAGGCCTCCATTAGGCCACCCTCCCCCACCTTCCCCGATGGAACTCATACTCCGAAGCAGCTGAGCAGAGGGAGGCGAGGGAAAACGGAGTTGCGCATATTCCACACGCGCACCCCCGGGTATCCCATACCAGCGTCCCAGCACGAGGAGCGGGAGCAGTGTCCCACAATGCTAAAAGGCAAGGCAAGGGGGGCACTGCACCCCGCAGCATCCCAAGGCGCATGGACAAAACAAACACACACTGGCGCAGCACTTAGCAGATGAGAGACCGGCCCAAGCACCAAGCAAAAAACACGGCCAAGCTGTGCGCAAAACAGAAGGCTAATCTGGGCAAACAACCACCACCGGCAGCACCTGGGGAGCTGTGCACCCAAATCACGGCTGCACCTCTACTAGCCAACACAGCAGCACCAACGCCTTGGTCATCTCAACAACAAGGAAGCACCCTGCAGCGGCCCGACTAGGGCAGAGACCAACACCCTATGCACAGAGAGCTGAGGAGCAACACATTCCACACGCGAAAGAGCGCACTCACAGGCGTAGCAACTAAGACCCAGCGATGCGCCCCAATACAACTGAAGCAACTCTGGCAGACTGCCCCACAGAGCGGGGATCAAGTCCAGCCTGAGAACGTAGCCATACAGCACCAAGGGAATGCTAGCATACAGATAAGCGCCACACCCCCAGTGGGCCGCACCGCAGGTATATCCAGCCCTCTACGAGTCTCAAGCGCCCTACGGCCACTGCAATCACCGCACGAGGTGCAACGGACCCGGCACAGAGGGGGCAACACCTACTGCAGCAGGAGCCCTAACCGCATAGAGCGTCCCGGAGAACCCACATCTGGTCACAGGTGCCCGGCCTGACTAGTTAACCACACGTGGGAACTCTTCACCAAGGCTGAGACCAACTGCAAGTACCCTACCCCCTGCAAAGTGGCAGCGATCAATCGGCCGGAGGGGCATGCACCTAGGAGACCAGAACCCGGATTCGGAAGAACTGCCTAGACTTGCAGCACCCAGCCTGCCACGGAGAACCGACCGGAACAAAACAGAAATGGACATCCAATCACAGCTCCAGGCCATATTGGCAGAAATGCAGATAATTGGACAGCTGACCCAAGAGAAACATACCTCCATGCTAGACATTAAGCGAGACCTACAAGACAATCAGACGTGCCTGGCCGCCCAGGCGGAAATAATCCCGGACAATGAACAGCGAATCAGCGCAATCGAGGACAAGCAGACGACAATGAAGACAGACTTAGACGGGGCAATCAGGGAAGAGTAGCGTGTGGGGGAAAAAAATCGATGATAAAGAAAACCGCTCCTGCCGCAAAAACCTGTGGGTGGTGGGTCTTCCCGAGAACGCAGAGGGGCAGAGTCTGGAAACATACATCTATGACTTCCTTTGTGACACCCTGCGAATCGAAAATGCAGAAGAACTAACTAATGAGAGGGTGCACTGGGCCCCGATACCGACACCACAGCCAAATGAACGCCCCAGGATCATAACTATGCGCCTCCTCAACTTCCAACATAAGATGGTTATCCTTAAAGCCTACATAGTGGCATGCCCCATCCGTGTCGAAACAGCAGACATAATTATATATAATGACTATTCGCTGGAAGTCTCGAGGCGACGCAAGGGCTTCAATCCGATCTTTGAAGCTTTAAGGCTTCAAGCACAGACACTATTTAAAATTCCCAGCAACGTGGTGCATCCAGATGGATAAGCAATGGCACACCGTCGATGACCCGGAATTAGCATGGCGCTTTCTCCAGCAATGCAGCCTTGTCACCGCTGAATACGAAAAACCACCGTCGGAGGCCCAGCAATTGAACTCCCATCCTAGGACCAGCCAAGACAGTCAACAAGCAAATGGAAAGTGGCACAAAAGTGGCCGACGACCTAAAGGTTGGGGCCAAACCCTAGATAGTAGCGAGACATTAAAAATGAATTCATTTCCAAAACTAATCTACATCACGATAATAATTCCAGTTAGCCCGACACCTAGATCAATGAATGAACTAGAAAAAGCAATCGCCAAGTTTATCTGGAAAGGGAAGAAGGCGAGAATCTGCTTCTCAACATTACAGGCAGGCAAGACAAATGGCTTGCGCTGCACCATCCCTGGGAGCCTACCATCAAACGGCTCAGGTCTGCTGGATGAAACGATGGCTAGACACAACCAACGACTCCAGCTGGAGGGCAATGGAAGTAGCTCACCTGAAGCCACTATCTCCAATCGAAATCATGGTCATATCCCCGAATAAGCTTCCACCTTACATAAAAAGACAACCGATTTTAGGGCCTCCGATCTCTCAATGGCACAAACTGAGGGCCACACAGGGGTTCCCAACCCAGAACGCACCTCTGTGGTCCAGTCTCCGGACAATACTCTCTTACTCTCATTCACCATAAACAAGACCAGGACTGGGAAAATGTCAGGCTGATGGACATTAGCGAGGAAGGGATACTCCTGAATTTCCGAGCGGCACGCACAAAACTGGGTCTCAACCGGGGGGATTGGTTCACCTACCTTACGATACAAACCATGGTACACTCCAACACGTCGCTTGACTCCCATCTCCAGACCCCGACCCCATGCGAAAAGGAGATGGAACAACACCTAGAATCCTTCCTGCATCTGCGCACCTTCTATCGTATGGCGATCCCCAGCAACCTGGACAGAAACCATGCGCTAGCGACAACATGGTCCGAAGACCTAGGGGTCCAAACTGGCATCGCTGACATCCTTGAATATTACACAGCTATACCATTAACCTCTGTGAACCTAAAGAACAGAGAAATATAATATAAAATCCTGCAACAATTATACTACACCCCAACTAAACTACATGAAATGGGGCTTGCCCAATCCGACGGGTGCTGGAGGGGCTACAGCGCTACATGCACAATGGAACACATATTGTGGCAATGCCCCGATATCACTTCCTACTGGCGGAATGTGTATGAGCAATGAGGATGTATAGAAGGGGCTGATGTCGCATTCGCACCCAAGGTTATGCTACTGGGCGCGGTCTCGAACGAATGGCACACAGACACTCTAGTCTGCAGAATCATCGGACTCATCCTGTTCACGGCTAGAAAACTCCTGGTCATCCACTGGAAAGCTAAAGCCCCACCTTCGACTAACGAGCGGGTCGCACTCCTCTCTAAAAGTTCTTGATTGGAAGGAGCGGCGTATACGAGACAGGCGACACACAACCCGACCAGAGCAATAAGATTCTGAGAAATAATCGACCCATATATATATAGAGGGAAGGGCAGTAGATGGGGCAGCAAATAGGCCAAGGGGAAGGTTATAATATTAAGCAAGGAAGCAAGTAAGACTGCTGGTAGAGACATTAAGCACACTAGGCATGAGGCCTTTCTGATTTTGTTTGTAGATGAGCACTCTCACTGTTAAGGGTGGGGCGGTAGGGGGAGTTGATCCAAGGACCGGAAGGGGGGGGCATTGTTGGGAAGAGTGGAATCGGACTTCAGCAAGCAGCGGAAGGAATAGCAGCAACAGTTGCTATGTGCAAATATGTAGTATGCACATTTTTCCATCTGTACCGTTATAAAAAACTTAAGATGTTTAAAAAAAAAACAGTACATACAGTAGGATCAATATTTAAAACACAAAGTATTTCAAAATTGCAATAGGACCTTGGACGGAGTGGTGTGAGAGTGGGCAGTCTGAGGCAGTCCACAGTCTTTTGTGTCTGGACACTGCAGTTTTGGCGCCATTTTTCTACAAAAGCTACATCCAGGAGCGAAGCGGAGTGGAGTGGTGTGAGAGTGGGCAGTCTGAGGCAGTCTAATGGCGTCTGGGACAGATGGGGGAGTTTCTCTGGACCTGAGACTCAATACCCCTGGTGGTGAAGATGAGCCCCGTAGGCTGCGGAGTGCCAACAGCCCCTCTTTACTATTGACATCCTCACTCTCCAACGACGTTCCTTCTACTCTTCAATTAAACAACCTACCCAGTGCAGGCGCATTAAAGCGACCAGGTGGCAAACTGCAAAACAACCCGTCGAAAAAAATCGGCCAAACTTACAGTACAACAACAAACTGCAAAAACCAACTATTCAGCTCAAAAACAAAAACTCTTGCCTGTGGGTTGGTTTGAGCCTGTGAGTGGATCCACTTCAACAGGAGAGGTCGTCGGCAAACATAATCAGACGGAGGAACTGGAGGTTGGCTGTAACACCAGCGGAGCCGTAGCACCTGGGTCCCAGTCTCTGATGGTGGACGACACGGTGGGGCACCCCCTCGATGGAGGGAGGGCCACCTGTGTCGGAAGCCGAAGGGAGCGGGGGACGGCTTCGCGCGCTCCGACTCACAGCCTGTGGCCAACTGTGGCCCCGCGGCGGAGCGGAGCTGCAGGGGTGTGTCACCGCGGCGGCATCTGCAGGAGGGAGCCGGCTGCGTTGCGAATTCCAGCGGGGCCGGCGGAGCCGTGGTGCCCAGGCCCTGGCCCCTGCGGATGTTGGAAGACGCGGAGGAATCCTCCGTCGAAGGAGGGGGGGCCACCGGCGTCGGATTCCGGGGGGTGCCGCGGCCAGGCATCGCGGTCTCCATTGCAGCCACGGAAGACCAGCACAACCTGATCGAAGATCAGAGCGACGAAGACCCGCTCCCGGCTCGGCTCTCCTCCGAGCAAACCAGAGACTCGGGGGAGACGAGGTATTTTAACTCGACGCTTCCCGTCACAGCAGCCCCACAGTGCCACCTGGCGGCTAAAGCTGTGATCACATCAACCCCTTCAGAAAAAATCATAAAGGCACAGATACACAGTACACCATCTTTGACATCGGCTGAAAGCACAGATGCAGAACAGAAGGAAAGAAACAAAATACAGACTCATGAGGGGGTTTCTAAGACTTTGGGATGCCCTGGTGAGCCAATGACAACGATCCCTTCAATAACATCTTCTTCGGTCCCCTTGCACCCTGAGAGCACCATAAGCGAGTCTGTTAAACCTAGTGATCTGAGAGAGGGGATTAAATCAGGGACACATAACAAGCATGCAATTGGAATTCCACTCAGGCGGATCACAAAAAAAAACTTTGATCTCCCTACATCTAACAATCGAGCCCAAGCAAAAAAATGTTTGAGATCTACTAACGCGTCAACTCCATCGGCGAGTTCGCGCCTGGAATATTCCATGAAAACACTTTTTCAAAGACAAGCAAAAAATAAACTTCAACAAACGGGGATTGGAGAAATTTCAGACGCAGACTTGCTAGAAGCACTCCTTGAACCTCTACTCACAGCCTTATCAGGCTCCCAGAAGAACACGCAAGGCAGTGGGGTCCAAGCACCCTTACAACAACAAAAAGAGCAAGTTAAAGAAATCTCTAATCTTGTGCCAGTAGCTCTACCAACCATTGTGGAAACTCAAGAAAATCGGCTTGGGGAAACTCCTGTCTTTTCACCCTCGCCAGCTCAAAACGAGATTCTGAGTGAAGATCTAATCTTATTAGAGTCTGACCAGGTAAGCCATTCTCCACTGGGAAGTTCGAAACCAATGCCCCAGTTGGACTATACAGACTTTCCAATGACCTTACCAGTGCCATTTGAAACAACTGACCTGGGTTTACAGGATAATGGAAGTCTACCGCCTCAAACTTGTGAGAAAATAAACTCGGCGAATAAGCCCATGGAAACGGCAGATCGCCTTAGCATTGGGGGACAAACGGGAGACCGAAGCAAGGAAGCTCTGTCAGAACCTAGAGAGGGTTCTCTTCCAAGGATGGCTACCCCAAAACAAAAAACTCAACAAATTTCGCGTTTATGGCCGCCTACATCACCAATAAGTTCTTCAACAAATAGAAGACTAAGTGAGACATCTTTCAGCATTCCAAAGGAGACTCCATCGAAAAAAGCAGACTTCATGTACATTATGTCTGCTGTAACGATTGCACTGGCCCCATTCTGCAAGCTATATGAGGCGATAAATGACTCTTTGAAAGATCATACATCTATCTTCGCGATGATGAACTCAAAGCTCATATACCTAGGTTATATCAACGCCCTGGAGAGAAGGAAAAATGACCTAGCCGGTACTCCCCTACTTCATGAACCGGAGTTAATGGAACTTTTAACAGACTTAAGAAAAAACAACAAAGACAGGCCTAAGATAGACGGAAGTTCTCAAACAACAGCATATGACACTCCTTGGCGTGATGTCTCTCACAGGGACTGCGGGACAAGGCCAAAACTTGGCTCTAGCACTTTGCAGGGCCCTCACAACTCGGCATTCACCAGACCTGATCCTGTGCCCATCAAGCCTGTAGATAATGATGTGATGTGTGTAGACGACTTTTCTCCACACAAAGCCCAGTCAAGAAAGAGTCTAATTCAGGGAAAAACTCCAAATCCCTTGATTACAGGGGTGATTTTCGATGTGAACCAAGACATGGGAAGTAAACAACAGCCTCCGACCTCCCAAGTCTGCCTTAAAACGGCCCCCCTGTTTAAGCTTATCCCTGAGACTCATCAACCTGCACAGCGTCATGAGGAGACTCTACCAAAGACTACTCATAGTCTGGGAGGGAAGACCTCAGCTCCAGCGAACTCTTCAAATACCCATAAACCAGCGGTAGTCCTCCCTCAGTCACCAAAATCAGTAGACGATTTCCTCACTCAGAAAGACTTGATGGATCTAAGCCAGCATCTAGATGTCAGTGTGGACAACCAACAGAAAGGAGAGAACTTGCATCTACCCAAGATGACCCCTAACCTACAGATAGTTACTAGGGATCTCTCAGTCTTTACCTCACTAGACGAGCGCTTTAAATCTCTACGAAGCGATAAATGGGCTCATTCCAACAAGCCCACAGTCAAATGTACAGAACAAATCTCTCATCTAGACTCACCACCCCGTAGCCAAAAGGCCAAATACACTTCGAGAGTCCATACCCAAACAAAATCTGAAGTACTGGATAAGATCAAGGACTCCAAACATTCGCAGCAGAGAAATGGTCACCAGGACAATAATCAACAAGGGAGGGCGACTCATATTCTCCACCAACAGAAGAAGCAGCACGAAGGTGCTAACAGGCAGATGTTGAGTCCCTCTGTCAAAATTCGACAACGGTCCGGCAACCAAAAATACTTGGTACTAAACAGACGCACTGTGTTGAGTCTGTTACACAGTATTTCTACTTTAAGGAATCTAAAATCAGAAGATTTCAAAACGGTGGAACCTTCCCACGAGGGTCAAAAGGCCTCTTGCTTGCTCTACATACCATCAGCCAGAGTAACTACCTTGTTGTCAGCAGCAGCAGAGGTTTTATACAAACAAGGGTTTGACTTACCTTACTCAGGACAAACAAAACAGACTACGACAGGACAAAGGAGGGCACAAGGGATGGCATTTCTTCAAGTAAGGAACATCAGCATTTTAGCACAAGAGACGATTTACCAATAAATTCTTCAGTACCCGCCCGGCTTGACATTGTTCAATTAGTCCCCCATGGGCAAGATACTTCTCCACGCCAATTATTTAGTACAAAAGCGAGCACATCAATAAAAGAAGATCAAAAGGCCTCCCAGGCCAGACCAACCCAAAAGTCTCCCACATGGTCCTGGCTACCAAAAGCCTTATCTACACGGCTCCACAAATAGCCACCAGTACACACTAAGACTGTTAAAGAGCACCAATCACTCTCTTTGGCGAGTTGGAACACAAGAGGGTTCCTACATTTAACAACACCTGGAGATATCAACTTAGGGGATTACGACATCTTATGTCTGCAAGAGGTCTGGCTAAAAACCAAACCAACACTGGATGGGTTTAAGATCGCCTTTTCAGAAGCTCTTGCAGGAAACAAAGGAAGGCCCTCTTCAGGACTAATTATTGCGGTCCGGATGGGTACGGGTCTTGAAATAATCAAAATCATTCTAAAGTCCTCCTACGTCATGGCAGTACTAATCTCTTGGCTGCGAAAGGAGACCGCGCATGATCAATACACGCACACCTTCCTGCTGGTGATGTTCATTTACTGGAACCATAAAGCAATACAAAAGACAGCTTTGTTTGACACAGTTTCATCTACTCTGGACTCGGTATACCTGGAGCATGGGCCCTGTTAGGTTATCGTTTGTGGAGACTTAAACATCAAATGTCCCATGGCCGGTTCGAACGCCACGGGTCCCTTACACCACAAACCCTGTACCCAAGGTACAGCTTGGCTTAAACTGATGACTGCCAGGCAACTTTTTAACACTGCGTCCATACTTCCTGATTCCATCACCTTACCATCATGGAAGCGTGGCACGGCTTATTCAACTATAGATTACATCTTTGCCTCTGAATTCCTTCTAGCTCGAGTGACAGATTTCAGCATGCACCACTCAAATCAAAGTGATCACAATCTTCTGGCTATTAAATGGACAACTACAAAACCATTATCAGCTCATTACCCAGGAAGGATTGAACTAGCCAGCAAAGGCAACCGGGTAAGGGTCAGTCGGGCAAACATCCGGGCGATCACAACTTCATATGGAAGTAGCCAGTCTGTTTTAGAGGTTGATTACAGACCACTTTTGGAACCTTACAGAGCCATGATGAAAGGTTTGAAGGGGAAAACACAGAGCATCTACATCATGCACACAATTTCGATGCCCTTTTGGTGGCACAGCGAAACACACTACGCAGAGCAAAAAGGAGGGCTGCAAGAAACAACACGCACTCCAATAGATTACACGTTATCGAGACAACAAGAGTCTACAAAAGTTGGCTACAGCGCCATCGTCTAACATTACATCAACAGGACTCTGAAGCTATGTAAGACCAAATCCGAAAATCTAATTCCAGAGAGTTTTGGAGACTGATCAATCCACGGGCCAAAGAAGCAGACTCAATGTTGCTAAACAGCATCTCGGAAGCAACATGGATTGGGTTTTACTCAACATTGTTCAGATCTCCTGACTCTTGCGATGGGCCTTTACCATCACTGACAACAGAACCTTGGGTCGACCTTTCTGATAAGACTGAAATCCTGGGTAAAATTTCTTAGTTAAAGAAATCGAGGGCTCCAGGGCCCGATGGCCGATCCAATGAAAACCTGAAATCTGCACCAGAAGATTGGACAAACTTATTGAGTAGGATCTTCCAAAAATGCACGATCTTGAGTACAATCCCGCCTTCATGGACCTCAGCTGTCATCATCTCCATATTCAAAAAAGGTAGGAAGGATGATCCTAGGAACTTTCATCCAGTGGCTCTCCTTGATGTCATAGGGAAGGTCTATGGATCCCTTTTGTTGGACCACTTCAATCATTGGGCGAAAAGCGCACCCTGTAATGACCCCCTTCAATCCGGGTTCAAAAAAGGAGTAGGAACCAGCATTAACATCTTTATTCTCAGCCTATTAAAAGCAAAAGCCCGAGAATCAAATCGGAACTTGTACCTGGCATTCAGAGACCTCACCCATGCCTTTGACTTAGTCAATCGAAGGAAACTTTGGGAAAAACTCAACAACTGGGATTGTCCACAGGAGATCTTGAATCCCATCAAAGCTCTACACGCTGCTACAATGGTGCAGGTGCGATTGAATACTAGTGGTCTGCTTTCATCAGCTATAACAACTAGCAGAGAGGTCAAACAAGGTTACCCTCTAGCTCCGGCCCTCTTTCTCTCATACTTTGGGGACTACAAAGAAACATCAACCACAACACGAGCATTCTCCCCACAATTAGGCAAGGAGAAGATCCCAAGACTCTTGTACGTGGACGACCTTATCCAACTCGACCAGACCCCAATTGGCCTACAACGCCAGCTGACTGCACTGACCACATACACAGCTGCCAATGACCTAGAAGTGAACAAACAAAAAACAAAGATCATGGTGTTTGAAAAAAACAACAAGAGGAAGAAGATCAATTCATGGTTCTTGGCGGGAAACAAAATTGAACAAGTAGCAAAATTCAAATATCTGGGGGTTCTCATTGACTCGACAGCTAAAGACTTAGTGATGCAACACCACCTCTTGGAAAAAATGAAAACCCTCGTCTCACAAGCGAAAATACTGGACAAAAAATATGGGTGTTTTTCATTGATGCCCCTACTCAAATTCTATCGGGGCAAAGTTATCCCAACGATTACCTATGGAGCGGATGCCATGCCATCTTTACCTATCTTACTGTGGTCCAGACTGGAGAGCCTTTTCTGGCGTTCCGTGTTGAATTTACCGCCTTCCACTCCGTTAGCCCAAGACGTGAACTGTCTCTTTCATCTCTGGAGTCAATAGTAACTAGGGCTTCTGTTATGTTATACAGGAAGATCAAAGACCCTTCTTCCCCGACAATTTTTTCGCTGGTGCAGGTGGAGATGAATTTAGGTACAAGCACACTTCTGTCCAAATGGGAGGCAATGTGTACAGCACAGCTTGAAATCTGCGGCAGCTCTATGGAAGAACTTTTGGGTAATCCAACAAAAACCAAAACCCGCATGGAAGAAATGGATTGGATAAACACACTGGACAAAGCCTCTGAGTACAAGCTGACTAGCAACCTACCTCCAACATGCAGAAAACTAAATACAATCCAACCATTTCTGATAAAATATCCAAGCAGAAAAACCCGGTATACTCTACTCCGTGCTAGGCTGAATTTGCTCCCTACGAACGAAATCCTGCACATAAGATGCCTCTCTTCACCCAATATCTGCCGCTTTTGTACCGACACCCAACAAATTGAAACATTACGGCATCTTCTTCTATCGTGTCCAGGAACAGACAAATATAGATCGCCGTACCTGCTTCATCATTTAAAGCAAGCTTACTTGGTCGACGAAGCACTCTGGTGGGATCGCCTAATAGGAGGCTTGAGACCCTCTTGGACAATAGCAGCCACCAAAATCTTGGATCAAATCTTTTCACACACAGATTCACAGTCTGGGCAGAGCGGACCCACTTAAGCACAAGCACAAGGGGTGAAATGTGGGGTTGGGCGTTGGATGGACCACTCACCAGGAGGGCTGGGTGTGTCTTTGAATTTGCTTTGAATTTGCTCATGCTTCCCTTAGCTACAGCTTCTCTTGACTTTGGATTTCTTCTTACAAACATTATGTAAAGACTTTTTAGAAATTGTAAATTGAAGTTCTTCTTCATCCTCTTGTAAAAATCACTTTGGTGATTATATACTCGTAATAAAAAAAAACAAAAAAAATAGGACCTTACTAACCAGATAAAAGTAAATTAGAGAGTAAAGAGGCAGACACTGGAGTATTCCAATTCAAAGGTGTGAGAAGAGAAAATGATCGGAAACGAGATTGAGCACACAGAGGAGAGGGGACAACAAGGCGGAATTGAGAAGCAGACCGAAGAGGACGCGAAAAAAGATTAAATGAAACAAGCACAGAAAGATAGGGAGGAGCAAGACCAAGTGCTTTAAACACCAAACATAAGAAATTAAACCTTAGACGTTTATGAAAAGAAAGCCAACCAAGTTGAGCCAAGGAGGAAGGAAGAGTCACACAGAGCAAGTAGACCAAGAACACGAATGGAAGCATGAAATACAGATTTAAGTGTAGGCAACCGAGAGATTGGAAGCCAAAAAAGTGCAGAAGAGCAATAGAAAAGTTGTGAAACGATTAGAGCACACACCAGTAATTTTGTTACTTTAAAAGTCATGAACAAGCAGGCTTTCCGGATGTTATAGAGGTGAAAAGGACAGGAGCGAGCAGTAATTGAGATGTGGTGAGTGAAAGAAAGATCTGAATAGAGAAAAAGACCAAGATTACGCACAACTGATAAGATAGGTAGCTGAGCGGACAGAAATTAAATTGAAGAAGGTAAGGAAGCCAGAGAAGACGAGTTAGAAGGAAAGAAGATGATCTCAGTTTTTGCTGCATTAAGAACAAGAAAGTGATCGAACATCCATGATTGGATAGCCATTAAACAGGTATAAGTTAGTAGTGGATCTCATCAGAAAAATGTGGAAATGAAAGAAAAATCTGTGTATCATCAGCATAGAAATGATGTAAACATCCAAAAGAGGAAATAACCCCAGCTAATGAAGAAGTGTAGAGGGAAAAAAATAAAAGGACCAAGGACAGAGCCTTGAGGAACGCCACAAGTGAGTGAGGGCCTGATCACGACTTCGGCGGTAACCCTTAAATCCGGCGGTAGCACTAATACCGCCGGATTTAAGGGTCTGCCGAATTAGGGCTTCGGCGGATTTCGCCCCAGCTCTGAGCTGGGGGGAAATCCGCCGAAAATTCGCGCTATTACCGCCGGTGGGAAATCTGCCGGCGGAAAGAGCGCAAAAATTCCCCATTGAGCCCAATGGGGAATGGGGCATTCCCGAATGGGCTCAATGGGGAATGGGGAATTACTTTACCGCCAAACTCGTGATCCGGCGCTATTAGCGCCAGGGAGTTCGGCGGTAGGGCTATTACCGCCGGCGGTAACACCGCCAGCGGTAACGGCCAAGTCGTGATCAGGCCCTGAGTGTGTTTCATAGGTGACCCCAGCCCAAGAAACTGAAAAATTTCTCTGAGAGTGATAAGATTTGAACCAAGAGAGGGTAGAACCAGAAAAACCAAAGGAAGAGATAGCAGAGAACAAGAGTGTATGATCAACAGTATCGAACACGGCAGAAAGATCAAGAAGTATGAGAAGAGAAGATTGTTTAGCATGATGTGCAGAGTGTAATGAGTCAAGAACGGAGAGGAGAGCCGTCTCAGTAGAAGACATAATAACATGGGAGATATAATTAGTGTGAGCACGCAATCTGACCCAGCCTCGCCTCATGGTACAGGGGGCTGCTACAGGTGCGCAAGTGAGCATGACAGATATCATTTGTAAGGGTGATCGGGCCAAACCACTGGGTAGGGAAGGCTGAGATTGAAACATGCAGTTACAAAATACAAATTGCGTTGATAGGTGAAAGTGGCAAAGGAGAGTGATTCAAAAGCACAGTAGAGGGTTGATACTTGCACTGATTTTACCAGAGGAGCAAATACAGTAGTTTGTAAGGTCCTTAATGATAGAGCCAGTGGGATAGAGCCATAGAGGTGGTATCATCTGAGCTTTGAAGTACTAGTTAGGCAGGTGTAGCAAGCGCAGATAAAGATGCAAGTCAGCTGAATAATGATGGACTGCCGCTGGGAACGGTGGAATGGGCCCTGTGGGGTTAGACGGCCAGTGTAGCAAGGGTCAGCGCGTGCCATAACAGTATGTAGCCGGGAAGTAGGTCGGACATGCAGAAATTCTCATAGAAGGTTAAGAGGCATAACATATATGGCAGAAATGTAGGTAGCGAACAAACAAAGTAAAGGTGGAACAGGGACGTAGAAAGGAAGGTTGGTAGGTTTACAGGAGAATAGGAGGAGGGGTATGCTTTGGGCAATGAAGGAGAGCAGGAAGAGCGAGAAGGAGGTATAGATCTCCTTATCTTGCATCGCAGAGATAGCCCCAGAGCTAACAGCAATACATAATTATCAGATGTTGGGAAGTAGGTGCATTGAGCAATATTGCAATCAGTTGCAGAGTCCCAAGGTTGAAATAATTTAACCGATGGACATAGTTTCAGAAGTCGTTGTATAGGGTAAGAGGTAGCAAAGCCTTTTTGCAATCACCAACTAGCCCGTTCTGAACCATATGGGCAGACAGATCTGCACCACAATCACACTGCTGCAGTATTGTTCGGAATCTACCTGCCTGCTACCCAGCACCAGTGTATACACCCATTCATAGACATAGCATAAGTCTCATGCTAAAACCCACAAATTGCCATGGCATTCATTCACCTGTTTTAATGTTGCACTTTTGGACCAAACTACTTTCATGTTCCAATCATGGTTTTGGGTTAAACCAGCAGATGCATTCTGGTAGATACATGTTGTCCAAAAGGCAAAGGGCTGGGGGAGGCATACTATTACATTCAGTTGCAACAAGTTGCTAGAAGTTGGAGAGACCGATTGCATTCACTTGTTACAAGTTCCTGCAGGCTAGGCTACCAAGAGATGACAAGGCTTTATTTGCAATCCGCTGCTGCAAGTTACTGAAGCCTGGACTTGGTTTAATTGGACACAGCTGCCCCAGATTGCAATCAGCTCCATCCTTTAGGGCTCTGGGCTGGGAGGGCTTCATGAGCTCACTCTGTTTACCCAGTTTTCCATTAAATGACTTTACCTGAGTTCCTGCTACATGCAGTTATTGAACCTTCCATGCTATCTTGCTTATGGTTACTAAATCCTACCTGCTATAGATACTTTCCAATTGCTGTCCATAGTTTCAACAACTGCTTTTTAGTGTACTAACGAAACCAACCCATGGCTACCTTAGATCAACGAATAAAGGGTCTCATGGTTTTTTGTTCTTGAATGAACCACAGTAACAGTTTGAAGGATATCATGTGATGAATATTCACAAAGAATTTATAAGATTCACTATATTGAAAGTGGACATAAGAAACTTTAGGTTCTATTAGTGAGATCTGTCGTTCGAAGCGGTTGATCATCGTCACATAGAGAGAATTGAAAATCGTGAAATAATGTGAGCATCATTTTACATAATATTTAGGTGATTGAATATGGCATGTGTGCTGTGTGCTTGATGACTAACTATGCAACGGACGAATGTTCGATTTGACGAAAAGAAAGCACATTGTACGTGTAAATTATGACGTAAATTGTTAACATATTTATTTACTGTGTATAGTCTATTGTAAACAGGCTACTGAAATATATATTTTTATTCTCTCATTTATATAGCTATGTTCTACCCTTCTGCGCTTGCCATGGTTTCCAGCTTCCATGTGATGGATTCTTCAATCGAAATTGGACAATAATCGTCAACGGCGCATCTTTGAAAACTATTATGTAGGATGATCGACCAAACTGTCCTTTAACAGTAGCAGTAATAAGGAGCAACCTGTCAGCATTTATGATGTGAAAATGTGCGGATGTAAACGCGTTGCATTTCAAAGTGAAACAACTCTGATTTTATGACAAATGGAACACTGTGTACATTGAAGAAACATCGGTGATGAAAAATAGAGCCGTTACATACATTAAAAAACTGAAAAACTGGGTTTAAATGCATCGCTGAATGCAATCGCCATTACATGATGAACGTATAGAAGGAATTCGAAGCATGCAATGTTTGCTAGCTATAACTTCTATTGACAAAAGTTATCAATGTTTTCGTGGGCAACATTTTCTCTTTTGAGCATTATGTCAAAAATAAAGGTACTTGTTACATTCCCGACTATATGTTTTTTGCTCCTTTTTGTGAAATGAAACAAAACCTTTGTTTTTTTGTTTGTTTGTTATTATTATCTTTATTTTTTTGGTTTTTTTTTACAAACCTTTACAAAAACTTTTTTTCTTTTTCATAAGAATCAATCATTTACAAAATTCTAAAACACATTTTCAATCAATTCAATACTAGTATAAAATACACTTTTTCCTTAAGAGTTGGTTATTTTCGATTTTCTAAAACACTATTTTCCAAACAATTCAAAACCAACATTAAATACATTTTTCCTTAAGAATCAATCATTTACAAGTTACTAAAACACAACTTTCAAATCAATACAAAATCAACATTAAATATCCATCTCCTTAAAAGCAATCATTTACAAGTTACTAAAACACAACTTTCAAATCAAAACAATACCAACCTTAAATCTACTTTTTAGGACATAATAGTATACTAGAAACTATACCACCTTTAAAACCTTAAACATCTAATCATTTCATTTTTTCTTTTTAAACTTTTAAAACCTTTTTAGATTGCAACATTTGTCACGATATCTAGGTGTACTCAGCTATTTATGAAATTATTACGATAATCTAGATTGAACTCAGGTTTCAGGAAACATCGCAAACTAGTCTCAGAAATTCACTGATGCGTATTTTCAGTATCGTTGAGTTTCCATGCATCATCTCATACCATAGATTTTCCCTATTAACATTCGAAGTATCATTTACAAGCTTCGAAAAGTATTCTATTCGTAGTTTCAGTAAACTAGGGCATATCAGTAACAGATGTATTAGCGTTTCTTTCGTTCCTGATATTTTACAGTATCTACAGGTTTTAAAAGTCACATCATTATTCGTTCTGATACTCTGTATTTCATAGGTATTCAGGACATTGAATCTAAATCTCATCGTGAAATTGCGGAAAGATCTAGAGGGATATTTCATTAAGTATTTTTCTGGAACTGCATACCATTTCCAAAAGGATATCACTTGATGATATAGTGTAGAGTTTAATATCACCACGTTGTTCTCTAGCCAATCATAAGCTTTTATTAATTATTTTACCTTCTGGGGATTTTTCAGTAGGGTCTCGTTTGCAAGGCCTAGATCCCGTAGTTTCGATTCACATATTTCTTTTAGTTCTTTCATGAAAACACCCTCTAGGTCATTTCCTAAACATTGATACATTGTATTATTTTTACCAAGGATACATTTTCGCAATAATAACAACTTTTTCCGATATACAATACTTTTCAGTGACGTTAGGCCCAATTCATATCTTATTGCTTCTATTGGTAGACATTTTGGTAGATGTCTCAAAACTTTACGCCATATACAAGCTTCAACTGTTTTCAAATGTGGTATCAGATTATTTGAACAAAGTTCAAGACCATAAGTCAGTCTTGGAATGGGTTTAGTGCGATAAAAAAGAATACATGCGCTTAATGCTAACTTGCCATATTTCTTTTCAATTACCATTATTTGATTAGCAATACCCACAGCCTTCCTTTTAAGCTCCTTTATCATATAGCTAAGTGTGTATTTACTCGTGTAGGTATATCCTAGATATCTGAGGACAGCTTGGTTTTTTATTTTTACACCATCAAAAAACATTACCAAAGAATCTTGTTTTAAAGATTTCACACCAGTATGAAAAATCACAGTTTTGTTTGGGTTTACCATCAGTTTCCTTTCTTGTATAAAATTTACAAATGTGTTCCTCATCCTCTGTAGACCTACTTTCGTGCCATCAAATAACAAGAAGTCGTCTGCATATGTTATCCATTTTATGGTGAGCTTGCCTATCTTTAGTGAGACGAGGCCACTCACATCCATAATTTTTCCTATCTGAGAGACATAGAGATTGAATAAAGTCGCTGATAGTCTACAACCCTGTCTTAAGCCATTATTTGCTTTTATTTGTTCTGATAATTTGCCTCTATTATTTAAGCGCACTTTCAGTACCGTATCGGAATATAGCATAATTATTAGTTCTAGTAGACATTTTTTCATTCCCAGGCTATCCAGGGTTCTCCATAACATTCCTCTATCTACTTTATCAAACGCCATGGAGAGGTCCATTGATGCTATGTACAGTGCATGATTATATTTTACTTTGGCCTTAGCTTGTAGACTGGCTACTATCAAGCCTCCTATTTCAGTTCCCATGGCTTGTCTAAAACCTATTTGTCTCGGATCTAGTATATTGTTATTCTCGATCCAGATATTGATTTCTTCCAATACCATAGCTGTGAAAATTTTTGATTCCACATCTGATATCATTATGGGTCGATAGTTTAGAGGGCTTAAACGATTTCCCTTCTTAAAAATTAAGATTACATATGCCATCTTCCAGGAGGTTGGGATTTGTTTGGTTTCTATAATCTCTTTAAACAAGCAATGTAGAATGTTAGCCCATAAATCAATATTATATTTTAAGGTAATATTGGATAAATTATTTGGGCCCGGAGTAGTTGAGGATTTAACTTTTTTTATATACATCGCAATCTTCTTTACAGAGATATCCAAATACCAGGTCTGATTACAATTATAGTTATCCATCATTTGAACCTCTGAGCTCATATATAAGTCTTCAAAATAGGTTACCCATACATCTCCTGCAATCGGGTTTAAAGAAAGTTGCATTTGCGTAATTTCACTGCCATTAATCAATGACCAAGTTTTCCTTGTATTGCAATCCTTCATGGCTGCCAACATGGCTTTGCCGTCTTTTAGTGCCATGTGTGAGCAATGTGATATTATCCAATTTTTGTATTTCTGTTTGCATTGCTTAATTTTTTGGGTGATTTCATCTGTTACACTTTAATTTTTTTAGGCTACGCACCTCTTTACGCAATTGCGCCTTTCTTTTTTTGATATCAATATCAAAGACATGAGCATTTTTGGTTACAGGTATTTGTTCATATGTTTTCTTTACATTACATTTCTCCAGTGTTTCTTGTATATAATCTTTAAAAACCTCACCAGAGTAAGTAGAAATTTTCCATTCCATCGGGAAAGACATATAATCCCGTATTAACAAAAAGTTTACCTTTTCGAGGTTATTTGGTGTCCATTTCACTCTGTTACCTGCTGTATTTATTTCTATATGCATATCCCAATCTTCTACATTCACATTTTTTTTGTTTGTTCCAATGCATCTGTATTGATATCATTGCATGATCACTTTCCTTACAGCTTTGCACTTTCATTTCACAGTTATTTACAAAAAAGTGATTACTGGCTATTATGTAATCTAAAATAGAGCTCAGTCCTCTGGCTTTCCAGGTTGGCTGTGCGTTATGTATAAGTTGCAAGCCCCAACTCGATGCAAAATCAATCCAGAGACTGCCTCTATATCGTTTACTGAGGGCTGCTACCGAGTTGGGGTTTATAGATGTAAGTGTCCATGTGGTATCTGAATTTCCTGTCACATTCTGCATTCAAATCACCTGCCAGTACAAGCGCACCCATATGGTAGAGATCTAACCAGGCCGTGATTCTATCATTTAACAACTCCAAGACCTCAATCAGCTGATCATTTGAGTGGCTGGCTACATTCCAATATATATTTACTATCAAGATATCTATTTCCATTTGAATTGCTCGTATTTTAAATGTGCCAATTATTATGCTTTCTGATATTTGTTGATTAGTTATCATAGTAATATTAGTATCCGATTTGTACGCCAAGATCAATCCCCCACTAGGTCGACCTATTATTCCTTTGATCGCTTTACAGTTGATAATTCCGTACCCATCCCACAGCAAGTTGTTAGTTGCCCATGTTTCCTGTAATAACACAAAGTCAAATTCTTCCAGTTGACTCACAATATTTTTTATTTGCCACAATATGTAAGTAACCCCTTGTGTTCCAGGAAACTAAACTAAATGGGGTCCTTTTGTCAAAGTGATATTTCTGCTGATTTCAGATTCTTTATGGAGTCTCGCAGCGATATGGCAAGTGACCTCCATTCCTGCATGTCAATCAACTGAGACCTAGCAATGTCTGTTACTATGCTATCTTGCATTTTTGTCGATAATGATTGTATTCCCAGTCTGTCGGTGCCGTATCCAGCTGCTTCTTGTATGCTAAACTCTTGTTTTCTTAAACCATCATCCCCTTTTGTACATTCTTGATACTTTTGTACGTCAAAACCCCTTTTCTGTAGAGAACCTGCCTCCTTCAGTATTAGAGCTCTCACTAATGGAGATGTTATGATTAATCTGACATAATCATACCTTTCGTTGTGTATGAAATCCACAAGCTGGATATCCGAAGTTGTTATCAGACTTAATTCTGGTATCTCCCCAAATAAAGATAGCAGGTAAGATCTATTGAGAGATCGTGGGCCACCCTCGTCAAACACATAGTAAATTACTATATTCGGTTCATTTGAAAAAGCCGGTCTTTTTAAATTTGGTATGGATATCTTATACTCTTTATCCCAATGATTCGAGTCATGTGTGGCACCTGATAACAACCCCTCCTTTTTATAGTCTAAATACTGATGATTCATGTTATTAAGCTGTGGATCTTTATCTTGCATTAGATCATCAGTTTTTGATAATTGACGATTAGATTCATTAGGTTTTTGATGTATTAATTCCTCCACCAATGTACTTAAGTCTGTTTTATTTAATTGGATGGCTTTATTTGTATCAAGGGTAACCTTCGCGGAGTCAGTGTCTATCTTTTTCTGTAATTTTATCAATCTCGCTTGTTCTTGAGTGATCGAATTAATCTCACCTATTGCTCCATCTTCGGGGGGTAAATTACTTCCATTCCTTTTTTGAGTATTTCCCTTTGGCAAAATGTTTGAGACATGCAGCGAGCTATTTGGATCTTGACATTTTTGTTTCAATAAGTTTTCTATTATCAAACTTATCTTTAGTTGTTTAATTTCTTGTGACTTCTTCGGGTGAGCTAATGAGGCTAATATCTCTTTCGATTCTTGCAGTGTATTGGGGTTCAACAATGGCTTGCTGGCTAACAACTCAGGATTATTCATTAACACAGGTGTATTAGGCCTCGATGGAGCATCTGGGTTTTTAAATATGTCGAAGATATCTTGGAGTCCTCTCTCTACGGCTCTAAGATTACTATCAATCCTTTCCGATGTTACTTTGTTTTTCAGAACCTCTGAGAGCAAGGAAGATCCTTCACTGTAACTAGATTCAGCAATACCTTCATTTCCAGTGTTGCTGTCAATCTCTATTTCTTTGACTATCTTATTCTTTGTTTTGTCACTGGGTGTATTTTTTTCCTGATCTTTCTTACTTTTGTCTGTTGCCTGACAATCAGGCCATGCCTTACGTATGTCCACATTTCTCAAGAATTTTCTTGAGGATGTGTTGTTTGCTTTCGCAATTTTGGCCTGTTTTTTCCTTTGCTTTTTTTCTTTCCTTTTTGAAGTTTTTTCTACAAACATAGAGTTGTCATCATCACTTATTTCAGTTACAGTGGTAGGTTTGTTACTAACCGCTTCTATCGATTCGCTGGTTTCTATCACAATTACTTCCATGTTGGGCTCTGATGTCTTGCCATTGTCTTCATTTTGCAAGAGTATCTTAATAGTCGATACATTAGATTTTGTCACCTTACTATTTGTTTCATTACCATTATTCAGTTCTCTGTCTATGTCGTCAATTTCAGTATATACTTCTTTATTGATAGACATCGAATTTTGCGTTTTATCTGTTACCTCACGTCGTGCCTTGTTCATTAATTCGTTGATGAAGTCCGGTAATGCTATAAATGCCATTACCATTTCTTTTAAGAGATTTGTTTGGGATTTTAATTCAGCTAGTATTAATACTTGCGTTTCGTTACTTGTGGTCTGTATTGTGTCAGTATGGTTCGCTTTCTCTAATTCATCCAACATATTTTTATCTATGTGTTGTGACATCTCCAACAAGGAATTATCAATAGTGTGAAAAACTTGGGGTGTATCAACATACTCCCTATTTCCATTAGCCACTTTTTCAATATTATTTCCCGGGTCAACGTTCTGTTGGAAGCTATTTGTATCACCATCTTCTACAAACAATGATTGCGAACTTTCAATTAGTTCAGTGTTAGTTCCCAGCTCTTGGGCTGGTCTATCCATTCTTTGCTCTAAAGAACACTGAATTGCGCATTCAATAAGCTCCTCAGTTAAGTACGGTGAGCCTAAGTGACTCGCAGGAGCAGCACGGGCTACACTCATCCTAGTGGTCATTTGCTTTGTAGGCGGCACTATTGTTAAATGTTGCTTACTTATCACAGCCTTTTTTACACTCATTTTTGTCTCGACACCACTTCTTAAGCCACTTCTTACATTCAGCTAGGCAGTGGCTATCACTATGTTTGTACTTAAATAGAGAACTAGCATTCAAAACTCCAAAGTTTCTTACCTAACCCACAGCCCCACAGGCTAAACAGGCGAAACAGGCCACTTGAGAGGCCACTTGCTGAGGCGCGCGCGCTGATGGCGCGCGGCCTCATATTTTTATGGTGTCCTCCCCTTCTGTGGGCGTGGCCTATAACAACAGATAAGTATCTATGTTATTATTATAAATATATTCTTTCTATACATAGAAAAGGTTTTCTTAATATATAATCACCAAGTTCTTGTCACGTGATTGCACAAACGTAGTATTCTATCTTCCTGCACGTAGCTGCTGAAAACGAAGAAACAATTGTGCAGATAGTTGAGTAGAGAGTAGAGATCCCAGGCGAAACAGGCCACTTGAGAGGCCACTTGCTGAGGCGCGCGCTGATGGCGCGCGGCCTCGTATTTTTATGGTGTCCTCCCCTTCTGTGGGCGTGGCCAAGTTCTTGTCACGTGATTGCACAAACGTAGCACAAACGTAGTATTCTATCTTCCTGCACGTAGCTGCTGAAAACGAAGAAACAATCGTGCAGATAGTTGAGTAGAGCGTAGAGATCCCAGGCGAAACAGGCCACTTGAGAGACCACTGTTTGTTTGTTTATTTATTTGTATAGAGCGGCCTGGCCCAGAGGCATCTGGGCACTTGGCTTGGTTACAGACATATTATGACATTTACATAAGTAACATAATACAAGATGTACAGCGTATAGTATTATATACAGAAAAGAATATATGGTATATACAATAGAATACAGTAGTATTATTTACAAGGTTGCGGGAATAGGATATGTACATGTGTCGCAGAATGATAGGTAGATGATAACTTAGGCTTCTTTGGAGAGTAACCAAGTTTTGGAGATTTGTCTGAATCGGTGGAATGATGGTTCAGTTCTAAGGGCGAGTGGTAGGGAGTTCCAAAGTTTTGTGGCAAGCACTGGGAAGCTTGTGCTACCTGCTCTTTGAAGCTTGAACCTGGGGACTTTCAAATAGTGAGTTTGAGCTGATCTGGTGGGCCGTGAGGAGATATTGTGGGTGAAGTTGTCTGCTAAGTATCTAGGAGCTTGATTGGTCAGGCACTTGTGGGTGAGGGAGAGTGTTTTATACTCAATTCTTTGGGATAAGGATAGCCAATGTGTGGTTCGTCTCAGGTCTGAAATGTGTTTGGATCTTCAAAGCTGCCCTCAGAGAATTATTTTGAATCACTTGTAGCTTGTTGATATTCTGTTGACTGGTGGCCAAATAGAGTGCCTTGCAGTAGTCGATTTTAGAGAGTACTAAAGCTCTGGCTAACGTTCTGCAGTTGGAGGAGGATAAGTATGGTCTGCAGGCATTGATAAGCTTACATGTGTAGGCGGTAGAGGAAGAGATAGCGTTGATTTGTCTAGTCAAAGTGAGTGAAGTGTCTACATAAATACCTAAGGTTTTGACGTGATTAGATACTGTGATGTTGTTGCCGTCAATGGTTAATGATTTGGATGGTTTGTCAAGGTTGTTGAGTCTGGATTGGGAGCCTAGAAGAAGAAGCTCAGTCTTATCGTCGTTGAGGCATAGTCTGTGTTTGGCCATCCATTCTTGGATGATGGAATAAATGTCATCGAGGACTTCGGTGTCTGTTGAGTAGTTGCCTGCTAGTGGGATGAGTATTTGGGTGTCATCTGCATAATTCGTGTAGATGACACCCAAATGATCCAGGATGTCGAACAGGGGTTTGGTAAACACATTGTATAATGTGGGTGATACGCAAGAGCCCTGTGAGACGCTGCAGGCAATGGGGGCTGGTTCAGCGGCGGCAGTGGGTGCGAATACCCTTATGGATCTATTGTTCAAAAAGGACTGAATCCAGGCATTGGCTTTGTCAGAACAGTTGGCTGCTGAGGATAGGTGTTTGCATAAGACTTTGTGATTTACCAGGTCAAAGGCGGCCGAGAGGTCTAGGAGAAGTAGAAGGATTTGTTTGCAATTGTCTTTTAGATTGTCCATTTGTGTCTTGAGGTCGACCAGGGCAGTCTCTGTACCATGTTTAGGGCGGAAGCCCGATTGTCCGAGTCGTAGTAGGTTGTGTTTTTCTAGGTGGTTCTGGATCTGCAGGTAGGCTGCTCTATCCAAGATTTATAAGAGGAAAGGTACAGTTGTGATGGGTCTGAAGTTGGTAGGGACATTAGGGTCCAGAGTGGGCTTTTTGTGGAGGGGCAAGACCCAGAATCCCTAAAGTTGTTAGGTACTATGCTCGATGTGAATGACATATTTATTAATGTAGTGATGAATGGTGCCAGATGTTTAGCAGCATCTTTAATTAGTGGGGCGGGACAAATGTCTCCCTGGCATTTAGAAGGTTTCAGGGTGGATATTATATCCTCTACCTCTTTGATGGTGATGGTTGAGAAGTTGAATAGAGTGTTGAAGATCGTTTGTTTGGTGGGCGGAGGCGGGATTGGGCTTTCGTCAATAGTTAGATTTGCTTTCTTTGACTCGATTTTCGATTGAAGCATTTCAATTTTGCCGAGTAGGGCTTCTTGGATGTTCGTGCACCAAGAGGTATCTTTGGTGCATGTGTCGGGGATGGGAGATGGGGATTCGAGCTCTCTCAGGATGTTAAAAAGCTCTTTCGTATTGGATTTGGCCCTGCTGATTCTCTCATTATAATTTTTTTTTTTTAGTTTGGGTATTAGCTGACTAGTTGTTGGAGGCTGTGGTATAGGAAATCTTATTAATGATTGAAGGGGAATGTTTCCATACTGATTCAGCATGTCTCTTGTTTTTACAAAGGATTTTCAGTTCGGGGGTGAACCATGAGTTGAGGTGCAATCGTGATTTGGCCTTGTGTAGTTTAAGAGGTGTGACTACATTGATGGCTGTGAGGATGGTTGAGTTGTAAAGGTCTACTAGGTTTGTGGGGTTGGTGTTGGTAGGTGTGTGGTCGATGATGGGCTGGAGCAGTGGGAGCAATTTCTCAACTGTGATGTTTTTGCTGTTTCTCGTGAGTGAAGGTTGTGTGTTGGATGAAGGCTGTGATGCTTGTTTGTCTTTATTGATGGTGAATATGATGAGGTGATGGTCAGTCCATGCACAGGGTATGTTGGATAGAATCGTGGTATCGTAGTTGAAGTCCGCTAGCCAATCTAAGGTTCTCCCTTTGTTGTGAGTAGGTTGTGAGATGCGATGAATGAATCCTAGCTCTGAGACTGTATTGGCAAGCATCTTTAATGTCCTTATAGCCGAGATTGAAATCGCCTAGGATGAGGATCTGTGAGTTGGGTTTGGTGTTAATGGAGAGCAGGGGAGCAATGTCATTGTTGAAGGAGGATGTGGGGCCAGGCGGTCTGTATATAAGGTGGATGGTGATTGTTTTTGTTTTGGTCATAGATAGTTTAATGGAAAGTAGTTCGCCTGATGGGAGGGTTTGGTTGAGTATGTGTCTGATATTAATGGAGATCTTTGCTATGAAAGCAACTACTCCTCCTTTGGCTGTGTGTCTATCTAGGCGGTGTATGGAGTACCCATCGGGATTGGCTAGTGCGAGGGCAGGTCCTGATTCTGCGTGGAGCCAGGTCTCCGTGATGGCGAGGAAATCTAGATCATTGGAGGTTATGATGTCTGCCATGTCGAGAACGAGTGCGGTTAGGGATCTAGCGTTCGTTAGCGCGCCCTTGATCGTTTGGTTGGGGGTTTGTGTCTTGCTGTTGTCGAGAGGGCGGGAGGATTTGTTGGGTAGAAGTGTGTAGGATGTGTCGGGAGAGGCTGTGATATGCGTGATGGGGTGACCAGAGTTTGGTTTGAATTGAGCTTTGGTGGTTGTGGTTGTCCGCTGTATCCTGGATCCTAGTCTAAGGTTTCTGGACGTGGTTGGACATGGTTGGTAGGTGGTAGGTCTGAGAGCATGTGGCTTAAGTAATACATGTGAGTGTATTACTATAGGGCGGTGATGGGAGGGTTTAGTGGACATGCTAGTGGACATGCTAGTATGAGCTGGGAGGCAGGGTGGTAGGAACCACGTAGGGGCTATGTTGTCTGAATGCGGTAAACTTGGCACAACGGTGCTCGGCGTCGTGCACTGCCTTTGGTTGGTGTGGTTGCAAGTGGGATTCATGTTGGTGGTAGTTTTGTAGATGGATGTGTGGAGGTGAAGTAGGCTTAGGAGATATGTGAGGTGCCAGGTGACGTTAGATGGTATAATCATGACTAGATGTACTGTGTTGCAAAGGAATAGCTAGGGAGAATACTGTTTAACCAGCATCAGCACAGGCCTCGTGTAGCAGAAGTACCTTCACTATTGGTAGGGTAGGGTGGATGGTATTTTAGCAAGCAGCGCTAGTGGAGCGATAATACACTCAATATTGGTGGCGGCAAGCAAACACACTAATAAGGCGATAAAGCATTCAAGTCAGTGTAGGTTATGCAGAGTGCTGGCAATAATTTAGCAAAACGGCGATCGTAAAACAATAAAGCATACAAAATCGGTGGAGTTTGGACAGGATGCTAGCAGTGTGTTTTAGGAAGCAACACTCGTAGAACAATAATGCATACACAATCGGTGGAGTTTAGACAGAGAGCTAGTGGTGATTTCAGCAAACAGCACTGATCTAGCAGCAATGTGATTGCTGTCGTTGGGTGATACACGAGGATATGGTCAGGGTGACTGACATGGGAAAGTGGAACATAGCTAGATCAGGATAGTTGGAGGCAAGATGCGCGCGGATTGTCAGCTGGCAGCACTCGTAGCTATTGTGATCGGTATCTAGGGAGTCTGTTGGACCTAGTCATGAGATCCGGTAAGGTGAACATGAGCACAATTGGGCTGCTTTGGCGATCGGGGAATAATATTGCTATGATACAATGCAGTGTGTGTTGCAGAGCAAGATTGAGAACGTTGAAAGCAAGGCTGCGGGGTGTGACCAATAAATTGTCAGTGGGGTATCTGGAGGCGCAGCTAGTAGGCTGGATATTCCTATCTGGCGAGGTGCGCAGACTGAATCAGGGAATAGTCAGGCGATGGTATGGGAGGAGTCATACTTGCGGGAGGTAGAAGTCAGGGAGCCTGGGTTGATATCCTGCAGGGCTTGCGACGGTGGGCGAGCATAAAGGCCGGCAGCATGTCTGGGCCAGGGGCATCGGCGGCACAGACAGTGCAGTTCCTTGATGGATAGTGCCTTTAGATGATTGTGTGGGCTTCCGCCTACCAACCACTGCAATTGGCTGTTGTAGGTGAAGCTGGCAAATCAGGGCACAAACAGTTGGCCAGGTCACACCTAAAAGAGGTGTTTGAAAATGGAGGCCATTTTGGAATGCCGATTCTGATGTCGGATTCAGTCAAAAACAGCCGAAAATTGTAATTTTGCTCCTTGTAGGAGGCTGATCAGAGCATCAAAGACAGAATATAATGATGCGAAGTAAATATAGTTTTGTTTCACGTCGCGGAGACCTGCGGTGCAATGTTCGTGCTTCTCACCGTGCTCCAGCATTAGAATGAAATCGGTGACCACAGCCAGGTGCAGGCTGTCCCTCGATGGGGACAGGGCTCCAGCCCTTCCTTCATTGCTGGGGTCAGATGGTAGACAGGCCCAGACAGTGCAGTGCCTTGATGGATAGTGCCTTTAGGTGACTGTGCCAGCTTCCGCCTACCAGCCATTGCAATTGGCTGTTGTAGGGAAGCTGCCAATCAGGGCACAAACAGATGGCCCAGTCACACCTAACAGAGGTGTTTGAAAACGGAGGCCATTTTGGAATGGCGATTCTGATGTCGGATTCAGTCAAAAACAACTGAAAATTGTAATTTTGCTCCTTGTAGGAGGCTGATCAGAGCATCAAAGACAGAATATAATGATGCAAACTAAATATAGTCTAATTTCGCGTCGCGGAGACCAGCGGTGCAATTTACGCGCTTCTCACTGTGCTCCTGCATTAGAATGAAGTCGGTGACCACAGCCAGGTGCAGGCTGTCTCTCAATGGGGACAGGGCTCCAGCCTTTCCTTCGTCGCCGAGGTCAGATGGTAGACAGGCTGCATGTGGATGTGTGTGTGTATCTTCCTTGTTCTGTGTTAGATAACGTTATGGTGTGGGTGATGACAGGGTACGTTTGGCTACGCTGGCCACGAATGTCATGAAAATAGGTGGAGCATATTGTTTTGTCTAGTGATGTCAGCTTGAGGGGCGGGTGATCTGAATTAGTGCTGCAAGGGCACTTGAACTTAGGGCAATGGATCAACGGATAAGATTAGCACAAGAATGCAGTACCATTGTGTTTGCATGTATTAATGTGAGAAAAACCAAGGTAAGATGTTTTTTCAAACATGTACATTTTATTTGAATTCAAATGAGCACAATACAAACATGGCACTTGGTGAATATCAAGCACCAAGAAAAAAACATCATGACATTGAAACTTCAGTTTTATAAATGTATAACAGTAATGCTAAACACAAACAAATAATTGTCTAGGAGAGAGTGAGGAAGGGGGAAGAAGAGGAGATTTTTTAATTTATTTCTAAAACAATGGGAAGTAACACATTGCAGATGGGGTTTGGCCATGTCTTAATATTCCTGAGGGGTTCGGCGGGTGGTTTCGGCCTTAATTTGGTCAAGGCTTAATAAGGTACTTGAAAAGTAAAGGCTGGGAGACCGCTAGGGGGCGCGTACCAGTATGGACGCGTGAAGACATCGCTCTGCTCTGAGCCGTTGAGCCTACTGATTTCCGTTCTCCCCCTGGCGGGCGAAGGAAGGGCGGCGAGGAGGTGCAGCTGGAAAGGGCCCACAGAGGCAGTGGCAGAAGGGGTAAGGGTCCGAGGTCCATAGTAGTCTGCTTCCTTCGATAAAGGGAAAGAAATGAAGTCCTTGAAAAGACAAGGCGCTTGGGGAGCTTCATCTATGAAGGGGGCACAATCAAGGTGTTTCAGGACCTCTCAGCCTTAACGATGGCCTGTCGCTGTGACTGTTGTCCTCTCACACAATGGTTTTCTGAAAAGGATATCAGATACAGATGGTCCTTCCCCATTGCCTTGACCTTCGAACGCGGGGAAGTGGACTACAGGGTAACCAGTGGAAAAGAAGCCCTCCAGGTACTCCAGGTCATCAAGAATGAAGATGGGACTGATCGAACACACTTACGTGGGAGAAACCCCTAGGTTCATATGAAGCTCGCCACCTTCGCTGATGTAATGGGTTTGAGTGATGTATGGAGAGATCTACAGCCCGATGAAAGTACTCATACTACTCGGGGGTCCATGCATCGTTATCTAGGTTAGATTATTTCTTTCTCCCTGCGACAAGCATCCACAGGGCAATTGTAGCAAAACTCCTTCCGAGGGGTATATCGGATCACTCCCCTCTACTGATGGAAGTGGCAACATCGAGACCACTCCCTGCTAGGTCATGGCGCCTTAATGGCTACTATTGGGTTTTCTGGAACTCCTAGAACATATAAAGTATGTTACCAACTCATACTTTTGAGTTGAACGTAGGGTCAGTGGATAGCCCTGGGGTGCTGTGGGAAGCATACAAGCTGGTGCTCCGGTGACAAATTCTCTCCTGGGTCACGGCTGCAGCAGAATTAGAAGTTAAACAAGCGGAAGAAGCCCACCTAACTCAAGACCGGCCCGAGTCACATAGAACGCTTGTCGTGGCACAAAAGCGCCTGCAAAATGTGGCGTTAGACAATGCCAAGCAAGCTCAGAGCGAATAAATCCAGAATTTATGAAATAGGGGACAAGGCAAGCAAAATGTTGGTCTGGTTGGAACTTAGGGACGAGGGACATAGGCAGGTCAGGGTGATCAGACCAGAGAACGCACACCTGCTCTCAACAGTCGAGGATATTACAGAAGGTTTTGCAGCCTACTACACTGAGCTGTATAAGGCCCCCACTGGCCCTGTTGACACCTCTATACTAGATAAGATAACCCACCCAGCCCTGAGTGCTGAACAAATATCCCTTTTAGAAGAGGATATTATGGAAGAAGAACTGATTGCGGCAATGTCGCAACTCCAAAACGGTAAAACCCCGGTCCCAAATGGCTTCCCGATCGAGACTTGGAAGAGTATTGGTCCATGTGTGCTAGCCCCGTACCTATTAAAGATGTACAAACACTCAAAGGAACAAGGACACCTACCGGCGACCTTAGAAAGGCCACCATAATAGTAATTCCTAAACCCGATAAGCCACCGGAGCAATGTAGCTCGTACAGACCGATCTCCTTAATAAATAGTGAAACAAACCTATTGGCCAAAATATTAGCGATTAGACTACAGAGAGTGATTACATCACTAGTGCACTCGGACCGGTGCAGTTTCATGCCGAACAGGTCAACACGCATGGCTATCCTTAGATTACATATATCACTAGAAAGAGTGCAGGACTTCAGAGACCCCCTAGCATTATTGGCAATAGACTTTGAGAAAGCGTTCGATTCTGTATATTGGGAGGCACTTTGGGAGATAATGCGACGGATGTGATTTGGCGCAGAATTCATGGGATGGGTGCAACTGCTATACAACTCTGGCGGAAACCAGAGTCAACGGTTGGCCATCTAAACCGTTCAGGCTGGGTAAGGGAACTAGACAAGGTTGTTCCCTGTCAGCGTTGCTCTTTGCATTAGCCATAGAGCCCCTAGCTTGTTTATTGAGAGATTCACAGAGCTGGGAAGGCTTAAGGGGTTCGGTAGATTGGGAAGACAGTGTCTCCCTATATGCAGATGATTTACTGGTCTATCTCAGGGATCCGATCACTTCCTGTCCCATAGTGACAGACATCCTGCAAAAATATGGATCCTTTAGTGGGCTAATGGTGAATTGGGCTAAATCTGTACTCTTCCCAGTCAGAGAGGTAGAGGACATAATCCCAGAGAAATGCCCATATCGAATTGAGAGAACCCGCTTCAGATACCTAGGCATACTCATCACCAAAAACCTAAATGTATATACGGACATGAATCTGCAGCCAATCAAGTTTCAAGGAGGATGTACACATCTGGATGTCCTTACCGCTGACCCTCTTGGGAAGAGCAGCATTGTACAAAATGATGACACTGCCCCGCTTTGGTATTGGACTACCACGCCTAGAGTCTTATTATTGGGCAAGTCAGATGGAAGGGGTAAATGACATGGTACATGGGGACAAATTACTTCCACATGTAAGGGCCGAGTTAGAAATAAGACAAAAACCACCCTCACTGGAAGGGCTCTACCATACTATGGTAACCCCCTGAAAATTGGTGGACCAATCAACGCTGATTTGGGCAGAGATACACAAGTTCATTGGTTGGGACAAGAAGGTAACGCCAGTCCAGCCACTGTGGGGGAATGGGAACTTAGCTGAGGTGGGCAAGTTGCCGAGATGGTCGTGCTGGGTAACAAAGGGAATAATAAATGTGGGAGATGTGATGGAGGGTGGGAGAATAATGCCTGTTGAAAATCTGCTGGTGAAGTTTGACCTCTCTCAAAGTGAAAGGTATCATTATAAGCAGTTAAGACATGCGTTACACAAACACCTTCCAGTCTTATCTAACATGCCAGACTGCACCCCTATAGAGAGAACATTGTGTTGGAAAAAGTCAGCAATAAGGTCACCTCTACTATGAATAGTGTTATTACCTCCTTTGCTATGCCAGAGCTGTCGAGCTTGAAGTCCAAGTGGGAAAGGGATGTGGGTGATATCCTCCCGGAAGAATGAGTTGCGACCCTGATGTACCCTTGTGAAACGGCCATCACGTCCAGACTCCGACTCATTCAGCTGAAGATACTGCAGAGGGTGTATTATCCGAGAATAGCGCTCTATCGCTGGGGCAGGAGTACAGATCCCAACTGTTTAAGATGTTGTCAGGAGGAGGGAACCTTTTTTCACATAATATGGGAGTGTCCACATATTCAACACTATTGGCAGCAATGTTGTGATGTGCTCACGAGAGTTATGGAGCATGTAATACCTAGAGAACCTAAACTGTTGCTATAGGGAATGGAAGGCGAAGGTGAGATGGCACGATATGAGAAAATGCTCTTTTCAACCGTAACCACCCTGATCAAGAGAAACATAGCTAAGCTATGGGGATCTGTTGCCGCAGGTGGAACAATAGATTGCTGATGTAAATGTTTGTATAGCTATGGAACAGAGGGTGTATAAAGCCAGAGGCTGTCCAGACAAAGCTGGGAAGATCTGGCGAATGATCTGCCTTGCTGCCGAACCTACATAAGATATAAAGGAAAGTATTGTGAAGTGAATCTGCTATTGCGAACAAACATATCAAACGTGTTGTACGAGTTGCACGGATCCTGTGACCTCTTGTTGTGTTGTTTTGTCATTGTTTGACTCCCTTGGAGTCTTCAGTTTTAATGTATGTCCTAAAAACCAATAAAATGTGTTATAAAAAAAAAAAGAATGAAGAGGGGGCAGGGGATCAGGAAGGCCCTAAAGAGGAAGATGCAGGGTGGCAGGAAATTCATAAAGTTGAATACCCCCCCACACACAAAGAAGTGGGGACAACAGATGAAGACCAAGGAAGCACGGCTTTTAGGACAGGGGAATACGAGGGCATTGGATCCCCGCTGGGGGGAGGTGTGGTGATAATGAGGACAACGGATGAGTAGCGTTTTTCTTCCTTAGTGGCTCAACCTTGGGTGAGCGTCTTAGACAGCGTAATGTTCTGGGGGAGGGAAGGGATGGGGGTTGGGGTGGTCTTTGGGATCTACATATGGACATGAGGACCTAGGATACATGGGGGAGATTTGGTACTCCATAGCACCGAGTGGTCAGGAAGGGAATTCACTGCGCTCTTTGAGATTAAAGGCCGGGTGGAGGTCATTAAGGTAGGCTCGCTGAATGTAAAGGGTCTGAATTCACCCACTAAACGCTTATTACTGGGAAGATAAATGAAAAACTCTGACCTAGACATACTCCTGGTGCAAGAAACCCATACGATACTTGGGGAAGAGAGGCGCATCCTGGGAGCACATGTGGGGTAAGTCTGCTGGGCCCCTTAAAAAGGGTGCAGGGGGGATTTTATTGACCAGAAGGCTCAGACTCTCAGAACCAGTCGTCTGGAGCCGAACAGATGGGAGGGCACTGGTGGTGTCAGGGACCATGGAAGACACTAGGATCACCATAGCAACTCTCTACGGCCCGAATGTTGGTCAAATGCAGTTTCTGAGGAAAGCCATGGGAGAGGTCATGGACAGAACAGAGGGTCTCCTCATCATGGGGGAGATTTTCAACATGTGGCCGAACAGGGAGATGGACCATAGCGGTGGGCATATCCCTACGAGGAGCAGGGGGGAGCAGCTAATAGTGGGTTGGTGGATTACATGTAGGACCAGGGGCTGATCGACGTGTGGAGGGACTCCCACCCCATGGTGAGAGGTTATACCTTCTACTCATCAGTCCAGAGCTCCAGAACAAGAATAGATTACCTCTTTATGGAACAGCAGCAAATTAACAGGGTGGGTAATTGTGAGCATTTCCCGATCAGTTGGTCTGACCACAACTTGGTAGAGACGGAGGTAATTGTATCGGGTCTGAAATCCAGGGAATCCCTATGGTGCTGCAATGACCTCCTCCTCAGGGACACAGTCTTTGTGGAGGAAATGAGAGACGCCATTGGGGAGTTCCTCGCACTCAATGACATGGGGGAAGTTGAGAGGGGCATCGTATGGGATGCTGCAAAGGCAACGTGGAGGGGCCTCCTCATCAGGGAAGGTTGTTAGGCAGAATCCTATGCAGTTCCCTTAGGGGGTCCTACAGATGATGAGGACTACAGGTATATGCAAGAAATCCCCTTCGTTATGTAGTCTGTACCACAAAGATTTAGTTGGTAGCTATGGCTGAGCAGTCAGACTTATCTCAAGAGGGAGATGAGCAGTATTCAGGGTTTACACAATAGGACTACAATACTATGGTACAAGGAAGCACTGACCAAAGCTTTGTATTAAAAAGAATATATATATTTATTTTACACACTTCTAAGTAAACACATAAATCACTATCACTTAAGCAAGTTAAAACAGTCAAGAAAAGTATACACAACTCCCTATTTAAATTGTAGACAAGTTTGAGCAAGAGTGAAAACTGAGCAAAAAACGGCACAGGGTAAATCAAGCAAAAATGGCATTCTAGCAATTTCTCAAAAGGGAGGGAAAGGACAAGTTATACAGATTTAAGTCCTTAAATACACCAGCAACACTTCCCAAGTGGTTTGTGAACAAGTTAAGCAAGGTAGCACTTTAGCAATAGCAATGCATAGGTGAAAACCGAGCAAAATGGCACTTCAGCAATACTTTAGAGGGAAGGAAGGGTGGTTATAAGAGTTTTTGGTGCACCAACACACTTGTAGATGAAAAGCAATCTAGAGAAGGCAGTTGTAACAGATTTATCACAAGTCAATAGGCCTGTGCCAGAGTTAGTGGTACAAGGCAATGTGCCCACGATCAACCGGTTCTAGTAGCTGCGGTCAAGTCTTTGGTTAATGATTCAAAAGGAGGGTGCAGAAGGTAAAAGACAATATTAGTTGATAGGTGGCTGTCAACCCAGGAGGTAAGTAAAGGATTTCAAACACCTTTAGCAGTACACCTCGAAACGAGAGGCCTGTCGGAACAATGTACCTTGAAAAGTAGAAGAGGCTCTGCACTGCCCAGGGAAGAAGCCAGCCCCAGTGGTGCCAAAACGAATAAAAGGTACGCTCCTTTAAATTGCGGTCATGGTGGACAGGTGCCTGGCTATCCGGTCTCCGAGTGCTTGGCACTAGCAATTCGACCAAGGCAGGTCCTGGAAGGCGATTGGTGAACTGGTTGACCCCACCAGCTCAAGGGAAGAAGGCGCTTGTTGATGAAGATCTTCTCTTGTCGTTGGAGTAAAAGTGGTGAGACGCTGCAGCAGGGCTTCACCGGTGGTTCAGACATTGCAGATGTCTTTGGCTTCTCTCCTCTTCGGCTTCTTAGTTCCAGTGGCAATGTTTTGCTCTTCCAGTCTTCAGGACACTGCTTTTATGAAGAAAAAACCCCATTCATACAGCCTAGCTGTCACTCGCACAGTGGAGTGGTCATCCTGGCGGGAGACCCTCCAGCCTATCAGGGCAGAGCGTGACTTGGGTTGCTTAGGCAACCCTGTCGAGGGTGCCTACTCCCCCTCCCACACAATGGGTCTACCCCAGACTCAGTGGCGCCGAAAGGAAGTCTTCTTGGCAGAAGCCCGCCGAAAGGACGAACAAATGATCCACGACCTGGGTTAGGATTTCAGAGAAAGACACGAGAAAGAATTATTATTAAAGTTCTGGAAAATAAAACCTACCGGAGTAAAGTTAATATAAAAATAAACCGGTGGTATGTTAGAGGCTGTCAGTAAAATTGGTAGCCTCGAACAATGGGAAAATCCCATAGGAAAATATTTGCGGGCGAATATTTACGGTAGTAACCACTGCCACCAGCCAGAAACTTTTGAGAGAGGGACTGTACGGTACCCTCTCGAAAATGAACACCAGGGAAAAATTATTAACCCTTTCCAGTACGTCCATAGTTAGATGGGGTGTACTGGTTTAGTTCATAACTATTGACTAGTAAAGTCAATGGGGACTTTACATGCCCTGGGAGACAGTAGTCAGACTCAGGGTATGGAGTCTATGTTTGGGAGTCACTATGACACCCCTGTATCACTGCACTGAGGGTGCTGTGTAACACACATGTAAAAAGATGAGTCCTATGAGGGTGAGAAAAACCCCATAGACCATAAGCACAAAAATAGCCTAAAACACACATCAGCAATCTGCCTAAGAGTGGGAAAAAGAGTCTCACTCTTAGCAGGAGAGAAAAACAAACCCTTCAAATCCAGTAAAGCTGCTGGGGGACTCTATAGGTAAGGGAAATTAGCCATAGGAATGAGAATTCTCCCTAATACTCACCCCCACAGACTAAGGGATAGGAGGATTTAATCCACTCCTGGATGAGTCTCTTACCTCTAGTCGGTTACAAACATCCTAGAGAGACCATCAGCATTTTGGTGGCGACATCCTGACCTGTACTCAATGGTAAAATCAAACCCTTGGAGGCAGATTGACCATTTTACCAGTTTTGGGTTTTCCCCATTCATTTGCATCAACCATCTCAAGGGTTGGTGGTCTGTTTGAATAATGAAAGTAGATCCATACAAGTATGGTCAGAGACCACACAATGGCAAAACATTTTCTCTCAATAGTTGCCCACCTTGTCTCAGGTTCCTTCAGCTTCCTAATGATGAAGCAAAAGGGGTGCTCCCTGCCTTTCTCATCCAGCTGACTGAGGACTGCACCTATACCTATATTGGAAGCATCTGTTTGCACAATGAATGGTTGGTGGTAGTCAGGAGCTCTTAGTACTGGAGCTTGACAAAGGGCTTTCTTCAGGCTTTCAAAGGCCTGATTGCACTCCTCATTCCATTTGACCTTTCTAGGGAATTTTGGAGAGGAGATCACATTCAGTGGAGAAGCTATGGACCCATAATTCTCAATGAAATTCCTGTAATACCCAGTGAGGCCTAAGAAGGCTCTCCCCTGGGTTTGAGTAGAAGTGGTTGTCCAATTTTTCACAGCTTCAATCTTGCTGAGCAAAGGCCTTATTTCACCACCTCCTACCTCATGACCAAGGTAGACCACTTTACTCTGACCAATTTGACATTTGCTTGCCTTTATGATCAGTTGGGCCTGTTCAAGAGCCTGCAAAACATATCCTAGGTGGTCAACATGTTCTTTCTAAAGTAGGGCTGAACACTGCAATGTCATCCAAGTATGCCATGCAGAATTCCTCCATCCCATTCAGAACCTGATTAACCATCCTTTGGAATGTAGCAGGTGCATTCTTTAATCCAAAAGGCATAACCCTAAACTGGTATAAGCCTACTGGGGTGGAGAATGCAGTTTTCTCCTTGGCATGGTCTGTCAGGGCTATTTGCCAATATCCTGACGTGAGAGCAAATGTGCTGAGGAACTTGGCTGAACCAAGTCCATCCACCAGCTCATCTGCCCTTGGCAAAGGATGGGCATCAGTCTTAGGGACTGCATTTAGAGTTCTATAATCCACACATCATCTCAACTCCTTGGATCCTGCCTTTGGTACTAACACAACTGGGCTAGACCATGGACTAGTAGAGGGCTCTATAACCCGGAGATCAAGCATCTTGTTGACCTCTACTTTGATGTGTGTTCTTACATTTTCTGACATTCTGTAACCCCTGCTTTTGACAGGTAAACAGTCACCATTGTGTATATCATGCTGGCCTCAAGGGTTTAAGCTTGGTGAAAGTGAAAACAAGGGGGCAAATTGATTCAACAAAAAACTTTGCACTCCTCCTGTTGTTCAGAAGTCAGATTAGAAGAGAGGTTAACACCTTCTACTTGCTCATCTAAAGGCTCACCTCTGAGAAGGTCAGGCAGAGGTTCACTCTCCTCCTCCTGTTGAGCTGAAGCTAGAAGCAGAGCTCCTAGTTCTGGTCTTGAGACATAAGCTTTTAGACGGTTGGTGTAAAAGACTCTGGGAGCCTCCTTAGGATTGCCTAAGTCCACCATATAGTTCACCTCTCCAAGTTTTCCCACAACCTTGAAGGGTCCTATCCATCTGTCCTGCAAGGCCCTCTGTCTTGTAGGCACCATAACAAGAACTAGCTGGTCTAGCAAACTCAACCATGTTGGCCCTCTGGTCATGCCAATGCTTAACCAGAGCCTGACCTGCTTTCAAGTTATCACTTGCTTCAGCCATCATGTGTGACATTATCCTCCGGAGTCCTATCACATAGTCAGTTACTCTGACTGGCGTGGGGGAAGGAGCACTGTCCAACCCCTCCTTCATCAGGGCCAATGGACCTCTGACCGGATGGCCATAGAGAAGTTCAAAGAGACTGTAACCCACTCCCTCCTGAGAGACTTCTCTATATGCAAAGAGAAGGCATGGCAGTAGGAGATTCCACTTTCTTTTAAGGGGGCCTTCTAAAGCTCCTATCATGCTCTTCATGATTCTGTTGAACCTTTCTACCAACCCATTTGTTTGAGGATGGTATGCTGTTGAGAACTTGTAGGTAACTCCACAGTTTTTCCACATGGCCTTCATGTAGTGGGACATAAAATTTGACCCCCTGTCGGATATTACCTCCTCAGGAACCCCAACCCTAGTAAAAATACCAAAGAGGGCCTTAGCCACAGCCTGAGCTGTAACAATCCTCATAGGAATTGCTTCAGGGTACCTAGTAGCATGGTCTACTACAACAAGTATAAACCTGTTGCCAGAAGAGATTGGAGGGTCAAGAGGACCAACAATGTCGATTCCTACCCTCTCAAATGGTACTCCCACCACAGGGAGAGGCACTAAAGGTGCCACGTTCTTGGAGCCACTCTTACCAGAAGTTTGGCAGGTGTGGCAACTCTTGCAATACTTATCTACCTCAGCTCCCATTATAGGCCAATAAAAGTAGAGAGAGAGCTTTTCCTTGGTCTTCTTAAAACTCAAGTGACCAGCCAAAGGTATCTCATGGGCTAGTTGCAAGAATTGGAGTCTGTTCTCTTGGGACACTACAAGTCTCTTGTAGTCTCCAGGGATTGACTCAGTCGGTTCACTGTAGAAGAGGCCATCTTCCCAGTGAAACCTATACTTCCCAGGCTCTTGCCCTTCAAGCTGAGAAGCTGCCTGGTGGTGAAGACCTTTCAGAGTTGGACATTCTCTTAGTCCCCTACTGAAGTCTGTCCTGTTGGGGGCCACCTTCTGCCAGTAAGGACTGCAGCTCAGGATTGTCCACAGGGTCCAGATCTCCAATAAGATCCTGGCCTTCTACTAGATCTGAATCCTCAGGCTCTAGTTCAACCACACAGGGTTGTACCTCACTCTCAGCCTCAGCTGGAGTAGGAATCACAGGTGCGATTTTGGATAACCTAGGAGATTTCCTGGTTGGAAGCACCGGAGTGCTTTTTGCTGGTTTCTTCTTAGAAGTCTTGGGTTTCCCCTTTGCTTCTGGTTGCTTAGAAATTGCAGTTAGTAACTCCAGTGGAGTAGGAGTGATTTCTTTTTCCATCATCTCCTCAGGAGAGCCCCTCAAGGTCCTCTCCCTTGCACGTCTGGTGAGCTCCTGCAATATTTTGCTGGGAGGTCTAGGAGTACTTGACACTACTCCAAGATCTTTAAGGACATTCCATAGAAGAACCCTTCCAGGCACTTCAGATTGCACACTTACAGGTATCCTGACAGTCATTTCATTGCACTGGATGACAGCTGGTAATTGGGGAAGCATCTGCACAGGCCCGCCAGCTAACTTGGTGAGGCGTTTGGGTGCCTTAGCAACATCTTCCACCTTGAAAAAAGATTCATCCACCACAGTTATGCTGGGCCCAGTGTCTCTAATGGCAGGTGTCTCCTGACCATTTACTAGGACACTGTCTTTATAATACTCTTTAGTATTAAGAGGGATAGAATTATACACATCTAAATTTTGTTGTTCCACAACCCCAAGGATACTAAAGATACACTAGCTGAGACTCTGATGAGGTCTTCAGCTAGTAGTTGAAAGTTTCCACTGGCCATTTGTACTCCCTCCTCTGGAGCGAAGGCTAAGGAGACAGTGTGGATCCCTGAAGGTTTACCCTTGCATCTGGGATCCCCTTTCACATGATCAGTTAAGCCACAAACATAACATTTCCCAAATGTCTTTATGAATGGTGGCTTGCTCTGACCTCCTTCTGGTCTGGGACCAGAAGGTACACTAGCCTGATTTGGTGTCCCTTGTGGCTTACCCTTAGAGTTTGGTTTGGGGCCCTCTTTGGAATTGGAATTATTGGACTTCTCTTTATTGTCTTTCTTAAGCTGCTTTCCCTCATCCTTTTTCTGAGTGACCCCAGAATCCTTGTGAGTAGCCCTGTTGGCAACCCACAAGTCAGCAGCCTTAGCTAGTTTCTTGGAATCTATTTTCTTTGAATCAGCCAAGTGCTGTCTGAGCTCAGGAGAGCAGGCATCATAGATAGACTCCAACATTACAAGATTTTTCATTCCTTCATAAGAGTTCACTCTGTAACCCTTAATTCATCCCTCTAGGTTTTTCAAACACTCACTCACCCAGGTAGCCCAAGGGGTACCATCATGCTTTTTGGGGGTCCTAAACCTCTTAAGGTACTGGGAAGGGGTCTTCCCAAATCTAGCAATTAAAGTTAGTTTCACACATTCATAATCCATCCTATCCACCTCCCCCAATTCCATTACCACATCAGATGCAACAGTGGGGTGCTTAGAGAATAACCAGGGAAGTGATTCCCTGTGATTTCCTGGAGCCCATGATTGTATTTAAACATAGCTAACCAATCTAACACATCCAACTTAGGTTCATATATACCCACAATCTCTTTAGGCATCCGGGGCCTCTTTGGACTGGAAGATCTAGAGGATCCGAGGAGAGAAGAATTTTCCAAAGACAGTGGGCCTCATTACAAATCAGGCGGTCCGGAAATAACGGTGGCGGTAAACCCACCGCCACTGTTGTTTCCGGACCGCCTGATCCCGACTCCTGCAGGCGGGAGGTGATGTTCCCGCCAGGTTTGACCTGGCGGGTTTAACACCGCCCGCCTGCAGGCGGACGAGGAAACACCGGCAGCATTACGAGATGCTGCCGGTGTTTCCATGATCCCCATTCCCATTGAGTCCCATAGGACCCAGGTCAAACCTGGCGGGAACATCACCTCCCATCTGCAGGAGTCGGGATCAGGCGGTCCGGAAACAACAGTGGAGGTGGGTTTACCGCCACCATTATTTCCGGACCGCCTGATTTGTAATGAGGCCCACTGTCTTTGGAAAATTCTTCTCTCCCCGAGTCCTCTAGATCTTCCAGTACTTTGACTTTGTGAAAATAAACTTTTAGTGATTGTTAGCCTTGTGGTTAATTGAACCAAGGTACTAGCAGCACTCTAAAATGTAAATCCAATACTTTTATCCTCACCGCTGTACACCAGTGTGCTGGGGGACTCTATAGGTATGGGGAAATTAGCCATAGAATGAGAATTCTCCCTAACAAAGGTGCCGCCAAAAAAAGAGTTAGGACTTTGTTGTCTAGGAACCTCAGGGGAGAGATCCGCCCCCTAAATAGGGTTGAGGGTAAAGAAGAAAAGGAAAGGGAAGAGGACCTCAAAGTGGCACGATGTAAACGTCAGGAACTGAAATCAATTGAGATGGGTAGAGTTCTGGCCAGCCTCCAATATCTAAAACAGAAATACTATGAAAAGGGGGATAAGGCAGATGCCATACTGGCGGTGAAACTTTGGGGCCAGAGAGCTGAGAGATGGGTGTCTAGGATTCGGGGAGAGGGGAACCGGAGGTCCTCGGGAGCGGATGCGGTGCCTGGGGAATTTGCCACATTTTATAAGAACTTGTATGGGAAAGAAGGGGACACCAACGAAGACACACTGGGGACGTACCTCGAGGGGGTACCTCTTCCGAGGCTCCACTCTGGGGAATCCCTTGAACTGGATAAGCCCATTACACAGGAAGAGATGTTGAATGCAATATCCAGACAAACTGGGGAAGGCACCAGGGGAGGATGGATATACGGCAGGGTTTTACAAGAGCTTCGCAGGACTCCTGTCAGGACACCTAGCCGGCCTGTACTCCAACATTATGGCCACCGGGAGGGCCAACAACATTATGGCCACCGGGAGCGTCCACCCGTCATTCGGGAGGAAACTGATAACAGGCATCCCAAAAGCAGACAAAGACCCCGAGGACTGCAAGTCCTATAGACCCATCTCCCTACTCAATGTGGATGCCAAAATCTTTACCAGAATTCTGGCCACGATGATGGAGGGCCTCATGCCGAGACTCATCCACTCCGACCAGGTGGGTTTTATCCAAGGCAGACAGGGGGCAGACACCCTACGCAAGACATTACACCTCATGAGAGCAGCCATGGGAGAAGAGGGAAACCCGGTCCTGGTGGCCATGGATGCAGAGAAAGCCTTTGACCGGGTGGATTGGGCTTTCTAAATGGGGTGCTCCAGAAATTCGGCTTTGGCAAAGGGATCCAGCAGGGCATCTAGGCCTTATACGATAGTCCATCGGCCAGGGTTACAGTTAATGGGCGGTTGTCCCGGACATTCCGGTTACAACGAGGGACAACCGCCTCGGAAATATTGGCAGAATATCTGAGGAGATCTCCACAGGTAGAGGGCATCACGATTGGTGCTAAAGAATTTAAACTCGGGCTATACGCAGATGACGTCATGCTACACCTGAGGCATCTCGTGCAGTCCATCCCTGCAGCCATGACAGTGATCGAGGAATTTTGAAAATTTTCGGGATTTAAGGTGAACATTGGAAAATCAGTGGTCTTTCCCTTTGCCATTAACTCCGGCAGAAAGTATGGAGGAATTGGTGCCCCTGGGGCTGTATATCCAGTCGGAGGGGGTTAAATACCTTGGGATTAACATAGTCTGACCCGGATAGGACCTGGGCCAGGCAAACTACCCTCCCTTGTTTGACAGACTATTTACAGAAATGGAGGAATGGGGGAAGTGGCAGTTGTCGTGGATAGGGAGGATCAATGCAATAAAAATGAATCTCCTCCCGAGGGTTCTATACTTGTTTCAAATGCTCCCGATCCAGGCCCTGGACGAACTCTTGAAAGAGGCCAAGCAGCGTATTACAAGGTTCCTATGGCAGAGCCAGAAACCCAGGGTGGGGTATGAGACGCTCATTCCCCCGAAGGAAAGGGGAGGGGTAGGCCTTCCGGACCTCGGGACATACTATAGAGCTGCTCAATTTAGGGCACTGGTCCTGCACCTGAGGGAAGACCCAGATAAACAATGGGTATTCCTGGAAAACCAACACCTGCTCCCGGCAACAGTGGGGGAATGGTTCTGAGTTCCGAAGAACAGACTCCCTAGGGGCATCAGAGAGCATACGATCCTGGGGGTCCTCTGGGAAGTCCTGGCTATGGGGGGAAACAGGGAGGGAATTACCACCTGGCCCTCACCCATGAGCCACATTTGGGCGCCACCAGTTAGGGATAAAATACCAGAGGTCAGGCCATATCAGTCCTGGTTCGAGGCGGAACTCAACAGAGTGGGCTAGCTGGTGCAAGAAGGGGAATTTGTAAGCATTCAGAAGCTCGAAGAGGCACTGGGTATTGGGAGGCAGTCAGTCCTGTTATATCCTAGGTTAAAAGGGATATTCATGGCAGAGAAATGGAAGACGCACATTCAAAGGGACCTCACCCCAGTCGATAAGGTTTTGGATGGGCACGCAGACATGAAAGGCCTTATCTCATGCCTTTATAGCGCACTGCTGGAACCCAGGGAGGGGGATACTAGAGGGCTCCGAGCACGGTGGGAGAGGGATCTGGGAACGGAAATGGGAGAGGACTTGTGGCATCTGCTGTGTAAACGAGCTTTCAAGACCTACATCTCATTCCAGGATAAGTTACATGCGATAAAACTGCTTCATCAGTGGCAATATGATCCAGTGAGATTGTCCAGAATGTTCCCAACAGTGGACCCCCACTGCTGGAATGGGTGCGGAGCCAGAGCCAATTACTGGCACATGTGCTGGGCATGCCCAAGGGTGCAGGTGTTTTGGTCAGAGGTTTTGGGGTGGATTAGGGAGGTAGGAGGGGGCGCACACACACCCTGGACCCTTTGTTTGTGCTGTTCGGCTTGGAGAGGTGTGATGATAGATGGGACATGCCATCACGCATGGTGCTCTTTCTCCTATTGACGGCACGGGCCTGCCGGGCGAGACATTGGAAAAGGGGGCTCCTCCCCACTGTGAAGGAATGGTCTAACACAGCCAAAGAGATATACCTAATGGAAAAAATGTCAGCAGCAATCCACTGAGGTAGTTCCTCGGTGGAAACTGAATGGTTACAGTTTTATAACATGTTTCGGTAAGGGAAAATGGGACAAGTGGTATGAAAAGGAGAACCAACCCGGCCTTTTAACGTAATGTCTTAACACACGAGGGCAAGGATGATATCGTTATGACCCACTCGGTCAGGAACTGGTGCACGAGAACATGCTTTGAACCTTTGTCTGCCTGAAACGAGAGACCACTTGTAACACGGGGGGTTTGGGTGGGGTATTAAAGGGGTATTAGGACATGTTGTCTTTTGCAATGCCAGAGGACCTTAACCATCATGATGTCTTGTTTTATTACTGTATGACCCTGTTAAAACCTAATAAAAAGAAATGTACACAAAAAAATTAAAGGCTGGAAAAACATCTGCTCTTTGTCCACCACATGTTCAAGGAAAGGAACCCATATACATGTGAATTTAGGCATTTGTCCCTCTGCTAGGGCTGTGAGTTTCTCCATCCCCAAAAACTCCCATACCTTCACCCACTAGTAAGATATGTACAGGCCCTCTGCCACCTTCCAAAAGCTTGCACGATTGATTGGGGCTGCCATAAGTAATTGGGAGGTCGGTTCGGCTCTAGCTCCTGACATGGGAAACGAGCCGTCATTCGGGACATCCCCAATAGTAGGACAAGCTGGTTCATGGGGAGCAGGGTGCCCGTAATCTCTTTGATTTTGGAGCAACCCCCCAACCAGAAAGTCTGAATTACGTGGAAATGCCACCACATATGGGCTAGGTCACCCAGCTGCCCGCATCCGTGCCAGCATCTGTCGGAGTAGGAGGCGTTCATGGCATGCAGACGTTGCAGGGACAGATACCAATGGAAGCACAACTTGAGTGCCCCTTCCTTCACTAGGGTGCAGTGCGAGCTTTAATGAGATCTAGTCCATATTTTCACTCAGGACTCGCTTGAGATTTCTTTTTTTTTTTTTCTTTTTTTTTTTTATTGTAAAACTTCAACTTGATAAAATGATATCATGTTTTTGTTATATTTCATCTAAAAGAGAGAAAAAAAAGTTAAGTATTTCTTCCTTTCCTTCTTTCCAAATCTTCCTTCGTATTACTCAGATCTTATTTAACAGTTCAAGCTAGACTATTGGGAGAGTCGGTCTCACGGAGTACTATCTGATATAAATGGGTTGTTTCCGATTGCGCAGTTATGCCATTCAGATAGGAACTGACTTTAAAGCTTCATCAAAAAAGTTAATTAAGTGACAGGACAGCTTGATGTTATGCCCTGCCACAGCATAGTCCCACCAATCGTCTGACTCATTGGATAGTGGTTTGAATTCCTTTAAATGTATTTCACGTAGTTTAGTCAACATGGGACATGCTGCTGCCAGATGTCTTAGAGACTCGACTGCTGATGTTTTGCAGAAGCGGCATTTGTTGTTGACTGTATCTTTGTTCTTACGCATCCAGAGCATCTCATTAGTGTTTAGAGCATTCAATCGTAACCTCAAAAATTGTGCCCTATGTTGGCGCAAAGGGCAGTCTGTGAGAAATTTTGGTTGAGAGTGTAATTTAACCATACTTCTGGAGGAAGGAAGGGTGGACTTGAGGGCTGAGCGGCTGTTGTACGTTGTAATCCAATCCCATGTTGCTAGCTTCTTTTTCGCGTGTTGTGGGCGCTGGATTAACTCTTCTTCAAGTATGCCTACTTCAGCCATAATCAAGTTTAGCTTAAGCTTCCATGCATGAATCAGTACGTTATCCGTGGAATCTTTACTTGGCTTGAGAATGTTCTATGCGGGAATAGAGGAACCAAGTAGTATCTTACGTAGAGTTGATAAAGATTTCCAGACGATTGTCATGTAGATTGAGTTCAGAGCTAACTCATATCTCAGTGCTGATATTGAGATGTAATTCGGAAGATTCAAGACACGTCTCCAAAATTTTCCTTCCAGACGGCTCCAGACATTATGATCGATGTTCAAGGCAGCTTCACTGCCAAAGGTTATTGTTGGTATTACTTTTTGGAGGTAGAACATGATAACAGGCGTGATGGAAAATTTCCCATAGTCAAAGTTGATTTTGGCCGCTTGAAGACTCAAGATCTTTGTTTTAGCTATCAAGTCATCTATCCAGGCAGCTTCACATAGCGAGTCATTGACCATTGCACCTAGATAGTGGATCGACTTAACGACATCTAGGGCTTTTTGCTCTATATGCCAACGGAAAGATTTATCTTTCTTTGACATGGATCGTTAAATGCAGATAATATTTGTTTTCTCTGCATTCAAACAGAGCTCATTGGCGGATAGAAACTCTTGCAAGCGGGAGAGAAGATGTTGGAGGCCGATTTAAGTCTGGTCGACCAGCACTATGTCGTCAGCGTAGACCAGATGATTTACAGTGTGACCATTAAGCTTGGGAGGAAAGCAATGGACAGACTTTAGCCACTCTGGTAGGTCGGCTATAAAGAGTTTAAAGAGGTCTGCTGCGAGTGGACAGCCTTGTTTGACGCCTTTGAACGTTCTATTGGATCTGTGAGGTCGCCTTGTGAATTGACTCTGATTTGGATCGAGGTGTCAGAGTGCAGGGCGATGATGGGATCTAACAGATGATCTGGGCACTTCCACAAGCGTAATTTTGCCCATAATTTGGTCCGATTGATGGCGTCAAAAGCTTGTCGAAGGTCGACGAATGGAAAAAAGATTTTTTTTTTCGCTTCCAGTGCTGACAATTTTAGAAATGACAAGAGTATAAGGTTCATATCGGTGCCAACATTTTTTGTGAAGCCTGATTGTCTTGAGTCAAATTTACCAGATGAGAGGGCCCAATTAACCAGCTGTTGGCGCAAGAAGGATCCAAAAATCTTGCCAATAGTGTCGAGAAGGGTGATCGGGCGATAGTTCGCAGGATCAGCCCGACAACCCTTCTTATATATCGGGACAACTATTGCCTTGGACCAGGACGAGGGCAGCTTCTTTCTAGTAGCAATCTGAAGAAATAGTTCGTGGATGAATTTGGCCCAATGTGATTTGTGCTTTTTAAGCATCAGATTTGATATTTGATCGGGGCCGGCAGCTCTTGAATTTTTTAGCTTAGCGATTGCAAATTCAATCTCTTCGCACGAAGGTATAGGGTCCCAACTGGAATTTGACACACTCGGCGGGAGAGAAACTTCCAATGCAGTGTTTTCGTATAATAAAGTGAAATATTCACGCCATTTCTCGCTCGGAATTTCATTAGAAATTGAAGGATTGGATTTCGAGCGACCTCCATTTAAAATGGCCCAGATTTCACGTGTGTTTTTCTGTACCAGAAGTTTTAACATGGATTCTGCTCGTCCTTGATCGATTATGACAAGATGTGATCTTAACCAGTTTCTATATGATTGCCACCGCTTCTTCACTTCCAAAGCCTTACAATTCTGATCACACTGTGTTCTTTTGATTTGTATGAGGTCCCTCCTTAATGATTTTTTTCCTCTGCTATTTCTAAACTATATAAGTGTTTCGGGATTGTCCCAAGGACTCTTGAATTAAGGGTTATCTGAGTTTGGTCTGTCAGAAGCGGTGTGTACTCTACTGTCTGAAGTACATTTAAGCTATGACTTAAATGGGCGATCGTAGAGCCGTTGGTTCTCAGTCGATTTCCTGCAGCATTTATTTGAAGTCGATCCAAGTGTTTTTCTGGCATGCCACAATGCTCTTCGCACCAAACGAATCGCAATAAGTCATGATCACTAGATGTCATCGGCTGCACGTTTAGAGAGATGGATTTTTCAAAAAAGTCAGACGAGGCCCAAATATAATCAAGTGTATTCGTCCGAGTCATGCTATGCCATGTTGGATTTGCGGGAGAGTCGCCCTGAATTGCTCCATTCAGCATGTGACAGTTGCGATCTAGAAGATCTTTGGCCCAAAGTTGGCCTCTCGGAGTAACCTCTGAATCCGGCAGCCGAACATTTGATTTGGAGAGTAGATCAAACTTAAACCAGCTGCAGTTTAAGTCTCCACAGATGAGTACGGAGACGTTTTCGTATTTTAGAAAGGTAAGATCAATTTCATTCAATACTGACTGAATGAAAGATGAGGATGAAATCATGGCGGGATTCCAATATCCATTGATAATTAAGAGATTAGAAACCGTAGCTCTCAATGATAGTCTAATCAAAGTGCTTTGCACGAATGGATTAGGGTTCGTAGACGTCACCAACGTCCACCAATTCCAGATTTTCAAGAGAGTTATTAATCCTGCAAAAGGCCGGCCTTTGGGGTTCTTTCCAGCTGGATTTATTAATATGGAAAAACCATCACGTGTGGGAGGATCTCGTAGCCACGTTTCTTGTAAACATATGATGAATACATTCTCCAGAGATTCCTGGAATGTTTTGAATAAATGTGTGAAACCCCTTGTATTCCATGACAATAGAATTAGCTCTTGTTGTTTAGTTTGTGATCGTTGTTATTTGCGTGGCCCATGTGGAAATCTTTTCAGGTTATTAGCTCTTCTTTCGAAAGACTGATGCGTGGCAGCATCTAAGATGTCAGGGGATGAGACCATAGACTGACGCAGGGCTGATCGCTTGGCAGCTCCAAGGTTTGCCTCGTGATCAAAATTTGTTTTAGTCGATGAAATGGGATTCGAGGCCAATGGCTCGAGGGTGAGGTCAAAGCCATATACCAAAAGATCTTCGTTTGCTTGAAGTAGCATATTTTTTACTGCTGCAGAAGCTATATGAAGAAGAACATGATCAGAGGACATTTCAGAGACATATTCCACAATTTTGATGTCGTCTGATGTGATCGCTCGCAAAGGTGGAATGCAAGCAAGCAATTTTAGAATATTTCCTCTGTTTAAATTAACTTCGTTGCCATCTAAGTGAATATTTTGGAGGCAAAGTTTCCACTTGTAGTTTTGTGTTTCCGAATTTCCGAATCCGGGGGCTCGCTGAGTTGGAGGCAAACGCGTTTTCAGCTGATTCAATGTTTGTTTTGGATTTAACCTCGAACTTAGTGCTTTCTGTGGAGCCTTTTTTGTCACGAAGGAGAGTTGACTACTGATTGGTCTAGCCTGCGGTAACCTCGAAAGATTGTTTGCCTCTTGGATTTTCCTCAAAGGGGGTTCGATGGTTCTAATGACTTGGTCTTCGACAGAGACGATGGTGGAATTCTCAGGATCAGCTGAATAGGTGGATAAATTGCATAAATCAGTTGAAGAGTCTGAGGAGCCGTGTTCAGAAGAAGAAGCGCTAGATGCTAAGCGCCGCCGTTTTGCCGAAATCTTTGAAAAGCTCAAGACAGTGCCTGTTGAACTTATTGGAGGATTTCCAACAGTTCTCTTAGTAGTTATTGTGTGAGCTGGTCTGGTGAACAGACTTGTCTTCTTCGGAGTTGTTATATTTCTTATGAATTTTTTTACCTTTTGTTGTATTTGTTTCGGTGGAATACTTTTTTTTTTTGGATTGCTGGGCTTGTTTCGTAGATATCTTTTTTTGATTGCTTTCTGTCGTTTTAGCAATTGTTTTTGCAGAGCCTTTAAAAATATTGAAAGAATTTACTGTCGTTAAGGTTTGCAATGATACAGTTCCTTTTAGCGGAATCGTGTGTGGTACAAGGGTGCTCACTTGCGGAACAGAGCCTTGTGCAGTCTGAGTTGGATCTTGAGCGTCCTGCATGGAAGCCAACAAGCTCGTTGGTAAACCAGACTGTGAAGATTCATTAGGAACTGTCACCAAATCGCTTCTCGATGGAGAATGACTAGAACCAGAAGATGTGTCTCGAGACACCGGGGCTCCACATACTTGAATGGATGTATTCTTTCGCATCCATTTTACAGAGTCCAAGAGGCCTTCCATTAAAGCATCATTTTGGCAATGATGCCGAGCGGCTAGATCACTCAGCCTATCCTGCCATCTCGTTGCAATTTCTGCATTAGTTGTCATTTGATTCTGTAGAAAGCTCGAGAAATGTTCTAACTTGTCAATTTTTGTCGTTAAATTGGATATTGCAGCACCTTGATCACTTATCGTGCCAATCAGAGACTCAAAGATTTTTGTAAATGGTGCTAGAGCAACCGCCGAGGCGGCCAACACATTGTTATGGATCTGCGAAAGTGCTTCAGATGAAATACCGAGCAGTTGTGGCTCAAGTTCCTGAAGTGATGAGGAGCAAGTTGAATTATCCAGATTGTACTGCGGATTAAATGTGGAACATTTCTTTACAAAGTTTGTTGAATGAACCTCGTCGCTTGATTGAGATTGCATATGATGCGGAGTACTCGCATTCAGTGTTGGATTTCCATGTCGAGGAGGTATGGTGGATATGTTTTTTCTTTTAAGCTCAGCGACTCTTTGCAGGCGACTAGCACGAGCGATCGCGCTCCGATCAAGAAGTATAGGCAATAGATTGAGATTTTGTACTGGGAGTTGGGAAATACTTGGAATATTTAGATCGATGGATTTATCGTTTATGCTTGACATGGAAGGATGCCTAACATCAGGTGCTTGGCAAGCTAAGGCACTGTCGTTCTCAGGTTCGGTGCATTCAAGTACGACTTCTGAAGTAGCTCGGCCTGCTGGTTTTAGTGTAATAGGGTCGATTAGAGAGCCACTTAAATTTGTTGTAGATGATGGACATGGAATATAAACAGGGGGCTTCAAGACGTGTTTGCCGTTGATCGTGCCAGTCTGTAAGTCACTTGACTTGGCCAGAGAGTAACTAGAGAAATTCTCCTGTGACAGAGTGTTTCTGGCATTAAGAAGTAAAGTCGGCACCTTTGTGGGCATTAGCGGTCGATTAATGTGCAAAGTATGCTTGGTATTCGAATTATTCAACAGAGGATTTCCCAAGTCTAAATTAGAAATTTTAAGCAGTTCTTCGTCAGTCACTACATTTGAAAGAAGACCTTTTTCTTTCCAGAGGTCAACACCATTTGTGAAGTTATCAGTCCTGAAAGGCACAGGAGCCAACAAGACTGAATTCATTAATCGCTCAGTTGGAGGAGCTCTCGCATCAGGCTGAGACACCCGAATGGCAGCAGAGAGGCTAGGTAAATTCGGCCGGTCGGCGCTAGCTGCTTGAAATGCAGCTGAGTCAGATTCGCTGGCTAACGCTCTTGCACAGGGATCGCCATTGGGAGTTGGATTGCATTCGAGATTAGTAAAACAAGTGCCTGATGAATATTGGTTGTCAGGTTGGAATGCTGGCGCTTCTAAAAGAACGCAAGGCTGGAGCAATACGTTGGAGCCGTCATCTGGGGTGCATCGTTCATCAAGAGTCGATGATGGGGGAGATGTTAAAGGTTTAATTTCCCCAGTAATTATTGGGCTTTTTAGTGTTGATGAATTATTTGCAGCCATTAGCGCACGGCCAGTGGTTTTGCTTACCTTAGCCCCAGCAATGGCTTTCATCCTGCCCCAAGGGTTAGTCACGCGACGTTGCTGTGATGATTTTTTCCGGGTTTGGGGGCCGTCTGATAGCAAGGTCATTGTTTATCTCACAGTTACAGACAGCAGTAAAGCAGCAAACAGCCAAACAGCAGGAATCACAGCAGACGCCCTTTACGCGGCCGGGCTTAACGCCGCAAGGGTGTGCTGAGCTCTGTTTTGTAGGCCTGGGTAGGTCACGTGAGCAGTCACGTGACAGGCACAGAGCTCCGCCTCCTCCTGGAAGCGAGCGAGCTGGCGAGTTGGGAAATGCGAAATGCGCGAGTTCTTAGAACTCCCAGCGCACGTTATCAAAATGCAGCAAGCAGCAAGAAAGTGTCCTCTCCTCACGGAAATTGCACACGCCGCTCGGCTGTGCTGAGCTCTGTTTTGTAGGCCTGGGTAGGTCACGTGAGCAGTCAAGTGACAGGCACAGAGCTCCGCCTCCTCCTGGAAGCGAGCGAGCTGGCGAGTTGGGAAATGCGAAATGCGCGAGTTCTTAGAACTCCCAGCGCACGTTATCAAAATGCAGCAAGCAGCAAGAAAGTGTCCTCTCCTCATGGAAATTGCACATGCCGCTCGGCTGTGCTGAGCTCTGTTTTGTAGGCCTGGGTAGGTCACGTGAGCAGTCACGTGACAGGCACAGAGCTCCGCCTCCTCCTGGAAGCGAGCGAGCTGGCGAGTTGGGAAATGCGAAATGCGCAAGTTCTTAGAACTCCCAGCGCACGTTATCAAAATGCAGCAAGCAGCAAGAAAGTGTCCTCTCCTCACGGAAATTGCACACCGCTTGAGATTTCTAGGTCCAGCTCCTTTTCCCATGCTATCATGTAGGGAAACTTCTCCTCTGGTGTGGCACTTTCCAGGAGCCTATAACAAGCTGAGAGTCTGTGTTTTTTACCCTTCTAGTATCTTGAGTTCTATCCATGTTGGGGGACGTGGTACCACCTGCCATACTGAAGCGCTGGTTAGACAGTGGCGCAGTTGGCCATAGTGAAAACAATCCGATTCAGGCAGGTTGAACTTCTTACACTCAATGAAGATGAGGGGCCCCATGTCACCATACAAGTCTCGTAGTCTCAGGGGTTCTCCAGAAGTCCGGAGCTAGAAGGCTCTTGCTTGTAGACCTGGGGTGAATGCCAGATTTTGGGTGATAGGTGAGAATGGACCCAGTGATTTAAACCCCTTTTGCGCACAGGCTTCGTCCCAGCTCTGGAGTGTTGCTAGGGAAGTAGAGAGCAGGGTTTCGCTCTGCCGACTTGCCTCTTTGGGCAGGAATGGCAGGTGTTTCCAGGGGTAGGGGGATGCAAATTGTTCTATGCCTTTCCATTTGGGGTCTTCTCCTGCTCCCCCCAACCCAGCATGGCAGCCACCTTGGCAGCCCATAAATATTGTGGGATCGAAGGCAAGCCTAGGCCTCCCAGCATTTCCCCTCTTTTTTTGCGGGGTGATACATGTTTTTTGCGCTGCCAAATTAATTGTCCCACCGCCTTCTGTAGATCGAGTAATTCTCGTTCTGGGATGAACACTAGCCGAGCCTGAAACGTATATAGCAATTTTGGAAGGAGCGTCATTTTGACAGAGCAAATCCGGCCTAGCCAAGAGATTTCTTGAGAATCCCATCTTTGAAGCGATTCCTTAGCTTCTTTCCATAGGTCCGGGATGTTCACCTTCAACAACCCAGTGGAGGTAGGGGTTAGAGGTTTATAGTCATTGCATTGAATGCAATAGCATTGAATGCCATACCAGAGAAAAAAAAGCATCGAAAAAAAGCATTGAATGCATTTTTTTCATCTTTATTTTAATGGGGGTGTCCGCTCCCGTCCCACTTTTTTAACTTTTAAAACCCATTTTAATTAAAATAAACCCTTTACCTTTAAAAAAAAGCATTCAATGCTTTTTTTTCTCTGGTATGACATTCAATGCTATTTCATTCGATGCAATGACCAGATACCGAGTTAGGCGTACTCCTAGATAGGAGATGTAAGTGTCCGACCATCGGAATGGGAACCTTTCCTTTACGCCTGCCTGGAGTTTCACTCAGACCCATGCCTATGGATTTCCTGTGATTTATTACAAACCCTGATACTGCAGTGAACTGGGCCAGCAGATCTGTGAGAGCAGGGAGGGAGGTAAGGGAGTCTGTTAGAAAGCACAGCACATTGTCGGCATATAAAGCCTGTTTGCGGCATTCCCCTCCATAATTAAAACCCTGGATGCTGGGGTGAAGGCAAATTATTTGGGCTAGGGGCTGCATAGCTAGGGCGAACACCAGGGGGGACAAAGGGCATCCCTGTCTAGTCCCCTTACCTAAAGGTATTAGGGAGGACCACAGAGCATTAACCCTGACGTAAGTGGTTGGAACCTGAATGTTTGCGAATACTAGTTTGGTAAAACGCGAACCGAAGCCAAATCACCAAAGGACAGGTTTCAGGTAATCCCAGGACATACTATTGAATGCTCTATGGGCATCTAGGGATAGTAGCAATAACTTTCCTGGGATTTGAGGAGCCAGGGCGATGAGGTTGATCACTCGCCGGATGTTATCATAAGCCAAGCGGTTCTGTATGAAGTCCGTCTAGTCATTATTAATAAATACCGGGAGGGCTTCCCCAAGTTGTCGCGCCAGGATTTTACTAAAGAGCTTCACGATTGGTGTTAAGCAGGGCAATCAGGCAGTAAGATGTGCACTCCGCCGGGTTCCTCCCTGGTTTCAGGATTAGCATGGTGGATGATTCTGCCATAGTGTGTGTGACTACTCCGGAGGAGAAAAAGGAATTGAACAACTTCGTCAGATGTGGAATCATTTCAGTGCTGAATATTTTATAGAATTTGTTATTATAGCCATCTGGCCCTGGGGCCTTCCCTGAGGGAAGAGAAAGAATTGCTTGGGACACCTCATGATCAGTGATGGGTCCCTCTAAAAGATCTCGGAGGGGCTGAGAGAGTTGGGGAAGGAGGGAACCATGTATGAAATCCTGCATGGCCTGTTGGACCCCTGGTGTGCGGCCGAGTGTACCCGGAAAAAGTTTTCCATGATTCGAAGTTTACTCTCTTCTGACATCTCGCGCTACCCACTCCCATCCCACAGGGCTTCTCTTGGCAGGATAGCTCAGGGGCAACGTGCTCGCCTTGGAAGCAAGATGACACATAGCAACGCAGGTTCGATACCCGGGTCCGTGCTTAGAAACCTCTGGGTTTTAAGTGCGTTATAAATAACCTATCATATCATATATAGTTGCGTTTGCCTCTCTTTTTCAGTTTTGCCGCTAGCAGTTCGTTGGCCTTGTTCCCCTTCGTATAAAAGTGTTGTTTTGTAAGCATCAAGGAATGATCTGCGTGCCCCATATGATGTGCCTCCAGGGCCTTCCATGCTACCCGCAAGTCCCGAATTGAGCACCTAGACCCCTTTTCCCTATGTGTTATCTCTTTATCTCGGAGTTCCTTCTCTAAGTGGGCTTGCAGGAGTTTCCTAGCCTTCCCCAGAGCCATGGCTTGGTCTATGTGGCCCAGAATAACCGCCTTCCCGGGATCCCATATCGTGGCTGCACCCAACTCTCCGGTCTCATTTTCTAAGAAATAGTTCTTTATTGCTTCGAAGACATGGGAACGGACCAGTGGGTCTTCCAGTAGACAGAGAGTAGACATTTTCTTTAAGATCGATCGCAGTATGCCTGGAAATACATGACCGATCGATGGGACAATATAATTTCTGAGCGGCCTTCCCTTTTAACCACGGTTTTACCACAGCTAGACTACATTCCTTGCAGTAACCTAGAAGACCTCTCTGCCAAAAATGGTATGTACTAATCACATCATATCTGTGCACAAATGTATCCAAATACCTTTTGGGCAGTATGTGTAACTCTCTACAAGTAGTAAGCAAATGCCTCTCACTTTCTATTTCATTCCTCTTGTTACATATTCAACAACACCTATTTTTAGCATCAATTCCAGTCTGGCGTCGATTACCTATAGTGTACGTACCAGATTTAGCCTAATACGCATATACGTTCTTCTCAGTTTAGTGCAATGGACTAATATGATGTAGGATTGTGCTCTCAAATATTGATAGAACATCATTTCAGGAATTTTAAAAGATGTAAGTTTTCTAACATATTTATGGTTACTCACCCAGTCCCCAATCTTTGGATTTGCTAATAAATTGGCCTCTCAGAGTAACACAATCTTGATTCAAGTTGCCCCGCCCCAATCAACAGTACAGAAGAATGTAATATTCAACTGTGCTAATTCATTCACTTCGTTGCACACTCCCTGCTTTGTAATATTCCCAATCAGCTGGAGCAGTGAGCAATCACTATCCATGACCAACTTGAGCCTTGATTTAATAGATGCGCAGGGTTGCCCAAATGAATGCATTCATATTCAAGAGCGATAATATAAAAGTGACTATAACTTCTCCTGTATTAAAATGTTGACGTTTGGCCATGAACTGCAGCTGGCATTGGGCAAAGACATTCTAGTATAATTTAGGATCCCCTGAAAATGTCTCTGCCATGGCCATGGCAACAGGGGTTGGAACCAAGTGAGGATGTATATTACTGCCCCCACTGCTGAAGCCTGGCTTATTCCTGATGTAATAGTGCTCCCTATTTCCTTTCATTAGGCTTTCTGTTTTACGCCGGTTAGTAATTTCTTCAGATTAGTAATATTCCTCATTAACAATACCCCTATTGTAGCCCCTGGTTTTATGGCCCTGGCCCAGGGGTGCGTAATACTAATATGACCACAGCCAGTAATGGGCCACACTGGAACCACCCTCATCATACCAGTCCAGTTGGTAAGGTGAGGCCCTGCGCAACCTGCTATTTGTTAGTACAGGAGATGGGCCACAATCCTGGGTTCCTGATGTTAAATAAGGCGCAGTACACCCGAGGGGGGGGTTTTAGTTGCCCTAGTGGGCTGTTATATAAAACATGTCACTTAGGCCGCAGCCTGTGTCTGCCCGCACAGTAATACTTGCAGCCGCGGTCGAACGACAGGAGAGTGCGGGGGCAGGGCAGGGAGCACTGTCGGGGACCTGTCGCTGGTGAATTGCAGGCTGGAACACATACTCTGCAGCTGCCAGCACACAGGCTCACCCTCCCCGGCGACCATTGTGTGCGCTGGGAGCGAGCGTCTGGGCGCTCTGGTTGAGGGGAGCCCTCACAAGGACTGCGAACTGTAGATAAGGTACGTGAGGTAGACCGAGTACACTCGCTGCACTTTGTACGGACGCAAGGCTAGGCTGCACCCGGGGCTCCGACACGCAGTGTCCCACTTACACAGGGCTGATCTGCTGGCTAGCCCGTCCAACCAACACCCCCTGCATGCCGATTCTCAGCTCCGGTGGGTGGACCCAGCAGGCATAAAACAGAAGATCTCAACCACCCCTCACTATATGGGATAGGCAGTGAATTGTGACTGGAGAAAAAGGGGGAGGGGTGTTGTCCCACCCGAACACATTCCAAAGCAGAGACAAGCGACCTATCAACGTGCTGTGGGGACCAGGCTGGTGGAGCCGTTGCCCAAATGCTGCCCCTGAAGAGGGGGATGAAACAAAAGCGTGTAAGAAGTAGAAGCACAAGGAACGTGACCCCTCTTGTTCTGAAACCTAAGAGGGTAACCCCTCGGATCCGGAGTGGCACTGACAGCTCCCAACAGAAACAATTCAGATGTCAGGGGCCAAGCGAGATCCTGACAGTCGAAAACGAGAACTGCGGCCAAAACCCAAGTCGGCCAACTGGAAAAGTGCTGGGGACAGGGACAACGAAAGGCGAGCGAATCACCTCCTCCCCCTGGAATGACCTAATCACACAGTGGCATCACCACTAAACACCTTGGCGTCAGACAAGGAGGAACTCCTACATTTTTTGAAGGGGATGGAAGCCAGACTCACAAATACGTTTCACAACCAGTTGGAACAGATGAAGGAGGAACTGAAATCCTCCCTCCAGGAGGTAAGCAGAGAAATGGCGAACCTGGGAGGCAGCATAGATATCGTCGAAAATGGTCTGTCAAATGTAGCAGAAGAAACTAACCAGAACAGCATCCTTCTAGACCAGCTAGCTAACCAACCTGGAACTACAGGCGGAAGACCTTGAGAACCGCTCAAGAAGGTCTAACATCAGGGACAAAGGCCTAGCCGAAACGATCCAGGATAAAGACCTCAAAGACACTATGCAACAATGTTTCAGCAGCATGCTCCTGGACACGCAGCCAGATCAAATTGGGTTTGACCGAATACACAGAGTTGGCCCAAAACAGAACGACCCCGGAGCAAGGCCTAGAGATGTCCTGATAGCAGTAACGTCCTATTGCCTGAAAGAAGACATCCTGAGAGCAGCAAGGCCCCACAATGATCTCACAATCAACGGCTCTCGCATTCAATTATACCAAGACCAAGCTTTGATCACTCCCCGCAAGAGAAGAATAATGCAGCCAATTACAAAAGCACTCCAAGCAAAGCAGATAAAATACAGGTGGACGCATCCGTTTGGTCTATCCTTTACATGGGCGGGCAAGCAGCAGAAAATTAACACCTGTGAGGAGGGCAGTTCAATCCTACAGCTGGAGAAAGACCAAGGTCACCCGGACGACCGACCACAACCCAACCCTCTAGGCATAGCGAGTAAAGCTTGGGAATGGTCAACCGAAAAAGGGCGGAAGTCAAGGAAAGCAGAAAAGTCCAAGGCTCTGCAACAGAGCCAGGAATAACTGGCGGTGGAAGAACAGCAGGAGAAGCAACCAACAAGACAGTTAATAACCTTAGAACAATGGTCGCGGACTACAATACACTGATATGTACGGAATTCGCACGGAGCGAGAAGAATAACACATCTTGGATGCTGCATCAGGATAAGGTTAGACCCTGGCAGATCAAAGACTGGAGACAAGTTAAGGCCCAACACCCAGTGAGGAGAGACGGGAGGATTACCTCGAATCTGGGCCACATGTATCCTCAGATAGTGGGTGGATGGTGGGGGGGTAAGGGGGACAGGTGGAGGGTTGGGGGAGGGGGAAGGAACCAAGAGTCACAGCAACAGACCAGGCTAGAGGCCCAGGGGATGGAAAGAGAAAGGTGAGGGAGACACCAGAGAGCCTCGCTCTCAGCCCAAAATAGCGCAACTTCCTCTACACAGAAATGGCAGAGTCGAAAATAATATCCCTGAATGTACAGGGACTGAACTCGCCAATAAAACGTCGGGTGGTTCTGGACAGGCTGAAAGCAATGCAGAGGGCGATAGGGCTCCTACAGGAGACGCACCTCCTCCCTAAGGAACAGAATGGCCAATCGAGCCTTTCCACAGCAATTTCTTGCCTCAAGTGGTGCAAAGAAAAGCGGGGTAGCCATACTAATTGGGAGGGCTCTAGATTTAAAAAAATGACAACTCTGTAGAGACAAAGAGGGACAGTACTTGGGGCTCAAGGCGTTGATAAAGGGGAAAATGTACACAATCCTGCCCATCTATGCTCATAATAGTCGCCAAGATGTGTTCATAACGGATTTACTGGGCAAATTGGGCAGCTGGTGAGAGGGCCAACTGATTATAGGTGGGGATTTTAACTGTGTCATGGACCCATTGATAAAACACTCCCCCCCCCCCACAACAACTGACCAGAAAAATAGACAGGCACTGGGTCACTTCTTCAGAGAATTAGGGGTTATTGAAACTTGGCAATTCCTCCAAGGGGAAAACAGAGAGTACACCACTATTCAGCCGTCCACCTTGGATACTCTAGAATAGACATGGTCTTAGTATCTGCAACATTAGTCCTGCAAATAACGGAGGTAGAAATAGGAGTGGAATGTCACTCAGATCATGCACCAGTGTTGGTGGGTATAGACTGGGGGGTGGAAGGGAGCAGGGCAAAACCGCCTTGGAGGTTAAATGAAATCCTCCTGAAGGACTTAGCACTAAGAGCTCATAGGGAGCCTACTATCAAGAACTACTTTAAAGAAAATGAGAATGGGGAAACAGGCAGGGGGGTAATATGGGATGCGGGAAAGGCAGTGATCAGGGGAGAATTTATGTCACAGGCAGCGACATACTATAGGGAAAGAGCATTGGTGACAAACCAGCTGGAAAAGGAGGTGAAAGCTGCTGAAGCCCAACACAAAGCCCATTGTTTGAGAAAATCCCTAAGAGCGCTTCGAAAAATCAGCACCAACTGGAGAACCATACGGCAGACCGGATTGCCCAGTTACTGATACAAACAAAACAATCCTATTACATCGATTGGGGCAAGGCAAATCGTTTCCTTGCTGCGAAATTGAGAAAACGAAAAACCCAGAACTATATAGCACAACTCAATGATGTCCACAGAAAACCCCACACAGCAGAGCTCGACAAAAAATAAATAATTAAGCATTTTCATGAGGAACTCCTAAGTAGCAAGAACCCTGACCCGGGACGGCAACTCTCCTACATCAGCACGCTCCCGCTGCCCCAGATCGCGGAACAAGACAGAACCAGTCGAGGGAGCCCGTTCTCAGCACAAGAGGCCAGCACTACCAGAAAATAAGACAACAGGCCCAGATGGCCTTGGCAACTGTTATTACAAGATGTTCCGCACTCAATTACTCAGCCCGTTGACCAGGCTATATAATTCAATCAGAGAAGAGGGGACGGTCACGCTCGATATGGGGAGGTCTATAACCATCCTGCCCTTGAAGCCAGGAAAAGATCCCCACAATTGTGCGAGCTATCGTCCTATAGTGTTGCTGAACACGTCCCAAAAATCTATGCGAAAATCCTAGCTACGCGCCTGATGAAAATCCTCCTGAACATAATACACGACGACCAAGCGGGGTTCGTCACTGACCGACACACCCAGGATAAAGTAAGGAGGGCAATAGACGCAGGGCAACAAACACAACAGACGTTTGCAGTGGATGCCCTGGATGCCACCCGGGCATTTGATAGCATGGACTGGTGCTATCTGAAACTGATCTTGGAGCGCTTCGGCTGTGGCCCAGAATTCACCAAGATGGTGCTTGCCAATTACCAACATCCATCGACAAGTTTCAGGATCAACGGACAAAGTACGGAATTCGTGAAGATTAGAAGGGGCACGCGACAGGGGTGTCCACTCTCCCCCTGATCTTCGCAAAGGCGATGGAACCATGCGAAATGCAGTTCCGACAAGATGTTAGCATTAAGGGAGTGACGATCGGTCAGGAGACCCACGAAATAGCACTGTACGCTGATGACATTATGCTCTTCATGGTAGACCCAAAAAATACGATGCCCAGAGCAATGGCCCTGCTGGAGGAATTCAGGCAGGTTTCAGGATTCTCCATAAACTTCTCCAAATCAAAAGCTATGAACATCACGGCAAGGAGGGAAGTGACTGAGACGTTGGAGAGGACATCCCCGATGAGCTGGGTGGGGGAAACACAGGAATACTTAGGGATCCACCTTACTAGCGAACCACATAAGCTATATCAGGCAAACATAACTCTGCTGTGGAAACAGTTACAGGAAGACATGCTCAGATGGGAATCTCCGGAGATGTCATGGTTTGCCTGCATCACAGCTGTCAAAATTACTATCCTCCCTCGTCTTCGCTACGTAATAGGTTCAATACCGGTGCCTATACCGCCAGCTAAGATCAGAGAGTTGCAAAACGCGATATTTAAATTTATATGGCAAGGTAAGAAACCCAGGATTCAGAAACTAATCCTAATGTACCCCCCCCACGCTCCTGCGTAGCCTCGGAGTTCCAGAAATGGACAGATATGTCTTAGCACAAAAGCTAGCGCCAATGTTGAGATGGGCAAAATATGAGAATCACAAGCGATGGTGTAGAATTGAACAATCAGCCTTGTCAACTCCCCTAATAACCCCGTTGAGCCTGAAAGAAGAAAACCGAGAGAGCAGGGGTGCGCTTTTGGAAACGACGAAATGGTCACTGCAAAGCTGGGCCAAAGCCCGGAAAAAGAAATGCATCCCGAGCGGATTGGGCCCATAAACACTGTTGATGCACAACCCCAATTTCACACCGGGTCTCCAATGAAAATATTGGGCGGCATGGTAAGGTGCCGACACCCTGTGCTTGAGAGACATGTACAAAGACGGTGATCCATTACTCTTCACAGACTGTCAGCAGAAATTCAACATAGGAGAACACGAGCGCTATATATACGCACAAATAAGGGACTGGATAACCCACCCAACAGTGAAGAGGGTGGGCACAAGAACGCTGTCAGGCCTAGAACTGACTCTCCAGGAGGGGCACGCAGCAAAGGGGGTCACCAGACTTTACTAACTCCTCTCCAACGATCAATCGACTGACAGACTCCTACACAAAGTGAACTGAGAAAGAGACATGCAACAGTCGCTAACGGAGGAGGAATGGAACCAAATATGGACACGTGCACACAGCCCCTCCAGATGCACTACGATTAAGGAATCAGTTTACAAACTATGCCTTAGATGGTATACGTCATACTCACCAAACTGCTTGAGGAACTGCGGTGAGAGGGGCGACCTATTCCACATGTGGTGGACTTGTCCTAAAGCAGTGGATTAACGGAAGGAAATATTAAGCCACATAAACAACATTTCTGGAGTTGAATTGCTGATGTCCCCAAAAACAATTCTCTTAGGAGTCCCCATAGAAGGAAAATATGCAATGTCAGGAGCGACAGCTACCCTCATCACTCACCTGTTATCAGCGGCAAGTATGACCCTTGCAAAAACTGGAAAATCGAAGCAGGCCCGTCTTCAGCATGGTGGTGGATCAAGGTTTGGGGAGCAATGGCCATGGAGAAGATATGTGCACTTAGTACTGGAATATATCTAAAATTCCTGTCTGTCTGGAATTGTCATGGGCGCTACTCCCGAGGGGCCAGGACTGGCCCAGCGCCCTCGGAAGCAGACCCGTCTTCCACTACTCCGGACCCAGCAGACCCCTACAGGGGCCCTTTGGACCGTGTCCTGGCACCTTTGGCGCCAGGCTCATGAAGGGTTTCAGTCCCGGCGCCACAGGCATATTGATAAACAGTGTAATAATGCTTGGGTGGACTTACCTGAGGCAGACCATGCTGCATATTTACCCAGAACAAACCAGTCTGGTTGACGTCCCCAGCCATCAGGGCTGGGAGGAACTATTCCCTCCATTCAGGAACTCTTTTCTTACCTGGGTGGAACCGGTGGAAGAACAGACACTGGAAGCACTTCTCTGTTATTTAAACCACGCCCGATGGAAAAAACGTGCTTCGCGTTATTCTGCAGCAGCAGCAGGACGCTCACCGAGTCGGCTCCTGCATTCCAGGTCCAGAGTCATCTTCAGCTTCCGCGCAGCAACCTGTGGATGAAGAAAGACACAGAACAATACTTACCAGATCCCGGAATCCAGTCACCGGCAAAACCTGCAAAGAATAAACATAAGGTTAGAAAAGGGCAACTCGCTCGCAGCCGCGCCCGCTTACCTGATCCATCCGTGATTGCAACGGAGCTAACCGCGGCCTTCTCTTCGGCAGCTTCTCTGCACCTGAAAGGCAAAGGACATAATTAAAAAGGGATTCGGGTGAAGGCAGTCGCATTCATCTTAACTTACAAGTTTTTGCACGCGCAGTAGCGGCCGCATCAACCTCAGCATCCCGGCACCTGAAAAACAGGAAAAAGACATTATTTGAGGTGCCATTAAAAGCGGCCATCGATCATTATACTTACGTGCATCGGCACGTGCAGTGGCAACGGAAAACTACGCCCACAGCATCCCGAGGCCTGAAACAAAGGAAAAGGGACATTATTGAGGTGCCCATCTTTTAAAGCCTAAAGACTACAGTATACTTACAGGCATCCGCTCGTGCAGTAACAGCGGCATCGCTCTTCGGCATCCCAGCACCAGTGCCACAACTAAGGCCGCAAAAGACTTGAGCCTCAACACTGAACTCATCCAGTGACGTAACTGGAATCCACGCACCCCTGCACCAGACGCAGGATGGAGAGCTCAGCATTTATACGCCTAAGGTGAGAGCTCGCCGAGACAAGTAGAAAGCTAGGCTGTGGGAGAAACTGGCGATTGGTGGGAGAAGGAATCCCATCAAACGGTGATTAACCCTTTTTCTTCCACCTGCAGAAAACTTACCCTGCAAGTCAGACATTCGATAAGAGGAAGCCCAGTCCTGAGAGTCGTCCGAGCTCTACGCTTCTCAAGTGAAGAAACGAAAGTAGCCCAGCCGGGATCAGCGCCTCCGTGGGAATCAGGTGAGCGTTACAGAACGCGAAGCCCACCAATAACCTCCTACCCAGGCGCTATGGAAACTTCCGACACAGACCAACTGGCCCAGTTATTAGGGGAATTAAGAGCTCAAGTTCATGCTGCCCGCCAGGAAACGAATGCCCTTAGGAGGGAATTGATAATATCAAAAGAACGAACTGATGATCTCGCCAGACAGTTATTACAGACACAAGCGGGGCAAACCCCGCTACCTAATTCAGGAGGGAGCTATATCCCAGCGGCTTCAGCCAATCCTGTTCAAATCAACCTACCCGGAAATGTGCCATTGGCACCGCCTGAACGCTTCTCTGGTGACCCTAAAAGGTTTGCAGTGTTTATAAATCAATGCCGATTGCACTTTCTTTGTAGACCTGCAGCCTTTCCGACTGACCAGACTAAGGTAGCCTTTGTGCTTTCGTATCTTAGCGGCAGTGCCGCTGATTGGTCGATCCCTCTGGTTACACAGGATGACACGATCCTTCGTGATTTCCCAACCTTCCAGGCAAATATGGAAAGACTTTTTGCAAGGCATTCCCAGGGGCAGGCCCTGGACAACGAACTCCTTTCCCTACGACAGGGCAATCAAGATCTTTTGGCCTACATTGCATCATTCAATAGGCTAATCGTGGAAACCAGATGGCCTGAGGACAAAAGAATCACGCTTTTTCACCGGGGTTTGCGTGGCGAACTCAAAGACGTCCTTGCCCAGGTAGTGAATCCTCCTCAGGATTGTTCAGAGTACATTCATTTGGTGGTCCAATTGGATCACAGACTACAAAACAGAAAGGCGGATCGATCCAGGTTTGAAACACGAGTGTTCCTTAAGCCTCAAAGTCACACCAAAGGAGTTGAAGCCGTCGAACCTATGCAAATTGGGGTTGTAAAGGGTCCCCTAACCCAGAAAGAACGCGACAGGAGACGACAAATGCAACTATGTCTCTATTGTGGAAATTCAGGACATTTTCTTCGAGATTGCCCGGTGAAACCACCTAAGAAGACAGTGGGAGCTTCTGATAAGAGTTCTGAAAAGCCTGAGCCGGGAAACGACCTCGCCCGACAAGTGTAGAGGTCCGCTTGCCGAGCGTAAAAACCAGTTCTTTGACCTCGCACTTCATAATGCCAATGGTCCTCGTAAACCCAGAGCAACCGGATCGTTTGCATGCAATTAAGGCATACATTGATAGCGGAGCAGTTGGAAATTATGTGGACCGCGAATTGGCTTCCAGGATGAACTTACCTCTTTGTCCAAAGGTGGTTAAAGACGTCATTACCACGGTGGATGGGACGGAAATCGCCTCCGGACCAGTGACCCATATCACTACTGAAGTGACGATACTAGGCCAAGACGGGCATCAGGAGGTAATTGTGTTCGACGTGATCAAGGCTCCTCATTTCCAAGTAATTCTAGGGATTCCTTGGTTGGAGAAACACAATCCTCAGATTGATTGGCGAGCAAAGACGATAAAGTTCCCAGAGTGCACACCAACTTGTTATCCACGACCCAACATTGGCCTAGCGTCAGTAACGGCTGACGGTCCACAATTACCTCTAGAGTATCGAGAGTTCCAAGATGTTTTTCAAAAGGAACAGGCTAACACCTTGCCACCCCACAGATCATACGATTGTCAGATAGATTTGCTACCCGGTGCAACTCCCCCTTGCAGTAGGATTTACGCCCTTACCGAGCCTGAGAACCTTCATCTGCGACAGTATTTAGACCAGTACCTGGCCAATGGCTTTATCCGTCCGTCGAAGTCCCCTGTTCTTCGTACCAAAAAAAGAAGGTGACCTCAGAACCTGTATAGATTATCGTGCTCTGAACCAGATAACAGTAAAAAAACGGTACCCCTTACCTCTGATCCCGGAACTCCTTGACCAGGTAAAAAACGCCTGTATTTATACTAAGCTTGATCTCCGGGGAGCTTATCACTTGGTACGGGTCAAGGAAGGAGATGAATGGAAGACGGCCTTTCGCACTAAGTATGGGCTATTTGAATACCAAGTGATGCCATTTGGACTATGCAATGCACCGGCCGCCTTCCAATATTTTATGAATGATGTCCTCAGAGAGCTCATTGATGTCTGCGTTGTCGTCTACATAGATGACATTCTTGTGTACTCATCTTCAGAAGCTGACCATCGAAATCATGTTAGGGCGGTCCTTGAAAAACTTCGCCAACATAAACTTTTTTCCAAGCTCGAAAAATGTGTTTTTCATGTCACTGAGGTCGAATTTTTGGGATTTATTTTGACACCCAAAGGAGTCCACATGGACTCGAGAAAAGTAGACGCTATCCTCAAATGGCCCTCTCCTACTTCCGTGAAAGGCGTTCAAAGCATGCTAGGCTTTGCCAATTTTTACCGTAGATTTATTCCACAGTTTTCACGAGTGGTACAACCCATCACCGCCCTCTTAAGAAAAAATAAACGCTTTGAATGTTCCGCAGAAGCAGAACAAGCCTTCCAAGAGCTAAAGGCTAAATTCACCTCGGCGCCAATACTGAAACACCCACGCCCGGACCTCCCTTACATCGTTGAAACCGACGCCTCCAGCTTAGCAATGGGAGCAGTCCTATCACAAAGAGATCCAGAGACTAACCAACTGCATCCTGTGGCATTCTGGTCTCGGAAGTTCTCGGCGCCTGAGATCAACTACACCATCACAGACAAAGAGCTTCTAGCGATTAAATCAGCCTTTAAGGCATGGCGGCATTATCTCCTCGGGGCCAGACACACCGTCACAGTGATCACCGATCATCGAAATCTGCAGTATCTGAAAACCGCCAAGGCCCAATCCTCCAGACAGCTTCGCTGGGCTCTATTCTTTGCTGAATTTGACTTTGTGATCACTTATCGCCCCGGCAACAAGAACGGCAAAGCGGATGCTCTTTCCCGAATTAGAATGGGAGATAACGTTGCCAATCCAGAACCTGTACCAATAATTCCTGAACAAAGGATCGTGGGTCTGATTTCTTCACAATCCATTGAGGATATTGAAGAAAAAACTAAACAACTTGTAACCTCACCAGACTTACTGAACTGGTTACAAAAAGGAAAAGATTTCACCGTAAGTAATGACTTGCCTTATTTCCAAGGACGATTGTTCCTACCACACGCCGATTTACAAAGACAGGTAATCTCCTGCTATCATGATTCATTAATTGAGGGTCACCCTGGCATTGCCAAAACCACAGAAAAGGTGAAGAGACACTTCTGGTGGCCTTCGTGGAGAAAAGACATAAAGGAATTTGTGATGTCCTGCGGTGTGTGCGCTCAAAACAAGGGTCAGAAGAAGAGGCCGGCTGGTCTTCTGCAACCATTAGACATCCCACCGTGTCCCTGGCATACCCTTTCCATGGACTTCATCACAGACTTACCCTCCTGTTCCGGGTACAACACCATTCTTGTTATTGTGGACCTGTTTTCTAAAATGGCCCACATCATTCCGCTAAAAGGCTTACCTTCAGCATCAGTCCTAGCCAAAGTATTTCTTGAAAACATCGTCCGGCTACACGGCTTCCCGTCAGTACTAATCTCAGATAGGGGGAGCCAGTTTATTTCCCACTTTTGGCATAGCTGTTGTCGATTAGCTCAAATCGATGTAAGACTTTCGACCAGCCATCATCCCCAGACCGACGGGCAAACCGAGAGAACAAACCAGACTCTCGAGCAATATTTACGATGCATGCTACAACAGTCGGAGAGTAACTGGAAGGACATCCTTTGGATAGCTGAATATGCTTACAACAATTCAGTTCATTCGGGTACCGGGAAGAGTCCCTTCTACATCTTGTATGGGATTCATCCTCGAACCTCCAACCTTGATCCACCTCAAGATCTTGGAACACCCGCCGTGGATCAATTGCACACCGTTATTACCCAAGCTTTTAAGGAAGCGACTGCACATCTACAACAAGCTAAAGAGAGGTACAAAAAAGGAGCAGATCAACACCGAAGCAATGCCCCTCAATACCAGGTTGGGGATCAAGTCTGGCTGTCCAACAAACATTTATTGCTTAAAGGGCCTCGCACCTTCAACCCCAAATACCTGGGACCATATCCATTTACGGCCATAATTAATCCAGTGGCCGTTAAATTAGAATTGCCAACCCATATGAGAATACATCCTGTATTTCACGTATCTCTTTTGAAACCCATGCAACCTGGAACCAGATTGACCAATCCTCCAGAGCCCATTCAAGTGAATGGGGAGCCCGAATTTGAAGTAAAAGACATTTTGGACTCTAAAATCATCAGATCGAAGCTATTCTACCTAATCGACTGGAAAGGCTACGGACCTCAGGAAAGGTCATGGGAACCCTATGACCACGTCCATGCTACTCGTCTAGTCCAGAAATTTCACCGAACCTTTCCCGATAAACCAAAACCCCCGGGGAGGACAAGTTTGGGAGGGGCCTTGAGGGGGGGTGCTGTAATGGGCGCTACTCCCGAGGGGCCAGGACTGGCCCAGCGCCCTCGGAAGCAGACCAGTCTTCCACTACTCCGGACCCAGCAGACCCCTACAGGGGCCCTTTGGACCGTGTCCTGGCGCCTTTGGCGCCAGACTCATGAAGGGTTTCAGTCCCGGCGCCACAGGCGCCGGGCTCATATTGATAAACAGTGTAATAATGCTTGGGTGGACTTACCTGAGGCAGACCATGCTGCATATTTACCCAGAACAAACCAGTCTGGTTGAAGTCCCCAGCCATCAGGGCTGGGAGGAACTATTCCCTCCATTCAGGAACTCTTTTCTTACCTGGGTGGAACCGGTGGAAGAACACACACTGGAAGCACTTCTCTGCTATTTAAACCACGCCCGATGGAAAACACGTGCTTCGCGTTATTCTGCAGCAGCAGCAGGACGCTCACCGAGTCGGCTCCTGCATTCCAGGTCCAGAGTCATCTTCAGCTTCCGCGCAGCAACCTGTGGATGAAGAAAGACACAGAACAATACTTACCAGATCCCGGAATCCAGTCACCGGCAAAACCTGCAAAGAATAAACATAAGGTTAGAAAAGTGCAACTCGCTCGCAGCCGCACCCGCTTACCTGATCCATCCGTGATTGCAACGGCGCTAACCGCGGCCTTCTCTTCGGCAGCTTCTCTGCACCTGAAAGGCAAAGGACATAATTAAAAAGGGTTTCGGGTGAAGGCAGTCGCATTCATCTTAACTTACCAGTTTTTGCACGTGCAGTAGCGGCCGCATCAACCTCAGCATCCCGGCACCTGAAAAACAGGAAAAAGACATTATTTGAGGTGCCATTAAAAGCGGCCAACGAACATTATACTTACGTGCATCGGCACGTGCAGCGGCAACGGAAAACTACGCCCACAGCATCCCGAGGCCTGAAACAAAGGAAAAGGGACATTATTGAGGTGCCCATCTTTTAAAGCCTAAAGACTACAGTATACTTACAGGCATCTGCTCGTGCAGTAACGGCGGCATCGCTCTTTGGCATCCCAGCACCAGTGCCACAACTAAGGCCGCAAAAGACTTGAGCCTCAACACTGAACTCATCCAGTGACGTAACTGGAATCCACGCACCCCTGCACCAGACGCAGGATGGAGAGCTCAGCATTTATACGCCTAAGGTGAGAGCTCGCCGAGACAAGTAGAAAGCTAGGCTGTGGGAGAAACTGGCGATTGGTGGGAGAAGGAATCCCATCAAACGGTGATTAACCCTTTTTCTTCCACCTGCAGAAAACTTACCCTACAAGTCAGACATTCGATAAGAGGAAGCCCAGTCCTGAGAGTCGTCCGAGCTCTACGGTTCTCAATTGAAGAAACGATAGCAGCCCAGCCGGGATCGGCGCCTCCGTGGGAATCAGGTGAGCGTTACAGGAATCCTTTCCATGAACTGGTGCGGGATAGAAAAGCCCAATTCTTCAAACCTCACCTTCTCCAGAACACACACGTCATCTGAGGCCTACCAAACGTAAAGAATGTGGGTCTCAACTGTCAGGGAAATAACTTATATCCGTTGAACTCTGTATTGCAAAGTAGTGGTTAAAGCTGAGGGAGGGTGTGGTGGGAAGGGGAGGGGGGTTGGGGTGAAGGGGAGAGGGGAACATTTGAAAACACTCGAAAGGAAATGAAATTTCAACGAACTGAATGGTACGAACACAAGAAAGATACAGAACTTATTCAATAACTGATTGAAAGTGTTATGTCGGATTTGCGTGTATGTTTTCGATCCAAAAATAAAGTTGGTTTAAAAACAAAAATTTCACTTAACTGATAACATTCATTTTCTACTCCAATATTCCCCTTTCATTGTCTCTATCCAAATTTGCTATGTAATTTTCAAAGGAGAAGATAATATGTGATACAAGTCCCTCACCATATGAACTTTAAGCAAGTTCCTTTTCACACTTCCCCAGGGCTCCCCTCTCCTCATTCCTCATACCCGCTTCTTTGCGCCCATACTCTTATTTTAAACTTCTTTCTTTTAAACAAATCAGTGCAGTCGGCCCTTGGCATGCCACTGGTTGTCATCAGGGTTTCTTAGTCTTCACAACCCGCCCCGTCTGACCCTGGGGTAGGTGGGCTTCCCCACCGGGACACACCACATCCATCTTCACCCAGGCCGCCGCGTGCCACACTGCCCAGGACTTTAACTCCTTTCGGTTCACTCAGACTGGCCCCCAGGTGGACCATAGCTCACAGGCCGGGTCGAGGTTTGGGTCGTCCGACACGCGGCCCCGTACTGGAGAGTTTTGTTCACCCGGGCGGCGCCAGACTTTGTTGTTTCCTGGTCTGCCCGGACTGGCCTCTGGGCAGGTCATCGCCTCTCATGTCACACTACTGGTCTCGGGGCCACCCACACACGCTTCCTCAGGCAGGGACATTAGATCACATGAGCAGCAACCCCCACGCTGCTCCGGGGTTTTGGTTTCACTCTGTGCTGCAGCTGACATATGCAGCATAGTCAGCCATCTGCTTGATGCCCTGGGGGGCCGCTCGAGGCTACAACCCCCCAGGTAGCACTATCCTCTTTTTCTTTTATTTCCTTCTGCCTTCCTTTTTCTATATCTCGTAATATGTCTTTCTCTGTCTCTTCCTTACTCCAACAGTCACTTCCAGCTGTCTTTTTCTTCCCTTTCCTTTTCTTTTAGAATTCTGGAATTAGTAAGTCCATTACTGTTGGTAGGGGAGACCTGCCCTTTGTCCGGCGCTCTCAATATTCCATGTGGCCCCCATGGTGGGGAACTTGGTACATTCAGGTAAGACAGTTCAAACACAGAGACATTTAATAAGACTTTTCTTTTTAAAACCTGTCGTTTAATTTTCTTGTATTCTTTTTTCGCTATCTACCCTTGTATATATTACCCCACTATCTGAAAGGACCCCATATACGCCGGGTGTTACACACTATGGTATGAGAAGTTTTAATAACCTCTGCATTTCCTGAATAGCTTGCACAATCTCCGGTGGTGATTGTGCAAGCCATCACTAGGGGACTGACATAAGGATACATATGGGCTTCGCAATCTGTAAGGTCCTGCCGGCTGAGTGGATCGAATGACACCAAACTCACCTAGTTCCTCCAGGTGCTAACCTACAGCTAGTGGGGGGGTCTGTATGCATAGGTTACGTTTGGGTGAAATGGGGAGATAAACCACAGAAAAACTGCATCACCACTACTTGCAGGAAGACTTAGACAGAATGAACAGTAATCACTTCCTGACCTAATCCTAGGCTATACCAGTGCATCATATGCCCACAGCAGGTTCTTTGACGGGATGAGACTACAGAAGGTTACACCTCAGCAAGTTTCCACAGTGTCCCAGGTCAGTGGATTTGTCGGGAGAGATCCAAATGTGAGGCAAAAAAAAAACAACTAGAGTTAGAGGAGGGGATAAGCACTCTATCCTAAGGTCAGACAACCTGTCGTACTAGTGACCTAGTCACCATAGAAAAATTACAGAGAAGGGGAGAAGGAAATTTGCTTGGACACTTCTTCGGGCCATGCATTTTGCACCAGCTGCAATAATGTGAGAATTACACTGCGTGCCAGAAGATGCCAAGTTCTGTTGTAGGTTGAGCACCATTCCAGCCGCTTGCCATATTTGAGGTTCCATTCTCCAGCATATGAATAATCATCACCGGACTTTAAAATCCTTGTTATATAGAAGCCTTCTCCCTGAGAAGTAACACTACATATCAAATACTTAAGCATTTAGTGCCTTTCTCTTCAAGGGTGAGCTTCCCCAAGAGATCCTCACCGATCAATGGTCTACCTTTATGTAGAGTCTGTTAAAAAAGATTAAAGCATCATTACAAACAGAACCTTTTGAGGTAGTAGGTGAATGAAGACAGCAAGAGTTGGGATGAGCTCATTCTATGAGCCCTGTTTGCCGCCCCTGGAAGAGCCCACAAGCTTGCTTCAGGTTTTCTCTATTTGAATGTATGTATTGCAGGGAACCCTAAGGTTGCCTTGAAATGATTAGGAAGTGTGATAAATCGAGCGAATTTGTCCCTTCTCCCTTAGGCGGAGCCCTCCTCTGTGAGGCTAGGGAGTTGAGCCCGCTCCGGAACACCCTCCCTACGGTTGGAGGTCAATGGAACCCCACCGGAAGATACTCCCCCTTGGGGACAAGGACTCCCGTTCCTGTGAGGAACTCCCTAAAGGACACCTCGAAATGGCCTATAAGAATATCAGACCCACAAAGAAATAAGCACTACGGAGACTGGTATGAAGAACTACCATATGTTATTTTGAACAAGAAACAGAGCCTATCACTATAAATAGAAACCTCCATTTAACTGGGACGAGGAGGCTGGAATGGAGAGAGACGCCCCAACAAATGGAGAGAAAGAGAGACATGAGCGTCAGCCATGGAAGACCCCACCCCCCCAGCGACGTAACACCTGAGAGGGGAGGAGACTCTGCAACCACCCGGACCTGCGAGTTTGGAAACTGCTCGGGTGCCGAAAACAGAGCGCTGGAGACGGAGTGTCCTTGGAGGAGGAGAGAGTTGCTGCAGCAAGCGGAGGGAGAGAGACACGAACGCCAGCCTGGGAAGCCGAACGGCAACATAACACTTGAAAGGGAAGGAAACTATGCAACCGGCAGAGCCTGTGAGTTTGGAAACTGCTCGGGTGTCGAAGGCAGAGCATTGGACGTGCTGTGTCTAGGAGAAGGAAAGAGCAAGAAGCTGAGGGTGAGGAATGACCACAAAGACTTCATGGTGGACCGGCAGTCCACAAAACAACACCGAAAACTCTAAGCGGTCAAAGATGCATGGGCTCCGGATACCTGCAGAGTTGCTAATCCGCCTAGAAGGAGAATATGGAACGCGGGACACCGGAGTAACGAGAGAAGTGAAGGAAGGGTAGGAAGCTGCAAATCTCGAGTGACTGGAGGTCTCTGTGACATTGTCCCAGAGAATTCATGGGAACAGGGAGAACAGGAGACCCGGGAGGCCACCAGGGAATCATTATGGGACTGCTCATACTCGTCCCAGTCAAATCAAAGTGGGCATAACCATGAATCTGGAAGACTGGAATAATGGCAATGAGAGAAAGCCAAATGCAATAAATATTGACAGAAAAACTAAAAGACAAATGGCTGGGGAGAAAGGCAGAAAAAAAATTGAGAGTTAAACTAAAAACAGACACCCGGGGAGAAAGGCAGAGAGTTATATAGGTCTAAAGACAGAGACTATAAAGAGAAAAAATACTTTGAATTAAGAAGCATAGAAGAGAATCCCAAGAGGGAGTGTTGTAGAGGCTGGATATCACTACCCAGGAAAAAGGGGAAATAATCTCCTTTTTTTAGAGGGAAAAAACAGAATCAAAGTAACATCAAACCCATTAATACGGATTAAAGCATTCGCCCAAGGTCAAAGAAAGAAAATGTTGAGAAGGAACAAAAGTATAATGAAATCTTGGAAGAGTTATACGAACTGATTAAAGGAGTCACAAAAGACTATCTAAAAATCACATATTACAAAGAACCCGTAAGAAAAAAGGGTAGTAATTCTACTGTCTTTAGTTGTTAGAATAGTGGTAAGGTCAGATTGGGGTAAGTTTGGACTGTGGACATATTCTTTGGGACATTCACAGATGACTGACCAGCACCTTAGTTTTATAGGTAGGGAATAGCCTATAGCTATAGGGACATTTAGGCCTTATCCTTATTCTTTAATAAACAAATCTTTGAAAATGTCCTCCAAGATTCAGAGTCCTTCTTTTGACTTGCGACAGAAGGCTGGGAAAGCCAAAAAGATTCAGCCCTCAACTTAGCCCAATTGTGGCCCATCAGCACATCAAAGGTATCAAAAATGCCTCTGCAACTATCCAACTAGTCCTCAGTGATACAAAGTAGGGCAAAAGATCCTAATTTTGATCCCTAGTTATGAGAATAAAGTGCCTGTGCAAGGGCCTGGCCCGTATCTCGTCATTAAGGTGATCAGTGATCTCAATTATTGGATCCAGCAGAGAGACCACAGGACACAATTCCACATTTACATAGTGAATTGTATAAAGTAATGGGAAGATCAGAACAACCCTACAGTGGTAGCCATTGCAAGAAATGCATAGATCACCATTTGTTTTCCCTTTGCCTACCCACCATTTGGTTAGAGAACCACATATGTTATGTTCTTCTCTATAGAAACCCCTTGCCCTTCCCCAGGGCATCCTACCCACCATATGTGTCAATTCCCAAAATAAAAGAACAGAACATCAAATCACAACCTTCCCTGACTGTCTGTTGATCCCTTACTCATTACAGGACACAGCCAAATGATTTTGCTGCATGTAAACTATTGGGACCATTGGAGATTTGAAGGAATGGACCATACGGGAACAAAGCAACACTTGCGTTAGTGTGTTGTGTAGCTCTTCCAAGGACAAGCCCATGTTGCCACTGTGATATTAATCTGTTAATCACAGGTTACAAACCATTAACAAGCATTTTCGTGTACATGTTGCCATCAATAATATGAACCAATATGATGCTGATTTAAATTTCTTTTATTTTTTAAAAAAAAGATTTTTTTTCTTCCAATATGGATTTTATTTTATATATAGAACGGATGATACAACAGTTAATACAACATGTGGATTACAAATAACATTGCAAAAATACAGAAGCACAATATCAGAAACATAGTCTAACGCTATTGTCGGAATAAAAAAAACCGAAGCCCACACACCCTACTTAATCATGTGAAATGTAAAGCAGATAGAAACCCAACAAAACCAAAGTCATAGTAGGGATTGCGTAGGAGCATTAAGCAATACGAGGGATGTAATGTCCTTAGCCCACATCCATTTTAGCCTTACATGTCCAGAAACTGATGCCAAATCTCATAAAATGTGCCCAGTTCACCTGTAAATCGCAAAAAGAGTCAGTAGCTCTTCAATCCAATCATAAGTGCAGATTTGGGGATTTACAGATGCAGAGGATCATTTTCTTTGTCATCCTTCAACCGCGGAGTAGCCAAGTTTTGCTTGCATAATTCAAACCCTCCACTAGGCGAACGTCTCCAAGAACAAGGAGGGAAGCCTTCATCAGTATAGCAATTCAAAGCACCAAGGCCAGCCTCTCTGACACTCCGCTCCAGAATTCCCAGGCCGTGTTACAAAACCAGATCAAATTGCTCAGCGTTCCTTTCTCCTGCCTGCACTTCCAGCATAGATCATCGTTTAACAGGTGTCTCCTGAACATCCGCTCTGGAATCGAATATGTCCTGAAAAGTAGCTTAATCTGCAAGGCCCTAAAACCCTCAGCCCCATGTTTGATAGGCGAATTTTGTTGCAGGATCTTTATCAGTAGCTAAGGTCCAAGTCCTCACCAAGCTCCCTGGCCCATATTGGCACAAGCTCTGTATCAGCATTGTGAACAGTGGCCAGAACTCTGTACAGAGTTGTGGCCGGATGGGTATCTCTCACACACAGCTCTAACTGCAACCAGGCCGCATTCTGATGAATCTGTAGAGGTGTACAATTGAGCTTATCAGCGATAACTTTTCTGAACTGTTTATATTTCGCATAGGTGCAGTCTCGCAAATCAAAATCAGTGCACAATCGGGTAATAGGAATCCATTCATTGTCAACAAGCAGGTCTTTAACATAGCAAATACCTCCCAAGAAACAAGATGGCCAAAAAAGGGGTTTCCTCAGTATTGTAAATGCAGGATTCAACCAAATAGAGGTGTCACAAACGGGTCAGCACCAGGTAGCTGTGACAACCAGCGCCAACAGTCATGCAGAAACTCTGTTAGGGGGTTCCTTCCCCGTGAATTTCTGGAGATCCTGGACAGCAATTAGCGTATTCCTCAAGGTGTTAGGTAAGGTTCTGTTATCAAACGATTCGACATATACAACACGAAGGAGTGCAAGTGCGCTATCAGGAAAGATCCAGTAGAATTCAGAGGGGAGTGCATCTGTACCTGTCTTATTTCCATTCAAAGCAGATATTGCCAAGCGGATATCTTCTGTCGAGGTCAGAACCCCCACAGGATGCGCAAGCTCGTCTGTCAACTTTGGGATCTCAATCTGAGCTAGGGTCGATGTAATGATATGAGATCCACACGTAATCCCAGAGCAGTATAATTGTTCATAAAAGTTCCAAAACACATCATTTATACCTCTGGGAGTCATCACCATATTGTCAAAATTGTCCTTAATTGCAGTAATAATCTGTTCACTCTCTGCCACTTTCATTCTATGAAAAAGGAGCCTCCCTGCTCACACTCCTTGTTTGGAATAATTTATCCTAAACCTGAAGATTGCACTATACCTTTGGCCTGATTCATGGAAGTGTTTTATAATGGTGCAATCCCATAGGACAACATTCTGTGAATCAGGCCCTTTGTCAGAGAGGATCTTGGTAAACTCAAATGACTTCTACCTCAGTTGTGCTTGCATTGCCGCGATCCTGTATGTTCACAAAACATAGCTCAGGATTTTTGGCTTCATCCGAAAATGTTCTCAACTCCTTTTCTTTTTCTTTACGGTAGCGGACAGTCTTGCACATCAGCACCCCCCTCGTGTAACCCTATAATGCTTCCCAGACAGTGGAAACCGAGACGCCACTAGTTCTGTTAGTTAGTGTTCAATGAAGTCCTTGATTTCTCTCACAATATTGTCTTTCGGGCTATCATTTTGCAAAAGGTGTATTCATTCTCCACAAGAAGGATCTGATCAGTGTGTGCCGTAGTGAAAGGGGAACTGGGATTGGTGCATGATTAGTGACTTCAATGAGACCAATCTCTGAATCATAACAGCTTGGCGATACGAGTTACAAAATGGCCTATCCTCAAGTAAACATGATCACATGGCGAGTGAAAGCTGCAGTCCCTTCCTGACCGATGTTCCAGACACCATATGTCAGACAGGGGAATTATTCAATCAGATTATCAAGTGACTGCTTGCTCCTTGATGGCAACATGGACCTAGACCCATTGGAACGATCCAGCATAGCATCCATAACCAGATTGAAGAAGTCCCCAACCAGGAGGACGGAGCCCACCCTACAGTTCTGAATATGTTGTGAAAGTTAGCGAAAGAATAAGGGGTCGGAAGAGTTTGGGGCATATACACAGAACAGTAGCACATCAGCATCCTGGACATTGATCTTCGCGGAAAGTATTCTGCCATTCGGGTCAGAGGAACTTGAAATAACCGTCAGAGGTAAATTCTTCTTAATCAGTATACACACACACCTCAGCCATGTGCTAAAAGTAGGAATCTAAATGATCAGTATCTATCCTAGACGCCTCACAGATTGAAAGATCTTGAAGAGTATAGACAGTTAATGGAGTAAAAATGTATTATATATTTTTGAACAGAGGCAATCTTTCCCACAGCCTTCATGTAGGGAATAGTTTTAATGTTTCCCATTATTTCGTCTATAGATGTTGGTGCTGTCAGAGCATTCTTCTCAAAGACCATCAATGTATATCCATTAATTACATTTTATTTGTAAGTATGCTATGGTTTCAAAGCAAACCATTTATACCATACTTACAAATATGGAAAGTTATTTAAAATATAATGAGTATAAAAAATATAAGAATAAAACAGTACAAAATGGAATAATCAGTGGTATTAACATAAACAATTACATACTTTAAACTTCACCTGGGATTAAAGATAACACCAACACTAAGTAAAGGTCAGCCATGTACAAAGAGACCTCAAGACCTTCCAGACAACAACAAGGACACTTCGGGATACTCCAAAGTCATTCAATCCCTATAATTTGGAAAAAGCAGTTTTCTTTCTGAAAACAAAGCATCTCAACAGATATCTCAAGCAGGAGAATAACAGATTAAGGTGGAAGGGCATAAAGTTCCTCTGCATTATTCCATTAGGAAAAAGTTGCAAGGTTTTAAAGTTACAAATATGCATATTTTTTCTTTTTTTGTTTTTATTGCGTTTAAGGTACAAGAGATATACCTTACACAACATAAATATCAAAACATTCAATTAAACATTCAGTTACACTAAAATTCATAAGATTACACAACATTTCATAAATACATTACAATCACAAATTCCAAAAGATCCTGTCATACCTAATTCTAAAACACTTAAAATTCAATTCATAATATTGATTCATATTAATAACAACATATAGAAAACACTAAGCATCATTAATAAAACCTGAGCAACAAGTGCCTCCCCTTGCTCCAAAATTATAGATAATTCTTCAAAAATCTTGATTAAAAATGTCAGCAGTAACTCCTGAATCTGATCCTGAAAACAGGGAACTGCGATACGCTGAAGGTAGCTACTCCCTTTGTATGGAGTCCAGGGGGAATCAGATACCTAGGAGTGAAAAAATTACCCCCCACTGTTGAAGGGCATCAAGAGGGACTTCCACAGGTGGAGGAGTCTCCGGGTATCGTGGTTGGTTCGGGCCGTGGCAGTTAAAATGGTCACGCTCCCACACTTGTTGTATCTATTCCAGGCAATCCCTCAGGCAATACCAACAGGTTTTTTCAGAGAGTTAAGAATCCTTACTAATGAGTTTTTATGGGAAGGGAAGAAAGCGAGGGTCAGCAGAGAGGGAGAGCTAGCCATGCCAGTCTTTCAACAGTACTACAAGGCCACACAGCTACGGGTGATTAGAGAATGGCTACAGGAAGGGGAGAACACACAGGACATAGCCTATTGTCCGACATTTTCTTACATTGCATTACTCAGTGATAAAGTGCATTCCTTTTTACATTTTTACATAATCTGCATGTCCTTAACTCTTGCGGAATCCTTAAACCTGGACCCACAATTTCCAATGTTGGCAAGCAGTTCAGTCTGAACTTTAAAAACCAATGTCTTGCATGCTGTGAAGGAAATTTTTTCAAATACACTCTGGCTTGCCCATTTGGTAAGTGGAAGACTATGACATCTTTATATCGTTTGAGTCTTAACATATTCTCTGAGTCTTTGATCTTATCCCATCCTTTTATTGTGTTTTTCAGTACCAAATGGGACACATCACCCTCGATTTACTTCAGAAAATGCTTAAATTTGAGGGGGACGCTGTTGCGCCGAAGCAAGATGGCCGCCTGAGTTTATAGCTCCGGACTTCGAGGGCACATACCATCCTTTCTTTACCTCGCTAGTACGGCTGAGTCGCCCGACACTGAGGCAGCCGTGATATTAGGCTCCAGGCTGCGATCGTGCCAACTTTGGAGGTCGGAGACCCCCTGGGAGACCTGCATAGCGCTGGCCGACTGTGCGGCATGGCGAGCTGCTGAACTGTCCTGAGTGAGAGCCCCGTGAGGCTCAGATCGCCGGCGCAGCCTGACACCCCGGCGCAGGCGGCCTACGTGGGGGAGGGGCACTGAGCCGCGCGTGTCGCACCGTGCTGCCGCACGCCCTGCCTGGACCCCCCGACGCCCTTTCGCCTATACGGCACCTTACGGGCTGGTGGCGAGGACCGGAGACCACCTGCCTGCATGCCCCGGGCCGGAGCCTCCTGAAATCTGATCCGCTGCGGCTGACTCCATGCGGCGCCGATTTACGCCGGCTCGTCTCCCTCGCTCCCCCTCCGGAGGCTATCCGAGTACAGTTTCACTGAGGTAAGGAGGCCGGGGGCAGGGAGCGAGCCGCCATTCACCCGCCACTGGGATCTCAAACACTACGGCCACGGACCAGCCCACAATACCTTCTCCCCCACCGAGGTGCTAACACTGCCGAGGCGCGCAACCTTCATTGCCCGCTGCAACTTGTGCTACGCACTACCCAGGCGCCCTGTGGAAGCTGCCCTGATCCCGAAGCCCGTACCATCTGGGACACGTCAGGGGCCTCCTCCTCCCCCCCTCTCTGCTCCAACCTACCGTATACACGGGAGTCCTCCGGTGGGACCAACGGGGGAACCTGTTGTTGCACCCCCCCTCTCTCTCCTCAAAGAGACCGAAACAGCGCGCTACAACCTGGTCGTTGGGGCAGTCTGGCAGACATCCCCCCCCCCGTGGACTCTCATGGCTGGTGGGCCGGTGGACTCATCCTGAGCATAACCACAAATCTAACCCTCTCCTCCCAGCTCAAACATACTTGGTGGTTTGAGGTGCCGCTGGAACTGCGCCGCTGCCGCTCTCCACCCCCACCATCTCCACCTTTTTAGGACACCCCCGCTGGTGTTACCACTAATGATCCCTACACCTCGTGAAAACACAGACGTGACTTGGTAGGTGGCTCGAAGATTACCCTGCCTCCAAGTCGACTACCTCCCATCTGACGCCAGGAGCCAGACATTCATAAACCCAGGTACTCTTGGTCAGGGTCCACTACCTGGGGAGTTGCACCACCTCCAAGCACCTGTAGCTCACCCAGTCTTCTTGTATCTGATCCCAAATTCATCGCCTTACAGACTCTACCTAGTTGAAGACCTTGAGGGCAGTGGTGACCCCCTGATACTGTCTCTTTGTTGCGGGCACCCCCTTCAATACTGTGTGTCTGCCAACCTGCCAAACCCAAACCTGAGAACTTTCATCGGTACTTCACTTGGCACTTACCGTACGCCTACTGGGCGGATGCGTAGCCCCTCCTGGGCTCCAACACCTACTCCACGCTGCATCGAATCAGCGGTATTATACCACCGATACCCGAAACCCCACCCCAAGGGGCTTACAGACACTGCAGTCACTGCCGGGGCGGATCCTGTCCATCTGAGAGAACGAAAATCACTTGAATCTCTATTGCAGAGCATGACCTGGCTGTAACCTTCACACCGCTCCACAGCCCCGGAAGCCTTCATACTATAGCCCCAGGTGTCTTTACACTGCGGTTGGAGCTGGGGGAGTCTCTCTACCTCTGTACAACTACCCTTATTCTGGTCCTCGGTCCACAAACCCAATCCTCACCATGACCAAGGGAGCTGGTACTGGGAAAAAACAGAGCTCATTGAATATGTTTACTAAAACTCCTTCCAAACCCCCCACTGACGACCCCGAGGAACAACCTCCCGCCTCTGCTCCACCAACTTCTGAGGACTCACAGAAGATGCTGGAATACATACGTGATGGCCTTACCACACTCCATAATAAATTGGACGATATGAGTGGGACAATCCCCTCCATAAAAGCCCATATCGAAAGGACTGATGGTAGAGTAGCTGAGGTTGAAACTAGACTGGGAGTCGCGGAGGATGACCTGGGCTCGCTACAGGCTGCAGTATCTACACTCACTAACCGTGTGGCAGCGGTGGAAAAGAAAAATGATGACCTTGAATACCGCTCGAGGCGGTACAACTTGCGCATTATAGGAATTCCGGAGGACAACATCACTGAGCCCATGGAGGACTACGTGGAACGCATCCTCATGACACTTCTGGATGCCCCTAAACTCTCCTCACAGTTTGCCGTCGAAAGAGCACACCGAGCCCTGACCGCGAAGCCTAAACCGGGTGCTCCGCCACGGCCCATTATTGCCAGAATCCTAAACTTCTGGGACCGAGATGCCCTCCTGAGGGTGGCCAGGATCAAGGGAGAACTTCTCCTGGGAGCGAACAGAGTCCACCTCTATCCGGACTACTCCGTGGCGGTACAACGGGAGCGCCAATCATTCACAGCTGTGAAGAGGAGACTTTGTGACCTGGAAGTCAAGTACTCCATGTTATTCCCCGCAAAACTTCGTATCGAACATTCCAACAAAACTTTCTTCTTCACTATCCCTGAGGAGGCCTCTAAGTTCCTTGACAAACACTTCCCCGGCTGACCCACGACTGCCACGGACACAGTCCGTCATGATACCAATTATATTACATTAAATCAATGATGGTCCCCCTCTTACCGCGTTCACGTTGTTTTACGCCATTCGCATTACCTCTGTTTATGCACCTGGCTCCTCCGCTTCCTGTTTTGCTCCTCCATCCGCCTGGCCCTACTATAGGAGCGGGTTCTTGCTATGTTTGAATTTCAGTAACACTTTACAATTGCACCAGTTTCTAGTTTGCTCTGATTAGGCCAGTCTCCCCTAATGCAGACCTGTTGTAGTTGAGATGTTTATAATTGAGATCTCTCAGGGCTGGAGGCTACGAAAATGCATGAACTTGATGCTACAGTCCACTGGTCTCCACCATAATCCTTCAAACATGTAACCTGAACTGAACACGCTTGTTACTCTAACTGTATTCGCACTCTACTTGCCCTCGCACAGACCGTCGCGCCATGGCTAGGACTGCTAACATCCCCCTCAGGCGCTGATGCCGAGTTGTTTGTTGTTGCTTTGTTGTGGGTTGGGTTTCGTCCCTCTGTTTGGGGGAGGGATGTGGGCGAGGGAGGGAGGATGGGACGTTCTAGTTAAAAAAAGTTTTGACAGCCACCGGAGGCGCCACACGCACCACAGCGTAACACCTTACATTTCCAGTCATGAGGCCGCGTACACCCAGTTTGTACATATTCCGCTCACTAATAACCCCTTCACAGTAATTCAACCACTACCCCCCGAGTAATGGCTAAATCCGACTTGACCTTTATGAGCTGGAACATCGGGGGTTGGGCAATTACAAAAAGATGCGACAGATCCAACTTCATGCCGAGCGCCATGGAGACAAAATCCTATGTCTACAGGAAACCCACACTCGTTCTGAGCAATGCGAGCGCTTCGCCAGACAATGGGGACCCCAGAGGTACTATACCAATTATTGCACCCAAAGCCGTGGCACTCTAACCTTAATAAGAGCCTGAAATGTTCCTGTCACCACTCCCACATAGATCCACTTGGCAGATATGTGCTTATCACTGGCACACTACAACGCCAAGAGGTGGTCATTCTGAATATATATGGCCCCAATGTGGACGACCCCGATTTCTATCTACAATTGGCCACTCTACTCAAAAGCTACCCCCTGATCCCCGTTTTATGGAGCGGGGATTTTAATACGATTCTGGATGTTACCCTAGATAGATCGGGCTCCAGACCACGCCAACTGTCTAAAGCAGCATATACTGTCCTTACCACACTTCCCCGACTTGCACTGGTGGATGCCTGGCGTCTGATGTACCCCGATTCTCGCACATACTCCTTTTATTCCTCAGTACATGACTCCCACTCTAGAATAGACAGTTGGCTCATTACAGACATGCTGGTTCGATGCCTATCTCACCTGGCTATCCTCCCCAGGACACTATCAGACCATTCGCCGGTACTTATCACCCTGAACTGGGGTCCGACGCCAACAGATCCAGGCAGTGGAGGATGAGTCCTCATTCACTTCTTGACCCGGTCTTCGCGTCCGAGCTGGAATCCTCCATTGAGGAATACTTCGAGATCAATTCAAACTCTGTGTCAACACAAGCTGTGCTCTGGGAAGCCTTCAAGGCGCAAACTAGAGGGACTGCCATCTCAAAAAGCTGTGGAATCCTGAGGGGCATCCGCGCCGACATCGCCGTTAGCGAATCGGCCCTTGCTACCCACGAATCCCAATACGCTTCAGATCACTCCCCAGCCACCCTGGCGGCGCTCGGAGCAGAACTGGACAGGTTCCGTGCCCTTGCTGATCGCGAGGTTAAGTTCTTGGACTCCCCCAATTGGTGAGGAAATACGGTGAAGGAGAGCGGCCTTGTCGAATGCTGGCTAGATTATTGTGCCGTGCGCTCTGTGCTCCCAACATCCCGGCTATAACTAGGCCCGATGGCTCACTTGCCACCTCCCCACAAGACATCAACTCTGAGTTCCTTTCGTTCTACACTTCCTTGTATTCAGAGGCCGACGGTCCCCAGGTCCCGGAAATCGACTCTTACCTAGATAATCTTCCCATCTCTGTTCTCTCAGTCGACGCTTTCTTGAGAGACCCATCACATTGCAGGAACTTGTCGAAGCCATTGAGTCACTGTCATCTGGGAAGGCCCCTGGCCCTGATGGGCTCCCTATGGACTTCTATAAACAATACAAATCTCACCTAGCACCACACCTACTGGCCCTATGGGAGGAATCATGCGGCAGAGGAATACTACCCCCGTCTGTCCGTGAGGCACTGATTACAGTGCTCCTCAAACCTGACAAACCACCCACTCAGTGCGCTTCATACCGACCTCTCTCACTGATCAACAGTGATGTCAAAATATATGCGAAACTGCTAGCCAACCGCCTAGCTCCATACATTCCTCACATCATCCACCCTGACCAGTCGGGGTTTGTCCCCGGTAGATCCACTTCCCTAAATCTACGAAGGCTTTTCAACGTGCTCAATAGGATCACTCCGACTACACAAGCGGTTGCGGCCACGCTGGACATGCAGAAAGCATTCGACTCGGTCTCGTGGAAATATCTATGGCGAGTCCTCGAGAAATGCAAGTTCGGCCCCAACTTCCGATCCTGGATTAAGCTGCTCTACACCGGTCCATCGGCCAGGGTCCGCACTGAAGACATATGCTCTGCCCCCTTCCAGATATCTAGAGGGACACGCCAGGGATGCCCTTTCTCCCCACTCATCTTCGCCATAGCCATGGAGCCCTTTGACGACATGATTCAGAAATCACACTCGCACAGGGGATTGCGCACTGCCGGCCAATCCGACATAGTCTCCCTCTATGCAGATGATGCCCTCCTATACATTCGCTCCCCCGAAAACAACCTCGCCCCCATACTGACTGATGTAGCCCATTTTGGAGACATATCCGGTCTGATAGTAAACTGTTCCAAGTCTACCTTATTCCCACTCACAGATTCAACGCAACCCCCCCCAGACCTCCATGGATTCAACTGGTCCCCGTCTAGTTTCACTTACCTGGGAGTGGTGGTCTCCCGACATACGGCGCAACTACGCACCGACAATTTCCAGAGCTACCTCACTAATCTGGCGACGAAAACCTCTCACTGGACTAGGCTCCCCATCTCACTGGCAGGCAGAATTGGAATACTTAAAATGGTGATATTACCCCAATTGCTCTATCGATTTACCAATCTGCCTGTTTGGCCCGGCGATGCTTTCTTCCAAACACTGCGCTCCCTCAGCAACACCTTCCTCTGGCACTCGGGCGCGGTCCGCCTCAAACTATCCACCTTGACCACCCCCAAAGCGCTGGGCGGATTCAACGCACCAGATTTTCTCAGGTACTGGGTGGTGGCCCAATCTCAATTCGCTGCACACTGGTTCATCACCATCGACCCACCCCCCCATGTTCGCCAGGAAAAGCCAACGGTCAGTGACCGAGTTATTGGATCTCTGATACTCAAGCCGATCCCCCCTAACTTAGACTATGCAGACCCTGTCGCTAGCATGTCCCTGGCACTAACCAAAGTTTGGGCAATGGTCGACACTCCTTACCCATTTCACGGGGATCTGCCATTATGGAACTTCCTTCCCGATATTCCACATATTCCACGCTCAGTAGTGTGTCACTGGTCGGACGCCGGCTTTCTGATGCCCTGCGATCCATTTGAACAAGGAAACTTTATTGAGTGGCCTGACCTCCCCCTTTTAGTCAAACGTCGACCCTCGGTGTGGCTACAATACTCTTCACTCCGGGAGAGTCTTAAATCCAGGTACCCCGATTTCCCTGCCCTGCCGCCTGACGAGCCTATAGTTGGGGAGCTCTGCTCCTATCTCTCCTATAGAGGTAAAGTGTCGAGACTTTATTCCCTGCTACAGACTACAGCGCCCCCCCCTTCGCCAAGCTAAGGCACAATTGGGAGAGGGACCTCGGGGTTGAAATTACCGACGAGAGGTGGTCTTGAATGTGTGCCCGAACCCATGATGTGTCCTACAACACCAAATTTAAACTGATCCAATTCAAGGTTCTGCACAGGTTCCACCACACACCCATGAGACTGCATCGCATGTTCCACGCCACCCCCTCTACATGCCCCAGGTGCGGCACTGCTCAAGCCTCCTATATCCATATGCTATGGGACTGCCCCCTCTTAACCCATTTCTGGTTGGATATTTGCTCCACACGATCTGACATCCTGGAACACACTATCACCCCCACCCCACTGCACTGCTTGTTCCATGACCTCCCTCAATTGCCCCGTGACTCTGAGAAACTGGCAGGCCTATGCATGCTGCTGGCAGTTCGTTGCATTTTACTAAGCTGGCTCCGCCCCAGGGCGCAGACCTACACGCAGTGGCTCAAATCAGTCACATGGGCTCACGACACGGAGAGGTCCTGGAATGCAATGCAACACCCACATTCCAGGCTGAGGGACATCTGGCGTAGATTCCGGGAATATATGACCGCCATGTCCTCCCCATCCAATTCGTCGCCCTCCTCTCTGGGGGGCTCCCCCTAGATGCATACCCCTTTTGGTACAGCGGTTAACACTCTGTGTATTGCTTGATTTCGATATTGTTTCAATCTACTCATTATGTATTGCCTGATGTGTATATGACCTGATGTTTGCTTGAATATGGCGCCGTGTGGCTCCCTCTGTTTTTCTCTGGTACGCTGTCAATTCAAATAAAAAAAGTTTTAAAAAATAAATAAAGAAAATGCTTAAATTTGTTCTGAAAGTTACAACAGAAATAGTTGGAATTTAAACACAACATATTGCTCACATGTGTAAAAATGCCACCCTCTGCAGCATTTATTATTTTTAGATGAAATGAGATGCTTCTATACAACAATTGGGACCCCAAGATTGTAGACTCGAGTCTAATAATGCTAATACGTACTGACGTAGAAATTCTTAAAACTTCCTTCAGAAAACAACCCTTGAGTTTATCCAAGCATTTCCTATTTGTTAGATGAAGTAGTTCTATCCCATACAACAGTATAGGTGACACCTTCATTCTATAGAACTCAATCATCGGCGTAAGAGAAAAAGCACACAACCTCATCTTAACCAGTTTCAGCAGGAAGGAACAAGATTTTGCTTTCACTTCGATTTTACTTTTATGCCTTTACTGAAGTTTATTTGTAGAGAACAAATAACTGAAATAACAAAAAGTATTAACTTCCTCCACACGTATGCATAATTGTCCATGCATACCCTTTTCTCTTCTGTTTATTTGAAATTGGCATAACCCTAGATTTTGTTGGATTAATTTAAAGTTTATTTTGTTCCAAGTAGTGAGCTAATCCATCCAAGGAGCCTTGTGGCCCTGCATGGGTAAAAGCAAGTGAATTAAATTGTTAGCATGAACAATGCCAGCGGTCTTTAGAGTACTGCACTTGGGAGGGCCCATCAATTCTTAAATGTTGTCCCACAGATCCGAATATTTAGGTTAAAGAGTGTAGGAGTGAGCACACACCCTTGGCGTACTCCTTTATTCACTTCAATGCTCCTTGAGATATCTCCCTCAATGTTTATGCTCACTCTTATGGTATTGTTATAGTAATATATTAATAACATACTTAACAGACCGTAGGGAATCCCCCACTTAGACAATTATTCCCATAAAATGTTGCAGTCTACTTTATCAAAAGCAGAGGAACGTTCTAGTGATGCCATATATAATGATCTTCTTTTATCAATAACAGCTTGAGCCAAACAAGAGGGCAAAACAAACCCACTCATTGCCGTGCCGATGCCTTTCCTATAAACCATTTGTAAAGGGCTGAAAATCTCCAAACATCAATTAGCGAGATAGGCCTACAACTCTGCCGATTATTTCTAAAACCTTTTTTGAAAATAGGAACAATTATTGCTTGCTGCCAAGAAGGAGGAAAGATCCTGCAGTGACCACCTGAGTAAACAGATGTAAAAAAATGTCAGACCATAAAATGGGATTATTTTTTAACAAGGAGTTCAACATGCCATTAGATCCACTAGCTCTCTATTTTTTAGTTATCCAATCGTGAGTATAATGTAATCTTTGTCAAATTCGTATGCCCACCTACATCCTTTACACAAAGGAAAGGGGGTTCTTTTGATAAAACCTTTACATTGTCCCCCAAAAATAGATGAATAGTGGTCAACCCACTCATTTTCAGCAATACACATAGACTGCAAATTTACCTGACTCACATGTTTAAAATTCAAATGTTCCAGCCTGAAAGAAGTGAGATCAGTATTATCTCCTGGAATATAGCAGGATTTAGGAAAAATCTGGTGGACCCGATCTGGTGTGACTTTACTCGGGGTCATGATATCATCTGCTTCCAGGAAACCTTGGATATTGAGCCAACCACCTTCCAGGGCTATGAGGTTTTTTGTGTACCAGCAGGGAAGGGTCCATAGCACAGGCCTTTTGGGGGTTTAGCCACTTGGATTAATACCACTCTAGATTACAAGGCTGTGAATATAGAAACTGGCTCCACTGATCTCCAAGATACAACTTTAACGAATGGGGGTGTTAAGCCTGTCCTCCTCTTTAATGTGTATAATCGAGTAGCTAGGAAACACCCAATGAATATTATTGGTGTGGCTGGACCCCTCCTGGAGTCAAGAATAAAATGTGACAATATGGATCACCAAACCTTTCTGGTGGGGGATCTAAACCTTCAGGTTGAACCTCTAGTGTATTTTGAGGGTGTGTGGGATGATATTGACGAGGCCTGGGACTTCCCGCCCTTGATACCACAGATAAAGCATAGGGAACACCCTATGGCTCTTAACCATTCTAATGCACTATTGGGAATGGAACTTCGGGCGTGCAATGGCCACTTTAAAGAAGACCAACCACCCAGACTGATGTTCCAGGGACAATGCTGCTCCACGTTTATTGATTATATTTTCCTTTTATTAAACCCATGGAGTAAAGCCCTTGGGTTTAAGGTCATGAATGTGCAGGGGAGTGACCACAAGCCTCTGATGCTGAAACTAGTCAATATGGAGGGATGGCCAGATAGAGAAGGGACTTCTTGCCTGTGCCCGGAGATCTTTGAACAGGGTCTATCCAGGCAACGTATTAAATGGATCGACCTTTTTAAAAATAAAATGTATTTCTATTGTCATTTTGCAACACAACCAGCACTCAGTGCCAACAACATCCCTTATACCCCCCCACTCCCCTACAAATACAATGCATTTCAGTTGAGGACATGCACATCTGAATCCAACTCCTAGGTGTCATAGTCATATGGTACAAAAAACCTCTCTCCACCATGCTGCACTATAGGATCTTCTCTGGGTGTGTACATGCTAGTGGGTATTAACACAGTTATTGCCCTCCTCCTCCACCACGCCCCCACCTTCATTCCGGTGGTTGTGGTGAATCATTGCTTGTGCTTGGGTTACTCCCCATCAGGTATTGTATATATTGGCTCCACGTAGCTGCAACCCTCGGCTGGGTGCAGGTTAGGGCGTCATATCCCATTTCAATGTCATTGCAATACACAATATCGTCCACCTCACTGAATCGCTACCTGCCTTTTGGCTAGAATCAGGATCAATCCTATCAACTTCCGTGTACTCTTGGGAATCGGTTGGGTGAATCCCAGCAACGCCACTAATGGGTCTGGTTCTATGTTTTTCCACACTGTGTCCAAAATCTCCTGTGCCAAGGAATCTTCCCATTTCTTCCGAGGGAGGTTTTATTCTCCTCTGACAGGATGTGACTCAAGTTGTACAGTGCTGATGTCACTCTACGGCCTGTAGCGCCCTGGGGTGTTTTGTCTAGTATGAGGGCTATCTGTGGTTGTCTGGGAAATGCCAGAGCATCTGCCACATGCCCACCCTCAGTCTGTAATATATAAATACATCCAATGCTGAAAGTTCTCCCTTTTTTCTTCAGTTCCTCCAATGTAATAAATATCCCATATGGGAAAAGGTCACGATAGCAAGACACCCCCAATCTGTTCAATAGGGATATAAAGCTCGCCTCACTCGTGATGGGGATCCCGGCCATTTGGGGGAATACAGGATGTCTCCCTTGGATTTGTGTTCTATACGCGCCCATAACCTGCATGTAACATCCACCATAGCTGTGAGCTGTATCCTATCGGGTGCTGTAAGGATGACGGAATGCAGGAGCGATGGAGCCATTATTGCCCTCTCCACTTCCACATGCCTTCTATCCCCATCTACCTCGAACCAATACTGGAGGAACCCGGCTTGTGCCACATTATAATTTCAAATTCCGGCAGCGCTCAACCCCCCTCATGTATGGGTGCCACCAGCTTGTCCCAAGAGACTCTGGGTTGTTTACCTGCCCATATAAACTGTGATATCGCGGATTTTAATTCTCAGGAGTATCCTCCTGGTATAGCTATTGGGGCATTGAGGAAGACATATAAGAATCTGGAAAGCAACGTCATCTTGATCAGGGAAGATTCTCCCGTAGAGCTGAAGAGGTAAGTTTGTCCACCTTTCCATGGTATCCCTGGCCTGCTCTAAAGCCCTTCGATAGTTATATGTATATACCATGTCTTTATCCCTGGCTATGTTGAGTCCAAGGTACTGAGTATGAACCATGTTCCATTGGAAACCCCACCTGTCTGAGTATTGTTCCACCTTGTCTGTTAGTGGGAACAGGACAGATTTTGTGGCATTTACTTTCAGCCCTGAGAAGTCCCCAAACCGTTGGAAGTCTTGCATAATTGGGTCCATATTACTACGGGGATGCCTGACAAAGATGACCATGTCAACTGCGTATAAAGAGATTACCACTCTATGGTTATATAGTTGGATCCCTCGGTGTAGGTGAACATCCCTTATCCTCTCCGCCAGAGGCTCTTTTGCCATGGCAAACAGCAGAGGCGAGAGAGGGCACCCCTGCCGAGTGTCTCTCCCCAGAGAAATATTCGGGGGAAACTGACCATTCACCCTTATCCTAGCAACAGGACGTGTGTATAGCAGCGATACCATGGCTATATAGTGTTCCCCGAGCCCCATCCGGCGCAATGTAGTGAATAGAAATGGCCACTCCACCGAGTTGAACACCTTGGTGGCGTCCAACAAGGCAGCCACTATCGGATCCTCCTGACGTAAAGCTGTGATCAGCCCGAACATTCTCCTGAACCCATAAGAGGTGGCGCGCCCTCGGGTAAAACCAGACTGATCTGCTCTCACTATCGTTCGCATTAAGGGTGCTAGCCGAGATGCCAGAATGTTGGCCAACATTTTATTGTCTAGATTAATAAGAGAAATCGGACGGTAGGAAGAACAGTCATTTTGAGGTTTATCCGGCTTAAGCAATACCACCAGCACCGCTTCCCTTAAGGACTTGGATAGACCGTCCCTCAGAAGCTGTTGGTACATCTGTAGTAAGTATGGGCCGATTTTAGCAACGTAGTGCTTATAAAACTCTGCCGTGAGCCCATCGGGCCCCTGGGACTTCCCAGCCGGGTGGGATCGGATCGCTCCTAGTACCTCCTCCCAGTATCAGCTGGCGATTCAGCCACTCTCTCTCCCCATCCGTGCACCAGTGGAGTGCTACCTGTTCTAATAAACCATCAATCTCCTGCTGAGATACATAGATCTGTGATGAGTATAACTGGGCATAGAACCAATGGAACTCCTCAACAATGCCATCATCCGTAATAGTTATTGACAGAACTCGACCCTTGAGATTGTCTTGTGGGTCTCGCGAGCACCCGACCCGGTTTCTGCCCTCCCCCATATTGTGTCACTGCGTCCTTCCTCCCTATGAATTTGCTCTCCCGCTGCACCAGCTCACGGAACCCCTGTTGTTAGCCTCATAATCTCTGCTTGCTCCCAGTCTGATGGAGTAGGTGCTGCCAAATGTAATGCTTATATGACGCTTTCCTTGGCTGCCAGTTCTCTTCGAATTTGTCATAGCACCCCAAATTCCTTAGATATACACTCTCCACGTATTACACACTTAAAGCTCTCCCGGTGGTGCACACCGACTCCTCTTTAAAATAAAAAAAAACGTGTTGATTGCTTCAGTCAGGCCATCTCGAAACAGTGTGTCCTTGAGGCTATCGCTCTTAAATGTCCACGACAGCCTTTCTTTCCCCTGACCTGCCAAGTTCGCAGTGATCAGCAATGGGACATCTGAAAGTGTCTGAGCTAAAATGGTCACCTCTGTGGCCCGATCCATGAATGTGTGTGAAAACAGGAAGAAATCCAGACGCGATGCAGAGTCATGGGCCGAAGCGTGGTGAGTGTATTGTCGTGCTCCCTGATTCCTGATCCTCCACACATCTCCAATTTCCCACGTTAGGCACATACGTTGTATCTTGTTGGTCCCCTTGGGCTCTTGAGGATATCCCCCAAACATACGGTCAAGAAGAGAGTTCATGATCGCATTAAAGTCCCCATCCCAGATCACCTCCTCAGGAGGGAGAGCCCCCAGTTGCTTATTGATCCAGTCCGGTGTCTATAACTTGTCTTGGTTCGGGCCATAGTAGTTAATCAGAGTGTATAGTTTGCCTTTTATAGTGCCCTGCACCACAATACCCCTTCCCTCTTGATCCTTAACCGTGGTAATGTGGCCAAACTCAACAGAGCTATGAATGAGAATGCACACCCCTCTTGCATACAAGGAATAGGAAGAATAATCCCTATGGCACCCCCAACTTCTCCCAAATTTGGATTCTATCGCTGATATTAAATGAGTCGCTTGCAGGAACGCGATTCCCACCTGGTGGCATTGCATGTAAAGCAGCACCATACGACACTTAGATGGGCAGTTCGGCCCGCCCTCTTACATTCCATGAGAGGCACTTGTCGCTAACATATTATCCTCATCAGGATTATTCATCAAGTGGCGTGCTTTCATGGTTCCAAGTGATCACTGAGCGTCCCAACATTCAACAAAGATTTAAAGAAGGTTCCAACCCCTACCACTCTCCCCTTCCCTCTCCCTCCGACAACCCCAATTTGTCAGTATATCTAGCTCCCACCCACTCCCACCGCCGATCACCCCAACTTATCAGCATCCTTTCCTTCCCCCCATGAACATCGAATTAGAATTTCCACATAAGGGTGGCTCGAGGTCCCGCCATCCACCACACCTTTGTTACATAAATGCTTGTGAACAAATTGCTCTGAATTTGAATTTGAATAATTTCTTATGCGCACCAGGAAGATACCTGCATTTGGGCGCAGATGTTAACTAAAGGATTGAATATATCACAGTGGGAACCTGAAGGAGCCCTAAAGGAATATGTTCATTTAAATAGGAAGGTTTTCAGTTATGATATGATATGATATGGCATTTGTAACGCGCCTATACACAAGTGTTTCAAGGCGCGACGAGGCAGGGAGGGGGGAACAAGGGGAAGACAGACAACGATCCTACTAGGCCAGGTGTCATTCAAACCGCGCAAGTGCAGTTCTTTTCTGAATCTTGCTAGTGTGGTGCATGAGCGGATGCTGAAGGGCAGCTGGTTCCACAGATCAGGCCCAAACACAGAGAACCTTCTGTCACCTTTAAAGATGCGTTTTGTCCTCGGGACACATAGCAGACGTTTATCGTTTGATCGGAGGTCTCTGGATGGGTAGTAGTGGCGAATTCTGGTGTACACTTGTACACCAGGAATGCCACCTTAAATTTAATGCGATCCTCCACCATCAGCCAGTGCAATGCTTTCCTGGCTGTGGACACATGATCTCTTTTGCCCAGATGGGCCGTTAGCCTGATTGCCGCATTCTGGGCCCTCTGTAGTCTTAGCATTTGTTTCCCAGGGATCCCTGTCATGAGACTGTTATAGTAGTCAAGGTGGGAATTTACCAAAGCTCCCACCACTACTGGAAAGTCTTGAGGTAATAAGAAGGGGAGTACATTTCTAAGCAGGCGCAGGGAATAGTATATTGCTTTTACTTTTGCCACACCCTGGGCTTCACTGGCCAGATTTTCTTGCCAGATACACCCGAGGTTTTTCACTTTCTTTGAGAATGGGATACTCACTCCCAAGATCTGTGGAGTGAAATTTGTATTGTATCTTCCTCTCTATTTTTCTTCTCTGATCTAAATAGAATTATTTCTGTTTTGCCTCCATTAAGCTGTAGTTGGTTGCAGGCCATCCATTTTTTTATGTCTTGCATACAACGGTCTATCATCTCAAATGCCTCAGGCAGATTGTCTCCACATAAATCTGTGTGTTGTCGGCGTATGAGTGAATTCGTAGACAGTATCTCCTCAAGATATCAAACAGTGGTCGTATATATAGATTAAAGATCCGAGGTGAGAGTGCTGACCCCTGGGGGACTCTGCACCTCAGTTGTATTAATTCTGATAAAAATGCTCCCAGTATCACCAGCTGAGTTCTGTCCTGTACAAAGAAATCAAACCAGTCCACCACTACTTTGGCTGCTCTACCGATGTTTCCAATCCGTTGAAGTATAATCTTGTGGTTGATTGTATCAAATGCCGCAGATAGGTCAAGCATCAACAATATTGAATTGCTTCCCGCGTCTGCGGCTTCCAGTAGGTCGTCCTGGACTGCTAATAGGGCAGTCTCTGTCCCATGATTAGCACGAAATCCCGATTGATGTTCGTCCAGGATGTCTTTGCAATCAATTTCAGCAGTTCGTTGACAGTAGACTATTTTTTCCAAGATTTTGGTAGGCCAGCATAAGTTGGATACCAGACGATAGTTTTTAAGTACCATAGGGTCTAGGTTAGGTTTTTCAATAAAGGTTTTACCAACGTGCCCTTAAGTGCACGTGGAACATAGCCTTCTGTGAGTGATTTGTTCAAAAAGATTGTTACAAATGGGGTAAGATTAGTTGCCAAGCGGATAACAGTACAGGCTGGCATATGAAATGCTAGATCTTTTGTGGGTTTTAGTTGAAGTATAAGGGCCTGTATTGTTTCCTGCTCAGTCGGCTGGAAGCTAAAGATCTCCTCAGTTTCCTGATTTTCTATCTCTACTTTCTCTTCTCCCACATCACCCCATTCTTCTGCGGCCATTACTTCATTAATACTCTTCTGAATGTCTGCAATTCTTTGTTCAAAAAAATTGTTGAATTTATTGGCCTGTTCCTGTGAATTAGCTGTTGGTACTGACATACATTTAGGATTCCTGGATACTACATATAAAGCCTTGGACTGATTGCCTGCTAACTAATTTCTTCTTGGAGGGAGTCTTTTTTTGCCACAAAGATGGCATTTTTATATTGCCTTTGGCGAATTCTCGCCTTCTCTGCGTCTTCATCCGATTTTGAGGACCTCCAAAGTTTGTTGGCCTGGCGAACCTGTTTGGGCATTAGGCTCAATGCTGGGCTAAACCAAGTTTTAGAATGTTTGGCTGTCTTTGAGTCTGAGTGATGCATATTTGTCACAGATTTCCTTTATCAGATCTGCCCCTTTGCTGAAAAATTCCTCACATGTCAGATTAGTATCGAGGCATGCTAGTCTGTTTTCAACTTCCTCCCCGGGGATTGTTTCTAAATCGGACGCCATCCGACACCAAATAGGTGTGATCTCCCGTCCTTTCCCCCTCTGGTGTCCTGTTTCCCTAACAATTACTTGTTGTAGACAATGATCCGAACACAGCAGTGGAATAGTTTCACCAAATTGGACAGCTCCCCCTCTTGCTGCTAGGAGGTCTAGACAATGCCCTTTCTTATGGGATGGTTTTCTGGTGATAAACTCCAGGCAATGGTTGTCCAGGAGTTCCATCAAGGCAGCATAGTGTAAATGAGAATTATCTCTTTCTAACCAGATATTCCAGTCTCCCATACATAGTATGTCCTTATGTTTGCTCCCCAGCAATGTAAGGTGAGCATCTAATTTTTCCAAAAGTCCAGTAGGGGGCCAGGTGGCCTGTAGCCCAACAGTACTTTGATTGTTTGAGTATGGGACATCAAGATGGAGAATTCTCCGAACTGGATATTGTCATTACAGTCTAGTTTCTCCATATGTGAGATAGTCAAACAAGACTTGTAGATTATGGCAATCCCCCCTCCTCTCCTATCCTTCCTGTTAATGAACTGGATTGTATACTTCTCTGGGACCAATTTGTGAAACATGGTTTGTGACCCTTCGGTAAACCATGTCTCAGTTAAACATAACAGCTCCAGGTCCAATTCTTGAATAAGTTCTCCCACCTCCACCGCGTGTGCCACCGCCGAGCATGCGTTCAGGGATGCCACATTTATGGTAGGGTTCTCCTCTTGTCCTAACTTCTGGCCGTTCCTTTCTAGGCCAAACTGCCAAATTTTGTTTAAACATCTTACATGTAAGTGACCCTGTCCGACATTCCATAATCTCATCTGACTGCCTGTGTAACTTACATTACTCTTTTTTTTTTTAGTAATATTTTATTCCATGTAGTCACTTTGCAGGTATTCCAACGTGTCCGACCATTCCTCCCTGAATATCTGATAATTCCCCTGCAAATTGTAGGTGATGTGCTCCATAGTTATGTGGGACCATGCTCTGCGTATCCAGTCTATCGCATTGGGCGAGGTATTTTGCTTCAATTTTTGGGCAATCTCCAGCCACGCCCCAGTCAAAAGTCCCATAAAGTTTCTTTTCTGCGTTTTGGTGAGAGTTTTGCCCTTCGGGTCCCAGATCCCACAGAGCCACACCTCTTTTCCCAGAGCCCCAGCCCCTTGGAATATTGAGCTCCTGTGATTCTTCACGTCGGACCAATACTGTTGTAGTTTTGGGCAGTCCCACCAGATATGTCTCCAGTTTCCTTCTCCTCCACAAGCCCTCCAGCATATGTTGGGGGAGTCACGGAACATCCCGTGGAGCCGCTCTGGTGTGTAGTGCCATTGCAGGAGGATTTTCATCCACATTTCTCTTGAGTGGATCGCTCTCGTGAGCTTGGAGATCATCCCCCACGTATACTCCCATCTACTCCTTGGAATCGACCTTTTCAGAGTCTTTTCCCATTTCTTCATATAAAGCCAGGCGACCTTCTCCTCTGTGGAGTTAATGAGCTTGTATGTGTTCGAGACAAATTTCTTTGTACCGTCGTTTGACATGATGTATTGTTCGAACTGGGTTAATTCTCCGGTGGCAGCTTGTCGTATTCTAGGTGTGTCAAGCCAGTGATAAAGCTGGTCATATCTATACCTATCCTTCCCCTCCAGGTGCAACAGGCTAGTACAGTCTTCAAAGGACCTGATTTGTTGGTCCTGATACATGTCCCCAACCATATAACAACCCGCTTCTTCCCATTTTTGAAAAGCCTTTTTCTCCAGCCCCGGAGGGAATTCCGGGTTTCTAAATAGTGGCATGAATGGGGCTGGGTCTTTTGTCAGGGTACCTTTCCTAGTTGCTCCATCCCATATTTCCAGTGCTGCCTGCATGATTTCACTGATGTGTAGATTTGGATGTCTATGTGTCTTTCCTGCCCATAGCATATGTCTTGTTGGGGTGGTTGCCACTGCCCGATCTTGGGCTACCCACAGTTTTTGGAAATCCTCCGGAAGCCATTCCCTCAGTACCCATAGTTGGGATGCCTCGTAATATCTCCTAAAGTGAGGTAATGCACATCCTCCATCTCTTCGGGAGGCAGTTAGAACCGAGCTTGAGACTCTAGGGGTTTTTCCTTGCCATATATATCCCTTGACTGCTTTCATTAATGATTTAAAGAATGTCCTTGGGAGTCTTATTGGTAGGGCTTGAAATAGGTATAATATTTTGGATAGTATGGACATCTTGATTACCGTTATCCGTCCCCACCATGATATTGATAATGGATTCCATCTTCCCATGTCCCTTTTGATTTGTTCCAGCAGATTCGGGTGGTTTTGGGAATATAGTTGCTGTATTTTATGTGTCAGGGTGATACCCAAATATTTGGTACCCGACGCAGCAATCCTCAATTGGAGATCTTCTGCTGTCGAGTGAATTCGAGTTTTATCGCCTGCAAGTATCAGGATTTCTGATTTCTGCCTGTTTATCTTAAGGCCAGATATGGACCCATATTTGTCTATCTCCTGCATCAGGTTGGGGAGGGAGTTTACAGGATCCCCCAATGTTATCAGCATATCGTCTGCATATGCAACTGTCTTGAGGGTGAATCCTCCCATGTCTATACCCTTTATAGTTTGATTGCCCCTTATTCGCGACAGGAGTGGTTCCAAGAAAATTGCATACAGCAGGGGAGACAGTGGGCATCCCTGTTTCGTCCCTCTCTCGATGAGTATCTTGTTGGATAAGGACCCGTTCACCGCTACCCTAATATTGGGGGAATTATAATTAGCTTGTACCATTTTTATAAATGTTTCTCCTATGCCCATTTTCTCCAGTATTTGAAATAGTAGGGACCATTCAACTTGGTCAAACGCCTTTTCTGCGTCCAATGTCAGTATCACCGCCGGCGTGGAAGGTACTCCTATTTTTTCCACTATGTGGAGAACCCTCCTTATGTTATCATGAGTTTGTCTTCCCGGGACAAAACCTGACTGATCATGATGGATCAGTTTCGGGAGCACCTGGGTGAGTCTGTAGGCCAAGATTTTAGTATATAGTTTCGCGTCTAGGTTTATGGGAGCTATGGGTCTATAGGAGGATGGTAGTTCGGGGTCTTTCCCTTGTTTGTGTATCACCAGCATCTTAGCCTCATTCATCGTTGGGGTAATATTATGTTCATCTTTGAAAGAGTTATATAACTCTGTCAAAGTCGGGGCCAATATATCCCTGTATTCTTTGTAGAATAGAGCCGTATATCCGTCTGGACCTGGGGCCTTATTTCTGGGGAGATCTCCAATTGCCTTATTGACTTCTTCTATTGTTATGTCGCCCTCTAATTGGAGTTTCTCTGTGTCAGATAGCCTTGTAAGTTCCACCCCCTCCAGGTATGTTCTTTGGAGATTCTTGTCCGGATGGTCTGAGGAGTACAAAGTTCTGTAGAACCGTTCCAAAATCTCCCCCATTTTGGTTGTTTGGGTCTTTCTATTCCCCCCTTCATCCCGGAGAGCCATTATTGTCCTATCTTGTTGTTTCCCCTCCAATTGTCTCGCTAATAGTTTATCTGCCTTGTTTGCCTTGGTGTAGTACCAATGATTTAGCCTCAACAGATGTCTTTCTGCTTTTTTAATGCGGATCGATTCCAATTGACCTTGAACATGCCTCAGGGCTTTTTGTAATTTTATAGTTGGGTTCAGCAGTATTTCTGCATGAATGCTAGAGATTTTGGCCTCCAGTTCCCTTTCCCACTGGTGATTTAGCTTCTCTTTTTGGGCTTTCAGTGCGATTATGTGTCCCCGGGTTACTGCCTTTAGGGCCTCCCATTGCGTTTCAATCAAGGTGTCTGGATGATTACTATTTGTAAGGTACTGTGTAATTCGTTCTCGGATCGTATTCCCCATTACAGGATCTCTCACTATCTCCTCTGGAAGCCGCCATTTCCATAACCCTGGTGTTCGTGGGATCAGTGCTATTTCAGCCCACAATGGGGCGTGGTCTGACAATGCTATGGAGCCGATGTCAGCCTTTCGTGTTTTGCCCAGAATGCCCGATGAGGCCCATAGATAATCTATCCTAGACATTGTATGGCGTACGTGTGAGTAATATGTATATCCTCTGAGGTTGATGTTTATATGTCTCCAAATGTCTCCCAGTGCCAGGTTGGCCATTTTCTTTTTCAGGGCCTCCGTCGGAGGGTTCTGCCCCTGTTGTCTGGGGTTTGATCTATCTAATGTGGGGTCCCATGCCATATTCAGATCTCCCCCAGTATGATTTCCGCTGTCGCGAAGCTTTCTAGTTCACCACGCATATCTTTGAGGAATCCCTCCTGACCCGTGTTGGGAGCCTACACAGCTGCCAGGGTTAGAGGGTAGCCTTCTATTACCGTGTTGACTAGCAGATATCTGCCCTGTTTGTCCGCCTCTGTTTGGAGAACTTGTACCTTTAGTGTATCCCTGAATGCAATCAGGACCCCTGCTTTTTTCTCTTTAGCGTTTGCCTGTACAATCTGATTATATCCCTTCAGCTGTACCTTTCCCCTGTCTTGTGCCTTTATGTGCGTTTCTTGTAGCATAATAATATCGTATCTATCTTGTTTCAGGTAGTGTTCTACTTTTTTCCTTTTGACGGGAGAATTGAAACCTCTGATATTGTATGTTAAGACCCTGGTACCCATCACGTATCTAAATGAATAGTCTCTGGCTGCTTCTTCCGATATGTTTTATGAGATTCATGGTGGTTTCCGGTTATCCTCCCCCCCCCTAGGCTATCCCCAACTCGCCTAGTTTCGCCCCTCCCCCCAAAACTGCCCTGGGATGAGCCCTGGTTCCTATGTTCGCTCAGGCGTTGCGCCGTACGCGCCATGCTCATCTGTCCACAGGGATAACTTGTAGGGTATACTAAGCCCCTCTGGATTCCAAAAAGGTGTCCCGGATGTCTTCCACCCCCCCTTACTCCGCACCTTATATTGTGGAAAACTCTCCTCCATCCAAATTGTTCTCTCCATTGGCGTGTGTGCTCCCGAGGGCGCTTCTGGGGCATCGCCGCCTGTTATCACTTCTCTTTTGGCATTGGGGTTCTCCCCCGTCTTTCTATTCTCGTCCATTGCCAATCCGTCCTTTTCTGGGTTCTTTTATCTCTCTTCGCCCCTTGTGCTTCCTCCTGTTGATCTTGTATGCCCAGTATTTGTTTCCCTTCCTCGCACGTCGTTATTCTCCTCTGTTTCCCCTCCCATGTGAAGAGGAGCCCAAAGGGGAAAGTCCATTTATATCTGATCTGTTTAGACGTCAGGGTTTTTACAACTTGGCACATTTCGCTTCGCTTTTGTAAAGTGGACTGTGCCAAATCTTGATATAGCTGTACCCCCTCCCCATTCATCCTAATGTGATCCATGTTCCTGGCTTTCCGTAGTATCAGCTCTTTTTGGGGATATGAGGAGAGGGCAGCTAGCACGTCTCGTGGTCTTGCGAATGGTTCTCCCTTCCTCCTTGGACCTACTCTATGGACTCGATCGATTCCAACTTCTTCATCCTCCTTTGCGTCCAGGATTTCTTTGAAGACCTGTCGTACTGCCTCTTTCAAGTCTCTGTCCTCCACGGATTCTGCCATATTCTTTATTCTTATGTTGGATCTACGTGATCTGTTTTCAAGATCACTGCAATTCCAGATTGTGGGTTCGAGTCAGGAGTTGTTCTTGAACTTCTGCGTACTGCTGTGCCTTCTCATTGAGGTTTTGGGTTATTTTCTCTAAGGTATCCGTCCTCTCTCCCAGATTTGTGATCTCTGTCTTTAGTTCTTGCATTGCTGTCCGCATGTCCTTTTTCATGGTTTCGAATTGCGCCTGTGTCGTTGTAAGAAATTGCGTCTGGAACTCCCCAAACCACGTTTTCATGTCTTCCCTGGTTGCCATATCAGAGTCCAACGTGCCTGTTGGCTCTGCCATATGTAGGGCCTCCTGGGTCTTTTTCCTTGTGGATGTGAATGGGTTGACGTGTTCGGGCCCCCACAGTTGCGTTAGGCTCTTTTCCCCTCTCCTCTGCTGTGCTTGTTGATCCTGTTGGGCTGCCCTCCCCCTAGACTTTGACATAGGTGCTGGTATGATTCTGATGACTTCTCTGTGCTGTAATCCCTCTGCCCCTAGATGCCTGCCCCTCTGGTAGTTCCTCCCCTCTTCGAGGTGATTGGAGTCGGGGAGTCCCTAAATGCCCTCCGCCGGCAAGTGCATGTCCTGCTGAATGGGGTCTCGCTCCTCGTTGGAGGTCGTTGATGTCCGCCTCTGCGCCCTTGTTAGAGGGGTGTTGTCAGCGTTTGGGCCGCGGTCTGGGGGTGCTGTGACTAGGCGCACTGGCCCACCTCTCCCCCACAATATGGTGGGCCAGTGCGCCTAGTCACAGCACCCCCAGACCGCGGCCTTCAGGGGGTTTTCTTGGTGATAGCTGCTCACTCTGTCCCCCCGTGTTGCTGCAGGAGTGTCGCTCCTGTAAGATGTAAGGGGGGTGAACAGTCCTTCTGGATGATGAAGAGGGGTGGATGGGTGGGGGGTCTTAGCTATGTCTCTAGGGCCTTCCGTGCCTCTCCACTGTTTGTTATTGATCTTTTAAGCCGGCCCCCGCTGCCCCCGCACCATGTACCTGCTTGAGTGGATGCCTGCACCGGGGCCGACCTTTGTCCTGCGTACTGGTTCATTCGCTGGTTCACTGCCGGTGAGTCGTCCTCCGGGCCACTCCCGATGCTCCGTCTGTGTTCCGTCCACTCCCCCGCACTCCGTCTTCACTGCCGTCCGCTGTCTTTCCGGCTCTTCTCCTGCTGGGCTGGATTGCTACTTCGACCTGGAGGTCGGTGCCCGAGCCGACGGAACACCCGTCACCACTCCTCACCGCATCCCCAGGCTGGCCACGTCATGTTGCTTCTCTGGGTTAGCGCGAACAGCTCCAGCCACCGTCTCCTACTCCCGGACCACCTCCCGATGGCACAGAGGTCCGCGGCTACGTTTGTGTGCGTGGGGGGTCCGCTGCCTGGAGTGCTTCCCGTACCGCGCCTTCTGGCTTGGAGATTTCCTGGGGGACCCTCGCTGGGGTCCGTGAGGCTTCCCCGGCTTCTGGGAGTCATATGCGTCGGAGCCGGTCCCTGCGCTGGAGCTACTCGACCTCACCCCCTTCTGGCTTCGCCATTCGCTAGATCTGATGCCCACTGATAATAGCAGGGTTTTGGTGGAGGTTTTCGGCTTCTTTGTCGAGCTTTAATGTTGCGGCCTAATGGGGGGGACGGAGCGAGCCTCAAGCACGTCCGCTACCCATCGCCGCCATCTTGGAATTTACATTACTCTTTAGATACTCCATTATCTGGTGATTATCTTCAATAAAAGCATCCTTGGATGCCGCAACGCTGAATCCGGCAGCGTTACCACGCCGCTCGCCGCTCCAGGCCGCAAACAGGCCTAAACAGGCCAGTTAAGGGCTGTGTCACGTGTTTGTGCCATGTAACGCATGCCACGTGCACTCGGGCTTCTGGGAAGCGGAGTCCGTGTAGACTACACCGTACTTACGCCTTCCCAGAGCCACGAGTGAAGAGAAATAAATACGCACTGCAAACACAATGCGAGAGGCACGGTAAGCGAGCAGAAGGCACGTTGCCCTCCTAGATGAAATTAAAACATTCTGGTCAATTTGTCCTCACTGTCTCACCAACGCTTGACACTTGAGAGTCCACTGTTTCTGCGTTGTCTGTGGTTCCTTGGCTGCAGTTTAAGAAAGGCGCTGGCCTCTTCTGGGGTCTGAAAGAACATTGCCAGCCCCTTGTGTTCAATCCGCAGCTTGGCCAGGAAGAACATGGCATACCATCCATCTATGGTCTCCTAGAGGCTTGTACCTTGTCCGAAAAATCTGGGAAGAGCCTGATTGTATCCCCCTTGTAGGTCACTTCTCCTTTCTCTCTGGCTTTTCGGAGGGCGAGGTCTCTATCTCGATAGTTCAGCATGCGCACAATAATCGGGCGAGGTGGGGCACCCGGAATCAGTTTCCTCCCGCTAGGCACACAGTGCACCCATTCTACTATTAACACTGCTTAGAAGTCTTCTGCTTGCAGTGCCTCACGCAGCATCTCCTCCACCAATGGGTCCATATTTCTCTGTTCCACCGATTCCGACACACCCACAATTCTCAAGTTATTCCGCCGGGACCTTGTCTCTAAATCCTCCTGTTTATCCGCCAGTTCCTTGATTGCCTGCTTCTCAAGGGTCATATCTCTGGCTGTAGCTGTGGGTTCATCCTCCACGGTAGATACCCTCTCCTCGACTTCGTCGAGCCTCTCCCCATGCTTGTCGGGGCGAACCTGCATGTGGTCGACCTTACAGGCGAGGGTGTCCATCTTCTCATCCAGGGACTGAATACTGTTCTGCATTTGGTTGAACATTTCTTTGATGACCTGAAACGCCATTGTGCGATATTTGGGCAGTGGGTGGCGTGTCCCTCTGGGCTGCCGTCCAGGTGCCTGGAGCTGGTAGTCTGCAAAGGAGTGTCAAAGTGCAGTTTGGAGTGTTGCTTGCCCCCTTTAGCTGATTTCGACATTTTGATGTTTCCCTGGGTTTGTTCAAGAACAGTATTGCGTGCCCCTACTTGTGATCTACACCGTGTTAGCCGTGTTAGCTCCCTGCCAGACGCGCTGTGGTGTCCCAGCGCACCAGCTCAGCCTACCAAGCCGACAGATGTACCCCGCTGATGAAACGGGTATGTCAATGATTCCAGATTATGCCCCCATGAGGTAGGTTGTAGTGTTGCTTAGACCCACCACCTTCATTTGCTGCATCAGTTACTCCATGCTCTTATATGGGGGGTTTGTGTGGCCACTATGCGGCGAAGGGGGGAGCTCTAAAGGATACGTCCAAAGCCGTGAACAGCCCCAACGTTGTTATGCCTTCAGGACAGACCTTCACCTTCACACTTCAGATAACCTCCACCCTTTACTGCGATGAAATACTCCCAGTTACTGAATGGGTAAGGCCGATATGCTTCAGCAAGATTAGTCGGATCTCAGGGGATCAGCTGTAGATTCCTCCTTTGTCACGGCAGCTCCGCCTATAGCCTTCTAATTTCTTCACTGGGGCCGAGGCCCTTGCTTGCTGCTGCTGCCCTCTCAACTGCTGTCACTCAGGATTGATTTCCCCAAGGCTGGCTCTCGTCAAGTCGGCTGCGCCGGCCCCAGCCAGCTCTGCCCCACTCTATGCGGACTTGTCCCATCCAGCACTCTCCGGCCCTACGAACACTATGGCCGGAGCCTGGGGTCTCCACCCTTCTTGCCCCAGTGCACTGACGGGCTTCCAGGCCTCACGCAGTGGAGTCTGGCTGCCCAAGGTTGTTCGTCACTCATTCTTAGTGGACTCCGCCGGCACCGAACGGATTTGTGAACAGCAGCCGGGGATCCGAAAACGGTGCGCCAGATTGCGCCCAGCCTCCTCACATGCCTCTGACAGGCCCTTGTGGAGTCCGGTCCTGCCAGGGTTATAATACTTCCCACGCTGGCCCTTTAATGCCCCGATGTGTCCATGGCGGGCCTCCGCACCAGTGTGGGTGTTCAAGGCGCGGCCTCCCAGCAACATGCGGCCAGAGCAGTGCCCGCCTCCTCAGTGCAGCGTCAACCAGTGCCAGAACCTAGTGGCATGCTGCAGGGTCGGGATGGTTGCTACACGGGCAGGGTGTCTCCCCGCTGGTGTGCCACGAGGGGCGATGAGTTCAGTCCCTTCCCCCCAAGCAGTGAAAATGCTCTGTGCAGGCGTACACCCAACGCCGTTAAGGCCAGATCACCTCTTCCAACGTGGCTTTCAGCTCCCCCCAGTGTACCGTTGGATTATCAGGTCTCCCGCTGTTAGGGAGAATTCTCAATAAATGGCTGATTCCCCTTACCTAATGAGTCCCCCAGCAGCTTTGCTGGATTTCTAGGGTTTCTTTTTTTCACCTGGTAAGAGCCTTTTTCCCACTCTTACATGCGTTTTGCTGTGTGTGTTTTCACTTTTTGTGTGATCTTGGGCACTGGAGCCTCACCTACTCCAAGTGCACCACTTTTTGTGTGTGTTACCTTCAGTGCAGTGAAACTGAGTTGTCTTTGAGACTTCCCTCTGACTCCATTCTTCTGGGGCTGACTACTGTCCCCCAGAAACAGGTAAAGTTGCCATTAACTTTATATAGTCACTTTAAATTGCAGACCCAGTACACCCCATCTTACATGGAGTACTGGAAAGGGTTAACTCCTATCCCTTTTTGTCTGTACCTCTTGGAGTCTTGTTTTGCTCCCTTAACTTTAAGACTTGCCTGGTGGCAGTGGTATCTACCCGAACCTTTCTACCGCAATTATATTATATAAACGTGGTATTGTTTTAGGCTATTATAGTAACCTCAAACATAAACCCGCTTGACCAAATACATTTATTCGCCATTTCTTTTTGTTAAAGTCTTTCCCGTGCTTTACTCTACGTGCCAAACCGGGGATGATTCCTTTGTTCGCTTGTCTTTTCGCGGGCTTCTGCACAGAAGCCCTCCTTAAGGTGCCTCATAGTCTAAAGGGGCAGGATGTGAGGGAGGGATCTTTGGACCCCTGCCATGGGTTGCCTTAGCAACCCAAGTCGCACTCTTGTCTGATTGGCTAAGGGGACTGGCCTTGCCAGGCCAGCCACCCTGCTGTGTTATTGACAGCCAGGCTGTATGAATGGGGGAAAACTGCATAAAAAGCAGGTCTCTGGGACTGGGAGAGCAGAGTCGCCACTGGAACGAAAGAACCAACGAGGAACTGGAAGAAGAGGTCCCCTACCACGACTGAACCGCCCGGTGAAGCCCTGCTGCAGGCCCGAATCTTGAAATCCGACGACAGAGAAGATCCTCCAGGAAACGTCTTCCCTTGAGCTGGTGGGACCAACCAGTTCGCCCAAACTGCAAGCCAGGACCCCTCTGGTCGAATTCGCTGTACAGAGCTACAGTGGGCCAGATAGCCAGGAAGGTCAGACCCTGCTTGGGTTTTAAAGAGCGCACCTTTTATTTGTTGTTTTGCTCTGCTGCTGGTTTCTTACCTGAGTGGCGCAGGACCCTACAGTCTTCTTACTTCATGTCAGTCCGACAGTCGCTTCAGGAACCGTGAGCCTGCAGGATCCACCAGGAACATCCGCCTCAACTACAGCTCCCTCTCCGTTTTAAGGTACTGTTGAAATCCGGTTGTGCGTTTCACTCAGCCGCGGTGAAAGTGTTTGAAATCTTTCTCCAATCGGAGGGCTTGTCCTTCTCTTTTACCAAACCTTTCTACCGACCAACCTCGTCCAGAATCTGTGCCACGAACTTTACCGCAAACTACATTGAACCTATTATCTTGAGGTATTGACTTTGGCCCCAAGCCTTTCTATCTTGTTCAGTTGCCCTGCTTACTTACCTGTTGGTTTTACCTAATTTCTAATAACTTTGTCTTTCCCTCCCTTTTAAATTGCTGGAGTGCCATTTTAATCCCACTTCATTTTGTGAGCCCAACTTGTCTGGAATTTAAGGGAAGTGGTGTGGTGTATTTTTAATTGTGATTTTTAACTTGCTTATAATAGTGAAATGTTAGACAACTGTTAAGTAAATAAATATATATTCTTTTACTTAGAAACCTTGAGTCAGTGTTTGCCTGAACCATGGTAATTGCTGTCCCTTGTGTAAACACTTGTAATGCTCACTTACTTTTGAGATAAGTCTGGCTGCTCCGCTACTGCTACCACTACCACTACCACTATAACTGTGTAGTACAGGCGTGTACCAAAGGTGAAATTGGACTGTCACTTGTAGTCTTAATTGTGTGTAGTGTTCCCAAAGGGTACTGCATATAATTCTGCCTAACACCCGCTATGGGGGTGGGGGCACTTGCCGCCCAAGGTTGCTCGCTGCACGTTCCGGATGGGCCCACCGGTGCTGGTCAGGGTTGCGAGTAGTGACTAGGAAGTCGATAGCACCTTGCCAGAGCTCGCCCCGGCCCCTCACCCATATCTAACAGGTCTGCGTATGACACGGCCCTGCAGGGGTTATGGTCTCCTCCCTCGCCGGGCTTCCTTACTGGTACTCATGCCCAAAGCACGGTCTCCCTGTTGCACTGAACCAGCGCGGTGATCACCTCTGCTGTATCGTGCCAGCCAGCTCCAGTGCATCACAGTCTCCAGAATAACCACGTGGCATGCTGCAGGTTTCGGACGACTGCTTGCCCTGACTGGGGGCTTCCCTGTTGGTGTAGCCCGAGGGGGGTGGGGATTTCTGGACTTTCCGCACAAAGTAGATGAAATGCTCCACGCTATCCCTCAGCAGGTACCGGCATGGTCAGCCTGCCTCTCCCCAAACCGGCTCGCAAGCACACTGTAGTCAGGATATGCTCAGGGCCACGCGCCCTAGACCATCTCTTCCTCCGGCAGATTCAAGCCACTGTGGTCGTGGGCACCAGTCGCAGCGACCCGAATCTCCGATGCTGGTGCGCCCTGAATCTCCACAACGCACCAGTGTGTGGGTGGAAGTTTGCTTTCCCCCCAGGCAGCGTTACTGGGACTGGGCAGATGGGAAACAGCAGGATATTAGCCGGATAGATGTGAGGTGTTAAGGAGCTCACAGGCTCGCGGCCATCTTGGCGGGACTCTCAAGCGCCCTGTAAATAAATGGATCGACCTTGACCAGGGGGAAGCAAAGTCACTCATTTATCAGGCTATCATGCCAGCTTTAGTGCAACTCGCAGGTTTGGTTCTGGAGGATCCAGGGATCCTTGAAGTGTATGATGACCTTGTCCACCTTGCTCAACCGTTTGTAAGAAAAGCTGGTAAAAATATAAGAGCCATAAAAACAAATATATGGTACAATAGGGAATGTATGCGGGCAAAGAGTGGTATACTGACGTGTTTGGAAAAAGAAAAGGATGTGGAAATGCCACTGCTGAGATCCCGGAGGCTGGCCTGCAAGTCCCTGATTAAGACAAAAAAGGGGGCCCATGTTCGGGCCGAACGGGATAAATGCTTGTGGCCTCTACTTTCGGGGACTGCCACACATTTTGGAGGATAGTAAGTGGGAACTCCAATGGTCAAGCAAGGGAATTGGTAACAGAGATACCTGCTAATGCCTGCATACAGCACTTCTAGGCACTATATACAGGACCTGGATGTTCCGCCTGAGTATTATGAGAGTGTCAATGGGTATGAACCTATAGAACTGCAACTGGGGGAGGTCTGTAATTCTATACTCTCACAGAAGGGAGGGAAGGCCCCGGGCCCCGATCTGTTGCCTGTCGACCTGTTTAGAGATGAGGTCAGGGTTTGGGCTCCAATTTTGTGCCTCTTATTCAATGCCTGTTTGAAACAGAATAGGGTTACTCCCTCTTGGCGCAAAGCTACCATCGTACCAATTTACGAGAAGAGAAAGCTTGATGACCAATCTAATTATAGGCAAATCTTCCTACTGGATGGGGTGGGGAACATTTTTGCCAAAGCCTTACTAGTACATTTACAAGAGTGGGTGGACAGGAATGGTATTATTGATCATTTGCAGGCAAGGTTCTCTACGGGGGTAAGCACATTGGAACAGGTGTTCCGGCTCTATCTGATTGCGCAACAATACACGGACCTGAGGGAGATGAGGGTATATGTGGTTTTCATCAACCTCAGGACTGCGTTCGAGAGCGACCTTGTGGGCAAATCTTATCAGGAGGGGGATTCCATACTCTAATAACTCTGCTAAAGCACGTTGGGGGCTGGGGGTACCTTACAGATTCCATCGCAGTAACTAGAAGGGTTTGACAGGGCTGTGTCCTTGCACGTCTATTTCTTTTATTTATACATCAACGAGGTAGACCGCCATGTAAAATTAAATTGTTTAGATCCCCGAAGTTGGGGCGGGAGACCTGCCCAATCCTCCTCTTTGCGGATGATGCCATTTTGTTATCAACATCTGTGAAGGGTCTCAACATCAAGCTGGAGGCTTTCGTGATGAAATGTAGAGAGTTGAGTCTTGAGATTAATATGGCCAAGACCAAAATCTTGGTCTTTCGACCCGGACGTAAAAAAAAAGTCGATTCCAGCATTGCTGAGCATAAATTGGTCACTTCTTGAACAAGTACACAATTACGACTACCTGGGTATTAGACTCAATGATACTGGAGATCCGACCCCTCAATTACTATAATCCAGTTTGACCATGGGTAGATATGCGGGAGGTATCATAAGGTTTTTTCATTTGCATGGCCAGGGCACCATCTCCCCTGCAATTAAGATGCTCTTGGCCCAGGCAAACCCAACAGCCACTTATGGGGCAGATCTATGGGGCTACTCAAAATGCAACAACGTGGGCCTGGCTGAGAGAGTGTGTCTGAAGAAGCTACTAGGACTCCCCAAAAACTGACCCTCTGCTCCCATTTATTAAGAGTTGGGATTAAGCCCAATCCACAAAGAGGTTCAGTATTGGCCAGTGTTATTTTGTCTTAGACTGTGGTTGACCCCTGAATTGCAGACTTTCCGGGAGGGTGTGTTCTGGAATCGGAGTGTGGGAAATCTCTACCGTGGTTCCAGCACAAAAAAAACTTCTGCCTCATATGGGCATGGCTGACCTATGATTCTGCCCGCAGATAATAACTCGGAGCGACGTTGGTAAGACTGAAGTGGCCCTGCGAAGGCTGCTAGAGATGGACCTGGCTAGCGATTGCCTAGAGGTGACTGCTGGTGGGCTTTACTTGTACTTCAAATTAACATCTGAGTTTGAAGATTACCTTGTTTTTGTTGTCCCTCCACTAGCACGTAACCTTTATTTAAGGTTCAGAGTCACAACTGAACTTGGCATATCGCACATCCAAAATGGTACCCGAGTGAGAATGATCTTTGCCCAGTTTGTGGTTTGTTCGAGGAGACGGTGCTCCATTTCTTGTTCTTCTGCCAAGGTTATAGGATTGGTCAAGGTAAATACCTTAAAACAATATGTAACAATTATGGTATTCACAATACAGGTCTGGTGTTGCAATTATTTAGGAACAGAGAAAATATGAGGGTGGTCTACTGTGTTGCAAGCTACCTGCCCTTGGCTTGGGGAGTAAAGGGCAAAACTATAAAGGAAGGAAGACTAACGGGAATGCTGTTGTGGAGGCACGTATGCTTCTAATGATGAATTTATGAACCTTACGGAATTGTACTTTACATTTCCCTCTGATTGTAAACCATGCACTGTGCGAAATTGGGAATAGGTGGTAGGGTAGGCTTGTTAAATTAAGTATCAAGTTATTCATTTTGATGTGCTCTTGTTTTTGCCGATTCTTGTTGATTTTATGTAATATATGAAATAATATTTTTGCCTCCTTGTATTTTAATGCATTACTATGTAATTAATTGGTATTTTTCTATCATGTCTTTGTGCTTTTATGGAAGGTTTGCCGAAATAAAGCTGAAATGATGATGGTTAGGAATTCAATTTCCACCACACAGCCCTAGTGTTGCTTCTGATTATATCTTCAAGTAATTCTTAATTTGTCTTAATGTGTCTGAGTAATTTATGATTTCTTAACTAAGATTTATACTCACATTTAAATGTATGTTCCATTTTATGTTTTATTTCCCAACTTCGTAAACCTTTAATTACTGTCTTCACGTTGGCTCTCATTATACATTTCTTTCCACTGACGGCATTATAATAAATACGATTCTTAGCGTGAACAAAATTATGCTTTTTCCAGTATTGTGTAGAAGTTGCGTTTTGTCTTTTTTGTACCCAAGGTCTGTATAAACCTATTTGGGGAACAACAACAATTCCTTTCATCCACCATTTACTTAGCTTCTTGTTTATTGTTTCACTGTTTTTACCAAATTGCGACACCCTATTACCAGACACATTATTTACTAAATTAACACATTTAATTATGACAACTTCTGGAACCTCATCAGCCGTTAGAAAAGAGGTAGTCGTTCGGATAGCTCACTCCTTTCTGTTTTAGTAACACTAAAGTTAATAACATTTTGTTCATTTATTTTCGTCATAAAAATGTAATCCACAGTAGATTTGGACGCAACCCCAAACCAAGTAGGTAAGGGATTAATCTCTGAGTCAGAAAGGGAGTTGAATGGACAGAAACCCCAACTAGCCAAAAAACAAACCCAACATCACTTCCTTTCTTCCCATGGATGCTTCTATTTTGCTCCAAGTGAAACACAAAATTATCATCCAATTCATTAAGCTCTTACCCACACAGGGGCATAAACTGTTAAAATCACCAGTAATTATTATCAGTTGTTGGCCTCCATGTTGAGTCCAATCTATTAGCAAAACCTCTATTTCACTAACAACTTTATCAACATTAATACAAGTGTGATTAAAGTATATATTTATCAAGATATTTATCAAGAGAAATTGTACAGACACTCCCGCTAAATTATCTTGAACTATTATGGCTAAAATAGCCTCAGAAGTAGTTGGTATTCTCTTACTTGTATGTCCCCTAATATTCTTTACTGCAGTTAGAATCCCACCAAAAGGCCTACCTGGCAACCCTTTCATAGCGCATTTATCATGAACAATGAAACCATCTAAAACTGGTGATTCAAGTAACCACATTTCCTGTAGTAATAAGACATCATACTCTGAAAATACCTTACTCAGAGACCAATTGAAAAAAATATTATGACCTAGAAAATTCCAACACAAAACTTTCCATTCATTATTTACTAAACCCTGGATGACTGGTCAAGGTAGATTTAAGTGAGGAGGCGAGCCAGCGTCAATTGGTCTTTTCCCGATCAAACGTGACTTGCCTACTTCCATTTTAGCTTACCATATATTTTAAATTAGATATTTTATTAATAATCCCTACAATTTCTGAGTCACATCTCTTGTCTCTGCCTATATAGCAATCCACACCTCTTTTTAGGAGTTCTATTTGACATTTCAGAACAAGTTTTTTTAAATCAATTTGGAGTAAAAATGTACAACACATTTTCCCTTCACATGTTTATCAAACACATTTACAAATGTAATATCAGTAGTGGAAATGGCAGATGATTCTGAGTAATAGAGAAGACAGTAAATATTCTTGAACGATTCAAATAGGCATTTTTCTCACCTTGTATAATTGATTCAAACATGAGTTCTAACGATTCTGACTCTTGGCATACCACACCTTCACAGCCATGACTCTTAACACCCTCATCAAGTATGACTTTCCTATATTCAATTGGAGTCTCATTTCTTTTAAAGACATTACTTCCTGGTTTTTGAGATTTTTCTAAAACGTTATTACCGTATTACGTATTTAACAGCTCTTTGTTATCACTCGGGAGATGCTTACAAACACAATTTGTTTCACTAACTTTAAACGTAATCACCTAATTACTATTCTTTTGACAAGATGTGTTTGTGTCAATTTCATTTTCATCAAGAGAGGTTTAACCAATTTCCATCACTTTAGTTATTACATCATCTTTTCCTACCACAGCACAAAACCATTGTTTCAACCCCTTCTTTCTAAACCATTTGCCCACATACACATCCTTTATACCACTTGAGTACATTTAAATTTCGGTCATTAGCTATTTGTACTTGTTCATCCCTTTGCCCTCTTAATGCATCATTAATACTTAGACACTCTTCCCGAGTATGCAAAGCATTAAACTTAATAGATTTCTGTGTGTCATTAATGACAATAACTTCAGGAATCAGGTGGCCCATTGTTGATTTTTCCATATTCTCTCTATTATTCAAAGCATTTAAAATATTCCTTAAACATTTTCTTGACCCTCTATTACTTTGTCTCCCTTGACTTTTCATATTGTTAGTCTTTTCACAACTTTCTCACTATTTTGTTTTTTACTTCCAGATTATATTCCAGTGTTTTCCACAATTTCTTTATTCCCTTCCAGGTCATCATCCTGAATTGCTGACACATGCTCTTTCTCCGTAACTGTTCCAAGCTTAGTACAACATTAGTAAAAGCTCTACTCATCATAAGTAATTCTTATAACTCATGTAGGTTAGAAGTATTGCTCTTACCGCTATATAATCTGATAAATGACTGCAACACTAAGTTTAAGGCAATACGGGGACGACTGCCCTCTTCCATAGGGGTAGTTACATATGTATCATTTCCCTGAAAGGGAAGAGTAGACCTGTTACCAACATTCGTATGGGTATGAGAGGTGTCTTCTACTGTTGACAGAATTTCATCTATAATATGGGATTCAGATGTCGGGTCCCCTCCAGATTGTGACTCCTCACTCCCTCGATTGTGAGGGGATTCCAATAAATTCGGGGTAACACTGGTAGAAGGACATTCGAATGCATGTATTTCATCCTCTAAACTGATACACACATCCCTCATAGATATTCTAACGCATCTTTCCACTTCTCTTAAAACATGCCCAGATATATCTAGATCGTCGTTAATAACATTACCCATATCTACCCTTGCAGCCTCGGGAAAAGGTTGCACAGTATGAACTGCCTTGCTGTATGTTTTGGTTTGTGCCAAAGGAAAGAAGGTTGTGATTCTGGCCTGGTCTCCTTGTTTTGTCCTCATTTCCTCAATTCTTATACTTTGAGCCACCACAGTATCTAACTGTGTTACTCATTCACTCCTGAAATTATATATTGTTTCTTTCCCCCGCATTCTGTATCACGTCACCTATACAAGGGGACCTTAGTATTGCTTTTACACTTAGAAACTGAGAAAAAAATATATATCCAATTTCAATTCTACAAACAATGAGCAGAACTGTGAACCCCTTAACTGTTTACACTTAGAGACACAATCTTATTGTACAACAAAAGCAGAACCAGCTCAAAGAAGGCTCCAGCAGTCACCGGTCCCTTGAATCAAGTACATTCTCGCGTACATGAGGAAGCTCCGGCTCCAAGGAACGATCCAGAGTCACCAGTCAGTTTAAAAACAGACTAGCTCAAATATTGCCCCAACATTCACCGAACGTTTATAACGTATCAGCTCTCATGTACTAACACACTTTACAAAAAAGGCTGGTTCAAAGGAGCACTCCACATTCACCAGACTGCTTATTAAATAATAGCACTCGTGTTTCTAACACTTATGGTCAAACTTCGTGGCACGGCAATGTTTATTGAAGAAACTGCTTGCTTTATTGATCTGCTCTGTGCCGTACACCGGTCTACTTCAGATGGATCAAGAACCTCATAAAATCAATGTCTCGCGATACTTATCGAAACTTGGGTGGAGCATAATCCCTGCTCACCCAATGCTCCCAATCAACGCCACCACAAACAGAATTTCCTCACTGCAGCCCCCTCACTGCAGACTGTATCACTTGTCGATTCACTTTGCGGTCTGCTTTGCGGGACCTGCAATGCTTATGGAAACATGGGTGGAGCTTAATCCCTGCTCACACAATGTTCCCAAACAACGCTGCCACTAAGAGAATTTCCTCACTGCAGACTGTATCACTTGTCGATTCATTTTGCAAAAATATTCAAGTATAGGTGTATGCTAATGGTTGGGAAGATTTTCTGATGCAAGTTTCTTATTAATCTGACTGATTCTCTGATCAAAGGTCAGTTGGAGAAATTGATACTCAAGATCCAATTTTGGGATAGACTCTAAATATACATATTTGCAATTTAAAAACCTTGCAAGTGAACATTTGAAGGTTTTCCCCAGAGAACTGCAACCCCAACCATATATTTAACTTTTTCCTAATCGTATAATTCAGAAGAACGTTATGCCCTTGCACCTTAATCTAATAATCTCCTGAGTGAGATATCTGTTCAGATGCTTTGTCTTCAGAAAGAAAACTTATTTTCCAAAGTTTAGGGATTTAATGAGTTTGGAGTATCCCAAAGTGTCCTTGTTGTTGTCTGGAAGGCCTTGAGGCCTCTTTGTAAATGGCTGTACTTTACTTAGTTTTGGTGTTATATTTAATCCAAGGTGAAGTTTAAAATATTTAATTGTTTATGTGAATAATTATTATAATTATAATTGTTCTTTTATAACACGCTTGATACCAGAGATTGGCTTCTAAGCGCAGGATCGGGATTCAAACCGTTGTTGCACTGCGTTGTCTTGCTTCCAAGACAAACGCATTGCCCCTAAGCTATCTCCCCTCACCCACTGATTTATTCTATTTTGTTATGTTTTATTCTTTATGGGCTTATTAAGGGTGGGGCGGAAACCTCTCTCAGCCAGGGATGTGGGAGGCACTTACCAGTGAGTAATCCAGAGCCAGTCCTTCCCCCTGAGTTGGACGGTGGCAGTTCAGGGTCCCTGTTGCTATCCCCCTTCTTCCAGCATGCTGTTATGAAGTATATCTTTGTTTCACAACATGCTTCATGAAGAAGATGCTCGCCAGACACTTTCTGATTTTTCTATAGTCAATGTACGTGATCTGAGCCAAGACAAACATTACCCACGACAGAGCAGCCCTCCATTGCCACGCGCTGTCCACATCCTACAAGCAAAGGCATGGACCAGAATAAGTGAAAGCAACCCTCCAGCAACCATTGCTGCCAGCATTCCGCCACCTGAGACAGAGACCCAGTGGGGAGAGAGGAAACAGGCCTTTCAGTAATTACATGGCTGCAAGAGAAGCAGAGCAATTTATCCAGAGCTAGTGGTAACTCACCGCAGCCGGCAGTTCACTCCCTAGATCAACAAGGAGTTAACAACTGGGCTCTGACCCCCAAACAGACTGCAAGTAACATAGGGGAACTCAGAACGAAGCCCCCTAAGACAAACTTGGACTCTGAACAACTGGGGCTGCCATCCTTATTGTGCGGCAGGCACACACTGGGAAATGGGGTGGGGCTACGCCCATTAAGAGTTTTACTGATTGTGTCATGTTCCGGGCAGGCTAGATAAGGCCAGATTGCACAAGGTAAGTAAAAAAATGGTAGGAAAGGGGGGGGGCATAAAGAGAGGAAAAGGAAGCAAGGAGTTGTGGGTTGGTCGGGTAAGGTCGGGGGAGGAGCAGGTAGCAGAACAAGAGACCAGCAGGTGGAAGGAAGAAGTAAAGTGTGGAGGCAATATCTGGAGCAGGTGAGGTGGTGGTTAGTGAATGGGAGTGGCAGTGAATTGTGATGGGCTAACATGTGTGGCTAGGAGAGGAAATGTATGTGAGGGGTGCATGTGAAGGGTGTATGCAAGTGAAAGAAGGGTGTTTCAGAAGAGGTGGGTGGAGTGATAATTGTAGTGTGGAAGAGGGATTAATAGTGAGGAGGGAGTAGTAGTGCAGAGGAGGGAGTAATAGTGCAGAGGATGGAGTAGTAGTGCAGAGGATGGAGTAGTAGTGCAGAGGAAGGAGTAGTAGTGCAGAGATGGGAGTATTACTGTGCAGGAGGGAGCAGTTGTGTGGAGGAAGAAGCAGTTGTATCAGGGAGGAAGTAGTAACATCAAAGAGTGGAGGAAAAGCTTAGAAGGAGTGAGACTTTGGAGGGACAGAGCAGGAGGATGCAGAAAGTAGTATGAGGATGCAGGGAGCAAAGGAGTTTGGAGTTTGCAGCAGGACAGTAGTGAGAGGAGAACACCAAAAGGTGTGAGGGGAACCGTACAAGGGAATGATAGAAAGGAGATTGATCTGGCCTAAGTGACTGCAAGGCACAATCTAATACCCCTATTAGACGACTAACCCACGGATAGAGTAGGGGTAGTGAGGAGGTTCATTGGGGAGCTCAGATAAGGAAGGCATTCTGCCTGTAGGTCATCACACATAGTATTATCATTAAGAACTAAGACAGTAGGGTGAAATCTGCTGTATATACTAGTAGGAGTATGGATGCCTTGGCTATGGAGGATTAGTGCATATTAGATGAGAGATAAAGGGACAGCCATAAGACTCTTAACAAAAATCCTTGAACCATCTCAGTGCGTTGGAATATTCTTGAGCCACCTGTGACACTACACACATGCCATTAATAGGGTTAGAAGGGAATATCTGACATAAACACTGAAGCCTCTTAATGCCATCATCAACTGGAGTGTTGTATTTGTTGTCAGACTTTGCAAGTTCTTCCATTTTAGCTTACGTCCATAAAGTAGGCTGAAGTACAGAAATTCCTTATTGCTGGGTTTCCAACTTTCATGTGCAATAGCGGTTATCTTTTCTGGAGTTAAAACACATCATTTTGTTTTTAGATGTATTACTATCTATGGCGTTCTAGTTGCAATTTATTCTTTATTCCCCGACTGCTTCTCTGTGTATCTCTATGGTGATGTCATGGAGTGTATGTGATGTTATGAAGGTGTGTTCTCTCACCTGGGCGTTCAAGGTGGTGGGTGCCAGTGGGTCCATCTATTGAAATAATATTTTAAATATATTTAACTTACCCAGAGAAAAGACACAACTTACAAGAGCATTTCCTAATTAATCTCCTGATTCTTATGAAACAAGTGGCAACACAAGTTCTCCAGAAGGACAGGAGACATAACAAACCCATGGCAAAGCCGTGGTGGGGGAGAGCATTTCATGTCACCAGGTAGGAAGGCGTCTCAGGGCTTGCAGTATATCGCTAAAGTGTTGGTACTGTGCTGGCTTGGCTATCCCTATAAGTAACAAAGGGTCTGCATAAAGTGTAAACCTGCTAAAATCCAGTCATTTCTTTCCTTACCATCCCATTATTGAGCATTCTAGTGTACGCTCTGTGCACTGTTTTTTCCTCTCTCAGGCTTTTTTCCTTGAAGTCCTGCCTTAGTTGCATTATACCTAACTAAGCCTTATGTATAGCCCTTTTACATTTTTCTCATTTTTGACTTTTGCCCATCAAAACCATAGCCCACACTATGTTCTTGTGGCTTGGACCGCGTTTGTCACATTGTCATTAGTTTTACGTTACCTTATTTAGCTTTTTAGTCCGTTTTTTTCGGACACACGGGTACTGGTCCTGGAACCACGGACCCTTTAGGTTGTGCTCTGTTACCATGCTCAAAACATTTTGTGTCCATGCATCTCATGCAATATTGAGATTGAACCTGATTTATTTTCCGGACAGTGGCTCCTTTTACCTGTGACCGGGTTTGTTTGCATGTGACGTCATGCACGCGTTAGTGTGATGACGTCGCGTGGTAAACACACCGCGGTCCTAAGCCAACACTCCTTACTTTTTAAGAGTTTCCGTACTTGGACCCTCTTCCCCTCTGAATCCATCAGATACTATCATCAGACCATGATAGGGACATGACCATTTTACCTTTTTTTCCATCCGTGCACCTCAGTGATCACTATGACGTATCACGCGCATGCGTGAATTTACGCCACCATTCAGCATATAAATGGCGGCGGCGCTGCAAATGGAGTCGGATAACCCTCCGGTCTCCATTTTGCAACGCTGTCTTACAGTAGGTAAGTGTTCCATTCCAAACCAGCCTGGTACAGGATTCCCCTAGAACCCTCATGCCAGTGTCTCTGACCTTTTCTTTCTCTCTTTTTTTCCTTCTTTTGTTTAAACTTAGCGATCAAGCCCTGCTTACCTCCCAGACCTTTTTTTGCAAAATCCCTCCACTACCTCCTAGCATAGGAGCTCTATTCTGGATAACTACTAACTACTGTAACTGACTCGACACTGATTACCTCTGCTCCAATATTCACAAACTGTTGACTTAATAGACGTTCCTTATGTCTATGCTCCATTTACAGATAAGGGTTCTTCCTCAAGACTGCTAGTCCTGATTACACGAATGCCCGGGATCTCCGTCCCAGATTGCCGTTATTCTCTTGTAGAACTTTTACCATCAAAAGCACAAGGTCAGAATAATTACTTCTCTTTGGTTATTCAGAGCTCATACCTATTGCTTTGTGTACCCACGATCATTTAAATGTTAACCTATTCAACTCTACCCCTACTCTAATTTTTTAACATACATGAATGGGTGACAGGATGTTCCGTAATGGATATTGTTTGTACTCTATACATTTAACTATATATATGTAAACCCTTCAAGGCTTGGATTTCTGCACTATATATCTTGACCAAATATGAGTCCTTAAAATACTTTGTTATTTTCGTTTGGATTTAAACAAGACTCTAATGTTAATATTGTATATATCTTTCCCTAGAATCATTGTTTTGCCCCTGATGAAGAGTGTTTGTATCACTCGAAACGTGTTGGGCCTTGCACAGCTTCAACATCAAGTATAAAAATGAAGATTGGTTCTTGTGACCCTATTTGATTGAATGTCTTTTTTTTCATTAACAATCTGTTGTTCTCAAATTAATACAATTCACAGTTTTCCTTGAATTCAATAAGATACATTATTTACAATGTCAATTTAATTGTTGGTCTGGTATTCCAGATAATAGAAAGTGTGCAGGGAACATAAGTTCCCAACTTGGGAACTTATTTTGTTTTTCATTTTATTGTGCAACCTAGGTGTCAAGGTTGCTTTTCTCTCCTCTGCACCTAATACTTTTTCTACCCATTTCTCTAATTGCTTAAAATGTAACCTTATTCCTACACACTTCAAATTTTGATTACTAGGGTGTGCCATAGTTGTCCTATTTTTCTTCTTTCAAAATCCAGTCAGTCCCCAGCTGCGGGGGTCATAACTGAACTCTGAAGTCACTTTCATGCAAGAGGGTGCAGCACCGTCCTTTGGCAGTGTCCAAGGATACCATATGAAATCTGACCCTCTTTCAGAGTACTGGTAGTTCAGACCCACCAGTTTATTATAGGATATTCTGGATGAAGTGATTGCAAACAATGTGAAGGATGCTCTTTTGTTCTGGCTTTCCGTGCCCTATAAAAATTGCCACATGTGAAGGCATCATGAAGTAGACACGGACAACTGAACAAGATTTTAAGTACAAACTTTTATTAACCAAAAGTGGACGGTTGGAAAACGGCCTAACTTGCCCAATGCTAAGGTGGGATTTCCCTGCCTAATAAAAACTAATGATAGTCTGTGTCATGAAGTCCAAAGCAAATGTCAGTCTGTGTCCAAAACCTATACTTGCCCTCCCATCTAACTGTATACAATGTGTACGGATGTCAGCATCAAATAAGAAGTTGTCAAATGAAAGTTTAGAGCTTCTTCCAGCTCTCAGATGGAACAGGGTTTTTTCCCTTCCCTAAGGTTCAAGCAGTTCACTTTACAAAAGGGGGCTTCCTTTCCCCACGCTTTCAAGCAGTTCACTTTACAAAAGAGGGGTTCCCTTCCCCAAGCTTTCAAGTCTATCAAAGTTCCCAAACTTCAATTTGATCAAAATAACATAGTTCCATGGGACACTTCCAAGCTCTTCAGTTTGGTTACCTTTCACCAGCTCATAAAGTGCAGTTCCTTAGTTTCAATTTGCACAGGTTTTCCTTTATTCAGTCACAAAGTGGCTTTTACTTTCGGTGGGTGAATTCGGTCTAGGTGCTGTTGTCGGACCACACAGTCAACCCATGACAGGTCACGCAACCGACACACCCTACTTGCATCTGCTTCATATTCACTTGCCCTTGAAGCTTTCTTGTTTCTCCTTTTCTCACCATTCACTGGTATATTAGCTTTCACTTGCAATGACCAATGCAAACTTCCCAGTACACTCTCCTGCTAGCACACTAAGTTTAAAGTCATTTTTGCACCACTGATCTTGCATACAGTTTCACTTTCCTTAACTTTTCATTTGACTCGATAATGTGCAATAATATCTGCATGACTCTTGGCAACAATGCTCAATTGACTATTGGCACGGTTAATCCCAATAATTCACTTATGCTTGCTTACTTGGCTTTCTTCTTAGCCTTGCTTTCATGTCAGTTTATTTCCAATTCACTTCACTGTTATTCATACGTTCTCTGGTCAATTCACTTCACTGTTATTCATACTTTCTCGGGTTTTATCACAGTTCATTGCTTCATTGTTATTCTTATGCTGTAGCTTCCCCAAATTGCCTTAAATGAGGGATTTCACGTATTTACAGTCTCTTTCTCTTTATCCGCTTTTCATATATAGCAAATATCCCCTTTAAACCTGTGTTGGAACACCCCGGGGCTCCCAGTGCCCCTGGGCAGACTCACCAGTGTTGTTTGGTGAATCTGACGGGTGGTGTATGGCTGCAGCACTTGTGTCTCTGGGAAGCGTTCTCTGTCCTGCCAGTCATCCCGCGGCTGCAGGGACAGCTTCTCCCTCTCCCGCCATTATAGCCAATGCACCTCACTGCCTCTGTGACACTGCCAGCTCCTTCTCTGCTGCAGTTAGTTCAGCGGTGCTTCGCTGGCTCTCACCCGGTCTCTACAGCTGCTTCTCCGGTACAGAGGGAAGCTCCAGCTTTCATCTGCAGAGCATTCTCGGGCCGGTCTGCTTCCAACCTGGCTTTCCGCTGCGCTTGCTTCTCCCTTCCATTCCTCTCTTACAGCACTGTCCTTTGGATATGCAGCTGGATTAGGCACTTAACAGCTAGTTCTGTAGTCAGTTGTCTGTCATTGTTGCATCTTCCTTGTCCCAGTACCAAAGTGGTGTTCACTGGGAGATAAGTCATGAAAAAGATAGGGAAGCAACTGGTGATAACCTACTAAGGCAAAAGAAAAGGAAATGGGTTATATCATGTCTCCTAAAGTGTGCCTCATCCCCACTCCCCAAGTATCCTCCACCCAGGTGATCCTACCTCGCATATCACCCCCAAGGTGAGGAGCCAATAGCAATGGCATTTACCTGGCCTCCTGGGAGGAGCATATGTTGGGGAAAGAAGTGAGGATGCCCTCAGATTCCTCACACAAAGCAGCAAAAACCCACAGCTACATCTTTGATGTGCCTGGCACTGGAGTTCCATCCTGAACTGCCAAAAGTAGAATGAGCATATCAAGCCGAGAAGAGCGTGAGAGCATGGTTGTTAAGAAGAGTCATGCAACAACCATTGAGTAGGCTACTGTTTGTGTGTTTCCTCTATCCTCAGGGTTCCAATGTGTTGAAAGTTGACACAAGACAGTCAAGCGGAATGTCTGGGAAGTACGGTCCAGTTCACAATCAACAGCACTGATGATCATAAAAAGTACAAAGCTAAATGAGGATATGTTGGCTGGTTATATGGACACTGGACGTGGATGGTGTACCTTGAAAAAGGGGACTGCAGTGCTGCACGCTCTACAACTGTCACTGAGCATCAGGGAAGTGTTTAGACATAGTATTGCAGAAGTGCCCGTGACTGTGCTCTACAGAAGGCTAGATGAGTTTTCATCAGAACTAGTACACATATAAAGGGAAATTAAATTTGGATGCCCCAATGAAAAATAAAACCAATAAGGCGTTAGGATTAGACACTCAAATTGTATTCTTTTTGGCAATATTTCATTCATTTTAATGTACATTTGTCTGCCACCTCTACCTAAATGGAGAGGCTCCCATGAAAAACAATGCAGTTATAAAAAAATCTTTATTTATTAACAGGTTCACATTTTCAACTGACTCCGGAGCGCACCTCACACCCGGGATGAAGGACACAAAATAGATTATACAATTGCGGCCAGAGCCATACCGCAAATGTCTCCCACAGCAACACCCACCTCCCCTTTGTCTTACATCCAAGCCACCGTACACCATATCGGCCGGGCACCGACCTGAACCAAACATCCATCAGCAGCAGTACTCATGTTAACATAAAAGGAACATTACAGTATATAAACATGACATCAAAACAGATTCCCAACATCTCAGTCCTCCAGGGTTTTCTCCAGGAGGTGCCCGGTACACCAAAATTATCCTCAGGTTGCTCCCCCTCGCTCCCCCCTATAGCAGTCAGCTCCATTTCCCTTATTGATAAAAATGCACATACTGGATCCCACATATCAGTTGGTCTAGCAGTACTGGGTAACAACTTGACAGTCATATTCGGCATCACAGCACCACCCCAGATCTCACAGCCACCTATCAACAGATGGCGAAACGTTGCTAGACCACAGTATTAAAATGCACTTTTAGCCAGGATCATACAAATGGACAATAGTTTCCTACCCACTTTCGCTATCCCCGGGAGCCAAACAAACAACACAGAATGTCTCAAGGCACCTCACAGCACACCATATGCCCCATCATTTCAGTAACTTGATGGCAAAAAGATGACAGAGAAGGGCATTCCCACAGCACACGTAGAAACCCAGCATTTTCCAGTTTGCATCTGGGGCAACTACCATCATTGGTTGTATCAAATTTCTTCTGCACAGCAGGGGATAAATAGGCTTGATGCAGCATTTAAATTGAATAAGCTTCAATATTCTTGGTAAACATGCACATGTACTGCAACCGCCTATCTTCTAGGTCCATCCCAATATCTCCAGCCCACTGTGCTCGGCAAGGGTGCACTGCCAGCAAGGAAGACCCCTGCACCATCCGGTAGACAATGGACACCACCCACTTGGTGTTTATTTATTTATTTTATTGGTTTTACCCGAGTTCACTTTCTAAACGCAGATCCGGGATTCGAACCTCTGTTGCTCTCCATGGTCTTGCTTCCAAGACCAGCACTTTGCCCCTGTGCTTCTGGAATTAACCATATATTTCAGCATCACCGACACCAGAGTTTCAGCGGGAGGTTCTGCCGGGAAAAACAGAGACCATGCACAAAACACCTCCCAGAGCTGAAAATACTGAAATGCCAGCCCAAACTCCCCACCCAAGCTTGGACTCCACCTGCTCCCATGACACAAAGCGTCCTTCCAAATAAAAATCAAACATGCGGGAGATCCCCATCCTTGACCACTCCCTCTTGAGCCTACCATTGCATGTCGGGCGAAACAGTGAATATACCATGCAACCAACAGTTCTGGGGTCACCACCTCAAGCCTCGAGCAAAGCCACCACCAAGCGTGCACCGGGCATGCCACAGGATCAAATGGGCACTTGCCATGCACCCCCCTAGATACAGAGTGCTCTGCAGAGAGTACGGATAAGCCGATCTCCTCTCAATCCACACATGCGGGAAGGCCTGTAAACCCGCCATCCAAGGAGAGGCAAACAACACCTGGGCTGCCAAATAATACAACTCCATATCCGGCATGTTCAGCTTCCCCCCCTTCCCCCTGCTACCACGGACCAGTAAGTCTCACAACAAATTTGCAGGGATTTGGGACCCCAGACCAATCGAATTAGCAATGATCGCAACGCCTTCAACAACTGAGATACCGGCCATACCAGGACATTAAAGAACAGGTACAACAATTTATGAAGAATTTCCATCTTAACCCACAGCAACTCTACCCCATAAGGGAAATCTGAAGTGAAGCCCACCGCTCAGCCTTACCCAGTAACACCTCCAGATAGGCCCCACAATTATCCTTCAGCAACTAATGCTGACTTCTGCTGACCATGATCCCCAAATATTTGGCGCTCCCCTGTTCCCACTGGAACCCCCCGGCATCAGGAGGCTTCCGAGTGGCCTCACTCAGAGGTAACAGAATAGATTTAGTCCAGTTAACCTTCAAACCGGACCCTTCTTCGAAGGCCTCAACCTCTCGCCCAATTGGCTGTAGATTACATCCAGGATCCGTAATATACAGGATAACATCATCTGCATAAAGAGAGATCATTTCCCTTCTCCCGCCAAATGCCAGTCTCTGGTTCTCCTGCAGTGTTCGCAAGCGGTTCCATAGCAAGCGTGAACAGCGGGGGGACAGCGGGCACCCCTGCCATGTCCCTAGCTCTAACACAAAGGGTGCCGAATGTGTGTGAAAAAAACACCAATCTGTGCCGTTACCCCAGAATACAGGAATTTCCCACATTGCAAATAATACGACAGGAGTTCCACTTTAGAGAAAACCGCAAATAAGTAATTCCAGGCAACCGAGTCAAACGCTTTTACCATATCTAAAAGCGCTCCAATCGCCTGCACTGAGGGGTTAATTTAAGCCAACACAACAAACAGTCTGCTTAAAATGAGTAAAGTGGAGCACACTGGAATGAAGCCAGACTGGTCTCCATGTACGAGGGAAGGAAGGAACAGAAGTAGCCTGTCCGCCAACATTTTCGAGAACATTTCAGTATCCAGATTAAAGATATCGGACCATAAGAGGCGCATTTCGTTGGGTCCATGCCAGGCTTCAATATCAAGGATATAACTTCCTTGCGCATCGTGGCGGGTAGAGACCCCACCTACAATGATTCCTGCCAAACTCGATTTAGGTATTCTACTACATTTGGGCCAAATTCCTTATAAAACTCAGTGGCAATCCCATCAGAGCCCAGGGCCTTAGAGGTTAGTAAATCTTTTCTGGCAGACAAGATCTCACCCACGATTACAGGGGTGCCCAAAGAGTCCCAAGCAGCCTCATTCAGGCTCGCTAGGTTCGTCTCCTCCACAAAGTGACTGCACAGTACCATTATCTGGTCGCCCCCTATCAGCATATAATTCCTGATGAAAGTCCCGAAACGCACCAAGAATTGCAGCAGGCTCGGAGACCAAAACACTATCCGCCCCCTAATCACAGGAATATCTGCATTACCTTGCACGCCTTGCACCAACCATGCCAAATGCCTCTCAGGCGTCTCCTCTTCCTCAAACTGACACGCTACCTGCAGGGCTGGAAGGACCCTCACCTCCCGATCTCCCTCCTCCTTAAAGAGGTCAAGCCTGGTCCGAATTGTAGGCAGGTTGTCTCGGGACGGCCGATTCACACCTCCAGACTGAAGCTCTTTAAGCTCAGTCTCCAGACCCACCAGCCTCCTCTAGATCGTCTTGAGCACCCCATTTTCCAGAGAAATGCACCGTCCTGGCAAAACTGCCTTAAATGTCTCCCATAGAACACTATCTTTTTTTATCTTGCATTTATAAAGCACACAAGCAGCCCTGGGGCATCGTGGCGCTGTTATAGATTGCTTAGCTTACATAGGTAACATAACAGTAGTGACGACATAGGATAAAACACATCCAAGAGCTAGATGCAGAAAAGGAGCATACATTGGGCTGTTACTGGGGTTACAAGGAAATAGCATGTATACGCAGGTTGGTTAGTGACATTTAGGAGAACAGTAGGGTTTTTAGCATTTTGCGGAAGGTGGAGTAGGATCTTTCGTTTCTTAGTGTGGTGGGCGGGACATTCCAATTTTTTGGTGCAAGGTGCTGAAAACTGGACCCCCTGCTTTCGATCTTTTGAACGTGGGTACACAGATTTGATTGGAGAGGTGGGTTCTGGTGGGTCTGTTGGAGGAGCTGAGTGTGTTAAGGATTAAGTTAAGGATTAAGTTCAAAACCCTTTGCATTGTCCATAGGCCTTCTGGGGCATGGGGCTGCATTACCTTCAACTCTCTCTTCCCAAATATCTTCCTTCTCGAGCTCTTCGCTCATCCGCCTCCAACTCCCTCAGGGTCAGTCGCTTCTCCAAGCAACGAGTTGGTGGTAGATCCCTCTCTTCAGCAGGGGCCTCCCTCTGGAACAGCCTTCCTGCCTCTCTGAAAGAAGAACCATCTCCGGTTCCGGAAGCACCTCAAAACCTTCCTCTTTGCCTCTGCCTTCTCGCCCTCTATCCCTTGCTGAATTCCCGGCTGAAACTGAACTTGTTACCTGGCCACCCTTTCTGATCTTGGGCCCAGGCCCTGCCAGCTGCACACCTGCACTGCCTCCCTGGCAACCCCATGGACTCTTTTCTGCATCCCTACAGTCCCCCTACCAGCACTTATATCTGCACTTACCCCGCACTTGCCACCAGCTGGCCGTTTTATTTCTTATTTATTCTATTATCCTTGTACTGCACTTTCCCCTCTCCCCTCGCCCACGCACTTTCCCTCTCCCTCCTTCCCTGCACTTGCGCGATTTGAATAACACCTGGCCTAGTAGGATCGTTGTCTGTCCTCCCTTTGTTCCCCCTCCCTTGCCTCATCGCGCCTTGAAACACATGTGTATAGGCGCGTTATAAATGCCATACCACATCATATCATAGGTAGGGTGGGGCTTCTAATGAGAGGCATCTGTGTGTGATGGCCATGGATTTGAATAGTATGTGTTCCTTAACCGGTAGCCAGTGGGCATCTTTCCTAGCTTGAGAGATGTGTTCCATTTTGGGAATGCTCAGGGCTGCCCTAAGGGCATTGTTTTGGGAGACTTGAAGTTTATTCAGGTTTTTTGCAGAGGTACCTAGGAATAGGGCATTGCAGTAGTCCAGTTTGGTACCTACTGTGGCTCTGACGATGGATAGGCAGTTTTTGGTGGAGAGAAAGGTCTTAACTGCATTGATTACTTTAGTGGTGAGTGCGGCCGAGGAAGCTATGGCGTTAACCTGGCGAGACATGGATAGTGAGGAGTCTAGATAGACTGGAATGGTGGAGTTGTCAATGTCGAAGGGTTTGTTATGAGGTGGGAACTTATTGAGAGTTTTGCTAGTGCCTACTAGGAGGATCTCAGTTTTGTCTCCGTTTAGGCAAAGGCCATTGGCGGCCATCCAGATCTGGATGGCTGAATAGATTTTGGTTAGGGCTGCCACATCTTCTTCATAGGTCCCAGTTAGTGGGAGTAGTACCTGCGTGTCGTCAGCGAAATTGGTGTATGCTATGTTGCGACAGTCAAGGTCATTGAAGAGCGGGAGGGTGAATATATTGTAGAGTGTGGGGGCAGTGCAAGAGCCCTGAGGGACACCACAGTGGATGGTGGTGGGGGCGGCAGATGCTGTCCAAGAAGACTTTCATGAGTCTTCCTTTTAGGAAGGAGGCCAACCAGGCGATGGCTTCTGGCGAGAAATGTGCTTAATTGTTTAGGTGTATGCCTAGGATGTCATGGCTGACAATGTCAAAGGCTGCGGACAGGTCCAGGAGGAGGAGAAGTGCCGGTTTGCCTTTGTCCATGATGTCACCAAGTTGAATTTTACGATCAAGTAGGGCTGACTCAGTCCCATGTCCTGGTCGGAAGCCTGACTGTCTTTTGCCTAGGATGTGGTTTTCTTCAAGATATTGCTGGATTTTCGTATAGGTGACTTTGTCCAGAATCTTGCGCAGGAATAGCACAGTAGTTATAAGCCTGTAATTGTTGGCAATTTCTGGGTCAAGAGTGGATTTTTTCAGAAGAGGGCGCACCCATGCTTCTTTTAGACTGTCTGGAACAGTGTTGGAGTTGAAGGAGGCGTTAATGAAGGACTTGAGAAATGGGGCAAGTGTTTCTACACAGTCCTTTATTAGTTTGGCTGGGCAGGCATCTCCTTTGCAATTAGAGGGTTTAATTCTGTTCATTATCTCAATTACTTTGAGTTCCGTTATTTCCCTGAATTTAAACGGGGTAATGGTGTCTTTAGTGGTTAGAGGTGATGTGTTGGGGTGAGCCTGTACTCTATGCTAGTGGATAATTCAATGTGCTCTGACAGGTTCTTGTGATGCTCATTGATTTTTTCTTGCAGGAGTTCGATTTTATTTAGTAGGGAAGAGTTTGGTCTTTGATGATGTCTTGCGATTTAGTGGCTGGAGTAGTGAGTTCTTTGGAAATGGCGAAGAGCTCTCTGGATTCAGAGCTAGCATTTGTGATTCTCTCATTATAGGATGCTGATTTGGCTGCGATTATAGCCTTTTTGTATTGGGATGAGACTTTTTTATAGGAGGATAGCGCGGCAGCAGAGGGTGTTCTCTGCCAGATGTTCAGCGCTTTGCGTTTCTGGGTGCGGAGCTCTTTTAGTTCAGAGGAGAACCAGGTGTTGGAGTGTTTCACTATTTTAGCTTTTTTCTTTTGCAGTGGGGCAATAGTGTCTATTGGAAAGCTGATGGTGTGTTTAGATAGATGTTTGCAGATATCTGCTAGCACAGATGGGTCAGAGGACTCGAGATCTGTGGTGAGGGTGTTGAGGTGTGGTATGATCTTTTCTTTAGTAAGGTTTTTTTTTTTTTTTTTTTTTTTTATTATTGAATATAGTTGTATTACAACAACTTTTTCAATTTTATACATGTTACAAAAATCCATTCTTGCTTAAGTAAAAACATTAAATCAATAAAACAAACGTTTACAATTACAACCATCTTCCACATCAAGTTTTCACAATTTAAAAGTGTTGGTTAACATGGTGTATATCAATCATTCCAGGTTTAGAGATTTTAAAAAATTGATAGTGGCAATCCTTATACCCATACATTCAGTTGCAGCCAGAGCGACCCATCTATTACTTGGGTCTATTTGTGAAAAATACACAAAATATTTAGCAAAGTGCATGTTTCTTAAACTCAGAAGTTTAGGGGCTGTGCACTCCAATAGTAAATGTTGCAAGGTTTCAACAATTGTTGTGTTTCGACAAAACCTGCACCAATTAAAGTCTGATGTGATTTGTCTCCTTCTTACTTTGACTTCCCTAGTGGGCCAGATGTTAAACCGCAGCCTCAGGATCTCAGATCTAATAGCAGAAGAAGGCGACAGGCACAGGTACGAGGCAATGTCTTTATAAGATTTAGGACCAAATATTGCAGGATCAAAGTCTCTATAGGTTAAACACTTTACTCGGGTTTCAATCCAGTCCATCATGTGGACTTTCTTCTTTGCTCTCTCTGGATGATCTAATAAAAGGCTCAAAGAAATATCGGCCTTTACCATAATAGAGAGAACATTTGAAGACCACTGTTTCGGGAATTTTTCTGCTGAGTTTAGTATGTAACTGGAGATGGCCGACAAGGCAGAATTGTCCTGTGTTGAAAGCAAACATTTACGCAATAAAGCGCATAGGCGCCAATTATGATGGGCACTTAATGAGGTTAAGCCCAATTCATAACGCATCATTGCCCCAGGAATACATTGCGGTAGATGCAAGATGGCTCGCCAAAATTTGGATTCTAAGCGGTTAAGAAATGCAGTTGGTAAAATTTGCGTTTCCATGCCATAAAGAATAGTTGGGACAACATTTTGATTCCAAAACAGAAGAGCTGCTTTGAGTGTAAATTTGCCATACTTAGAAACAATTATTTGGGTCTGACAAATTGCCATGGTTAGCTTTTGTTTAATTTTATTCAACTGTGAGTCTGCAATGGGACAACCATCAAAAATAACACCCAAATAGACATAATTTGGAACTATCTTTATGGGGGTTGTCTCAATTTGCCACTCTAATAGATGCTTGCGTAAACCTTTAGGGATAAACGTAACAATCTGAGTTTTAGCAGTATTTACAAATAATTCATTTTCTTTGAAATAGCTGCAAAGTGCTGACAGAAGATTACGTAGACCACTGGGTGTTTTTGACACAAGAACAAGGTCATCTGCATACCATAATGCACTAATTTTAACACCATTCAGTATTGGAGCGTCAGCCGCTATTTTAGTAAAGATCCAGCGAACATCGTTAATAAAAAAGTTGAACAAGGCTGACGCTAAGCTGCATCCTTGTTTTAACCCTCTGTACGTATAAACAGGCGATGACAGGAGACCTTCAGCATTTAATCTTACAAAGATCTTGGTTTTTGAATGTAATGCAAAAATGATGTCTATAAGAGTGGGGGGACATTCCGCTTTGATTAACTTGTTGATAAGTTTAGGTCTTGAAACCGAATCAAAAGCGGAATGTAAGTCCACAAATGCAAAATATCTAGGCTGTCTCTTACACTGAGCTTGTTGTCGGATAGCATTTAAAGTTAGTAAATTAACACTAGTGCCCAGACCAGCCACAAAGCCAGTTTGTGCTGGATCACGTTGACCAGTTGCCGATGCCCAAAGAACAAAATCTCTTAATACTAACTTGGTAAACAGCTTCCCCGGGGCATCCAATAATGCTATCGGACGATAGCTTTTAGCGTCCATGCGATCACCCTTCTTATAAATAGGGATAATCACGGACGAGCGCCAAGAATCTGGTAAACATTTGGTGTGTAAGATGTGCTGAAATGCATTGTTGAGGATTAGAGCCCATTCATTTATGTTTTGTTTAAACATCCAGTTAGTAAGACCGTCAAGGCCTGCTGCTCTTGACGAAGACGCTGTTTTAATAAGGGACTGGATGATATTTTCAGTACATTGCAGCTCCCAACATCTTGCAGTACTGCCATTGTAAATATAGCTACTCATCTTAGGATCATCATATAAAGTGTTAAAATGTTTAATCCACACATCTTCATGAACACCATTAAGTTGGAAATACGCTTGTGGAGCCGTGCCACATTTGTTTAGCAGTTCCCAGATCAAACCAGAGTTTTTATTACGGCATGTTTGTAAAAACCTTTCACTATCTAGTTGGTATAGTGCAGCTTTCCTTGACCGTGCCCAATTTCGATATTTTGTATTAGCAGACCTGACCGCCTTAGTTTGTTCAAGTAAAGGTAATTTTCGAAGTTTTCTGATCTCTCTGCGAAGGGATTTCTTTCTCTCATGAAGAGCTATATCAAACCCATGAACATGATTTCTCAATGGTCTGTCATGAACAGGCTGGATATTTGCAAAGGTGCTTAAAATATCTATATAGGACGTAGCCCCTTGTGCCCTTTGGTTGTTTAGTAAAATTGCTTCATTCAAGGCCAACAGATTATTCGTAGACCACTTAAATCGATTTTTACCATTATTCACTATCAAAGTCTGTTTATAATAACGTGCATATTTTAAGCAGTCAGGCGCGGGGACTGACCAAGATAGAGCTAGCAGATGATGGTCGCTAGCTGTTTGTTTTACAACGACAAATTTGGAGGCATTCATAAAGATATTGTTAGATATGAAAACATAGTCTATTGTGGATTTTGAATTGCCTCGCTCCCAGGTGTTCATTGAGGGAATATCTCCTCTAATTGAACCATTTGCTATTTTTAAGTTTAGATCTTTCATAAAAGCCATCCACCGAACTCCATTGCGATTTTTACTCGTTGGGTTATGCTCGACACATGAAAAGTTTAGATCACCCATTACAAGAGTTCCAAATATATTACCCTGAATAGAGATCAATTCAAAAACAGATGACAAAGCTGTGTAAAAATTTTCATCAGTGATGCCTACAGGGTTTCGGTACACATTAATAAGGGCATATATGCGCTTCTGATAGGATATTTTAACCAATTGTATGTATTTATTTGGCGCTCTCCAGGGGGAAATTTTATAACCCTTGCTCACTTTCACCGCAACTAGTAGGCCGGCAGTAGGTCTGCCTTTGCCACTATGTTCCGCTGGGAGAAGACTGAGCTCGTGGTCATCCCAGACGGGCGACTTTAATAACCATGTTTCTTGTAATACAACAATATCATATATGTTCAATTGATTATTTAATGTCCATTGCAAATGAGAGGAGCCTCGGGTATTCCAACATGCTAGTGAGATTTCAGTGAAAGGCAAATGTATTGATGGTTATGAGTCGTGATTAACAGTAGTCAACATGCCTGTGCGTGGATCATTGGCACAGTAGTTACAGCCACATACTAATTGAGGTTTGAGTTTTATAGAATCTTTATTGCCTAACTCTTTAGTGGATTGGCGTGCTGGATCTTGAGCTAACAAGAACCCAAGATTAAATAATTCCATTCTTGCATTCCAAAGAGTATTGCGAACTAATCCAGATTTAATCCATAATCTTACTACGGAGAGATTTTTATCACACAAGAACTCTATTTGATTTATGTCAGAAGAAGCAATAGCATCTAGCCCTTCAATGTCGCCGAAGATGTTGAGAACACTTGCCCTACATAAATCATATTTCGGGTAGGACCCGTCACGACACTTCAAAATTAAAGTATGAAACAAGCTGAACTTCTTTGACAATGCAGTACTAACTTCATCCATATGATGGTTGTTTATAGCTTGGCCAGTTTCTGAGTTCAATCTGATGTTTTCTTTTGCAATATCTTGTATACAACAACCATTTCCTGGGAGTGGATTCTGATTTGAACTAGGACCAGATCTATTGTTATAGGAAGGTACTTCCATAACACTCTCATTAAGTGTCTTGTATATCTGAGAAGGAAGGGCTCTACCACTCGGAATTTCAGGCAGGGCCTCTGAGATTTTTTTTTGTAAGTAAGCATCTACCGCGACTCTTAATGAGGTTAAACGATCGGTACACCCTGCTAATGGGTCAACTATTTGAGCAGGCTTAGCTTCCATACTTAAAGATGGTTGTGAGTGTGCTGAAATAGTCGTCTGCAGAACAGGCAAGGGTTGTATCTTGTTAGATGATGTTAACAATAATTTTACCAACTCATTCAAGGGATCATGTTCTACAGGCAGAATTGGAGCCTCCTTGGGGGCTACGTGTGGAATTGAAGAAATACAAGTCGAGACATTAATTACCGAGGGTGTGCTCGCGGTGGTGTGTGGTTCAGACTGTATGATATCAGCACCACTATCTATGGATATAATCGGTACACCAGAAATAATTTTTTTTTGGACTTCTGCCAGGGGACACTTTTGAAGTTGTTTTTTTGAGCCAGTCTTGGTGGCTACAGCTTTCAATTTTTTATTATTCGCGGTTGTACGACTATTCCTTTGAGGATTAGGCTTGTGACAACCGCGTGCGTTATTATTGTCAATATGTTGAACATCATTCGTGGCTGGTGAATCTAAGCTAATCCAAGACTCATTATTTTTTGCAGTCCTGGGATCCTCAGGACACTCGATTGGTCGAATGATATTAGAGAATGTTGGTAGAGCAGAAGTTAAGCTCACGGGTACTGCACTGGCAGATTCCAAAGAGCGAATACGGTGCGTAATAGAGGCACCAGGATTTCCGAGCAATACTTGCTGAGATGAGACATATGTTTCGAGAAGGGAGACTCTTTGCTCCAAATTTCCTAAAGATAAATTTGCATTAGATTTCACTGTATTCACTTTCATCCAATCACTAATGGTGTTTAGCTTATTTGTTTGAGCAATTATTTTCTGCTCCAAAGAATTAAAAAGCTTAAATAGGCTATAAATCGTAGTATTAATTGCCCCCAAAGTGACCTCTAAAAGGGCCGGGTTTTCAGCTATTGAACTTCCTTGATTTTTCCTATCAGTAGCTAGGCAACGACGAGGAGTTGGTTGTAAAAAGGACTCCTCGACCTCTCTAGTTGAGTCAAGGGAGCAGGGTTGGGCATAATCGATCTTAATTGAAGCCCTCGAGCTCTCTAAATCTCTGCAGACAATGGTATCAGAGTGAGAGGGTGGAGGGGATTTAACGGGACTAACATGTCCCACAGTTTCAATGCTTACAGAAGCCACCGAATCATTCAAAATTGACGTTTCCTGTACTGCAATAAAATTTGTGTTTAATGGGTCTTCACTCTCATGCATTGATTCTTCTATAACTGTGGCAATGGTTGGTCTGGGTTTAGAGTTCCTTGTAGGGGAATGTGATGCGGTTAAAAGCGTCTGATCAGAGATGGTGGTACTTAAAATAGAAGCAGGAAGAGCACTGTTTAAAGAAATTACTGATAGATTCACATCGGTTGTAACTGATTTAGGTATACCCAATTTGGGCGTTTTGGCCACCGGAAAATGCAGGTTCATTGGCTCAATCAAAGTTCTCCCACTTTGAACTTTTCCATAAAATTTGCGTATGTCATTGTGGATAGAACTATTGCTAATTGGAGTCAAGATGATGTTTTTTCTTGACACCCGTGTACCACTTTTAGACTTCTCCTGGGTTTTTGGAGTATTCTTGTTAGAAGGAGTTTGCGGGGGGGATACTTGAGCTGATGCACTCTGCATTTCACTAGACCGCAGCGCCATGGAATCTCTACTACTATCAGGAGGCATTCCTGACTTCAAAGTAAACATTTTAAAATAAACCAACAATTAATATACTATACCTATAAACCACAATATTGCAACATATAATGGAGGTGGTAGAAATTCACTTTAAATTTAAACCTGACGATAATTGGAAGAGAAAAGTCAACTGATTCTGCCGATCTTTAGCAGGGTCACCTCGCCACCATCCGCTTAACAGCCGAACAACAGCTTGCAGACTTTACACCTGACGGGCTTAACGCCGCGAGGGTGGTGCAAGGCAGTTTAAATGTCCCAATGAGGTCACGTGAAGCGTCACGTGTTGTCCGCCAGCCCCGCCTCCTCCAGGAAGCGGAGAACGAATGGAAATGGGCAGCAAGAGCTAGTAGATGCTCGCAGTGCTGCAGTGGTTAAACGAGCGTTCCACAGGTAAAAACGCCTTAGCACCGATTCACAACACAACCCGCTCGGGGGGTGCAAGGCAGTTTAAATGTCCCAATGAGGTCACGTGAAGCGTCACGTGTTGTCCGCCAGCCCCGCCTCCTCCAGGAAGCGGAGAACGAATGGAAATGGGCAGCAAGAGCTAGTAGATGCTCGCAGTGCTGCAGTGGTTAAACGAGCGTTCCACAGGTAAAAACGCCTTAGCACCGATTCACAACACAACCCGCTCGGGGGGTGCAAGGCAGTTTAAATGTCCCAATGAGGTCACGTGAAGCGTCACGTGTTGTCCGCCAGCCCCGCCTCCTCCAGGAAGCGGAGAACGAATGGAAATGGGCAGCAAGAGCTAGTAGATGCTCGCAGTGCTGCAGTGGTTAAACGAGCGTTCCACAGGTAAAAACGCCTTAGCACCGATTCACAACACAACCCGCTCGGGGGGTGCAAGGCAGTTTAAATGTCCCAATGAGGTCACGTGAAGCGTCACGTGTTGTCCGCCAGCCCCGCCTCCTCCAGGAAGCGGAGAACGAATGGAAATGGGCAGCAAGAGCTAGTAGATGCTCGCAGTGCTGCAGTGGTTAAACGAGCGTTCCACAGGTAAAAACGCCTTAGCACCGATTCACAACACAACCCGCTCGGGGGGTGCAAGGCAGTTTAAATGTCCCAATGAGGTCACGTGAAGCGTCACGTGTTGTCCGCCAGCCCCGCCTCCTCCAGGAAGCGGAGAACGAATGGAAATGGGCAGCAAGAGCTAGTAGATGCTCGCAGTGCTGCAGTGGTTAAACGAGCGTTCCACAGGTAAAAACGCCTTAGCACCGATTCACAACACAACCCGCTCGGGGGGTGCAAGGCAGTTTAAATGTCCCAATGAGGTCACGTGAAGCGTCACGTGTTGTCCGCCAGCCCCGCCTCCTCCAGGAAGCGGAGAACGAATGGAAATGGGCAGCAAGAGCTAGTAGATGCTCGCAGTGCTGCAGTGGTTAAACGAGCGTTCCACAGGTAAAAACGCCTTAGCACCGATTCACAACACAACCCGCTCGGGGGGTGCAAGGCAGTTTAAATGTCCCAATGAGGTCACGTGAAGCGTCACGTGTTGTCCGCCAGCCCCGCCTCCTCCAGGAAGCGGAGAACGAATGGAAATGGGCAGCAAGAGCTAGTAGATGCTCGCAGTGCTGCAGTGGTTAAACGAGCGTTCCACAGGTAAAAACGCCTTAGCACCGATTCACAACAGTAAGGTTTTTGCACTTCTTGCCATGGCTGGCGGATAGGGTTAGGCTTGTATGCCTTGGTGATGGCAGTGGGGATGAAGAAGTGAATGAGGAGATGGTCGCAGGGGTAAGGTGATGGAGCTAATGACAATACCACAGTTGTGGTCGGTAATCCAGACAAGGATGCATCCTTTGTTGTACGTGGGTGTGTTTATTTTTTGGTCGAAGCCTAGTTCCTGTAGTGCTAGTGAGAGAGTTTTGGCTGGTTTGTCTTTTTTATCGTTGTATCCGAGGTTAAGGTCACCTACAAGGATGCTTTTGGAGGTGGTTTTTAGGTTGTCCGCTAAGAGGTGTGTAAGGTTTTCCTGGAAGTCTAGTAATGGGCACGGTGGGCGATAGACCAGGTTGATAGAAATGGTGGTGTTAGGGGAGAGGGAGATTTTTATAGCATGGGAGTCGGAGTTTCCCCCCAGGTTGGATGGGGTTTGTCTGGCCTCCAAGTAATCTTTCATGATGAGTGCTACACCTCCGCCTACGGTAGTGAGCCGGTCTTGCCTGATGATGGAGTAGCCCTGTGGGAGGGCTAGGGTGAGAGCAGGCCCTGCAGCTCTATGAAGCCATGTCTCAGTGATAGCTAGGATATCGAGGTCAAGGTTGGTTATAAGTTCATTAATTTCAGTGGCATGTGCAGGGATGGATCTGGCATTGATCAAGGCACATTTCAAATGGTTAGATGTTTGTGTTACAGTGTGAGTGGTTTTGGGCGGGCCAGGTATGGCAGGGTTAGGGGGTGTCATGTCTGGTGTGTGTGACTCTAGTTCAGATGTTTAAGGGTTGTTGGCTTCAAAGGTCAGGTCTAACAAGGCGACATATTTTTTTAATGAACTTCTGTTTTTTGTTCTTGAAAAGATTATTTTCCTCTAGGAGTCGCGTCTTACTGGGTTGTGGTTCAACAAAAGCCAAAATAAAACACTGATAAAGGTAAGTTAGGAAAGGAACCCAGAAAAAGACAGCGCCAAATATGGGTTGCAGAGCAAACAATGTTCTTTTATTATAACAAAATTGCCCTCCTTGATGACACGTGTTTCGCTTTTCTTAAAGCCTTTTTCAAATCAGGGCCTCTTAACTGATTATTCAATGCAATCTTAATGTCTTGTATTTCTGGGTTCCTTTACCTAGTTCAGATGTGTCTGTGAGCAGGGCCATTAGCAAGGGTAAGTCAGGAGGCGCCTGAACTGGGGTGCTGGTGTATCTGAAACGGAGCCCCAGAAGTTGGTTTCTGGTGTTAGTGGACCAGGGGTGTGTGGTAAGGGTAGGTTTAGAATAGATAGCTGAGATGCTGCATTTTGTAAAAAATGAAGGTAAGAAGTTGGTGGGAGGGATGTTGAAGGAGAGGGTGTGTGGCGTAGCTGGCGTGTTGGTAGGTTTAGGGTGTTGTTTCATAGTGGGAATTTGGAGTGTAAGTGGTGGCCGAGGAGTGGCAGGTGAGAGTGCCAGGGTTGGCAAGGGTGATGCTACAGGAGGGCTTAACAATGCTGTGGCAAGTTTAAGGAATAAGTGGATTTGCACAGAGGGTTATCTGGTAGACATTAGTAGGTGGCTGCGTTATAAGGAGGAGATAACAAATAAGCAAAAACAAATAACAGTCGATAAAGGATCGCAGTTAAAAGGTGGCAATAGTCATGTACATGATGGCAGCGTTAAGTGGTATAATTCACAGAGGGGTTGTGTATAGGGGCAGTATCGGATTACAGGTAATGTACATCACAAAAAGATTTTCAGAATTGCAAATACAAGAATAACAGGTTTACAGTGGAATAGATAACGGAGTCGTACAGCGGCTGCTATGAGTGTAATCGTGCAAGTCAATATAATAATGTTTCCATTATAATTATTCTCTGTGCTTCTGACTGTGGGGTGGCTGGGGCTAGGTGGGCTGAATGGGCAGACCGGCTGATTGGCAGCAGTTAGAAGGGTACATAAGCCATAGCTAAGCAAGTTGAGCGGTAAAACGTTTAAAATGCTAAGGGGATGAGGGCAGTAGTACTTACAGGAAAATACAGTCCTGTTCTTTGCAGCAGCATGTGGTCCGTCGGCACATCCGACACAGACAGGCCCGGCCCTTACAGCTAGGCCCTTGATGTGTAGGCCAGTTTCCGGCTAACGCCTTCCGGCGAGGTTGGTGGCTGATTAATTTGTTCGGCAGCCAATCTGGTGCAGATGGGCCCGCAATGTGTTAACGTTGCTTAGCAACAAGATAGCGAGAAGGAGGCGCCCTTTTTCACCAGCACCACGCTCGATTTGCGCATTTTCATTCTAAAAACGGACACTGACAGAAGCAACCAAACTCCAACACCTCGCTCTGATACACCCTGTCCAATAACGCAGAACCTTTGAACCCCCAATGTTGCCTATAAAAGACACAAGATCGAAGAGTGATCAGATAACATCCTTGGAAACATTACACATTGACACCTGCTATGAACCAGGGTCTGTGCCACCATTATGCAGTCTATATTCAGGACTGAGGAATACAAAGAGTACTCCCTATCTCTGGGACGTAGGGTTCTCCAGAGATTCAAAAGTGCACAATCCACCAACCCCCCATGAATTGCCTTAGCTGCCGCTGACAAAGACCAGCCACTCAATGTCGACCTGTCAAGCTCTGTATGCAATATCATGTTAAAGTCACCTGCCACTATTAATTGAGTGTATGAATACTCCCAACACTTGGTCCAATGTGCGCCATAAAACCCAGGGTCGTCCACATTTGGGCCATGACATGCATTATAATAGCATTTCTGATGATTGTATCTGCTTAGATTCACATGCTGTGCATATGGTCCGACATCCAGTGGTAACCGCAGAGTAGTGCAACTTGTGTTTCAGGGACTGAAAGGGGTCGTCAGCATAGGCGTGTCTGTAACACTATCCCTATCGTGACATGTAGTGTACCCAAAATCCCTCACACGCTGAGGTCCCTCTGATTGTATTTTTTCTGCCATGAGGGAGCCCAAGGCTATTGGGAGTGAGTACATAAAGAGAGAAAGTAGTAAGACGTCTATGTTCCTTCCACCCAATCGGGGAGGCAGGGTGGGCGCATGTGAATCTAAGCAGACACAATCATCAGAAATGCTATTACGGTGAGTAATGCATGTCTTCTGATGCTTGTTAATCTGCTTAGAATTACATGCTGTGCATAGACTACCGAGCAGTACTCGGAGTTGGAGGTGGGTTGTGAGAAGGAACAGTAGTGAAAAAATGTCTTAATACTGCCTGTCCCACCTGAGAATCAGATCTAGAATGAGTGTCTAGGCAATAGTGTTTTGTAAAGGTGTGTACAAAACTCCAGGTTGCCGCTTTGCAAATGGACACAAGGGGAACATTTGCAATGAATGCTATGGAAGCCCCAGTGCCCCGAGTAGAGTGTGCTCTAGGTTTGAAGGGCACTTCTCTGTTAGGAACAGTATAAAATAGTGTGATACATTTGACAATCCACCTTGAGATAGCTGATTTGGAGACAGGATTCCCTTCTCTACCAGCTGCCACTGAAAAAAAAAACTGGGTTGTCCTCCTCAGTGGTTTCGTTCTTTCCAGGTAAAACATGACTGACCTGCGCACATCTAGTGTGTGCAGGCTTGTTTCGGCCATGCTAGTGGGATTCTGGAAAAAAGTGGGTAGTTCAATTGATTGGTTCACATGGAACTTCGAAATGAATTTAGGTGCACATCAGGGATGAGTGTGCAGAACCACCTTATCCCTGTGGACTGTAACAAAAGGGTCTAGAACTGACAGGGCTTGAAGTTCACTAACCGTTTTAATGGAAGTGATAGCCACTAGGAAGGCCGTCTTATAAGTTAGGTCTTTTAGACTTGCTTTATGCATTGGTTCAAAGGGAGACCCCATGAGTCTGGTGAATACCACATTTAGATCCCATCTGGGAGCTGGGTTGGAGACGGGGGGATGAATTCTCTTCACCCCTTCCATAAAGACCTTAATAACAGGTATTTTCCACCACAACACCTTCTGTTGTGACGTAGTGTAAGCTGAGAGAGCTGCTAGGTGAACCTTTAGGGAATTAAAAACCAGTCCTGAATCTAACAAGCGTGTCTGGTACAACACAATGTGGGTAGGTGAACAGTCAATTGGGTTGATGCCCTTGGTATTGCACCAGATGACAAAGCGTTTCCACTTACTGGAATAGCAATACCGCGTGTTAGGTTTCCTAGCTTCCCTATGTATGTCCATGCATCTCTGAGGGAGTTGAAGGTGTCTGAACTCTATGACCTCAGGAGCCAGGCCGCTTCATTCAGAGTTTGCAGGCATGGGTGTAGTGTTTCCCCTCTGTCCTGACACAACATGTTGTACGGGCAAGGCAACTTCATAGGAGGGGAGAGGGACAGCTCCATCAGATGGGAGAACCAGGGTTGGCGGGCCCACATGGGGGCCACCAATATCATGGTGACTGGTTCCTGGTGCATCTTGTGCACAATCTTGTTGAGTAGGGGAGTCGGGGGAAAAGCGTAAACAAATTTCCCTGACCATGTTATCCAGAGTCCGTTCCCCTTGGAACGGTTCTGGGGATACCTAGAGGCGTAGTCTAGGCATTGGGCGTTCTCCTGAGTGGCAAACAGGTCGATCTCTGGGAAGCCCCATTCTGCGAAGACATTGGAGACGAAGTCTTTGTGTAGACGCCATTCGTACTCTATGGGTAGTGGGAAATCTCTGCTGAGCATGTCCGCTAAAAGGTTCAGTTCGCCGGGAACATGTTGGGACAGCAGGAACATCTTGTGTTTGAGAGCCCACGTCCAAATGTTCTGGGACAGCTTGGATAGCCCTGGAGAGTGTGTGCCCCCCCCTGTTTGTTTAGGTAATACATGGCTGTGGTGCTGTCTGTCAAGATCACAACTGTATTCCCCTGTAGCAGTGTCTGAAAGGCCGTCAGTGCTTTGAATACTGCTAATGGCTCTAACAGGTTTATGTGGTTGGATGCTACTTGAGGGGATCACACTCCATGCGCTGTCTGCTGTAGCAGATGAGCCCTCCACCCGGTGAGAGATGCATCTGTCGTGAGAGTGGCTTCTACTGCAGGAATGGTGAAGGTCTTCCACTTCAAGAGGTTTTCCCTCGACCACCACTGCAGAGAGAGAAAGAGGGCTGGCGAGACAACTATCAGATCCTCGCATTGTCCGCTGGCCTGACAACACTGGCTGTTGAGCCACTCTTGCATGGGACGCATGAGCAGCCGCGCATGACAAACAAAATAAATACATGACGCCATCATTCCTAGCAGTCGCATGGCCTTGCGTACCGTCACTTCCCGACTGGCTACATATTGAGGGATATGAAACAGCATGCTCTGAACCCTCTCATTGGAGGGGAAGACAAGGCTGTCTTTGTTCCGAATTAGAGCCCTCAGAAACTGTTTGACCTGACTGGCGTCTAAGCTGGATTTCTTCTTGTTGATGGAGAATCCCAGAATGAACAAGATGTCTATTGTCTTCTGAGTGTTCAATAGGCATGTTTCGAAAGAGTCCCGTGTTATGAGCCAGTCGTTGAGGTAAGGGTAAACCGGGATGGATAGTCTGCGCAGGTGTGCTGCCGCTACTGCCAGAACCTTTGTAAAAACCCTTGGTGCCGAGGCAATGACGAAGGGGAGTACTTTGAATTGATAGTGCCTGTCCTCTAACATGAACCTTAGATATTTTCTGTGTGCTGGCAACATTGAAATATGAAAGTATGCATCTTTCATGTCCGGTGTCGCCATGTAATCCCCCTGTTTCAACAGTGGGATTACTTCCTGCAGAGTTACCATACAAAACTTTTGAGGTTTGACAAATTTGTTCACACAGGGCGTATGGTGATGTCCTTTTTAGGTGCAAGGAAGTACACTGAATAAATACCCTTGTTTACCTGAAGGATAGGGACAGCTTCTATGGCGTCCTTTTCCAGAAGGGCTTCCACCTCTTGTATCAGGATTCGCAGATGGTCTGGCGTCAGGCGTCGTGCTTTGGGCCGTCTGAATTGTGGTGGTCGGATGAATTCCACACAGTAGCTGTGGGCGACCGTATTGAGAACCCACTGGTCTGACATTATCCCCTCCCATGCCGAAAGGAAAGATGTTAAGTGCTCCCCGACAGGGATGACATGGGAGGAGACATGGATCCGTAGGTCATTTCTGACCAGAGGCTGTGGTTCCACTGGAGTTGGGGTCTCTGCCTTTACCGCGCCACAGTCCCCTGGGTGGATAGTTGGCGGGGGTGCTGGATGCCTGTCCTGAGTACCAGGCATTTCCCGTATTATACAGTTTTGTGTGGAACGGGATTGGCCCTGAAACGACCTGCGGGAACCGCTTGCCCTCTGGGGGGAGGGCTTTAGGGTGATTAGAGCTGCTTGGGTTTCCGGCTTGAAACCCGAGTTCCAAAACCAAGCATGCCGTTTGAGCAGGGTGCCTTGAGCTAGCGATCTTCCCGCCGTCTCTGCAGCATCCAGCGTGTTGTTTAGTATTGTTGTATTGTGCCTGTCTGAGGTGAGGTAACTTGTGATGTCATGAGGAATGTTTATGTGTGGATGATGGAATATTCTGAGTGAGTGTTCTGTGTAGAGGGGGTTACAGCTGGCTGGCCCTGGGTGATGGGAGCCGGTGTTGTCACAGCTTATGTCCTTTATGTCTTCATGTGGATTTGTAACTAAGAACGTGGAAATAAACTTACCTGAGGAAATCTTAAAGAGCTTGCAACCTGCTTTTTAACAATGGCGACAAGTCGGTCTTTGGTAACCTACGTGCCACAAGCTGATGGACTGAGGACCCTGCTGCGGGGGGTGCAGGAAGGACAAGCTTCTGGAGAAGGACAACACCGCCCCCAAAAACTGAAAGTCCCATCAGCCAGGGTGCAGGGGGAGCCGGAGGATTAAAGCCCCATCTTTGGTGGGACCGGCGCACATAAGTAGTGGGCAAGCTGGGCCCCAGGGAGTCTTCAGGGAGAAGCCCTGACATGGCTCCCCAGAGCGCAGGGGCAGGAACAGGAATTGGGCCCCATTGCAGAGGGATCAGCTCCAGGAGCAGGAAGGAGGACTGCGTCTCAGGGTTCAGGGGAAGTCCAAGAAAGAGGCCCCTTTTTGGATGGGCAGCTCCTAAGTAGGAGGCAGAGCTCTGCCCTGGGGGCTGGAGATTGCGCTGGACCAGCAGGTGAAAGATAATACTGGCAATACTGGGAAATTGATGTTGAAAGCAAACGCTGTACCCTGGTCCTCCGTGAGATGTAATGAAGAGCTAGCCCACTGGGAGGAATGTGATGCTACTCTACTTTTTTTTAAGTTAGAATGGCAATTAAAAAAAAAGAGACGCTGCTCTGAGTTTGGGAAATGGATGTGAATTTGACATGAACAAGGAGGACTGTTTGCCTGACTACACGTCACTCCCATGTCTTGTGCACTCATAGCAATGGGGAGCTGTTGTTTTAAACGGTGTCCTTCTCACGAGATAATTGCAGGCTTTGAAGTTATGGGAGCCTGGCAGCACCGTCCTGTGCTTATGGTGCACATCATGTTTTTGGCTGTCTGAAACTCTGGTGATTTATGAGCCTTTTGTGGCGAGGTCTCCTGTGAAGTGAACGACCGTTGGCCTATGAAGCTCTGCATAGCCCTGCTGAGCAGTAGTGACTGATGATGTCACATATGCAGCAGGGGGAGATGGTGAAGCGTAGAATGTACTTTGGAATGTGCTATTGTTAGAGCCTCGTATTATAAGTGCTGTTTGCCCTGAGGATGTAAAAGGGAAAGTACTTTAAGGAATCTGACGTTTGGCAAGACGTGTCTTAGAAGGAAGGAAGCAAAATATGTGTGCAGCTATATTAAGGCGTGCCGTCTATTATGAATAAAGGATCTTTGTTGTGCACGTGATCAGGAAGCCCTGAGCAGCTAATCCCAGGGCTGGAAAAGTGCTTTCAAATGCGGAAACGAGCTCCAGTAAGTAGGGATTTCGTGACAGTGGGTATTGATGTCAAGTCCCTTTGGAATTGTTATTGGCGAGGTGAGGAGGAATGAATCGGATCCAAGAGACATGGTTTGTTTAGATGCCAAATGCTGTGGTCTGTGCTTGGCAAAAGAGACATTTTCGGCGTATTGTGATGCTGGCATGCCGCTCTGTCTCAGTTAGTGAGGCGACAGGTAGCGGCCAACAAATAAGGTGACATTTTTAGGTCATGACAGTATGGTGGAGTATAGGCTTGTGAAGAGAGTAACAACCATAATGTTGGGTAGTTTGGAACTTTAATATACCTATTTAAAACTGACAGAGCATTTTTGCATGTGCAGGATGGTGAGTGCCTTCGTGCGCTGTGAATCTGTAGAATGGGGGCACTGCGAGGATGCAAATGAGTTTGTGTTTATAGAAGATATACATGCATCTTAAACAGCGCTGTTCTGTTATGTAAATGGGTACATGAAACAGTGACAATATAGTGTGGTAATATGTTGTATTGAAGGGTATTTAGCATAATTCTTTTGAGGAATTGCAGGTTTCGAGTGCCAAGCACCATGGCACATGGACACTAATGTGCATAAATCGTTGATGTTAGTGTAAGATGGGTGGTATGTGTATGAGTGTGATGGCATTAATCATTTTGAGGATTTTCAGCTATATTGCACATGTCAGTAGAGCCTGTGTAAATGGCTATGGACTCATAGGTTCGCTTAAGAGCCTACAAATGGCTATGGACGTTTTAGTTCATAAAAGTGTTAGTTTTGGGGATTTTATTTACTATGAGCAACATGGTTTTGTATTCAAATGTGCACAACTCAAATGTTTTCAATGTGGTTTATGTATTGTTTACAGCATATGGTTGAAGCATTCTATGATTTTGGAATGCATGGTATGATGAATCTGACTCAGATAGGTTGGAGAGAGTCAGTGAGTGTTGGGTATTGGGTGAACTCACATTCAGCATGGAAGTGTTGCAGTGTGAAATGCAAAAGTGTTAGTTTTGGGGATTTTATTTACTATGAGCAACATGGTTTTGTATTCAAATGTGCACAACTCAAATGTTTTCAATGTGGTTTATGTATTGTTTACAGCATATGGTTGAAGCATTCTATGATTTTGGAATGCATGGTATGATGAATCTGACTCAGATAGGTTGGAGAGAGTCAGTGAGTGTTGGGTATTGGGTGAACTCACATTCAGCATGGAAGTGTTGCAGTGTGAAATGCATGGTTTTAATTGTTTGGGTAAAGTCAGTGGGGTATATGGTTTTCCTTACATTGTTTTGGTTTGGTTTGGGTAGTTACCTGTCGTGGTAAAAGTTGAACACCCATGCGATTGTTCTTGAGTGAGGTAGTGCCTCGACTCTTTCAATTAAGGATGTTAGGATTTTCTAATTTCATGTGAGGGGGTTGGTCTGGTTATAGGGGTTACCTGATTCCGGTAAAGGTTGAACAGCGATGAGGTTGTTCTGTGAGGGAGGTAGCGCCTCCTCTATGTTTTTTTTAATCCTTATCATCACATTGGACAGTAGGTAGCTGGTGTAAAAGGGCAAGCTGGGGACGCCTGGTAATGACCCGTCTGGTATTGAGTGTGGTAAGTCCTGAGATGATGAATAAATTGTTTTCTATGTTACTTGTGGCATTTATTGTGGATTTCGTTGTGTCCATGGGTTCAAAAGCTTGTTTTGGGTTAGGATGTTTTCCTTGCTATAAGACCGTTTAGTTTTTACCAGTCAATGATGTTGGCATTGGGAGTGCGTTGCCACTGCTCCCAATGTGTTTGGAAGGCTTGTACATCCTTGTCTGGTGTAATGAGTATGGTATTAAGACCATGGGTGTTTGTGATCTCGGTGATGTTGTATGTTTCCACTTTGTGAATCCCTGTTGGAGTGAGGTTGTGGTTGTCTTTTTGGAGGCTTTGAGGTGTCAGTTCTCTAGAGTGGCAGTCTAGAGGCCTGCTGGGGTTTCAGGGTGGCAGCCTGGATACCCGCGTTGTTGTAGGCGGGGGCAGGTGGTAGGAGGTGTAGCAGTCTTGTGGTTGTTCAGGAATGTAGGTGAAGTAGCCCAGTTTCAGGGTTGGCCAGGTCCTGGGGTGAGAGCCCAGTTGCTTGTTTGTGGCAGGAACAGGCAGATGGATGACAGTATTTTTGTTATTAGTACATGGAATGTAGTTTGTCAGGGTGTGATGTTTTGATGATTGGGTTTGGCCGTGGAAGTGTCTGTCTGCCAGTTGAGTGTTACTTGTGCGTATATCGTGGAAGGTGGTAGTTGTGTTGTTCTGGTATGTGACTTGTTCTGTGCATGTATGGTTTAGTAAAGGAGGGAGGTGTGTTGTATTGTGCCCGTCTGAGGTGAGGTAACTTGTGATGTCATGAGGAATGTTTATGTGTGGATGATGGAATATTCGTAGTGAGTGTTCTGTGTAGAGGCGGTTACAGCTGGCTGGCCCTGGGTGATGGGAGACGGTGTTGTCACAGTTTATGTCCTTTATGTCTTCATGTGGATTTGTAACTAAGAACTTGGAAATAAACTTAGCTGAAGAAATCTTAAAGAGCTTGGAACCTGCTTTTTAACAAGTATGTTTTGGTTGACCTACCTGCCCTCGGTAACGATGGCAAGTAACTTGGTTCTAGCGGGCTCAGGCACCTATTGGAGACCTTCCTGCAGTAGGTTCCCCTGTGCATCAGCATAACTAGCAAGCAGGTTCCACTGTGCATCGGCATAACTAGCAAGCAATGTAGTGTTGTTTGCTATATGCGTGGAAAAGGCAGCTGCCGTGGTGACTCGTTTTCCGAAGGCGTACAGCCTCTTCGACTCCTTATCAGGAGGTGCCTCTCCTATAGCAAGGAGTACCCCCACTCATTTTCGGGTGGTGGTAGCCAGTAGTGAATCAGAGGTGTCATGACCCTTAGTGTATGTAGGGTCAGTAGGCAATGAGCAAATTAATTTTTCCACCCTCAGATTTACTGCCCTAGTCTGGGCTGGTGTGATCAAGGAAGGAGACAGTCTCCTCTTGATGGAATTGAGAAGAGGTATGGCCTGGCTGGAGGGGGGCTTTTCTTTGAGGATATCCTGCACAAAGTCCTGTTCAGGCAAAGCCTCCTGGGTGGCTATTTGAAAGTATTCAGCCGCCTTCCTCAATATGGCGTTGAACGCCATCTGATCGTCCACTGGGGAAGCCTGGCGGGCCGGAGTGGAGGGAGGGGAATCCAAACATAGGACATCAGGGTTCTGGTCGTGAGTGGGGAGGGCCCATGGTCCTCCCAGTCTCCTGTGGGATCTGCCTGGTCATCCACAGTGTAGTTCCGTAGGAAGTTAGTATCCTCCTCCTCATCATAAATGTCCTGATAAGTGTCCATCTAATCTCATCTTCGGGATGGATGGAAGTGTAATCCTCCTGAGAAGGTCCTAATTTTCCTGGAAAATTAGAAACAGGCACAGGGGGAGGGTCCTCCCGAGCTCTCTTGGGGGTAGGTTGCTCTGAAAACGAGACAAACTTATCCAACCTGTCCATACACCCTTCATATTTTTCTCTGGTGCATCTAGATGAACCAGAAGGGTGGAAAATGTTCATTATCCTCCCTATGGCGCTGAAATGTGTCTCCCATAGAGCTAGACAAAGACACAGAACTCGCAAGCATCGGGGCACTGTCTTTCGACGTGTCCGTGGACCGCTCCTTGCACTTCGTCATCTCTTTAGACCTCACCTTCAGCCCCACTGCCGAAGCAATCCTAGCGATGCTTTTGGAGATGTTCGGCAAATCGGGGCGATGTGCCAGATAACTAGGAGGCCTAGCGGTAGAATTTTCTCCTAGCGGGGGCATCGGAGCGTCAGTTAAGCGCACTTCGACGGCCGTATGTGTTTTTGAGGTAGCGCCCTGTGGTTTAGAAGGCCCAGTCGCAAGACGCTGCTGCGGATGCAGGGAAGTCCATTGATCTTGAAGATCAGAGGATCCCGTAGAAATTTTCAGCGGTCCTGTTGGCGCTTTCGCCCGTTTCAACGGTACCATCGAAACCGGGGTTGGGGTTGTGTGTTTAGTGTGGCTTCGATCTCGTACGCACCTGTCGCTGGGTGTTATCCCCATAGCGTGACCTAGGAGTGGCCGTCGTGAGGTCGATGGCATCCGATACGGATACCTGGTCATCAATAGTACCTCCGTCACTTTCGGCGGGTGCGGCGGAGGGGGAAGAAGATCCAGCCCGCGAAATGCCGTAGGCCGCCCACCGCTTAATGCAGCGCTCCTTAAGCGTTTTAGGGCGCAGGAGTTTACAGGCCCCGCACCGCGCTTTGTCGTGGTCAAGGGGTAGACAATTATTGCACTTAGAGTGCTCGTCCTTCCTAGGATATCTGGCCCTGCAAGAGGGGCAAAACCTAAATGGTGTCCTTTCCATAGCGAAAGGCAATAAAGGCGATGACCAGACCTAGAGGGTAAAGAGGGGGAAAGAGAAGAGACATAGCTGAAAGGATATGGTCACCCCGACCCCACTTTCCCTTCTGTGTAGGCCCGGCCAGAAGGCCCGGCCACGTGGACGGCTCTGCCGCCGGATCGTAGATGTCGAAAGTCCACTGCAGTCTTCGGCGTAGTCCAGGAACCACCGTAGAAATGACTTTAAGGGAATAATCGACAAAGTATATAACAAGGTGATAACAATGTCTCTTATGAAAGAGCTCTGCAATAGGGCGGCCAGTAATCTGGGCGGAAAAAAACAATCTGAGGGACCTCGGCGCGTGAGGGATTTTGGGTAAACTACACGTCACGATAGGGATAGTGTTACATACACGCCTATGCCGACATCCCCTTTCAGTCGCGAAAGACAAGATGCAATTCTCCGTGGTTACCACTGGATGTCGGACCATATGCACAGCATGTGATTCTAAGCAGATTAACAAGCATCAGAAAAATGTTAATAAAAGTAACCAATCGCTGTCCAAGCGTTCTTGAGACAATCACATACCGACTTTCAGGGTACTGGTTCTGCGTCGGAATAGATTCAGGGAACCCTACAACCATTATGTTATTACGGCGAGTATTCCCCTCCAAATCCTCATTCTTCTCGCAGATTTCCTTCATTTCCTGCTGCAGTGTACCGATAGTCTGGGTCACTTCGGCGCTCGTATCTTCCAGTACCCCCACCTTGTGTTCAGCCTCCCACAGGCAACCCCTCTCCTTTTAAATACGCTCCTGCATGCGGTTCATTTTGTGTTGCATACCGTCTAGCTTGGTATTGACAGAAGCAAAAACGCTCTTCATCTCTGCCAGTATCAGACTGAGCTCCGTGGCCGAGCCTGCAGACTCTGCAGATGTAGTCGGGCCCCCACTGCCCTCTCCACCTCTTCCAGACCCACAGGGCGGTATGCCATCATAGTGCCGTTGCACAGCGCCAAGCCCTCCCTCTGGGTAAACTGCAGGCGCCCCTGACACTTATTTCCTTTAGCCATTCACAAACGGCACACCTCCACCACCAAGGGGCTCATGCCACCTCAAAGCAACCAGATGGGGAGCACCAAGCCGCAAAGCCTCCTAAAAAAACAACCAGCTCGCCTCTAGCCTCAGTTCAGGATTCAAAAGGCTTCAAAAGGGCCCACCCACCCTGTCACTGCACACAAAGAATGTCCCTAATAAATCCGGGAAACACAAGCTGGAGTCCAACAAAAAAGATGGTGAGAGATCCTCACACGCTCCCAGCCTAGAATCCAAGGCCTTCACCTGAGCGTGCCTGTTAGGGAGAATTCTCTGTTTAGGCTGAATTTCCTAACCTAGTGAGTCCCCCAGCAGCTTTGCTGGATTTCTGGAGTTTGTTTTTTCCATCCTGCCAAGAGTGAGACTCTTTTTCTCCCACTCTTGGACATGAATGTGTGTAATTCCTTTGAATGTCAATGTGTTCTATGGGCTATGGGGTCTTTTACTCCATAGGGTCTCATATGTTTTTCTATGTGTGTTACACCGCACCCTCCGTGCCGTAACACTGGGGCGTCCTAGCGGACTTCCATCATAGACTCCATACCCGGGGACTGACTACTGTCTCCCCGGGCATGTAAAGTCACCATTGGCTTTACTGGACCTAAATTTACTAACAGAACTAGTACAAACCATCCTATTGTGGACGTACTGGTAGGGGTAATTCGATTACTCCTGGGTCTGTTATTCGAGGGGGCACCGTCCTGTCCCCCCTCGTCGAGTTTTGGCTGGTGGCAGTGGAAACTACTTGTTATATTCGACCCCGAATATAACCCTATGGTGTTGGAGATTAATACCTTTTTCCCGTTAATCTCTAACATACCACCGGTTTACTTATCTTAAATAAGTCTATCGGATGGTATTTTCTGCCAGAACTCGGTTTGTAAAATGGCGTCTGTGTTCGTCTCTGTGACTCCTAAACCAAAGGTTGAGCCCTTTGTTCCACTTTTGGCGGGCTTCTGTACAGAGACCCTCCAAAGTGGTGCCATTCTGTCTGGGTTACCACAGGGGGTGTGGGAGGGGGTTTAGGCACCCTGGACTGAGTTGCCTTGCCAACTCCGGTCGCACTCTGGTGTGATTGGCCCAAGTGGTGAGCCTCCCCGCTCACCACTTAGCGTGTTTTGAGTGACAGCTAGGCTGAATGAATGGGGGTTTTCTGCATAAAAGCAGGGCTTTTGGGACTGGATCTTTAGAAGTCGCCACAGGACCGAAGAATCCGACGAGGGTAAAGCTGAGCCGACCTGCAATGACGACACCTCCGGTGGAGCCCTGCTGAACCGACTCACCACTTCCCGACGACAGAGGAGATCTCCCTGCCGGAGAGTCTCTTCCCCTGACTGGTGGGAACAACCAGTCCCCTTTGCTTTTTCTTCGCTCCAGGACGCAGTGGTCGAATTGCCCATGCAGAGCACCTCGGCAACCGGATAGCCACTACCCCTGTACCGCGACCAAAAGGTGGTGCCTTGTGACGGAGCACTCCGCGGCTGGTCTCTTCCCTGGTGGTGCAACGATCTTCAACTTTCCTTCGACGACGAGGACATCTCTTCTCTTGGCAAAGACCGGACGTGCATCCACCATCAGGAACAACTGCCCCTGCCGGAGCTGTCTCTCCACAAACAAGGTACCGTGTCCGCCTGGCTTCCCTTTCTGCCGGATAGAGTGAGGTGTCTTAATTCTCGCCTTTCCATTGGGTCGCCTCCAAGCGTTCTTTAACTTTCTGTTCTGAACTGGTCCAATCTTTCCATAACAATTTGCGATAAAGACTCGAAGCGCATTTCCACTGAGACACTTTTGGGACACATCGCCTTGCCTCTCTCCGAGTGGGCCTGGCCTCTGAACTTTGGAATCTACAGTGGTTCTTGTCTTCTTGCCTTGCATCTTTGTTCTTACAAGTATTGGTATCGAGTTGATTTCTTAACCCGCCTTTTCTCTCCCGTCCTAACGAATACTAGAGTGACATCTAGGTTAAAGCATACACCTCTGTCTGCAAATAAGTGATGCCGTTGAACCTAGACTTGTCGAACTATTGTTAGGGGGATTGATCTATTTCTTCGTATAGTAATTGTGATTGAAGTTGTTTGCCGTAATAGTGCCAGAGTGTTTTCTATAGATGTGTTGTTATAAATAAATATCTTTATATCTTTACACCGAAGCCTTGTCGCGTGTTTGCTTATCTTACTGTGTAGAATTGCCCTATTTTGTATACTCCACATACTGTCTAACTCTTCTTGAGTGAAGTCTGACTGCTCAGCCACAGCTACCAAGTGAATCTGTGTGGTACAGACTGCTACCAAGTGGGTTTACTGCCAAACACCTGTAGTCCTAAATCTTTTGCAGTGGTCCCAGAGGGAACTGCACAGGTTTCCGCCTAACAGTGCCCACTCCACAAATGCACTAGCTGACAGCACTGCTGCCCGAGGGCCTCAGATGCTCACTGGCCCACATGTGGTCTTCTCTTCACATGAAAGGCTCCGGAGTGATTACACCTCACTCTTGGTGTTATGAAGATAAAAACACATGATGACAAAAATGTATATGTTTGGTGTATACAGTTATAAGATAAGGTACATAAGCTTTCAGCAATGTTAATGCAATGTTATTCAATGGGCTGTGTTGCGTGTTCCAAAAAAGAACTAGGCTGATGTACCATGTTTGGTTCTGTGAAGAATGTTAGGTTTTGAAGAGAAGGACTGTTGTGATGAAAGGAAAGGCTTGGGGCTACTGGAGTTAGTACTTAAATAAAGAACTGAAAACTTACCGTGTCCGGAGGATCATTAGAACGTAATGCTGGTGACGAGGATCCAGCAAGTCCAGCAGCCCCAGCCGGTCGTTTTGCAGGAGGATCTTGTTAAGATAAAAGTTGAAGACTGAGTTGTTACGTGGGCCGTGAAAGGCGCATCGCCGCTCAGAGCCGTGAAAAGTGCATTGCGTCCAAAGCTAAGGTACGCGCTTGCATATGCATCTTGCCAGAGCGCTTCCAAAGTGAGGAACAGTCGTTGTGGGTGTGCCTCTCTGATGCGTCACACTTGCCAACCCTACCGATTTAGGCGCTAGGATACCGCTTTTTAAGCAGTCCTAACGCCTACCGATTTATTTGTATTTTTTTTACATTTGTTTTTCTTTGCCCAAGCCAGCTCGGGGAAGTCTTTCAAGGGCTCCCCCGAGCATAGCGGGAGAAGGTGCGGCATGCAGGCTTTTGATGTCAAAGGCACCCACGGCGGTGGGCTAAATGCGCCCCTCCGCCGCGGGTGCCTTTGACAAAAGGCGCCATTAGCCCCCCACCACGCCAGCTCGGGGGAGTCTTTCAAGGGCTCCCCCGAGCTGGCGTAGTGGGAGAAGGTGCGGCATGCAGGCTTTTGATGTCAAAGGCACCCACGGCGGTGGGCTAAATGCGCCCCTCCGCCGTGGGTGCCTTTCACAAAAGGTGCCATTAGCCCCCCACCACGCCAACTCGGGGGAGTCTTTCAAGGGCTCAGAAGGCGTGGCAGGCGCCTCATTGTCATTGAATGCACCCATGGCGGCAGACTCATTCAATGACAATGGGCTGCTCACGCGCCCTATTCCTATCATTACCTCCTCGCCTGACTATTTTTGAAACTTTAAGATTCCTACAGATTTTTGGTCACAGAATGTTGGCATGTATGATGCGTCCACAGTGTGAGGGACAGCACATCCAGCACACTGTGAATGGCGAGCGGTTAGATGAGGCCAATGCATTGAGAGCTGCATCCCCAAAGTGAGTTTACTTACGGTGCTGTGATTTAAAACAATATGAAAACAAAAAGAGCTGACAATTTTCTCAACACGAACAAAGTCTTGCAAGACTTTCCGGCTGCCATCTTAACGTCAGGCAACTCTGCAGACACTGCTATGCGCACCAGTGTGCTCCACCATAGCAAGGTCAGGCGCTTTATGTGGATATAAGTGTGCATGATCTAAACATGAATTTTTGCAAATGCTTTGAGTTTAACTGTGTCTAAAGAGATCAAATGGATACTTGAAAGATATTAAACAGGAATTTTGTCAAGCACATTGATTTTGGAAGTACCCAGCTGTTGTTCTGACTAGTCCTTGAGTGTGGAGTTATTCAAACAGTGTTTACGGTCCAAATGGTGTTTGGTACACAGAGTTTTAAAAAAATGACTATATCTGGGCCTGTGCTATTTCTGGTACACCTGGGTGAGCATAATGTTAAGTGGGCAGATTAGAAGATTGCTTTATGAGGTAACTGCATGGAGTATACGGGAGTAATTTTGCTGCAGTCCGCAAGGGCTCCCCGTTGTATCACTGACTGGGACTAGAGGGTCAAACGATATTAAAAAAAACTTCCAGAGTTGCTGACACAAGAAGCAGAGGGTCTATCAATTTTTGGGCACAGCTTATTGAAGTTGGATAAGCATTTAATTGCTAAGGAAAATAGATTCTTAGCGAGATACCTCTTCGCTATAAAGTATCAAAAGATTGGAGAGACAATTGAAGAATTTGTTACTGTACTTCGTGGTTTGGCAATTAAGTGTGACTATACCCATTGCAGAGATTAACATATTAGGGATCAGCGAATGATTCGATGTGCTGATCACAAGATTAGGAAAGCTTTGCGGTGAGAAGGAGCAAGTGGCATGGACTTTTCATTAGAGAGAACAATTGAAATTGCAAAAATGGTGGAGCAGACAGAGAAGAGCATTAAGGCTTTGGATACAGAACCTGCTTCCGGCTGTGCAAACACTGTTGACCAGAACACATATTGGAAGTCACAGAACAATAAAGAAGAAACTAAACAGGGTATCAAAAAGAAAGTGGATTTTAAGCAAAAGGTGGAAGGAAGACCTTTTGTAAAGAGATGTTATAGATGTAGGAAACCTGATAATTTGGCTAGCGATAAACAGTGTTTTGCACATCATGTGATATGCAAGGAATGTGGGAGAAAGGGTCATATGGCTTCATGTTGCAGGCACTGGAACAAGCTTGGTAATGTTAAATTGGTAAAATATTGTACAAGATTTTGGCAGGATGAAGACAGTGATGGAGGTGAAGAAGTGTGTGTGGTAAATGCTGTTAATACAATGCCTAAATAAGTTAAACCCCACGCAGAGATATCAGTGAAAACTGTACCAGTGAATTTTCTGATAGATAGCAGGGCTGATTATACCCTTTTAAATATGGAAACGTGGAAAGTGAAATGTAATTGCTCTGATCTACAAGAGGCAGGTGTGGGTGCACATGTTTATGGGCACGTTCCCATCAACATAGTGGGAGAAGTTTGGGCTCAGTTCAGGTACTGTGGGAGTTGCGCCCAAGCAATGGTAAGAGTTACATCGAAAGGGTGGGAATTTACTATCATGAGATTTGATCCTGATCATCCCTCGCAGGTGATTGTTGTGCAGAGGGTACCGGGTTCAGTGGAATCTGTTCAGATGAGGGAGACAAAGGTGGTGGAATTGTTTCCAGAGGTCGTTGCTGAGAAAATGGGATGTCTCAAAGGATTTGGACATCTGATTAGATTGAGACCTGGGGCGGTACCAGTGAGGTCGAGAGCATGCACCATACCACTTGCTTTACGGGCCGATGTGTAAAATGAACTTATGTAGATGAGGAATGAGGACATAATGGAGGAGACGGATGCAGCATAATTGATAAGCCCCATTGTGGCTGTGTGCAAGCCTAATGGGAGTTTGAGGCTGTGTATTGATCTTAGGGGTCTTAATAAAAGTGTGAAGCCAGATAGGTTTCCTCTCCCCAAAATTGATGACTTGCTGGTGAGGCTCCAATTTTTTCAACTCCTGATCTGAAAGCATCTTACCACCAAGTTAAGCTACGCCCTGAATTCATGGACCTAACTGCATTCATAACACCTTTTGGCCTATATCGATGTAAAAGGATGCCGTTTAGATTGGTGTCTGCTTCAAGTGTATTTCAAAGGGTTATGAACAAGTGGTTGAAGAGGTTGTCAGGGACATGTTGCTATCAGGATGATATATTCGTGTGGGGGAAGAAAGAGGAGGAACATGATGAGTGACTGAAAAAGGTGTTAATGAGGATAGCAGATCAGGTTTGAATATCTCGGCAGAGAAATGTAAATTTAAGGTTGCTAAAGTCCAGTATTTGGGACATGAGCTATCGGCAGAGGGAGTGAAACCAAAATATGCAACCTTAGATGCAATAATGACTATGAATGCCCGAAGGGATAAAATGGAATTGTCATCATATCTGGGGTTGGTCGAATTCTATGGGAAATGTATCAAGGATTAGGCTCAGAGGACAAAAACCATGAGAACGAAACGTGAGAGATTTGTATGGTGTGAAAAGTGCAGTGAAGAATTTGAGAACATAAGAAATGATTTGGTGAGAGCACCCATCCTAAAGGGATTTAAGGATGATTTGAATTTTTATTTATTGTTCATTGTTTTGGGTTATATAAACCTTTACAAAAGAAACTAGAGAAAACATTACTTTATATTTAAAAAAAACACATACAAGCATAAAACAAGTAAAAGAATAATTAAAAAAAACATCTGTTTCTCAATTCATACTAAATATACATCATTGCCTAATAAGAGAACGTTATAGATATTTCAATCTACAACCAAAACAACTAAAACAGCATAGATTTCCGTCATCTAAAAAAAAGCACACACATTCCTCAGATAAGTAACCACTCTAATATTTAAATTATCTTCACAGTTGTTTAGCATCCTTGTCCAGATGAAGTCCCTATTTACATTGGCAGTATCATGTACATATTTTGAAAAATACCTTACCCTTGCGGACTTTAGTGTCGGACATACAAGTAAAACATGTTGCAATGATTCAACCATGCCTTCGACTCTACAAAATCTACACCACCTCCAATCGTCTGAGTAGTTATTTCTAATGACATTAATTTGATTTGTTAATACAACGTTAAACCTGAAACACATATAGTCATTTCTGATCTGTTTACTGGGATATTTGTGCAAATATCTTTCCATAGTTGGGTTCCATTTATAGATAGAGCAGGCTTGCTGGTACAGTGAAGATTCTGCAATTTGTTCCTTAGTATTTAGCCAATCAAAGCCCATAACACTCTCTTTCACCCGCAATGGTTTATTCTTTCAGGAGGTTACAGATATACCCAGCATTTTCAAACAATTAAAAGTCTCCATAGTCAGAATTTGAGTAAACGGATTTCCAGTATCCTGCCCCACACATGAATACAATGACCCTTCAATCCGTGCGTTACACTTCCTCTACAGAGCTAATCTTTTCCATTTCACATTTGCAGCCAATGAGTTTAGTCCGAATTCATATCTAACCAGTTCCCCTGGTATACATTTTGGAATAAAATAAAGAACTGTTTTCCATATGTAATTCTCAATTTAAGACAGGTCGGCCTCCCAGCTAATGGGTTGAAATTCAGCACCATAGGTCAAGTGGGGGATCATTTTTTTCAAGTAAAATTCCCTGAGTGGAGCCATTGTAAATTTACCATATTTCATCTCTAGTGCTCTCATTTGCCGAATGCCGATGTCCACCTTTAATTTTAGTTGGGACTTGAATAAGGATCTCGAATTCGTACCTGAAATTATGAACCCCAAGTATTTGAATAAGGGCTTTGCTTTTAACTTATTGTTACCACATATCCAAGTGTAGGAGTTCTCCTTTTTATTGACTCTACCAAGGCGGACTATCACAGTTTTAGAGGGATTCATTTTTAGTGAAATTCCCTTAATAAAATCCACAAAGGCTATTAATAATCTTTGTAGACCTACCTTGGTAGTATCAATAAGTAGAAAGCCGTCAGCGTAAGTCATCCACGCCAGATGAATGTTCGCAATTCTGGGAGGAAGAAGGCCTTTCTCTGACAAGGCCACACCCGCACCACTTACATATAAATTAAAAATCATAGGTGCCAACCTACACCCTTGGCGGAGACCATTGCAGATTTTTAGTTTTTTTGACAGATTACCTTCTGAGTCCAGTCTTACCATGACACCAGTGCATGACACTATGTATCATCAAGCCCCCACAGTCAGTCCCAGTATGTTTCCTAAAGCCAGTCTTTCTCAAATCCAAAATGTTATTTTTTTCAATCCATATCTGGATATCTCTTAACACCAACGATGTAAATAATTTAGATTCAGGGTCTGAAATGGAGATGGGTCTATAGCTTGAGGGACATTGACAAGAACCCTTCTTAAATATGGGTACAATTATGGACACCCTCCACGATTGAGGGATGGTTCTTGTAATTTGCATATTGTTGAATAAGACGAGCAGTATTTTCCCCAAATCTCAGGGTTCCTCTTAAATGTTTTATTGGGTAGATTGTTAGGACCAGGTGCCCCTGAGTTTTTAGATTTCTTTATTGAGTCAACAATGTCCCTCTCACTATATTCCAAAAGCCAGGGCAAATTACTTTTCCAGATTACCACAGGCTCACTGCATTTATTTCCATACAAATTAGCAAAGTGACCCAACCACAGACTTTCGTTTATGGGATTCAACAGTACATTTTCTTGACTCCTATCCATGTTATTAATTAGACTCCAGAAGTTAGCCGTGTTAAATCCTCTCAAAGCTTTTAACATGTCTTCACCGTCTCTTTGTGATCTTAGACTACGATGCTGTATGGACCAGTTTTTATATCTCCGTCTTATTTTTTTCTTCATAGCTAATATACAAACAGTACAGTTCCCCGCTTTATTAATGTTGCGTATGTCCTTCCTCATATTAGGTCTGTGTTCCCAGACTTCTTTATCAAAGCTATGGATTTTATGACTCATATCCATCTTTTTCCTACTAAATAACATCTCCAGTGCCTGCAATGTCCTACTGATGAAGTCAGTAAACTGGATGGGGGAATATAGCTCAGCACGTTGATAGTGTGTGTAACTTTCATGATCTTTAATCAGTAAAGCATAGAATTTAGCATTTTTTTTCTCAGACCATCTTATTCTGTTGCCTGAACAGTTTGACTCAAGACCATATTTGTAGGTCCTGTTTTCCATTGATTGAGTAACAGAATGAATTTCAATGGTGAGCATACAGTGATCACTAAGTTCATTTCCTTTGCACTCAAACTTCCCTGAGAGTTTAAAGAGATCACCTGAGCAGAAGATGTAATCAATGGTAGACTTACAATCTCTCGCTTTCCAGGTCGGGAGGTTGTTTATAAACATTTCCAACCCCCGCACCTCCACAAAATGTGTCCAAATCCTGCCCCGCAATTTGGGATTCCCTCCCAAAAGATCCAGGGACGTAGAGTCAGAGATGTAGAGATCACCCAATAAGGAATCGTCCAGGCAGTCTGCATTTAGGTCGCCTGCAATTACAATGTGCCCACCGGGATTTACTTCCAACCAGGTGTCAATTAAGGACCCGAGTTTCAGGAGTTCTTCACCAAGTAGTAGGTCAGATTTTTCTGCCGGATTCCAATAAACATTGATGAACAAAAAGGCTGTATCAATGGTGTTGAACATCAAATTGTATCCCACTACTAAAAAATGATGAGGAAAATACCACTCCCCTGTAACTCTGGGCTTATTAACGTTCTTTATGGCGGTGATAAGACCCCCCTTTGGACGGCCCACTCTACCTCCCTGTACACACAAAGATGAAACCGTTTAACCCTCCCAGCATAGATGCACCCTTGCCCACGATTCTAGGATGAAAACAAAATCTTATTTTGACAGTTCCTTCATTAAAATCACATTGTGTAACAGGTTGGTTGAACCTCCCTAATTCCAACTTAAGGGTGTTCGAGTTTTTGACCAGCTAGAGGGACTTCAATTGTTTTAGTGAGTCAATAGACTCACATAGAGATAAGATAACTATCTCCAGTCGTGTTTGTCTAGGTTATCATCACACTTCAGTCCTAAATTGTCCCCCTGCAATGGAGGTTGTTCCATCGTGGAAGTATTGTAGTTAGATTTCCTGTTTGTAGTAGGCGTAGTGTGTACAAACTCAAAGATGTCAAAGCCCCTACATTGTAGCTGCTCTGCCTCTTTTAGTAATAGATTTCTTACCAGTGGTGATGGAATCACCAACCTTACATAATCTAGTCTATCCCTGTGAATGTAGTCCACCAACTCTATGTCTGCAGATTAAATCAGATTTAGTTCCTTAATTTGGCTAAATAGGGATAGTATGTAAGGCCTATTCAGGGATATATTACCCAAGTCCCTAAATAGGGTCGTTAGAACAAGCCCAGGTAGTTCAGGCCTAACAGGCTCCCTTAGTTCCAGGGCACGCACACCCTGAATTAGTTCAGAACCCCCACGCTCATTTCCCTTCTTCAGCTCATTAGTTGCCCCATTACCTCTGCCAGTAGTTGCCAAGTTACCTCTGCCTATACCCGCACAGTAATCCTCATATGTTCCATCTGTCTTATTATCGGTTGCCTGTCCCGTCAGAGGTAGCCTTATTTCATGTGAGTGCCTTTCATTGAGGACCCTAATTATGGTCTGGTAAAGCTCGTCATCCTTGAGAGCCTGCCCCGTTACTGGACCATGTACTGTACCTGGCAAATTAAGACCTAAGTGATCATTGTCACTTGTGTGTTTGATAGCCAATCCATTTAGTCCCGTCGGGACTTCTAGTTCAGAAGACTCTTTAACCAAGTTTGCAGTGTACCCTCCCCATTGCCCAGATCTACTATTGGCCGTATGTGTTATGTTGGGGAAACTACCCATCAGACCAAAGGGGTCATTACAGTCAGAGATGCCATCAACCTTAGTGACCATGCACCCACCCTGTGAGTCGGATGGATTATTAGTGGTTCTTGCTGATTTTGAGTTAGCGGCACTTCCCATAAATTCAGCTTGTACAGATCGGTCAGTGGCGCAGTGGCGCCACTGACCGATCTGTATAAGCCATGCCATGGCTAAGCCATGTATAAGCCATGTATAAGCATAAGCCATGCTCCCCAAGTGTTGGTTATTATTTGAGTTGGTGGAGTAGTTTACACTACCCATAAATCCTGAGGGGACTTTCCCATCAGTTAGTCCTAGGCTCAGATTTTTCTTAAAGCCACCATGCTGGTCCGGTGTGTAGGCGCTGATAGTACCGACCTTTTCAGCACGAACCTTCCAGTCAGTACTCCCCAGACTTGAGTTTACAGTAATGCCCACCCGGGACCTCACAGGTATGGGGATCCCCCCAAAGTCCTCCCCCGAGATCGTCTTACTCTCTGTCATGACTGACCCATGACTAATTGTTTTCATACCGACATCCCCCCTCGTTTGAATAAAAGGGTCAACAGTATTAGGATTATTTGTTCTTGCATTAAATATTTCAAACATATCATCACTCTGAGTCTGTTTTTTTCTTTTTCATGATATCACCTAAAGGCAAATCTCCCACCGTGTATACACTCTGTGTGGATTGTTCTTTAAAATTGTTAACATTCAAAAGCATCCCTTTTGCCAATTCTTTATCATGTTTTTTTTTAGATTCTGAAACGACCATAACTTCATCACAGTCCATATCACAATAATTCAGAAACTTTCTCGAAGTGTTCTTATTTGCCCAAGTATTTTTGTTATTATTTTTTTTCCCTAATTTAGCTAACTTTTTCCCTTGTCTTTTAGACATTTTTGTCTCAGGAGTTGCCTTTTCTGTCACTTTCCGCGGTGCACTCACCGCTGAGTCTGATTTTGCTGCCTCAATCAAATCATTGTCAATTTTTTCCTGATCTGGCTCGATTGTGTCTTCCTGTGTTGAAGTTATGACAATAATCTCTTCAGGAGTCGTAACCGAGCCAGAACAAGGGCCATTTTGTACATCCACATTCTTCTGCTTAGTCAGGCTAAACTTTTCAATCATTAAGTTACTCATTGATTGCGCAAATCTAGTTGGTAATAACAATATTTCAGATGCCAAACCCTTAATAGCATCTGTTTGCTTGCGTGATTCAGCCAGCAAAATCCTATTAAATAGACTCATCATTACCAAGAAATCAGTAGGTATCACATCTATGTGGTTACTTACAGGGTTCCCAACATCAATCTTGTCCTGCACTGGTAAGGTATTAGGACAGTCCATTATGTCATCATAGTTGAAGACACTTGGGACATGGTTTTCCTTTTCCTCACTTTGGAACAAGACTTCCTTACAAGCATCCAAGTTTAGTGGTTTAAGTGACATATCATTGTTCATGTCTTCTTCCCCAAACAGCAATTGGGAACGATCCATAACTTCATCCCCTGCTTCTCCATATTAGAGCAGTCTTGCGCGCACTGTAGGCCTCCTCATCACCCATCTCCGGCAGCGGCATCACCGCGATGCGCGCAAGACTAGCCCTTCTAGTACTAACTGCTGCAAAGAAGTCAGCCCCCGCTTCCTTGCGCAGTATCGGGAGTTTGTTCCTTCTCATATTAACGATGTTGGTAAGGTAATCAAATACACAAACACTTGCGCGGGTAAGCTAAACTCACCAATATTCAGATGGAGTCCACCCCCACCGCCGCCAGCCGAACAGCCCAACAGCCACACTTCTATGCACTTCGGTTGTGCGTGCGAGATGCGCGTGCACCAGTGCTTTTGAGGAAGTGGGTGTGGGTAGAGGGCGGGCAGGAGGCGAAACAAATGGGCGGAACTGCAAGAAGAAACATGAAGTAAGTATCGTGTTGTAGCAGACACTTTCTTATCAGCAACAAGACCCGCGGGAAACCCGCGGTCTTGTACAAATGAGTAAAGATGGTAATCACCCAAATAGAGAATCCAAAAAAGGCAGTCCAAAAAGGCAGTCTTGTTTAAGGCGCGTTTCGCGCGTTAGGCAGCCAGACGAATTTCCTCTTGCCGACGACAGTCCAAGAGATGGCCGGTAAAACAGGAGTAACAGAGCTCCCAGCCCAACAGCCACACTTCTATGCACTTCGGAAGCGCACGCGAGATGCGCGTGCACCAGTGCTTTTGAGGAAGTGGGTGTGGGTAGAGGGGGGCAGGAGGCGGAACAAATGGGCGGAACCAAATAGAGAATCCAAAAAGGCAGTCCAAAAAGGCAGTCTTGTTTTAGGCGCGTTTCGCGCGTTAGGCAGCCAGACGAACTTCCTCTTGCCGACGACAGTCCAAGAGATGGCCGGGAAAACAGGAGTAACAGAGCTCCCAGCCCAACAGCCACACTTCTATGCACTTCGGATGATTGGAATGTGAAATTGTACACTGACGCAAGTGAGAGCGGACATGGATGTGTATTGATGCAAAGAAAAGGGAATGATCTGCATATGATTGCCTTTGCGTCACAAGTTCTTAAGGAGGCTCAGAGGCGTTATCCTGGTTTTGAGAGGAAATCCTTGGACAGTGTATGGGGAATTGACACAGTCCACCAGTTTGTGTGGGGAACAAACATTGTTGTAGTGACTGATCACAAGCCTGTGGTGGGCATTTCTGAAAGGAAAGGTTTGGATGGAGTTTCAAGGAGGATTGTCAGGTGGATTACTTCTCTCCAGGGGTCGGACAAGGAGTTAAGACACGTGAAGGGTGAGCTAAATGTTATTGCTACTACTGTATGTATCTATGAGATGACCTCACAAAAGCACTTTACCTAATGTTTTGTAAGTAACACCCTCTACTATCTACCTGCTGTAACCTGTGTAACATGTATACTATGTACCAAGTAAGCCTACTTTCAGCACCACGATGCCCCTGGGCAGATGTGCGCTATACAAATCCAAATACATAAATAAATTGCTGATGCATTGTCTCGCAATCCCAAAGAGGTGAATGACATTGTGAAGTTTGAGGAAGAAGGCAAGGTATTTGTGAACAGTAAGGTTGCCAAGGAAAGTGACTGGAGAGAAGAAGTTGACAAGGATATAGTTTACAAGACGGTGCAAAAAGGTAATGGCTGGAAGGTTTAGAATGAATCTTAACCTCTGGCATTGCTCTTGGGCAACCCTCCAGACCATCGTTCTTCACCTGCCAAGCCATTACAGAAGGGGTAAACCCATATGCAAATCAGGCTTGGTCCAACCCCAAAATGGGCAGTCCAGCCCGAACTGCTAGGTAACATCCCTTCTGCATGAGACCGCAAGCATCCCCAAACATGTTTCAGCTTTGTTGGGCCTCATCACTGAGGAGTAGCTTGGGTCTCTAGGCCCAGCAGGCACGGCACCCATGTCTAGGCATACCCGTCCCACTCAGGGTGACAAAGCAAAAACAAAGAGGAGATGGCTGGAAAGTTTAGAATGAATCTTAACCTCTGGCATTGCTCTGGGCAACCCTCCAGACCATCGTTCTTCACCTGCCAAGCCATTACAGAAGGAGAAAGACCATATGCAAATCAGGCAAAAGGGGCAGTCCAGCCCCGAATTGCTAGGTCACATCCCTTCTGAACGAGACCACAAGCATCCACAAACATGTCCCAGCCTTGTTGGGCCTCATCAGTGAGGAGTGCTTGGGCCTCTAGGCCCAGCAGGCATGGGACCCACGTCTGGGCATACCCGTCCCACTTGGGATGACAAAGCAAAAACAAAGAGGTGATGGCTGGAAGGTTTAGAATGAATCCTAACCTCTGGCATTGCTCTGGGCAACCCGCCAGACAATTGTTCTTCGCCTGCCACGCCATTACAGAAGGGGATAGACCATATGCAAATCAGGCTTGGTCCAACCCCAAAAGGGGCAGTCCAGCCCGAACTGCTAGGTCACATCCCTTCTGCACGAGACTGCAAGCATCCCCAAACATGTTTCAGCCTTGTTGGGCCTCATCAGTGAGGAGTAGCTAGGGTCTCTAGGCCCAGCAGGCACGGCACCCATGTCTGGGTATACCCATCCCACTAGGGGTGACAAAGCAAAAACAAAGAGTTGATGGCTGGAAGGTTTAGAATGAATCTAAACCTCTGGCATTGCTCTGGGCAACCCTACAGACCATCGTTCTTCGCCTGCCAAGCCTTTACAGAAGGGGAAAGACCATATGCAAATCAGGCTTGGTCCCACCCCAAAAGGGGCAGTCCAGCCCAAACTGCTAGGTCACATCCCTTCTGCATGAGACCACAAGCATCCCCATGTTTTTGGTTTACAAGACAGTGACACAATATGTTCAGGTGGGATGGCCAGTAGAGGAACTGGATGAAGAGTTGAAGAAGTACAGGAGAGTAAACAAGAATTGAGTGTGGAGAAAGGGATATTGTCGAGGGGAGAGCGATTAGTTGTGCAGGAGGGAATGAGAAGAGTAGTGTTGGATAACGCTCACGAGGAACACTTTGGTGTCAGCAAGCCAAAAGGTCTAATTCGGCAGGCTTTTTGGTGGCCTGGGATGGATTGTGATATTGAGTTATTCTTGAAGGGGTGCGAGGCATGTTTGGATAGTGATAAGGCGTTATGTACCAGGGTGCCACTTATGAAGATTGTGGAGCTGCCCAGTTCAGTTTGGGATGTGGTGGCAATGGACATTTTGGGTCCTGTGTCTTTTCCGGGAGCCTTCGGTGCATATCTAATTGTTGTCAAAGTGGCCTGAGTGTCATGATCTCTGCTTCCAAAAGGTCAGGGTTTTCCCAACTCCCTTGGAAGCAGATCCATAACCCAGGTTCCGAGGGCCAACCAGTCCCAATTGGGACCTTTTGGACCCAGTCCTGGCGCCAGTGGCACCAGGCTCATAAATGTGCCCAGTCCCAGCGCTGGAAGCGCCGGGCTCATGATGCTTGGGTGGACTTACCTGCAGCAGACCATGCTGCTTACTTGCCTGCCAGCTGAGCCTCTGATCCTCTTCTGTTTGGAACTACTTTTCCTGTTGGGTGGGGCAGGAGCCACTCCCTAGATTCAGAACACTGGAACTCTTCTGGAAAGCAGGAACTCTTTTCTTACCTAGGCGTGGCTGTGGAAGGAGGCACCTAAGCACTACAGGAGGCTATTTAAACCACACCCGGTGGATGAATCTTGCTTTGCGTTATTCTGCATCCTCTGCAGCAGAACGCTCATCGTGTCTTCTGCATCGGATCCTGGGCCTAAGGAAAAAGGCTTACCATCCTGAATCCAGTCTTCAGCAACACCTATAAAGACAAGAAAGAACAGGTTAGCATTCCGGCATCTGAAAGACAAAGGCTTACCTACTCTTTGTGCGCTCCGGAGGTCTTCACACTGCATTCCGGCATCTGAAAGACAAAAGCTCACCGACTCTTCGCACGCTCCGGAGGCCTTCGGCGCTGCATCCTGCATCTGAAAGACAAAACAAGGTGCGTTTAAAGACATTGGGGAACTTTGATACTCACGTGCCATTACTCCTTTCCACATCAACCCCAGTGGGTATTCCGGCACCCTGCAGCCGCTCCGAACTCGTACCTGCAAAATAAAAGACAGTTAGAGCGCATCGTGAAGCAGGCAACAAGCGCTTACTTACGTGCTTCCAAGCGCTTCTATTCATCATACGGACTCCATCTTCAACTCACTTCAGCCCGTCATCCGCCATCGCCGGAACCTGCAAAACAAGAGACATCATTGCTAAAGACTTTAAAGACAATAGAATTACTCGAAACTTACCGTTCGTGCAGTAAACGACGGACAGCAGTCCTCTGAAGTCAAGAGGCCTGCGCTACCGATCCAGTGAAGAAACTGGTTACAGCACCCTGCCCCGAGGCAGATGGAGAGCTCGGCATTCACTTACCTAAGGTGAGAGCGTTAACCTTTGGGGGTCTACAGGAGAGCAAAAAAGGGAAGAGATAGGGACACCCCAATAACCCCAGTTCATTAATCCCATATTTTCTGTCTGCAGACATCTTACTCTTGAAGTCAGGCATACAGTGCACAGAGGTCCAGCCCAAAGAGCCAACCGGGTGCTACACATCACCTTTGAAGATACGGTAGTCGCCCAGTCAAGACCGGCGCCTCTGCGAGAATCAGGTGAGCGTTATAGAACGCAAAGCCTACCGCAAAACTCTCGCCCAGGCGCTATGGAAACCTCGGATACTGACCATCTAGCCCGGTTACTTGGGGAACTAAGGGCAGAAGTGCATGCAGCTCGTCAGGAAACGAATGCTCTAAGAAGGGAACTAATTATTTCCAAGGAGAGAACAGACGGTCTTGCTAGACAATTGCTACAGTCACAAGCCGGACAAACCCCGTTACCCGCATCAGGGGCAAATCTTCCTTCAACATCCTCTATGAATCCAGTGCAGATCAACCTACCTGGGAATGTACCTCTGGCTCCGCCCGAACGATTTTCTGGTGACCCAAAGAGGTTTGCAGTATTTATCAATCAGTGCCGGTTGCACTTCTTATGCCGGCCAGCAGCCTTTCCAACTGATCAAGCTAAAGTAGCTTTTGTACTTTCGTACCTTAGTGGCAATGCGGCAGACTGGTCGATCCCTCTAGTTAATCAAGATGATCCGGTTCTCCATGATTTTCAAGCCTTTCAGCTTAGTATGGAAAAACTGTTCGCAAGACATTCACAGGGGCAGGCCTTGGACAATGAGCTTCTTTCGTTGCGACAGGGTAATCAAGACCTTTTGGCTTATATTGCATCTTTCAATAGACTAATAGTGGAAACTCAATGGCCTGAGGACAAAAGGATTACGCTGTTTTACAGAGGTCTACGTGGAGAGCTCAAAGACGTTTTAGCCCAAGTAGTGAATCCCCCACAAGACTGTTCGGATTATATAGACTTGGTCGTTCAAATAGATCATAGACTGCAGAAAAGGAAGGCCGACCGTTCCAAGTTTGATGCTCGAGTATTTTCCAAACCGCCAACTCCTTCCAAAGGAGTAGACTCCGGGGAACCCATGCAAATCGGGGGTCTGAAAGGTCCTCTAACACAAAAGAAGCGGGAAAGGAGAAAACAGTTGCAATTATGCCTATATTGCGGAAACTCAGGGCACTTTCTTCGAGACTGTCCGGTGAAACCTGCCAAGAAGGCAGTAGGAGCTGCAGTTACCAAAGTTACAAACTCTGAGCAGGGAAACGACCTCGCCCGACAAGAATAGAGGTCCTCTTGCCGAGCGTGAAAACCAGTTCCGTGACCTCGCATTTCGTGATACCTATGGTCCTCATTAGCCCTGATAATCCGGATCGATTACATGCAATTGAAGCTTACGTCGACAGCGGTGCCATCGGCAATTATGTGGATCATGAAATGGTTTTGAGGATGAATCTAACTCTTTGTCCCAAGGCTGTAAAGGACGTCATACTACAGTGGATGGTACGGAGATAGCCTCCGGGCCAGTAACGCATACCACTCAAGAGGTGACGCTAGTAAGTCAAGATGGACACCATGAGAAGATCGTGTTCGATGTGATCAAGGCCCCTCAGTTTCAGATTAGTCTAGGAATACCTTGGTTAGAGAAACACAATCCTCTGATCGATTGGCGAGCAAGAACGGTCCAGTTTCCAGAATGTGTCTCTACTTGTCACCCTCCACCTGGTGTTGCACTGGCAGCAATTTCTTCAGAGACTCCCCAGTTACCTCCCGAATACCTTGAATACCAAGATGTTTTCCGGAAGGATCAGGCTAACACTCTACCTCCTCATAGGTTTTATGACTGCCAGATAGACCTGATACCTGGATCTACTCCTCCTTGTAGTAGAATTTATGCCCTCACCGAGCCTGAGAACCTTCACCTTCGACAATACCTGGATCAATACCTGGCGAATGGGTTTATTCGTCCTTCCAAGTCCCCTGCTTCTTCAGCTTTGTTCTTTGTTCCAAAAAAGGAAGGAGACCTTAGAACTTGTATCGATTATCGCTCCCTGAACCAGATCACCGTTAAGAATAGATATCCGTTACCTTTGATCCCTGAACTCCTGGACCAAGTCAGAAAAGCATGCATATATACAAAGCTGGATCTTAGAGGAGCTTACCACTTGGTACGAGTAAAAGAGGGTGATGAATGGAAGACTGCCTTCCGCACCAAGTATGGGCTATTTGAATATCAGGTCATGCCCTTCGGACTTTGCAATGCCCCGGCCGCCTTTCAATATTTTATGAACGATGTCCTCAGAGAGCTCATAGATGTGTGTGTTGTTGTTTACATTGACGACATCCTCGTTTATTCTTCATCGGAATCTGAACATCGGAAACACGTGAAAATGGTCCTCGAAAGATTGCGTCAACACAAACTTTTCGCTAAGTTGGAAAAATGTGTTTTCAACGTGACTGAAGTTGAATTCTTGGGATTCATATTATCACCTGGCGGAGTACGTATGGATTCAAAGAAGGTTGATGCAGTTCTCAAATGGCCATCACCATCCTCCGTAAAAGGTGTGCAAAGCATGTTAGACTTCGCTAACTTTTACCGCAGGTTTATCCCCGAATTCTCTCGAATAGTCCAGCCCATCACTGCCTTGTTAAAGAAAAACAAACGTTTTGAATGGTCTACCGAGGCGGAACAAGCTTTCCAGGATTTGAAGACTAAATTTATCTCTGCACCAATCTTAAAACACCCTCGCCCCGAACTCCCCTACATCGTGGAAACTGATGCTTCAAGCCTTGCCATGGGGGCAGTTCTATCACAAAAGGACCCGGTAACCAATCAGTTGCATCCCGTGGCATTTTGGTCCTGCAAATTCTCGCCTCCTGAAATCAATTACACGATTACTGACAAGGAACTTCTGGCTATCAAGTCTGCCTTTAAGGCTTGGCGGCATTATCTGCTGGGGGCCCGACACACCGTTACTGTGATTACGGATCACCGAAACCTGCAATATTTGAAAACCGCAAAAGCCCAATCCTCTAGACAACTCCGTTGGGCATTATTCTTTGCCGAGTTTGACTTCATAATTACCTATCGACCTGGTACAAAGAACGGTAAAGCTGATGCCCTTTCTTGGATGGAAGTGGAAGAACACTTGATCAACCCTAAACCTGTACCAATCATTCCCGAACAAAGAATTCTGGGTGTAATCGCCACAGAATCCATAGAGGAAGTTAAGGATAAAGCCAGGCAACTTGTAACTCCAGCAGACATACAGAATTGGCATCTGCAGGGAAAGGACTTTGCAGTAAAGGACAACTTATTGTATTTCCAAGAACGATTATACCTACCCAGCACAGATTTACAGAAAAAAGTAATCTCCTGTTATCACGATTCTTTAATGGAAGGTCATCCCGGTATGGCCAAGACCTCAGAAAAGATCAAGCGCTACTTCTGGTGGCCGTCTTGGAAAAAAGATATTAGAGACTTTATAATGTCTTGTGGAGTATGCGCCCAAAACAAGAGTCAAAAGGAAAGACCAGCAGGCCTCTTACGCCCTATTGACATCCCACCTCGCACTTGGCATACGCTTTCTATGGACTTCATCACCGATCTACCTCCATGCTCCGGATACAATACGATTCTAGTAATCGTGGACTTATTCTCCAAGATGGCGCATTTCATTCCGCTCAAAGGCTTGCCAACAGCAGCAACTCTGGCCCGAGAATTTCTCGAAAACATCGTCCGACTACACGGTTTTCCTTCGGTTCTAATTTCGGATCGAGGTAGTCAATTTATTTCTCATTTTTGGCGAAGTTGCTGTCGGTCGGCTCAAATTGATGTGAGACTATCGACCAGTCACCACCCTCAGACCGACGGACAAACCGAGAGGACCAATCAAACTCTGGAACAGTATTTACGCTGCATGCTGCAACAAACTGAAAAACCTTGGAAAGACATCCTTTGGATAGCCGAATATGCCTACAATAACTCTGTCCATTCGGGAACTGGGAAAACACCGTTTTTTCTTTTGTACGGCAGCCACCCTCGAACCTCGGAGTTGGATCCCCTCCAAGATCTTGAAACACCAGCAGTAGACTACCTGCATTCTACAATCACCCAAGCCTTTAAGGAAGCTGTTTCTCACCTTCAAAGGGCTAAAGAACAATACAAGAAAGGAGCAGATCAACATCGGAAGGAAGCCCCTCAATATCAAGTAGGGGACCAAGTCTGGTTATCCACCAAATATCTACCTCTAAAAGGGCCACGCACATTCAACCCAAGATACCTTGGTCCCTATTCCATCACTACCATAATAAACCCAGTAGCGGTCAAGTTGGACTTGCCCCCTCACATGAAGATACATCCGGTCTTCCACGTCTCTCTATTAAAACCCGTGCAACCTCAAACCCGACTAACTAAATCTCCAAAACCCATCCTAGTTGATGGAGAACTCGAGTTTGAAGTCAAAAGCATTCTGGACTCCAAGATCTCCAAATCTAAACTATTTTACCTAATTGACTGGAAAGGCTACGGCCCCCAAGAGAGATCCTGGGAACCTGCTGAATATGTCCACGCTCCTCGCCTAATCAAAAGATTTCACCGAACATTTCCTGACAAGCCAAAACCCCCAGAGAAGCCCGGTTTGGGAGGGGCCTTGAGGGGAGGTACTGTCATGATCTCTGCTTCCAAAAGGTCAGGGTTTTCCCAACTCCCTTGGAAGCAGATCCATAACCCAGGTTCCGAGGGCCAACCAGTCCCAATTGGGACCTTTTGGACCCAGTCCTGGCGCCAGTGGCACCAGGCTCATAAATGTGCCCAGTCCCAGCGCTGGAAGCGCCGGGCTCATGATGCTTGGGTGGACTTACCTGCAGCAGACCATGCTGCTTACTTGCCTGCCAGCTGAGCCTCTGATCCTCTTCTGTTTGGAACTACTTTTCCTGTTGGGTGGGGCAGGAGCCACTCCCTAGATTCAGAACACTGGAACTCTTCTGGAAAGCAGGAACTCTTTTCTTACCTAGGCGTGGCTGTGGAAGGAGACACCTAAGCACTACAGGAGGCTATTTAAACCACACCCGGTAGATGAATCTTGCTTTGCGTTATTCTGCATCCTCTGCAGCAGAACGCTCATCGTGTCTTCTGCATCGGATCCTGGGTCTAAGGAAAAAGGCTTATGAATCCAGTCTTCAGCAACACCTATAAAGACAAGAAAGAACAGGTTAGCATTCCGGCATCTGAAAGACAAAGGCTTACCTACTCTTCGTGCGCTCCGGAGGTCTTCACACTGCATTCCGGCATCTGAAAGACAAAAGCTTACCGACTCTTCGCACGCTCCGGAGGCCTTCGGCGCTGCATCCTGCATCTGAAAGACAAAACAAGGTGCGTTTAAAGACATTGGGGAACTTTGATACTCACGTGCCATTACTCCTTTCCACATCAACCCCAGTGGGTATTCCGGCACCCTGCAGCCGCTCCGAACTCGTACCTGCAAAATAAAAGACAGTGAGAGCGCATCGTGAAGCAGGCAACAAGCGCTTACTTACGTGCTTCCAAGCGCTTCTATTCATCATACGGACTCCATCTTCAACTAACTTCAGCCCGTCATCCGCCATCGCCGGAACCTGCAAAACAAGAGACATCATTGCTAAAGACTTTAAAGACAATAGAATTACTCGAAACTTACCGTTCGTGCAGTAAACGACAGACAGCAGTCCTCTGAAGTCAAGAGGCCTGCGCTACCGATCCAGTGAAGAAACTGGTTACAGCACCCTGCCCCGAGGCAGATGGAGAGCTCGGCATTCACTTACCTAAGGTGAGAGCGTTAACCTTTGGGGGTCTACAGGAGAGCAAAAAAGGGAAGAGATAGGGACACCCCAATAACCCCAGTTCATTAATCCCATATTTTCTGTCTGCAGACATCTTACTCTTGAAGTCAGGCATACAGTGCACAGAGGTCCAGCCCAAAGAGCCAACCGGGTGCTACACATCACCTTTGAAGATACGGTAGTCGCCCAGTCAAGACCGGCGCCTCTGCGAGAATCAGGTGAGCGTTACACTGAGGTGTGCATTTTGAGGGACATTAGTGCCCAAAGGATTATACGGTTTTTGGAGTCAGTGTTCTGGAGGGAGGGGTTTCCCGGGAAAATTGTGTCAGATAATGGTCCCTAGTTTGTAGGAAGAGAAATGGAGGCATTTCTGGAGGATAATGGCATTGAGCATTCTACCACGGCTCTTTATAATACCAAAAGAAATGCAACTGTTGAAAGATTCAGTAGAACACGGATGGAGGCGATTAGAATTGTCATTGCGTCAGGTGGAGATTGGGAACAAACTGTTATGGAGCGAGTGGTAGAATATAGAGTGGCGCCTCACCAGGTGACAGGTGTGTCCCCATTTGAGGCTTTGTGGAAAAGGGTGCCGAATTCTAGGTTGCATCCTGGTTGGCATGAAGACATTCATGGAAGTGTGAGGTGAAGTACAAGCATGGGTTTTACGGGAGAGGATGTTAAATGCTCAAGAGAGGGCTAAAGCAAGGTATATGAAAAATATTATGTTAAGGAGTGTGTTTTAAAAGAGGACTCCGATGAAAGTGGTGAAAGATCTAGGGAATATGGTTTTGTTGAGTAATGGTGAGAGGTGGAGTAAAGAGAGGGTAGTCGCCATGAAATGTGATGTTGGAGGGTACAACAGGTAATAGGTTGAAGCATTATCATATGCAAGGAGATAAGGGGCCTCATTACAACCTGTCAGGTTAGGACCGCAGTGATCCCGTGACGGCGGTAACAAAGTTTCCGTGTCCGCAAGGTTGCGGAAAGACCGTCCGATTACGTGCTGTCGGTCGCGCGCACCACACGGATGCGGAAACGTTGTTACCGCCATCACTGAAAAAGCCACGGAAATGGACATAGCGCTGCCACAAGTAGCGCAAAAACCGTGTTTGCCTCCGTCGCCACAGACACGGAACCGGAAATAGGAAACAGAGAGGCGGCCATCATATAAAGTACAATCCATTGCCATCCAGAGTCAGCACAAGCAGAATCCACACTGTGAGAAGACAAAAGGGACCACCAGCATGTCTGCCAGGATTCCAGCTCAGAGGCAGCGCAAACAGCGCTTTAGTGAGGCGGAGCTAACTGTTCTGGTGGAGCATATATTGGAGCATGCAGAGATGCTGTTCAGTGCCGATCAACGGCGTGCCACACAGCAGCGGAGGAAGGAAGTGTGGGCTGAAGCAGCACGCAACTGCACTGCTGTGGGCGTGGCGGTGAGGAGCGTCAAGGACTGCCACAAGCGGTGGGACGACCTCAGGCTGAGGGTTCGGAACCTGATCTCCACACACCGCCAACGCAGCAGTGGGACAGGTGGAGGACCCCCTTCCCCACTGAGGCTGCAAGCATGGGAGGAGCGTTGCAGCAGTGTCCTCCACCTTGAGGGCATCCATGGGATCGGGGAGGCTGAGGCAGGAGTGAGCCCACCTGCAGATGCTGGTAAGTGGTGAAACATGAATGCCACATGAGAATATGTTGATGGCATGACTGGGCTAAAGGACCCATTAACAACCCCCCCCGCCCCCAAGCAGTGCATGACTGGGCCAAAGGACCCATTAACAACCCCCTCCTCCCCCCAAGCAGTGCATGACTGGGCCAAAGGACCCATCATGATCCGTATGGCAATCAATATCACAACAATGCATACCCCCAACAATCAGATGCATGTAACTAACACTATTGAATGATCAACCTGTATGATGCATATGATGCACCCATCAGCCACCACCACAACACTAATTGCATGTCCTCTGTGTCCCCACAGCTGTGTCAAGTGACAGTGATACTGCAAACAGGCCAGGCAATCTGCATTGGCACGTGTCCAAGCCACCACCCCTGCACAAGAGGATGCTGCAAGCAGTTCGGCATCTCTGCCCCCAGTACCAACTGCAACAAAAGTGCCGGCCACCACCACCAACATCCCCAGCGTCTCCACGCTGCCTGAGTTAACACAGGTGCCACGGGAACCCGTCGTGCCCACCCAAACCAACACAGAAGGCAGCTGCACTGCAGACGAGGCAGCCTGTAGTGACAACAGTGTCCCGGCAGAGCACTCTGATACTGGGCCACAGGGGGAGATGCCCACATTTGATGACCTGGGATCCTTCCATCAGCTGGAGTTTAGTCCCACATCACTCCGAAGTCCCATGAGGTCACCCACCCCATCTATGGCAGAGCTTAATTCCTGCATGCAGCGGATGGAGGAGCAGCAGGCTACCCTCACCCAGCTGGTGGAGAGGAAGCTCGAGGAATCTAGGCTGCAGAGGGAGTGCTACAGCACGTCAGTGCGTCGCCTATCAAGGTCCATTGGACGCTTTGCCAGCACTATTGTCACCCTGGCACGCCATGTGCGGGAGGGTAATGACAACACCTCCAGGCTCATAGAGTCCATGTTGATTGGGCAACAGGCAAATATTGCACGTATGCCATCTATACCTGATTCTGTGCCATCCAATACCACCACCCCATCCAGCTCCACTACTGCCAGTCCAAGGAGGCGCTCGAGTCGGCTAACAGGGCTCTCGGGCAAGGATGCACAGGCACAGAAGCGCACACGGAAGTGATGGCATATGTGTGGGGCACTGCAGGACACACATGGACTTGAAGGGTGTAAGGGGTGGGTATGTTTGGGTGGTAGGGGAGGTTGTTTTGGGTGTTTAAACATTGGGGCCTGGGTGGGGGTGGGTACGTTTGGGTGGTGGGTGGGAACGGGTGAACAGCTTCCCTAACCATTGCACCTCCTTCCCTGTTGTTAATCCATCAATATATTATCATTTGAAATCAAAACATACATGTGTGGACATCTATCATTTCATTTGCAGTACAACAAATCATTTATTGTCATCACCATGTCCATGCATTGCTGTGAATGTGCTGTGTCTCAAAAGTAAATGCGAATCAGTTCATCCTGTGCTCTTTGGCCATCAAGTGGACCCCCAGGGGGAGGTGGTGCCATCCCATCTCCATCCCCATCTCCATCTCCATCTCCATCCCCATCTTCTTCATCTGCGTCTGGGGGCATTGGGATGTTCCTGCGCAGGCAGAGATTGTGCATCATGGCACATACGAGCGTGATTTTACCCGTCTTCACTGGGCTGTACAGCGTTGATCCGCCAGATCTGCTTAAACAGCGGAACCGGGTCTTCAGCAGTTCGAATGTCCTCTCAATCATTCCACGTGTGCGGACATGTGCCCTATTGTACGCCTCTTCATGCCTGTTCCTTGGTCTCTGTACAGGTGTCATCATCCATGGCGTGAGTGCATATCCAGCATCACCTACATGGGATGTAGATGGGGGGACATGTCAGTGTTTGTTGTATCATGTCTTCATCTGATGCTGTGCTATTTTGTATCATTGTTCATTCATGCATGTGTGCCATGCAGTGGTTGGAAGTGTTTATCGGCCATCACAGTGGATGTAGCCAAATGGATATTGACCTACACATTTACGTGCATGTGTACTCTGCCCTGCGGGTGACATTTGATTGTGAGTATGGCCTGGTGCAGTGATGTGCGCACATGGCAGAGTCACTCCACTGTAATGAAGTAGTTAATGCAGGATGTCTCATTTACAGGCATCATGTGCATTGGGAGGGCAGTGTTCCATTTGTGGATGGGTGTTTGCAGTGGCACAAGGTGTATGGGACAGTGACAGTATCGGCTGCGTGTGTCATGTGGCAGGGTGTGTACAGGCACACTGTGTTGACCTGTCATGTCTTCCTTTGTGATGTTTGGGATCTACTGTCTATTTGGTTGATGGCAAGGGGGGTGATGCATGTGCGGTCACAGCGGCACACACACATTGCTCATTGGCCTGGAGAGACACACACCACTTCAACAGGGTCGACGCATTGTCAGCTGTACTCACCTAATAGCCATGTGTTTTGTCCAGCATAGCGTTCCATTTACCGTGGCAACGTGGAATTCCGCAGTGCCATTGAGTCATGGGTTGAGCCTGGGAAACGTGCGCAGCAGTGTGTAATCAGCAGCGTGGCATCACATACCATCTGTACATTCAACGAGTGATACTGTTTCCCATTGCGGAACACCATCTCAATTGCACATGGTACTGTCAGCTCAATGTGGGTGCAGTCAACTGCACCTATGCAATTTGGCATGCCTGCTATATCATGGAAGGCCAACTTGGTGGCAATGACCTCGGGGAGGGTACGTGGTAGGGCTATGTGTTCCGACACATGGCGCAACAGGGCATCCAGTACCTGTACCAGGATTTTTGAAAAACCGGGTTGTGATATGCCGTGCAGCTCACCGACCGTGTGTTGATAGGTGCCAGTGCCAAGGAAATGCAACACAGACACAACCTTCAGGAGGGGGGGGGGGTGGCGGTGGGTGTGTCTATGTGGCTGCTGATGTTGTCCTCAATCATGGCAGTGATCTATAGGATTGTTGGACGGTCCACCCGGTATAGTGTGTGGATCTGTCCTGGGGTAAGGTTCCAGGGTGAGGCCCTGATGCGTGGTATTGCAGGCTGCCTGCGGGGTTGTGCCAGCTGGACAATGGGGTTTGCCATAGGTGCAGGGTTGGCTGGTAGGCGCATGCGCCTCCTCCGCCTCCGCCTCCTCCTCTGCACCATTACTCCCATCATGTGCAGTGCAGCCTGTTGGATGAGTAGGCCCAGTCCAAGTGCTACTAGAGCTGCTGCCTGCATGGTTTTGTGTTGTGTTGGGCTGGGTGTGGCCCTTTTGTAGGCTCCTAGTGTGCTGCTGGGTCCACCTGTGCCCTGATTCAGTTCAGCAGACACTGTTTAACGTCATGTTCACGTTGGCGGCGGTACCGCCATCGTGATAACGGTTTTAACGCCATTTTTCTGGCGGTGTTTCCGTGTCCGCGCTAGTTGTGATGCTCGCAGTGTTTCGTATTGCCGGTAACGGAGGGGTTTCCGTGCAGGTGGACTTTACGGGACCCTTAACTCTGCGGTGGCGGTTGGGGGGGTGCTATTTCGGGGGCCGCGGGTCATGATTGAGCGGACGCGGAAACGGTGCCGGTATGGTTATACCGGCAGCGTTAATTCCGGACTGGAGCACTTGTAATGAGGCCCAATGTTTTGAAGTCACACGTCCAATAAGAGGAGGAGGTGTGTTATGAAGGTCAAAACACATGGCAAAAATATATGTTTGGTGTATATAGTTATGAGATAAGGTACATAAGCCTTTAGCAATGTCATTCTATGGGCTGTGTTGTGTGTTCCATAAAAGAACTGGGCTGATGTGCCACGTTTGGTTCCGGGGAGAATGTTAGGTTTTGAAGAGAAGCGTCATCGTGGTGAAAGCAAAAGGTTGGGTCTGCAGGAGTTAGTACTTAAATAAAGAACTGAAAACATACCATGTCCAGAGGATCATTAGAGCGTAATAACTGGCAGCCAGCAAGGCTGCTCCAGGGATTATCCACCAGCCGCGTGTGCACCCCAGGGGAGCCGCATACTACCAGCCCGCTTCTTTCACTCTGGGCTCTACAACACAGCCGCACTAGCAGTCCCTCGGGGCTCATTCACCAGCCCAGCGCTGAGCCCCGATGCTGCTGCTTATGCGCAGGACTCATCGCGGCTCCCCGTAACGTGGGCGGGAAAACATTCACCATTTTGAAGTGCCACTCAGCAATTTCACATGCCCCAGAGGGAGACTTCCCTCGGTGGACGCCTCCATGCGGCACTGCTCTGTCCGCTCTGGGCTTCTCACCACTTTGCTGTGATCGTAGCGGCCCACTATAGATTTTACACAAAAGCGGGCCGCCACTGCAGGAGCAGACACCGTTGCAATCAGCACATTATACCGGGTTTTGCTCGGTGCCAGCCTCCTCCCCCGCCGTTCACTCGTGGAGCTCAACAGGCAGCGGCCACCATGGTCACAAACTCGCGAGCGCCCCCTGTTAGGGAGAATTCTCTGTTTAGGCTGAATTTCCTAACCTAGTGAGGCTTTGCTGGATTTTTGGGGTTTATTTTTTTCTCCTGCCAAGAGCGAGACTCTTTTACCCTCACTCTTGGACATGATTTGAGTGTGTTTCTTTGGATCTAGATGTGTTTAATGGGCTATGGGGTCTTTTACCCCATAGGGCTTCATGTGTGTTTGTGATGTGTGTTACACAGCACCCTCAGTGCAGTGACACAGGGGTGTCATAGTGACCCCCCAGTATAGACTCCATACCCTGGGACTGACTACTGTCTCCCAGGGCATGTAAAGTCACCATTGACTTTACTAGTCTTAAATTCTGAACAGAACCAGTACAAACCATCATATTGTGGACGTACTGGCTGGGGCAATTCGATTGCCCCAGGGTCTGTTAGTCGAGGGGGCACGTCTCCGTCCCCCCTGATCGAGTTTTGGCTGGTGGCAGTGGATACTACTTTTTATATTCAACCGTGAATATTTTCCTATGGGATTTCCCATTGTTTTAGGCTACTATCTTTATTTAATTATTTACGGTAGCCTCGAACATACCGCCGGTTTATTTAATTAATATTAATTCTCCGGTTGGTAGTTTTTGCCAAAACTTGATTCTAAAATGGCATTTGTGTTCTCGTCTGTGACTCCAACCCAAGTCGAGCCCTTTGTTCCACTTTTTGGCGGGCTTCCCCACAGAAGCCCTCCAAAGTGGTGCCACTCTGTCTGGGGTACTTAGGAGGGGTGGAGGGGAATTTAGGCACCCTGGACTGAGTTGCCTAGGCAACTCAAGTCGCACTCCATCCTGATTGGCCCAAGTGGTGAGCCGGCCGGCTCACCACTTAGCATGTTTGAGTGACAGCTAGGCTGAGTGAATGGGGGTTTGCTGCATAAAGGCAGGGCTTTGGGGACTGGAACTTCAGAAGTCGCCACATGACCTAAGAATCCGACGAGGGAGAAGCTGAGCCGACCTGCCACGACACCACCACCGGTGGAGCCCTGCTGGACTGCCTCACCACTTTTCCCAACGACAGAGAAGATCTCCCGCCGGAGAGTCTTCTTCCTTTGACTGGTGGGGATAACCAGTTTCACCGTCTTTTTGCCTTCCCGACGTACCTCGTGGCCGCCTTGCCTGTGCCAAGCACCTCGGCAACCAGGATACCATGCTTTACCACAACCGCAAAACAAAGGTACCACCTTTAACCGGAAAACTCCACGGCTGGTTTCTTCCCTGATAGTGCAACAACCTTCATCTTTCCTCCGAGTCGAGATCTTCTCTTCCCCTGGACGACGACGCAACTTGCACCCACTACCAGGAATAACTGCCACCGCTGGAGGATCCTTCCCACTTAAGGTACCGTGTCCCGCCTGGCTTCCCTTGCTACCGACTGTACGGGGTAGATTTAGCCCCCGGCTTTCGAACCTGGGTTAGCCTGGGACACCCTGGCTAAACTTTCCTAAGCCTCTCTAAACTCTTTTTGAACCCTCTGCAAGACTTTCTAAGCCTTGTGTAACTGTGTGATCTTGGGCGCATTTGTGCTCTGCTCTCTCCAAGAGGGGGGCCAGCCTTTGGCTCACCAGTGACTTTTTGCTCTTCTGCCTTGCTAATAGTGTTCCTGAATCTTAGAGTGGTATACCTTTCCATATTCTGTCTTTTCCCCTCCCTTTTTCACAAACTTATTGGAGTGCCATCTAGTTAAGTGCTCACCTCTGTATGAAAATAAGTGGTGTTTTACTGTGACTCATCTGATAAGGAAAAAGGGGTGTATATATTATAATAGTAACTGTGTTTAGAATATTTTACAATAAGAGTGCTGGAGTGTTTTCAACAGTGTGTTTTTAAATAAATAATATAAATAATTATATACTTTGATACCAAAGCTCTGGTCAGTGTTTGCTTTTATTATTGTATCTGAGTGCCTATTGTGTATACTTTGCATACTGCCTAACTCTTCTTGAGGGAAGTCTGACTGCTCAGCCACAGCTACCAGGTAAATCTGGGTGGTACAGACTGCTACCAAGTGGGTTTACTGCCAACACCTGTAGTCTTAAATCTTTTGCAGTGGTCCCTAAGGGAATTGCACAGGTTTCTGCCTAACACCCCCCCCCTCCCCCAAAGCAATGCAAAGTTAAGCCAAGGCATGCGTCGTTCCTGGTTATTTTTTTCAAATGTATATATTTATTTTTATTGGCATTGTGAATATAACAAACTGTAAGTTAGCCCCAAAGAAAATAAACCCTCCTAATCAACACCCCAAACTCCCCAACCCACTCCCCCCTTATTCCAGCATGGTACAAATTAAATAGATCACATCAGCAAAACAAAAAGATATACTCAGTTGAGGTGTTTCGGGCAGTATTGCATGTTATAGTCGCTGTGTAAGAATTTAAGTATCTCTGCCCAGTCCTGTGCACATTTCGTTTGATCACCTTGAATTGAGTATGTTATCCACTCAAGTGAAACAAAGTTCCATAATTTAGAAAACCAGTCTGCGATGTCTGGTGGATGTTTAGATTTCAATTTTTGCACTATACACCAGAGAGCAGCCAGTTGTAAAATGACAAATGTTTTAAATTTTAGTTTCGAGCACAATTTCAATTTTATTTTAGGGATCAACAAGAGATTAGACTTCATAGTGCTATGCCCGACAGCCCCAAATATTTGCACCTTAAAATCCTCAATTTCCGCCCAATAGCCCTTCAATTTCGGGCACGTCCACAAAACATGCCCCCTTTCCCCAAGTAGACCATACTGCCTCCAACATGGCTGAGAAATGATTGGTTTCATTGTGTGCAAGCGTACCAGGGTATAATGCCACTGAACCATCAACTTATACCAGAATTCCCTTATCTGAATCGAGCAAGTATACTTGGGAATATCTTTCCACAGCCCTTCCCACTCGATTTTCGATATTTGTTCCCCCAGGTTTTGCTGCCAACAAAATCTGTAATGTGGAGATGAAGCGGAAGGTACATCTGAAATCAAATTTATATACATTCGAAAAAAGTGCCTCATTCCCTGGAATTGTGCTGACAAATTTCTCAAACAAAGTGAGCTCCCTGGTTGCCAACAGTTTATTTGGGGGAGCTGAAATACTGAAAGAGGGCAGATTCATTCAGGGCTAGTTCTATTTTACATTGAGTAAAGGATTTGGGATCCATGCCCTGAAACACGTCAGAAAGTTTTGTGCAGCCGGCTAGCTTCCATTTAGTAATTGCCTGAGGGTCCTGACCCGGTGTAAAGTGAGGGTTAAAGAAAACTGGCGTTATGAGGAGAGGGGAAAGTCAGGAAAGTCATAATTTGGTATTTGGTAGCTGCAGAGTCCCAGACCTCCTCAACCAAGCTTGTATTATGAATTTCATGAATGTTTTGAGGTCGGTCCCTTTTAGGAAGCCATAGGTTATCTCCTAGTCGAGGCCCGACTATCGACCGCTCCATTTGTACCCTCTGCTTCTCAGAATCTTTGTCCCACCAAGTCCTTTATTATGCGAAGTTGTGAAGCTAGATAGAATTTTTGCATATTAGGAAAACCCAACCACCCCGATTCGCAGGTGTGGAAAGCACATCAAACGCAACACTGGCAGGTTTATTGTTCCAGATAAATGCCGATATCCTGCTCTGTAGTTTTTTTTAAAATAAGCGAGTGGGACCCGGACCGGATGCGCTTGAAAAAATTAGAGGAATTTAAGAAGAACTACCATTTTTATTGTATTGATTCGACGTAGCCAAGATATTGTCAACAGCCCCATTTTCTCAATTGCCCCGTTACTTCATCCAACAGTGGGGGGATAGTTAGCCGAGTACATCTCTGTTAATTTAGGAGTTACCTTTACGCTGAGAAGTCTAACACAGTCCTGTGCCCAACCAAATTGTGTTTGCGATCGAAGTGTCAGCACCTCTTCCGGAGAGACAGATTTAAGATTTTGGATTTTGTATGATTCATTTTTAACCCTGCCACTGCCCCATAGTGTTTAATTCCCTAGCTATTAGTAACAACGTAGATAGCGGGTCTGTTATAAACAACGTGTCATCTGCATATGCCATCATTTTATGCTGGATCCCCCTAAACATTATCCCCTGTATTTCATTGGTTTGACAAATCTTTGCAAGAAATGGCTCCAGAGAGATAGTATTGTATTGTATTGTATTTTGCATTTATATAGCGCCTTATATACCATTGGTATGGTCTGAAGGCGCTGGTAGGTTGAACGCCCTTGGGAACCGAGGTTCGAGTCAGTAGAGAGGGTGAAGAGAGACAAAAGGTGCGTGTGCGCACAGAGTATGTGTGCAGCTGGTGCGGGGTTATTGTGGTAGCTGCTTCTTAGCGGTAGGTGTGGTGGTTGAGAGGTCAGGAGAATGTGTACGCTCTGGCAGAATTAATCCAGCTCGAGAGTGGCTGCGTTAGGCCTGAGGAGAAACGCCTGGCTGGGGGTGTTACTTAGAGTGATGGGGAGTGAGCGGGAGATGTTGATATGAGAACAGTTATACCGAATGGTGTCATAGTATCCCTGTGTTCTATTTGAGTGATGGTGTAAAGAGGAGAGTAGGCGTGAGGTGTGGTATGATATATGTTCATTCGAATGTTCCCGCATATCAATGCATATTATGTACGTTCCTCACACTCAGCTATTCCCTACACTCAGTCAATTCCTACATTCAGCCATTCCCCACACTCAGCCCTTCCCACATACTCAGCTATTCCCCACACTCAGCTATTCCCCACACTCAGCCATTCCCACATACTCAGCCATTCCCACATACTCAGCCATTCCCACATACTCAGCCATTCCCCCCACTCAGCCATTCCCCCCACTCAGCCATTCCCCCCACTCAGCCATTCCCCCCACTCAGCCATTCCCCCCACTCAGCCATTCCCCCCACTCAGCCATTCCCCACACCCAGCCATTCCCCACACCCAGCCATTCCCCACACTCAGCCATTCCCCACACTCAGCCATTCCCCACACTCAGCCATTTCCCCCACTCAGCCATTCCCCCCACTCAGCCATTCCCCACACTCAGTCATTCCCCACACTCAGCCATTCCCCACACTCAGCCATTCCCCACACTCAGCCATTCCCCACACTCAGTCATTCCCCACACTCAGTCATTCCCCACACTCAGCCATTCCTCATACTCAGTCATTCCCCACACTCAGCCATTCCCCACACTCAGCCATTCCCCACACTCAGCCATTCCCCACACTCAGCCAGTGCCCCACACTCAGCCATTCCCCCACACTCGGCCATTCCCCCACACTCGGCCATTCCCCCACACTCGGCCATTCCCCACACTCAGCCATTTCCCCCACACTCAGCCATTTCCCCACACTCAGCCATTTCCCCACACTCAGCCATTCCCCCACACTCAGCCATTCTCCACACTCAGCCATTCTCCACACTCAGCCATTCCCACACTCAGCCATTCCTCATATTCAGTCATTCCTCACACTCAGCCATTCCCCACACTCAGCCATTCCCCACACTCAGCCATTCCCCACACTCAGCCATTCCCCACACCCGGCCATTCCTCACACTCAGCCATTCCCCACACTCAGCCATTCCCCACACTCAGCCATTCCCCACACTCAGCCATTCCCCACACTCAGCCATTCTCCATACTCAGCCATTCCCCACACTCAGCCATTCCCCACACTCAGCCATTCCCACACTCAGCCATACCCCACACTCAGCCATTCCCCACACTCAGCCATTCCCACACTCAGCCATTCCCCACACTCAGCTATTCCTCACACTCAGCCATTCCCACACTCAGCCATTCCCCACACTCAGCTATTCCTCACACTCGGCCATTTCCCACACTCGGCCATTCCCCATACTCGGCCATTCCCCACACTCAGCCATTCCCCACACTCAGCCATTCCCCACACTCAGCCATTCCCCACACTCAGCCATTCCCCACACTCAGCCATTCCCCACACTCAGCCATTCCCCACACTCAGCCATTCCCCACACTCAGCCATTTCCTACACTCAGCCATCCGCTCTCCAGACCCATACGCTCTCCAGACCCATACGCTACTCACACTCATACACTCCCCACACTCATATGTTCCATACATTCATACGCTCCCCACACTCAGTCTCTCCCCCCATTCGGTTGTTCCCCACATTTCTCTGCTCTATATGTGCCTCTGTTCTCAGCGCTCTTTCGTTCTGTATGATGTTGCGCTCTGCATATTCTCCAGGCTCATTTGCCAACAGCATTTATCCTCACATTCATCCATACTCATCTATATTCATCCATACTCATTCGTTCTTTCTACTCATCTGGTCGTGCCCTCTATGCTCATCCGCTCTCCTTGTTCATCCGCTCTCCACGCTCTCTTCTTTCCATTATTCAGTGATTCTTTTTCTATTTAATCATTTCCCTGTTTAGATCTAGTTTATTCGTTTTAGTTCTGTTTGTCAATGTAGGTTACAATCTGGTTCGGTTACTTTATTTATTTATTTATATATTTGTTTTATTTATTTATTAATTTTTTTTAATGTATTTATTTATTTATTTTTTTTGGGATGATGGTGGTTTAGGGCTGGTTGGTTTTAGGGAAAGAGCCAGGTTTTCAGTAGTTTGCGGAAGGCCGTTAAGTCCTGAGTTCGGCGGATGTGGGGTGGGAGCGAGTTCCACAGGGTTGGGGCCAGGGCTGAGAATGATGCTCCGCCTAACCTGACTGAGTTTGTTTTAGGAATTACTAGGAGGCCGGCTGAGCTTGATCTAAGGGTGCGGGTAGGGTGATAGGGTATTAACTTTTTTTGAAGATAATAGGGTCCAGTTTTATGTAGGGCTCGGTGGGTGAGGCATAGGGTTTTGAAAGCTACCCTACGGGCTACTGGAAGCCAGTGCAGTGTCTTAAGGGCTGGGGATACGTGGTCCCTTGGACCAAGCGCGAGAAGCACTTTGGCTGCTGCGTTTTGTGCTCTTTGTAGTTTATTCAGTTGGTAGGCATGAATTCCGAGGTACAGGGGGTTACCATAGTCCAGTCGGGATATGACGATTGATTGGACCGCGGAGACTCTGTTAGGGAATGAGAGATATGGAAAGATGCGCCTAAGGTTTTTGAGGTGGTAGTGGCAGGACTTAGAGACATTGTTGACTTGGCGCGAGAGTGTTAGGTCGGAGTCCAGGGTGCACCCAAGATTTTTTACTGTGTTAGAGGGGGTCGGTGAGATGCCCATGGCGGGTGGCCAGGGTAGTGGGTGCGGAAGAAGATCTGAGTTGCCGCAGACCATGATTTCTGTTTTGGAGGGGTTTAACAGGAGGTGGCTTTGGGTCATCCAGCGCTCGATGTTGAGGAGGCAAGAGGTCAGGTCAGGTTGGGAGTTGGGTTTCGCGTTCAGGAACTTTAGAATTAGTTGAGTGTCATCTGCGTAATTGTAACACAGGATGTTGTGAGCACGAATTATTGGTGGGAGGGTGATCAGGTAGAGATTGAACAGGAGGGCGGATAGACATGCTCCTTGTGGGACTCCTGTGTTAACTGGTCGGGCTTGTGATGTAAAGTTGGAGAGTGTCGTTATTTGGTGCCTGTCTTTGAGGAATGAGGCTATCCATTTGAGGGCGGTTCCACGGATTCCTAGGGAGTGGAGGCGGTCAAGGAGTATTGAGTGATTGATCGTGTCAAAGGCGGCTGATAGGTCGAGAAGGATTAGTGCGGCGCATCCTGCAGAGTCAGCAGTCATTTTTAGGTCATCCCAGATCGAGGTTAGGGTGGTTTCAGTTCCATGGCAAGATCTGAATCCTGATTGGGCGGGGTCTAGGAGATTGTTGGCTTCAACAAAGGCGTTTAGTTGGGAGTAGGCTGTTCGGTCAATGAGTTTGGCAAGGAACCTGGTGTTAGAGATCGGGCGGTAGTTTTTTGGTTCGAGAGGGTCGAGTGAGGGTTTTTTAATCAGAGGTTTGACGTACACTAATTTGAATGCATCTGGACAGATACCGGAGGAAAGGGAGGCGTTTATGATAGATCTTGCGTGTTCTCCTGCGCAGGTGGAGGCAAAGATTTCTTTAAGGGTTGTGGCTGGGCAAAGGTCTAGTGGTGATCCAGATGGCTTGCGGTCGGATAGGAGTTTGAGAAATTGTTCTGGTGATATTGGACTGAAGGATTCGAAAGTTGGTTGCGTAGTGGTCGTAGTAGGGGGGCTGGCTGGTACGGGCTGAGGATTGCCTGGTGGTTGTAAGAGAGCCTGTTTGGTGGTCAGAGATTTTGTCCTTTCAATGGCCGTGGAGTAGAAATGGAGGGAGAGTGAGTCACATAGTGATTGTGACGCGGTCGGGATGGTTGTGTTACATGCCGGTTTGGTGAATTCGGAGATAATTTTGTGAAGTTCTTTGCATGGGTTTTTGCAGTTTAGGATTCGTGAGTTGTAGTGGGCTTTTTTTGCTTTCCGGATTTCGGCTTTGTACTGGTACAGGTGTTGTGCCAAGGTGGTCCTGCTGTCTTGGGTTTTCTCTTTATGCCATTTGCGTTCTAGGTATTTGTAATGTCGTTTAGTGTTTTTTAGCTCAGGAGTAAACCATCTGGGGAAAAGGCCAAGTCGGGTTGATGGTTTGCACGAGGGGGTCAGGCGCATCAGGGATGAGTTGAGCCATGAATCAAAGGCCTCAGGGGTTAGTTGATTGTTGAGATGGTAGGTAGGTTGTGGGGACTGGAGGAGTGCCTCGGCTAGGTCAGGGGTGACTATTAGTTTCTTCCAGCTTTTGCGAATGTTCGGAGGTTCAGATACGAGTATGGGAAGGGGTTCAGATGAGTGGATGGCGAACGAGAGAATGAAGTGGTCGGACCAGATGATAGGTGTGGGCGGCCTTAGATGAATCAGGGTGTTGGAGCTGAAGATGGCATCAAGAGTGTGTCCTTTATAATGAGTCGGGCCGTTTATGTGGGGTTGGAGATTAATTGCATCTAAACCGTCAATCAGGGAGTATGTCATGGGGTTGGTGGGGATGTCGAGCCATATGTTGAAGTCTCCAAGAAGGGTGAGGTTGGGATGGTTTAGTTGGAGGGTGGAGATGGAGTCGCAAAGGTTGTTTGCGAAGTGTCTATCATAGCCAGGGGGCCTGTAGATTATTAGGAAGCTGTACGAGAGTGAAAGGGAGAGGGATAGTTTAACAAGGAGCGATTCGCAGGATGGAATGGAGGGTTGGTTGTCGATGATTGAGGCGCGGAAGAGGGATTTGAAGACGAATGCTATCCCTCCTCCCCTGGACGTGCGGTTCAGTGGGATGAGGGAGTAGTCCAGAGGAAAAGCTTCATTAGCGATTGGGCCGAAGTCATCAGAGAACCAGGTTTCGGTGATGAAAACTAGGTCTGGTGTGGCAGAGGAGAGGAGGTCAAAGATGGAATGTCTGTTTTTTGCTACCGATCGGGCGTTAAATAGGATGCAGTTCACATCGGCAGCTAAGGATGGTCTCGGTGCTGGAGCGGGACGGGGCGGTGGTGGGGGGGGTGTGGACGGAAAGGGGTAGGGTGGGTGGTGATAGATGGGAATAGTGGGCGAGCAGTGAGATTGGCAGGGTTCGGGAGGGGTTGGGAGGCAGTGTGTGATAGGATGGTCGGGTTTTGATTGGGGGGTTTGAAAGAGGGATGTTGGCGGTTAGGAGTTTCAGTTGGAGTTGATGAGAAATCGAGGGAGAGGGGTTTCAGGTAGGGAGAAGCGACGGGGGAAGGAGGGGATTGCGGGATAAAGGTGATGGGTCGAGCCAGGGGAGGCGAGGAGTGCTGGGAGGTTGAGGGGGACCAAGAACGTTTCCTCTTTAGTTTCTTTGTTGCGACTGGTGTGTGGGAGAGAGTAGGGGGGTCGGAGGGTGAGCAGGAGGCAGCTTCGGTTCTTGCTAGGGCTAGCCGTGCAGTTTTTAGGGAGGGGAAACGGTGTGGTCGGGGGGGGAGGGTGGCAGGGGTATGAGGGGAGGGCGGGAGGTGGGTGATTGCAGGGTGGGGTGTGCTAGGTATGGTAGTGATGGGAGCGGGTATGGGGAGTGCTGGTGGGTCGGGAGTGGGGTTCAGGGGAAGAGTGGTTTTAGGGTGGGTGGTTCGCCATCGTGCTCCCCTGGCTTGGTGTTTGGAGAGGGGAAAGGCAGGGAGAGAGGGAGAGGGTGCGGGGGTTTCGGGGGGGCGGGATGGGAAGGAAGACTGATCGGAGGAAGGGGGCGGTCCATGGGAGATGTTTCTGACTGATTCTGGTGGAGTGGGTGCATTCATGATTGGTGTAAGCTTAAAGGATGGTTTAGGAGGGTTTTCTGATTGTAGTTCTAAGATCGGTGATGACACGCTTTTAGGTACGCTTCAAGGTTCAACTGCTCGAAGATGGTATTAGGTTTACTTGGTGCTTTTCTAGTTACAGTTGTAGATAGTGATTGTTTTAGTTTATTGGGTACACTTCTAAGATTGTTTGTCCTCAGGAGGATATTCGGTCAGCCTCTAGATTCTATTTGCTTAGAGGGGGAGTCAGATTATTAGTCACAGTTTTAGATTCAATAATATACAGTGGTACTGTTGGTTATACTGAATAGGATTGGGTAGGGCACGGTGGTGGTGGACTTTTCCAATTCGCCTTTATACAGGGACGGTGTTGTGTGGATTTAAATCAACTTTGTAGTCATCATTTAGATTCTACATTGCGCAGTTATACTGTTAGTTATTTCTAAGTTAGAGTTGCGTAGACAGGTTGTTGGGCGCACTTCTAGATTCGCAATTTAGCTTGTTGGGTATACTTCTAGAATGCAGCTTCTAAGTGCGTTTCTGGATTCAACTTTTCTGAGGGGCTATTGGGCACACTTCTAGGTGCTTTCCTCAGAGAGGCTATTGGGCGCAACTTCAGAGAGCGATTGGGACACAACTAATGCAGTACTGTTGGTTATACTGAATAGGATTGGGTAGGGCACGGTGGTGGTGGAGTTTTTCCAATTCGCCTTTATACAGGGACGGTGTTGTGTGGATCTAAATCAATTTTGTAGTCACCATTTAGCTTCTACATTGCGTTGACTTAGTTGTGTTGCGTTGACTTAGACAGGTTGTTGGGCGCACTTCTAGATTCGCAATTTAGCTTGTTGGGTACACTTCTAGATGCAGCTTCTAGATTCAACTTTTCTGAGGGGCTATTGGGCACACTTCAAGGTGCTTTCCTCAGAGAGGCTATTGGGCGCAACTTCAGAGAGCGATTGGGACACAACTAATGCAATTGGGAACAGTTCTAAATGCAACTTTCTTCAGAGAGGCTATTGGACGCAGCGCCTAAATGCAATTGGGAACACTACTAAATGCAATTGGGAACACTTCAAATGCAATTGGGAACACTTCAAATGCAATTGGGAACACTTCAAATGCAGTTGGGAACACTTCTAGGTGCAGTTGGGAACACTTCAAAATGCAATTGGGAGCACTTCAAATGCAACTTTCCTCAGAGGGGCTATTGGGCGCACTTCTGAATGTGATTGGTATCACTGCTAAATGCAGTTGGGAGCACCGCTAGTGTGATTGGGAACACTTATAAATGCAACTTTCCTCGGAGGGGCTATTGGGCGCAACTTCAGAATGCGATTGGTATCACTGCTAAATGCAGTTGGGAGCACTACTTAAATGTAAACGGGAATACTTCTAGATGCAACTTTCTTCAGAGAGGCTATTTGGCGCAGCTTCAGAATCCAATTGGGAACACTTCTAGATGCAGTTGAGAACTCTTCTAAATGCGGCTTTCCTCAAAGAGGCTATTGGGTGCAACTTCTAAATGCAATTGGGAACACTAGTAAAAGCAATTGGGAACACTTCTAAATGCAGTTGAGAACACTTCTAAATGCAACTTTCCTCAGAGAGACAATTGGGCGCAACACCTAAATGCAATTTGTAACACTAGTAATAGCAATTGGGCACACTTCTAAATGCAGTTGAGAACACTCCTAAATGCAGCTTTCATCAGAGAGGGTATTGGGCGCAACTTCAGAAAGCGATTGGGACACTGCTAATGCAATTGGGAACACTACTAAATGCAACTTTCCTCAGAGAGGCTATTGGACGCAGCACCTAAACTTCAGAATCCTATTGGGAACACTTCTAAATGCAATTGGGAACACTTCAAGAATGCAATTGGGAACACTTCGAGAGTGCAATTGGGAACACTTCAAGAATGCAGTTGCAACTTTCTTCAGAGAGGCTATTTGGCGCAACTTCAGAATCCAATTGGGAACACTTCTAAATACAGTTGAGAACACTTCTAAATGCAGCTTTCCTCAGAGTGGCTATCGGGCGCAACATCAGAAAGTGATTGGGACACTACTAATGCAATTGGGAACACTTCTAAATGCAGCTTTCCTCGGAGAGGCTATTGGGTGCAACTTCTAAATGCAATTGGGAACACTAGTGAAAGCAGTTGGGAACACTTCTAAATGCGGTTGAGAACACTTCTAAATGCAACTTTCCTCAGAGAGACAATTGGGCGCAACACCTAAATGCAATTTGTAACACTAGTAAAAGCAATTGGGGACACTTCTAAATGCAGTTGAGAACACTTCTAAATGCAACTTTGCTCAGAGAGACAATTGGGCGCAACACCTAAATGCAATTTGTAGCGCTAGTAAAAGCAATTGGGGACACTTCTAAATGCAGTTGAGAACACTTCTAAATGCAACTTTCCTCAGAGAGACAATTGGGCGCAACACCTAAATGCAATTTGTAACACTAGTAAAAGCAATTGGGGACACTTCTAAATGCAGTTGAGAACACTTCTAAATGCAACTTTGCTCAGAGAGACAATTGGGCGCAACACCTAAATGCAATTTGTAGCGCTAGTAAAAGCAATTGGGGACACTTCTAAATGCAGTTGAGAACACTTCTAAATGCAACTTTCCTCAGATAGACAATTGGGATCAACACCTAAATGCAATTTGTAACACTAGTAAAAGCGATTGGGGACACTTCTAAATGCAGTTGAGAACACTTCTAAATGCAGCTTTCATCGGAGAGGGTATTGGGCGCAACTTCAGAAAGCGATTGGGACACTACTAATGCAATTGGGAACACTTCTAAATGCAACTTTCCTCAGAGAGGCTATTGGACGCAGCACCTAAACTTCAGAATCCTATTGGGAACACTTCTAAATGTAGAGATAGCATGAAGTAACAGTGACATAGGGCAATTGCGTCTTATAGTATCATGGGCCTCCCTATTTTTCATAAAACCAGACTGGTCTGGGTGTATAATTGAAGGGAGCAAATTCTCTAGTCTATTGGCCAAAAATGTTTAGTAGATTTTTGCATCTACATTTACAAGGGCAATGGGGCGATATGATCCACAGATGCATGGGCCTTTTCCTGGTTTTAAAAATAAAACTATTTTTGCCTCTTCCATAGATAGGAAAATATGCCCAGATTTTGAAAATGGATTAAATAAAGTTATCAGTCGGGAAATCAGCACCTTCCGAAATGTTTTATAAAATTGAGCGGAAAAACCATTCGGGCCCAGAGATCTATTCGAGGGAGAGAATGTATGACCTGTAACACTTCTTCAGAAGTGATTTCACCCTTTAGACTTTCCCTTTCCTCATGCATTATTCGGGGGAGATTAATCAATCCTAAATACGTCTCTTGTGCCCTACAATTTGGAAATTCAGAGCCATACAGATTTGACTAATAATTATAAAATTGCATGATAATCTGGGGTGTTTCTGTAACCGCTTCCCCTGAGTGGGTTTGTATTGACTGAATGGTTTGGGAAGCAGATTTGTGGCGTAGCAATTAGGCAAGCAAATAGTCTGCCCTATTGGCTTTAACATAACATTTTTGTCTAAGGTACACTAAAGACTTTTCAGCTTTCTTGGCATGCAGTAAGTTTAATTTCCCAGCAACCACCCTATATGAGCTTTGTATGGACAGAGTGATTTTTGTTTCCATTTTGCCCATTATTTGCTTTAACTCTTGCTCCAATTCGATTGTTAGGGCCATTTTTTGCTTGCGTCTAAACGCCATTTCCGCTATGAGAACCCCACGGATCGCTGCCTTAAATGCATCCCACGTTATATTTGCTGAGGTTGTTTGTGTCTGGTTAAACTCGAAGAACTCGACTATCTTGGCCTTAATTTTGTTTACCACTACAGGATCCCCCAATATTTCAGATGGAAAACGCCACGGCCAAACATTCTGTAACATCCCGTCTATTTCCAAGTCCTTTATGTGGGGAGCATGATCTGAGAGTGACATCACAAGACAAGAGATTTGAGTTTCCAGACCCAAAAGTGGCTTCGAAACCCACACATTATCTATACGTGAAAAGTTCTGATGGACATGTTTTATTATTTATTATTTGTTTTAGCTGCTAAACCAACGTTTCAAATATTTACACTCATTGTCATATTTGTAGTTACATGTCCATACTTACAACAATAAAAGAAAGTGAATTATTCTTTGTATCTCATTGCAAATCATTACAGGACAACATGAAATAGCGAAATGTATAATGTTATGACTACCAGATTGCCATTCACTTTACATAGATACAAGCAGACTTGGTATCAGGAAATATTTGATTAAGAAATTGCACAATTGCAAGCTGTATTGTTAATCTTGGGTTAGAGAATAAAAGATTCCATAGCTGTCTGTAACTAGTACCACTATGGACCAACAATTTATTTCCAAAGCATTTTGCTCTAATGTTATGTAGGGCAGGGCATTCAATTATAAGATGTTGCAATGTTTCACATTGTCCTTTATCATTACAATGCCGACAGAAATTCTGATCCTTTGATATTGCTCTCCTTCTATATAAAATCTCATTAGTTTCATATTGATTTAGTCTGAATCTTAGATATCTCTGACGACATGCAGGTGATGGATATTTTAGTAGATACTCTGATATTACCCCATGCCTTTTAACACCAAATGCTTCGGAGTTAAAATCTTTAAGTTTTGAGCAGATTGCCATGTTGAAAATCCAGTCTGCTTGGTGAATTTTGTTTTTTGCACGATCAGGATTTATCAATAGGAGCTCGATCGTTACTGAAGCATCAGCAATCGCATTTAGCGTATGATTTTTCCACTTCAAAGGCATACCAATTTTGGTGGTTAATAGATTTTGGGCCAATACATGTAGAAGGCTACATTTCCCCATACTACCCAACATTTTTCGGAGAAACGCACATTGCTTCCATATTACATGGGTATATAGGGAGATCAGACCCAATTCATATCGCAATATGGCCAAAGGTGTTCCTGGCGGAAGTGTTAGAACTTTTTTCCAAAATCTAGCTTCTGTGCTATCCCAAAATTTACGATTTTGTGGAGCCAGGGCCTCAACACCATTTAGCAGAATTGGAATTACTTTGGCCTTGTAGAAGTGCACAGCATGTTTCACTGTGAATTTCCCATATCTTCTAAGAATGATTTTTGCTTGTGAAATCAAGGAGTTTAACTTCACCCTAGTTTCAGCTGTCATGGTACTTAGGGTTTTTTTATGTTCAATATAAACTCCAAGATATTTATATTTGGCGACTCTGGTTAATACACAGTTTTGAAGGGACCACTCAAAGTGATATTTTTTTGTGAAGTTGTTCTTACACACTAATATTTGGGATTTAACTGTGTTGATCACAAGATTGTTTGATGTTGCATATGTGCCTAGTTGATTTAGCATGTTTTGTAAGCCTATAGGTGTACAGGATAACAGCACCAGATCATCTGCGTATAGTAGATAGGGAACCCTTTGAGAGCCTATACGAGGTGCATCTGTTACACAATCCCTTAGTACGGGGCCTATATCCAGAATGTAGAAGTTAAATAGAAAAGAGGCAAGAGCACAACCCTGCTTCACTCCTCTGTGGGTCTGGATGGCAGGTGATAGTCTACCACCCATGTTTAATTTAACTCGCATAGATGTAGAAGTGTGTAGTAATGCCACTAGATTTGTGAGAGAAGTTGGGCACCGATGCTGTCTAAGTTTGGTTATTAACATGTTTCTGTCAATATAATCGAAGGCAGATTTAAAGTCAATGAACCCCAGATATAAGGGGAGTCCACCATTTGCTTGCTCCGATTGAATCATTGAGAGTGCTAAAATATTCGGTGTTGTGCCCATGCCTTTAACGAAGCCTGACTGAAATAAGTCTCTTAGACTGTTTTGATCTACCCACTCATTGAGCTCTTTTAGTATTATTCTACAGAATATTTTCGCCGGAGCGTCCAATAAAGAGATTGGGCGATAGCTCGTTGGTAACTGGCGGTCGCCTTTTTTGTAGATCGGAACTGTAACGGCTTCCGTCCATGTTTTAGGTAATTTCTGATGTTTATTTATTGTGGCGAATATCTTGTAGAGAATTGAGCTCCAAACTTCAGGATGTTTTTTCATTAGGGTATTTGAAATCCCATCGGGGCCTACTGCACGCAAGTTGCTAGAGGTCATAATTAGGTGTTTAATTTCCTTCTGATCAATATTCAACCAAAACCCCATCGCTTCTTGTTCATTTAGTGTCGGGATCGTGTTTATAGGTAGGGCATATAGGGATTGGAAATGATCTACCCACTGATGTGCCTCAACCACTGTGGATTGGAGATCTAACTGTCGGGTATTAATAGTTTGATTTAATATTGCCCACATTTTTGCGATGTTTTTATCAGCCAGAGTCGACAACATAATGGCTCCATCTTTTTGATAAAGATTTGCTCGATGTCCTTTGACCCAGTTATTGTAACTCAAACGTGCTTTTTTAGTTAGATCTAGTTTAATGGCGAGAGGAAGCCTTGCTAGACTTCTTACCTCGGCACGATAAGCCCTTTTCCTAGTGAGTATAGAACTGTCAAAAACATGAATATGGCTCTCTCTTTTGGAATAACCCGCCTTCTGTTGGCTGAATAGTTGCATTGTGTTGCTATATGTCAATCCTATGTCTGAGGATTGCCAATTAATGGAGTTAGTTGAATCGTGTAGAATTTGATTAAAGTGCCATAAGGCGTTCTCTGACCATCAGAGTCGATTCTTACCACCATTTACCACCATACAACCGCCACCTATTTGCTCTGGTTCAATAACCTTAGTTTTGGCCATGGTCTGCCAACTAGCACACAACATATTATGGTCACTTAACGCAGATGCGGACACACTAAAAGAGCACATTGCTGACCATAGGGCACAATTTACATATATATAATCAATTGTAGATGTAGAGTTTCCTCTCTTCCAAGTTGGTGCAGGGGGCATGTCAGTATTAAATGCACCATTCAGCATTTGCAGGTTTCTGTGAGTAACCATTGTGTTCCATTGTAACAGTTTCTCACTCTTATGTGTCCCATTTGCTGCTAAGCAGTTCATATTCAAGTCCCCTGCTAAGATAAAGTACAGGATCTTATCATCCGCGGATACAATGTCAAATATCAAATTCAGGTCCCTAAAGAAGCACTCCGTAGTAATAGCTGCTGGATTCCAATATATGTTCAGAATTGCGTAGGTATCACCGTTGATCACCGCTCTTATAAGAAGCATATGAGTATTCGGCATGGCCCACATCTGTGACGATGTTCTCGGTTCATCCTTTACCGCCACCAGCAGGCCAGCCGTAGGTCTGCCTATAATGGGCTTCCTAGCTGGGTTCAAGTGTGTTTGATATCCTGACCAGAGTATTGGACTTAGTAACCAGGTTTCTTGCAGCAAGATTATGTCGAATTTGCTTAGGCCACTCTCATTATTATTCAGCAAATGTTTGAATCCCCGCGAGTTCCAGCTCACCAAAGTAAGGGGGGATAACTTTGTCAGATTAAATAGCTAATTTGAGTTGCTATTACAATTGCATACACACATATTCCTGTCATTTGACAGTTGATTTAAATCTTGACCATTTGCAACGCCAGTTTTTACCCTTGGCATAAGTTCTGCAATACTTGACGTATTAGGTTCTAATGTGTCGTCCATTTCTGTATCCAGCTGAAAACCTAGGTCGAATAGTGAGTTCTTCGCCTGCCATACCAGATTACGAATTGCTTGAGTAGAAGGTATGCCCCTTTCCTCCCCTCTAATGGTTGGCCAGACATCTACTATAGCAAGGTTCGCTACGTTTTGTTTGAGAGAAACTGATGGCCTCAATTGTAACGAGTGAGTAGTGGAACTACAATCTCGGGATGGGTCACAAGCTAAATTTAGATCCCCCATAAGGACTATTTCCCCCTCGCCAAAGGCTTCTAATAATGTCAAGGTGGACTTCAAGAACCCCTCCTGGATCATGTTTGGAGCGTTAAAATAAGCCACTATGAGCTTCTTTGGACCCATAGTGATCACAATAAACACAAAACGGCCCTCTTTATGTTCCTTCGTACGAAGCACCTTGATATGTGAGGCAGCCCTCATCGCTATTAACATCCCTCCAGGAGGGGGGGCGCTAGTGAGACCGACCAATATGGCCGCTAGCCCATGAGCTCTGACACACTCAACCTAAATCCGGAACAATATCCGGTGGATTCCCTCGTCCGAACAGATCCCTGAGCATAGATCATGCAGTGGGAGAGGTTGCAAAGCAGCTGGGGAGAAATCCTGATGAAAATCTGAGTCTGTGAGCCCTGTAATCCGACCCATGCACTGGCCTCAGCACAGCCTGCGAACGCTGCGAGGGAAGGAAGGAGGAGCCTTGAATGCGCTGCCGAGCTCCCCTCCTGAGCTCTGAGGGCCGAAGGATGCTTGGTCCACAGCGAGCAGCAAAGGACCAGGACATAACCCCGGAACCTGACATCTGCAGGTGGTGGAAACGGGAAGCTGTGCGGTGATTGAAGCCCCGACTACAGGGGAAAGGAGACCAGTACCAGCGAGAGACACACGTGGATGCTGACTGCCCAGGAGAGCCTGCCTGGAGGCCCAGACCGGGAACGGCCTGCCTCGACACATGTGAGAGGGGGCAGGTCTGCTGGAGCACGGCGAACAATGCAGTCCAGGCACAAGGAACACAGTGCATGGAAACACGCTGACCCTAACTGGGAGGTGCAGAAGCCCACACCGAGCAGACTGCAGGTACGTGATCAACGGCTGGCGCGCTGACCCTAGGGGAAGATTGCAGCAATGCTGTGGATAGACTGAGGGGGCAACAGCGCTTGTAGATTTCAAAGGCAATGGAGTGGATTGCAGGACCCCCGCAAGCCTTCAATCTGAAGGAGTCACAGCGCCGAGGGGCGCTCACACACAACAGATGATTGGCAACAACCAGTAGGCATGCAACCCCGGGAATGGTTGGCAGCTCCTGACGTCCTTGCTGGTCTGCACGCCCCGAGTTGGCAGGTGGGACGATTGGAGATCCGCCCTTGTTGTTGGCGCGACTAGCCACACCACAGATAAGAGCCGGGTGGGCTCGGCGAGATCCCACAGAGAGCGGTGCTGAAGGGGACTGGGGCTGTACCCCCCCCACCAGAGGCACTGACTAACACAAGCGGATTGGCATGCAGAGACAAGGACCACTGGGCTGGTGTGGCTCCCTCAGCACAACCCAACGGCGAAACGTGCTCTGCACATTGCAGAGGTACTGGCTCGTAGGCCACACGTAGTGGCACTCGTTACTGCGAAAGGAGGGGAGAACCGCCGGCAGCGAAATTAAACAGGCCACCAAGGACAACAGGAACACGAAGCGGGGCACACAGCAAGGCAACCCAGCGTGAACAGTTTGGGCACATAAGACATTTCAATTTTGGGTTTGCAAAACGTGGGAGGACACAACCCACTCCAAGTCTAATCCAGAGCCAGTGTCGAGAACCTTGCAATGCCATTGTGTCAATATTGAGGCTAAGCCCACCCATCCGTACCGCAGGAAAAGAACCACCTGGAAGCGGGACTCAGAGTGCAGCCGACCGTGGTACGAGGAATACCCGCTAAGGCTGATGCAGGTACGATTAGTTGGGTGAACCATTCCAGATGCACCGGATGCCCTTTTTGTGAGACAATTGTGCTACAGGCACACAAGACTGCCAGTACTTCTGGGCACATGGGGGCCGCAAACTGAGAGCCTTACCAGGGTTCACCGGGCCACCAGGGGAAGGGGAGCCATATGGCAAACGCCATATCCGTTGGGGGTGCCGCTGTCAGCGGAGTGAGGACCCTGCTAGTCGGGAGGCCCTACACTGGTCTGCCAGTGTGAATTGATACACCGACATGTTCAAGGGAGGGCACGGTGGTGATCAATGTTGACCCAGAGACGAACAATCAAGGGTGGCAGTGGCAAAAACTGAAGTGTGGAGATTGTTGCAGCATAGCCGGTGTTCTGCACGATCCAGGCCCACAGATACAGTGGCTGGATTACCGCATCACACCCATAGACACTGCAATATGATCGCCAAGGTGCACCACATCGAATTTGGAGCAAAGGGGGGGATCCGCTTGGATATCATTGGCGTAGCCGAGGCTAAACAGGCCCAAGTGACTCTGGACAAAGCAACGACCAGAGAATAGCAGTCGGTTCAATATACTAAACTTCAATCACAATTACTATTGGTGGGAAATAACACTGCAGCGCAGGATACGGCAGACAAGACGTTGCAGGGTGTCGTAGCGGATCATACCTGAGGCAGGAACAGGGAGACCTTGGCAAGTGAAGAATTTGGAGCAGCAGCAACCCCACGCCCACCCAATACCTGGTACCCCGGCGATGTCCAAATCAGGGAAAGGGGTTAAACATCAGGCAAAATCACACTTCAAATCACCCGCCCCTGCTAACGCCAGTAAAATAATGGAGGGTCCACATGTGGTACACCCACAAACTCCACCCCAAGATCCGGCAGGTGCATTCCAAGACATTAAAGAAATGTTTACACATCTGCAATCCAGCATTCAATCTTTGGACGGTAAACTGAATTCGCTCACCTGTAAGGTGGACCACATGCATGCCCATTTAAACAAGCATGGAGAGTGGCTCGATGAGACAGAAAGAAGAGTCTCGGAATTGGAGGACGTGTCTACTTCCACCACCAGGGAAATGTCTGGCATGAGAAGAGCCCTGAAGGAGCTCATCCGCAAACAGGAGGACCTGGAGTCCAGATCAAGGAGGAATAACCTTAGAACCGTCGGACTCTCTGAGAAGGTTCACTGGAGACCCTGGTGGAGGAAATACTAAGGGAGACTCTGAGCTGTGCATAGTGGAAAGAGTGCACCGGATACCGAGCAGAAGGAAGACTATCCAGAGAGCACCACCACGCCCGATGATTGCGCTCTTGCTGAACTACCGGGACCGGGATGTGGCACTGAGAAAGGCTTGAGGAAAAGGGACAGTCCACTACAAAGACAGCATCATCAAACTGTTTCTGGATTTCTCTGACAAAGTTCAATCATCAAGGAAGACGTTTTGGAGGTCAAGAAGCTCCTGTGGGACAGGGGAATGAAATATGCAATGTTGTTCCCGGCTAAATTACGAGTTGAGCACGATGGCCGGACGCTCTTCTTCGGCACTCCAGAGGAAGCCACTTCGTTCTTAGAGTCATTACCGAGAACCCCCGGATAGGGGGGAATAATGATTGAAGTTGCTCAGTAGGAACATATCCTTTTTGACCTGATGGGGCGTTGTTGCTGTCAGCGATGTACCCTCGACATGGAAGAGGGGATTAGTTTATAAATGGAGGTGTGTTCGGAGGTCGGGTTCATGGTAGCCCTAGAGCGGAAGCTTCAGGGAGCAATGTTTAGGGATGGGAAGCAGCTGGAAGGTTGGGGAAACCAGCGAAGGGGTGGGGGACGACCTGGATACAAGGATAAGGAGGTTAACTGGGAAGGAGGGATTGGTGGGGTTCACATTTCACTGACATGTTGGGGTTGTCAGTGGGGGTGGGGGATTCACATGGTACACCGGCCACATTTTTTGCGCCTTCTCTGACAATGGGCAGAGCAGGGATGGAGACGTATGTCACATGTTGATACTCAGACAATGGGTGAGTTGTATAGACAGAAAATGGCCATTTGTGTTGGAAACATAAGACATGGCTACGCTTAATTAATTGAAATGTCCCACCAAAAGTCGGAAAATACTGCTTTATATGCAGCGCCATCGGGTGGGAATAGCATTGCCACAGGAAACTCACCTGCAGACACAGAATCCAAATTCGGGAGATCTTGGGGCTGCCATAGGTACTTTTCATTGTATTCCTTGTACGCGAGGGGGGTGGCCGCCTTAATACATAGCAATGTGGGGTTCCATCAAACTAGAGTGGTGAGAGACGGGGAGGGTAGGGGCCTCATTGTCAAAGGCACCATCCAGGGGGAGCTTTATACGCTGATTAACTATTACGGCCCGAATCAGGACACAGTCGACACGCTGGAGTGGTTGATAGACAGCTGGTGGAGCTGCCGCCTGGGAAGATTATCCTGGTTTGGAGATTTTAATGAAGTGACGCAGCCAGCACTCGATAGAACAGGGGTGGCCAGGGCCCTGGGAGCAGAGGGAACAGTTTGTTGCAGGGCATGACGCTCTTGTGGGATATTGCGGATGTGTGGAGAGTTCGTAATCGGGCGGAAAGGCAACACACATGTTACTCAAGTCCCCACAACTCGGCATCGAGGATAGATTTTTATTTTCTCGCACTCACTAATGGAAAGGGTGGCAGAGGTGGTGATATGTACTCGTATGCTCTCCGATCAGGCCCCCGTGATGTTAGAGATGAGACTAATGGGAAGGGTACAGATTAGGCTCCCCTGGCGTTTTCAATGTGAGGGACTCACTGACACAGTCTTCTGAGAAAACTTAACGACAGTCATTGATACCTTCTTTGAAGAAAACGCGTGCTCGGTACAGTCAGCCGGAACACAGAGGGAAAGTTTTAAGTGTGTGCTACGTGGGGAATGTATTTCCAAAGAGGCATGGATTCTCAGTTAGATCAGCCGGGAGTTAGAGCGTAGCATACGAGAACTACAGGCGGCACCCCCCAATCCCACGGATCAGGAACAGGCTGAGATCATATCACGGCTACAAGAATTTCAGGAATTAGCTCTTAGGGAAGTGAAATACATTAGTGACCAGAGTAATGTGCGGCAATATGGGGAAGGGCACAAGAGTGCCTGGACATTAGCTAGGGCAACCAAAATGGACAGGCTGGGGGGCAGGATACAGGCTATATATAACGGATGTGCATGGTGTGGATCGATTTGATGACTCTGAAATAGTGCGGCAGTTTCACAGCTTTTATAGTCGCCTGTACTCATCCCAGACACAGGCTTCGCAGGCGGACATTGTGGAGTACCTGGGGCATACAGGCCTACATTGGTGGTCTGAAGAACAGAAGGAATGGTTGAACCACCCTATGGCATTATCCGAAGTGCTGGACGCCATTAAAGCTCTGCAGAGTGGAAAATCGCCGGGAACTGATGGGTTCACGGCTGAATTTTACAAATACTTCGCAGAAAAACAGAGTCCCCACCTATTGGGAATGTATCAGCAAAGTTTGGAGGGGGAACCTTGCCGGACACGTAGCGGCAGGCAATGGTTGTGGTGTTGCGAAAGACAGATAAATCTGGCAACGACTGTTCCTCCTATCACCCTATTTCGCTAATTAACATGGATAATAAAATCTTGGCGAAGATCCTAGCCTCCCGGCTGTCACCGCTGATGCCAACGATGGTACAAGCAGGCCAGGCGGGTGTCATCCCAGGACGGTCCACCTCATATGGTCTCTGAAGGATGTTTGGTATGATTGCGGCAGTGGCGCCCAAAGACTCGGTGGTGGATGGCCTATTGGACGCTATGAAAGCGTTATATTCTGTTGAATGGCCGTCTCTATTCACAATGGTGAGGCGGATGGGGCTGAGCGAATATTACATTGCAATGGTAAAATTACTATATACACAACCGGTGGCCAGGGTGAGGGTGAATGGTCAGATGACACCGCTACTGAACCTAGAGAGAGGTACCCGGTCGGGATGCCCGCTCTCGCTGCCGCTTGTCGCCCTGGTGAATGAGCCATTTGCTGAACGGATACGTGAGATGCACATGCACCGTGGGGTAAAATTACATAATCATAGGATAGTGATCTCATCATATGCGGACGATATGGTGCTGTTTGTCAGAGACCCTAAAGTCAACCTGCACCCGATAATGAGGGATGTCCAAAGCTTTGGGGAGGTATCTGGGTTGAAAGTGAATACATCCAAGTCAGTGCTTTTTCCACTGACGGAAATGGTTGAACAATAGCAGGACGGCTGGGGTTTCCAGTGGCATATGATCCAGACTTGCTACTTGAGGATTTATATTGCTAGGGATACAGCCGTGGTGTACCATAGTAACTATCTGAGAGTCCTTGACAAGGCTCGTGCGGCAATGTTGCACTGGAAGAATCTCCCTCTCAATCTGTATGGCTGTTAAAATGACACTGCAGCCTAGATTCCTTTATATATTCCTGAACGCCCCCATAAAAATATCTGCAGAATACTTCCGTACTGTGAAGTCGGTAATAATGGAGTTCTTGTGGCCGGGGAAAAACGTTAGAGTATCATGAGACAAGCTGGTGTCGCCTGTCTCTGAAGGGGGATTGGCATTGCCTAAACTTGAAAACATACTATAATGTGGCACAAGCGGGATATCTTAGGCACTGGTATGAGGTACAGGAGGATAGGAGGCATGTGGAAGTGGAAAGGGCGGCGGCAGCTCCCAATCTCTTGAGATCGGTCGTTCTCACGGCACCGGATAGGGCGCATTCGACAAGAAATCTAGTGGAGGTAACCTGTAGAGCATGGGCGCGCCTTGAGCATTAAAGGAAGGGGGAGGTTTTATATTCTCCAAAATTGCCTGTGGCCCATGTGCCGGGGATCCCTATTACTGCGGAATCAGATTTTGTAGCATTGATGAAGAGATTGGGGATATCAAGTTCTGGTGAACTTTTTCCAGGAGGGAAATTTGTAACTCTAGAGGAGATGAAAGGGAGGGGGGCACTGTCAGTTCTGGACATATTCATGTATTTCCGCTTAAGGGTGAGTCTGAGCCAGGTGTTCGCCACGTTCCCGGAACGGCCCCGGGTTTCCCCTATACTGGACTAATTACTGCAGGGCATGGTGGGCAGTAAGGTAACATCCTGATTATACACTATGTACATGCCCAGTAGGCGCAGGGTCCGAACTTCGCCAAAGGTAAAATGGGAAAAAGCCTTGTGGAGGGAAAATCCAGAGGACGTGTGGGCATACTGATGCACGGTAATCAAGAAGGGCGACATTAACGCACGATACAAACTAATCAACTTCAAAAATATACACCAGTATTACTATACCCCGGCTAAACTAAAGGAATACTTCCCAGGTGCAACGGGGAGATGCAACAGGTGCGACAGTGACACAGCTGATTTTTTTACATGTATCTTGGAATTGCCTGATCATACAACTGTATTGGGAGGCGGTATTTGATACGATTAGTGGTGTTGCCGGCCAAACCAATGACCCAGATCCACTAGTAGGATTATTGAGTTATACCAAAGAGATCCTCAAGTGCACCAGGAAACTGGTTGGACTACTGCTAATACTAGCTAAGCGGCGGGTGGCAATGCAATGGGGAAGGAAATGGAGCCCTAGGCACTCACACTGGAAATCAGACATAATGTATTGCTTCGACATGGAGAATGGCTGGGGCTCTCTAAACCAGAACCGGGGCAATAATGGCAGCATGTGGGAGGCGTACACACACTTTTTGATCCAACAGATTGAACGCTCAGCTAAGACGCCAACACCATCCGAAATTGGAAGTTAATTGTAATGGGTTATGAATAATACTGTAACAATGTGCTCAGAAATGCGGTTGGGGAAATGTGCGGTCACTATGGCCTAAATGCGAAATGGACACGCTCTATAACATGAAACATGTGTAAATTGAGGGGCTCAAACAGTGATTAATCCTATCAACACCTGGGGTGTACTAGGGATGAGGGGTGGGGGGGGCGGTAGGGTTTGTGAGCACACAGTGCTAATTGTTACTTTTTTGTGTGTGTTTCTAAATGCCAATAAACAGAGTTTAAAATAAAAATAAACAAATCACCTGCGGATGACATCCAGATCCTTTTCAACACATCTTTGCTAACCACTCTCAAATGCTTTGAAGCACCTAGTGTCCTGACGGAAAGTTCGGAGTATCTGTGAAACTGTATTATCTAGAACCCTTGTTTAGTGTAGTCTCCGAACTAGAAACACTAAACTGTGTTGACAGTTGAAATGTGCTATGATCTTGATCGAAGCACATAAACACCTCATGTTACTAACCTCACTGATTTAGTACTGCTCTTATATAATAATTGACTCTGTCAGTTATATGCAGATGTCTATATATTTTTTGGGATGATATTTTAGAGTAAAAAACACTCCTGCAACTTTGCTCCTCGCATTGGACTGTTTTTGTTTTAGTTGTAAAACAACTTTTTCTAAACATAATTTTCCATTTAAGTCACGAAATGTCATCATTTTTAGTCTCAGAACAAAGCCGATAGTTACAAAGTCTCAAATGTATACACAAGGGTTCTTTAGTTGGTTCCTAGAAGGCACTGAATGACTGATAGAAATTCTCTCAGCACATTTTACTCAAGACTATACATCTTATAAACCAAGTTTTTTCAGATATCTTATGGTGGCTAGATTAAGGGAAATCCTCTGAGCATTCACAACAATTTCCCACATGTTATGTTGGTTAGTATGCGGAGGTCATCAAAAAATGTGTAAAAATACTATTATCTTAAACCATTTAAACTACTGCATTCAACTAGAACATGTTTGATTGTTTCAACATGGTGGAGTTTTTTGCAGAAACGACAGGAGTTGTCCACAGGCTTCTTTGATCTTTTGGCAACAAGAGATTTGGTTGGCCATAGGTCGAACCTAAGTCGCATGATGTCCGACCTGAATTGTGGGTCTGGAAATTTTAATAGGTATGCAGGGACAGTATTGAGTTTTTTTTCCGTGAAAACAAAGTGAAAAGTTCTTATACTTGTTACATTCAGTCCACGTATCATTCCAATCTTTGTACCATAGTTTTAATTTAGCATTTGCCGGGTTGTTAATGTGCAGATCAATGTCAATATCGGCGCTTTCCATGGTTGTACAACAAGCAGTATGCCAAGATACGAGGGAATGAGCAGAATTCATGCCCTTGTCTATAAGTTGGTAATAATGACTGAGAATAGCTATTGAGAGTTTTACATTTTGCTTATAACATTAATTTGTTCCATACGACAATAGCCTTGAGTGAAGTGATTCCCAACTCATAACTGACAATTTGGATTGGGAATGATTTTGGAATGGGCAACAGTGCTTTCCAAAAAACACTCTCCAACAGATTCCAGTCAATTTGAATCTCGGGCAGTTTGGTGCGGCCTCTGTAAGTAACTACTGGAACCACTTTTTCACAATAGAATTTTAATACAAGTATAACTGAGAATTTCCTGTGTTTCGATTGGATCTCTTTAGCTTGGGATATTAAGGCATTTGTTTTGTTATTTAAATCATCTATATACGATGCTTCATTTGTGGAGTCATTTATCATGACTCCCAAGTATTTATACTGCTTTGTGATCGCAATCCCCTTTCCTTCTGCTGTCCACTTAAACCTCTGCAGCTGTTTTTTTTTGGTGCATTGCCACTTCATGATGTTCGATTTTGTGACATTAATCGATAGCATATTCTCTTTTGCATAGCTCGATAATTTTTGAAGTTGCCTTTGCAAGCCAACTGGGGTCCTATCGATGATGACAAGGTCATCCGCATAGAGTAAATGAGGGATAGGATTACCTCCTAATTTCGGTGGAAAGGAGCAGGAGTTAGAGAACAGCTGGTGCATATCTTTTATATAGAAATTAAATAAAATGGCAGCCAAGATGCAGCCTTGTTTTAGGCCGCGGTTAGTACTTATTGGCTGAAATAGTAATCCATTTGGAGACAATTTCACTTGGATCATTGTATTCGTATAGAACTGTTGCAATATATTCAAAATGTATTTGGGGCAGCCTGATTGGATTCATTTTTCCCACAATATTTTCCATGATATAGAGTCAAAAGCAACTTGAAAATCAATGTACGTGTTAGGCAGAATCAAATGCAGTACCCTTTGGGAACACCACACACAATTAAGACTACAAGTGACAGTACACATTAACCTTTGGTACAAGCCTGTACTACACAGTAAAGAGGTAGCAATGGCTGAGCAGCCAGAATTATCTCAAGAGTAAAGTGAGCAGTATCAGAAGTTACACAAAGGACAGCAATTACTATGGTTCAAACAAACACTGACTCAAGGTTTCTGAGTAAAAGACTATACATTTATTTACACAATCATTTGTAAAACAGTTCATTAAGTAAAGTAGCAGAAAATCACAATCTTAATATACTACACAACACCCAATGAATTCTGGACAAGTTGAGCTCAAAATGAAGTGTGAGCAAAATGGCACTCCAGCAATTTAAAAAGGGAGGGAAAGACAAGGTTATTCAAAATCAAGCAGCACCAACAATTAAGTAGGCAGGGCGATCTAGAAAAGGCTTACTACAATGAGGATTCAAATTAATAGGCCTGGGCCAATGTTAATGGTTCAGAGTCTTTGTAGAGGATCACACAGTTCAGAGTAGTTCGCGGTTAAGTCTTTGCCAAGAGTTCGAAACGAAGTTGGTCAGAAGAAAAGTCACTTAAAAGAGTAGAGAAGGACAAGCCCTCGGATTGGCGAAAGATTTAAAATACTTTGACCGCGGTCGGACGAAATGAAGAAGCGGGTTTGAACAGTACCTTAGAAGAAGAAGAATGCTGTAGCTGAGGCAGAAGTTCCTGGCAGATCCTGCAGGCTCACGGTTCCTGAAGCGACTGTCGGACTGACAGGAAGGAGGAAGACTGGAGGGTCCTGCACTGCCCAGGGAAGAAACCAGCAGCAGAGCAAAGCAACAAATAAAAGGTGCGCTCCTTAAAACCCAAACAGGGTCCAGTCCTCCTGGCTATCCGGTTCACTGCAGCGATGCACAGCAAATTCGACCAGGGAAGGGAGGCCTTGCTTGGTGTTTGACGAACTGGTTGGTCCCACCAGCTCAAGGGAAGAAGATTCCTTGCAGATCTTCTCTGTCGTCGAAGTTTAGGAGATTCAGACCCACAGCAGGGCTTCACCGGGAGGTTCAGTAGTTGCAGCAGTCCTCTTCCTTCAGCTTCTCTTCGGTTCTCTCGATCCAGTGGCGACTCTGCCTTCCAAGTCCCAGAGACCTGCTTTTTATGCAGTTTTCCCCCATTCACACAGCCTGGCTGTCAATCACACAGCAGGGTGGCGGTCCTGGCAGGACAGTCACCTAGCCAATCAAACAAAAGTGCGACTTGGGTCTCTAAGGAGACCCTGTGCAGGGGGCCTAATACCCCTCCCTCACATCCTGTCTACCTAGACTCTCGGGCCCCTAAGGAGGGCTTCTGTGCAGAAGCCCACCAAAGGACGGCGAACAAAGGAACCAAACCCGGTTTAGCACGCAGAGTAAAACACGAGAAACAGTTTTACAAAAAGAAATGGCAAATAAACCCAGCCAGAACCAAATAAAAGTAAATGGGGTCCAGCGGATTAAAGTTCGAGGCTACTAACATAACCTAAGGCTATTTTCATAGACCGCGGTAGGAAAAATATGGTAGATACCACTGCCACCAGGCAAATCTTAAAGAAAGGGGAACGAAATAATGTTCCATGAGAAACAGACAAAAAGGGATAACTATTAACCCTTTCCAGTACTCTATGGAAGATAGTTTGTACTGGGTCTGTGAATTTAAAAAGACTAATAAAATCAATGGCAACTTTACATGCTGTGGGAGACAGTAGTCCCAGAAAATTGAGTTTTAAAGTGGGAAGTTTAAAAAAGACAACCCTGTGTCACTGCACTAAAGGTGCTGTGTGACACACAGTAAAAAGATGAATGCTGTGGAGTAGGTGAGGCTCCACAGTCTATGAACACAAAAATGTAAAACACACAGCAAAACACATGTAAGAGTGGGGGGAAAAAAGGCTCACACTCTTACCAGGTGAAAAAATAAATACTAGAAATCCAGCAAAGCTGCTGAGGGACTCAGTAGGTAAGGGAAATTAGCCATTCTGGAGAATTCTCCCTAACAGTACGCCAGGTAGATCGGGTACTTATTGACTTGGACGTGGTTTTTCTATGCTGTGAAAATTGTAAGATTTAGAGACATGCCCAGTCCAGGCACAAAACACGATTGATGGGGGTCAGTCATATTGGTCTCTAGGAGTCATTTATTTAGATCTAAAATGAAACTGGCATATAGTTTCTCAGGAATATCTAAAAGAGCGAATGGCCGATAGATTTCTGGTAAAATTCCTATCACCTTTTTTTAAAAATAGGGATAATATGGATTACTTTCACGTATCTGTTATGAACCCTGTTTTTGTTATTCTTCTAAAAATGAAAAGAATTTCTGTCGATTCCGCAGGGTGTGCTTTTAACACCGCATTTGATAGCCCATCAGGGCCCGGGGCTCTCGAGGTGCTCAGTTTTTTGATTAACAACTTAACATCAAGGTGATCAAACTGTAAATGCTGAGACTCATATTCCAAGCTACATGTTTCAGTAGAGCAGTCAGAATCTGTGTAAATTTCAGAGTAGTAAGAAGTCCAGGCAGTTTCAGCTATTGAATGTAACAATAAAGGGTCTAGACTCTTGTTGGGAACATCATTTAACAATTTCCCGAAAAAGGAACTCGATTTGGATGCTTATGCTGATACCATGTGTTCATTCGATGCTTGGTTTAACTTTAACTTATGCTGTAGCACAAGTTTTTGTAATTTGTGTGCAGTTTTATAGCAAGCAACTGATTATCACTGCTCCAGTTTAATTTCAGATATCAAGTCTCCTTTTATCATATTTTCTTTGCGTTTTGTATCGTTATGGCAAATGTGTGCTTATGTTTAAAGCTAGTGCGCATACCCTCTTCATTTACATCAGCAAATAACATTAATGTATTTGTATAATCGAGGAAAGCTTCAGGGTTAGCATGAGTATTCGCAAATCTAAATTTAGATTACTTAATTCTGTTGTGGCCCTTTCTTACATAGATTGAATGATTGTAGTACAGAGTTGGGAAGACAATCGATCTAGCCAACTCGATTTGTAAAATATTATGGTCACTTTCTGTGTTAAATACCACTCTGAAATGTAGCACCAAAGGTACTGACAGCTGAGTTATGAACACATAGTCAAGGATAGATGAGTCTTTCCCTCTTTTCCATGTTGCCTTGGGAGGTATGTCATCTTTATAGGTGCCATTCAACATGGTTACATTTCTGTCTTTCATCAATTTCAAGCATTTGATTGCTTTTGGTGTTATAACTTTAACATTAGACTTCTGGTTAAAGCATGCAATATTTAAGTCGCCAGCTACAATCACTGTGTATGAATCCTGTTCACAAGCAACATCGTCTAACAATTTTATGACACACGTGAAAGGTTCTTCATCTTCAAGTAAAGCAGGGTTCCAATATACATTCAATATAGTAAATCCGGAAGTTCTAACACAGCCCACATCACTTATACAAAGTTTTACTAATTGTAAACACGGATGAGGAGAGGCCGAAGGTGTCAAAATTCCTTTTAGGTCTTTTTTACAGCAGTGATGAGGCCCGCCAAGGGCGCCCTCTCGCCTGTTTAATGGCAGGAATGTATGCTATATCATAATTAGGCCAGGTGGGTTGAGTTGAAAACCAAGTTTCTTGAAGTATAATTATGTCATGTGTGCAAGTGCTGAGATTTCTTAATGCCGAGCAGGTGAGAGAACCCTCTAGTATTCCACACAGCGATTCTAATGGGGGTGGTATTAGATCCCTGGCATTAGCGTTCATGAGAGTTTTTTTGGTTCTTAAGGGAGTTTCTGAACCACGCCCAAGATGTTTTTTGCTCTGTGGAGGCTGGTCTTGAATCTCCATTCTGCAACGAGGTTGCATTATGTCTCTCACGATCTGGACACTTTCTTTTTTTGGTTGACTCCTCATTAAAACATACTAGTCTATAGTTATAGCCATGTGAGGCTTCACTATGGAGGCCCTTGGTTGCAGTGCTGCTGTGATTATTAGCACTCGATAGAGATAGTATAAATCCTTTTTTCTCTAAGGCATGTCTTTCCCCCCCAGGTTAGTTCTCTAACTATATGGGAAGGTAACCACATTGAAACCCTGTCTAGTTTTGGTGATTTTTAAAATCTAATTGCTTCTATGTCTCGCGAGTCAACATTCTTCAGATTTTATTTTGTTTAAAGGCCATTAACAGAGTGGTTCTGTTGGGGTAAGGATCCCCCGTTTTCTGTCTTTCATCTGGAGCGTGATATTTTCATCTGTCCCATCTGCCCCAATCGTGTCACGGCCCTCATTTATATGAGAGCCAGATAATGCTACATTTTTTTTGTTGAGCTAGGCTCTTTTAATGAGCTTTTTTTTTAATTCTCCGGACTCAACAGAGCTCTTTGCCATACATGATTGTAATCGAAACATTCTAATACTGTCCAGCTCAGCAGTTATATCAGGTTTTAGACTAACTAGGTCAACTGTCCCCCAATTAGAGCCATCTCTTTGCAACACTCTTTTTTTGTTCTAGGGTAAGAACATCTTCTTTCGGAGTTACTTTAGAATCAACAATCGGGATTTTGGTTGCCAGATTGCCTAGATCAACAGACTAATTTTCATTACTATTCAAGTCAGGTAGAGTGGTGATAGAATACGTAGAACAATTTAAGAGCTCGTTCATTGGGTCGGAGTATACAACCTCAAGATTTTTGTCTTGTTCATATACTGTCAATGTTGACGCTATAGTACTCTTCACTTTTTTGGTTCGTACTAGAGTTGTTAGGGTGTTAATAAAAGCTTTGGCGTGGGATGTAGATATTTTAGCTACATTTGTTTGATTCTTAGTTTTTTTCTTTGGCTGTCTAGCGTAATTTCTTTTCCTATGATCACTTTCTTGCAGCTTTTTTCTTTTTTTTTCTATGAATAGGCTGAACGACTTCATATACAGGGTCAGGTAATTTGACAACAGACTAATTCATAACATCTTGGACGGGGGGAGGGGCATTCAACCTCTATCACTTGATCGGGATCATTTCCAGATTACGCTAATTCTTCAACAATGCTTCCAACAGGAAGGGCAACAACTGGAAAACCTACCTCGATTACTTCCTTTGATTTTATTTTATTTTATTTATACCACGCTCCACTGACCCTGAGGATTAAGGGCGCCGACATACAATTAAATACAAAAACAAAATAAATAGCCCAGGAACTGGGCACAAAATCTATAATACATAAACAGGTAAAACAGCCTCCAGGGACAAGAAGAAAACCAAATAACATTCATAGGAAATAAACAGTTCAAATCAAAACAATTTTTAAATTAGTAGGAAACATTTGTGTGCAAGTTTGTGATTCTATTCAGAAACAAAGGTAGGCTACTTAGGCCACACCCAATAACAATACAGTCAGTGTTGTCAGTGGAGCACCAATTGTTTAACTGTATTCTCCGAAGGACTTTCAGCTCTTGAGTCCTGACACCATTAGAGCCCACTTTGTGCTTGAGCCACGATAGAATTTTATTCTACAGTGCCTCCCTAGATTCAAATTCCCTGGGCTTGTCAACATTTGTGATAATATTTCTAGGATCCAAAACAAAACTCCTTATCTTGAGGCCCACAATTTTAGGCACGGTTGATTTTTTTGGCCGAATCTCCTCGGATATTTACAGCGCAGAGGATGAGGCAGGCTTAACTGGGCTGGGGGGGTGTTCTCCACCGGGACTATCCCCTCTGAATCAAGACCAGGATGGACTACCTTAGCCTGCAACGGCCGTTATTTATAGGAAGCCTCTGAACAGTCCGTTTGGCAGCCTTGATAGAACCCACTCTGAGAGCGGGTTTGAGAGGACTTTTCTGATCTTTTAGGTTCCATTTGTCCAGACGTCTGCCTGTTTAACGAATATGAGATAAGCATTGTAGGACCAATAGAAGCCAACCAGGCTTGAAAATCCTCAATGTTCGTACAAGCAGCGAGGTCCCGCCGCATACATTCTTTAAAGGACAGCCAATTTTCTGGGGTCTTGGGGACACCCACCCCGCTGACATTACTTTCCATGGCTCTTTCACTTGACCCGTCCCCTGTGTTTTTTGGCAGGACTGGCATATCAGGCTCCTTAGCCTCTGTTGACGTCCCAGTTACACCTCCCTGGACCGCATATAAATTCAACACCTTTATCTGAGAATGTGTGAAGTTGGAGGAAGGGGGGCTGGCGTCATTCATGCAGGCTTTGTTACTGAGTAGGAGATTGGTAAGCAGGAGACGTACTTTCTGTAACTTTTACCTCCTTATAGCACTAAGTGCTAAAACCTCTGATAGGCAGCTGTCCCTTCTATGGGGAGCCAGAGGGGGTGATTGTGGAGAGAGTTGCACTTTGTCCAGGGCATCAGACTCATTTATAGGGGGTACAAAGCCAACGCCAAAAACACTTTCAATTGCTGATTCATTAGACATAACTGTATCCTTATCCTCTCTATCCATAAAATAGGACCTTGAATTGGAGTAGGACAATGAGCAAAATGAGGTGTAAGCCGGCACAAACGAAACACCACAAGGCGCACAGGAACGGACGAGACTATCAAGAGCTTACCAGCATAAGCAGTGCAAAAGCCCACCAGGACACTGGGTGTGGGCACAGTAAAAGGCACAAAAGAAAGCTTCTATGCTCAGGAACGCTTCAGACGCTCCCTCCGGCGCTGACAACAGGGCTGACTCCCGGACGAAGCCCGGACCTCGACAGCAAGCACCAGCCTGTGCCGACACTGCCACGGAGCACCGACTCCTGGATGCAGCCTGGGCCCCGACAGCGAGCACCAGCCTGTGCCAACACCACCACAGAGCACCCACATCGACATGCTGCGGCACAGAAGGCTGAAAAGCTACATACCTCACGGCCGGTCCCACAGCACGCCTAGAACGGCCGCCTCCGACAGACTCACAGATGGCCTGACCCACAGGTGGTCTTTGGGATAGCCTTGTCCGAATTAATATCAGGGAGATCAATACTAGTGGTTAAATACTAAAATGGCTTATTTGCCTGTATAATGGAGCAAACAGCAGCAAGACTGTCCATTTTAGATTTAATGTGTATAAGGACACTTGTTGTGTATCAGCTTTCTTGTTAAGAGCCTCGTATAAGATAATAAGTGTGTACATACCATTGTTTAGCGATGCAAAGGTGTGCTCATAACTTCGATTTTTGAAGGACGGGGGTTGGTTTAGCAAAAGATACATTGGATAATACAGTAGTATTGGCATCGGAACATGGGTGTCGAGATATAAAATTGGGGAGTATGATAGATTTAATGTATGCAGTATAACATTTTCTCCTAGTTGTGTTCTCGAACAACATTCACGGGGGACAGAGATTGCTCATTCGAACATTCATGTTGGTTTTTAATTGTGTTAATAGCAGAGTCAAGAGTGTGCATTAAAGACTTGCCATTTGCATTTCCCTTTTTTTTCTTTGGGGCCGTCACATGCAAAGTGTCAGGTGCATTTTGACAGTCTTCATTATGAACACTAGTCATGCTTTGTGAAACAATACTCTGGGGGATTGCAACAGGCACTTTTGACATTAAAGCTTGTGAATAAAGTAGAGGAATGTCCATACCATCTCTTGTATGCAGTAGGACTCGGTGTGATTTTGCAGCGTCAGGCATATTACCATGCATTTGCGATTTGCCTTTCAAAAACATCAAAGCACCAGTCACTGAAGAGTAATTCAAATGAGCCATCAGTTCTTCGTCAGAAATTGATGTGGTAGCGGCCGACCAGTTATCAGCCGCAACCGCTGTCAAAGAGACATCTTTTCGAAGCGGCGGATAAATGGAGCATAATAACAGCAAATATCAGCCCCTAACTATTTGGAGCGCTTTAGCTTCCTGCGACTTTCAGAGTTTGGAGAGATGCTTTCACACATTTTAATTGCTTGGAAACACTTAGAGAGATTTGCCGGTGCAACAGATGACAATCTTGAGGTATATACAGAAACTGGCATGCCAGTTTACAGGGTATACAATTTCATAGCCGCGAAGCGGGTGAAACTCACGTCAAGGCAAGAATGAAAAAGACATATTTATATAACGCACTCCAGGGGACTAGTTTAGAAAAATGGGCCAAGGGGAAGCTAGAAGTGGGAGGTTGCTCAGCTGAACAGCACTCCTGATGCACTCACGCAATGCGCGCATGTTGCGCACGTGCACGTGTGTTTGTAGTGCCGCTGGGAAGTGGGAGGCAGGGCTTAAGTGGTCTAAAAGGAAAAGGAACACATACATTCAAAAGCCTGCATATAATCTTAATTCACTATAAAATAGTGAATAGGAAGGATCAGTTACCAAAGTAAAGCAGGTGAAGGTGTCCAAGTAATTTGCATCGTGCAAAGTAGGTCAAGCACTATTGTGAAAATGAGGAACTTTGCCTTCAATTGGTGTCTGAGAAGGATGAGATACCTTGGGATTTGGGTGACCAGTGATGACTCAAAAATTATGGATGTCAACCTTACTAATGTGGTTCAATCCTTGGAGCTTGATTTGAAGAGATGGAGCGAGCTTAAATTGAGTCTATGGGGGAGAGTACATGCAATCAAAATGACATCAACCCCGCGTGTCAATTATGTGCTCACTGTGCCCCTTGAACATTAAAAAGAGTTTTTTGAAGAAAACTGAGTGTTTTAATCCAGTGTTTTCTCTGGGAGAATAAACAATCGCGCCTTAAATTGTGGAAATTGCAGTTGCCCCAGGACTGTGGAGGTTTAGGGGTTCCAGACTTTGAAAATTATCATTTGGCTTTTGGAGCCAGACATCTGGTTCCATTTATTGAAAATTCAAATGATGTCTGGACGCTGGCGAAGTTAAGCCGTTCATCTCCATTGCCGCCTAGGGCTATGCTGTCCACGGTGGATGGATCTGGTCATCAGTCCTTTCCGCCAACAAAATGTCTAAGAACTTGTTGGAAGGAGCTGTGGAAGAAGAGTAAACGCAAGGTCTGTGATAATGATTTTATCCCAATCTGGTTGAATCCGGGAATACTGTTGAATAGGAGGCTGCTATTTTGGTTGAACTGGTTCCTGAGTAATGTGGCTGAGCGATTTGATTGAAGATGGCAAATGGATCAGTTATAAAAGAATTGCACAAGTTAAAGGTCTCAGAGACTGCACAATGGGAGAATACAGGAAATGGTTGGAAAATACTGCGGAATGAAGGTGCAGTTGATGGCAATGGATGGCAGATTTGGTTGTCTGAATTTAAGGCAGGAGGTGGTATGGCGTCTAAGGTGTACAAAAATCTGGGCCAACGTCATGCACCGGCAGAAGGATTGTTGTCAAAGTGGTCTGAGATAATTGGCTCAGATATGTCTGATAACAGATGGAGGTATATTTGTAAAAATGTGGCTCTGACTTCTATCAATCTGGGAGAGCAAAGCTGACAAATCAAAATTCTAAACAGGGTGTTTTGGACTCCCCAAAGACTTCATGAGAGAGGAATGATTCAGAGGCTTGTTGGAGGTGTAGACATGAAGTTGGATCTTTTGAGCACATGATCTGAGATTGTTACGAACTGAGGACATTTTGGAGGAAAGTCACTGAGAAGATGAATGAGGTTCTATTGTTGCAGGAAGATTTTGACTACAATACTGTCATCTTGGGTGAGCATGATAAGGTGGAAGAACTCACTTACCCACAGAAATGCTGGTTTGTCAGGGCTGCAAGCTCGGCAAAGAAAATCGTTTTGAGGAAATGGAAATGTGATGAGAGACCGACCTTTTCAGAGTGGGTGGAGGATTTATGGCAGATTTCCAGAATTGAGAAGATTGTTCTTCGCAGGAACAAAAAAATGAATTTATTTGATCAGATGTGGGGTAGATTTTTGGATGAGTTATAATACTGTTTTTTGATTGATTTCTATTGCTTTCTGTCAAGGTGGGGGGGTGGTACTTGATGTCATTAATTGTGTTGAATTCTATAGTTTAACTCTGTTACTCTGCTTTGTACTTTGTTAAATTCAATAAACTTAATTAAAAAAAAAAAAGGTCAAGCTGGATGCTGGATACACGAACAGCAGAGCAGACGGCAATAGCCCTCCAGCTGAACAGCACTCCTGACGCACTCACACAAATCCATCCTTCTGGCAGATATGCGCCTCTTGGAGCGCCACCAAGTACGGTTGGTGTTGCCCCAAGAGTGCGTCTAGTTTCCTACATTTTGAGTTAAACACTTGAATCATAAAACCAGGTAGATCAATAAATAAAAGAGAGAAAGCAAAATCTGATATGCTTGAGATTGTTATTGCAATACCATGCTGAAACCACCCCCCCACAACCCTAGGGACGAGTTCCCCTTCCCCAGCCTCCCCTCCCTGTTCCCAACTTTGCTAACTTCCCACCCCAACATAGTCCCCTGGTGTGAGCCACGGTTACTAACCATTCCCAAGGCAGAGAGCCCCAGACGTGAATCGGTGAGGTAACCTAGTCCCCCCATCTGTTACCTGAACAAATCGATCCCAAGATGGTGTGCTCCGGGCCCCTTGCTCAGAGTAAACCTTATGTCTGTGCTTTAAACAAAATTTGTGTCGACAGCCATAGATATGCGCCCCTTCATTCGGATGGTTCCGATGGTGGTTTGGGAATAGGGTCTCTAAGTCGAGTTATCTAGTCTTGTTGTTGCTGTGCCCTTCCCTTTCTCCCCCGACGGGTTACCGTCGACCATTCCTACGGCTTGCTCTGTAACGATGAACACTTTTCCGCTACCTCTGAGACTCCTTCGAGTTCTTGATTCTCAATTTGAAAATTAAGCCAAAAGGAAACATCCACTTGTATTTGATTAGCCTCGATCAAAGCGTTTTTACGACCGGCTGCATCTCCTGTCTTTTTTGGAGGGTAATTTGTGACAGGTCTTGAAATAGCTGAATCTCAGTTCCATTATATGTAATTGTGGTCGTATTCCGTGCTTTCTTGAGGATCAGCTCCTTTTGAGGATAAGAGGAGTGTTATGGTGATATCTCAGTGTAGGCTGACAATGTAGATCTGATCAGTAGAACGCTGGGAGAAGAATGCCATGACATGCACTTCTGTAGCATCATATGGAATGTTATTGCTTGAGGAGAGACAGTTGATGTTATGCTGTGGAGAGGGTTGGGGGTCTCTACCTGTATGACTTGTATGTTGATAATAAACTACTTGTCATTTCTCTGGCTGATCTGGTGCTTCTACATATGGCGACGAGGATGGGATGCGGCATGCAGGCGCACCGTAGAGGGCTGCTGCCAACCGCTTAACGGACCCGTGTTGCTGCAAAAGCGGTCCCGAGGATCTGAGACCCCCAGCCGCGAGGCCTGGTGAGGAAAGGCTGCCCCACCACCCCGCATGGCAGTGTACCTGCACAGACTCACCTGCTCGCCGCCTCCTGGACGCAAGCCGAGCGCAGCTCTGTGCGGGGAGCCTGAGCAGAGCCCTCCTGTCGAGTGAAGAGAGCGGCCCCAACGCGCCGCTCCTCTGATCGCTGCGCCACCCGGAGCTACAGTGCGGACGCGATCCAGCCGAGGTGAGTGAGGGGAGGTGCTCGTGTGCCCGTCTCTGTCCACAAGGTTGGGAGCAGGCCTGCGGAGTTGCGAGGAACGGATCCTCGGATCTCCGGCGCACGTGATTATCACGTGTGCGGAAGCGGCCCGCCAACTCGCACTAACGAGTGCAAAGGATCTCCGGCGCACGCGCACTTCACGTGTGCGGAAGCGGCGCACCCACTCGTACAGCGAGTGGAGAGGATCACGTGTGGTGGAAAGGACACGTGTACAGAAGGGATTCGGGGGGCATTGTCGGGCCTGCCGAAGACGGCAAGGAGGACATACCGGTGGCAGAGAGTCTGAACTGCAGGCTCGTGGGAAAGCCTGCGTCACGTGACATAACTTGTGGAGCTTTGTGAATGCCCTATGCCTGCTATTTGAATCACAGTGGTTTTCAACAGAGGTGAGCACTACCTGCAACGCAGATTTGGGTGTGTAGTGTTTGCATTTGTGGTTTTTCCTGCACAGTGAGACACTATTTTCGGCACGCATGGCTTTGTCAGGCATACCAGGGCCACAGATGTTCTTACCATCTCCTGGTCCCCCAAGAATAAAGTGGGGACCCTGGGAGAAGGGATTTCTCCATTATGTAAAAGCCACGTGTGGGAACGGCATGTCGGTGGAAAGGAAGGTGTCTATGCTTATGCACCTACTGGATATGAGGGGAAGCGAATTTTTGAAACACTACCCAATGTGAATGAATTGGATGCTGAGGAGGGCATGAATGATTTTGATGCAGCACTAGCAAAGCTGGACAAACATTTCGAGTCAAAAATAAACCCTGTTTTGGAACGTTATCATTCTGGTATGAGATCGCAACAGGAGGGCGAATCGGTTGAAGAGTACATCACTGCCCTGAGACATTTGTCATTGAATTGCAAATTTGGGGAAAGCTTGGATGAATACATTAGGGACCAATTTATGTTGCACTGCTCCAATGACAAAATTAGAGAAGAAGTTTGGTTAAAAGATGACCCTTGCCTGGATGAGGTGATTGGTATAGCAAAAAGGATTGAACATACACTACAGTGTGTCGCAAAGTTGGGGACGAAAGATAACAAAGTCGATCAGCAGGTTGAGGTTCTGAGAGTAGGTGACAAGAAAAGAGATGTTACCAAAGCCCAGAGAAAACAGAAAGGGAAAACGGCCAAATCAGAGATGTACCAAGGGAAAGGTGGTAACGGAGCCCAGACAACCAATAAAGTTCCCCAAAGAGAATTTATACAGAAACTGGGCAAAAAGAGAGAAGAACGTTTATGCTTTCGGTGTGGAAGTGCCCGCCACCTATCTACTTCTCCCATATGTCCTGGGAGGAAGTCGAAATGCAATATTTGTAAAAGATGGGGACATTTTGAGAATTGCTGTGTTAATTACAATATTGGTACGGGTAGAAGTGTAATGCCGATTGAGGAAGTTGATGGACCTTCATCAGAGGAGTGTGAGGGCTCTGATAATGAAATTGTCACTGTATAACATGGTTCAGTGCACCGAGGTGGATGAGTGCAAGCACCCTTCAGCCTGGGTTGAAGTAAATGGGTGCCAAGTTAAGATGCTTGCGCATTCTTGCTCTAAAATTACCTTGATGTCAAAAGCTGTATATGAGAACGTGAATGGTGGAAGGATGGATGAGTTGAGCCCGTCAGACAAGACACCTGGTGGCTTTAATGGTAGCAGAATTGAGGTGTTAGGGTGTTGTACGGCAATGTTCAAATATAAAGACAGAGTTACGTATGGCAAGCTATATGTCACAAAGAATGGTGAGACGTTGTTAGGATGGAAGGAACAAAGGGGTCTATGTATGAAGTTAGATCCCAATAGCGAAGAACAGGTTTTAAATGTAGGGAAGGAATCTGTGCGCAGTGGTTTGGAAGTAATTCCCAACAGTCTGATTGCTGAATATCCTGATGTTTTCAACAAAGGTGTTGGTTGCCTCAAAGGTATGGTTCATAAAATTGTTTTGAAGGATGGTAGCAAACCTGTGGCGGCGAAACTCAGACCATTGCCACTATCAATGCGCAATTCTGTGAGTGTAGAATTGGAGAAATTGATGAAAGCTGGTATTATTGAACCAGCCAAGGCGGTTGAATAGATCTCCACTGTAGTTGTTGTTGAAAAACCAAGTGGGGAGTTGAGGGTATGCATCGACCTGAGAAAATTAAACCGTTGTGTGGTGGCAGATCGACACCCGCTTACCAACATGGGGGAGTTGTTGAGTAGGATCGGTAATGTCAAATTCTTTGCCAAATTAGATATGGCTAGTGCCTATCATCAGATTAACCTAGATGTTGAGTCATGCAAACTGACAGCTTTTATTACGTTCGACGGTATCTACCAGTTTAGGCGTATGCCATTTGGTTTAATTTCAGCCTCTTCAGTTTTCCAAAAAGTGATGGATGGGTTATTCAAGGGTATTACTAATGTTTGGTGTTTCCAGGACGATGTGTTAATCTGTGGAAATACCCAAGAAGATCTAAAGAAAAAAGTGGAAACAGCATTGGAAATATTCAGGGCCCGGTTTATTACTTTGAGAGGGGAGAAGTGTGTCTTTTCCACTCAGGTAGTGGAATATTTAGGCCATCAAATATCTGAAGAAGGATTGAAACCAAAGAGAGAGCTAGTTGATGGTATAAAGAAAATGCAATCTCCTAAAAATAAGGCAGAACTACGCTCATTCTTGGGGACAATAGAATCCTATCATCGTTTCATAGAGAATTATGCTGATAATGTTACTGCACTGAGGGCATTATTGAGGAAGGGTGTAGAGTTTGATTGGAGCTTGGAGTGCGAAAGAGAATTTCGCGAGATTAAGTCAAAAATTGACATGGCCAAACCTTTGGCCATGTATGACACTAGGAAAAAGACGATACTAGCTGTTGATGCGAGTGAAACTGGAATTGGTGTGGTGATGTCACAAGTTGGAAGGGACGAATCAGAGATGGTGGTGTTACATGCTTCACGCATGTTGAGGGGAGCTGAACTCAACTACTCTGTCTTGGAAAAAGAGGCATTAGCATGTCATTGGGGAATTGAAAAGTTAAAAAATGTTGTGTGGGGCCAAGACTTTGTGTTGAGAACAGATCATAAGCCTTTGAAAGCCATATTTGAAAGTAAAGGACTGGACAAGGTGTCAAGAAGGGTTGCATGTTGGGTAACCAGACTACAATGTCACAAGTTTAGTATAGAGGTTGTGGCAGGAAAAGACAATGTGCAAGCTGATCATGCGTCAAGAATAAGGGTTGAAGATGAGCATGGCGATGAGGGTTATGCTGATATTGAGTCTTTGGTCTTTACCACTGGAGGAGGTGTAATTCACAAAGAAGAATGGATTAATGCATTTGCTTTGAATGACATGTGGAAACGCATAATGTCATTCATTAGAGGTGATTGGCCAGAAAAGAGGTTATCAGGTGAAGAAAGAGCTTTCTGGGAGGTGAGGTTTGAATTATCTGTGAAGGACGGTTTGGTATATCGGTGGGACAAGTTAGTTGTGCCGAGTTGCCTAAGAAGAAAACTTATTGATATTGCGCATCAAGGACATATTGGTGTGTATAAGTCCAAGGAGGTGATTAAGGCCGATTATTGGTGGCCGGGCCTGGACCGTGAGATTGAGAGGGTAATTGGAGGTTGTGTTGATTGTACAAAGTCAGGGAAGAATGTATCCGCGGTGGCACAGCCAGTGAGGGGAACAGAAAGTCCCAAGGGTGTTTGGCAGGATTTGGCCATGGATATCTTAGGACCTGTAGACATGGGCAGGAGTAGAGGTAGTTTTATTTTTGCACTAGTGGACATGTTCTCGAGGTGGACGGAGTTTAAGATAATGAGGGACATCACAGGACGGTCCATAGTGGCATTTCTGGAGGAAGTATTTGAAAGGGAAGGATTACCTAGGAGCGTGTTGACAGATAATGGTCCACAGTTCACGGGAAGATTCTTTCAAGAGTACATTTACAAGTGTGGTGTTAAACACAAAAAGACGGCATTGTATTATCCTCAAGCCAACGGCATGATTGAGAGGGTCAACCGTTGCATTATGGAGGGTATCAGAAGAGGCAGCGCATGTGGTTTGGACAGGAAGGTGACTGTAAAGGAACAAATGTATGCTTTGAGAATGGCTCCCAATACTGAAACGGGAGTTAGTCTATTTGAGTTGATGAGAGGGCGGTAGGGCAACACAGTATTGTCGCCGGCTTGGTTGGGCCGGGCGAGAGAGACAGATAAGGTAGTGGAAGAAGTTAAAAAAAGGATGGATGAATGGAAGAGTAAGTGGGTTGAAAATGTCAATGAGAAATTCCCCAGAAAGAGAACAATTGTTGAAGTAGGTGACATGGTCAGAATAAGAAAGGCTGTCATTGCAAAGAAAGGGGATCCTCTGTATTCGGATCCTGTTAGGGTGGCTCAGGTGTTTGAGGGTGCTGTAAAATTGGAGAGTGGGCAAGTGTGGAATCTGTCGCGGGTTGCCAAGGTGAGGAAATAAGGTGTGCTCACACTTGGCGACTTCACAATACTATGTTTATTTCTCTTGATGTTTAAAGAAAAATGTATGTACATAGTTTTATTTGATAAGGGAGGGGGATGTGTTATGGTGATATCTCAGTGTAGGCTGACAATGTAGATCTGATCAGTAGAATGCTGGGAGAAGAATGCCATGACATGCACTTCTGTAGCATCATATGGAATGTTATTGCTTGAAGAGAGACAGTTGATGTTATGCTGTGGAGAGGGTTGGGGGTCTCTACCTGTATGACTTGTATGTTGATAATAAACTACTTGTAATTTCTCTGGCTGATCTGGTGCTTCTACTAGGAACATGGGGGCGGGCCCTGGATCGGTTCTGTGGAGGCGGTACAGCGAAACTGTTGGCGGGTCTTCTTCTGCAATTAGGTCACTGAAAATGTGAGCTACCGATTCTTTTATATCCGCGTAATTCCTGATACGTATATTAGAGCGCTGTGATCTGTTTTCCAAGTCTTCGCACTGCACCTCAAGGTTGTGTGTTAACCTTGCCAGTGCTTCCAAGGCAATGTCAGATTGTGTGGGTCCGCAATAATTCCTGGCTAGCCCTTTCATTGCTATAAAAAACGTTCCCCAAGGGATACAATCTCTTTGCCTAAGTTCTGGAGTGATTGCCTTATTTCTGTGATAAAAGAGGTAAACTGTTGCTGAAAAGACGCCATAAAGGTATCTTGAAACTCCTGAAAGCTTGCGGCAAAATCACCTTTCGATGCCACCATGTCTATGTCAAGGCTGCCTGGCTCTGGCTCTGGAGGAGGTGTTGAAATGTTATCTATCGCGGACGGCATCTGGCCAGTAGCCCACAATTTCTGTAGAAGGTTCAATTTAGGAGGCTCAATTTTGGTAGGTCCCACTTGGGAAAGCTTCTTTTTCCCCCTCAGCATAAGATATGGAGCAATTTGTCTCAGTATATAGTATGCTGTCCAGTGAGAGCTTCCTGGCTTACAGGGGAAGAAGACAGTTTACTTTAGGCATTAGAGTTTACTGGAAGTCGCCTGGTATTGTATAGACTTCTGCTGAAAGTAGCCAAGGCAAATTTTCCCTCTGGTTACATGGTCCCGGAATATGCTTTTTCCCTTTTATTACTCTGCCCAGTCTTCAACTGGGATTAGTTATGTGCTATTGTAATCCCCCATCTAGATTTATGTGAGAGGACACTGGGTATTAAAAGTGTCTGCCTTATGGCCCCCGGCAGGGATTGTATATTACCCCCAGTACCCATTGCCGTTGTGTGCCCTTTATGTGCCACAAGATCAAGTTGAAACCATACCCCAATCAGACGTTCTGTGGGCGCTGCGTTACATCTGAGGAATGGGGTAGTAAAGCTTATGCTGTGTCCCGTGGTTGCCGGGGCTGCTGCTAATATGCTTTGCCAATTTGAATCGGTCCGCAGGCCTCATGGTCCCTCCCCACGGACTTGTGTTCTCAGGAGGGCGCTTTGCCTCTCTCCTACCTCGAGCTTCTTCGCTGTGTACCAATGCCAATGTAAGATTTCCTGGCAGGGGGGCCAAAAAGTTCTAGTCCCTCAATCGGCCTGCAGAGTTACAATTGGCCTGCGACCTGAAGCTTCCCGGCAAAGGGGCAAGATCTCCCTCGTCCCTCGATCCACCTACAGAATCTTTTTCAGCTAGGAATGTGAAGCTTCCCGGCAAGGGGACGAGTTCTCTGCCGTCCCCGAATCCTCATGTTAAATTGCGATCAGCTGGGCCAAATCCTCCAGGCCACACCCCACTTGAGATGTCATGTAGGCGATCGCACAGTCGGTTGGAATGCTGAAGACAGTATACCTCTGCTTCTCTTTTCCATAAACGCCAGAGTTCTTGCGACAGCAGTCGGGCTATCTGCTTGCCTAACAATACAGATCTAAGCCATTGATAAAGCAAGGTCTGTCGGAGTGGGCCGCCTGCACTTACATCTTTAGGGAGCAGTGGCCATCTTGGAATTCGTCATCTTTGCTGGTTCTGAGACAGTTATTCATACTAATGGTCATGGCAAATAGAAGACCAAAAGTATTCTTCAGGTCTCGCTTAGAGATGTTCAGTGTTGAAGGGTAAACTATTTTGCAACCACACTACTGCTAACACTGCTGTTGGATGTATGTGTATTAGCAGAGGTTGCATGTAAGTTTCATGTTATATATGAGAGTTTAGGCAATATTTAAGGTTCAATGTATAGATCATTTTAGATCCCAATAAGTAAAGTTTATTTCATATTTCCATCATCATGTAATATAGGTCTCATATCATAACATATGGAAATGCAAGTACTCAAACGCCAAGAGACTGATCACAACCCATTGGTGCTCTATTTGAAATTGGGCGTGTTTGAACTAAAGAACCCACACGCCCACCAGATTTCTGTGGATGTATGTATTATCTTTAAATTGTGAAATTTCAACTGGAGACAAATTGATATTGAAAAGCTTTTACCTCAACTATACAATGATATCCATCCAATATTATATGATTACCTGACCGAGGAGGGTATGCTGCTTCTACAATTGGTATAGATTTGTTCTTCTTTGAATGAAGGAAACGTTCAATTTGAAGTTCAATGATATATTCTCATAGTGTGCCTACAATAGCTTCCTAAAGTTTGCTTAACAATAATCCTGATTGTATAATCCATTGACACCTTCATTTTAAACTGTCATTTATGTGTTATTAAGTGTTGTTTTGAATGCAAGAAAATCTTCACAAGGAATAAGTAACAATTTAGAATTTCTTCTTCAGTATGTATAATTATAAAACTTAATCAGTGCAAGGTACACTTCTTTATTCATAATGGCAACTTGTGCACAATGTTATTAGCTACTGTTTATCTTTCTCACCATGTTGTTCATGTTCATTCTTATGAGTATAAGTACAAAATAACTTGAACTGTTTTGGTGTTTTCTTTCCAGCATTTGAAAGCAGTATTTTAATGTATAACTACCATAAAAAGTGTATTTCACAAGAGCATTGTCAGCCCGACCATTTAATATAAAAATATTAGAAATTAGGGCAGCATAGGCATCCACTTGGTAATGACCAACAAAATGCAAGTAGAGAAAGACAACATTCACTTACAGTGCTCGTGGCACTTGGCCAGATTATCTAGGTCATCCACATGATAATAATCGTAACCAGACGTCCCCAGAACCTCAAATGGTAAGTAGCCAATTATTGGAGGTGCCCTATATAAAACAGAAATAAACAAAGTTACCAGATGTCTGTTGGATTAATAACAATAATGTATGAAATGTAAATGTGTACACTTTTAAATGTTAACAATCTACTCATTCTATACGGAAACATTAACGTTATATGTCCGAATATAATACAAAACAAGGACTGACGAGGCCAGTAGGTTTTCACAGTCATATGTGAAGCACAGCCTCAAATACCCTAATAATGACCTGCATAGTCATCATATGGAATGGTATAACCCTCAATATGCTGAAGAGTGCCATCATATACAATATGCAGCTTCAAATGCCTAAATGTTGTGCTACATGAAACTTCCAAATAGATAAACAAATACATGAACTGTAATGGAGTGAATCCTCAATTACGTTTTGAGTCACAAAGCTGCCCTTTTCTAAGGATGCAAACTGTTTCATGTTCGCCTGATAGTTTAGCTACAGCAAATCAAAAGAGCTGATGGCTGGAAGGTTTAGAATTAGTCTTAACCTCTGGCATAGCTGTAGGTAACCCTCTGGTCATCGTACTTCAGCCTGCAAAATACATATGACAACATTGTTGAATGCCCACAAAGGGCCTCATTCCGAGTATGGTGGTCTGGAAATAAGGGTCCCTTTCCAGACAGCCATACTACAACGATGCCGGTAGGGGACACAGATTCTCTGGCAGACCTGACCTGCTGGGTTTTCAGGTCCCTACCAGCGGCATGGTTGTCACGGAAGCACTGGCACCGCTAGCAACAGTGCTGGTGCTTCTGTGTCCCCATTTCCCTGGAGTCCTACTGTGCTCCATGGAAATGGGGATTAACCCTTACCGCTGCTGCTTGTGATCTCCCGTTGGCACTGGGATATCAGGCGGTAGTAAGAGTGTTACAGGGTTGGTGGCAACTCACCGGTAGCACCAGCGGATTACTGCCAACCTCATAATGAGGCCCAACGTGTAAGACGCCTAGAACGAAAATGGCAAACACATCCAATAGCTGAGAATTTAAGAACTCTTAGATTAACAAGAAGATAGTATTTACTCTTTCCACAACACCATTGGTTTGCAGATTATATAATGCTGTTCTTTTGTGTTTTATCCCATTATTCTCCCGAATGATCCTCATACCTTCTCCTGTAAATTTGGGGCCATTGTCAGTTAAAATGCTACTCGAAATCCCCTCTCTCTCTAGCAAATATGTCACCTAGAAACTTCTCAATGCTCCCAACAGTGGTCTCCCTCACCACTTTCACTTCCCCCCACCTGGAAAATAAATCTATCAACACATATCTTTTGGCATAAAACCCACCTTTTATGGGCCCCAGAATGTCCATAGCCAAGTCTTCCTACAGTACGCGTCAGAGATTGCTCCCTCACCCTCAACCTCTTCCCTGATTCATTACACCCAAAATATGTTTTCAACCTGTCCTCTATATACTTATTAAAGCAAGGCCACCAATAATCCGCTTTCAAAACTTCTTTGGTTTTGATTACACTTGTATGCCCCTCATGGGGCATGTCAATCAGCTTATCCTTCAGTTCATTTGGAGTCACTACTCTTCCTGAACGTTGCAATAAATTCTTCTCCACACTAGTTCCTTTTTCACCTCCCCAAATCTTTGGTGCTTATCACCCAAAACACCTCCCCTTCACATACTCCTTTATTTGTTTGAAACATTACATTTTCAAGTTCTGCTTCACATTCTCTTTTCCCAATAATCCCACTGTGTGTGGTATAAACTTGTTCATTCCACCCAATTTCTTCACTTCCTCTTTTCACTTCCACACTCAGCATCGACAAATGATCCGCAAAAATATTCCTCCTCCCATATACAACCTCCACCTCAAAATCATGACACTGCATGCACATCACCCAACTTGCAAGTCTCTTGGATACCTTCTCCATACCTTTACTTTCGAACACTGCTTTTAGTGGTTTGTGATCTGTCCTCAACTTGAATTTTTGTCCCCACAAAAAGCTCAAAAATTTCACCCAAATGTTTGTTTCTCTATCACTGAATACTGGCATTCTAAACCCTTCAAATTCCATGAGGCATATGCAATGATTAGGTCACCTCCATCTTCTCTCGTCTGGGATAACACAGCACCTATCCATATATCACTTGCATCCGTGGTGATAACTGCCTTATCCTTAGTGTCAAATTGACCCACTGGTGTCCCCAAATCTACCTCTTCTTCTATGGCTTCGAATTCCATTTCACACTGCTCATCCCATTGAAATTAGTTTTCCTCCTTATCACTTCCCCCATTGATTCCAATTTCTTCCGAAAAGTTCTTTATAAACATTTGATAACATTCTACTAACCCTAGGAATCATATGAGCTCACCCTTTGACTTAGGTACTGACACCTCTTTTATAGTGTTAACCAATTCCTCTTTTGGTTTTACTCCACCTTCGGATATCACATGCGCTGGGTATTCAAATTCTTCCCATCTGAAAACATACTTGTCCTTTACAGTAAGCCCTATTTCACTCAATATAGTTAAGGCTCTCCAATGCTTTATCATGCTCTGATACATCCCTCCCACAGATCAAAATGTCACCTTGAAAGCAGAACACATTTGCAACATCTCTGAACAATCTGTACATAACTTTTAAAAACACTAATGCTGCAAAAGCTAATCAGAACGGCATGTGCTTAAATTGAAACACCCCTTTGTGGGATTTGAATGCTGTGTATTTTCTCGATTTGGGGTGTAATTCGATTTAATGATAGGCAGGTGCCAAATTAATTTTTGTAAATACACTCCCATATCTCCAATGAGATTAAACAGTTATCCCATGTTCGGCAGTGGATGTCGTTCCACTACAACACAACCGTTCATCTTGCCCAGATCTACGCATGACCTCACATCTCCATTCCCTTTCTTGGCCACAACCGAAGGAGATAACCCTACTGCTTCAGCTTGCTCTATTATCCCAGTTTCACTTTGGAGCTCCTTCCCTACAGTCTCCCTAAACGCAACAGGTACCGATCATAATGTTGCCACAACTGGCAATACATAATTATTCATAATAATTTTATGAACCATCCCCTTCAACTTCCCAATCTTGTTAGAGAACAGGTTAGGATACCCCAGTACCTCTGGCATCACATCACCACCATCTGTCACCGCAAATACCTGCTTACATGTGTTGAGATCTAGTCTCATCCTGAGCCTGCACTGTTCCTTCAACTCAATAGTGCTGCACCCTTGTGTGTCACATAGACCTTTCCCACTGCCTGTCTCCCTTTGTACTCTAACGTGGCCATAAATTAGCCAAGAATATTAATGTTGTCCATATTGTATGCATTTGGGCTAATGTCAGGTGGCATCGAGCTATCCTCCTTCCCGTCCAACATTTTCTCCTATACCTCCTTTGAAATTGGAGACTTTCGTTCCCCAGTCGGCCATCATGTGTATCGGTATGCCATTAACAAGAACCTCAGCAATAGGACTCTCATCCTCACTATGACAATCCTCACCCACTACACTTATGGGGCACTCGTCAGCTCCAGCAACATCATCATTATCATCTGAGTCATCATTACTTTGCCCCTCATCATGTACCACACTGCCAATGTTCTTATTCACCCTTAGGTTTTTGCAATAGTTTGCAAAGAGTCCCCATCTGTTAGACTTCTTTCACATTACTTTCCTGCCTGGGCATTTGGTGCCCCTGACAAGTGTCCTTTGCTGCCACATCTCCTTGTGGGTATCCCTTCAGCCCTCGATAACTATTCTCTTCACTACTGTCTTTCTTGTCCTTCCTACAAACCTTTTTTCTGCACATTCATTTCGACCATCATAACTGATTTCACATTCTCCTTCTCAGGTACCTTTGCCTTTGCATGTTTTGGTAAACACCATAAGGAGTGTTCAACTCTCTTGACTATTACGAGCACTTCGTCTAGAGAGAGGGGTGTCTTTCAGCCAAAGTTCCTTCCTCATCTTGTCTTGATTGCACTTCACCATGAATTGGTTCCTTATGTGCTTGTCAAACTTCTCTTCAAAATTGTATGTTCCCGCAAGTCCTCTTAAAGCTGTCACATACTCCCCAACAAATTCCCCTTGTATATGCTACCTCGTAGCAAAATGATAGTGTTCCAGGATGGTGCTAACCTTGGGATTAAAGTGTTTGTCCAGTTTACTCAGGGCATAGTATATCTCACTCACACTTTTGTTTCACCTTCTCCATCGTCTATTTCAGGTATGGTATCATACATCCTCTGTCCTTCATACCCTAGCCAATCCATAAGCAAGGACAATTGACTGTCTATTCCTACATTGCCTCCACAAGCTGCTCTTAAGTAGTGTAGAAAACCCTTTTTCCATGTCCCCCAATTTATTTTAGGGGTACCTAGGTGTGCCACGAAAACCGTTGGCCCTTGAACATTCGGAATGATGGTGTGCTTGGAGTTTTTCAAACATATTAGTGCTTACTGTCCCTCAGGATAGCACAGTTGACCTTCTTTGATGATAAAGAGGAAAGTTTGAAAATCCTTCAATGCTCTCAAGGCAAGCTCTACACAAACCAAAAGGATGAGTGATCTTACGGCTCCACTGTCCCCCAATCACCAGGATGAGTGCTCTTATAGCTCCACTCCTTTTCGACGTAACGTCCACAAGCTGCAGGGTTCTTTTCTTTAATCTCAGAAGCTGTGGTAGAGAACACGCACTCCACACGCCCAAGTGCTATGTTGTGTTCAGCAACCTCCACCCTTATGGCTCCTCTCCCACCTCAGCTCCCTTATGAGGGCAGACGCCAGGGAGTCTGTCCTCACTGTGCTCTGCTGGCGGAGGGAACCAACCAGTCCATCTCTGTGTTGTTACCTCAAGGGAATGGCCCCCACAGAGATGTCTCTGCACTGGCTTCCAGAGAAGCATGAAGGCCTTCAGTGGTTGCCGCAGCTCCAGGTGCTACAATCGCTCCGCTTGTCACTCTGCAATGTTGCTGAATAAATGCAGCTGACGGGCCTGCACCAAGTCACACAGCTGTCCCATATCTGCAGAGTATCGCCAGCAGGGGCTTGTTCCTCCAAGACCACCTCGTTGACAATTTGTTAAGAAGTACTGCATGTAGTCAGGTAAGGTTGGATGTATTTTCATTTATTGGTTATCGTCTAACAAGCCCTTGCTCCTGGATGTCCCCAGTTCTACAATCCTTCAACTGTCCCCTTTGGAATCCTCACCTTAGGTTCTCGATAAACATTCTCGTTACCATGGAGCAGGTCTAGAATGCAAGCATAACTCACAGGAGATACAAAAGCTACCACCACTGCCTTCTGCCTACACTCTATCTCTAATGTTACACCTCCTCCTGCTCATCACTGTGACCACCGCTACAGCTTCTTCTACCGCTCTCTGCTTCTTCTACAACCCTCAAGCATTCTCCAAATATGAGCCTCTGGCTCCTGCAATCTACACTAAGCAATTTAGGGAGGTTGCTTTTATGCTTTGTTCCCTCCTTCCCCAGGGTGGGTCTTTCTATGAGTGTCTGCATTTTGAGTATTGAGTGAGGGCTGAGATTCACTAACTTCCCTGAATGCATCCCGGGCTGCTCTGGACGGGCGAGTATGCACTAAACCTATATCTCGCTTGTACGGCGTCTTGGATTTTAGATTTACTGATCTGAAACTCCTAGTGGCTGTGGGCAATGGGCTGAGAGCCAGTTTCAGGAAAATAATCCTTCCCGTTAATAAACCCATCCTGCAACATTAATCCAGTTCGGCAAACATGGTGTCAGGCAGTCATTCCATCGGCCTGTCACAAATCTTACATCGGGGAAAAGTATCATGCTCAGTGAGCACACCAAGATAGCAGAGAATACAAAATATACACCGCTTACTGAGCATGTTTGCAACTATTAATTCACATGCTGGGGTCTGTGTGGCCCACCCGTGACTGTTCCTTGTCCACAGACCATTCAATATGTAAGAAAAAGGGAGAATGAAAGTATCAATATATAAATATGGCCCTCAGGTTTCAGGATTCATGACGGGTACCCTCCTGAATCTTGGGTTTACGGATCCATGACAGGTGCCGGCTGGACCTTGGTTATAAAGGCTATTTAAGCTCCCCTCATTCAGGGTCCTTTTCAGGTAGCTACATTACTCTAGCCCTCCTCTTGGGGCCACTAGTGGAAAACATTTGGCTCTGGCTTTCTAATTTCCACCAGGGACTTCAGAGGGGCTGTTGGGCACTTCTGGTCAGTCTTCCTCTACCAGGGCTTAACAGTTCCCTACTTTCCCTTCCAGCCTCCTCGGGCTTGCAGAGACTTCTTGTTGGTTGCAGTCTTAGGGCCTCATCAGGGGTTGGGCGGAGCAGCAAAAATGCGGCAGTAACGCTATTACCGCTTCATTACTGCTCTGCCCAATCACTAGTTTGGGCGGAGAGTAGGAGGTTTATCTCCAGCTTGTTGCTGGAGGTAAAACTCATTACTTTCCACCCATTTGTGGCTCTATTACCACATCACTAATACCGCCAGTGGTAATAGCACCATTACTGCCCCACAGAGTCTTATGGATGAGTAAAATGGCGAGTAACAGCCTTACAACTCGGGATCCGGCGATAATAGTGTCAGGCCGAGTTGCAGTAACGCTATTTGCGTTGGCAGTATCGCAGCGGATTTACCACCGGGATACCACCAAGACTGTTTTGAGGTCCTTAGTCTTCTATCTCCAGCAATCTCTCCTTACCCTCACCTCATTACCTGATTATTGGTTAAGGGCAGTGATTGACTCATGGGGCAATAGCTTCTATTAGGTTTTGATTTGTACCGCAAGATTTTAGTGTTTGTGGCATGCAACACCATAAATTGAGTTTTATGGCTCCGCAGCATTTCAGGGTCTTCCTGTCTTGTGAGGTTTGTTGTTTTGGTCCATGGCACATATTGTTCCCGCATTAAGAGCCTAGCAATCCGAGCTGGATCATTGAATAGAACCCTAAATACATGGGACTCATTCATGGACTATACAGTTAAATTCCCAGCCCTCACCAGACGACCACCACTTACCAGATGGCTCCAATGGAGCCCGCTTTACTAAACAACAAATCCCATACAGATCATCCCAGAACTCAGGTCCCCACCCACTCACTCACTATGAACATAACAGAGCATGGACAATGGCGATGAGATCTTCAGCATACACTCTTCTGCAATGTGATTATCTATTACTGATTTGTTGTTATGGTTGTGCTTGTTTGCAAAACCCAATAAAATGTTATGAGGAAAAATAAAGAGCCTAGGAACTGAAGCGGTAGAATGGTAGGCTGGTTTACCCAGGGAAACAAGTGACTTCCTCCCGTTGTAGCCACAGGTGCATGTAAGCAACCTGTGCCCCCCACGCAAGGCAACCACACTGCCTCTACCCAGTCATTGGGTTGCTAGGGAATGTAGCCCACCATAGCAGTGGTGGTTGAATGCTGTGACATGGGCTTAGGAAATAAATCAAGCACTCTCTATCTAAGAGGGGGACTGGGATCATGTGAGGCCCTATGCAATCACTCTCTGAGCACACATCCGGTAGTGGCCGGGTCAAACCCAAACTCTGTGTATAGCTCCCCTCATACAGCCATCTGAGGAGGTCTTCCAACTCACCACAGCCAGGGAGCTCTAGTCTATCATCCACATTTATCCACCTCCACAGTGCCCAGCCAGCTCTCTTCTCCATGTCCAGAGCCCGGCAACACCTACCCACTACAGGAGCCACCTGCAGGCCTTCGCCCTATCAGGTCTCCGTGACTTTTACCTCCCCTGAAGTGATTTAGAGGACACATTTTGTCCCTATGGACAGGATGGGTTAGCCTTCCACCTCTTTTGCAGTTCTTGTGTGCATGGACCGGCCTTCTTGTTGTATCCTGCAGGCATAAACGGAGGAGCTGCTATACAAACGGCAACTTGTTTGCTATCGGATAGGGGTACACCAAAAGAGGCAATTAAACATTCTGCTGCTTAACACTAACTCAATGTCTTGAACGAAAGCGATGGTAACAAGGAATTATTTTAAACTAATCTCTACCTACAGGTTGAAAACCATGTGTTTACCTACATACATTTCCGTACCACTGACACTGAGAGCACCACAAGGTTAGTGAGCCGAGATTATTAAAGTGTGTGTCAGATAAGGCATATGAACTAAAAACCATTTACATCAAGAAACATGCACATATTTTATAACAGAAACCAACCTGTGGTCTAAGAAAAGGAACTTCCATTCCAAGCTATGTCTTGATGTAAACTCTTCATTAAGCTCCTCAGTTGTGCACATTTCCTAATGTTGAAGACACAAGGGCATAATTAAACAATGCCTCAAAGAAAGTTTCATACAATTTGGATAGCACATTTTGAAAGCTATATTGTAATCACAATATTGGACCCAAATCATTAACACTGCTTGGAATGCAGGCACCGTGTGATTGATGAAAAGAGAGCAGAATATGACAGCTGAGACCTGGCCAAGGGACTGCATTATAATGAGGGCTGACATGGCTGAGTGGCTGCTGCAATACTATTAGATACACATGTGAGACTCTGATACCCAAGCATAAAAAACACTGCGTTCTATAACCCTTCATTTCAGCCGGACTACTGTCTTCAGAAGCACATGCGACTATACAGTGAATCACTGTCAGCATAAGCAGTTTGACACCAGGTCACACCATTTGCGGATGTGGGTTATACAGGTGCAAAAGCATAAAAACACATAAAACAATATAATTAATGTCTGTAACTATTTACATTGGTAGATATTGTATTACCGTATTAGGAAAGTCATGTTGTGCACTGACATCATTCCACTCAAGACCATACCATCTTTTCTGTGCAAGGCAATGAACAGAGCATTGCTGCGGCCTGAATCTGGAGCATCTCTTGTGCTTTGCTGCACTGAAATATTGGCGCACATCTGCCACTGGTGCACATTGTGCACATTATGGGCGAGTGGTGTTATGAATCCCCACTGCTGGGGAGCAAGCAGAGCTGTGATCTCTGCCTTTCCGCGGTGTAAGGGACTGAAGGAGGGATTTTCAAAGAAACCTTCTTTGGCGTACGGTACTGCAGGTGCAAATTACTCTGCATGGTAGTCATAGCTTACACCTCAAAGAGAAGTTGTAAAGGAAAACCCTCATGTAAAGTTGGTGATCCGACATGGAATAGCATGCTTCAGAATAACTAACTCCATTTCAGACAAGGAAACAAATGGATATTTTACAAAACATCATGTCATGGCACCCAGAAACACATGGCAGTACAGATACCCCACACTTGCTCCCAACTGCATCTACTGCACTGCATGTGTCCTATACTCTAGCGCCCAGAAGCACATGACAGTAGAAATGTTCCACAATTACCCCTGACTCTGAAGTTGCTATATGTGGCAAATGGTGTAGCACCCTCAAGTACAGCACAGTACCACTACACCAACCACAACCACCCATAACTGTACATTTTCTGTATGCAACCTATGGTATAGCACCCAGAAGCACACAGGCAGTACAAATAGCCCACACATTCACAGTGGAACTGCTGTGTGTGCCCTCTGTGACCAGAACAGCAATGCAACATTGCCCTCTTTTTGACCCATGCTAAAACAGCTGGGAAATTTAGAACTTGAGATGTGCAAGAAAATGTGAAACTCCCTGAAAAATGAGAAAAACAGCTTCTGAGTGCAGAATATTGCCCAATGTGTCAATGTCTGGGCTACTGTGTAAGCTGGGGCAAAGTTGTGAAATGTTGCCTGTAAGAGCTCCTTTAGTCTGCCCTTTGCTGGGTGTGTGCGTGTGTGTATGTTAGAAAAAGAGAATTTTCTGGAGGCTTTCAATTGGGCTAATTTGCATACCCACAATCCCACAATACTGTGCTCAAGTGACTGAACTGGACATAAACTGGTTACTGAGTAGAGCGGTATATATATATATATATTCATTCAGTAAAAAACGTTGTTAAAGGGACGTTATGGTTAAGTTGCACTAGTAAAAACCTATGAAATTCAATGGAAATACGTTGTTACAGGGATGTTATGGTTACAGGTAAAACCGAAAAACCATAGAAACTCGCCAGTTATGGTGAGCTAAGCAACCATAACTCGTGCACTGCAAGGACTTACACCCATGACATCAAAGATGACATCACAAATGTCATTGATGACATTTGATGACATCACATGTCTGTCTCCCTCTTTTTTTTGTTCACTGACATATCTAGGCCAACTGGTTTTCTTCACTGACAGTCAGGAAGTAAGAATACAAAAGGTACTACGTTTGCAGACCTGACCTTCTCATATGTTCTTACACTACTTTTCATAGGGTTCAGGCACATCATATGATACATATACATAGAGGAAGAAGGCAGCATGAAATACAGCAATCATTTCTGTGCATGAAGATAATCAGTTAGGTTATGAACACTTTCTAGTAGTAGGGCTATGTTTTTGCTTGCTTTACTTGCCCTGTATATGCTCATATTTGTATGCGTTGTGGTGTATTTATGTTTTGTGTAAAATAGTACAATTATGTAGTAAGTGAGGCATTCTTAGCGACTTATTACATGTTTCTACAGTACAAAAAACTCTGAAACGAAAGCAAATCATAATTTTACTATCCAACAATGGAAGATTTTAAATATTGCACCTCTATGATCCATGCTGCAGACAATGCCTACGTTTCTACATGAGGTGGTGCATGGACTGTAAAGAACTCTGTAATGCAATGGTGTTTATAGCAATGCATTGGTTAATGAACTATTTATGTCATCGTAGTTCTTCCAATGATCTTGGATACTTTTCTGGCAACATTACAATGACAATCCCTTGTGGGGGCTTTTTGTGAGAACTAAATACACATGTGATGTCATCATTGAAGTCATCTATGACATTTGTGATGTCATCTTTGATGTCATGGTTGTTAGTGCTTGCAGTGCACAGTTGAAGCGCGAGTTATGTTTGCTTAGTTCACCATAACTGGCGAATTTCTGCAGGTTTTCGGTTTTAACTGTAACCATAATGTCCCTGTAACAATGTATTTCCACTGAATTTCATAGGTTTTTACTAGTGCAACCTAACCATAACGTCCCTTTGACAACGTTTTTTCACTAAATTTCATGTTTTTACCAGGATACCTGTAGTCTGTAAAGATGTACTGTAGAACATACTGAAACTGCTAGCACCATGTTGATGCGCACAGCAGTCACGGACTATGCGTCTGGGGGCAGACTTTGGGTGGCACCCAACCTGCTCAGAAGTGCAGGGCTTTCTTATGTAGTGGTACCATTGACCAGACCCAAAGAACATATACAAACAGCACCATGTGCATGAAGTGCAAGGGACAATGGAGGAATGCACCAACAAGAGAAGTGACGTCTGCCTTCAACAATCTTACCACACTGCTACTTTACATGCTAACAAGAACGAATTGGCAGAGTAAGGACTGGAAAATACTAAGACCAGAACATCACTACAACGTAGCAAGCACACTGAAGTTTGTCTGATAATTGCACAGGTGTTGCAGTATACAACAGTTGAGAAGCATAACATTTTTTTTTCACGCAGCAATGGCAAGCACCAGTGCTGGAAGAAAATGTCGCTCATGACGCAATGACTTACGATAGTAACCCCATTGGTACGCAACGCAGTCTGAAAAGTAAAATATGTAATATCTTTTGCTTCATGTACACCTAACAGATTTTCTTTCTTTAAGAGAACCTATTGTAAAAGAAAGCAAGGCAGCACTAGCGGCACCCGTCCGACACCAGCATACAGGCACATGAAATGTAAGAAACTCTGTAAATAGCAAACTGGACAGCCTGGAAGGTAAAATGGAGCAATTGGTGAACAATTTTGCTGCCATAAAAGATGACATACAAGGACATAATATGGTCAACATATAATACCACTGCCCGACCTGCACGTGTACACCATCCCCATTTCACAGCTCGCCATCCCATCAAAATATGTGTGATTTGTGACGTTACGCTGCTACCTCAATCCCTTCCTCCCCTAATGCCCAACTTGAGCAAATTCCCAATTGCCCACAATAAGTATCCACTTCTGCTACCCCCTCCTTTTCCTAATGGCATGTATGAATGTGTGGAAGTAAACGTTGATATGTAAGTTGTTGCTGAGTGTACATGTGCCTTTTCCTTTGGTTTTATAATGCTGTTATGAGTCAGCGGCGCACAGTACTGTGGGAATTACCGCAATTAAGGAAAAGGGAGGTGACCTACTGACACTGCACCTGCCCGTCATATCCGCAATCACAATGGAGGCAACTGTACCACGCCAGTACGAACTGCATGTCCGCACCTTGTGAACCACCTATAACTAGTTGTGGGAACAGATGTTTGTCCATTGCACAAGTACTCGCATGCGCATCTCTTCCTCTGTCTCCTGGTAACACCGCCCCTGTCCAGCATAGGCGAAGAAACTTGTGACAAACTTTAAGTAGGTTGAGGCGCACACCCACGTCCTACAGGTAGCTGTACAAATAAACATCCCACCTGCTATACCCTACAAACACCCAGCATGTCCCAAAATGGTCGGCGCACGTGTGTCGCACGGAACAAGTTACTTACCTGTAACTGTTGTTCTCCAGCATGGGTCTGGCATGGATTCACATGCTCATGAATATTCACCGTCGTCAGGCTGGGAATCCTCGGTATAGAAATAAATCAGTATCAGTTTCGTTTCCGATCTGTCTTTCTTAGTAGTAACCAATCAATGGTCTCTGGGTCATACTGCCCCCAGCCAATGACTGCCCTCTCCCTAAGCCCCGCCTCTGGCAGCCATCCTCAGATTTGGTAGCACGTAAAGTGGCAGTATGACCAAGTGAAGAGCCGCAGAGGGGTAGGCGGGAGGGTTCGCATGTGAATCCATGCCAGACCCATGCTGGAGAACAACAGTTACAGGTAAGTAACTTGTTCCTTCTCCAGCATGGGGTATGGCATGGATTCACATGCTTATGAATAAGAGAATACATAGCCGTACACACATGCACAACCACGGGAGGTGGCAACAGGCTCAACATTAAGCAATACAACAACTCAACATTAAGCATCTCTTACCTCCTCACCAGGCTCACCTTAAGCGAACAGGTTGTGCAGCACTGCTTGGCCGACCCTGGACTCCTCCCTGGAGTCCCGATCGACGCAGTAGAATCTTGTGAAGGTGTGCGTCAACCTCCACGTCGCAGCCCTGCAGATGTCCAGCAGGGGCACACCAGACAGGAGCGCTGTGGTAGCAGCGATCGCTCTGGTCGACCGGTGACAGTGCATGATGCAGCCGGAGAGCCATCTGGAAATGGAAGTCTTCGAGAGAGCCTTCCCTTGATTAAGTCCCAAAGTTCACAAACAGCTGTGATGTCTTCCGGAAACTCTTCGTGCGGTCCACGTAGAGCTCTAGCTATGTCCAGCGAGTGCAGAGTCCTTTCAGCCGGCGACGAAGGAGACGGGAAGAAAACTGGCAACACCAAGGGTTCGTTGAGGTGGAAGTCCGACGGCACCTTGGGCATGAAGGAGGGGTGCGTCCTCAGCACCACCCTCGTGTCGTGAAACGTCAAGTATAACGGCTTGCAATATAGGGCCTTGATCTCTCCCACTCGTCGTGCAGAGGTGATGGCCACGAGAAACGCTGTCTTCCACGACAGAAATTTCAACGGTGCCGAATACATAGGCTCAAAAGGGGCCCCCATGAGCCTGGTCAGCACCACGTTGAGCTCCCACGCCGGGGCAGGGGCCTTGACCGGCGGGAATGATCGGAACAATCCTTTCATAAATTCCTTCACCAGTCGATGAGACCACAAGGACGCCCGTCCCGTAGTTCTGGTGTATCGTGAGATGGCGGCCAGATGTATCTTGATGGAAGCGTGAGCTAGTCTAGCCTTGGCCAATGACAGTAGGTACGGCAATACTTGAGGGGCCGTAATCCGCAGAGGGTTAATCTTCTGTGCACGGCACCAGACAGAGAACCTCTTCCATTTATGTCTGTAGCACTTGAGAGTTGAGGACGCCCTTGCCTTTGCAAGAACCTCTCTGCAGTCGGCCGGGATGTCGTACCCTCCAAACTCTAGTGCTGCAGGAGCCAGGCCTGCAAGTTCAGCGACTCCGGGTTGTGGTGAAGAATGGCGCCTCCTTCTCTGGAGAGAAGATCTGCGTCCATCGGCAGCTTTACTGGTGTGGACGTTGACAAGTCCAGAAGGTCCGGGAACCAGATCTGTCTCGGCCACGCCGGTGCGACGAGGATCATCCTGCACCGGGACCTCTTGAGCTGCTTGATGAGCCGGAGCAGCAACGGCAGCGGAGGGAACGCATAAAGAAATAGGCCGTCTCAGGGGAACGAGAAAGCATCGCCCATGCTCCTCGGCTGGGAGAACCTGCTGGCGAACCTCCGGCACTTGGAATTCGTCGCCGTCGCAAAGAGATCGATTTGGGGTTCGCCCTATCGTCGGAAGAGTCGATCCACTTGATCCTGGAGTAGTTCCCACTCGTGGCACGAGCGCAGCTCTCTGCTGAGTGAGTCGGCGATCGTGTTTTTTATTCCTGCCAGATGAAGAGGCACCAGAAACATCCCTTGGCGACGGCCCAATGCCACAGATCCTGGGCTTCCTTGGATAGGGCAGGGGATCTGGTTCCGCCCTGCTTCCGGATGTAGAACATCGTGGTGGTGTTGTCGGTGAAGATCCTCACCACCTTGCCCTTGAGGGACAGAAGAAAAGACCTGAGGGTCCAGAACACTGCGCGGAGCTCCAAGATGTTGATGTGGAGTGACTTCTCCTCCGGGAGCCAAAGGCCTCTCGCGTGAAGATCTCCGGAGTGCGCTCCCCAACCTTCCAGGGAGGCATCTGACGTCACCGTCACCTGGTGAGCTGGGGTCTGAAAGTCCGTGCCCGCCGACAGATGAGAGCGGGTACCCCACCACCGGATCGCCTGACGGAACGTCTCGTTGAGAGGGATCCTGTCCTCGAAGCTGCCCGTCGACTGGACCCAGCGGGCATCGAGGAACTCTTGTAAGGGGCGCATCCGAAGCCTGCAAAGGCGCACCAGATAAATGCAGGAGGACATCATCCCGAAGAGGGACTTGATAGATCTTACCCTGGCCATGTCCGTGGCCAGCAGACGCTGCACCTTGCCCAGAATGGTCCTGGTCCTTTCCTCTGACGGTGAGGCCAGCCACGCCACTGTGTCGAGCTTGGCTCCCAGAAACAGGGCGACTTGCGACTTGCGACGGAACCAGGTGGGATTTTGGAAAGTTGATGGAGAATCCCGGGTCCGTGAGCAGCTGGACGGTCTTCGCAGTGTGCTCCACGGCGAGCTCCCTTGTCCTTGCCCGGATGAGCCAGTCGTCCAGGTAGGGGTAGAAGTGGATCCCCTGTAGACGCAGCCGCGCCGCCACCGGTGCGAGGCACTTGGTGAACACCCTGGGTGCCGACTTCAATCCGAACGGGAGGGCCTTGAACTGGTAGTGCCGCCCTTGGACCACAAACCTGAGGAACTTTCGGTGTCTCTTTAGAATGGGGATGTGGAAGTACGCATCCTCCAAGTCCAACGACGACAGGAAATCGCCCTCCTCCAGCTGTCCCAGCGCGTGCTGGAGGGTGACCATCCGGAACTTCTGTGCCTTGATGTACTTATTCAGTCGTCACAGGTCCAGGATGGGGCGCCATCCTCCTGTCTTCTTTTTTACGAGGAAGTACCTTGAGTAAACTCCGGAGCCCCGAAGCCTCTTTGGGACGAGCTCGATGGCACCCTTCTTGAGCATCGCCCTTACTTCCAACAGTAGTTGAGGGACGTGATTTTCCTTCCTGGCCACGGGTGGAACGCAAGGGCACTTCTTCTGGAACTCGAGGGCGTGCCCTTGGGCCAGGGCGTCCAGCACCCAACAGTCGGTGGAGATGGACTCCCACACGCTGACGAACCTCGCCAGCCGGCCTCCCACCGGGGTGCTTCGGCGGGGGCCCGACCCCACGGTCGGTTCAATCTTGTTTGGAGGCCGCCTTGCCTCCTTGACCTCCCTGTCGACGACGACGGGCACCACCTGACTTGCCGCGTCCCCTGTAGGCTTCCTGGGATGAAGATCTTGCCGCTTGGCGGTACGTGGAGGAGCCACTGCCGGATCCCTTGGAGGCACCTTGTCTGCCTCCGGAGCTCCGAAAGAACGGCCGTCGTTGTTGGAGCCCTCCCAGTGCCCGGGTAGTCTCTGTGTCGGTCTTGATGGCCTGAAGGGACTCATCAACCGCCTTCCCAAACAGGTTGTTCCCGTCAAAGGGCATGTCCAAAACCTTGGTTTGTACGTCCTGGCGGAAATCTGTCGCCTTGAGCCATCCTCGTCGTCTCAGGCAAACGCCGTTGCTCAACTGACGGAAACCGGTGTCGGCGATGTCCGTTGCCACCGTGATGGCGTGGTCCAAAGCAATCTCACCTTCCTGTAGGATTTCAAGGGCCTCAGCCCTTTTGGCGTCCGGAAGGAAGTCCAACAGAGGGGCGATTTTGAACCACAACTCCCTGTCGTAGCGGGCTATGATAGCTAGGGCGTTGGCCGCCTTGATAGTCGTCGCTGCGGATGAGATGACCCGTCGTCCCATCGTGTCCAGCTTCCTGCCCTCCCCGTCCGGCGGGGAAGTTGATGTCGAGGCCGCTGCCCCCCAGCTTTCTTCTTTGCCGCCGCCGAGACGACCGAATCCGGGGTAGGTTGCGCCCGAAAGCACAAGGGGGCAGCGTCAGGGACCCGGTACTTCTTCTCGTACCGGTCCCTCTTTGCCGGCGCCGTGGCAGGGTTCTTGAGGAGGGCAAGCCCCTCATCCCAGATGTCATCCAGAAGTGGTACGGCGAGGACCGTCTTCCTTTTAGCCTCGCGCCGTTGGTAAAGGAACCCTTCCTTCTTCTTCTCTTCTGGGCAGAGCTGGAAGAGCTTGGATGCCCTGGAAATCATGGCATGAAAGGATCCAATCTCGTCGGGTGGGGACGCCCGAGCAGGGGGCGACGGGGGACATGTCCCGTTGTCACCTCCGTCGTCATCTGTACCTGTAGTAGCCGTGTCCGTGCCTGTATCATCCCCATGGGTAGTAGACCGGGGGAAGGCAGAGCAGGCCGCAGAGGTGGGAGAGGTGGCGTAGGATGCGTCCTCCTCCTCTTATACGGTGGACTTTCCGAAGGACCCGGCTCCGGTTCCCCCGTCGGGTCTGGCTCAGGCACCTCCGTCGGGGGGAGGGGCAACCTTGTCCTTATGTCCGAGCATAAGGACTGAATCGCTGACAAAATGGCCGCCGAAGTGTCCTGCGGCGCCGGAAACGATGGGCGCGAGGGCTCTTGAGGAACCTGGTCGGCGACACCGTCCTCTCGTCGTCGCCCTCGTCGGGATCCCTCCCGATGGGCTGGGCCTCTTCCACCACTTCGATGAACTCTTCTTCAGAGGTCGTGTCCGTATCCACGATGGCCACCTGCCCCTCCCCCACCTTTTCCAACGCAGATTTCGTGGGGGTCTTCTCAATGGGCCTGAAAGACGACTCCCGCCGCGGTGGCAGGGAGACTCTGGGTCCTGAGGTCGCCTCCACTGGCGTAGCCTCCACAGGCTGAGCCAGGGCCGCTGCGACATCCTCAATCGAGGTCTTAGCAGGGTGAATTAAGGCCATCGTCACCTTCTGTATGCCTGGGGCCTTAACCTGGGGGGAGGGTCCGAGTCTCGCTCCCCCTCAGCCGGAATATTCGAGATCGACCGGGGCCTCTCCAGAAGCTTCGCCGGGTTCTCGGACTTCCTCTTACCCGAACCAGAGCGTTGGCTCATGGTTGATGGCGCCGGGGAGGATGCACCCTACCTGGCAGCCAAGGAGCCCGACCGTTCGGCGCTCCCGGTGCCCGCGGACTCGCAGTGCTTGGCCTTTTGTTGGGCCCCCGTCGCCGGGGCGCCCTCACAGGACTTAGAAGACCGCTCGGACTTCTTTTTCTTCTTCTCGCCTGACGGGCTCTTCCCTTCTAGCCAGTTGGCGAGACGGAGGTGGCGATCCTTCATGGTCCGCTCCGACATGTTCCCACAAAACGCACAGTCCTTCTCCGTGTGCGTGTTGTCCTCATGGAGACAGTAGAGGCATAACGAATGCTCGTCCTCCTTGAAAACATTCTGAAGCTGGCATCCAGGGCAGGTCCTGAACAGCTTCCCGGGTGTCGAGCTTCCTTTCTCCTGGGCCATCTCCGGGGTAGGCCTCGGAACTTCTGGAATCCTCCAAAAGCGTAACTCGATGAAATCTTCACCCTTGAGGGGCGTAGAAAACTCCAAAACGGATCCCCGTTGATCGGATGTGGAAACGGTGGAGCTTGAGGCTCTATTTAACTGAAAAATGAGAAAAATCTCCTGAAAAAGCGCGAAACCGCAGCAAAAGCTCTAGAGCTACAGCACGAGGACTCCCAACACTTGAACGTGCGGTAAAAATCTGAGGATGGCTGCCAGAGGCGGGGCTTAGGGAGAGGGCAGTCATTGGCTGGGGGCAGTATGACCCAGAGACCAGTGATTGGTTACTACTAAGAAAGACAGATCAGAAATGAAACTGATACTGATTTTTTTCTATACCGAGGATTCCCGGCCTGACGACAGGGAATATTCATGAGCATGTGAATCCATGCCAGACCCCAGGCTGGAGAATATTAATTACTGCAGAGATCCCAACGGTGTGCATAGGACACTCATGCACATGCGCACAAAATATTCCACCCAAAACGCATCCTGCGGACAGCCGTCCCAATGGAGAACATGTGCCACATCACCATAAGACTGCACCCACGCTGTGCATGGGCCCTTATGGTGCAGACACGATCGGGACCCTTGACCAGTGGGAAAGTGAAATGTTCTGTGATCTACAAAGTGTTGTTGGGAAATTACAAGCTTACAAATTCCCCACAATGTGCCATTGCATATGTATGTATTTGGTTCAACGATGTAGGCCTCTTTGCCGGTTGCAAGGTCTCTGCAGCAGCCCTACAAAAGGTCACACCCCAGACCTGCCCCGAATTCTGTTTGTAGCTTTTCAGAACAGAGTAGCTGCCCACATAGCTTTGAGCTGTAACTGAGTTTGGAACAATTTCTGCTATGCTACATTACCTTGCAAGTAATGGCAACCATAACAGCCCGGCTCACTACATACAGTAATGGAAAGCAGTATTAACGCCCCTTCCTGTGAAGCACACCCTCAGTACCGATAATCCCCACTATCCCGTTCCCATGGGCAGCATGCTCACAACGGAAGTATGTGGCACGTGCGCTTCCCGAAGTACCGCTAAGGCCGCACCCCAGTTAAGCAGTAACAGCCCTTCTTCCCTGTCCATTATCTTCTTTCCAGCAACCCCTCATTCGGTACTGATAAATAGTCACACACGCATTCACCAATCACAGTGAAGAGTTCTCCATGTAACACTATCAGTTCTGAACAACATTCCTCTGTGTACTCACCACACCCAGAAAAGTTATTGCGCAATCCCTTAGCCTGCACAGTCCCATTTCCATGCCCGCCACCCTCAAAAGCCACGGATGTGGCTTTCATGCTGTGCACGGGTGTGGGGGAATACATTACAACCAGGGCAGGGGATTTCATCTTCAGTGTTTTTTAAAGTTTTTTTTTTAGATGCTTCTAGAGAAACACCTTTATTTTCAGTTTTTATATGGTTTTCTATTTTCTTTGCCTCCTCACTTTCTTACAGTAAACTTTTCTATGCCTCCTGTATATGGGCAAACAAAAGAGCATCACCAATGCTGGACAAAGAAATGCCATTTGCATGGAAACACACCGCATTTTAAGAATGAATGCTGTCATGGTTGCAGAAGAACATCCCACGAGCGGCCAAAGAAATCACACATGCTTCTATTGATGAGACCACTTCCAGCCTCTGGCTGGGCACAGCATACATTAGGAAAATCCAATACTCTTCTTGGTGTTATGGCAGAAAAAACCACCTGGGCAATGGGAAAAAGCCTCTTCACTGCCTTCATCAACCTCTTCAGTTGATGGAACACACGTGAACAAGTCATGTAACGCAAATGCATGTCGCCATAATGCACGACGACAACGTGCACTATAGCAAAACTGGCCACTTGTCTGCAAAGGTCAAGAATAACGCAAAAACTGCGGACATCGACAGTGCACCACAATGCGTCCACTCCTTCCAAACCGAAATCGCCATAAACTTGCCTTTCCTGAGCATACTTGTGCAGATCTACCAAAAAAGCCATCCCCCAAAATCAATACAGTGCATTTCTCCATGTCAGCCCTCCTCACTACGCACAGTAATGAAAAATAAAAATACCACGCCTTCCTGTGAACCACACCCTCAGTACCTGATTGGGTAGTCCCCACAGTTCCATTTCCATTGGCCCGCATGGTGAGAAGCACAGACTGTGTCACGTGCGCTTCCCCAAGTAACGCGAGGGCTGCGCCCCAGTAAAGCAGGACCAGTCCTTCTTCCCTTTGCAATATGTTTTGTCCAGCACTACCTCATTAGGTACTGTTAAATAGTCACACATGCATCCACCAATCACATCGAAGACATCAGCATGTAATACTGTCAGCTCTGTACAACACTTCATATGTACCGTTACACAATCAGAGTGCAAGGGTCGTGTGATTTGAAAGCACATCCAGTAGAAAGTTCTGTAAAACTATCCAAGATTTCTGCATCCACATTCATCCACATGGCCACCCATCAAGGCAAAGTACAGGTAGAAATATTTTCTGTACACTATTTTTACAACTCTGTTATAAGTGCTTCTGAACAGGCTGTCTGCACAACGTACTTACAAGACGTACTGTATTTTCTCCCATAACCTACCACTGTAATGGAATTTGCTTTCAACATTTTCATTTACCCATATTAGCCATTCTAATATCCAAACAGTAACTGTTTCATTGCCTTCCGACAATGCTACAAATTGTGTTCCGCACTTACCCATTTCCTACAAAATTCATGAAAATATCGCAGAAAAGCAGCATTCAATGTTTCTTAGCAATGTACATCAAGTACATACAGTGCATGCATACAAACAGGATGCCTTCCCGTTACCGTGCACACTTCAACCATAGCCTTCTGCAGGTCTCTGTACAAACAGACCTTCTGCCACTGTTTGTGCGTACACAACACAGCCACAAACCTTATTGAGCAATACGTTAGCCTCCACAGTCCCATTCCCATGCCTGCCATCCTGAAAAGGGCCTGATGTGGGACGTGTAAAACTTGAAACTGCCGCCGATTCCGCTACTTATCGTGCTAGGAAGGGGAGGTAGGTAAAGAAATTCAAAACAGGGTAGGGGATTGGGTCTGTAGTGGTAGCTCTGAAAATATATATTTTTTTTATTTGTTTCATGTTATTTTTACGTGCTTGCAAACAACCTTTTTTTCTCTTTACATATGTTTCTGATTGCTTCTCCTCCTTACATTTTTACCGAATTCTGGTGAACGCTTCCTGCACAGTGTAAATGAAAATGGCATTGCCAATGGCGGTCAAATAAATGCCATTTCTATGGAACCACTGCATATTTCGCGACCTCCTGATCTCATAGTGGGTGGAGAGCATCCCAGCAGTGCGCATAGATTCACACATGCTTCTGTTTATAAGACACCTTCCGAGCTCTGGCTGGGGACAAAATACACCAGCATGGTCCCATACTCCTCTTGGTGTTATGCATGAAAAAACAACCTTGACAGTGGGAAAAATCAGAATCACTGCATTCAGCAACTACTTCAGGTGACGGAGCAAACGTCCACATGACATGTAACCCAAATATAGACTACCATAATGCACCACAACAACATTAATGGTAGCCACAGAGGCCACATATCTACAAAGGCGAACCATCCCGCGGAAACTGCACTCATAGAGACTGCCCCACAAAGCGTCCACTCCTTCCAACCCGAAATTAGCAGCAATGCCTCTTTGCACGCTTTACTCAAGAGCCAGTTGGTGGAAGCTGGTCAACCCCGCAGAGATTTTGTCTCTTATCCTTGAGGCCAAGGATCAACTAGGCTGCCCTGTGCCAGACTAACTGCAATCATCTTATATAAGGATTCCCATGTAGTGGCACACCTCCAGGAATGCAATGATTCTGTGAACCCTGTAATATCGGTAGGGTGCCCTCCTGATTACTGCATTCACTTGGGAAAGTAGGCTTTGTATCAAAAGCAACTCCAATGTTTCTGAGTGTTTACGCTGTTGGGGAGGGATGTCAAAGAGTGGCCTAGTGAAAAGTAAGGTTTGAGATTTAGGGAGAGTTGCCGATCAGGATTTCAGTTTTGCTCTTGGTTAGGCATAGGAAGTTATCAGTGACTAAGCCCTGGATTGGAAGCAACTATCCAGAGATATTGAGCTATTTATATTTTCTTCTCCACATGGATCAAGATCGGCAAGTTGTACATTTAGATTTTGAGCAGAGACTTGAGGATATCTAGGGATCAGTGAAACACCTCATGCATGTGTTGAATAACCATGGGGGGGGACTCTGCATTATGAGACATACAGTTGATATTGGGTACAGACTAATATTGTCCCAAAGAAACTTGGTACCATTGATATTTGCAGAATTATGTCATCGCTGCGAGAGCAGCACTGGAGAACCCCATGCCTCATTACAGCTGGTGCATAAGGGTCCCATGGTTTGGTGTATTACAAGTGACTGAGAGGTATAGAAGGATAAACTGTGTTGGAAGGTCGTTTATATACCCCAGGCTAATTAGAAGCGTGATTGTCAGTCATGGATGATTGTAGGGGTTTTGCTATATTCAATTAGTTGGTCCATGACTTCCATTCTTCATGATTTTAGCTTCAAAAGGCAGGTTGGAGAATGGAAAGAAGTTAGCCAGAATATTTGACAATGTATTTGTTTTCTTTCAGCAAAGGGGACCACCAGTGTATTCTTGAGAAACTGGGGAGATTCCTAGCTTATGTGAGTGATGGTGCCAATATTTCCACGTCTTCTTTTTTTTTTTTGCATTTGGTTTATTCAATACCTTTACATTACATAATACATTACTCAATTTCTAAAAAGTGTTTTGACAGAGACCTATTGCAATTGTACATTAATAATATCTAAAATGCGGGTTCAGGCTATAAACAGAGCTTCATTTTCACTCCACATGAGTCGTAACCCAAAAGAATTTCTGGAAATCTCAGATTCACCAAGGTTGTCACATCCAAATATTATGAGTCTAATAGGTTCAAAGTGGGGACAAATGGTTACTAAGTGTCTCAGAGTTTCGGGATGAGAATAACTGTGGCAAAATCGACAACTTGTAGTGTCTCCTAAAACCTTTGATCCGGCACAATGTTTTGTGCATTCTCTAGTTGAGAAATTGTAAAATTTGAATCTCATTAATAGTACCCATGCATTGTTACAGGAGAAGCGCATTAGATAGGGGCTCTGGTGTTCCCTTTTGTGAATAAAACAGGCATATTCTTTGTGAAGCTTATAGCCACCCAATGATTCAATGGTAAAGGACCAATCATGATTATAAAGCTTCCTTTTAACACTCCCATTAGTTCTTCATTGGCATCAATATGAAACAGTGAATGCATTCTCAACCTATATTTTAGTATCGATTCGGGAGCACTTTCCTTCATCATTCTGTTTAAGTCCTCAAATAAGTCAGGTTTAAACATTTTGAATAATTAAGTAGTAGAAGTGTCCAGAGAAGTCGAGACGATAGGGACACAAGTCCCAGTTCCTGCCTAATTATGGCATTGGGTAGCGAGCACGAAAACCCAAGCACTTCTTTCCATAGTCGACCCTGCAAACTATTCAAGTAGTCTCCCAAATCAAGAAGGCAGATGTTGAGCCCATAGAGTAGAATAGGTTTCACTTTAGAAACATAATATTTGATGGCTGGCAACACAGAAAATGTGCAAAGCTCACTAAAGAGACACTTCAACTGAGACACCAAAGGTCGCACTTTGCTGACAAGAGACTCTTTCCACATGATGATGTAAGAAGTGTTGCACAGGTTGTATCCCAGATAACGCAAATTAGTAACTCGTTCAATTTGCTCTGATCCCATGGTCCAAATCATAGATTTTACCCTTTTGGAGCCTGAGAACACCACCATTTTGGATTTATAGGCATTAGCCTGTAAGTTGTTTGCATAGGCGTATTGCATAAACAGATGTAGTCTGGTCTTCAGTCCGATGGGCATTCTATCACAAAAGATCAGGTTGTCAGCAAAGGCTAACCGATGGAGTCTCAAATTGCCCAGTTTGACAGGTGTTATTTTTGTACCTTTCCAAATGTCGTCCATATCACACATATAAAGGTTGACCAGGGTGTTGGCCATATTGCACCCCTGCTCAACGCCTGTGTATGTTCGAATTGGACGAGTTAAGGATCCTTCTTGATTAATGCGAATTCTATATGAGGTCCCCCGATGTAAAATGGACACTAACTGAACCAAATTTGCAGGAATGCCATATTTCAGTAATTTCTGCCACAAAATTGCTCTTATGACACAATCAAATGCTGAAGTCGTGTATAGTGTTGATATCAAAATTGGACCTGTTGAACCATGCTTAACTGTGTGAAATAATAGCAGAGTGTTGGATGATACTCTCCAAGTCTTTCAAAAGTAGAATAGAGAAGATCTTTGAAGAAGCATCGGGAAGCGCAATCGGCCTATAATTTGAGGCATCAAGGGGGTCTCCTTTTTTGAAAATAGGCACTATGAGGGCCTGAGACCAAGTACAAGGAATACAGTTAGTACGGAATATTGGGTCAAATTTAATTTTGAGGATGGTAGCCCATAAAATAGGATCCGTTTTTATGACAGAAGCAGGAATACCATCAGGGCCAGCCACTCTTGATGAAGGTAGTTTGTTTATTGCCCAGAGAATATCATCTTTGTCCCAAGGACACAGACGCAGTAAAGGAAATACCTCACAAGGATTTTTAGTTGCATAGAATTATAGAGGCAATTGATATATACTGGTGAATATTTTACCCACACTTCCTCAGTAATGGAGGAGTCTGTGATGGCTTTAACTTTTCCAGTGAATAACTTCATACAAGACCAAAAGGATTTGCTGTTGTGATTATATACATTTGTAATCATGGCCTGGTTGTCACTTAAATGTATTTCAAATTTCAAAGACTTAACCTGATTTTTGTGGGTTTGGCAAATACATCTTTTCTCTTCTAGATTTTGGACATCAGAAAGTGATTGAGTTTGCAAGCTTCCGAATCTGCTATTTTTGAGTCGGTTAAAATCCGACACTAATTTATTATAGGCATGTCTCTGGGGCTTAGTGTTTTTATGTTTAACATGGCAGACACATATGTTGCGGCATGTTATTACAATTTCAGTAATTGTGTCCACCCTGTCTTTACAAATTGAATTATTGGGGGTCAGTAAATCAGCAGGTTCATAAATGTATTACTAGTGCTATTTTTCCATCTCAGTGAGAGACCAGATCATTCTACCTGTAAAAATTCTATTGCTGGATAAATCTCCAAAACTGGAGTTGTATTAAAGAGGTTAAATTGTAGGATCATATTATCTCCTAACCCTGGAAATGATATATTCATTCTCCCGCACTTAGCTCTAATTGACGAGAAGCCATAGAAATAGTCAATGCTGAATTTGGCACTGCCCCTAGACCAAGTATATGTTAAAGTCTCTTTAGCTGCTTCCAACTGCGATAAATCCCATTCCGAAATAAATGTGTCCCAATCCCGCCCTTTAGAGTAATTTGTTGATCCTATCTTATGCATTTCCGGGTAGTTGATCAACCATGAGCCCTCTAAACAATTGCAATTGAAGTCCCCCCTCCGATGATTATTGGGCCATTAGAATGGTTAATCGCCCAATCCTCAAGGAGTAAGGTCATTTTGGACAGGAAAACCGACACCCCAAATTTAACCGGATTCCAATACAAATCTACAATCAAGAGGGCGGTTTAAACTTTATCTGCCAAAATCAATTCAATCGCTAACAGATCATCAGAGTAATAGATCATTTGTGTTTTGGTGTTCATGTCCTTATCAATCGCAATAGCTAACTCCACACTAGGACAACCTGTTAAGGCTCTCTTTGCCGGACGTGTGAAAGCTTCATAACCGCTGAGCTGAAATTCCTATACTGCCATAGTCTCCTGAAAAAGCATAATCGCTGGTTTGATGGAGTGTGCTGGATCATAGAACCATGCATTCATGTTATTTAGGCCACATACGTTCCATGACATTAAAGAGATAGATTGAATGCTAGGGCTGCGATATCCCTTGCTGTAAGGTCATGAATGTTTTTATTGCTGACTCCACCCAAGACCAGTCATGAGCGTTCTTGGCGAGGGTCGGGAGCTGAGCCATCAACTTGTCATTTGCACCCGTGATGTTACTTTCATTTGACTGTATACTGTTTTCATTAACAGGGACTGTTGCACAGAGCCCTACAAATTTAATAGCATCTTCCATGGAATTAATTATGTGGGGCTTATACCCCAGAGTCAAAAGATCATGGCATTGTTCCCAGATGAGCTTTGATATTATAATTGAGTGGTACTCACAGAACAGGAATGTGCTTAAAGAGATTTAGCATACATGATCTATTTATTCTACTAGTTCCATTAATTTTAAGGTCGCTTTCCCAACCCATGATTTTTGAAGGGTAGGTTTCTGAATTGGATGGTGATAATTGTATTACTGGTGGACGAGTTGGGGAAATATCATTTTTGATACATTCTGTCACCCGAGGAATAGTAATGTTAGCCTGCATCTCAAGAGGTTTTGTTGTAGGTAAGGGGTTGAGGGTAATTTGATTTGCGGGTTCTAAATCGGGTACTGCCACTACAACCCCTCCTTTAGTTTTTGTGGACTTAGAAGGAAAAAAGGTTTTCATTTTACTTTGTTTTATGCCAATGTCCCCATTTAAAAACCCAGATGGTAAGGTCATTGCATCGACCTCCGAAACCTTAGTTGTAATAATTACAGAAACTATGGCTATATTGGAGGTGCACTCCATAGAAGCTGGATCCTGCAGATCAGTTTGAATTTGTATAGATGGACCACTCAGGGCACTATAAGATCGTTCCCTGTTTTTGTGTTGCTTCCCATTCAATTGTTCTTGCTTATTATTCAGATCAATTATCTCATCCACCTGAGGCAGATTACACATGTTTTTGACTGCAGAATTATGACCCAGAATTTTGATTGCTTGCATGTTTTTCGATTTTTTTGTGAAACCGTTGTTCGTAATAGCCTTTCTTTTAGCACTATTCTCTTTATACCTTGTTCTCCGAGAGTTTAATGCCGTATAGGCGGGCGATTGCGGGGACATAAGTTGGAGGGAAGCGCTCTCTAGGTCCTCCTGTTCTATAATAATATGAGACTGCTCGATTATGTCTGTCAATGGTGTAGGACTATTGGGTGATGGATCATCCTCATACTCAGTTCTTTGTTCTGTCGCAAAGTTTATCAACACTGACTCCTTACTACCACCCATGGCACAAAAAGAGAGTTTTGATATTTTCTTCTATTTTAGTGAGCTTAGCTACACTAGTATTTACTATGTCCCATATGTCTTCGCCAACTTCCTGTATAGTTTAATCTAAAACCTGTATGAGTGTAATTGAGCGCAGAGTTCTTACCCCCTCTAACAAGCAGACCCCTGGCTGCATCATACTCTTGTTCGCATGTAATGGAGATGTCTGGGAAGCCTGTGAGATGCAAGCAGGAGACAGGAGTTTTGTGTGATCCCACAACTCTGTCTGAGTAGCTGTAGATATACCAGACTACTCTCTTTTTTCCCTTAATCGCAAGTAGCTGGTATGAGTCCCATAAGCCAATATGAAACCCTCTAAGTTATTCCTTTTAGCAAGGATCTCTGATAAAGAGGATTTAACCTCACGTACTTCATATTGTGTAACATTGTGTCCTTTATCCGGTAAAATCAAGATTCTGGTGATCACTCGAAAAGAGTAGGTGTCAGTAGGAGTGGAGTCTTGAGGGGTGCTATTATTGGCTTTAGGTGTAGATAAAAGGGCCCTTGGAGTCAAACCAGAATTAGAATGACTTGATTGTGGAGAGCTAGGAATTTCATTCAGTCTTTGATGGAAAGTAGGGCTTTATTTTGTATTGTTGTGGATTGTTTATTTGAATGACCCACTTTAGGAATAGTATGAAAACATTCATTCAGTGTTTTGTTTATGGATATCTCCTCCTGATTAGTCAATACAACGTTGGCTTTGTTATACAAACATACTTCATCTATAGCATGCAGCAACATTGTGTGTGGTGTTGGTGGTCCTACAGATAGTCTCACACGTTTACTTAACTCAGCCAGCACAAGAGGTGCTAGTATTGAGACATCAGACAGGAAATTATTGTCCGTACAATTCATTAAATCCTCGGGGTCAACATGCGTTAAGGAACAGAAGGTAATACCAGCCTGAGACTGTGCTTGGAGTAATTGTTTGAGTCTCTCATTTTAGTTGCTTGATGGTCTGTTTGGTCTGTTCGGTTGCAGCCTCATGATGAGTCTCCACCAGAATCAAGTCCTGTTTAACCTCATTACATTTAGAATTAATATCTTCAACATTTGCACCCATAATTTCCAATTCGGGTTGCTTCAACTCATCAACACACAACCTAAGTTTTTCCAATTGACTATCTGTTGTTAGAGGTTCAGGTGAGGTGGTAGGCGTGAGATGTACGTGGTCTGTCATTGTAAGTGTAGACGGAAGTTGCAGTAAAAAGCACTTACTGCTTCTCAACTCAACAACCATGAGGCAACTCTCATTAAAGTCTATGAAGATGTTTCCTAATAGGTAGGGTTTTACTCCACCAGATCTAATTGCTCACATACACCTAAGCACACAAGCGATTTTACAATATGTATGAATTTGATTGCACCCCAGGCTGCGGCTCAAATGATGTACGCCCAACAGTCACCGCCTCCCAATGATGCAATTAGATTATTCCAAATAAACCAACAATAGTTGTTTAAATGCAATGCGAATGAATTAAACAGCACCTGAGGCTGTGGCTCAAAAGAATGTCCAGTAGTCACTGCCACCCAATCATACAGTTAAGTTGTTCAAAGATAGCCTGACGACAGTTGTATAAATGCAATGTGAATTAAACCACACCCCAGGCTGCGGCTCAAAGGATCTACGTCCAGCAGTCACTGCCACCCAACGATGCAGTTAAATTGTTCAAAATAGGCCAGCAGCAGTTCTAAAGAAAATCAAAAATCCTATTAAAATTCCCCAACTTAACCAAATACTACGTTAATAAATAGCACAGTAAGCTGCAAAGAGAACTTCACCTATTTCTTTAAAAATGCCTGATGCTTATATATGTTCAGTTGTACTACAATATGGAGTGAATTACAACATGAATGGAAGGAAGCCGTGCAGTAGGTTTTACTTTCTAAAACACAGGCTATGGCAGGCTATGGAGATATATAAATTATGACCACACTCCTGCCACACTCCCATACAAATTGCTCCAGAAGAGAGCTACAAGATTATCAGCATTCCTTAGGTGAACCTTATAGTGTCTTTGTCTGCGAGCCAGAACATTCAATTATACACCCCCTCGTTTGAGGTGCTGTAACGTTCATGTCCGCCAAAGGAGAATAGAAATAGTTGTCAAGACGAGGGTCTGATTCGGAAGTGCATACTATGTGGCATGCAGCAGTCCGAATATCCCTGCAAGTAAATTTATATGGGCTATGGCAGGCTATGGATCTTTCTGAAACCACACTCCCACTCACACTCCTGTGGCAGTTACTACACGGATCAACGTTAACAGCAGAAGAGGGGATTCTTGAGTAGGCTAGTGGAATAACATGGATAATTCACAGATTATTTACGTCTCATTTGTAGCACTGCTTGTGTTAGTTGTAAATATACAAGTTCACATAGGTTACATGTAGCAAAAGGTCCTCATCAGTTCTATAAGCAACAACAGACAACCGTCTCTTACTTGAAAGTAGTGCGAGAGATGACACCCAATGGGTTGCTATGTAGAAATAAGCGTTCACCCGACCATCCGTCCACTGAACAATAAACACACTGTTTGCACACCATGCCGCGCTCTGCACAGGCACATTGTATTAGTGCAAAATGGTCCACCTAGTGAATTGAAAGTAAAGACAGACTCGAAGGTTCAGCAGCAGCTCCAGACAGTGTCATCTCGCCACACCGACACTAAACGTACTGTTTGCACACCACAACACGCTCCGCGCAGGTGCAGTGTATTAGTACAAAATGGTCCGCCCATTGAATTGAAAGTAAAGACAGACTTGAAGGATCAGCAGCAGCTCCACACAGTGTCCTCCCGCCACACCAACAATAAACATACTGTTTGCACAGTGCGCTGTTTCCATGTGTTTTTCGATGGAGGCCACTATGCATGGTTAGGTTCCAATTGATGAGGCTTTAAGCTTTGAGGCCCACTTGAAAAACCCTTGTCAGCGATTGGTGTGAAAAGGGGTGATATACGTTTTGGCGTGGTGGCGTGGGGCTTGATGCATTGGAGTTCACTAACCCTGGTCTTGATGTCTTTCACTTTGTCTACAATCAATGTTGCAATGTCCTCCGTGAGCTTCGAAGAGGAAGGAAAGGCTTGTTGGAGGGTTGTAAGTTTGGTAATGATTTTGATTTTCCACAGGTGGGATAGCTGATACCATGTTGTAGGTTTTCTGTGCCACTTGTGTTCTTAAGGAGAGGTAGCTGCAGATTTAAGATACAAGAGACTCTGCAGAATGTCAGCTGAGGGCTGAAGACCCCAAGGCTCATGATAGAGAGCCAGGCCTGGATGCGTGAGTACTCTTTGTAATTGGTAAGGGTCAGGAATATAGTCTTGGTGGGGTTCAGTTGGAGGTAGGCACTAGACATCCAGTCCTGGAGCAGGATGAGGGAGGCCTTGAACTGGTGGATGCTTTTGATGGATGATATTTTCAGGTAGAGTTCTCGATCATCTCCATACTTGGCTGGTGAGGAGGTTTGCCAGGGGTTACATGTAAATGTAGATGTGGAATATCAAAGGTGAGCGGATGGATCCATCTGGGACTCCACACCCGACAGGTAGAGGTGGTGACATAGAAGTGTGCATCTTGACAAACTGTTGAGAGTGTTTTAGGGCAAAGGTAAACCAGCAGATGATGTTGACTCCGAAGCCCCTTGTACAATATGATGATGAGGGCTTGATTTTTTACTTTGACAGGATGCATATTGGTCTGCGGCATGATTAATACATCTGTGGGAGGCTGTTGGCATGCGAGTGCCTGAAGTTGGGTGGCTTTTAAGTATCTTGGTGAGGAAAGAAAGGCATGTGATGGAGTGGTAGTTGCTGAGGGCATGAGGAATTAGAATTAGCTTCTTGAGCAGGGGAATGATTTGTCTGTTTTTGAGGGTGGTGGGAAATGTGCTTTGAGTTAGTGATGCGCCGAAGATTGCCAGGATAAGGTGGAGGGCTTCGGTAGGATGTGCAGAACATAGAGGTTGGTAAAATGTTGTCTGAGTGGGAAGTTGCTTATAAGGATGATAAGGACTTTATCAGGGGTTAAATGAACAGTGTCCCAAAGGTAGTTCATGTTGTTCTTGTGTGTGCTGTGGTGGGTGGGGCATACTCTGCAAACTGAGTTAGCCAAACTATTTTGGCTGATCTTGAATCCTAAAAGAATTGTCCCCCGTGATAGATTTCTCATTGGCATGGGTTATGGGAATTTCGGGGAGGAAGATGATACACTGTGACTGCTTTGAAGAGAGTCTTGCTATTGTTGATGGTACGGTGTATGGGTGATAAACAAATAACATACCCGTCTGTAATGTTCTTTCTGATGCGATTAGTCATTCCTCCAACAAATTTCTCTTCTTAAATATATCTTCACCAGCAGTAGGTGGCTTTGGCCATTTTCCATCCACCAGGGGGCGCAGTGCCGCATCGTGTTGGCTCTGTCCAGCACTGTTGCACAACCCTGACACATGCGCAGAGCTGAGACAGCGCCTCTCAGAATTGAACATTCATACAGACATGACTCTATGGCAGGCAACCAAAGGACCTTCTGTTCACTGAGCCAACGTGCAGTGGGAAGAGCGCCAGATCTGCACAGCTACAGAAAGCCGCTGTTCTTGGCTGGTATACAGAATATTCCCCTAAAGATTTTTCATCGAGAGCTTTTTCACCGAAAAATGTTAATTGAAAGATTTTTTCATCGAAAAAATCTTTCACTGAATTTGTTTTTATCTAAAATATATGTATGTATGTTTGGGTGGAGTAAAGGGTTACATTTTGAAAAGTGGGGCTTGGGGGGACTCCCTTAAAAAAAAAAATTATATTTGGGAATGTTTGGGGTGTTTTTAAGGGCGAATAGTGTTATTAATCTACATTAGGTGAAAATGTTTTAGGTTAAAAGACATGTAACCTTCTTGCCTGTGTAACCACGTATTCAGCATTGATCAGAGGCAAATCAAGGCACAGCACTGCACTTATGATAGTTCCACATGAAATTAGCCCAAGACACAAAGAAGCGATAATAGACTGGAGGACCTTCTCCACCTCCCAAGGAGTTTAGAATAACATTACATAGCATTAAGCAAAATCGTCCTGAAGAAAGCGCTGAGGACAGCTTACACATTCAAACTGACACCATGTTCAGTCATCCCCGTGCTGGAAACACAAAACGTGTCGACCTATAAAGAGTGCTGATAATGAGTACAGCACAACAAGCCACTTTAAAATACTAACCCCACTGCATCTCTGTTATTTCTGTTTTACTTTGTGAAACTGATACTGAACTCACCAGCAATGCTGGTGTACACAATTTTATGTGTTGATTTAATATTGGTGTATTGTTGAATTGTGAATAAAACTGTTTTATCAGTTTTTGACTACTACCTGATCAGTAACGATGGAGTGATCCGTACTCACGTCCCACTGTTGATCCCTATCCATACCTTATTGTGTTAGAGGGTGGGGTAGCCTGAACTCACCAGTATCTCTTTCCAAACAACCCTGAGACCAGACATATTGTCGGGCCAATATATATGGAGCAAGCCATGAGTCATGCCTTCAGTCCTGCCCTTTCTCTACCACTCACCAGCTAAGGGATCGCAGAACAGCAGGTGTACAAGGGTGTCCAGTCATATTTTCGAATACAATATTTTCGAAAGTCAAAATGTCGAAAATATTTATTAGAAAATAAAAATGTCGAAAAACAACAAAGTCGATTTTTTTTCGATTTTTTTTCGATTTTATGTGTTAATAATAAATATTTTATTAAACTTTTTTTTAAAATAATTAAAGGTATTTCCATGGGGGGTGGGGGTGATGGGGAGGATGGGGGGGGGTTGGGGATAGGGGTTTGGGATGGTTTTTTTAATAATTAATTAATTATTTAATATTATATTAAAGATTTTTTTAAAATAATTAAAGGTATATCTATGGGGGGTGGGAGGGATGGGGAGGAGGGGGGGGTTGTGGTAGGGGTTTGGGATGGGGGGGTTGGGGGGACCCCCCCCATAATAAATGTTACTATCTGGGTAAAAAAAAAAAAAAAAGTGTTTTGGGTTTTCGATTTTTTTTTCGACATTTTTTTTTCGAAATTATGACTTTTCCTATTATATGTATGTGTTTTCGATTTTTTTACATTCGACATTTTTTTTCGACATTTTTGCTATTCGAAATTAAGTTTTCGACTTTTTGACTATAAACCGTGTACAAGCTATCTACAAAGAGTGGCAGGACAGGAAGGCGATGAGGAATGTGTGGCAGAAAGGACTAAACCATCAGAAAGAACATTACCAGGAGGCAAGTATTTTGTTTAATAGAGTCCTTCCTTCACCTTAGATAGCCACCCTCAGTAGTATAAAGGAGGAACGAGAACGAGAAACATCACTTTATACTTTATGGCATTTGACCAAAACGAGCATCGTGTCCTGCCAATAAAGCTACAAGATAAAGCTTGGCAAAAGGTTGCAAGGAGCCCTCTTAGCAGCCTAACATATATCCAGCAAAGGGACACCCCTATACAGAGCAGAGGTAGTCACTACACCGCTGGTCCAATTGGCTCTGAGATCATCAGGCACCTCTTTCTCTCCAAGCTCATAGCAACCTGAAATACAGAGGATGATCCACCTGGAAAAGGTCTTCTTTGTCATAGCCCTGCCCATGCATGCACCAGTGTAACTAAGAGATTGTCCTGCTCCCTCAAGTAACCTCGCCTGAGAGATATAATAACATAGCCCTTGTAGGGTCCAGATGGTGAAAACGCTCCACTGCCTAAAAAAGGATGAGGCATAGGAAAGAAAACAGGAAGATTGATCTTCTGTCAGAGATCAACATCTGACACAATCTTAAAAAGGACGGTCACCTCAGAGAACATTTTTTACTGAAAAGAACAAAGTAAGGAGAATTATCCGACAGGGCCTTGAGATCGATCACCCACTTCACAGAAGTGATGCCAACATGGAAACATTTCTTCAAGGTGATAAATGTCAAGAAACAGGAATGCAAAGACTTCAACAAAAAAAACAATCAGGAGTGTAAGGAAAAGGTTTAAATTCCATGCAGGAAATATAAATTAGAAAGGTGGAAATGGATCAGACAGCCACAGTGCCAATCAAAAGCCATTGCTGGACCATGAAGAGCAGAAATATAGGCACAGAGAAGGGAGGACAGATCAAAGTGTCCAAACCCTGCTCTCTGCACCAGGCTGAAGACCTATGCCACCTACAAGCAGAGATGACTTAGTGGCGTGGCCTCCTGGCAGAAAGGAGCACATTCAGGTTCTTGTCAAACAGGTCCTAGTCCTTGTAGTTTAGCCTCTCAGCAGCTAAGCAAGATGATTGAGGCTGCTGAGGTTTAGGTGGGAGAATCAATCCCCTGAATAGGAGAGCATGTCTATCCTTGCTGGGAGGAACCACATAGGACAGATGGACATGTCCAGAGGTTCCGGGTGCCATGTCCTCCAGGATCAGTCAGTGGTGATCAACATCATGGTGGACCCAAATATCTGCAACATCTGGAGAAATTGCAAGATGACAGGAATCAGAGGGATCTCAGAGAGGAGACTAAAGAACCCCTCAACCATGAGTCCTATTGCCGAGGAAACTCACTGGGTCAGAATCCCTTGCAACTCATGTTGACACTGAAGACTAAGAGGGCTGCCTGAGGGGACCTCAAAGTGCAAAGATCCCATCTAGAAACCCCTGACAAGATGTGCTACTTTTGGACTGTCGACGTCTGCTTGCTCAAGGCATCTGCAACTACGTTCTCGGTTCTCAACAAGATGTGCAGCGCAAAGAGACATGTTGTTCACAGACAAATTGGGGCCTATAAGGCCTCAAGCCTGCAGAGCTTTATACTTCTATCTCCTACAGGCTGATGTTAAATTATAGATGGGCCAAAGTACACAAGGAACTCTTGAAAAAATAAAATAATATATTTTACTAGATACATTTTTTTACCATATCACTTTTTATTGGCATTTTCACAATTTTCCAATACAACATTTCCCCCTCTCCCGAGAGTCCAGACCTTCTTTATTTGCATTCCATGCACTTTTCTTTTGCCTCCTAGCCTCGTACATGTGCATTGCCTGATTTTTATTCTACCAGCCCTAGCAGTCTCATCCTCCTCGGGCACCAGATTGCCCATGCACCTTTTTGAAGGTACTTCAGGGTACAGGACCAGTCCTCCAGAAAGTCTTGATGATCCCCTTGCAACGAGTAAGTAGTCCATTCCAGTCCTGCAAAGTTCCAAACTTTTCCCACCCAGTCGTGCACGATCAGAGGATCTTTTGATTTTCATTTTTGCGCCACCCCCAGCGCCACCGTCATCATCAAGATCACATATATTTTTCGCTCCACTCTGGAGGGCATCTCCTCCAACTAGCCCCCTATCCCCAAAATGGACAGCCCTCTGTTACCTCGTTCCTTCAGACCCAATGCCTCTGCCAGGGCTTCCCATATTACCTTCCAGTAGTCCTGGATTAAAGGGCAGTCCCACCAGATATGATTCCAAGTCCCTACCATTCTACATTGTCTCCAGCCCAAATTGGATAATGAGGGGTAGAATGTGTGTAGTTTGTCTGGGGTTAGGTGCCGTTGCAGCATGAATTTGACCCATATTTCCTGGATCTGTAACAATCTTGCTAACTTGGAAATATTGACACACAATTGCTTCCATTCCATCTCCTCAATCACTTGGCCCGTGCCCCCTTGCCAGGATGCCATATATCTCTGTTCCCCTGATTCCTCGCCCTGTTTGATGAGCTTCTAAAGTGCCCTTACTAGATGTTTATCTCCGGATTCTGACACTTAATATTTCTCTAAAGGGGTTAAGCAGCGAGTCGCTGCCTCCCTCATGGACGGCTGCGTTAGCCAGTGCCTTATTTGGAAGTGTCTAAACCTCTCAGTCTCTTCTACTCCAAAGTCCCCCTTGCATTGGGGGAATGTTTTAATATCCGGGCTAACAAACATATCCTTGATCTTTTGGTAGCCTCCTTCTCGCCACACCCCAAAGCCCCTACCTCCACAACCAGGGGAGAAGCTTGGATTGCCAAAAATTGGTGTAAATGGAGACGGAAGCATAGTGAGTTGAGCCCGCCTTATTGCCTCATCCCAAGATTCCCCTCCCACCGTCAGTATCCTACCGAGGTAGATTGTTTTTGGTCTATGCCCCCTTGGTTTCCAGAGTACCTCCTCTAGGTTGTCCCCTGTTACAGCTTTGTCCATTGCCCTCTTTTCCGGTCATCTTTCATCCAGTACCTCACTATCCTTATCTGCGTTGCCATAAAGTACGCGTTAAGGTCCGGTTGCCCCAGTTCACCTCTGTTTCTGGGCATCTTCATAACCCTTCTAGCTATCCTTGGTCTTTTGTTGTTCCAAACAAATCTCCCTGTGTATTTTTGAACCATCTGGAAGAAGGAGACAGGAACCTGGACGGGGAGGGTCATAAAATAATACAACAGTTGTGGAAGAATAACCATCTTTATAATATTGATCCTATCCATCCAGTTTATTGTCAGTGGTCCCCAGTTGACCAGTTTGTTCTTCAGTATTTGGAGCCAGGGGAGATAGTTAGCTCCATAGAACTCATTCAAGGTTCTGGTTAACTTTATTCCTAAATAGGTTATGGATTTCTCCACCCATTTGTACGGGAACAAAGCCTTGAGCCCTTCCTCCATCTCTCTCGGGATTGTGAGATTCAAGATTTCTATTTTTGAGGGGTGGATTCGTCAATTTCAACAATATGTCATCTGCGTAAACCACTATCTTGTCGACCTATCCCCCAAATGGTATCCCTTCTAACTGCCCATTTGCTCTTATTCCCCCCAGGAGTGGTTCCAAGTAGATAGAATAGAGCAAGGGGGAAAGAGGGCAGTCCTGTTTAGTACCCCTCTGCACATTAATGGGCTCGGATAATTGGCCTTTTATTGCCAATCTCAAGGACGGGTTCTGGTAGTTGGCTTTCGACTCTCAGACATTTTTCTCCAAAGCCCATATGCTTCATTACCGTAAACAGGAATCTCCACTCCACCCTATGAAAGGCCTTTTCCGCGTCTAAAGCTACTAAAATCGCTGCAATTTTCTTTTTATTGGCCTTTTCTACAAGATGAGCTATTCTCCTCATATTATCACTCGTCTGCCGGCTCTTTATGAACTCTGACTGGTTAGGGACGATTATGTTTTGTAGGATCTGGTCCAGGCGGTTCGCCAGGACCTTTGTATACATCTTCACATCCACATTGATCACATCCACTATCACCCTATCAGAACCACATACGGTCGGGTCTTTGTCTTCTTTTGGGAGTAGGACCACTTTAGTCTCTTCCATAGTTGCTGTAATTTTTCCCTTTTTACCCATATCATTGAAGAGAGGGACCAGATATGGGATCAGAGTTTCCCTGAAGGACCTATACAATTCTGCACTAAATCCATTTCTCTTGCTCCTATCTAGGCTTGTTAGGATTGTTCACTAGGGTTTGTAGAGCTGTATAGCTCTGTGTAAAATCTAAAAAATTCCTTTCATTGGTGTCCGTGCTAGTCTCCCCCCGCTCCACCTTAATTTTTGTAATAATTTTGGCCTTCTCTTCCTTTCTAAGCATTCTGGCCAAACGTCTATCAGATTTGTTGGCCTTAATGTAGTATTTCTTTTTTAGCAACATTAACAATTTCTCTGCTGCTTTCGTCTGTATAACTGTCAGTTGAACCTTTATAGCTCTATACTGTTTTCGGATGTTGCCACTCGCTCCCACTACCATATTGGACATTACACTCTTTAGCTTTTCCTCCAGGTCTCTTTCTACCAGTCTTAGTTCCCTATCCCTGCAGACTTTTATTGCAATGATTTCCCCCCTAATTGCGGCCTTAAAGGCGTCCCACCTCATTTGCTCTGTTGTGTCCTCTATACTGTTTTCTTCAAAGAAGAATTTAATCCTCTCCCCCAACTCATTCCTCAGAACCTCGTCCCTAAACAGGAATCCTAGGTACCTTCATTTTCAAAGTCCTGGGTACACTGGCGTTCTCGATAATTTCAATGATCTGAAAGCGTCATGGCCCCAACCTCTATTGCCCTCACCCATCCCAAAAGCTTCAGGGATGCCCACACATAGTCTATGCGTGATGATGATCGATGGGTGTGGGAGAAGAATGTGAACCCATCCCTATCCCCTTCCTTTCCCTCCATATGTCAACTAGGGCTAGCCGCTCTACTCTCTCTCTTCATTCTTTCGATGGTTTCCTTTGTGCCCCATTGGTGTTCATGGATCTATCCTTTTCTGGGTCCCAGGCCAAGTTGAACTCTCCTGTTAGGGCCCTTTGCAAATTTCTGTAGTCTGACCAAGGCACGTTGAATGAAGGCGTCCTGTCCCATGTTGGGGCATACAGAGTTGCTATCGTGTAGCCCTCCCTTTAAAATGTAAAGCTAGGTATCTCCTCTGGGTGTCCCTGTCCATCTCAGTCACTATACGGTCTAGGTTTTTCCATATTGCTATGAGCACTCCCGCCTTCTTGATCTTTTCCATGGACTGATAAATTTGGGGGAAGCCTTGTAATCTCATTTGAACCCTGTGTCTGGTTTATACATGGGTCTCCTGCAATGCTAGTATGTCAGTTCCCTCCCTATGTAAGTACCTTTCCAGTTTTTTCCTCTTCAGTGGGGAGTTTAGCCCCTTTATATTCAGAGAAATTATGCCTATGTTTTTGAGCCTATCCATTTTCAAAGGCCTGTTTAGCTTTCCTACACCTCTTCTCTCTTTCATGGTTGGACCCCCCCTCACCCTCCTCCCTCTCCCCTCCCTCCCCTTCACCTCTCCCTACCTCTCTCACCTCTGCTCACCCTGGCTGAGCAGGCTTAATCGGCCTCTAGCCCCCCGAATCTCCTCTTCAGGAATTGAGCCCCTTACACCTCTCTGCCTGCGCCTCAGCGGGTTCTCCCCAAGCCTCCCCTCCGCTCAGAGCCCCTTGCATCCTTCCCATTGATTTCCCCCTCCCCAGGCTTGCTTTTTGCTTGGCCATTTGTACCTCACTGTCCTTTTCCCAGTAGTCGGTCCTCTTCTGGAGTTGACTTGCTCACTCACTCCCCTCAGGTTGGAGGACCTTTCAGTTGGGGTTGGTACCCCTCCCTTCTTGTTCTGCTTCGGTTTTGCCACAGTTGACCATTCCCAGCTCTTGAGCCCTGCTTGCCCCTATAAATGGGAGGGCTTTGTGTCCTCGTTGTCTTCCTCGATCCCCAGAATCCTCAGGCCTTCCTCGTAGGAGGTGATCCAAAATTGCTTTCCCTTTCATTCGAACACTAAACCAAATGGAAATGTCCACCTGTATCTAATATCCTTGTCTCTAAGTGCCCGAACAACGGGGGCCATCTTTTTCTTTTTGGCCAGGGTTATCCGGTACAGGTCTTGAAAAAGCACCAAGGAAGCACTGTTGAAGGTTATGTTTGGCCTTCCTCGATAGGTGCAGGATCTGCTCCTTGATTTTGTATCCTTGCAGTGTAGCGAGAACATCTCTGGGCCGGGCCCCTGGTTCCGCTCTACAGGGGCTGACTCTATGAATTCTGTCTATTCTCACCTCTGCCTTTTCCTCAGTCTCCATTAGATGTTCAAAGATACCTCTCAACACTGCTTCAAACTCTTTATCTGGAACCTCCTCAGGCATGTTTTTAATCCGTATATTAGAATTCCTCGACATGTTCTCCAAATCTTCTGTCTGTAGCTCTAGGTTGTAGGTTGCAGTTGCCAGCTGCTCTAACCAGGTCTCTATTTTCCTTGAGTCCTCTGTCAAGTCCTGCATTGCTTTCTCATTTGTGTACAACCTTGCCTCCATTTTATTAACAACTTCTTTTATCTCCTGGAGGGCTGCTACCAGGTCCTCCCCCATAATGGTCATTTGTTTCTGAACTGTTTCTGATAATTTGTCCCCAAAAGTCCATAAAGTATTGTTTGAGGAGTGACTGCATCACGTTTTGGTCCTGGCCCTCTTCCGTTTGGGGCTCTCTCCAGTCCACATGATCTTGTCCCTCTTGGGCGCCCTGGGGCGAGAGCGCCACATTCTCTGGGGATTACACTCAGAAGGATTCTCAGGACCCTTCGAAGATACTGGCGGATCTTTTCCCCTGGTCTTGACAATTGTCACTTATTTCAATCCTTACTGAAGACCTGGTCTCTCTGTAGTGTCCTGAGTACTGGCAGATGACAAATGTTCCCTGGTTCCCTCTCCGTGTGTGGGAAATATCCTTTCTCTCTCTACTGTCCTTCTTGTTTTCTATGTGGCTAGCGGTGTGAGGTGACGGCTTTGAGTCCTCTAGTAAGCTGTGCGGTAGATCATCAGCTGAGGGGGCTATCCTGTGCCTCCAAGATGTCTTCCACTAGCCACGGCCCGCATGCTCCAGCTGGGGGAAAAGCTCTTCCTATTCTTGGCTCCTAGGTAGATGTGGGGCAGTCTTTGCCCTTCTATGATGGTATGATCCGATCTTGAGTGGTGGGCTATTGCTATCCCCCTGGTCTAGGGGGCTCACCTTGCCTTTTCCCCTCTAAATGTCTCCCAATGGGGGGTTGTGATCCCCAGCACTTGGCTTAGGGCCTGCTACCAGTTCACACTCTTATTCACTCTTCTCCAGCAGAGAATGATCCCCTTGGGCCCTCTTGGAACATGGTTTGTATTTTGTGCCCTAATGCGGGTCTGAACGTCTTCTCTGCTCTACACCCCGGGCGTCGCCTTGGTTGCGCTCTTTTCGCCTTTCTCCTCCGTGTCTGGGGAACTGGTGGAATACATAGGCACCTACGTTGGAACTGGAAGGTGTGTCCCTGGACGAGAGCGTCCAGCACCCATCTGTCAGTGGAGATCTTTCTTCACTCGTTAACGAACCTCGTCAGGGGCCTCCCACCGGGGTGCACAAGTGGGGGATTGACGTCTTGGTCGGTTCAGGCTTATTTGGACACCGGTGCCCTGCGGACAATGGCAACACTGACCTCTGCTATCATAGACCTGGGAGCCACCTTTGTAGACTTCCTGCGTGGAGGGTCGGGGAGGTTGTCTGTATGATGTGGAGAATCGTGATATACCCCTGGAGGAGCGAAAAGAAGACGCTGTTGAAGAGTGCCAAGGGAACGCGCCGTCTCTGTATCTGTCTCTATGGCTTGATGGGATTTGTCGACCACCTTCCCGAACAGAATTTCCCCGTCGAAGGGCATGTCCAGCACCTTCTCATGACCGTCCTGGCAAAAGTTGTGGCCTTCAACCATCCCTGCCGACAAAGGCAGACTGTTTCCCATCTGGCCTGCACCCGTGTCGGCGATGTCCACTGCCACCGAAATGGCATTGTCCAACTCCACCTCCCCTTCCTGAAAGAGGGCGAGAGCTTCCATTTTCTTGTCATTGGGGAGGAATTCTAGGATCAGGCCCAGCTTGTACCAAAGCTCCCGGTCGTATTGGGCCAAGATAGCCAGAGCATTAGCTGTCTTGATCGTGGATGCCGCAGTGGAAATGACTCTCTTCCCCATGGCGTCCAACTTCTTCCCCTCGGTGTCCAGGGGAACTGATGACGATGAAGCCGAGTTAGCCGAACGTTTCCTTGTGGCAGCCCACACTACCAGGTCTGGCGACGGTTGTGACCTCAAGCACTTGGGCGCAGAGTTGGGCACCCGATATTTCTTCTCCAACCAGTCTCACTTGGTTGGAGCCGTGCATGGGTTCGTCATGCGGGCTAGGCCTTCCTCCCAAATGTCGTCCAGAAAGGGAACCACCAAGATTGTCTTCCTCTTGGACTTGTGTCGCTGATACAAGAAGCCTTCCTTCCTGGAACAGCTTGAGGCCCTGGAGATCATCGAGTAAAATGATCCCACATAGTCTGGTGGAGAGACTATATGAGGGGCCTCCAGGTGCAGTGATTCATCGTCTGCCAGGACGAAGTCCTCATCTTCGTCGGTTCCCATGGCCGTTGTGGCAGTTTCCGTACCAGTGTCCGTGTCTGCTGGTGGATTCGGGGCCTAACGTGGTGGAGATGCTTTCTCTTCTAACACAGAGGCTGGTCAGGGGCCTGCGGCACCACAGGTGTTGGTGCTGGGGGCAACCTCTGCTGGATCTCCATCATCAAGGTGTGGAGAGTCGACAGGATGTCCTTGGATATGTCCCTTGGCTGCGAAGGGAACAATAGAGCGCTAGGCCCTGCGCCGTCGTCCTCGCGGACCGCATGGGCATACTCTTGGTCGTCGTCGTCCGTGGATGAGATGTCCATGGGTTGAACGCCAACCTTGGAAGGCTGTATTGGAGCCTCCTCGCCCACCCCTTTTTCCTCCCTCAGGGTTTTGAACCGGGAACTGGACCAGTGCCTTACCCCCACCCCAGGGGTGCTTGCAGCCTTCGCTGTCGCTTCGGTGGTTGTGTCACGCCTTGGAGGCAGGGATACCCTTTGGGCCGTAGGAGCCACCCTCATCAGATTGGCACCTAACGCCGCAGTGGTCGTCACAGGAGGTGTCGACAAAGTGGTCGACGAGGATTTTGACTGCGCCGGTTTAGCCTCCTTGGGCTGTGCTGCCTTCTTCTCATCCTGCCTCCTGGGTTTATATGATTTCTCCCGCAACTTGGCCGGGGTGGATGACTTCCTCTTCGCAGAGGAGCTCGATGGCTCCGGAGGCAGACACTGATAGTGATTGCGGCCTATCCAACCTGGGACCCGCATCAGCGGAAAACCCGGTGGAATCGGACTTGTGGCTCTTGGCTTTATCTTGGTTGGGCGACCTCAAAGTACTTTGACCTCTTCCCACAGGGAGACCGCTCTTTGGACCGGCATGACCCTGCTCGGAGCACTGGGCCTTGTTCGAATTGGGCCATGCTGCCAGCCTGCAGTGCCTATCTTTCATTGTCTTCTTCGAGAAGCTCAGGCATATCTCTCACTATACCTCCATGTGGTCCGGGTGCAGACAGTAAAAACTTTGTAGATGTTTATCCTCCACAAAGACGTTCCGTAGCCCGCATTTGGTGCAGGGTTTGGAGAGGGTCCTTCCCTCGTTTTACTCCTCCATTATGGGCGGAATGCGCGAAGTAGGCCCAAGAGGGCCTTCCTGAAAACTTTGACAAATCTTCGCACTTGAGGGGCGCAGAACTTCACCGACAACGGTCTCGTTGCCGGGCCGATGAGGAAAGAGCACACGGGCTTTGGTGGACACAAACATCGAATCTTTCTGTGAAAAAAACATACAAATAGCTCAGAGAGCAACTCGAGGACTTGTAACACTGAAGCGTGCAGTAAAAATTTGAAGATGGCAACCAGAGGCAGGGTTTAGGGAGAGGACTGTCAACGGATGGGGACAGTATGACCTAGAGGACAGTGATTGGTCTAGAGGAGAAATACAGTTTTAAAGTTAAAGTGAAAATTATTTCTTTTACCCAGGATTCTCAGCCTGACGACTGAAGATATATATGAGCATGTGAATCCATGACAGACGCCATGCTGGAGAAGAATGAGAAATCCCTCACAATAGGTTTGAGATGTCACCCGGAGTCCACAAACCCCACCTCTTCCAACCCCCTCAGCAAATGCCCTGATAGCTGTGCTGTGCCCATGTATGAGCCCCTGGACACATCCCAGTTGGGGTTGAACATCATGTTCAAATCTCCAGAGAGTATCATGTCGCCACCCGCAAATTCCACAAACTCCCACAGGACTGCACTGCAGTAGTCGTTCTGCCCAGCATTGGGGGTGTACACCGCTGCTATCGAGAGTAATGCCCCATTAAATCACCCCTGAACGAAGATGTACCTCCCCTCTCTGTCTGTTTTCATTGTAACCAGAGCAAATGGAACCTCTTGCTCATCAGAACGTCCACCTCCTTGCTCTTGTACTTTGCTGCCACAAAAGATTGGTGTGGGTAGTGCTTTCATCAGAGCCTATGTGTGTGTGTCCTCCTTTTTGAGGTTTGTCTCCTGGAGGTAGTCGACATCTGGCTGGAGCCTCCACAGTTCACCCAGCAATTTTCCCCTTTTCTGTGGGGTGTTGAGACCCCTTACATTATATGTCAGGGCCCAGAATGCCACTGAGTACTTAATAGCATCTGTTGCAGGTGCTTGGATCCAATCCCTTCCCTTTTCCCCTTCCCCACCGAGAGAGACCGTTCTGAATGAGAGCACTTACCTCCTAGGTCCCCCGACCCTTCCTGCAACCCCAACTCCCCCTCTCCCTTCTAACATGAAGCAAAAGATAGACGGTCCCCCCAGACTTCTCCCTTAGAACACATACCATAACCTGAGAAGTACTCCGCGCTCCACCGCGGTACACCTGGGAGCCATCTTGCTCACATCACCTACACTTAATTAGAGGAGGTCCCCTAGTCAGGTCTCCTGCTGACAACTGTCTGGTTGTACCTCGGTGCTTGCAAGCCCACGCGGTCTCCTGCAGGTTGGGACCTTCCACAACATCCTACTGCTCTGCACCCCCTGCTCGATCTGCAGCTCCAAGATGTGTGACACTTCCTCCGGGGTTGTGCATCTTGTCTCGCGGCTATTCCATGTAAAGACTAACCCAAAGGGTATGGTCCATCTGTAACGCACACCTTCTTTCTGCAGCTTCAGTCGAAAAGCCTGCCTTTTCTGCACTGTCAGGGCCGCAATGTGCTGGAAAATGAGTAAAGACAGCCCTTGGAAGGAGGGGGTGTTGATTTCCCTGGACGCTCGCAAAAACTCTTCTTAGTTCCATAAGAGTGGAACTTCATGATGATGCCGCTTGGTTGAGATCTCGCTGCCTGTATGAGTGGGCTCACCTTGTGGACCCGGTCTAAGACTACGCCGTCCTTCGCCACCTCTGGTGCTATCGTCAGGAAGACTAGTGGGACCCATTTCCTTAGGTCTGATCCTTCCGCTCCCTCTGCAGCTTCCGTATCCGGTGATTTCCCACTGATGTCAGCTCTCCAGGTCTTCAATGGTAGTGACCAGGAGGGCCATATCTTGCTGTTTATTTATTTACTGGGCATTTATGAGGCGCACTGTACATCAAAAAGTGGTTCTAGGCACAGGGTGGTGAAGGGAGGCAGGGGATATAAAACTACAATAACAGTCCTACTAGGCCTTGTGACATTGGATCGTGCAAGGGGGGTAGAGGAGTGGTGGGGGGACATAATGCAAGGACATAGCTCATTTTCATATCACCCTGCTTGTATATGAACAATGTATCAAATCTGCCTTATCATGTTTCACCTACCACCATCCCATCCTTGCACCTCTGCATAGTCACCACTCTCTAGACCATTTGGTCCTGGTGTCACAACTGCCACCACTTAGAAACCCTTGTGTCGACTATGTATATGCCAATGATCTACACTGTCCTGTTGAGGACTATCCTAAACTTAATTAGCATCCTAAGTCCTACCATAACACCTACTCCGCCTTTACCAGCAACAACCCTTTATCCTGCGACCCTTCACAACAACCTTCCGAGTCAGATCAATCTGGAGACCAGACCATGTAGTCTCCATCAGCGAAACCTCAAACTCCGCGCTACACTCCCTAAAATATTCGAACCTTCAGCCAAAACCTCCAGCCTTTGCTCAACTAACAATAACAGAACCTCAAGAGGCCTACTGTCCAATACAAAAAACTCCCTCCACAAAGTCACCAACACCCAGCCCTCACATCAGTTTAACAGTCGTCTCACTCGGGACCTTCACACCCTGCCGAAGTACCACCACAACACCCAGGTACTAACAATGGAAACTACCCAGACCAGCATAATAGAAGCCCTCATAAATGCCCGTTCCATGGTGGCCTGCGCCACGGAAATAGCCGACCTACTCCAAACAGAAAAAGTGGACTTCCTCGCCATTACTGAATCTTGGCTTCACTCAGCAGCAGGCCTGGCGATCATGCTAGCCATTCCCGACGACTACACTCTCCTCAGACTAGATTGCACCAAATCCCGAGGTGGAGGCCTCGCCACAATTGCAAAAACTAGTCTAGCTTTAAAACTCACCACACTACAAAATTTTGATTCTTGCGAATCCCTCACAGCCAAGTTACCGATCTCCAACTCCCAAACCCTGACTATCCACCTCATATACAGACCCCCTGGCCCTCTAGGATCCTTTGAAGAAGACTTAACCAATATCTTATCCGACAACCTAAAAAACTCCTCAAAATGCTTTCTCTTAGGAGATCTTAACCTAGGATTCAACGACCCCTTAGACCACAATGCCACGCATATCAACGACTACCTTGCCGAATTGGGATTTACCCAAAACGTGACGGGTGCCACCCACATTAAAGGAAGGACCCTCGATTGGATAGCAGATCATAACTGCCAGACTTCCATCACCTCTATAACACCCCAGCCCTGTTCTGACCACCATCTGATTACTTTCACCTTAGAGGCTACACCCCCCTCGCCTCCCGCCAATAGCATAGCTCCTGCCATTCCCACCAGAAACAAAATAAATATTACAGCCGAAAAACGATCTCCCATGATCCTTCCCACCTTCAACTCGCTTCCAGACCATGCAAATCATTTTACTTTGGTAGAGGAATACAACAAAATAATGACATTATCTTTAGATGTTGTAGCACCACTGAAACTTAGAAGGAGTAAACCTAAAAACCTGTGAATACCTGGTTCTCTCCCCACTTGAAAGCAATCAGATTAGAAAAACGGAAAAGTGAACACATTTGAGACAACATCCTTCTGTCACTAACAAAAACAACCTCAGTAAAATAGCCACCTTCTACAAAAAAGAAATTATTCTCGCCAAACAATCTTCCTTCAATGTACGTATTACTCAAGCCAATTCAAGTACTAAAGAATTGTTCACCATCCCTAAAGAGATAGAAACGCCCATCTTTGACCCTGACACTTGTTTTAAGGACAAATTATGGTGTACCAGCATACAGAGCGCCCTATCTAACAAGGTAGCGACCCTCCAAGCCAAGATTAACTACAAAAAATTGACTCTCCACCTTGCCCCCAAGCCCAACAATCCCCCCGCGCCACCACCCCGTGCACTCCTCCTCCGCCTCCTCCTACTCAACTCCCATCCCGCATCAATTTCAATAAAGTATCCATCTTAGAAGTTGAAAAAGTCATCCTCAGCCTCAAACCCTCTAATTGCCACGGCGACACTTGACCAGCCCAAATCATAAAGGACGCTGCACGTGACCTTTCCCCATTCATCTCTAAATTCATTAACGCTTCTTTCTCTACCGGCACCATACCCAATAATCTGAAAACAGTCTTAGGTTCTCCCACTACTTAAAAAACAAACTCTTGATCTGTCCATACCCTTGAACTACCGCCCTATCACAACAGTCCCTTTCCTGCTTAAAATTCTAGACAAGGTGGCTTACCTTCAAATACAACAATATTTGGAATGTAACCACCTTTTAGGAGTATGTCATTCAGGCTTCAGACCCCAACACAGGACCGAAACTGCGTTAATTGACCTCAAGGCACAAATTGACGCGCTGATTAACAATGGAAAGGCAGCACTACTGCTCCTACTTGATCTCTCAGCGGCGTTCAACCTAGTGGACCACAAAATCCTATGAACCACCTGGATTCCGCTGCCCACTTCTCACAAGAAGCAATAGGATGGATCCAATCCTTCCTCGACAATAGGACTATGCGCGTCTTCTTACCCACAGCAGCTGCAGACCCCATACCCATCACCTACGGTGTGCCCCAGGGCTCTTGTGTGTCCCCTACCCTGTACAACATTTTCACAAAGCCCCTTTTTGATGATCTAGACGGCCTGGGTATCACCTACACTAACTATGCCGATGATACGCAGAACCTCATCCCGTTGACGGGCGGCTACAACAAGGATTTTGTCTTTGTGAATAGAGTGTACCTCATCATCCAGGCATGGATGGACACACACAGTCTATGCCTGAATTATGACAAAACAGAACTCCTCATCCTCGGTACCCCTGCGAACCATAACAAACTAGGCCATAACTATTCCAATTTCATAATAGATGACAACAACATTCAAGTAGCCAAGGAAGTCAAAACCCTTGGATTCTACCTAGACTCCACACTGACCTTTAAAAAAGTCAACTCCATGGCCTCATTAACTGCTTACACCTGTAAGCTTATCAGAGCAGCTAAGCCCTTCCTTTCTTCCAACAACTGCATCACCTTAGCTAGAGCCCTTGTTTTGTCTAAACTGGACTATTCTAATGCCCTATATTTAAGGAGTAACAAATACATTACCAACAAGATCCAGATTTTACATAACAATGCATTGAGAGCAGCCCTAAGCATTCCTAAGAAAGCCCACATTTCTGACATTAGACGATCCATTAACTGGCTCTCCACCAAAGATAAAATCTTCTTCAAAACAGCCTCTTTGACACACAAATGTCTCCAATATGCCGCCCCACAATACCTCATAGCAAAATTTACGAGACAATCCTCCAACCGCCCCACGAGAACTGCTAACACCAACCTCCTATCGGTGCCCAGATTCAAAGGCACTAAGACTGGTGGAAGCAGCCTCCCTCCACCCCTGAGGGAAGTTCTACCTGTCATGAACCATCGAACTCGCCCTTTCTGGGCCTCCTGGTCCCTGACACGTCAGGGATTACACTCCATAATAGTACCAACATGGCTGCAAGCTCAGAACGCTGCTCACCAGTCTACACGTTCTACGCAGCGTACTCTATAAAGAGGCCACACCCCCGCGGCCCCACGCATCTCAACGCTGCTATTAGCTGTGACCGGACGTGTGCTCCGTACTCTCCCTTGTATTATTCTGTTGTCTCCTGGTTCCTGGAACTCCTTCTTCCAATCTACCTTCCCTCCTTCTTATCCAGCCCTTCCCGGAACCCCAGCACCGCCTCCGCGTGCTCCATATCCTTTTTCTGAATTTCCTGGAGTTTTCCTTTGATCCCAGACATCGAAGCTGAACGAACACTGGAAGCGAGGACGGCCGAGCGGGCTTGTATAAGACCCGAACCATACGAAAGAAGACTCCTCCTAAAGAAGTCATCACACAACGAAAACAGGTGAGAAAGGGGGAAACCTGTGACAGATTGAGACGCCACCTGACCGAAGTCGATACAGACATGGAGGCAGCCATCCAGGATCTTATGCGCGACATGCAGGGACTAATGACCGAAGTGCAGAACCTAAAAGCTGAGAACGCCGCGTTAAAGCAATTGGTGCTATCCCGCGACTCTGCCACAAAAGACAGCGTGCTATTGGGCGGCACTGTTGAGAAATATGATGGCTCTGCAAAAACCCTCCGTGGATTCCTGGATTCTTGTTTGGTCCACTTTACCTTTAAACCTTATTATTTCTCCACCCCCAGGGCTAAAGTGGGCTTTATTATTTCACACCTTTCCGTGAATGCATTAGCCTGGGCCACACCATTAGTTAATTCCGGAGATGCCCTCTTGGATGATTATGGCAGATTCATTCAAGCACTTAAAACCATGTTTGACCGCCCAGAACAGGTCTTTAGTGTTCAAGAACGTTTACTTGATTTCCAGCAAGGCTCTCAGGACATGCCCACTTATTTGACTCGATTCAAGCAACTGGCTAAAGAAGCGGGTTGGCCTCCTGAAGCTTGCTTCACTCTCTTTCGGAGAGGGCTAAATGAAGATATCAAGGATGAATTAGCCAGGGTGGCACGTCCAAGTTCTTACCAGGCACTTATGGATCTTGCTCTACAGATTGATTTTCGCATCCAGGAAAGGAAGGCAGAGAAAAGGAAGACCAAGTCAACCCTCCAGAAGAACCCCTTAGAGACCTCCTCGAAATCCGAAGATACTTCTGTTCCTACAAACAAACCTGAACCCATGCAACTAGGGGCCTTCCGTGGACCCATATCCCCCACAGAAAGGTTGCGAAGGATCCATACTGGCTTATGCATGTACTGTGCCTCGGACAAGCATTTAGTCAGAGAATGTCCAATAGCCCCTCCGCTGTGTTCGGGAAACGCCAGCTCCCGATCGTAGATGGAGCTCAGTTTCGGGAGAGAGATATAGGCTCCACATCTATACCATCCTTGAACTCTCCTGGACAAAACTCTCTGGTAATTTAAGGCTCGGGAGAGTTCCGGAGAGTATTGACTCTGAAGTTCCTGGTGAGGACCAGTAAGTATTAAGTTCATAGATTTCAATATGTCCGATGTTCACTCTTGTTCCCCCCTTCCTTTCTCGTCTTGCAGCTGGCTCGTGAAAAGATGCTCTTGTGGCAGCTGGTGGCACTCAGGTAAGAGTCTGTATTACCCGGCGCTGTCCGGTAAATGTTCCACGAAGAAAACGTGTTGTTTTGTCTCTCTTTACAGATGCGGCACGTGAAAATATGGAGAGTCACAAAAGGATGCCTCCGGTGGTATATCAGGCAAGTCTATGGTGGTAAGAATTATATTTGTTGGTTCCCTCGGCTCACCTTGTGTTTTTTTTCTGTCTCCTAGGTGCCTAAGTTCGGCGAAGAAATGATGGAGGCAGCGCTGACCCGAAGGATACTGTGAAGACTGGTGAGTATGGCGCGGCGATGCAGCTGGAGGTGCGGCGCGTGCAGAAATGATGTTCTTTAAAGGTCCGGAGACAAGATGGATCCAGAATCAGGTGTGGAATAGAAATAAGTTTGTTTTCTAACCTTGTCCCTTTCTTTCCTCTTTGTTTTAGGAGCTCCGGATTCGAGGCGGGCGTGGCAGAAGACTGGATGCAGGTTGCAGGCACGGTGAGTGTTACGCTGCTGGATGCAGAATGACGCGAAGCGTGTGTTGCTGGTCGGGCATTGGTTTAAATAGCCTCAAAAGTAGTCCCATGTAAGAAGTCCCTAGAACCACACCCGAGTAAAAAAATAGTCCCTGTAGAAAAATAGTCCCTTTCAGGCTTCATGTTGGATTGGAGTCATTTGCAGCATGGTCTGCCTGAGGTAAGTAATGACTATGAGCCTGGCGCCTTAGGCACCACGACTGATTCCTACTATGAGCCTGGCGCCTAAGGCGCCAGCACTGAACCCAGATAGCCCCTAGCCGGGGCTGCTGAGGTTTTAGTAAATGTCTAGATGCCTGCTCCCGGGGCTGATGGGCTTGGTCCGGATGCCTGGGGGTTGCCATCATGACACCAACGCTTTATGGATCGGGTGTTTTCGGATATGCTGTTTCTTTTCGTCATCGTCTACCTGGACGATATTTTGATATTCTCTAAGGATCCTCTCAAGCATGAAGGACATGTTAAGGCAGTATTACAACGGCTTTGTGAACACAAACTCCCAGCAAAACCTGAGAAGTGCCTTTTTCATGTTTCCACTGTCCACTATCTAGGATTTGTCCTTAGCCCAGACGGCATAGGAATGGATCAATCCAAGGTTAAGGCCATACTATCCTGGCCAACTCAGACCACCGTAAAACAGATCGAGTCTTTCCTGGGCCTAGCTAATTTCTATCGGAAGTTCATACCATCCTTCTCCGAGATTGTTCAACCGATTATTGCCTTGTTGAAGAAAGATACTCCCTTTCATTGGACATCAGTCCAGGAAAAGGGGTTCCAACGCTTGAAAACAGAGTTTACACAAGCCCCCATCCTGGCTCAACCTGATATAAATCGACCCTTCCTAGTGGAAACAGACGCCTCTAACTATGCCATCGGTACAGTTTTGAAACAGGAACTCGATGACGGACTTGAACATCCTATTGCCTATCTTTCACGGACATTGACCACAGTGAAAGGAACTGCTAGCCATCCGCCAAGCCTTCACCGAGTGGCGTCATTTACTTCTAGGAGCTAAACATCCTGTCCAGGTTCGCACAGACCATCGAAATCTCCAAGTATTACAGGCCCTGGAATGCAGGAACAGCCGCCAGGCCCGTTGGGCCTTCTTCTTTGCCCAATACCAGTTCCAGAGTCACCATGTTCCTGGAACACAAAATATAATCGCTGAAGCCCTGTCTCGGCGTCATGACTATGAACCCCCTGAAGACCGAACATTTCCTAAAATGTTTCCCCATACAATATTTTTAGCTCAGGCAATCAGTCTCCTAGATGAAGTTTGCATGCAAACTCAATTCTCTGAGCTCTGGAAAGAGGTCTCGAGCAAGAACCAGTGGAATTTGAAGACTAAACATGGATACTTGTTCAAAGATAACACACAAAAACTACAACAAAGGATAATAAACCTCTGGCACGATACCCTTTACTCCGGACATCGTGGTATTACCAATACCCTTTGACTAATACAAAGGCAATTTTGGTGGCCCGGAATGAAAGCTGACATACAACTGTACGTTCAGGCATGCTCTGTCTGTAATCAAAACAAACACAACAACAAAAGACCGCCGGGTCTACTACATCAACCTCCACTACCAATAAGGCCTTGGGAATTCACAGCTACAGACTTCATTGTGGAGTTACCACCTTCCAGGGGATACACAACCATCATGGTCACCATTGACCTGTTCACTCATATGGCTCATTTTTTTTTTTGTCAAAATCTTTTTATTGAAACATCGATTAACATTGAATAATTAGCAAATCAGTCAGTGGCAATATAATTTGATTACAATTAGATGCAGCTAGGCGAACAACCGTCCCAATGAATCATCCATTGGAACAGCCAATGATCTTCATAAATTCTTAAAGTTCAGCTTTAATCACTATGCTTCCAACCTCAATTAAGTTAACAGTGCATTAACCTTTTGTTATAATGCTTTTATGATTCTTCTAAGGAGTGCAGTTCATAGGTAGTAATGAGCCTATCTGCGGCAATCCTGTTTGCTTTCAGTTAGGCGGTCGTCCGTCTCCGTTACTCATCCAATAGATCAGCCTATGAGGTTCATAAGATTCTTAAAAATACTACATTAGCCACTGTGCTTCCTACTTCAATTAAATTACCAATGCCTCAACATTTCATTTTAACAATTTTATGATTCTGTTAGCAAGAATAATTCGTAAATACCCTTCAGGGTTGAAGTATTGTGGCTTTGTGTGCTGTAGCTTGAGCACGAAAAGTAAAAGGACAAAAAGGGCAAAAAAAAAAAAAACACACCTCACCCGTGATACCCTTAGTTCTGATTAGTGCCCCCATGCCCCCAGTGCCCTTTGGTGTTCCCCCATACCATTCTTGAGCTAACGGTTTCGTTCCCCTATCCCAGTCATTCAAGGCTGAAAGAGATATTTTACCAGTCTGGGTTGAAAGAACATGTGTTCCCTCTCCTCTACATGGTCCAGGAATGGGCCCCATATACTCTGAAATGTACTTGTCTGGTTTTCCAATGCGGCCGTTAGCTTCTCTATTCCCAAAAGCTCCCAAACCTTAACCCACCAGTGTGTGATGTGGGGGCCCTCCATTTCTTTCCAAAATCGCGCCCGGATAAGGCGGGCCGCCATCAATAGCTGTGTAACTAATCTCGCTCTGGGACCCGATTGCGGGTATGATCCATCCTCTGGGGCGTCGCCCAACACCATCACTAAAGGGTCCATGGGGAGAAGGATTCCACAAATGTCCTTGATTTTAGACCTGGCCTCCAGCCAAAAACGATTGAATAATTGGACAATACCACCACAAATGTCCCAAGTCCCCCTTTGCCCCACAACCATGCCAGCACACATCAGGGTAATCCACATTCATTGCGTGTAGCCTCTGCGGCGTGAAGTACCATCGATAGCATATTTTAAATGCGCATTCCCTGATAGTTGTACATCTAGAGGACCTATGGGCTCTATCCCAGATTCTCTGCCATGATTCTGGAGCTATCTCTCTCCCCAGCTCCCTCTCCCAACCCAACATATATGTAAGTTTTTCTTCCTCTGGGACATTTTCTAAGAGGCGATAGCACGTAGCCACTTTGTGTGTCCGTTTCCCTTCTGCAATCGTTATTTCTAGGCCTGTGGGAGGTCTAATGGCAGCCTTTTTCACGATAGGGTTGGTGATCCAATGTCTGAGTTGTATATATCTAAATCATTCGGATTCTGGGAGGCTAAACTTCTCTTTACATTGAGTAAACGTCAAGGGGTTATTATCTGCATAAAGCTCCTGCAGTCTTAAGATCCCCATTCTTGCCCATTTCTGATAAGAATTAGGGTGGAGCACTGGGGTGAAAGTTGGGTTCTGCGTAATTGGGGTTAGAGGGCCTAGCCCCTGAGGGATCCCCCTTATGGTATTCTGCCTATCCCAACATCTAAGAGTGGAATTCGTAGTTGGGAGAAGGGGCTTCCGTGAGGCCTGAGCCTCCCGCGGAAGGAAGGGGAGGTGAGCAAGAGGAGCCCCGGAGAACAGTTGTTCTATGTCCCGCCATTTGGGGGGGTCCTCCTGAATGGCCCAACTCAAGATCGGGGCAATTTGAGTTGCTCGATAATATTTTACGATAGATGGGAGCCCTAAACCCCCGAGCTGCCTGCTTCAAACGAGGATTTTGCGCTGGATTCTAGGGGTTTTCCGTTGCCAAATGAATCTACAAATCTCCTTTTGCAAATCTTGCAAGTCTCGCTCCGAGATATGGACCGGGAGAGCCTGGATGCATAAAGGAGCCAGGGTAGTAAGGTCATTTTGACTGCTGTCACGCGCCCCAGCCATGAGATCTCTTGGGGGCCCCATTTTAATAGGCATTCTTTTGCATCTTTTATCAGCGGTGGGATATTGGCTCTTGCCAGTCCCGAGTATGTAGGAGTCAGGTGTACCCCAAGGTATGTTATTTTAGAGTTTACCCAACTAAGGGAGAAAGAGTTTTGTATCTCACGTAGCACCTCAGTTTCAGACAGATTCAGGCCTTTAGATTTGGCCATATTTATTTTGAATCCCGAAATCTCTGCAAAACTGTCAAGCAAGCTCATGAGCGGGGGATCCAAGTTCGGGCCTCTCTCACAAAGCAGAGCACGTCGTCCGCTTAATGCGCTACCTTGTGATTTTGATCTCCCACCGTGAACCCTTGAATGTCGGGATGTAGGCGGATATGTTGAGCTAATGGCTCCATTGCTAGCGCAAAACCCAAAGGGGAAAGCGGGCACCCCTGCCTTGTCCCTCTGCCGAGGGGTATCTGTGATGTCCAATGGGCATTGACTCGAACTTGGGTGGAGGGGATCTGGAAATTGGCTAAAAATTAATTTTGAGAATTGAGGGCTGAGACCAAAACCTTTCAGGATCAATTGTAAGTAGTCCCAAGACAAGCTGTCGAAGGCCCGGTGGGCATCCAAAGATAAAGAAAGGGGCCCTGGTATGGAGGGAGCTAACACTATTAAGTCTATCGCTCTTCAAATGTTGTCTTGGGCTGCTCAGCCCTGAATAAAGCCCGTCTGGTCTCTGTCAATTAATGCCGGTAACGCCTCTCCCAAGTGTCGGGCAATCATTTTACTAAACAGCTTGGCATCAGTATTGAGCAAGGCTATGGGTCGATAGGAAGTGCAGTCCGCTGGGTCTTTTCCGGGTTTTAGAAGTAAGGTAATGTTTGATTCTGCCATAGAGTGTGTGACAGAACCCGTTTCCCATATGGTGTTGAAGAGTCTTGTGAGGTGAGGTGAGGGGAGAGTTCTTTTGCAAAGGTTTTATAAAATTTGTTTGTGAATCCATCTGTGAATCCATCTGGGCCCGGGGCCTTACCAATAACAAGGGCTTTGATAGCGGCATCCACCTCCTCCAGCGATATTGGGGCTTCCAAGGAGTCTAGTGAGGATTGTGGTAGTTGTGGGAGGTTCGCTTTAGATATAAACTCTCTAGCGGACTGTAGATCCCCTTTGTGTGGGGTCGCATGTTCTTTAAAAAATTCCTCTATAATCCGGCATTTGCCCTCCTCAGAGTACATGCCTTTGCCCGATTTATCTCGCAGGTAATCTATTCTGTTTTGTTTAGTCTGTTTACCCAGTTTGGCCGCCAATCATTTATTAGCTTTGTTTCCTTTTGTATAAAAGAATTGTTTGGTGCGCATCATGCTGTAGGCCGCCTTCACCATATGATGCGCTTCGAGCACTTTTTTAGCCATCCTCAAGTCGCGTAGTACGCGTCGAGAGGGTTTTACCTTGAGCACTCCTTCCATCCTGAGAACCTCCCCTTCTAACTGCTTCCGCAATAATCTCCTTTCTCTCCCGCGTTGTGCTGCTTGTTCTATTAAATGCCCTCTAAGTACCACTTTGCTTGCTTCCCAGATCGTTCCCCAGCCTACGTCCCCTGTGTCATTCTCCCTGTAGTATAGCTCTATGGTCTCCCTAATGTGGGTGCAGAACGAAGGGTCATCTAACAAAAAGTCGTTTAGCCTCCAAGGGGGTTTCGTGGGAGGGACACTTCGGGGAGGGGTTATGGACAACAATACCAGGGAGTGGGCTGCTAATGCTTCAGGGAGTATGTCCACTTCCAGCACATCTTGAATCAGGGAGTCGGAAATAAAAAACATATCTAACCTCAAGAATCCCTAATGAACTGCCGAGTAATACCTCAATCAAAGAATGATCTCTCAACAGTGAGGTGAGAGCCCTGAAGTTGTTCCCATCATTTGCTGTTGGTGGTAGCGTTTTGTCCATTAGGGGGTTGATTACTGCATTAAAATCCCCTCCTATTATCATTTACCCTTCCGCATGATCGTACAGAGCTTTTGATAACTTCATGACAAATTGGCTTTGATTAGTATTCGGGGCGTAAACGGAGACCAAAGTAACCTTACGGCCATCTAGTATGGCATTAACCAGTAGGAACCTTCCCTCCTCATCTCGTACTACTCCCAGCGTCTTAAAGGAGATCCCCTTGCGCACCAGAATGGCAACCCGTCGCTTCTTCAGCCCACTTGAGGCAAAATATTTGGTGGGATAGAGTCTATCATTTAGCTGAAACTCATCAGCCAGTAGTAAATGGGTCTCTTGGAGGAACAGGAAAGAAGCGTCTAAGGATTTCAATCGATGAAGGAGTGCCTTGCGTTTCAAGGGGGAGTTCAGACCCTGCACATTGAGCGAGATGAAATTATAACTATTGGTTGCCATTTTAAGATCGCTCGGGTTTTGACTTCAATCTGGCTCTCCCAACCAGCTCAAAATCGGAATACCTTTTAAGAACAAACATTGTGGTGCAATAGGGATACAGGCTGTGGTGAGGTAAAACATAGCTCCCTCCTACCAGGTGCAAGGTAGAGGTGTACAACAAAAACTCAAAAAAGGAAAAATTAAGATAGAACTCGGTGATGCTACATAAGCATGTTACTTCCCTCAAGAAGTGCATTACTCTCAGACCCCAAGGTAAATTGAACTCAATTGCAAAAGTACACCGGGCGCCTTCCAATCCGGCGCCCAAGCCATCTAGTCAACCATAATTTCCAATGCCCTAAGTCAAACAAAACATAACCTGTGGGCGGAAAGGGGATGCCTTAGTTTAACCAAACTTCAGAAGATGTAGACTGTTCTCTTTTCGTTAACTTGGAGCCGACTTACAAGCTAGGCAATCATAAACACCGTCCATTATCGATCCAGAGACCATCATTATTATCCGGAATCCCTCATCCTGCCAAGAAGACGCCTACTCCGGATGAGAGACAAAATTAGCCCGAGGCTCTAAGGTGGTGGAGTCCCCTCAATGAAGAATTGGAGCTCCTGCCCTCGAACTGTTCAGGTCGCAGTCTCACTCCCTCCCTCCATTGCTGCCAGGGGTGAGCTCTCCTCCGAGGCCTCAGATGTTTTCCCCGTCTTGATTTCCTGGGCCGGAATTGTAGAGGGCTGCGGCCGGCATCGGGACCTCCCCCGCCCGGTCTTCGGCGGTGGTGGGCCAGAGCCATTCCCCTCCGGAGATTGTGAGTTATGAGCCCTCTCTTCAAACGTCTCCCCCAACAGGCTTTTCGTTTCTTCCTCCCAGGAGATTATGTGGTGCTGATTGTGAAGTTCAAACATCAACTTACATGGGAAACCCCACTGATATCTAATCTTCCGGGCCCTCAACCAAGAAGTCACTTTCCGGAGGCGCCTTCTGCGTGCCAAGGTGTACGGGGCCAAATCCTGAAACAGTTGGATCTCCTCTCCCTGAAATCGTATTGAGCTTGAGCCCCTAGCTGCTGCCATAATATCTTCTTTTTGGCGGTAGAAGTGTACCCGGGTGAGCACGTCCGGGGTTAGGTTTTTCTTCATTTGTACCGAGGAGTACACTCGATGGGTTCTATCTAGTTTTAAATCTTCATTTGGAGGTAGTTCCAAGAGGGCCCTGAACAGCGTCTCAACATATTCAGCCAGGTCTCGGTTGGGAATCTTCCTGGGGACCCCACGGATGCGCACATTATTTCGTCTCGACCTGTTTTCCAAATCGGCCTGTTTTGCCCAAATGTCCTCGAGGTGCTCCTCAATGGCCTTCACCCTTCCCGCCAGGGCCTCGCCGTCGTGGGATTGAACGCATGTAACGTTCTCTAGGTCGTTAACCCTGGATTCCAATCCTCCAAGATGGGCAGTGAGGTCTGCAAGAGATAGAGCCAAGGAATCTTTAGAGGTCTTTATTTCTTTCTTGATTTCCTGAGTAATGTCCTGTTTAAAGGATTTAAACATCCCCTCCAAGTCTTCCCTGGACACTGACATATTTACGAGCGGGTCCGTGGTCGAGGCCGGGTGGATTTCAGCCGCGATGAAGTTTGCACAAGGAGGATCTTCGGGTTGGGGTGTTAGGTATGCCTGGATGCCATATGTTGTCCTTGGGTCTGCAGATTTGGACGTCCCTTGCCGGGACTGCCGATGACGCTTGCTTGGCTTCCCGGAGCCACCCGCAGCACCCAGACGGTGAGGCATGCAGGAATTCACTGCGCTTCCTATAATATTGTTGAGCTCCTTACCCACAGGAGGAGATTCTGGCGATGTAATAAAACCATGTGCTCCCCGTGTCTCTCCTCCTGACTCTGCTCTTGCTGCTGAGGCTTCCTGCAGTCCCCTGCCCCAATCCCCACTCTGCTCACACCTCGCGCCCAGAGGCCCGGTTCTAGCCGAGGTTCAGGCTATACATGCTCTTTGTTTCGCTAACGGGGCGACTCCCATCTTTGTGGGTGGCCTCTCCAGGATCTTTGTGAGCCCTCTTGGTCCCCCCACCAATCCGCCAAGTTTGGGCTGCAAGAGGAAGCCCCCCGCCCCTCTCCTCAAGAGGCCGGTGCTGCGCGGGAGCCTGGGCTGAAGAGGCCGTGGGGGGCTCCCCTCCCCCCAATCGTACTGTATATGCAGGTGGGGGGCCTCCTCGCTATGAATCCCCAACATTAGCGAAGCCATGCGGGTCTTCCATCCTTCTCCCCGTCTCGCTGACCTCGGTGCGACAGGTGGATTCCCTCCAGCCCCGGACCTCTAGCCGCGCTGATGTGAAGTCTGCCAGATCCGGGCGCCAGCCAGCTCACAGGACCAGCAGCGCAGCAGCGACCCACCTCCACTCCGCTGCCTGATGAGACCCGGAGCCCCTCCGCTGCTCCTGGGGATGAACCGCTCCACATTCACATCCCGCAGCGAGCTTCTCACAGGGGCACGACGCACTGCTGCCAGGCCCCCGCGGGACCTCTCCTTCCTTGTGATGTTCTCCCTGTGTTGGAAGCAGGGTCCTTCCCCCACCCAACGCACAGCCCGGCCAGTTTCATCTCCGACACCGCTCCTCCTCCTCTCCGGGGATATTTCGGCCGATCAACCGATGCTCCGATCTTCGTCTGGTCCTGCTAATTCTGTGGGGCTCTCCACTAACCGCCGGTCTTCCCTATCCGCTCAGCCGCTCGGACCCCCGCAGAGCCCCGTCCCAATCAGAGGATCCCCTTCTCAGAGGCCGCTCGAAGTGGCGCGTGCCGCCATTTTCCTCTTCCCTGCCGGCAGCTATTTTCACTTGGAAATGCGTCTTCCGAGGAATTTAAGCTCCGTAACTTCGTCGGATGTCTGAGCTGCATATCATTTCCATTCTAGGGAGGACTTAGGGCGAAAATCCTCCTATTAACAGGAGGAAACGCATGGCTTGAGCGCTACAGCGTGGAGCTCAAGGGGAACACGACCGCATGGAGTGTCGCCTCATATATGGCTCATTTTACACCCCTGTATAAACTGCCATCCTCGTCAGAACTTGCTGGAATTATCCTGGAACACATATTCCGACTACATGGACTCCCTTCCAAGATCCTATCGGACAGAGGGCCTCAATACATTTCTCAGTTCTGGAAACACCTTTGCCGGATACTAGGAATTCAATGTGCCCTCTCCTCAGGTTATCATCCCCAAACCAACGGAGCTACAGAGCGTGTTAACCAAACCTTGGATCAATATCTCCGTTGCTTCACTACCAAGGTCCTGGACGATTGGTCCTTTTTAATACCAGTGGCTGAATTTGCTTCTAATAATTCGGATCACTCGGCCGTTAAGACCAGCCCTTTTTTCTGTAGCCAAGGATTCCACCCTTTGGTTCTACCTTCTGTCCTTCCACATCCTACACCAGTTCCCACAGTTGACTCCTGGATTGAAACACTCATTAATGTACAAAGAGAGGCCAAAGAACAATTAGAGAAGGCCAGGACCCAGACCAAGCTGTATGCAGACTCTAAAAGAAGACCGAGCCCTTCCTACACAATAGGGGATAAAGTATGGCTATCCTCGAAGCTACTGCCACGGCATCTACGACCAAATAAATTGGCTCCCCGGTATTATGGGCCTTTCCGTATAAAGGAAATCATCAACCCAGTGGCCTTTCGACTCAAATTACCAGACTCCTGGAAGAAAATCCACCCAGGCTTTCATACATCCTTAATAAAGCCATACGTCCAGACCTCTCGGAATTTCTGATTCCAGATATAGACATGGCCAACTCGAGTACCTGGTGGAATGGAAAGGATATCCCCCCAGTGAACGCACTTGGGAACCTATCTCAAACTTAAATACCCCCAGGTTACTCAGAAGGTTCCATCTCATACACCCGGGCAAACCCGGCGGGACGGGTTTTCGGAGGAGGCATGCTGTCATGAACCATCAAACTCACCCTTTCTGGGCCTCCTGGTCCCTGACACGTCGGGGATTACACTCCATAATACTACCAACATGGCTGCAAGCTCAGAACGCTGCATACCAGTCTTCGCGTTCTACGCAGAATACTCTATAAAGAGGCCACACCCCCGCGGGCCCACGCGTCTCAACGCTGCTGTTAGCTGTGACCGGACGTGTGCTCCGTACTCTCCCTTGTATTATTCTGTTGTCTCCTGGTTCCTGGAACCCCTTCTTCCAATCTACCTTCCCTCCTTCTTATCCAGCCCTTCCTGGAACCCCTGCACCGCCTCCGTGTGCTCCATATCCTTATTCTGAATTTCCTGGAGTTTTCCCTTGATCCCAGACATCGAAGCTGAACGAACAATGGAAGCCGAGGACAGCCGAGCGGGCTTGTATAAGACCCGAACCATATGAAAGAAGACTCCTCCTAAAGAAGTCATCAGACAACGAAAACAGGTGAGAAAGGGGGAAACCTGTGACACTACCCTTCCTCCGCTTTAGGTCAAACCTCATCCACTGGATCAAGGAAAATGACTTCTGACCTCTGTATTATGTAATCCCTTTTCCACTTGTACATACTATGTATATTGTCTACTGTGTATTTGTGTAACTGTGTGCCTCTTGTCCTATTCTGTACATACTGCCTGATCCACTGTCTTATCTACTACATATTGCATAAAATGTATGCTCCTGTACAGCATTGTAACCTAAACGGAACAACCTCCTTGATGCCTATTGCGCACCGATACCTTCGGGTCTGGCGCGCTTTACAAATATTAAAACAAACAAACAAACATAAAATGCACAGGGGAGGGGCCACGGCCCAGGCAAGTGCTCGTGGGGGGGGCCCGTACCAAGGGGCAGTCAGTGCTCTAAGGGATGGGGGAGTAAGTACCAGGGAATGACAGGGGAGGACCACCACCGTCCAAGTGTGTGGGGTGGGGTTGGAACAGAACAGGTGGGGCAGGGGGGTGCCGTCCCACCAGGCTGGTCAGGGAAGGGGCCCGGAAGGGCAGTGCTGGTTGGGGGTGCTGGTAAAGACTGGTCAGGGAGGGCCTGGTGCCCTGTGTAGTTCATAAGTGGCCAGCGCAGTACAGAGGGCCTGGGATGGAAGAGGGGAGGTGGAGACTGCAATAGAATTGGTGAGTTCCTTAAAGATTTTGAATAGTTCAACCGTATTGTTGGTGGCCCCAGAGATGCAAGCTTGGATATGGGCCCTCTTCTTGGAGCGATGGAGAGACGGTATTGCCTTTGGAGAAGGCTACAGGCCAGTTTGTCAGTGGATGTGTTTGAAGCCTGCCAATTCCGTTCGGCAGCTCAGCACTTTTGTTTCAGAAAGGCTAGGTCAGAGTCGTACCAGCTGTTCCGTTTGGAGGCAGGCGTCATACAGGCAAGGGTGTCCAGGGTGTTGGAGATGGAGAGGTGAAGGTTAGCGAGGGCTGTGTCAATGGGAGAGTAAAGAGGAAGGGGGGGGTTGAAAGTTGCAGCAAAAGCAGCAGCTGACACTCACTTCCTCGGTCGAATGACAGAGAAGGACACTGGCAGTGCAGGCAGAGGCTTAGCCCAGGAGCCTAAGAGTTCCAGATGAGAGGAGAGGAAGGAATGGTCACCAGCCAGCTCTCCCTGGAGATCAAGCACATTGTTCCTGTAGGGACTGCGCTGCAGTCTCAGTGTCTTCCACCCACGGATACAACTATTTCATGTCTCTGGCTAGCTCCGCAATTGATTTCTTGATCTGCTCTGCACTGTTCTTCATCTCTGCGCAGACTGACTGTGTTAGGTTTTCCTTCAACTCATCCTTCAGCGTCTTCATACATTCCAGCAAGTCTGATTTGGAGAGCCCCTGCACTGCCTCCTTTACTGCCTTCTCCAACTTCCCTATCTTCAGTGGGAACGCACGATCCGCCGGTGGTTGCTCTTCCACTCTGGCCTGCAGCTGAGTTGAGGGCCAGTAAGTATTTAGTGTCCAGCCTTAGCGCAGCGATTTGCACAGCGACATCCGCTCACCCACGCCTCTGTGATGGGACTCTCATTGTTTGCTGTCTCAGCTGCTGCTCCGTCCTGCTACTTGGCTCCACCACTGACCTGGTGAATCTTCTATATGCCATGGAACTTCCAATTGTCAATACAGCCCTCGCCTCATGCCTCTTTCAGCCCTGCGCTTCCCCAATGTGCCCACGGCGGGGTCACGCTCCACCTTCCTGGGCAGCTTACTTGCTAGGGCTAGTGCACCTAGGCCTCCAGACTCACACTCCACCAATCTTCCACCGGAGCTCTGTCTCTTACAATACCCACTTACCGGCATCGTTGCACATGCCTTGCCAGCGCTTCTCCCAACAAATCCTCTAGTGGTGCTGGTCAGACTGTGAAGCTCATACAGAAGCTGGGCCCATACTTTCAGGGGTCGCTGCACAGGGAATCCACCCAGAGGCTCTCTTCACTATTCACAGCCAGGAGCTAGGTCACTCACTGGCAGGATGTGCAGTCTTCAAAGCCCGCTCACACACTAGGCGCTCCGAATTGCCTTGCACTATGACTACTTCCAATACTGCCACAGCTGAGCCATAGTCTCCTGCTGGCCTCCCGTCACAGTCCTCCCTGTTAGGCAGAAACCTGTGCAGTTCCCTCTGGGACCACTGCAAAAGATTTAAGACTACAGGTGTTTGGCAGTAAACCCACTTGGTAGCAGTCTGTACCACACAGATTCACTTGGTAGCTGTGGCTGAGCAGTCAGACTTCCCTCAAGAAGAGTTAGGCAGTATACAGAGTATTCACAATAGGTCAAAAGAACACAGTAGAACAAGTAAACACTGACCAGAGCTTGGTGTAAAAGAGATATCATTATTTATTTAAAACCACATCTAGTAAAACACACAGGCACTAATATTAAGCAGTTCAAAAACACGGTCACTAAAAGATATACACTCCCTTAAAAGAATATTAGACAATTCTTAAGTAAAGCCCCACTTATTTTCAGACAGCGGTGAGCGCTTAACGCAGATGGCACTCTAATAATTCGTTTTAAAAAGGGAGAGAAAAGCAGAGTATAATTTGAAACAGATCCCAACACTTTCACAAGAACACAACAAGAGAGGAAGGCAAAGTAAAACCGTGAAGTTAGAGTTCAGAAGGCCGGATCCACTTTAAGAGGATCAGAACGAAATGTGTCCAAAGTCACACGGTTGAAGTGCACAAAAAGTCTTGAAAAGGTTCAGAAAGAGTTGGACCAAAGAAAGGGACCAGTTAGATGGTCAAGGCGGCCAGCCCAGTCCAGAAGGTTAAGGGATTATTATTACCTTGTAGCAATCTTTAGAAAGGGAGGCCTGGCGGACACGGTACTTAAAAGTGGTGAGAATACTCCAGCGGGAGCAGTTGTTTCTGGCAGCGGATGCAAGTTGGTGCTTCGTCCGGGGGAAGAGAGGATCTCGTCGGGGAGGAAAACAGGAGTCCGTTGCACTGCCAGGGAAGAAACCAGCCGCGGAGTTCTCAGGTAAAAGCAGCGGTCCTTTTATCCGCGGTCCAGTGGTAAGTGGCTATCCGGTTGCCGGGGTGCTTGGCACGGGCAATTCGACCACAAGACGTCCTGGGATGCGAGGAAAAGAAGGTAAACTGGTTGTGCCCACCAGTCAGGGGAAGAAGCCTCTCCAGCCGGGAGATCTTCTCTGTCATCGGGAAGTGGTGAGTCGGTTCCGCAGGGCTCCACCGATGGTGTCGTCGTGGTAGGTCGGCTCAGCTTCTCCCTCGTCGGATTCTCAGGTCCTGTGGCGACTTCTGAAGTTCCAGTCCCCAAAGCCCTGCTTTTATGCAGCACACCCCCATTCACTCAGCCTAGCTGTCAATCAAACATGCTAAGTGGTGAGCCGGCCGGCTCACCACTTCGGCCAATCACACAAGAGTGCGACTTGAGTTAACCAAGGTAACTCAGTCCAGGTTGCCTAAACCCACTCCCACACCCCCTGTGGTACCCAGACAGAGTGGCACCACTTTTGGAGGCTTCTGTGGAGAAGCCCGCCAAAAAGTGGAACAAAGGGCTCGACTTGGGTTGGAGTCACAGAAGAGAACACAAACGCCATTTTAGAATCGAGTCCTGGCAAAAAATGCCAACCGGCGAATTAATATTAAATAAATAAACCGGCGGTATGTTCGAGGCTATGAGAATTAAATAATTAAAGTTGGTAGCCTCGAACAATGGGAAAATCCCATAGGGATATATTCGCGGTCGAATATAAAAAGTAGTATCCACTGCCACCAGCCAAAACTCGATCAGGGGGGACGGAGATGTGCCCCCTCGACTAACAGACCCCGGAATCGAATTGCCCCAACCAGTACGTCCACAATATGATGGCTTGTACCGGTTTCTGTTAATAATTTGGGACTAGTAAAGCCAATGGTGACTTTACATGCCCTGGGAGACAGTAGTCAGTCCCAGGGTATGGAGTCTATGGTGGGGTGTCACTATGACACCCCTGTGTCACTGCACGGAGGGTGCTGTGTAACACACATAGTAAAAACACATGAGACCCTATGGAGTAAAGGACCCAATAGCCCATAAAACACATTAACAGTCAAAGGAACACCATAAATCATGTCCAAGAGTGGGAGAAAAAGAGTCCCACTCTTGGCAGGAGAAAAAAAACAAACTCCAGAAATCCAGCAAAGCTGCTGGGGGACTCACTAGGTTAGGAAATTCAGCCTAAAGAGAGAATTCTCCCTAACACTCCGATCGTGCGTGCTGGGCAGGATCCACTGCTCCAGCTATGCCCTGTAGAACCTCCACACCATTGGTGTTTCATTCGTCCCGCGGTCTGCTTTTCCCCAGGCTATGGACCACGGACCCCCCCCCTCGCGCTGTTGTGCGCGTCTCACTGGGGAGGCGTCAGCCTGACATTCAGCGCAGCTACGACTTTGCTTCTTCCTGCGGGCCGCGTTGCCATGCGGTCTGGATGACAGCTGCCATTCAGCCTGACCCCGGGCCCAGCAGGGGATGAAAACGGGGTGTAAGGAACTCATGTTGGCAACAGTAAAGACAGACACATGTGATCACAGTTCAAGGGTGTTTATTAAACTGTATATGCGGGTTGGAAAAACACCTAATCTACACCTAAATTTAAGATGGAGCAAGCTACGACCATCAAATAATGACAAGGCAGTCCTAGTGGCGTCTTGACAAAATAAAAGGGCCTAATTTTAAAAAATAACTATTACCAATCCTTACAACTAAATATACGAAGAGTGTGGGATAAGGTTCACAAGAAAAAAAAGAAGTGTTCACAAATGATAAGTCAAGATGTGATAGCCGGGGGTCTCCCTTCCCCACATTTTGAGCACGGGACAAGGCTGGACTCGGGAGCACAGCACACACTCGAGCTTCCTCAGCACGAGACAACAGTTCCAGCTTCAGCTATCAGGACCTTCGGTGGTTAATTCTCTTTTCTACAAAAGTCTCTTACCTCTGACAACCCGATTTGGTCAAAATAACAAACAAAAGTTCCCTTTCGTATGCATTTTGGTGATGACTTTTTACCCCTGGATCCCCCTCTTCCGGGCTCAGATCCACAAACAGTTTTCAGCAATATCAGGCCCTTCAGTGGTTAACTCTCTTGCTTCCGATGTCCTGATAAGTTCAAAATAACAAACAACAAAAGTTCCTTTCCAATTGCACTTGAGGTGATGATTCTTCACCCCTTGGTCCTCCTCTTCCGGGCTCAGACCCGTTTCGAATATAATCTTCCCTCCATCGGGTTCACTCTAGCTTATGTTCAAAAAGATTTCTCGGTTGCATTCACGTGTTGTTGGGGTTTGTTTGTTTGTTTATTTGTTTGTTTGTTTATTTTATTTATAATGCGCGCCAGACCCAGGGGTATCAGGGCGCAGAGGAAACATGAATATTTTCAGCGTAAGGTTAGGGGGTGATGGCTTCTCATCCCTGGATCCCCCTCTTCCGGGCTCAGACCCTTCTCGAATGTTTGCCTCCCTCCGTCAGGTTCACTACGGTCTTTTCCAGTGGGCGATGGCTTTTCACCCTGGATCCCCCTCTTCCAGGCTCAGACCCTTCTTAAATGTTAGCCTCTCTCCATTGGGTTCACTATGGCTTTCCTCAAATCTACTTCACTTATGGAATTCACAGATCCCAATGTCTTCTTAAACAGTTCACTGTGGACATCCCACGGTCGGGCCAACCCTTGTCAACCCACTATTCATTAGGACTTTAGGCTTCTCCCCTTTCCATCAGCATCCCTTGGTCGGGTTCACTCTTGCCAACTTTTGCCAATCATACAGTTCCTTCGACTTTCTTACTGTGTGGGATTCACTTCCCTTAGCTTTACAATAATCTGCCGATCAAAGACTTTCGACTGTACAGAAGATTTTGCTAGACCCCTGTATGACCACTTTGACGCCTTTCTCGCACCGCTCGCAAGACCTTCTGGTAACGGTAGTTTCAACAATAGGGTAATCGCCAAGATTTTCTCGAGTGAGCACCCAAGTGGTGTCGGACTCACCTGCAGCTGGCTTTCCCCTTTCTTACTAACAGTTCTTTGTACTTTCTTTAATTAGCCGTTTGCTACTTCTTTCGTTCAACACAGTTTGGTTTCTTATCAGTTCTCCCTTCGACTCACTGGCTGTGATTAACCGCTTGGCTTCTCTTGTCTCTGGAGTCAAGGCCGGTACCATGATGGCAGGCGTCTCTCCTTGGCTTGGTTATCAGCGGAGGAGGGCCCTGTGTACCATTGACATCTGCTGCAACACACACTGGCTATTGTTTGCGGTCTTACGATTCCTCCCACAGAGGCTTCTCGAGTCTGGATCGGAAAGGTCAAGGTCGCTTCTCTCCTCGGTACCCTTTCGGTTCTCGCCACCGTTTTCCTCCTCTTGAACTGCCGTGCTTGGATAGCTCTCTGGTCATACAGTCTCCTTGCTTGTATTGTGCTCTCGTGCCCCACCTTTTATGCCTGTGGGGAAAGGAAAGGGATGTCAGCTGTGTGTGATTCTGGTCAATTGCCTGACGCTGCCTGACCCTTGTGTCAGGACATGTCAGGTAAACGGCTCTATGGTTAGTCCGCTGTCTTCCATGGTGTGAGAAAGTGTTCTTGTCAGAAAAGGGGAGGGTGTCATGAGAAATGAAATTCTTTGTCCTAGGGGGGTTGGTAAATCTAGAAGGGTGAGATTGGTAGGGTTTGTGAAACAAACGGGAATGACCAGCATTATTATCATGAAATGAACAGGGGTGATTGTGGGAACAGTAGTGTTTTGACTGAGCAGATTGGGAGTGCGGGAAATAACAATCAGAGGGATTTCTGAATGTACAGGGGTTCGGGATCCTAGGGGATTTGTTATATATGGAGGGTTTGTTAGATTTGGGCAAGAGAGATGCAATGAGAGGAAAGGAGGCACATGTGGTACAGCCTACAAAAGCCTCAGGGACTCTGTCCTCCTCACCTTCCCCTTCGGTAGAATACTGTGTCCCACTTATGGCTTTTCCCCCGAGCACCTCAGCACTCCATGGCCATTTTAGCGCACCCGGCCAGACCAGGGATCCGCTGCTTCTCCCCACTGTAAGCAGAGCTGCCAGATTAGACGGCCATGTCGGGCTCTGGTGGCCATTTGAACTCACACAGGGACTTACCTCCTTTTCAGGGTGGGGGTGATGCTGCCAGAGTGTCTGTTTATCTCACAAGTTTATAGAAGGATCTCGGGGTTCATTCTGCTTTGTTTCCTGGTTTTCAATGTATTTTTATCCATTTACAAATGCCTTCAAGGTCACTTTTTTGCGAGTTTGTGGACTTTTGCTACAAATCTGCAAACCTTTCACCAGGTCTATGCAAGCCCAAAAAAAAGTCATTTCTGGCTCTGTGTATGCCTTGTTTTATCCTCAAAGTAACAGTCCCAGTTCTCATGGTCACAACATCCAGCAGCTTTGCAGTACTTGCATGAGCAGGGACAGGTTTGGATTAGAATGACTGATGACAATCTATACTAGACATGTCAAGGAGGCGCAGATCATTCAGCGCAAAGGAAACCAGTGGCAGTCCATGAACACCTTGGTCTTCCAATTTGCACTTGATGAAGAGGCTGAAAGTTGGGTCTGACCAACAGACCCAGAATGCAATTCTGAACTACCTGACAAACCTCAATGCTAATAAAATGATTAAACTCTATCTTGTAGCTCATGTTTTGGTTACACAGAAATGCCACACAGTGTAAGGTTATTTTGCATCATTGACCAATACGTATATTGCTAATCTTCTATGGTGAAGACTCCTACACACGTCCTGCCTCCGTACCCATAGCAAGTCCCATAACCAATTTTCAGGAAAGCATGCCCACTGTGACCCACTATGGGATGTGTTAGGTCTCCCACAATGTATTATCAGCGGAAGAATGATTCCAGGAATAAAAAAGATATGTGTACCCCAGTGTAGGGATGGATAAGTGAGAAATACAGTAAACGCTGCAAGCTAGCCGCTCATTTGGCTCTATCCGTAAGCCCACTTCTGGAACGGGCAAGCTAATTCCTGTGAAAACCACAGACATAGAAGCCCTGAAGTGAAGGATGGGCAGGAGTCTAAAGGAAACAGGCACTCTGGGATATGGATATGGCCAACTGCATAGTTTATACATGCACATTACAGCAAATACATTTGTAAGAAAATACAATCCCTGGCGGTGGAGGTAGCCAAAACGCAGGAACACCAGGCCGCCTTGTAAGTTCTGCCTGATTCCAAGATAGCATACAGCCATCTTAGCCCACAGAGACAGAATTACGTAAGTACTACAGAATGTGGACCCTTGGAAAACACAATACCCCAGTTCAGTGGTAGGAAGAGGGGATGCACCAAAAGAAGTGGAACTACAAAACCCAGACCAATAATTATTTGGGAAATCAGAGCCAGGCCAAAAGTATAAGAGGTGGCATAAAAAGGCCAGTAGTGTGGGAGTTAGGGTAGGGTTCTAGAGAGTTGGTGTATCAGTAGAAAGAGTATCAAGAAGAGATAATAGCAGGTGGCTCAAGTATTTCGCCCAGACACTGGGAAAGGTAAAGTGTCAAGGAGGGATAGCTGCATGGAGCCTACTGGGTGCTATAACGCTGAATCTGGCAAGTTCCAAAGCCAGCTGAGAAGAAGCAGCGTGATTTGTCTGCTTAGGGACATAGTTCAGATTCTGGTGGTAGGTGCCAAAAACAGCCTCCAATATTAATGAAGATGCCTTATTAGAGCATACGAATAAGTGTCCCGCCTCAGAGCACCTAGTATGTGCAAATAAATATTCTCATTTGTCACATAAAATTAAAAAGATAATTTTGAAACATTGGAAGATATTGAAAGAAGGCCCCTACATATTACAAAAAACAATGTTTGCATTTTAGCAGAGTTCTAACTTAAAAGATCATCTAGTTTGTACTGAGATTGGTACTCAGAAATTTTCAAAACACCAAATATTGTTTGTTTGTTTGTTTGTTTATTTGATAATGCGCAGCCAAGCCCTTGGGCAGCTGGGCGCAGCAGTACAAGAAATCTCAAAACTTAGTTACAGTGCTTGTCAAGTTATAGTACATACATGTGAATACAGAGGTGGATTACAGTACAGGATACATTACATGTGTAGTTGTAGCAGTGAATAGGGGGTAGGGTATATCATAGGGTCTTAGACAGTAGTTATAGGGAGTGAAGAGGTTAAGAATCATTAGAGCGGAGCCATTTGAGAGCATTGACTCTGAATCTCGCGTAGGGCAAAGGGCGTCTGAGGTTAGTAGGGAGTGTGTTCCATGCTGGGAAGCTAGTTCCTCCAGCTGTGGTGAGTTTGAATCTAGGCATAACGAGTAGGAAGGTGTTGGCAGATCTCAAGGGTCGGGAGTTGAGTCTCCTGGTGATTTTTTCCGATAGGTAAGGAGGTGCTAGAGTGTTGATGCATTTGGAAGTGAGGGATATAGTTTTAAGGAAGATTCTGTCCTTTATTTTTAGCCAGTGGGCGTTCTTCCTAAATTTAGTGATGTGCTCTCTGTGAGGGATGTTCAGAGCTGCTCTTAGAGCGTTATTTTGCAACTTTCTAAGTTTATCCGTAACATACTTGTTGGCTCCTGAATACAGGGCGTTGCAATAGTCTAATCTAGACATAATGAGAGAATTGGCCAGGGTAATGCAACTCGCCTTAGACAAAAAAGGTCTGGCAGCACGGATTAATCTGCATGTGTAGGCAGTGGAGGAGGCGAGAGAGTTAACTAGTTTTTTGAGGTTAAGTGAAGAGTCCAGGTAGAATCCTAGTGTTTTTACCTCTGGCATAACTTTTAGAATGTTATTGTCAGTATTAAACGATGTATAGTTGGAGGTTAGTTTTTTTAGGTGTAGGTCGGATTCGAGGAGTAAGATCTCTGTTTTATCGTCGTTCAGGCAGAGGCCATGGGATGCCATCCATGCCTGAATGAGGATGTAAATTTTATTCACTAAAGCCAGGTCCTCTCCGTAGTTGCCTGAAAGGGGAATGAGGATCTGGGTGTCATCAGCATAATTAGTGTAGGTGACACCCAGTCTGTCCAACTTGTCGAATAGTGGCTTAGTGAAGATATTATACATGGTGGGTGAGACACAGGTTCCCTGTGGGACTCCACATGTTATTTGGATGGGATCGGCACAAGAGGAGGTAGAGAAAACTCTCATCGTCTGGTTGGCTATGAAAGATTGAACCCAAGCGATAGCTTCTTCTGTAAAGTTGGCAGCGAGTCTAGGTGGCTACATAGTACTACGTGCTCCACCAAGTCAAATGCTGCTGACAGGTCTAATAGTAGTAGCAGGGCAGTTTTGCCATTATCCTTTAGCTCCTCAATTTTTGTTTTAAGGTCTAACAGGGCTGTTTCCGTGCCGTGGAGGGGGCAGAATACTGATTGTCGTAAGCCTAGTAGATAATTTGTTTCTAAGTAATCCTGAATTTGTAGATAGGCTACTCTATCAATAATTTTAAGTAAAAAGGGTACAGTGGTGATGGGCCTATAGTTGGTGGGAATTGAGGGGTCGAGAGTTTGTTTTTTCAGCAGGGGGAGGACCCAGTATTCTTTCAGATTAGTAGGTACCGAGTTGGATTTAAAGGAGGAGTTGATTAGCATGGAGATGAAAGGGGCTAAGTCTCTGGCCGCATCTTTTATTATTTGCGCTGGGCAGCTGTCGCCCTTGCAGTTGGAAGGTTTCAAGGAGAGTATGACCTTTTCGGTATCAATGATTGAGATTGTTTTGAAGCTGAATGGTGGAATAGTATTGCGCTCAACAGGCGGTGGTGCTAAGTGGTCAGCCATGGGCAAAGTGTCTTTTTTCTTTGTTATTTTAAGTTGGAGAGGGGAGATTTTGTTTGATAAGTCATTCTGAATATTAGTACACCATGTGTTATCCTTCGGGATAGTGTCGACTGGTTGTATTGGGGATTCAATTTCACAGAGGATGGAGAATAGTTCTTTTGTATTTGATTGGGCTTTTGTGATTCTGTCATCAAAGAATTTTTTTTTTGTATTGATAATTTCTTTCATATAATGTTTTGAATGTTGGGCTAGCTTGGCTTTATTGTTGTCGGTAGGCGAATTGCGCCAGATAGTTTGTAGTTTTCTTTTCTCTTTTCTTAGTTCATTAAGTTGGGGGGCGAAGCAGGCATTCAGATGCGCTTCCTGTTTACTTTTGCGTAGTTTAGTGGGGGCAATAGTGTCTAAGGCCTTGGTCATTGCATGGTTGAAAAAGTCCTCTAGGATGTATGGGTTGGTGTTATTTTCCAAGTTGTTGATGGCAGGGAGGAGGAGGGGGATGAGTTTTTCAGCAGATATGTATTTTTTGCTTCTAGTAGATAAGGAAGGTTTCATGCTAGTAGTTTTGGGGGTGAGGAGATCGAGTGAGGCAGTGAAATTGATTAGGTAGTGGTCAGTCCAGGGTTGAGGGATAATGTCTGTAATGGTGATGTTACAGTTAAGTTCTGATATCCAGTCAAGAATTCTACCCTTTATGTGAGTAGATGAAAGGACTTTTTGGGTGAGCCCGTGGTCATTGAGAAGGGCTGTTATAGGGTGGGCATGCTTGTTGTCTGGGTCGTTGTATACGATGTTAAAGTCACCCATCAGTAATGTTTGGGAGTGATTTTTCGTATTGTCCGCTATGAGGTTGGTAAGGTCCTCTTCAAAGGTTCCTAATGGTCCTGGGGGCCGATAAATCAGGTAGATGGTCAGAGTTTGGTTGTTAGATAGCTGCAGTTTGTTGTTACTGAACAATGGGGCCTACCACCGCCCCATGGTCACTATCCTTGGGAATTGCGCTGTATGCCCATTTGTCAGAATTGGCCAAGAAACTGACATTGGATTACCTGCACTATGGAAACAGAATGCCCTGACTAACTGCAACACCAGCCAAAGGGGCGTGGCCAAATGCCATGCTGTGAGGATGCGATTCCTACAGTTCCCGTGTCATCTGTCTTCATCCTGGCCCTAAAGACGCTTTATAGTGCACACTGACGCCCAGCTGCATAAGCCTAGCGGAGTAGAAGTACTGAGGCGAGAATTGCTGCAAAATAGTTTGGTGGGGAAGCAGAGAGAGACTGCCTGTTCCGGATCGTCTAAGCCGACCTTTGTCCCGAAACTAAAAACAAAGATGGCGGTCGGCCTGAGCGCTGGAATTTATGCATTTATTTATTACATCTGTTTAGCGCACAAACAGCCTGTGGGCATTGATACTAAGATCGTCTTGCTCGGAGGAGCAGGAGCTCCCCCCACCTGCTGCAGGAGCAGTAGGCAACTGGTGTACCCTGCCTGGAGAAAGGTAGGCCCCTCTTGCGCTACTCGAGCGCATCCGCATCTTGAGGCTACTTCACAGCGATATTTCTTTTCACCCTTGCGCCATCCCTCACAATTGGCCAGCCGCCCCTCCTGCATCTTGAGCACCCCAGACCTGCACTGGAGTGCATTATTTGGCCATTGTAAGCCACGAGGCTTACCCCATTCCAAGATGGCCGCCCGCCATCATCACAGCCTGCTACCCGGCCTCTCAGCACTGCGCGTGCTGTGATTGGCTCACCACCACCATTTACTGCCAATCACAAACCGGCAGGCTGAGAGCCGGCCCACGCCTCGAAGGCATTCGTTCTAGGGTTCAGTGCCTGTCCTTCGCCACTAAGATCGTCTTGCTCGGAGGAGCAGGAGCTCCCCCCACCTACTGCAGGAGCAGTAGGCAACTGGTGTACCCTGCCTGGAGAAAGGTAGGCCCCTCTTGCGCTACTCGAGCGCATCCGCATCTTGAGGCTACTTCACAGCGATATTTCTTTTCACCCTTGCGCCATCCCTCACAATTGGCCAGCCGCCCCTCCTGCATCTTGAGCACCCCAGACCTGCACTGGAGTGCATTATTTGGCCATTGTAAGCCACGAGGCTCACCCCATTCCAAGATGACCGCCCGCCATCATCACAGCCTGCTACCCGGCCTCTCAGCACTGCGCGTGCTGTGATTGGCTCACCACCACCATTTACTGCCAATCACAAGCCGGCAGGCTGAGAGCCGGCCCACGCCTCGAAGGCATTCGTTCTAGGGCACAGTGCCTGTCTTTCGCCTGTCCTACGCCGGCGAGCCAAGGGCACAGACCCCTACCCAATGACCCTCCGGCCCATCCATCTACCTACAGGGTAAGCGTGCCCCTCTTTCTGCACAACCCCCAGGTTTGCACTCTCATTGAACTGTACTATTAGAGGCACCCAGCTTTCTTTCATCCTATGTCAACAAACTCGAACTTTTGCAGGACTAGAACTACCTCACTGCAGCTCGAATGAATCTTTTGTTGCACAACTGTGATGGTCAAATGCCTTTCATCTGCTAAGCTCAAAATTCGTCCGAGCTGGAGCCGGAGCTCCTGGCCACTGCTGGAGCAGTGGTCCACAGCTGCCACCCCTAGTGTAGAATTGCACTAAGGTATGTCACCTGGAAACTAATGATTTCAGCACTGAATCTTGGTTATTCTTAGCGCGTTAGGCGCGGTAACCATTTGCATTTTTTTTATTCATTACAATATTTGTAATTGAAACGTACGTGTTTCCTTACATGCGCAAGCTAATGCAAGCTGTGGCCATCCATTTAATTGAGGCATTGCCACTTGATCGCCTGAGTATCATTACTATGCTTATTATGTCCATTCACCCTCTGGCATTTTACATTGTTGTGCTCTTTTTTTTTTCTTTCTTTCTTTGCTCATACATTTTGATCTTCTGGCCCACTGAACTTTAAGTTCATCCTGCTAAATTCGAATCTAGGTAATGGACCACGTTAACTGGGTTGTGCCTTATGGTCGCTAATGGACCACGTTAACTGTGTTGTGCCTTATGACCTCTAACGGACCACCGTGATTGTGCTGTGCCCGTTCATCATTAACAGACCATGCACTCTAGTTTATACTGTGAATATCATGCCCTTTAACACTAGGCGCAGCCCTGGCTTCAACTAGCCACTTGCACTACTCATTGTGTCACCCTAGCCAGACATCTTAGCGAAATAAGGGAACCACACCAACTACCATGTGCAGAAACTTGACCTCCCTGACCCTCCTAGTTACAATCATGACCTTAGCCACCTTTAGCACTCGTCCCCCCACTGACAGAAACCTGAGACTCAGGGCAAGGTTACCTTGCATATACGAACCTAAAAGAAACAGTACTAACAATACTGCCAGATTCCCATCTATACAGACACACATGGATAAGCAAACTCTAGCTACGACACCTTTAACTCCAACCCTTACTCCTACTCACCTCCACAAAAAGAAACACCGGAGTCAAAATAAGCATACAGATATACTTGTAAGTCACCCTATTCCCAAGAACACCCTATCACTTACTGGAGCCCTTATCAATGCCAGATCCATGGTAGCCCAGGCAATTGAAATTGCTGACATACTAAACAACAGTAGCATTGACTTCCTTGCCGTAACAGAAACCTGGCTCCATGAGGCAGCAGGACCTTCACTGATGTTAGCCATACCTGACAACTACCAGATCCATAGAGTAGACAGGCCCAATGCTAAAGGCGGTGGCCTAGCAATCATCGCGAAAACCACTTTGCCTATCAGACTCACCACCTCAACCCCCTGTGCTTCCTGTGAAGTACTCTCAGCAAAAATGCAACTCTCCAATAACCGCACGCTAACCATTCACTTGATCTACAGGCCCCCAGGTCCCCTGGGAAACTTTGAAGATGACATTACCACCCTCATAGCGAACAATACCCAAAGTCACTCGCAAACGCTGCTGCTGGGCGACTTCAACATCGGCTTCAATGAGCCAGACAACAAAAACGCCCTCTCTATAACAGCTATCCTAAATGACCAAGGCCTCACCCAAAAAGTTCTCTCCCCCACACATGCTAAAGGCAGAACCCTTGACTGGGTATCAGAACTCAACTGCAACATAGACATCACTGCCATCACCCCTCAACTATGGACTGACCACTCGCTAATAAATTTCACTGCCACACTTGACCTCCCCAGCCCTAAAACTATGAAAATGATACCACCACTCCCTACCAGAAGTAAAAAAGACATTACTACAGAAAAACTCATCCCCCTCCTCCTGCCCGCTATTAACGGTCTGAAAGACAACACTGACCCAGACATACTAGTAGACTCCTTTAATAAAGCTATGTCCCACGCACTTGACACCATTGCACCTGCAAAACTACGCAAAGCTAAGCAAGAAGCCCACCTCAATGCCTGGTTCACCCCCCAGCTCAAGGACCTTAGAAAGCAGAAACGAAAACTCCAAACTATCTGGCGTAATTCGCCCACCAATGACAACAAAGCTAAGCTAACCCAAGTTACAAAACACTACAAGTCAGAAATTATCAACACTAAAAAAAACGTATTCAATGACAGAATTACCAATGCCAAATCGAATACTAAGGAACTTTTTGCCATCCTCCGGGAAATGGAATCCCCTATCCAACCAACTGATACGGTCCCAAAGGACAAGATATGGTGCACTAACATACAGAATGCCCTATCAAACAAAATCTCCACCCTCCAACTTAAAATAATGAATAAAAAAGACACCCTCTCTCCTACTGATCAACAAGTGCCTCTAGTAACTGAACCTATCACCATCCCCCCTTTTAGCTTTAAACCCATCTCCATCATCGACACTGAAAAGGCTATCCTCTCACTGAAGCCTTCCAACTGTAAGGGCGACAGCTGCCCAGCTCAAATAATAAAGGACGCTGCCAGAGACTTAGCCCCTTTCATCTCGAAGCTTATCAACTCATCCTTCAAATCCAACACAGTGCCAGCCAACTTAAAAGAATCCTGGGTCCTCCCCCTTCTCAAAAAACAAACCCTCGATCCATCTATCCCCACTAACTATAGGCCTATCACCACAGTACCCTTACTACTAAAAATTATCGACAGAGTAGCCTATCTCCAAATTCAAGAGTACCTAGAAGCTAATCATCTACTAGGCTGGCGCCAATCGGGCTTCCGCCCTCTCCATGGCACGGAAACAGCCCTGATAGATCTTAAAACTAAAATGGAGGAATTTAAGGATAATGGGAAAACAGCGCTGCTACTTTTACTGGACTTGTCAGCAGCTTTTGATCTGGTGGATCATGCAGTCTTATGCAACCACCTCAAGCTGGCTGCCAACTTCACAAGAGATGCTATAGCATGGGTCCAATCCTTTCTAGCCAACCGGACCATGAGAGTGTTCTCCTCTTCCACTTGTGCCGAACCCATCCAAATCACATGTGGAGTCCCACAGGGCTCATGTGTCTCACCCACTATGTACAACATCTTCACCAAACCATTGTTCGACAAGTTGGACAGACTGGGCGTCACCTACACTAATTACGCAGATGACACCCAGATCCTCATACCCCTTTCGGGCAACTATGAAGTGGACTTGGCTCTGGTGAATAAAATTTACATCCTCATTCAAGCATGGATGGCCACTCATGGCCTCTGCCTGAACGACGATAAAATTGAAATCCTGCTCCTCGGTTCAGACCACAACTTATCCAAACTCACCCCGGACTATGCCTCATTTAACATCGATAACAATACTATTAAGGTTATGCGCGAGGTCAAAACTTTAGGTTTTTACCTCGACTCAGCTCTTACCCTCAAAAAGCAAGTGAACTCCCTCGCCTCCTCAACCACTTACACGTGTAAACTCATCCGTGCCGCCAGACCCTTCCTGTCCAGTGCCAGCTGCCTCACCTTGGCCAATGCCCTTGTCATGTCCAGACTGGACTACTGCAACGCCTTATACTCAGGTGCAAATAAGTCGGTCACTGACAAACTCCAGAGATGACAAAATAATGCTCTTAGAGCAGCTCTGAACATCCCTCGCAGAGAGCATATCTCCAAACACCGGACAGAAGCCCACTGGCTAAAGATAAAGGACAGAATCCTCTTTAAAACTATTTCCCTCACTTCTAAATGCCTCAACAATCAAGCACCCCCCTATCTAGCGGAAAGAATCAACTGGAGACCCTCTAACCGACTGACGAGATCTGCCAACACCTTCCTACTGGAAGTCCCTAGATTCAAACTTACCACAGCGGGCGGAGCGAGCTACCCAGTTAGAGCTGCACAATCATGGAACACACTCCCATCCGACCTTAGACGCCCTTTACCCTACACAAGATTCAGATCCCACGCTCTCAAATGGCTGCACAACAACGACATGCAACGATCCTCATCCTAGCGGAAACGTTACAACCTGTTAGGATGCTATTCTTATGCGCTTAACCCTTAACCGTATCGGCGCCGACGTCACCATGCCCATAAATAGCCACGCGCTGTGTCCGTTGCTCAGTTCCGTTTTGTAGCATAAGAAAAGTCATGCCTGAATTGGTTATTGACCTTGAAGGAGCATAAGCTGCAACCACAAGGGAAGTATCAATGGGGGGATGGATGGGAGGGGCGATAAGGAATACGTCGGAGGAACATCCCGTCGAAAGAACGTTACAAAAGGTAAGAAGTAACTTGTTCTTCGAAGGGATTGTGTCCTCCTTATCTTTGATAGACTCCCATAGCAGTGGCATGTAATTGGAGGTGGGAGTGAGAATGTTATGTATCCCTTTAGGGATGGAGCGAATGTAATACGGCCTTGCCAAATCTGGTCTCTTGACTAGTGGGGGAATCCAGATTGTAAAATTTTGTGAATGTATGTGCGGACGACCATGTGGCAGCCGCACATATGTCTCGGACCGGTACCCCTCTTTGGAGAGCCGAAGAGGCTGCGATACCCCTGGTTGAATGAGCCCTGAGATTTTGGGGTGGCTCTTTCCCTGCCAGTTTGTAACATTCCAGAATGGCCAAAATAATCCACCTGGAGATGGTTTGTTTTGTTATGGGTAGTCCCAACTTGTGACCTGAGTATCCTACAAACAGTTGGTCTGCCTGCCTGATCCTAGCCATTCTGCTGATGTAAAAGCTGAGAGCTTGCCTTGGGTCCAGCCTATGTAGCCTTTCTTCCTCTTTCCCCGGATGGGGAGGAGGGTAGAACGAAGGTAAGGTAATTTTCTGAGTAATATGAAATTCAGAAACCACCTTTGGGAGGAAATTAGGCTTCACCTGTAGGACAACTTTGTCCTTGTGGAAAATTGTATGTGGGGGTTTACAGGAGAGAGCTTGTAGCTCGCTCACCCTCCTAGCAGATGTTAGTGCTACCAATAGGACAGTTTTAAGCGTGAGAAATCTCAGCGAACAAGAGTGAAGTGGTTCGAATGGAGTGCCCATTAGGAAGTTTAAGACTAAATTTAAGTCCCATAGGGGAACCTGGAATGGTTTTGGAGGATAAACATTAGTTAATCCATTCAGAAATTGTATCACTAGAGGAAGTTTGAAATACAATGGTTCCTCCGCAGTGCGCTTGAAGATAGAAAGCGCTACGAGACAGCATTTTTACAGTGCCAACTTGAAGGCCTGAGTTTGCCAAGTAGAGTAGAAACGATAACGCCGTTGGTGTACCACATGAAAAAGGGTCGATATTCTCTTGCCTACACCAGCTGCAAAATTTGTTCCAACGGCAGCGGTATAAAGACTTTGTTGCTGGCCTTCCGGCCGAAAGCAACACCTCCATGATGTCATCAGGGTGATCCCAATCCTTGTACCTCACGCTTTCAGAAGCCAAGCGTGAAGGTTGAGGGTTCTGGTGTCTGGATGGAGAACCTGACCTCCCTTCTGCGAGAGAAGATTCTCTTTGAGTGGAAGACGGATTGGAGGACAGATGGACATATCTAGAAGGTCCGGGTACCACGTTCTCCTGGCCCAATCCGGGGCAATTAGGATCATGGTTTTCCGGAATCTTCTCAACCTCCTGATCATTTGAGGAATAACAGGGACTGGTGGGAACGGCTAAAGGAGTGGAAACTCCCAATCCACTACGAACACGTCTCCTAGAGCTCCTCTCGGGGGAAATTCCCTTGAACAGAACAGATCGCCCTTCCTGTTGGTGCTTGTGGCGAACAGATCCACCTGAGGGGTTCCCCAAAGGGCGAAGATCTCTTGAAGGACTTCCTGAGCTAGCTCCCACTCGTGGGAGACTGTGCTCTGCCTGCTCAGAGCGTCCACTGTCAAGTTCTTCTCTCCAGCTAGGTGGACTGCCGATAGAGAGATTCCTTCTTGGATTGCCCAAAACCAGAGCTGCATCGCCTCTCTGCACAGTGGCAGTGATCCTACGCCTCCTCTTTTGTTGAGGTAGTGCATGGCCACCATGTTGTCCGTCATTATCAGGACATTTCTCCCCTGTACTGATGGCAGGAAAGCTTTCAGCGCTAGTCTGATCGCTCTCAGCTCCAATAGGTTGATGTGTAGTCTGGGCTCCGATGGAGACCAACGACCGCTGATGGTCAAGTCGTTGGCATGGGCTCCCCACCCCGTGAGTGAGGCGTCTGTGACTATTGTTATCTCCGGCCATGGTTGCCAAAACAGTTCTCCTTTCAAGATGTTCTCTGGATAGGCCCACCATTGAAGGTCGCGGGCTACCTTGTCCGGAATCCGGAGGAGATCTGTCATTCTCCCTGAGAATTGCGACCACTGACTTCTCAGTGCCCACTGAAGAGATCTCATTCTCAGGCGAGCCTCTGGCACAAGGAAGATGCAGGATGCCATGAGGCCTAGCAACCTCAAAAAGTCGAAGGCTGGGAGACGTTGGGCATTTTGAAACTTGGTGACCATCTGTAGAATATCTTGAGCCCTCACCTCTGGTGGCGAGGCTTTTCCCAGGGAAGTGTCCAGGACCGCTCCAATGAACTGGAGTCTCTGTGATGGTATCATCTGTGACTTCTTTAAATTGAGGGAGAAGCCCAGTTTGTGAAGAAAGTGGCAGACATAATCTAGCTGGGCCTGGGCGTGTTTCGAAGATACAGCCCTGATCAGCCAATCGTCCAGGTAGGGGTAGTCGTGGATCCCTTCCCTCCTTAGACTCGCCGCCACTACTGAAATCAGCTTGGTGAAGACCCTCGGGCGGAGGTCAGCCCAAATGGCAGAACTCGAAATTGATAATGAGAGTCGCCAATTGCGAACCTCAGGTATTTCCTGTGTTTGAGATGGATTTGCACATGGAAATAAGCATCCTGAAGGTCCAGAAATACCAGCCAGTCCTGGAGCTGGAGGGCCTGAAGGATCTGAGAGAGAGTTACCATCTTGAACTTGTCCTTCCTGAGGAACTTGTTCAATTCTCGTAAGTCCAGGATGTGTCTCAGTCCTCCGTCCTTCTTTGGTATGAGAAAGTAGGGGGGTTACCAGCCCTTGTTTCTGTCCGCTACCAGTTCTATGGCACTTTTCTCTAGCAGGTCTATAATTTCCTGCAAGAGGAGCGGATCTGGAATTTTTAGAGAGCTGTTCCCACGTGGATGACTGTGAGGGATGTGTAGAAAGGGAAGGCAGTAACCCTGGGCAACTGTCTCCAATGCCCAAGCATCTGACGTCATAGCCTGCCATTCCGTCAGATGGTGAGTTAACCTGCCCCCTACAGGTGTATTGTGTGGAAAGGCCTCAGAGTGGTTTGGGGGTGGCTGATGCAGATACTGAGGGTAAAGAGGCACCTGCTGCTGCTGCGGCCTTAGTACCTTTGACCCGTCCACCTCGGGTGGATCTCCTTTGGCCTCTTTGAGCCGGCTGTCCTCTGCCTTTCCCGAATGCGGAATAATAGCGAAATGCCTGCGGATTATTGTACTTTCCGCCATGGCCCTGCTGATACTGTCAGCGGAATCGATGCCAGTTTGAAGTGATTCGCACATGGCATCTTTGCCATCTTTAATAATGTTAAGGAAGGCTTCCTTTTCCTCTCCTTCGGGTATGCAGTCAGCCGCTGATGAAGCACACTCCCACAGTGTGGGACTGAACCTGGCGAGCGTACAGGTGGCGTTGATGGACTTCAACGCCATACTACAAGCAGAGAAGACTTTCTTCGCCATAGAATCATACCTCTTGTCATCTCTATCCTGTGGGACAGAAGGGTAAGCGGTCCTACTGCTAGATGAAGTTGCCGCTTGAACCACCAGGCTCTCTGGAGTCGGGTGTTTTGATAAGTATTCAGGGTCAGCAGCCGCTACCCTATACTTGGCTGACAATCTTTTATTGACCGCAGGGATAACTTCAGGAGTTTCCCAATTAGATGTAATTTTCCTTTGTAAGGCTGCATGGAAGGGGACCACAGGGTCCTCCTGTGGACCTTTGTCTAATATGTCTGTTAGGTCATCCTGTTGAAAAACAGGCGAAGGCGCAGACCAACCCATAAATTCAATAATTCTTGCCATAAGGGTTCTATAGGGTGTTTCGGCATGTTCCCCTGGGTCTGGCTTAACAAATTCCACTTCTTGGGAAGTGTCCAGCCCACTTGCCTCATGTAGTGACTCCTCTAGGTCCTTCAACCTTCTTTCCTCAGAGGTGAAATCCTCTGAAATAGGCAGTGTGGTCCTCTGTAACCCAAATGTTTTCTGGTCAGAATCTTCCCTCTCTTCATAAATTGAAGATAGTGCAGGGTACTCTGACCTCTGAAATAGTGTAAAACCCACCTCTAAGGCAGAAGGAGCCACACTCGTCATTATTGGACGAGAAAACGTCGATGTCGTTGACGCCGATGTGACAGGCTTCGAAGGCGCCGAGAACGGCGTCGAGAAAAATGGAAGAGGTCTGAATTCCTCCCACTCAGCCTGAGTGCTGTGTTTTGTGGGACAGGAGACCCTTTCAGGGGAAACAGAAGACGACGAGGAAGGGGATCTTCGATGTCTCTTTTTTGAGTGTCTTGATCTCGACGAATGGTGGGAACTACTTCGAGATCTAGAATGGGAATGTTTTCGACGGCGAGGAGACGAATGCCTCGACTCAGCCGAAGAAACCTTCAAGGAGGTTTTGACTGACTTACCTATCTCGAGCTTCCCCTTGTGCTCCTGCAAAGCTTTTGCCGTCATGGACATGCAGTCCTCACACTCCGAACAATGGTGCTCGGCTCCCAAGCACCACAAGCAGATCCTGTGTGGATCCGTTATCGACATTTTTTACTGCAGTCTCGACATTTCTTGAAGCCGGATCGCGGCGTCGTCGGTTCCGATGAAGATGCCAGCGAGAACGAGTAGGTATTTATTCAAGTAGATATAGGGTTATCCTGACTAAACTGAGCAACGACGTTCCGAGGCCCGACGAAGCACGGAAAAACAGAACTGAGCAACGGACGCAGCGCGTGGCTATTTATGGGCATGGTGACGTCCGCGCCGATACGGTGGCCGTCGAGGGACATCGACTCGGCGGACGTCGACGCGCAGCGCCCTCTACAGAAAAAATTTCCAAGGCCAGCAAGCTGGAAACGTATTATCAAAGATAAGGAATACGTCGGAGGACACAATCCCTTTGAAATGCAGTTACACGTTTGTACATTGATACATTAGGTTACATATTCAATAAAAGTACAAATTACAAAATACATTTTGAAGTATGTCAGGCTAGGCTGATGATTGCGGCGTACTTCATGTGAAGAGCGCAGTTTTCATGGCTTTACGGAATGCCATGAGGGATACCTCGCCTCAGAGGGTAGGAGGAAGGGCATTCCAGTGTGAGGGTGCGAGGTAGGGGAAGCTAGAGCCACCTGCTCTAGTTCTTCTTACCAAGGGCACACAAAGCATTTTGGCGAAGGGTGATCTAGTTGGTCTTGTGGAGGTGGAGGGGTGGATCCTTTGCGATAGGTATTCAGGTGCGGAGAGGTGGATGCACTTGTGGGTGTATTGCTCTCCCCAAAGTGCACGGAAACTCATAAATCACCAATGCAATTACAGAGCCAATACTTTGAATGCAGAAAGACGCAATAACTCGCAACCACACACTCTTAGAAGATAATTCTCTCCTCCCTTCTCACCTTTTACTCCCCCTCACGCTCTCTTCGTTCTGCTGACCATTTCCTCCTCACTGTACCTCCTTCCCTTTGTGCTTCCTCCCGGTTCCGCTCCTTCCAACTCCTTGCTCCTCTTCACTGGAACTCACTCCCTCTCTCAGCCCGCTCTTCCACGACCCTTCCCTCATTTTGCAGGTCCCTTAAATCCCTTCTCCTCTACTCTCCTCCCTGAAGACCTCCCTAATCTCTCTTCCTCCCCCCTCTCTCCCTCTTCTAACTCCTCTATCCCTACCCCCTTTTCATTCTCCCACCTTTCTATTCTTCACTTGTTCTATCCTTCTCTGTTCCACCTCACCAATCCTACTCCCTCTCCACTTCCCCCCCCCAGTTAATTGCTTTTTGCACTGTTTTATTGTCAAATGATTCATTATGTAATAATAAACAATTGCAAATTAAATGAGTGGTTTTAATCAGAATTGGTGCAGCCTGACACGTGTTTCGAGCTTCCCGCTCTTCTACTGAGGCTTAATCTTGGCTAGTGTGTATTTTGAATACAAAGGTAGAAGTTGAGTAATCTGACAAAGTTAGGCGTGGGCTCCCATTATTTTGCAGTTGCACGAATGAATTTTCAGTAAATTATTATCTTGCAGTACTTTCACTGCTACCTGGCTCCAGTTCCCCACATAGCAGTGAAAGTACTGCAAGATAATAATTTACTGATTTACTGAAAATTCATTCGTGCAACTGCAAAATAATGGGAGCCCACGCCTAACTTTGTCAGATTACTCAACTTCTACCTTTGTATTCAAAATACACACTAGCCAAGATTAAGCCTCAGTAGAAGAGCGGGAAGCTCGAAACACGTGTCAGGCTGCACCAATTCTGATTAAAACCACTCATTTAATTTGCAATTGTTTATTATTCTATGTGTGTGCGCAGTTTGAGAGCAAACCCTTTCTTTCTCTAATTCCAATTTCCAGTGGGAATTTGGCAGGCTCCTACTCAAGCTCTCAGCCGCAGCCCTATCACAGCCACATAAGTTACCGTTCTATGCGCTGTATCCTGCTGGCCTTTTCTGCCACTTTTTCTTCAGATTCATTATGTAATATTGCTCCAATTGTTTATTGTTGTTCACTGTATGAGTTGTTCCATTGTGCAGCGCCTTGGTATAAAGCGCTCTATAAATAAACAAATCAATCAATCAATCAATCAATAATCAGCACTTATACGGCTATTTATTCAAAGTTTAAAAGCAACCAGTAATAACATAGAAATAACTCACAGAAGTGATATAGACATAAATCACAGAAGAAACAAAGAATTCAAAAGGAAATACATCACCGTGAGCGTAACTGGATTCCTCATCTCGCCCAGAAGCGGCTGGAAGACTCCGGGAACAGCCAGGCCGAGAGCACCACAGCTCACAGGAATGCCGGACGTAAGCGTCCTCCTCCGGCTGAAGTCTCACCTGACCACCCCCGGGGCCCCGCATATATGCACATCCGAAAAGGGGTGGCGATTCTCGAACCTTCTGGAAATGGCACTTGCGCATTGATGAGCAGCCGTTGGTTGCCAGCTGGGTCAATCGACAGCCACCCTCAAGGAGCAGAGTGCCTCCCTCCTCTAAAAACACGCTCATAACAAACCATAACAAAGTTAGCTTACCCAGCAGAAATGTCCTTGACCGCATACCAGGTTTGAAAAGCATGTTTTCCTCAGCACCATGAATCTAACACTCAGCAAAATGTGTGCAGCTTTTCACTGTGGCATGAAGTAAATATCCATCATGGCTCAGAGCGCTCCCAGAATGCACTGCGCACCAGCGCCATTTTAGTTCAAGCATAACAATTCCACCCTTGGATATTTACCTTCCATAGCCCAGTGGCAGAGGAGCCGGTCTCTGAACCCGACGAAACATTAAAACTAAATTAGGAATACATTGAATACAACAACAAGCTATTATGATAGCTAATATAATGCAAATGCAAGCAAAAGCGTAACGTAGTATACCCCAATATCAGGTATCAATGAGAATAACCAATCCCACCAATTCCCACTACGATCTTGAGACACTTGAGAAATGAGATCCCTCAAACCTCGAATATGACTTTCAATGGATTGTGAATGGTCACTTAGATTAAAACAACACATACCTTCAAATGCGTTACACCCTAAATTATGCTTTAGCAATAGATAATCAACAGCAGCTCTGCTCTGCAAAGTTGCTTTTCTAATAACTTGACTATCAAGGAGTAATTCTTCTAATGCCTGAGAAGTATGATTAAGGCTTTTGACTACTAAACATGCTAATTTCATCAAAGATTTATAACCCCAAGCAGCTAAACCCCAAACTCCTACTAATGAAAGGGTTAATGCTAGAACCTCAGCTTCTGGTAACAAGTGTACATGTGAATCACAATCAGGAGATAGACCCACAGATTCGAAAGTTGACCTTTTATCTCGAGTTATCGCTGGGTGTAAAGGAAACATCATTAGTCCTAATCGAGTTAAAGCACATGGACCTCCGGAAATGTTAGCTGGAATATAAGTGTATGTGATGTTGCCACATGAAAAGAGCTATCCTGTTGGAAGTTTCACATGATTCAAATGACTAGCAGCTATCACTGTATGATTACAAGACATAGGGCCTCATTACACGGTAGGCGGAGGACCAAGGTGCTATTAGCACCTTGGTCCATGCCTGTAAAATACCGGCACCGCCTTGGTGGAAAGGGGAATTACCGCCCTATTCCAAGGTTGGCGGGGCAGTAATTCCCCCTGCCCCCCATTGCCCTTCCCCATTCCCATTTTTGCCCCATAGTGCTCTATGGGAATGGGGAAGGCGCTAATTATGGTGCCGCAAATTGCGGTACTGTAATTAGCACCCTGGTCCCTTTGCGGGTTGGTTTTTAACGCCTGCTAAACAGTAAGGCGGTAAGGGTTAAAGGGCACCGGTACCATTACCGGTGACCGTTAACCCTTACCGCCTTCCGTGTAATGAGGCCCATAGTACTATTTACACTGGTGCACGTGCGTGGCACTCGCGAACACAGTCGCTGCTCAAACCTTGTATGATTGTGCTGTTTGATTAAATCGATCTGTTGGCATTTGCCAATTTCTTGTGCATTGCATGTCATGAAATAACATACATCACCTCGGGTTATATTATAAGTAATAACACGTGTCAAATTTCTCCATTTGCGATCGGTTTCTTGGCAAAACCTACAGTACTCATAAACGGAAAAAGATTGCCTAATATCCGAATCTTGAACCAAAGAATCATTATGTGTGACGCCGAAGATATGTTTTAAAACCGGAACAGGCGTCGGCACTGCTACTAAACACGTAGTCAGTAAAGCTTCAGCATTGGGCACATCAGTAAGACAGAAGTGCGATATGTTGAGCACCTGCTGTGCCAGATATATCCACATATTCTCCGTCTGGGTGATCATAGGAGAATGTTTTTTGCCGTCCTGAAAATGCTTCTCGCATGACTGGCATCAAGGTTGTTTTCACTTGCTCCTGTCTTATTTGCCGCATTTCACGAATCCATGTCTTCGGTCTGGCTGGCTTTTCGTCATCGGCATGAGGCTGCTTTGAGACAACACTATTCATCACTATCAGTATCCCCTTGATCACTGGCACAGATGTGACATTTTTCGTTGGTAGCAGCAGGCTGTTTAACTCTCCCAAAAGGAGTCCATTTAGTACCACAATTACACCAGCCAGACACAGGATCTACAAGGCAAACCCAGAAAAGAGATATCAGTGTTGTACATCACTCTCTCAGGTAACATTTGTCTGCGGGCACATATTGCCATTTCTTTCTACCAGGCTCCATGACTAAAACTACTTGATCTTTGCCTGATGCAATGACATCTGCGGGCACTGGTGGGCCACTTGGCTTTTCCACCCACACCTTTGCACCTGGTACCATACTGTCTGAAGAGCCAAAACCGCGATCCCCACGGCTAGTTAACACTGTAGGAGGCTCCCCCTTCTTAATCATGATAACTTAACAGGAATAATGGTCAATTGGGCCACTCGATCACCCTTGTGGATTGATAACAATTGGTCCCCACTATTCATTAGGGTGACTTTAATCTCGGCTTGGTAATCCGCATCAATTACCCCTCCCAACACTTGAACTCCCTTCAATGCTAGGCCAGATCTAGGGGCAATCCATCCCATATGCTCTGGGGGAATTTGTACTCCAATCCCTGTTTCAATTACAACCATCCCTCTCGGGTCTAATCTGATTTATTCATGGGAATACAAGTCTACCCCTGCTGACTCTGGAGTTGCTCGATAGGGAGCTAAAGAACCCGGAGTAATTTCCCAGTACAATAGTGTTTCCCTGACTGAATTGGGTTGAACCTGTAAAGTAGGAGTCATTAGTCGCATTAAAGGAGTTTCATGCTCATTCACAGGTCTATTGTTTAATACTTGCACCGCATCAAACACACGATCACGCCAGCCTGCCATCTCCAGATTTGCGCAACTGCTCTTTCAAAAACCTGTTCATTCATTCAATTAACCCTGAAGCAGCTGGGTAATACGGTACGTGATACAACCACTCAATGCTCTTTTCCTGACAGTACTCCTGAATTAATTTGCCTTTGAAATGTGACCCATTGTCACTTTGAATCTGCAAAGGCACGCCATAATGTAGTATGATCTGATCTAACAACCTGATGGTGTTCAATTGTGTTGCACGCTTGCAAGGCAAAACCATCAAATATCCTGAGTATGTATCCACAATAGTGCATGCATACTGACAACCTCTACTGATTGGCATGGGGCCGATATAATCAATATGCCAAATTTGACCTGGTAATTTTCCTCTTCGCAATGTACCTCGAACAATCTGAGGGATAGGTCTATGCAGTTTGGTGTTGGCACACTGGACATTGCAAAATGATCGTTTTCACTACTTCTAAAGGAAGACTGATTCCTCGAGCTTGTGCCCACCTGATAGTAACCTTTTCTCCAAGGTGCCCACATTTCTGATGAACCCATTTGGCCAAACCCTCCAAATCGTCTTCCTGAGCCTCTGCATCCACAGATGAAATCTTGGTGTGTTTGTCTGCAACAGAATTAAACCAACGTTCTAATGAGTCTGTGGCACAATGCGCGTCCACATGATATACAGTGACTTCACTTTGTAATAACATTTCTGCAATATCTTGCCACAGTTATTTTCCCCACAACTCTTTTGAATGAATCTTCCACCCATTCTTTTGCCAGGTTGGCAACCACACTGCCAATCCATTCGCCACTGACCATGAATCTGTGTACACATAACATTGACCAGTGGTCTCTTGTTTCAATGCTTGGTAAACTGCGTAAAGCTCTGCAAACTGACTACTCTTCCCTTTCCCTGACGTTGTCAACATCTTTTTTGTCTTGGGATTATACGACACTGCTTTCCAGTACCACTCAGTTCCCACATATCGAGCTGAGCCATCCGTGAACCAAGCATGCTCGGTTTGCTCCACGGTCAAATCGCTGTAAGGTACTCCCCATTTCACGGGAGACTCACATTTTTCAAGCACTTCCGATGGTATGTAATCTGAGCGCGGTATGTTGGCTACTTGCTCATGTAATTTTGCAACTCCACCCTTCCCTGATTTGGATCTGTCTTGAATATACCATTTCCATTTAATTATGCTGGCTTCTTGAGCATGTCCTATTCTATGCGTTTTAGGAGAGCTCAGTACCCATTGCATGATTGGTATTTCTGGTCTCATTAATACATCATGGCCCACCGTCATTTGCTCGGTATCAACAAGGGCCCAATAACACACCAACAATTGCTTCTCAACAGAGTGTATGAGTTACCAGCATCGGGCAACTTACGACTCCAAAATCCCAATGGCACATGTTTCCTGTCGTGTTTCTGCCACACACTCCAGTTAGCATAATTGTCTTGTACAGACACATTTAATTCCACTTCGCCTTCCTTCAATGGCCATAAATCAAGCACCTGCTGCATGGTGTCTTTCGCCAGCTCAAAGGCTTTCTGCTGCTCCTCCCCTGCACTGAAACTCATATTTCTTTCGTGTCACTTTGTAAAGGGGGCCAATATCTGCCCTAAATGGGGAATGTGCTGTCTCCAAAACCCAAACAGCCCTATAAACTGCTGAGCTTGCTTTTTGTTCATTGGAGTGGTGAATTCAAGTATTATCTGTCAGGCTTTTGGCACCATTTCTCGATGCCCATGATGCCACTGAATCCCTAGGAATATCACTGTTTCAGCTGGACCTTGAATTTTACTCGGGTTAATCTCCCACCCTTCATTCTTCAATCCTTCCATAATGACATCTAACTGACTTTGCACACTGTGCTCATCCTTGCCCTGAATCAAAATATCATCAATGTAATGAGAAATTTGTATGTCAGGTTTACACAGTATCTTGTCTAAGTGCTCTGCCACCAGCCGGTGACAGATAGTCGGGCTATGTATGTATCCCATAGGTAGCCTCGTGAAAGTGTACTGACGTCCACTCCACGAAAATGCAAACTGCTCTTGACACTCTTCAGCAACTGGCACAGAGAAAAATGCATTGGCTAAATCGATCACTGCATACCAAGTCCAGGAATGCCGGACGTAAGCGTCCTCCTCCGGCTGAAGTCTCACCTGACCACCCCCGGGGCCCCGCATATATGCACACTCCGAAAAGGGGTGGCGATTCTCGAACCTTCTGGAAATGGCACTTGCGCATTGATGAGCAGCCGTTGGTTGCCAGCTGGGTCAATCGACAGCCACCCTGAAGGAGCAGAGTGCCTCACTCCTCTAAAAAACACGCTGTTAACAAACCATATCAAAGTTAGCTTTCCCAGCAGAAATGTCCTTGACCGCATACCAGGTTTGGAAAGCATGTTTTCCTCAGCACCGTGAATCTAACACTCGGCAAAATGTGTGCAGCTTTTCACTGCGGCATGAAGTAAATATCCATCATGGCTCCGAGCGCTGCCAGAATGCACTGCGCACCAGCGCCATTTTAGTTCAAGCATAACAGTGGGTCAGTGTCAATGCTTTGAATATGATCCTTTCTTTTATTGGGAGCCAATGGGCTGATTTCCTGGCAGTCGTAATGTGCTCTCTTTTGGAGATGCCTTGGGCTGCGCGGAGCGCGTTGTTCTGGATGACTTGTAGTCTTTCCAGGATTTTTGTGGAAGTCCCTAAGAAGAGTACATTGCAATAGTCTAGCCTTGAGCCAGTGATGGCTCTGGCTTTGTTGGTGCAGTTCTCTTTGGAGAGAAAAGGCCTAGCTGCGTTAATTAGTTTAGCATGGTACGCAGCAGAGGAGGCGATTGCATTGATTTGTCTATTCGTGGATAGGTTTCAGTCCAGATAAACTCCGAGGGTTTTGACTGAGTCTGAATTGGGATTTTAATAGAGTCAATAGTGAAGTGGATGAACTGTGTGTCGAGGTTTTTTAGTGTGTCAGGGGATCCTACCAGAAGGAGTTCTGTCTTGTCAGAGTTGAGGCATAGTCCGGTGTCTGCCATCCATGCTTGGATGGTGTTGTAGATGTTGTTGAGAATAGTGCAGTCTGTGTCATAGTTGCCAGTGAGGGGGAGGAGGATCTGGGTATCGTCCGTGTAGTTGGTGTAGGAGATACCCATTGCGTCAAGGATGAAGAAGAGCGGGCGATAAAAGATGTTATAGAGCGTGGGTGAGAGGCAGGGCCCTTGAGGTACTCCACAAAGCATGATGGTGGGTGAGGCGGAAGCCACGTCACAGAATACTTGCATGGTCCTGCCTTGCAAGAAGGAGGTGATCCAGGCCGTGGCGTTGGGGGAGAATCCTGCCGTGGAGGAGAGATGGTGGTATAGGACGCTGTGGTCTTGCCGCGGAAAGATCAACGAGTAAGAGTAGGGCTAGTTTGCCTTGGTCTCTGGCATCATCCATCTGGTTTTTTAGGTCCAGTAGGGGGGTTTCAGTCCTGTGCATTGGGCGAAAACCAGATTGATGTAGTCCTCTAGGAGCTTGTTTTGATCAATGAAATGCTGCACCTGCAGGTAGGCTGCTTTGTCAAGTATTTTGAGTAAGAACAGGACGGTGGTGATGGGCCTGTAGTTATTAGGAGAGGTAGAGTCAAAGAGGGGGCGGACCCAGGCTTCCTTGAGGCAGATAGGGACTTTCCCTGTGGCAAAAGAGGCATTGACAAAGGCTGTCAGGAATGGTGCGAGGGTTTCGCACAATCCTTAATAACAGTGGCAGGGCAGGAGTCACCTTTGCAATTGGATGGTTTTATGGTTCTCATGAGGTTGATCATATCTTGCTCCTGTATGGCCTTGAATGAGAATAGCGGGGAGGAGTCCAGGGAGGGGCAGAAGGGGGGATAGGAGTATTGGGAAGCACCTGTTTCGTGGATTGTATTTTAGTTTGGCGAGAGCTCAACTTATTGCGCATGGCTGTTTGAATTTCATCACGCCATCCTTTATCTTCGGTGAAGTTCTGCCGGGCAGGGGTAGGAGTAGGAGTCTAGCTCTCTGAAGATTGAGAAGATTTCTTTTGTATTGGATTTGGCTTCAGAGATTCTGGATTCAAAGGATTTTGGATCAGGCTGCCCAGGGGTGCTGCAGCAACAGGGAAGGCGGCGGCCCGGCAGGCGCATGCAGGCCCCTTCCACCCCCTAGAGTGATATATTACACTGCACCCAGGGGCACCACAGGCAGTGCCAACGAGTCTGAAAGAGCTGCTGTATGCATGACTGGGTAGCCAAACAGAAAGGCACTGGGGACAAATAGTCCCAGAGGACTCTTTGAGAATGGGGAACACGGAAGCACCAGCACCGTTGTTAACGGTGCCAGTGCTTCCGTGACGGTCTGCATACCATTGCCGCTGTGCCCGGCAGGGTCGGACCTGTCTGGCACAGCAGCTCTGGCATGCAGACCTGCAATATGCTGGTCCAAAAACAATGGTGCTAGTAAGCTTACCGGCACTGTTGTTTCTGGACCGGCAGGTTCAGAATGAGACCCAATGTTTGCCTTTGACAGTTCAGTTCCCCAGTCGCACATGCTCAAGGAGCCACGCAAGGCCTTTTTTTTTTGTTTCGCCAGCCTTGCATAGCTCACTGGAAATGCTTGCTTATGCGTTTCAGCAACCACGCGCAGGCCCCTGCACTCCTGTGCAGTAACCGGGAAGCTCTTGCTTCCCGATTCCTGTTCATGATGCAGGAGCTGGAGCGCTGGGGAGGAAACCTCAGGACCAGGGCAGAAGGTAAGGTTTAAGTTACTTACCTGGATCTATTGTTCTCCAGCATGTGTCTAGCATGGATTCACATGCTCCCGAATATTTCCTATGGTCAGGTTGGGAATCCTCAGTAAAAGAAAACACAGTTTCACTTTCACTTTAAAACTGTATTCCTCCTCTAAACCAATTACTGCACTCTGGGTCATACTGACCCCATCCAATGACAGTCCCCTCCCTAAGCCCCGCCTCTAGCAGCCATCTTCAGATTTGGTAAGCACGAAAAGTGGCATTATGACCAAGAAGAGCTGTAGAGGGGCCAGATGGAGGGTTTGCGTGTGAATCCATGCCAGACCCATGCTGGAGAACAATAGTTACAGGTAAGTAACTTAAACCTTCTCCAGCAGGGGGTCTGGCATGGAACAACAGAAGCAATTAACACTTACCCCTGGAACAGACTCACCTCAAGCGGACAGGTTGCATAGCACTGCCTGGCCGACTCTGGAATCCTCCCTGGAATCCCTTTTGACGCAGGAGAATTTGCGTGAAGGTATGCATGGACCTCCATGTTGCAGCCCTGCAGATGTCGAGCAGGGGCACACCAGAAAGGAACGCTGTCATTGCAGCTATCACTCAAGAGGAGTGGGCTCTTGGACGGGCCGGCAGGGGCCTGTTAGCTGGCCGATAACAGTGCATGATGCAGCCAGGGAACCATCTTGAGATGGAAGCCTTGGACAAGGCCTTCCTATGATTCACAGGTCCAAAGTTCACAAACAATTGAGAAGTTTTCCGAAAACTCTTTGTTGAACTTCAAGGCACGAGCAACGTCCAGCGAATGGAGTGTCCTCTCCGCCGACGACAAAGGGTTCGGGAATAAAACAGGCAACACCAAAGGCTATTTGAGGTGGGATTCCGATGGAACCTTCCATATGAAAGTGGGGTGCGTACATGGTACCACCCTTGATTTGTGGAAATTCAGATAGGGTTGCTTGCAGGATAGGGCCTGGATCTCACCCACCCTTCTGGTTGAGGTGATGGCAACAAGGAATGCCGTCTTCCATAAGAGAAACTTGAGTGGGGATTGATGCATAGCTTCGAAAAGCTGCCCCCATGAGTCTTGTCAGGACCACGTTTAGTTCCCATGCTGGAGCAGGCGCCTTCACCAGAGGAAAGATCGCAAAAGCCTGGTCCACCTTATTCTAACCAAGTTCCCACTCATGGTGGCAGGAGCGATGCTCCCTGATGATGGAGTCGGCAATGGTGTTCTTGGCACCTGCCAGGTGGAACGGGATAAGGAACATCCCTTGACTGATGGCCCAATGCCACAAATTCTGATCTTCCTTGACGAGCGATGGGGATCGAGTGCCCCCTTGCTTCCTAATGTAGTACATGGTGGTGGTGTCTGTGAAGATCCTCATCACCTTGCCTCTCAGAGACGGCAGGAAAGGCCTGAGGGCCAAGAACACTGTCCGTAATGCCAGGATGTTGATGTGCAGACCCTTCTCCGGAAGCCACAGACCTATGGCGTGTAGACATCCGGTGTGAGCTCCCCAACCTTCCAGAGAGGCATCCATCGTGACCGTCTCCTGGTATGGCAGGGTTTGAAATCTCGTCCCTTGGGCGATGTGAAAGCGTATCCCCCACCCCTCCATCGCCCACCAGAACTCTTCATTGAAGGGGATCTTGTCTGCAAAATTCCCTTACACTTATATTCAATGTGCATCCAAGAAATCCTGTAGGGGTCGCATCAGCAACCTGCAGAGATAGGACGAGGTAGATGCAGAACATCATGCCCACCAAAGACTTGATGGCCCGAACCGTGGCCGTCTTTGCCGATGATAGCTGATGTACCTCCCCTTGAATGGCTACTAGCCTCTCCTCCGATGGGGATGCCAGGCAAGCCACACTGTGTGGAGTTTGGAGTTGAGGAACAGCGCGTTCTGCGATGGCGTTAAGCAGGACTTGGGATAGTTCACGGAGAACCCCAGCTCTGTCAGAAGGACGGTCTCCTTCATGTGCTCGCCAGCCAGTTCCGGTGAGCAAGCGCGTATCAGCCAATCGTCCAGATACGGGTGTACGTGCACACCTTGCAGATGCAGGTGGGCCGCCACCGGATCCAGGCATTTTGTAAACACCCTTGGGGCCGACTGTAAGCCGAAAAGTAGGGCCTTGAACTGGTAGTGTTGGCCTTGCACCACAAACCTTAGGAACTTCCGATGTTTCCTGCGAATGGGGACATGGAAGTATGCATCCTCTAGGTCCAACAACATCAAGAAATCCCCTTCCTCCAGTTGGCCGAGCAAGTGTTGCAACGTGTCTATCCTGAATTTGTGGGATTTCAAGTACTTGTTTCGACGGCGTAGGTCCACGATGGGTCTCCAACCACCCGTCTTTTTTCTGACCAGAAAGTTTCTGGGATAGACTCTGGAGCCCCGGAGCCGCTGGGGAACTTCTTCTAGGAGCTGAGGGATATGCTGCTCCTGACGGGGAACCAGTGGAATACGAGGGCACCTATGTTGGAACTCCAAGGTGTGATCCTGGGGGAGAGCGTCCAGTACCCATCTGTGGGTGGTGATCTTCTTCCACTCGCTGATGAACCTCGTCAGCCGGCCTCCCACTGAGGTGCACAAGTGGAGGCCCGACGGCTTGGCCGGTTCAGGCTTGTTTGGGTGCCATGCCCTGTGGGCGACGCTGACCTCCGCTACCGTAGGGCTGGCAGCGACCCTTCTAGACTTCCTGCGTGGAGGATGGTGTCGTGCCTGGGAGTCAGGGATACTCTCTACGCTGTAGAGACCACCCTTGTCGGGTTGGTACCCTCGCCGTAGCAGTCGCCCCAGAGGATGACGACAAAGTGGTCGACAGAGTCTTCCGCTGCGCGTGATGAGCCTGCCATGAGGCCTTCCTCCGGCCTTTATTTCTCCGATTTGTCACGTAACTTGGCCAGGGTGGAGGACTTCCTCTTGAAGGAGGAACCCGGTGGCAGGCTGGCTGATGAGGTGGACATTGATGGCGATCGCGGTCTATCCGACCTGGGACCCTCATCAGTGGCGGAATCAGCCTTACAGCTCTTGGCCTTCTCTTGGACCCCCACGGATGGGCGTCCTCAAAGGCATTTTAAAAATGCCTTTGTTGCACAATTCTCCCTACACACCTGCCAAAATCATCTCTCATTCTGAAGCACTGTAGAGTCCACAGGGCATGGATGGTATTTTTTTACTGGACATCTATCATAGATGTACAGTCAAAAATACCATGCTTTCCCACTGAGACCTGCGCGCCTTGCATACACTCATAATCACTTTGATTGTGGGACTCTGTTAGGTGCTAATGTGCCCCAGATGACAGAGATGGTTTCTTTTTACTGGATATCTATCATAGATGTCCAGTAAAAAAATACCATAGCTGCCTCCTGTGCTCCCCAGGGCTAATTGTAAACGATTTAGCTTGTTACCCAATTTTTTTACAAAAGTATGCTCTAAAATGCAACATTTTAACATGTCATTTTAATAAATGTCCTGGGGAGAAAACTCCATGATCCCTCTTGATTGGTTCGGGCTCCCTCGCTATGCTCGGTCACTATGGCATATCTAGTGAAAATATTTATGCCCCACCACAAAAAAATCACTAGCCGCCACTGCTCCTGGGACTATGCTGGGAGCAGGGTGGGGGGACCCCAGGGACTGTGGTGGGAGCAGGATGGGTGGGAACCATGGGATAGTGGTGGGAGCAGGGTGGGGAAAGCCCATGGTCTGTGGTGGGGTGGGGAGCGCCCAAGGACTTTGTAGGAGTGGGATGAGGGAGCCGATAGACTGTGATAGGAGCAGGTGGGGGAAACAGTCACTATACAGGGAGTAGGGAGCAGAGATGGTGCACAATAGTTCATAGCCATTTGGACTTGCTGTCCATTTGTCATTTTTGGGGGGCCCCAGCCTGCCGAAATATTGCTCGGGGGGCCAAGGCCAGAAAAGGTTGAAGACCACTGCCTTAGGCCTTGAAGGGGCTTGAAGCCATCAGGCATTGAAATGAGGGCTGAAGGCTGAGGTTTCCTCTGTGGTAAGTACAGGGAGCATATCGAACTGAGGTGAAGTGTGAAGACCAGTTGCCCCTTGAAACTCAGCTGCAAGATTCAGAAACACTCTTTCCTCCAAATAAAAATCCTCAGAGAAGGCCCTAGCTTCTCTAAGGAGTTCAGTCCAAAGGGGATGGGATCAGCATCCTTGTTGTAAATTTCTTCCATTTCGAAACATAAGCGTGCCACTAGGCAACAGTGCATACTCTGAATCCTGGATCCGGATATGCAGGGGGCAATCTGACGTGAGGAACTGAAGTTGGAAGACAGACATTGGAAGATGGCGCGGTGCAGGGTAGACAGGTTCTCTCCCGTTGGAGCTGTGACTGACGTAAAGGCGTACAGTCACATGCTTTTGAGGCGTCTCTTCCAGCGCAGTGGACTCATGCGTCGCCATTGGTACTATGACTTTGGCAAAGACATCAAGCATCTTGAGCCGAAAGGCCAAAAGGCCTCCCATTCCTCCTGTGTGTAGGAAGAAGAATGATGTTTAGAAGAACTGGTGCGTGAACGGGACCAATCACAGTGACTCTTCTTTTTGTCTGTGCAGACCGGAGACTCCAACAGGTCCAATTGTCTCCTTTCTCCTTATGGAAAAAGGTAAAGAGTTTCACTGCCGCCCTTCCGCAAGAGCCTTGGGGGTGCATTGACAGTACAGATAGATCCTGTGGGGGTCGGAAATGGACATTTGACGGCTGCAGCGGATTCGGCATGGTTCAAAATGATAAGGTAATAACTTCTCACAAAGCAGTGTTCCTGAAACAAGCAGAGTGCGCAGAATAAAGGAACTAAGGTCACAGGGCTTGCACTTCGATATATAATGCCCCTGATTACATGTCCAGCACAGGATTGGCAGAGCCGATGCAGAGCCACGCATACGCCGCCTGGTGGCAGAAACCTTTCTGAAGAGTAGCGGTGTTGGGAGATAGATATAAATGAGGAATTATGGGAGGAAGGAATCCATTAGAAAACAAGGCCATGAATGTCATTGTGGGAAAAAGAAATCCAAATTAAACTCTGAGTGCTGATTTACCCACATGTATAATGTGCTAATAAAGTAATTGAATACCAGAGCACTTCATTCAAAGGCATTTCCCATTATCAATGAAGGTCCTTCAGCAGAACACAGAAGAAATATCCAAGGGTAGATAGCTACACGGGTAAAGCGTCGATCTCTAATTTGAGAGTAGAAATAGTCCTATCTTTACGAACAGGGAATCAAAAGGTAAACCTACCTTAATAAACTGTGGAGTAGCTAACCTCACTGTGGCCACAAAACAGATTCTTTCTTCATAGGCTGACCGAATAGATCTCTGAAGCGCACCTTCCAGACCATTGCATGTAGAAATAGGCACTAAATTAGAAGATAGGGAACAAAGTACAAAAGCCATGTTAGCAAAAGACATTCATTAACATATGATTCAAGAACATAAATATAAGCATATAGACAGAGAGAGGGTAATTATCGTGGGATAATGACTCATCACCAAGATCTCCTTCGGCCATGAGTTGGGGAAGGGTCATTATCCCAGGCGATAAAGGCCCCTACCAATGTCTATAAGATTTTTAGCCCATAATGGTAGCAGCACTACATATTTTGGCGTTTTGGTGGTGAAAAAAACTTTGCTTTAATAAAGAGTAAAGTAAACAGACAAACTATCCTAGCAAATTAAATGTGCTTTTATTTTATAGGATTTAAAAAAAGGTTGTCATCATGTATTTATTTTTACATTTATAAAGCACCAAATACCTTTGGGCATCAGAGCGCTGTTAGAACCAGTTACACACACAAAGTCATGAGGGGAGCAGAAGTGTTGAAGAGTCAGTTAGTGGCTTAGGTTAACAGCCACGTTGTCATTTCCCCTCGGAAGGCCCAGTAGGATTGTTCAGCTCTTAGGTGTGGTGGGAGAGAGTTTCATTGATTGGCTGCCACAAAGGGGAAGCTCGCACTCCCACTTTTGGCGTGTTTGAACTTAGGTTGGACGAGCCGATGAGCATATGCCAGTCTTACTGGTCTGGAGGACTGTGGTTTCAAGAATCTTTGAAATAGGTCATGTGGAGCAGAGTTGGACAGGCATCTGTGTGTGATGGATAGCATTTTAAAGATGATCCTTATCTTGATCAGCAGCCAGTGGGTGTTTCTTCTAGCCTCTGATATGTGCTCTCTTTTGGGAATGTTAAATGCGGCTCGGATGGCATTTTTTTGGATCACCTGGAGCTTGCTGATGTTGAGTGAGGAGGTGCCGGCAAAGAGAGCATTACAATAATCTAACCTAGATCCAATGATGGCTCTGGCAAAAGTAAGGCAACTTTTGGGGGACAGGAAAAGTCTCGAGGCATCAATCAGTTTGATTGTGTATGTGGCAGAAGATGCAATGGCATTACTCTGGCGTGTCATGGAGAGAGTAGCATCAACGTAGACGCCCAAAGTCTTCACCAATGAGGAGACAGTAATCTGAAGTCTGTCAATGTGGAAGTTGGAGTATTGAGAGCTTAGATTCTAGATTATAGCTGGTGGCTCTAACATCAGGATTTCTGTCTTCTCATCGTTTAGACAGAGACTGTTTGTTGCCATCCAAGCTTGGATGGTCAAATAAATCGTCTTTAGGGAGTATGAGTCTTCAAGGTAGTTGGCGGAGAGGGGTAGGAGAATTTGTGTATCATCAGCATAGTTTGTGTATGATATGCCGATGGAGTACAAAAGATCAAAGAGGGGTTTAGTGAACATGGTGTATAGGGTTGGGTATACAAAAGAGCCTTGTGGGACTCCAGATTAGATAGAAGCAGGTGCGGCAGAGGCTGATTCAGAGAAGACACTGATTGATCTGCCAGCCAGGAAGGATGCTACCAAAGACATGGCTTTTGGGGAGACGTTTGTATCGGATGCTAGGTGGTGGCATAGAATTTTGCTGTTGACCAAGTCGAAGGTGGCAGACGAATCCAAGAGGGGGAGGAGGGCCAGCTTACCCTCGTCTATGATTGCGTCAAGTTGGTTCTTAAGGTCCAACAAGGCAGATTCAAATCCATGGCCTGGCACAAAAGCCTGATTGGTGTAAACCCAAGATCTGGTTGATTTCTAAATAGTGCTGGATTTGAGTATCGGCCACCCTGTCTAAAATTTTCAGCATGAACGGGACAGTCGGGATGGGGTGGTAGTTGCTCAGAACGTCTGGTTCAAAAGTGGGGTTTTTGATCAGCAGGAGTACCCAGGCCAGAAGAGAACGAGGCATTGATAAAGCTTGTGATAAAGGGGGTTAAGGCTTTGGTGCAGCCCTTAATGATGGGGGCAGGACAAGTGTCATATCATTTATACTAAGAGGAAGCCTGGTATACTTATAGCTGCAAACAAATAGCTAAGTATACTTTGTCTATGTCCAGGAAAACAATAGCCTATATATATAGAGAGAGACAAAGCTAGCGTGTAGATGCTGGGGGTGCAGAGAACAATTTCTCACATAGGGGACCAATCACAATTAAAATATAATTTTAATGATGAGTCAAAGAGGTTAAAACACCAATTAAATGAAGTGGTCCATAGTACAAAACATACAATATTCCAAACAACAAAGCAAAAACTAAAACAGGAATTACGTAACAGACTAGTTCGGCTATTTATCAAACCAAAGTGTTGAGAGAGCACAAGTGGGTACCTATTAAACAGATTATATAGTACCCTACTTTCGTAAGCATCAATGTGTCGTAAGTTTAAATCTCTGGTAAAAATACAGAGAGGTATCTCGACATGTTTCTGTTCCTAAAACAAGTGTGGAACATTCATCAGGAGGAAATTATTAACGTAACCCAGTTACAGTTGACATATAGCACATAACAGTGAGCACTCCCTAGCACCTGCGGGAATAAAACAGAAAAAACAAATAGTTAGCTCTTGAGTAGCAAGATAATATGAAAGGTTCATACAGTATGAACGTAGCGTACATCTGGGGGAAACAAATACCTCAAATGCCGCCTGTGGGTGCTCGCTACTTGGAATAGTAGGAGGAGGAAGACCCTGTGGTCAATCCTGCAAGAGATAAAAAATTACCTTATAAGCATAATAAGTTGCTTCCAGGAAAACAAAAATTGTGTTACACACACAACCGAATGGGAGACCAAATTGCAGAAGTCAAGTAATGAGTAGTGAGTAGTGGATGTCACCAGGATACTTCAGAGGTACGAAAGTTAGCGGAGGTGGATCTCCGAACAGAAAAAGGGGGGTAGGATCGTTCCATCATAGGTAAGGTAATGTAGGATAGAAAAACGCTATGCTAGAAGTGTAGATCAAAAAAAGGACAAGTGTCACCTTTACACCTAGATGGTTTCAGGCTTTTGAGTAAGGTAGCAACTTCAGTTTCTGAGATATTGCAGAGATTAAATGCAGAAGGTTCTTGGGGGTTTGGGGCGATGGGAATGAGTGGTGAGGAATTTTTGATCGCTGATTGTTTGGCCTGAATTTTTTTTGTAGAGAGTTGACTTTATCGTGCAAGGCTTTCTGAATGTTAGCCCACTAGGTTACGTCTTTGGTGATACAGGGTGGTGGTGTTGGTGTTTCCAATTCCCTCAGGACAGAGAATAGCTCTTTGGTGTTTGACTTGGCGTCAGCAATTATGTTGTTGTAAGATGTAGATTTGGCCTGGGTGATAGCTTGTTTGTAAAGCTTAGAGATTGATTTATACAGTGACTTTTGGGGGCCTATTGGGGATTTTCTTCAGGTAGATTCTGTCTGTCGTTTCTTTGCTCTAAGCTCTTCGAGGTCACTAGTAAACCAAGTTTTGAAGTGACCTACAGATTTAGATTTACAAGGTGCTAATGGGGCGAGTGTGTCTACTACTGAAGTTAGAGTCTTTAGGTAGAGGGCTGCACCATCAGGGTTCTTTGAGAGGTGGAGGAAGTGATTGGGTTGGAGTCCCGTCAGCAGTGGGGTGATGTTACCTTTTGTAATATTGCGGGACCTGCAAGCCCAGTTGGGTGGGAGGGGGGGGTATGGCCATGTGTGGTGGGCAGGGGAGGTGGGATGGTAAAGGTTACAGCATAGTGGTCAGACCAAGGGCATGGCCTGGTGCCGTTGATGGCTACCTTACAGTTAAGGTCAGCTATCCAGTCAAGTGTGCAGCCTTTCACATAATTGGGGGCATTAATGCAGTGAACAAAGCCTAAGGCGCTGAGCGAGTTGGACAAGGAGGTGGCATTATGGTCAGTAGGGTCATTGAGGCCCAGGTTAAGGTCCACTAGGAGGAGGATTTTGGAAGTAGTTTTCAGATTAGAAATAAGGGTGTGTAGGAAGGTCTTCCTCAAAGGTTGTAGGTGGTCCGGGAGGACGATAGACAACATTGTGAGACACAGTGTCTGTTGGTGAGGTGGTGAGTTTGACTGATAGCATATCACAGTTACTGTCAATTTTAGTAGTGCAGTGCCTGATTATCAGAGAGTCTTTGGAGATCAGTGCTGCTCCACCTTCTCTGGCGTCTGGTCTGTCTGATCTGAAGAATGTGAACCCTAGTAGGATTTCTAAGGACAGGGCTGGGGCGGAAGCCCGCATGTAGCCATGATTCAGTGATGGCTAGGAGATCAAGGTTAAGAGTGGTGATAAGGTCATTGATATCTAGTGTGTGAGCTGGGATAGATCAGGCGTTAATCAGGGCACCCTTGATAGGTAATTTGGGTAGTTTGCGGTCACTATGTGTGGTGGAGGTGGTAGTGGATTTTACAAGTTCACTGTGTGTAAGTTGGTAGTTGTTGTGTCAGGTGTCATTTGCAGAGAGTTTGATTTGTGCCTGGAGCAGAATGCCTTCTTAGGCAGAGGTCGACAGTTCAACCTCTTAATTAGGCAGCAGGAGGTTCAATCTGCTAGCCTAATGTTTCTTTCCTCCAGTGCTTGGGCGTATGTTTGGGGGAGGCGGGTGGACTGTAAAAGGCTGTTTCTCTGCAGGGTGGAGGTGGGACATGCGGGATGTGTACCTGTAGGAAATGTCTGTGACACACAGCAGCAGGGCAAATTCATGTTAGGCAAAGGGTTATCAGAGTGAGTTTCAGCCGAGAGAGTTCCGTTGACTTCTGTTTGTGCAATGTGTGTAGCACGCTACACTGCATAGCACTGACGTGTAGTAGGGTCTCAAGGCCTGGCAGCACAGCAGCGTTTGATGTCGTGCCTAAGCATGTCGATGGTGGAGCTAGTAGGGGTGAGCATTGTAAGGAGGCAGCCAAGGGGAGTGTATAGGCGGAACGTACGAATCCTAACGCAGTTAATGAAAATGAGTTGGGTGCTCAGGCAGAGAGGTGGGGCGGCGAGATAACCGGCTTGTTTTTTATTTATTTTTTATTTTCTATTGTGTTATAGTTAATACAAGTATAAAAACCTTTCATTATATAGAAAAGTAAAAGAAAAAGAAGAAATACATTTAATCATACTAAAAAATAAGAAGTACATTTAGTCATAAAAAAGATAAAAGCACATAAGTAAGTATTTATCATCAAAGCAGAGTTTTTAAAAAAAGTTTCCATTTTCATCAGTATAATTTTCAAAAAATGACGTAAGGATAAAATCAGGCTTTGCTGAGTACCCCACATCAATTGATTCCAGAAAAGTTCTGTTGGCACTGCGCTACCAAGTAGATGGATTCTAGCCTCAACTAGTGCCGGGCAATCCTTCACCAGGTGTTTTAGCCTTTACCCAACACAGCAGTTCCTACAGAAGCTACAACTGAGATCCCCCAAAGTGCAATCCCACTTGCTTAGGCGTTCCAACGTTGGTAGCTAGTTGAGGCAAAAACGCAAATAGATATCGCAAAGAGTTGGTCATGGGAAGATACAGATGTATTTCGAGATTTCTTCCCTTTTTGGGTTGAACTTCACGTATTCACCGTAAAGTGTTTCCATGGCCAACAAATACGTGGTTACAGCCCAGTCATACCTAAACAACTTTCTTTTAACTTAGGGTGTGTTGTTTGATAGTTCTTCCACTGACGAACCAATATGTTGTAAGGATTTAGACATCTGCATTTTGAACTTGGTTATGGTGAAGCCTGAGTTTTGTGTCTGATTTATTCCCCAGCTCTGTTATAAGGAATTCATCAGCGGGTTTAGAAACTTGGCAAACCAGACCAAATTCATGTCTTATTATTGCACTGGGCACTGAGTTGCCCAGCCTAAGGGTTCTTTTCCAGAACATGCCTTGCGTGGTGTTAAGATAGGGCCCATGTCAAACAGAGAGATGTCTAAGCCATACAACAAAGTTTTTTGATTAAACACTTTTATTGATTTTATTGCATAATACACAAAAAAGAACAATGACCCTGAAGAGGTCCAGCAACCAAGAACATCATAAAAGAAAATAAGGTCCATCTTTCAACAACGTAAGGTTATGTTAACAATTACTTGTACACTCTTGCATTTCAGTTGCGTTCTGGCCACAGGCCTGTGTCGTATAAAAGTCTTATTGTGCGTTCTCCCACTTTTCCCAGATTTTCCCCGCTTTCCCAGGACATCCTCTGGCCCCATATACTCTTCGCTCCATCGCAATGCATGCATCTACATCATCTATCCATTGTGCATGGTCAGGGGTTACATCCGAACCCCATAGCTTGGCAATGTTGCGCTTGATCAGTGCCGTGGTGGTTGCAAACAGTAGCTTATCAGTGCGAGACATCTCACCCTCGTCCTCGACACCTAGCAACATCAATTTCGGATCTCTGGGCACGGTCCGACCCAGAACCTTAGTAAGTGTGTCGCAGCAGCGTTGCCAGTATAGCGTGATGCGCGGACAGCCCCATATAATTTGGAAAAAGGTGCCCTCTTCCTGGTGGCAGCACAGGCAATTCGGGTCTGTGGTTTTACCCCATCGGTACAGTGCGACCCTTGGATAGTAAACTCTATGCAGGATTTTGGGCTGGACAAGGCGTAATCTGGCCGAAATGGCAGTTTCTCTCGGGTACATTAGGATTGTTATCCAGTCTTCAGGCAGTATTTCTCCCACATCCCTCTCCCATTTAGACTTTAGACTCGATAGCTCCGGTGTGGCAAACGAGGTGAGAACATTATACATCACCGAGGTGATTTTGGCGTCTATGCTATCTAGCACCAGGTTTCTCTCTATGGGGGTGCAGTCTGCCATGTCACACAGGTCAGGCAAGTACCGCTGTAGGGCATAACTTAATTGCATATGCCGGTATCGGTCGGTGACAGGGAGGTTGAACTCCTCCACCAACCCCTCAAATGGCACAATTCCCCCGTCCCGAATCACATCCCCCACTTTTGTTATTCCCGCAGTTATCCAGTTCCGCCATTTTGGGAGCCGGTCCAGCTCAGGGATGTGTTTATTTACCCACAGTGGCTGTACCGGTGTGGTTTTCCCTTCCCAGTTTATATGTTTATGCGCCTCTGCCCAGATTAATGCCCGGTGAGCAGCCATTGTTTTGGTGGTGTTGATATTAGTTTTCTGGTATAGGGACTCTAGTGGGGTTATGCTCGCTCCATCCAGGGTATCAGATTTAATGTGAGGTAGCGAGGGGTTGCCGTGTAATAGGTCGTTTATTACTGCCATCTGACTCGCCCAATAGTACGTCTGTATACGCGGGAGTCCTATGCCTCCCTCCCAGATGGAACGCTGCAGGATGTGGAGTGCTATTCTCGGGTGTCCGTTGTTCCACAGGAGTTTCCGGAGGATTCTGTCGATTTTGTGAAACTCCCGTCTGGGGATGTGTAACGGGGCATTTTGGAGTATGTACAGGAATCTAGGTAGTGCCATCATCTTAAATAGTGCTGCTCTCCCCAGTAGGGTCAGTGGCAGGGCGTTCCAGTGTTTGACGTCCTCTGCAAAACGGTTTGTGATTGGGTGGAGGTTTTTTCCTACGTAATCGTTTAGGTTTGTTGTTATCTGAACCCCCAGGTAGCGAAACTGGTCGACTTCTATACGAAAGGGGCAATTCTGTATCCCTACGCTACCCATCTCTCTCAATGGAAACAATGTGGATTTCGACCAGTTTACCTTCAAACCACTAAAGGATTCGTATTCCGTCAGTAAGCGTATCACTGCAGGACAAGAGGTTATGGGGTCTGATAGATACAGGAGCAGGTCGTCCGCATATAGTGAGACCTTATCCTCCCAATCATCTGTCCACCGGAAGCCCTTCCACATTTGTGATTCTCTTAACAGAATCGCCAACGGCTCTATGGCAAGCGCAAAAAGCATTGCAGACAAGGGGCAGCCCTGTCGTGTCCCCTTGCCCAATTTAAATGGCTGTGAGAGCCACCCATTTACTCTGGTCATGGCCTCTGGGGACTTGTATAGCAATTGCACCCATCCCAGGAATTGGTCACCGAAACCCATTCGACGCATTATTTCCCACAGTGCTGGCCAGTGCACCGAGTCGAAGGCTTTCTCAAAGTCTATTGCTATTAGCGCCAAGGGACCTCGCAGGAGGGAGGATTTCTCGAGTGCAGCATGTAGTCTGTGTATATTCATACGCGTAGACCTCTGGGGCATGAAGCCGCATTGGTCTGGATGTATCAGTGACGGGATAGCTTTCTGCAGTCGATTTGCTAATGCTTTCGCCAGGATTTTGGTTTCAGTGTTGATCGGCCTGTACGAACTACATTTCTCTGGGGGCCTATCTGGTTTGGGGATCACTATTATGGTTGCCCTCCTTAGGTCTGGGGGGAGCTGTCCTTGCTCCCTCGAGTGTGTGTACATCTGCAGGAGATGTGGGAGTATCGCACTTGGTTCTATCCTTTTCCATGTCTCCACCGGGAAGCCGTTCGGCCCCGGTGTTTTCCCAGGGTGTAATTGTGCCATGGCCAACCCTAGTTCCTCTTCAGTAATGGTTGCCTCCAGTAGATCTCTCTGTGTGCCCGTTAGGCTAGGAAGGGTGATCCATTTAACACGGAGAGGTTAGTGGGGGCTTCCGGTGACCCATAGAGCGTTGCATAGTAGGCTGCGAAGCCTTCTGCAATATCCTGATCAGTCCACAGCGGTTCCGAATCGTCGGGTTTAATCATCCTGACCTGTTTGTGCCCTTCATCCCTACGCTCCAGCCAGGCTAACATTTTTCCTGCCTTATCTCCAGTCTCATATAATCTGGCACGCATCGTGGTGTGTGCCTGTTTAGCGTTGTCTAGGGCTACACTGTGCATTTTTTTTTTGGGCAAGGACCAGTGCTCGGTTCGTTTCAGGCAAGTCTCGCGCCAGATGTGGGCGCTCTGCACGTTCCACCTGTTCTTCAGCCTCTCTTACTTTTTGCATTTGAGCTTTTTTGTGCGCCGTTGTCCAGGAGATAATCTCTCCCCGCAATACCGGCTTATACGCTTCCCATAACAATCCTGGGTTATCAATTGACCCTGCGTTTAGTTCAAAGTAGTTGGTTGTGGTTTCTTCAATACGTTCTACAAGCTCCGGGAAGCCTAAGTAATAGTTGTTAAGGCGCCATGAAGGTGGAGGGATTGGCCTTGACGTTGATAGCTCTATTAGTAGGGGCCAGTGGTCAGAGATGCCACGTGGAAGTAGGGTGGCATTAAGTACTCTATGCACCTCTGTGGTTGAAATGAAAAAATAGTCCAGTCTAGAGAGGGATGCGTGGACGCCCGAGTGGAATGAGTATTCTCGATTCTCGGGGTGAAGGTCATGCCATACATCCATCAGTCCCAGTGCTGATGTGAAGGTGGCTAGCCTTGTGTGCGTGTCAGGATTCCTGCCCCTTAGGTGTGTACGGTCCATACCCAGGTTCATAACATCATTAAAATCGCCACCAAGAATTAGTGTGTCTGAGGAGTCCTGTACTATCAGGGGAGTTATCTCTTCTATGAGATTTGGCAACAGCGCGGGTGGTGCACAAACAGCTAGTATTGTTATGGTTTGATTCATAGGGTTCCTGTCATATGCACGAATCTGCCTCCTGTGTCCTGTGACACACTGGAAAGTGTGAGCGGCAGCTTCTTATGGATCAGTATGAGGACCCCTCTGGAGCCTGAAGTAAAGCCCGAGTGCAGTGCTGTGCGATAGTTACCACGTTTAAATAGGTTGCATGTGGTGCCCGCCAGGTGTGTTTCCGTGAGCAACGCCACATCCGGCACTTGCCTGTTTAACGCTTGGGTGACTAGTCTGCGTTTTATCCCACTACCCAACCCATTGACATTCCATGTCAGGAGACGTAATGATTTTGTATCAGATCTAGCATTCGTCATCTGGTTGGGGCGCGGGTTACTGTTGGGCAGTATATGTAGGATTCCGGGAAGAAACACGGTCTGTTGTTTCGCCGTGTGATGCGGGTTCGTAGGAGTGAATATTTAGTGTTGTCGGACCATGCATGAACAAAAATAAAGACAAAACCCAGTGCAAGAATAAGAACTCCCCTTCCCCCCAACTCCATCCCTCGTTCCCCTGGAAGCATCTACTGCCTCGGTAGTGTTACCTAACCCCCCCTCCCTATACTCCCACCCAACCTGGAGTATCTGTCGCCCGAAATTTGAACAGAACAAATAAACCTTAACTAAGCCACTCTCAGTGGCACATGAACTTCGTAAATTTCACAGCACCTGTCCGTGGTGCTGTCGCGGACGTCTTTAGTTTTAGTCTTAGCTCGTGAGGCGGGTGGCTGTTCGGCCACTGGCCTGGCTGTATTCCGTGCGTAGATTGCCGTGGGGGGTGAGAGATTTGTGGTGCTCCTAGGTTTAGTAGCTTTGGCATTCTGCCCAAAACTGCGCCCATTTCATATTTCTTCCCGCAGCGGATTTCCTGGTTGTGGTTGCTGCTGTTGGCCCTGTTCTGGCGGACGCTCTGGGCGAGGACTATTGCGTCTATCCCTCCTTCTTCCCTCCGTGTTCCAGTCCCCTTCTATGTGCCGTTCGGCCCAGTTCCACGCCTCTCTGGGGTCGGTGAAGTGCACGGTCGTGCCCCCATGGAATATCTTGAGTTGGGCAGGGAAGAGCAGCCCATATTTGACACCCATTGATTGTAGACGTTTCTTGAGCGGGTCAAATGACTGTCGTGCTTTCTGTACCTCCCTGGTGAAATCGGGGAAGAAGGCTATTTTGGATGCGTTGAATGTGACCGTGCCCTTCGATCTTGCCAGTTGGAGTACCGTGTCCCTATCTCTATAGTTCAAAAATTTGGCAATTACTGTGCGTGGTGGAGCTCCTGGTGTCACTTTGCCAGCTGGGATGCGGTGGGCCCGCTCGATAGAGAAGAATTTAGAGAATGCCTCTCCGTCATAGATATTCGTCAACCAGTCCTCAAGGAAGAGTTCCATACATTCCCCTTCGGCTTTTTCCGGCAGGCCGATTATGCGGATATTATTGCGCCGGGATCTACCCTCGCTATCGTCCACTCTTGCTTCCAGGGTCTTTATCCGTGCTAGCATACTCGGCACTTGCCGATTTACACCTCTCAGGCCATCCTCGGTTTCAGAGATACGTGTCTCTGCCTCTCCCGTACGGGAGGTCAGCTTTTGCAGATCATGGCGTAGCAGGGACACGTCTGCACCAATACTGTCCATCTTTTTTTTCCATCGAGGTCCTGGAGTTGGTGATGGCGCTCATGATATCCCTTAGAGAAATATTGTCCACATGATCCGGGTCGACCGACTATGGCCTCTCTGGTGAGCGGGGTGCTGGCATAGCTGCATACTGCTCGATCCTGCTCTGTGTGGATGTTTTCCTGGGCTTCTCCTTACCCATTCTCTGCTTGTTGTGGTACTGTTGCAGTATGCTGATGTCTGGTCCCGGAGGAGGGGGGTCCGGCAGGTGCTGGGGGTAGGCACTATTGGTAAGTTATTGATGGTGGTGCCGGGCACGTTGCGACCGGTGGGTATTTATGCTTGTGCTAGCTTTACAGTTCCCTTGTCCAAACAATGTCTATTAGCCACACTTTCAGCAGTTCTGGGGGCCAAGACGGTGTGGGTGCGTGAAATGCGAATCGGTCACCGCTTTATAGCACCCACCGGGGCCCTGTGGTTCTGTCCCCTGGTAGCGGCCACACGCACTGGGCTGCACGCCGCTGTGGGGGCGCCTGTTGTTGTGTCCCAGAAATGAGAGGGGGTTCACAGCCCAAGTTGTCAGCAGGCGCCGGTAGGGATCCGTCTGGAGGTCCTTCGCCCGTGGGGGGAGGGGAGGCGGTTCGCTAGCGCTCTCTATCCCACCTTCCCCACTCCTTAACACATCGCCGGATGTTCCAGGCCTCGAGCAGCGGGACCACGTCTCCGGTTGTAGGGGACGCGCTAGTCGGATCACCCACCGGTGCGCCGTGTGTCTTCTTCCGCGCCAACACTGACACACCAAGCGCCCCGCTCCGGGCCCTCTTCAGGCCCCCGGTTCGAGGAGGTTCTCGCACAGGCAGAGGCGTTCCCCAGGCGGGCTGGACCTGCGATCGCTGCACCGCCCCGCCGCCGCGGTCAGGATATTTACTGCAGAGCCCGGTGGTTAGTGCGCGATCGCAGTTATGGTGGGCATCTTGGGCTCCGCGCTTGTCACGGTTCCTGCAACTTCCACTCGATCTGGAAAGCGATTCCTTTTACGGATTTGCATCGGAGCACCGCGGTTCGGTGCAGAAGCGTCTCACACACCGCTGGAGTATTTCAGGGTTCAGCTCGGATATATATTTTAGCAGGATTTCGGCAGGATAAGGCCAGTGGCGCGGGAGCAGCACAGGCTCACGTCCTCATCGGATGGCTGCTGGCCACGCCCCCCCCATACAACAAAGTTGATTCAACCTTGAGCAGGTAATATGAAAAAAGATGTCTCAAGGAGAAACGACACAACTGCGAATAAATCCGCTTCAGTTTGGTTAACAGTGGGGCAAATTTTCTTTTTAGTGATTGCTTCCAACCCTCTGTTGAGCTTTTGTTGGAATCCTCATAGCCCAAGTATCTCAGCGATTACACACTCTCCAAGGGATTTTCCTCGACTCTCCAGATAAACGTTTCTAGGTTCCTTTATGTTGTGAAAGAAATTACCTTGGACTTCGCGCGGGTTGATTTTAAGATTGTTTTCCAACGCATAGTTAAAGAAGAGACCCAACTTCCTTTGCAGACCCATAGGAGTAAGTTCGAATAATACTATGTCGTCTGCAAAGGCAATCCAGTTAATACTCACCGTGCCCAATTTGACAGGATTTGTTGTTCCCGCATTCAATCTTCTGTTCAAGTCTGCCATATAAATGTTGAATAGGGTTGGTGCAACGTTGCATCCCTGTCACAGTCCAACAAAGGTGGGTATGGGATCCATCAGAGCACCCTCTCCACTCAGCCTTACCCTCAGTGTGATATTAGTATGGAGCAGTACCAAGAGCTGTACCAGGTGAGCCGGAATGTTCCAACCAAGAAGTTTCGCCCACAGCCTATTCCTACTTACTATGTCGAAAGGCATTTGACATGTCTATTGAGGCCATGAAGACAGTCCCCACCCCACCCCTCTTTTACAGCTGCTAATAGATGAGACATGGAGCCTCATTATGAGTGTAGCGTTCCTGAAAACAAGGGTGCCGGTAAGGTCACTGCCACCCTTGTTTCCAGACCCCCACACTACAAGTTTTCCTGCTGGGGCCGTTGCGCCGATAGGTCTGTCCCTGCTGGTGCAGCGGCCCCGGAAGGCAGACTCTTCAGGGAAGCATCGGCACCGCTAGTAAAGGTGCCAATGCTTCCGTGAACCCATTCCCGTGGAGTCCTATGGGACTCCACGGGAATGGGGACAAACATTTTCTGGCACCCAGCTTCCCGGTCCGCCAAGATTTGTAATGTCCCAGTGGCACCGGGAAGCTAGGTTCCGGTTGTTAGGCAGAAACCTGTGCAGTTCCCTTAGGGACCACTGCAAAAGGCTTAAGACTACAGGTGTTGGCAGTAAACCCAATTGGTAGCAGTCTGTACCACCCAGATTTACCTGGTAGCTGTGGCTGAGCAGCCAGACTTCTCTCAAGAAGAGTTAGGCAGTATATAGAGTATACAAGATAGGTACCAAAATAGAGTAGTACAAGCAAACACTGACCAGAGCTTTGGTATCAAGTATATAATTATTTATTTAAAGACACACTTAGAAAAATTCTAGCACTATTATTATAAGTAAGTTCAAAAACACAGTCACTATTATTATGTATACATCCCTTATTCCTTATTAGACAAGTCTTAGTTAACACCACTTATTTCCAGACAGAGGTGAGCGCTTAACTAAAGATGGCACTCCAATAAGTTTAAGAAAAAGGGAGGGAAAATGCAGAAATTGGGAACAGCACACAACACAATACTTTAGAAGCACTCAGCAAGGCAGGAAAGTCAAAGTCTACTTGTGAGAAAAATGTTCAGAGGCCAGGCTCCCTCTTGTAGAGAGTAGAACACCAATGCGCCCAAGATCACACAGTTTAAACTGCTTGGAGAGTCTTGCAGAGAGTTTAAAAAGGAATCAGTTCAGCTCAGAAAAGTTCAGTTAGCCAGCCTAGGGCCAACCCAAGTGGTAAGTTGAGGATTTAAGAGACACCCCACACAGACCGTTTCGAGGGAGGCCAGGCGGACACAGTACCTTGAAAGTGGAGAGAATCCTCCAGGGGGGGCAGTTGTTCCTGGCAGCGGTTGCAAGTCGCGGCGTCGTCCAGAGGAAGAGATGATCTCGACGTGGAGGAAAGCTGAAGGTCGTTGCACTGCCAGGGAAGAAACCAGCCGCGGAGTTCTCCGGTTAAAAGGTACTACCCTTTTATTCGCGGTAGTGGAAAAATGTGGTATCCCGGTTGCCGGGGTGCTTGGCACAGGCAAGGCGGCCACGAGATGATCCGGGAAGACGAAAAGGCGGGCAAACTGGTTATCCCCACCAGTCAAAGGAAGAAGACTCTTCGGGATGAAGATCTCCTCTGTCGTTGGAAGAAGTGGTGAGTCGTTTCAGCAGGGCTCCACCGGTGGTGTCGTCATTGCAGGTCGGCTCAGCTTCTCCCTCTTCGGAATCTTTGGTCCTGTGGCGACGTCTGAAGTCCCAGTCCCCAAAGCCCTGCTTTTATGCAGAAAACCCCCATTCATCAGTCCTAGCTGTCACTCAAACATGCTAAGTGGTGAGCCGGGCGGCTCACCACTGGGCCAATCACACAAGAGTGCGACTTGAGTTGCTGAGGCAACTCAGTCCAGGGTGCCTAAACCTCCTCCGGACCCTCTGTGGTACCCAGACAGAGTGGCACCACTTTTGGAGGCTTTTGTGGAGAGCCCACCAAAAAGTGGAACAAAGGGCTCGTCTTGGGTTGGAGTCACAGAAGCGAACACAACGCCATTTTGGAACCGAGTTCTGGCAAAAAATACCAACCGGTGAATTAATATTAAATAAATAAACCGGCGGTATGTTTGAGGCTATGTTAAAAAGTATTAGCCTCGAACAATGGGAAAATCCCATAGGAATATATTTGCGGTTGAATATAAAAAGTAGTATCAACTGCCACCAGCCAAAACTCGCTCAGGGGGGACTGGACAGTGCCCCCTCGAACAACAGACCCAGGAGCAATCGAATTGCCCCTACCAGTACGCCCACAATATGATGGTTTGTACTGGTTCTGTTCACAATTTAGGACTAGTAAAGCCAATGGTGACTTTACATGCCCTGGGAGACAGTAGCCAGTCCCAGGGTACTGAGTCTATGTTTTGGGGTCACTATGACACCCCTGTGTTACGGCACGGAGGGTGCTGTGTAACACACATACCAAAAACACATGAAGCCCTATGGAGTAAAAGACCCCATAGCCCATAAAACACATTACAAAGTCAAAGGATATCTCAAATCATGTCTAAGAGTGGGAGAAAAAGATTCTCACTCTTAGCAGGAGAAACAAATAAACCCAAAAATCCAGCAAAGCTGCTGGGGGACTCACTAGGTTTGGGAAGTTAGCCTTAACAGAGAATTCTCCCTAACACCGGTAAAATGTTACGAGTCGGCGGCAACCCACCGGGAGCACCGGCAGGGTTACCACTGGACTCGTAATGAGGTCCATGGTGAATGCATTTAGTGAAGTCCCTAATTCTACCGCCCATATTTCTCAAAGAAAGCGAGCCAAGCACTTTCAATGTTAAACCTAGATTCAGCCAAAAGGGGAGTAAAATATTCCATATCATATATGGCATGGATCTTGACGACCCATTCCTTCTCCAAAGGCATTCACAGGTTGTTCCACAATTGGGCCATACAACATCTCGCTGCCACCAACATAATTTGAAACATTTGCCCCTGTTCCGTTTCAGATTCCTTCTCTGTGGTCACCCCAAAGAGAACAAGCCATGGGGAGAGGTCCTTCTGAATCCCATCAACCCCCTTGATCCACGACAAGACTTGCCTCAAATATGTCCGTACCTTGGAACAGCCCCAGCACATATGGATGTATTCTCCCCTTTCGTGATGACATTTCCAGCAGTGTGGGTCATATCCGTCTCTCATCCGGGCTATCATCACTGGTGGGATAGTGCCACCCATGCACCATTTTAAGGGCCTGATGCCTGTAATTAAGGGATGCAGTGGAGCGATAGGCACGTCTGCACATCTGAACCCACAATGCATCTTCGATATCTCTACCCAGGTCCTGTCCCCATTTGACTCTCGAGGAGTGGGTTTCCCTCGGGAATGCCAAGAGAAGCAATTTGTACAATCTGGCTATCAGCCTTCTGGACCCCTTCTGCGTAATCATGAATCTCTCAAAATGTGTCAGTTCCTTCCAGAGGTTTTCTCCCCACCTCTCCTCGGACAGGGCCCCCTTTTAATTGTAAAAAACAAAAGGGTGAAAGCTTACATAAACCTAGGGCTTCCTCCAATTCCCCCAGAGATATGAAAGCCTTCCCGGCTCACAATTGTTCCGCCCTGCTGAGTCCCGCCTCGTAGCATGATTGGAATGCAAGTGGTTCCGCAATTCCATCCCAAAGTGGAGGTGCCCAGATGCAACTTAAAGGTGATGGCCATGTCATAAGCCACCTGTTATCCCCTCCCTCTTTCCAGAGAGACCACAGAACCTCCAGGAACGGATGGTGCAAGATTCTGTTTGGGATGCGGGCCCTGGGAACCCATAACCACTCGCCCAATGTAACCGGGGCCAGTACCTCGTTATCCATTGCCACCCATTGTTTCACCGACCCCGGGTTTAAGTGGTCCACCAGGACTCAAAACGGAGTTGCTTTGTAATATGTTGCCAGGTCTGGGAATCCCACTCCCCCCCTCTTCCTTTGGCCAAGTTAATGACTCATAGGCTATCCTGTGCTTCTTCCCCGCCCAGAGGAATCACAACAAGGTTCGCTTCACTTCGGCTAGGAAAGACGCAGGTATGAATGTCAGCAACATTTCAAACAAGAACAAGAATTTGGGAAGAACCACCATCTTTATAGAGTTCAGCCATGCCACCCAAGACAACCCCTCCCCCGCCCATCTCTCCATGTCTCGTTTCACAACCGCCCATAGGGGGAGGAAGTTACTGGGGAAGAGATCCCCCGGATGTCGGGTCACCTGGATCCCCAGATGGCGGAAGGTCTCCTGCACCTTAAATTGAAGCCCTGCCACATAGTTCCTCTCCTCCTCCGACAATCCCCCAATTGCGAACACCACCGACTTCCCCAGGTTTACTTTAAAGCCTGACAACTTCCCATAGTACTCCAGACTTTCGAGCACATGAGGTACCGAGTGTGAAGGGTCAGTGACATAGAGCAAGGCGTCAAACGCAAAGAGGCTTATCTTAAAGTGTGTCCCACCCACCTCAACCCCCCCTAACCTCCCATTGTCTCTAACCGACGCTGGCCAGGGCGCCATCACCGACGCATATATCAACGGTGACAGGGGGCATGCCTGGCGCATTCCCCGGCGAAGAGGGAAGGACCCCGGTTCATGCCCGTTCACCACAACCTTAAACTCGGGCTCTGAGTACAAGTCCGATATCCAACCTGTCCACCTTAGGCCCATTCCTAAGGACACAAAGACCTCCCCCATAAAGGTCCAGCTCATCCGGTTGAACGCCTTCTCAGCATCTAGGGAAAGTAGAAGTGCCCCCTTCTCCCGCAGCCTATTTAATACAAAGCCCAACTGGTCCGGGTGAATCAGTCGGGGGAGGTATATTTCCAAACGTGTCACCATGACTCTAGCAAATATATTTTTTACGTGTTTTCAATCATCAGACTACCCTGTTTGCTTTCCGAGTCTGCTACAGCCTATACATTTGAGTGATACCCTTGTGGTACACCCTGACAAATAACTTGTTACTCAAACTAATTATTAATTGAACCCACAGCAGTGCGGACCCTCTTGTTTTAGTCTAGTTCTTAATCCCTCTCCTCACTGCTTATGGGATAATTCCCCCCTTTTCTTTGTGTTAGTCTAGCAAAGATCTTGGCATCCACGTTAAGGAGGGAGATGGGCCCATACGAGGCACAGTCGGCTGAGTCCTTCCCTGGTTTTGGTATGACCACTATCAGAGCCTGGAGAAAGGACAGCGATATTGTGTGCCTTCCCCTTATTAGGTTAAATAACTTGGCCAAGGGCTTTCCTGGGGCTTTCCCTACCTTCAACCTCTTGATGGCTCCCAGCACCACCTCCCCTGTTACCTCACCCTCCAAAGCATCCCTTTCAGGCCCTGTGAGCTTGGGGAGGTTTTGCTTGGCCAGATACGGCTGCATGTCCTCCACAGGTTGTTCTGGCGGTCTGGCATATAGGTCTTAACTCTGTGAAGCAGCCCGCTACCTCACCGCCCCCCCTCTGGACCCGTCCTCCTCCATCCCCGATTCCCTCAACCCTCTACCCTCCTTTCCATCCTACAACCTCTCACCTTATTTGCCAGGGCCCGCCTGCAGTTCTCTGATATCTGGTATTCTTACGGGCCCCCTCTGCAATGAGAAGACCTAGGAAGGCGGCCTTGGCCGCCTCCCAGACCACGGTCATGCCCACCTCCGCATTATCATTGATTTCGAAATAGGCCTGTATCTCCTTCCTCAAAAATTGCTGGAACACCTGGTCTCAAAACAAGTTATCATTACATCTCCACCTATAGCTCTACAGGGTCTCTGGCATCTTCCAGCTCACCATCACAAGCTTGTGGTCTGACCACGTCATGGCTTCCACCCTTGGCAACCCAAGCACACCCACCTACTCCCTTGGAATCAACAGGAGGTCGATCCGTGTATATGATTTATGTGGGGGGGTGAAAAAGGTATAGCCCCCCGGTCCCAGCCAGGCTCTGCGTCCACCCAGATGTGGTCCCGCAGAAGGTCCCTCGGGGCAAGATTATCTCTCGTCACCCTTCTCGGCAGCAATCCCTTTGCTGACCACCAATCCAGCTGGGGGTCCAGTATCAAATTAATATCCCCCCCAGCAGCATCACCCCCTCTGCCCACCCGTCCATCACTCTAAACAACTGGCGTATAAACCCCACCTGGCCCAGGTTAGGTGTATAGAGGGTGGCCAGTGTGATCCGCCTACCCTCGTATGTGCCTTTTATTCCCAAGAACCTTCCCCCAAAGCCCCTCTTAGTCTCAATCTCTTTCAGACGAAATGACTTGCCGAGCAGTATACCCACCTCTTCCTTCTTAGAGGATCTATAAAAAGCGCAAACATTCCCCGCTATCTCTTTGCCTTTTATTGGTGATTCCGCCCCCTGTCGGTAGTGCATTTCTTGCAGGAAGAGGACAATGAGTTTCTGTTTGCAGAACATGTTACTGGTGAGGGATCGTTTGTTTTGAGAGTTCAAACCCTTGACGTTTAGCATACCGATTATCCCCTCAACCATTCCCCCTCTTCACCCTTCGCCAATTACACCTCTTCTGTCCAACCAGGCCCGTAGCCTTCCCACTATGTGAAATCCGTGGCATGCCCTGTTTTCCCTCTCCCCTTCCTTTCCCTGCCCGAGCCCAGCCCTCCAACAGCCAGTTACCTCCATCTCAACCATGTACATTCAACCTTCAGAAACTTCTATGTATTTTAACAACTGAAACCTCAAACAAATTGTACCGCTGGCCCCCCTCACACCAGCATGAAACAGCCAAACAGTGGTGACTCCATGCACATCAGGAGCCCCATGGAGAGGGTGTGGGAAAACGGCACTATTTAGCGCCTTGTCCCCTCAAGAGTCCTCATTTCGTGGAGGGGGGTGTTTTGGCCTCCTTTCGCCCTTTGCTTTCCTGGAATCGAGTCCGGGCCTCTGGGTCCCCAGGTAGGGCCCAGGCCCCGCCCACCATGCTCTGATGAAGGACCCTCCAGACTGCCAACCAAGTCCTCCGTGATCCTCTGAATGTCCTCTTCTGCCACCAGATGATGACTCTCCCCCTCCCATTCGAACACCAATGAGAATGGATAGCCCCAACGGTACTTAACCCCCTTTCCCTGCAGCCACTTGGTGAGGGCCCCACATTTCTTTCATCTCAGCAGCATGTGAGCCGAGAGGTCTTGGAAAATGGCCAATTTTGAGTCACCATATTGTATTCCCCTTAGGCATTTAGCTTATTCAAGGATCCTCGCTTTGTCCCCATAGAACTGCATGTGTGCTAAGACCATGCAGGGGCCACGGGCACTTCCACCTGCTCGGTGGACTCTGTCAATCGTGACCCTCTCACCGTCCTCCATTCCGAGGACCATCCTTATTAAGTCCTGCACCTTATGCTCCAAGCCTGCCGGGGTATCACCCTCCACCTGCAGCAGCCCGAAGAATGGAAAATTGTTCCTTCTCTCATGATTTTCGATGTCATCCACCTTGAGGCGTAGCTCCTCTTCTCGGCGTTCCATCTCCATGAAGCGAGCCTACATCTGCCTTTCCAAGAGCCCAGTGGATGTTTGGTTAGCCTCAACCTCATCCATTCTATCTTCCAGCATGGACACCTTAGCCGAAAGTTCGGCCAGTCTCACCCCCATGTCCGTCCTCATTCCCCGGATTGGCCGGGGGTGTTTCGCGGCCCACAGAAACTATCAGCCGAGTTTTCCACTCCACCAGAGTTTCCCCCTCCTGATTCCTTACATCCAGGCCAGGAAGGGTGTGGGTGTCCCCCAAATGGGATGGGTGTCGCAGGGATTCACCCCACCCTCGTAAACCCCTCTAGTCAATTTCTTTCCTCTGGGCTTGGGGGAAGGAGGGGCCCGCCTGCAGTTCTCCGGTATCTGGCCCAGCGGTCAGCGCCTCAAGTGGCTGTCCAGGATGTAGTATGTGGCAGGTCACTTTGGTTGACTCCTTATGGGCCCTTCCTTATGGGCCACTCCTTATGGGCCCTGGGCCCCCGTCCACTACTGCTCATGGGGGGTGCTGCCCCCAAAATTCATCCGCTTCCTTAGGTGGTGTGGGGGGGGTTCAGGGGGTGCCGACGAGCTCAGGCGTTCTCCTGCGAGCTTGTTGTCTGCCTCCAATCCCTGCCCAGGGCCACCCCAAGCACCGGTCACCTCCCCAGAGTACCTGCGGTCTCCTGCTGCTGCCTAGCCTGCTGCGTGATGCGCGGGTGTCTTGGTGCCACTCCTGCGACCCCCTCAGTGGCCTGGAGACCCCCTGCCTCCTCACCTGCTGTGTGCCAGCTTCCGGTCCGGTCCGCTCCCTGGGTCGCCGCGTTCCTCCCCGACTCCTGCGGGCTGCGTTGGTGGAGGAGGGCTCCCACGTCGGCAGGGGCTTGCCACACTGGGGGTAGGGCCTCTGCACCCCACTCACCATCAGATCAGGGTTTGCTGAGAGCTGGTGCTTCCCGGTCTCAGCCACACACAGGGAATCACTTCACCTGTGGCTCAGTTCGCAGCTGCCGGACCATCTGGGTCCGGGAGCCAGTCGGTTTCTCCTTCTTCATCTCCAGAGTTAAGCGCGACGGCAGGAAGAATGCCAACGTGCACAAAGTTGCGTTGGAGCGCTGGGGTAGCTTCAGGAATTCTTTCTTGGATCCCCCAGCCGGCTCCAAGTTCCAATGTGTGAGTTTCAAAGCTTTGAGCGTGTAGAAGCTTGCTTTTCGCAAGATCACCTCAATAATTCCAAGCAGGGGACAAAGCACAGCGCTCAGGCAGCCATCTTGCCTGCGCCCCCTGGTGGTCTCCCGAGAGGCCAATTTTGAGGAATATCGGGAAGTGGTTCACACAAGCTGGCTATGTAAGGGGAAACATAGAAGTGATCAATCCAAGATCTTCTTGGGCCCCTACACCATGTATAAAACCTGTTTACAGTACAGCCTGCATTGCCTCAGGCAAGCATACCTGCATGTCCCAACTGGTGAGGAACTGACCCCAAGAAAAAACGTATTGATACCCTCTCAAGCCTACCATTTCACAAATGGAACACCCTCTCATCCCCTTCGCATCCACACATGTTGCGTTTAGATCCCCTGCCAAGACAACATGGTGGTTTTGGTCATTGTCTAGCCATGCCGCGAGCAGCATGTCCAGCTCGAGGTGTAGGTCAGGGAGTGTTGTGCTAGCGTGGTTCCAATAAACGTTCACAAACAGTACATTTACTTTTAGGCCGGGAAAGTAAGAGTTGATAGCCATCAAGTCCGGGGACTTAGCCGCAACCTTGTAATGGCTGCAGTTGTGATTGAGATCTACTGCGATTGCAAGTCCCCCTTTCGGCCGGCCTTTTGTTCCTCTTGTTGCACTCTTGCAGTATGTGTGGTAGCCTTCCAGTTAAAAGGCATTTAGGGACGTGGTTTCTTGAAGCAAGAACACACCCACCGATTTGAACCACTCAATAGAAGTCCCACTTAGACTTTGGAAACCACACAAATTCCATGATGCCACACACAACAAGCCTGCCCTAAAGACTAGTTTGATTGGATTTGGAATTTTTAAACATCTCGATAACAGCCTCGATAGCAGCCTCCAACCAAGACCAGTCCTCTGTACCAGCTCTCCTGGCCACATGGCCTTCTTTGTTATGTGAAGTGGTAGGTTCTGGGAATGTGGTTTTCAGTGGTGGATTCAGAAAGGACTCAATGGACTCATGTTTTTGTAGTTCCACCAAGTCATAACCCAGAGATTTGAGAGTTTCCAGGTTGTTCCACACAGTTTGTGCTATCAGATTTGCAGCAAAGTAGCACACTGAGCTCTGTGCACCTTTTTTAGGGAAGGCTATCCATTGAATGTCGTCCGAGCGCAACGCACACAGTGCCGGAATTGCTTGGACCCCCTTAATCATTTGTCTTCTGTTCATGTGCAGTTAGCCACATATTTTTGGAATAACTGACCAACCCATAGTCACAGATTGTTTGTGGTGTGGCTGCAGGCAGGTTGTGATTCTGGTTGTTTTTAATGTGTTGGACCTGCACATTCACCGCCCCGCCGGCTGTGACAGTTGAGTGGTGCTCTGGTCTCCCTCATCAGTTGTCGTGTTGGGTAAGTCATGTGGGATACAGACTCCGCAGTATTTGTATTGGGGAGCTCAAGAAAAGTAGTTATTTTTTATTGCTTTTTTTCTTAGTAGATTTCTTGGTCCCTGTTTGCATTGGTGCTATGTTTGTTTCAGGCTGTTCAACTGTTACTTTTTTGTGTTCCATCACAACTGCCTGTTCTGTCAGAACACTAAAGACCTTTTTTGAGCTGTTGCCTCTGTTTCCATTTGGGACGGGAAGGTTTTTGCTCTTTTTTGTGGGATGCTGTTGTCTTCCCTTCCTTTGTTGCCTATTGACTCTTGTACATCCTTCTCGAGTGCTCTGTATGGTTGCATCGTGTATATCACTGATGGTGTGTGTGATTCCTTCACCCACACCGCTGTGAGAAGCCATGATGATTTCATTTTCCTTAGCACATAGGTCCGCTAACGGTGAGGGACTGTCTGGAGGTTCACTGATTCTTGTGGGTGGTGTTTGGTGCAAAGTTGGTCTTGAGTCCACGACTGCTAGTGATGCCTCTTTTGGAGGCTCACCCAAGTTAAACACCCATCCACTTCTATCCTCCTAACATCAGTAATCACAGGCCTACGTGAATTGTGAGTTTCTGACCTTGTGAGCAGTAGCTGGTTTACTACCTGGTCCAGTAGGTTTAACCTCTGGGAATTGTCTTGTACCACCTCTTTAATGTTGTCATAAAGATTTATTAGTGACTCCAGTACAAGGTTCAGAGCTGAACTTGAAGCTGGCCCCAGTGAATCGATCTGTGGCATGAAGTTTGGGTCCCGGCGTAATTAGATGTTTTTTGGCATAAAGTAGTTGTCATTAGATAGGTGATTCAGAATTGGACGAGACCTCACAGTGTTCAGTTTGATCAATAACTCATCTGTGCAGGGGACTCAGACCATGGGGCAGTGCAAGAGCATCTTTTACAGCTTCTGAGGTAAGCCCTCTATCCCCTACATGACCTGTGCGGTGGCTCCGTTCCATAATGCCATCCACATCGTTACATAGTTGCTCAAAAGAGTGATCCAACACACTAGTGTTTTTGTTGTGCAGAGTAGCGTGGCTCACCAATCCTTGCCAGTCCTTGCCCACGGTGTCAGTGCCCACTACAAGCGCATGTGTGTTATTAAATGCAGCCTCTGTGACCAGTGCCGGCATGTTATAGTGAGAAAATGTTAAATGTGTTTTTCCAAGAACGACATTGACTTCCCCACTGTTTTGCATGGTCAGTGGGCTGTTTAGCAAGTTGTGAGAGAGGTTCTCCGAGCACACATCTCGCGGTCAATGTTCCCTCTAACCCTCTAAACTGTGCGCTTGCCCAGCTTCCTTCTGGGTGCCGCTCAGAAGAATTTTAGCAGCGCACACAGACAATTCTCACCTATTCAAAAAGATTTAATAAGGCACAAGCCACAGCAATTACCTGAAATGTTCTTTCTCTTAAAATAAGCAACTAGTCTTGATTTTCTGCTCATTTGCATTTGCAAGGGTGTCCATAAATACCAAAAATCCCTAACAGCAAAATACACACACGAGGTTAAAAACTAATATGAACAACTGGCTCCATGAAAAGAAGAATCTAACCAAGATATGCCTGTACACATTAACCAAATAATGTTCCCTCCCCACCCATGACTCCTAAACTTGACTACAACACTTTCACCTTAAAACTCTAACTTCTGCCCCAGAGAATATTAAGATACGAACGGACAACCGTGATGCTTCCTCTTTTGGGTCCGTGAAAGGTAAGCAGACGTGCAGCTACCTCCACTTGTTTTATGTTTGTTGTAATATGAATAACGTTCACGCGCCAGAATTTAGGTTACTCATTGTGCCTTACCAAAAGCGTCACCCACAATATATAAATCGAACTACCAGCTCAAATATCAGATACTCACTGTAAGTAAGCAAGCTACTTGGATGTGTAACCTTATCCCATAATTCCTCTTCTTTGTACATATGTCACACAAGTGCTTTGAAGCGGCCCCCTTCCAAGTTAACGCATTATAACACTCAAATATGAATTAGCCCTTTAAGGATTTTGAGAAGACGAATGTGATGCTCAGCATCTCCTACTTTAGCATTGCTATCATTACCCTATAAGTGGAGAGCAGCATTGCAATATCATTTACTTTGCCTACAAGGGAAAATGGGTATGGAGTATGCCTGGAATTACTCGTCCATGAGAATGCTTTTCACGCAATTTGCATCTTTTCCAAGTGTTCAGAGTTCCCTTGGGCATAGATCTTCACACATTATATAGTAACTCGGTGCTATACAAAAAAGGTTTCAATGAGAACGTGTGTAATTATACACAATGATATAAGGGTTGGGTATGTTGCAAACAATCTTGTATGCACTACAAAAGAATTGTATGCATGCAGAGTTATGACATTCTTAAAAATTCACATAATATGTTGAGGAATTAAATATGCCTTTCTTGCAAAGTATTGTGGGTGTACACAATTCCCAGTAGTTGTTTACTGCTACAATCCCTCACTTTTTACAGTGCTCTCTCAACTAGTATTGGAGGCTAGTACAGGGGCCGGGTAAGGGTATGGGTGGAACCGCAGAGGTCATCACTCCTTGCGTGTGATAAACAAAGCAGCACATTTCAACAACCAAGGCAGACATTTCGGCAGTACACTAAAGGAAATGTGTTGCTTCTTTGCTAAAGAATAGGAAATTCTAGTACCCTTCTAGATGGTTCTATGTGATATTTCCACATTAGAAAGACTGAACACAAAAAGACTGTTTTTTTTCTGGCCCTTTTTGTGTTGGCTTTAAAATGCCAAAATATCACATACTGCCCCTGCAAGTTGATCCCTTCCCCACCTCCACCCTCTCCCGCTGGTTGGCTTGCTAATCAGGGGTTTTAACCCAAGGAATACCCCATTTCACCACCAACCACCCCCTTCCCAGCATAACACACACTTACTCCCCACACATACGTACACAGACACACACAGACAGACAGACAGACACTCACCTGACCTGACACTCCTGCAACGGCTCCTCTGGGTCTCGCCATGCATGTCAGCCCCTGCATGCACTTGTGTGCGGCAGGGGCGTGACAGTGCGATTTAGAAAGACTGCTCTGCGTAAAAATATTTTTTTCACTTAACACCGTCTAGACAACAGCACCTTCTTTTTCTTTCCATGCTCAGCTGCTGAGGGCTTTCCAATATAACCATGTGTTCTGTGTGTATTGTCTCTAGCATCTCCCTGCATCTTAAACAAAAGTATTACAGAAGAGGGATCCATAGTTTACAGAAGAAGGTACTCAATCAGTTGTATCTCTGATGAATTGATGCTATCAACTTAAAAAGCATATATATGTGATTTTCTTCAACAGTGCTCTATAATAAACCTTGGTGAGGCTCTTGTTTATATTTGATCTAGGCTGTGGTGCAGAAGTGTGGGCAACACTAATGACTTTATTATGTGCCCTGTAATTTCACTCCCTATGTCAGGGGTAGAAGCAGGGCTCTAATCAGATGTTGCTCCCTACCTGGAGTCAAATGATTTTTGAGGGAGTAAAAAAGTAATTAGCTTTGCCAAAAGGGATACTTTCTGTGTATTAAAAGATGTTCCTTCCCCTTAAAAAATCCTCTTGAGATCGAGCATTAATATTATTAGAGTTCCTTGTGGTCACTAATTCAATAAAATATCAGTGGAGCTTTGTGGGTTGAAGCAATGATATGTGTAGTATCTTGGGTGGCAGGGATTATCAGGTAGTAAGCAGGACCCACTCCAGAGCCAGATATGTACAAAAGGTTAGCTTGCTTTATTGTTCCAGTTACAGGGGGAAGGTGAGTAAGGATAGCAGGTGGTAAGCTTCTACTCCATCTGGCTCTCTATCTCTTGCCCCACCAACCGTCATCCCTGGAACCTAGGTGCCACCTAGGTTCCAGACCCCTCACCAGATTCCAACCTCCACTCCACTTACACACACACACAGCTCATCCTGCAACGTGCTAGGCCACTACAATATGTTCATTGTTTCTCGTTTTTCTTAGGCACATTTGTTTAGGGAGTAAAATGGATGGTGCATATGTCTCTTAGCTGTAAGGCTGGTGTTATCACTACGCACAATACAACGTAATGTGGATAGTAGGCAGAGGCACAGGAATTTTTGATACTCATATTCTGAGGTGCAGTTATTTTGATGCAATTATCAACCTTACACATTATTAGGAGCATGTTCTCCTGGCCCTTGCATTACTTAATTAAAGTGGCACTTGAACTCCAATCAGCATGTTTTTTGACACATTGTTTTCAATTGCCATTAATCCATCTGCAAATGTTGTATTCTTTCTGAATTTCTTGACAGCCACATCAGTTACGGCACCAGATATTTGTGTTTTGGAATACACGTGACATGAGTGATTTTCCAGTGGCATAAAACATAAATATTTCTCTGCATAGAAGTACGTTTGCAAGGCTTTGGCAGATGTCAAAGTCTTGGACTGGTTGATGAGTTTTCTGTATAATCACATATGACATATTTTATTTAAGCCTATGTGTTTGGAAAAAGTGTCTTAAGATTTGTAAAGAATTGCAGTGGCTGGGAAGAAGACATACTTTCAAAACTCTCTTCTGCAATGGTAGTTCACTAAGGAACAAGTTACTTACCTGTAACTGTTGTTCTCCAGCATGGGTCTGGCATGGATTCACATGCTCACGAATATTCCCCGTCGTCAGGCTGGGAATCCTCGGTAAAGAAAAAACCAGTATCAGTTTCGTTTCTGATCTGTCTTTCGTAGTAATAACCAATCACTGGTCTCTGCGTCATACTGACCACAGCCAATGACTGCCCTCTACCTAAGCACCACCTCTGGCAGCCATCTTCAGATTTGGAAGCACGTGAAGTGGCAGTATGACCAAGTGAAGAGCCGCAGAGGGGTAGGCGGGAGGGTTCGCATGTGAATCCATGCCAGACCCATGCTGGAGAACAACAGTTACAGGTAAGTAACTTGTTCCTTTTCCAGCATGGGGTCTGGCATGGATTCACATGCTCATGAATAAAGAATACATAGCAGTACACACATGCACAACCACGGGAGGTGGCAAAGGCTCAACCTTAAGCATTGCATCAAACTCAACATTAAGCATCTTACCTCCCCACCAGGCTCACCTCAGGCAAACAGGTTGCGCAGCACTGCTTGGCCGACCCTGGACTCCTCCCTGGAATCCCGATCGACGCAGTAGAACTTCGTGAAGGTATGCGTCGACCTCCACGTAGCAGCCCTGCATATGTCCAGCAGGGGCACACCAGAAAGGAACGCCGTGGTAGCTGCGATCGCTCTGGTGGAATGGGCTCTCGGACGGCCAGGCAGCGGTCGGTTTGCCAACCGATGACAGTACATGATACAGCTGGAGAGCCATCTGGAAATGGAAGCCTTCGAGAGAGCCTTCCCCTGATTGACAGGTCCAAAGTTCACAAAGAGTTGTGACGTCTTCCGAAAACACTTCGTGCGGTCCACGTAGAACTTCAGCGCTCTAGCCACATCCAGCGAGTGCAAAGTTCTCTCAGCCGGCGACGAAGGCGACGGGAAGAATACAGGCAACACCAAGGGTTCGTTGAGGTGGAAGTCCGACGGTACCTTGGGCATGAAGGAGGGGTGCGTCCTGAGCACTACCCTCGTGTCGTGAAAAGTCAAGTACGGGGCCTTGCAGGAAAGGGCCTGGATCTCTCCCACCCGTCGTGCGGAGGTGATGGCCACAAGAAACGCTGTTTTCCACGACAGAAACTTCAACGGAGCCGAGTGCAGAGGCTCGAACGGAGGTCCCATGAGCTTGGTCAGCACCACGTTGAGCTCCCACGCCGGGGCCGGAGCCTTCACCGGCGGGAACGATCTGAACAGTCCCTTCATGAACTCTTTCACCAGACGATGAGACCACAAGGACGTCCGCCCCGTGGTTCTGGTGTATCGGGAGATCGCAGCAAGATGAATCTTGATGGACGCGTATGCCAGTCCAGCTTTGGCCAGCGTCAGCAGGTACGGCAGTACTTGGGGAGCCGTAATCCGTAGAGGGTTAATCTTCTGTGCGTGGCACCAGACAGAGAACCTCTTCCATTTGTGTCCGTAGCATTTAAGGGTCGAGGACGCCCTGGCCTTTGCAAGAACCTCTCTGCAGTCGGCCGGTATGTCGTATCCTCCAAACTCTAGCGCTGCAGGAGCCAGGCCTGCAAGTTCAGCGATTTCGGGTCGTGGTGGAGGATGGCGCCTCCTTCCCTGGAGAGCAGATCCGCGTCCACCGGCAGCTTGATTGGCGGGGACGCTGACAAGTCCAGAAGGTCGGGGAACCATATCTGCCTCGGCCACGCAGGTGCGACGAGGATCATCCTGCACCGTGACCTCTTGAGCTGGTTGACAAGCCGGATTAGCAGTGGCAAAGGAGGGAACGCGTAGAGGAACAGGCCCTCCCAGGGGAACGAGAAAGCATCGCCCATGCTCCTCGCCTGGGGAAACCTGCTGGCGAACCTCCGGCACTTGGAGTTCGTCGCCGTCGCGAACAGGTCGATCTGGGGTGTGCCCCACCGTCGGAAGAGGCGATCCACTAGATCCTGCCGTAGTTCCCACTCGTGGCACGAGCGCAGCTCCCTGCTGAGTGAGTCGGCGATGGTGTTTTTTATCCCTGCCAGATGAAACGGCACCAGAAACATCCCTTGGGCGACTGCCCAATGCCACAGGTCCTGCGCCTCCTTGGACAGTGCTGGGGACCTGGTTCCGCCCTGTTTCCTGATGTAAAACATGGTGGTGGTGTTGTCGGTGAAGATCCTCACCACCTTGCCCTTGAGGGACGGAAGGAAGGACCTGAGGGCCCAAAACACTGCACGGAGCTCCAGGACGTTGATATGTAAGGATTTCTCCGTCGGGAGCCAAAGGCCTCTTGCGTGCAGATTTTCGGTGTGCGCTCCCCGCCCTTCCAGGGAGGCATCCGTGGTCACTGTCTCCTGGTGGGCTGGGGTCTGGAAGTCCATGCCCGCCGTCAGATGCGCGCGGGTGCCCCACCACCGGATCGCTCGTCGGAAACTCTCGTCGAGTGTGATCCTTTCCTCAAAGCTGCCCGTCGTTTGGATCCAGCGCGCGTCCAGGAACTCCTGCAACGGGCGCATCCGGAGCCTGCACATGGGAATGAGGTAGATGCAGGAAGACATCATTCCGAGGAGGGACTTGATGGACCTCACCTTGGCCGCGTCGGCCACCAACATCCGCTGCACCTTGCCCAGGATGGTCCTGGTCCTCTCCTCCGACGGGGAGGTCAGAAGGGACACTGTGTTGAGCCTCGCTCCCAGAAACAGAGCGTCTTGCGCGGGTACCAGGTGGGATTTGGCTTAGTTCACGGAGAATCCCAGGTCCGTGAAAAGTTGGACGGTCCTTGCCGTGTGAACCACGGCGAGCTCCCTTGTCTTGGCTCGGATGAGCCAGTCGTCCAGGTAGGGGTAGACGTGGATCCCTTCGCGGCCCAGCTGCGCCGCCACCGGTGCGAGGCACTTGGTGAACACCCTGGGTGCCGACGGTAGTCCGAAGGGGAGGGCTTTGAACTGGTAATGACGCCCTTGGACCACAAACCTGAGGAATTTTCAGTGCCCCTTCAGGATGGGAATATGGAAGTAGGCATCCTCCAAATCCAACGACGACAGGAAGTCTCCTTCCTCCAGCTGACCCAAGACGTGCTGGAGGGTGACCATCCGGAACTTTTGCACCTTGATGAACTTGTTCAGACGTCGCAGGTCCAGGATGGGGCGCCATCCCCCCGTCTTCTTCTTCACGAGGAAGTATCTCGAGTAAACTCCGGAGCCCCGAAGCCTCTTTGGGACGAGTTCGATGGCGCCCTTCCTGAGCATCGCCTTTACCTCCAGGAGAAGTTGAGGGACGTGAAGTTCTTTCCTGGCCACGGGGGGACGCGCGGACACTTTCTTTGAAACTCGAGCGCGTGGCCCCGGGCCAAGGCGTCCAGCACCCAATGGTCGGTGGAGATGGACTCCCACACGCTGACGAAGCTCGCCAGCCGGCCTCCCATCGGGGTGCTTCGGTGGGGGCCCGACCCCACGGCCGGTTCAATCCTGCTTCGACGAGGCTTTGCCGCCTTGTCATTGGCGACGACAGCGGGGTCCGCCAGACTTGCCTCGTCCTCTGTAGGCCTCCTGAGACGACGAGCGGGCCGCTTGACGGTAGGAGGAGAAACCGCCGCCGGAACCTTTGGAGGCGCCCTTGCCTCCGCTGCTCCGAAAGGGCATCCGACGTTGTTGCAGAACTCCAAGGGCCCGGGCCGTCTCGGTGTCCGCTTTAATGGCCTGAAGGGAATCGTCCACTGTTTTCCCAAACAGGTTGTTCCAATCGAAGGGCATGTCCAGGACTCTGGTCTGAACGTCTTGACGGAAGTCCGTAGCCTTGAGCCATCCACGCCGCCTAAGGCAAACGCCGTTGCCCAACTGGCGGAACCCAGTGTCGGCGATGTCCGTCGCAACGGTAATGGCGTGGTCCGAAGCCACCTCACCTTCCTGCAGGATCTCCAGGGCCTCTGCCCTCTTGTCGTCCGGCAAGAAGTCCAGCAAGGGAGCCAGTTTGTACCAGAGCTCCCTGTCGTATCGGGCCACGATAGCCAAGGCGTTGGCAGCTTTAATCGTCGTCGCTGCAGACGAGATGACTCTGCGTCCCATAGCGTCCAATTTCTTTCCCTCGCCGTCCGGTGGGGAAGTCGATGTGGAGGCCGCACCCCCCCGCTTTTTTCCTGGCCGCCGCGGAGACGACGGAGTCCGGGGTAGGCTGCGCCCGGAGGCACAGGGGGGCCGTGTCCGGGACCCGGTACTTTTTCTCATACCGGTCTCTTCTAGCTGGCGTCGTGGAAGGGTTCTTGAGGAGGGTGAGGCCCTCATCCCAAATGTCGTCCAATAGAGGCACTGCGAGGACCGTCTTCCTCTTGGCCTCGCGCCGCTGATAAAGGAAACCTTCCTTCTTCTTCTCCTCAGGGCAGAGTTGGAAAAGCTCGGATGCCCTGGCGATCATGGAGTGGAACGATCCAATCTCGTCGGGCGGAGAAGCCCTGGTGGGAGGCGACGACGGTACATCCTCGTCGTATACCTCGTCGTCCGTACCCGTCGCTGCCGTGTCAGTCCCCGTATCATCCCCTCGGGTGGACGGGGAGGAGGGCTGGAAGGGGCGCGACGGCTGAAAAGGAGGAGGAGGGTGGATCCTTCTTTTCTTGGTAGGGGGAACCCCAGAAGGTCCCGGTTCTGGGTCCCCCGACGGGAGAGGTTCCGTTGGCAACGGTAGTCTCGTCCTTATCTCTGAGCATAAGGACTGTATAGCCAACAAAATGGCCGCCGAGCTGTCTCGCGGCGCTGGCAGAGGGGAATCCAACGGGCGATCAGGGGCCCCGTCGGTACCCTCGACGATGTCGTCGTCACCTGCGTCGGGATCCATCCCGACGGGCCGGTCTTCTTCCACGCCGAGGCCGTGGCTTAAGACTTCGACCAGCTCCTTCTCCGAGGTTGAGGCCGAATCTACGACGACGCCCTGCCCCCCCTTTTTCTTCCCCACGGGGGATTTCACGGGGGTCCTATCGATGGGCACAAAAGAGGACTCCCTCCGAGGTGGCAGGGAGACTCTGAGCCCCGAGGTCGCCACCACTGGCGTAGCCTCCACAGGCTGAGCCAGGGCCGCCGCGACAGACTCGATAGAGGGCTTGGCCGGATGGATTAAGGCCTTCACCACCTTAGGTGCGCTCACCGCCTTATCCTTGAGGGGGGAGACAGTGCCTCGCTCCCCCTCCGCCCTCGAGCTCGACCGGGGCCTCTCTAGGAGCCTCGCCGGGTGCTCGGCCTTCCTCTTACCCGACCCAGAGCGTTGGCTCGTGGTTGATGGTGCCGGGGAGGGTGCGCCCAGCCTGGCGCCCGTAGAGCCCGACCGTTCGGCACTCCCGGTGCCAGCGGACTCGCGGTGCTTGGCCTTATGTTGGACCCCCATCGCCGGGGCGTCCTCAAAGGTCTTAGAAGACCGCTCGGATTTCTTCCTCTTCTTCTCGCCGGACAGGCTCTTCCCTTCCAGCCAGTTGGCGAGACGTTGATGGCGGTCCTTCATGGTCCGCTCCGACATGTTGCCGCAAAACGCACAGTCCTTCTCCACGTGCGTCTTGTCCTCATGCAGGCAGTAAAGACAAAAAGAGTGTTCGTCCTCCTTGAAGACGTTCTGCAGCTGGCATCCAGGGCAGACACTGAACAGCTTTCTGGGCGTCGAGCTTCCCTTCTCCTGGGCCATGACCGGGCCTGAGAAACTTCTGGAGTCCTCCAAAAGCGTAGCTCGACGAAATCTTCACCCTTGAGGGGCACAGACGAATCCGACACGGGTCCCCGTTGATCGGATGGAGAGTCGGTGGAGCTCGAGGCTCTTTTGACCGAAAAAATGAAGTTTTTGAGAAAAAACGTGAAAAAATAGCACTAACGCTCGAGAGCAATAGCACGAGGATCCCAACACATGAACGTGCGGTAAAAATCTGAAGATGGCTGCCAGAGGCGGTGCTTAGGTAGAGGGCAGTCATTGGCTGTGGTCAGTATGACGCAGAGACCAGTGATTGGTTATTACTACGAAAGACAGATCAGAAACGAAACTGATACTGTTTTTTTCTTTACCGAGGATTCCCAGCCTGACGACGGGGAATATTCATGAGCATGTGAATCCATGCCAGACCCCATGCTGGAGAAATATGCATGCTCACAAAGTGGCTTACCTCATTAGTCAGTTGCGCACATAGAAAATAATGTGCGCACAACAGCCAACCAGTTCCGCACATAGAAGAAAATAATTAGAGGGAACATTGCTCGGGGTGTGTGATTGTTCCCCGGTACCTCCGATCAGAGCGAGGGCGTTTGTTGTTGGTTAAGCCCACGCTCATTCTGCTCACGTGCAGTGTTTAGCTCTTGCCACGCCGAAGCCCCGTCACAAGTTTAATTGACTGTGGCTACTTCTAGATCCAAAGTCCTGTTTATTTTTGTAACAGCATAGGTATAGTGCGGTCCTCTTTAGCGCCGCTCGGCCCCTTCCCTCTCCTCATGGGTTTTGAGGGTTAGTTGTCCCTTTTCGGTGATCAGTAGCTTGCCACTACGTAACTTGGACATTAGATCGAGTAGAGCGATTGGCAAGAATGCTAGGAACAGTCAAGAATGTTTACTTACATGAGCAGTTGCGTATTTGTTTCACCTGTCCTCTGCCATGCTAGGAACAGTCAAGAATGTTTACTTACATGAGCAGTTGCGTATTTGTTTCACCTGTCCTCTGCCTCTATCCCGCTACAAGCCTCTTATTAGCCCCTTATCAGTTCAATCATACAGTGCTCACCCGCTCGATGGACTGTCGGTGTTCTTGCTTCTTTTCTTGCTCTCGCCTGCTCCAGTCTGTCCAGACTGCAGCAACTCAGCAGCAAAATAATTTGTTGTTGATTCTTAGAGTTCGATACACAGAGGACTCTAATTTGTGGTATTTAAATCCTCTCTAGTCAGCGATGATGGCGCTGTCCAAACTACCCCCGCGTACCTGATCGCCCAGCACTCAATTACACACCCCTGTAATGGAGGTTCTTTGTCCCCACTTATACCTTTTGATTAACTATACAAGTCAAGACATGTACGTGGGAGAATAAACTGTGTAGTTTTGCCACAGCTTATTTAAGTGAATTGACACAGACAGACCAGGTTCCAGAAATGTTGAGCTACAGTGTTTTTTCATTCATGCAGTCCTGTAATAACGTTAGCAGCGTAAGCAGCGTCTTACCGTCTCACACCCACCACGAGTGCTGGAAGGCCAGGGGAGGCTGCGATGGCCACACTGATGCAAAGCGGCAGGTCCCAGCAGGCTAAATCTACCGAAATCTACAGCAGCCCCAGCTGAGCCCTTCTGAACACTGTCGAACACTTTAGCATCCACTTTAGCTTTTAAAACACCAAAATGCTTCTCGGTAAATCTGTTAAAGGTGCAGAGGACAGCAGACACTGCAGAATTCTTTTGCATCCGATTTCGCCGTGCGGCATCAGAAACACGCTTTCTTTGGGAGCGCAATGTTATCATTACAAGTTAATCGTAGAGAGGGTCGGGTAGGGTTGCATGTACAGGTAAAGTGAATGAAGCTGTGGAGGATGCAAATGCTGATGCATGCTTACATTGGTTAGCGGGAAAGAAACTTGGCATGGAGCAGGGATCAGTGACAGGATAGCGTGCTTCATTGTTCATGTTTCGGTGTATTAAGCATTTTAATTGCAACAATTCCTGAAGTGATTCTACACCCCAATGGTTGCACCTCCACCAGTATCAGGTACGACACTTCGGCCCTGGCTGGACCGTAAAGTAAGCACCCTGACCAGTCGCCGGCTCACGCCCATTGGAATTATGTCCGCCACAACCTCCTCACTTGGGAGCTCATGTTGCGATTGTCCTGCCTCAATCTTTCACCCCCAGCACCAAGCGAGTCTCTCCCTCCGCAGTGACACATCCAGTCGTCTGCGGTCAAACCATCGCATCAATCATTCACTGTGTTGGACGGCCCAGCCCTAAAATGGCCGCTATCTGACCTCCTCGTACTACAAGCCACAACCATGTCCACATTATCATTGTCTCACAATATAAGGCTCACCATGTCAGGCTCTCTTCTTGACTCTGCCCTTATACTGCCGTGCAGCTTCTTTCCTGGGGTGCTCTCAGGGTGTAGCACTGATCCCACACCTCCTTAACAAGACTGCCACATTCGCACAACAGGGAGTACGAAACCCTGCCCCACAAATGCCAGTGATGTTTGTGAGACAAGGAAAGGAAAATAAGTATCAAGATCTTTGGAAACCATTTACAGATCTATATGGTGAATGTGTATCTGAGGATTAGTTGTTTCTATTGGATCCGACTATCTGATTTATTTATGTGTATCAGTTGAGGATTTCCCCGTTTGGTTTTTGTTCTGTTTTATGTAGTGTGTGGGGTCTTTGTGTCTTTGTAATGTTCTATGTTGTGTTATTTATTCTTATTTATTTATTTTTTAAATTAATTCTAATATTTTGGATTGGTATCTTATATTGCGATTGATATGAAATGAGTCTTGTATTATCAGAAATGTTTCAATTTTTATCCATGATTTGGACTTTGTTTTTGCTTCTGTACCTATGAAACACTGAGTGTTATGTTTGATACTCTGTTTGAACTTTTGGTAATTTATATTTTGTTTATTGAAAATCTTGAAAATAAATAATAATAAAAAAAAAAATTTAAAAATGCACCTGCTTATGTGCTTCACTAAGCACAACCATGCCCACGTACTACCTTTGCCAACGTTCAGTAGAAATTAAAGATTAGGCTCCTGGTTTGCTGCTGGATACTCAAAGTCTTCAGACCTCTACAGACTGTCACTTCAGGCTACATTTTATCCATTTGCATTGAAATATAACATCATCTACCATGCTGACACTGCCGAGAACTCATTACTCTGCGCTCATGTGAGCAATCCATCAGCGACCACCCTGCCTTTTGCTGATCTGGTTAAAATTGACGTGCCTCATGCCAGTGTATTGCCCTTTGCTGTCACCAATGATTCAGGGACCACCCTGCCTTTTGCTAATCTGGTTAAAATTGACGTGCCTCATGCCAGTGTATTGCCCTCTGCTACTACTAATGTTTCAGGGACCACCCTGACTTGTGATAATCTAGTTAAGGTTGACGTACCTCATGCCAGTGTATTGCCCTCTGCTATTACTAATGTTTTAGGGACCACCCTGACTTGTGATAATCTAGTTAAGGTTGACGTGCCTCATGCCAGTGTATTGTTCTCTGCTGTTACTAATGTTTCAGGGACCACCCTGCCTTGTGCAAATCTGGTTAAAATTAACGTGCTTCATGCCAGTGTATTGCCCTCTGCTGTTATCAATGTTTTAGGGGCCACTGGGGGCGTGGCTACGAGGGCCATGTAGGAGGACGTGATCTGGAGGAAGTCCCGAGATCCTGAAATGATCCGGGCGTAAAAGTGCGCAACTATGGGCCGACGACTGCTGAAAATACACATGTCGGTGTGTGAATGATTGGGCCACGCTTAGTGAACTTTTGGAAGGTGTAGGAAGAACGGCGGCAGAGATATGTGCGGAAAGGATAAGGAGCGCCGGAGACAAAAGACGACACAAAATGGCCGACCAAGGAAGGAGCAGGCCGCACGGTGATCGAGTGAAAGAGCCGTACTGGGTGCGCTGTTGTCATTTGTGCAGAACACAGGTCCTCTGGGTCATGTCGAATAGAACGGTGAGGCCGAAGCCGAAACAGCCCACCCTGGACGACTTTGCTAAGACGTCCCCTGGTCAAGACAATACCAAGAGCAAGGATAAGCCGCTTGCAGTCAGCATGACGACAACGGGCGCTAACCAAGAAGTCCTAGCTGTGATTGCAGACCTAAAGGCGGCCTGGGAATCTAAACTCGAATTAGCCATCACTGAACTGAAAACGGCACTGGACCTTAAGGTCGGAGAGGTGCAGGAGGATGTTAATCTACTCCGACAGGACGTCAGGGCCTTGGCGGAGCGCACGGAGTCCCTTGAGAAGGAAGTTAGCCCGAATACCGTGGATTGTGCCTCCCATAAGGCCGAATTGCATGCCCTGATACAGAGAGTGGGCAACTTGGAGAGCAGAGCGGAGGAGGCGGAAGGACGCGCCCGATGAAACAACATCCGCATCGTGGGCCTGCCGGAGGTATTGGAGGGCCACGATCCCACAGAGTTTATTGAGTCCATGCTACTGCAAGAGATACCCGGAGGAGCCCTATCTCAAGTATTTGCGGTGGAAAGGGCACATAGAGCTCTAACAAAGAGGCCACCGCCAGGAAACCCGCCTAGGCCGGTGATAGCCAAAATTCTTAATTACCGGGACCGGCAAAATTGAAAGTTATACATAAACACAAAACTTTGTTTTTTGAGACCCCGGAGGATGCCATGGGATGGCTCGATGCGCAGGGATGTCCCCAGGAGTCAGAGGTTCGGACGGAGAGAGAGCACGGAAGAGATAAGTAATGCACGAGGAAGTTGCCACAAGATGGCGCGGCACGGACCCGTGGGACTTGAATATAGTCATTTGCACAGCCTTCAGTAGAGAAGGTCAGACTATTGCACTAGATGTTATGAGCACTGTAATTATTATTGAAGTAATGGGAGCCTTACAAAGCGGATCTCTTTACCCCACAATAATCTTAGTTAAGTGGTCATTAGGGCGACTTCACCCTACTGAGCTCTGTGCATTGTTTGGTGCTTGCAGGGCTAGATGTGGGGTGCCTGAGTTCCGAGTACGGAGCTGGGCAGCAGTTGGGGTGTGTGGTGTTGGGGAAGGTACCGGTGGAGGGAGGGGAGGGAAGTTGGGAATTTGTTGTGTACATAGTTATGGATAGTTTGAGCTGGTACAAGAAGCTACAAGTAAAGATGGAGAGCGGTATCTGTATCACGTGGGCAAGGGGGATTCGCTACACGGAAGGCAAGAAGACACTCAGGAGCCATGGGGGACCTTAAGATCGTAACATGGAATGTCAGGGGACTCAACAGTTACTTAAAGAGAAACAAAGTCATGATGTACTTGAAAAGACAGAAGATTGATATTGCGTTGTTACAGGAAACACATTTGACCCGGCAAAAACTGGAACTGGTGGGGAAGAAGTGGAGAGGTACTGTAGTAGGCTCTCCGTATTCTGCCTACGCTAGGGGAGTGCTGGTCTGGGTGGCACTGCACGTTCCGCTCCAACTTTACACAAGAAGTGGTGGACACGGAGGGGAGGTTGGTCATATTAAAGGCTTTGGTGGAGAATAGAGAGGTGTGCATTATAAATACGTATGCCCCCAACCAAAATACTGCGGCATATTTTAGAACCCTGTGTACTCATCTGGGCGCGTGTATGGGAGGAGCGGTTATCTGGGGAGGGGATTTCAACTGCGTGCTCAACCCAAAGGCAGACAGATCTGATGATAAGATTGACAGGCCCACCCCAGCAGCCAGGGTATTGCGGACATTACTAGACGACTTTGGGTTGGCAGATGTTTGGAGGCTGAAACACCCTAATGAAACACAGTACTCGCATTACTCAGCTCCGCAGCAACTGCACACGAGACTCGATTACTTTTTTGCCACGCCAGATGTGGTGATAGAGACCACCCAAATAGACTATAGAGCGAGGGCCCTTTCGGACCACTCGTCTCTGGTTCTGAGTTGGCAGTACTGCCGCCCCACGGCGCGGATACCGATTTGGCGCCTCCGGGTGGAGGCGCTCCGGGACCCGGTCTTCAGGGAAGATATCAGGGATGCGATCACACAGTACTTTGAGGTAAACACAGGCAGCGTGGACTCAGCGTGCACGCTCTGGTAAGCCTTTAAGGTGGTATTGCGGGGTGCTGCTATTGCTAAATCAAAAGGCCTACAGGGTGGGGTCCTAACCGAGCTAGAGGAAGCGGAAGAGAAACTGGAACGGGAAAGCAACAGGACGGGAGGGGATGCAGAACTTGTACTCGAACTACAGCAGAGGTGTGCAGAGCTTTGGGAAAGGCTCTGCAACCTTAACTATAAGAAGTATGTTGAGAGGAAACATGCAGGTGGGGATAAAACTGACCGCTTGATGGCGTGGTTATATAAGAGCGAAACCCCCAGGCACCCGATTAGGACAATAACTAGAGAAGACGGGGAGGTGGTTGACACCCAAGAGGGAGTCAACGAGGCATTCTTAGACTATTATAGGACATTATATGAGGACAGAAGAGGGGACAATCGAGAGGAGATTAGAGAAACTCTAAAAGACATGGAACTACCTAAGATTAGTGCTGAAGAAAGGGAGGAGCTGGACGCACCGATTACCTTAGAGGAATTGGAGGAGGTGGTGAAGCAGCTACCCACCTGTAAGACCCCGGGCACGGACGGATTCCCTGGCGAGTTTTATAAAACATATAGAGAGGAAGTACTCCCCCCTATGCTAGAGATGCTCAATGAGTCTTTTGAGATGGGCCGGCTGCCGGAATCGCTTAGAGAAGCGTTAATTGTGCCGCTTCCTAAGCCCAACAAGCCAGGGCATAGCTGCGACTCCTATAGGCCTTTGTCAATGTTGAACCAGGATAGCAAGATATTGACGGCGGTCCTGGCCAATAGGCTGCATAGAGTTATTAGCCAACTGATACACCCGGACCAGTCAGGTTATGTCCCCAGCAGAAATATAACCCACAACCATAGGCGACTCCACCGGGTGATTGAAGAGGGAAACAGGAGCGAGGGGGAAATGGCGGTGGTGTCCCTAGATGCAGTCAAAGCTTTTGACTCAGTGAGGTGGCCATGGTTGCTGGAGGCCCTGAAAGAATACGGGATGGGGCCGGGCTAAATTAGGTGGGCAAAATTACTATACAGTGAACCACTGGCCAGGGTGCGCACAGGATCGGTGATATCTGAGAGATGGCAACTCAGTAGGGGCACCAGACAAGGGTGCTCCTGGTCCCCGATGTTATACATTCTAGCCCTGGAGCCCCTGGCAGTGTACCTCAGACAACAATATGACATGGTTGGTATTGAGGTAGGGGGAGAGAAACATTAATATCCTTGTATGCTGACAATTTACTACTATACTTGAAATATCCGGAGGAAAATCTTCAATATATTTGTAGCATCAAGTCATCCTTTCATCACGGGACTCCACGCGAGCCTCTCGTGATGAAAGGGTGAATGGAATGCAATGACGGCATGCGGAACGGAGCTTCAAACAGAGGTTTCCGTTACTGCCTCAGCTGGTGGGGCCTGTCCGCATACACTAACAGTTGATAAATAAATATCATTAATTATACCAGCTGTCTCCTTGCTTACCTCGACCACTTCAAGTGGCGACGAGGATCAAGTCAGGCCCCACCGCCCCAATTCACGCCAGCGCTGCTGCCAGCTGCATAAATTGCTATTCCACACGGAGCTTCAAAAATATTTATACGAGCGTGGAGCAGGCCTCGCAGCCGCATCTGAGGCTGTGGCTGGGCCGCTCCGCTCCAACTAGTCTTACTCTCAATTTCAATCATCATCTACACTTATTAGCAGATCTCCACTTCCGCCATGTCTTTCAACAGTGTGCCACCACCGATGTTTTTTTTGTCAGATGTTGGTGAACCAGTCATTCCATGGAAAAGGTGGATAAAATCATTCGAACATTATGCCGGTGTTGTATGTGGTCAAAATTGTAGCGTAGAAAGAAGGAAATCTCTGTTGATGCACTGTCTGGGCCCAGCAGGGCAGGAGAAATTTGAAGATTTGCCAGATCTGCTTTCTGATGAAGATATTGACCTCAATGAGTATGAACGTTCAGTGAAGAAGATGGGAAAACACTATGAAAAAAAATTGAGTACCATTTTGGAACGGTACAAGTTTGGCAAAAGGACTCAAGGAGAAAGTGAAAGTGTAGAACAATATATTACAAATTTAAGGAAATTAGCTAAAACATGCAATTTCAATACCCAATTAGATGAGAGATTGAGAGATCAATTCATGTTGGAATGTAGGAGTAGTAAAGTAAGAGAGAGATTATGGGCTGAAGATAATCCCAATCTAGACACAGTTTTGCGTGTAGCCAAGGAAGTAGAGCACACTGAGAAATGTGTCAAGGAATTAGAGAGCAGAATGCAACTTACTGAAATTAAACATGAAACTTCGAGAGATAAAGTCAATATGCCCACTACATCCAAGAATAATGAGTCTATAGCTCATGTGACAGAAAATGTCAATAGAAGATACAAGTCTGAAAGGAATAGCAGATTACCTTACAATGATGATAAAAGAAAAAAATCAAGCCCTAGGGTCAACAATGGTGATGTAAAAAGGAAGAGTCCACGCAGACGAGGAGATGACTCTAGAAGGAAGAATACCGGGAGATGTTTCAGATGTGATAGCACAGACCATTGGGCGGACAACCCAGAATGTCCTGCTCTGAAGATCATATGTGGAAAATGTAAGGGTAAAGGACATTATGCCAGATGTTGCAGGATGCAGAACATCTCTACTAATTGGATAGGAGATGATGGGTGTAGTGATGAAGATGGAGAAGAATGTGTGTTTGTTATAACAGATGAAGAAAATGAGCAAGAAATGGAAAGCCCCAGAGCCACAGTGTGTATTGATGGAACCGACATGCAAATGATGATTGATTCAGGGGCCAAGTATACCCTATTACCACAGAGTCTGTGGGACAAGAAGAAACACAAATACTTGCATGAACCAGATATAAAACCCAGAGCATATGGAGGAGTTAAGATAGATGTCATTGGATGGTTCTGGGGAGCACTCACATTCAAGGAAAGGAAGGCCAATGGAAAAATATACATAACCAAAGGGGGGAGAACACCTTTATTGAGCTGGACTCACCAGAGCAAACTCAAGGTAAAATTAGATGCTGCATCTGATGAGTCAGTATACTCAGTTGAAAGTGGTTTTGGGAGAATCCAAGAAATCAAAGAGACCACTAGTAATGTTGACATGATAAAGGAAGTTTTCAGGAAAGAGATTGGATGCCTGCGTGGATTTGTCCATAAGATCAATATGAAGCCAGGACATACTCCGGTGGCGCAGAAGTTGCGCAACATTCCACTTGCTATGAGAGAAGAGGTAAGAAAGGAGATCAAATTATTGGAGGATCAGAAGATTATTGAAAGAATAGACGCCAGTGAGTGGGTTTCACCTTTAGTAGTGTTAAGAAAAAAATCTGGAAAACTGAGAATATGTGTGGACATGAGAGAATTATATAAAAGTGTAATTCCAGACAGACATCCACTCCCTAATATACAAGAGATCGTGTCCACCATTGGGCCTTCGAAATATTTTTCTACCCTTGATCTAACATCGGCTTATCATCAAGTTAAGTTGCATAAAGAATCTAAAAAGATGACAGCATTCATGACACCAGATGGATTATACCAATACAGAAGAATGCCTTTTGGGCTGGTGTCAGCTGCTTCAGTATTCCAAAGAATTATGCACAAAATGTTTGAAGATGATGAAGGAATCATTTGTTTCCAAGATGACATCTTAGTACATGCCAATGATCAAAAAGTACATGATGAAAGGTTACGATGTGTTTATAAAAAATTATATGAGGCAGGAATGACTCTCAGTAGAGACAAATGTAACATCAATCGCAGTGAGATTGAATATCTGGGACATACCATTTCTGCTGGAGGCATAAGACCGAAGAAACAACTAGCTGATGCCATAGTGAACATGCCGAGACCCAAAACAAAGGAAGAAGTACGTACATTCATTGGGATGGCAGAGTATTATTCGAAATTTATAAAGGGTTTTGCTTTGCATACAGTTCCACTCCGTGAATTGTTAAAAAAGAAGACATTTGAATGGGATGTAGAATGTGAAGAAGAATTTGAAAATATCAAGTCGGAATTGAACAAGGCACCATCGTTAAAGAATTTCAAGAGTGGTAATAAGACTATAATTACAACAGATGCTAGCAACTTGGGTTTAGGTGCTGTCGTCACCCAGGAAGTTGATGGGAAAGAAGTCTTAATTGCTTTTGCATCAAGGTTGTTAAAAGGTGCATAAAAGTCATACGCTGCGATAGAGAAGGAAATTTTGGCAATCAAGTGGGCAACAGAGAAATTCAGGAATTTTATCTGGGGAGTGGAGGTAGAAATTCGCACTGACCATAAACCGTTAATACATGTTATTATGAATAAAGGATTGGATAATGTGTCAAACAGAATCAAGAGATGGGTCATACTTTTACAAGAATATAACTGTAATGTACGATACGTGCCAGGAGTGAAAAATCGTGCTGCTGACTGTCTATCACGTCTCACTAACAACTCTGAGACAGACAATGAAAGTGAAGTTAATTCAGAGGTCATCTTGAATATTGAAACGCTGTCCATATCAAAAACAGAATGGGAAGAGGCAGAGAATCAAGATGAAGATATGGGTCGTTTGAGACAAATTATTCAAAGCAGTGAGAACCTTAGGAAGAATAAGTTTGAAGAATGTAATCTCATGGAATATTGGAGAGTTGCAGATGAACTCAATGTGATGAATAACAGAGTTATGAGAGGAGATCGAATAATTCCACCTGTGAATCTACGACAAAAGATCGTTGAATTGGGTCATGAAGGACATCAAGGAATAGTGAAGACCAAACAGAGAATACGTGATGATTATTGGTGGCCAGGATGCGATTTGCAGATCGAGAGAACCATCAGAGAATGTATCCTTTGTAATGAGAGTGACAGAGTGTGTGTGGGTGCAAAATACCCAATGGTGATAACGAGCATTCCAGGAAAAGTCTGGGATGAAGTAGGCATGGATATACTAGGGCCTATTTATTGTGAGGGTAAGCAGAAATTTTGTTTAGTGGTCATTGATCTGTTGACCAGATGGGTAGAAGTTTCAATTAAACCTAACATGAATGCAAGGATGATTATAGATTTCATGTCAGAAATATGTGCTAGAGAAGGTTTCCCGAGAAGCATATTAACGGACAATGGTGTCCAATTTAGATCGAAAGAAATGGAAAAGTTCTGTACTGAGAATTCTATTGTGCATAAAAGGAGTGCAATATACCACCCGCAAACGAATGGAGTAGTTGAGAGATTCAACAAAATACTCAAGGACGCCATTCGTTGGGCCTGGGCAAATAATCTTAACTGGGAAGAAGCGGTAAAAGGAAAAATAATTGCTCATCGCTTCACGCCTCATAGTACTACTGGTTTATCACCTTTTGAGTTGAGTAGAGGACGTAGAGCAAACACCAAATTGACTCCATCCTGGTTGGGGAGGGAGACTGTTGTTAGGAAAGACTTTGGAGAGGTAGTGGAGAACATTAGGAACAGACAGATAAGGAACAAAATAGCTCATGACAGTCATGTGAAAAAGGATAAAGGTAATGAAAGCCCTAAAGTAGGAAGTCTGGTGAGAATTAAACTACCTCCAGTGATGAGAGATGGACCTTGCAAATGGTCCAAGCCAGTGAGTGTGATTGAAGTGTACAAACATGCAGTGAGAGTACAAGATGGAAGAGTCTGGAATATGGAGAGGGTATGTGTGATGAAACCATGCAAAAATGTGATAACGAATGAGCCGATACACGGAGGACAAGCAAGTTGTAGTGGGAATGAGAATGTGGAAGAGAATGATAGGCAGGTGAGATTTATGTCGGATTGCATTAGGGAACGTGTAGGAAATACATCTAATAGGAATGCAATGTCGAAATTCTCCTTGCCAAGAATAAAATCAGATCTTTCGCGAGTGTCAAGAACAGGAAGAATAATCCGCAGACCGGATCATTTGGAAGACTTTATTTGAGGATACAGAAGAACTTTCATCAGACTGTTTTAAGTGACGTGGTTAAGGAAGGGAGATGTGTAGCATCAAGTCATCCTTTCATCACGGGACTCCACGCGAGCCTCTCGTGATGAAAGGGTGAATGGAATGCAATGACGGCATGCGGAACGGAGCTTCAAACAGAGGTTTCCGTTACTGCCTCAGCTGGTGGGGCCTGTCCGCATACACTAACAGTTGATAAATAAATATCATTAATTATACCAGCTGTCTCCTTGCTTACCTCGACCACTTCAATATTCTAGAGGTTATGGAAAGGTATGCAGAACTGTACGGCATAGCGGTGAACCCCCAAAAATCGAGCATGTTCCCATTGGGTAGCTACAGAGGAGCCCCTCTGGAGCGGTTGCCGGTGTTGTCCGTATCATGGCCGGTTGATTCCTTCCGCTACCTCGGAATAGATATGTACCATACGGTGGAGGAGGAGCACTTGCATAATACTGAGGTGGCTGTGGGAAAAATCCGAACAAGTATGAAGTTTTGGGAGAAGTTGCCGCTGGCGATGATGGGACGGGGGGCGATGCTCAAAATGGTGGTCCTGCCCAGGCTGTTACATTTCTTCAGTAATATACCATACTTGATACCCAAAAAGTTTTTTGTCAAACTGAATAGCATGTGCAGAGACTTCCTATGGCATGGCACTCGCAATAGAGTGGCGCTATGGAAGCTGCAGAACTTCCATGATAGAGGGGGCATTAAGCTGCCAAATTTTGAGGCCTATTATGTAGCTGGTCAGTTGCAATATGTAACCAAATGGCTTTCTGATGAGTTAACTCCTGAATTTAGGCTGTTTGGACAGGACTGCACTCCGTTTTACTTAAAGGAGATTATCTGGGTGCCTAGACTTGAAATGAAAGAACGCCCGGGTATGATGTTGCTTGGGTGGAAGATGTGGCGCAGAGTATGCCGACTGATGGAGAACCCGTACCCGTGTTCCCCACAAGTGCCGCTAGTCGCCTTGGCTGTGGGAGACAGCCAACTCAGAATGATAATCAGGACCTATTGGGAATCGGTCGGGCTGGTTACATTGGGAGATGTATGGCAATAGGGGATCTTTAAGGGTTTCGAAGAACTGGGAGAAGAGGCAGGCTTGCACAGAGGCCAATATGTCACGTATCTTAGGCTAGTGCAGATTATTCGTAAAACCTGGCCAGAGACTGTACTGGCGGAGGAGCCAGACGTCATAATGGGAACAATATATGACATATCAGAAGGAGGGCACAAGATCTCTAGATTGTATGAGATGGTGATGACCCGGGTGGGGAAGGATTTGACTCATTTGAGGCTGGACTGGGAAGCGGAGGTGGGGGCACAGATGACCGATGGGATGTGGGAGCGTGCTATGGGATACCACAAGAAGGTGTCCAGAAACGCCAGATTGCAGCAGATACGGTTATACATAACGCATAGAGCCTATATGACCCCAAAGAGAATATCTAAGTTTGTAAACGCAGGAAGACAAGCATGCCCAAAATGCGATGAAGAAGATGCTGATATGACACACATGTTCTGGTCTTGCCCAGTGATTGAAGGTTTTTGGGGGGAGGTGGCACAAAAACTAGCAGATAAAGGGGTCACGCTCAACATAGATACGGCCTGGGCCTGCCTGTTGGGAGGGTTTCCCAGACCACGGAATACTAAACATGTTGGGAAATTGAGGGACCTGGCATATGTGCTTGCAAAAAGAAGGATTGCCATGGGCTGGAAGCCGTGCCACAGGCCACGGGTTGAGGTATGGTGGCGGGATTTGCAAAAATGGGCGGAGGCTGAAACGGTAGTATGGCAGGAGGCATGTAGCAAGTGCGGGGAAGAAGAAGTGGGTAACCTGATGGCATGGAGAGTGTTAATAACAGGACTGTTTGGCGCAATAATGGATTCTGCAGCTTCGGAAGGAAGCGATACCCGGCCACACGCAGCAGATACAGAACGAGAAACGCAAACAAGCTCTTGAGGGGGGAGGGATTTGGGAGCAGTAATGTGCATTAATTGATGTTCACGAGTCTGTTGTAAATAATGCTGCAAGTTTGGTTTGTATTGTTTATTTGTTTTCAAAATAATAAAAGCTTTAAAAAAAAAATGTTTTAGGGGCCACGCTGCCTTTTGCTAGCCTGGTTAAAGTGAACGTGCCTCATGCCAGTGTATTGCCTTCTACTGTTACCAATGTCTCAGGGACCACCCCACATTTTGCAAGCAAAAACGCTTCCCAGGCTAGTTTAGCGTTGTCAGCCCATGATATCAACAACCTAATAGCTTGCTCGAGCCACAAGACCTGAAACACTAGCCATCATTCCTCCACAACTATAGTCACTAAGGGCTCGACTGATGCATCTTCCCCCACAGTAGAGCTCAAAGGAGCATTAATTAACTCTAGATCTCTACCTGCACACACACTCGATATCCATGACCTCATCTTAACTAACCACCTAGATATCCTGGCCATCACAGAAACCTGGCTACACTCTGCAGCGGGACCCACGCTATCCCTGGCAATCCCAGAAAGTTATAGTATCTACAGGAAAGACAGACTTACCTCTAAAGGGGGCAGGTTAGCATTCATAGCAAAGGAAACGCTAGCCATTCATGAAATAAGAAACCAAGTCATCCAATCGGGGGAACTACTGTCCATAAAATTAACCCTCTCTCACACAGTCACACTGAACCTACACCTTATCTACAGGCCACCAGGGACTGTTCTCTTTTGAGAAAGACATAGGCATAGCTCTCAACTCACACGCTGTTGGCGGGTGTCACCCGCCTTGTAAAAGGCTGACTCGCCCGCCAAGCCTCCAGCACTCCCATTCATTTCAATGGGCGTCTCACCCGCCAAAAACAAAATCGGGTGATTTCACCCGCCTTTGCAACACAAATGGTTGAGAGGTATGCATAGGGCCTCATTACGAGTCCTCCGGTCCGGAATGCCGTGATTCTGTGACAACGGTGATACAGTTTCCGCGTCCGCAAGGTTGCGGAAAGAGCGGCCAATTACGGCCTGTCGGTCGCGCGCACCACACCGACGCGGAAACAGTGTCACCGTCACCACGTAAACACCCATGGAAATGGTCATACCGCCCCCAAAAGCAGTGTAAAAACCGTGTCCGCCGCTGTCCTCACGGACACAGAAGCGGAAATACCATGACCGCGAAAACCGGAGAGAGAGAGGCGGCCATTATATAAACCACAATCCACTGCCATCCAGAGTCAGCACAGGCCAAATCACCACTCTGAGAAGGCAAGAGGACCACCACCATGGCAGCCAGGATCCCTGCACAGAGACAGCGGAAACAGAGCTTCAGCGAGGCAGAGCGGACTGTACTAGTCGACCACATTGTGCAGCATGCCGAAATGCTGTTCAGCGCTGACCAACGCCGTGCAACCCAGCAGCGTAAAAGGGAGGTGTGGGCAGAAGGTGCACGCAAGTGCACAGCTATGGGTGTCACAACACGCAGCATGAAGGACTGCCACAAGAGGTGGGACGACCTCAGACTGAGGGTGCAAAACCTAATTGCTGCACACCGGCAGCGCAGCAGTGGCACAGGTGGAGGGCCTGCTTCACCACTAAGAAGGTAGACATGGGAGGAGCGCTGCAGCAGTGCCCTCCACCTTATGGCAATACATGGAATTGGCGATGCAGAGGCAGGATTGAGCCCACCTGCAGATGCTGGTAAGTGCACACATTACAATGCCATGAGTACTTGTTGAGCCCAGGAGTGACCCAAAGTAGTCATTCACACACTCCCCCCCCAGTCAGTGCCCCAAAGTACCCATTCACAACCCCCCCCAGTCAGTGCAGGAGTGCCCCAAAGGACCCATTCACAACCCCCCCACCGCAGTCAGTGCAGGAGTGCCCCAAAAGGACCTATTCACAACCCCACCCCACCCAGTCAGTGAAGGAGTGCCCCAAAGTACCCATTCACAACCCCACCCAGTCAGTGCAGAAGTGCCCCAAAGGACCCATTCATGACCCAGACGATAAGCAACACCCCCACAATACATGGTCATCAACAGTCCTATGCGTGTAAATGCCAATGCTCACTTATCAACTTGTCTGATGCATGTGATGGACCCATCAGGTACCAGCACACAACTAATAGCATGCCCTCTGTGTCCCCACAGACATTTCAAGTGACAGCGACAACACCCAACAGGCGAGGCAACGTGCACCTGCACGTGGGCAACCCAGCACCCCTACCCAGGAGGACGACGTAAGCTGCTCTGCAACTCAGCCACCAGCTACATCTGGCACTGATGTACCAGCCAACACCACCATCCCCATGCTGCCTGCTGCCATACAAATGCCACGCCCACCCATCATGCCCACAGATCCCATCCCTGAGAACATCTGCACTGCGGAGGAGGCTGCAGGCAGTGACAACAGTGCCCCAGCCCTGCAGGCTGATGTAGGGCCACAGGGGGAGGTGCCCAACCTGGATGACCTATCATCCCTCCAAGACCTCCAGTTCAGCACCCCCATCACTGCATAGTCCTATGGGGTCCCCAACCGCCTCCATGGCTGAGCTGAATTCCTGTATGCAGCGGATGGAGGATCAGCAAGCCACCCTTAGCCAGCTAGTTGAAAGGCAGCTGGAGGAGTCCAGGCTGCAGCGGGAGGAGGCCAGGCTGCAGAGGGAGAGTTATAGTACATCTGTGCGTCGGATCTCCAGGGCCATTGGACTGTTTACCACCACCATTGTGACCTTGGCACGCCATGTCCGGGAGGGCAACAACAACACATCCACCATAGCGGAGTCCATGTTACTTACCCAGCAGGCGTATCTGGGATTTATGCCAACAATGACAGCAACAGTCCCGTCCACAAGCACCACCCCATCTAGCTCCACCACTGCCAGCCCACGGAGGCGCTCAAGTCGCCTGACAGGGCCCTCAGGCAAGGATGTCCATGTGCAGAAGCAAATAATGACATGTGTGTTTGGCAGTGCAGGAGACACACATGGACAAAAATGGTGTAAGGGGGTGGGTACGTTTGGGTGATGGGGGAGGTCCATTAGAGGGTTAGTAATATGGGGCCTGGTTGGGGGTGGGTACGTTTGGGTGGTGGGGGAGGTCCATTAGGGGATTAGTATTTTGGGGCCTGGTTGGGGGTGGGTATGTTTGGGGGGTGGGTATGTTTGGGTGGTGGGTGGGCACGGGTGTAAAGCTTCCCTACCCAATGCACCTTCTTCCCTGTTTTGTTTAAAATATATCATCTTTGAGAAAATCATTAATGAGTAGACATCCATCATTTCATTTGCAGTCAATTCATTTATTAACTTAAATCATCATATCCATGCAATGCTGTCAATGTGCAGTCTCTCAAAAGTAAATGCGAATGAGTGTATCCCATGATCGTTGGCCATCTTGTGCACCCTCGGGAGGAGGTGGAGCCATCTCATCCCCATCCCCATCTTCATCACCATCATCATCCTCTGTGTCTGGGGACAAAGAATGTTCCTGCGCATGCACAGATTGTGCAGCATGGCACACACAAGTGTAATTTTACCTGTCTTCACTGGGCTGTAGAGCAGTGATCCGCCAGATCTGCTCAAGCAGCAGAACCTGGCCTTCAGTAGGCCAAATGTCCTCTCAATCATGCCACGTGTGCAGATTGTGCCCTGTTGTACGCCTCCTCATGTCTGTTTCTTGGCCTCTACAGGCGTCATCAGCCATGGCGTGAGTGCATATCCAGCATCACCTACATGGGATGTAAATGTGGGGGACATGTCAGTGTTTGTGGTGTCATGTCTTGATCAGATGCAGTGCAATCTTTTGTAATCATTCAGTCATCCATATGTGCCAAGCAGTGGTTGGACCGGTGGGTGATTACCATTCCTGGGTCATTGTTGTCGACGTTGGCATTTGGACATTGACCAACGAAATTGCTGTGCATATGTAGTTGCCCTTGCGGACAATAGTGGTTGGTAAGTAGGGCACTGTGCAGTGATGTACACATATGGCACAGTCAATCAATTGACTGTGATGATGTGTTCGATGCAGGATGTCTCATGTGCAGGCATCATGTGCATTCGGGGGGCAGTGGTGCATAGTGTGGGTGGATGTATTGAGTGGCTCCAATTGTATGGGCTTGTGGTAGTATTGGTTGTGTGTCTCATATTGCAGGGTTTGTACGGGCACACTGTGGCAACATGTCATGTGTAGCTTTGTGATGTGTGGGTTGTGCTGACTGTCCATTACATGGGCGGGTGGGGGTGATGCATGTGCAGTCGTAGCAGCCCACTCACATAGGTCATTGCCCTCGGCACACACACCCCTTCCACAGGGCCCGTGCATTGGCAGTTGTACTCACCCAATTGCCATGTGCTTTGTCCAGCGTAGCGTTTCATGTACCGTGGCAATGTCGAATTCGGCAGGACCATTGAGTCATGTGTTGAGCCCGGGAAAAATGTGATTTAACAATGTGTTATCACTTGTCCAGCATCACATACCATCTGTACATTCAGTGAGTGGTACAGTTTCCTATTGCGGTACACCATACACCATCTCGATTGCACATGGTACTGTCAGCTCTATGTGGGTGCAGTGTACTGCACCTATGCAATTTGGCATGGCCGCAATGGCATGGAAGGCCAACTTGGTGGCAATGACCTGGGTAAGGGAACGGGGTAGGGAGATGTGTTCCGACACATGGCGCAACAGGGCATCCAGTACCTGTACCAATATTTTTGAAAAACAGGGTTGTGAGAGCCCGTGCAGCTCACCAACTGCGTGCTGGTTCCGGTGCCAAGAAAATGCAGTACCAACACCACCTTCAGGAGGGGGGGAGGTGGCGGTGGAAATGCCAATGTGGCTGCTGATGTCGTCATCTATCATGGTGGTGATGTACATGATTGTTGGATGGTCCAGCCGGTATAATGTGTGGATCTGTCCTGGGGTCAGATTCCAGGGTGAGGCCCTTATGCGGGGTATTGCAGGCTGCCTGCGGGGTCGTGCCAGCTGCACAACTGGGTTTGGCAAGGGTACAGGGTTTGCTAACTGCCGCCTGCGCCTGCGCCTCCTCCGCCTCCGCCTCATCCTCCTCTGCACCATTACTGCCACCCGGTGCAGTGCTGCCTGTTGGTTCAATAGCCCCAGTCCCAATGCTGCTAGAGCTGCTGCCTGCATAGTTGTGTTTGGAGTTGGCCTGGGTGTGGGCCTTTTGTAGGCTCCCAGTGGCCTGCTGGGTCCAGCTGGGCTCATTTGGTGCACCTGTGGCCTGATTCAGCTCATCAGGCACTGTTTAACGTCATGTTCGCGGTGGCGGCGATACCGCCACTGTGTTCACGGTTTTTACGCAAATTTTGTGGCTGTGTTTCCATGTCCGTGATACTTGTAATGCGCACAGTGTTACGTATTGCTGGTAACTGGGGGGGGTTTCCCTGCCGGCAAAGTTTACAGGTGCCTTAACTCCGCGGTGGCAGTTTATGGTGGTGCTATTTCTGGATTCGTAGGTTAGAATTTGGTGATCGCGGAAACGGTGCCGGTATGGTTATACCGGCAACGTTAAGTCTGGACTCATAATGAGGCCTATAGTATCCCTCCTGTCCTTAGAAACAAAACCTCTATCCAGAACTGCTATCCTTGGTGATTTCAACCCTGGCCTCAACTACCCGTCGGACTCCCATGCTCTGTCCTTAGCCAAGTCCATAAGCGCCCTGGGTTTCAATCACTGCATCTGCAAACCCACACATACCAAACGTCGGACACTAGACAGGCTTGCGGAATGTAACAACAATATCAAGATATTAACCAACCTTCCATGCCCTTGGTCAGATTATAACGTTATCTCTTTTGCCATCCCTGTGCACAACCCTCGGATACAAGCTCACCTAATTCACCCAGCCTCTCTAACTAGAAAGACCCATAACATTTACCACGCCACTATCCTCCCTCTATTGGAGCCTCTCACCACACCCCAACTCCTCTCCCATGACGCCAAAGACATGGTTAATCTCTAATTCCATACCCTCCTCCAAGCCATTGACAAAATTGCTCCACTGTGCGAGCATAAGCCCAAACCACAAGCTCATGTAAACACCTGGTTTACTTCCAACCTGAAAACCATGCGCTCCACAAAGCGAGCGGCTGAAACATCTTATCCAAATCATACAAACTAGCCATTTGCAAAGCAAAAAATGATTCCTACAACAATAGAATTCATAACGCTAAATGAAGCTCTAGAGAGCTTTTTGCCATGATATGATATGATATGATATTTTATTTATATCGCACTCATACACAGGTGTTTCAGAGCGCGACAAGGCAAGGGAGGGGGAACATGGAGAACGAAACAATGATCTTACTAGGCCCAGTGACATTGAGAACGTGCAAGTGCATGGGGGAGGGGGAGTGGTAAAGTCCATGGAGGGCAGGGAGAAAGTGGAAAGTGCAGAGCAAAGGAGAAACAGGATAAATAATAATTAAAAATAAATAAATAATACAATCAGCACAAAGTGGTGGTGCAGCCAAGTGGCAAGTGCTAGGTTTGAGGCAGCAGATCAGCTGGGTCTGATAAGTGCAGGAGGGAAAACAAGGGGGGGCTGTATAGGTACAGATACAAACCACAGTGCAAGAGGTGGCCCGGAGGCAGTGCGGTATGGTGGCAGGGTGAACTGGGACCAGAGACAGAGGGTGTCCCAATGCAAGGTGCCAAGAGAGCAGATCAGCAGGGAAGAAAGGGGGGCAAAGGCAGAAGCAAAGAAGAAGGTCTTCAGGTGCTTCCGGAACCGGAGATGGTTTCCCTCAAGTTTTAGAGTGGCAGGGAGGCTGTTCCAGAGGGAGGCCCCAGCCGAAGACAGAGATCTACCCCCAGCTCGTTTCTTTGAAAAACGACTGACCCTGAGGGAGTGAGAGGAGGAGGAGCGAAGAGCTCGAGAGGGGAGGTATTTACAGAGGAATAGCTTAAGATATTTTGGACCCAGGCCCCAGAAAGCCTTGTGGACAATGCAGAGGGGTTTAAATTTAATCCTTGCATCCACTGGGAGCCAATGGAGAGATTTCAGAGCTGGAGAGATACGATCCCAGGGCTTGAGGCCAAGGACAAGTCTTGCAGTCCTGTTCTGGATTAGTTGCAGAGGGCCGAGAGAAGAGGCAGGTAGATTTAGAAAGAGGCTGTTACAATAATCCAACCTGGAGAGAACCAGAGCTTGGGAGACAGTGAGCTTCTGAGGGAAAGAGAGGAAAGGTAGAGTACCTCTGAGAAGGTGCAGTAGGAAGTTTGACTTTTTAGAGACCTCAGAGATGTGGGCAGAGAAGGAAAGTGTAGAATTAAAGATGACCCCAAGGTTCTTATCCTCGCAGGTGGGGGTAGGAGGAGGGCCAAGGGAGGCTGGTCAGAGAGTGAGGGGGAAGGATGGAGAAGGTGTCTCGATGAGGAGGATTTCAATCTTGCTAGCGTTCAGACACAGATTGTTGGCAGAACACCAATCTTGAATGGCAGTAAGGCAATCAGAGATGAGGGAAGGAGAGGAGGTGGCCGAGGGTAGCCTGAAGATGAGTTGAGTATCATCAGCGTAGCACTGGAAATTTGAACAGAAAATGGCAATGCAGTGGGCGAGAGTTGCCAAGTATAGGTCGAAAAGCCAGGGTGAGAGGTTAGATCCCTGGGGAACACCACATGTAGAGAGGGAGATAGATGATAGGAAGGACCCAAGTTTGACCTGGGAGATTCGGTCAGAGAGGAAAGAGGTCAGCCAGAGCCTGATCAGTGATCGCGAGGTTATCATGGAGACGGTTGAGCAGGATGGTATGGTTGACCGTGTCAAAGGTAGATGAGAGATCGAGTAGGATGAGGACAGAGGGAATGTTAGTGTCAAGGTTGGAGAGCAGATCCTCACGGATGTTCAGGAGAGCAGTTTCCGTGCTTCTGGCAGCTCTGAAGCCAGATTGGTAGTCATGGAGACAGCCAACCGTGTCAGAATGAAGGTTGAGCTGAGAGATGCCAGTTTTTCCAGGAGTTTGCCCAGAAAGGGAGCAATGGAAATTGGGCGATAGTTAGCCAGACAGGTAGGATCAGCTGTGGGTTTCTTGAAAAGAGGACGCACAAGGGAGTGCTTCAGAGGGGAGTGGAAGGATCCAGAGGCAAAAGAGTGGTTGCAAAAGTCAGGAAGGGCTGAAGCAAGGGTGTCAATGTGGTCCTTGATGGTTTTAGAGGAACAGGGATGTACCTGTTGTGATGCGATTTTCATAGATCAGACTTGTCTAGCAACCACATCGGGGGAAAAATTAGGAAAGGACGAGAAGGGGATTGGGGGGTGGCTGAAGGAGGGTCAGCAGGCATAGACAGAGAGGGGGGGGAGGGAAAGCAAAGTAAGGGCGGACAGAATGTCCTGGGTTTTTTGAGATAAAGTAAGAGGCAAGGGCATCGCAGAGAGCCTGGGAGGCAACAGGAGGGGTAGAGACTGCAGTAGGGTTGGCCAGCTCCTTGCAGATTTTAAAGTGTTCAGCCGAGTTGTTAGATGCTGCCAAAACACAGGCTTCAATGTGGACTCTCTTCTTGGTGAGGACAGATAGTCGATATTGCCTTTGGAGCAGGCGACAGGCCAGTTTGTCAGAGGATGAACAAGAAGCCCTCCATTTCCTCTCAGCCGCCCTATACTTACATTTAAGTGTAGCTAGGTCAGAGTCAAACCAGGACTTGTACTTGGCTTTGGACTTCAAGCGGATCTTCATGACAGGGGCAAGAGCATCAAGAGCATCGGAAATAGAAGTGTAGAGAAGGGATAGGGCTGTGTCAGGGTGTGAGTCAGCCAGAGGAGGAGAAGGTGGGGAGAAGGTGGCAGCGAAAGCCTCAACTGACACACGCTTCATAGGTCGGATGTCCGAGAAGGTGGGTGGCAGGGTTGGTGTGGGCTTGGCTTGGGGGGGAAGAGAGTGAGAGATGAGAGGAGAGGAGGCAGTGGTCACTCCAGGAGAGAAGAGTAGTCAGAGGGATAGAGAGGGGTGGGCCAGTAGAGATCAAGACATCAAGTATGTGACCTGCAGTGTGTGTTGGGCCAGAGGGGAGGATAGAGAGAGCGGGGAGTCGCAGAGGTCGCGGAAAAGCAATGATGGGGACAGGGAGAATCGAGGTGGATGTTAAGGTCACCAAGGAAGAGGAGTTGAGTGGTAGTGGCCTGCAGGGAAGAGGAGAGGTCAGCCCAATCGGAGAAGAAAGAGATGATTTGACCACAGGCCGGTATAGAGTAGCAACAGTAAGAGAGTGGCTGGGTGAGAGAGAGATCCTGCATACAAGGCATTCGAAAGAGGAGTAGGTCTGTGTGGTAATGATAGTGGCAGGAATCCACTCAGGAAATTTCAGTGCTACACCGCCTCCAGGCCGGGTGGATCTGGGTGCGGAGAGGATCTTGTAGCCATCAGGGAGGAGAGTATCAAAGCTGATGACAGAGCTAGCCGTGAACCATGTCTCAGTAAGACCGAGGACATCAAGGTCAAGTTCTTCCAAGAGGTGGCAGATGTCAGAGGAGTGTTTGACAGCAGAGCGGGAGTTGAGAGTGGCAAGATGAAGAAGGTTGCCAGCCCTAAAGACCTTCCGGGAGGTATCAAATCAGAGGTATGCCCTGAGGAGGTGTAGAGGTAGCCTGAAGTAGGGCAGAGGAGGAGGGAGGAGTGGGCAAGGTAGCCGAGGAATGAGAGGAGGGGACAGCCGGAGATGAGAGGAAGTTGATGAGGCGAAGGAACCTCCTATCGAAGAGGATGAGATTGGCCTGAGGACCTTGGACCATGACAGTGCCATTTAGGTAGACATTGAGGATTACTCTAGAGGAGTCAAAGGAAGCCATGAGGACTTCCCAGCGAGTGCCACCATTAATGGGGGAGGAGGAGACAGGACAGGGCACAGAGATCATATATGGGGTCCATAGATACGGCGAAGGAATGACAAAGAGGATAACGGTGAGGGTCTGTCTGGAATAGGTGTCAGCGATAGGGAGACCTGGGTTGGAGGCCAGGATATCCTTTTTAAAATTCTTCTTTCCAGACGTAGTGAGAAGGGAAGGATAGTTGATAGAGTGGAATAGATGGGAGAAACAGAAAGCGCCATGAATGGGAAGAGATGGGAGGCAGAGGGAGGAGTATGCAAGTACAGCGGTATGGAACAGTCACTGGGCTAGTGGATTTCAATCAGTGCAGAATACACCCAAGTTTGATTTTCAATTCAAATGCAGAATACACCCAAGTTTGATTTCCAATACAAATGCAGAATACACCCAAGTTTGATTTTCAATTCAAATGCAGAATAAACCCAAGTTTGATTTTCAATACAAATGCAGAATACACCCAAGTTTGATTTTCAATACAAAAAGCAAGGCAATGCCCTAGAGGAAGCGTAAGTAGGGGTAAGATGGTAGGGGGAGTACAGAAAAGACTTAAATTAGTACATAACCGGCAGAGAAGGGAGTACAAGGGCAGTCAGGAGGAAGTAACTAACCCATGTAGAGTGAGGTAGGAGAGGCATGGTAGTCCAGTAGTCCTGGGATGGCAGCATCAGGAAGGGTATGGCCCGCGGTAGAAGTCTCTAGAAGCGGCCTGTCAGCGGACAGGGAAGCTGACAGGGTTGTGTTGGGGCCTTAGAAGTGGGCCTTGGAGGCGGTGGGCCGGCTGAGCCTGCCGGTCTGTCGTTGGTCCACAAGGCAAACCCCCCCACCCAGTCACTGCCCTGGATGCAGGCAGAATGCAACCATACTGCGCAAACTGGAGACACCAATTGCCCCACCGACTAACTGTCTCAACAACTATACTTGGTGCACCAGCATCCAAAATGCACTCTTGGACAAATTATCGACACTGCAAATGAAAATCCAATTAAAAAAAAGATAAACTCTTGTAATCAGATTTTCCACCCTCCACGCGAGTGCCTCTAGGCTGCACTGCCCAACCGTTTGACATCGCCCAGGTCACTCATTTGGAAGTTAAGAAAATCATAAACTGTCTCAAACCATCCAGATGCCAAGGTGACATATGTCCGGCCTCTGTCATCAAAGACTGCATCTCCGAGTTAGCCCCGTTTATCACGCACATTGTAAATTCTTCTTTGGCCACTAGCATGTTCCCCACTAACCTCAAAGATGCGTGGGTCCTCCCTCTTCTAAATAAACCAACTCTGGACCCTAGTATTCCAACAAAGTATCCACCTATCAAAACTTTCCCTTTCATCCTGAAAATTCTGGACAGAGTAGCCTACATGCAGATCCAAAAACACTTAGAATCCAACAATCTCCTTGGCTTGCACCAATCTGGTTTAAGTCCAGGCCATGGAACGGAATAATGATTTAAAGATACAAATGGACGAATGCATAGACAATGGAAAATTTGCCCTCCTCCTCCGTCTTGACCTCTCTGCCGCTTTTGACCTAGTGGACCACAATGCATTGTACCTTCACCTGGCCTCAGCAACTCACTTCTCACCCAAGGTGATACATTGGATCGAATCATTTCTGTCCAACAGAACCATGAGAGTCTTCTCACCATCAGCAGACCCAGCCTTAGTCACCTGTGGTGTCCCCCAAGGCTCCTGCGTCTCTCCTACGCTTTACAATATTTTTACTACACCCCTTTTCGACCGCCTCGACTCCATGGGTATCTTCTACACAAATTATGCAGACGATACCCAAATCCTCATTCCGATCACTGGCCACTATGACAACGACTCCAGTGCTCTGAATTCTCTCTACCAAAGCAACCAGGCTTTGATGGCCATGCACGCTCTGTGCCTTAATGACGATAAAACAGACCTCCTTCTCATTGGATCTCACAACTGACTAAACAAACTTGACAAGTCATACGCTTCCTTCACGATAGATGGAAACTCCATTCCAATCTCTAAAGCAGTAAAAACTTTGGGAGTATACCTGGATGCACCCCTTACATTAACAAAGCAGGAGAATGCAATAGCCTCTTCCTCAGCCTATACAACGAAATTAATCAATGCCAGCAGACGCTTCCTGTTCACCAACAGCTGCCTTACCCTAGCCAGAGTCCTTATCCTGTCAAGACTTAACTATTGCAATGCCCTCTTTGCCCGGAACCTCCACCAGTGACATAAAGAAACTCCAAGTAATTCAGAATAATGCTCTTAGAGCAGCATTGACTATTCAGAAAAAAGATCAGATCACTGTCACCAGAAGGAATGCTCACTGGCCCCCTGTCCATGAGAGAATCCACTTCAAAAGCCTCACCATCACACACAAATGCTTAGCCAACACTGCCCGTAAATACCTCACCAAGAAATTTAAGAAAACTCAAGCGAATAGACCAACTAGAACCCCCCAATTGAACATGCTCCTAGCACCCAAATTCAAACTACAAAAATCTGGAGGATGCAGCATTCCGCTAGTAGCAGCTAAACACTGGAATGCCTTACCTACCCAACTTAGAGCAGAAACCCCCTACTGATCCTTCTGAAAAAACTTACCTAGCTGTTCTCACTAGATAATTAAGTACCAGGATGTTCCCCCACAGAGTACAGGACCGGGATATAGCAATTTGATTGTTTTCCACCTTTGTAACTGAACTGTGCACTTCGCCTTTAACTTTGCACTTGAATTCTTCCATTGTGTCTACTGTAACCCATGCAATGTCTGGAACAGTGCCCTGATGCCTACGGTTTGGTGCGCTATACAAATACAGAAACAAATAAATAAACTTGCTTAAACTAGAGTGGTTTAACATGAGCATGTATTTTACATTGTGAAAACAAAAACAGTTTATAAGAAAGTGAAAAGATTTTCCCATGTTTTAGCTTTCACTTTGGTGTGTTAAATAAGATGTTCAAGGGGACAAAGGTCCTCCCAGAGTGGAAGTGTTTTGTTTAAAGAAATCTTGCCTGAAAATTACATAGTTATTTTCTTGTCTGTTTTTGAAGACAGAATTTCCAGAACGCAGTCAATAGAAGTATATATTGACTGAACTTTGAACATTTTTATTAGCTGAAAGAAGGACAATAACAATCGCCATGTGCTAATAATACCTGTAACGTGTAGTGCTTACATCCATAGAAAAAGGGCTGTGATATTTATTTTCATATTAAAAGAAACATAGGATATAGTTGAATACAAGGAGGGTCGGGTAGTGTTAATTATAATCAAATTGACAAATAGAAAGAAATGCAATGAGCAAATTAATAAAGGTATACTAACAGGTTGTTTTTACTATTTTAAATGGGATATGGCCCTGGTGAACTGGTTGTGAACAAATTGGAAGCCCCAAATATTTTGGTGATTCTGCCTTTTTGTCCAACTTTTTTTTAAAAACTGTTTAAAGATGTATTAACTTTTTTAAATGCTATCAACCTGTGGGGCGGGGGGTAGGCCTTGGTAGTACAGTGAAGTCTATTTTTACATTATTCAAGGCAGCTGAGTGCCCTGTAGGCTACTGCTCCATGTCTTAAAAGACCTAAGAGGGATGTCACGGTTCGGGTGTGAGATTTTCTTTTTTCTTCTTCTTTATGTATAAGAGGCAGGCAGCAGGTCTTTAATTTTTCTTTTAGTTTATGGTGGATGCAGTGGTGGATCTGCCGAAACACCTGAATAGGCATTCTAATTTCCCAGTGGCCCACACAAATAACTAGTAACTTTGGGAGAGGTCCCTGCTCCTGCACGGGATGCCCTTACCATGACAATGGTAGAATACACAGAGCTGCTTCTCAAATTGAGGAAAAAACATTCCATCATGTACCTAATCACTTCGACCCAGCCCATTAGTTTACTTACCCACCTTTCCATGCATACTGTCTCATTCTTCCTCGTATCTCCTCCAGATGATTCCTCTGAATACACTTTCCCCTTTTTCAGCTTTCTTTTCAGACATAAGGGGCCATATTGGGGCGGCGGGGGAGGAGGGGATTCATTTTCTGGAATTTACAAGTGCACGCAACATTTACGCTAGAACTCAAGCCACGTTATCTCTAAATTCAAAGTTTTTATTTTCAAATAAACAAAATATATAACAATTGAATAGATGAGGTCAACAAGAAACCTTAAGCATCTAATAAATGTTGGGAGGGGGCGTGGCTTAAGAGCCATGTAGAAGGACGTGCTCCCGAAGGAGCTCCACCGATCCTTCACTGATCCGGATAAAAAGAGCCCAAAGCACTGCAAGCAACACCCAGAAACATCGGACCGGGTACATGAAGAGGCCAGGCCCGTCCGGGGTGTGCTTTTCTTTCACCAGGTGCTGAGACTCTTTTGTACTGGAGCCAGAGAAACTAAGACGGCCTGCTGCGACGAAATCCAAGATGGAGGGATGTTAAAGACAAAGGACTGGAGCGCGGCTGCAGCCAGCTGGCACAACGAGACCCGCACTGCTGCTGTGCACGGACCGGGACTGGCGGAGGGGGCTTGAGGCATATCGGATGTGTTGCGCCTGCGGGAGAAACGTACAAACTGCACTGGCAGCCGTGATCGAACACCAGCTGGGACTGCGCACCCCGCAGCGGCCGCAAGAGGGGCGGTGAAGGACAGCCAGGGACCTGGAAAGAAGGTACCCAGCGCGCGGCCCATTGCCCGAAGCACAGAAGCCCTGACAAATTGGGGGCGCAAACAAGCAAGGGAGAGGAATAACATACTGAGCACCCGCATGAAACGGAGCGCCAGAGGGCTCAAAACGGAACGAAAGAGCTCTGAGACTGCTCGATGGGCACACCTACACGATCACTGTGACAAAAGGTCATAGAGCCACAGCCTTTGGACATGCGGCGCAGTGAACGAAGAACCGGGTACAGACACGAAGGTATGCACGGCACTGGAATAGGCTGGGGTCACGAGTGCACGGCCGGCCCAGGATGATGCTCATGACATATTAATACAGGCGCCCCCAAAACCGTGGGAGATAGAGGGTGGACGCAAGACAGCACGCAACGCCTGGAGGCAGATGGGAGCAGTGAGCAACCCGACCGCGGCCACGGGGGGGTTCGGCAGCCCGCCTGAAGACATAAGCCAGGACGGTGCGCAGCGCCCCCTCCAACTGGGGGGGGTGCTTGCCGTGCGCCTGGAGGTGAATATACAGTGCATCATGGTGCCGGCTTGAAAGGGGCCCAACAAGTAGATCAAGTTTGGAGGGCATCCGCTGGTGGAGAGAGGGGGTCCGTCTGCCACAGCAGGAAGCCCAGGCATGCAGAGAACTGCAGGAGAGTAAATCCGGACCGGAAGGGGTGAATGAGGGGTCCCTGCTGCAGCCCCAAAAAAGACATTTTCAGTGCCGGAAAGGTGTGGTGACCTGCAGTCAACCCAAAGGGGGCCACAAAAGCCCAGTTACATATAAAACCCTACAGGAAGTGATAAGACAGGCCGGGGGGCTTGGTGCATGCCCAAAGGGCCCAATAGATCATTGGGCCGTGGGCACGGGTGCAACTCTACTGGCACCAGGGGACCGGCACGGATGAGCCCCCCTTGATTGAGGGCCATAAGGGGAGGACATAGGTGCCGGGCGAAGACGGTACCCTCTGGTCCACGCCAGTGACGGAAAGAATGGGGGAGTGGGACACACCCAGCGGATAGCGCCGCAGAACACCGCATGGGTGGGCAGGCCGCACCCACGACCAAACGGTATTTAAGGCGGAAGAACGCCGATCCCACTACAACACCCAGAAAGGCCCACAACCACTTGTGGGCGCAGCCATTGACCTACACCAGCGGGAGCTGGGGCACATAGTCGAAATAGAACTGCCAGGGCATAATCACGTGGGAGGTCACAATCCATTCCAGACACAGATCCAGCAGCACTAGGAATCTCCCAGGTTGGCCTGCCTGGGTCCCCTTGCCGACCGGGGTTTGATCCGTCGGGGTGCTCGCACACGCAAGCCCTGCAACATTAAGATGGCCAATAAACTGGCTAAAACAAAGGGCAAACAGCCCATGCTAGATGAATACACCAGAACATCGCCAGTGGCAGAGGGGGCCAGGAGCAAGGACAGAACTCCTACAGTGGACGCGGAGGCCACGGGTAGGGATCAGCAGATCCTTGCAGCAATCGCAGACCTGAAAGTGGCATGGGAAACCAAACTGGAGTCAGCCATAGTCGAGCTGAAGGCGGCTCTGGATCTCAAAGTTGGGGCAGTACAGGAGGAGGTGAATCTCCTCCGGCAAGACGTTAGAGCGCTGGCAGAACCTACAGGCGACTTAGAGAAGGAAGTGGCCCCGAATACAGCCGCATGCGCATCTCACAAATCCTTGCTCCACGTCCTGGAACAACGCGTGGGCAACCTGGAAAGCAGGGCAGAGGAGGCAGAGGGACGCGCCCGGAGGAACAATATCCGCATCGTAGGATTGCCGGAGGGAGCCAAGGGACCCAACCCCACGGAGTACATAGAATCAATGCTGCTGCAAGGGATAACTGGAGGAGCGTTGACTCAGGGGATTGCGGTGGAACGGGCGCATAGGGCCCTGATGAGGAAGCCACCACTGGCCGGTAATTGCCAAGATCCTGAATTACCGAGACCGAGAAAAAATTCTTAAGCATTTCCAGAAGGGAGGTACGATACAAAGGGCGTCGGCAAATATAACGGCATACCCGGACTAAACCCTGCAGGTGCAACGCCGACGCATGAACTTTGGTGCAGTGAAGAGAAGATTGCGAGAAGCAGGCTATAAGTACATGCTGATCTACCCAGCCAAGCTGAAAGTGTTCCACAAAAATAGAGCACTGTATTTTGATACCCCGGAGGATGAAACAGACTGGCTGGATACGCAGAGTTGTCCCCCGGAATCGGGTATCCAGGAAGATGGAGACACAGATAAGTGACACGGAGACTGCAGTACCCAGGGTGTTGCAGTCTCAGACCTTGGGACTAGAATATAGGACAGGATATAATCTGCCGATGCAGTGCAACCAGGGCTGTGCACATATGATCCTTTGAGCACGGGCACGGGCACTTAGAATAACACTTACCAGCCCTCACACCCCCATGAATAGAGCAGTTAGGTTACCAGTATGACGGTGACGCCCTGCTGGGTTCCTGACCTCGGCATTCCAAGGCAGGACCAAATGCGGGGGAGCCTGAGATTCAGGGATGGAGCTGGGCACCAGTTGGGGTCGGGTAGTGAGGGGGGAGGTTAGGGGTGGTGTGTAGTGTTTTTAGTTGGGACAGGAGGGGGGGGGTTAGTTGGGGAGTTTATGTTGGAAGAGGGAGGGAAACAAGCCCAAGTTCATGTCAGACTAGAGGGGAGAGAGAAACCGGGAGGGGAGAATGGGGGACAAACCAAGTATGGCCATAGGAAGCATTAGAATTGTAACCTGGAACGTGAGGGGCCTCAACAGTACCTGAAGAGGAATAAAGTAATGATGTACTTGAGAAGGCTGAAAGTCGATATGGCACTGTTACAGGAAACCCACCTTACTAAGGAGAAACTAGAAGTGATCAAGAGAAAGTGGAGAGGGACAATAATGGGAGGCACATATTTAGTTTATGCGAGGGGGGTGGTCACGTGGGTGGCACCTCATGTACCGTTTCAGCTGCTTCAGTCCACAGGGGACCCAGATGGTAGAATGATAGTGGGGTGTGGGATGCTGGAAAATAGAGGTGAGCATTATAAACTCATACGCCCCTAACCAAGACACAGTGGCCTACTTTAGGGCCCTATATGGCAAAATTAGCCCTCTACTGGGTGGAGCGATTATATGGGGTGGTGACTAACTGTACGTTACACCCCAAAATGGACAGGTCGGATAGCAAGCTAAGCAGGCCCACCCCCGCACCGAGAGCATTACAGGCCCTGCTGAGAGACTTTCTGCTGGAGAATATCTGGAGACAGCTACACCCGGAAGACAGGCAGTACTCACATTATGCGGCCCCACTTAACCTGCACACGAGACTGGACTATATGTTTGTTGCTTCGGAGCTGGTAGGAGAAATGATAGGCATGGAATATAAGACCAGGGTGCTTTCGTACGATTCTCCCTTGGTCCTGGAATGGAAGCACCAGCCCCTAGAGAGAGAATCCCGACTTGGAAGCTCAGAGCCGAGGCCCTGTAAGACTCGGGATTCCGTGAGGAGTTGAGGGAGGCAATTGTCGAGTACTTCGACCTCAACACAGGGAGTGTGCAGTAAGAAGCAACCTTATGGGATGCGTTCAAGGTGGTAATATGATGTGCAGCCATATCCAAATCCAGAGGGCTTCAAGGGGGCATAGAGCGTGAGCTGCAGGAAACAGAGAAGGAGTAGGAAGAAATAATGCAAAGGGGGAGCGCCTCACAGCAGGATGCCAAATGGGTGAATTTATTACAACAAACTAGCAGGGAGCACTGGTATAGACTATGTAACTTGAACTACAAAAAATATATCGAAAGGCAACACGCAAGGGGTGACAAACCAGGAAGGATGCTAGCATGGCTATTCAAAAATGAAACACCAAGACCAATGGTCAGGGAGATAAAGGGGGAAGATGGCCAGACATGGGATACCCAGGAGGGAGTTAACGAGGGGTTCCTTAGATTCTATAAACGCCTCTATGAGGACACAGGGGAAGAGATGGGCCGGGAGATTCAGGAAACACTGGAAGACGTAGGTTTGCCCAAACTAAATGATGAGAACGGGAGGACCTCGATGCCCCAATCACACCAGAAGAATTAGAGACAGCTATACAGCACCTACCCACGTGTAAGGCTCCAGGGTCGGACGGGCTCCCAAGCGAATTCTACAAGACATACAAGCAGGAGGACTGCTTGCCATGCTAAATGATAAATGAGGCGCTTGAATGAGGGAGGCTGCCAGAGTCCCTGAGGGAAGCGGTGGTCATTCAGCTCCTGAAACCGGGCAAGCCTAGCACGGACTGTGGGTCATACAGACCCCTATCGATGCTCAACCAAGATAGCAAAATCCTTACTGATACGCTGGCAAACAGGCTCAAACGAGTCATAGGCAGACTGATACACCCCGATCAAGCAGGAATATAACCGATAATCATAGGAGACTCCACCACATTATTGAACAGACAGAGAAGAACCCGGGCGAAATGGCAATATTCTCGCTGGATGCCATCAAAGCCTTTGACTGCGATGGCCGTGGTTGTTAGCGGCGCTGAAAGAATACGGGATGGGGCCAGGGTATCTGAGGTGGGTCAAATGATATACAGCTCCCCGATCGACAGGGTTAAAACTGGCGCAACAATCTCTGACAATCTCTGACAAGTGGCTACTTAGTAGGGGCACTAGACAGGGCTGCCCCTGGTCGCCCATGCTTTACATCCTTGCTCTGGAACCACTGGCAATCTGCCTCAGACAACAGTATAGGGAGATAGGGATCCCAACGATGGGAGGATCGCACCTCATATCATTGTACGCCGATGACATGCTGCTATACGTGCGCTTCCCAGAGGAAAACCTACAATATGTAATGGAGGTGATGGAACGCTACGCCACCCTCTCGGGCATAGCAGTAAACCCCAAGAAATCGAGCATGTTCCCCTTGGATAGATACAGGGGGGCTTCGCATAGGAACTTAACGGTCTTGCCGATACCCTGGCAGACCAGGATATTCCGATATTTGGGAATCGACATATATCACACGGCCGAGGAGGAGCACAAACACAATATGGAAAGGGCAATAGGAGGCATCAAGAACAGCATGGGGTTTTGGTCAAAACTACCTCTAGCCATGGTGAGTAGGGCGGCCTTGATCAGGATGGTGGTCCTGCCGAGATTGTTACACTATTTCATGAACATCCCTACATGCCCCCCAAATGCTTTTTTTGTGAAACTCCATAGTTTATGTAGTGGCTTCATATGGCATAACTCCAGGAACAGGGTGGCCCTTTGGAAGTTGCAATACTCGTGTTATAGGGAGGGTATAAATCTACCTAACGTCGAGATATACTACCTGGCGGGACAGCTCCAGTATGTGGCCAGGTGGCTGTCCGAAGAAGAGACGGCCGAATCCAGGCTTTTGTGTAGGGATACCGCCCCCTTCTTTCTAAGAGAGGTGGTGTGGTTGCCCAAACCAATGTTGCAGGGATGGGCGAGACTGCTGACACTAGGCAGGGAAATATGGAGCAAAGCATGGCATAGAGTGGGAAACCTGACTCCATGCTCCCTGAAGGTGCCGTTAGTGGCACTATGTGGGGAGGACCCGCAAATGATAAAAAGGATTCGCAGATATTGGGAGCCGATGGGCCTTGTGACCCTTGGAGATGTATGGCAAGAGGAGGAGGCACTGGAATTTCAGAGATTAATGGAGGATACCGGGGTGCACACAGGCCAGTATATCACCCACACAAGAATTGTCAAACGGGTGCGAGAGAGGTGGCCTGGGGTAGTGCTAGCGGAGCAACCTGATACGGCCATCAAGACGATGTATAATGTATCGGAGGGTGTGCACGGAATTTCCTGCATATATGAGTTACTGATGACTAGGGTGGGCAAAGAGTTACTCCAACTGAGGCGGGATTGGGAGGAGGAGGTGGGAGAACCAATGCTGGATGGACAATGGGATAGGGCACAAAAGTACCACAAGAAGGTATCCCGAAACGCGAGGCTGCAGCAGATCCAGTTATATGTCACCCACAGGGCATATATGACCCCTAGCAAAATTGCCACATTTGGAAGTTCAGTGATACAGAAATGCCCAAAGTGTGGGGAGGTGGAAGCCGGGATGTTACACATGTTTTGGGCTTGCCCGGAGGTGGGAAGATTCTGGATAGACGTTAAGCTACGCCTGGCCGGAAAAGGGATTACACTGGAGGTGGTGTCAGCGTGGGCATGCATGCTGGGGGGTTTTGCCAGACCATGCAACCTTAAGCACATTAGTAAGATGAAGGACCTGGCCTACATCCTGGCCAAACGAAGAATTGCAATGGGCTGGAAGGCAGCCCAACGGCCTAGAATAGAGGCGTGGTGGGCTGACCTCCTAAAGTGGGCAGATGCAGAAACGGCAGTCTGGTATGAAGTAATCAGTAGGGGAGGGGAGGAGGAGGCGGGACCCCTGATAGCTTGGAGACAACTTGTAGCCACGATGGTGGGACTCTCCCAATCCGAACTTAGTGAGGATGACACGAGGGAGAGTGATGAGGAGGATAAACCCGGTGACACGCAAGCAGTTGGCACTGAATCAGGGGCTCAAGTTAAAGGGCGTCGGAGGGGGGAGGACTGTGACACACTACCTGTGAATTTAACGATGTGATACAAATGTCCTCATCGTTTGAAATGTTTGGTATGCTGTTTATAAAAAATAACAGAAATTGTTTAAAAAGAAAAGCATCTAATAAATGTTAACAAGCACAATAACATATCAGAACAGATCAGTACCAAGGTCGTTTAAGAAAGGTAAGAAATAAAGGAGGAAGAGAAAGAAGAAGAAAGAAAAAGAAAATAGATCAAAGATTAAAGAACCAAAACATAATTATACTATCAAACATTGCTATTGGTTAATAAAGCCTCATATAATGAATCAAAGAGTGAACCATGTTGGTATTAAAGCTCACAGTACAGAGACCAAATAGTCCAAATAATTAGACATACATCACCCACATGCCTCAAGAAAACTTCCCCAAATGTCCCAACATTTCTCAAAGTCTCCTGAATCTTTGTAAATGGCCTTCTCATAAGTGGAAACAGGGAGTAGTTCTTCCACCCACTCGTCAATGTTAAAGGAGCTGCTTGACTTCCACATTCTCAGTATCATCCTCTTGGCGATCATACACGCCCAGAGCAACCAAGTTTTCTTTCCAAAGGTAGAATCATCCAACTGGATATGTCACCTAAAATCAGAAGGGAGCCAGATAGAGGGATTTAACAGTTCAAAACCAATCCCAATCTTTCACATACATGTTCCAGAATGCTTTTGTTTTCGGGCAAAACCACAACAAGTGACAGAGAGCAACTTGCACCCTTGCACTCCCAGCAGAGGTCGTCCGCCAAGAGTTGCCTCCGCTGGTGTCCAGTAGGATCTAAAGAGAATTTTTGTTTGTGATGCCCTAAGGCCCAAGTCCAAACTCATCAAGCGGGTATTCTCGCAGCAGCGGTGCCAACATTTTTGATCAATGTCCTCTCCTAGCTCTTCTGCCCAGACAATTGGCAATCTTAGATCCCCTTTTCGGCAAGCCTTCAAGAATCCGTATAACGTGGCAGCTGGATGGAAAGCACTAGAACATGTCTGTAGTGCCAACCAGGCGACATTTTGATTTTGCAGTTGAGGCACTTCAAGACAATTTGCCACAATAGTTTTCAATTTACTGTATACAGCAAATGTACAATCCTACATGTTATGAGATTGGCAAAGTTGTGTGTATGAGATCCAATTTCCCCCTTCTATAAGATCATGGATGTACTTTATAACCGAAAGGAACCATTCCGGCGAAAAAAAACTTTTCCCCTCACATTTCAAGGTGGGGTTGAGCCAAATGGAGGCATTCAAATGCTGATAAGGATCTGCATTCATATGCTTGGATTTTTCGCACCAGCAATCCTGTAAAAAACTAGTCAGGGGATTTGCTTCCTTGGATTTACTTTTCTTAGTGGTCAACAGAGCTTCCGGGGTCCAGTTGGGTCACCACACCACACTCCCACACCAAATCACGTGGACGTTCATTAACAGAATCAATGATCTTGCATAGGTGGCGTGCAGCGAAAAGATATATGGTAATCACAAATATGCAGAAAATTCATCCCTCCTTGTTTCAGGGGAAGTTGTAGTTTCCAAATTGCCAACCTTGGTGGTTTCCCATCCCAGATGAATCTTTGCATAGCATTGTCTATTTCTTAAAAAAAAAGGCCCTGGTATCTTGATTGGTAACATTAACAAAATATAATTTATCCGAGGTGCTAGGTTAATCTTTAAACAGTTTATTTTCCCCCACATAGTAAGTTTCAAGAGACCCCATCTTTCCAGATCTGATTTTAGCTTGGGGAGGAGCAATCCGAAGTTTATCGTTGGTAATTTCATCATCTCAGTACCAATCCATATGCCCAGATGTTTAATTTTATCCACACACTATCTGAACTGACATTGGGCACAAGTGGCTTGTTGACAGAGATTGTTGATGGGAAGTATTTCAGATGATTGATTTATAACCGGAGACTCTTGAAAACTGCTGAATATCACTCTAAGTCAGGTGTGCAGGTATCCGGCTCTTGAAGGGCAATCAGTAGATCATCTGCATGCAACCAGATCAAATTGTTACGATTGCTACCAATTATTGGTTGTAGATGGACATCTGCTCTCAAGCATATTGCTAGTGGTTCCATAGCCAAGATGAACAACAGAGGTGAGAGCGGGCAGCCTTGTCTCATACCTCTGTGAAGCGTGAACTTATCAGAGATGAGGCCATTTGTGAGAACACTCGCAGACGGCACATTGTACAATAAATGCACCAATCTTTGAAAATTCTTACCAAATTTAATTCTCTTCAGGCATGAAAATAAGAAGGTCCACTCCACTCGATCGAATGCCTTCTCAGCGTCCAGCGAGATCACTGCATTAGCTACTGGCTGAGTGTGTCCCTTTTCAATTGACAACAATAGGCACTGCATGTTATCCGCCACAGCCCTTCCAGTGATAAAAGCAACCTGGTTTTCATGAACAAGACATTTTTGCCAAACTTCTGCAGTCACAATTAATCAGACTTATCAGTCTGTAGTTCTCACATTTTGTAGATGATTTATCTTTTTTTGGCAGAACAGTTATTAATGCATGGCGCATTGAATCGGGTAGCAGGCCAGTATCAAAAGCATTTTTGTATACATCACATAAGAGCTGCAAAGCTGAATCAGGTAAAACTTTATGAAATTCGTCAGGTAGGCCATCCGTTCCGGGAGATTTACCCATGGAAAGTTTTGAAATAGCAAATTGTAAATCCTCAATTGTGAATTGTTCATCAAGACTAGCTGCTTGTTCTTCTGACAAACAAGACACCTCACATGAATTAAGATATTCATCAATCTCTGCCACTTCAAATGTCAGCTCAGATCTATAGAGTTTTCCATAAAAGTCACAAAACAATTTGTTAATCCCTTTTTGTTGAGTTTCAATTACGTTATTTTGACTCTCAATTGCACTAATGAAGCGATTATTATCGGCCACCTTTAATCTGTGCGCCAACAACTTTCCTACTTTTTTTCCATTTTCAAAATAGTTAATTTTCTGTCTGAAAAGTGCATAATCTATTTGCGAGGAGGTGAGTTTATTCAATTCATATTTGGCTTTTCTCAATTTAATTTTTGTCTCTTCACTTCTCGTGGCAGCAAATTGGTTGTCTAATCGCTTAGCTTCCTCTGTTAACCTCTGCATCTCTTGAGCTCTCTGTTTTTTTTGCTTGCCTACCGGTTCTTGATATTAACACTCCACGGACAAAGCATTTCAAAGCTTCCCAGACACTAGAAATGTTTACATCATCAGTCTGATTTATTTGAATAAAGTTATCAATGTCTTCTATAATCTCCTCCCTGAATTGGTAATTTTTGAGAATTTTGGAGTTCATTCTCCATCTTGCAGATTTAGTCAAAGTATGCTGCAATGAAAGGCTTAGGGATATAGGAGCAAGGCCCGACAGGGCAATTAGGCCAATCTTTGAATCGTAGCAATTTGAAGTCACTTGTCCTGAGGAGTATGTATCGTGATGATGAGAACGAAAAGTGTAGTCCCTGTCACACGGGTGTTCTAATCTCTATATGTCCGACAAGGTGAATTCCCTTATTAAACTCTCAAATGCTATATTGCTTCTCTTAGGGTTTCAGGAACGATCCCAATTTGAACGATCCAATGCCGGATCTAGCACCTGATTGAAACCACCCGCCATGACAATTGAATCTACATTGTAGTTTTGAAGCAGTGCAGCAAGCTCATGAAAGAAAAGTGGATCATCCAGATTTGGGGCATACACATTACATAAGAGTATCTTAGCATCCTGCACTTTGAGCAAAACACATATAATTCTCCCCTCTTTATCCGACTTGCTTGAGAGGACTGATATTGGCAGATTTCTCTTAATAAGAATCGAAACACCCCTTTCACCAGAGTTAAGAGTGGAAAAGAAAGTTTCACTAACCCAACCCCGTTTCAACTTTTCAGCCTCAAGATCGTTCAGATGGGTTTCTTGGTGGAGGGCAATGTCACATGAATTTGATCTCAGATAAGATAACATTTTGGACCTCTTGGCCACACTATTTAGTCCATTTACTTTCCATGAAACAATTTATAAATGATTCACAATCCTAGCATTCATTGTAAACAATCTTTTTTGGTTCTCACAAAAATTATTATATTTAATTTGGAAAAATAGAAAAAGTATATACAATAGAGAGGAAAGAAGAAAAAGATGGAAACCCAAGCCCCAGGAGGGCATAAGGGGGACAGATACTGTAGGTCACAAATAGATGGCTCACTACAAAGTCGAAACAACAAAGTAGCATGTTAGTGTATGGTTCAAAAGAAACACTAAAGTTGAGAATACAATAAAACCCAACCCCAACTCTCCCACCCCCACCCTACAAATCCATTAACAACTTACAAAAACTAAATCATAATATTTAAAACAAGAACCTATATTCACTTTATCCAAACCAACTATCCAAAGGTTTCAGATGTCACTCATTGTGCAAGTGATCAAAATAATCCTAAAGCCTCGCTTACATAGACCATTATTAAGACATAAACCATGAGATCATATTTCAGGTATAAAATATTCATACCTCTATATGGCTGTCTCCATAGGATAGGATAGAATAGAATAGAATAGAATAGAATAGAGAGGGCAACACCACAACCCTCGCCCCCAACTCCGCGACCGGCTGCCAGAAAGCCATACACATCCAGCAGAGCTCCAACTAGGGTAGACCATTTATGGAAAGAAGGGACATACTTGACTAACCCTGGGATAGAGTATTTTAGAGTAATTCCTAAGTAAACCACGACCCGGATAGAGCACTACAAACACAACCCATAACCTGATGTATCTATTTGCAACTGAAGTGATTGCAGTCCTACCGCTGTTGGGAGGCCAAGACAAGCAGTGGGTTGACACAATTTGAGCAAGCACTGAATGATGAGCAAGTGGTATGTAAAGGTCTTATATCCAGATTCTATGTAACACAATAGACAAGAGGTCATACTGGGCCCACCCAATGTGATTTGGAACGTATAATTGGGCATGCAGCGCAGGGACAAGATCTTGTCAGTAATCTACAAAAAAGTTTGGATGACTACTAGAGCAATGCAATATAAAATGCACAACTACAGGCTTCTCCAACACTGGGAACTAACACTACAAAGGTTGACCAAAATGTACCCCGCGGTAAGCCTATTGAGTTCGAGGCGTTGGGGAGATACTAGATCATACTGGTATATCAGGAAGGAATGCTCAGACCTCTATACACAAAAAATACTGTCTTGGATGAAAGAGTGGCAGTATTGCAAGACCTCAGACTCCCTTGCTGGTCCTGTTCGATCTGGAAGTACCAGGAGGGTACTATATACTGGCCTGTCACGTATGGCTAGAAATATATTTGTAGTGGTAAGGGTTTGTATCACAATCCAGTGGAAACAGCACTTTCCACTGACCCAGAAAAGAATGGCTTTTGCAAACCTCATGATATTTATAAAATGGTAAGTTTGACAGCATTACTTGATAGAAACCAGTAACCACCAAGCTATTGTATGGCTCAAGAACAATATATACTTATTAGCTCTAGACACTGCTACTCAGTTAATATGAAGTGAGGCATCATGGAAGCAAACTAGAGACGGATATATGAGGGGTTGCTTTTCTTCTGATGACTCACTTTGCCCATGGCAATTACTCCTGTAAGCCTTCCAGCCACCAACGTTTGGATTTGCCAAACCAGGCCTGCCAGAAACTCAAGTATGTACCGGAATGCAGTTTAAGGCAGTGAAGTTTGACAGTGTATACTGTATAACATAAGAGGAACCACATGGACATTTGACCTTTCTGGTTTGCAAGCAAGGAAATGTTACGATTCTCGGGGCACCCCTTCACATCCCCGAATTGTCAGTATTTAAAATACTGCATAGCCCAAAAAAAAAAAAAGGGAACTGAAAATGAGCAAGCAAGTCAGCACAATACACCTAAAGACCCTGAAGACAGAGTAGGCCCCTATTGGTATTCTGTCTGGTGTTGCCAGCTACCAATAGCCAATTGCAAGAATGTTACATTAAACATTAACAGTGAAATGGCGCATTCGCACATTAGGCCCATGTTACACTACCAACATTATCACTGACATGCAATGGTACGTGCCCTACACTAAGAGACAATAATTTAGATAAACACTGGCAAGATGCACAGTATCAACAGCTGAAAGAAACCCTGTTAACATTAAGGTGGCAACCGTCAGAAAACTATTCTTCAAAAGGGGCTCAGATACATTGCTGCATTGCGCACAATTTCAAAAATCACAATTCCTTAAGTGTAGGCACTCAGCCAATCATATATGTTGGCATGTGCCATAAAAGAAACAAATGTGTTCACTCAAGGTAGGAGATGTACCACTAGTGCATATCTTGCAATTATTCAAATGAGCACTGGATTGTAATTCCATTGGTTTGAACTGCCCCCTAGCTGTGCTGCATGTTGAAAGCACAGCATGAGCTAGCGGACATTGCTCACACCTTCACACAGACCCCGCGGCGGTGCGGGCCACGCTGCCCAGAGCTGTCCGCTCTAGTAAAGTCGCAAGCATACAGAGGACCCTTCTCTACAGGCAGCGGCCCACTCTGTTGCACTTGCGCAGACTTTTCCTGCACAGAGTGGCTGCCGTCGGGCTGCTGGGCTCCCCCCACCTTCAGAACCCTCACATCATCCAATATGGGACCTAGCAGACTTTCCTGGCATAGCCTTACGTTCGGTCCTGTTGTAAATCACTGTGGCTGACTGGACACATGGAGGCAGGCAATCTGTTCTTGGCCAGCTTTTACAGTGGGCATCCTGGGGCACCCCCTGCATACAGAAGCGGCAGGGTGAGAAGGCACACTCAAAGCCAATTACCAATTCAAACCCATGAAATGCAATCTCTTAGCACCATGCCACATGACAACCCCTGCGCTCCTGACATACAAAACTGGCAAACCATCCCCGTCTCCCCAAACGTCTCAGATCTTTTGCTGTACAGTAATCCGGCAACGCAGCCAACTACAGACGCGGCCTCATAATAAACGAACACTTCCTGAACTTACCAAACATTGCACACAACGTGGGCACGTATACACTCAATATGTCAGGTCCCTTACTCTAAGCCACATGTATTGAAGCCAACGAAACAAGCAAAAGTAAATATTCGAATAACCTTGCGCAGTACCCGTTAAACGGTAATGCAATACAAATTTAATTAAAATGTATTTTAAGGATTATATAATTATGAAAACAAAACACAACACAACACAGTATTTTAAAACCACAACAATAAAAGCCACATGTTTCAAAAAAGTCAAATGAGTTAAAAACAAAGTAACAAAAGCATAAGTTAAGTTAATAGTTAATAGTGAACCATGAGTTAAACATTGGAAGATGAAAAAAAACTCCTCAAGACGCTTTTTCACAAGGAGAATTTCTGATCCAAACACAAGCTTGTTCAGGATTGTCAGTGAGGTTTATCCCATACGGTAAAAACAATTTTATAACCACAGGTTTCATCAATGTATTTTTGAATCCACGTTTTCTAGCCAAGCGTTTTGCCTCCATAAATGCTTTCCTTTTTATTGCCACATCCTTTGCGTAATCAGGATAAATATGAAATTGATTTCCATGCCATGTTAGAGTTTCCTTTTGCCTCGCAATCTGCAACACCTTTTCCTATAGTGAGGTTTTCACAAATTTCACAATTATCTGTCTTGTTTTACCATCATCTTGCCTGCCAGCTCTGAAAGAAACATCCAGGTCATTTAAATGAACATTGCTCTCAGGCGAACTTTCTTGTAGTACCTCTACCACCACAGCAGACAGATTTGAATCCGGTTTCTCAGGGATGCCAATCAGGCGAATGTTATTACTTCTGGCCTGCATTTCCAAATTCATATTTGCTAACTGAATCCTGGACATCTTCTCCTGTAATTCCCGATATGCCCTGTAGCTTCCTGAGGTTTGTCTTTCAAGACCTGATGTTCTAGTTTCAACATCCACCATGCAAGTCTCCAGACCACTAACCTTTCCAGACAGATCATTCAGTGTTGCTTTTACCTCACTCATATCATCGGCCACCTGTTTCAGTAGCTTAAAGATGTCTGCAATACTAGGAATGTCCTCTTCATGTTCCTCAGTAATCTGTTTAGATTTTTTAGGAAGAGGGTTATCTACTGTCTCATTTTTCTTCTTGCTTGACATTTTCAATCAGGTTTCAGATGATTGCCAGGGTGGAGGACAGGAGCTGCTTCGTTAAGCTGCTTCTCCTTCAGAAGCCATTCTAGAATCAAGCCAGGTTATCTCTACTTATGATCTGCCCCACCTTTGAGTTCAGTTGCTTAGTGCCCCTTCCAAACAACACAGTGACCCTATTATCATCAACCAAAGAGATCAGCCAATAATGTTGAACTTCCTTCTTGAATGTAAGTGTGTTGTTTCATCTTTCCTTACAACTTTGTCACACTGCCACTAGATAGTGTCTATATAATCCATATTTATCTAAGATTCAGGTGGGACTGCCCAGAACATTTCTGACTTCAGCACCCTGGACTGGTGCGCTGGGCAATCAGGATGCTCGGAACGTGGACTGGATTCTCCAGTATAAGTCTGCATTCCGAGCAGCATGAGTGCTGCTGGCAAGAGCGCTGTTATCTTTCCCGCTCCCCCTTCCCTTCCCCACTCCCCCCTTTACTCTTAGCACCTGTGTAGCTAGCATTTCCTTGATGACGTGGCGGTCATCAACATATAAAACAGACATGAGAACTACGGCACCATGCCAAACCACAAAGACATTATTTTTTAATTTTTTTCAATTAAACCCCATCAGCCCCGCGTAGGAAACTAAACAGGTGCTAATGGCGATATGACCCTCAATGGCGGCCGACCCTGCCGGTAACGGCACTGTCACCTATGCTTAACTTTTTTGGCAGGCTATTACCGACAGGATCGGTCCACCACCTCGGATCATATAGCCTCAGTAATTACTTGAATGTGCCTGTTCTGTCTGCTCCCTATACTGCATAGAATATTCGCTTAGCATAAAAGTAAACTTGAACTGATCTAGGGTATCTCACGAATCTGCATCCCAGAGGACCATCTATCTGCCAGATCTATCTACCAGATCCTCCTCCTTTAAAAAGCAAGTGTCCAATTTCTTGAATAGTGTGCCACCCATCTTTTTGTCTCCAGCTTTTTATAAGATTTCGAAAGAATGTGGGTTACACTGTCTTTACTTATTTTCGATGTTATTAGCCTAAAAGGATATCTCATAATGTCTGTGTTCCACTGCAGAGAGAAATGTGTATCCATACACATTTCAAGAATGTCAATGAAAGATTTGGAAGCTTCTATTTCTTGCACTTTCTCCTCCATATTGTCCACTTATATTCCATTTGCTTCTCTTTCTTCAGTGTTTTTTACCTTGTTTTACACACATCTTTTTAAACGTTTCATTATTGGGATTTTAGATTCATACAGTTGCAAAAATAATATATATTTCATCAAAACCACATTGAATATAAATAGAAGTACATTGGTCTAAAATAGCGTTAATCAGATTTCGACCAATGTACTTCCGTTAGGTCTCAGCCCTGTTGTATGCAGCAGTGGATGCTGGCGCCGTCACTCTCCTTTTGGGAGTGTTGATGGCAAGGCAAGAAACTATCCCTTCCAAGATGGCGCCTGCTTGGTCTAGAGCTGTCGTTGCTAACATCATGCATCCATTGCTTGTGATGTCATCTGGAAGGTGTCCCACTTGTCGGACTGACCGGAATGTGGAAATGGTATAAAGGAAACTGGAGCCCAGTAAGCAGTGCGTTGCAACTCTGCTTTCACCTTTGCGTTGCCTACACTCCCCTTTCATTTTCCTTCCCTGTGCTCTGCGTTACTTTGTTTACCTTTCCTCGCTCCTGGTTCTTGCCTTCTTGTCTGGGCCGATGCTGCCCTCTGTAGTTGGCCTTTCTGTTCCTTCTCAACATGGTACTCCTTATTCGGCTCCAGACCGCTGCAACTCTTGTCGGCAATTTGCTCCAATGCTCTACTAAGGAATTGTTAGTGCTTGCTACCTGCAGAGTGCTGGATCTTACTGCTTCGTTTTGGATACATCTGAAGGAGGTTTATTCCGAGATCAGCTTTCCTCCTTATTTGGGACTGCGCTCCCAGCCCTCTGTATTCCATTCACAGAAACCCTATCTAAAGTCTCCTCCCAGGTGGCCAGGGAAAGGTAGATGCTTTCTGATCCTGACCGTGGATCACATGGGAGGAAAAGGGCCCAAGGGGAATCAGAGGACTTTGTGGGATGAGACGCAGCATTTGTCTTCCTCAAAGAAGGAAGAATCTTTAAGAGCAGAATATGTAACGGCTTGTTGTCAACAAGAACCTTTATTTGCTCGACCTAGCTGTCAGACTGGGGCTGAAGACACTGGTACTCAGTCAGGTGTTAGAAATAAAGAACATCCTGTAAAGGCTACTGACATTTATAGAACTGTGAGCTTTAATAAGTCCCAGAGAAATAAACAAGAGGCATCTGTAATTGCCACTGACTGAAACCCTGAGAAATCCCATTATTTATTAACACCACAAACCTTGGGTAACTATTATGGGATTCCATGTGTTAGTATATGTGAGAAGGGTCGGGAACTTATTGAGTTTAATTCCACTGTAAAAACAAATGTGACGTTGGGGACTTCAAGTCCCACAATTCCGAGAGTACTGTGACAAGGAAGAGGACTGCAGAGGCACAAGACTGCAGGCTGCAGTCAATCAGGATGAATGACCTACACCTGAGGATGACTAGTAGGCATAAAAAGCCCACTGAGGTACAGGCCAAGAGAGAAAGAGAAGGAGGCAGCAGTAGTAGCTGGTGGAGCAGTTTTGTATTGCCAACGTGGCAGCAGAAGCAGAAGACAGACATGAGTGGAGACGCTGGGACCTCAGCAGTGTGTAATTGTGATGCCAGTCCAGAGCGGGCCTCAAAGGCTCGAGTTTGCATCTGTAGAGGTTGCACAGTGGAAGGCGTACCATTTTTGCAGCTTTTCCCACTGTCAGACGTGCTGTGGGAGCCAGGAGAGCTCTGAAACCGACAGACGCAGGCTGCGGGAAACCGTGCAGAGTAGATTGCCAGGCAGTGCAGGGAAACCAAAGCAGAAGAACTGGAGGCAACAAGGCGAATGGACACGGACCCCTGACCCAGTGAATTCATTGTTGCATTGTGACCCCAGAGCGCTCCGTAACCGCTTGTCAAGTCCAGGCAATTGAATCTCACAAGTGAAATTAACAAAGTAGCGTTAAAGCAGAAGGAGTTACCTTTTGAATATCGAACACAAAGCAGATCAATACTTTTAACGTTAATCAAGCTGATTTAAGGAGGCACAGAGGGAAAATTAAGAACTGGATAATCATACCAGAGAAGTGTGATTGTGATATTATGAGACCTAATGAGAGCCAACAACAAGAGAGTATAATAAACCTAGAAGAAAAGAAAAACCATCATTGCCAAAGCCAAAAGAAGGTGGTTAAGATAGATATTGAGCAAATGATAAAGACTATTGCCCCTCCAAGGAGTATGGTTTAAGCCCACATTGCCAAAGCCACAGAAGTGTGAAAGTGAAGCAGAATCCTTATCAGCGGTTGGTTGACAGAAAAGGGGAGAAACAAGAATGGCAGACTTGCTGCCCTTTTGAAAGAGAATATTCAGAGGGCGAGGAGCATAACCTGCAGAGAGTGTGGCAGATACACAAGGTGTAATACACAGCACCAGTGTGGTTCTTGTTTCCCTTAAAGCATTTTATATACTTGAAGTTGTGAAGCACAAGACATTACTAACCTGTTTAACCTTTACCACTGAAGTACTTACAAGTAGTAGTTTTCTCTGGCCTGGCAGGAGAGTATACCAGGTCAGAGAACTTTGTGGTGATAAGCCTGGCAGGTGAGTGGACCAGGTGGAAGTCAATGAAGTACTGTGGGGTGGTTAACAATATTGAAGCAGTTGAAGAATCGCTAAAGTGTTTTGATGAATTAAAGCAAAAACATCCTGGCAAATGACTAACATTGAAACAAGAGTTGTGAGAACTGCTGCAAAAGTGTTTAACATTGTCAACCAAGTGGTGTTGTGTACTATGGCTGCATTATTATAACAAAGACTATTTTTTGTTGAAACCAATGAAGCAAGGAAATATTCTAGGCTGATGAGAAGACGTTGTTTAAAGGCCTTTGTCGCAAAGAGAAGGAGGGAACTTTGTTGAGCACTTGTGAACTGTTGGTTGAATACAATCTTGGAACTTTTACTATCAAAGTGGAACAAAGAGACTTGAGCTGGAACTTTGTCAAGAGACAGGATTCCCTGAAGTTTTGTTTGGAACTTTGGAATAAAATCCTGCTTAAATCATTGGTTAATGTTGAACTGCCATATATTACCTTGTTAAGTTGATATATGTTTAAGTGTGAGGGACATAACACTTTTGTTAGAGTGTTTTCTTTAGTTTATTTGAGGCATGGAAATCCTCATCATGGTGCGGATAGTGAGGCGTTTATCTAACCATTTGAGTTAATAAAATGGGATTTTTTGCAAAACTTTCACAAAGTTGCTGCCTCACATTTCTGCCCCTCACACAGGCCTTACCTCTTCTCGTCCACATTCCGAAGAACTACTCAGGTAAGGCTTGTCACTGAGAACTTCTTACAGGCAATTAATTAAAGGCATGGGATGTCTATAGTGCAATAAAGTTCGTGTGCATCAACTTAATCTCAATGCACTGTTTGGATAGTGCTGGAAGGCTCTCACATCATCTGCTAATAGCCAGTACAAAGTTGGCAAGCTAAAAATCACAGAACTACATCAGTTGTATCATATTACATTCATCAGTAATGCATACATGTTTTTACACAAGTTGTCACCCCCTGATTGAAACAGGAAGGATAATAGATGAGTTTCGCCGGCTTCATATGTGAAGCCATGCCACCAGTATCTATTGACATCTCCCAACTACACTTAACTTACTACATTACTTATAAATTGCCACCTCCACTATAGCATCCTGCCAATCACTTTGAAATTATACTCCACAAAAGGCTCTCCCAGGAGTGTTTTCTGATAACCAGTCCAGTATCCTCACTCCATTGGCCTCCCAACTGACAATCATGGTGTTATACAGCAGAGGCATACTGTGCAGACGCCTGTGCAGGACCATGCACCCAATTCCCTCTGTCCAGTTTCTTGGGGAACTATCAACAGAATATTTTCTCCCTTGGTCAGCCAGTCCACAAATTGTAGCCACAGGTGATTTGTTATTTTTCACAATCATCACATGCAACACATTGCCACCTTGGTTTCGCTAGTCTGAAACTTAATGCAATTGTGCTGCAGAAATGTAGTTGTATAGATCAGTGCTTGTGGTCCAAAATTTTAATATGTTACTAGTGAGGGTGGATAGTGCCACTCAGGGGCTTCCCCCTCTCCACATAAGTTTAGTGATTGGGGGATTTGCATCTAGTTAATAAGCTTTCAGGAACTCTATTCGGAAAAAGAGAGAATAGCTTAGCTACTGCAAGCATTTTTGCCAGGCCTCATTAGCCACCAAGGCTACTCTCTTCTCAAGATATTCTAAAGGTTTCATCATGTTATGTTGAAATGTTTCCTGAGGGATTCTATGTAGCCATATTCACAAATACTTAAATGCCCCCCTCACAACTGTAGAAGAAATCAAGTCTGGAGTTGAAAATTGAGTAAGTTAGTTCTGCAAACCTTTAATTTCAGAACGTCAGGGTAAATCCAGAAATTTTTTATTATTTATTTATTTAGTTGATTTAATCAAATTAATGATTTTTACAACAGATCGAAATCAAACGAAGTGAAGAGTCAGAGTAGAGCTAAGGCTGAAAGTTGAGAAGAGAAGAAGGGGGTTTTCAGAGAGATAGAATAAACTTCAAAGTCTGTGTAGTGGCGATAGTCCAGGTATTTCTTTCTCCGCTCATCAAACGTGTCCACCACGTTTCTTCTTCCCTGGTATAAGATGCACAAAGGTGTGGTAGCAGAAATTTCTCGCCTACAGCTCTTGTTCCGGGGCAATTTAAAAGAAGATGGCGAATGGTTTCTACGTGTGTCTCGTTTTTGCAAAAACGACACGTGTTTGAGTCGCTTTGTCCTCTGAGATTTAAGATCTCATTTGTCGGCAGTAGGTTCAGACGCGCTCTCAAGAACAGGTTTCTAGCTGCTTTATTTGGGAACTTGCTCAAATAGTTCGGCACTGTATTTAATTTGTTCTGATAGGAAGGCAAGTGACTGACAGATTTTGCTCTACAAGCAATGTTCAAGGTTTCAATCCAGTCAAGCTCACTGATTTGCCTTCTTATTTTTAGCGCGTTGCCGATCAGATCCTGCTCTGAAGAGTTTATTTCCACGAGCTTCTTTTTGCGAGCCATTTCCCAGGATTTTAGCACTGAGGGGGAAGGTGTTAATAGTTCCGTGCGTACAATAGCTAGCACATGAGGGCAGTCCGAAAGCAGCAACTTCCTGTATAATATCATTTGATTTCCACGGTCCCTTCCAACGATAGTAGGCCAAGTTCTCTTCTGATCAAGGGGGCTGATGTTGACTTAGGGAGGCCTAGAACGGTGCGCCAAAATAAGCCCTCAAGCTTCAGCCACAGGTTTGTCGGTGTATGAGGGAGGGCTTCTGCAGCATAGGTGAGGGTAGGCACCACCTTCATCTTGTAGAATTTAATCAAAGGTAGCAGGGAAAATCCACCGAACTTGTTGTCCAATGCGCGGCCTTGTGCAGCTAGATTTTTTGCCTTGGTCATTAAGCTGCTTTGGAGGGTTGCATTTATACTCGAGCAGTCCAAAGCTACTCCCAAGTATGTGATATTTACAACTTTTTCCAGTGCTGCCCCCTCCAAGTACCAGGCAAGTTTTTCCTTAGGACGTTTGTGTTTCTCCATTATCAAGATCTTGGTTTTGGCTGTATTTATAGTTAGATCGTTTGCTCTAATGTATGTCGCCAGATGGTCAAGCTGACGCTGGAGACTGATAGGAGTCAAGTCCATTAAGATTAAGTCATCAGCATAGAGTAGTCTCGATGTTTTCAACTTGCCCATAGTTGGTGGAAAAGAGCAGATTGATTGCTCCGAGGTTTTGAAATCACCAAGGTAGGCGATGAAGAGGGACGGAGCCAGTGGGCAACCCTGTTTCACTCCACGGTCAACTGGAATTTCCGATGATAACAGACCAGCCTGGGTTAGTCTCACTCGCATCCTTGTTTCTTGATGTAGAGCTTGGATCGGTAGGAGGAGTTCGTCCGGGCATTTCCAGAGACTCAGTTTTCTCCATAGGCGCTCACGGTTTACTTGATCGAAGGCTTGCGCCAGATCTATGAACGCAAAAAACACTCGTGGGCCTCCTCCCAGCACCTTACTTTTGAGTGCGCTGAGGAACATGATATTGGTGGTTGTGCCGCTGTTTTTTGTAAATCCTGTTTGGAACGGGTCCGCACATTCGGCCTCCCTCGCCCAGTCCTGGAATGTTTGTAGTAATAGAGAACCAAACACCTTTCCAACCGTATCCAAAAGTGCGATAGGGCGATAATTTTTTGGATCTTCTTTCCTGCCCTTCTTGAATATCGGGACTATGATAGATGTTCTCCATGAAGACGGGATTTGCCTTGCCTGTTCGCAGCGTCTGAAGATTTCACTTATCAGCCTAGCCCACTGACTTGGGTATTTCTTTAGGTCAAGATTTGTTATTCCGTCCGGGCCAGGTGCTCGTGATGGCTTTAGTCTGTGCAGGATTTTGAGAATCTCAGATTCCTTGCTCAAGTCTATCCATGCTGCCCGTTTAGTGTTAAATTCATAGGCGCTTGACGGTGCTGGAGCTTTGAACAGGTTTGAATAGAATGTTATCCAAGATTTTTCCCCGATAGGATTGGATGGTAGAATCTCGTGGGGCGACAAAAAGGATCTTAGGAGAGCCCAGAATTCGCGGGGGTGGTGGCCGCTTACAAGCTTCAGCATCGCTTCGGCATCTTGTTGGTAGAATTTGCTACGGTGGTGCTTAAGCCATGATTTATAGGATTTCTTTTCTTGATCCAGGATTGCCTGATTTTCAAGTGAGGGAAGAGCGGCAAATTTTCTTCTAGCTTGTCTTACGGATCTCCGTTTAAGGACCAGTTCTTGACTGTATTGATGTCTGACACAGTCGTTGTTGTGTCTGAGGCCGGCAAATTTAGCTCTAAAAGGAACCAAGAGAGGTTGATAGTCTGGTACTTGCGGGTCACTCAAACGGTTGTCCTCATTTCCAATTGCCAGATATTTAGCCTGGATCTTTGAGATTGTTGATTCTGAGAGTCTTAAACGATTTTGCTGGTTATTCAGCTCCACTTGTGCTGGCATAACTGAGTTCAGTGGCCTTGTAGTCTTCCATTCCAGTACAAGCAGGTTATGGTCGCTGGCCGAGGACCTGCGTACCTCGAACGAAGTGGTCAACGCTGCCAAGAGCCTGCTTACGAAGATGTGGTCGAGGTCCGCTGAGGAGTTGCCTCTTTCCCAGGTGGGCGGCCTCTCATCTCTTGGAAATAAATCCTCAGCACAGAGCAGATCACGAGATGACATCAACGACAGCCAAGCCATGCCGCGTTCACTTCTTAGAGTCGAAAAAAGAGGTGGGTCATCGGCAGAATCAGGAGGTGACCAGGTAGCGTTTAGATCTCCGCAGATGATCAGCAGGGCCTCAGGACACCCTATTCGTGCTTCATCGACTGAGTCCTCAATCAGTGCTAAGAAGAATGAGTCAGTCATAATCGCAGGGTTCCAATATGCATTGAAAATGATTAAGGGTTGTGTTCTGTCCGTTCTCTTTTCCACCTCTGCCACACTCCAGATAGCTTCTGTGATCAATAAGTGGGATGACAATCTCAAAGTGTTTTTTAAGTGTAAACCGGATCCACAGCGAATTGCAGTTATAAGGCCTGATGACGGTCTGCCAAAAGGTCCTTTAACAGCTGGAGCGAATGTCAAATCATATCCGTCTATGGAGGGGCGTTCTGTCATCCAGGTTTCTTGCAAACAGATGATATCTAAACATCCCAAGTTTAGGTCTCCTTGTTTCGTTAAATGCTGGAAACCACGTGTATTCCATGACCCCAGGGAGATATTTGGTTTACCGGTTTGTTGTGTAGAGGCGAGTGGTGCAGACAGACACGCGACGAATTGCTATTTGTTCTTGTTTATCGTCAGTGCGTTGGGCAGCCATGCCCATTGTTCAGCTAGTGGAACTTTTTGTTGGGGTTCATGGGTGCCGGACTCATTGCCCTCCGGTACTTGATGTATGGTCCTTACAATTCTCAACCTAGGTCCTTGAGGGCATCTTCCTGTACCCAAAGGATCATTTAGGGCAATTCCGTCTGTCTTTGTTGCCATTTTAAGACACTGGCTCTCCTCTTTGCCACTGGGATTCCAAAAAGAAGACCGGGGGGAGGCCATCTGTAAAACTTGTTCATTGTGTGTACAAATTTGTCGGAATCCTCTCTCCTTGCCAGGTATAGAGCACAATTGTGGTTTGTTACTTTTCACAACTACGGTGCGTGGTGTAGTTGGATTTGTTAAATCTGCAGATTTGGTGGGAGGGGTAAATAGTGCACTCTCTTCCAATTCAAACAGGTCAAAACCCATTTTTAATAGTTGTTCCGCCGCCTCTGAGATTCTCACTTTGGCCCAATTCGTTTGCACGTGCAGATAAGCGCATGCCATTTTTCCTTGGTGAAAAGGTTCGACCCTGGTAAGGTCATTTGATTCGATTTTCCTGAGCGAAGGTATACATTTGAGCAGTTGTAGCAGGTAGCTTCTATTTAATATCACGTAATTTCTGTTATTTGACAGCTGTTCGATTTTGAAATTTCGTTTTGATTTAGAAGCATATGCCGTTGACCCTCGTCCTTTGTTTACATCAGCGTTGGAGAGGTGCAGCTTTTGCTTGTCTTTCGTATTTGTAATTGGGGAAGATCGATTTTCCGCCAACCATTTGTCCCGGGTGGCGTACACCCATTTAGTTACAGACGGAGAACTAGATCTTGGAGGAGAGTCAGGTCTTCTTTCCCCCGGTCTTAAGCGAGAATTTTCAAAATTGGGCTCTCCCCTTTTCACTTCTTGGAAGTTAGTATGGTGCCTTTTGGGGCTGCTGTCTTTCGACAGTCCCGCCCCCCAGCTACACTTTTTTTGAAGCTTCTTACAGACTCTCCAAAGTACAGAAGGGCGAGGGCTCCTTATCCATATGGCGAAAATTATTTGTTGATTCCTGATCGTCAGATAGTGTATAAACACTACAGTTCAATAAGTCCTCGTCAATCATATGCTCTGATTCCTTGTTTACGGGAGCACTATCTAGTTCGTTGTGCCTTGACATCAGACTTGTAGTTTCCCGTTCGGCCACTGATTTTGATGTTTCACAATTAAGGGGGGTCTCGGACCCGCGGTTCTTTTCACCTTGGTCTCTCGCCGATTGTACTTTGTTAATTGTCGGTTGGGGGGGGAAGAAATTTATAATCGTTTGCTTTTGGGCGGTAGGATGACCTTTTGTTACAGAAGTAGCCTCCTTTACATTCGTGTCCGGAACATGCCCCTGGTCTATGATGATTTCATTCGGGTCATCACATATTGCTCCATTTCCCTTGGCCTTGGTGGACTTTGGCTTGATCGTTTTCAGACCCTCACACCGGGGCACGTAACTGACTGTTGTTCTCGGTTCATCAAGTTGAGGTTGCGGACTTGGGGCTGGGGTCTGGGAACTGGCATCCACCAGGGGGCCTTTCGTTGATTGTGCTGAGGACTGAACGAACTCCTCGTCTTTGGTGCCCTTTTCCATTTTGCTGTTCAGAGCGTTGATGTAGCCTTCCAAAAAAATTAGACGGCTATTCATCATCGCAATAATGGAGGTGTGGGCTCTCATTGAGTCGTTTATTGACTCATATAGTTTACAAAAAGGAGCCATGGCCAGGGTTACAGTTGACATAATAAGTCTTAAGTCCGTTTTTTTTGGCGAGGTGTCTTTTGTGGTCTTTCCTCCATTCTCGTTTGAATGTATGAGGCTCGTTAAGCTAGGTACCGTTTGGGTGCTCCCATGCAGCTGGGCAATAGAAGGACTGGTGGTCCCGTAGCTTGTTTGTGCCACCATTGCAGAGCCCTTTTCTTGCGTAAGAGGCTCGATTGGAACCGAGACTTTCCCTTGCTTCTCTGAACCCGGCATCTCGATGGACCCCTGATCAAATTGATCCGGCGTTAGAGGAGCCGAGACGCTGATTTCTATTTCATTTCCATGGGGGTAAGTGAAGGCGGGATCTTCAACACCGTTTAAATCGATGAGGGTGGTCACCGGAGAACTTAAGCAGGCCTGTTTTTGCAGAAAAGACTTGGCTGTTGAAGATGTGGCTGCTGAGACCGTCAACCCAACCGGCGGAGGCCTGGCAAGGGGGCCCGTTGCTTCAAGGGCCATGCCTTGAGCCGATGCTGATTGGGGGTTTGAAAAGTTAGTAGCTCTCTCCGGATCGGATGTAAACTTGGTAGATGGCATTGGCGGGGGTGGTGCACCAGTTCGGGGGGAGCCAAAGTGCCACCTGATGTTTGCTTCTTCCACAGGTCCTGCGAAGGAGAAGCGTGGAGGTTTCAGTGAGAAGGCTGGACGCGAGTTAGGAGAGTCTCTCATAACATTTAATGGAGCGTTTTGATCCGCTGTTACTTCTAAAATCTCCGCATCCGAAAGTTCCCCTAAAGGTGGGGCTTTCTTTTTTAGGAGATTTGCGAAGAATCTGTTGTTCACCGACAGTTGTGTTGTATCATCCTTATGCTGATTATACTGAAGGTTTGACGAAGCGCAGGAATGTCTAGGGCGCTGTGTTTGCTGGGCTTTTATCCCCAGCTTTTGGTGTGAATGTGCACATCGTTTCTTGCGGATCAGTCTTCCTCTCTTTTTTGGATGTGAGACATGTATAGGGACCTGAGCTGATTTGGTTGCCCTGTCGACTCTCGCAGCCCTTATCAGAGGGTCGAACAATCCCATGTCGGGCGGAGCCGCTTCAATTGAGACCGCTCGTTTCGCTCCTTCCAACACGTCCACCTCCAGGGGGCCACCGACGTCTGGGGGGGAAGGGTGCAGGATCGGTGCCACTATAAGCCGGTTAGCGTCCAAACTTATCGGAACTGGTGGATCATCTACTGGCGCTGCATCTTCACTGACCTCGTCGCCCGCCTGGCAACTGGGGCTACAGGCGCCTGTGCATGACAAGCACGGAGGGTCAGCGGGAGGCCGCTTGCCGCCCGCCGTCCCATCTTCACCCACCAGACCCACCAGACCCTCCTCACCTGCGACATACGGCGCTTCCTCTCCTCCGAGGGGCAACTCCGTAAATGCTTCACACGGCAGACGGTGACTGGCGGTCTCGGGGGACTTCTCCATTGACTGGGGACCGGCAGGAAGACAAACTGGTGTCCAAGCCGACGGTACAAACTCCCGGGCATCCCGGGCATCCATCTGGCGTGCTCCCAGACCCTGGTTCACTGCTGCAGATGGTCCAGGTATGATGGAAACCAGCCTTAGCACCGAAGAGTCTGCCTCGAGATCCGAGCGAGGCTGGTTGGGCTGGTTAGGCACCTGGATCATCTTTGATTTGGCGCTCCGCAATCGGGGACCTGGGGTATCAGGTTGCAGTGGTGTTGACTCCGGGTGTGTGGCGGGGGTTGGAGCTCCCGCCGATGTCAAAGTCTTTTTGGTCACCGCAGCGGCAGACAATTGAGTCACTCGGGGAGTGCGGCTTTTCCTACTCGCAAGCCGCCCTGCCCTAGCTGCCGTAGACTGCAGAGACTGCCACTCTGCAGCCACTCCGCGGCCGCTCCGCGGGAAAGAGGGGTTTTGAGTAAAAGTTCAGCCCTCTCGGTAGTAGAAACTGGAGACAGACTCCAAATCACAGGAAACCAGCAGGAACTCGCAAGCCACTGCAGAGACTGCCACTCTGCAGCCACTCCAGAAATTAATAGTACATGATCCCCAAACCATCCCGAAGACGTCTTGTCCAAACCCTCTTGTAGAAAAACGTATATAGGTTTCTTAGACCTGTGGGAGAATCAAACGCAAATGAAGACTGCTTGAAATTAAACTGGAAGAAGGGAGGCGTGGCCAAGAGTGTAGCTGGGAGGATGTGAGGGCTCAGAGCTCTGTCCGTACCACCATCTAAATCCTGCTAAGATCCTGGTTTAGACACCACAGGCAGGCCAACTAGGCTACAGGGGCCTGTGCATCACTGCAGCGCCCACTGAGCGAACTTCTGCACCAGAGAGCTGGCCGAAACGCTTAGAGTTGATGACGACGACCGGGTGGGTGCCAACTTGGAAAGTGACACAGCTCCTCAGCTTGGTGGTGGAGGAGTGTATTGCGGCAGGAACGTGACGCCCATGTCTGCTAAGAACGGGTAGCAGGAGTTCCTAGCTCGCTGCTGGGGAGCGAATGTCTGCAGGATTGGTGCGGGACACAGGGTGAGACAGAGGCAGCAGACGTAAACACGCTCAGTCGAGTTGGGGGGCGGTCTGACTCAAGTGTGGATCTGGTACCCCTGGAGGCTGGACACCAGCCAATTTAGCAGTGACGACACTTGGTGTGCCTGGGAACTCTCGATGCTGGCTGATGAACGTACTAGCTAGGGGGCCCTTGCTGTGTGCGTTCTATTACAGCACCATGTCTGTCTAAAGGAAAGTGGAAGGTGAGAGCTTGAGAACCATTCAGCAAGCTCATGCCCAACTGGAGATGGTTGTGTGTATTGGCCATGGTTAAGGGGCAGCATCACCAGCAGAAGCTGGATCAATTTTTGAGAGGTAAGAGAAGGCAATCCAGGCAGGGGCAGCAGCCGGAGGGCGACGCAGGGGGACTCACACTCTTAGTGTCTTGATCTCTGCTGAGCACACAATTGAAGTCCCCCAGCCATAACACCCAGTCGACCCAATGGGCAACTATCAGGTTTTCCATTTGTCACCCAGATCCACATTAGGGGCATAGGTACCTAGCAACAATGTGGAATGCTCGAACAAAGTTCCCACAAAAACCCACATACCTCCCGTCCGTGTCAAACTTTGTTCGCCTGACTGTGAATCCTGAGGGGTGCCTCACCCACACCAGAACCCCTCTCGCATACGCATATGTCCCCACAACCTGAAGACCCCTCCACCCCTGCCCACCCCTTGCGCATTAAAAGATTACTTTGTGTCAGTCCAAATACGACCGAATTTGACTTTTTATCACATGGTTAATCCCAGGAACATTCCAACTTAACACATTCAGGACAGCCATTACAAAAATCCCATAAAACAAAACCCGGCCACCTGCTGCAAGAATCCTACACGCCATGTATTAAGAAAACCACAAACAACAAAAGAACACTCCCACTCCCGGCCCCCAACTCGCAACTGCATCCTTATCTAGCAAACAAAAATCCCCTCTCCTCCCCAAAAGGGTCAGCACACCCACCCCTAAAAAGAAAAACATGCTAAAAAAAAGATTCTGCCCGATTCAACAAGGCCCAGCCCAAGGGGCCACAGGCCATATCAGAGGCAGAACACTAGGGTGGGTCGAACCTCGCTGCAAGCAAAGGTAAGAACAGCTCTTCCTCACCCAAGCGCACAACAACCAGTTCAGCCCTCCCCAGGTAGCCCATCATACCCACTTCCAGATCGGCAGCCTATCCAGACCCCATTACCACCTATTGGCATCTCCCACAGCACCTACAAACAACCACAGTTGAAATGAGTCCCAACTTCCCTCAGATTCTCCTTCAGCCAACAGCCCCAACGAGGCATCAGTATAGTCAACTCGCAGTCATCCTATACAGGGCTTTCCTGGAGTACAGCTCTGAAGGTCCACCATGCCATCATCCAATTCACCATCATCCTCCCTGGTTTGTGAACTGTCCTCCATAATCAGGCCTCCAACAATACCCACACACACCCTTCCTCCAAAGGCAGGGGTGGATGTAGCTTTCACGGTTCGAGGTAAGTCCAACCTGGCCAGTCCGGCACGTGACAAGGGTGTCCATTGTCGCCGTTGATCTTTGCGCTGGTCCTAGAACCGCTTGCGCAGGTAATTCCTAGGAGGGCATGCAGGGGAGGGACTGTGAAAGGGGAGGGGTGAGTTGCATTTCCCTATATGCGGATGATGTCCTTGTATATTTCGGGACCCGATGTTTCACCTGGGGTAGATACTGGCCTCAGTGGCTGAATTCAGGGGAGTTATCTGGACTGGTGGTCAACCAAGCTAAGTCAATGATATTCACCATACTGACAGGGCTGTGGGATGAGCTTGGGCAAGGGGAGGATTTAAGTACCTTGGCATTTGGGTGAGTGCGGATTGCGAGTTTGTGTACCAACAAAATGTTGAGCAGGTGGTTACAGCTTTTGGGAAAGTTGCCTCTGTCAGTGACAGGGCGAATGGCACTGGTGAAGATGGTAGCCTTACTACAATTGCTGTAAGTTCGGCAAAAGGCTTTCGGGGGTTGCTCATAAGACTGGCCAAGCTGCTGTAGAACGGGGGAAACATGAGAATAGCCTTGGCAATTCTACAGTCATCATTGGGGCAGAAGTGTATTGGAGTGCCCGATGGGTCAAAGCACTGAGGTGTGTAGCGGTAAGGCTGCAATGGGTAGATGTATCTCTGAGGAGACAAGATGCCTGTATCATACAATTTGCTGACACTTGCAGGGGGAAGGGGATTGGGATCATCTTGCAAAGCCCATTCAATGGGTGAAAGCACGGCAGGCCCTGAATTGGATCTAAGATGGCCACTGGCCTGGCAGGCTCTGCCACATGCATCTCTGCCATTTTGTAGCTTTGCGCCATGCCCTGGGCGGGATGGCGCAAAGGCCCTGAGCCACGAGAGACCTCAGATATGGGAGGACACAGCTATAGTCTTGCGCCCAATGCGTTTACCTCAGAGATCATTCTGGTAGGCCTCTGAGCCCTTGGCCGGCTGGCCGGTAGTCGTAACGCTCTGACCTCGGAGCGAGCTCCAGTAGGCTGGACGTCCTCTGCACCTGTGCTGTGTTGGAACGAGCCGAGGACACACTCTTAGTGGTGGCACTCGACAAACCCTTACCCCTTGGGGTTGAAGAAGAGAACAAACTTGATCACCCTTTCAAGAACAGCCTGGTAGGGCCCATGAGCCCCTCAGCTCTTGGGCCAGTAGCCTGGACAGCCTCAGGTCTGCCCGCGGAGCACCCGGAAGAGGCCCTGGGACCTTCAGCTTGGGAGCCGGTAGCCTTAGAGCCCTTGGGCCTACCAGAACCTGAATCCGAGGAACCCCTATTCATGGCAACCCCAGGGAAGGCATCGCCGGGCTGAGGGCCCATGCTGAACAGAGAGCCTACCTTGTCTTGACGAGAGGTCCAAGAGACAAAGTCCTTAAGGTGGGGCGGAGGAGATGTGTGGAAGATGTCCCTCCACCGCGACAACCGACTCTTCAATGCCCTGTGCCATGCGTCACAGCGGTGGTCGGGACCCAAACACTCAAGACAGAGTGCATGGGGGTCCGAGGTCAGGAACGAGCAGTCACATGATGCACATTTTGTGAATCCTCCTGCAGCCAACATGGACCGTGGAGGAGATGCACCGAAGGGAAGTTAAATAAGATTAAAAAAACTAAACGCAGAGAAAGCGGAAAGCTAAAAAAAAAGTCTCTGCTCTTGCTGCCAGGTCCGACACCGTCCATGCGGAAAAAGGGACTGAGGTGAGGCGATGGAGGGCGGGGCCTCAGCAGGGCGTTGCCACAGTTGAGGCGATGCCCCTCTGCGCTATATTAAATTTAAACAGGTAGCTCAATTTTTGCTGCCAAAGGTTCCGGTACCATTCCCATTTTGGGGGACACCCCACAAGGATGGAGGAAAGGGGACAGGAACATTCTGCATTTTGGGATGCACAGTGATGGGATGCGCAGTGGCGCAGTGATACTGCTTGCCACTATTATTTCAAAGCAATCATCTTAGAGTTAATCTCTTAATTGGTGCTGCAAGTGTGGTACTTGTGTCTTAACCAAGTGTGCCTTCAGCCACTTGATTTATAAGCAATATGTGTATCATTCACCAAAGTCATATTAAAAACAAGCATTGGAAGAGATACCAGTTTTGGCTTGTGTATAGGTATTAGATAGGAATTTGACAGGCTCTGCTATTACAGGGCTAGGTAATCGCACAATTTTGCAGCTGCTACCATTAACGGACAGTTCGTACCATTACACCACTGCCTTGCAAATGCCTATCCCATGCCTATACAAAATCCAGAAGTGTTGGCATAGCCAATGCTTATTTTCTTTCTCGCTCCCCCCCTCCCTAACTCCCAAATTCTGCTTTGCAAGGTCGTATTTTTAGTTTGGGCTATTAGGTGTCACTTGCAACACCTATAAAGCCCAAACTATTGCATTTGAGTACTGATTCAAGTAAAGATAGGGAGGAATGGTATATACCGAGGGAAACAGAGGAATTACATTTTAGGAGGGACACACAGTGTTGGTTATGCTATTTGGTTATGAGCCCACCCTGCCTGCCCATAGCCATGCTAATCTATATCGCAATTCCCACCCATTTCTGCCTCTCCCTGCCCAAAACTCCTCCTTATGGGAACGCTTTGAGCTTGCCAGCTTGCTTTAATGAAGGCTTTCAATTTGTGCAGATTGTTAACGTAAGACACAGGCTGGCTATTTTTGTTCGGGTTGGGGAGGAAGGAGGCGGGTCAGGGGAGGAAGGAGTTGGGTCTTATGGAAGAGTGCAGCTGCAGCGTTGCGGCGCTTGATCAGCTCAAGTTAAAGTTTCAGAAATTTTGAAAGTGATTCTTTTTTTTTCTTTCTTTCACAAAGAGCACAAAGAATCACACGTGGGGAAATGGCCTCGAAGGGCGAGAGAACCTGGGCTGTAAAATAAAGCGGCTTTTGAAACATTTCCCCTCTGCTGCTATCACGAGCAGCATATTCCACATAGGTTGACCACATTTTCAAAACCAAAAACCCACTGAAACACAGTCTCCTTTGATTTATAAGCACTATGCATGTCCTTCACTGAGGTCCTGTTAAAAACAAGCATTGGCAAAGCCAGCGGTTTTGGCTTGTGTACAAGTATCAGGCATTTGCCACGCACTCCTATAAGATGCCCAGTTATTCACACCATTTTGCACCTGCTACCATCAATGGGCAGTCAATACTACTACGTCTGTGCCTGGCAAGTGCTTTTGCCATGCCTACACAAAAGCCCACACTGTTGGTATTGCCAATGCTTGTTATATTTGAAAGGCAACCATGGTAAGTTAAGACTTCTTGTACTTTCAAATTGTCCCAACCCTCACCCAAAAATGCGTCTTTCCTTTTTGTGGAAGTTAAATGGGAGTCCTCTGATTCTACTTCATTTTACATACAAATCAAGGAGGTGAGACGATGTGGAGAGGGACATTCCTATGCTGGCTAGCCTTAAGAAACAGAGGCCAACTGTGTCTTTTTTTGGTGGTTTTCGATGTTCTACTCCTCAATGAAATTACGCTTGAAACATATCTGTTCTGATGGATGTGAGAAACCTGAGGGTGTTCTCCCGAGTAGAGCCCAGGAATCCCTTATTCAGGTGTCCAGGACACGGCCATCGATGTTGGATTCAGTTCCTAGGGGTGGGCCAGTGGGGGAGGATCACCTGGGTACGGGAACACAGGGTACGGTCAGGGAATTGCCTTAGGTGAGAAGCGATACTATGCTGGGTTAGAGGAAGAGGCGGACTACATCCTTGAAGCCTTTATAGTATATAATACCTATGTCACGCTTCCTCTGATTAGATCTCGCCGGCCCAGATCCAACAACCTGTCCTTATGTAATCAATCCTCTAAGGTCAATCCTCTAAGGTCCCAAAACCGTTTACAGCCAAAAAGCATAACTCCAAGAATCATTGTTTCACCGGTCTCCATTCGAATACTCCCCATCCTCCTTCTTCCCGTTCCTGTGGTTATCATTTTCTGCATTCCCAACCTGATCGGACAAAGCACTACGATTTCCACATTCCCCTTTGTTCAAGTCGCGAACCCCGCTGTTTGCGCTTACCCAGCAAACCCTGCCAATCCCGTCCCTCTAATTGTCATCTTTTGAAACCTCAGTCTACTATGAGAGAATACTACCGGTCCCACGATGCCCTATGTTCTGTTCTGCATCCCGGTTATTTTCTTCTATTTTGCAAACCTTCCTCATCCTACCCCGTAGGACACTCGAAACCTCTAACACCCTCTTTGTGTTACTGTGATAGAAAACAGATTAATGATGAAAATGTTTTCCTGTCATGTCCCAACCTTAGGGTTAGGCAGAGTCCGGTAATTACTGGTGATAACCACACACACCGGACAGCCCCTTCCTTTCCCCACAGGGATAAAAGGTGGAGCAAGAGAGCACAGCAGACAGCACAACGAGACGGCTAAGCAGGCGTGGCAGTTCAAGAGAAGGAGAAAGCCGGAGGAAAGCGAGAGGGTGGCGAGGAGAGAAGTGATCTTGCCGTTTTCGTCCCAGACAGTGGAACCTTCGTAGGGGAGAGCCTAAGACCGCCAACAATGGTACCGGCCTTAACTCCCATAAGGCCAGGAGTCGAGCGGTTTCATCACAGCCAGCGAGCACAGGGACGAACCGATAAGAGCCGTCTGTGTTAAATGAGGAATGCAAAGTGGCAAGTTTGGACCTAACTTCAATGAACTGTGAAAGAACTATAAAAGTGTTGAGGGGAGACCAGCTGCAGAGGGAACCAGCACCACGTGTGCGTCGCTCCGAGAGACTCTGGTCGATTCCCGTCTGAATAAATCCACAGAAACCAGAAGGCCGTAGGAGATCGGCCAGAAGAGGTCAAAGTGGTCATACTGGAAGTCTAGTAAAATCCTTGTACAATCGAAAGACTTTGATCTACAAACGTGAGAAAGTAAGTGAAGTGAATCATGAATGGTGAAAGCAAAAAGGGGAAAGTGAATCCTGTGAACCGTACTTGTGAAAGTGAATGTGAAGTTGGCAAAAGTGGACCCAGAAGAGGGGTGCTAAGGAGGAGGGGCAAAGTCTAAAGTCCTGAGAAACAGTGTGTTGACAAAGGCAAGGAATGTCCACTATGAACCTTTTGAAAAGCCATTGGGCCTCGTTACGATTTTGGAGGTAGCCATGCCCTTAATAAGGGCATGGCTACCCACAAACTCAGGTCCGGCTCCAGGGGAATTACTGGGCCATTCCGACCTTTGCGGGCTTGGTAATTTCGCTTTCGCGGGACCCGGAGCCGGTACGTCCCCATTCCCATTTGAGTCCCCATAGGGCTCAATGGGAATGGGGAGGATGGTAGCAGCGGTACCGTTCATAACGGTACCAATGCTACCATCCTGTTCTGCTCGCGGGTGCCACTCTGCACGCCTGGTCTGACAAGGCGTGCAGAGCGGCCCCCGCGAGCAGAACTCGTAATGTGGCGGTACAGTGATAACGGCGCCGGCATCGCTACCGGCACCCGTATCACTGTACCGCCACAGTTCTAATGAGGCCCATTGAGATGCTGAGGAGGGGACAAGAGAAGTACACTGTCCCGGTGGTGGGTTGGAATCCAAGCCCAACCGAGGGAGAAACCAAGAGGCACCATAGGACAGGAGAAGTACATTGTCCCCCTTGTCATCGAGGGTCCAGGCCCGGCAGAGGGAGATCCAGGGGTGGAAGGCTAACACCTTGAAAATACGTAGAGCAATCAAGTGAACCCGAGTAAGGGAGGTTCACAGCGAACTGTCGAATAGACTTCTTTTTTTGTGAGAACAATAGCAGGAAGACTTGTTGAAAGCCATAAGGAACCCGGCAGAGGAAGGCCAACAGTCGAGGCGGGTCCGACCCCGAACAAGGGAAATCCAGGGGTGAAGTCATCACCCAAAATCCATTAAGAAGAGGAACAGTTTTGAAGGGTCAGCCCCAGAAGAGGAGGACCCGAGTGTGAAACCATCACCTGATGTTAACTGCAAAGAGAACTTTGTGTTTGTTTGTTTTGTGAATACATCAGGCCCTCGAAGGCAAGAGACTTTCAAGAGAAACAAGACTTGGCCATCGACGGTCGTGATTACTGCCATTGGAACTATGAACTCATGCAGGGAAAGCTTCGGTATCTGCTGTGCTCCAGGCTCCCATTTTACCTGTGTCTCAAACGTGGGAAAGGGAGTGTAACGCTCACCTGATTCCCGCAGAGGCACCGGTCTTGACTGGGTGAATGCCGTATCTTCAAAGGTGATGTGTAACACACGGTTGGCTCTTTGGGCTGGACCTCTGTGCACTGTATGTCTGACTCGAAGAGTAAGATGTCTGCAGATAGAAAATATGGGATTATTGAACTGGGGTTATTGGGTGCCTCTCTCCTCTTCCCTTTCTCTTCTCCTGTAGAACCCCAAAGGTTAACGCCCTCACCTTAGGTAAGTGAACTCCGAGCTCTCCATCTGCCTCGGGGCAGGGTGCCGTAACCAGTTTCTTCACTGGATAAGGGTGCAGGCCTCTTGACCTCAGAGGACTGCTGTCCGTCGTTAACTGCACGAACAGTAAGTTCTGGGCACTTCAAATGTCTTAAAAGTCTTTTGTAACAATATCTCTTGTTTTGCAGGGTTCCGGCGATGGCGGATGGCGGGCTGATGAGAGTTGAGGATCGAACCCGTGTGAGGAATAGAAGCGCCTGGAAGCAGGTAAGTAAGCGCTTGTAGCCTGCTTCACGATGCGCACTAACTGTGCCTTTTATCTTGCAGATACAAGTTCGGAGCTTTAGAGAAGCTGAAGGGTGCTGGAATACCCACTGGATTCGGCGTGGGAAGGAGTAATGGCACGTGAGTAATAAAGTTGCCCAATGTCTTTAAACGCACCTTCTTTTGTCTTTCAGATGCGGGATGCAGCGCCGAAGGCCTCCGTAGCGTGCGAAGAGCTGGTAAGCTTTTGTCTTTCAGATGCCGGAATGCGGTGCGAAGACCTCCGGAGCATGCGAAGAGTAGGTAAGCCTTTGTCTTTCAGATGCCGGAATGCAGCGCGAGGCGTTGGTGACAGCCGATGGACCAGGTAAGAGATGCGCTGCCACTGAAGACCGTAGTGCTAACCTGTTCTTTCTTTGTCTTTACAGGTGCTGCTGAAGACTGGATTCCAGGATGGTAAGCCTTTGTTCCCTTAGGCCCAGGATCAGAAGCAGAAGACACGATGAGCGTTCTGCTGCAGAGAATGCAGAAGCAAGATTCATCCATCGGGTGTGCTTAGGTGTCTCCTTCCACAGCCACGCCTAGGTAAGAAAAGAGTTCCTACTTTCCAGAAGAGTTCCAGTGTTCTGAACCTAGGGAGTGGCTCCTGCCCCACCCAACAGGAAAAGTAGTCCCAAACAGAAGAGGATCAGGGGTTCAACTGGCAGGTAAGTAAGCAGCATGGTCTGCTGCAGGTAAGTCCACCCAAGCATTATGAGCCAGGCGCTTCCAGCGCTGGGACTGGGCATCTTTATGAGCCTGGTGCCACTGGTGCCAGGACATGGTCCAAAAGGTCCCAATTGGGACTGGCTGGCACTCGGAACCGGGGTTATGGGTCTGCTTCCAAGGGAGTCGGGCAAGTCCTGATCTTTTGGAAGCAGAGATCATGACAGGGAGTTCTAAGCTACCGCATCCTGACATATTATTTACGAACACTTCTTTCTTTTCTTAAAAACGAACTAACACTCTTTTTGTATTAGTTGTGAGGTTTGGCAGTAGGTTTCTTAGTATAGGCCTTTATTATTTGACACAACGCCACAAGGACTGCCTTATTTTTCATTTGATGGTCAATGCTTGTTCCCATCTTAGATTTAGGTTTAGATTAGGTTTTTTTCCAACCTGCATACAGTTAAATAAACACCCTTGATCTGTGATCACTTGTGTCTGTCTTACTGTCACCATGAGTTTCTCACATGGGGGACAAAGAATAGTGATTATGATGCATCTAAAACCCAACTTGCCAGTCAGCACTAAGACATAATTCAAAACCCTGAGTGCATTATCCCTGGAAAATTTACATAAATTAGGCTGACGAAAATAAAATTAAAAGTAAAGATATAATGTCACAGCCAACTTTATGCTGGGTCTTCTAATCATTTTGTGTCAGTATTTCTCCTTGGGTTTAGGCCGTATCAAAAAACCACCCAAAAAAGGTCTTGGCTCCAGCCTGATCACGAGTTGGGCGGTAGCCCTTAAATGCGTTGGTAACAGAGTTACCGCTGCATTTAAGGGTCCGCCCAATCTCGAGTCTGGCCTGTTTACTTCCAGCTCAGAGCTGGGGGTAAACACGCTGGAAAAATTCCCAATGGACCCAATGGGGAATGGGGACTACCAGTTAGCACCCAACCAGTGATCCGGCGGTAATATCGCCGGACAGGTGTGACCTACCGCTAATAATGTTGGGTGGCATCCCAGCCAGCATACCACCCAACTCGTGATTAGGCCCACAGGGTTCTAGTCTCTGTCTGCCTTGCTCAGTGAGAAAGCCCTGTATAGCCTTCTTCACCCATCTCTGCTCCTGACAGCTGGCTCTAAAACAATCTGAAAACCATTCATCCCCTTACTAATGGCCCCTCTCCTTTAAGAGTACACCCTCCCTCACCCTTTCCCTTATACCCAGCACCCTTTCCTTGCTTTCCCCCTCATGTTGTTTACCCTCTCTTGTTGCTGATTGATTGATAGAGCCCAGCAATGTCCCCTCAGTGAGCACTGGTGTCCTGTCCCGGACCTCGGGGTCTCCATCCCCCTACCTCCTATCCTCCATGGCTGCCAACTCCTGCTCTGTGCTCCAGCTCCCCCAGAGGCAGCTGGCTATTTTTTTAATTGGTGGAGCATAAGAATTTGCCACAAATTTGCAAGAGCGACCGAGCATAGTGAGGGGGGCTTAAACCAACCAATGGGAGCCCTGTGGGGTTCTCCCCCAAGATAATGGTTTGAATAATAGGTGAAAATGGGGGCAGCACACTTTCGGTGAAACATTGGGTAAAAAGCCAGATAGTTTTATCGGTTTTGTAAGATAATTCATGAAAACATCCAATAGATGCAAGTCACCAACAGTGCACAGGAGCATTTCCCAACACAATTTCATGATGCCTTTCCCCACAATATATAACAGTATAAAAAACATTTTCACAATGGCTGTGCCCATATATTTCCATGTGGATTGCGCCTTTATATGCCTGTATTCCCATTTAACAACATACTAATGTTGCACATAATGCCAGTAATAATAGCACAATAAAACATGTCTAAACTAGCTCTGGCAAAATATAGCAGTACCTGCGCATAAGAACATACTTCTGTTGGCCATGACGTTCAGAATGCCAAGCACAAGAAAACATGTTCAAACTGGCTGCTCCAATGCGGGCCAGTCCAGACACGTAATAACACTTCTCATGCTTACTTCATCATAGATACCCAGTAAAAATGCCATGCCACAGTAAGATTTTATAGCTAAACTGGCTGCACCAAAATGCCAGTATAGTCATGTAATGACATTTCTATGCTTGCTTTATCATAGATGCCCTGTAAAAAATGTCATGTCACAGTAAGAAATCTCTTACTGATTGTAACAAAATGCATTCTAGCCACGTGACAACACTTATCATGCTTGCTTTAAAAGCATGATAAAGCAAGCATGGTAAATGGTATTACATGGCTAGAATTAATTTCGATGAAATCAGTCTAGCCATGTCTTACAGTGGCATACCATTTTTTATTGGGCATCTATGATACCATTTTATAGATGCCCAGTAAAACATCTCTCCTCACCCACCTCCTCCTCCCCGCCCAAATCAGCCTCGAAGGCCGGCACAAACCCAACACAAGCACACCCACATTTACTCACTCATTCAAACAAACATTCATGCAGCATTCACATAGAACTCATTTAAAAAAGCATTCACACAGCATTCACTCGCTCATTCAAACATATTCACGTTCACTCGCTCATTTGCGCAGCACTCATTTCAATGAAATGAATGCTGTGTGAATGAGCGACTGACTGTTTGAATGAGTGAGTTAATGCTGTGTGAATGCTTTTTAAAATGATTTCAAACAGCATTCACTTGTTCATTCAAAAACACATCCAAACAGCATTCACATAGCACTTGCTTGCTCATTCAAACACATATTCACACATTCAAACAGCTTTCACTTACTCATTCAAACACAAATTTGCACATTCAAACAGCATTCACACAGCATTTACTCACTCATTCAAGCATATATCCACGGATTCAAACAGCATTTACTTGCATATTCACATGCAACCAACCAACTATACATCACCTCCATCGGATTCATCACAATATACATACAAAATTGCATTTTCCACTTACCTCAGCCCGGTCCAGACACGATACTCTCTGGCTCCTGTGCACAAGAACAGAAACCAAAAGGCATGGAGCACTTCCTTGTTCCTGCACTTATGAACAGGAGCCAGAGAGCTGGAGACATGGTGCCCCCTGGTGCCATGTTCTGTTTGTATGTGCAGGGAGGCATAGGAGCACCCCTTTGCATTGTGGAACTAAAAAGCAGGTTTCCCTTTGACCGTTTAAGGCAGTCAAGGAGCGCTCCTACAAGCAGCTGAGCGGGAGCTCTCCGATTACACTGGGCTGGCTCTGGCCGGTCATACTGGGCGAGGATTCAGGTGGGTCGACGCTGCCTTGCCCATTATGGACGAGCCAACCCCACGCTGCCTGTGCCCGTTACCCAGGAAAGGGGGTCTGTTTCATGCTCTGCAAACCCTGTTAATCTGGGGCTCGCACTGAGGTTTGAGGTGGCTGGGGCTTGGGTTGCCGTGGTTGGGTAACAGGGGTTTGGCAGGCAATTTGATGGGGCCCGGAGGCCGGTGTTGCGTAGATGGTGCCCAAATGCAGCGGTATGTATTGCTCCTACTCTTCTGGCCCTGCAAGCCTGTCCCCTGTGCCACACAGTGACGAAAACATTAAACTACAGTGAAAATAATCAACAACCACAGTAAAATAAATGCTAGGGGAAGTTCATAACTAAGAGAATATTGTGAAAAAGTGTACATAACAAGATGGAAGACCTCAGAAAAAAGCCCCACTCTCATATGATCATTTTTGGAACAGCGGAAAATTGGACTCTGCAAAGAGTGGGCCCTTATAATCTGACCTAAAAAACAGCACACACAATTAAATAATTTCGCGATGAAAGATAATTAAAGCAAGTTTATGGCAGTTAAAAATCCAATGGTGGGTGAATACATGTATGCAATATTATTCTATATTCATATCATATCAGATTTACTCACCATTGTTTAAGGACTTGAAGTTTCCTATACAGTTTACATATTCATATGTAGTTGGTTCTTTAGGGTCTAGCGTTCCTCGAAGCATATGGCAAGCAAACTCCAGTTGATTTTTTGCTGCAATTCAGTGAAAATGCAACGCAAAGAAATTAACAGGTAAAGATTATAAAACATGCCACCTGCACATCAACAACAATGTACTAATTTTTGTAAATTAAATAAGGACCATGACCATTTCTTATGAAACGTTTACTATTCACAACAGTGACCGCAAATGAAATAATTCCAACTATATTTCTTGTTTAAACAAGAACACAGGTTGCTTTTTACTGCAAATGTGTTATCTTCCATTGGAATATTTTTATTTCTCCAACTTTTGAATTGTATACTCTTTGACAAACAGATAGACATGACATTCATTTTACATTCACAGAGGTTGATATGAATTGTCAATTCCATATAGATATTTTCTCACAGCCACCACCACAAATCAAGTCTACTGTTAGGCAGAAACCTGTGCAGTTCCCTGAGAGACCACTGCAAAAGGCTTAAGACTGCAGGTGTTGGAAGTAAACCCAATTGGTAGCAGTCTGTACCACCCAGATTTACCTGGTAGCTGTGGCTGAGCAGCCAGACTTCTCTCAAGAAGAGTTAGACAGTATATAGAGTATACAAGATAGGTACCAAAATACAGTAGCACAAGCAAACACTGACCAGAGCTTTGGTATCAAGTATATAATTATTTATTTAAAGACACACTTAGAAACACTCTAGCACTATTATTATAAGTAAGTTCCAAAACACAGTCACTATTATTATATATACACATCCCTTATTCCTTATTGGACAAGTCTTAGTTAACACCACTTATTTCCAGACAGAGGTGAGCGCTTAACTAAAGATGGCACTCCAATAAGTTTAAGAAAAAGGGAGGGAAAAGGCAGAAATTAGGAACAGCACACAACACAATCCTTTAGAAGCACTCAGTAAGGCAGGAAAGTCAAAGTCTACTTGTGAGCAAAAAGTTCAGAGGCCAGGCTCCCTCTTGGAGAGAGTAGAACACCAATGCGCCCAAGATCACACAGTTTAAAAGGCTTGGAAAGTCTTGCAGAGAGTTCAGAAAGGAATTATTTCAGTTTAGAAAAGTTCAGTTAGCCAGCCTAGGGCCAACCCAAATGGTAAATTGAGGCTTTAAGAGTCACCCCACCCAGACCGTTGTGAGGGAGGCCAGGCAGACACAGTACCTATAAAGTGGAGAGGATCCTCCAGCGGGGGCAGTTGTTCCTGGCAGCAGGTGCAAGTCGCGGCGTCGTCCAGAGGAAGAGATGATCTCGACGTGGAGGAAAGCTGAAGGTTGTTGCACCGCCAGGGAAGAAACCAGCCGCGGAGTTCTCCGGTAAAAAGGTACTACCCTTTTATTTGTGGTAGTGGAAAAACGTGGTATTCCGGTTGCCGGGGTGCTTGGCACAGGCTAGGCAGCCACGAGATGATCCGGCAAGGCGAAAAGGCGGGCAACTGGTTATCCCCACCAGTCAAAGGAAGAAGACTCTTCGGGATGAAGATCTCCTCTGTCGTTGGAAGAAGTGGTGAGTCGGTTCAGCAGGGCTCCACCAGTGGTGTCGTCGTTGCAGGTCGGCTCAGCTTCTCCCTCTTCGGATTCTTTGGTCCTGTGGCGACGTCTCAAGTCCCAGTCCACAAAGCCCTGCTTTTATGCAGAAAACCCCCATTCATCAGTCCTAGCGGTCACTCAAACATGCTAAGTGGTGAGCCGGGCGGCTCACCACTGGGCCAATCACACAAGAGTGCGACTTGAGTTGCCGAGGCAACTCAGTCCAGGGTGCCTAAACCCCCTCCCACACCCCCTGTGGTACCCAGACAGAGTGGCACCACTTTTGGAGGCTTCTGTGGAGAAGCCCGCAAAAAAGTGGAACAAAGGGCTCGACTTGGGTTGGAGTCACAGAAGCTAACACAAATGCCATTTTGGAACCGAGTTCTGGCAAAAAGTACCAACCGGTGAATTAATATTAAATAAATAAACTGGTGGTATGTTTGAGGCTATGTTAAAAAGTATTAGCCTCGAGCAATGGGAAAATCCCATAGGAATATATTCGTGGTTGAATATAAAAAGTAGTATCCACTGCCACCAGCCAAAACTCACTCAGGGGGAACTGGACAGTGCCCCCTCGAACAACAGACCCAGGGGCAATCGAATTGCCCCTACCAGTATGCCCACAATATGATGGTTTGTACTGGTTCTGTTCACAATTTAGGACTATTAAAGCCAATGGTGACTTTACATGCCCTGGGAGACAGTAGTCAGTCCCAGGGTACGGAGTCTATGTTTGGGGGTCACTAAAACACCCCGGTTTTACGGCACGGAGGGTGCTGTGTAACACACATACCAAAAATACATGAAGCCCTATGGAGTAAAAGACCCCATAGCCCATAAAACACATTACAAAGTCAAAGGATATCTCAAATGATGTCTAAGAGTGGGAGAAAAAGAGTCTCACTCTTAGCAGGAGAAAAAAAATAAACCCCAAAAAGCCCCCCCCCCCAGACTAAGGGACAGGAGGATTTAATCCACTCCTGGATGAGTCTCATACCTCTAGTCGATGACATACATCCTAGAGAGACCATCAGCATTTTGGTGGTGACACTCTGACCTGTGCTCAATGGTGAAATCAAACCTTTGCAGGCAGATTGACCATCTCAGTAGTTTTGGGTTTTCCCCCTTCATTTGCATTAACCATCTCAAGGGTTGGTGGTCAGTCTGAATGACAAAAGTAGAACCATACAAGTATGGCCTAAACTTCTTCAGTGCCCACACAATAGCAAAACATTTTCTTTCAATTGTTGCCCACCTTGTCTGAGGATCCTTCAGCTTTCTGCTGATGAAGCAAATGGGGTGCTCCCTACCTTTCTCATCCAGTTAGCTAAGGACTGCACGTATACCTACATTAGAAGCATCTGTCTGCACAATGAAAGTTTGGTGATAGTCAGGAGCTCTCAATACTGGTGCTTGGCGTAGAGCTTTCTTCAGGTTTTCAAAGGCCTGATTGCACTCCTCATTCCATTTGAACTTCTTAGGGAATTTTGGAAAGGAGATTACATTCAGTGGAGAAGCTATGGTCCCATAGCCTCTTTGACACTGCAACCTATTAAACTCACTGCTAATTCTCTACACAGCTTATATTATATGCTCTCCTTTATACCCTGTTCATTACCTTCTGCAAAACCGAATCTGGGTGACTGTATGTCCATTCTGAATTATCTCCCTTCTGGTTCTAACTACAAATATTTGCTTCAGTATGTGTGACACTTGCTTAGCCCCACAGCACAGCGCATGGTTACTACGCACCGAACTCTACCAGATCTGTTAAACTCATGTTGTTATACACAATAATGGCCTGCAGCCTGATGCTACAAACCACTAACGCCTGCACATGCACCTTAGCCACAGTGTGAATTCTGTATCTAGGTGAGCCCTGTCTGCACATGCATTTTAACTCTAGTGTGAATTCTGTATCTAGGTGAGCCCTGTCGGCACATGCATTTTAGCCCTAGTGTGAATTCTGTATCTAGGTGAGCCCTGCCTGCACATGCATTTTAGCCCTAGCGTGCATTCTGTACCTAGATGAGCCCTGTCTGTACATGCATTTTAACCCTAGCGTGAATTCTGTATCTAGGTGAGCCCTGTCTGCACATGCATTTTTGCCCTAGTGTGAATTCTGTATCTAGGTGAGCCCTGTCTGCACATGCATTTTAACCCTAGCGTGAATTCTGTATCTAGGTGAGCCCTGTCTGCACATGCATTTTAGCCCTAGCGTGCATTCTGTACCTAGGTGAGCCCTGTCTGTACATGCATTTTAACCATAGCGTGAATTCTGTATCTAGGTGAGCCCTGCCGGCATATGCATTTTAACTCTAGCATGAATTCTATAAGATGTGAACTGCGATTACATTTGCATTTTGCATCCTTGATTTTAACTAGCATGCATCCCCTGCTTATTAACTGCCTTGCCTGCTCCCTGCTCCTCTTAGTCACCATCATACTGCCCAACATGTTGCCTCAACTTCCAACTACCACGTGCACGACCTTACCTAACTCCATCTCATCCAACGGCATACCGCCAATGATAAGTGAGGCACCCTTTGTGCCACTAGTTAGCACCCCCTGCCCCACCATAGACAGGAATACTAGACTCAGAGCTAGATTAGCCAAAATCCACGAGCCACTTGCCCGTTCCTTGCCCACCACAACAAGACCTAGCACCACTCCCACCAACTTCAAACTTGAATTATCTCTGAACCACCTTACAAAATACCCACCTCACCCCACTAACCAGAGAAATACTAAACCCATACAGAAGTTGTCAGCCTCTACTTCCACTACACCCTTAGCGAGCCCCCAAATCAAGGGAGCGTTAACGCCAGATCCCTAGTAGCTCACGCAACTGAAATTGCAGACTTAATTATTAATGAAGACCTAGACCTCCTTGCCATTACAGAGACCTGGTTCCATCCGGCAGCAGGCCCCATGCTTATGCTAGCAGTCCCTGATAATTACACTATCTTGAGACAAGACCGACCTAACTCCAGAGGAGGCGGTGTTGCCATCATTCATAAATGTAGCCTTACTATTAGAGTAGCTACCACCATCAGCGTCCCCTCTTGTGAACTACTCTCAGCCAAAGTTCCCATTACCAACACCCAAACCCTTAACATCCATGTGATCTATCGCCCTCCAGGCCCATTAGGTACATTCGATGAGGATCTTAACACTATCCTATCGACTAGCCTAAAAAACTCTACAGAGGTGCTCACCTTGGGAGACTTCAATTTGGGTTTCAACGACCCCGACGACCAAGCCGCCATCACCACGCTGAACACCCTGACTGAATTAGGATTTACTCAAAGAAGCCTACAACCCACCCATGACAAGGGGAGAATACTTGACTGGGTGGCTGACTATAATTGCCTAGCTAACATCACTGATATCTCTCCACTAGCCTGGACCGACCACCACCTGGTATCATTCCTGCTGTCCACGACCAGACCCCCTCCTATGCAGTCTAGTAGGGCCCCACCCACTCTCACGAGAAACAAAAAGAGCATCACGGCGGAGAGACTCATCCCCAACCTTCTCCTCACACTTAACTCACTCCCTGACAACCTGAATCCTGAGAGCCTAGTCGAGGAATATAATAAAATTATGTCCACCTCCCTGGACTTAATCGCCCCTCTCAAACTTAGGTCAAGCAAGCCCAAAACACACTTGAACAACTGGTACACACCATTCCTCAAAAGCTTAAGACAGAAAAAAAGAAATTGTGAAACTATTTGGAAAAGAGACCCATCAGTAGCCAACAAAATCAAATTCACCAAACTAGCGGCCATGTATAAAAAAGAAATCATTTTAGTCAAACACACTTCCTTTGACTCCCGCATCTCCCAAGCCAGTTCAAACATTAAGGAACTATTTTCTATTCTGAAAGAAGTGGCAACCCCTATATCACCACCAGACAACTGCATCAAGGATAAGAACTGGTGCACCGACATCCAAAATGCCTTAGCTAACAAAATCACCATGTTACAAAATAAAATATCCTTCAAAAAAACATCTTTGAATAACCCTGCCCTGTCCAAGCTACCTGAGAAGCAGACTACAAGTGAACATACCCGATTCAATTTCACAAAAGTGACTATCCTCGAAGTCGAGAAAATCATCTTGTCACTGAAGCCTTATAACTGCCAGGGAGACCTATGCCCAGCTCAACTTATAAAAGATGCTGCCCGTGACCTCTCCCCATTTATCACAAAGTTAATCAATGCCTCCTTCACCACTGGATCCATCCCAACAAATCTAAAACAATCCTGGGTTCTACCGTCACTAAAAAAACCTACTCTTGACCAAGCTACCCCCACTAATTTCAGACCCCTAACAACGGTACCGTTCCTCCTGAAAATTCTGGACAAGGTAGCCTATGTTCAAATACAGAAGCACTTGGAAGAACACCACCTGTTAGGAGCCAGACAATCAGGCTTCCGACCCCAACATGGGACTGAGACAGCTCTCATCGACGTTAAAACACAGATCGATCTGCTCAGAGACAATGGCCAAGCAGCGTTACTCCTCCTACTTGACCTCTCTGCAGCTTTCGACCTGGTCGACCACTCGGTCCTTTGCACCCACCTACACACGGCTGCCCATTTCTCCCCTGAGGCCATTACATGGATTAGATCCTTCCTCGATGACGAAATCATGAGGGTTTTTTCACCCATAGATGCTGCAGACCCTATACCCATCACCTGTGGCGTACCTCAGGGCTCCTGTGTCTCCCCTACACTGTATAACATATTCACCACGCCCCTTTTCGATGATCTGGATCATCTCGGTATCACCTACACTAACTATGCAGATGATACTCAGATCCTCCTTCGGCTTTCTGGAGATTATGGAAAGGATTTGGCCTTGGTGAATAGGGTTTACATCATCATCCAGGCATGGATGGCCACCCACGGTCTATGCCTGAATGATGATAAACCTGAACTCATCACCTTGGGTACCACTGCCAGCCTAAAGAAATTAAGCCCAGCTTACTCCTCCTTCATGATTGATGGCAACACCATCAGAGAGGGACATGAAGTCAAAACACTGGGCTTCTACTTGGATTCCAACTTCTCCTTTAATAGACAAGTGAACTCACTAGCCTCCTCCACGGCTTACACGTGCAAATTGATCCGCACAGCCAAACCCTTTCTATCCGTCACCAGCTGCCTATCCTTGGCCAGAGCCCTCATACTATCCCGCTTAGACTACTGTAACGCGCTTTATCTTGGATCCTCCAAAGCCATTACTAGCAAGCTTCAAACCCTCCAGAATAATGCACTTAGTGCGGTTTTGGGCATCTCCAGAAGATACCACATAACAGTATACAGCCAGCAGAACAAGTGGACCCCCATTAAAGACAAAATCTCCATTAAAATGCCTCACTCACCCACAAGTCCCTTAATAACGCGGCCCCCATCTACTTGACAGACAGATTTCACAGACTGACATCCTCGAGACCGACAAGGTTAGCATATAGAGACTGCCTCTCCATCCCCAACTACAAACGCTCTACCATAGGAGGCAACAGCTTTCCAGTGAAAGCGGCGAAACTGTGGAACTCCCTACCACCCACTCTTAGAATGGCCTTACCCTACCAAAACTTCCGCTCCAAGTTGATGTCTTGGCTGAAGACAGCCACCATCTAAACATACTGAACCAGGACGCCTCTCCCTCCTTTCATCCGATTATGCAATTGTTAACTGTATATATGTATATACTGTGTGCTCTCCTACATTATTACTGCGTATATGCCATGTATATATTTTACTGTCTGTAACTAAGCTTCGCAAATTCTTGTATCTGCTGCGCCCTGTTACCCTCGGGCATTCCGGCGCATTACAAATAATAAACCAAACCAAACCAAACCATAGTTCTCTATGAAATTCCTGTAATACCCAGTGAGGCCTAGGAAGGCTCTCACCTGGGTTTGAGTAGTAGGTGTTGTCCAATTTTGCACAGCTTCAATCTTACTGAGCAAAGGCCTTATTTCTCCACCTGCTACCTCATGCCCAAGGTAGACAACCTTACTCTGACCAATCTGGCATTTACTTGCCTTTTTGGTCAGATTGGCCTGTCCAAGAGCCTGCACAACATGTTCTAGGTGGTTAACATGCTCTTCCCAGGATTGGCTGAATACTGCAATGTCATCCAAGTATGCCATGCAGAAGTCCTCCATCCCAGCCAGAACCTGATTTACCATCCTTTGGAATGTTGCAGGTGCATTTTTCAACCCGAAAGGCATAACCTTAAATTGGTATAAGCCAACTGGGGTAGAAAATGCAGCTTTCTCCTTGGCATGGTCTGTCAGGGCTCTTAGCCAATAGCCTGACGTAAGGTCAAATGTGCTGAGGAACTTGGTTGAACCAAGTCTATCCACCAACTCATCTGTCCTTGGCAAAGGGTGGGCATCAGGCTTGGTGACTGCATTAAGAGCTCTATAGTTCACACAGAATCTCAATTCTTTGGATCCTGCCTTTGGTACTAACACAACTGGGCTAGACCATGGACTAGTAGAGGGCTCTATTACCCCGAGATCATGCATCTTCTTGACCTCCCCTTTGATGTGGGTCCTTACATTTTCTGACATTCTATATCCTCTGCTTTTGACTGGCAGACAGTCACCAGTAAGTATATCATGCTGTCCCCAAGGGGTCAAGCCTGGTGAAAGTGAGAACAGAGAGTCAAAATGATTTAACATAGATTTGCACTCTTCTTGTTGCTCAAGTGTCAGGTTTGAAGAGAGATTCACTCCTTCAATCTTTTCATCCAAGGGTAAGCCTTTGAGGAGATCAGGGAGAGCTTCACTCTCTTCTTCCTCTTCTGTTGAAGCTAGAAGCAAGGCTCCTACTTCAGGCCTGGAGACATACGCCTTTAGTCTGTTGGTGTGGAAGACTCTGGGAGCCTCCTTGGGATTGCCAAGTCCACCAGATAGTTCACCTCTCCAAGTTTACCCACAACCTTGAAAGGTCCCATCCATTTATCTTGCAAGGCCCTCTGCCTTGTTGGGATCATAACTAGAACTAGCTGGTCTTGAGTGAACTCAACTAGTTAGCCTTTTGGTCATGCCAATGCTTGACCAAAGCTTGTCCAGCTTTCAGGTTATCACTAGCTTCTGCCATCATTTGTGACATTCTCCTCCGAGACCTATCACATAGTCAGTAACTCTGACTGGCTTGGGGGAAGGAGCACTCTCCAGCTCCTCCTTAATCAGGGCCAATGGACCTCTGACTGGATGGCCATAAAGAAGTTCAAAGGGAGAATAACCTACTCCGTCTGAGGGACTTCTCTATAAGCAAAGAGAAGGCATGGCAATAGAAGGTCCCACTTTCTTTTAAGGGGCTCTTCTAAAGCACCTATCATGCTCTTCATGGTTCTGTTGAACCTTTCTACCAACCCTTTTGTCTGAGGGTGGTAGGCGGTAGAGAACTTGTAAGTGACTCCACAGGTTTTCCACATGGCTTGACATAAAATTTGACCCCCTGTCAGAGATTACTTCCTTAGGAAACCCAACCCTGGTAAGAAAATACCAAGGAGGGCCTTAGCCACAGCCTGAGCTTTAACAGTCCTCATAGGAATTGCCTCAGGGTACCTAGTAGCATGGTCTACTATGACAAGGATAAACCTATTGCCTGAGGAGGTTGGGGGATCAAGGGGACCAACAATGTCAATCCCTACCCTCTCAAATGGGACTCCCACAACTGGGAGAGGCACTAAAGGTGCCACATTCTTGTAACCACCTTACCAGAAGTTTGGCAGGTGTGGCAGCTCTTGCAAAACTTATCTACCTCAGCCCCCATCTTTGGCCAATAAAAGTAGAGTGAAAGCCTTTCCTTGGTCTTCTTGAAACTCAAGTGACCAGCCAAAGGAACCTCATGGGCCAGTTGCAAGAACTGTTGTCTGTTTTCTTGAGGTACTACAAGCCGCGTGTAGTCTCCAGGTGCAGACTCAGTTGGTTCACTGTAGAAGAGGCCATCTTCCCAGTGTAACCTATACTTCCCAGGCTCTTGCCCATCAGCCTGAGAAGCTGCCTGTTGGCGAAGACCTTCCAGAGTTGGACATTCTCTCTGTCCCTTACTGAAGTCTGCCCTGTTGGGTCCACCTTCTGCCGGTAAAGACTGCAGCTCAGGATGGTCAACAGGATCCAGATCTCCAATGAGTTCTTGTCCTTCCACTAGCTCTTCTTCAGAGTCTAGCTCAACCATACAGGGCTGTAGCCCCCTCTCAGCCTCAGCTGGAGGTGGAGTTACAGGTGTAACTTTGGACAACCTAGGGGAAGTCATTGTTGGAAGCACTGCAGTGCTTGCTGCTGGCTGTTTCCTAGAAGTCTTGGGTTTCCCCTTTGCTTCTTGTTGTTCCAAGATACGAAGTTGTAACTCCAGTGGAGTAGGAGTGATATTCTTCTTCATCATCTCCTTGGGAGTACCTCTCATGGTTCTCTCCCTTGCAGTTCTGGTGAGCTCCTGTAACCGTTTACTAGGAGGTCTGGGGGTATGTGACACTACTCCAAGAGTCTTCAGGTCATTACCCAACAGAACCTTTCCTGGTACCTCACTTTGTATGCTGACAGGTATCTTCACAGTCATGTCATTACACTGGATGAGAACTGGTAATTGGGGAAGCATCTGCACAGGCCCTCCAGCTAACTTGGTGAGGCGTTTGGGTGCCTTAGCAACATCCTCAGCCTGAAAAAAAGATTTATCCACCACAGTTATGCTGCTCTCAGTGTCCCTAATGGCAGGAGTCTCCTGACCATTCACCTGGACACTGTTCTTATAATACTCTTTAGTATTATCTGGGATAGAGTTATAGACATCAAAATTCTATTGTTCCCACAGACCCAGAGACACTAAAGAAACACTGGCTGATACTCCAATGGGTTCATCAGCCAGTAGTAGAAAGTTTCCACTTGCCATTTGTCCTTCATCCTCTGGAGCGAAGGCTAAGGAGACAAGCTGGGCCCCTGAAGGTTTACCCTTACATCTGGGATCTCCTTTCACATGGTCAGGCGAGCTACAAACATAGCATTTACCAAATGCTTTCTGGAATGGTGGCTTGCTCTGACCTCCTTCTGGTTTACCACCAGAAGGTAAACTACTCTGATTTGGTTTCCCTTGTGGCTTACCCGTATTGTTTTGTTTGGGGCGCTCTTTGGGATTGGAATTATTAGAATTATCTTTGAAGTCCTTTTTTGGCTGTTTCCCCTCATCCTTTTTCTGAGTTACCCCAGCGTCCTTGTGAGTAGCCCTGTTGGCAACCCACAAGTCAGCAGCCTTAGCTAGTTTTCTGGAATCTAATTCCTTTGAATCAGCCAGGTGCTGTCTGAGCTCAGGAGAGCAGGCATCATAAATTGACTCCAACATCACAAGATTCTTCATTGCCTCATAAGTGTTCACTTTGTAACCCTTAATCCATCCCTCTAAGTTCTTCAAACTTTCACTCACCCAGGTAGCCCAAGGGGTACCATCATGCTTTCTGAGGGTCCTGAACCTCTTAAGGTACTGGGAAGGGGTCTTCCCAAATCTAGCTATCAAAGCTAGCTTCACACATTCATAATCCTTCTTATCCTCCTCCCCCAACTCCATTACCACATCAGTTGCAACAGGGGGGAGCCTAGAAAGTAACTCATTTCATGTAATGTTCTGGAGCCCATGATTTCTACTCAAACATGCTCAACCAATCCAACACATCCAACTTAGGCTCATACATACCCACAAGCTCTTTAGGCATCCGGGGTCTTTTGGGACTGGAACTCCTAAAGGATCCGGAGAGAGAAGCCTTTTCCACAGACAATCTTTTCATCTCTAACTCATGCCTGAGCTCAATTTCCCTGAGCCTTAGTTCTTGATTCAGTTCTTGGTGTATTTGGTCTGCTTGAGTATTAAGTCTCTTAAACTCCAATTCAAGTTTCATTTTCTCTAGTTCCAGATATTGATTAAATTGGTAAAGGTCCAGTAGGTACAGCTGGCAGGGCAGGTAGAGGCCCAGGAGAGACAACTACATCATCTTCACCCTCCTCTTCTGCTTCTGACCCAAGATTATCAACACTAGCATCAATATCAATATCATTGCTGTTATCTACATTTGCTGGAGTGGTAGGTTCCTCTGAACCACCATCCAGACTTTGGTTTGCTAACAACCTTTCTACTAGCTCCATTTTCTTGCCTTTAGTCAGGAGATTCTTATGCTTGCAGAGAACTCTTAAACAATCAGCAGTTTATGTAGCAAGGGACTCTCGACTATAACTTTCCATAGTTGACAGGTTTAGAGAATAACTTTTTTGTGCTAAGCTTTGTGGTTAGTTGCACTAAGGTATCTATAAGCACACTAAAATGTATACTCAATACAAATCCCACCGCTGTACACCAGTGTTAGGCAGAAACCTGTGCAGTTCCCTTCGGGACCACTGCAAAAGGCTTAAGACTACAGGTGTTGGCAGTAAACCCAATTGGTAGCAGTCTGTACCACCCAGATTTACCTGGTAGCTGTGGCTGAGCAGCCAGACTTCTCTCAAGAAGAGTTAGACAGTATATAGAGAATACAAGATAGGTACCAAAATACAGTAGCACAAGCAAACACTGACCAGAGCTTTGGCATCAAGTATATAATTATTTATTTAAAGACACACTTAGAAACACTCTAGCACTAATATTATAAGTAAGTTCAAAAACACAGTCACTATTATTATATATACATCCCTTATTCCTTATTGGACAAGTCTTAGTTAACACCACGTATTTCCAGACAGAGGTGAGCGCTTAACTAAAGATGGCACTCCAATAAGCAATACGTTCAAGAAAAAGGGAAGGAAAAGGCAGACATTAGGAACAGCACACAACACAATCCTTTAGAAGCACTCAGCAAGGCAGGAAAATCAAAGTCTACTTGTGAGAAAAATGTTCAGAGGCCAGACTCCCTCTTGGAGAGAGTAGAACACCAATGCGCCCAAGATCACACAGTTTAAAAGGCTTGGAAAGTCTTGCAGAGAGTTCGGAAAGGAATTAGTTCAGTTTAGAAAGTTCAGTTAGCCAGCATAGGGCCAACCCAAGTGGTAAATTGAGGCTTTAAGAGTCACCCCACACAGACCGCTGCGAGGGAGGCCAGGCGGACACAGTACCTTTAAAGTGGAGAGGATCCTCCAGCGGGGGAAGTTGTTCCTGGCAGCGGGCGCAAGTCACGGCTTCATCCAGAGGAAGAGATGATCTTGATGTGGAGGAAAGCTGAAGGTCGTTGCACTGCCAGGGAAGAAACCAGCCGCAGAGTTCTCCGGTAAAAAAGGTACTACCCTTTTATTCACGGTAGTGGAAAAACATGGTATTCCGGTTGCCGTGGCACAGGAAAGGCGGCCACGAGATGATCCGGGAAGGCGAAAAGGCGGGCAACTGGTTATCCCCATCAGTCAAAGGAAGAAGACTCTTCGGGATGAAGATCTCCTCTGTCGTTGGAAGAAGTGGTGAGTCGGTTCAGCAGGGCTCCACCGGTGGTGTCGTCGTTGCAGGTTGGCTCAGCTTCTCCCTCTTCGGATTCTTCGGTCCTGTGGCGACGTCTCAAGTCCCAGTCCCCAAAGCCCTGCTTTTATGCAGAAAACCCCCATTCATCCGTCCTAGCTGTCACTCAAACATGCTAAGTGGTGAGCCGGGCGGCTCACCACTGGGCCAATCACACAAGCGTGCGACTTGAGTTGCAGAGGCAACTCAGTCCAGGGTGCCTAAACCCCCTCCCACACCCCTTGTGGTACCAAGACAGAGTGGCACCACTTTTGGAGGCTTCTGTGGAGAAGCCCGCCAAAGAGTGGAACAAAGGGCTCGACTTGGGTTGGAGTCACAGAAGCGAACACAAAAGCCATTTTGGAACTGAGTTCTGGCATAAAATACCAACCGGTGAATTAATATTAAATAAATAAACCAGCGGTATTTTTGAGGCTATGTTAAAAAGTATTAGCCTCGAACAATGGGAAAATCCCATAGGAATATATTTGCGGTTGAATATAAAAAGTAGTATCCACTGCCAACAGCCAAAACTCGCTCAGGGGGGACTGGACAGTGCCCCCTCAAACAACAGACCCAGGGGCAATCAAATTGCCCCTACCAGTACGCCCACAATATGATGGTTTGTACTGGTTCTGTTCACAATTTAGGACTAGTAAAGGCAATGGTGACTTTACATGCCCTGGGAGACAGTAGTCAGTCCCAGGGTACGGAGTCTATGTTTGGGGGTCACTATGACACCCCGGTGTGGGGGGGTGTGGCCGGCACGCATGCCGTGAGGACAGGCATCCACAGAGCCCCGTCCGTGATCCTAAGTTAAATGAATAACTATCGCTAATTCCAAGCATGGCAACACGAGGCAAAAACAGAATATTGCAGGGGAACTGATTGCCGGCACTCGACAGCAATCCTGGGCGGAATCGGAGCAGACGCCAGAAAACGAGAAGCCCGAAGCCGAGCCCCTAGGACTCCAAGATGGCGGCGCCCACCGCGGAGCAGAACTAAATCAGCCTCGGCCCCCCGGGCCATCCTACGGACCACCGCAGCTGGGGGCGCCGCTGCGGATGAGCCAACCGCCGGCTCTGCCGACCGCATCCCGGCCCAAGCGGGCGGACGCTTGAGAGTGGAGCCGGGGGACTGCTGCAGCCGCGGCCCGAGGAGGGACTGGAGCGCGGGCGCGGCCTGGATGGAGATCCGCCCGCTGAGGACGGAGGAGCAGGAGACGAGGAGCTGTGCCCGCGGCGCTGACCCGCCTGCAAGCGGGTGAGACCGGGTAGGCGCACGGCTGAGCGGAATCAGAGGGGGCGCAACAGAAGGCGGCAAGCCCCCATATATAACGCAGAACACGGGACCGGGATCCCTCCACATCCCTCCTTCACGGGACCACTCGAACTCGCCTCGCACGACCTCCCAGCACTTGGGAGTGGGAGGAAGGCCTGCTTTATCTTGGCCCCTGGTCAGTGGGAAGGTGCGGGGGGCCTGCACCTAACAAAGCAGCCCACGCGCACAATAATAAACGCACCACCGCAATAGCTGAAGTCACAGGAGCGGCCTGGGGACCCCCCTGAGGGACTGGACTGAAAGCGGCTGAAGACCGTCAGCCCACCTGAAGCCTGGTGCCCCCCCAAACACACATTGGTCACTACGGGCAGGCAAATGCCCCCTCCAAGAGGATGACAGCAAAAGGATAATCAAGGGGCAACTGTTAATGCATGACACACGGCCATAGGGATACTCGTCACTGGAACAAGCCTCAAGTAAACATAAGGCACCAGTAGTTGGGGCATCAAGAGGGACAAGGCCCGCCCAACACCAACTCGAAGACCAGCTTGAAACACACCCTATCAGCACAAACCAACGGGCAAGAAAGTGAGGCAGAGAAGCCCGCACTACACCCTAAGCAGCTGGTCACTGGCCAGAAAGGGAACCCGGCCCAGGGATCCCACCGAGCAACACCAGATCTACAACACTAACTAACGGCAGTAAATAAGGGCCACGTAACCTGTGGATCAAGACCTGGAACAGGCCACCGAAGGGCCCTGGGGAGGGAGATGTCACCCCCCCCAACGGCAAACTGAAACTGGTCACGATGGACTCTTTCACGACGGCCAAACCCCAGAGACAACCACAACAGGCCCAGGAAACCTCGGGGGAACCCCCACAACAGGAAGAGGATCTTAAACATGCGCAGGTCCTACAGGCAATATCGGCCCTCCGCACATCGGTGGAAAGGAAGATAGAGGAGGTGAAATCGGACATACAACTCATGCGTCAGGATGCTCGCAACCTCACTGAAAGGGTCACGGCTGCAGAAAATACACTACAGGACACAGTGGAGGGTACCCAGGAATTGAAAACGAAAGTACAAGAACTTGAGCAAAAGATGGCGAGGCTGGAGGCGCGCTCAGAAGATGCCGAGGGCCGAGCCCGCCGAAATAATATTCGCATATTAGGAGTTCCCAAGGACTTGGAGGGCCCAGACCCGACCGAGTTCATTGAGACATTGCTACTACAAGAGATAGGCCCAGGGAAGCTTTCCCAGGGGTTCTCCGTGGAGAGAGCCCACAGATCCCTTCAGAAACGCCCACCGCCAGGCTCGCACCCACGACCAATTATAGCCAAAATTCTGAATTTCCGTGATCGTGAAACCATACTACGATATTCGAGAGAAGGAGGAGAAATCATACGGAAGGACTCGACAATGGTCATATACCCGGACTATACACCCACTGTGCAACGAGCAAGGAACTCCTTCATTCTAATAAAAGCACAATTACGGAAACTCAACATAAAATACATGCTGCTATACCCGTCACGCCTCAAGGTCCTACACAAAGGAAGAGCGATATTCCTGGAGAGTCCCGCCGCAGCAAATTTGTGGCTGGAACATAACAACCTGGCTGATGGCAAAGATGACACACCGAGAACAGAAATGGGATGACAACCTACCCGCCGTAACAAGAAAAACAGTGAGACCTCCCCATGCGAGGCCACCAAAGCGGACAATGAAACTACAGTGGAATTCTACTGAGACGAAAGCTGGATCGGACGAGAACTCGAAGGATCACACGAGCACGAAGAAGCAACCCACCCCTACGGAAACCGTGTGGGCAATCTACCTACACGCATCCTGATCCGGAAGGCCAGAAGTGGCCTGGAAGGCTCAGGAACCCCTGAGTGTTGCAAGTTGGAAGCAACTGCTGGGGGCAGTTTAAAGTTGCACTGTTTGCAGTTTCCATTCAAAAGAATGGACGTTACTACTGTTGGTAAGTCTCCGAAAGAGGAAAGAGGGAGAGGAGGGGATGAGCTGAGGGAGGAGGAAACCCACACCCTGACCCATACAGGGAAGGAATCATCAACACCAGTACCAGGCACACGGACACAAAGAAGGGGAGAACAGAACGACCATTATACCCGCTTTAAACCACCATGACCTCAACGGCAATTAAAATATTGACATGGAATGTGCTAGGTCTGGGGACATATATCCGCAGAAACAGAATCAAGACTTACCTGCATAGAAAAGGGGTGATGATAGCGCTATTACAGGAGACCCATTGCACGGCGGACTCACTGGCCAAACTCCAAACACACTGGGGAGGGCAGGGATTTGGCACAACATACTCCAAATATGCCAGAGGAGTGTACACCTGGATAAACCCACAGCTCCCCTTTCGTCTGACTAAATCAGAAGTAGACCCAGAGGGAAGGTTTGTAATGATAAGGGGGCACATAGAGCAGACAGAAATATGCATAATGAACTCCTATTTCCCTAACAACAATATACCGGACCACATGGACTCACTATACCCCAAAATTGTGCAACATAGAGATAAACTGCTCATATGGGGGGGGCGACCTTAACTGTGTATGTGATTCGGCACTAGACAGATCCATTCCCCACCCGAAGGGCCCATCAGCAGCGACGATGGCACTGACCGCAATGATAGACAGGTTGGACCTGGCAGACGCATGGCGGGAAGCACACCCAACACTAAGAGGATACTCATACTACTCGTCCCCACATACGCTATACACGAGATTGGATCACATCCTCATAGGCAGGGAACACTTGCCCCAAGTGGAAGGAGCGCAATATTTGGGAAGAACCATATCTGATCACTCCCCACTCTTGGTAACATGGAACCACAATGGCCCTAGACCCCCAATTCCCATGTGGAAAATGTGTGCGGAAGCTCTCAAGACCCAGATTTTAGGGAGGAACTACAAGACTCCATAGACAGCTACATAGAAATTAATGTGGGAAGCGTAGAGCATAGCAGCACGGTGTGGGATGCCCTGAAAACAGTGATAAGGGGAGAAATCATTGCGAAGGCAGGGGGAATCAAAAGACAGCTCAGGAGGGACCTAGATCAGCTGGAGAAGGAGATAGAAAAATTGGAAGCAGCGCCCACAGGGGCTCGTAATAGGGAAACGGAACTTCGGAAACTCAGGGAGGAAAATGATATGGCATGGAGTAGACTAGAAAAGCTCGACTACACGGCCAAAACGAATAGAACACACACTGAGGCGGACAGACCGGGCAGGTTGCTGGCCTGGCTATGCCGAAGGGTCACCCTAGGCACCCCACCACCTCACTGCAAGATGAGGAAGGGAACATACATCACAATCAGCAGAACATACACAACACTTTTAAACGCTTCTATGCACAACTCTATTCACATGAGGAACAAGTCCCTCCAGGACAGATCACTGACACTCTGGATGAGATAGGGCTCCATAAAATGCCCCCCGAACAAGCTCTGATACTAGACGCTGCAATCACGCTCGAAGACATTACAGAGGCCATCAGGTCTCTGGCCACATGCAAGGCGCCTGGAACGGACGGTCTGCCCTCAGAGTTTTACAAAGCATATGAGCCATCCCTTACACCTCTGCTACACAAAGTATACCAAGAGGCATACGAGAGGGGAGTACTGCCCGAAAGCATGAGGGAAACACTAGTGGTCCCGATCCTCAAGCCAAACAAGCCGGCAGATCTGTGTGATTCCTACCGCCCATTGGCAATGTTAAACTATGATGCGAAAATCTTAACTACAATACTAGCCAAGCGACTGTCCAGAATAATAGGGGACATAATACACACCGACCAGAGCGGCTTCATACCAGGCCGAAATACATCAATGAATCTGCGCAGGCTGCAACACATCATAGCGCAAACTAATGAAGACGGGAGCTCATATGCACTAATGTCCCTAGATGCCATAAAGGTGTTTGACTCCATCTATTGGGAGTGGCTCTAGGCCGTGCTCAAGGGATTCGGCTTCGGACCTGGGTTTATTAGATGCGTTCAGATACTATACACCAGACCAAGAGCTAGAGTGAAGTCCGGGAAATATGTATCAGAAGCCTGGGACATACAAAGAGGGACCAGACAAGGCGGCCCGTTATCCCCAATGCTGTACATATTGGGGCTGGAACCCATAGTGATCTATTTTAGGAAGCAGTTCTTTGACGCTGGTATAAGGCTAGGAGGGGTAGACCACATCATTTCGCTTTACGCAGATGATGTTCTCATATATGTTAGAGATCCACAACTAAACGTGCCGACCATGCTAGAAGTCCTGGATAACTACTCCAAAGTATCCGGAATCCAATTCAGCGAGTCAAAATCCTGCATGTTCCCCCTGGCGGCCCTGAAACGCGCAGACATGGGGGCACTTCCGATGGTAGGGATTAAATGGCAAACCACCACATTCAGATAACTAGGCATCCAGATAATGCACACCCCCACACTAGTGCATGAACACAACACAAAGGCAGCCCTCCCGGCCCTGCGCAGGTCCATGAGCTTTTGGTCACGACTCCCCTGTCAATGATGGGGAGGGCCTCAATAGTCAAAAGGATTGTATTACCGCGATTCCTATATGGGTTCCAAAACGTACACTATTATATTAAAAAACCCTTTTTCCGACTGCTGGAGTCACTAATAAAGGGGTTCATATGGGGAGAAAACAGGCACAAAATAGCGCTGTCGACACTATCCCTGCCATACGCACAGGGCGGCATTCAGCTTCCTAATTTAGAAAAATATTACTTAGCAGCCCAACTTAGCTTTGTATCTAAATGGTTTTCTGACAAACCTACCGATGAAAATCCCCTGCTACAGACCATGAGTCTCCCGCTCCACCTGAAAGAACTGGTCTGGGTACCCTCCAAGCTGCTGGGAAGAGCACCCCACATAGTCACCCTGGGGAGGGACATATGGCGCAGAGCGAGAACACTCACTCACACGCAGAATGCTTACGCACCAGAAATCCCACTGCTTGCAGATCTTTACACAACGGCCACCGACCTGAACCAAATCAGATCATGGGAAAGGGAGGGGGTGTACGCTTGGGGAGACCTATACGAGGAAGGCACCTTCCGAGAATTTGCCACGCTACAGGACAAAGAAGGCATTCACCCGGGACAGTTCCTCTGATACCAGAAGGTCCGTGCCGCGGCACAAAGTAAATGGTAAACATGGCCGGAAGAACCGGACACTGAATCACTATTAACCTTGCTATACAACATGGGAGAGGGATGCAGACCAATATCCCAAATATACAGTCACCTGAGTGATATACCTAACCCCCGAAGCATGGAGATGAAAAGCAAATGGGAAACAAATATAGGCATAGAATTGACAGAGGGGGAGTGGAACAGAGCGCTCATATTTCCCAAAGAGGTGTCAAGAAACCACCGATTTCGGCAAATACAGATGAATGTACTGCATCGAACCTAACTCCGAAACGGATAGCCAAATTTAGCAGACAAACGCAGTCAAACTGTACCTGGTGCACGAGGGAAGAAGCAGATCTAATCCATATGATGTGGGAATGCCCCAAAACAAAGACACTGTGGGAAAAAGTGAAACAGACATGCGAGAAAACAGGCATGACCAAATACAAATGGTCGCCCGAGGAGTGTTTGTTGGGAACCTATCCCAGATTAGCCAAGTTAAAGCACACAGTCAGACTTATGGACATAGCATGTATATTGGCCAAACGAACTATAGCCATGTCCTGGAAAAAAACAGCTGGACCACAATATAAAGCATGGCAAGGAGAGACAGAACGATGGTTGCTGGCCGAGACTAAGGAAGAAAGTGTGGCCAGATCTACAGACGAGTCCAGCAGAGCCCTCGAGGCATGGAAAGAACTCACTAGGCACATGCTTCTCCCCACCGACGACAAGCCACCCTGAGCCAATGCCCCGAAACGAACATACCTGCAAGTCAGGCAAGGAGACCCAATGGGACCTAAAAGAGACACTATGAGCCCCGGGAAAGCACCCCCCCACACCCCATGAGCAACCTGATCGACCTTTTCCATTCTCCCCTCCCCCCTAGTACGAGGGAAGCTGAAACATGTGAAAATATCAAGGAGACAGTTGTTGTTGTTTGTTAAAGTTAAAAGTAAAATGTATTGCATTTGAGCATGACTAAGGCACAATGTGGAAGATATGTAACCGCTATTATTGAAAATGCCAATAAACAAATTTTAAAATAAATGACACCCCGGTGTTACGGCACGGAGGGTGCTGTGTAACACACATACCAAAAATACATGAAGCCCTATGGAGTAAAAGACCCCATAGCCCATAAAACAAATTACAAAGTCAAAGGATATCTCAAATCGTGTCTAAGAGTCGGAGAAAAAGAGTCTCACCTAGCAGGAGAAAAAAATAAACCCCAAAAATCCAGCAAAGCTGCTGGGGGACTCACTAGGTTTGGGAAATTAGCCTTAACAGAGAATTCTCCCTAACATCTACCTATTGCTAATCAGTTCATAAGTTCTGTCAATTTCCATTCTCGCAGTCAGGAGCACTAAGGCCAGAAACCCTCTGTTGTACCGGTTTCCATTTTCATTATTTAAAGCATCAGCATTCTGGGACCAAAACTGTATGGCCAGTCCAGCACTGGCCACACAGTCCCAATTTGAACAGAAGAATGATTGTTTCTCCGTTCATCATCTACGGTATTCCCAGGTCCTGCACCACCCCATCTTGAACTGTTTTGATTTTGGATATGTTTTGTGCAAGTATGTAAACTGGATCAACCTAAGCGTATCACTTATGCCCACTTAATTTCACATACAAAGCTGTAACCTTGCATGCTTCCTTCTACCTGCTAGACTAAGTCACCATCTCTAGCAGTCAGTGCAACATCAGATATCAGTAGATTGTACAGATGAGAGTGTAACCCCTGACCGGCCCATAGAGTCAGAGCTTACTCTCTAGTACTTTAAAACAAGATAGCTGCACCTTGAGGTGGATGGGGGTGCAGGTTTTTACTCCTACACTAATCAACAAGGACAACTCAATGGTTTGGCAAAGGGGAGTCCGTTTAATGACAAGTACAAAAAAACGGGGAAACATGGAAATCAACAGTGATGCGATAGCCCGTCTCGCTTCAACCCCCAACAACTTCATGCAATCAGTAACAGTTATACTCAAAATTCATCATCATTGACGTGTAACACTCAAAAAGATTATCATGCAATTCTATTGGTTTGAAAAGGTAACTTAAATATAGGTGCTATATCTGTATATGGTAAGGGAATGTGAGGATTGGATAAACATCATTAGGTGGGCGTCCAAGCCCATCCTTCTAACATTACTCGTGTAGACATCACTAAAAGTACGACGTCCCATTGGTTCCACTATCTCTAGGACTCTAGATTATTTGGTCCACTATGATTGGGTTGGCTTCAACCCCATGCATAAATCTCCACTTTAATTAGCAGCACGCAGAATGGTCAACCAGGTGCAGGATGCCCCAAGATTAGCCCAGCCTCCCTTCCATCAAGCAGTACTTTAGTGCTATGTGTCAATTAGTTGGCTGTGGTCGGCCTCGAAACTGTAGCATCTTGTCAGGAAAAGTTGTGGTATCTTCTGTTTGGTAGACAGCCAGGCGTAGGTGCCTCTTCTCCCTCGGCTGGTTACGTGCTAGCACACTGTGAATCTGCTTAGTTTTCCTTCTATTTGCGCATTTAATTCTTATTTGCGTTGCCACCTGCCTGGGCCTCCTTATCTCGACCTTCACGGGGCAGGCTGCTCTGTTCTTAAGTTTCGATTCTCCGGAGCTACTGTCCACCTCCCTCTCTTGGTTTGATCTCGATTTCCCAGGCATGAGCTTCTTCTTGCTAAGTTTCGATTCCGCTGTCTCTTTTCTTGTTTTAGCTGGAATACGAATCCTGTCCTGTTTGATCCTTAGTAACCTGGGTTAATTCTGCTTTTGTATAAAGTGGACTCGCACTTATATAGTGTGCTTTGTTGAGGTAGATACATAGGTGGTGCTTGCCGCTCTATTCTTCTACTAAGCATAGCAAGCCACACTGTTTTCTTAGCTTCTTGCGGTTAGAAGCATATGTACAGTCGTTAGCTTGTTGAATAGCTTCATCCTGCTTTACAGTTTAAGTTTCTTTATCTTTTAACATCGTTTCTCCTTCTGAGTTCATGATATCCTTATTCATGGCGTTTCGTCTCTGTGTGTCATTTTTCGATTGTCATTTCTTTCATCTGTGAGTCTGTCTGGGCCCTCGTGACATCACCATTCGTCTTCAATTAAGGCCTGTTGAGTTTCTTCCGGGACAGTGTTTAAGCAATCTTCATTTCGTGTCATTTGTTGGTAGGGTTTTCTCAATGGATACCTTACTGCCCATGGTTGTCTGTTTATTGACACTTCAATAGGTATTGCTTTTCTGATGGGCACTGGGCAGATCCCAAATGCGGCTCTCTGCTGGTTTATTTGCTCATCATACATCACATATCTCGGTGTGAACGTTCTTGCACTTCAAAATGGGCGGCTGGAGTGCAGGCTATATTTGGGACCTTCTCTACACTCCCCCCTCTGGTCGGTTCATCGACCACTTCCGCTTCCTCTTTTGGATTCATCTTACTTGGTTATTCTGTATCCATTTCTTCTTCGTCTTCTGGGTTTGTACATGATGGTTTGAAGGAGGGTCTCTTTGGAGTCCATATTTTTATCACTCCTTTCAGGCTTCCTGCTGTCTTTACATGTTCATCCTTGTTCCATGTCATTAGCTGACATTGTCCATTTGGGCTACAATAGATCAATTTTCCTTCATGATTTCTGCGTTTCCTTGGATAAAGAAACTTCCTACCCTCTGGCGCATGCTCGCTTGCCTTCACAAAGTCTCTTATTTCATCGTCAGTTAGATCTCTGGGCTCAATTATGATCTTCATCCCTATGGCTTTCTTCGTAGTTTTCTGGCATTGCGAGACTATTATCTTAATAACGCAAATTCCTAGTAATATCATTACTAGCAGGGCTCCCAATAACTTGAATGCATCTGCCATCCATTGCAGAACCCATGAAACAGTGATCCAAACCATCTGTCATCATCAACTTCGTCGGTTTCATTGATCATCTGGTTCTGCAAGTTTGTCAGCAAACCTATGGCTTCTGTTAAAATTCAGTTTTCTTCGTCATGAGAAGGTATAAATGTGCAACATGATTCTCTAATTTTTGCACAAACTCCTCTATCCATAGCTGTGATCATGTCAAGTACTTATCTCTTCTGGAGAGTCATCAGTCAGAAGGCTCTTAACTCTTTCTTGATCGCATTGAATCCTTTTATTGTCGAGTTGATGTTTGTTTGTTTATTTTATTTATATAGCGCGCCTGACCCAGGGGTAAATGGGCGCTTAGGAAATGGTTACAGGATACAATTAATACATTTAGACAGTATGTGTAAAGAAATACAATTTACAATAGTACAATAATTGTACAGATTATCTCATAGTAATTATACATTTTATATGATATGTACACAGGAGTAATACAGAAAGAACCATCAAGCACAAAGGTAGGAGAGAGTGAACACTGGTGGGAGTGTAAGTGATGTCCGGATGGACATGGGTAGTGTTTAGTTTTTGTTCAGTATCCAGGTAATGACATGGTGTCTGAATGATTGAAAGGATGTGATAGATTTGATGTCCAGTGGGAGTGTATTCCAAAGTTTGGAGGCTAGAACCGGGAAGCTGTTTCCGCGGGCTCTTTTTAGGGTGTATATAGGCACCACTAGGCATAGAGTGTTGGTAGATCTGGTGATTCTGGTGGAAGTTTCATGGTGAATTTACTGGTTAGATATGGAGGGGCAAGGTGATTCAAAGCTTTGTATGTGAGACAAATGGTTTTTAGGTCGATTATTTGTTGTATAGAGAGCCATTTACAGGATTTTCTGATGGTAGAAATATGCTCTCTTCTGGGAATATTTAGTGCAGCTCAGAGTGCATTGTTTTGGAGGACCTGCAGTTTGTTGATTATGGATTTGTTAGCGCCTAGATATAATCCGTTGTAGTAGTCCAGTTTGGACTGTATAAGTGCTCTAGCTAGTATGAGGCAGCTATTACAGGACGGCAGTGGTCTGCATTAGCTCCCATCTGGTTATCTGAAACAATTTAGTATTTGCTCCAACTTAGAATCTTGGCATGAGGATTGTGGCTAACACTGATGAAGTGAGGCTGAACAGCCTGTGTTCATATGGAATTGCATGAAACGCTTCTTCTGATTTGGCAGAGAAATAATGCTCTCTCTTCACTCAAGTTGTCAGTTCCACAGATCTCTTCATCCTCAGGTGAGCATCTGCTTTCGTGAACATTCACTATTGTGCATATGCCTCCCCAGTTTTTCGGCAGTCTGATGTATGCTTTGGATCCACATGCCCAATAATGATCCATGATTACTGCAGTCCCATGAGTGATTCCTGGAGCTTCAAAAATTCGTCTGCAGTTCTGATTCTCTCCCATTTTCCTTGTGCCATTGTTTCTGAAGCACAATTTCGGGCTTTCTAGTGGCACTATCTGCAAGGGTCCTCCTCTGTCCTCGACCCATGTCAGTAATCGTGTAAGCTTTAACCATAGTGGTTTGCACAATCTCTGTGAGTTTTCCATGGCTTCCTTGCAGGCTCCAAGGACCATCCATGCTCAGCAGATCACTACTCCTTCTTCCCATCCGTTTGGTGAAAGCACTGTTCCCCAAATCTCCATTTGGCCTCTGTTTCTCCAAATTTATACAGAGTCTGGCAGCTCTTTCCTGGTCCTCGTGCATCTTTTCTCTGCTGCGTGCAAGTGCCCATGCCAACCAGCCTAGCACTGGTCCGGTATATGGTTGTATCGCCTCCTCTGCTGCTTACCATGCAAAACTCCTTAACACAATCAGACCTTATCTGTCAAAAGAAACATGCACTAACATAGCCAGGGCCATAACTGGCTCGCGGCTTGATTACTGCAATATTCTCTTCCTAGGGACCTCCAACAAAAACCTTGAGAAGCTCCAAGTAATACAGAACAGTGCCCTGCGTGCTGCACAAGGCATTGCCAAGAGAGAGCACATCACTGCTGCCAGAAAAGCATCCCACTGGCTCCCCATAAAGGAAAGGATCTTATTCAAAGCTCTAAGCATCACCCACAAATGTGTCCATCTTGCCGCCCCAATGTACCTTTCCCAGAGGATCCACCCGGTCTCCTCCGCAAGACCCACTAGGTCACCCTATGCCAGCATGCTCTCAGTACCCAGGGTAAAAAGAGCCAGAGCAGGGGGCTCCAGCTTCCCGTACCTCGCTGCCGTACACTGGAACACCCTCCCTAGCTCCCTGCGCTCTGAACCCTCACTGGCCGCCTTTCGGAAAGCCTTGAAAACGACCCTGTTCATCTAACAAACATATGGCCTAGCCCTCATGAATGTTCATGTATGATGCATTACGTGGTATGACACCACCTATATCTGATCACAGGTCACTGCCTCACTGTAACCCAGGGCACAACCTGTACCCATTGTAACTAAGTTTCCCTTACAAGTAACAGTGCCACAATGCCCCTGGGCTGTCTGCGCGCTATATAAATGTAATAAATAAATAAATAAATAAATTGTAGGCCTGGTACTAGTCCCTTGTGTTGGAATATACGTGCTGGGTAATACAGTTTCTGTCGTTTTGTTCTTCAGCTCCTCTTGTCGTTTTCTCGCTCTGGTTAGGTGCAGGAATAGAAGGTCTACTAACATTTGTGTCCTTGCAGAGAGTTTTTCTGAGGCCTCTTCTGTTTTCTTAAGGGCTTCTGACAAGACTGCTTCTGTTGGCCTCCCTAATTTTACTCGTTTTTTCTCACTATCTCCTGTGAAAGTTTTTGTGGTAGGCAGTCTCATCTTCTCTGCTGCTTTCGTTTGAGGTTCTTTGGTCATTGACGCTTGGCCTGGTTCGTGCGCATTCAGTGTGTGTGTGCGTGTAGTTGTCAGTGTTTTTTGTTCATTCATTTCATGCCGACCCTGTCTCCGGCTTTCCTGCTCATTCGTTACCATACGCGTGTGCATATCACTGCTAGTCACATTCATTTCGAGTTAATTCGCTTCACCGTCAGATCTCCTAGGGACTGGAATGACTATATAAGGTCTGGGTGCTTTTGTGAGTTTCGTGCGTGGTTCATCAGTTGGGTGCACTGAAATTGGAACACTTCGAGCACCAATAAAGAATGCAGTTCTGATCGTTAATGATAGTAAAATAATGATAAACACAATGCATAAATACATTATAGTTAGATATGGAAGGTGACAGCATTTTCTTCCAGAGAAGCAGGGGTGCCTCTCTGCTTGTGGGAGGACCAGGTTACTGCTCTGGGCCCCACATCTCTATAATTTGCCAAAATGTCAATGTTATTGTTCCCCCACCCAGTACCGTTCTCAGAGTTTTGTGTCAAAAGTGTCAGGTGCTTCACAAGTGCCCCCTTCTTGCGAGTGACGATTGTCTCTTAATACAGGATACAGTTTCTTTAATAAACTATGGGAAAAATAGATAAAAATGATACTTCGATGAGTCACCTTTACTGTGCATGTTCCAAGTACGTGAGTTCCCAGTCCACCCCCCGAATCTGCTTCAGTCCTGAGGACATGTTAGACACTGGTCAGAATGAAGTAATAGGGAAAAAATGACAACAAATATAACAAATAAGGTTCTTGACTCTGCTCCCTCGATCTGTCCCTCTGCGAAAAGTCTCTTCAGAATCTCCTCAGATAATCTCTCTGATGGTTAGAAAATTCTACTTGGAGTATTATTCGATGCAGGAGCATTCCCATTTGTGTGATATTGGCTGGATCTCTGATGAAGGTGAGGATGTCAATCTCGATAGGTCTCCCTACTAATTCCGGAAAGTCAGTAACTAGGCGAAAAAGGACATTGTGCGCTAATCTGCTGTCTTCTGGTGATAGGGACATTTGTCCTGTCTTTGTTGATATTCAGGATCATACGTTCTTTTCTTGACGTAAACAATGTTTGCACTGTCCGGTCGCGTGGAGTGCGACCAAAATACTGATCATATTTAACAGATGGCTTAAATGTTCAGCGTTTGCTGGATCTCGAAGGAATGTCAATGTATCAGTTGTTCTCCCGACAAGAGATGGACAGTCTTCCATTATGCAAAAGAAAAGTGTATTGATGAGTTCATCTATTTCCGCCTGTGTTGGAAGCATTTGTTTCCTCCTCACTGTACTCAGGGAGTACGATGAATGTTTCAGCAATGACAGTAAGCAGTTGTCTGATTATTTTTCCGTTGTCAGGATCTTGAAGAAAGTCTGTAACACTGGTGAGACTCCTTACCAGTGACGGGTATGATTTTAACACTAGGTGGAAATATGTAACCACGTCCTTTGTGAGGTCTCTACTGTGGGACACCATAAGTGCTTCCAACCAAAGTCTCGGTTTTGGATGAATCGGGATACTGTATCGGTTTCCAATGTACATATCCTTAATCAAAGTTTGTCATAGTCCTTTTCTCCTCGCGGCTTAAGTGTCTTTGTTCAAAAAGTTCAAGTCAGCAAAACATGTTATGGCTTCTACGCACAATGTTCTTCTTCACCCTGCAACTAGGATGCACAGAGTGTCCGTTTTTATGTCCTTATCCCCTTTTTTTGCTTAGAGGAAGTGTCCGAGTTAAGCCACAACTTGCAACAGTTCTTTGTCTTTACTTTGATGGTCATGCGTTCTTCTTCCTCGTCATGGATCTCATCTGCACGTGCTGTGGTTCTTCCCCGATGTCTGTAGTCTCTTTGCGGTGGGGTGCAGGCAGGGGGTTTTCTCCGATGTATGGCTTTATATCACCCAGAAAATCTAAGCTCTTCTTCCTTGTAGCTTGACTGCAGATGGAGTAACGTCTTCAACTGTGAATGGTCCGTTGAACCTTGGTTTGTCCCACTTTTTCCTTGTGTGATTCCACACCAAGACGGTGTTCCCAGGGAAGACGAGTAGAACACGTAGACCCTGAGCTGTGTTTGGTGCAGTGTCTCTTTCTGTGTTCTGTGCTGCACTGCACCCTGTTTGTCGTCACTGCAGCTGGTCTGAAATTACAGTAAGGCAAGATGTCATGCAGTTCAGATAATTTTGCATTTAAGAACCTAGAACCTCTCCTGTCAACTGGGCGTCACATCTAGCTCTATCTTGGGGTGTTAGGGGAGTTCTCATTCTTCTTCCTGTGACTATCTTGTGTTGGGTAAGATGATGGTCAGAGCCGGGTTGGTTCCGAATAGTGCCAGTGGAAGGCAGTGCAACCATCCCCTCTTTAGAGTAAGCTTCAACTTGGCTATCCTTTGCTTTAACAAGTCATTAAACCTCTCACAGATCCCATTACCTTCTGGATGATACGCCGACAAGAACTTGTGCTTTATTCCAAGCAGCAAGCTAATCTGCTCAAAGACTGCATTTACAAAATGAGCCCCATTATCTGATCTCATCACTTCACACCCCCCCACACCTGGGGAACACTTCCCTCACTAAGAATTTGGCCGCACAGGAAGAGTTTGGGTGTGTACATGGACCTGCTTCTATCCATCTAGAGAATGGACACACCACGATAATTAAATATCTGTACCCGTTGCATACTTGAATCATGTGGACGAAATCGACATGCAAGTGCTGAAAAGGCCCATTTGGCCTGGGGAGGACTCTTCTCATTACTTTTAATGTATGCCCAGCAGTGAATTGCTGGCAGATTATGCAGTTCACCATAAAGAATGCAACATGCTCAGCTAAATTCGGTGTGAACCAGTCTTCCGGGAGAGTTGCTGCTAGATTCTCTTTTGTCATGTGCGTCGGGTAATGCAACTGTTCCAGTGCTATTTTTAGTAGGGCTACAGGCATTACTGGTTTACCAGTGCTGTCTTGTCGCCACAAGCTGTCAGAGAGGTTTAAAGAACACATTTGACATTTCCACAAGTTTTTCTCTTCCTGTGGTGCCTCCCCTTGGAGTTCCATTAGTTGCATTTGCCCAAGATCGTTATAGGCTTCCGATGTGGTTCATGCTACCATCATCCTTTCATGAGTGCACGCCACTTCCACTTCTTCATAACTGTCTCATTTTTGGATGCCATACGCTTGGCTTCCGGGTCAGCTGCGTGATTTCCGCGTGAGAAAATCTGTCCCTTTCATGTGGGCGGCGCATTTTACGACCGCTATGCCCACTGGGAATTGTAGTGCCTTTATCAGCCTATCCAATAAGGCTGTGTGCTGTACTGGCGTGCCGTCCGCTCAGAGGTAGCCCCTCCTTTTCCAGCGCGCTAAACCTGCGTGCACTGTTGACATCACATAGGCGGAGTCGCTGTACACCGTTACTTCCTGGTTTGCGTGATTCTCAATGGCGAGTATCAACGCCAATAATTCTGCAGCCTGTGCTGAGTAATGAGATGGTATTCGCGCACTAACAAGTACTCGAAATTCTCCATTTGCTATGTGTTTCATCACAGCAACGCCTGTGTATCTCTGTCCATCACTCTGGTCGATCCTCGAAGACCCGTCAATAAAGACGATCTCTCCTCCTGCCAAGGCATTTTCCTTTACCCTGGGGATTTCATCAGAGAATTCTTCATAATTTGTGCAGTCATGTATCGGCTCTCCTTCAGTGACTGGCTCTGCTATAAACATTGCTGGGTTCACTATCTTACATCAGACTATTTTGATTGATGGGTTTGATATCATCACTTCATAAGCAGAAGCTCTCTGAGATGTCAATGGGCCCTTTGGTTTCTCTAAAATGGCAAATAATGAGTGCTCGACATATAATGTCATGGAACATCCCATTACAATGGTTATCGCTTTCCCTATGGTGAACGCTGCGGCAGCTAAACTTTGTTCGCATGGGAAGTGGCCTCTCATTACTGGGTCCAGGTTCCCATTGTAATATGCTAAGGGCTTGTACCCCAGCGAGGTTCCCTGGGCGAGCACTGCCATCATAACGCTACCATCTGTGTGCGAAAACAGGTAAAATTCCTCTACATAATTGGAAATTCTGAGAACTGGAGCTGTACAAATCGCTCTCTTGGGTTCAGTGAACCTCTTATCCATTGTCTCAGACCATTCATTCTTTTCCTTTGTCACCTGGGCCTTCTTAAGAGCCTGAAGTAAAGGCTTAGTATATGAGCTGTAATCGAAAACCCATGCCCTAACATAGTTGCACAGGCCTAGAAAGCTCTGCATTTGCTTTATCGTGTGTGGCTTAGCTGTGTTCAATATAGCTTCAGCCCTTTCTGGGGTTACCTTCTTGCCTTCATGTGAGATTAACTGGCCTATGTACAACACTTCCTGTTGACAATATTGTAACTTTTCCTTGTCAACCTTATAACCTTTCTCAGCCAGTATCGTCAGTAGCTGAACAGAATCATGCTGTATTGTTCTTCTGTGGTGCTGCAGATTAGGATGTGATCCACATACTGCAAGACAACACTTTCTAATGCAATATTGCTTACGTCCATCTGCAGGACTCTGTTGAAAATAGACGGAGACTCACAGTATCCCTGTGGCAGCCTTGTGCTTTTCAGACGCATTTGTCGGAATGTGAATGATGTCAGATCTTGTGAAAATGCATTTTTCAAGTCAATCACTGTGAAATATTTTGCCTCGACAGGTATATTACATAGAATTGTAGATGAGTTAGGAACTAAAGGGAACTCGGCTTCAACAATATTGTTTATTGCTCGTAAATCCTAAATTAAACGCCAAGACCCCCCCTTTGATTTCTTGACAGGATAAACTGCTGTATTAGATGGTAATTCTGATGTCACAAAGATGCAGTAGTCCATCATAGCAGAAATTGTCTTAAAAATCCCTTCATCTGCCTCTCTGGACATGGGATATTGTGGGACTCTTGGTAAAATTGCTCCTGGTTTTAGTTTGATTTTCAATTCTCCCACCCCCTTCAAGAGGCCTACGTCGTAGGGCCCTGTAGTCCATACTGAGACAGGCACTCTAGCTATGTCATCATCAAAATACTCCGGACGCTTTAGCGCCAACATCATTCTCTGAGGCACTTCCTTTTGATAATTTTTACCCAAAAAATGAAACTCACTTTTACTCTTGTCTCTTCCGTATCTGATTGTTCTTCAAACAGATCGTCATTGGTGACGTCAGTCACTCAATACCCTTCTTCGATGGCGATAATCGCGCACCACTGTCTGCCTTCATCATTGTATCCATCAACCAATGCTACTTTCCCTCGTACTGCTGCTGTGTGTATCATCAAGGGAAATACTTGTCCCTCCTCCTCGTACACAGGTATTCGTGGTCTAAATAAAAACTCATCAGGGGTTCTCATGGTTCTGTCTGCAAGGCCTGGCAATCCTGCCATAAACACACGCATGCCATATGCAAAAACTTCTGGCTCCAATGGTATGGCCCTCATGGCTATGTGTGCTGAGTATGCTCTAATCATTTCGCATACATTTGAATAGTGCATTCCTGGAGTGGAGCATACTATGCCCTCCTCCGTGAACGAAATTATCATGTTCAACATTGTCATTAAGTCTCGACCCAAAATGTTTACTGGTGTCTGACGTGAATATAATAAAGGTACATTCATTTCGCACTCTCCTATGGAGACTGGGAGTGCATCTGAAAAGGGAACTCGACCGTGAGCTCCTGTAAAACTCTGAGTATCTATGGCCTCGCCGGATAAGGAAAACTTGCCTTCACATATCCATGGGCGTGTTGCACCCGTGTCCACTAGGAAGGAATATTCTTTACCCCCTATAACGACATTCACCCTAGGTTCCCTATGAGGGTCTGGTGTCACTGATAGGATAGAGCACATCAGGGTTCCCAGTGAGCTGTCCTAGTTTATATATAAGTTTGGCCCACTGTGCACTTGTGGATTTTCCCCATTCACAGTGTTTCTCCCCCTTCCAGGATTCTGGGCCTGTCCTATGCTCATCGTGTGTGACACTTGGAACTGTGCCTGTTGGGATTGTCCTTGTGAAAAATTCCCCATGTTTTGTGGCTGCGCCCGTTGTTGCGCTCCTGGCGCTTGTTGCTGCACCGTGTGATTCTGTGCAACACCCTGTTGTAAGACTGCAGGTGGATTCGCCATGCCTGCTCCCATTCCTTGGCCGTTCTGCATCATGCCTTGACTTCTTCACGTGCGAGCCAAATGCCCTGTCATTCCGCACAGCCAACATACTGGTGGTGGTCAGATGATTTGTCCATTTGACATATCTGGGTTACCATTTTGCACATTTTGAAAGCCTCCTTGATTATTTTGGAAACCTCCCTGATTGCTCTGCCATCCTCTTCCTCTAAATCCTCTTCCCCGTGGGTAAAACCCTACGTTACCCTGGTTATTCTGCTGTGGATTAGCCACCTGATGCATGCTCTGTTCAGCTGCGTTGGTTAGCATGGCTCCCTCAAGAGCATACTTTGATCAAGAGCATACTTCGCTCCTCACCCTTTCGAGTTGCCTCCTTTTTTCGATTATTTTCATGCAATAGTCTACAGTAATGTGCAATAGTCAACTGTATTTCAGCCCAAGGCTTAGCCTCAACTCCTACCAATTTCTTGAGTTGTTTCTGCAATGGTTCTGGCAACCCTTGACACAATATATGGTAAAACACAGGTATTGATTTCGTCCAAGATTCATGCTTCTCCAGCAGCCACGCGTCTTGGAAATTCTGTATAAAAATTAACTGATCTTCCGACTCCTTCATTTTCGAGTCATTATAGCTCCCATATCGGAAGTATCTGGGTAAAGCACTCGTAGCACTTTCCATACTGCTGCTCTGCAATTGTTAAATGGCGCCCCGTCATGCACGGTGTTGATTGTGGTTACACCAGGGTACCCTGCCCGTGTCCACACATCGTCTGCTCTCTCACCAAGTATGGCGATGAGGAGACCTTTAATGTCCCCTATAGCTAGCGTGTTTCCCCCTGCCATTTTTTCTAACTCATGTATCCATTTTCCAGCTCCCGATGTCAGCATTGGAAGCTTGCTTTTCAAGTTTTCTCGATCCATGTGTGGCCATGAAATATATTGTGGCCTTTTCTAGTAGCAGAAATTGAAATGTGCAGCCCTCTTTCTCTTCTCTCATAGTTGCAGGGGTATTATTCCTGCATCGCCGCCTACCTGGCAATGTCCTTAGTCTGTGTACATAGGGCGGTGACGACACCCCCCCTCTGACCATGAGGTACTCCTTCATGTCGGTCAGACTGTACGGTTGACTCTGATTCCCTCGTTGCAGACTCACTATTGCCTGACCATCATATCCCTCTTTCCCTTGGGAGTTGTTTTTCGCGCCGTCTCCCTTCCTCGTGCTCCTCCCCTTCGGAGTCGGGCATGGTTTTTCCCAATTCACGCAATTCCTTGTGTCTTCATCGTTTCTACTGATTTCTAATCTGTCCAGGGACAGTTTCCTATTCCCACTACTTCGGGAGACATCTTCAGTGTCATACAGCTGAGTGCTTTCTAAGCGCTCATCCTCCCCTTCTCCTTGGGATATGTGTTCTAGCCCCATTTCATCATATACTCTATCGATCGTTTCGCCGATGCTTCTGGTGTCAAAGTCATCTTCAATATTTGCCCTAGACGTGCCTGGTACTGAATCGTATGCAGGAAAGAATTCTTCAATGTCTTCCCAGTCTACAACTGGATCAGGTTTTTTAACTTCCCTCTCCAAATATTCGAGATCGCGTGCCCTCTGTCTTCGCTTACGTTCGATATCGTCATCAAATTCTTTGCGCTTCCTCGCCTCTTCTCTGACCCTATCTTCTTCCCTTCTCTTTTCATTTCTACGTTCATCTGCCCTTCGAATTTCCTCATCTCTTCGTCTCCTTATCCTTGTTTCACGTATCCTTTGCTCTTCTTATAACCTCTGCTGTTTCTGTCTGTCTTGATAATAGGCTGTCTCAGGTTGCGATCAAGCTGTTTTTCTTGCTCTTCGCGGTATAGCTGTTCTTGCCTTATTCCATCTTTCCCTTTTATCCTTTCGTCTCTTAACTCCTTCTCTTTCTCCTTTTTCTGTACCTCATCTAACCTTTCCTTTGGTCTCACGTAATCACTTCCTTTCCCATTGAGTTTCAATAAGATTTGTCCTCCCATCCATTCGTCTTTTGTGACAGCTATCTCATCAGTTCTATCTTCACTTCCTTTCCACTTCTTTCCCTCTCTCCCCTTGTCGAGAGATGCACTTGTCTGTGCCTGATCCTTTCTTTCGTCATCACGTCTCCCCTTGTCTCTCGGGACTCCGGAGGTAAGATTCCTGTCCTTATCCTTCCCTTGATTGTCGTCACTACTATCTGTAGGTGACTCATATGCAGGGTTGCTGTACTCCGTGGGTGCTTTAAGCTCCCTCAACGGGTATAATCCCTCGTCCTTACTTTCTTCGGTTTTCGTTTCAGGCGGGGCAGGTGGCGCGGTAGGCATCTCACCCCCCTCTGTGCACACATTTAGTATCCAATCTGCTGAAGGCTCTTCCTCCTTTGTTTGTTCATACATCTTCCAAAGTTCTAGAACAGCAAGGCGTTTTTCTAGCTTCTTGCCTGTATATGTGGCATGCAAATATTTCGTCATATGTGGCCATGGCATAAACATCTTGTGGGCAGTACCTTTAACCCACTCGGTGCTATACTTCTTTAGCTTGGGTGCAGGTTTTGGCAACTACTTGCATAAGTGTGCTAATGGAGTTACGTCTTCCATGTTTAAATCTGTTCTCTTTCCTCTTATATGACACTTGTTAATGCTTACATGCAACTTCAACACTTCCAATAGTATGAGCGAGCACCAAACACTGCAAGCTCTAATCCAAATTTTCCACTAAAAATGTTATATTACCAATTTGCTCAAAACATCAATTCATGTGCGATTCTGTCTCAACTATCGAATAGTGCGAAATGTTTTAATCAGTTCTCTTAACAAAATTTCACATATGACGTAACAACAAAACATATAAGACAGACACTTAACAGACTAGACGGACACCAGCTGGACACAGATATGTCTGCCTCTAATCATTATCCCTTCGTGGAGTCTAAATGAACCCCTTTCACGACGTCTTTAAACATTGTGGTAATCTAATTGTTCCCCATTATGTGGGACTCTGGGTACACGTTTCTTCTGGCCGCTATATTAAAACGCAAGAATAATGCAAATCCTCTCACTTCTCAGGTGTCCGCCCTGGTAACCTCTCTCTTCTCGGGTGTCCACCCCGGTAACCTCTATTTATTCAATTGTTCTCGATTCATTATCCCCTTATATATATATATATATATATATACAGTCTTCTCTACTTCTGACTACTTAATGTTTTCCTCCTCCCTTTGTTACCTTTTCCCTTTACTTGTTCTTAAGGTGTACACTGTTTACCAAAGCACTCAATATTTTCTTCACTTACCGTTCTCATTGCTCGTCTATGGACCCTCAGGATCACCGCCTTCGTTACTGCCTCCTTCAGATTTTCGCCCGATCAGCTGCCCGTAGGAATGGGAAGGGATGTGTTTGGAAAACGGGTCCCTTCAGGCCCCGCTTGCAGTCTTGGGTTAAACTACCATTGTCCACGGAAAGCTTCATGGTCTACTCAGCCGAATGGCAAAGGACTTGTGATATTGCCGAAGACCTACAGTTACTTTATGTCGACGGCCAATAGGTGTCTTATTTTAATAAATAATCAATAATCGATGGTCACCAACCATCCTCTGCTACCAATTATACAGGAGAGAGAGTAACCCCTGACCGACCCATAGAGTCAGAGCTCGTTCTGGAGTACTTTAAGTCAAGATAGCTGCACCTTGAGGTGGATGGGGGTGCAGGTTTTTACTCCAACACCAATCAACAAGGACAACTCAATGGTTTGGCAAAGGGGAGTTTGTTTAATGACAAGTACAAAAAAACGGGGAAACATGGAAATCAACAGTGATGCGATAGCCCGTCTCGCTTCAACCCCCAACAACTTCATGCAATCAGTAACAGTTATACTCAAAATTCATCATCATTGACGTGTAACACTCAAAAAGATTGTCATGCAATTCTATTGGTTTGAAAAGGTAACTTAAATATAGGTGCTATATCTGTATATGGTAAGGGAATGTGAGGATTGGATAAACATCATTAGGTGGGCGTCTAAGCCAATCCTTCTAACATTACTCGTGTAGACGTCACTAAAAGTACGACGTCCCATTGGTTCCACTATCTCTAGGACTCTAGATTATTTGGTCCACTATGATTGGGTTGGCTTCAACCCCATGCATAAATCTCCACTTTAATTAGCAGCACGCAGAATGGTCAACCAGGTGCAGGATGCCCCAAGATTAGCCCAGCCTCCCTTCCATCAAGCAGTACTTTAGTGCTATGTGTCAATTAGTTGGCTGTGGTCGACCTCGAAACTGTAGCATCTTGTCAGGAAAAGTTGTGGTATCTTCTGTTTGGTAGACAGCCAGGCGTAGGTGCCTCTTCTCCCTCGGCTGGTTACGTGCTAGCACACTGTGAATCTGCTTAGTTTTCCTTCTATTTGCGCATTTAATTCTTATTTGCATTGCCACCTGCCTGGGCCTCCTTATCTCGACCTTCACGGGGCAGGCTGCTCTGTTATTAAGTTTCGATTCTCTGGAGCTACTGTCCACCTCCCTCTCTTGGTTTGACCTCGATTTCCCAGGCATGAGCTGCTTCTTGCTAAGTTTCGATTCCGCCATCTCTTTTCTTGTTTTAGCTGGAATACGAATCCTGTCCTGTTTGACCCTTAGTAACCTGGGTTAATTCTGCTTTTGTATAAAGTGGACTCGCACTTATATAGTGTGCTTTGTTGAGGTAGATACATAGGTGGCGCTTGCCGCTCTATTCTTCTACTAAGCATAGCAAGCCGCACTGTTTTCTTAGCTTCTTGCGGTTACAAGCACATGTACAGTCGTTAGCTTGTTGAATAGCTTCATCCTGCTTTACAGTTTAAGTTTCCTTACCTTTTAACATCGTTTCTCCTTCTGAGTTCATGATATCCTTATTCATGGCGTTTCGTCTCTGTGTGTCATTTTTCGATTGTCGTTTCTTTCATCTGTGAGTCTGTCTGGGCACTCGTGACATCACCATTCGTCTTCAATTAAGGCCTGTTGAGTTTCTTCCGGGACAGTGTTTAAGCAATCTTCATTTCGTGTCATTTGTTGGTAGGGTTTTCTCAATGGATACCTTACTGCCCATGGTTGTCTGGTTATTGACACTTCAATAGGTATTGCTTTTCTGATGGGAACTGGGCAGAGCCCAAATGAGGCTCTCTGCTGGTTTATTTGCTCATCATACACCACATATCTCGGTGTGAACGTTCTTGGTACTTCAAAATGGGCGGATGGAGTGCAGGCTATATTTTGGACCTCCTCTACAAGCTGACCAAAGTAGAGCAGCATAATGCAAATAAAGTATTCTTGTCTGCTCCCCATACAGTGGGGCCGACTCTCTCCAACCCTCATGTATTTTAGAAACACAATCAAGACCCTCATATTTAAGATACGAGATACATCCACCCACCAAACCCAACCCAACCCAACCAGCATAGTTTGTTTGCTTATTTGATAGAGCGCAGCCAAAACCCTCAGGTTGGTGGGCACGAGCATTACAAGGATACTTAAAAGCTTAGTTACAGGGTAGTTAGATACATACATGAATTGCTAAACCAAGATACATACAATGATGGGCATATTACTACAGAGCACAATTTACAATAGTTCCAGGAGGTCCCATCAGAAGAACCATCGCGTCAGGTGGAACAATGGAGTATGTACATTAGGACTAGGACAGGCCTAGCAGTCGTAGGAGGAGATATAGTCTAGGAATGGGATCAGTTTGTTGTTGAGGAGGGTCAACTGCAGTTCAATTCAAACATCATTGGCCCATAACCAGGATAGGACTTTTCGCCTAAATCTAGAGTAGGGTTGGTCTATTCTAAGCTCTAGAGGCAGTCCATTCCAGGATTGTGCAGCTATAACCGAGAAGCTAGAGCCACCAGCTGTATTCCGTTTATATCTGGGTACCTCTAGGGTGTAGGCGTTGCCCGATCTCGTGGGTCAGTTGGAAGTTCTTTTGTTTATTCTCTCTACAAGGTACGGAGGCGCTATGTTATTTAGGCATTTGGAGGTGAGGGACAGCGTTTTGAGGAGGATCCTGTCCTTTATCTTGAGCCAGTGGACATCTCTTCTGAAAGCAGAGATGTGATCTCTGTTTGGAATATTTAAAGCTGCCCTTAGGGTGTTATTTTGGAGTCTTTGCATTTTGTCCATAATGTACGTATTGGATCCGCGTATAAAGCGTTGCAATAATCCAGTCTAGATAATATGAGCGCATTGGCTAGGGCAATGCGGCTAGTTTCAGAGAGAAATGGTCTGCAGGCTCTGATCAATTTGCAGGTATATGCTTATGATGATGCTAGTGAGTTGACTTACTTCTTGAGGGTGAATGAAGCGTCAAGATAGAAGCCAAGGGTTTTGACTGCAGGCATCACTTTAATGATATTATTATCAATGTTGAAAGAGGCATAGCTGGGGTTAAGTTTTTTAATGGCAGTCTCGGATCCAAGGATTAATAGCTCAGTTTTATCGTCATTCAGGCAGAGGCCATGGGTTGCCATCCATGCCTTAATGAGGAGGTATATCTTATTTACGAAGGCCGAGTCTTCCACGAAGTTGCCCGAAAGGGGAATGAGAATCTGGATGTCAACTGCGTAGTTTGTGTAGGTGACACCCAATCTGTCCAACTTGTCGAACAAGGGCTTAGTAAAAATGTTATACATCGTGGGTGAGACGTATGATCCCTGTGGTACACCGCAGGGGACTTGTATGGGATCAGCAGCTGCTAGAAGGGAGAAGATTCTCGTTGTACGGTTTGCTAGGAAGGATTGAACCCATGTTATAGCATCACTTGAGAAACGGGCAGCTGACCTAAGGTGGTTGCATAAGACTGCGCGGTCCACCAAGTCAAAAGCTGCCGATAAATCAAGGAGGAGTAGCATAGCTGAGTTACCATTGTCCTTCAACTCGTCAATTTGAGTCTTAAGGTCGATCAAGGCTGTTTCTGTGCCATGAAGGGGGCGGAATCCAGACTGTCTTTGATCCTAGTAGGTTATTAACTTGTAAGTAGTCCTGTATTTGTAAGTAGGCTACTCTGTCGGGAATTTTGAGTAAGAAGGGGACAGTAGTGATAGGTCTATAATTAGTCTGAATGGAGGGGTCTAAAGTTTGATTTTTAAGCAATGGGAGCACCCAGGAGTGTTTAAGGTTATTGGGCACTAGGTTCGTCCTGAACGAGACATTGATAAGCTTCGAGATGAAAGGCTGATTGGGCTGTGCAGTTATCTCCTTTGCAGTTGGAGGGTTCGAGTGAGAGTATGATTTTTTCTGTTTCAATAATGGAAATTTCTCTGAAACTAAAAGGTAGGGTGGTGCTGCCATGTGTACTAAGAGGAAGTCGCTGTTGAGGTAAGGCTCTGAAGGTAGGAGTAGAGAGGCTTTTTTTTGGTTATTTTAAGTTGGAGGGAAGTAATTTTATTTGACAAGGCATTTTGTATGTCAGTACACCAAAGTTTGTCCTTTGGAGTGTTGCCTGTGGTATTGGTGATTCCATTTCACGAAGGATAGAAAAAAGTTCCTTGGTGTCTGATTTTGCCTTGGATATTCTGTCATTGAATGTATTCTTTTTTATTCTAATTATTTCCTTCTTGTACAGTTTAGAAAAGTTTGTTAACTTAAGCTTGTTCTCCTCCGTGGGCAAGTGGCGCCAGATAGATTGCAGCTTTCTTTTTTGTTTGTTTGTTTGTTTGTTTGGTATTTATTATGCGCACCGGACCCTGGGGTATAAGGGCGCAGGAAGTAAGAAGATGTACAGCTTAGAGCATAAATTACAGGTTACAGTTACATGTTACAGATAATTACAAGTTACAGATGCAGGTTTACAATACAAGTTTACAATCATATGGTATAGATGCTGTGTAGCAAAACAGGCGTGAGCATTATCATAATTTCAATTAGCAATAGCTGTCGTCAGCCAGTTAATTACAATTTGCCTGAATTTGGAAGGAGAATGTTCTAGCCTCGCGGTAGTGGGTAATTCGTTCCACAATTGAGCAGCTTTGACTGGGAAGCTAGCTCCGCCTATGGTGGTCAGTTTAAAGCGAGGTACTTGGAGGCGATTGGTGTAGGCAAGTCTGGTTTGTCTTGTGGAGTGTGATCTGGTGAATCTGTCCTTAAGGTATTGAGGGGCTTTGTTGTGTAGAGATTTGTATGTGAGAGATGCAGTTTTAAGTTTGATTTTCTCATGGGTGGAGAGCCATTTGTGTTTCCTTCTTGTTTCTGTAATGTGTTCTCTCCTGGGGATGTCCAAAGCCGCTCGGAGGGCCTTGTTTTGCTGTATCTGGATTTTGTTGATGATGGATTTAGTGGCTCCTATGTACAGTGCGTTACAATAATCTAGTTTAGAGATGATAAGGGCTCTGGCTAGTGTTAAACAACTGTGCTGGGATAGGAATTGTTTTCCTGCTCTAATGAGCTTACATGTGTAGGCTGTTGAGGAAGCTAGGGAATTTACCTGTTTGGAAAATGATAAGGTAGAATCAAGGTAGATCCCTAATGTTTTAACTTCTTTAGCAACTTGTATGCAGTTCCCATCTATGATAAAGGAAGAGTAATTTGTGCTTAGTTTATTGATGAGGGGTGTGGTGCCTAGGATGAGAAGCTCAGTTTTATCATCGTTCAGGCATAAGCCGTGGGTTGCCATCCATGCCTGAACGATGCTGTATATTTTGTTCACCAGTGCTAGATCTTTTTCGTAAACCCCCGTGAGTGGGAGGAGGATCTGGGTATCGTCAGCGTAGTTAGTATACGTGATACCCAGATGGTCCAAATCATCAAATAGGGGCTTAGTGAATATGTTATATTGCGGTCACTAAGGAAGGATTGTATCCATGCTATGGCCTCAGTGGAGAAGTGTGCTGCTGAATCTAGGTGGTTACATAGGACTTTATGGTCCACTAAATCAAAAGCGGCCGATAGGCCTAGTAGCAGGAGGAGTGCTGGTTTTCCAGAATCTCGTACTTTGTCTATTTGGGCTTTAAGGTCAATCAGTGCAGTTTCTGTGCCGTGAAGAGGGCGGAAGCCAGATTGTCGGGAGCCTAGTAGTTGGTTTTGTTCCAGGAAATTCTGGATTTGGATATATGCCACCTTGTCCAGTATCTTCAAAAGGAACGGTACCGTAGTGATGGGTCTATAATTGGTGGGTATAGTGGGGTCTAAAGTAGCCTTTTTTAAGAGTGGGAGCACCCAAGACTCTTTTAAGTTACTGGGGATAATGCCTGTGGTAAAGGAGGCATTAATTAACTTAGTGATAAATGGTGCTAGATCTCGTGCGGCATCTTTGATGAGTTGTGCTGGACATGGGTCTCCTTTGCAGTTGGACAGTTTTAGGCCGAGTATTACTTTTTCTACTTCTAGTATGGAGACTTTGGAGAAGTGGAATTGCGTAGTGGGTTTGAAGTTAGCAAGTGTCTTAGTAGGCGGTAATATATTGGATGCTAAGGTCTCGCGTTTTAGTTCTATTTTCTTTTGAAGGTTTCGGACTTTGTTAGAGAGAGCTTGCTGGATTTCAGAGCACCACTTTTTGTCTTTAAGACAGTTATCTTGAGGTGTTATTGGGTTTTCCAGTTCTCTGAGTATGGCGAACAGTTCTTTTGTGCTTGATTTAGCTTGTGTAATTCTGTTATTGTAGGTCTCTTGTTTAGCTAAGATGATTTCTTTTTTATAATGAGAGGAGATATTAACTAGTTTTAGTTTATTTTCTGGAGTGGGGCTAATTTTCCACGTATTTTCCCATTTCCTTTTTTCTAATCTCAGATTTTTTAGGAGAGGGGTGAACCAGTTGTTCAGGTGGCTCTGTGGTTTGCTGTTTCTGAGCTTGAGTGGTGCGATGTCATCAAGGGTTTTGTTCATGATGTTGTTAAATTCTTCCACTAGGCTGTTAGGGTTAAGGTTATCAGGTAAAGCGTCCAAGGTGGGCATGATGCCAGGGAGTAGTTTGTCTAGTGTCATGTTTTTTTTGTTTCTGGTAAGTGCGGGTGGTGCACACAGTTGTTGCAGTTTAGGGGTGACGGTGTCCAAGGAGAATGAGATAAGATGGTGATCTGACCAGATTTGGGGTGAGATGGTGAGAGTAGATATATTGCAGTTGTGGTCAGCAATCCAATCAAGGGTTCTCCCTTTGATATGGGTGGGCTCAAACACTCTTTGGGTGTATCCCAGTTCTGTTAGGGTGTTGGATGCTGCTGTGGCTTGTGAGTCGTTGATGTCATTGAAGCCAATATTGAGGTCACCTAGTAGTATTGATTGAGTAGTATCTTTGAGGTTTTCTGATAGGATGGTAGTTAAGTCTTCTATGAAATTCTTGATAGGACCTGGAGGTCTGTATATCAAGTGAAGGTTAAGAGTTTGAGAGTTAGCTGTTGATGTCTTGGTGGACATTATCTCACAAGATTCAATGGTTGGTGAGGGGGTGAGTCTCATCCCAAGTATAGTTTTGACGATGATGGCTAGTCCGCCACCTCGAGCTCCGCACCTATCCGTTCTGAGGATAGTATAATTGTTGGGCACAGCTAGGGATAGTGCTGGGCCTGATGCCTCATGCAGCCAAGTTTCTGTAATGGCTAGGAAGTCGCAGTCTTCTGTCGAGATGACTTCAGATATTTCTATGGCATGGGCGACTAAGGATCTAGCGTTTATTAAGGCTCCTTTAAGTTTAGGTGTGCGGTTAGGGTGTGTAACAGTATTTATTGCTGCATTAGGAGTGGCATTTGTTTCTTTGTTTGTTTGGTAATTGTTGTGCTTAATGTAGTTGTGGGTGAAAGGTTTGCGAGTGGGTTCCTTTTTGGCTCGAATGGTGTTAGTTTCGTATTTGATGAGCGGATCAAAGATTCTGGGTAGTCTTGCTCGTAGTCTTAGGTTTCTGTCGGCTATGTTACATTGTATGGTGGATTGTTGTATTGTGGTTGCTATAAGAGGCGACATGATGAGTCGTTCCAGTAAGGCGAGTGAGGAGGCCAGGTATACTAGATAGGATAGTATAAGGAGCATTGTATAATGTGTGAGAGTCCTGTATCTAGATGGATGGCTAGAGTTCTAGTTTTGGGTAGTGTGCAGGCAGAGTAGCTGCTAAGTCTGCTGTGTTGAGCGACCAAAGGGCACAACACAATTACTGTGGTCTAAGAGCGACCAGAGGGCACAACACAATTACTGTGGTCTATGAGCGACCAGAGGGCACAACACAATTACTGTGGTCTATGAGCGACCAAAGGGCACAACACAATTACTGTGGTCTATGAGCGACCAAAGGGCACAGCACAATTACTGTGGTCTATGAGCGACCAGAGGGCACAACACAATTACTGTGGTCTATGAGCGACCAAAGGGCACAATACAATTACTGTGGTCTATGAGCGACCAGAGGGCACAACACAATTACTGTGGTTTATGAGCGACCAAAGGGCACGACACAATTACTGTGGTCTATGAGCGACCAAAGGGCACAATACAATTACTGTGGTCTATGAGCGACCAAAGGGCACAACACAATTACTGTGGTCTATGAGCGACCAGAGGGCACAGCACAATTACTGTGGTCTATGAGCGACCAAGGGTACAGCACAATTACTGTGGTCTATGAGCGACCAAAGGGCACAGCACAATTACTGTGGTCTATGAGCGACCAAAGGGCACAACACAATTACTGTGGTCTATGAGCGACCAAAGGGCACAACACAATTACTGTGGTCTAAGAGCGACCAAAGGGCACAACACAATTGCTGTGGTCTAAGAGCGACCAAAGTGCACAACACAATTGCTGTGGTCTATGAGCGACCAAAGGGCACAACACGGTTGCAACGGCATTAATGAAGTGCAGCGCGATATGGCGCATAAGAGCGGTAGCAATCGCACCATACACATGAGCAACAAAAAGTTAGCAAGAGTGAATTCGCCAAATTTGTGTGTTTATGCTAGCAATAAGCAGTAGACATTCCCATGAGGACCGTGGGTAGACTAGGCGACTAAGGGTATTATGCTTTACTCACAGTGGGTTGAGTCCAGACAATGCACTCACAGTGGGTTGAGTCCAGACAATGCAGGTAAAGAGTACTGGTTCCACGGCTCCAGAGGCGAACAGGGTCAAACAGGAAGGGGCCTTCCTCGAGCCTTCTGGGCCAAATGAACGTGTTGCTAGGCAACGCGATAAATAATGATGGCGGCGGCCATCTTAGGATCGGGTGCCTGCTAGGCGGATGCGCGGGGTGGAGCGCACCACCGGTGGGCTTCAGGCTCACCTGCAATGGGCAGAAGGAGGGCTACAGATGATGCACGGCTGCTCCAGCAGACCGTGTTGATGTAGGTCGGCAGGATAGCAGAGGTGCATCGGGTGCACAGTGAGGGGCTCCTGCCCTCTCAGGCGTCTGGAGCAGCACGGGCAGAGTTTGTGGCCCCTGGCTCCTAACAGGCACACAACAGGCCTTAGAATGGCCTTTGGATTGGCCGGCGATCCGCCTGCCGGCGGTTCCTTCGAGTGAAATCGAGGTTTAGCCTCGATTTCGTGCCGCGATGCGCCCGGCATAGGCGAGTCAGGCACTTGTGGGGACGGGGTCAGGCAGGCCCTGTTCCGATGGCACGCTCGCTTCCTGGATCCTCTTTCCTCCTCGGATCCTCCTCGGGTCCTCTGCTGGGCTGGGGGGCTGGGAGGGCTCCTGCCCTCACCCCTCTAGGTGGAAGTTTTTACGTCCTTAGTTCTTTTAATTGGGGTGTAAACCATGCATTAAGGTGCGATTTCTGTCTACTTTTGCACATTTTGACTGGTGCAATGGTGTCTAATGCCTTGGTCATGGTGCTGTTGAAGACTTCCACTAGCAAGGTGGGGTCTGTGTTGTTGCCTAAGTTGTTAAGGTCGGGGAGAAGATAAGGAATTAACGTTCCCGCCGTAATGTCCTTTTTGCTCCTAGTGGGGAGTGGTGGTACCATAACTATAGTTTTGGGGTGATTAAGGTAAAGAGAGGCAGAGAAAGTGATTATATGATGGTCTGTCCGAGATTGTGGTGTAGTATTAGTAATGGTAATGTTACAGTTCAAGTCGGCAACCCAATCTAAGGTCCTACCTTTGGTGTGTGTCGGGGTAGTAACTTTTTGTGTCACACCATAGTCCTGTAGTATAGCATCTACTGAATGGGCACGTTTGTCATTTTTATCGTTAAATCTGAGGTTAAAGTCTCCCATGAGCAGGATTTATGAATGATCTTTCAGGTTGTTGGCTTGGATACAGTTTATGTCATCTTCAAAGGAGCCTAGTAGCCCAGGTGATCTGTAGACCACATGGATGGTTAGAGTCCGGTTATTAGAAAGATGAGGTTTGGCTGTAAGTGTCTCACAGGATTGGTATGATGGGGCATTAGCAAGTCTAAGAGATAGGTTGGTTTTATGTATAATGGCTAGTCCACCACCTTTGGCATTGGGTCCGTCAGCTCAGAGAATCCGGTACAGCTAGCATAAGGGCAGGACCTGCAGCCTCATGGAGCCATGTTTCAGTTATGGCCAGTAAGTCCAAGTTCTCATTGGTTAGAGTGTCAGCGACATCAGAAGCGTGAGCCACTATGGATCTGGCATTGATGAGTGACCCAGATAGTAATAGGGTACTTGTATTTTTTATAATGCGGGAGGTAGGGCTGTGGATCTATTAGCTCTCCGAACTTTTCTGGGTGTTGTGGCTGGATGTGCAGCAGACAGATTGTTGGGATTGTACTGATGTGTACTTTTATTAGGTAAATTTATGGATTGGACAACTTTACGTGTGGAGCTTCAACTGGTAAAATATATTTTAGGTTCGTAGAGACGTGGCAATCTTGACCTCAGACTCATATTTCTGTCCTTATGAGGGCATGAGGCCAGAACAGTAGTGGTCATTAAGGCAAGGAGGCCTAGTATGAGTTGGATTATCAGTATCCCTCTTCTCAATTACAAGCTACAGCCTGCTCCCTTCATGCCTTGTTTCGGCTTGGTTACGTGTTCGCTTCCTAACTGCAATTGTTAACTATTATCTCTTAGCCTAATTGGCACTCTGGTAATAAATGCTATGTTCCAAGGACGTTTTCCTCCTGTAACCATCTAATGTAGGCCTATAACTCCTACAGATGCACAGTTCTGCTTTGGTTAGTGAAGTTAGGTTCATGATTAATAAGGACCACAAATAGAATTAAAATAATAAAACAAGGCCCCATCAAAGGAATTGCTCTACTGAATTAACACCAAGTTTTTGTTTGGTTGAAAGGGTAGTCTCCCATTTCAGTCCCACCTTGCAGCCTCATTCTCTGGACCAAGCCCAAACAATGGCCAAGAAAGTGCAGGTCAATCTTTTGAAGTCGGGCCAGTGAGTGAAGGGATGCTTTTCCTTTTAAATCCCATTGAAACAGACAATCATTAACCACAAGGAAATGGAATGCCAGGTAGCATTTCAGCAAGTTAACCATTGCATCTGCCATGGTTCTGAACCGCTTTCGTCTGTCCCGCATCTCCCAGCAGGGATGGCAGTGTCCCAGGAGTCTCAAGGGTCTCGAATTACAAGTCCCATGAACAGTCATCATGCCAGTCTACGACATGATGGCTGCTCATGGGATTTGTAACCTGTTGGTCCGCAGGGGCTGTCGCGTCTTACTCTTATAATAAAAGACATAATGTCCTGTGACGCCTAAACTGTTTCACAGTGAGCTTCTTCTGTTGCCCTATTTCTACGTCCTGCTTGATTCCTTGTTGCTGACCTACTCACTATGTTTCCTTGGATTTTGCCTCAACTTTGCCCTTACTCTGTTTTGGTTGCCACGTGTTTTGCACTGCCCGACTGGTTCCCGGATCTTTGTCTGTTCTAACTGGCTGACCCATTCTGGATCTCCTACTTGACTTTGGTACAGTGTGCTGACTTCTACAACAAATTAACCCTTTTCCTTGATATTGGTTGGATCTTCACCTGCCTTCCTGGACTGCATTGAACTGTATTAGCTGCGTCCTCGTGGCCTTCAGGAATAGGTCACCAGCGTGTCCTTGATTGCTTGATAGTATCTCGACCTCGTGCCATCGAATTAGCCTGGACTTCCTGAATCTCTGCCCATTGACATCTATTGTCGGACGGTATCCTGGTCTATGGGCTCACAAACGTTGGTAGGAGGATTCTAAAGTTATAGGTGTATCTTTCTTCACGCACGGAATCCAGGTAGCACTCGGGTATATTGGTGTGGTGGATTGGCTGTATTGCAAGTACGAATACCTATTGTTTTTCTTATTTTTCTTGTAGCTTGATCGTGCAACCGCCTGCCTTTTCACCTGAGCCCCTAGCCTGGCGGTATTCTTCAGAACCTGCAGGCAGCGATCTCAGGAAAAAAGTAGCTGTCACAGCTTTCACTCCAGCATCTGTAAAAACTACTGTTCACTTTGAAAAGAAAAAGAGTATACTGTACCAAACAGAGAAATCTGGAAAGGGCTATCACTTTAAACATGTCTGCTTTACCCAACAGTTAGATTGACAATCTCAAAATGAATTTAACAACAGCAGCAACTCTACTCAACACTAGTTTTAGATTATGTTCCTCATGTTTACATTTACTCAGTGCCATCTTGAAACCTCAGGTTTTACCTCCCTGTTCCAGGCCCATATGATTGCATTTGCATGTCATTAACTGTAAAGGTACATCTGTTGCAACAATTGCAGCAATAACAACAACATACAACAAAAAATAATATCTGAAACATTTCTTCATATCTATCAGTCTGAGGCAACACCCAAGAGGGACTGCAAGTACACCAGAAGGTTTCTATACTTCATTATTGTTGGTTTGCTGATTTTCTGCAGATATTTGGTGACACTCAGGCCGTCACGAGCCTTGATTTGGAGATGTGGTGGTAGTGAAAGATCTTTCCAGCATCCTGTAATAGGACTGTTACTTTATCATAGCAGCCATTTCTAGCTGGGTATGTATTCAGCAGAACTGCTTACTGGACAGTCCTTGTGGTCCAAAGTTGCATTTGTTAGCTCGGTCCAGTCCTTTTATCGCTCCTTTTAGGCTTAGATTCTTCAGATATAGATTAAGATATACTTGTTTTGGAAACACAGCCCCATAAATCAGTTCAAACATATGCATTACAATTCCTTCCCAATTCCAAAAGTTAAAACACTTGTTAAAAAATGTACAACAGTATCGACTGCATGAAAAAATAAAATGATGCATGAAAATTGTTAGTTAAAACAAATTATTGATCCCAGAGGCATGGACCAAAAGGTGCTTCAGGCAATATACCAACCTTTTCAATTCAGGAACATAAATATCAACTTAGCATCCTAGAAGCATAATGTTTCTTTTGCTAACTTTTAGGGCCCTTGCTAAGACGATACAGGATTGAGATAATGATTTATGTGCCATTATCTTCAATATCCAGTATTCTGCCTCTCTACAATTATTATGCACATCTTGTGGGAATAACGGAATCAGCTACTTCTCTCTGATTTGAAGTGTAACAATAATATATTAGCAAAAACGTGTGCCTATTTCCTTTATTACCAATCCTACAGTCACAAATGCCTCCCACAAGATTATTACTGGGGAACCAGCAACTAAGAACTGCTTTAAAAGTAAAATGTTGAGGCGTAATCTCATCTTTAGAACTCTGTGTGAAGACTTTGTTAATGAATATAAGATTCAAGTGGTGCAGCCTATTTTGCTGTTCAAAAAGTTTGTTTCAACAGTGGTTTCTGCACATTCCACTGGCCAGCCCACCTCTGATCTAACTCCAGCATAATATTTCTTATTTTCCTGGGATCCTTGCAGTGGACCTGCATAGATGATATGTACCACTTTCTGAGTCTTATGACTCTGTGTCAGGGCACCTTCATTAAATAATTGTGTGACCATAACCCAAAAAACAGCTGTTTGAATAACATGTACTTTTTTAGATGCCATAACCGCCCCAAACTTGTCACTGCTCTAATTACTGCAAGGCCAGACATATTAGGTCATATCACATTCATAATGTTATTTAGAAAGGTATCTTCCAATGTATCTAGTTGAGAAGGACAATGATGGACCCAGGCCTCACTGCCATACAATGCTTAAGAAGTTACTTTTGCTTTGTACACTTTTAACAGCGCCTAGGTTGAAATGCCATCCTTCTTTCTATCAAAGCTTAATTAGCAAGTCACCCACTGTCGGTGATATACACAAATGAATACAACTAAGATGACCCAACCAAGACTGGTCACTAACATTTCGGTAACACATTGGGTAGAGCTATAAGATAGGTGTAGGTAGCATTCATGTCTTGCTTTTCCCACTTAAGGTATACGCAAATGTATTTCCCAACGTAGGTCCACTGAGAAAATCTCTTCTTTGCACCGCTCTGTGAACATGCAAACGTGGGCAGATGCAGATCCCTCGCATTTTCCTAAGTAGTTTGTTCAGGTTATCATTCAAGGCTAAGGTTTACCACTCTGCATTTCTTTACCATTTCCTGGACTCGCTTTACTGTGATGGTGGTGCCAGACTCTCCCTGTCATTCCTATTCAGCCTGAGGAGTCTATAGGTCTAAGGGAAATTCATCAATCTCTGAATCCTCCAGTCTCCCCATCTCAAAACTACACAAAAATTGAAAACAGTTGGCAAAAGTTTCCACAGTCTGCTTTATTTTGTCCAGTCAGATATTTACTTTGGTCTTTAACGGTGCCAATATGAGTTGCCAGCTCACCAAAGTTCTAGTCCAAGGAGCTAATTCACCCAAACACATAGCGTGCGCAAGTGATGCCAGTACCGAGGTCTCTAGTTCTTTTTACGAAATAATATAAACTCTAACCTCCTATGGAGTCATCACCCGACTAAAACCTCCTCCCATGGGGCCAGGGAAGGCAACCGCTACCTGATCCTACCCTTGGGGGTGCTATTATGAGGGAGGACCACATTGGAGGCGATGGCTGTCAAGGAGAAGTGGTGACTCTTTTGGGAAAGACACAAAATAGTCTTCTTATGAGGATGAGGACCGTATAATTCCCAAATACCTAATGGCATGCTCACACTGCATACTTCCCTCCCATGAAACAACCAAAGAACCTTTTATGAAAAGTCATCCAGACAGAATAAGGTGTGTACATTAGAAGTTCATTAATTGAATATGACGTCCTCTAATTATCATGATTCTCTGCCTTAGGTTAGAATTCCTAACCCTGAGGTTGAATCACAAACCATTTATATACCATCTCCAAGCTCTGATTACATTCAGTTCACAAAGCAATAAGAACTAAATGAATGTGAAAAACCAAAAACATTAGGGACTTCAGGATCCATAATGCCTGTGGTACTGGGACAAGCAAGAGGAACCAAGAGTTAGTAAAGATCAGAAGTGCTATTGAAACCAATGTACGGTCTAGTTGTTATGAAGCAAGGCACTTATGCAGGACATTTAAATGCCCAAATGAGCCACAGCGAGGAGAAGGAGTAGCAGAGGCAGAAGCAGTCAGCAGAGAGGTTGCTGAAGCAAAAGGAATAACACCACCAGAAGCCAACGCAGGAAAAGAAAGCGTGCAGTTTTTCAGAGCGTGCGCAGCAGGAAGCAGAGTCGTGGATGGCAGGGGGGAGATCAACCCAGCCGAGTGGGAGACGTGCTCCCAACCCGAGGTGAGCTGTACAGGTGTGCGGGAGGATGCAGTGATTCATAGTATCCTGGGGAGATCCAGAGAAGAGCCATGCAGACAGCTGAAGTTACACAGGAGCTGGCAATGGTATGAACAGACCGTGGAAGGCCTGCCGCAACAGACAAAAGCAAAGTAAAGACGCCGAAAGAGACCAGTGAGTTAGCCTGAAGTAAAATGTAACCCTGCAGCGCTCTGAGAAAATGTTGCAGTAGCAGATAACTTTGAATAACAAACCAGTAGAGTAAAGAGGCAACTTGGGCGCAATTCTCCTTTTCTGTGACATCAACTTCGGCAAACCTGTAACCCTTATTGCCAGCAGTCAAGAGGCGATAAAGACAGGTAGCCATTGTCCCACTCTCCACACAAGGACATTGGTGTGGAGAACCCTGAAACACACATTGCCACTAACAGAAAAGACCAATTCTAGTTGTAGTCGTTTTTCTTCCTGGAAGGCGAGTAAACTAGGAAAGGGATCAGTTGTAGTTACTCCTGGCAAGATAGTGTGCCAGGAAAGGGATCAGTTGTAGTTAGTCCTGGCAAGCGAGTGTACCAGGAAAGAAACAGTTGTTTTGAAGAAGTGTGGTTGTGGCAAGAAACATTTACTTTGACAAACTGATGCATAACAAAAGACATTTGCTGTGCTATCCTGACAAAGGCATTTCATTGGAAGAATTGTATGGTATCCTTATATCTGCTTTATATCTTGGGAAGAACACTTTGTGGAGGAAACCGTTGTTTTGATTTGTGAAAGAGACATTTACTTTGCCAAGTGGAAGAACATTTTGAATGAAAAGATATTTTGTGTTGAACTGAATAGAACTTTGTTGAATCAAAACCTTTGCAAAGGAGTTCCTGAATTGAACCAGGGAAAGGGAACCAAACCCTGGTCACAAGGAGCACTTTGGGGGAATTATAAGTTTGAACTTTTGCACTTTTTTGTTGAACTGAAATCAGATATATTTACCTTGTACACTTTGGGTATATGCATTAGTGTGACGTTCAGATATATTTGGACATTAGGTCATCTTTCTTTAGTTTTAGTTTGCTAGGCAGTAACATTCTCGTTAGGATAGGGACAGATAGGCGTTTATCCCACCCTCTTTTTTAATTTCAATAAAATGGCAAACGTTGAGAAAGTGTAGTATCATGGCAACACGGAGCAAAAAGAATGTTTGAGGAGATTCCAGTGTGGAATGAGAGGGGCGAGCGAGGCGGTTGGAGAGAGCGGACAGAGAAGGAGAGAGACGACGTTCATGTCCCCACGAACCCAGTATTCCCAATCTGATGCATAAATACTAAATGGGTATATCTGAGCAACCCAACAAGCCTTCGCCTACACTTCAGTGGCGACAAGGAAAACTCATCAGAAGTGCGGTAACCAGCAGATGCGGCGACCAGCTACGGCCTGATCACAGGTGAGAGCGCGACTGCCGCTGCCATCCTGGCTTAAAATAAAAATAAAAGAGAGGGACAGTAAACCCTCAAGAAACGTCCATTAGGTCGTTAAAGGAAAGGACCCTACAACATGACCACTCGAACGTCGCGGGCGGCCATTTTAAAGGGTCAGGCATCAACACAGGCCTCAATAAAGCCTCCTCTTTGTCCCAGTAGTGGGTAAAAAAAAAAGAAAAAAATTCAAATCTTTTTTGTCTCTTCATTTTCTTCACCTTTCGACTCTAGAAAAACAACACCGGAATATAAGAAAAAAAACGCAAGACTTCTCAAAGTACAGCTAACCTAAAACAGATAAATAACAATCCAAGTCATATCATTCAAGAATAAATAACCAAATAGGACTACAGCAAATCGGTGCATTTCAAACATTTCGGGTACCACCACCAGCACCCATATCAGAACGGCTACCCAGAGGGGTGTGGGAGAGATGACAATACACAGTGTTCCGGTTACTCCAATGTTTTTGCCTGAGGTTGGGGAGAAAAGTCCTTATTTTTACACTGTTTAGGCCCGGCTCGCCAAGAGAAATTTGAAGATCTACCTGACCTTGTTGCAGATGAGTGTGGGGATATGAACGAATATGAGAAGTCCATACAGAAAATGAATACACATTATGAGAAGAAAATAAGTACTATTTTAGAAAGATATAAGTTTGGGAAAAGAATACAGGAAGAAGGAGAGTGTCGAACAGTACATCCCTGCCCTGAGGAAATTGGCCAGAACGTGCACATGTAATCAACAGCTGGAAGAGAGATTGAGAAATCAATTTATGTTAGAATGTTACAGCAGCAAAGTATGAAAATGACCCACCCCTAGACACGGTACTTAGGGTGGCCAAGGAGGTCGAACACATAGAGAAGTGTGTGAAAACTTTGGATGGCAGAGTGAAGGAAATTACAGTCAGGCAACTACAGTAAATGCTGTAGTCAGATGGTGAAGAACTGATTGCCAGTGTGAGTAACCAAAATAGAAGGAGAGGAACCAGTAATTACAGAGATTCAAGGTTCAATAATGAAGGCAGATTCAATAGTGAGAACAGAGATACTCGAGAAGGGATGAACAAGACAGAAGACCCAAAACCGATTATCAATCCCGTGGTCGAGGTGGACAGCGAGGAAGAGGATGGACCATCTCGAGAACATACTACAGGTGTGATTGCCAGTCTCACTGGGCTAACAGTCCAGATTGTGCTGTTCTAAGGATCATTTGCAGAAACTGCAGTGGAAGAGGACGCCTGGCTAGATGCTGCAGGAGTAGGAATGCTACTATGAACTAGATTGGAAACGAAGACAGTGACAAATGTGAAGAGTGTGTCTTGGCAGTGGTGGGTGATGATGGAGATCTGGACAGTCCAAAAACCATTGTCATGGCCAACGGTTACCCGATAGTTATGATGGTTGATTCGGGATCCAAGTACACACTCATTCCAGAGGTAATATGGAAGAAATTCAGACCAAAATTCTTACATGAAGTGGATATTAAGCCAAGAGCTTATGGCAGTGCGAAAATGTAACTCATTGGATGGTTCATGCCAACCCTAGCTTTCAAGGTTGAAGGACGCATTTGTGTCTCAAAGAAGGAGTCATCTCTCCTCCTCAGCTGGACTCATCAAAGATTGTTAAAGGTCCGATTGGATCCCAATGCAGCAGAAACAATTTTTTTAATAGACGTTCAGAGATGAACAAGTAGAAAATACAAACTGAAATATTCATGGATAATATAGGGTGCGTGAAAGCTTTCATGCATCACATATTACTCAAACAAGGTACCAGACCAGTGGCGCAGAAATTGTGTAATGTTCCCTGAGCAATGAGAGATGAAGTAAAAATGGAACTTAAGAAACTGGAAGAACAAGGTATTATTGAAAGCATTGATTCATCTGAGTGGTCTCCCCCCTGGTTGTAGTAAGAAACAGTTCAGGGAAGGTCAGAGTGTGCATCGGTTTAAGTGAACTAAATAAGTGCATAATTCCTGAAAGACATCCACTACCAAATATACACAAATTAATTTCGACAATATGGTCGGCAAAAGTGTTCCCAACACTTGATCTTACAGCTGCTTATCAAGAAAAGTTACACAAAGAGTCGAGGCTGTTGAAGGCTTTCATTGCTCCATAGGGGCTCTATCAATATCGCAGGATGCCGTTTGGACTAATATCAGCGGCTTCAGTGTTTCAAAAAATGATGTATCGCATTCTGGACAGAGAGCCAGGAGTCATCTTCTTTCAGGATGAAATTCTGGTGTACGCCCAGAATGAAGACGAACACAACAGAAGGCTAGAGAGAGTATTGAAGAAGTTGCACAATGTAGGGATGACTCTTAGTAAAGAAAAGTAAAAAATTAATCGGAAAGAGATTGACTATTTAGGACATGTAATCTCCAAAGAAGGGATTAGACCAAAGAAGGATCCGGCGGATGCAATAAAACATATGGTCACGCCGCACTTCAAGGAGACAACTAAGGACCTTTTTAGGTATGGCTGAATATTATGCTAACTTCATTCGAGGATTTGCTGATCACACGGTGTCTTTAAGGAACATGATGAAGATGAACAAGAAGTTCATGTGGGATGAAGAATGTGAAAAGAATGTAGATACATAAAGGAAGCTTTGGCTACAGCACCAACTTTACAGAATTATGAAAGAGGGAGACGCACAGTGATCACTACAGATGCCAGTATGTGGGACTAGGAGCGGTTTTGACACAATTCCTTGAAGGAAAGGAGTATATCATTGCATTTGCATCTCAATTCCTTAAAGGAGCAGAAAAAGCTTATGCAACCATTGAGAGGGAAGCACTGGCCATCAGCTGGGCTGCAGGCAAATTCAGGAGCTTTGTCTGGGGAGTTAAATTTGAGTTGCATACAGATCACAAACCGCTGGTGGAAGTCTTCTCAACAAAGGGTTTGGAAAGAGTATCAGGCAGGATAAGGAGTTGGGTCTCCAGACTACAAGAATTTTATTTTTTCGGTGACATACATCCCAGGTGTGGGAAACTATGCAGCAGATTGTTTATTAAGAATGACAAAACAATATGGACACCGTGGATGAGAATGATGATCAGGAAATGATTGTGAGATATATGATGCAGCAATATCAAACCAAGAGTGGTATGAAGAGATGTTGTTGAAGGATTCAAAAATGTTGTTCGTGACCAAGAGTCTGCAAGAAGGAGGATTAAACAAGGAGGAAATGCAAAAGGCAGGAGTAGAAGGCTTCTGGAAATGTGAGAGATGAACTTTGCGTTCAAGATGGGTGTCTCATGAGAAGAGATAAGTTGGTGACACCTGAGGGAATTAGGGAGAAGGTGATACGTTTTGGACATGAAGGTCACCATGGAGTTGTAAAGACCAAGCGCAGAATAAGAAGTACTTATTGGTGGCCCGCGTGTGACACGCAGATTGAGAGGAGCGTCAGAAACAGTATCCTTTGTATAAACTGTGATAAAGGATGTGTGAGTGTAAAATATCCCATGGCGTTTACAGATATTCAAGAGAAACCATGGAAGAAGTTAGCCATTGATGTGCTTGGGTCTGTATGGAGTGCTGGTATGTCAGACATAGTGCATTGTGGTTACTGATTTGTTGACCAGATGGGCAGAACTGACAATGGTGCACAGGTGACGACTAGAAGGGTGATTGATTTTTTAGAAGAGTTGTGTAAACGGGAGGGGTACCCAGAAGAGGTATTGATGGATAATGGTTTACAATTTAAGTCTAGAGAAAGGGAAAATTACTTTGAGAAAAGATCTACTATCCACAAAACCAGCGCCCTATATCACCCCCAGACTAATGACACTGTGGAGAGCTACAATAGAGTGATTACGGAAGCCATCAGATGGGCATGGTTGAATGGGAAAGAATGGAAGGAGACTGTGAGAAGAACTATGGTGGCACATAGGTTCACGCTGCATAGCACTACGGGGGTTTCTCCGTTTGAACTGAACAGGGGAAGGAAAGCCAATACTAAATTGTGTCCAGGTTGGATGGGTGATCTGGCAGTTATGCATGTGAGGTTGGATGAGGTTAAGGACAACATCAGAGGAAGACAATTAACCAACAAATTGCAGGTAGACAATAGACGTTTCAAAAGAGCGAAAGTGCTGTGTGCTGGGTCAGGATTAAGTTACCGGTTGTGTTGAGAGAGGATGGATGTCAGTGGTCAAAACCCATTGAGGTTGTGGAGGTGTTCAAACATGCTGTAGGACAAAGGACAGAAGAGTGTGGAACAAGGAGAGAGTGATGATACTGATGAGGAATGTAGATGAAAGCAGGGGGTGGAATGGTGGTAAAGCTAAGAGAGATGGTAGATGTGATCCACCTTTCTTTGGGAGCACATTTTCCTTGGCAGATAATACAGATATGCCACTGACGACATCAAGGTTTGGAAGGAGCTACCGAAGACCTAGATATTTGAGTGACTATGTCGAGTCGTAAGAGATGTTCTGTGAAGGAAAGGGGATGTGTAGTATCGTGGCATCACAGAGCAAAAAGAATTTTGGAGGAGATTCCAGGAAGGAATGAGAGGGGCGAACAAGGTGGTTGGAGAGAGCGGACGGAGAAGGTGAGAGATGACGTTCATGTCCCCACTTACCCAGTATTCCCAATCTGATGTATAAATACTAAATAAAGTATATCTGAGCAACCAATCAAGCCTCCGCCTACACTTCAGAAAGCTATACCTTTGTGTCCATCTCACATTTCTAACCTCTCATATTCTCTAGCTGTTCTACTGGGACAATACAGTAAACTAGGTAGTGTTATGCTAGGATTCAATAGCCTTGAACCAGAGCTGTAGGCAGGAAAGGGAAGGTCACCTACCTGTACCAAGTTCGGCCTCCGCAGAAGACTACTGCCATGTAGCTTTGTAGAATAGAGGAGTCTACCTGCAATCCACTCTGGGCCCAGCCCAAGGCTTGGGCGCTGAGAGGACCCAGGGAAACCCCGAAGGGAAAAACCCTGTGAAGGGCTGCTGGGCTACGTAGTATCCTGTGCGCAGTCTTCAGAGGAAGAGGACCGAAGACTTGAGGTCCAAATCCAGGTTCAATTATTAGTTGGATCTGGAATCTTCAGGGATTAAACTATAAGGAAATTAAGGGACATAAATATCATGTCCTAAAGTATCTCCCTAAGCTATGTCCCCAATCCCCCGTATTCTTTCTTACCCCTGGAGTGTAGTAACAGAAAGTTAAGGGATTCGGTGCCCAGAAGATGAGAGGGTGAGTTCTGAGCAGCTGGAGGGAAAGTAAGTGAGAAATGAGAGGAGTATTGGTAACTCGTAACTCTATAAGGTTTGAGAATCGAGCAATCAGAATCCCTACTGGCAGAAAAGAGGAGATTCTTGATCAGAAGCACTTGTGCTTTCCTGATCGCGGGGATCAGAATGTTGATTATATTTGCCAGAGCCGTTCCTAATTCAATAGAAGGAAAGTGTTGTTATCGACCTGGAAGAAGGTGTTTGCCCTTCGATAAACGCGAAAGGGGCGGAGCTAGTGGAGGAATACACACCGCGGTGTAGGTGGACCGTGCGCGGTGTAGAAAGAGGTAAACGTCCGAATCCTGAGCTGGACGAGTGGAACTGGGACCGGTTCACGGGAAGTCTGTGAGAGGAAGGAGAGGAGGTTAACACAAGGTAGAAAGAGGGTAGAAAAAAGACAAGTTCCCCAAGGACCTTCGTAACAAAGACTACACGAACTCACGCAGCGTTGCACAACTGCTATGAGAGTATCAACGCAAGGAGCCCTGGACCCTCCTTCCGGATATGCTGGACCGGAAGGGGGCGTGGCCTCCATTGCTAGCTCCGCTGCGTAATTCACTAGAGCGGCACAATGAGTAGAGTGTAACTCCATCTTGGAGTTAGTACATACAGGGACATTAATGCCATGCTGAACAATCGAAGACAGATTCATCATTGTATGCCCCCTCTTAAGGGTGTTTCCCCCCCGGTTGTCAGGATGTTTGACATGGAATCTCCTCACCAAACGTGGGGCATGTATTGCTGATTCCAGCTCCCAGGTTCGATCCGAAGGGTGGTACCCCTTCCAATCCACCAGGTATTGTAACCTTCCTCGATGAAACCAGGAGTCGCAAATATCTGCCACTTCATATTCTGGGCCAGACATAGATAGTATGGGTGGCAGACGATCTGAAACCTTGGGATGGAATGGATTCCATTTATCTGGTTTCAATTGGGAGACATGAAAAACCGGATGGATTCGGGTCCAAGTGTTGGGGAGTCGTAGCTTGAAAGCGGCAGTCCCAACGGCCCCCAATACTTGAAAGGGACCCAAGAACTTGGGAGATAGTTTAGAAGGTACCAGATGTCGTGGGAGAAACCTGGATGATAACCAAACCCAAGCCCCAGGCTGGATGTCAGGGGCTGAAGTTCGGTGCAAGCCTTTTCATCTGGTCCTGAGAATCTTGTAAAGCTGATTTAGCAGTATGGTGACATTTTCATAACTGCTTCATTAATTGATCGACATCCAGGAATTTCGAGGCTGAAGCCTGGGTAGTGGGAAACAAAGAGGGATGGAACCCATAAGTACAGAAGAACGGAGATGTTCTGATGGTCGAGTAATAAGCGTTGTTGTATGCATATTCTGCCAGTGGCAAGAGATCCTTCCAATCATCTTGAGCCGCGCTCAGGTAACTGCGGAGGTACCCTTCAAGTGTTTGATTTAGTTTCTCGGTCTGTCCATTCGACTGGGGATGATATCCCGAGCTAAGTGCCCGGGATATACCCAGAATGTGGCAGATCTGTTTCCAGTATCGTGAAGTGTATTGAGATCCTCTGTCTGAAATGATAGTTTCTGGGAGATCGTGTAGGGAAAAAATACATGTTACGAAGATGCAAGCCATTTGAGCAGCTGTAGGGATCCCCGAAAGTGGAACAAAATGTGCCATTATAGTGAAAGAGTCAATAGTGACCATGATAGTGGAACATCCTCCTGATCCTGGGAGTTCCACCACGAAGTCCGTGGATATGATCTGCCATGGACGTGATGGGAGTCGCATCTTAACCAACTTCCCCAAGGGGGAATGGCGAGGAGTTTTTGTTTGAAGACACGTTGGACACAATCTCACATATTCTCTGGTGTCTTTCTCCACGGTCGGCCACCAGAAATATCTGCTGATCAGTTCTTGAGTGGTGTTGGTTCCCCTATGGCCTGTGGTTTTGGAATCATGGCACATCTCTAGGACTTCCTTTTGAAGGTCTCTAGTAGGTATGTAAGCTCTGTGGCCTAAGAAGTAACATCCTTCCGTAAAGGTCAAGGCTGAACGAATCCTTTCTGGAAGTGGAGGTTTTAGGGCTAACCCTGAATGTTGCTTAAAGTGGGTCAGAAAGTCAGGGGTATATTGAAGTCCCATCGCCAGACTTGAAAAAATGGGTTTCGCCCGGAATTGGTCCGAGGGAATGGGTTCCTTGCGGGATAAAGCGTCTGCTCTGAGGTTATTCCTTCCAGGTATGAAGGAGAAATGGATCCGAAATGGTGAAAAGAAATGCGCCCATCGAGCTTGCCTACTGTTGCAGGTCTGTGCATATTGAAGAATCCTGAGGTTCTGATTGTCTGTTCGAACCGCCACTGGGAATTTAGCCCCGAGTAGGAGGTGTTGCCATTCTTTGAATGCCCGCTTGATGGCCAATAGTTTTTTTTCAAGGACTGTGTAATTTAGCTCAGCAGTGGAAAGTGTCTTTGACAGATACGCTACTCGGCGTTCCTGAGCCTGGCCATCTAATTGCAACAGGGCGGCCCCTAAAGCATACGGCAAGGAGTCTGTTTCCACTATAAATTGGCAATTCTGGTCTGGGTTCATCAGGATGGGAGCAGAAGTAAACAACATTTTGAGTTCTTCAAATGCGAGCTGTGTATGTCGTCCCCATTGGAACGACATTCCCTTTTTTAGTAGATTTGTCAAAGGCTGGGTTAAGGAAAAGAAGTTTGGTGTGAATTTCCGGTAGAAATTAGAAAATCCTACAAACCTTTGGATGTCTTTCCCAGAGGTAGGAATAGGCCATTCTTTTACCGCAGAAACCTTCTCTGGATCCATCACAATTCCCTCGGCAGATAACACATAACCTAGATACACTACCTGGGACTGATGGAAAGAGCATTTGTCCAGTTTGCAAAATAGATGATTCTGTTGAATCTCCTAAGAACTTCACTGACATGTTGATAAATGCTGCTGCAGAGACAATAAAAAGACGAATATCGTCTAAGTAGATGATAACATTATGTAAGAGGAGATCTGCAAATAGATGGTCCATAAAATGTTGGAGCACAGCAGGAGCATTAGAAAGACTGAATGGCATGACTCGATATTGATAGTGCCAAAATGGTGTTTTAAATGTCGTCTTCCACTCATCTCTTTGTTTGATTCAAAATTCAGGAATAAGTGGCATTGGGTACTTATCTGGGACAGTGATTTTGTCACCGGGAGTCAATACAGGGGTGTAATTCAGAAGTGTTCTTCTTTGGGATAAAAAATAGAGAGGCTGCCGCTGGGGATGTGGATTCGGTTATGAGACCATTCTTCAGATTTGTTTTTAGGTATTCACGGAGTACCTCCTTTTCTGAGTTCGAGGGGATATACATTCTCCCAAAAGGTAGGGGTTGATCAGGTAGCAAGGTTATGGTACAGTTGTCTCTCCTATGTGGGGGCAATTGAGTATATTCTGACGTGGAAAATACCTCTTGGAATTGTTGGTATATTTGCAGGAGACCGGATATTTGGCAGAGAGTAGTGACCCCCCGAGTACCACAAAGAGTGGCTGTGGCTTCCAGTGGTGTATTTCCATGATCCCCGACACAATGGGCTAAACAATATTCAGACCCGAGAAACAACGAGCCTGCTGCCCAGTGGATAAACGGATTATGTTGTCTCAGCTATGCTAGTCCGAGGATAACCAGATGGTGTGCAGCCCGGATAACGTCCAGAGAGAGAACCTCCTGGTGTGAAGAGATGGACATTAATAATGGTCCCGTCTGATCTTTACTGGGCCTGGAGACCAAAGGAATGCCATCCACGCTCTCAACAGGGATGAACTCGGATTTAGCAGAGCAAGGCATACCATGTGCTGGGGCCCACTGATCGTCAATAAAATTCCCGGCTGCACCACTGTCTATGAGAGGGGGAACGACTGTAGCGTGTGACCTCCGATATTGAAGGAAACCTTAAGGATCAGCCTTTGTGTGTCCGGAGGACGAGTGCACAGGGAAGTTTGTGTTCTAGGTGAGGAACCTTGTTCTTGCAATTTCTCCCGAACCGTGGCTCCTCTCACGGCTGGGGGCTAAACGCAATACTGACTAGTCTGCTAATCAACATAAATATTTGTTAAACCATAAGTCAAGAGTGATGTGTATCATTGCCTTGAGTTCCCACAAATCTCTTAACAGAAATAAACGTAGTGAGGCTGTGTGGCTGAAGCACTTCCAGGATCCCATTCTCTAAAAAAGGGTCTGCTTTGTATCGTCTTTTTTCTGACAAGTCTACTATTTGGATATTTTATCTACATGACCTTCCTTCAGTGTACTATACCCTGTCCTTAAAGAGTCAAGTGGCCCCCAGAAGCTAGTTATGCTGCCCCTTTAGTGATGCCACAGTTTCCTCACGTTGCCGGATGCCACACTTGGCTGTTGGCGCTTTGGTCGTGTCCGTGCCAAGGTCGGACTTAAGTAGTGTAACATTGTCTTCAACTTGGCCTATTTTTGATTCTCAGACCAAAATCTTCAACTGCCTTTAGAACTGTTGACAAAGAAGCTTCTGCCAAGCAATCCGTTTCTGATCACCTTTTTGGGCCTCTCCAATAACCTCCCTAGATTGCGACCCCAAATCCCCAGTTCCCTTCACTTCATGTGCCCTGCAGTGTATTTGTTCATTTAAGTTTGCTGCACCTTGGATGATTTATCGATATTCATTTTTACAGCAGGTAGACAAAGAAGCTGTCACATTCACAGTAATTAATGCAGGGTATGTCACTCACACCAAGTTGAGCCCACTAGCACTCCCCATGCAGCATCCTACTATTTGTATTTATTTTGTATTTGTATTTATTGTGTTTTATATAGCGCCTTTGTCCAAGCAGACCAGCCGTTCTTGCTGGCTGAGCCAACTGCCACACCACACAAGTGAGATGTGGGCCCTTCTGGTGCTTTGAGGGTCTTTGCATCCAGTCTCCTTTGGAAAACCAAACACACACCCACCTACAATTTGCTTTATGGATAGTTCCAACTCCCTCAGCACTGTCACAGCTTCCGAAACAAGTGGGGCAGAGGAGTGGTGAAGGGGAACCAAAGAAACCTGGGGTTATGATATGGTATGGCATTTATAACGCGCCTATTCACAAGTGTTTCTCTGATGTTCTGGTGAAGCGGGTGGAGGGACAAAGATCACACTTTCCAAAGAGAGATACCTCGCAAAGACCATATTCCTGCCTGTAATTGTGCAGCTGCTGAAGGGAGAAAATGTTTCTACCACAGTGCCTGTGCAGACATTGTGTCCATTTGTGCATGGTGGCTCAGGCTAGCTTGTCTTCCACTAATATCAAGTTTATCCGTCTCACCCCTGACATTTCAGGGGCGATGGGTCGGAGACCCAAGTCCACTGACTTCAAAATGATGCAAAGCTTCCATCACTGGTTGCATTCCAACCTCCACCCCAGCCTCACCCACTGCCCCAGCCTTCTAAACACCCAGAGCCCCTTCCTTGATGTAGAGCAGCTCTACCAACTTCTCATCACCAGGGACCAGAAACTTTGGTCAGCTAGCAGGAAGAGAGTGCTCGTAGGGCAGTCTAGGGAGCAATGACATGTCTGATATTCACTTCTAGAGATATCAGAGTGTGCCACCACTGTCAGAATGCCTGCTATATTCGCATCCCGTCATCTTCCTGAAATTGGGAATGTAGCGCCTCTGCTTCATGACCCTTACTAACCGTACCTAGATTAGATGGGATGTATTTATTGGATATGTTTGGTTATTCAAGATTTACAAAGCAGATGTTCACCCAACAAGTGGCCATTAGGAACTAGGGATTAATGAATTGTCAGAATATGAGACATATGTAAAGATATGACATTTTTTAATGAAAGTACAGATTTCACCCAGCCTGTAGGGGATTAAATCTGTTATTTTGTAAACTTTATTATCCATTGTACAGAAGGGGAAGAAAGTGACACAAATCAGGATTGTAAAAAATAACAAATATGAGGAAACACACTTCTACAATTTTGATACCTACAGCTAATCAGCCTCCCTCCAATAGTTCACCCACAAATCTGTCAGGAAATAACCGGTTGGAGAAGAGAGAAAGTCTAAAGATGAAGGCAGACCATCATAAGACATATAAATCATTTAGCCCACTCGGTGTACTTGGATTTATCAACTTTTCATATATTCTTGTTCAACATATTTGCAGATGCTTGCTAGTAAACCTAGGTTACTCTTAACAGGTCTGATTTTACTGCAGAGTGTAGATAAGCCCTAGCCCCCCCAGAAATCCTTTGTTAACCACACAAACGCAGATTACTTGTATATTCTGTTCTTGGGTATTGCACCATAGTAACTTCAATACCCAATGGTTAACAGTGGGAGGAGGACCTCTCATCAATGTGTCAGAAATGAATGTCTTGGCAACAATACATGCAACACTTATAAAACAGATGTGTCTCTTATTTATGTGCCTTGGCATTTCCCAGGATGCAGACATCAGGTGACAGTGGCAGATTTTCCTCCAAGACTGCTTCAATTACTTTCCAGCCCTCAACCCAAAAGGACCATGGGCTTTTGGCGCTCTAGAAATACATACATAAATAAATAAATAAAATAAATAAACATCCCCAGTGAATGCATTAATAAACTCGCCAGTAATGTAGGAGCGCAGTGGGTACTGGTGTAGAAATTTGAACTGTGATAATTTATAGTGTGATAATAATACTTGTAATGACAGGCTGCAATGCAAAGGGCCACTGTAAATCAGCTAGCTGGCTTCCTAGGGCTTTTCCCCCCATTTCCTCCCTGTAAGTGTTCGTTGAGGGTGGCCTTAGTTTCACTATCAGGGAAAGTGAGTATTGGACTTTCCTAGAGATTCACTGGGAACCTTTGTACAAATGTTCTCAGGGAGGACTTAAGTCTCTTCTACCGTAGTGTGTTCTTCATGGCTATGCTCCCCAACTCCCGAATCCTAGCATATTCAATGAAACAGCCACCCAGAAGAAGTCCTTCAGTCTTATTAGCCCATGCTCTACAAAACATCCCACAAACGTAGCCTCAAAAGTCATCAGCAGACCTATTTCATCGAGGGGGAAGACCGGTGATAAGCATCTACCAAGATTCAGAAAACTGTTCTTTTGATAAAGACAAGACACAGAGGTTAACAATATGCAGTTCCTCCTCCTTTTGTTGCCTACAGCAAAACTTCCAACAACTTAGAACTTTAAAAACACTATTTTCTCTATGTCTGTTCTCTCTCTAACAACCTCTCCTTCTTTCTTCTTCTGTGACCATCTCCCTACCATGTTGTCCATCTGTCTCATCCTCCTGCTATTGGCCAAAATCAAAAGCATCGTCCATTCAGGGTGGAACTATGCTAGCTGTTATGTCTTTATGTCTCTATACTGTGTGGTATAGTGAGCGGGGTGTTGCGGGGGACACCGCCGCAGCACACCCGTGAAGAAAAAAAAAAGCGGGGGCTGCAGTATAGTGAGCGGGGGAAACCCCTGCAGCCCCCGTAGTATGTAAGTGTGCTTGCATGAGAAAGGTGCAAACTTTTGGTAGTTCGCACCTTTCTCATGCAAGCTTTCCGGCTGCAGCAAAATCAGCCAAGGCCGGATCACTTAGAATCATAATTACTATATAATTCCGAGCTCTACAATCTTTTGACAACCAATGTTGAACACGTTTAGCTGATATTGAGTGCGCCACTCTATTATTGGCCTTATCTAAGCGGCCAGGTACTAATGAATCAACTGTGGGAAAGCCTTGCCACCTGTAGAACTACTATTTCAGTGAATGTGTGTTAGTTAATCCTTGGAGTGCCCCAAGCCCAAAGGACCCAAAGAAGCAATCCCATTCGTTAATCGTTCATTCAGGGCATCATAGAGGAATATTTTGAAAGAGATAAAAGAATCGGGTAACAAGTTCATCTTGACTACTGCCATCCTGCCAAACCATGAGAGGATTAAACCCATCCACCTTTCAACTTCCCCCTAACTGTGGAGATTAGAGCTGGATAGTTGGCATTAAAAAATCTAACCAAGGTTAGTGTTAATGGCAATGCCCAAACATTGATTTTTATCTTTCGCCCACACAAATGGGTATCAGGATTTGCGACAAAATGACTTCTTTCCTGAAGGAGTACAAGGATGAGTAGTGGCTAAACAGCCTACTTAGCTCTCACATTTCTACAAAACAAGAGGGATCCCAATCATAAAGGTGAAACAGACACAGTTAAGAGACAAATCTCCTTTGCCTTTTGTAGGCCAAGGGAAAACAATACTGTGTGAATGTTCAACAGTAGCAACTCAGGTGGTTCTGGATTGTCAGCCGACCTATCAGCAGCTTAAACCAGCTGCTCCTGCTCCCTCCCCTGTCTGTGAATACTGATGTCACTGAATATCTGGAATAAGTACCTTGTACAAGAAGAACATGGAAATTCATGAAAATCCTATCCCCAAAAAATCTAAACAAGGTGGTGAGCTTGAGGGGCCGGGCTAGGCAGCCATGAAGTAGGGCAGGTTCCCTGTTGCTCCTGCTGATCCGCAACTGTTCCTGGCTGTTATGTGGACTACAAAGAGCATAAGTGCCAGCTGAGACAACACAGATATTATAAGAGCGCAGTGCACAGCTGTGCACCAATTTCAGCATTGCTGGTGACGACTGATGCAGAGATCAAGCCGACGAAAGTTTTTGACTCATAATGCAAATGTGGATGCAAGATGGTGGTGTCCCGGTAACAAAGGACTTTGCGGGCAAAAAATAAAAGCTGTGGCGCAAGGTGGCTGCGGTGAGGGACGACTAAGATCCGTGACCGCCCAGCCAGTATCTGCATGAGGCTGTGTTCGGATAGTGCATGACGGAATTGGGGGGCAGGGTTATGAGACACACAGCGACTGCGGAGCCAGGACAGGTGATCCGACGATCCTGCCAGGCAGAAATCAACATGGACCCTTGAACCGCAGTCGCAACAACACTTGTTGGATTGTAATAAGCCCCGCTAAGGGAATAGTAGGGTGGCCCCTTTGATCACGGCTGCAACAGTATCAGACGCACATGAACTAATATGGACTAAGTAAAAGAAGAGCAGCCCCGCCGTTTCCAGCGGCAGCAGCAACAGTTTTGTTGAAGTTCATCCCACTATAAGTTAAGGAGCTGCAGCTCCTCCGATCACGCCCCCCACAAACATGAACATACAGAGGGCCTCATCATGAGTTGGGCGGTAACGCTGGCGCTATTAGCGCTGGCGCTAATAGCCCTACCGCCAAACCCCCAGCGCTATTAGCGCCGGATCATGGGTTTAGCGGAAGGGTTATTGCCCATTCCCCATTGGGCCCATTCAGAATTCCTCATTCCCCATTGGGTCCAATGGGGAAAATTTGTGCTATTACCGCCGGCGGTAATCGCACCAAAAATCGGTAATTTTGCCGCAGATTTCCCCCCAGCTCAGAGGGAAATCCGCCGAAGCCATGATCTGGCAGACCCTTAAATGTGGCAGTAATAGCGCTACTGCCGCATTTAAGGGTTACCGCCAGACTCGTGATGAGGCTCAGAGTCTGGAATTAAAGACTTGCCTGATGTCTAGAGGGATACTCAATGTGCCGACACGGACATAATGCAGAAGCAGCCGCGTGGTACCTGAGGGAAGGGGACCGTGTGGGAATTCGCTACTGCTGGCAATATATAAACGAGAAAATAAGAACATTGCGAGCTAGCCGGCCGTGGTCGCAACCCGGAGAGACACCCTTTGGGACAATCGCCTGGCAGTAGTGGGAAGCTACGAAACGGGCTGGAACAGAAATCAGCCTGGACCATTCCCGGCCTACAGCAACAAAGGCGCCATGCAAGGCATGGTGGATGTTGTTTTTATGTGAAGATGCTGTGGGATCGTCAAGGCTGCCGGAACACGACGCACTGTCAGTTGAAGGGCCTGCAGCGCCCGTGCAGGGGAGACAAGAAGCAGGCAAGACAGTCACTTATAAGTGACGGTTCTCCACAAGCGTGCAGCCGTGGGCTCCAGCAGAGCTGTAGTACTGGCTAAAAACCATGAGCAGTAGCCCGAGTCCTTAACAGCATCTCCCAGTAAGGGGGCACAAGTGGTATGTGCCAGGGACATAACAACGGGGACTACACGAGGGACGACAATAGACAAGCCCAGGCCAGCAATCAGGAAATGCTAGAGGCCGTCTCCCGCTAGGGTGTACACACTGGAATATAGTGCTGCCGAAGGGTGGTGTGATTCAAGTGGAGGAGCAGGCCACATAAGAGAGGCCTAGGGCTGCCAGCCCCCAATATGCTGAAGGTTCTGTAGGGCGCGAGTGGGCCACAACACAGAACAACACACGTAGCCAAGGAACATTTAGCCAAGCAGCCCACGGTGGGGCAAGCAATAAATATCACAGTGGACTTGATACAGATGGCCTAGAGCACGGAAAGGACAGTATAACCGAGGTTCGCTGAGACAGCCCGAGAGGTCACAAGAAGCACCTGCTAATAACATGGGAATACTCAAAGGTAAAGATGACGATAAAGCAGCGAAACTCGCCTCAAGGACACAACAATAAGTAGCGGAACCGATGTGGTCAGGCGGCACGATCATCAGTAGCAGTGCGGAGGAGCAAGGAAGAAACAAACCATGGCGTCCAAAACTCAAAGAAGTAAAGGAAAGCAACTTACCCTGGAGGCTTGTACCAAAACTGCGCAGAGAGCCCGGCAACCTCAACACCTCATATAGAACAGATGCTAGAAGCTATAGCATCTCTGAAAGAGTCTCTCGAAGCTGTGAACTGGTTAAGACAAGATGTGAGATCACTTACTGAACGTACGGGAACACTTGAAAAGGTAGTGGCGGGGAACACAAGTGGCATGAAAGATGCCTCAGAAGAAGTCGGGGTACTGCAGCAACAGGTGTGTAATTTGGAAGACAGAGCGGAAGATGCAGAAGGAAGAGCCAGAGGCAACAATGTGAGAATCATTGGGCTCTCAGAAGGAGAGGAAGGAGCGGACCTGACGGACTACCTGTTTCTGCAAGAAATCAGCCCAGGGGCCCTCACACAAGGCTTCACAGTTGAGAGAGTGCATAGGTCGCTGATGAGGAAAAAACGGCCTGGGGCTCTGCCAAGGCCAATAATAGCTCAGATACTGAACTATCAGGCTAGGGAAAAGATCCTCGAGTATTTCCGTAAAGGTGGGACAATCCAGCGGGCGCCGGCCACGATAACTGCCTACCCAGATTACACCCTACAGTTACAGGAACAACGGATGAACTATATATATCGGTTAAAAGGAGACTACATGCGGCAAACCGTAAGTATATGTTGTATCCGGCTAGGCTGAAAAGTAATTCACAATTGTCGCGCCATTTTCTTTGACAACCCTGAAGACACATGTAAATGGATGGACACGCAGAATCTGCCAACCGGGAAGGAGGGGGGAGAGAGTGCTGAGGTGTACACACGGAGAAGGCCACAACTACAATGCAGCCGGGCACTGTAATGATAAGACTAGGGAGCGGCAGGACCTCCAGATGGAAGCCTCAGAAATTGTGAGTTGCTAAACACAGGAGCCAACAAAGTGGTGCCTATTGCAAAATCGCACCGCATAGGAGCATCCTACACCCCAGACTGGAGTTTGTTTTTTTGGATAATAGCAGTTAAGTATTCGCCTACTGCGCCCCACGCAACGGGACACGACCCTGGAGTGGAGGCGAGCAATGGGAATGCCTAAGCACAATTTATTGAGCTGGGGAGTTGGGGTAGTTAGACGGGAGTTAGCCTATAAGTCCACATTGTATATGCTGAACTTGGCCATTGCACTGCTTCTACATGTCTGAATTTTTACGTGGGATGGGAAACTTAAAATAGTATCCTGGAATGTCAGAGGTTTTAGCAATTATATTAAACGTAACAGAATAATGACTTACTTAAAGCAACAAAAAATTGACATTGCAATTCAGCAAGAAACACACCTCACAAAAGAGAAACAGAATGCCCTGGCTAAAAAATGGAGAGGCACTACGCTGGATTCATCGCACTCTGCTTATGCCAGGGGTGTAATAATATGGGTGGCACCATTGGTACCTTTGAGGGTACTCGATACTTCCAAAGATAAGGAGGGCAGTATGTTTGTATTGCGAGGTCAGGTGGAACACAGAGATTTTTTTTATCATCAACACATATGCACCTAACCAAGAGACAGCAGCATACTTCCGCACGTTATACCCACTGATAAGCCTGTACAGACATGGCACATTGATATAGGGAGGGGTCTTTAATTGCCAGCTCACCCCAGCACTGGACACATCTGATGATAAGTTCACACACCCTGCCCCCTCCGCCAAGGCATTCAAACATTAAAACTCTCAGATATATGGCAGACTTTGCACCTGCAAACCCACAGATATTCGCATTACACTGCACCCCATGATCTGTATGCTACATTGGATTATATTTTTACAGGAGAAGATGCTGTTGGCGAATTCGAAAAGGCGGATTGTAAAGCACGAGTGCTGTCAGACCATGCCCTGTTGGCGGTCACAAGGTGGGCTTCTCTGCCAAGAGCACAGATCCCGACATGGAGACTTAGGAGTGAGTCTCTTAAAGGCAGTGCATTCCGAGAACATTTAAGAGAGGGGGTGCAGGAGTACTTTATACATAATACAGCAAGTGTAGTATCAGCGGGCACATTATGGGAGGCCTTCAAAGTGGTGATTAGGGGGATTGCGATCGCCAAGGTGAACAGTGTTCTAAGACTATGATTAAGACTATCGAAAATGTGCCCCCCACTACTTTGAATGTAAATACCGCAATGTGCAATTCTTCTACCACAACCATGCTACCCACTGATACAAATGCTACTTTACCTGTGTCTAGGACCCCGGAAAATGTGCCCCCTACTACTTTGAATGGAAATACTGCAATGTGCAATTCTTCTACCACAACCATGCTACCCACTGATGCAAATGCTACTTTACCTGTGTCTAGGACCCCGGAAAATGTGCCCCCCACTACTTTGAATGTAAATACCGCAATGTGCAATTCTTCTACCACAACCATGCTACCCACTGATGCAAATGCTACTTTACCTGTGTCTAGGACCCCAGAAAATGTGCCTCCACTACTTTGAATGTGAATACCGCAATGTGCAATTCTTCTACCACAACCATCCTACCCACTGTTGCAAATGCTACTTTACCTGTGTCTAGGACCCCAGAAAATGTGCCCCCCACTACTTTGAATGTGAATACTGCAATGTGCAATTCTTCTACCACAACTATGCTACCCACTGATGCAAATGCTACTTTACCTGTGTCTAGGACCCCAGAAAATGTGCCCCCCACTACTTTGAATGTGAATACCGCAATGTGCAATTCCTCTACCACAACCATGCGATCCACTACCACCAATGCCACCCCTGAACCCCACCTCAAATGTGCCCTCATCAACATCCGATCCATCAATGCTCACGCCCTAGACATCCACGACCTCATCACCACCCTAGATCTAGATCTTCAAATGGTCACTGAGACCTGGCTACATGAAGCCTCAGGCTCCGCTCTATCCCTCGCTCTCCCACAAGGCTATGCCATCACGAGACAAGATCGCCTGACCACAGGAGGCGGTGTCGCTCTCATAGCCAAAGACTCGATCACCATCAGAAAAGTAAACAAAACTATCAACAATAACAGCGACTACCTTCAATTGAAACTCACTATCTCACACCACTGCACCATCACCTTACACCTCATCTATCGGCCACCAGGCCCCTTGGGAGACTTTCAGGCCTCCCTCACCCACCTCCTGGCTGACAACCTAAAAAGGTCATCCAAAGCCATTCTCCTTGGTGACATCAACCTAGGCTTAAATGACACCAAAGACCCTGCTGCCAAATCACTTGACGCAGCTCTAGCCACTCTAGGATTCGCCAACACCATCACAGCCCCCACTCATGCCCTAGGCAGATCATTAGACTGGATAGCCCATCACAACTGCCCCCTCACAGTCACAGGCAAGTCCCCACCCCGTGGTCCGACGACCACACCATCACCTTCAACATCCCCACCGCCACCCCATTCCCCCCCCCCAACCCTTACCACCAGCCCTCACAAGAAGTGGCCGCCAACTAACCAAAGAAAGACTCTCACCCTTCCTACAGGCCTTTAGACCCCCCTTCTCCAACGACCCAGAAACTCTTGCCAAGAATTACGACTCTGCTATCTCGGCAGCAATCAATGCTATCGCCCCACTTAAACCACGCAAAACCAAACCTACCAGCCACACCAATGCTTGGTTCACCCAAGACCTTCTCAAATTGCGCACTGACAAACGAGCAGCATTAGCCCAATGGCAATCATCCCGTGATGATAAAGACAAACTCAACTTCAAATCCCTTGCAAATGATTATAAGAAAGCCATCATCAAAGCCAAAGCCAAATCATTTGAAGATAGAATCTCTGAGGCCAAATCAAACTCCAAGGAAATGTTCGCCATATTCAGGGAACTTGAGACCCCTACACCCACCCCCCAAAACTTCACCAAAGATAAAGCATGGTGCGATGACATCTGAACAGCCATGCGAAACAAGATCAGCTCTCTCCAAACCAAAATTCTGAACACCAAACTAGCGCTCCCTACCCCTCCTACCCCCCACCAACCTCCCCCTCTCCTCAGCCACAGAGGCCCCCCCTACCTTCTCATTCAAAACCATTCAGGAGAAAGACATGATCAACATCATGAAAAATATCAAACCATCCAATTGCAAAGGAGACCCCTGCCCCGCCTCCATCATCAAAAACTGCGCAGACACCCTTGCCCCTTTCCTAACAGCATTCGTCAATGCTTCCTTCACCACGGGGAACGTCCCCTCATGCCTCAAGGAAGCATGGGTCCGACCTCTCATAAAAAAACCGACACGACCCCACCTCCCCTAACAACTACCGCCCCATAACCACAATCCCATTCCTCCTCAAGATTCTAGACAAGGCAGCCCATCTGCAGGTCCAGTGCTTCCTCGAAGAGCATAACCTCCTAGGACTAAGACAATCTGGCTTTAGGCCTAGACACGGGACAGAAACGGCCCTACTCGACCTCAAAAACCAAATGGATGACGCAAGGGACCAAGGCAAACCTGTCCTGCTCCTCCTCCTCGACCTCTCTGCAGCTTTCGATCTTGTAGATCACGACATCCTTTGCCATCACCTCACCTCCACAGCCAACTTCTCCCAAGAAGCTACCACATGGATCACCTCCTTCCTCCAAGGCAGGACCATGCAGGTCTTCTCTGACCTAGCCACTGCGTCACCCACCATCATGCTATGTGGTGTGCACCAAGGCTCCTGCCTTTCCCCTACCCTATACAACATTTTTACCCGCCCCCTCTTCCTTATCCTCGACACCATGGGCATCTCATACACCAACTACGCCGACGACACTCCGATCCTTCTCACATTAACAGGTGACTATGACACTGACTGGGCAACTCTCAACAACATATATAACACAATCCAAATGTGGATGGCCATCAACGGCCTTTGCCTTAACTCGACAAAACTGAGCTCCTACTCGTAGGTTCCCCTGACACCCTCAAGAAACCCGACGCCCAGTTTAGTCACTTTACCATCGATTCAATCAGAATACTGGACACAGTAAAAACACTAGGGGTCTATCTTGACTCCAACTTGTCCATGAACAGACAAGTAAATGCAATCGCCTCCTCTGCGGCTTACCATGCAAAACTCCTCAACGCAATCAGGCCGTTTCTGTCCAAAGACACTTGCACCAACATAGCCAGAGCCATAACTGGTTCCCGGCTAGACTACTGTAATGTTCTCTTTCTAGGGACCTCTAACAAAAACCTCGAGAAGCTGCAAGTAATCCAGAACAGCGCCCTGTGTGCTGCACAAGGCATTGCTGCCAGAAAAGCATCCCATTGGCTCCCCATAAAGGAAAGGATTTTTTTCAAAGCGTTAAGCATCACCCACAAATGCATCCACCTCTCAGCCCCAGCGTACCTATCCCAGAGAATCCACCCGGCCGCCTCCACAAGACCTACCAGGACACCCTATGCCAATATGCTCTCCGTACCCAGTGTAAAAAGAGCTAGAGCAGGTGGCGCCAGCTTCCCCTACCTTGCTGCTTTACATTGGAACACCCTTCCCACCTCTCTGCGAGCTGAACCCTCATTAATTGCCTTCCGCAAAGCCATGAAAACTACCTTGTTCACCTAACCAACCCCACATGTTTAAACCTTCATGACTAACATGTATGATGTACTATAGTGTATGATGTATTATGGTGTATGATACTCCTTATCGCTTAACACAGGATCTTGCCTTACTGTAACCCATGGCACCACCTGTACCTGTACCTGCAACTAAGTTCCCCTACAAGTAACAGCGCCACAATGCCCCTGGGCTGCTTGCGTGCTATATAAATGTAATAATAATAATAATAATAATAAGTGTTCAGGCCGCGATAGAGAGTGGCTTAGGTAAAGTAGAAAGTAAACTAGAGGTCATTAATGATCTGGGGGAGCTAACCATCTAGAGGGCTCAAGAGGCCGTTGCCCTGCAGCAGGAGTTGTCGTAAATCTCCCCACGTCTCACCTGTGATCGGGATCTCCCTTGTTCGGCCGCAGGACTCTTCCTGTGGGTGGTTCGGGCCTTGAATAGGCTCGCCCGAGCCTCGTCAGGTTGCAGAGCGCGTTCAGAGTTCCGGGAAGTTCGTGGTTCCAGGGTGTCCAGGATTAGCGATAAACAAGCAATGTAGGGGGGAAGTCCAGGAACAGGAAAAAAGGCAAGGAAGGAAGTATGAGGATCAAGGAAGCAAATGTAGAGAGCAAACACACGTCGGGTCACTATCGAAGATAGCGTTGAGACGCGCGGACCCGCAGGGGCGTGACCAATTTATAGTACGTGCTACGACGTGAAAGCTAGTGCGTAGCACGGAGCTTGGTACGGCCATGTTGGGAGGAACAAGGAGTACAAGCCCTTTGTGACAATGACCATGAGGTCCAGAAGGGGCAATTTCGCCGGGTCATGACAGGAGTGCTTAGAACACTGGGATAGATCAGGCAAGTTGAGCTATAGGAAGTATGTGCAATGACAGCACGCCGAAGGGGACAAACCAGGACGCTTACTGGCCTGGTTGTACAAAAGCGAAACTGAACGAAGCATGATTTGAGCTATTGCAGCAAGGAATGGGGAGATCTGTGAGACGCAACAGTACATAAACAAATGGTTTTATGATTTTTATAAGAGGTTTTATGTGGAAAAGTCAGAAACCCATGAGTCGAAGATGGAAGAAGCCTTAGTGCTGATAGATCCTCCGAAGCTAAATGCAAAAGCGGTAGACAGTCTCAAAGCCCCCATAACCACAGAGGAGCTGGAACACACTATAAGGGGGTTGCAGGGGTTACCGACGGGTTAGGCCCCTGGCACGGACGGACTACCTAAAGAGTTCTATAAAGAATTAATGGAAGGAATAGCGCCCTCGCTGTTGACAATGCTAAATGAATCGCTTGATAAAGGCATTCTGCTACTGTTATTAAGGTAGTCAACCATTGTTCCGTTATTGAAGCCCAACAAACCTGATACCGAATGTGGTTCTCACAGTGCCCCTGTCGCTGCTCGATCAAGATGGGAAGATATTGACAGCTCTCTTGGCGAACAGGGTGAAGCAAATCATTCACAAACTCATACACCCGGATCAGTCAGGTTATGTCGCAAACAGGAATATTCCATGCAATTTAAGGCGATTACATCATGTCATTGACCATACCCAAGACAGCACCCGGCTCATGGCAGTAACCTCGCTGGATGCAGTCAAAGCATTTGATTCGGTTAGATGACCATGGCTGCTGGCGCTGCTGTAAGGGTTCGGTATGGGTCCTAGATATATTAAATGGATTAAGCTGCTAAACACCAACCCAGTGGCAAGAGTCAAGACAGGTACCACTATATCGGAACAATGGGGTTTAAGCAAAGGTACTAGACAGGGCTGCCCGTGGTCTACCATGTTATTTATATTGGCCTTAGAAACGCTAGCAGTATATTTACTGAAAGAATATCATGAGGTGGCCATCAAAATACAGGGTTGTACACACTTGATCTCCCTGTATGCGGATGATATGCTTCCCTACCTACAACACCCTGAGACCAACCTACAATATATACTAGAGGTCTTCGCGCGCTATGCGGACCTTTCAGGGATCACAATAAATGCACAGAAGTCATGTTTATTCCCCCTTGCGGGGTACATGAGGAGACCCCGGAACGTGTTACCTGAGTTACAGATTAAATGGGGAAAGGACACATTTAGATACCTGGGGGTAGACTATTTCCACGACCCTAAAGCAGAACACGTACAAAACACGTTAACAGCAGTGAATAAAATAGAGAATTCTATGAAATTCTGGGCTAAGCTGCTGCTCTCCTTAATGGGAAGGGCTGCACTGATAAAAATGGTGTTACTTCCGAGGCTGCTCCACTATTTCACGAATGTTCCATATGATATACCCAAAGCCTTCTTTAGGGCATTGAACACTACTTGTCGGAGCTTTCTGTGGCACAATTCTATTCAAATTTTGGGAGCCTAGTGGGGTGGTGACATTAGGCGATATACTAAAAGAGGGGCGACTGATGACTTTTAATGTGGTCACCTCGGAGTTAGGAGTACGGGAAGGGCAACACATAACCTACGCCACACTTCTCCATGGAATAAAATAAACATGGCCGGGATCAAATAGAATACTCGCAGAAGATGAAACAATAGAAACACTCTATGACATCTCTGAAAGGGGACACGCAGTATCTAGACTATATGAGGTACTAATGGCAAGGCCTGGTAACAATCTAATACAGACCACGCGAAGCTGGGAGGCAGATCTGCAAGAGCAGTTGTTGAATGCAGAATGGAGTAGGACCATGGGGTATCACAAGAAAGTGACGAGAAATGTGAAGCTACAGCTGATCCAATTATATGTCTCTCACAGAGCATACTTAAGCTTAAATTGCTAAATTTATTAATGCAGCAGAACAGGTTTATCCGAAATGCGGCCAAGAGGAACAAACCTTAGATTTAGCGGCTTCGAAACATGTTACAAGAAACAATAGGCCCTGCACAAGCGGATACTCTGATGCTTTTGCAAGCACCAACACAATCTGCTGAGTAGAGATATAGGGATAAGTTCAAAGCAGTCTGGTGTACAATATAGGTAGACATTGATAGTGGAATAGGCTGGGGTGGGGAGGGAGGGGGAAAAGGGGAGAGAGGTTTGAACAGACAACAATGTGATGTATCATTGGATGTTATTTACAATGTCTGTAAGTTATGTTGTGGAAAATTAATAACAATAGTTTTTTTTTAAAAAAGGTGGTGAGCTGGAAGAATCTCCTGGCAATAGTGAAATGTATGCCCTTTTGCTGAAGGTTTCCAAGGATGTAGGGTGGAAGAAATATTCCCTGAATGAACTGACATCTAACGTAAACCATCTGGAGACCAGAGCCACAAAAGTGGAGTCTGGTAACTCAGTACTGACCTCTGAAGTAGCTGGGAGCTTCAGAGCCTACAAGGAATTGAGATCCGAAATTTCTGGACTAAAGAAGAACATGATCTTGGAGGTCGAAAGTAACAACCTAAACCTGTGCCTGCAGGGATTACTGGAAAGCAATGATTTGGATAAGCACTTGGATTCACATATTCTTGGGGTACCGACCTAGGTGATGGGAAAGAATATTGTGAGCCATGTTGACTTAGATTACTCCTACAGAGCTGGGAAAATTATGGCAGATAAACCACAGCAGATTATGAAAGCAGCGCAGGAAAAAGGGAAACTTATTCTGGACGGGAGGCCCCATGCCATCTATCCAGTTTACCCCAAGGAGATAGTGGGAAAAAAGCAAGGCTTTCAAGATGGCAAAGGCCATAGCTCTGGAGAAAAACATTAAAACTATCCTTGTAAAACCTGCAATCGTGAAGATATACATGGTTGGGGATTGAAAATGACAGATGACCCTACAGAGACTGAAATATGGCTTAAAGCAGTTGAAAGTCCAAAAATTGACAAAGAATAATATCTTCTTTTTTATATCAAATATGGCTCAATTTGGATGAAACATGCAGTAATGTGCTATGCCAGTCTTTATTTTTATTTGCATATTTCATTAGTAGTTTAACATGTTTTATTTACTGAAATTAGATTTAAGATGTAATTAACCGTTAACAACGGCTCCAGGCTCGGTTCTGAGTCACGTGGGCTGACGAGCGGTGCAGAGGCGGACTCAGGCAGGGCGGAGCGGTGTCTGGGTGGAGGGTGCTGGGCTCGGGGAGGCAGTGTGGCCTCTCTGGGCGGGAGCAGGGGGTGTGTATGCATGGAGGAGGAGGCGAGGATGTCAAAGGGGAGTGGGAAGGTTGAGGTGAAGGGGGGGTGGAGGGTTGAAGAGGTGGAGGACGGCGACTGTACAATCTTCATCTGTGAAGGGGGGAAGAAGGGGGATGAGGTGCGTCTCCAAAGCAAGTCTGCACACAGAGATGATGGTGGGGGGATGGACCGGGGCAGCGCTGGGTCGGGGGCCCAGGAAATGAGAGCATTGGAGGGGCAGGGGATTTCAGGGAGCGGTGTGTCTGGGGTGGAGCAGATGCATTGTGACAGTGTGTGGAAGGTGGTGTTAAAGCCGGTTAGTCTTGAGAAGACATTTCAGGGGGAGAGTCCGTTTGTGATTGCTGGGTCGGTGAAGACGATTGTGGGGGATGTCACTCGGGTGCTAATGGTGGCTGGGGGCCGGTTGCGGAAGAAGAGTGGAGTGTCGGTTTGAGGATTTTGCAGTGGAACGCGAGGAGTTTGTTGAGGAATGGACAGGAGTTGAAAGCGGTGGTGTGTGGGGAATTGAGTGTTCATGTGGTTTGTATTCAGGAGACGTGGTTGAGGGGTGATCTGAGGTTTGTGATTCCGGGTTTTGAGTTATTTCGTAAGGATAGGCTGGTGGGGAGAGGGGGCCGGTGTAGCTTTGGCAGTTCGGAAGGGGTTGGTTGCGAGGGAGATTGTGGTGGATGGAGTGGTGGATGGTGTGGTGGATAAGTGTAAACGTAGGTTGAATTTATTGCTGTCGGTGTCTGGGAAAGAGTGGGGTGCGCAGCAGAAGTGTTTACGAATGTTGTATAAGGGGTTGATTTTGCGTATGTTGGATTTTGGATGTCAGGTAGCAGTGGGATTCACGGCGAGTCAGAAGCTGCGGTTGGATAAGGTGCAGGCGAGGGCATTGAGGGTGTGTTCGGGAGTGAGGAGGTCCTCTCCAGTGAATGCGGTTCAGGTGCTTGTGGGGGAGATGCTGTTGGGGTTGAGGAGGGATGCGTTGAATATGAGGTGGTGGGTGAAGTGTAGTGCGAAGAGTGTGGTTCATCCGGTATGTGAATGGTTGCAGTATAATTGGAGGTTTGATTATTATAGGGACCGATGGAGGAAGAAGGGGGGCACTTTGGGGTTTCACATGTGGGAGAAGGGGGTGCGGTGGGGTGTGGGCGAGTTGTTGGCAGTGACGGGTACGGATTTGGTGAGACTACCAATGTGGATGTTGGGGTCTCCGAAGATATGTTTAGAGTTGGCAAGAATGGTGTCGAAGAAGCAGGGTTTGCGGGGTGAGATTAAGGCTTTGGGTCAGGCATATGTGGCAGGGAAGGAGGGATGTAAGGTGTTCACGGACGGTTCGAAGGCTCCTGTGTCTGGGAGAGTGGGTATAGCGTTATATCTGGAAGGCACTGGGGAGTATAAGGTGGGGCGTCTGACGAATGACGTGTCGCTTTGTACGACTGAGCTGGTGGCAATTGCGTTGGCGATTGATAGGGTGTGCGAGTTGGGGTTTGAAAAGGTGGTGTTGTTTTCGGATTCAATGAGTGGGTTGCAGGCGATTGTGGCAGGGGATGGTGATAGGAAAGATGTGATTTTGGACATCAGGAGGAAGATTGACCGGTGTGTGGTGGATTTGGAGTTGGCGTGGGTCCCCAGTCACAGTGGCATTTTGGGTAATGAGTTGGTGGATCTGGTGGCGGGTGCGGGTATGAGGAGGGGAGTGGTTGATATGAGGATGCCTTTGAGTGTGGATGAGGTGAAGGCTGTGGTGGTGAGGCAGGTTATTGATGAGTGGCAAGAGAGGTGGGTGAGTGGGGTGAAGGGCAGGTGGATGTTTGGTGTCCGTGGAAAAGTGTCGGTGAAGGTGGATGTGGGGAGTCTGGAATGGAGGAGGGGGGAGGAGGTGATGCTGAATCGGTTGAGGATAGGGCATGTGGGGCTGAATGACTGACTGTTTCGAGTGGGGAAGCGTGAGTCGAGGGACTGTGTGGTGTGTGGGGTACCTGAGACTGTGGGACATTTTTGCTTACGTGTGAGAGGCATGTAGAGAAGAGAGAGTTGATGAGGGTTCGGTTGTCTGCGCTGGGTGTGGCTGAGATGAGTGGGAAGGCTTTGCTGGGAGGTGGCGGGGTGAGAGGCAGGGAGAGGAGCAGTGTGCTGCTGGATTTTGTGAGGCAGACGGGGCGGTGGGAGGAGTTGTGAGAATATAAGGGATGTGTGTTGATTGGTGGGTTAGGTGCACATCATCCTTTTTGGATGGGGAAGTGCCTGCCTGGGTCCGCCCACGCATTCGTTAATTTGAAGAAGAAGAAGAAAAAGAAGCGCCTGGGTGGGTCCGCCCACGCATTCGTTAATTTGAAGAAGAAGAAGAAGAAGAAGAACAACAACAACGGCTCCATATACTTTTTGAGCAAGCTCATGCTCTGCAGTGTGGACATGGAGTCGTATTAGGTGCCTTCCTCTAGTAAGGAAGTGCAGGCAGAAGAGATCGAGGGGATCAGAGGAAGTTAGGACGTACTGGAGCGGAGTAGCGAAGGGCCCACCAAGCAGTTAATGATTTGTTATCTTGCCTGGGGTGTGCTTGCATATGTCGCCAGGACTGAGCGCAGTCCGCTTAACCAGCTGACAGTAGAAGCACAATGTTGGCCAGTTCGTCGCCCTCCCCCAGTCCACACATGCAGGCAGCCATGGCGCAACACAGTGGACCCGGGGAAATTGCTTATGTGCATTTTATATTTTTTCCCAGCCCGGGGCCTGTGACCCCACTCCGAGTCGCTACCTCCTCAACTGATCAACTTCCCTGTGCCTTAATTTCCGTAGAGCCAGTGGCTGCCTTCCCACGAATTAAGCTCTTCCACTTGACCCTGACTGTTAGGGAATGTTTCGGTTTTAAGAGCAGCAACGCCTGCCGGAAAGAAATGTAATTATGAGTTACAATGCAGCTCTACACAAGACAAGGGTAGCTTCAGCCTTAGTGTCAGTGCGGGTGGTGCTGGGAGTAAGGCAGCTGGAAATGGCTCTCAATTATAGTGACAATATAGGCAATTGCAGGGGTTGCTGAGAGAAACCTTATTTACCTTGAATTCATTGTAATGTCAGTGATTACTCTGTCCTTAGTTGGCAACGCTGGGCTTGACCTCACCTTTCTACAGTGAAATCTACATTTTGCTTGGGAGACTGGGTCGTTTGAATGAGGGGGTTGGCTGACTGTAGGTATCCTCCTTTTTGGTGCGTGTCTAGAACATGCGGCTGATGTGAAAGTATTGAGCACAGTTAGCAGTTTTAAAGATATGTAAGTGGCTGTTTTACTGCACGATGCGCTGGCCGACCATGCCCACCTGCCGCATTAGGAGGCAAGGTTGGTGCTGGCTGTAGATTATCTAAGAGTAGGAGGAAACATCAAGTAGCGTCACTCTTGTTTTAAGACTTCAAGGCTCTCGGTTGTCATCAAATTATTGGTTTTGTCCCAAATTAAGGCATCATAAGCAGCAGACCATATATCAATGTCCTTGTGGTGTATTTGGAGTGAATTAATGAATGATTAATGTCCCTGGGGCGGTCGATGGGAGATGAGCTACTGCGAGATAACAGAGTGAAAGTTGTTATGGGATTTGAGCTCTGTGACTGGTAGCATCTACTATGCTAGCTAAAGGGATTCTTAACATAAATGCTGTTAAATTATACATAAATATATCTTTTGTGGTCATTTCAGCAGAGAGGCAGATGACAGGTAGGCCTTGAAACAAAGAGTTTATGAACAGGGGCTGTGAGTGCCTTCTTTGCACTCATTTGTGAGTGGTTGAGCAGAGCTAGCCTCAAGCAATGGTGGCTGAACATTTTGAACAGTTCTATTCATTAGTTTAAAACCCTGGTTGTGTCTTTCTCTATCACAATATTCCTTCTGTTTCCTTTGGTAAGGTGCAGGCCTGGCAGAATAAAGCAGGGCTAGCTCAAGTTCGCAAACCCCTAGATGGAGTGGGTGAGTGGCCCCATTAAGCTCATGTTATCCAGAAAGGGGAGTGTGCTAGGAGCAGGGGTAAGGTGAAGTTGTCAGAGTTTGTGTAATGGGGGTTGGGTGTGATTTGTCAAAATGTGGTTTTCTCACAAAGCAGGGTATCCTAGGCTGGCCCTGGAGAGAAGTCAGCGGACACTAGATTGGCTATGTAATTCTGCTCTATGGGGAGAATTAAGCACGGACATGTCGTCAACTTCATCTCATATATGTCACAGGTCCCCTGCTGAAGCTAATAGAGATGACCAAAGAGGCTATAATAATGGGAGAAAGTGAGAAATGTGCGACACTGGCATTTGAGGCCTGCACACATAAATCCTGGACACTACTGTTGATTTGGGGTTAGACTCCAGTTGCTCCGGTGTAAGAACCAGTAATACCCACAGTGGTTTAAGTCTTTTAAAATGTGGCGGAAGAACTGATCTCAAGAGATGCTTGTTATGTAACATTGGTAATTATAGGAATTAGTACAGTCAATTGGCGTGCATAGGAGTGGTGTGAAAGGCAGAAATATAAGATAAGAAAGTAATCCATGTCCACTGTTTGGCAAACCCATAGAAGGACTGTTAGATGGCTAGTAGCCATTTGGTTGCAGCGTTAGAAATGTTAGGCTAATACATGTTAATAATCGGCAACAGACGGGGAGAAGAGATTGTCATGTGGGATGAGTTCCTGATATAGCTTATATCCCTACACTTCTTTAAAACTATTTGTATATATTTTGATATTTTAGAGGGGTTAGAATAATTTCAAGATCACAAAAAATGTGAATTTAAGGTGTCCGTTATTGGTTTATGTGACTATTATATTAGAATATATTAGCAAAATATAATAATTTAGAATTATTGGGGAGAGGGTAGAAGGGAGGTGCCCGGGCTGGAATGTTGTGGTGCTTGTTTTTTGGCTGTCTGGTTGTCTATGTGCTTCTGTGTTTCTTCACAGGGTGGGGATCGAACAATTTAAACATGGCAATTTCATGTAAAGATGGCTTGAAGGTTGTTTCTTGGAATGTTAATGGTGCAAACTGTGCAAACAAAAGAAAGAGGATTTTGAACCGGTTAAACAATGTGGGGGCAGTTATAGCTTTATTACATGAAAGACATTGGGCCTCACGACTCATTATGACTCTGGCGGTAGCCGTGCCGGTAAAAACATCAGGCTGCCGATGGAGTCATATTTTCTTTCCGGCACCTGGCGATAGGGAATCACCAGGGCATTACAGCCCCGTTGGTCCCTACAGCCAGGCGCCGGAACAAGAAACTCCCATTAGAATACAATTGGACTCAATGGGAATGGGGAGGACGGATGCGAGCAAGGTCGTTCCGCCCGCCAGGTCGCAGAACTCGGAGTGTGCCGGTCCGGTAACAACAGTGCCGGTAGCTTACCGGCACCGTTGTTACTGGACCGGCATACTCATAATGAGGCCCAGAGGCAGAGAAATTGAAACATGGCTGGGTGGGGAAGGTTTTGTGCTCACCTTTCACCTTTAGTTCTAGAGGGTTATGCACATTGATAAGGAAGGATTCGAACTAGGAAGAGGAACGAGACAAGGCTTCTCCACCCCCCCACCCCCTTGCTTTCCCCACCTGAAGCACTCTCTTGTGCACCCTCTTCTCACGAAACCCTCAGCCGACCCCTCCTGCCTGGCTAACTATCGCCCAATCTCCATCACTCCTTTCTTGGGCAAACACTCGGAAAAGCTGGCCGTCTCTCAGCTTAATCTTCACACTTAATCTGTCGGATGTCTCCATGACCATCAGTCCGGCTTCAGTGCAGCCAGAAGCATGGACACTTCCTTCCCTTGAACATCCGTGAAGACCTGCTCTATAACCTTGATTCTAATCTTCCGTCTGTCCTCATCTTACTCGATATCTCTTCTGCCTTTGACACGGTCAATCATGTTATTCTGCTCAATTGTCTCAGTGATGACCTGGGTATCACCAATCAGGCCCTGGCCTGGCTGACCTCGTTTCTCTCTGATCGACCCTCCCAGGTCCAACTTGGGTCCCTCCTTTCCTCTATCTCACTCTCTACCTGTGGTGTTCCCTAGGGGTCCAACCTCTCTCCCTAGCTGTTCAACCAATACCTGGCCCCTCTCGGCCATCACATTGCCGCGCTCTGCTCCAACTTTCAGTGCAATGCGGATGACTCTCCGCTTGTTTTCAGAGTCCCCTCTGCCACCTCTTCTCCTTCTCTCATGTGCGTCTGTCTGCTATCCAGGAGTTGTGTGCCACCAACAATCTCTACCTTAATGCCAGTGAGACAGAGCTTCTCCCCATTGGCACACCTGCACCAACCTTTCCTGTCAATCACTGGCCTCCCAAGGCCCTCTTCCTGCTCCCACCTGTGAGGCTAAGAACCTTGGGGTCATCGTCGACTCCACACTCTCCTTTTCTCTTCACATATCTGACGTCTCTAAGAAGTTAAACTACCAACTGCACCTCCCTCAGAGGTATTCTTCCTTTCCTTCCCCCAGAAGCTCACTGTCTCTACAGCTCTGGTTCTCTTTAGGCTGGACTACTGCAACAGCGTCTTTCTATATCTGCCTGCTTTGCACTCTGCAACTCATCCACAACAAGACTGCGAGACTTGTCCTTGACCTCAAGCCCAGGGATCGTATCTCTCCAGCACTGAAATCTCTGCATTGGCTCCCAGTGGTGGCAAGGATTAAGTTCAAGACCCTCTGCATTGTCCACAAGGCCTTCTGGGACCTGAGGCCTCAATACCTCCAATTCTCTCTTTGTAAATACCTTCCTACACGAGCTCTTCGCTCCTCCACATCCAACTCCCACAGGGTCAGTCGTTTCTCCAAGCAACAAGTTGGTGGTAGATCTCTTTCTTCAGCTGGGGCCTCCCTCTGGAACAGCCTTCCTGCCTCTCCGAAACTCGCGAACTATCTCCGGTTCCGGAAGCACCTCAAAACAATCCTCTTTGCTTCTGCCTTCTCTCTTCCTCTCCCCTGCTGATTTTTCTGTCTGATACTGCACTTGTCACCTGGCTAGCCTCTGATTTCGGGCCCGGGTCACTACATGCCCAGTTTCACACCTGCACTGCCTCCCAGCAACCCTGGAACTTGGGTCTGTTCTGTAACCCTACAGTCCGTCTACCGGCACATTTGGACACCTGCTGTCTGCACTTACCCTTATACCTGCCACCTGCTGGCCACACTGCTTTTATTGTTTTGATCCCATGTACAGCACTGCCCCCTCCGCTTTCCCTTGGCACTTCTCCCCTCCACCCTACCCTGCACTTGCCCGATCTCAATGTCACTTGGCCTAGTAAGATCGTTGTCTCTGTCCTCCCTCTGTTTCCCCTTCCTTGCCTCGTCGCGCCTTGAAACACTTGTGTATAGGCGCATTACAAAATGCCATATCATATCATATTTATCCTTATAATGGAGCCGTTAGCCGCTACGATCAGAGGAGATCACTTGATTCAGGGGGTTCGATTTGGAGAAGCCTCTCAAAAACTATGGCTTTATGCAGATGACATGCTACTGGTGTTGCAAGATATCGTCACATCTTTTCCGGCATACAATAAGTCAAACTGATACTTTCCATGATCACTGAGGTTACAAGATAAATTGGTCAAAATCGGAAGCTCTGCCAGCTTCAGAATCTTGTACTAGTCAACGGCTGAGTAATTATGGCTTCAGGTGGTGGAAGGAGAGAATGCAATATTTGGGATTATGGCTGACAAAGGACGTGGCATGATGAATGTTAATTTACAGTGTGTAACTGAGAACCTGAAGGATGACTTGCGAAGATGGAATGAACTGGGGCCGAGCCTCTGGGGAAGAGTGAACAAAATCAAGATGACTTCTGCTCCCCATATAAATTACATCCTGAGCATGGTTACTACGGTGGCGAAGAAAGAAGATAAAGAGTTTGATACAATCTTTCTAATGGAACGGTAAACAACCACACCTGAAGCTGTGGATGCTCCAAATAACAAGTGAGAAAGGTGGTTAACTACCACCTGGCATTTGAAGCAAGACATTTACTCCCATTTATTGAGAATTCCCCAGATGTTTGGACCCAGGCAGAAACGAGAAGATGCACTCCACTGTCACCCAGGAAGCTTCTATCTTCGGAAGATGCGAATGGATGCAAATCGTACGCACTGACAAAATTCCTAAGAGAAGGTAGGCAGAGCCTCTTGAAGCTCACCAAAGAAGATGTCTCTGGGTTAAGTAATTCATAGCTGTGGCTAAATCCTGAGATTAAGTTGGAAGGGAAAATGCTGTTCTGGCCAAATTGGTTTCTGAGGGGTATCCAATGGCTAAGCGATCTTTTTAAAGATAAATAATTGATCACTTTTAACAGATTAAAGACTGAAAAAGGTCTAGAAGATTGCACATTTGGGGAATATTGAAGACTAAAGAGGGCTGTTGGTGGTAGAATCCCTGCAGAGTACAAAGACTGGGCTGAGTTGTTGCTAGAATTCAAGTTGGAAGGACACTTTGCTTCAAAGGTCTATAAACATTTGGCAAAATACAAAGAGACCAATGAGAAGCTACTCAATCAATGATAAGAAGTATTAAACTCAGAAATGAGTGTGAGCAGATGGAACAACTTGTGTTAGGAATGTGACCTTGACATCATTAAACACGGGAGAAAGGGCGAGACAGGGCGAGACAGATCAACATTTTTAACAGAGTGTACTGGACACTGCAGTTACTCTATGAAAGAGGTTTGCTAAAGTCAGAGGCATGTTGGAAATGCAAAAACAGAGTGGAATCGTTTGAACACATGAGGTAGCAGTGTAACAGTTTAAGGGAATTCTGGAAAGAAGTCACAATGACTATGAACAAAGTACTGATGCTTAATGTGGATTATGTTTTTGCAAGCATTGTCTTGGGGGAGGAGGAATTGGTAGCAGATCTGTCTTTCCCGCAGCGATGTTGGTTCTTCAGGGCATCGTTATCTGCAAAGAAAATTATACTGCAGGTTTGGAAGAGTGAGCAGGTGCCTTCTGTCTCTACTTGGGTAAAAGGTTTACAGCAAATGTCTGCAATGGAGTGGGTGATCTTGTATAGAAATAAGAAATGGAACCTTTATGATCAAATCTGGGAAAGAATTTTGGAGTTGTAATCTATGCTTCCATTGTACCTTTGTAATATTCAAGAATCAAATTTGGTTAAGTGGCTAAAGTGATGTTATTATTGTTTGTTGAACATTACTGTGAAAGAGGGAAGGGGGGACTATCTGTGTGTTTTTTTAAAATTTAAAATGTTGAATCTTTGATTGTATTGTTTATATGCTTAATACATATGTTAATACAAAAAAAAGAAAAAAAACAGTAGCAACTCAAAGAAGCAATAGTACACTAGTTTAAAATAAAGAAATGTCCAATCAAGGTTCTATACAAATATATATACTTTAATTAAACACCCCAATGAACAAATATTTATTAAAAAGAATATATAAAAACCTACCACTGTAAAGAAAGACAGAGTTTAGTTTAGTTTAGTTTAGTTTATTATTTGTATAGCGCCGCCTGGCCCTAGGGCATCCAGGCGCTTGCGATGAATACAACAAGAATAATACAACAGAAATGTACAAACCGATTACATATTTACAAATTTACAGTCTTGGTGCATGCTAGTAAGGTAGGGCTAGGCAGTTTACGTTTCTTTGGATAGAAGCCAAATTTTGGTGTTGTGTCTAAATCTGTGAAAGGAAGGTTCTGATCTCAGCTCGAGTGGAAGTGAATTCCAAAGTTTGGAGGCAAGCACGGGGAAGCTGGAGCCACCTGCTTTTTGGAGCTTAAATCTTGGGATATTTAAGCAATGTGTTTGAGCTGATCTGGTAGGGCGCGCTGGGGTGTGGTGATTGAGATTGTCGGATAGGTATCTGGGTGCTTGGTTAGCTAGGCATTTGTGTGTGAGTGAGATGGTTTTATATTCAATTCTTTTTGGTATGGATAGCCAATGGCAGGTGCGTCTGGCGTCCGAAATGTGTTCATGTTTGGGTATGTTCAGGGCTGCTCGCAAGGCGTTGTTTTGTATGACTTGTAGTTTGTTGATGTTTTTCTGACTGGTTCCCAAGTATAACGCATTGCAGTAGTCAACTTTGGAAAGGACTAGCGCTCTGGCTAAGGTGATGCAGTTGGATGGTGAGAGGTAAGGTCTGCTGGCATTGATGAGTTTACAGGTGTAAGCAGTGGCTGATGATATGGAATTGATTTGTCTTGTCAGTGTGAGGGAGGAGTCGAGGTAGATTCCTAGGGTTTTGACGCTGTTAGAGACGATGATGTTATTGCCGTCTATAGTGAATGCTTGATAGAGTTTGTCGAGTTTATTAAGTCTGGGTTGGGAACCTAGGAGAAGAAGTTCGGTCTTGTCGTCATTGAGGCATAGGCCATGCTTGGCCATCCATTCTTGGATAATGGAATAAATGTTGTTGAGAGCAGTGAGATCGGTGGAGTAGTCGCCTGTTAAAGGGATCAGTATTTGGGTGTCATCTGCGTAGTTGGTGTAGATGACACCCAAGCGGTCCAATATGTCAAAGAGGGGTTTCGTGAACACATTATATAGAGTGGGGGAGACGCAGGAGCCCTGGGGGACACCGCAAGTGACTGGGGCTGGGATGGCAGAGGCTGTGGGTGCGTAGACTCTCATGGATCTGTTGTTAAGGAAGGAATGGATCCATGCGTTGGCGTTATCTGAAAATTTGGCTGCTGAGGATAGATGTTTGCAGAGGATGTCGTGGTTGACCAGGTCGAAGGCGGCCGATAAGTCAAGAAGGAGAAGGATGGCTAGTTTACCATTGTCTTTAATGTTGTCCATCTGTATCTTAAGGTCAATCAGGGCGGTCTCAGTGCCGTGTTTGGGGCGGAATCCTGATTGTCTGAGTCCTAGTAAGTTATTTTTCTCAAGGTGGTTCTGTATCTGAAGATAGGCAGCTCTGTCGAGGATTTTTAGTAGGAAGGGTACGGTCGTAATGGGTCTGTAGTTGGTGGGGACATTAGGGTCAAGGGTGGGCTTCTTAAGTAAAGGAAGAACCCAGGAGTCCTTGAGGTTGTTGGGCACTATGTTGGAGGTGAAAGATGAGTTGATGAGGGAAGTGATGAAGGGAGCAAGTTGTTTGGCTGCATCTTTAATGACTGGGGCTGGGCAGGTATCGCCTTGGCATTTGGACGGTTTAAGAGAGTAGATTATTTCTTCAACCTCTTTGATGGTTATGGTGGAAAACTCAAAGAGGTTATTGTCATCATTTTGGGGGGTGGTGTGGGTGTGTGTAGAGGGGGTGATGTTATCAGTGAGGGTGAGGCTTTCTTTCTTTGTCAGGATTTTGGCTTGTAGTGTGACAATTTTGCCTAGGAGTGCTTCCTGGATGCTCGTGCACCAGTGGATGTCTTTGTTACAAGTGTCTGGAGTGGGGGAGGGTGATTCGAGTTCTCTCAGGATATTGAAGAGCTCTTTGGTATTAGATTTGGCGTTGCTGATTCTTTCATTGTACATGTTTTTTTTAGACTGGATGATGGCTGATTTATAGATGTTCGATGCCAGTGCGTAAGATGTCTTATTAATAGTGGATCGTGACTGTTTCCATGCTAATTCAGCTTGTCTTTTGGATTTGCGGAGTGTTTTTAGTTTGGGGGTGAACCAAGAATTGAGGTGTGCTCGTGGTTTGGCTTTCCGATGCTTGAAATGAGAAATGCAGAATGTAAGAGATTAAAGCACTCTGGATATTTAGCAGGAAGGAAAAAGGCATTAAATACCACAATGATAAAAAGGATATGCTTCTTGGTGAAAAAGTGCAAAGGGGGCTTGGCCAGTCTGTAGGATCCAAACAAATGGGCTAAGAGGGGTAGCGCCTTCCAACAGCACCTTTTACGTTCGTGGCGGTTCAACAGCGCGCAACCATGCTTCGTGTTGTTTGACTGGTTCGAATCACGTTTGGGTGCTGTGAGTCAGATGGGGAGGGGGTGTTGAGTTGGATTTGAACTGTAGCTCATTGCAGTTTCGATGTAGAGTTCAAAGGTAGCGGATCAAAGTGTACAAGGGTTGGTTCGGTATTCAAGCTTGGTTCAGCGGTGAAGATGCTGGTGGTTCGAGGTGTTGTTCGAAATGTGGGGGTTTAAAGAGTTCCACAGTGGCGAGCTTTTCAATTTAACTAAGTGCACAGCTGGTGTGGCATCAAATAGGTTCAAGGATGCAGCAACAGCAGTTAGATGAGTTTGTAGAAGAGCCAAATGAATTAATTTATTTTATTAATTGATCTTTTTTTGTTAGGTTGCTAATAGCAGAGACCAGTCTCTAAGCGCAGGACTGGAATTCAACCTATGTTGGTCTGCGCTGTCTTGCTCCAAGACAAATGCTTTGCCTCATAGCTATCCTCTCGGCCCAGAGGTAGCACCATATGTTTTGTTGGTTCGAATGCATTCGAACACGGTCGACGATGGTTCAATGTGGTTCGACAGGGACAGGGACAAAATGAGTACTTGTTCTCTTTTCTGCCAACAAGGAGTCCTTCACCTCCATCAAGGTCCGATGCACCAGTGTGGCTGGCAGAGACACAGGTCTTGCTCCAAAGGTCGACCCCAATGTACCCAGCAAGTGGTTAGGGAACTTGGCTCACCTCTGCCTTGAAGCACTCAATCTTCACCTCAATAGTGGAGGGCTCTGGAATGATCAACCCATCCAAAGAGGTCCAAAGGAGTTCTTCTTGAAGGTCCAAAATTATTTAAGGAAGTGGTGGATGACCCCTCTTTCATAGGTAAAAGCCCACAGGTAATTGGACAAAGGCAAGCCTGCTTTGAAGGGTACAATCTCTGCCCTTGTGATGCTTTGAAGGGTCCAATCTCTTTTCCTCCTTGCATCATACCCAAAGTGCTTTGTACTAAAGGAAGTGGAAGAGACAAGAAGGAAGGAGAGGTACAGAGAGAAACAAGATGGTCCAATCTCTCCCCAACTGTGCTGAGCTCCCTCTGACCAAAATAATCCCACACCTTTCTCAGAGTAACACCTTGGTGTGAGACTGGAATTGAATGATTCACTGTGTTCACCCTGTAGTATGGAGAAGTGGAGGGATTCCAGAAGGTGAATGTGGATCAGAGAGACAAGGGGAGAAGTTGACGGTTGGTGCAGGGTGAGGGCAGCCAGAGTCTGGCAAAGCTGGAACCTGAATGAAAATAAAGGAAGTTGAAGTACTTACTGATCGAGTGTGGACAGCACTTCATTCTCAGACGGGAGAGAAGCAGACTACTACTTTGGCGATGAACCCTAGTCTTCAGATGGGAACCAACGGCGTGCAGAGCGGGGACTGAAAGGCTGTGTGGTATACGACAGAGCAGTTCCTCACCAGGCAATTGGGCGGAAAAGCTGTAGAAGGGTCTGTAGCAGTGCCAGGTGACAGAGGGTAACAAGTGCCTGGTAGGATTTGGGGCCATCACAAGGTCGGAGCACGACCAGCATTGAGCAGCAGGTGGCGCGTGCAGAGGACTGAACCCAAGAAAGCCAAAAAGGAAGTGGGGGAGTAAAGAGAATAAGAAGAAAATAAGAGGGGCGAGGCTTGGAGGTCAATGGAGTAGGTCTGCTCCAGGATCGTTCCTGCCTGATCTGACGTTATCCGACTAGCAGATACGCATAAATGTGCCTATGAAGCTTGCAAGCAGCTGAGAATTCGTGGGAACTGCCGGGAACTGCTCGGGAGAGTGTGAAAGCAGTGTGGTGGAATGCTGTCAAGGAGACAAAGGAGATAAGCAGAGTTTGTGAAAGCTAGAAAAAGGAACGCAGTGACAGACCGGAGGATCGGGAGATCCGACTCAGCTGCAACTCGCAGTGTGGAGCCCAGTGAGGGGTGCCGACAGGGAGGAAAGCGTAGTGTAGCAGAGGCTTGCAGCATACACATCAAAAAGTGACTGCTGTGGCGGTCCAGCGCGGCGAACTGCGTGGCGGTGTGTGATGACCCTGGAGGTGTTCGGACCGGAGGGACTATGAGGGGAACTGCCCAGGAGCGACGCAGGCGTTGAGGGCCTGGTTTTGCCATTTTCTTGTCTTGAGAGGGCTGATGCTGACCTGCGTTCCCAAAGGGAGGGAAAGCCGAGTGAGGACGCGCTCTCCGGGATTGATGCTCTAAGATCCAGCGGTTTCCCGAGCCACGGCGAGGTCAGGAAAAGTGCAGAAGAGGAAGACCTGCACGAAAACAACCCCTGCTAGGTCGTTGGAACTACCCCAGTGACCTTGCATATTGCAGCGTGAGGAGCCGCAGTAAAGACTTGCTAGTTGCCGCAGAGGGCAAAGGGTGCCCTTGCTCACTGGTACGTGCGCCTGGAAAGCAGTGGCCAGAGGGTGGAGTGGCCACAGGAAAGGTCTGTAACCAGGGCACTGGGGTGCAAATAAATAGTAGGCCTGGGCCATTGTGAAAAAACCAAAACAAAAGAAACACAATTTACCAGAAAAAAGGAGGGGAAAAAAGGTCAAACGGCAAAGAAAACAGTAAACAAAGCAATAATAAGAAGATACAGCACCAGTGCACGGGCAAGGTTGATTTGGGAAGGGGGGCAGTGATTTGTGGACATATAAGAGACCCTGGGCTGTGTGGTGATTCTGGGGGCAGGTGCTGGGCGGCAACGAGCCTGGGCAAGGCTTGGTGCAGGAAAAACAGAGGGGTGAGCACCGAAATCTGAACTGGCAAGCGTGTTGGAAAGCCCAGCCACTAATGAATCGGACCTGACAAGGGCCAAACTAAGTGGGAATAAGGTGAAATTAGAGCATAGCAACCACGGAGGAGTGGCTGGGGTACATTGGCTGAGTGGTGGGAAGCCTGTGCGCAGTTATAGAAGGTGTTTGCAGAACGGCTACTAGCCGGAGGCACAGCGCAGTCGCGGGCTGGTAACTGGAGATACAGATATGCGCGCAGATGGATTTCTGCCCATAACGGTGGGATTGAGAGGGAACAAAAGGCCAGGCACCTGTGGCGGCTCGTGAGTAGCACTACACCCCAGGAGATTCTCTGTGCGGAGCTCCTTCCGGAAAACAGAACAAGGGGTAGCCAAGGTTGGATCCTGTTAGTTCTTGTTTGTGCACTGGTCGGCTGAGTGTTTTATAACGACCAAGCTCTGGGCTTCTGTGAAAGCGAGGGGTAGCCTACTAGAACCTTGAGGAGGAAGGCAGAGACTGACACTTGGCTTAATACCTCCCAAGTCGGCCAAAAGCAAAGCTACCCAACCAACCTTGGACGCCTTCACCAAATGAAAGAAGAAAGCGCCTGAGAAAGATATGGAGGTGGAGCTGGGGAAGGGAGATGGGGCTCTGGACTTGCACAACCAGGTGAGGCAGACAATAGCAGATCTGAAAGTGACATTGGGGGCACAAATTGGCGCGGTGAAAGTGGATGTGGGTCTCCTGCGACAGGATTTGAGGAACGTGGCGGAATGAACTGCAACTCTCGAGAAGCAGGTGAAGGAGCAGTTGGAGGCACGCAAGCTGACGTCCATATTCTACAACAGAAGGTAAACAGAGTTGAAGAGGTGGAGGGACGGGGCAGGAGGAATAATATATGCATAGCTGGCCTGCTGGAAGGAGAAGAAGGGGCTGACCCGACGACATATATTGAGAATATGCTGCTTCAGGAAATTGGGCCTGGGTATCTTACACAGGGCTTCACAAGTGAAAGAGCACACAGGGCACTAACTAGGTGGCTCCTCTGCCAAAGTCCTGAACTATACAGAAAGGGAAAAGATACTGGCATTTTCGCGGCAAGGGGGAGGATTGAAGAGAGCCTCAACGAATCTGGCGGTTTACCCGGATTACATGTTTCTGGTGCAAAAGAGTAGAGCACAATTTTCATCAGCGAAGGCTATGCTCCGTCGGGCTGGCCTGAAATATATGTTGATTTACCATGCACGACTCAAAGTAATTTACAAGAACAAGGCCTGGTTTGTTCATCTCCCGGAGGTGGTGCCAGCATGGATGGACAGGGAAAAGATTTGTCAGCAAGAGAGAGAGGGGGAGAATAACAGTGGAATCCATGTTGGAGGCTCTACCCAGTCGGAGGCTCTACGCAACGGCGAAGCGCTGGCCCGTAAATAATGGTCTGGCCATCCATGACTGTGACACAAAGGGCAAGTAGAAGGCCTGGAGCCAAGAGACTGTCAGTATCCTTGTTGTGTAGCCCAGGCTCCTGCAATTGCACCTGTCTTGTTATATGAGTGGCAGGGAATGCTATGGGTCATTATTGGTAAATGGCTAGTGGTACAGCAGAGCAGATCAGGCCCATGGCCGTGCCTACCATGTCCCTGTTGGTTTGTTTTTTGGGGGCACTTGTTTTTGTGCCCATCCGCAGTGCACCAGCCCCATGCAGGATTGCAAGGGGCGAATGCGGGAAGCGGGAAAGCCCGAGCAAGGGCAACAATACTGGGCAGTTATTTATAGTTGGGGTAAGTTGGAGGGTTCTGAAACGGGAGGGTTTGCCTGCATGATTGTGTATTGAGATGAGAGGTATAGCATTTTGGCCTGGACTGTTACAAGGGGGTGGGGGACAAGGGAAGGGAAGAATGAGGATGGCTGGTGGAGTGTGTGAGGTTGAACACAAATGATGGGAACCTTAACGGTATTTACTTGGAATGTGAGGGGGCTGAACATCTTTGTAAAGTGTAACCAAGTGTTTTCATACCTTAGAAGAAACAAAGTATATGTAGCTATGATGCAAGAAATTCATTTTACGGCTGATAAGCAGGCGATGCTGGCCGGAAAATGGGGAGGGCAGCTCTTTGGCTCTCCGTATTCAGCTTATGCTCGGTGGTTTTGATTTGGATTGCGCCCTCTGTTCCCTTCAAGGTTACACCAGTGAAACTAGACAATCAAGGTAGGATGGTGCTTGTCTGGGGGCTCCTTGAGCAAGTGGACAAACGCCTGATAAATATGTATCCCCCTAATCATGGTGCGGCAAAGTTTTTTCAGACTTTGTATCCACGGTTAGCCCCTTTCAGAGATGGTAATGGGGCATGGTGTGTGATTTTAATTGCATGTTGAACCCAAGCTTAAATAGGTCTAATGCCAAATATAGTAGGCCAGCCCCACCGGCCAGGATGTTACAGACGATCCTGGAATCCTTTGATTCAGAAGATGTCTGTAGAGTGCTTCACCCGGACACCCGACACTATTCACATTTTTCAGCACCACATGAAGTACAGATGAGGATTGATTACTTCTTTGTGGGGAAAGAACTGGTACACCACGTTACATGCACCCGATATGAGGGGAGGACCTTGTCTGATCATGCCCCGCTCAGCCTGCACTGGCATTATGCACCTGCCAGGGCCCCGATACCCAAGTGTAGACTTAGGGGGGAGGCACTTAAGGACCCCCCGTTCCGGGATTCCTTAAAGGATTGCATCTCTAACTATGTATCACACAATCTGGGTAGCGTATCTAGTGCTGGAATGTTTTGGGAAGCACTGAAAGTGTTGATTAGAGGGGCTGCTTTAGCGGGATCCAGTGGTGTCCAGGTAAATATTACTAGAGAATTGACTGTGACAGAGGAACAATGGAGGTCCCTGCAGCAGTCACAGGAGCAAACTTTAGAAAAGGAGGAGAAGATGAGGGAGCTACAACGGAAATGCATAGTTTGCTGGGGGAGGTCAGGCAAGCATAGTTTTGCCAAGTACACAGAGAGACAGTACATAGAGAAGGATAAACCTGGCCACCTACTAGCATGGCTGTATAAGAGTGAAGTACAACACTGCCCCATACACGTGATAAATTATGCACAGGGTGAAACACGCCACACTCAAAAAAGAGTTTTGTGAATTTTACCAACACTTATACAAGGGGGGTCCCCTGGTATCTAGTACCTCCTTGGCTAAGGTGTTAGAAGAAATCGATCTGCCGGGGTGGTCCCAAGAGGACATAGACAACCTGAAGGTACCCATAACAGTGGAGGATATACATGATGTTATTGTTGGTGTGCCTACAGGGAAGATGCTGGGGATGGATGGTTTTACAAAGAATACGCACAGGTGTTGGCCCTTCACTTGCTTAACACCTTCTATGGCGCTTATGCAGAAGGGGTCCTGCCCCTTACCCTGCGAGAGTCAATAATCATACCCTTGCTCAAGCCCCATAAGCCTCTGACGGAATGTAGCTCCTATAGACCTCTCTCTATGTTGAACAAAGAAAATAAGATCTTGACTGCTATTTTAGCGGCGAGGATAAAAAGGTGATTTGTGAGCTAGTACAGAGAGATCAGACGGGGTACATTCCAGGATGTAGTATGTCCTGGAATTTGAGGAGGCTGCATCATGCAATAGATAGGACTGCGACCTGGGAGGTGCTGTGCGCCATAGCTACACTGGATTCGGTGAAAGCATTTGATTCAGTAAGATGGGAGTGGTTGTATGCGACCCTGCGCAGATTCAGATTGGGGCAGGCATACATTAAGTGGGTGCAACTGGTGTACACAAGACCGATGGCCCAGGTCAAGACAGGTAGATACATAGCAGGGGCATGGGAACTAGAGAAAGGAACAAGGCAGGGCTGCCCATTGTCACCGTTGCTGTATGTGTTAGCTATGGAACCAATTGCCCAATACCATAAGGCGGAATATCGAGAGGCGGGCATTGCAATAGATGGGGTCCAACACTTGATATCCCTGTATGCGGATGATACATTACTGTATATCCAAAACCCTGAAGATAATTTGAAGCTGCTGTTGGAGACCCTGGCGCTTTTTGCCAAGCTGTCAAGGATTACCGTTAGCATGGATAAATCGGCATTATTTCCAATAGCCGGATTGGGTGGGATGGAAAAACAAGCGCTGCTGGTGCTGGCTCTGCAGTGGAAGGAGCGTACTTTTAGATATTTAGGGGTTAATGTGTATCACGACCCAGGGGTTGAACACAGACACAATACGTTGCAGGCCCTGGAGGGCATTAAGAGTTCCATGAGGTTCTGGACTAAATTACCCCCTCTATGATGGGCAGAGCGGCGCTCTTGAAGATGGAAGTGCTGCCTAGACTATTACACTTTTTTGCGAATGTCCCATTCTATACCACCAGGGCCTTTTTTAAGACCCTCGCAGGCATCTGCAGAAGTTTCCTGTGGCAAAACGGGAGGAGTAGGATTGCACTGTCAACACTGTATAGACCATATGAAGAGGATGGCGTTCGAGTCCCGAACTTCGAATTGCATTACGTGGCAGGGACAGTTGAAATTTGTGGTAGATTGGTTGGCTGAAGACCCTAGCCTGCACACAGTGATGTTACAAGCCATGGATAGGCATCATTACCTGAAGGAGCTACTGTGGCTTGGGAAGCCTTGAGAGGGCCAGCGGTCGCTTTTGGTGTCCTTCGGGTTGAAATTGTGGGTCAGAGCCATGGTTGCGATGGGGTTGACAGATCCAGTGTCGGTGCAGATTCCCCTGGCATCTTTGGTCGAAACCTCGCCTCAGGCGAGAATGAACATACACATACACTGTATAGACCATATGAAGAGGATGGCGTTCGAGTCCCGAACTTCGAATTGCATTACGTGGCGGGACAGTTGCAATTTGTGGTAGATTGGTTGGCTGAAGACCCTAGCCCGGACACAGTGATGTTACAAGCCATGGATAGGCATCATTACCTGAAGGAGCTACTGTGGCTTGAGAAGCCTTGAGAGGGCCAGCGGTCGCTTTTGGTGCCCTTAGGGTTGAAATTGTGGGTCAGAGCCATGGTTGCGATGGGGTTGACAGATCCAGTGTCGGTGCAGATTCCCCTGGCATCTTTGGTCGAAACCTCGCCTCAGGCGAGAATGAACATACACAAGTTCTGGGAGAGCTGTGGGGTGGCCACCATAGGGGACTTGTTGCAAGATACGGCCTTCATAGCCTCCATGGAATTGGTACAACAGACTGGAGTGCATAGGGGGCAATACATGTTACATAGCACACGTAAACGGGAGATTACAAGTAGGTGGCAGCATTTCGTGAGCTGATGGAGAAACACGCGATTGTGGATACCTTATATGATATAGCTGAGGGTGGGCATGCGATATATTGCGGATCTACAACCTCCTGTTAACTGGTGGGCATGCCCCCCCTCATGGAGATAAAAGGGAAATGGGAGGAGGACTTAGGAGTGTCCCTTACCAAGTCGCAATGGGGGAGGATACTAGGATATAAGAAGGTGTCACGTAATGTAAGACTACAGTTTATACAATTGCTGGTGACACATAGGGCTTATCTCACACCTTTGTGGATCTCTATATTTCCAGGAGCAGTCGCAAAGGGTTGTTCTAAATGTACAGAGATGGAAGTGGGAATGATCCACATGTTCTGGGCTTTCCCAGTGGTGAGGGTGTTCTGGCAGGGGGTGGCGAGCAGGCTACGGAAGGCAGGGGTGGAATTTGATGTGCTTTCTCCTAGTGCATGTTTGCTGGGTTGTTTTACTTGCCGAAAGGGTATGACACATGTTAGTAAACTGAAAGTCTTGGTGTGTATTCTAGTTAAACGAAGGATTGCCATGACTTGGAAAGCGCTTCTGGGGCCTGGGACAGAGGATTGGTGGAGGTACCTGTCTCGCTGGGGAGTGGCAGAGACGGCTGCCTGGAAAAGGGCACAGCAGTGTGACCAGGAGGACAACCCAGGAGGACTTAAGGAGTGGGAGGGCTTAATGCACGCCCTGTTTGCCAAAACGCATGTGGTGGAGGAAGAGGGAGATTGACTTAGGATAATTGAGTTTGTGGGCAGTTTGGAAGGCGAGATGCTTATATTGAGACAGGAAAGCAGGCTGGGGTTAGGGGGAGGGAAAATGGTGGAAGGGGGTGTCTGAAGGGAGGGGGAGGGTTTGTGAGATGTTGAATATATATTTGTGTGGCTATTTGTTGAGTTGGCTTTTGTTTAAGTGGTGCCAAGGTTATTTTGAGTTATGTGAAAATAATAATAAAAATATTAAACAAAAGAAAAAAAAAGAAGAAATTCTAGGGAAGTAGAAATGGCTAACATACCTGGCACGACATTGTTGCTGCCCTCACCCGGGAACCAACCATTAAGTGGAAGGAATTGAAATACATGTTGGCATTATATGGCCCAAATTATTCTCAGAAGAAGCATGCCTTGTTATTTCACTGTCTGGGGGACACTGGATAGGAAATCTACAAGAGATTGCCAGATGCAGTGGAGGCAGAAGGAGAGCTACCACCTGAACATCTTTGAAGCAAGCCTAAGGAAATTACATACACATTATGAGATAAAGGAGAATACAATATTTGCAAGATACATGGTTGCCACAAGAGAACAAAAAGAAGGTGAGAGCATTGAAGAATTTGTCATGTCATTGAGAGGCTAGGCGATGAAGTGCGAATTCACCCACTGCAGAGTAGAGCACATCAGGAATCAGCTCAAATGCATCAACAACAGAATTAGGGAAGACCTCTGGAAGGAAAAGGATCCCACTCTGGATAGAGCAATAGAAATAGCAAAGGCAGTGGAGCACACAGAGTTGCATCAAGGCATTCAACGTGGATGTAAATAAAAGCACGAGAGAGGACAATGTGGTAGGAGCTGAGAAGAGGAAATAAACCAAGAAGTAGGGGCGAAAACAAAGGCTATCGCAGTAATAGTGCATGACACATGAGCAAAGATGTGAGAGAAACCGCTCAGAGGACAGGGGAAGAATATTGCATGAACATTAGATTTTACAGATGTGTGAGTACCAGGCAAATAGCAACGGATAGAGAATGCACGCTGGTGCATATAATATGTAGGCTACTGTGGAAGGAAAGGCCATCTGTCAAGGTGTTGTAGGTCAGCCAGTGGAGGAACCATATGAATACATTACATTTTCAGTCAGGAGGTCTAAGAAATGGTGGTGTGCAAGGGGATGAGTCACAAGTGGTGAATGTTATCAACCCAGTTATGGGGCAAAGAAGAAGAAGAAACAAACCCTGAATGAAAGTAGCCATTAATGGAATTGAAACAGATGTGCTGGTGGACAGCAGTGCTGACTATACACTGATTGGGGTAGAAACTTTGAAGAATACATTTAACTGCTGTACGCTGAAGGAAACAAAGACAGTGGCCAGTGCATATGGTGAATAACCAATAAAGATAGTAGGAGATTTTGAAGCCAAGACCAAATGTCGGTGACAGTATTACCATTTTCGGTATCCTGGCGGGGCAAGTGAAGACAGGATATTTACTATGTCCTCTATTGCTTGAGCGGCCTTTCCCCAGAAAGACAGGATCAGGGGGCACAACCAGTACATGTGAAAGGCATCTACATGTGGACTTGCGCACTTCAAGCATTCGCCCGTACAATCTGGCATGAACTTGGCCATTCTCGAGGGGGTTTAGTGCAACTGGTTCAGTACCTTAAATTGGATCAATCGCAACCCAGCATTCAGGGACACTGACTTTGTCAGTAAACAGTACTTGCTCCATTTATCTTCCCCTATTACAGCCCCAATTTGTTTTTCCCACACTTCTTTAATGGTATTATGAGGGGAGAGATGTGATTGTATCAACATATATAGCCTAGACACTCTGCATCTTGTATCCTCGCTTGACATTACAGCGCTGATACAGTTATGCGTCTCTGGCTCTGCAGGGAATGATGGCCATCTTTTACGGAACGCGGCTCACATTTGATGGTATTGAAGTCGTAGTTGGCCTGCCCCCAAAGTATCAGTAAATTCCTTTTGGGATACGAATCGCCCTCTGGGTACATATCACCTATCTTCATTTGTCCTGAGTGGTCCCATGATTTTTGTAGCATTTTGACAAATGTGGGGGAGATGCCTGGAAAACACCACAATGGAGTTTCACGATTATAGGGTACCTGCAACCCAATCTTCCTGAAAATTCTGGTCCAAGCGTTAACGGTTGTGGCTACGTGGTACAAAGGCGCAAGAGGTATCTTTCACTAAATATGACTGAGTGAACATTCGTGGGGGATGCCACGTATTTCTCAAGGGTACTTGTACAGCTATGGTCTTGGTATTGTACCAGTGGTTTGCAAATTGGGCCTGTGATGCTAAATAATACAATTCGAAATTTGCCACTGCCAGGCCTCCATATACATATGGTTCAGAACGTTTTTGCCAACTAATTCTTGCCACCCCAGGACCCCAGACAAATGTGGAGTCCAGTGATCTCAACCTCGTGAAAAATGCTCGCCCTGGCCATAGGGGGACATTGCCAAAAAAATACAATAACTTCGGGAGAACAATCATCTTTAGTAGTGCTACATGCCTGTACAGTGAAATTGGGAGTTTTGCCCATACAGAAGCCTGGTAGACAGTTGTTGCAAATACGTTTCATAGTTATCCATATACAACAGTTGTCGGCTGCCCGATACCATAATACCCAAGTACCGGAAATGTACTGGTGACCATTTGAATGCCCTTAAGAGGCCACCACCGCCCTCGCTTGGCAATTTACCCACGCCATTACGCCAAATAGGCGACACAAGTTTAGAGCCGTAGATCTTGTATGAAAGCCTGACTGGTCTGGATGTATCAAGTGGGGCATATAACTGGGAGGAGCCTTGTAGCAAGGATTTTCAAAAATATCTTGGTGTCTGTATTAAAGACAGTGGTCTATAAGAGGCCATATTGTGGAGAGGTCTGTGTTGTTTGAGCAACACTGTAATGATAGCCTTGCGCATTGATTGTGGGAGTGCACCTTGTTCAATGGACTCCTCCCATACGAATAGGATGGGAGCCAGTTCCTGATGGTACTCCTTATACAGTTCTATTCCCAGTCCGTCCGGCCCCAGCGCTTTCCCTGAAGCCAGTGACTTTATGGCACCCACCACCTCGTCTAGCGTTAAGGGCTGTTCCGGGGTGAGCCTATTCTCTGTTGGAAGTGTGGGAAGCTCTATTGACATCAGATATTGGGAGATCTCCACCTCCATGACCTTGTCTTAATTAGAATATAAGGTGGAGTAAAAGTTTGCAAGCGTTTCATTAATATCTTTTTCACCTATCTTCATAGTGCTGTCTGGGTGTTGGACACCAGTGATTAGGTTACAGCGATTCTCGGCTTTCACCAGGTTGGCCAATAATCTACTGGCTTTGTCCTTCTCGCCGTAACTTTGTGCTCTAGTGGGAATAACCATATACAAGACCTCATTATCTGCAAAAATCACCCAGTAATCCCATGGTCTCCCCATTGTGTGTTCTACTGTAGGTGTTCTCCAGATCTCCAAGTTGGTTTTCTACCCGGCCTAATTCTCTTCTAATACTTTTCAGGGCTCCAGATGTGTTTGCCATTATAATGCAACTTATCCAGACTTTAAATATTTCCCAAATCACATAGTGAATGCGAACTGAGTCTTCATTTATGGCAAAAAACTCAACGATTTTGCCATGCCGGGCATCTGTCACACTGGTATCTCTGAGGAGGGAGGAGGGCATTCTCCAGCGAGGGGTCTGTACTGGCCAATCAGAGAACTCAAGGGTCATGGAAACTGGAGACTGATCGGACAGGGTGCATGGAAGAATAGTGTAGTTTTGCACCATAGTAATCATCTGGGGGGTCAGAAGCCAAATGTCTATACGGGTCTCCGAGTCATGGACTGAGGAATAATATATACATTCCTTGTTTAATGTGTGAAGTGAACGCCAGACATCCGTGAGGGGGAAGTGCAGCAAGATTTGATGTAGTGTTTGCACGTCTCTGGTAGGTATCTGGAAAGTATTTGAGGATCTATCCAATTCCGTATTCAGGATGGTATTAAAATCCCCCGCCACCAATCACCCAAGTGTCATCTAGGGGGATCAACATTTCTGCAATTGTATGATAGAACCCAGGGCCATCCAAATCAGGCCCATATGTGTTAACCAATACGATCGGATAGCCAGCCACCTAACCCCACACTAATACATATCTGCCCTGGGGGTCTACACTGCTCCTGAAGAACCAAAATCCCAGCGATGGGTGAATAAGGGTAAGAACACCTTGCGCTTGTGTGGAGTGTTCCGTGTAGTACCCAAAAAGTGCCCCAGTTTACTTACAAAGGATTCATTCACCTTCCCCAGAGCGTGCGTCTCCTGCAACATCAGTATCTTGGGCCCATGTCGCAAATCATATGAACTGACTTTCCATGCCTTGGGCGGATTATTAAGGCCACGGACATACCACGGACATACCAGGTCAGCAGTTTAATCTGTAACCCCATACCCTTGGGCCCATCAGCTGCCATGCTTGGTAAACTCTTCAGGTGAATACGTAACTTGCGCACCTAGTGACCACACTGTTGCTCTCGACGTGACCATAACTTTTTCAACTTTTAACTTCCCGCTCCTGCTGCCTACACCATCTGCGCCAACTGGATGATGTACGCCATAGCAGCTTATGGAAGTTTCCAGAGGCACGTTAACTGCAGCTACCCCAAGGAGGCCATCAGCTGTGTGCCAATGCTCAGGCTACTTAATACCTTATATTTCAAAGCATGTTAGCTTATTTTCATGGCAAGGCAGAACCGTAAGGATATCATAGGTCTCATGTTTCAGTCACCAAGATCCCCCCTCTCGTTCTCGGGTTTAGCACTTCTGTTCTGGTTGGCTTCTCGGAGTTGAGGAGGGATCGGGATGGAAGTTTCTACGTAGTTCATGGCTTCGGTAGGCCTCTCGAAATAATTTGCTCTGCTTCCATGTTCAATCCGAAGCTTAGCTGGGAATATCAATGCGTATGGGGCCCGTCGTAGTCTCAGTTGTCTCTTGACCTGGTCATATGTTCTTCTCTGGGCCTGTACCCCTGCTGGGGTAAAAATGCAGATGTACACTGCAGCACTCCTAGTTAATGGTGAAAACCTTTTATATTGCAGTCATATAAAGAAATTTGTGGTTTATTGGTGTCGTAGATAGTTTGAGGTGCAGGGGGGAGAAGTCTCAACCTTGGTATCTAGGCTGGAAAGAGGCAAAAAGAGGAGAAGGTTTCCAACTAGGAAACCCGCACCCCACTGCACACTGTTAGTGGGTTAAGCCTAAAGAATATTTATACAGTACCAATGGCTTCCATTCTCCTATGTGAAAAAGAGCCGGAAGGCCACAGTAGACTGTAGTGTGTTCTAGAAAAATTCAAAGGTATAACTTAGTGTCTTTGTCATTCAACATGTGAACAAAACAATCCATTTATGAACAAATTATCAATACAATTTGGTAGTTGAGGTACAATATAAGATACTTTTATTTACAAAAAAGCCCAACGTGTTTCGAGTAGTGTGTCACTTTTCACCAGGGGCAAGATTCATTTCAAACTATTTCAGAATCATAATTATTTTAGAGTCCATATGTTCTAGACAACATAACAAATCTATAAATCCAGCAGTGCATGCCCTTGCAGCTGAACATAATTAATCTAATCTGGAGAAGTGCTGCTTGTCCAACTTCAACATAATTCTCGTACTCATCCTCTGATATATCATAGGGGTGCAGGAAGAGATGTTCCCTTAGGTATTCTGCTGGATACATTTTACTTATTTAATCTAGGTTTCAGGTGTAGTTTTAACCCCAATGTCCCCCTCTTCCCAACATCAAGAGAAAAGTAAAAAGTGGTATCAACCTTACCTAGCATACTAATGGAGCCAAGGTCCAAAACAAAGATAGCCTCCTAGGGTTTTTAAGAGTTGTGATGAGGTTTATGGTAAACGTCCGTAGTATCAAGTGTGCAGTAACGGGTCTGCTTATTCTACAAAGTAATAAAACATCCTGTTTTAATGGGAGTCCTATTTGTTGCAGTAGTTCTGCATAGATTAGTATATCAGACTCTTACCTATGGTGGCCTTCCAAGTCTCTTGTGGGCTTAGAGTAGAGCGTTTCTAGAAGGACTTCTTGAGAAAAAGTGCGGGAAAAATTGCCTAAAAAGGAACAGTGGCATCTGTTATAGTCTATGGAGAAAGGAAGATCCCTAGAGAGATATATTCAGGAGAGAGAAGGGGGGTTTACCTAATATGATGTTCAAGTAACTCGATGTGTGTTCAAACTCCAAGGGTGTTTGGTGGAGCAGATAGCAGAATGCAAGAATGATTCTTAACAAAGGTTCCCACAGAAAATTCCGGATTACTGTAAGACATGGTAAGTAATGGGTAAGTATAGGAAAGTAATAGAAGTCCTATCTAAGGGTCTATGTAATGTCTTCTGACCAGATGACTTACTTGTGGCTGCTTGAAGCGATGTTCAATGAGTAGATGACTGTATCGAGGCGCTGCGACCGACGCTGGCGAAATTCGGTGACATCAGCGCGCGTATGTGCACTTGACGTCATAAAAGATGTGCCAAGCTCGCATCTGAGTAAAAAGTGAGTATGTTTACCTAAAGAATCAAAGTTTAGTGAGTTTGAGGAACCACGCTTACACATGGGCTAAATGATGTATATAGTTCAAAAAGGAATGATGTTTACAATCCGAGTGTGACGTCACTTCGCGCATTCGCGAGTGACGTCGTTGGTATAAGTTCAAGACAAGATGTTGCTGTAAAGCAATAGGCATGTGTAATGTAGATGAAGAGAAAAATCTATGAGATGTCAACTAGTCTATCGATGACGTCATGTGTATAGCTGATGAAAGTCATGTGTATAGCTGATGATAAACAGGTCAAATTGAAATCAAAATTGTGTGGGCAGACGAACTAACTATGCTTATGGATGCATTGCGGTCTGTGAACAATAGGAACAAGACCATGTGTAATAAACCGGGAATTACGTTACTTAGTGCGTGCGCGAGTGACGTCATTGGTTAATAATCAAAAAACAAGTGGCTAAGAAGGTTTAGGCTCGCAGAATAGGTCATGGTATGAAAAAAAGAGGAAAAAGGTGCAAAGATGATGTACCAGTCCAAAGATGCCGTCACTATTGCAGAAACCGAAATTGCATCATGGTTCTATGTTCAGCACCACATGGATTAACCGTGTGCCGTAATCATGCATGATTATTTATGATCTACTGATTTAGAATGCAAGAAAGGCGAAAAGACAGGAATGAGTCTTGATGAAAAAGCTAATAGGTAATGGCCAGCTAAAGCTGGTATAAAAAGTGCGTAACTTAGATATAGGGATGACTACTAATTAGATTAGTGTGGCTAGAAAACATTCTCCATCTGTTTGGGATGGGTGTGCTGGGGCTCTGATAAACTCTGTGGTTATTCTTATAACCATTGGATAGTTGGACCCTGGTGAATGTAATGCTTAGTGGTATCGAGCCTGTCGGCACAATTTATGGTAGACCATTGCTTAAGGCCACACAGTTGTGTTCTTTAACATATATGGTGTGCTATACCACTGTTGTGCTATTGAAATATCAAACAAGTGTTCACATCAAGAATAATCTAACCCAAACCTGAGGGTGTACAATCTTAGACTACACAAAACCCAGCATGTGCATAACCCATATGGGTCAGGTTCTACATAAGTGTAGATCAGGTGGAGTTGAACAATCCACACAAACTTTGTTAAAGTCTAGAGCAAAGGGACATTATTACAGCTCATTTTTCAATTTGCTAAAACATCAAGAAATTGTGTCAAACAAAATGTTATTGTGGACATACCTGCAATGTGTGTATATTACCCAGTTTTATCTACAGGAAGGGTCCTAAATAGAAATACTCATTGATCCCTAGAGGGGTCATGGGCTCCAGTTTATGGATCCAGAACAACTCCCTTTGGGATAACATCTTTGTTAGGTTACCGCCCCTTGGTGTGGGATGATTCACTTCTAGGATGACCACTCTCGTCTGTGCTACTGTATAAATATTCTTTAGGCTTAGGCCACTAACAGTGTGCAGGCGGCGCAGGTTTCCTAGTTGGAAACAGTCTTCCCACTTTTCCTGTACCCCTGCTGAAAAGTCCGGATATATGTGAACATTGCTTGCTTTGTATCTCAGCGACCCTTGTTCTCGCGCCAACCTCAGGATAAGGTCTCTGTCTCTGTAGTTCAGCAGTCTCGCTATGAAAGTGTGGGTGGGGGGCCAGGTTTGGGAATTGGGGCTAGGGTGCAATGTGCTCGTTCCACTAAACAATTTTCAGAGAACTAGACTGCGGCAACCGGGGATCAGAGTAATAACTCCACAAATATTAAGTCGTCACATTTATCTTTCATTTTGGATAATTCTCCCTTCAGGTATGTTATGTCCCGGTCATGCCTATCAGTCTTGTCCTCCGTTGTGCTAATTCTGGCTTTGCCCCCAGTTATCCGTCCTCTCTCCTTCTCCAGCTTCGATTTGAATGACCCTATTGTCGCAACTATGTTGTCTAAGTTGACGTTTATTGACATGAAGCCGATCTGAACCGTTGTTAATAAGTGGTCCTCTCTGGCGTTGTCCATCTACAGTGGTGTTATAGCAGTGACTGGGAACAGCACGGTACCCGCCGCCTGGTTCTGTGAGCTGGTGAAGGAATCGATTGTGCCTTTCTTTTTTCCTCCTGCACCCTTCCTCATCTTACCTTCAGATATGCCAGTGGGACGTTCCTTTCCGGTCGTCTGGATCTGCTTAAATGATTCCCAACTGGCAGGAGGTATTATCTCGGGAATAGGGTTGTTCAGTAGGCATACTATTTCAGAAGTTGTAGCTTCAAGGCCTTCTTTCCTCCTTACTTGGGTCAGTGAATATATCTCGTCCACTGCCCAGGTCTTTCTCGGCTGCAGAATTTTAATTTAGGAGCTTGCCGTGGCTTGGCGTCTTTCCCATCTGCGTGTAGGGGCGGTATGCCTATAGCTGGTCAAGAGGGAGGGGAGATGCCCCCTTTTTACGGTGTTCCCTTTCCTCAAAACATATTTGCACTGTTGCGGTGTGTGAAGGGCTCTCCTTGTTCCCCTCTGTGTCCCTGTGGGGGCTTCTGTTGTGTCGGGGGCCTCAGTCCCATCGGTGCACCGAAATCAGCCTTCACATCAGTATGTTCACTGTGTTAGGTCACTATGCCTTATTTCCTTCACAGTTACCTTTACCCAACGTTACCTCCAGGATTCCATATGTGTTATAACGTTATTATGCGCCTCATCCCAGATGCAGTCCATGTGTTGCCTCCACGTGTATATCCCAACAGCAATTATGTTCAATAATAATATGCATTGGGCAGTGTTCACTTTCACAACACTGCGTGTGACAGGTTACCGGGAGCATACAACAATATGTCTGCCACAATCTGCCCACATCATATTTGCCTCCGGAGTCGCCGTCCTCCCTGTGTTGTTGAAGACGTCAGACAGCGTCCAGTTACAGCGGCTGGCAAAATGCACCCAGTTTGCTCTGCCCTGTTGTAATGGGTGCAGCACAGTTCTTCGTCTGAGGTGGTAAACGCATTAGGCGTTCAGACGGTTGTTGTTCTATATGAGGCCTCCCATTGCTGTTCTATTACAGTATAGTGCCCCCTGCGTGCCAGTGCCAGCAGGAGCAAGTTTACTTCCCCGCTTAGTTTATTCTTAATCTGCTCCTCAACTCGGCCGCCCGCTTGGATATCTCACATCTCAGGGACCATCGGATGGCAGGGGGAAGTCCGCCCACTCAGCGGGCACAGCGGATAAACCGCAGCGCCCGCAGGAGAGCAGGAGCCAGTGCCATGCAGACGCTCGCACACTGGTCCAGGACCACATTCTAGCTCCCTCGCAGACCACCAGGGTTCGTCTGCAAACGCCCGTGGACGCGATCGTAGCCAAGAGCACCCTGCGGGGCACAGCAGATAATGGAACAAGCATGCAGAGCGCCACAGCCGTCTGTAATCATTACAAGGGACAGCGGTTTGGATGCAGATGTAATTGGGGTCCGCCGGGGTGGCTGATGCTCCGGTTCAACTGCTCCAACCGCAGGGAGGGCGAGGTTTTGCATAGTTCTTCCCAGTCCAGCCACAGGACAGCGAGACTCACCGTCTCCCATGGAGACATGTAGATGAAGGCTCCTCCCCCTGCAGGCCTCAGATATCATGCACTTGCGTGTGTTGTCGATCCTCTGAGTCTGGAAGTCCGATCTGGGGACCCGCTCTGCCTCACACCAGCATGTTTATTTCGCCGATCCCTGCGGTGTTACAGCATCCCTGGTGTTCAGGATTCATCAGTTGCCTCACTATATATTCCTCCATGCCCACCTACAGTCTGTGAGCTCAACAGCGCAGGAGGGAGGAATTGTTGCGATCAACCTCCAGGAAGGACAGTTCTAGAATGATCCATACACTACGTTACTCTGCACAGTCACCAAGTTTCTAGGATCATTAAGACAAATTGGAGCCTTATACGGCTGGAACCCCACCTCAATTGGCTCTTCCCAGAACCCCCTATGTTGGACTACAAGCAAGGTCACAACCTTAGGGACACCTTAGTTAAGGCAGAACAGATCAAAAAACCAGTTCAGAGAATGATGCAGAAGATTACGGTAGGAACATTTCCATGTCTTAATTATCAATATTGCTCAAACATAATAAAAGGAGATTATGTGAGATATCCAAGCTCCGGGAAAAAGATAAAGTTGAAACACTATGCCACATGTGAGACTCACAATGTAATTTATGCCTTGAGATGCCCATGTGGGAAGTACTATGTGGGCCAAACTTTGAGAAAGGCGAAGGAAAGGTGGACAGAACACAAGTTCAATGTCATGACAGCTAATATCAGATCCCCGGTCTCCAGCCATTTCTTGGAAATGAAGCACACAATTGCCCAGATGAGATTCACTATTTTTGAAGTAGTTCACCCACCTGTAACGCTCACCTGATTCCCGCAGAGGCGCCGGTCTTGACTGGGCGAATACCGTATCTTCAAAGGTGATGTGTAACACACAGTTGGCTCTTTGGGCTGGACCTCTGTGCACTGTATGTCTGACTCGAAGAGTAAGATGTCTTAGGTAAGTGAACGCCGAGCTCTCCATCTGCCTCGGGGCAGGGTGCCGTAACCAGTTTCTTCACTGGATAAGGGTGCAGGCCTCTTGACCTCAGAGGACTGCTGTCCGTCGTTTACTGCACGAATGGTAAGTTCTGAGTATTTCAAATGTCTTTAAAAGTTTTTTGTAATGATGTCTCTTGTTTTGCAGGGTTCCGGCGATGGCGGATGATGGGCTGAAGTGAGTTGAGGATGGACCCCGTGTGAGGAATAGAAACGCCTGGAAGCACGTAAGTAAGCGCTTGTTGCCTGCTTCACGATGCGCACTAACTGTCCTTTTATCTTGCAGGTACAAGTTCGGAGCTGCTGAAGGGTGCCGGAATACCCACTGGGTTCGGCGTGGGAAGGAGTAATGGCACGTGAGTAATAAAGTTACCCAATGTCTTTAAACGCACCTTCTTTTGTCTTTCAGATGCGGGATGCAGCGCCGAAGGCCTCCGGAGCGTGCGAAGAGTTGGTAAGCTTTTGTCTTTCAGATGCCGGAATGCAGTGCGAAGACCTCCGGAGCACGCGAAGAGTAGGTAAACCTTTGTCTTTCAGATGCCGGAATGCAGCGCGAGGCGTTGGTGACAGCCGATGGACCAGGTAAGAGAAGCGCTGTCACTGAAGACCGTAATGCTAACCTGTTCTTTCTTGTCTTTATAGGTGTTGCTGAAGACTGGATTCAGGATGGTAAGCCTTTTTCCCTTAGGCCCAGGATCAGATGCAGAAGACACGATGAGCGTTCTGCTGCAGAGGATGCAGAATAACGCAAAGCAAGATTCATCCATCGGGTGTGGTTTAAATAGCCTCCTGTAGTGCTTAGGTGTCTCCTTCCACAGCCTCGCCTAGGTAAGAAAAGAGTTCCTGCTTTCCAGAAGAGTTCCAGTGTTCTGAACCTAGGGAGTGGGTCCTGCCCCACCCAACAGGAAAAGTAGTCCCAAACAGAAGAGGATTAGAGGCTCAACTGGCAGGTAAGTAAGCAGCATGGTCTGCTGCAGGTAAGTCCACCCAAGCATTATGAGCCCGGCGCTTCCAGTGCTGGGACTGGGCATATTTATGAGCCTGGTGCCACTGGCGCCAGGACAGGGTCCAAAAGGTCCCAATTGGGACTGGTTGGCACTCGTAACCTGGGTTATGGGTCTGCTTCCAAGGGAGTTGGGTAAGTCCTGACCTTTTGGAAGCAGAGATCATGACACCACCCCCCCCGTGGGGGTAGCCTCCAGATAAATTTGGCCATGAGGGAACTTTTCAGGATACACCAGCTTGACTCGGTTTATCCATTACGGATAAATGAAGACTTCTACCTGGGTCCCTTCTTGTGAAAGAAAAATCATCACTAGATACCGCAGGCATTGTTGTATACTCCTCATAATTATTACCTAATGGAGATTCCCCATTAACCATGTATACTTCTATTGCGTGACTAAAACATGGCCCTTTTAAAAAAAAATATTTTAAATTCTGGTTTAATTGAGTTTTATCGAACATGATAAATAAGATACAGGTAACAATTGGAACATGTTAAAGCGTATTACATTTTGTTTGTCCCTCCCTCCCCCAAGAGACCTGTAATCTCAAAAATGAACGTAAAAACCTTTTATTACAACAGTTACCATTAGATCAACCATCCTTCCTACTGTCCCCCATCCTCCGAGGGATTGTGCAGATATTTGTTTACAAAATCATTCCACATCAACTCATTTTGGGCTGCTCTCCCGTGGAGGGCCGCAGTGATTCTATCCATTGTATAAATGTTTGTCACAACACAATCCCACTCTCTCTTGCTCGGAACCAGATTTGCTTTCCACCTTATTGCCAGACAGGCCCTTGCAGCAAGAAGTAGAGGAGCCACAATTCCATTTATTTTGTTCACTTCACCTTTGCATTCTTCGAGGCTGAACAGTATTAAGAGGGGCGTAGTCTCGCGGGGAATCCCATCCACCTGTTTGATCCAACCCAGCACCTCGTTCCAGCATATTTGCACCCGAGGACATCTCCACCACATGTGCCAGTAGTTGGCCCTCTCCCCACATTGCCGCCAGCACAGCTGGCTCATTGTTTGAAACATTTATGACAGTCTATAGGGGTCATACTGCCACCTGTGTAGTAGTTTGATGGCATGTAGTTTATATTGTGCCGCAATAGATACTTGTGAGGCTCCTTTGCATATCTTTGCCCATACTTTAGCATCCAACTCTCTGCCGAGATCTCACTCCCACCTCTGTCTTAAGCTAGCAGTTTATCCCTTTTCAGCCTCTAAGAGTTCTCTGTACATGCTCGAAATCATACCTCTAGTCCCAGAAATTGTATCTAACAACTTCTCAAAAGGGGTGAGGTCCCTCTGAATTTTATCACACCATTCATTCCTTGTGAGAGTGCCCTTAAATTGTAAGAAAGGGAAGACCGGTAGTGGATGAATCACCAGTGCCTCCTCCAGTTCTGTGATTGTGAGAAAGACACCGCCTCTCCATAATTGTCCCACCCTCTTGAGACCTGCATCATACCATGACTGGAACCTTGCATGGTCTGGGATTTCTTCACATACACCTGGTGCCCATAGGTGGCTCAGTGGAGACGACCACGTGGTGATACCCTTCATGTCCACCGCCTCCCTCCAGATATCCCATATCGTACCTAGTATGGGGTGGGTTCTAAGTCTACAGAGAAATTTGTTTCTAGGGACCCATAGCCATTCCGACACCATGGCATGGGTTAGATTGTGGTTATCGAGATGCACCCATTGTAAATCTCTCCTTCCTCTCAAGTGAGGAATCAATACCCTCAGTTGTACCGCCCAATAGTACAATTTAAGATCGGGAAGGCCCACTCCCCCTTTTTCTTTGGGTAAGATGAGAACTTCATATGGTATTGATTGATTGATTGATTGATTTTGACATTTCGAAAGCGCAACGTTCGCCCGAAAGCATCTTGGCGCTGGAGAGTGAAGGACCATTCATATGAAAACCAAAAGAAAGCCAACAGCTAAAACAGAAGTGTCTTAATTGCCTTCCTGAAGGCTATATGATTCATTGCAAAGTGAATTGCCAAGTGACTGGCTGTTGGGCTGCACACTGCTGTGCTGTGCTGCTCTGGACCTCGGATTCCGGACTCTGTATTGTGCGAGTGACTTGCCGTTTCACTAGTCGCCAAGGAGAAGTGGCGCACATTCGAAACTTGGACTCTTGTGCTGGTGGGTTAAGGTCGAGGGCTGGGTTCTCTAAACAGTGTTTGTTTTGCTCATGGTGTTTGTGTAAGCACAAGAGGTACTTCTTAGGTACTCACGTCCGTTTTCCTCTCATTTTCTTTTGTTTCAGAGAGGACCCACCCATCTGATCCGCCCATCCGCCCACCGCCACGCCCCCCAACTGTGACCAACTCATTAAAATATTGCGTGCACGTGCATTGCGCGCGTATTTCAAAGTGAATTGCCAAGTGACTGGCTGTTGGGCTGTTTGGCGGTGAGGAGGTGAGATGAGGTGGGGGGCCTTATAAGGGGAAAGGAGGGGGGAAGGAAAATTCTCCCTGTACAATTTTGGCCTCTGTACCTGCTCTTAAGGAACCCTTTACTGATTTTGCCTCACGCAGTTAATGTGTGTGTGAGAACTAAGGTCATTACCTTTTGTGAAATCTAGACATTAGAGCAATATTGTATTTTTTAGGCCTTTGGGTCTTTTCGGCATTTTGGGCATTTTGATCTTTTTCAAGTGTATTCACTCAATATGGCCACAGTATTAAGAAATGGGAAAATATGTCTACCAACCCCGATTCCCAAGAACCCTAATGCTGACCCTAATGCTGACCCAAATGAGGGCCAACGCTCCCTTGTACCAAACAATGGAAACAACATGGTTGAACTCAAGGTTAACTTGGGGGACTTAGGGCTAGGGAGAGAAACAAATGAGCGAAAAGAGATTTTGGAGGATATAAATCTGGAGGTGGTGGGTGACAATGACTGTCTGATGAATATGGCTGTAAATAAGAAAAATCACAAAAAACAGATATTATACAGGAAGTGGAGCTATCACACATGTTTTCCCAGGTACATGCAAGGGGTAGTGGCAAAATGTCAGAGGATGAGGATGTCTTATTCATTCCAGTGGGCTTATCGTTTGACTCAAGTTCCCATCCAGACAAGTTTCCTAAGTATTCGAGAGATCCCGACCGCACAACAGTCTGTGTAACAATCTGAGGAGTCAGAGGATACAAAACCGGTTGTATCGATGATGTCACAAGCTGGGAAATTAGAACTGAGTAAACGTGTAAGGCTCTCAAGAGGACCCTCAACTCCTGTTAATGCGGCATGTAATGGTGTTGACAATGTTCACCTCTTTAATACTCTTCATCGAATGCAGACCTTAACACCACATAGAATATTCTCTACCAGTGCGAAATTTCCTCTTCCTTCAGCCTCAATTTTTTCTGAGGCCGGGGGTCAAAAGTGGGCAATGGAGGAAAATACTGATTTGCCTTTGCATGAGGGGTTGATGAGTCCAAAGGAGCAAAATAAAATACTGTAATTAGTGCCCGAAATTCACTCACCGCCGCCTAGGGCCTCCCTGACTAGTTCCCTAATTCCTGAGAATGACGAGCATTTTGAGGAATCATTGCCAGTAATTTCCAGGATATTAAATCTCCTGGACAAGAGGCATGAGCTGACTCATTGGGAAATCAGAGACCTTAAACGTATCGTATTAGATACACAATCCAAACTTCACAGGGTGGAAGGATTTCTAATGGGTAAAACCGGTGTTGATATTCTAGGAGCAAGGAAGGAGACCTTGCCCCTTTCTCTGACAGCCAAATCCCAGGGCTCTCAGACTAGTGAACACCTAAACAATCGTCCCAGCTTTAGCGCTGTTGTAATCACCGTAAGTAAGTCGACAATGACTGACTTAGCCCTTACAAATAATACTCCGAAAATATGTGATGAAGGGGATAAACAAATTCTTAATGTAATGAAAGAACTCTATCAAAAAATGAATAAAGTAGAACCGGGAGTGTCAACTTTGGTTCTGTCTTCTACTCTTAAAACAACTGGAGGGGAGGGGGAAAAGATCACGGTGACATTAAAATCCCCCCCCAGATCCCCCTGATAGTCTGTCAGTTCTGATTGACTTTTTGGAAAAGTCCAACAACGTAAACAACTCAGTACGGGCTCTCAAAACACAGAAGATGTATCAATGCAAGTATGTGAGGGTTATTCTCTCTCAAGACGCCAAAAACGACTGGCGTTGAAAGCTGAAAGCAAAAAAAAAAACGCAGTTAAAGAAAAATCTGCACCTGGATAAGGTACAAACAAAAACTAAAGAATGTAAAGGTCTGACAAATGAGGTTGCACTGTCAGACTTGATAGAGCTGAATGAAGAAAGTCGAGTGGCTCTGCAGCTTCACAATGTCATTTCTGATGTAAATCCCTCCTGTTCAGTTTTGGACAATAAAAAAAATAAAAAAATCACAAAAAACAAAAAATATAAAGACACAACAAGGGTGGGTGAAGACCGTCGAGGGAGGAAACATAATTTCAGGGCCCGAGCACAGATCACTCTCTGTTCGTCTGAAGGGGGAGGACATTAAAGAAGTAAAACAGCTCCAATTATACAACTTTTATAAAGTATTGGAAAAATCAACCTCAAGCCAAATCCTACCACAAGAGATCTTGAATCAGATGGAGGAGGCCCCGATGACATCAATGGAATCTAACAGATTGGGCTTCATCTCACAACCATTGCTTTGTAATCGGGATTCCTTGCCCACAAGGGAAGTGGTCTCCTGGCTCTTGCCGGATAACGCGCCTACAGTAAAAATTAAATTGGATGATACCAACGAAAGGGTTGATATGGACCAGGCACTACCTGGGTTAAAAAATGTTTCTCATCAATCAATAGAAGAAACCGGGAAACAAAATAGCGACCTTCCAATGATCATTAAGAAAATTATAGTGGATCTACTACCAGATGCATCTAGGCTTAAAAATCAGGACCAATGGGAAAGTCTAAAGGAAGGAAACGGAAATCTCCATCAGGTCCATGTGGAGGCCCCCTCTAATACCAACATGCAAAGCGAGCTGATTTTGAAAGATCATATTCGGTTAACCACGCCAAGCACGGGGGAAAACTCCCAAAGGGACCAAGGTAACTTGTCTGAGCATCTTTTTAACCCCAGAATTACTCAAACAAAACATCAACAGGACGGTGAAGCTAGGTCTTGCCAACAGTCAATAATGCCAACTCACATTAAAGATAGTGACTTGCGCAATATGACTTGGCGACAACTTGCCCTTCCAGATTACCCTAGCATTTTGCTATATAGCCTATGTGATATTGGTGGTCCGCCTTCTCTAAATAGATCATGTGTTCTCTCACTGTTTAATGAGATCCCTAAATTGAGAATGATCTCCTTGGCAGACATTAGTTTGGTGGACTTTATTCGCCATTCACGGCTCAACCACGTGAGAATAGTCCCGAGGTCTCAAAACATTTTTGATCTCATAATACAGGAGACGGAACACTTTAATAAGATGGGGTACGACATCCTTATTTTCAGCAATGGTTGGGATAGCGGTAGGGATTCTAAACACCAGAAAGCTAATCTGCTGCCTCCGCGGGAAGAGGGCTGTTTGAATAAGGATGTCAATACTCCTGCGAGGGGAGGTGACGTTCAAGAATTTAGATGGTTAGTGCTATCTCTGAGAGAATCTACATCTCAAATCCAAACCATGCAACAGAAACTTTAATTCCACTGATTCCACACAATTTTGGCAAATCCTCTCATGGAACTCTAGGGGCCATTCAACCTTGATGGCCTCTAATGCAGTATGTACTAAACTTAAATCCATGGAGGTGATTTGTATCCAAGAAACATGGTTGAGAGTTCCTCTTCATTTGGATGGATTTGAATGTAGATACCAATTTTCTATGATGGGGCCCCGTGGTAGACCATCTGGGGGCCTCTTAACAGCAGTGAAAATAGCAAATGGTACACGAATAATGGAATCTCTCACTATCACAAGCGGTGTTCTGGTAATTGTATTGGAGTATAGCAATTCATGCTGTTTGACTTTTCTGCTGGTAATGAATATTCATTATAACCCACTAAAAAATGCAATGGATAACATTGTTCCGTCCATCAATGCTTGCCTCTCGAACATGTTGCTCAAATACAGAGGTATTGATATTATTGTATTGGGTGACTTTAATTCAGAAATAAGATATGGTGTGGGCTTGCATAAGAGGATGGGTTCCACCTCTTAGATCTATGGGTAACTCGGGACCGATAGATGGGGTACCTTATTCCACCTCTCGCAAAACCATGCAGTGGCACATCTGGTTTAAACTTTTCCATTCTTGGGGACTTACCCATATGAATCCTGTCTTTGAAACCTCTGCTAATGAGTACACATGGTCAAACGGCATACAAAAATCGGTTATTGATCACATGTTTCTCTCAGACAGACTCGCAGCCTGCTGTGTTGATTTCTGTGTGGGTGAATCCTACACGAGCGATCATAGTCGTTGAAAGGTAATCCTGAATTGGAACGACTATGATAGCATCGTGTAAGGGGAATCGAATTCGATGGCATGATGACAACATAGATAAATTAAACGCCACCTTTCTCTATGAGCACCATTGCACACCATTGTCTGCAAGACTAACATTATTTTCGGTCCCCTTTTTTTGTGAATTTGTCAAATGTCTAATTATTAGATCTGTAAAAACTAAAAACATTGGAAACTTAAGGCACCAACATGTGCAAAATACGATCCTATGGTAAGGGCAAAAAAATAAATGACACAACCCGTCATATTAGAGCAATCCTAAAATCAAACCAAGATCATGATTCAAAGGTTAAGGCAATCCATTCTATCAAACAAGCAAAAAAGAATTGGCTGAAAACCCATAGGATGCATATGTTGGAGAAAGATAATACTGCCATGTTAACGGCACTAAGAGATTCATCTGCCCGGCAATTTTGGACGTTAATAAACTCTTTGGAAAAAAACACAAGTAATACTACAAACTGTATGTGTACAAGAGGACAACTGGGCTGCTTATTTCTCTACTTTATATGAAGGAAAGTTTGCCATGACAAATAGTCTAAAATCAACTAAAATGGGAAACTGGACATGCAATTTTGATGTTAAGGACATAGAAAAACAGATTAAGTCTGCTAATACATCTCGAGCTGCCGGCCCAAATGGGCTTACCAACAGTACAATGAAGAGAAACCCCGAATTATGGGCTAAGGCCCTCTATATATTATTTTCAGACATTATATTGACCCGTTCTATCCCTTCCCCCTGGAGGATGTCTTATATTGTTCCCATATATAAAAAAGGGGACAGAAGGTGCCCATATAATTACCGTCCAACATCTATCATGGACACAGACTCTAAAATATTTGCAGGAATAGTCATTCGGAAAATTGAGGAATGGACTGAAATAAATCGGATACTCCGCATGCAACAATTTGGCTTTGGAAAAGGGATGGGCACTGAAATAGGGGGTTTAATTTTCACTCTGCTTCTGGAGAAGGCGTGTAAGAAAGCCGCCTCCCCTATATATCTAGCCTCGATCAATCTTTCCCTCACGTTCGACAAGGTAGACCGGGTATGATTGTGGTCTAAACTGGCTTTAATGGGGATCCCGTCGGGACTCTTGACCATCCTAATACATCTACATGAAGATTCTGCCATTCAAATTCGATTAAATTTATCAGGGGATCTGTCACGGCTTATACAAATAGGTAATGGTTTGAGACAGGGGTGCTTGTTTGGACCCACCCTTTTTAACCTATATATACTGGATGTTGATGGGCCTTTAACAGCAGCATCCCTTGTCTCACCAAGGATCGAGGGTGGGAAAATATCTTGGACAGCTTATGCCGACAATCTTCTTCTGATTGATGCCACCCCTGTGGGTCTTCAGCGGAAATTGGCGGCCATTTAGAAATATGTGGATAACAATGGCTTGGTTATCAACGGGGAAGAAATCTGTTGTAATTACGCTAACAAATAGGAGAAAACTCCCCAATTTCAAATGGAGGATAGAGGGTTGTTTATTGCTTAAGGTTAGATCTCTTTGCTACTTGGGTTTCCCGATTTTCAGTGGTTCTACGATCCATATGTACTGGAATTATTACCTTGACAAAATAGACCAATTGATCTACCAAATGCAAAAGGTAGCTACAAAATACTGTAAATACTCAGTGACCCCGGTAATCAGGTTTTACAATCTCAAATTAATACCTAAACTGTTATATGGTTTTGAAATTCTACCTTTTCCAACTCACTGATTGGCCGCCAAATTGGAATCTAAAATTTATCAGAAAATACTTTACTGTCTACCGAGGGGTGTCCCAATGTCACCTATTCGTTTCGAGTTGGGCCTTCTCTCATTAGACAATAAAATAAGGTGGAGAAGAATAGCCCTATATCGGAATCTTATTATCGCTAAAGATATATATGCATTTATGGGTTGCAGACTGAGAACCGGTTCCTCGACATCGAAGTGGCTGCTGAACCTTCAAATAGATTGCTTGAATTGTCTTGATTCCATCTGTTTTACATTGGAAACTCTGATACTTAATCCTATGAGAGTTAAGGAAAAACTTCAATGCCTGGATTGATTGCAATCCATGAAAAGGGTTGAGGCCTCCAGGATTTATAATTAGAGCATTTATGATGGAAAGAAAATTGCAACTCCAGAGTCATACTTAATTAAATTCCCTGACCCTAGAAGGAGGGCTGCATACATGAGATTTCGCTTCAACGTTTTGCTGACAGGGGAAATTTTAGAAACTCGCTCTGGTACTACACAGAGAATCCCCTGTCGTTTTTGCCACTGTATTGAAACACCTGAAACACTGAAGCATTTATTACTGAAGTGTCAGCATTAATCCCCCAACGTCTGGCAATTTTTGGTAAATTTGTTCATGACTCTTCAAGAGTTGATATTGAAGATCTATGGTGGAATATGCTTTATGGCAAATTGAATGCACTGAAATTGGCTGTAGTGAAATTTTTGTATGGCGTTTGTAATCTGTCTGCAGCCACACAATCTTAATAATCGGAATGCCTTGGGGAATTGAATTAACGAAGGATTTCAGGATTTATCTGCTACCTGTAAAAAGGCAAAATATGCTCGAAGTGACGACTGTTATACATAGCTGCTAATGTATGTATGTTCTCATTTGGAAAGCCACTTAGGCGATAACTTAACACCTCTGTTAATAGGACGAAGGGCTTAATATTAGATGTGATGTTGTATATACTGAATGTAAAATAGGTTTTAATTGTTTTGTTTTTTAATCAAACTTGAATAATCTTCTTTTTTGTATAAAAACTGTATTTTGTGTTTCTTTTGTAAAGGTCTATATTCTGTAAACCAAACGCAAAATAAAAAAAATAAAATAGATTCAAAAGTTTCTTTATGGAAGTTGGTAGATCGTGCCATAGTCTGGCTGCGGCCACGGAAAAAGCTCTACCGCCAATCCTCATGCAACGGTAAGGGGGTACAATGAGCATGTCAGTAGAAACTGAACAAAGTTGGCGATTAGGATGATAGCGCACAAATTTAGCCTGTAAAAATTCAGCGCCTAGGTCATGAGTGGCTCTGTGAACTATGCATAAGGCCTTGAATCTTATATGCTGGCTTACAGGTAGCCAGTGTAGTGAGCGCAAGACTGGAGATATGTGGGCTCCATAGGGAGTGCCAGAAGCCAGCCGAGCCGCCAGATTTTGCAGGCATTGTAATCTTTGGATAAGGCTCTTGGGTTGGGATTAATACAAGGAGTTACAATAATCTAGCCGGGATAAATCAGCGCCGCCACCACAGGGGAGCGGAGGGACGCAGGAATCAAGGAAAGAACCCGTTTTAAAGTTCTCAGCTGGAAGTGCCCCGCCTGACATACAGTCGCGACCTGATTAGCCATTGAGAGGGAAGCCGATAGAACTACACCCAGATTTTTTACTTTACTTAAGGGAGATGGAAGAGCACCAAGAGAGGAAGGCCAGAAAGAAGAAATCCAAAGTATAGGATCTGGGGGAATACCCAACCACCAGGACTTCTGTCTTGTCTCCATTCAGTTTGAGCCAGTTGTGGTTCATCCATTCACCCACGCCGCCAGGCATCCCCGCAGACATGACGACATCTCAGACTGATCCAGATCTAATCGGATCAGGATCTGAGTGTCGTCAGCATACGAGTAACACCTGACGCCGTAGGAGCGGATGAAACTCACAAGTGCCCAAATGTAGATGTTAAATAAGATCGGAGACAAGGAGGAGCCCTGAGGGACCCCGCACATAAGGAGACTAGGGGCAGATAGAAACGGAGGCATGGAGAGGGTCTGGGTATTATCCGCCAGGAACGAGGTGAACCAAGTTAGTACCTGGCCCGATATCCCTATCTGGTATCCTCGCCCTTTTCCCCTGCCATAGGAATTTTAGGATGGCTCTTTTTACTTCTTTAAAGAATGTCTCCGGGAGTTTTAGGGGGAGCATTTGGAACAGGTATATAAATCTTGGTAGACAGACCATTTTAACTGCGTTGAGTCTCCCCATCCAGGAGATCGTGAGCTTTTGCCATTTCACCAGATCTTTATGAAAGCAGGCCAGCAGATGGGGGAAATCTGCCTCATATATATTCTCTAATTTCTTTGTCAAATTGATCCCTAAGTAGCGCAATGTGTTGTCCTCCATCACTGGGCCAAGCGATCGAGTGTGGTGGTATATTCAGGAGTGAGTTCATGTAGTGGAAACAGTATAGATTTGGATCTATTGTTTTTGAAGCCAGAGAGTGAACCATATTCTTCTGTCAAATTAATGGCTCTGGGTATTGATGTCATGGGGTTTTTAACATGAAGTATGATATCGTCAGCATAGAGGGCTACTTTATATTCCTTTACATCTACCCGTAGGCCCTCTACCCGATGGTCTGCTCTAAGTGTTTGGGCAAGAGGCTCAAGGGAGAGAGCAAACAAGATCGCTGAGAGAGGGCATTGAATAGTTCGACCATGAAGGGGAGGAGGGATGAGGCAAAGGTCTTATAGAATCCTGCTGTGTATCCATCATTCCCCAGCGCTTTCTCCAATGGGAGTCTCTTAATCGCTCTTTCCACCTCATCTGCCGTGATTGGTGAGTCCATGTCCTCCACTTTGTCTCGAGGGAGTTTCGGCATATCAGCTCTCTGCATTTTTTGGTCTATTTCTGTTCCCTCCCGCCCCATTTCCGATGTATACAGGCGTTCATAGAATTTTGCGAAAGCCTCAGGGATCCCACCCGTGTCCAGTGTCTGAGCATCACCCCCTCCTTCAATGGCATCAACCCACCACTCCGCTCGCTGTCCCTGCAGCCTGGCTGCAAACAATGTGTCTGCCTTATTGCCCTTTTCATAATGTTTCTGTTTAAGAAACTGGAGCTTGCGTATCACCAGACCTTCCTCTAAGCGTCGGAGCTCCTCCCTTTTCTGCACTGCTTCAGCCACTCTTTCCGCCCTTTCCTCATTGGAGTTCCAAGGCACTGCGTCTATCTGGGCAATCTCCTTCCTCAGTCTATTCTCTATTATGGTCCTCTCTCTCTTCTTCTCAGCCCCTCCTTTAACCAATATACCTCTCCTCATTGCCTTCCCCGCCTCCCACACCATTCTCTTGGATACTTTCCCAGTGTCATTCGTCTTAAAATATTCCTCGATCTCGTGTGCTATCTCGGTGTGGAAGATTTGGTCCTTCCACAGCGATTCATTACACCGCCACTTTGAAATCTTGTGTGGTAGAGACATTTACGACCTTGCTCATGTCCTTTGATAGATACAGGTAGTCTATCCTTGTAAATGTCGAGTGTGGAGCCGAGTAAAATGTGAACCCCATTTCATTGGGGTGAGAACTTCGCCAAGCGTCTTACAAACCATACATTTGCATAATTTCAACCACATCTGTACGGCCAAAATCCGATGGTGCGCCTGCTTCTGGGTTGCCAGCCCGTCTATCCAAAATAGGATCTGCCCACAAGTTAAAGTCCCCCCCTAGGATGACATGTCCCGTGACCTCCAGCATTATCTTCGGGACTGTGCGTTTTAGGAAGCGGGATTGACCCGTGTTAGGGGTGTAGCGAATGTGAGGGTAATATTGTGTATCCTGCCAATCAGTACTATGGCCCTCCCATCTACGTCAGCTCATACCTTGGTGATCTCAAAATGGAGTCCCTTCCACACGAGTAAGCATACTCCCGGCCTTTCGCAGGGGTCCAGAACCTCCAATATTCGGTACCCACCCTGGAGCTCAAAACTTTGTGTTCTTCCCCCTGTGCATACTTGGTCTCTTGAGGAAAAGACATCCAGGTGCGCTCTCTTAAATTCCCTACATACTAGGGATCTTTTATTGGGTGAATTCAATCCTTTCACATTGAGTGTGCCTGCCTTGAGCAATCCGGGTCTAGTAGCTGAAGATTGTACCGCCATAGCCACTTCTCCATCTATTCCATTTGTGTGATGGCCTTATACAGCCTTCTCCTACTGGGTTCTCTGCTTCCTTAAACATATTTAGGAATAACCTTGACTCTGCCCGGCCCTTTTACTGAACACCTCTCCCCTTCCTACCCCCCTCGGCGGCGTCTGACCCAGCTTGGTTATTTTCACCAAGCCAGTCCCGGACCAGCAGTGAGGATCTTGCAACCCACAGTTCCTTCTTCAAATATCATATCAAACAATGAGCCCCCCTGAACACCACCGCTCACACAACAAATCAAATCTTTACATTGTTTCAAAGTTGTCTTCCCCCGTACCTCTACATCCAACCCGGGGCGTCTGGGCCGGGCCTGGTATTAGCCCTTTTGTGTTTACCTTCAGGGTGTTCCCTACGGAGTCCAGCAACCTCTTTGGAGAACATCCCTTGGTGCATGCGGAGTTATCGGCGCCCTCTTGGATCTAGTACAACTCCTGAGGGCATCCCTGCCCATGACACCAATTATCCTTAGAATTTACGTATCCGTTATTCAGTGTTGTCTGATGTCCAGTTCCATCAGAGTTCCACACCTGGGGAGGCATTCATCCTCTTATATTTCCTGGATCCCGGGAATTTCTTTCGTCTCTGTCCTTTGATGCTCCTTTGACGGTCCTCTTCACGTCCCACCCTCTTCTGGGTTCTGTTTGTTGGCCTGGTTGCCCACCAGGTCTGCTGTGCAAGTTCTAATGTCCTTCTCAGTTTTCACTGCATTTCCTTCCCATTTAAACGTGAGGGAGAACGGGTACCCCAAGCGGTATCGGACTCCCCTTTCTTTCAGCCATTTGGTTAAGGGTATGCACATTCTCTGCATGGCAAGGGTGAGCGAGGATAGTGTCAGGAATGGCACTCTGTCAAGAGTGGCACAGGGTACCCAGGTAGGATTTGGGTGGCTGTGTTGAAGTAAGGTAGCAGATAAGCACACACAGCAGGAAGTTCAACAAGAAAGAAGAGTAGGAAACTGTAGCTGTGAGCCAAAAGGGGCAAATGATACAAAGGTACAAACAAACTGGATTCCCTCTTGGGGTGTATGCTGAAATGGGTGTTCCACGAACCTTAGGAAACTCCAGCCTTCTGCACAGACTGCTATAACAGAGGCCCACGCTGTATGCTCATGGCTGGGAACAGCAGCAGTGGGTGTTTGTAACACTGAAAACGCGACAAGGGAAGGGGCAGAGATTGCCTGCCGGAAACCAACAGGCAAGCTCTGTACAAAGGGATTACATAAGACACATGAGAAGACAAGAACAGAAATATCCAGCGAAAAGGAAGTCAATGAGCAATCTAGCAGAGGGAAATGAAGGAAAGGCAGTTAGACTGAGATAGATAACCTAAGGTGGAGTACAGAGGACTCAAGGAAGAGAACAAGGGAGCAGCAGTCAGGAAAACAGAAGGGCTGAAAAGTAGGAAGCAGGTCTGCAGTCAAGAGTGGCACTAGGTGCAGGCAAACTGTAGTGGACTGCGGAGGACTGTAGTAGGCTGCAAGGCAGGGAGTCCAGAAGAACAGGACAGAGAGAGTTTAGTATTAGGCTACAGAAAGAGAGCCCAAAAGAATAGGGCCGTGAGGTAGGGAGCCCAGAGGAGCAGGGCTGTAGGCAGCTAAGTGTAAAACAGGCTGTAAGGCAGAGGAGTGTAGCAAGCCGCAAGGCAGGGAGCCCAGAGGAAAAGGGCTGTAGGCAGCGGAGGGAGCAGGCTGCAAGGAAGGAGCCCAGAGGACAAGGGCTGTAGGCAGCGAAGAGGTGCAGGCTGCAAGGTAGGGAGCCCAGAGGACAACGGCTTGGAGACAGCAGAGGGTTGCAAGCTGCAAGGTAGGGAGCCCAGAGGACAAGGACTGTAGGAAGCCGGAGTGAGGCAGGCTGCAGGGCAGGGAGCCCAGAGGACAAGGACTGTAGGCAGCCGGAGTGAGGCAGGCTGCAGGGCAGGGAGCCCAGAGGACAAGGACTGTAGGCAGCCGGAGTGAGGCAGGCTGCAGGGCAGGGAGCCCAGAGGACAAGGACTGTAGGCAGCCGGAGTGAGGCAGGCTGCAAGGCAAGGAGAACAGAAGAGCAGGGCAGCAAGAAGTGAACCCAGAGGAGCAGGGCCGCTGACTGTAGAGGGCTGCAGAGGACTGTAGTAGGCTGCAAGGCAGGAAGCCCAGAGAACAAGGGCTGTAGGTAGAAGGCAGTGGAGCGTGATCGGCTGCAAGGCAGGGAGCCCGGAAAGGGCACTGGATCAAAACAGGATAATGCAGCAACAGGAACAGCATACAAAGTAGAGGGTCAAGGCAAACAGGAGCGGGGAGATCTCAAGATGCAAGACACTGTGCTCCTGCAGGCAGCTGCTTATATACAGCCCTGCCCTGTTCTGAGGCAGGCTAATTGACAGCACCTGGAGCAGCACACCTGAAGACAATCTGCCTCCTCCCTCTCTGGTCCTGAGCAGGTGGAAGCAGCACTGGCCTCTAGGGCTTCTGGGGATTGTGGTCCCAATAACGATGAATGAGAATAGCCAGGATTTGAGGACTGTAGCCAGGTGCATTATGGTAAATGTAGTTAATTGAATAAAATAAGAAAGAACCAAAGTTGAGCAAATGGAACTAAAAGACCAAGGCGTGAATAGGAGTTGTTCAAATAGTATTAGAAGGATAAATGAGTACCAAGTAGTCCATGATGTTTGCCAATGCGTGCGCCAGCGGCGCAGGCTTGACAGATAGGTCTTGAAAAATGGTCACTCTTGCTGTGTCGAGAAGGAGTTGAGGGGTGCTCTTGGCCTTATCAAGAATTCTTGCTCTATCGGCGTAATTATGAAACCGCACTAAGACCGTCTTCAGTCCCGTTAGTGCTCCACCCACTCTGTGTATACGGTCAATCTTTGGTTCATCCACTGAGTCGTCATCAAATAGAATTTTCAGGATCGCGTGGAAAGTCTTTTTCAAGTCCTGTTCGGTATGCCGAAGATCCGGAGGTTGTTTCGCCTTTCACGATTTTACAAATCGTCCATCTACAGGCGAAATTCCTCTTCTCTAGTTTCTATGTCTGCAAGCCTCTGGTCCGTTTGGGACTCAAGAGTGTCGAGGGAAGTTTGATTGTACTCTACTCTATCGAGCCTTTCCTCATGTTTGTCAATGCTATGTGTTATCCTGTCAATCTTTCCCCCAATATCTGCCTTCATGCTTTTCATCTCGCTGAGAATCGCTGCCACGTCAGCTTTGGTTGCAGCTGCTTCCGCTTCTGACACCGCCATTGTCTATTCCAAGCAGGAGACTGTTTCAGGGTGATGCGGGGTGTAGCAGTATCGAGTCAGCTTTTGGCGTGTGTCCATGTGTTGGTCGTATTGAGTTCGATGGTTCATAGGTTGTCGGATCCCTCTATTATGTTTTCACATTAGTCTGGGCACTCCAACTCACTCCCAGCTCATACAGTTTGTTGCCGGTCTTAATCTCAACGTAAACCTTCCTCCGGCGGTGGGCTCTGATCTCGTCACTCTTCTGGTGCTGGGTTTTGAGGAGGGCACACACCTCACTTTGTGAGGGCCCAACCCTTCAAAACACTGGAATTAATGTTGGACTGGGTCACTCAATGGTGGTCTGATTGAAGGGGGATTTATTGTGGACATGAGGAGACGGTGGAACAGGTCGCTGGGGGTTTCAAATCAGTTCCTCACGGTGAATAGGTGGGCCCCTTTCGATTGTGGCCCCCCAAGGGCCAGCTTGAAGCACTGGGAGCTGTTTACCGAAGGTCAAAAATGTCGATGATCTCAGAGGAGGGCACACGCCCCGGTTACGGGGGACCAACCCGACGGGTAGTTCTCAGAGTGATCTCTGATCAGCACTCAGCGTGGAACCCAATGGATGTGCGTCATTCGGAAGATTCCGTGGAGTGTGCAGGTGGTGCTTATTTTCCTGACTCTTGATGGGCCTTGTTCCCCGTCACATAAAGGGCTCAATTTCTTTGGGTGGTGCACGCCGTGGACCTTTTTTCATGCAACACAAGTCCCTGAACCCATATGCTTCGGGTGTCAATACGTTCTTTAGAATGTTAAAATGGGATTGTTGTATGCTTCTATCAGCTTTATCTCTTCAATGGACTGGGGAACTCACCTTGGTGGTTGAATCGCCTTACGATGTGGAGAGTGCTGCAAGGCTTCCGAATGATTCCAGGAATGTCTCAGTATATGTGCCCTTTATTCGTTGGCGTTATGAGTTCATTGGGGTCCTCAGGCTCCCGCACAAGTCATTTGATGTCTTTTTACTGTTGCACGCTGGGAGTGCGTAACTCTGAATGCCAGAGCACCCCGTACACTTGTGGTCCGTTATGGGAGTGAGGCCGGAAGAACTTTGGACCCCCACTGGGCCAAGAAGATCTGCAGGTAGCTGCACCTACTGGCATGATTTGGAAGGCAGAGGGAGGTCAGGGGGCATCGCCGGGTGATTTCCCCCACCATATGGAGTGTTTGTAGTAATGCAGTTCTAGCTTCGAAGGTGTTCGGCGGGGTGTGGATTACGTGGGCGGGCCACCACCGGGAGTGATCTCAGGGTATCTCTCGGTGTTGCGCGTAATGAAGAGTGCCTCAGCCTCAGATTGTATTGTTTTCCATACGTCTTAGTGGCGTACTCTGTGCGGCCGCGATGAGGAAGAATCCGGCCAGCTAGTCCCCAGCTTAATCGGCGGGCTGAGGGGGCTCAGTGCACCAGATCCACGCACGTCCGCTGGGCTGATTCGGTGCACTCCACTCCTGCGGCGGGTCGCCTCCGACCAACGCGCTCCCGGGATGAGTCAAACAGAGGGGAGGGGTCGGTGCGGGAGCCCGTCAGGGCCTACGAGGCCTACCTTCTTTCTGACGATGCTCTGCTGGGGTACCACCTTCGGGCTTTGATGCTGCCCCTTCCGCGTCCTGCCATGGAAGATCGCGGGCATCACATTGCGAAGTGTTGAAGTCCGATTCCACTTTGGGACCAATGCCTCCGCTCTCGGCCGCCTCTGATGGCCTCAATGTCTCCCGGAGCCGTCCAAGTTTCACGCTGGGCCCTCCTCCACAGCTGCGTATGACACCATGCTTCCGATTTCATCTGTCTCCATCGCAGCAGCCCGCCACCAGCAATCTCAGTTTCTACTGCGTGTATCTCGGCTTATTACTCACCATTTTCCACTGGGTTTCTTTCAGCAGGGGGGATATATTCACACAACAATCGCGCACCATTTTTCAGAGGGGGGGTCCACAAGTGGTGGCTCAAGACACTTTTGGGACCTATGGGGGCAGAGCTTATAGGGAGGTTGCGATCATTTGTGCGCCCCCTAGTGCTGCTCCAAAACATGACCCTTTAACCCATTTCTGAAGACAGGTGAATGAACCATGCAGATTAGATTTCACATTAATTACCCGACTATGTACAGCATTGGATTGTATCAGAAGGTTGAGATTTTGTCACAACCCTCGCCCAAAACCCCCTCTGGCAAACCCATTGGCCAGGTGAAGTCAGGACTCGGGCCTCTAGAGCCTGGCATCCTCTTCAAAAGCCCTCATGTGGCCAGTCCTGGCGCCTATGGCACCATGCTCATATACCATGAAAAACAATGTGCTTGGGAACTACTTTATTGTATTGTCAGCCAACATGGAGGCATCCACATAGCTTGGTTCATAAGAACCAAGCTATGCGGTCTAGTGTTTTGGGTGTGGTAGCCTAGGGACTACTTTACATGGACTATTTTGTGGGGGCTATTTAAACCACACCGGAGCAAGACTACACGCTTTGCGTTACTTTGCAGCTTGCAACGTGACGCTCACTGTGTCCAGCTATTCCCTCGAACCTCCCGAGAAGCAGAACCTGCAAGGAGACAAAAGGAACATCATTAGCAGCAGCATCTTACCTGCAGTCTTCATCTTTAAACACTCGCAGCTACTGAGAACAGCTTACTCGAATCTGCACGCCTCCCGGACGGAATGACCTGAAAGAGGAAGATAGAGGCAACATTAAAGAAAGCATTAGAGACATTTACAAATTATGAACTGCTCAAAAGGCTTACCTGGCTGGTCGCCTCTCGGCTGGCACCACTCCGGACATTCCACTCGCGCTGAAGAACACTGCGACCTACAAGGAAGGAAAACAAGTTAGCAAAGGCAAAACTTTGCAGCTTTGCGCATAGCGCTTACTTACCGCATCATAGCGCTCTTAATGCGCCATCATTTACCAGCGGGGCTCAACTAAGCCAGTTCGCTGTGCTGAAGCTCTGCATACCTAAGGGAGAAAAAGAGACATTTTAAACAAAGAAAGGCATGCAGGATAGCAACAAAACTAAAGAACAGCAATAAGACCTCCCTGAACAATATTAAACGGCCCAGCGTCAGTGAAGTAACTGGACTGCACTCACCCATGAAAGACAACGCGCCCCTGCAAAGAAGGCAGGACGGAGAGCACGCCTAATTCTACCACAAGGTGAGGAGAGGGCACCAGAGGGACTGAAATCATACGGGGGTGGAGGCAGGATACTTACCCCAGTCGGTCAGTCTTGAACACAGTCCTCCTGTATTTTCAGGCAGAACCTTCCCCGCAGACCACATCAGGGCAAAGCTGAGAAGCATACCAGTGAGTAACCCGGCTGGGTGGCGTCCCTGTGGATACCAGGTGAGCGTAACAGATTTACATGCATTTTAAATAATTGTTTCTGAGCATATCTTATTTTGACCTAATTCCATCTATGCTAAACGAAGGTGAAAACTGTGTTTCGATGTTTACTTTGTTGATAGAATATTTACTAACTGATATTGCATTTGCCTTACAATCCTGTAACACCACGAGTTGACATATATTTGGACTTAGTTTGTGGAATAGAATACCCTATAAGGCATACAACCATGTACCTTATTGTTAAGTTATCAGAATCTATGGGCATTCATTGTTATGATGTAGAGCTCATGCATGTAATATACTTATTACGGCTTATGTAAGGGGTAGGCTTGCTCAATGACCTCGAGTTAGCCTTCCAACCTATTGGGATTCAAACATCAGGGTTACCTTTTGGAACATTGAACGATATTACCCTTTAATCATTACTGACATGATCCCATACTAATATACACTTATTGTGTCCTATATTAGCTCCTATTGAGACATCCACTATTAAGGTACCCCTTGTAGTTGGGCTTACTTCCCTTTAGAGTCATTCTACTTTATAGCCATTCCACCACATGTCATCACCATGACCCACGTGAAACAATAGGCTTACTTAGCGGTGACGCTATTGTCAAAACACTCTGTGGATTGTACCCATAAATGTCTATGACGTGGGGACAGTAGGCGTGACATGATGACATCATCGTGTCACGTTACATGTGACGCCATCGCGTCACAACCAGCGTTTCACATATTACGGCGGCCATTTCGCGGCAAATCTTTGCCGCCTATTAACCTCAGGTAATGACACTTCACAATAATTCGATATTATACCATACATTGGGTTTAAGTGAACTAATAGGGTATTCTTCTTGCATATAGATGCCCTTCCCTACCTTAAGAGGATTGCACCCTGAATCTCATGGTAGCATATTGGGGAAAATTTCGCAAAAGAGGCAAGATGTACTTGCATTTTTATATGAAAGCAGAACAAGGGAGCAGAGAAAGACTGGAATCCCAAGCGCTCATACAGTCAGGTAATGTACCAAATTAGGTGTATATATTGGTTCAGGGACAGGTGGCAGCAGGTGAATGTAACAATTTGCAGGGTTTACTGCGCAGACCACCACCATTAAGTAACCAATAAAAACAATGATATATTCACACTGCGCATATGTACAAATTCTTGTTTAATGCTTGGTGGCAAAGGTTGAGTTCAACTCTGAGTCAGCCTGACACGTGTTTCGAGCAACAGCTCTTCTTCTGAGGCTGTGGCATTATATATCATGTTACATCAGAAGTTAAAATAAAATTTTATACACAGAAAACACCAGGTCAGAACAAACCGTGTGGCACAAAGGTTGCATGCCAATGAATTAACATATTCTAATGATTGATGCCAAGATTGGTAAACAAACACATTATAATATAGTTATGATTTTACATTACAACACCATCCAAAGAGCAAAAGAAATTCACATGGTTACGCATAAATCAAAAGGCACATGAAAAAAAAATGAAAAAACAAGGAGTAGAGATACTAAGAAACACAAACAAGAAAAAGGAAATATAAAAGTAATTATCTAGTTGTTACATAGTATTAATAATAATTATCATGAGATGTGTCACATTAAATCAAACAATTACATAAGACTAGTATATCTTACATACTCTTGTAAACAACCTCGAATCTAAAACAAACAAAATATCAAACAATTACATAAGACTAGTATATCTTACATACTCTTGTAAACAACCTCGAATCTAAAACAAACAAAATATAAAACTGACGAGGGTCCCATACATAAATGCAAACTACTGATCCATAAGGATATTTATTCCCCATGTGTCACTTTGAGCCAAGGGGGTCAGAGGCCTATCGATTTAAGCTGCCCTGCAGTGTTTGGCCAAATAGAAAGTCACTCACCTATTAATATTCAAGGTGGGTGTAAAGTTGCCCTTCTCGTGTCTGAAAGATATATGTATACGTGCTATTTAGCCTTCAACATATTCAAAATGTCTGTCTAAATCACAAATAAAGAAACACATGTAATTCTCTAATATCTCTGACCTTGCCAGTATGTTAGGGCAAAAACATTATTTAAACACCATGAAACATAGAAGTTAATGTTTTACCTATTTATCTTTGCAATTGCGGTAAACCAGATGCCTGTGTCACAAGTCTCTCCCCTTCTCACCTGTTTCTCTTTGCTTGCGACTTTCTTGGATGCTTTCTTTCGCACGGTCCGGAATTTGTAAAGGCCCGTGTGCAGGTCTTCGGATTCCAGCATGAGGATGCAATCCTACGCCAAGCAGCATTCAGATTTCCAGGACCGGGAACCAGGAAGCAATTGTATCCGAAATCGGGGACACGGAGCGCCGTGACCCGAGCACAGAAGATGATCCAGGAAAAAAAGGCATGGTAGGGTAAGTTCAAGGAAGGTGATTAGAAAAGGAAAAGGATTCAAGGATTCGGGAAACAGGACTCAGAAGAAAACCCTGAGCGAACTCCGGCAACAAACATCTGAGTATGCTGAGCGGTAGCGTTGAGACGCGCAGAGCCGCGGGGGCGTGACTGTTTTGTAGGAAGTTGAACGTAGCGCGTAAAGGCTGGTAAGCTGCGTTCCACACCAGAAGGCCATGTTGGAAGGATCACGGAATTCAGTCCTCTACGAGTCAGGGACCACGATGACCAGAATGGATGCAATCGGCGGTTCATGACAGTATGCCTCCTCTGAAGCCCGGCACCTCTGGGTTTGCCTGGGTGGATGAGATGAAGTCTTCGTATTAGCCGAGGGGCATTCATATTTGAGACAGGATTCCAAGTGCGCTCACTAGGAGGATACCCTTTCCACTCGACCAAATACTGCAGTTGCCCACAACGGTACCTAGAGTCACAAATTCTAGAGACATCATATTCGAGTTGGTTATCGACAATCACTGGGGTAGATCTTGGAGCAGTTCGAGAAGGCTGTATATATGGTTTTAACAAAGAAGTGTGGAAGACTGGATGAATCTTTTTCCATGATTCTGGTTGGTGGAGTCGAAAGGCCACTGGATTGACAATTTCCTTTATAGAAAAAGGTCCAAAATACCTGGGAGCCAATTTATTTGGTTGCAGGTGACGACAAAGGAGTTTTGAGGATAACCAGACCTTATCGCCTTAGTGAATTGGAAGGACTAGGCCTTCTTTTGGACTCTGCATATTGTGTAATGTTTCTTCGGGCCTTTTCAAGGTGTTCCTTAGCCTCTTTGTGTACAGTGATCAGTGTTTCAATCCAGGAATCAACTGTAGGAACTGGGGTAGGATGTGGGAGAACAGAGGGTAGGACTGAAGGATGAAATCCTTGGCTACAAAAGAAGGGACTGGTCTTGATAGCAGAATGATCCGAATTGTTGTAAGCGAATTCGGCCACAGAGATCAAGAGTGACCAATCATCCTGAACCTTGGTGGTGAAGCAGCGAAGATACTGTTCCAGGGTTTGGTTTACTCGTTCAGTAGCTCCATTGTTCTGTGGATGATAGCCCGAAGACAAGGCACGTTGAATCCCCAATATCCGACATAACTGTTTCCAAAACTGTGATATGTACTGGGGTCCTCTGTCAGAAATGATTTTGGAAGGTAGTCCATGAAGCCGGAATATGTGTTCTAAAAATACCCCAGCAAGTTCAGATGAGGATGGTAGTTTGTATAGAGGTGTAAAATGAGCCATATGTGTGAACAAATCAATGGTAATCATTATAGTTGTGTAGCCTCTGGAAGAAGGTAGTTCCACGATAAAATCCGTAGCAATGATTTCCCAGGGTCTCGTTGGTAGTGCTGGTTGGTGTAGGAGACCTGCTGGTTTTTTATTATGATGTTTGTTTTGATTACAGACTGCACAAGTCTGGACATAGGTCTTTATGTCATCCTTCATCCTTGGCCACCAGAATTGTCTTTGTACGAGACGGAAAGGTATTGGTGATGCCACTGTGTCCTGAATGGAAGTATCATGGCATAAGTTTGTGATTCTTTGTCGCAGCCCAGGAGTGGGAATAAGCAGCCGAGTATCCTTGAATAGGTATCCGTCCTTTGTTTTGAGATTCCACCGATTGTTTCTCTTGAACTCCTTCCAGGGTTCAGAGGACTGAGTTTGGGCGTGAATATCCTCCAGGAGAGTAACTGCTTGAGCAACGAATATTGTGTTGGGAAACATTTTAGGAAAGGTTCGGTCCTCAAGGGGTTCATAATCAGGACGCCTGGATAAGGTATCGGCTATGATGTCATGTGTTCCAGGAAAGTGATGGATTTGACATTAGTATTGGGCAAAAAAGAAGGCCCAACGGGCTTCACGGCTGTTTCTGCACTCCAGGGATTGTAGGACTTGAAGATTCTGATGGTCCGTATGGACTTGTACCGGGTGTTTGGCGGGAGCTGACGCCAATCAGTAAAGGCTTGACGAATGGCTAACAATTCCTTCTCCAGGACGGAATAGTGGTTTTCACTGGGAGTCAAGGTGCGGGATAGATATGCAATGGGGTGTTCTAACTTGTCGTCAAGTTCCTGTTTCAGGACTGCTCCGATGGCGTAATTGGATGAATCAGTCTCAACAAGGAAGGGACAGTTAGTGTCGGGTTGAGCTAGGATGGGCGCTTTTGTAAACTCCGATTTCAGTCGTTGAAACGCTGAGTCTTGAGCTGAAGTCCAGTGTAAGGGGTTTCTTTCTTTAATAGTGTGACAATGGGGTGCACAATCTCAGAGAATGCGGGTATGAATTTCCTGTAGAAGTTAGCCAGCCCCAGGAAGGATTGAATTTGTTTTACAGTGGTTGGAACAGGCCATGATAAAATGGAGTCAAGCTTGGAAGAATCCATTCCAATCCCCTTCAGGCTAAGGACGAACCCGAGATAATGAACAGTTGGTACATGGAAAAGACATTTCTCAGGTTTGGCAAGGAGCTTATGTTCTCGTAAGCGTTGTAAAACTGCCTTGACGTGCTCTTCATGTTTTCGATGGTCCTTGGGAGTAAATCAGTATGTCGTCTAAATATACAATGACGAAGAGGAACAACATGTCAGAAAAGACTCTATCCATAAAGCGTTGGAAAATTGCAGGGGCATTTGCAAGTCCGAAGGGCATGACCAAGTATTCGAAATGGCCAAAGGGTGTTCTAAAGGCTGTCTTCCATTCATCATCTTCTTTTATACGAATAAAATGGAAGGCACCCCTGAGATCTAGTTTTGTGAAGATGACTGCACCTCTCACTGCTTTCAGGATGTCCGAGATGAGAGGTAATGGATAACGGTCCTTGAGAGTGCATTGATTAAGGCCACAGTAATCCAAACATGGCCTAAGTTCCTTGGAATCCTTCTTCGGAACGAAGAAGAGGGAAGCTCCCGCTGGGGACTTGGGTGGTCGAATAGTTCCAATTTCCAAATTGGTGTCTAGGTATTCCCAGAGGGCCCTTTTTTCAGGTTCGGATAGAATAAACATTCTTCCAAAGGGTATGACTGCTGATGGCTCAGTGTCAATGGCACAATCCTCAGGTCTGTGGGGTGGTAGAGTTTGAACAATAGCAGTTGAAAACACATCTGAGTATGCCTGGCAGGCCTGGGGAATCCGGATGACGTTAGAGACCGTAACTGGTAATTGTTGGGTTTCCTGGGAGTCTTCGGAGGAATTTGGTAAGGTGGTAAGTGACAAACAATGAGACATACAGTGTTCTGAACCAAGAAACAATGAGCCTGCTGCCCAATTGATATAGGGGTTGTGCTTCTGTAACCAGGGCATGCCTAGAACCATAGGGTAATGGGCAGATCTTATGATATCAAATTTAATCCTTTCTTGGTCGTGGTTTATTGAAAGAAGAATCTCTTTGGTTTGAAGGGTTATAGGTCCTGAAGATAAGGGTCTACCATCAATGGCTTCCACTGGTTGCATAGTCTCTCGTGTTTCATGGGGGAATATTATAACTAGTGACCCAATCATGATCTATGAATATGCCCATGGCTCCGCAGTCCACTAATGCCAGGATGGGGTAGGATTCTTTCTTAGAAGGCGATAGGAATGCCTGTAGAACCACAAGATTGTTTTGTCCAGGAGAGTTCAAGGATGGAATTGATGAGGAGCAGACCGCTTTCTCCCGAAACTGTGCCCCACTTAGGATCGGGAGCTGGCGTTTCCCGAACGCTGAGGTGGAGCGATAGGGCACTCTCTCACAAGGTGTTTATCGGAGGAACAGTACATGCACAGTCCATTATGAATCCGACGCATCCTTTCTTGTGAGGTAATGGGTCCACGAAAGGCCCCTAGTTGCATGGGCTCAGAGTCTGAGGTTGGAGATGTAACGGGTTCTGGTTTGTATGGGTAGTCTGTGGCAGCCTTTTGGGGTGTTGACTTAGACTTTCTTTTCTCTGCCTTTCTTTCCTGGATCCGAAAATCGATTTGTAGGGAGAGATCCATGAGGGCTTGGAAGGAGCTTGGGCGAGCTACCCTAGCTAACTCATCCTTTATTTCTTCATTTAGGCCCCTTCAAAAGAGGGTGAAACTGGCTTCTTGGAACCAATCAGCCTCTTTTACTAGTTGTTTAAAGTGGGTCACATAATTAAGCATATCCTGAGACCCTTGTTGAAATTCAAGTAGTCTTTCTTGAGCGCTTTAAACTAGCTCTGGGCGATCAAACATGGCTTTTAAGGCTTCCACGAACCTGTCATAATAATCCAGGAGGGCGTCGCCCTAATTTACAAGGGAAGTTGCCCAGGTCAGGGGGTTACCAGTGAGATGTGAGATCATGAATCCCACCTTTGCTCTAGCGGTGGAAAAATAGTATGGCTTGAAGGTAAAATGCACCAAACACGAATCAAGGAAGGCACGGAGGGTCTTTGAAGAGCCATCGTATTTGTCTACTACTCCACCCAACAAGACACTTTCTTTAGCTGCAGACTCACGAGACAAGACTAGCTGCTTTAATGCAGCGTTCTCTGCCTTAAAGTTCTGGACTTCAGTGGTCAATTCCTGCATACCTCGCATGAGGTCTTGAACTGCGGCTTCCATCTCTGTATTTGTATCGGTTTTATGGCGTCTCAATCTGTCACAAGTCTCTCCCCTTCTCATCTGTTTCTCCTTGCTTGCGACTTTCTTGGATGCTTTCTTTCGCACGGTCTGGAATTTGTAAGGGCCCGTGTGCAGGTCTTTGGATTCCAGCGTGAGGATGCAATCCTACGCCAAGCAGCATTCAGATTTCCAGGACCGGGAACCAGGAAGCAATTGTATCCGAACTTGGGGACACGGAACACTGTGACCCGAGCACAGAAGGAGATCCAGGAAAAAGACACAGTAGGGTAAGTTCAAGGAAGGGGATTAGAAAAGGAAAAGGATTCAAGGATTCGGGAAACATGACCCGGAAGAAAACCCTGAGCGAACTCCGGCAACACACGTCTGAGTACGCTGAGCGGTTACGTTGAGACGTGCATAGCCGCGGGGGCGTGACTGTTTTGTAAGAAGTTGAACTGTTCCCTCTACTCAATTGCTAAACCAATCCTCCAACTGAGCGCTGCTTCTGGTCAAATAATGCTGTTGTCATAACAATATGTAGTTCTGAACCGTAATCCTTAGTTTTTACATAATATTGATGACATCTATTGGATTATTAATTCACACGGTGTATCTAATCATCCATGCACCAATTAGCAAGCCGATACATGCATTAACTCAAATGACAAACTTGATCCTACCATTTAATCTACTCTGTAAATAAGCCAGTCATACATCTGAACTCTGTTCCTGACCCAATAACGCCCTTGTCATGGTGAAATGTTCCTTTGTCCATATTATCTAAGCACCTCACACCTAGTAAATATTGCACGGTCTGACAATACATATTGACAATTCATGAGCAACCAATGATAGCGTTTCTTAGTGTTTTATGTCCAATTCTTCACTACAGACGTGAGGTACATGTCCGCCTCGGCCTAAAATGTGTTACTCATATATATCATGTTACCTGGCCATATCCTCTCAAACAAAAACCTTCTAGAGCGTTGGTGTGACAAATTCCACTCAACATAACTTATACAATCTACATAATAAATACCACTGGTTAAATTGGAATAAGATTAATTTGTAATACATTCATAACCTCATTCTTGACACAAGAGACACTGTAAAATAGTGCATAATGTTGTATCCCATAAAGCGCCAATATTCCATATATTTCATGGGATCTGAATACTCTTACATTACATCATTTGACGGTAAGGGACAAATATATTTAACTCATTTAGTCTTATTGAAAGATTATTCCCTTTTCTTATTTGACTTGAAATGAAATTCCACATTTGATTGTTATTCTTACACCTCTGTGAATGCCAATCATAAGAAGACAGACAATTCATGGTCAGTGTTTACACCAGTAGACACTGTTCCGTATTGGCAAATCAAACGTGCTTCCAATTGTCTTAGTTTAAGTTCTAAGTTTCCCAATCTTTGTGGTAATGTTAACTTTGCCAATCCTACAAAGGGTATCTCGTTTGTATTATCCATTTAATGGATATTTTGCCAGTTTGTGGCTAACAAATATTTTGCTTCTTGGTTAGAAATTGTAGACAAATGTTCTCGAATCCTTATCTTCAGGGGCCTAATAGTACTCCCTATGTAGGGAATACCACAAACGCAGATAATACACCACATATTTTGAATTACAATCAATAAATGAGTCAACATAAAAGTTACTGATCGTTCCAAAATTCACAATTCTAGTTTCCAAAGTTGGATTGTACATGAAAGAAGGACACAATATATTCTTAAGTGTGCATGCTTTACTATATATAATACTGGGAGGTGGATCCAGCCGCTTAAGTAAATCTTTGTCTAATTGTAGTAGATGACAGTGTCTCTTGACCACAGTATAGATTTTATGACTATCCGCACTGTATCTAGTGATAAGTCTCAATTTATTTAATTGATTGGTGGAGACACAAACCTTTCGAGTTAACAAATCGACTCTATCCATACTCCTCACTTCTTTCTGACCCTTGTCCAATAATCCTTGCTGGTAGCCTCTAGCAAGAAATCTTTTACTGATAAATTCACATTCTGACACAAAGTCATCTGTACTGGTGCAGTTTCTTCTTGCACGGATATATTCCCCTTTTGGTATATTTGAAATAACTGACTTTTTGTGACAACTACCAGTACCGCATTGAATTATGATGTACGTGTGGTAGAAATACAGAGTTCAAAAACGCAAATTCTTGCTCAAAATGATGCATAAATAAATTTGCCAAAGCTGGCGCAAAACTGGCTCCCATTGCTATCCCAATCAATTGTTTATAATAAACATTATTGAAAAGGAAGACGTTATTACGCAAGGTAAATAGCAATAATTCTTTAAGCATCTCTATATGTACATAGAAGGAAGCAGAATGTTTCCGAAATATATAATTAACACTTTCAATTGCTCTATGGTGATCAATAGAAGTGTAGAGGGCTTTCACATCCAGTGTAACCAATAAGAGGTTGGGATGAACTGGTAACTTTTGGAAAATATGCAGTACATGCATCGTGCCTCTAACATAGTTGACACTACGGGTAACAAACATTTATTAATATACAATGATAATGGTTCTAATATGCCTCCTTTCCCATTAACTATTGGTCTCCCTTCTGGAATGCATTCAAATCCCTTATGGATTTTAGGGAGGAAGTAAATAGTGGGCATAGTTGGTCCATCTACCAATAGAAATTGCCTTTCAACGTCTGTTAGAATCCCTTTCATATGCCATTGTTGTGTGAGTATCGACACTGCTGCCTTAGGGTCATTTAATGGATTAGCAGGCAAAGCTTGATAACATCCTGCTGAGTTCAAATGATTGAGTCCCATTTGTATCTAATCTTGTTTATTCATAACGATCACGTTGCCTCCCTTATTTGCTTCCTTAATTATTAGCTCGGTGTTGGATGCTCGTTTTTCTGATTGCTGTTGTTTCAAGAGCATTCAAATTCAAACATTTTTGCAATTTTGCCTTGTCGGACAAACCATGAACATCCTTGATAACTGCTTGATGGAATGTATCAATGTTGGCACTAGGAAATACAGGAGTAAATCTGTATTTTTTTGTAAGTTCTTTAATATTTAAATTATGTTGTTCAATATTCAAATCTAGAAGCATATCCAGCACACTGGTTTCATGGTCCTGACTTCTATCTTCTAGAGAAACCAATACATGAGTGGTTAGCATTGTTTGTAAAGACATTTCTGCCAGTGGTGGTGCAGTAGGTTTGGCTCTAAAGGTCCCTACCTGTGTGGAGAAATTGTTTTAAAGTTTTAGTTTATGAATACATTTAAATAGGTCTATTTGTATCCCTACAACATTTTTAAACCGTTAGGGGGAAAATGACAAACCCTTGTTGAGAATGGCGTGTTCTTCTGGAGAGAGTCGATATGTACTTAAATTACAGACCAGATCTACCTGCTCTGTGTCTGAAGTTGTTGCTGTTGTGACGCTCTCGTCACTCTGCAAGGTAACAGTGGGGCGTTTCCGCTGGCGATGCTGGCCGCCCCTGCTGCCATTTGATTTGTGCCTGGTGTTGATATATTTGAAATGACAGGTATCTGAAACCTGAATTGTTTCATAGATGCCCGTCAAACCGTCTGATCTGTTCTAAAAAGGTGAAGGTACTACTTCATCCGGAATATTAGACGTAGTTGCCACACTAGGTTCAGTATTTGTAGGATATGTTGTCTGTCTATCTGAATCACTTTCTATGTCTGAACTCGTTGGGGAAGATACCACACTGCTACTCCATGCTCTTGATACCTCATCATATTTTGGTTGTTAATTATATATTTCAGAAAGATTCTGCATCCTTCTACGTACATATAGAGATGCTTAAAGAATGATTGCTATTTACCTTGCAAAATAACGTATTCCTTTTCAATAATGTTTATTATAAACAATTTATTGGGATGGCAATGGGAGCCAGTTTTGCGCCAGCTGTGGTGAATTTATTTATGCATCATTTTGAGCATGAATTTGCGTGTTTATACTTGGAGTTTCTACCACACGTACATTTGTGGAAACAATTTATAGATGATGTTATCATAGTGTGGTCGGGTACAGTAGAGTGTTTGATGAATTTTTTTAATTTCTTAAATTCAAATGATTGGGGAGTACAATTCACGCATACAATTAGTGACACCTGTATTGACTTTTTAGATTTAAACATCTCTTTAACATCTACATTCTTTGAGACTAAGACATTCAGAAAGAGAACATCATTCAATGCGGCACTCCGTAATGGCAGTTGTCACAAAAAGTCAGATATTTCAAGTATACCAAAAGGGGAATATATCCGTGCTCTTGATACCTCATCATATTTTGGTTGTTAATTATATATTTCAGAAAGATTCTGCATCCTTCTATGTACATATAGAGATGCTTAAAGAATGATTGCTATTTACCTTGTAAAATAACGTATTCCTTTTCAATAATGTTTATTATAAACAATTTATTGGGATGGCAATGGGAGCCAGTTTTGCGCCAGCTTTGGTGAATTTATTTATGCATCATTTTGAGCATGAATTTGCGTGTTTATACTTGGAGTTTCTACCACACGTACATTTGTGGAAACAATTTATAGATGATGTTATCATAGTGTGGTCGGGTACAGTAGAGTGTTTGATGAATTTTTTTAATTTCTTAAATTCAAATGATTGGGGAGTACAATTCACGCATACAATTAGTGACACCTGTATTGACTTTTTAGATTTAAACATCTCTTTAACATCTACATTCTTTGAGACTAAGACATTCAGAAAGAGAACATCATTCAATGCGGCACTCCGTAATGGCAGTTGTCACAAAAAGTCAGATATTTCAAGTATACCAAAAGGGGAATATATCCGTGCAAGAAGAAACTGTAACAGTACAGATGACTGTGTCAAAATGTGAACTTATCAGTAAAAGATTTCTTGCTAGAGGCAACCAGCAAGGAGTATTGGACAAGGCTCAGGAAGAAGTGAGCAGTATGGATAGAGTCGATTTGTTAACTCCAAAGGTTTGTGTCGCCACTAATCAATTCAATAAATTGACACTTATCACTAGATACATTGCGGATAGTCATAAAATCTATACTGTGGTTAAGAGATACTGGCATCTGCTACAATTAGACAAAGATTTACTTAAGTGGCTGGATCCACCTCCCAGTATTATATATAGTAAAGCACGCACACTTAAGAATATATTGGGCCTCATTACAAGGCAGGCGGTAGCCATGCCGGAAAAACCGGCAGGCTGCCGCCGGACCGTAGTGATTTACCGGCTCCGGAGTTGCTGAAATTACCGGAGCATTACACCCCTGGTGTTCCAGTAATTCCGGAGCCGGCATTCGGTAAATTCCCATTCCCATCGAGTCCCATAGGACTCGATGGGAATGGGGACCATGGAAACACTGGCACCCTAATTAACAGTGCCAGTGTTTCCATTTCCGTCTGCAGGCAGGTGGCGTTACTCCCACCAGGTCAGACCTGGCGGGAGTATCAGCACCCGCCTGCAGAACTCGTAGTTTGCTGGTCCGGAAACAACGGTGGCAGCAGGTTTACCACCACCGTTGTTACCGGACCGGCAACCTTGTAATGATGCCCATTGTGTCCTTCTTTCATGTACAATCCAAAGACCAGTGAAACTAGGTTACATCGATTACAGAGTAAAGGGTTCAACAAGTGTGGGGGTTGTTCTATGTGCCCACATGCTTTGGAAACTAGAATTGTGAATTTTGGAACAATGGGTAACTTTTATGTTGACTCATTTATTAATTGTAATTGAAAATATGTGGTGTACTGTATCATCTGCGTTTGTGGTGCTTTCTACATAGGGAGTACTATTAGGCCCTTGAAGATAAGGATTCGAGAACATTTGTCTACAATTGCTAACCAAGAAGCTAAATATCAGCTAGCCACACACTGGCAAAATATCCATCAAATGTATAATAAGAAGGAGATACGCTTTGTAGGATTGGCAAAGGTAACATTACCACAAAGAGGGGGAAACCTAGAACGTAAACTAAGACAATTGGAAGAACGTTTGATTTGCCAATACAGAACAGTGTCTACTGGTTTAAACACCACCCATGAATTGTCGGTCTTCTTATGATTGGCATTCGCAGGGGTGTAAGAATACCAATCAAATGTGGAATTTAATTTCAAGTCCAATAAGAGAAGGGAATAATCTTTCAATAAGTCTAAATGAGTTAGATATAATGGTCCCTTACCGTCAAATGAGATGTAATGTAAGAGTATTCAGATCCCATGAAATATATGGAATATTGGCGCTTTATGGGATACAACATTATGCACTATTTCACAGTGTCTCTTGTGTCAGGAATGAGGTCATGAATGTATTACAAATTAATCATATGATGTCCATTTAACCAATGGTGTTTATTATGTAGATTGTAGTCTATGTTTTGTTGAGTGTAATGTGTCACACCAACTCTCTAGAAAGGTTTGTGTTTGAGGGGATATGGCCAGATAACATGATATATATGAGTAACACATTTTAGGCCGAGGCGGACATGTACCTCATGGATGTAGTCAAGAATAGGACATAAAACACTAAGGCAAGCTATAATTGGTTGCTCATCAATTGGCAATATGTATGTTCAGACCCTGCAATATTTACTAGGTGTGAGCTGCTCAGATAATATGGACAAAGCAACATATCGGCATGACAAGGGTGTTATTGGGTCAGGAACAGATTTCAGATGTATGACTGGCTTATCAACAGAGTAGAATAAAAGGTAGGATCAAGTTTGTCATTTGAGTTATTGCATGTATCGGCTTGCTAATTGGTACGCAGGTGATTAGATACGCGGGTGAATTAATTTAGGCACCGTAAACTCACTTCATCTGTTATCATTAATAATAATCCCATAACTGTTATCAATATTATGTAAAAACTAGGGATTACGGTTCAGAACTACATATTGTTATGACAACAGCATTATATGGCCAGGAGCAGCGCTCAGTTGGAGGATTGGTTTAGCAATTGAGTAGAGAGAACGGCATGATTTCAGAAAAATTATAAATTAATTGTTACTCACCGTAGTGACTAACGTACTCTTACTCCATAGTCCCCTTTCCTCTATACTGTATGGGCGTCCCTCGTGAGGAACGGGAGACAGAAACCTTTTCACCAGAAAAATCTACTTTCCCTTTAGATTTAGAGGTGCGTGGGGGCAGGGGCGTGGGAGCATGCACTCACCTGACTCCGCCCACCAGCGCCACCCCTCAGTCCCCATTGACGTGTCGACAATATTCAGCATTGCCTGATGACACCAGTTTTATTAGGGGGGAGGATGGTGGGACGTATGGAGGAAAGGGAACTAGTATGTTAGACACTACAGTGAGTAAATATTAATTACTCTTGCGTCTGGTCCCCTTTCCTCCATACTGTATGGGCGATTACAACTGAATGTAGGCCCAGGGTGGAGAGGAGACCCTCCTTAAGAAAACATGTTTCTTAGAACCGCCTGTCCGAACGCCACGTCTGACCTACAGGCGGCGTCCAAACAGTAGTGCTTACAGAAACCTAAAGGGGTGGCCCAGGTAGCCGCCCTGCTGATGATCTGCTAAGGCACATGCCGTTGGAATGCGATGGCCGGGGCTTTGGCTTTGGCTCTGACCGCATGGGCATTTAAGTTAGTTGGCACTGGTTTGTGCTCCCCCTCAAAGGCCTCCTTGATGGCCACAACCATCCACCTTGCTATGGAGGCCTTGGAGGCCTGATAACCGGGCCTTGACCCATCAAAAGTGACAAACAAGGTGTCCGGACCTGCGGAAGTCCTTGGTCCTGTCCAGGTAGTATTTCAGCATGCGTCTGACATCCAGACGGTGCAATACCCTCTGAGGCTCGTCCTTGGGATCGGCAAAGAAATTATAAGTTACTCACCGTAGTGACTAATGTACTCGTAGTCCATAGTCCCCTTTCCTCCATACTGTACGGGCGTCCCTTCCAAGGGACGCGAGACGGAAACTTCTTCCCCTTTAAATTAAGAGGCGCACGAGGTGCGGCCCAGGGAGCATGCGCTGCCCTGATTCCGCCCTCCGGCGCCACACCTCAATCCCCATTGACGCGTCGACAATAGATATAACATTGCCTAATGACACCAGTATTATTAGGGGGGAGGTTGGTGGGACGTATGGAGGAAAGGGGACATTGGACTAAGAGTACGTTAGTCACTACAGTGAGTAACTTATAATTACTCTTACGTCCCGTCCCCTTTCCTCCATACTGTATGGGCGATTACAACTGATTGTAGCCCAGGGTGGAGAGGAGATCCTCCTTAAGCAAATAGATTCCTGAGAACCGCCTGTCTAAAAGCTGCATCAGATCTGGAGCCGGCATCCAAACAGTAATGCTGGCAGAAAGCCGAGGGAGAGGCCCAAGTGGCCGCCCTGCTGATGACTTGCCAAGGGACATGGCACTGGAATGCGATGGCCGCTGCCTTGGCCCTGACTGCCATTTTGAATTTTGAAATGAATGCATTTTGGCCGGGAGCGGCTTGTGCTGGCCCTCGTACGCTTCCTTGATGGCAGAGACCATCCAGCGGGATATGGAGGCCTTGCAGGCCTGATAGCCTGGCCTCGAGCCTCCAAAAGTGACAAACAGAGCGTCTGACTTGCGGAAACCCCTGGTCCTGTCCAGGTAGAATTTTAGGGCACGTCTGACATCCAGGCAGTTCAGCACTCTCTGTGCTTCATCCTTGGGATCCAGAAAGAACGTAGTAAGGACTATTTCTTCGTTCAAGTAAAATGCAGATGGAACCTTGGGCAGAAATGCCGGGTGCGTCCGCATGACTACCTTGTCCTTGTGAAAGGTGTATATGGTTCAAAGGCGACCAGCGCCTGGATCTCGCTGACTCTGCGAGCCGAGGTAAAACCAACTAGTAAGGCCGTCTTGATGGTGACCAGCCTAATGTCCACAGTCGCCATTGGCTCAAATGGTTTGTGCGCCACGGCGCCCAAGACTATGTTAAGGTCCCACACAGGGTGCAGTCTCCTGACAGGTGGGTAGAGCCTAGCGGGACCCGTCAGATGTTTCTTGACTATATGGTTGGAGGAGGAAAAGATGCCCTCCTCCAAGTTCCTGTAAGCTCCAATGGCTGCAAGGTTTGTGCGGCAGGTGTCCACCTGTACGCCTGAATGAGCGAGGTACACCGAAAAGGAGAGAACGTCGTCCAAACTGCAGGCCAAGGGGTCGATTCCCTTGGAGTCTGCCCAGTGGCAAAATCTGATCCATTTGCTTTTGTACTGGCCCTGGTGGCCTTGCTCCTGGCGCTCTGTATGATCTCCAGATTGGCCTGTGATAGGCTAAGGTGCCGAAGCGTTACCTGTTCAGGTACCACGCTGTGAGGGCTAGTTTCCCTGGAGCGGGGTGGATGATTCTGCCCCCCTGCTGTGCCAGGAGATGTGCTGGGCCCGTCAAAAGGTGTATGGGGGGCACCTCCGAAAGGCTGAGAAGTTCCGAAAACCACAGCCTGGCCGGCCACAATGGAGCTATCCGAATAATGAGGAGTCGGTGAGACTCTTTGGTCTTGCAAATTACCCAGTGGATCAGGGGGGTAGGCGGAAAGGCATAGGCTTTCATGTCGGTCCACTGGAGGTGAAATGCGTCGCCCAGAGGGCCGGGTCCCTGACCCTGCCAGGATGCGAACTGGGGACACTTCTTGTTGTGCCAGGTGGCAAAGAGATCCACTTGGGGCAGACCCTACTTGTTGAAGATCTCCTCAATCATGAGGTCATTTAGCTGCCACTCGTAATTGTCCGCTCCTAGCCTGTTGAGCCTGTCCGCCTCCAGGTTGGATTCCCCCGGGAGGTGGACTGCCGAGAGGTAAATTTAGTTTTCCAAGGCCCATTCCCACATGCTGATCGCCAGTCTGCATAGAGGAGGGGATCTGGTGCCTCCCTGCTTGTTGACGTAGTACATGCTGGTCGAGTTGTCTGTAAGGATGAGGACAACCTTGCCCTTGAGAAGTGGTAGCAATGCTCTGAGCGCTAGCCAGATGGCGTTCAGCTCCAACCAAGTGATGTGGTATTCCTGCTCCCGTCGAGTCAGGTGCCATGGACCGAGAGATCGTCCAGGGTGGCTTCCCAGCCCTCGAGAGAGAAGTCTGTGGTGAAGGTGGCCTGTGGAGAGGGCGGCGAAAAGGGCTTGCCCGTCCGTAGGTTGCAGTCCATGGACCACCAAGTTAGGTCTGGGGGGAGAGATGGAGGAACGTTGATCGTTTCGGATTGCGAGCCCCGCTCCTGATTCCATGAGGCCGCGAAGTGCTGCTGAATCCTTCACATCTTTAGTCTTGTGTGCGGCACGGCTAACAGAACCGCCACTGGTAGACCCAGGTACGACCATGCCGAGGTCACCTCTCTGCTGAGGAAGTGGGTGGTGGCACTCTTGATGGCCGAGATCTTGTCTTCCGACGGGAAAACCCTCTTGCAGCATGTGTCCCAAATGAGTTCCAGGAATGTCAGCGTCTGCGTAGGGAGCAGCGGTGACTTCTTGAGGTTGAGCGAGAAGCCCAGGTCATGCAGTGTAGTCATAAGCGCATGGGAAGAGTGGTGAACCGCTTCCGGAGATATAGCCCTGACGAGCCAGTCGTCGAGGTATGGGTAGATGTGGAGGCCCTGTGCTCTGAGGAGGGCTGCTACAGCGTTCATGAGTCTGGTGAAGATCCTAGGGGCCGAGTTGAGCCCAAACGGAAGGACCTTGTATTGGAAATGGTAGCCCATGATCCTGAACCATAGGAAAGAATGATGGGCTGCCAAATTGGGACGTATAGGTACGCATCATTCAGGTCCAAGGAGCACATCCAGTGTTCCTTGTCCAATGTCTCCGCTATAAAAGCTGAGGTAACCATCTTGAATTTTTGCAGGGGTAAGGAGGTCCAGCACAACTCTCAGGCCGGCCTGGTTCTTCTTCTGAATGGCAAAAATCCTGGAGTAGAAGCCGAAGCCTCGCTGGGAGGCTCGAACTTCCTCCACTGCCTGGATCTTTACAAGCGACCGGATCTCAGCCAAAAAGAGTTGCTGTCCCAACCTGTGGGAGTGGAGGGGAGGAGGGAGGAGAGGCTGGAATAGGAAGGCAGTACCCCGTGGATACTACGGAGAGCATCAAAGGGTCAGCGGAATTCTGGTGCCAGAAATGTGCAAGGAGAGCAAGCCTGCCCCCCACCGGAGACATGTGGACCCGAAGGGGCGTGTCATGCCTTCTTTCCCTCGGAGGCTGAGGGGGGCTGGAAAAAGCTCTTACCCCCGCCCCCCTTTTTGTTGTATGCACCGGTTCTGAGACAGCGAGCGGTCCGACTGCCTGGATCTGCGTTCCTGGAAGCTGCAGAACTTTCCATACGTACAACCCTTCTCCAAGCGCTGCTGAGATTGGGTGTACGTTTTGGGTGTGGTCTTTGTAAGAATGGATAAAGACTTCGCCATTTGTGAGCTGTTCTTTTTGTCCAGCTCTTCGTCCGTAGAGGAGTGGAAGAGGTCCATCCCCCTCGAACGGTAGATCTAGAATGCGCTCCTGGACATCCGGGTTGAACTTCGTTGCCCGGAGCCAGGCTGTTTTCCTCATGTCCGTGGCAATGCAGATGGCACAGCCTGAGGTATCGATATGCGCCACTGTGGATTCCATGAGGTCCTGCGCCACGAGCCTGACTTCTGCTAGCCCCACCTTAAAGCGAGATTGGCATTGGGTGGGGAGTTCCGGGAGGAAGTCCGCAATTTCCCACCATAACCGTTGGTTGGCGGCCGCCAGCATGGCATCTGCGTTGGCCTGATGCAGGTGCAAGGAGGCGTTGGAGTAGATCTTCTTGCCGTACGCCTCCAAGATCTTCTCCTCCTTGCCTAGCAGCGCCGCAGAGGAGGAGGCTGAGGACGACTGAGGCTTTGAGTATAGTGATGCCACAGCGATCACAGAGGAATGTGGCTGAGGATGGGTCGAGAGCAAGAGTGTATTCCCCTCCATCTGCTTGTACTTGGCATCCAGGCGTCGGTTGACTGGCTGGACTGAGTGGGCTTGAGCCAACCCTTCTTGGCCAGGGAGACTACATCGGTTTGCAGTGGAATCCCCGTGCTGGCAGTCGGGCGCCTTGTGAGGACTTCAGCCAGAACCCCTTCTGCTGGCTGTTCGACCTCGGGTTGGAGGAGGCCCAGGTACTCCGCCAAGCCAGCAAGAAGTTCATGGAAGGCCTGGCTGAGGATGGCGTGTCCGGATCGTCGTCCTCCTCTGTATCCTGCGGATCTGGAGGATCTTGTGGAGGAGGAGGGGTAGATGGTGCCGGATGCAGGAGTACAGGGACCGCAGCCGGAGGCTGAGGCGGCAGAGGTTGCAGAGTTGGCTGTGGAGCCGGAGGAGGTGGCTGCACTGGGGTCTGGGGGCCCGATGAAGGCTCTGTGGTGCCTCTAGCATGCGGGGAGGACTTCCCTGACTGCGTCTTTGATGATAAACTCCATCTGAGGAGACCTCATGAGGCCGAGAAACTTCTCGAAGAGCATTTCCTCACTGGCCAAAGAGGTGGCAGGGGGTACCGACAGGGTAGCGGGGGGCTGCTGGAGCTGCTGCGTACCCGGTCTGTATGGACGCAAAGGAAAGTTGCCCAGCGCAAATGAAGGGTAGACTGTAGGCCACGTACCTGGTTTAGGCCAGTCCCACCTCGACACTCGTTCTTTGCCGAATTCGTGGAATGGCATCGGATGGGTGGCCCTTTCTGGCGCGGTGGCCATTTTATCGAGCTGCCTGCCACGTGCCTGCGACGTGTTGCTTGGTCCGTTGGGCCCGGCCTGGTCCAAGACTCTTGTGTGTGGATCACGAGGCCTACCCTGCTCCTCGGGCCTCGGCCTGGTAGGTGTGACACCCTCGACCAGGGGGTTGGTAGAGCTGCGTTTAGGTGCCACCTCGGACATACTGCCGGTGACAGGGCGTGGCCCCTCGGACGTGTTGCTGGTAATAGGGTGTAGCCCCTCGGGTGTAGACCCGGTACAAGAACCCTCATGTCCATCGACACTGCGCCCGGGAGGATCCGAGGACCCCTCGACCCGAAGGCCGGTAGCTGCAGCAGCCTCGGGGCACGTGCCGGTAGAAGGACCTGGCCTGTCCCTCCCGCGCGGAAAAGTCCCTGGGAAGGAGTCTCCCTTGCGGGGTGCGCTAGAAAATATAGGCCCTACCTTGGGCCTGGTTCAATGCTTCACGAATTTCTTGAGATCCTCTGGAGGTGACCTCTGGAAGAGCTCCCTCCACCTGGCTAGACTGTTCTTCAGCACCTTCCACCCTGTGGAAGTCGACATGCGCCGGGGAGGAGCTTTTCGCCTGAGGACCGAGTGCCTGAATGACAGATAAGACAAAAAAAGAAAAGACGAAGAGAAATATCCGCGCGTGGAATTACATGGCCGAAGCCAAACCCAGGAGCGCTGTTGAATTCGGCCCGTTCCCGTCAACGCGGAAAATGAGACTGAGATGTGGCACCTGAGGGCAAAGTCAGGGCAACGCATGCACCATGGGCCGCGCCCCGTGCGCCTATAAATTTAAAAGGGAAGATGGGTTTTTTCTGGTGAAAAAGGTTCCGTCTCCCGTCCCTTGGAAGGGACGCCCATACAGTATGGAGGAAGGGGATGGGACGTAAGAGTAAATGGGTAAGACTATTTCCTCGTTGAGATAGAAGGAGGAGGTCACCTTGGGAAGGAACGCAGGGTGAGTTCGCAGGACGACCTTGTCCTTGTGAAAAGTGGTGTAGGGATCTGAAGCCACCAGAGCCTGGATCTCGCTTAATCTGCGAGCTGTGGTGAGGCCCACAAGCAAGGCTGTCTTTATGGTGACCAGCCTGATGTCCGCAAACACCATTGGCCCAAAAGGCTTGTGCGCCAAGGTGCCCAACACAACATTAAGTCCCACACCAGGTGTGGTTTCTTTAAAGGTGGGTAAAGCCTGTGGAGGCCCGCCAGATGTCACTTGACCACCGGGTTGGAGGAGGAGAACAGGCCTTCCTCTGAATTCCTGTAAGCCCCTATGGCTGCCAGATAGGTGTGGCATGTATCCACCTGTACGCCGGAGTGGGTGAGGTGTGCCGAAAAGGAGAGCACGTCGTCCAAGGTGCACCTAAGAGGGTTGATCTCCTAACAGTCAGCCCAATGACAGAATATAGACCATTTACTCTTATATTGGCTCCTAGTAGCCTTGCCTCTAGCAATCTGGATGATCTCTAGGTTAGCCTGAGATAGGCTCAAGTGTTTCAGCGTGACCTGCTCAGGAACCACGCTGCGGGGGCTAGTTTGTGAGGAGCAGGGTGGAGTACCCTGCCCCCTTGCTAGGCCAGGAGAGGAGCTGTGCCCAGCGGTAGGTGAATGGGTGGTCTGTCCGATAAGCTGAGTAGCTCGGCGAACCACGGTCTCAGCCACCAAGGAGCTATCAAAATGATGCTGAGGTGCCAGGATTCCTTTATCTTGCAGATCACCCTGTGGACGGAAAGGCGTATGCCTTCATGTATGTCCACTCTATCTGGAATGCGTAACCCAGGGAGCTGGTGCCCTGCCCCTGCCAGGAAGCGAACTGCTGGCATTTCCTGTTGTGCCGGGAGGCAAACAGATCCACGTGGGGATGCCCCCACCTAAGGAAAATCTCCTTCAGTACCAGGTCGTTCAATTGCCACTCGTAATTGTCCACCCCCAGTCTGCTGAACCGGTCCGCTTCCAGATTGGAGTCCCCCGGGAGGTGGACAGCCATGAGATAGATGTTGTTCTCCAGAGCCCATTCTCACATGATGACTGCTAGGTTGCACAGCGGAGGGGATCTGGTGCCTCCCTGCTTGTTGACATAGTACATGCTGGTGGAGTTGTCAGTCTGGATAAGAACTGTCTTGCCCTCGATAAGAGGGAGAAAGGCCTTGAGAGCCAGCCATATGGCCTTCACTTCTAGCCAATTGATGTGGGGCTCCTGGCCCTGCTGAGTCCAGACTCCATGGATGCTGTGGTTGTCCAGGGTGGCTGCCCAGCCCTCTAGGACTAGGTAAAACACCCAATAAAGGAAAGATGAAGTCCTCTGCAGGACAGACCATCTCAGGACACCTCACGGGATTGACAGAGTGTTGCTACAGGAGTCACCACAGACACCACAGACAGGCGGCAACAAGCGCCTTCAGAGACTAACACAGGAGAAACCTCTGAACAGTTTCCATTCATGCAAGAAGGCTGAAAATGCAAGAGCATGCATCTTAGGCCATTAGCCGAAGATCCGCCAAGTTCCAAAGATGTACTTGGAACGGCGACGGCTGCAGCAAGGTAGCCAAGAAGAGAGCTGGTCAGTCCACCCGTTGGTTGAGGGACACTTCAGAAGACTCTGAATGTGCAGATTCTCATGCAGTGGTCGAGACTGGTTGTTTCCGACAGGTGCACGGGTCCAAGCACCGACAAAGGTTTTCTTGAGATTAGACAGAGTAGCAGAGCTTCACCAGGACAGCACTGGAGTTGATGCTGCTCAGCTGAAGAGGTTGTCTTCGGGTCATCAGAAGCTACTGTACTTCATGGGGAACTTGGCTCCAATGATGATCTGTCGAATAGCTGCAGGAGCCTCAATTTCATCCACGATTGTTGCTGGGAGTATGTCCAGGCCCACCAATGGTAAGGATCTGCGCCATTCAAACAGTCAACGGCTATCCATCATGGATCTTCCCACCAATTAACAGTCAGGTACCAGAGATGTGGTTTGGGACCAGATAGTTATAGCCACTTCCTCTGGCTACACACTTGGCCTGCGTAAGCCATAGCTTTCAACGGGAAAGGGATTTGCATATAAGGCATTTCCTGACATGAGAAGGCAGGAAGAACGCCAAAGAACAATATGGCCAAAGTACAAGCGAAAAACCTCATGGTACGGCCATCTTAGGGTTCTACCTACCTTTAATAGCCATTTACAGCAAATTCAAGAGTGCATGGGTAAAATGTAAAAAATAAAAGTAAAAACATCACTGCTGCCACCAGCCATTCTCACGCACATTGTCAAAGTAACCAAAAATCGATTGCATAACAAGATATAAGGATACAAAGTATCTTAAGTGCAATTCACTTTAAGGAGATTTGTGCAATTGCAAATGTAATAGAATTCACAACAAGAGACATAGGAGTTCATTTTATAAAAAAAGAGTAATTTGGCGGCGGAGAGCCGTTACGTTTGCACTGTAACGTAAACAGCTCCTCACCACCAAGTGTTCATCATTTGCACGACTGGGTGTAAAAATACAGGGCAAAAGGCGGCATACAGTGTTTACCTTTAATTGAGAGTGAAGCATGCTACGCTTGCATGGCAAGCATCGCTCTTAATTACAATTAAGCCCTGCTAACCATGTGCGCATGGAAAGCAGCCTTTACAATGAAAAATAAATGTTGCCCGACATGCAAGTATATCGGACAGCGTTTATTTGTAATTGTAAACGCTGCCTGCCTGGCGTTTACAATTTGTATTTTATTTGTCTTTTATTGAGCGCCTTAAGCCAAACCGCTGAACATACAAATGAAACACAGTACAATAAAAATGAATAAGCAGTTAGGTCCAGGAAACGATCACTCAGAAATTTGAAGTAGGTGAGATTTTAATGAACCACAAAAGAAAGAGTAGACAGTGATAGAACGTAGAGAAAGTGGAAAAGCATTTCAATGAAGGGGGGCAAGAAGTCCAAAAGATCGAAAACGAGACTAAGCACAAGGGGGACAAGGATCCAGAAGTCGGAACTGAGAGGAAGACAAAAGAGAACGAGAGGGGGTGTAAAATGATATGAGTTTAGCAGGGTAGCTAGGGGCAAGACCATGGAGAGATCTGAAGACACGACAGAGAAAATTACATGTAATTTGAGAGTGAAAGCCAAGTACTCCGAAAGAGGAAGAGATAGAATCCTGATAATTGAGAAGGAACAGTAGGCGAATATAAGAATTAAAGACTGATCTAAGATGAGCAAGACGAGAATTGGAGAGTCCAAACACAGCAGTAGAACAGTAAAAAAGTCAAGAAAAGATTAAAGAGGAGATTTAAGAGTTTAGATGTTTGAGATGTGAGAAACGGGCGAGCCTTTACGGATGTTGTGAAGATGAAAACGACAAGAACGAGCTGTTGCAGATATGTGATGGTAAAAGGAGAGATTTGAGTCAAAGTAGAGACCAAGATTACGAGCTGTAAATGAAATTAGGAGCTTTGAGGGAGGAAAAGATATGAAAGAAGATGGAAGATGGGGAGGAAGAGTTTCAGTCTTCCTAGCATTAAGATTAAGAAAGTGGGAAGACAACCAAAATGTAATAGCAACTAAGCAAGCCAAAATAATGTGATGAATTTCAGGAGAGAAGGAGGAAAGGGATAGAAACAGTTCAGTGTTGTCAGCGCAGAAGTGATGGGATAAGCCAAAGGAGGAAATAATAGCTGTAAGATGTGATGTGTACAAAGAAAAGAGAAAGGGGCCTAAGACCGACCCTTGAGGTACCCCATGGGCAATCGAGAGAGACGCAGAAGACTTGCCCGCCCAGGAGACGGAAAACCTTTGATTAGATAAATAAGATTTAAACCAAGACAGAACTGACCCTGTAAGACAAAGAGGAAAGTGATGCCACAAGTAAAGAGTGATCCACAGTGTCAAAGGCAGCCGATAGATCTAGAAGAATAAGAAAAGATGAGTGCTTAGAATAGCGGGCGGAGATAAGAGAATTTAGTACAGAGACAAGAGCAGTTTCTGTAGAATGTAAGAGACGAAAGCCAAATTGAAATTGGGGAAGAAGAGAAGAGTCAGAAACAAATGAGGAAATCTGGGAATAAACAAGGCGTTCTAAGAGTTTAGAAAGGTATGATAGGAGAAAGATAGGGCGAAAGTTGGAAACAATCGAAGGATCAGCGTGGGTTTCTTCAGGATGCGGATAATAGAAGCATGTTTAAAAGATGTAGAACAAATAGAGGTAGAAAGACTTTAGGGATTAAAGCAGCAGGAATCAGATCAGTAGGAGAAGCAGTGGAGTGGGCTTCAGCTAGTAAGAGAAGAACATTCGTATTAGAAAATGGGGAAAATTAGTAAGGAAGGCATGAGGAATGGACATGGGAGGAGGTGACACATTGGGTGGAAGAGAGGCCTCGATGTCACGATGATGAGGGAGAACTTTAGAAGAGAAGAAATGAGCCACGTCAGAAGCAGATAAAGTAGAATTGACAGAATGATCTAGCCTAGGAGGAGAGAGAAGTTGTGCAAGGGTTTGAAAAAGACACATAGGGTGAGTAGATTGAGTGTGCAAGAGATCAGAATAATAAAGATGCTTTGCGGATAATAGACATTTATCATAAAGGGCATGATCAGAAAAGTAAGAAGAAAGGTCAGGCATTGATTTAGACTTAAGTCAGCGCCTTTCCAGACGGGGAAGAAAACTATGCATGGAACGAAGATAAGGAGATAGCCAGGGTTGGGATGGTTTCCGGGTGGGGTGAAAGGAGGACAGAGGATAGAGTTGGTCTAGAGAAAAAGAAAGAGATGCGGAAATGACAGGCAGCCTCATCAGCATTGAGGGCAGAGAAGGAAAGAGGAGAAGGAAGAGCAGAGATGCAAGTGGTGCTAAAAAGCGTGGGGTTAAAGTTACGTTTACAATGGATACCTACGGAGTATGCCTGCTTTATACTGGTGCAAAGAGCTGGCGGAAACCATGGGGATCTCCAGCATTTGCGCCGGCATAAAAATCCATGCTGCAAGCTGCGTCCCACCCCTCCTCTCCGCCATACAAATGAATGAAAATGTGGCATGGCGTGAATTGAAGGCGTAAAGCTTTACTTAAAGCTTGTACGCCTTCCATTCACGTTAAGCCACAATGAACATAAGCTCCATTCTATCAGTACTGATAGGCCCTCATTACGAGATGGGCGGTAGCCATGGTGCTGTTAGCACCATGGCTGCCTTCCATACCGTGTCCGGTCTGGTTCAATGGGGACTTACCGGGTCATTCCGACCCTGGAGGACCCGGTAAGTCCCCATTGAACCAGCCATTCCCCATTCCCATTTGAGCCCCCATAGGGCTCAATGGGAATGGGGAAGGCGCTAATAACGGGCCCACGAATAGCAGGCCCGTTATTAGCGCCCTGGTCCCTTAGCGGGACCCGTAAAGGACGTGTGGTCAGACCACACATCCTTTATGGTTCCCGCTAAGAGACCTCGGAATTGGGCGGTAAGGGATTACCGGCACCAGTCTCCTTACCAATGCCCGGTATCCCTTACCGCCCAACTCATAATGACCCCCATAGTCTCAGGGACAAATCAGTTTCACCATAAGAATGAGCAAACAGGCAAGCAAAGTAAAGCAGAAGGCTTTCCTTACTGCCAAAAAGTCAGGACAGGGTTCAAACAAGCAAAAGGGCATTTTGTCCCATAGGAGTGAATGGGAAGAAAGCAGCAAAAAGAAATTCTTTCCTTACAATAACTACTTAAACTTTAATGCCAAATATGAGAGCATCATAGTGTAATTACATATTTTTAAAAATATAAGTTGAATTAAGACAAACTTAACTGCATAGACTCCATTTCTATCATAGAGCACTGCTTTTTATTTAAAAAGAATCGTACATTATAAAGTTATTAACCGTACTATTGAAATCATTGATGATGGCATCTGTGATGTCATCAACATTGTTATTATAAACTGTGCAATAGGGGCTCTGAGAAGTCAAGGTGGTGTAGGTTTCAACAACTGCTGAATTTCTGGGGATTTGGTGTGTTGAACAGGAACCTTAATATCGCTAATGTTTTTTGACTGAATATTCACACAATCATTTACATATCATCAAAGACATGCCTAATGCGTGATCTTGTCTCCCATGCCAAAGCAGACCCTGTTAAAAAAAATAAAAGAAGAACAACTTACTCTTTAAATATTCTGGAGTTAAAGAATCACTTTCAAGCATATGAGTAGACAGAATTTTATAAACTTCAGAATGTTCTCCTTCTGGTACAAAATTGAATATACTTTGATCTACAAGATCGGACTGAAAACAAGAAAAATAAGCATCATTAAAAATAGAAACAGGCTGCCCTTAGAGTGTAATTGTAAACAGAGATTTTCTTTCCAACAAATATATTAGGAAGTTATTTGAAATTCCCAAAAATACTGTACAACTAGAAATATTTTGGTTCATCAACAACTAGCATGCGGCAGAGTAACACAGCAGGTGACCATTTAACATGGAGAGAGGAGTGAGTGTGGAGGTTTGTGATGAACTGCAGAACATCTGAGCAGGCAGATCTGAGCAGGCACCTGGAGGCCTAGTACTGCCCATATCTCCACTCACAGGTACATATAGATGTGAAACAGAGCAGAGTCAGGGCCTTTGCCTAAACTAAAAAGATGGTTCCCACAGAGTAACAGATCTTTATTTTGAAAACCACAGACTTATAATTGGCACACAAACTAACTGTATCATTTAATTACCATACTCTTTGCAGATACTGGCGTCATACTAGTAAGGTGTAAAGTGTCTTAATGATTATTCCCCAACTTCCTCCTCATTTAAGGCCATAATAGATTATGCCACATTTCTAGGTCTTCTTTCTAAAATGTTTGCTTTTTACTGCTATATGGTATAACCTGTTTATGCTGATTATAACTCTCCACCATTTCAAAGTCGGGGTAGAAAAATAGTAGCGAAAATTCAGCTGGGCAGTGCTCAGTCCTCTTGTCAAATCTCTGCGGGACTGTGATATCTATAAAGCAACATGGGTTATTTCTCTTTCAACTGCTAGTCAGTGCTGAGACTCGAACTATACTCGCAAGAGGAAGCATGACAATCCGCAGTAGTGCTGTGGCACACTGATATGCCAGAGGGCACTGTTTGAGTGCAGGATCAGTGAGGGGCTTCTTTCACTTACATAATAATATCTATGACTAATCTGCATCTACCCTTGTAGAAATTTGAAACAAGGCTCTGGAGAAATCAGAGAGGCTATGGGAAATCCCTGTATACCACCTGTATATTCAATGTAACTTTGTCACAATGTGCAAAAAGGAACGGACCAGATTGGCTTTCATTGATTCTTATCAAGGGGCAAAACTACAGTTTTGCAACAGGGAGAAAAATGTAGCAAACAAAACTCCTGCCCATTGGTTCCTTAACTTATCAAATAACGCAAACTGCAGTCTGGATCCGGAAATCCTTCTACAACCACCTCATCATCACTGTTGACTTTAACCTTCACTCTCTCTCCACTCCTCTATCCACGGACTTTAGCTAATCTCATCAACAACTCACGCTCTTCTATCCAAGCTGCCCACGCATTCAAATGGTAACTCCCTTGACCTTATTCTCAACTCCTCTCAACCTCCGCCGCTCCTTCTCCCTCTGACCATTCCATCATCTTTGCCTCAATCTCCACTCCTACTTCCACCTCTCTCTCTCCATCTACCACTTCCATTACCAAGCGCAAGTGTCCCTTCTTCGAATTCCCTATATACCTTTCTGACCTACACCCCTGTCTCTCCTCCAATGCAAAATTCACTGTTCCATCCACTGATGAAGCCATCACTAACTTTAATGTTGCCCCTAACACCCTTCTCCTCTCACTTCCCTCTTACTACGTTCACTCATAAAACCTCTCCTCCGCGGCCTTGGATTACACCTCCTACTTCCACCTCTCTCTCTCCATCTACCACTTCCATTACCAAGCGCAAGTGCCCCTTCTTCAAATTCCCTATATACCTTTCTGACCTACACCCCTGTCTCTCCTCCAATGCAAAATTCACTGTTCCATCCACTGATGAAGCCATCACTAACTTTAATGTTGCCCCTAACACCCTTCTCCTCTCACTTCCCTCTTACTACGTTCACTCATAAAACCTCTCCTCCGCGGCCTTGGATTACACCTTCCATCCACACCCTTGAAACATTGAGGAAAAAACTTTGCACTTGGCACAGACTTAGACACTCCTCGGATCTCCAACTCTACTTGACTGCTCTTCAAAACTACTTTTCTGCTCCCAACTCTGCCAAATGTGACTTCTATCTCTCTCTAATTTCGTCTCAACCCAGGCGCCTCCAAAAGTCTCTCAACTCAATTCTTAAATGTCCAACATTCAAAATACCTTTGCAAATTACCTTCTATAACCCCAACTTGCTCACCGCCTCTACACTCCTCTCCTGCGACAATGTCTTCCTTGCCCCCACAAACACGGATGTGATTCTTGTCCTTCTCCTTTGGGCTAACCCTTCATGTTCACCCATTGACCCTCAATCCCCGCAGAGTGAATCTCATAGCTCCCAGTGTTGCTCCATATCTTATTTCCCTCTTCAACTTGACACTGCAACTTTTCCATCATCCCACAAGTCGGCTATGGTCATCCCTGTCCTTAACAAACCAGTTCTAGATCCTAACTGTCCTGCCAACTTTTGTCCTGTGTCTCTTCTACCTAAATATTCCAAAATCCTGGATCGTGTAGCTTTCAATCAACTCACTGAGTCCCTTAACACACACAACCTCCGGGATCCTGTTCAATCTGGCTTCGACCTCTGCACTCTATAGAGTCAGCTCTTCTCAATGTCAGCAACTACATCTCTCCTGCTTGTCATGTGAACCGTACTTCTATTGTGTATTCTTCTCAACCTCTCTGTTGCCTTTGATAATGTCAACAATTTTGACCTTCTCTCAACACTATGGGCATCATCATGAGTTGGGCAGTAGCCCTTAAATGTGGCTGTAACGCTGTTACCGCTGCATTTAAGGGCTGGCCTGATCACGAGTTGGGCGCTAAATGCACTGTGTTCCCTCCAGCTTTTTGCTGGAGGCGAAAATTCGATTTAGTGCCCTGTTTTCAGCGCTAAGTAATACCGCCCCCAGCTCCATTGGGTCCGGTGGATCCAATGGGGGATGGGGATTTACCGTTACCGCCCAACCCATGATCCGGCGCGAATAGTGCCGGACCGAGTTGCGTTAACGCAATTAACATTGGGTGGTATCCCAGCGGTATTACTGCCTGGATACTGCCCAACTCGTGATTAGGCCCAATGTCTCCTAGGCATCAGGGACAAGGTCCTCATTTGTTAGACACTTCCAGGTGTCTTGGAACAGCCTTACCTCCCCACTCACACACCTTACTGTTGGTATTCCCTGAGGGCCAGTCATGCGTCCATTTCTTTTCACTCTCTATACCTCTGCTATTGGCACATTGTCTCCTCCTATGGCATCGCCTATCAACTCTTTGCTGATGACATTCATGCCTTCTTCTCCGTTCGCTCTTTATCCGATGAGCAACGGTCAAACATTTCTAACTGTCTCTCTGCCATCAAATACTGGATGGCATCTCACTCGCTCATGCTCAACTACACTAACACTGAAGTTCTCTCCTTACATTCCAAACAGACTATATCTTCCTCTGCCTCTATTCTTTTCTTTTCTCCTGATCACCTTCACTTCTCTACTTCTGCTTGCAACCGTGGTGTCATCCTCAATCCGCTCACAACTCCCTCTTGCTCTCCAAATCTGCAACTGCAGCCAGACTGAATCTCCTCAACAGCAGACAAATAAGGCAACTTCTCCCTTTAAACACTGCTAAGCACCTATCTCCTCTAGTGCCCTCTCGATCTGATGACTGTGCCAGTCTCGTCTTGGTCTTCCCAACTATACTTTTGCCTCAACTTTGTGGTCTGTACTCTCTTCAACTTTCTCAGCTTCACCTCCACCTCCCCAGCCTGTCGTCAGTAAGGCCAGTTATCTATCAGACAGAGGGTAAAGTATAAATCAATTTTCATCATCTTCAAAACTATACACAAACTTAACCCTCCCTGCCTATTGGCCCATTTCACTCCCTACTTTCCCCTTTTCCCCTACGATCATCCTCGGCTCACCTGCTTGCCACCTATCATGCCCCATGCGCTCCCTCTTGTCTCCGTTCTCCCCCTAGCTCGCTCTTTTACTATGGAATGATCTTCTACTTCCTCTCAACACTACTCCAACTCTATCACTATTTAAATCCAACGTCCTAGATCAACTCCTTTCTCAATAACCACTTTCATAGCATCTACGCCACATCGTCTAGCTGTTCTCCACTCCCCCTACCTGACAACCCACGGCACTTATCCCTCATATCATCCTAAACCTAGCACTTTCTCCACTATCCCATTCATATATCATGATCCACTGTCCTTGTCCCTAGTTCATATTTCTACATCCCATGCATCATTTGGTCTTATATCTACATCCTCTCACCCATTGTTAAGGATGCTGGTCCTCCGCTCTGTAAATCAATGTTAATGATTTTGTAAGCAATTTTGTGCCAATAATGCATTGCTTTCCCTGTCATTTCCACAAATGACATTCATTTTTACTTCCCTCCTAAATTGCCTGGGAGGGGAACATGTCCTTTTTCACACTCAAGTGCAATTCTGGTCATTTACAAAATATAATGAAAATGTGAAGAGTGAAACATAGGCAAAATTGCTTTTACTCTTTCCAATCTGTTTTGGAAAAAATGTAAATGCTGCCTGCAAATTCCACTTTGCATGCGGTATTTACAACGGAATCGTACAGTCCTCGCCTGCTTTTAGCAGGTGGACAAATCAGGTTAATTCCATGGGAATTCTTTGCTTTTTTCCACCAGCATGAATATACATGCTTGTGGAAAACCATGGTGCACTTTAAAGTCAGAGCAGGAAAGCAGCACAGAAACCTATATCCTGTTCCGTGCCCCCTACTCTACCTTCAAATTGCACCAAAATTCACCCAGATCATTAAAGTAAAATGTTAAGAGCATTCACCTTTCTTTTACACTTTATTCAAATGATGTGGGGGATAGCAAATGACCCCCAAAATCTCACGTTAAAGTATCACTTTGGATAGTGTGGTAAATATGAACCTTCTTACATTCTTTTTTCATGGCCCTGTTGTCCTTGAGCACGAGTCTTGCATTCCTTACATTTTCATCCCTGCCCTACTACTTACTACCTGCTCCACCCCTCCTCTGCTATGTGCTCACGTCCATTAACGCTTCATCTCTGTGCATAATGTAGATATCATCAAACCACCTCACAGAATACATTGTTTGGCGAGTGAAATCAGTCTCACATATAGTGACAGAGCAGTCTAGAGCACCTTTTTTTGGCAACATCAGTTTGATTCCCAAGGCTGCATATTTTTTTGTGGTGTTTGCCAAAGGTTAAAACAGTCAACGGAACAATTGGACCCATGGAACCAGGAATAGCCTCTCAACACATTTATTTACTTCATAAATACCAATAAATGTTCAATTTTCAATTTATAAAAACTTTTATTTGCATATCATATTCATATAAAATACTAGAACATTTCCACAGACAAATATCTACAAGTTCCACTCATACTCAATCACTCCTACCATTCATTCAATTTTTGCTTTTTCGTATCAAATTTTTTGACATGTAAATATAAATGGCCTCATATGGACGGCCTCCGACCCTACCTCCAGATTACACAAAAGTCCTCCATTCGTCTGTGTGTTTCTAATTACACCGACATTATTCTACACGTGTAGGGGCGTATACTAGAAAGGCCACCATGAGATGTAGGGAACAGCTCTAATTACAACCTGTTCGATGTAAAAGAACACGAATGCTCTAAGTCATTTTCACCCATTTTTGGCCCACAGACCGTGTCTAATGATATAACAACTACAAGAAGAGATCGGCTATTCGTTAAGAATTGGTGTACTTCGTGCACATTGGCGAATTAAGACACGTTTAGAATTGTTTACTGCGAGATCATAGCCGTTGTAAGTATCGTTTTGGCTTACATATTTGTATAAAAGAGATTCTGACAAACTCTCGTTTTAAGTGCTCTTTTCCTTCTTATTAGGGACCAATGATAATTAATAGGTCCCTCCTGAGTGAGCTGCGAAGAATCCCTCTTGAGGAAAGATTTTGAATATCCTGTAATGATACAGAAAGGGAATACACAATCTAGTTGAGTAAGTACAATGCTCCATAAGTAGTGTTCCAACATGTTTGTTTGCATCTTTGTCGGGGCCAGATAAGAGTGGTTACTATACCGAGATGTAGACAGGATTTATCCAATTAACAATGGAAATGGGGGGCTAAATAAGCGTGTCACGTCTAAACATTGTCATGATCATTACTATTAAGAATCATACCTTCACATTAATTGTGGTTCAAATCAGCGGGAATAGCCTATGTCTAACAGAAAATGTATGCAACTGAGTTTAATTGATTTTTAGCGTGCTTTTGATATTATATATATTGTATTTTAGGTGGTGATACTCACCCTACTCTATGTGTATGGGAATAAGGAAACGCCCCTAATTTTGTCCTGAAGAAGGTTGCATGAACAAAGGGCCGATGAATGTTGATGTCCCGAAAAAGACAACCGAAACACGTGTAGACTAATGTCGGTGTAATTAGAAACACACAGACGGAACCATCAGATAATCGAATGGAGGACTTTTGTGTAATCTGGAGTTAGGGTCGGAGGCCGTCCATATATGAGGCCATTTATATTTACATGTCAAAAAATTTGATACGAAAAAGCAAAAATTGAATGAATGGTAGGAGTGATTGAGTATGAGTGGAACTTGTAGATATTTGTCTGTGGAAATGTTCTAGTATTTTATATGAATATGATATGCAAATAAAAGTTTTTATAAATTGAAAATTGAACATTTATTGGTATTTATGAAGTAAATAAATGTGTTGAGAGGCTATTCCTGGTTCCATGGGTCCAATTGTTCTGTTGACTATTATATAACGCCTGAAGGACCTGGGACTGTAATCAGGCACCCCTTTGTTTTATAATATTGTGGTACAGCCCGTGGCTGTAGGGGCAATAAGAGATTAATTGATTGAATCAATACAAATATGGAGGGAGTCCATCTCTTTTCCTTCACAGATGAGCACTACAAGAGAATGCTAGGTGCTCCGGCGTTACTAGGTGATACAACCCCAGAAGCTACAAATAACAGTGGAGTTGATGATTTAGAAAAAATCAACCAGAAAATGAAGAAATTAACACGAACGGACCTACACGGGAAGTTCATGCTTGAATATCTTAAAGCGGAAATTATTCCCGATGGACTACAGGTTAGAAACATCCCGCGAATATTTTTGGACAACCCCAAATTTCAGAAGAATTTTAGTGGGGTTGGAACAGATGTTCACGGGATTGGATTCTTCTAATTGTGGAAACTGCAGAAGAAGAGGCAAAAAAACAGGGAGACGAATTGGCAGAACTAGAGAAACTGTTTCTAGACAATAAATATATCAAAGGTGCAGAAAAACTGTTGGAAGATCTAGAAGCAGAAATAAAGAAATTCAAACAACTAAATTTGGACCGTAAAATTATAAAATTAAAAAAAGATGTGTCCAATTACAAGGAAGAAAGAACCTACCCATATTTGAGAGAGGGGTTCTTCGCAGATCTTGCCAAAACACAATTCAATAGAAGAAACAATAGATATGTGTCATTTTCCAAAACCTCAGGGTCCTCTAGTGGTTCTGATCCCCCACTTAGCAACCAGGGATGAACCATGGGCTCCAACACAGGAGACAGAGGAGGGCCCGCAAACCAACTGGGTTTTCCCAGGGACCACCAACGAGGACGCCCAAGACAGGGCCCAGGAATGCGTACCAGGCAGTGGTACATGAATCAATAAGCCAAGAACAAATCCCTGTTTTTAACTTATCCACTGAAGCTCTGAATGAAGTAGAACTTAGCCTTTTGTCAAGGGGTCTGTCCTTCGTACCGGCTACGAGAGCAGACTGTTTTGACATAGAAGTGGAACTACACAGATTCTTCCGGAACATTAGACTCAAACACTATTTTGAGATTTTTTTGCCTAATCAAAAGAAAGACAACCAATCATCCAATACAGCAGAAGATGTCCCCAACGTGACAGGACTGAGAATTAAATCAAGGTTTAATCCACCTCCATACGCTTGTCCACCGGAGATTGAAACTTTCGAAAATCGGGTAACGAAAGAAGTTCTGAAGGCGATCCAGAGAAAGAACTATACCCCAGATAACTTAAACAAAAACAAAAGAGAGGCCCTGAAACTATTGTGTGATCGGAAAGACATCACGATCAAACCCGCCGACAAGGGGGGAGGGATAGTCGTCCTATCTACAGAGAATTATGAAAAAGAATGCACACGTCTGTTGAGCGACGAAAATGCCTATGTAAAGCTAGCTCTAGATCCTACATCTAGATTAGAAGAGGAAATAAAAAGCCTGACCAACCATGCAGAAAGGGAATCTTGGATAAGCAGTGAAGAGGGTTGTTTCCTCAGAAAAAGCCACCCCAAAAAGGCAGCTTTTTATATTCTGCCCAAAATTCACAAAAGGATGCCTGACCCACCAGGGAGGCCGATAGTGGCGGCAATAGATTCATTATTGGAACCACTCTCTGTTTATGTAGAATTGTTTCTCAAACCTTTTGTGGGAAAATGCCATCTTACGTGAAAGACTCGGGGGATATGATACGAATAACTCGGAACCTAGTACTAGAGGAGAATTATATCTTAGTCACAATGGATGTAGAGTCACTCTACACCTCCATCCCCCAGACAGAATGTCTGGAGGTGTTGGGCAGAATTCTAAATACAAGACCAGAACCACATACTCCACCCGCTGAGTTTATACAAGAATGTGCAAAGATTACGATGACCGAGAACTTCTTTCTATTTAAGCAAACCCTTTTCAAGCAAAGAAAGGGAGTCAGCATGGGGGCTACTTTTGCACCAGATGTGGCAAATTTGTTCATGGCGGAATACGAAGAGAGGTATATCTTGGGTGAACGTAGCCATCTGAAACAACAAGGTGATCTGTGCCAAGGCCTGCGGGCTTGGTACAGATACATCGATGACGTGTTTATGATATGGAGGGGCACAGAGGAAACATTGAACCAATTCCATCAGTGGCTAAACACGTGTGACAACCATATCAAATTCACGATGGAATGGCATAAAAATCAAGTAAGTTTTCTAGATCTACTCATCAAGAAGTCACATCAGCAGTTGGTCACTACCCTCTTTCGGAAAACAACTGATAAAAATACACTACTCCACTACTCCAGCTTTCACCCGGTGGGACTACGCCAGAATTTACCTTATGGTCAGTGTTTAAGGATACGGAGAAATTGTACCGATAAGGATGAATACAAAAAACATGCAGAGGATCTAAAAAGAAGGCTATTAGAAAGAGGCTATCCACGCAAGTTGGTAAAGAACAATCTGAAAAGGGCTCTGAATAGAAACAGAGAAGACTGCTTGGTACCTAAAGACAAAAAGAAACAAGACAGATTGGTGTGTGTGACGACTTTTAATCCGGTAAGCAATGAAATCCAAAATATTGTAAACCGAAATTGGGATCTTATTAAACAAGCAGGAAGTCGTGCGAAGAAACCCATGTTTGCGTTTAAAAAGAACCTAAATCTGAGACAACGTCTAGTGCACACTTACAGAGATTCGAATTCGGAACAAACTATATTGAACCAATGGGGTCTACCCCCTATTACAGGCCATCATAAATGTGGCAACTGCGTGTCCTGTCCGCTGACCGAGACCAGGCAAGAGTTCAGTCATGGGGTAATAATATGGAAAATGAAAACACACACAAACTGTCGTACCAAGAACGCTATTTATATTATCAGATGCCCCTGCAGTTTGTTGTATGTGGGAAAAACAACCAGAGAGGTGAGACAGCGAATAGGGGAGCACCGCAGCTGTATTCAGAACAAAGTGGCAGAAAAACCCTTGGTGGACCACTTTAATCTGAAACAACATAATGACACCGACCTGAGATGGTTCGTGTTACAGACTATCAGACCACCAAAAAGAGGCAGGGACATGTCAACTATGCTCCACAAATTGGAACAACGATGGATATATCGTTTAGATACGGTGAAAAATAGCCTGAATGTTTCGGTGGAATGGGGAGCCTTGATAACACATTAAATAGATGTGGAATGGGCCGGTATCTCTTATATGTACAAATATGATCTAGATCCAGAACATTGAGATATGTCAATGGACTACTTATGCTAGAAGCAGGAAGAAAGGTTAAATCCCCATGATCACGTATGAATTAGTAAAGGCAGTCCGTTCTTTATCGCGACTAAAATTAAGGTGTAGCCCATCCATTACGGTGGCTACTAGAACACTATCAGCAGTCCTCTTTCTATCGCGACCAACACGGAAGTACAAATAAATCCTCGCTGCACGCATGTAAACAATGCCGGAGGAAGTCAATAAGCGAGACGGCATGTAGTTGGGATCTGCAAAGAGGAAGCAAGGTAAGCAAGTGAGTGGGGACGGCCGCCTGCAAACAACAGAGCGAACCGAATGGTGGGCGAGTACGTAGTAGAATCTAGCTTCTACTAGATTTACTAGATCATGTGTAATGCTCGGGTACATGTAGGGGCATATACTAGAAAGGCCACCATGAGATGTAGGGAACAGCTCTAATTACGACCTGTTCGATGTAAAAGAACACGAACGCTCTAAGTCATTTTCACCCATTTTTGGCCCACAGACCGTGTCTAATGATATAACAACTACAAGAAGAGATCGGCTATTCGTTAAGAATTGGTGTACTTCGTGCACATTGGCGAATTAAGACGCGTTTAGAATTGGTTTACTACGAGATCATAGCCGTTGTAAGTATCGTTTTGGCTTGCATATATGTATAAAAGAGACTCTGACAAACTCTCGTTTTAAGTGCTCTTTTCCTTCTTTCCATGGACCAATGATAATTAATAGTTCCCTCCTGACTGAGCTGCGAAGAATCCCTCTTGAGGAAAGATTTTGAATATCCTGTAATGATACAGAAAGGGAATACACAATCTAGTTGAGTAAGTACAATGCTCCATAAGTAGTGTTCCAACATGTTTGTTTGCATCTTTGTCGGGGCCAGATAAGGGTGGTTACTATACCGAGATGTAGACAGGATTTATCCAATTAACAATGGAAATGGGGGGCTAAATAAGCGTGTCACCCCTAAACATTGTCGTGATGATTACCATTAAGAATCATACCTTCACATTAATTGTGGTTCAAATCAGCGGAAATAGCCTATGTCTAACAGAAAATGTATGCAACTGAGTTTAATTGATTTTTAGCGTGCTTTTGATATTATATATATTGTATTTTAGGTGGTGATACTCACCCTACTCAATGCCAATGGGAATAAGGAAACTCCCCTAATTTTGTCCTGAAGAAGGTTGTATGAACAAAGGGCCGATGAATGTTGATGTCCCGAAAAAGACAACCGAAACACGTGTAGAATAATGTCGGTGTAATTAGAAACACACAGACGAATGGAGGACTTTTGTGTAATCTGGAGGTAGGGTCGGAGGCCGTCCATATATGAGGCCATTTATATTTACATGTCAAACAATTTGATATGAAAAAGCAAAAATTGAATGAATGGTAGGAGTGATTGAGTATGAGTGGAACTTGTAGATATTTGTCTGTGGAAATGTTCTAGTTTCTAGTATTTTATATGAATATGATATGCAAATAAAAGTTTTTATAAATTGAACATATATTGGTATTTATGAAGTAAATAAATGTGTTGAGAGGCTATTCCTGGTCCCCTGGTTCCATGGGTCCAATTGTTCTGTTGACTATTATATAACGCCTGAAGGACCTGGGACTGTAATCAGGCACCCCTTTGTTTTATAACAAAGGTGGTTAACTACATATATAGATGATTAGATATCAGCTACGGGGATACATTCCAGCAAGGTGTTCACTTGTGAGTGACACCTAATCGACAAGAGTAAAGTTCGAGTTCTTCATGATGTCGCCCTGAACCCGGAGCTTTTATGCATCTTTAGTTAAAAGCTCATCTATAATTTTTTGTTGTGTATGGGCCTTCTGACCCCCCTTTTCTAAACTCTACTTATTTTATGGACCAGCATTGCAGAGGGTGTAGAGTAGAGCCATAAGGAACTACATTCAACATATAAAACATAAATGGCCGCATTACGAGTTTGGCAGTGTGGGACATAATAGCGGTAACATCACAATAATTTGATTACTGGCATTTTATCACCAATGTTCTGCACCCCCAAATTCTGAGTTTGGCAGAAAAGTTGAGGAATAACCCCTAGCACTTTGCTAGAGGTTTTCCTCCACTTCACCTCCACAAATAGAGGATTTACTGTGGGCGGAATTACCACCGGCGGTAAATCCTCCAAATCCTGAATGAAGTGTTATGGACTACAGGGATTGGGATCAACACTGACCTTCTTTAATCAGATGCATTTACCCGATACAGGGAAACTTTTAAAGAGGCCCAAAATTCCCTCTCCCCTTGGCCCACATCAACTTAAGGAAAAACAAAGTGCCTGCCATGGAAAATACTGTCTCCCCCCTGCTGTGACATAACACAAGTTGATTAAGATTTTCATAATCCTCTGATATGATGTTACAGCAGGAAGATACATTTTGAAAATTAAAAAACTTGCGAGTGGCTTCTTGTGGAAACTATACAAAACAAATGAATGACACTTCTACATCCCTCCCATATGCAACAACATCCAGAGCTGTCAAGGGAAACCAAGGTCCAAAACACATGAAATAAATCACAACTATGTACCAATAATATCCCAAGTAACCAGTATGGAATAAAGAAGAAATGTATGTTATCTAGAGCTCTCAATTGGCACGAAGAGATGTGCAGATGAATGAGGGGGAGAGTAGGGAGTGAGATGGGCCAATAGCTAGGGTGGGGTAAGTCTGTGTATAGTTTTTAAGAGGAAGAGAATGAGTTTATACTTTGACTTCTGTCCCACAGATAACCTGCCTAATTGCCATAGGGCTGGGGAGGTGGAGCGAGAGCGGGGAAGGTTGAAGAGTGTACAGCACGAAAAGTTGATGACTTTGTTGAGAAGTTGCTACATTATTTTAGGCCCGACCAATATAACTCTGCTCTGGTTAGATGTTAGACTCCATCTGGAAATTGAGAATGCCTACAAGATGTATATCCTCTTGTCACTCATGAGTGAGATAATTGCTTTGCATTACTCAGCCACTGCACTGTGAAGTTGTTTTTCTAAAATATATTCACTTATAATTACACCCCCTAATACTACCTGGCACTGATTTGTAGTTGAAACTAGACAAAATATAGAAAATCATTCCTAAGAGCTCAAAGCTGCAGGCTGACGTGTGGGTTGCACCACACTGAGCCACTGGAAATTAAAGAGTTATAGCAGCGCTTTGAAGTTCTTGTGATAAGCCGGAAACCGAAAGAGTGTGGATGTTCACCCCCCTCTCATAAGTTTCAATGTGTTTGAAATTGCATAAGAACGTCTGCATTTTGGGAGGGGAAAGTTCCTGGGAACCCGTCCTGTTGATGCATGTCTTAGCATCTGCTATTAAAACATTTACCAATCCTACCTCGGATACCATTTGGATCTTTTGTCTGGATTTTTCCACTACAATTGGTGCCATAAGACGTCGGGATCATTGACATGTCCTGCAGGTTCTGCAAGCGATTTACACAGCTATGAGCTGTGGGACCTTTACATAAGGTAACCTCAGATTTTGGGGAGTCTCAGCTGGCAATTGAGAAAAGGTTCGCAGTGAAATTAATTCTGTCGGTATGTATATTGTTTTGTGTATCATGTCTGTCTCTGGTAGCTAGTAAAAACAATTAAAGAAAAAGAGCTCTTTCTCTTTAGAGCCCCTGTCTGGTTAACAGAGCAGCTCAGTGCTGGAAAATAAAAAATAACTGGAATGTTTAAGCATCTGCATCCATTACTACATTTGGAGGGGAAAATGGCAGTGTAGAAAGGTGAGCTAGAATTCTTGTACAAATGACTCTTGAACAACACAAAATAAATTGCGTGTACGATTTGCTGTCTGTCTACCCCTCCTTTATCCTATACTTAAGTGTACAGCAATGGTACCTTTGCATTGCAAGTGCGGCTTTAGCTCAAACTTTCATATAGATCTTTTTAGGCTTCATTTCCTCCTTATGTGTCTGGCAATGAGGTTCTCTTACCGTACCCCCTCTCTGGACTGATATTTGAACTGTAATGTAACTGGGGAACATAAACGGGGTCTCTGTGCTCCCTGTGACCTCTGTGTGGCCTGAGACCTGGATGGCTCCCACACACTGTAACACATGGCATAATAGGGTTTAAAACGATCTTGGAATACCCCCGAAGGGCGCAGTCCTTTAGATTCCTGCTAGATCTATGGGACAAAGGACCTCATCACGAGTTGGGCTGTATTCCCGGCTGTAATACCGCTGACTGTAATAGCCCTAGCACCGACCAGTCCCGCTGTATTACCACCGGATCACGAGTTGGGTGTTAACGGTAAATCCCCATTCCCCATTGGGTCCATTGGATTCAATGGGGTATTTTCAGCGCTAATTATGCGGGCTAATACAGCCGGCGGTAATACAGCCGAAAACAGGGGATTTTCACCTCCAGAGAAAGGCTGGAGGTAAAACAGCCCATTTAGCGCCCAACACGTGATAGGGCCAGCCCTTAAATGCGGCTGTCATACCGTTACCACCGCATTTAAGGGCTACAGCCCAACTTGTGATGAGGCCCAAAGTCTGGTCAGCGGTGCTCCTCGCTCCAGTGACTGCCCATCATGGCGCTGCAACCTAGGCTCCGGTGTTAGGCCAGCACCAGTGGTCTGAAGCACTTGGAGGATTGTCGATGCAGGGCTGTGGGGCAATGTCGGCTCCCCCATCGCTTCGGTCACTTTGAATTTCACCCTGTCTAGGTAGAGTATGGGGTCCCAGGGAGTCACATGTCCTTTTTTTGTGGGCTGCCAGGTGTGAGCCCTGACACCCCCAATGCCAGAGTGGAGCAGCTGGTATGACATGTGGAGGGGCTGAGGGAGTATGCCTGACCGATAGTGCAGTCGGCCGGAGGTTTTCGCCCAGCGTTCCTCCTCGCGAGACCTATCGGTTGCAACTTTAGATGGTCTGGTGGGCCCCTCTCCATAGTGACAGCTCAAAAATGATGCTGCTTGCCATGCCCTAGTGTTGCCAGCCAGAGGCACTTAGAGGACTGATGATTCAAGTTTGCGTGGCACTGTTGGCTGCTTTGGGGAGCACAGTGTCTAGATTTTAGAAGGGGGCCAGGTTTCCAGAGTGGCTGGTGTGACAAACAAAGGGGGTGAGGGAATCCAAAAGAAGGGGCTCCCAGACACACATCAGATTTAGGGATCAGGTAAACATACCCATCTTAATAAGCAAACATCTGCACAGACAACATGAGTGTTTAAACAACTAAAGGTCCACAGTAAAGCTAATCAGAGAAACGCAAGACAGACTTCATATGTTATAAGCAACTTCCATATCGGAAGAAGTCTCACCAAACATTAACATGTAATCCTCATTGAAGGCGAAGGACCTGGACTTAAGGCACATTTACAGACCTGAATTCCCAGACACCAAGAAACATCCTCAGGTAATTGAAGCACAAATCCATTCCATGTCGTTAGGAGGAAACATAGAATCTAGGGCCACTAAACAAGACTTGCAGCTGATACTGCATGAATTGAAACAAGAGACAAAAGGGTGCGCTGAAACGTTTCAAGAAATCAATTATGGAGCATGATAAACATGTGATGGCAGCATTAAGACACCTGGATAAAGCAGAAAATACCACATGCAAGCTGGTACAAAACTAAACAGAGCTGACAAGCAAAGTGAACGATTTTAAAAAACAGATGGGAAATATTATGTTCCACACAGAAAAATGCAGAAAATTGTTCCCACTGGACCAAGCGTCAGCTAAGAGATATCCCAAATAATGTATTGGAGCAGGAACTTGAAGTATTCATACAGGGGCTAAAAGGGCACTTTCTGGCCTTATCAGATGACACTGAAGTTAACCTAGATAGAAAGAGTAGGATCTATTGATTATTTCAACAGAAGAAAAATCTCCCTGTTGTCTTAACCAGAGTTCATTTTTTCAATTTAAGGAAAAGAGGAAAAGATAATGAGAAGCCAGATCATCAAAATCTATACATTTAAGAGATGCAACAAGTATAATCTTGCGTCAAAATCTGTCGCAAACCACCCTCTTTAGGCTACAGAAACTGAATTTTGTTACGAGCTTGCTCTGAGATCATAATATAAGATACATATGGGTGTTCCTATGCAGTTCTTTTATAAAGGCCAGCAATTCTATTAATACTCTGGAAAAGGCCAGCAATTCTATTAATACTCTGGAAGAGGAGGCTGTGGCTCTGGCCAGCAGTGAAAGCCAACAACCTGCCCAGGATAAGGAAACTTTGTTGTCTAGGATATAGGAAAGGTAAGTGGCATTAATAAGCACAATAAAAGACTTTGGGATCACACATTCGAAGATGCACGTAAGGAAGCACCTTCAAAGAATATGTAAAATAACTGAACTGGTCTACTTTCTAGAACTACTGAATAGTAGCGCTGGCACCAGAGTGATGCTCCTGAATCAATGCGATTACCTTGATCATGTTTTTGTTGTTCAATGGTATTCGGAGCTGGTGGGAGTTTAACACAGTGGGTCTGGGGTATGGTCAAGGGTTTGCAAGATTTCATTTTCACTGGGGCTAGAGAAGCACTTCAAGTAATGTTATGATCATACCTCACACTATTGTTGTGTATGGCTTTTACCATTATTACTGTTGGATTCAAGTTCTTCATGATTAGTGGATGTTAAATAACAGTGTCTGTAAAGGTTAAATCTGATTTATGGGGTTGCTCGGTTTATTGCTCTGTGGAGGAGACCATTATTGACAGAGAATCATTTTGGAATTCCATTAAGCTGCTAAATCCTTACTAAGCACTAAACACTTTAATAAAAGGATAGTTAATAAGGCTAGCAAATTGCTAGTAGCCAAGCTTTGTAAAGCCTCTACTCGTAAGTTCATCCCTTGCCTCAAATATGCACAAAACAACCAGGCCACATCATAATAATGGACATTTAGTATATTAGAAAATTACTACTGCAATCTTTTTTCAAAGGCACAAATAAGCTTGCAAGCTTCTTTTCTTCAGTCACTCTTCCCATAATAACACTTTTTAAAATCTATTATTGCTGAAAAAGAGGAATCAGCAGTAAAAACCCTTCTCATGGGTAAGGCTCAGGACCCATTTGGCTTTTCTAATCTATTCTATAAAACATTGAAATCTTTCTTAACCCAGAAAATTATTTCACTCATTCAAGGAATCCTGCACAGTGTCACAATACATGGGCAAGTCGGCCACTGTGATCCGATTAAAACAAAAAAGATTCACCACTTTGCATGTTATCAACCTATAACTCCCCTCAACGTGGACGGCAATATTTATGCCAAAATACTGGCCTCTAGGTTAACAAACGTTTTATCCTAATTTATAGACTCAGGGACCAAATAGGTTTTATTATAGATAGAGGAATCCATCATATTATTAGGTGGGTAACACATTTGGTAAACTTTGTTTCACGTAGTAGTGTTTTGCTTTGCTGGCATACAATGCCACAAAAGGCAATCAACAGCATTAATTGGCGTAATACAAAAAGTGTTTTGGGGACATTTGGATTTGGCCCTCTAATTTGTGAAACTGATTATGCCTAATTTTCAAATTCCATACACAAAGCTAAGAATTATTGGCTCATGACCAAAGGTTCAATAGAATAATCCTGCAAACTCGGCAAAGCAATACACTATCCACACTTCTAATTTGCCTTAACTCTGGGACCGCTGGCAAAATACACCTGGGATAACCCCAGAATTAAAGGGATTCTGTGTAAAGGCTCTCCACGCGAATTGGCTTTATTTGCAGACAATGTGATATTATTTGTTTTCTCTTTCAGATGGATCTTTAGCAATTGGCAGTTTTGGTGACATTTCAGATGTTTAGATTAAAGCTAAGAAATATATGGGGTAAACTTAATAGAGGATCCAAAACAATCACACGATAACAGGAAAGGTTCCCATACAAATGGCTCACTAAATTATCTAGGGGTTAAGATTACCCCAAAGTATGGAGGTTATATTTGTATTTTATTAGGGTTTATATAGCGCTTTACTCCAAAGTGCTTTACATAAGGACAAAAAGAATACATAACAACAAGCATTAACAACAATGAATCAAGTATCGGAAAACAGTAATTAGAACAATTTACATGAATAATATGATATTACATGACTGGAATGGGGTCGTGGTGGGAGAGGTAGTAAAACTGTCGGAAGGGATGTAGGACCATCATGAAAGAGATAGCACAGGTGTTATGATGGTGATAGGAGGAGGTAAGATTTGAGAGACGTGTGTTAGGCAGAATCCTGTGCAGTTCCCTTAGGGAGCATTACAGGAGATTAAGACTACAGGTGAGAGCAATAAATCCCCTTTGGTATCAGTCTGTACCACAAAGATTTAGTTGGTAGCTGTGGCTGAGCAGTCAGACTTATCTCAAGAGGGAGATGAGCAGTATTCAGGGTTTACACAATAGGTCTACAGCACTATGGTACAAGGAAACACTGACCAAAGCTTTGTATTAAAAAAATAAATATATATATATATATATATATATATATATATATATATATATATATATATTATACACTTCTAATAAAACACATGTATCACAGTCATCAAGCAAGTTAAATTAAGTCAAAGGAAAAAATATACACACTCCCAAGTTAAATTGTAGACTAAGTGAAAACTGAGCAAAACGGCACAGTGAAAACCACACACAAGGGATAGTCTACCAATTCCTCACAAGGGAGGGGAGGGAAAGCACAAGTTATATAGAAATAGTTTCTTACACACCCTAGCAACACTTCCCATAAGTTTGTGAACCTGTTTAAGCAAGACAGTGCATCAGTATAGGCAATACTTAAATGAAAACTTAGCAAAACGGCATTTCACAAGGTTTAGAAAGGGGAAGAAAAGGGTAGTTATAATAAGTAGGTCACCAACACAGTTCTAGTTGAGAATCAATCTAAAGAAGGCAAATGTAGGTAGAGTCAGTAGGCCTGTGCCAGAGTCAGTGGTACAGGGCAAGGGCCCAGGAGACAAAATGTTCTCATCGCTGCAGTCAAGTCATTGGTTAACGATTTTGAAAAGGTGGATGCAGAAGTTGAAAGACAAAGTTAAGAGAGAGGGGCGGCCAACCCAGCAGGTAGGTAAAGGATTTAAAACACCTCTACTGCGACTGCGAAGAAACGGCGGCCTGGCGGAACAATGTATCTTAAAAATGAAGAAGTGGCTCCTGCGGTGGAGGTTGTTCTCGGTAGTTCCTGAAGTTCGGGTGATCCAGCAGAGGAAGAGAGGCTCTCGTCTTGGAGGAAGGTTCGAGTTACTGCACTACCAAGGGAAGAAACCAGCCGCGGTGCTGCCGGACGAATAAAAGGTACGCTCCTTTAAATCGCGGTCCGAGTGGACTGGTGCCTGGCTATCCGGCCTCCGAGTACTCGGTACTGGTGATTCGACCAAGGCAGGTCCGGGAAGGCGATTGGCAAACTGGTTGGCCCCACCAGCTCAAGGGAAGAAGGCTCTTGCAGGTGAAGATCTTCTCTCGTCGTGTGGAGAAAAGTGGTGAGACACTGCAGCAGGGCTTCACTGGTGGTTCAGTCGTTGCAGATGTCTTTGGCTTCTCTCCTCTTCGGCTTCTTAGTTCCAGTGGCAACGTCTTGCTCTTCCAGTCCTTAGGACCCTGCTTTTATGCAAAAAGATCCCCATTCATACAGCCTAGCTGTCACTCACACAGTGGAGTGGTCATCTTGGCGGGAGACCCTCCAGCCTATCAGGATAGAGTGCGACATGGGTTGCTGAGGCAACCCTGTCCAGGGGTCCTACACTCCCCCTCCCACACAATGGACCCACCCCAGACTCAGTGGCACCGAAAGGAGGGCCTCTCGGTAGAAGCCCGCCAAAAGGACGAACAAAGGATCCCAACCTGGTTTAGGAGTTTAGAGAAAGACAAGAGAAAGAAGTTTGTTACCTTAGTTTGTCCGATCATTCCCCAGATCGCCAGGTACCTGCCATCCTTATCTCCTTCGTGTCCTAGCGGTTGGAACCGAGTCTCCGGGCTCACCCACGTGAAACCTCCTCTTGTGTATTTAGAGTAGGACGCTCCTTGCCACTTTCCGCCCCATCTTTCCTTCAGTTTAATTGTATCTTATGCTGTTAGGTGTGTTTCTTGGAGCAGGGCTATCGAAAAATGTTTCCGTTGTAAGTAGGATTTGATCCGGTTTCGTCTCATGTAGGAGCCGATTCCCCTCACATTCCATGTCATTATTCTAAGTTGTGTGGCCATAGTCCTGTCTTATCAGCCCCTTTCTCCCCCCTCTTTCCCTTTCCTTCTGCGTTTAGTTTGTTTTTCCAGGATGCTTCCTCTAGTTTTGGCCGGGCGCCTCCTCGGTTCCGTTGTCGTGGTTTCTTTTAGCCCACTTCCCACCTTTTGTTTGCGGCAGACAGTCAGTGTAACAACGGGAACAGGCAACATGTATCGAACTGGTGCACCTAGCAGCTGCGTAGGACGCATAGCGCTCAGGTGCCCTCGTGCTTTCTACTCCTATTCAGGGATTCGGGCACGAACGGTTTCGTGCTGGCTACAGGCCGCACTGGTCAGTCCGTGGGTTAGGGCTGTGTGCTCGGTTGGGGGGGTCTAGCTCGTTCTACGGCCATCTGTCTCTGTTTTGGTGCTTCGGTGCTTTTGTCGTTTCTTTGTGCTGTTTCATATGCTCGTGTGGTCTTTTCTTTGTCGTCCGCCAGGTTATTTTGCTCTAGCTACATGGTGGCCACCGCAGGTGTTTCTAGGAATATAGCGCGTCCCTTGTGTATCACCTTTAGTCTGGATGGGTACAGTAGCATGTATTTCAGGTTGAGTTGTCTGAGCCTTGCTTTGATTGGGATGAAGGAGTTCCTCGCCTTCTGTACAGCCAGGGTGTATTCGGGGTACATGGCAATTTTGGAGCTGTCTCTCTCTATTGTTCCTCCTTCCGTGGAGTATTTGAGGATGGTCTCCCTGTCTTGGAAGTTGAGTTATTGGTCGTGGGTAAGAGCCCGGTGGTGGTCTTTTCTGTAGCAATCTGTGGGCCCTCTCCACCGCAAAGCCCTGTGTTAACTGGCTCGCTCCAATTTCTTGCTGCAGTAGTGCTTCAACATAGCCCGTCGGATTCGGGCCTTCTGCTTCCTCGGGTACCCCCAGTATCCTTATGCTGCTTCGTCTAGCGCGCCCTTCTGCGTCCTCGGATCTAGCTTCCAGCAGGCAACTTTCTTTTCTAGTTCCAATACTCTGGTCCTGAGGTCCACTGCGTTTTCTTTCGTTTCTTGGAGTGCCGTTTCTACGTTAGTTACTCTAGCCGCCAGGTTTCGTGCATCCTGCCTCATTAGCTGCATGTCCGTCTTTACCTCTTCAATTTTAGTGTCGATGAAAGTTTTGAGTGCTGCTATAGCTTCTAGTATTTGGCTGTCTTTGTTGGTTTCTTCCAATACTTTCTGGGGTTCGTTTACAGGGTCCCCAGTTTGCAGCACTTGGTTTGGTTTGGCGGCAGCAAATGAGTCCATTAGGGTTGTCTTCCCTTTGTTTCTGGAGGATGACATTGTGGCTTAAGTTTCACAGCTGTGTCGCTGCTCTGGTGCGTCCAGTGTCTCTGGGTCTTCCCTTCTGGCCCGTGTCTTTCCTGCTACTCCTAGTTTGTGCGGTCTCTTGGCATCTGCTCACTATGCTGTGGTTTGGCTTTGTCCCGTTTGCTCAGAGCTGGGGGTTAAGCTGTGTTTTTGTTATTTATGGCTCTTGTTTTCCCTTTGAAGCAGCTTGTTGTGTAGTTTGGCCTTCTGTTTTGAAGCGCTGTAGTGTGTTTCCCACGTGCTTAGAGCCTGTGTGTATTGTTTGGATCTTTGCTTACTGTCTCAGGCTCTTTTGAGTCCTGTTGTTGGGAGTTTTTGGTCCTTGTGTTGCGATCCAAGTCTTTTTTGGAGCCTTGTTTCTGTGTTGCATTTACTGGTGCCCTCAGTGGCTATGCATGCCTACATGCTCTTTGTGCTGTGGGCCTCCTTTGATTGTGTATGAGATGGGGGTCGTTGCTGCTGTGTTTCCCTGCTGGCCCCAGCCCCGACGCTGCTGGGCTCCTTGGTTCAGGTCCGTTTGTGCCCACAGTTGCTCCCCTTACTACTGTTTGGCTCCTTGCTTAGAGCTGTGGGCCCCTCTGCTAGTGAGTGTCGTCTATCCGCATCTGTAAGCCTCTCCTTTGCCCTCTGTGTGGTGCTCCGCTTCCCTCCTTTCCGTTGGTACCTGGGGTTGGCGTGCCCGCTCCCCCTCGCTCCTCTCTCTCCAGCTCACTGCTTCTCTGCACCGGGGGATCCGCTCCGCTGGCTTCTGGACTCCCAAGCGCTCTGTCTTCCTTACTCTGCCTTCCTTTGCGCCAAGGCGTGCCTCGTTGCTCTCCTGTGCAGCTCCGGCTTCAGGTCCTCACTTACTGCATACTTTCGCTGCCCTCAGGTGGTCCCTCCAACGGTCTCGTTCTTCCTGTCCGCTTCCTTCTGTTGGGTGCTGCGACCGGAGTGCCCTTCCCCCCTCCTCAGCTGCGGCTTCCTCAGGCGGCGCCCGCCATTTCGGATGTTTCCAGGGGGGCCCGTTCGGGAAGGCGCTGATCTCTTCCGCTGGTCCGATTTTCACCGCTGTCAGTGGCGCCTTGTTGGGAATGGCTTCTAATTCCCTGGGATGCCTTTGTTTTTCTTATGTGAAGCAGTTAGTCACTGTTGCAGGATCGTATTGTAAAATCTCGGCCGTAGCTCCGCTCTATTGCCTCCTCACTCCATGAGCACTAGGCCACGCCCCTCCAGGGGCATAGTGCCTTATACCCAGAGCTTACAGTCTCCAAATATTCAAAAGTCAACTTGAGACAACAGCGGTTCCTGAGCAAAGGTCCTGTGCAAGCTGGTTAGTTCACCGGTTGGTCCATGACCACCTCCGAGAAGGCTCGCTTACAGGTTAGATTGGAGGTGCTGAGAATAGTTAGTGCCACTATTCCAATGGGTCGAAGCACCTTTGCAGACCTTCCAGGTTCGTTCAGAAATAGGGGATCCAACAGGACGACAGGAAGCTCAGGAGACCAAACCTTTCAGTGGGTCACCAGTGACTCCTCGGTTCTGCTTCTTGGTTTCAGGATACTTGGCTCCTTTCCTAAATTCTGTGTGAACTCAAGAGATCGACCTGGAATGGGTGTTAGATGCCTTCTCTTTTCCAGAATCTCCTTCACGCCAAAACAAAGAGGACCCAATGAGAGATCTACTCACATGAAGCCATCCCAGACGTGGACCAATCACGGACCACAGTGGTCCCAGTCATTCTCAACACACCAGACATCCTTGCACCCAGGATGTGTATTGGAACTAGACAGTCCAGCCCACACCCTGGAGGCACAACACAAAAGGCATGCAGAAACCCGTAAAAGCTTTGGTTTCCACGGTGTCTGCATGACCAAATAAGGAATTTCCCAGGTCTGCTCGACCTGGGGAAGGCAAAGGGACAACATGGCCAAAGGACAGAACAAAGGACCTCGTGGCATGGCCATTTTAGGCAATGCCACTGTTCTGGGCCAAACATGGTAAACGCGGTATGGACCATACAAAAGGGTTAAAAATACATGAAAAGTAACAGCTGCCACCAGCTCTGTCCAAGGCACATTTGTACATTCACCGAAAAATCCTTTGAGGGTGTCTAGGCCCTTAAAAATTCAAATGGGATCCGAGCGCGCAGTACTTTAAGGTACTTTGTGCACTGATGAAATGTTGCTAAAGAATGGCAACAAAGTGAAAGACTAAGGGAAACAAAGTCTCCCAGTACAGACTGTCTTAATGACATGGCAGTTTCCCCATAACAAAATGAGCAAAAGCCCAGCGGAGTACAGCAGCAGGCTGGGATCCACTAGAAAAAGTCAGGCTAGGATGGTCAGACAACAGCAAAATGTTGGGGGGGTTCACAACTGGATGGAAAATTACAGATAAATGGAAATATTTCCTACCACCTCCTGAATGGGTGGGTTCAGTGTTACAGATGGTGAAGTCCAGGTTTTCTTAAATGCTGTTCTAGATCTGAGGCTTCCTTTTCAATAGGATTTCCTAATCATCTATTAAAGTCCCTGAGCAAGCTAGTGTAGCAATTAGGTGTATTCATTGGGGCCGGAAGATGTACCAAGTCCTCATTGAACCCAGGCATGTTATCTAGTGGACAGTAAATCAGGATGAAATTGGAACAACAGTTCTCCTTAGAGGTAAGCTTTAAATGCACACTTTCACAACCCGCACACTCAATCGTCGATTCAGAAAAATGAAGGTTGGACTTTTAAGCCAATTTAGTAGATATTCTGACCCAAAGGTTGGCAGCATTATTTAAGGAGGCTCATGAATCTGGGGAAACCGCCCCTTTCTATGAGGGAGCTACAGTGATGGCCCTGGGAAAGATTTAGGTACTTTTAATAATGTGCCCTGACAACTCTTAATGTGGACTCTAAAGTGCTGAGTAAGCTGTTGTCCTTGAAGCTGCAACCACATATGAGCAACCACATATGGCAGCTCTTGTACATAACGATCAAAGAGGCTTTATGACAGGTCGAAGTATGGGAACAACCCTCAGCAGAGTGGTACATGTTATGCAAGAATACAAGCGTGCAGATAGAATCCATGTTATCCTTTACCTAGATGCAGAAAAACCTTTCGATTCAGTAGAAGGAACTTGTGTTTTCGATTGGTTGGAAGCCACACATTTTGTATAGTGGATCGATTAAGCGTCTACATTTGAATACCAAGTAAAGATTTACGACTGGATTGGTGGTGTCAGAGGAGTGGGACATTCAGGGGGGTAGAAGGTAGGGTTGTCCCTTGTCACTGCTTTGTTTTGGTCTGATAATAGAGTCCATGGCAATGCTTTGCATAGAGGGTTGAAGAGGTGGGGTGTTGAGGTGTCTGGATGGGGGCATATCACAACACTATACAATGATGATGTATTGGTAATTTTGCAGGACCAAGCCCAGGGTATTCCAATGATGTCGGAGGTGATTGAGCGCTTTTGCTTCTACTAAAAACTTATTAGCAACTGAAACAAATTGTGTTTGTTTCCAATAGACGCTCTGCGTCGGATAACCCGGGAGGAGTTGCCACGGTTTCCCTAGATGTGGGTCACCACCTTATTTAACAAGATTTAGATGACCACTATCAATACACTATAGTGAGAGTGGTGAAGGGGCTGAACTGCTCGACTGGTTTCTAAAGAAGTTGCCATTGTCTACATTCAGTCATATTAACATTATTTAAATTATTATAGACCCTTGATTTCTGTATGTTTTTGCAGGTTCTTCTGTGGACTTCCCCGCGTCCATGTTTAAAACTATTCCAAACATTATACTGCACTTTTGAGATGTAGGAATACGAGCTCCCAACTTTGCCTTATATAGCTTCTCAATTGCATTTCGTAAAACAATAGCTGCAAATTGTTGTTAATTCAAAAAATGTTCTTCTTGGATATCATGTTAATCGTTCAGTTAGACAATACTTATTAATTGATAAAGCCTCTAGCTTAAAATCCTTCCCATATTTGATAACTCTGGGGAGGAAGATATGGGTTACAGCATTTATATCCTGGCTTGACCCCATTCCAATAATGACAGAATTTGGTTATGGTATTTTGATAGGTCAATGAAGGAGGTAACTCAGAGGTTGAGAGTAAGGGGTTTGTGTATTCACAGAGGACCCATGCTGATAATGTGTTTCAGACATTTATAGAGATGGGTGACTTGCAATTTTCCCAGATTTACAAAGACGGCACATAATAGTTGCCCTTGTCTACTACGAGAGCCTAGGGAATTAGCCACCATTAGAACTTTATTACAGATTGTTATAGGTCCACAGTCTGTCTTAGATCTATATAATGCACTCCATGCAGTCAGACTTATGACTACTCTCATAAATGGGAGGCAGATATTGGACGAGAATTCACATATAGTGAATAGTAGGTGATTTGCTCATAGGTTAAGAGGGTTGCTCATAATGCTAGATTAAAACAGATACAGCACAATTTCATGCACCAAACTTACATTACATCAAATCCACATGATAAAATGGATAGGTCATATTCTTATATCTGCCACAAGTGTCAAGGGAGTGACGCCTCTTTCGTCCATTTGATCTGGACATGTTCCAGAGTCTTTAGATCAGATTTGAGTACTTCTGATTTTTTTTTATTGGGGCAGACCCAGGGAAAAGAATTGAGATAAAGAGATACTTAAGTTTGTGAAATTGCGATTTGTACTAGATGAGCGTTACTGTCCAGGGCCTGAATACCGGTTAACAGAAATGTAAGCATGGGAAATTGTTGAAATGAATTGTCTCGGGAGGATAGCTCAGGGGCAACGTGCTCGCCTTGGAAACAAGACGACACAGAGCAACACAGGTTCGATCCCCGGGTCTGCGCTTTGAAACCTTTAGGTATTAAGCGCATTATAAATAACCTATCATATCATAAACAGCAAAATAGGATGGACCAGGCTGATGGAGCTATGATTCAGAAAGGGTAGGCAGGTTGATTGATAAGCTGTGTGTTCCGCCTGATACATACCCTCTGTGAACCTCACAACAGTGTTCATTCACATTTGTCCCTTTCATTGGTGTTCATGTGTAAGATACATGTATGTTAGATACTGATAGGGAAGATGTCTTTATTTTAGGATAGGTTCACAGTATCATGATCTTTATCTACTGTATGTCGTAATTCTGCAGTGCACTGTTAGCAGGTATGACGAATGTGCAGTCTTTTATCATCATAGGACATTGCTAATGAATGGATTTAGTTTTGTTGTTTATTTGAAAATGTAGTTTACACTGTTGAAAGAATGTATTTTTTTTCAATTTTCATAATATTCACAGAATATGCCTTAAACAGATCAAAAAGCAGACTACCTTGCAATGTTTACTTCTACGTCTAATGTTGTTGGTATATATATTTTTACAACAGATTCCTCTGTATATTTTATATAGTGTTTGTTTTTTACTGTAAAGTTGAGCTGCTGGTATATCGTAATAGAAAAGATCATAAAATAACATTTTGAACTGTAAAATATGTAACATACTTACTGGCAAATGTTCAAGTAATGGTGTCACACTTTCAGAGACGTATATTATACTTCCATCCGTCAAGATTGCTAAAAAAAAGCCATCAAGAGCCTGCAAAATATGTAAATTCAGGTTATCTCAAAATAAACTATGTATCAAGATACAGTGTAAACTAAGAAGAACAGAAATGCATAATCAGTTACCCCAATAATTGTGAACAAAGACATATTTGAAAATGTTTTTCTGCTGATCTATGAGTGGTTTACAACAATTTTTCTAAACAGTGTAAGAGACATTGAGAGCAGTATTACAGATGGTTGTGCAATCCTGAACATTCAGAACGCCAATTGTTTCTGACAAAAAACAAAGGAAATGCATGACTTTCGTCAATTATACGTTTGATTCACCTGCGGCCAGTACACTCACTATTAAGACATGCTTTTGGTCCATACACTTATAATAAAAGCTTTGCTTGGCTGAGAGGTACTGGGACACATCTGCATATCTTCTATAGTATTCACATGAAGAGCAAAGGGGCAGTGTAATCAAAATGAGAAGCAAGAAGGTACCTAAGAGGAAAGCACATCAAAAGAAAAATAACACAATTGATAGGATCTTTAAAGCCTCGACTTGATGACACAGGTGTGGGGGTGGCAGGAAGAGTCTAAAAAGAGGACACCAACTTATCAGACCAGAAAGGAAAACAACTGGTTTTCAATGGAAACAAATAACAGGAAAGACAAATTCTGGCAAAAAGCAGAGTGCAAGTCTGACATTTAACATTGTCAGCAAAAATGTGTTACTTCAGGAACATAGAAGAACTGGCATGAGGGTCCAAGAAGACACCACCAGAAGCTTAGAAGCAAACTGTAATTTGGTTGACATCTAAAAAGCCATAGAACTGTCTGATCATGTGGCATGGTGGAAGTTGTGAACAACTGATCCATGGAAAACTAATTGTAGGAATATGTACTGCAAGTGTTTTGAAAAATGTGCGATCATCATTGGTATTGCAATGTTCATTTTGCCCATCTAAGAGTCTGGCTCCGGACTCAATACTTAAAGAGAATAAAGTAATGTTGAAATATCGAGATTTAATGTATTTCGATGGCCTCAAGAGTTCAGACTGAGCTTAGTACAACAGAACTAAATCATCATATCATTTTACCCTGGTTACAATGCGGAGACACACAAATTATTACTATCTTTTGGCGGAGTCAAAAAAGGGCTCAGATACATGCTAAAGTATTGTAATGGGGCAGATGAATATGCAGGTAATATCCACTGTCGCTACTCAGATGAGTATGCAAGTACCAATTCCAATTCCTGCCCATCGCCGGTATCGTCCAGGTGAGAAATTATACCAGCTGAGGCAGCCTTACCGCCCCAAAAGTCTAGAGTTGGAAGATAGATCCAACTAAGACCATGAAGATGTCATTATGAATAGAATAGATGTTGTAACAAGTAGGGTGACAGGTATACATTATAGGCATATGTACATATAGATATGAAGAGCACATTGGCATGAAGGAAATATGCACACAGACATGAAGGATATCTGCACGTAGACATGAAGAACATACACACGTATATATGAAGCCCCTAAATTTATTAACATTCATGAGGTCAAGACACAATATGGCGAAGAATGAGCCAAGGCACAGCCATTTTCCTAAGCGCACAGGGAATAGCAGGCCTAAAAGCCAGCAAGGACTCAGACAAGATGCTCAATTCATAAAACATGTTTATTGGGAAGCTCAGAGCTGTTTAGACAGTAGCTCACAGCAAGTGTAAAGGTCGGAAAGGAAAAGGTAGTATTAAATTAACAGAATGAAGGCACAAGATAACGGTTCCCAGGATGAGCAGCGGTAGACTTTCCAGTAAATCAATTCTAATGAGAGCACAAATAATCATTGATGGCCAAGTGTACCAGAGTAGTAAGCCAAAAGACCTAATAGAAAGTAACTGACTAGCGCCATGAGTGGCCACAAAGAACACAACATGCATGATCTATTTAGCTAAAATCTCAACAAATCGAAGGAAATCCACTCACTAACACGGTACCCTAGCATGTGACCCAAATATGGAATACACTGGCCATTCATTACGAGCCAAACACAGATAGGACACATGCACATAGACACCAGAAGGCACATGTTTAAGTTCAAAGGATAGGGAAGTTTGAGCTATTAACCAACCCCATTTCCCCATGCGTTTTGTAAACTGATAATGTAATGTGATGCCAGTTCTGATGTAATTGTCTAACAAAACTCGATTGCAATCATTTTAAATTTGAGAGCTACGAGATGAAATGCTTGTATGCTGTTCCGGTTTAGATTTGTTGCTTGAATAAAGCTGTATTTTGACATGCACTGATTCCACCAACATTGAGTATTATTCTAACTAATTGTGTAATCCTGGGCGCACTTCTTCAGTATCATTGCTGGTAGCGTGACTCTGCACACCGAATCCCACACATAACAGGTGTTATTTGAAAATCCTGAGTTTATTTAGCACTGTGTACAAAGAGAGCATACATTTTAGATTAGTCACTGGCTAGTCTGTAGTTACTGAGGCATATGTCCAAATTACTTTTATGCAGGAAGGAGGGAAGTTTTTATCTGCTTCAACATTTTAGGTGCTAAGGTCAATAGTAAAATATGAAACATGACATGGTTGGTGCCTGCTGAATAAACACACTAAATAATAAAATAGTTTTACATTTAAGTATGATTTGTAGAACCTAAAACATATGCTTATTTCAATAAAAGAGCACAATAAGGATTAAGAATAGCATGTGAGAATAGATGTTTTACATTTTTTTCTAAAAATGTAGATGAATTAAATGTATTGCATTGAAGGATGTCGCGATTCAGTTACCTGGAAACTGCAAGTGAGCGCGTACTCCTTGGTCTCTCAATTGCTCCCGCTGCACTACAGTGCTTCTGTATGTCCACCTACACACCAAATAGCAAAGCCTAGTCCAGCTTTTTGAAAGTGGACTGAAGCATGATATCCTGCAATACAATTAATAGTGCAGCCAAGCCTACTTAACAAAGATGCCAGAAAGGGTCCACGGCATACATTTCAGCTAAACGCTTTATTTTAAATACATAATAAAAAGACTTTGGGAGAAAATCAGAAAGATCACTCTTAGAGCGCCATTGGACATAGTACATCAGTAAATTCCCCCAAGAACTCGACTGTCCTCCTGCAATAACCTTTAACAGGAGTGCTTTGATAAATATAAAGGTCAAATATAATATATGAATATGTAAGACAATTTTGTTTTGAATTTTTTAGCATTCTATATTTTGGGAAATAGTAGGTTTTAGTTTTTCTTATTGTTATGCACAGTTTTCATGATTGCTATATTTGTATTCTTATAAGGCTTTCATTAAAGCAAAACTGGAACAGTTTTCAGTCAACAAATGTGAATCTCTCCTTGAGGCAATAGATACTAAATAATCCAGTGAATTTGGTGAATACTCCAGACTGGAACAAATAGATGTGTTGCTTCATAAGAGCTCTGCATCCCGGGCAATGAATGGTATACATATTTTGTTAACCTATATAAAGAGGATAGACTGTCTTTTCCCAGCAAAATTACTCACCTAGCCTATGCCCACTCCAGAAGTCATTTCATCTCTTATATTTAGCCAAATAGAAATTGAACAGGCAATTAAACCACAGCGGAAAGAAAAAGCTCCAGGGCCTGACAGCATCTCAATTGGCTTGATTAAAATCAATATGGAAATGTGGGTGCCCTAACTGACGGCTGTTTTTAATACCACATGTGCCCAAAAAAAGGTCCCCAAATCATGTACAAAAGCAACTATTGCTTCAATATATAAGAAGGGTGGGAGAGAAATACCAGGGAACTACCGACCCATTTCCTTACTCGACAGTATAGGTAAACTCTTTGGGAAAATAATCCGGGTTCGGCTAGCACAATGGCTCACTATAAATAATACCATCACTCATTTGCAAGCAGCTTCACATAGAGAATTTTGTACAGGTGATCAGGGGTTTAGGCTGTCTATATTAGCAGAAAAATAGGTAACCCTAAATAAGCAATCACTGTGGCTGTCTTTTGTCGATCTAGAGCAGGCATTCAATGGCGTCCTGAAAATAGAGCTGAGGAATTGCCTGGACCGACATGGAATACCAGGTAACATCATTAAGGTAATCTTCTAGCTGTACACTGACAACACTGCTACAGTCAGATGGTGTTTTAACAGAAAGGAGCAAGGCAAGGCTGTGTCCTTGTACCTACCCTGTTCTGTCTATACATAAACGAAATTGCAGTGAAATTAACTGACATAAAGGCTGATGCACCAACCCTGGACACAGAAAAGATACCATTTAGACAGTTTGCCGATGATGCGGTTCTGTTATCCAAAACAAGTAACGACAAAAAAAAAAGTCAGGGAGGTTCATAGAGCTATGTAAACTGAAGGGCCGGGAACTCAATATAAAAAAAACACCATGACCTGTTAAAAAAAGAGAGGAACTGCCCAAAAAGTATAATAAATCTAAACATTTGTGTGGAATTAATCAAAAGGTTTACACATTTGATTATTTACGTATACATTTCAACAAACGTGGCAGATGAAATGACTAAGTGAATAAGTCCCTGTGTTAATTAAGGTGTTCCTTGGAGGCCACATTATAGTTTTTACGCACTAATGGGTCGAGCGCATTGAGCCCAACACTTCAAGTTTATAGGAGTTTTTGGGCCTATTAGGTTAAGGCCACCTTTTTACTGGGTAAGTCTTTGCTCTGCACCTCCTCTGGCAAAGTATGGAGATGGCATGCTGGATACTTTGAACCACCTTAATGGCAGTTCTCTTCCGTGGTTCAGCCACATCAAATTACTTTGTGAAGCCCTGAAATTAGGCCATTGGTGGACCAATCCTATCTCGGTTGACCACTCTGCAAAAAGTATTCTGAAAAAGGGCTCAGATGAGTGATCTATTTCCCTACCGCGGAGTAATATTTGTAGCAGTAGCTTACTAGCATCATATGTACAAGGAAAGCATATATCCAGTATGTGGACCACATCAGGCAGCTGGAAACTGCGAGGAAGCCAGATGTGTCCATTCTGTCCTTTATTGAAAGAACCACCTGCAAATGTTCTGTTCATTTGCTCTACATACACACATCAGACAGAAACATTTGAAACCATGCTTAATCAATTATGGAATAAGGGCTATCCATACTGCAGAGATATGGTGCAAAATAATGGAGTGGGGGCCATAGTGTCTGCTGTATTTGACTTTATAGGAAGAGCTAGGCATAGGAGAACCAAGCTACTGCAACAGACAGGGCACAGAAAGGGCACAGATGTTGCCATTGGCCCATGAATCCTAACAGTGGACCAAATATGAACCACTGGCCTCGAACATGTTTTAATTTAGACAATGTCTGTGCCCAATATAATGAGTAATTTACTGATGTCCCTAACAGCTGCTTCAATATTCACTCGAGGAATACTAATGTATGAACTGCCCACTGTCCGTCTAATAGAGCGTTATTAACACTATTTGAATGTGAGTAGCGAACATGAATTATTGCTTATATGTGATCTTCTGATAATGAACCTTATTGGTGATATAATGAAATTATGGGAATAATTGTATGCATATAAACATGCTTTTTAAACTTAATCTATTTATTAAGTCATCATTCTAACATGAAATACAAGTTTTATGCTTTACCTCAATGCAATTACAATCAATTATTGTTTTAGAATATGTATTAATTTGTATGCCTAGTGCTTTTATGGCATGTTTGTCGAAATAAAGCTTGATTGATTGAGAGCGTTTTTTATTTGCATTTGCAAACATTTTGAAAAAAGAAAACCGGAAAATTGCAGATTCACTGTCAAACAGTACAGGTAGAATCAAACCAACATAATACAATATTTTATTCCACTTCAAAGGGTCACATCTATTCTGTCCTGCGCTTGCACATGCCTTGCAATTACCCTGACAGCTTTTGCTTCTGATCAGTCTTATAAGCCACACCTCAGCAATATGTGGGATCCCTTTTCAGTTTGAATCATTGCTCTTTCCAACTGCTAAATATCTTACCAATTCTTACATGGCAGCTTCAGTGTTTATAAACCATCTCATCCATACCCCTTCTCCATTTAACTGTACTTGCTGAATTCCAAGCCACTGCAATATCTCGCTTCGCAACAATGAAGGCAGCATTTAGAAAAGACTTAACATATCTACGAGATTTTAAATTATCCTGAATACCCAGCAAAATCAACCGGGGATCCATCCCAAGAGTCCAGGCCGAAATTAATGAGTTCCCCTGTAATTTTCTTACACGGTCTCTGAATGTGTTTGTATTCCCATATTGTGGGGTAAAAGATGCCCCCCTCTTGTCCACAGACAGAATCCCATCACTTCGCCATTTTAAATACCTCCTCTATAGAGTAGCATACCCAATGTATTTATTTCAATTGGATTACATGCAGTAGGGCGCTAATCACAACCTTCATTGGATATGGTAGGGAGTCTCTCCAATCCTCCTCATGCAGGGCTTCCAGAGACAATGGGCCTCATTATAACTCAGGCGGTCCGGAAATAACGGTGGCGGTAAAGCCGTCGCCACCGTTGTTTCCGGACCGCCTGATCCCGACTCCTGCAGGCGGGAGGTGATGTTCCCGCCAGGTCTGACCTGGTGGGTTTAACACCGCCCGCCTGCAGGCGGACGAGGAAACACCGGCAGCATTACGATATGCTGCCGGTGTTTCCATGATCCCCATTCCCATTGAGTCCCATAGGACCCAATGGGAATGGGGATTAACACCATTCCGCCTCCGTGATTCCCGGAAAACCGGGGTTGTAATGCCCCGGTAATTCCAGGAATCACGGAGGCGGAATGGTAATACGAGTCCGGCGGTAACCAGGCGGTTTTACCGCTGCGGTTACCGCCAGACTCGTAATGAGGCCCAATCTATTTGTCAACCCATTTAATTGAGTGGCTGTGCATGACTGTAATGCAGTGTAAAGGGTATAACTCTGCTTAGCTGTATCTTGCTTCATCAAAGATAAAAGACCTCCAGAGGAGAGGTGAAAGGGATATCTGTTACTTGGTCAAGCCTCCCCACCACGGAATGATGCAATTGTAACCATTTGTAAAACTCTGCCATCTAACCTGAACTCCTCCCATAGAGTCTGGAAGTCTTTTATGATCCAATTTAGTATGATAACCTCCATTTCTTTTAATGCCTTTCCCCTCTGAAGTCCCAAAGCGGCGTACTCCTGGAAGCCCTAGTATTCTATCTTTTCCCCAGGGGGCTACATTCATAATAAGTATGTCTCCCCAGCCAATATGCTTTGCAGCCCGACCCCATATCAGTTCTCCTGCTTTGGTCATATTTTAGTGTTTCCTTTTTATGTATTTTCCCATAGAGCAGCCTTCCCAGAATCTGTTAACCCAATCCTGCCAATTCCAAATCAACCATCACATGCTTCCCATTTGCAAACCACCATTTAATCACCACCACCAGTTGTGAAGCTCAATAATAGAGTTGGAGGCTATGGAGACTGTGGCCTTTCTCCCAGACCAATTTATACAGGGTATTCATGGCAATTTGAGGAATCATTCCCTACCATAGGAATGAGCGGAGGATTGATTGAAATGGTCACTGCCTGATATTATGGGGGAATTTTGCACAAGGAACATACATTGTGGAAGAGTGATCACCTTGTACATGGCTGGTTCTCATACTATCAATAGAGGGGTTGTTTCCACTCTGCTTGCTATGTCTGCAGAAAAATGAGCGATTCATGGGACAAAGTTATTCTCCAAAAACCTTACATCATCTGTCCCAATCCGAGCAAGTTGCAATGGGGATCCTATCAAAAGTGCCTCATCTCTGCCTTTGACAGCGAACTGTATTGTTCTCTCCAATTCACTTTAGGATCTGCATGGCCTCCTAATTCTGTGATCATATCCATTAGCCAAGATCCTGAGATTTCGGGGTCTCCCAAGTACAGCAAAATATAATCCGCTTGTTGCACACCCCAATATAGTAAATTAAAGCCTATGCACTTTTGAACATGCCAAGGATACAAGATCATTCTTTGGAATACAAGAAATAATGCTTTCACTGGATTTATTTATGTTACGGATTGTGAAATGAATAAAAATACTTTCTTGCCCAGGCAAATCCCATATAGGGCAAATTGAGTTCTGACTTGTTCGAATGCAAACATATTCAGGCCATCTGGTAAAGTCTGGCTGTTCATCCTATAAACACACTGAGCCTCATTACGATTTGGTCAGTATTCCAGTGGTAAATTTGCCAGAATACTGCCCAACGGCATTACCGTTCCAGCTACTTGGTCTGGCGCATTTACTGCCAGATTACAAGTGGCGATGGCAGCAGTGTTAGTCCCTATTTGAAGTCCATAGGACTCTATGGGTTTTTTTTGGCAGAATTACTGCAGCTTTAATTCCGCCAGTGGTAATTCTGCCAATTTTGCAGATCTTTCGGCAGAAAGTGGGAGGATTTACCTCCAGCATAATGCTGGAGGTGAAACCCCCTCTCCAGGGTCAAACTCGTAGAATGGCAGAGTGGGAAAAGTGGCGGTAACTCTGTTACCAGCACTTATTTCCTGCATCTCCATACTCTGAATGAGCCCCCTTAAGTGGAGTGCACCCAAACGGTCATGCGCTTATTTCAGGAAAACACCAAATAACTACATTCAATTAATTTGGATAGAATTAATTTCTTGGTCTCCACCGATTTTATGGAGGCGAATTGGTCACATGCTAGAAGGCCTCAGTTTTAAAAAAAAACAATACAACAAACAACTTGTCTACAGCCATATTTTGCCCTTTGACATCTATCTCAGCAATAAAGTATCATCAGTCAATGTCTAATGGATGACCTGAATTGCCAAAGACATGAGTCAGCTCTGTGCAAGTTAATAATTAAGCTCAAATGGACCTCCATTAATAGAAATGTTCATATAAAATAACCAGTTAAAATGATACAATAGCAAAACAGCTTTTTCTGGCTTGTAGCATGGCAATCCCTTGCTTTTTTGCGAAAGCAAAGACAATTCTGCCCTCCGGAGCATGTCACACAGAATGAGTCTAAACAGGATATATTCACATATATCAGTAATTTATAAATCACCATATTTTAATAACGTTGGCATACTTAATGCCACCGGAGCATGTAATATGTCTTTGGGTGCAGGTTCACAGTGCAGGGTCTAAAATGTACATCTCAATGGTGGGAAAAATGAGAACTAAGGTTAAGGAAGAAATATGGACTTGAGGGCAAAATTGAACAGAAGCACCCACTGTCACATATCTAAATATTTTGGAGCTATCAAACAAGGGGGAGTGTTCTCTGGGAGTGTCAATTTAAGGGAACCAATGGGAAGGCTCAACCAATCAAAAATTATGTCAGATGTCACTGTGTGGTAAACCTTAAGACTATATAACCCTAAACCCATAAAAAAAAGAAGGAGCTCGGGGATTCTGTACATTATACAGATGGGGAAAACCTGCCCGAGAGGACCAGTGCTGAAGTGGCATAATACCTTGAGATGACTCCCTTTGATGGTCTTCAGGGAAATCCTGATAGTAGAACTTTGCCTAAATAGGACTTGATAACTATTCCTAACCAAAGGCCCGGTAGGAATTTCTGGCTGGGTGGTGCTGCCTGGAGTTGCGAGATGTCATGCTGTTTCTTTTTTTTTAAAAACAATATTTGTATTGATTTGAAGGTACATTGCACAATACAAACAAACAATTAATACACCATCTTGATACAAGGGAGAAGAAAATGAAGGTGTGGAGCAGCGTACAGGGGAAAAGAAAGAGTTGTTTCATCATATTTATATTGTTCATACACTGGACCGGCCAGGACATAAAGTGCATGTGTCTCATTTACGCAATTCATAAGAGTGAGAAGGTTTTCCATTGGCATGGTCAAAAGGCGCAATTTTCCTCTAAATTGATTATGAGATAAACGGTCCCAAATCATAATGACTTTAGTTAATTTATCAGAGAGTGCTGCTGTGAGCTTCTCCATAGTACATGCATGCCACAGTCTAGACCACCACAAATGTAAAAAGGGGCCTCTGTTGACTTCCAATTGTGTACTATAGACAACCGCGCAACAGCCATCATTTGGTTGGCCACATTTGCATGGGTTGCTCCCAATGAAAAAAACTCCTGTTTGTCTACATCACCCAAGAGAATCACCAATGGTTGTTGTGGTATATGTATGCCCACTAGCTTGTGAATAATATTGATAACCTCCACCCAGAAAGGCTTAATTTTAGGACAATGCCACCAGATATGTGCCATGGCTCAGATCTCCTGGTATCCCCTCCAGCAATGAGAAGAAACATTAGAGTGCATCGTGTGTAATCTATTAGAGGTCAAGTACCACTGATGTAGTATTTTAGATGAATTCTCCATAATGGTAGTGCATACCGAAGATTTGGATGTCTTTTTGAATATATGTTCCCAGGACGCCTGGGTAATTGTGCAGCCAAGTTCCTCCTCCCATCGATTCATATGAGAAAAAGATTCTTCAGTGCCACGGTTATTAAGAATCATATATTATATATATGTATATATATATATATATATATATATATATATATTGGATACTTTACGCACTGACAAATTAAAAGAAACTCATTTCTCAAAAGCACTTAATGCTCTATTCCCTCCCTCCTTAATCTGCGGTTGGGTCACCCAATGACATAGTTGTGCATAGCCAAATCTCTCAGTTTCCTGTAAACAAAATGGTGCCTCTTCATATATACAACCCAATGTGTGGAGGGCACCTTCCCTCCATGTGACAAAAGCGTGTCCGTTCAACCTGGGCGTAAAGCTTGGGTTTCCAAAAATAGGAGACATTGGGGAGGTGTAGGGGGAAATATAAAAAATGTTGACCACTATAGCCCAATAAAAGAGATTTAGCTGGGTTGAGGCACACATGCATTATTTTGGCAGATGATATTTAGGTGGGAGCCATGGCATCTGATGTAGGGAGACAGTGAGATCAACATTTTCAATCGCCCTCTATTTTTTATCAAGGTGGGTGTTGGTCTAGTCCAAAATTGAAAAAAACGGTGCAGCCAACAGGTTTTTGTAAATATTTGCCATGGATATCTCCACCCTGCTGTCCACAACGAGTTACAACAGTATTTGATAATCCTGGAGGTTTACCCTGCCAAACAAAGTCCTACATGTTTGCCTGTAGTTTTTTAATTTCTTCTATAGGAATGTTCATAGGTGGTGCCTGAAAGGCATAACAAACGTGGCAGAAGGAACATTTTTATAGCTATGCACCTCCGGAACAAAGAGATTTCTGGGTTTTTCCATTTCTCTCAAACACACTCGAGAGATCAGAAAAGTTATGACGACACAGTCAGGGTAATTCATAGAATTTCGCTGAAAAGTGTCGCAAGCGGCTGGCGCAGAGTGTCCGCGTGCGATTGACTGCGCCAGGCACGTGCGCTAAAACCGATTTCCGCGCACAGCGTATTCATGGATTTCATGCTCCCAAACCAGCCGTGGCGCAGAGTATCGCAGCGACCCTGCAGCAGCGCCAGTAACGCCCCCAAGAACGCCCTCGCGCAAGGAAAAGCCATCAAAATCGCTAAATCATCGCAAAGGGCTGCGCTAACCCTGGACCAGTTTACAGGGCTGCCAAACAAGGAACGCAAAGCGGGTAACGTGCATATCAGGGGTACACGTGAAGTCATACACGCGATTAGCCAGGGTACGTGTATTACAGGGGTATGCGGGAAGTTTAACACGCGATTGGCCAGGGTACGTGTATTACAGGGGTACGCGGGAAGTTTAACACGCGATTAGCCAGGGTAAGTGTATTACAGGGGTACGCGGGAAGTTTAACACGCGATTAGCCAGGGTACGTGTATTACAGGGGTACGCGGGAAGTTTAACACGCGATTGGCCAGGGTACGTGTATTACAGGGGTACGCGGGAAGTTTAACACGCGATTGGCCAGGGTACGTGTATTACAGGGGTACGCGTGAAGTTATACACGCGATTAGCCAGGGTACGTGTATTACAGGGGTACGCGGGAAGTTTAACACGCGATTGGCCAGGGTACGTGTATTACAGGGGTACGCGGGAAGTTTAACACGCGATTGGCCAGGGTACGTGTATTACAGGGGTACGCGGGAAGTTATACACGCGATTAGCCAGGGTACGTGTATTACAGGGGTACGCGGGAAGTTTAACACGCGATTGCCCAGGGTACGAGTATTACAGGGGTACGCGGGAAGTTTAACACGCGATTAGGCAGGGTACGTGTATTACAGGGGTACGCGGGAAGTTTAACACGCGATTAGCCAGGGTAAGTGTATTACAGGGGTACGCGGGAAGTTTAACACGCGATTAGCCAGGGTACGTGTATTACAGGGGTACGCGGGAAGTTTAACACGCGATTGGCCAGGGTACGTGTATTACAGGGGTGCGTGGGAATCATCACACGCGATTAGGCTGGGTGGGTCCTCACAGGTGTTCCCTGTACACCCTCCACGGCCCCTGCAGGCAGCCTACAAAACAGGGGACTACCCTGCACACCTGCTCATGTCCCCCTGCACCCCCACCCCCCAGCAGTGCAGGGGCAGCCTCCACCAGGCCCCCACTCATGTCTCCCACCACCCCCACCCTCCCGCCACCAGGGGCAGCCTCCACCAGGCCCCCACCCATGTCTCCCACCACCCCCACCCCCCCGCCACCAGGGGCACTCTCCACCAAGCCCCCACCCATGTCTCCCACCACCCCCACCAGTGCAGGGGCACCCTCCACCAGGCCCCCACCCATGTCTCCCAACACCCCCACCCACCAGCACTGTGGGGCACGTGGCCAGCAGGCAGTCAGGCAGCAGCAGATGGCAGGTGGGAGCGTGCTCAGGGCTCTGGGGGGCAGTAATTTGGCCTCCTGGCCAGGAGCGTGGTCTCTCGTGTGTGAACGCGTGGACAGCCTGATAGGTAGTGAAATCCCACACGTCAGCAAAGGCCCTTAGCGCGTAAAGCCGTCAACAGCATATGCGCGCCTATAGTCACCTGCACGTGCAGGAAATTGTTGCGTGACACGTCCCAGTGTCAAAGCGTGTGATTGGTGAAAATGGATGTACACGTAGAAGTGACAAAGCGTGTGATTGGTGAAAATGGATGTACACGTAGAAGTGACAAAGCGTGTGATTGGTGAAAATGGATCTACACGCAGAAGTGACAAAGCGTGTGAATGGTGAAAATGGATCTACACGCAGAAGTGACAAAGCGTGTGATTGGTGAAAATGGATCTACACGCAGGAGTGACAAAGCGTGTGATTGGTGAACGTACACGCCGCGTAAGTGACGCTGTACGTGTGGGCCTGTATATAAGGTACATGTAGAACACCATTTCCTTGTACGTGCTTTTCGTGGAGAGCGAGTGGGTGAATTCTGTACTTCTTGTCGTTTCACACGCGATTTACTTCACGGCGTTTCCAGTTCGTATTCCCTGTTACCTCTGACAGCTTTTTCTCTTTTTTCTCTTTTACTGGTTTACCTGGGCCTGTTCCCTCAAACAGTGTCCCCTTCTACTGTTGTCCTGTCTTCTCAGACAGCGTACACATCTTCTTTTGGCGGGGGTTTAGCCAGCCAAACGCGATCATTCTTCACGCTCTTTTACCTGGCAGACGGTGAGTCACGCACGTATCCAACTTCTGTGCTTAACCCCGTGTGTAGCCTACCCCTTCAGAGGTCATTCTAGGCTGCGTGTGACACGCATACGTTCATTCTTGTGTTACTGGGTGCCACAGTGTAGTGCAGGTTTTTCTTTCTGCACACGTGGTCTAGGAGGGGTTGCGTGCACGTCATCTCCCTTTTTTGGGCCTCCTGTGCGTTGCGTGACCCGTCATCTTTCCCCAGGGGTTACAATCAGCCGTGCTAGAGCACTAGGGTACAATTACCATCTGGTACCCAACCCCTTTGACCCCCAATTGCCCAGGACAATTGTCTACAGCCACTCCCATACGCACATTAATATCAGTGCCATGGCTGGGAGGCGAGGATTCCGTAAGGGTGGCAAAGGTGGAAGAGCCACAAGTGGTGGCCGTGGTGGATCCGGTAGGGGACGTGGTCGTAACTTGCAGGGTGAGCCTGTCCCCCCATGTGTGGAGGACCAGTCAAGGGCACCCATCATCCCCCCCCCTCCCCCCCTCCCCCCCTCCCGTTGAGGCTGAAGTGGCTGACACCATCCATGCTCAGCCCTTGTTGGACCAGCCCATTGTGGCACCAGACCTGGCTGACTCCATGGCTGACTTCCAGGTCAGCAGGGCTACGACACGTGCGCTGGTGCACGTTGATGCCATCATGCCACGTGGATCTGGGGCAGCAAGGTCATCTGCTGCACCAAGGAGGCAGGGCGGAGTGGCTGCAGGGGCAGCTGCGGCTCCATCCACCCCAGCCCTCACACACCCAGCCAGGACAGCGTCGGTCCTAGTCCATGCTGCTGACATTCCCCCTGACACCATCACACTAGAGCCAATGCCTGCACCAACTCCCATGCTGAGTGTGCAATCCCACACTCCTGATACAGAGTCCACCAGGGCTCCTGCCCCTAGTGTCCAGAGCGGCGCAGGACACTCAGGATCACCACCACCTTCCAAGCGGAAGAGGAAGAGTGCTCGTCCGGCACAGGCTGATGCCCCAGACACGGCTACACAGTCCGGCCCGTCCAGGAAGCCCAGCTTCACGGATGACGAACTGAATGCACTTGTCGAGTATGTGTCCGGACATGACAACGAGATGGTCATTGTTGCAGGATCCAAGACCACACCTGCACAACGCCAGGCACACTGGCAGACCGTTGCGGACATCGTAAGTGCCCTTGGAATCGTGAGGCGCACAGCCAATGATTGCTATAAGCGCTGGAATGACCTAAAGCGCAGGGCAAAGAGTAAGCTGGCCTCAAGTCATGCCGCAACTCTAGTGACTGGAGGTGGGTCTCCAGTAGTAGACATGGAACTCACTCCACATGAGTCAGTCGCTGGGACCTACGTCACGGAGGAACAGATCCAAGGCGTGGGAGATCTGGCTGATTACGAGGCATTGTCCGGTGAGTGCACATGCATGTGTGTGTCATACATGTGCATGGTGTGTGTGTGAGGGCTTCTGTTTGGGTGCCAGGTGAGAGTGTGTGCGCCTCAGTCGTATGGGTCAGCCATGTGCTTCATGCAATACTTCCTGCGCAGCTGCATTTGGCCATAGCAGTATCCCTTCTGCCAACAGTAGACATCTAGCACAACTGCACGCCAGTTGCCCTTGAAGTGTCACCTTGACACAACATATTTGCTTATTTTTCACTGTTCATTCAGTCAGTTTGTTTGCATTCCACCACTTTCACTAGGCATGTCGCTGTCCACTAGTCACATGTCTGACATGGGTATGGTAAAGTGGAGTGACTTTGTTACCTGGATATCATTTGTACACACATGTCCCTGTGCTATTTGACCATTTCAGACTGGCAGCTCCAGGTGAAAAATCTGACCTGTTAGAATCAGAAAAGCTATTACATGCGGGAACTGGACTGAATGAATAGGTGCTGCCCTCCTCTCCATCTTCACTCAATAGCAATGGTACATGCCATCTGTGTGATGGCATGTGTGTTTCACCTGCCAATCACAGGCCAATGTGTGATGCCACTGCCAGGCAGCATGCAGAAAATTTGTTCATCTTCCATCTTGGTGTCATCAGTGTGTGCCATTTGCCTGCACTTCATACGCAGTGAGGGTGCATGCATGGGAGGGTTTTAGTCATGTGGGACATGTGTCAATCAAGTCCTGGTTCTCTTGCTTCTCAGCCCTCAATGTGTGCCATGGTGCTAATGCCTGTTTCCATTACTTTGTTTTCATGTCTTTGCAGGGGAAGACGCACCTGATACTGCTGGGGTTGTGGAGATGGTGCAGACCCAGGAGGTGTCCCAGGGCCGACCAACCACCAGTGAGGGACGTGGTGTGGTGGTGGGGGAGAACCCACAAGTGCTGCAGGTCGTGCTCTCAAGGGGTGTCTCTGGCTGCACCTCCCCCGAGCTGTACTCAGGTGTTGATTCGGATGAGACCTACGTGCCGTCGCTGGTGAGTGTTCCAGGGAGGGATTCTGTTCTGTCTCACCCACCTGCACCAGGGTCAGTACCCTCCATGGGGATGTCAGTGTTGGCAGCTACGCCTTCGGTGGTTACGGATGCAGGGTCACACTCCGCGACATCTGATCCTGTTCCTGGGCCAGCAGATCAGAGGGGGAATGCAGTCCTGCAGCCTCAGGCAGTGCCGGCACAGCAAGGCGCAGTTCGCCTTGCCCCAGACAGTTGTGGTGCCCGCCGACGTGGTGGCCGTACGCCACCCGGCAATACCGCATGGGAGCAATCCATTTACGGTATGGCTACCCAACAGGCTGCATCATCCGAGATGATGGCTCAGGCCATGGATAGGGTGGCCACTTCCATTGTCCCCCCAGAAAGGCTGATGGAGCGACTAGAGCAGGCAACCGACTCCATCTGCCAGTCACACAGGGAGGACATGTTGGGGTCCAACAGGGACAGGCGGGCGGCACTGGCGACTCTGCAGGAGGCCATCTCCATTGAGTCCCAGGGCCACAGGGAAGCCCTGAGGCAGGAGCTCCTACACCTCAGGACGACTCTTGTTGAGCTTGAGGCTTCAACACACCAAAGGACAGAACAGCAGATGGAGCGTCTCACCCGTACGCTCTCAGCTGAGATGCAGGCAACGAGGGCGGAGGTCCGGGCATCCCGTGAGTTGTTGCATGGGGACCTCCGCACACTCATCCTCCAGAACCAGACCTACCACACCCGCATGCTTGCAGCCATGGAGGAGCAGACTAGGGCCTTGCATGGGCTGCCTCCCATAGTGCAACCACCTCCGGATGCAGCTGCACAGGGTGATAATAGCGACAGCAGTGACACTCCCACAATAGGGTAGCCGTGTGGGCCATGAGCCCATGGAGGTGTTTTATCTTCCCAGGATCCACGCAGGTGGGTTCTGGTGTGCATCCTGTCCTCGGACCTCCTGGGTGGCCTCCCCAACCCCCCCGGGCCCATCAATGGCCATTTTTGATTGTTTCTTATTTTTATTTTAATTTTGATTTCTTTTATTCCCAATTTTTTTGGGACGATCTGTTGGCTCCAATCTGTTGGCTCCGATCTGTTGGCTCCAATCTGTTGGCTCCGATCTGTTGGCTCCGATCTGTTGGCTCCGATCTGTTGGCTCCGATCTGTTGGCTCCGATCTGTTGGCTCCGATCTGTTGGCTCCGATCTGTTGGCTCCGATCTGTTGGCTCCGATCTGTTGGCTCCGATCTGTTGGCTTCCGTGGTTCCTGTGGGCATACGCTGCATTGTGGCTGGGCACATGCAGGCTTGTAATGTATTTGGTTCAGATGCTTGGGTTTGAGTCACACACACCCCTCCTGCTTCCCGTTTCCATGGGCTTGCAAAGGGTGTGCCCAAGTGACAGTGAATTACACAGTGACGTTGGACTCCCATGAGCTGTGTGGCCAGTCTGTAGTCAATACTGTGTATACATTCATAGTGCATATTGCTGTTGTGTTGTACACTGCATGTTGCATTGATGTGTAACTCTTCTTCTGTGTCTACCTCCCAATTTGCAGGTCCCTTCCTCAAGTCCACACAAGGACCTCTAGTCTGGCGATGGGGACCATGTTGGCAGCAGTGCACCTACAACTCTACATGGCGCCAACACTGCACAGTTGGTAGTGGTGGGAGTGCAGGCATTTCCAGGTGGTGAGACTACTAATATGTAACATTTTTGATGTCATGTTAATGGTACTACGTGCTCAAGTATGTTGTTGGTCCGGCATTGCTGTGAGCATTTCATGTGTTGCAGGTTTCTAATAGTGCCACTGTACATAGTGAGAGTGATGTCATGTTGTGGGGATTACTTTGTTTACCTGCAATTAGCATGACATGGCACGGTGTGTCGTGTGGCAGTGCTGGGGTTGGGTTTTGTCGTGTGGCAGTGCTGGGGTTGGGTTGGCTGACATGGCACTGTCCTCTTGTTGCATTTTGCAAGTGGGTATTCATTTTAGCTGCTTCAATGTGTAACTTCACAAAACTGCATTGGTGGTGTCTGTGTGGGTAGGGATGCACACATTGTGACACTTCCAGGTGAACAATCTCAGGCTGACATGGAATTCCCGGTTCATTCTCCACACATTCAGGATCAGTGTCAGGTTGAGTCATCATTGATTGTCAGATGGAATGTGCCAGGGCAGTGTGCACTCCACAGGGGTGTGATTTCTATGTGAAGTAATTAGCCACTAGCTGTGTATGGGCTGCCTCCCCCCGTGCCCTTTCCCCTCCCATGCGCAGCGGCTGTGCATGTGGTTGGGGATGTGGGGCCACCACCATGTCCACGGCCAGGCCCCGGCGTGTTGCAACGTTGTGCAGGACACATGCTGCCACTATGATCCTGCACACTACTGGGGGAGCGTATAACAGCTGCCCGCCAGAACGGTCAAGGGAGCGAAAGCGTGACTTCAGCACTCCGAATGTGCGCTCCACTATGCCCCTGGTTGTAATGTGGGCTGTGTTAAATCTTACCTGGGGTGGCGTGGTGGGGTTCCGAATTGGCGTCATCATGTGGGGCTGAGAGGGTAGGCACTGTCCCCTGTGGAGGTGGGGATTGGTATCATTGGTGAGGTTGTGACCTTGCTCAGTATCCAACATGCATGCATGTGCAGTGGCATACATACTCACCAAGCAGCCATGTATCGCCATGCCGCCCAGCTTCTAGGTCCCGGCTTAGGGTGGACATTCGGTAAATGAAGCTGTCGTGGGTGGAGCCGGGATAGTTGGCATATACTGAGGTGATGATTCCCTTGGCATTACATGCTACCTGCACGTTGATGGAATGCCAGTGCTTGCGGTTCCTATAGATGTGCTCAGATGCCCTGGGGGGACGTAGAGCCACATGGGTGCAGTCGATGGCACCTAGCACTTTGGGGAATCGTGCCACTGCGTAAAAATCCAGGGCGGCAGCATGCCTTTCTGCAGGTGTTCTGGGCAGGTATATGTGCCTGCGGACTGATGGGCGTGCAGTCATGATGTTCAAGACCTGGTGTAGGCAGCGTGACTGGGTGGCCTGTGACACCCCACCCACTATGGCACTTGTCCGCTGAAATGATCCAGTGGCTAAGAAGTGCAGTACATTGAGGACCTTCTCCAGGGGGCTGAGTGCTTGGGAGCACAGGGTGGGTGATGTGAGGTCATCCTCCCACTCACTCACCAGGTCCAGTATGATGTGTGGTGGAAACCTGTACCTCCCATACACCTGGTCATCAGGCATCCCGAAAAGGCTGGTTCTGGGTGTGAATATTCTGGCCCTGACTATCCTCCTCCTCCTCCTTTGGTAGCCCACTGCCACTGCTGCTAGGAACGGTATGTTCATCCTGGCGTCTGAGCTTGTTATTGTTAAAGTCCGCAATTTATGCTTAGCGCGTGTTCTAGGCGAGCGTGTGACCCGCGCACCCCTGGAATCCTGTTCCCAGTCCAATAGCGTGTGGAAATTCACACGCACCACGGGATACAGCGTGTGACCCGCGCAGCCCTGGAATCCTGTTCCCAGTCCAATAGCGTGTGGAAATTCACACGCACCACGGGATACAGCGTGTGACCCGCGCAGCCCTGAAATCCAGTTCCCAGTCCAATAGCGTGTGGAAATTCACACGCACCACGGGATACAGCGTGTGACCCGCGCAGCCCTGGAATCCAGTTCCCAGTCCAATAGCGTGCGGAAATTCACACGCACCACGGGATACAGGTTCGCTGACGTACTTGCGTGTGTAAGTGGCCGCGCACCCATTAAATACACGTACATAGGCCAATCGCGTGTACGCGCACTTTTGTCCAATTACACGCGATGACACTCTGACGTGCAGTATCTCCACGTGTGCCCCGTCATCACGTCCTGAGTGGGGAACACCCGTGCGGGTCACGTCACAGACGCGCTTACGCGCTGAGGGACTCTGGTCCAATAGAATCGCGTATGCGTGCTGACGCGCTTACGCGCTAAGGGCCTTTCCTCGGATTTCACGCTGACGTGCAGGATTTTCACGTGCCAAATCACTCCGTATCAAGCTGGCCACGCGAAAACACACGGAAGCCCACGCTCCTGCCCAGAAGGCCGAGTTACTGCCCCCCAGTGCCCCGAGCAGCCTCCCACGTGCCATCTGCTGCTGCCTACCTGCCTGCCTGCCTGCTGCCACCGTGCCCTGCCATTTGGTGCCTGCACATCAGCCATCTGCAGGGGTCCAGTTGCTGTGTCCACCCCTGCTGGAACTGAAGACTCCCGACTGGTATTACATCGCTCCACAGCCCAGCCCCAGGACCCAGTTGCCCACCCACACCTGCCTCTGGGGTTGCCATGTCGGGCACTTCCACATCTGGCACCAGTGGCAACCCCAGGCCAGAGGGGCAGAGGGGCACCAGCTTCACTGTCACCGAAGTTGGTGTCCTGGTGGAGCATGTCCTGGGGCAGTATGATGCCCTCTTTGGATCGTCCCGCGCCAGCAAGGAAGGACGGCAGAGGATCTGGGCCGACTGTGTGGTTGCCATCCACGCGGAGGGGGTGGCAACCCGCGACGTCCTGAAGATCAAGAAGCGCTGGGAGGACTTGAGGTCCAGGACCCTTGTGAAGGCCCGGCGCCTCGTGGAGGGGGGCCGGGGCCGCATGAGTACCATCCAGATGAGGGTCCTGGAACGCGTACGCCCAGCGCTCCACGCCCAGATCCTTGAGAGGGAGGCCCGTCTGGAGTTGAGCGGTAAGTGTCCATGCATTACTGTGTGAGACAGGGCATGTTGCGGTGTGCTGGTTCTATGATACTTGCCTGTATGTGTGCCATAGGCCATGTATGCATGTATGTGTGCAGGGACATCATGGTAATGCATGTGCGACCAGTGATGTGTGATGCACATGGTTGTTGCATGTGTTGAAATGCCGCATGGGGAGCCCTAATCAGATTATGAACATGAGAGCATGCCAGTCTCTGTACCTGAACATGGGTGGGGGTGAGGGATGGGTGCTGATGCCAGGTACATATATGGTAGCCATGTCTGTGTGCCTGACCTGCGTGTCTGTGACTTGTGCATGCCATGGATGCATGACACATGTGTGTGACAATGCAGAGATTCAGTAAAGCAGCAAAATTACCCTTGTATCCGCTGTGTTTGGTGTGTTTGGGGCCAGATGGATGTGACTGAGGTGAAGTGTGTGCATGTGATGGGCATGAGGCATGATGCATGTGAGTTACATATCATTGAATGTTTCAAGAGTCCATTGGACATGCATGGAAATGTCCATGGCATGCACCATGCCTGTTACTGTGTGTGTTTTGCCTGGACTGACCCATGTGTTGTGGAGGGACATGATGGAAGTGTACTTTGACAGTGGTGCTCATCTGCTATTGCTTCCTGTCTAGGGGACCATTGTACAGTGCCCTGATGCTTGTGTTCTTTGTCTCCCTCTACGCAGCGGCTAGTGAAGAAGAGGGCGGAGACGGCGCTGTGGAGCAAGGCGGCGGGGATGCCCCCACGGCTGCAGCGGAAGGGGTGGGTGAGCCCCCACAGGGGCCTGCTACGGTGGGAGACGGTGAGGAGCCATCCAGGTTGGTGGTTTGCACAGAGGAGGAGGAGGCCGCCACTGGGGCACACATGGGGCCTGGTGGGGGCATCCCTGCTGGTGCAAGTGGTGCAGTCCAGGGGCAGGAGGCAGCACAGGTCACCGTGGAGGGGCCTGTGCATGTCGCTGTCCCTGACCCTGTGAGTGCACCACCATGCACCAGCAGGGATGCCCCGTCCCAGGCCTGTCCGCAGGTAGAGGGGATGTCCATGTCACCTGACTCCCCTCCACCTGCGGACGTGGGAACCCCTGGCCGTGCGGAGAAGGTCCTGATTGGGGTCGCGTTGCGCACGGCTGTGATTCGTGATGCCGTGCGTGCTTCCCGGGAGGAGCACGCACGTCATCACGAAGTGCACCGTGCCGACGTGGCCCAATTGGGATCGGCCATGTTCGGGGGTTTCCTGCATGTGTTGGCCAATGTGGCGGCCCTCTCCTCCTCTGTGCAGGCTATCCACCAGTCGTTCTCCTTGCCGTCTTCCAGCCCAGATGCCACCAGGGCCCCCTGTGGACCTGCCCCGACCAATGCAGCCAGCTCGGTGGGGATCCCATCCCTGCCACAGTCGGGAGTCAGAGATCCAGCAGGGGTGGACACCAGAGCAACTGGACCCCAGCAGATGGAGGATGTGACGGCATCATCGGGCAGGGCACGTGCACGACGGCGTCGGTGGTTTCCATCAGCCTGGATGCCGTCGTGCTGGCACAGGCAGTTGCGTCGGAGGCAGCAGCAGGCTCAACGTGGGAGGCATCATGGCTCGGGGCCATCAACATCAGGGGTGCAGGCATCGGCCGGAGGGCAGGAGAACCCTGGAATGGGAGTGGCTTCCGTGTGGGAGAGGTTGTGCCAGCGGATAGGTGCGGAGCGGCAGCGGGCAGAGGAGGAACGGCTCACGATGGTCAGGGCGGAGGACTCCATGCGGAGGGCGCTGAGGCGGGCTGAGTGCCTCGAGGGTCTTCGCAGGGAGTTTGAGCTTGACACTGCGTTATCCCTGCGGGACCTCGGGGCCAGGGAACATGCCCGCCTCCAAGCCATTGACCAGGAGTTCGATGATGCCCTGGCCCATGACAACAACCAGTGAGCCGTCCGAATAGCCCGCTGCCTTTGTATATAGTTGTATAGTTAGGGTTAGGTTTCCTTTGTTTTTTTGATTTTTTTTTGGTTGCGATTGGACAATGCACCACTTTTTTGTATATAGTTCCCTTTTTAGTTAGTAGCCAGTTAGGTTTAATTTGGTAGGGCTCATGGACCCAGGATGATCTTCTTAATTGGCTTATTTTAATTTTTCATAATTTTTTCTTGGACATTCATCTTGTTTTGTTTGATTTGCTTTGTGTTTTTTCTTATTTGCTGTTCAATACATATTATTTTTTTAATCTTCAATGTGTCGTATCATCTCATTGCTTTCAGGCATGTCATGTTGGGTGTTTTGTCATTCACTTGCAGCCATTGTGTGTGACAGACATGTGTTAAATTGCATTATTTACATTGGGGGTGTAACATGTAATTGCCTTTGATATGTGGGTGGGTGTGATAGTTGGTTGGGCCTTTTGGCAGGGGAGGATGGGCATTACGGACATGATTGGGGAATGTTGGGACCCAGGTGCAGGGGGGCATGGATTGGACATGGGTGGGGGCCTGCTGGCAGGTGCCCCACAGTGCTGGGGGGTGGGGGTGGTGGGAGACATGAGTTGGACATGGGTGGGGGCCTGCTGGCAGGTGCCCCACAGTGCTGGGGGGTGGGGGTGGTGGGAGACATGAGTGGGGCCCTGGTGGAGGGTGACCCTGGTGGCTGGGGGTGGTGGGAGACATGAGTTGGACATGGGTGGGGGCCTGCTGGCAGGTGCCCCACAGTGCTGGGGGGTGGGGGTGGTGGGAGACATGAGTTGGACATGGGTGGGGGCCTGCTGGCAGGTGCCCCACAGTGCTGGGGGGTGGGGGTGGTGGGAGACATGAGTGGGGCCCTGGTGGAGGGTGACCCTGGTGGCTGGGGGTGGTGGGAGACATGAGTTGGACATGGGTGGGGGCCTGCTGGCAGGTGCCCCACAGTGCTGGGGGGTGGGGGTGGTGGGAGACATGAGTGGGGCCCTGGTGGAGGGTGACCCTGCACTGCTGGGGTGTGGGGGTGGTGGGTGACATGAGTGGGGGCCTGGTGGAGGGTGACCCTGGTGGCTGGGGGGTGGGGGTGGTGGTAGACATGAGTGGGGGCCTGGTGGAGGGTGACCCTGCACTGCTGGGGTGTGGGGGTGGTGGGAGACATGAGTGGGGGCCTGGTGGAGGGTGCCCCTGGTGGCTGGGGTTTGGGGGTGGTGGGAGACATGAGTTGGACATGGGTGGGGGCCTGCTGGCAGGTGCCCCACAGTGCTGGGGGGTGGGGGTGGTGGGAGACATGAGTTGGACATGGGTGGGGGCCTGCTGGCAGGTGCCCCACAGTGCTGGGGGGTGGGGGTGGTGGGAGACATGAGTGGGGCCCTGGTGGAGGGTGACCCTGGTGGCTGGGGGTGGTGGGAGACATGAGTTGGACATGGGTGGGGGCCTGCTGGCAGGTGCCCCACAGTGCTGGGGGGTGGGGGTGGTGGGAGACATGAGTGGGGCCCTGGTGGAGGGTGACCCTGCACTGCTGGGGTGTGGGGGTGGTGGGTGACATGAGTGGGGGCCTGGTGGAGGGTGACCCTGGTGGCTGGGGGGTGGGGGTGGTGGTAGACATGAGTGGGGGCCTGGTGGAGGGTGACCCTGCACTGCTGGGGTGTGGGGGTGGTGGGTGACATGAGTGGGGGCCTGGTGGAGGGTGCCCCTGGTGGCTGGGGTTTGGGGGTGGTGGGAGACATGAGTTGGACATGGGTGGGGGCCTGCTGGCAGGTGCCCCACAGTGCTGGGGGGTGGGGGTGGTGGGAGACATGAGTTGGACATGGGTGGGGGCCTGCTGGCAGGTGCCCCACAGTGCTGGGGGGTGGGGGTGGTGGGAGACATGAGTGGGGCCCTGGTGGAGGGTGACCCTGGTGGCTGGGGGGTGGGGGTGGTGGGAGACATGAGTTGGACATGGGTGGGGGCCTACTGGCAGGTGCCCCACAGTGCTGGGGGGTGGGGTGGTGGGAGACATGAGTTGGACATGGGTGGGGGCCTGCTGGCAGGTGCCCCACAGTGCTGGGGGGTGGGGGTGGTGGGAGACATGAGTGGGGCCCTGGTGGAGGGTGACCCTGGTGGCTGGGGGTGGTGGGAGACATGAGTTGGACATGGGTGGGGGCCTACTGGCAGGTGCCCCACAGTGCTGGGGGGTGGGGGTGGTGGGGGACATGAGTTGGACATGGGTGGGGGACTGCTGGCAGGTGCCCCACAGTGCTGGGGGGTGGGGGTGGTGGGAGACATGAGTTGGACATGGGTGGGGGCCTGCTGGCAGGTGCCCCACAGTGCTGGGGGGTGGGGGTGGTGGGAGACATGAGTGGGGCCCTGGTGGAGGGTGACCCTGGTGGCTGGGGGGTGGGGGTGGTGGGAGACATGAGTTGGACATGGGTGGGGGCCTACTGGCAGGTGCCCCACAGTGCTGGGGGGTGGGGGTGGTGGGAGACATGAGTTGGACATGGGTGGGGGCCTGCTGGCAGGTGCCCCACAGTGCTGGGGGGTGGGGGTGGTGGGAGACATGAGTGGGGCCCTGGTGGAGGGTGACCCTGGTGGCTGGGGGGTGGGGGTGGTGGGAGACATGAGTTGGACATGGGTGGGGGCCTACTGGCAGGTGCCCCACAGTGCTGGGGGGTGGGGGTGGTGGGGGACATGAGTTGGACATGGGTGGGGGACTGCTGGCATGTGCCCCACAGTGCTGGGGGGTGGGGGTGCAAGGGGACATGTGTTGGTGTTCATTAGTTCAAGGAGACATGTGCCTTTGCTGGGGGGCATGCCCATGTTGGGTGGGCTGCCTGCGGGACATGACCAGGGATGCAGGGTAGTCCCCTGTGGTGTGGGCTGCCTGCAGGGGCCGTGGAGGGTGTACAGGGTACACCTGGGAGGAGCCACACTGTCAAATCACATGTGGAACTTCCCGCGCACCCCTGAAATACACGCGCCCAGGCTATTCGCGTGTGGAACTTCCCGCGCACCCCTGAAATACACGCGCCCAGGCTATTCGCGTGTGGAACTTCCCGCGCACCCCTGAAATACACGCGCCCAGGCTATTCGCGTGTGGAACTTCCCGCGCACCCCAGAAATACACGCGCCCAGGCTATTCGCGTGTGGAACTTCCCGCGCACCCCTGAAATACACGCGCCCAGGCTATTCGCGTGTGGAACTTCCCGCGAACCCCTGAAATACACGCGCCCAGGCTATTCGCGTGTGGAACTTCCCGCGAACCCCTGAAATACACGCGCCCAGGCTATTCGCGTGTGGAACTTCCCGCGAACCCCTGAAATACACGCGCCCAGGCTATTCGCGTGTGGAACTTCCCGCGCACCCCTCAAATTCACGCGCCCAGGCTATTCGCGTGTGGAACTTCCCGCGCACCCCTGATATACACGCGCCCAGGCTATTCGCGTGTGGAACTTCCCGCGCACCCCTCAAATTCACGCGCCCAGGCTATTCGCGTGTGGAACTTCCCGCGAACCCCTGTAATACACGTAGCCCGCTCCCCCAGGCCCGATCGCGTGAGGAACTTCCCGCGCACCCCTCAAATTCACGCGCCCAGGCTATTCGCGTGTGAAACTTCACGCGAACCCCTGAAATACACGTAGCACGCTCCCCCAGGCCCGATCGCGTGAGGAACTTCACGCGAACCCCTGTAATACACGTAGCCCGCTCCCCCAGGCCCGATCGCGTGTGGAACTTCACGCGAACCCCTGAAATACACGTAGCCCGCTCCCCCAGGCCCGATCGCGTGAGGAACTTCACGCGAACCCCTGTAATACACGTAGCCCGCTCCCCCAGGCCCGATCGCGTGAGGAACTTCACGCGAACCCCTGTAATACACGTAGCCCGCTCCCCCAGGCCCGATCGCGTGAGGAACTTCACGCGAACCCCTGTAATACACGTAGCCCGCTCCCCCAGGCCCGATCGCGTGAATAACTTCACGCGAACCCCTGTGATGCACGTACCCTGCAAATCGCGTGTGACACTTCCCACGCACCCCGGTATACATGCACACGTATTTTTTGTCAGCGGGTGTCCGTGTTTGTGGGTACCCCTTTGCACGTCATTTTTCCTGGAGGGCCACAGTATGGGACATTCATCATGGCAGTATATAGGTGCTATTTGTTGGCGCACCTTTTGGCGCACATTTCTTACAGCCGCAAAGACGCTACCGCCTCCTTTCTTGTGGCGGTCGTGTTTGTGCCTGTGCGCTGGTTTGAGCGTGCGCTTTTTTCCCCTATTCTATTCCATGAATACGTGTTGTAGGCGAGCGTGTGGGCGTTCCGCGCACTTGTGCCCTGTACTTCCCCTGTGACGCCCACGTTTTGGCAAGTTGTTCCCCATTCCGAGTGTTACGCCCGTGTTCCGCCTACTTTTATTGCGTGCGCCGCGCTATGTGCGAATTTCGCTGTGGCCTGTGCGATTTTCGCTGTGACCTGGCGCACGCTGTTAGATGGCCTGTGCGCCAACGTGCGCCAACGTGCGCCGCGCACTTTTTTATCGCACATCCGCTGGTTTTCTCGCGCACGGCCTTCCATGAATCGACGTGCGCTGCTTTTCGTGCGATTTTCGCACTTGCACTGCTATTTTCGCTATTCCACTGCGATTCGCACGTTTTTGCCCACTTGCGCCGCGCTAATTATTCCATGAATCGGCCTCAGTATGTCATAGGAGCAGGCTATATATATCCCCAGATATTTAAGCCCATTTGATTCCCACTGAAAGAGAACATTTTGGGTTAAACATGGTATGCAGGCCTTAGAAGCAGTTATGTTAAGAGTACAGAATTTAGTGTAATTAATAGCTTATCCTGAAATATGTAGGAATCTATTCAATTCTTCCACTATCTTCATGGATCTGGGGTTAAACATTGTAAAGATTACATCATCTGAAAATAAACCTCTGCCTAATCATGCAGACCAGTGGTTCTAAGGCCAGAGTAAATAGTAATGGAGACAAAGGGCAGCCTTGAACCATTCCACAGTGAATCGGGATTTGTTCATTTTAATGCATGTATGGGGGCTGACAAAGATGGCTAAAACGTATCCGGTGAAGTTGGGACCGAATCTTAAGGCATGTAGAATAGCGGTCAAGTATTTCCAGTCAATGCTGCTGAATGCATTGATTGCATCCAGGACCAGCAGGGTCAAGGAAGTTCTTTTTAATACAGAAATGAATAATATTCTATAGATATTATCATGCATCTGTCTGTTGAGGGGTTCTATGTCCTTAAATCGCAAGGTATGTTTTTGCTGAGTTATTTACTGAAAACCTTTGTCTAAAAAAACTCATCAAATTTAAAAAATATATATATTTGATGGGGTGTGGGGGTACCCCCCAACCCCCTCTTCGCAATTATCTAGTCCCTATTCCCACACCCCCTTCCTCTTGTATCCCCTTACCTCCCTCCCCCATGTTTTTTTATTCGTTTTTTTCAGCTGAAGATTTTCGGCAAAAAACACAGTTAAAAAATGCCTGCCAATGTAACAACGTCGTAAGCTGTTGAGGATAAAGCCTGATTAGTCAGCATCTATTAAATCTGGCAGAAGTGGGGCCAGAAGATTTGCTAATACTTTGGAATAAATTCTCGTGCCGTAGTTCTGAACGGCTTTTGGCCTGTACTCTGAGATTTCCTCTGGGTCCTTCCCCGACTTAAGCAGCAAGGTTAGTGTCGAGCCTGACATTGAGGGCGTAACTGCACCTGTGGTAAGAAAATGATTAAAGAGTGATGTTAGGGGACATAGCAATTGGGCATAGAATGTTATAAAGAATGTTATGGAAAACCCATCTGAACCCAGAGCATTGTCCATTTGCAGTGCTTTAATTGCTTGCAGAACATCTTCTGCTTCTATCAGGCGCTCTAAGGTGGTTCTGTCTGTTTCTGAGAGAGTAGGGAGTCTGGCCTGCCTTGAACAAGGTCATATAAGTTTTCTGAGAGGATCTTCAGTTTGGCAAATTCGTCCGATCTCGAGATCCCTTCTCGATCCTATAAATGTATCCCTGTATGTGATTTTGTGTTTTAAGTTGACGCAGCTTATAGGCCAGAATTCTATTTTCCTTGTTACTTTTGGTGTAATAAAATTGTTTAGTACACAGAAGTGCTTTAGTTGCTTCCTCCGAGAACAAGGTTTCGATTGCCCCGCTCGCCGCTCTAAATCTCGGATACATTTTCTGAAAGTCTGTTTATGTTCCTCTCTAAAACAGACGTCTAGGCAGCCAGACTATCCAGCTGAGTCTGTTTTCATTTTTTGCGTTGTGATGCTGATAATTTAAGCATTTCACCCCGTAATCACTGCATTACAGGCCTCCCATACTGTTTGTTAGGGAGAATTCTCTGTAAGGCTAATTTCCCAAACCTAGCGAGTCCCCCAGCAGCTTTGCTGGATTTTTGGGGTTTATTTTTTTCTCTCCTGCTAAGAGTGAGATTCTTTTTGCTCCCACTCTTAGACATGATTTGAGGTGTTCCTTTAACTTTCCATGTGTTTTATGGGCTATGGGGTCCTTTACTCCATAGGGTCTCATGTGTTTTTACTATGTGTGTTACACAGCACCCTCCGTGCAGTGAAACAGGGGTGTCATAGTGACACCCCACCATAGACTCCATACCCTGGGACTGACTACTGTCTCCCAGGGCATGTAAAGTCACCATTGGCTTTATTAGTCCCAAATTATTAACAGAAACCGGTACAAACCATCATATTGTGGACGTACTGGTCGGGGCAATTCGATTGCCCCGGGGTCTGTTAGTCGAGGGGGCATGTCTCCGTCCCCCCTGATCGAGTTTTGGCTGGTGGCAGTGGATACTACTTTTTATATTCGACCGCAAATATATCCCAATGGGATTTTCCCATTATTCGAGGCTACCAACTTTAATTATTTAATTCTCATAGCCTCGAACATACCGCCGGTTTATTTAATTAATATTAAATTCGCTGGTTGGTATTTTTTGCCAGGACTCGATTCTAAAATGGCGTTTGTGTTCTCTTCTGTGACTCCAACCCAAGTCGAGCCCTTTGTTCCACTTTTTGGCGGGCTTCTCCACAGAAGCCTCCAAAAGTGGTGCCACTCTGTCTGGGTACCACAGTGGGTGTGGGAGGGGGTTTAGGCACCCTGGACTGAGTTACCTTGGTAACACAAGTCGCACTCTTGTGTGATTGGCCCAAGTGGTGAGCCGGCCGGCTCACCACTTAGCATGTTTGATTGACAGCTAGGCTGAGTGAATGGGGGTGTGCTGCATAAAAGCAGGGCTTTGGGGACTGGAACTTCAGAAGTCGCCACAGGACCTAAGAATCCGAGGAGGGAGAAGCTGAGCCGGCCTGCAACGACGACACCACTGGTGGAGCCCTGCTGAACCGTCTCACCACTTTTCCCAACGACAGAGGAGATCTAAAGCCCGGAGAGTCTTCTTCCTTCGACTGGTGGGGATAACCAGTCTACCTTCTTTTCGTCTTCCTGGAGCATCTCGTGGCCGCCTTGTCTGTGCCAAGCATCCCGGCAACCGGGATCCCACGTTTTCACCACTACCGCGAACCGAAAGGGTAGTACCTTTGTACCGGAGAACTCCACGGCTGGTTTCTTCCCTGGCAGTGCAACGACCTTCATCTTTCCTCCACGATGAGATCTTCTCTTCCTCTGGACGACGCTGCGACTTGCACCCGCTGCCAGGAACAACTGCCCCCGCTGGAAGATCCTCTCCATTTAAGGTACTGTGTTCTGCCTGGCTTCCCTTGCAACCGATTGAACGGGGTGTATTAAATCCTCGTCTCTCGAACCTGTGTTAGCCTGGGACACCCTAGCTAACTTTTCTGAACTGAACTAAACCTTTTTCGAACTACCTCCACAAACTTCAAAGACTCTGTGTAACTGTCTGATCTTGGGCATTTCGCCTGGCTCCCTGGAAAGTGGGCCTGGCACCTAAACTTCCTTGCTCACCAGTAGACTGTGCCTTCCTAACTTGCTGTGGTTCTTTAAACATTGTTTAGTGTGTATGCTTCCATAATTCTGTTTTTCCCTCCCTTTTTATTTAACTTGTTGGAGTGCCATCGAACGTTAAGCGCTCACCTCTGTCTGGAAATAAGTGGTGTTAACTAAGATTTATCTAACAAGTAATCAGGGATGTACATATGATAATAGTGATTGTGTTTTGAACTGATCTTACCAATTTAGTGCTAGTGTGTTTTATAAGTGTGTGTTAAATAAACAATGATATACTTTTACAACCAAGCTCTGGTCAGTGTTTGCTTGTGCTACTGTATTTCTGTATCTATTTTGTATGCTCTGTATACTGCCTAACTCTTTTTGAGGGAAGTCTGACTGCTCAGCCACAGCTACCAAGTGAATCTGTGTGGTACAGACTGCTACCAAGTGGGTTTACTGCCAAACACCTGTAGTCTTAAATCTTTTGCAGTGGTCCCTAAGGGAACTGCACAGGTTTCTGCCTAACACTGTTGTCTGTGAAACCTCCCCATTATCATTCAGGTGGAAGTACTGAGTGACATGCTCCTTCACCTTATCTTCTAGAATAGGGTTTCTCAAAAGCATGTAATTTAAGCGCCATCTAAAGCAGTTAGGTGTCAAGTCGTGGGCCAGAAAAACCGTTAACTCAATCAATGCGTGATCAGAGTGAATTTTACTCCCTATTGCTGCCCCCCGGACTGAGTCAAGCGAGGGAAGACCATATCGATCCTAGAGTGGCTATGATGGATGTGCAAATAAAATGTATAATGAAGTTCTGTGACATAAAGGTGGCACCAAATGTCCACCAGTCCCAGGTCGCCAATCCCCTGAGACAGTGAAGTCATAGATGGGACATATGGGAGTTGAGGCTGAGGAACGATCCACTGATGGGTCAATCACATTAAAATCGCCTGCCACAAATACTTTCCCAACAGAGAATTGCGCTATTGCTGGGAAAAGACAATCATGAAAACACGATTGGTGGTCATTCGGGCCATAGCACTGCTAGCTACCTCCCCCTAAACGGCCACATATCGCCCCTGTGTGTCCTAACTGTAAGTTTCCTTTTAAATTGCGTCTTGGCACTAATTAGGATCGCCAACCCCCTCCTCTCACAATCGTCTGATGAGAAAAATCATGTTGGGAGCTGGCGACAGTGCAGGCACCATTCATCTTCTATCTTTAGATGCGTTTTTTGCAGCAAGATGATGTCTGCATCTACATGCAAGAGCCTGTGCAGTAAGGCCATTCATTATTTAAAAGGGGAGTTTAATCCCTATACATTAAAAGACTATTTTAAGTGACAAGAGCATATGTCCACAGTCAGCATCTAAGATACCTAATCAAAAGATTCATTATGCAATCTAGTTTCATGGACCCATCATACTCCACCTTACAAACAAGTATAACCCCTATCGAGCTGATTACTTCACCTCTTCCCATAAACATTATCGATCCAATTTCAATAACTTTGGCAAGTTCAATTGCCAGGGTAATAACATGACTTATCCTAAACAGTCAACGAACTGGAAAATCAACCTCAAGTAGCATGGAAGCCTCCACCATCGAGGCAATCTGGCACAGATTACCCTCATGCTTAAACAATTATTGGGAACCCTCATTTATGTGGGATAGCATGCTCCTGAAGTCAAGGCATCGCAGTTTCTAAGGGTCTTCTCTCCTGAAGGGTGGCCTGAGACAGGTCCTGAAAGAGACGCATCTTGGCCCCACGAGAAATATACAAATCATTGTCCTTGGCTTTCTTCATAATGTTCTCCTTTATGTCGATTTTTTTTTACCCTTGTCTGAACATCTGGTACAAAGTCGTTCTTTTTCTGATATGCGGATGATCTCTGTTTCCGCAGAAAAGGTCTAGAACATCCCTGAACAGGCCTTGGACATAGTCCCACAGTTCTGCATTGGAAACAGCGGTCGGCACACCCTCAGTCTAATTTTGTTCCATCTAAATCTGTTCTCCCCATCGTCCATTTTAACTAGCATTTGAGCATGCTTTTCCTGCTTAACAATAGCTGCTGCTCAATGCTTGCCTGATCGCTGTATATTTCCATTAGGAATGACTCCACTTCTATCCGCGTTCAGGCTGCTTCCACGTTCTTGCCCAGATCTCCAACCACCCGCTAGAATTCTTCCTTCCTTATATGTCCTGCTTCAGCTCTTGTAGCATGTCCCTTTTCAAATCTAAGGCTACATCAACTTTTGTGGCAGGGGCTGTATTTTGAGAGGCAGTTGTGGTTGTTGAGGCAGAATACTCCTTCTGGCTTGTCGCAATAAAAAGATATTTTTATATCAGAAGTTTTTGGGAGGTTTATGCTTGCCTGAAGCCATTGTTGCAAGGTTATTGCCAGATTGGGATAGCCAACCAACTAGATTCAGCTCAGCCCCGGATAAATCAACATGGACAATGGCCAGTAACAGAAGGCACTGTGCAGTCCCTCTGTGCTTAAGACATGTAAGTTACCCCTGCTCACTTGTTGTTCCGCTGAGGAGGCGCCACTCAACTTGATCCACCAAGGCCCCAGCAGTGCAGGCTAATCTCTTCAGATGGGGCCCGTACCTTCTGTCTTGCCAACTTGCCAGCGTTCATGGGCGTAATTTTAGGGGGGGGGACAGTTTGTCCCCCCCAACTTTCATGGCACACCATTTTTTCGCCATTCATTTGGCTTGGGCACCTTTTCTTCAGATGTCATGTCCCCCCTCAACTTTTTCAGCAAAGTTACTCCACTGCCAGCGTTGCTCCTCTTCCTCCGGGATCCATCTTGCAGTGCGGCTCACCGCGCTGCAGACAACCCTGCTGCTCAAAAACCCATGAGGATGGTGGGCACAGCCCCCCATCAGCAGCACATCCAGCAGAGCAGCCGCATTCCATCACCACCAGAGCTTGGGAACGACTGCCCCCCATGGCGCAATCCTCTGCACAGTACTCCTGCAGCCTACCAAGCTCATAAGGGGCTCTGTCTTGTGCTTCTTCCCAGCGACGAGTTCTCACTCGCATTACCCTGTGAGGAGGGCCAGTCGGTCCAGGGCTGCCCAGACTGCCTGTTATAATGCGACTCTATAGGCGCCATCTTGTATTGCCCTTCTTGGGAGGGCCACCTCCTCCCACAATGTACTGCTCACCACACTCTGGTAGAGAGAGGCTCAGGATCGGCTATTTGTGTTCCCCCGACTCTCTGCCACATTTGTATCTGCCATGGGTAAGTTTCAGGGGGGAAGGGAAGCGATTAATCCCCCTCCATCAGCAGAGCTCACAGGGAGAGCAAACGTATGCATGCCTCCCCTGCTTGGCCAGGCCCCCCATGTTATGTTGTTTCTGTGCATTAAAAGACAAACTCAGAGTGAGTATAAAAAGCCCCAATGCAATCAGATATATGTTCTCAAGACTCAGTTATCAGTTGGCCCACGGAAGAGGGAGTCACTGGGGTACTGATTTAAAATAGAATGCTGTATGATTTTCATGCAAAATGCACCTTGCTTTTCAACCATATTCAAAATAACTGGGGAACAGATTTAAAATAAAATACTGCAGCCTTTTCAGGCAAATTGCATTGTCTCTTGACAGTAGCCAATTTAATTAAACCAAGTGTATTCACATTTGTATTTTAAGACTAGAGCTATGGACTGGTGGTACAACAATCCACAGTTTTACGATGGGTTATTACATTTCGTACCAGTGGAAGCCATAGTTAATTAAAAAGCAAAATTTTGAGACAACTCTCCATTCTAGTGGGGTGAGAGGGTGATACGCTTGTCCACACCCATCCCCAGAAAATGATGCAATTTAAATTACATTGAAATCTCTCTAATGACACGATGCAGAAGAAAGAGGATCCTGTATTAGGGTAGACTTGAATTGTCCAGTAGGATTGTGGGGTTAGTTCCTATCCCCTTTAGAAAAATCTTTTTTTTCAAGTTTGTGGGGAATTATAAGTAGACCAATATTTTGTGATCTCTAAAAATGAAAGCACAGATTCCCTGAACCCAAGACTATGGATTTTAATGCAGCCCCACAATATGAATATAAACTAGCAAGATCCTTACATGGATGATATTTATTTTCTATTACCTCTATAGCCAAGCTCCCTGTAAACTGTACAACATTGTTGGTGACGTCCCCAGCAAAAAGTCACAGGGACTAAATACATTGGCGATTCATATAAATTAATCTATATATGTGATCAAATATACAATCTAAAAAGGACATTGCGAGACATCAGGGCATACTTAAAAGTGGCATTTGACAATGGGCTAGCCATATATTTCCTGCCTGGGCAATGGGTGATGCAGGATCTTGAGTCATGGAAAGACAAAATGAAGTTAAGTGTGGAGCAATGAGGTATAGATATTTGGGAAGAAGAAAGTTCGCTAGATACAGCATTTCCAAAAATTATATATGACCTCTACTGCTAAGCAGGAAAGACAGATACTTGTATGAATTGTTTGGCCTATCTCATCTTCCATTCCACCTCGGGTTGGTGGAGATTAGCTCGAAAAGAACATTATTTGCACCCGAACTGCAGAATCTGCTCAAAAGAGATGAGAAGATTTAACACTCATTCAACAAGGTAGTTATCAACAAGAGCAAGAAATTACAGAATTACATGACCTCTGGATGACAATCAGGTGTTGTTACAGAAGCAACACAGGGCCTCATCACAGCCTTGGTGGTATCCCGGCGTTGATTGCGCTGGGATACTGCAAATGCAAATAGCGTTAACATAACTCAGTTCGGCGCTATTAGCGGTGGATCCCAAGTTGCGGTATGGCTGCAGGTCCCCATAGGACTCCATGGGGTAAATTGACGCTATTACCTCCAGCAATAATAGCGCCAGCGGTAACTATGCTGAAAATGGGCGCAAAGCTGGAGATTTACTTTTAGCTCAAAGCTGGAGGTAATGCTCCAACTTCCCGCCCAAGCTCAGGATTGGGCGGAGCAGTAATGCAACAGTAATAACGTTACCACCACATTTTTTAAGCAACGCCCAACCCCTGATGAGGCCCACAGTCTATTAGAGTCAATAAAAGACACATTGAAAGTGTGCAGAGAAGACATAAAATACTTAAAAAGACAACTTTTAATCACAAATGACATTCATAGTCAGTGTTTAGACACATGACCAATTAATGGTCCACATGATCCATTAAATGATCACACGACTCATATCAATGCACTAGAGGATGACATTTTGAGCATAAAAATGCAACCCAGAGAGTTAAGAAACAGCTGTAAAACTCAAAAGATATAGAATCACAGGCCAAATTGATTACACCAGGTTATAGAAATAATCAAACAGCAAAAGACCCAGTTACCTGAAGAAAAAAGATGCTGTTGTACAGGAAATACACCAACACACCTTACAATTGATACAACCACTTGCACCAGGTGATCATAGTAGGGTGATTTCATAAGAGCTAGTGAAAAGAATAGAACAGGATGTGACATTGAGAGAGAAGTCAGACAAACTGATGAAAGATTTGGCACTGCAGAGTTGCAGACTGAATATCTGAAGACATGATTGGCTAGCTGCCAGTCTATAAACCATGAGTTAGTAGAAGAGGTACATGTTTGTCAGAAAGCAAAGGATTCCTTGCTGAAGGAGTTACAAAACACACAAAACATATTGGCCTCCAAAACAAGAACATTAAAAAATAGCAAGGCCAGTCTAATGCAATCTAGGGAACAACTATTACAAAGTACACAACAAAGGATAACGGAGATGGATAAAAATGCTAGATTAAGACATGAGATTATCTTATGTATAGAGTGCAACGTTCGCCCAAAGGCATCTTGGTGCTAACTTAGAAAGGACGATGGAAGACTACAAAAAGTCGGGTTCTGAAACACCAGCTAAAGTTCAGAGACAACTAAGTTTCATGGAAGAAGAGAGATTCTCTCCTATTCCTGAGACTACCTCTCCAAAGCCCAGATCTTTGCTCAGACATACTAGCGGATCTATGGCAAAATCTAAACGAAAAGTGTGTGATTAACTAAGTAAGCCCTATAGAAAAGATGCAGAAAGGAAAAAATAAAACCACTCTGATTGGGATACCAGAACAAAAGGGTATTCCATCCTCTCAAGACCGTCCTAGGGATTGAACCCCAAGAAGAGGTAATGAACTTGAACGAGGGGGTGGAGGTGACCAGGGGTGGACCTGTTCCAGTGACAACATTCAAATGTGTTTTTATTCTTACAGTGTCCTTGGCCAAACGACATGAACTTGAGCTTGAGGAGGTTTCCCACAAGGTGGTGGCCCAAGGTTAAGATCATGAAACCTCAAATATCATAAAGATACAGTGAGCTGTATCCACTAATTCACACTTTCTCTATAAATTGGAGATGAAAGATGAAAGGCTTATCACGCCTATTCAAGTTCAGGGACAGCGCGATTTACTGGCTCTCATAGATACAGGGTCTCAAATGACCCTGATATCTCGAGAAGTATTTGATACCCTGAATGAAGAGGGGAGAACCATTGTTTTATCCTCAAACTCCTCTTTGAGGACATTACATTTGACAGAAAGGAAAATCCAGGAAATGGAGTTATGAAGAGGAAATAAAAAAAGAACAACATCGACTCACCCATTCAGTGATAGTCATGGCTCCTCAGGGCACACCCGTCTTGCTGGGAGACTATTTACTTCAAAGGCTATTACCTTTGATAGACTGCATGCATCAGGTCCTCTGGACCCAAACCCGTCACCCAATCAAACTAATAAGAAGTGACTATTAGGTCAGTTTGAACGGTTCATAGTCATTTTTTTATTTTACCCCTTTTTTTATTCCTGGACCCCAAAATAAATATATAATTTTTATTTTAAAGGAATTCGACTTTCTTTTGTTTTTGACATTTCTTTTTCGACATTACTGTCTTTCGACATTTTTTTTTCTCGAAAAAATGACTGCACACCAGTTTGAACAGTTCTTATCACTTCATTGGAAGGCATTCGGACCAAGTGGAAATTTATTTCCAAAATGCTCAAGACCCGGATATCACAATGATATCTGTAATCAACAAGATGACAGTGAAGAGTCATCCATTGTAACTTAAAAAATAAATCTTCCACTAGGTAATGAATAGTTCTCTACTGCAGGGAAATTCACTGAAATTACATCTACGGCTGACCTTTAGTGAGAGTCAAGATCAACCAGTGGATAACTCAGGAGCTAAAATAAGTAGCTTAGCTGCTATGCAAAGGTAAGGAGAGCTTATTCTTCACTATACAACTTGATGGAGGTAAGGATCCCATTCTCCAGAAGGTCTGTTTAACTCAGGTAAGAAGCTTCATCAGTTAGAGATAGCATAGGCAATTACAGAAGTACCATATGATTCTCACTTTGAACCAAATAAATAAATGGGAATCTTGACTTGATGAGATGGATTACTGGCAGGTGTATGCGAAACATTACCACTGGAACCAATTCAATAACTCATAATTGCTGGGTCACAAGATATGTTATTTATGATGTGTATGTTTGTAATGACCATACTACATTGATTCGTATTACTATAGCAACACAGTCTGGTCCAGAATCATGGGAAACCTGATAGATATCAATGGTTTTAAAAGGGCATTGGAGTCAGCTCCATTGCTATCTTATGCTGCTGAAGGTCTCATCCAAGAAATTACTATTCTTGGAATACTCAACAATATACTTGACCAATAAAGATTAGAAAATGGCAAACCTGTTTAATGAAGAACCTTTGATTAATTTAAATAATATTCAACAACAAGAATTGTCTCTACACACAACTCCATTACAAGATCGGATTGATAATAGTATTTGAATATAATGATCCCCATAGTGTCATTTTGTCTCAGACACCACTGTTGGAATGGCTGTTGATTTCAAAAACATTCCCAGGGACTCAACCAACCCCAACATTAGTCCAATGCCTGAAGATTGTTATAACAATACCAATGATAGCAGAACAGACAATACGTGACAAGGCAGAATGTTATGGTGTTTGATGGTGTGGAGGATGTTACCTGTGATATTCTGAAGGGTGAGCAGTCATAATTTTGAAAAAAATGTCGACAAAAATGTTGACAAAAAAAGGTCGAAAAAAAATGCCGACTTTCGTTTTTTTAAATTATATATTTATTTTAGGGGTTCGGGAGTTAAAAAAAAGGGAAAACATTTTAAAAATTTTTTAAAAAGGGGGGTCGGGGGGGGGAACCCCCCCCATTTAAAAAAAAATGCATTGAAAAAAAAGTCAACATTTTTTTTTTTTTTACATTTTCTTTTGAAATTTTGACTTTCGACATTTTTGTTGTCGAAATTATCACTATAAACCATTCTGAAGAATGAAATAGTATTCACTATTACTATCTTGACGCCAAGGAACCATCTGTCTAGGTAGATGCCATTAGAAAATACTTCATAAATTGCTACCATAGAAATGCATATGTGTTTACATTAGATGGTCGAAGAACAGATCGTTATGACTGAATTTAATATGAAGTTTATTCGAGCTGAGTACTTGAGTAGATCAGTGATGTGCTATGCTAACTTGGTGAAGTTGGACAATGATACTAACATTGTCTCACACATGTGAGCGTTTTTGAAATTGGAGAAATGTTCTATGTTGGGAACCTTGGGCATTATTAAATCCCTGTTTGATAAATGGCAAGATGGATTCACTGTTTCCTAGCATATTGTACCGTTGGGCATGTTTAAAAGGTGGCTACCAATCAAATTGGCAGTATATTGTAATGAGTGCCACGTTTGTTTGGCAAGCAAAGTACATAGTGGCAATTACTGTCAATATTATATTATTAGAGAGCAGGTCCCGCAATATATTAAAGCCTTTCCTAATCCATTAGTTTTTAGAACCTACATGCTTATGAAGTTTAATAATTCCGAAGCTTTGGAGACAAAAGGATCTCGGCTAGGCTTAAGTAGAGGTAGTAGAGATTACAGACTATGTGGCTGTGTGACTATTGAATCCTTATATCACCTGTTGATGTGTTGTGAAAGTCTACAAGAGTTGAGAGTAACATTTTGGAAATTTTATAACAACCGATATCGGCACAATTGATGAAATATGGCAGAATTTTTTTAAAGGAAATGATTCTAATCTTATTTATTTTTAGAAATGTTATCTGAGAATTGTTGATATTTTTAAATGCTTAGCTTAACTGCAGAGGTATGAAGAAATGTGGTCCTTGTACAAGTTTTAATGATGTTTTTATTATGTGTAATGAATTATGTGAAATTTGATTTTTGGATTGTGTATATGTATGTGTTTTAACAGTTGTATATACAAAGCTTAATAGCTGAATGTATATTAAATAAAATTTCAAATTTCTGTTTATCACTATATTGCTTACCTGGAGGACCTTCGGGGTTAAAGGTATCCTTCTAAATAATATAGCGTTAGATGCAAGACAGGCGTTCGATAGCTTAGATTGGATATATTTGCGGTTGGTCCTGGAGAAATTTGAGCGTGGCCCTGACGTTACTAGGATGGTACTAGCGAACTTTCAAATTCCAACAACAAACTTTCTGGTTAATGGGCAGAGCTTGGCACAGATTAAAATAAGGAGAGGCACGCGTCAGGGTTGCCCCCTACCTCCTCTAATTTCCGCAATGGCTATGGAGCCCTTAGCGGTGGTGGTCAGACAGGATCAGGAGATTCTTGTGGTGACATGTGGGGAGGTAATACACAAAATTGTGCTGTATGCGAATGACATTGTTATTTTTGAAAAACACTAAGGATACACCACCTAGAGTGATGGAAAGGATACCAGAGTTCGCTACATTGTCAGGTTTCATCATAATTTACTCAAAATACAAGGCGCTAAACATAACGGAGGAGCAAGAAGTGATAACAAAACTGGGCATATCATACCCCTTTATCTGGGAAGAGGAGAATATAGAATACCCAGGGATAAAATTGACAATGGAAGTAAGAGGGCTGTATGGAGCAAACTTAAGACCCCTTTGGAAGCAATGACAGGATGATATGCATAGATGGGATGCACAGGAGCTCTCCAGGTTCGCAAGAATTGCGGAAGTCAAAATGACCCTGTTCCCCCGATTGCTTTATCTGGTAGGTTCCCTCCCCATAGACGTACCACCCTGAATGATTAAGGAACTACAGACTGCAATACTCAGAAGCCAAGGAGACAAAAGAAAATCCCGATGTGCCCAACACTCCTGGGTGGACTGGAGGTCCCAGATGTAGTGAGATATATCTTAGCGGCACACATAGCACCGATGCTGAAATGGGCAGGGCAAGAAACACCAAAAGGCTGGTGTGAGATAGAACAAGCGGTCACATCCATTCCACTGAGAGCGTTACATGCCCTCATCATAGAGACCCGGGGAGCAGAGGGTTAACTGCTGGAAGCTACTAAGGTGTCTCTGCGGGTTGGGATAAGGCACTCAGAAGGAAGAAAATACAGCGAGGACTAGACCCCTTTTCCCCAATGGCACATAATGCAGACTTCACCCGAGGCCTACAAAATAAATTCTGGGAGGCGTAGACCGGAGCAGAAACTTTTAACCTAAAGGAAATGTTTCAGGGAGGATGCCCCCTTCTGTTTGAAGAATGTGAACAGAAATGTGGCATTGGGGAGAAGGAAAGGTACAAATATATACAAATTAGACATTGGATCTCCCAAAAGAAGGTGAAGGAAGCGGGCACAAGGGCTACGGTGGGGCTAGAATTGACCATGCAGGAAGGCACGACAACTAGAGGGATAGCAAGACTATATAGGTTGTTGGACAACACGCAAATGGGAGACAAGCTCTCGTATAAAGAATACTGGGCGAAGGATTTTGGTGAACCAATCACGGAAGAGAATTGGGGAAAGATTTGGTGAAGGGTGCACAAAATATCTAAAAGCACAGCTATCAAAGAGACAGCCTAGAAAATCTATTGTAGATGGTATATGTCCCCACATCGTCTACATAGAATAAACATAAATTATCCTAGTTCTGGAGACAATGCTGAGGGAAAGGGGACCTTTACCACATGTGGTGGACATGCCTGAAAGCGGTAATCTATTGGAAAGAGATCCTGAAACACGTAAAGGAGATCACAGGGGTGCAACTGCCAGTTTCACCAAAGGTGGTTTTATTGGGGGCAGAAGTGGAAGGGCTATACGCGGCAACCGGGCACAATGCCACCCTCATCACACATTTGCTGATGGCAGCGTGGAATAAATTAGCGCAAGGGTGGAAAACAGTAGAGGGTCCAATAATTTCATGGTGGTGGATTAAGATCTGGGGTGTGCTGGCTATGGAGAAAATCTGCACCCTGAAAGCGGACAGTATCTGAAGTTTTTTCCAGTATGGAATCCCTTTCATGAATACCTAAAAGACAGAAAAATGGTCATGTGTGTTGAGCAAAAGGTATTGAAGGCAAAGGACTGCCCTTGAGAAAACGGACTGGGAAGCGCTAAACCTGGAGGACGAAGACCAAGCCATACAAGTTGGGGATAGGGGAGAGAGAGGGAGTAAGTTAAAAGGGTAAGGTTGTAACTGTTGAGGATGTATCATAGAAAAAATCATGAGCATGATGGCTAGATATGTTATTAGTGGGGCGCACAGTAAAATGGTATGAAACATCTACAAGATACTACTACTGATGTAACTGTGTGGTGTTCATGAATGAATAAATACAATTCTTTTTTTTTACAAAAAGGAACACCCAAAAGAAATCCAGCATGATCTGGATAAAGTGGTACGAATGGAGGTCAAGAGTTGGCAGGAGATTCAAGCACACATTGTACATTTTTGTAAAAGGCGTCAGGAGATGGAGAAGAAAAGCATGAAGATAGCACAAAAGGCTGAGGCCAACCTGGCTCAGAAAAAGCTGGCAAAGATCTATTTAGAAAGAGAGATGATAACCAGCTCAACAGAGGGACAGCAGGGACAAATGGAAACCGGAAAGGGACAAGGATGGATGGCGGGTATGAACCGGGGCCGAGACCGATGAGAGGATTTGGTGGGTTTCGAGGAATGGAGCCCCAGTTTAATGGGCCGATAGGAGGAGACTATGGAGGAATGTATGGAGTGGAGTGCAGTGCTGGGTGTGTGGGAGAATGGGACACATGGCACAGAACTGTTGAAGCCGACCACAATATTTCAATGCAGGTTGCCAACAAGTGAATCCCCCAACTATACTCCAAGCTCAGTGCCATCGCAGCAAGTCCAGGTTGACCAGAACCCAGGAGCTGGAATGGCACAGACCTACGTACCCCAATCAACCGTGTCAGCCCAGGGGCCGGTACAGTCTTGGAAGAAAACCACTCTACCCCACAGGACAGTCACCCACTTCACCGGAGCAAGTGTGTTCAGAAGAAATCCTTTTTCACCTCCTGTTGCTCATATGTATCAGGAATAGGACAGCCCACAAAGAGCTTTGATGTGTCCATTTCCATTGTTTACTACTGATCCGAAAGAGCAACCTCGGATAGGAGTAAAGGTAGGTGAGGAGAGATTTTCAGTTATGGTCAATACAAGGGCCACACAATTATGCATCAAAGAAGGTGAGTTTCCCCTGTTAGGCAAAATGATGGACACCCAGGGGCTTTCTGGGGCTGTCCTGTCGGTACCTGCGTATCAAGGTAGGTAAGCACATTTTATCTGCTCCTGTGTTACATTGTCAGAATACACCGGCAAATCTTTTGGGAAGGGATCTCCTGAGCAAGCTTCACATGTCGATTACTTTCCTGAAATAAGGGCATAGAATGATCGACTCCAGGATTGTACCCGGTGAGAGAAGCAGCGCTTTCCCCCGCATATTATAGTGAGAGCACGACCAGGGCGGTGCCAATGCATTCAGCATTGTTTCTGTATGGGGTGAAGATTGAATTGAGTTTGGCTCCGGGAATGAAAGATCGAATATGGCATATACCTCTTGAATTTTTGTTTCGCCCTGCTGAGTCACAGGAGATAGCACCAGGGGCTATTGTTGCCATTCTGTTAGAAGCAGTGGTTGTCAAGAAGGACAGATGAGGAAGGAGGCGAATGGCGCACAGTGTTGTGTATCGATCCGACCTCATCGTTAAGCGAAGTGTCCGATGAGCAATTGTTCTTGAGGAGATGGTCTTTGAGATTGGGGTGCCTTGCCAGGTAACAATAGAGCAAAGGTAGGTACAACAGACCATGCTCGTCACTAGGAAAACATTGCCATATTAGAAGGGGGATTTGGAGAAAGTGCCAGACCACTTGTGTACCAGCACTCCTCATGACATGGGGTTTTTGAAAAATGAGGCAATACCCCTTATCTAGGCAGGCAGGCAAAGGTATTTTTGAGACCATTATGCATTATTAAAGGCATTATACAACCATCTGTAGCCCCATGCAATACAGCCATCTACCCTGTGAAGAAAGCAAAGGGGTCCAGTTGGAGGATGGTCCAGGATTCGCAACCTCTGAACAACATTGTTGAAGCAGCGTTTCCGGTGGTAGCAAATCTTGCCACCATGCTCTGTAACATCTCTACTGGGTCAACCTATTTTGCAGTCATTTTTCTCGGTCCCCTTACACCATGATTCCCAGTACCTCACAGCGTTACATATCGTGAGCAGAGATTGGAGCGCACAAGGTTACCCCAGGGGTACTATGAATCTTCAAGTTTTTTTAACAGTGTCATTCATATGGATTTGGGAAACTTACAAGTGTCCAGTACCGTAATTCAGTGCGTGGACAGCTTATTAGCCTGTAGTGCTTAAGAGGAGCAGTGTTGAGGAGACTCAATCAAGCTCCCCCCCTGCTCACGGGGAAAGGGTATAAAGTGGACAAAGATAAATTGCAGTATTGCCAGACAGAGGTAATATATTTGGGACAGGTAATATCGTCTGCAAGGATAAAGGTGAGGCCTGAGAGAGCCACTGCAGTCCAGAATACACCTTAGTCAGTTACGGTAAAACAGATGCAGCAGTTTCTGGGACTCTGTCACTATTGTAGGTCCTGGATTATTGACTACTCTAGTTACACAAGGCCACTACTACCTTTAAAAAAAATGTTTTTAATTGTTTTTTAGTTACAATAACCTTTAACAAATTCTTAAATAAACAATTAGTTACATTTACATACAAAGCAACAAAAAAAGCATTAAAAGAAACATTAAAAGAAACCTTCCAAAGTATAACAGTTCACTACAAGACATAAATCATCAAGGTAAAATCATCAACATTCATACATTTACAACACTGCCATTATGAAAAATCTAAAGCTTCTTTTAAAAAGTTTATTGCAGCCACCAATCAATGATTTTGACCATAGGAAGGCATAACCAGTTGCCACACTCCTTCAGTAGGTATATAATCATGACATTCCAACAAATGACCAAAATAGTGAAAACACCTAGCCTTCAAATCCTGGCAATTAAACAAGATGCAGCGTAGGGTTTCCACTTGGCCCGGCTCAGAGCAGTGCCTACAAATCCTTTCTTCCCTGGGTTTCTTAATTCTGGCACCCATTATTTTGTTTGTGGGTAATAGATTAAGCCTCAGCCTCATAACCAACGCACACCAGGAAATACTCAGCGACTTGCTCAGGTATGCTGGATACACACCCATTGGCCTGACGTCAATTAACATGTCCACATATAGTCTGTAAGTTCTCACTTTGTCGATGGTGTGCACCCAGTCCATTTCTTTCAGTTTTCTTTTTGCTTTAGCGAGATAGCTCAAAATCGTTTTCTGGAGATGCAACAATCCTCAATAATATCACATTGTTTCTTCCATTCGTTGAGAGAAGGCCACGATTTATCGTCCAGTAGGAGTTTTAGTTTCCACCAGATTGAGCGCACCAAATGCTCCTTGACAGAGAAAGATTATTAGAAAGAATGTGAAATGTAATGGAAACGAGGCCCAGCTCATAACAGATTACTGCAGCTGGTACTCCATTAGGTAGTTGCAGGAACGTCTGCCAAAACAACCCCTCTAGTACCTCCCAGCCTAAAGGTATCAGCAACCCCAAATGTTCCCCGCCATGAATTGTTATTGGCACAACCTTTAATTTATAAAAAATCGAGCACAAGTAACAAGGAAAAATGACCAAACCTATGATTTAACAGAAGAGCTTGGGCAGCCAACGCTGTCATTTTGGATCAGTAATGGTTCTACAGCTCACTTTTATTCTGGAGCTCAAATAGACAGATTCCCAAATACACAATGTTAGGGACCCTCTCTAAAACTCCCCATTCCGACACCAGCGAAAGTTCTTAAAGTTTTGCTTCAGGCCCGGCCTCAAAAGAAGAATCTTTGATTTTTCCTTATGTATCGCCAATATATATTGGGAAGCATATACATGCAGTGCGTCCAGTTTGCACTGGAGCCCAATTGGTGTGTAATCAAATAGGGCTAGGTCATCTGTATATAGCAAGTAATCTAGATGGGAGTTCACAAGACGCAGGGAGAAACTACGGATATGATATGATATGATGTGACATTTATAACACACCTGTACACAAGAGTTTCTAGGCGCGACAAGACAAGGAGGGGGAAACAAGGGAGGACAACATAACGATCTTACTAGGCCTTGTGTCATTAAGATCGCGCAAGTGCGGGAAGAGGGAAGGGCAGAAGGGCCAGGGGGGAACGGTAGGAGGAAGTGCAGGTATCTCAAAAGTGCAGCCAGCGGGTGGCTCATAAGTGCAGAGAAAAGGGTCTGTAGGGTTGCAGATACAGACCCTTTAAATGCTGGGTAGCCCCTGAGGCAGTGCGAGGGCAACTGGACATGCAGATGCCTGGGCCCGAGGTCAGAGGGTGATCAGTGCACAGTCAGGTGCATCATCAGGCGAGAGGAAGAGAGAAAGTGGAAGCGAAAAGGAAGGTCTTGAGTTGCTTCCGGAACCGGAGGTGGTTCTGCTCAAGCTTGAGAGCGGCAGGGAGGCTGTTGCAGAAGGAGGCCCCATCCGAGGAGATAGATTTGCCACCAACTCTTGGAGAAGCGTCTGACCCTCAGAGAGTTGGAGGTGGATGAGCGGAGAGGTCAAGAAGGAAGATGTTTTGGAAGAGAACGTTGGAGGTAGAGCGGTCACAGACCCCAGAAAGCCATGTGGACAATGCAGAGGGTCTTGAAGTTGATCCTTGCAGCCACAGGGAGCCAGTGAAGAGATTTCAAAGCTGGAGAGATACGATCCCTGGGCTTCAGGCCAGGGCAAAGTCTTGCAGTCCTGTTCTGGATAAGTTGTAAAGGTCGAAGAGCAGAGGCAGGAAGATTTTGAACGAGGCTGTGCAATAGTCCAGCCTAGAGAGGCCAAAAGCTCTGGAGACAGTGAGCTTCAGGGGAAAAGTGAGAAAAGGAAGAAAACCTCTGAAGAGGTGCAGCTGATAGTTTGACTTCTTATCCCCAAAGATTTTGCTGATGTCTGAGATAAAACAGGCTGAATAACAAAATAAGATGCACCCTGATCGATGTAGTTGAATTGTGGGCCACTAGTATCCCCAACAGGTCCTCCGGACAACCCCAGTGCTGTAGCTTGCTCCATCGACATTGTCTTTCTATGCTGTCAAATGCCATGGAGAAGTCAATGAAAGCCGAATAAACAGGTCTTGGCCTTCCTTTGGCCTCCTTTTTCAGTAGTCCCAAAAGGAAGCTGTTCCTACCCCCTTTCGAAAGCCTGTCTGTAGTGGGTCTAACCTACCCACTCTTAATGCCTAATTAGTTAGAGCTCTCAGCACCAGGGAGGCAAAGATCTTGGCAGGGATGTCTAGAAGGGCAATCGGTCTAAAATTACTTGGAATCAATCTAGGGCCCTTCTTATGAATGGGAACCACAACAGACTCTGACCAAGTTTTTGGCATAAGGTCCGGTGATGTAATTCCTCTAAAAATGATTCCCAGAACCAGGGTCCATAACCTTGGATGCAATTTCAGAACCGCATTAGACAGGCCATCTTGCTCTGGAACTCAAGAGTTCTCACTACAAGTTATTATTCGAACAATGTCTTTGTCAGTGAAGACCAGGGGACTGTTAATGGGTTTAATTGCTGGTTAGCCTCACAAGAGACCTCTTTCTAGACTTCTGTAACGTGTAACATGATTGATCCAGCCTTGTTCTCCTACGGGATTGATTAGGGCATGGGAAGGATGGGTGACGGTGTTGTTCATTGGCCGCCAAAAGGAACTTGTGTCCCTAGAGTCAACTAGGTGCAATATCTTAGTGGCGTCTTTCAGCAGCATCCAATATCCGTGAGCCCTTAACCATTGTCTGTATTTCAGATTCACTGATTTGCACTCTTGACCAGTTGTTGCTTCTTAGCACTCCCCTCAGTTCTCTTTATTTGTTGTTGGACCACTGGATCATAAGTATGTTTCCTGATCACATTGGTTCTATGCTGGGGGCATGGCACACGAGCATAGACTAGGTTCAGAATGACATAAGGGACCACTAGGAGCATTGACTCATGTTCACCTGCATCAAAGAAACCATTTAAAATTGAGTAAAATTACTGCATGTTAGCCCCATTCCAAGTGACCCTATTTTTCCCGATATTAACATCCAATACTAAGAGATAGGGCAAACACAAATTTCCCAGCGTAACAAAAGAAGGTTATGGTCACTAACATTTGTATTAGTAACTGTCAAGGAGGACACACTCTGAAAAAGTTCTCCCGAGACAAAAAGTGATCAAGTACACTCATTGACTCTCCTCTATGCCAGGGGTATTTTGCCGGAACGTCGCCCGAGATGTTACCATTCAGTACATTCATTACTCAAGCGTCCATTGATTCAATCCATGCTTTGCACCTCACCTCTGAAGCTGAATTCGGCTTGCTAATAATCAGTAGGGCAAGATGATTTGTGCATATTGAATTTAAATCCCCACAGATTATGATAGAGTTACAACTCCTCTTAGCTTGCCATAAGTAAATTGTCTCTTCAATCGATTAGAAAAAAAAGCCCCTCAATGGATTGCTCCTGGGTTCCAATAAAGATTAAAAATCAGGGTGAAGCTCATATTTGGGTACAGAGTTCTGTCCCGTATAGCTCCACTGCCTGTACAAACGAATGAGGCAGCACAAAAGTTGCAGCCAAAACTTGGATGTCGTTACGGAAAGCAGACGCTGGTCTCCTTTTTCCCCCTTTACATGCTGGATTAAGTAAACATTCATATCCATCCACGCTTGGGGCATCTCTCAACCAAAACGCCTGCATACAGAACCTATCGGCCCCAAAGATTATTGAACCTGGGGCAGACAGCAAATGAGCAAATCCCGTAGAGTTCAAAGACATACATGAAATGTGGCTAGTTTCTGGCTCAACAGGAGCAGGTACTAGCTAGTACATTCAAACAAGCCGCCATCCAGCTCCAGTCTGATCAATTGTTAGACTCCACATTATCCCTTAAGTGATTGACTGTTTGTCTACCTCCTTCACCATCCGTTGCACATTTTACAGTTAGAATTGGAGGCTAACGAGTCAGGTTATCAACAGACTGTTGGAGGTAAGTAATAACATTTTGATCTGAGATTTGCGCAGACATTTCATAGATAACAACAGAAAAGCCCAACACCTTCAGTTGCGCCGAAGCCAACAAGACCTGGTTCAAAACTAATAGAGAATTGGAGTGCAATATAACCTTATCCAGCTTGACGTCGTTCCAAAATTCAACCTGGTTGATGTCTGCTGAGGTGAGGTGAGCCAGTGAAGGAACTTTTGTCAACAGTTTCAAAACACAAGCACTGTTAAAGGTAAGTTGAACAAAGTCTTCCAGTGCCCATTCCAAAACAAGAGACAGATTAGATGGCTCAGCCATTCGGCCGGGGTTAGCCTCATTTGTCACCTTTTGAACCAGTTGTGCCCTTCTCTCTTCCATGGTCAGAAACCTGGGGGATCCCCAGTCGCCCAGCTGGGTGCCATACCTCAATTGCTTGCACTACAGGCGAGCCCTGAGGCATACTTACAGGGGTGGCGTCTGCTGGGACCTCTGTAGATTTGAAGCCGGAACCTTGCCGCACAACGATTTGAGGTGCCAAACTATTTTGGGCAGTGATACAGAGACCCAAGTTAAGCAAGGCACTATTACTTCCCCCTGCATCAAGGCTGCCACTTGAGAAGTGCCCCCGCCCAGATCCTCCAGCTCTCCCGTTCCCAGCATGGTCTCCTGACTCAATTCTTCTACAACGGTTGAAGCCGGGAGTAAATAACCAATCCACCGTTATTTCGCTGCAATCTGGTTTCATGCGTGCCAGTATTATGGGGATTCTTATTTACACACTTTCTGTTTTTGGGGTTTTTCATATTTTGTGGCAGGTTCTCTAACTGATTTTCTCTGATTTTACCCCCTTTCCTTTTTTCTGTTAGTGGGACTTGCGTTGAATATTGAAAGGGTCCCTGGGGTACCTTCTACTAGTTCACCCACTGTACCATTATTAGACAACACTCGCCCACCCTCAGCCAATACTTCTTTCACAAGTTGCAAAATATCTGGTTCGACAGGTGTAGGTACCTCTATCATCACACCCTGTTAGTTTTCAAAGAAGCTTACAGCCGCATCACACAAGGGGTGCAAACAGCAACCTCTGCTTCCATTCATTGTCAGGTTAGTAGGCTTGACAGAAAGCACCAACTCTGAAATCGTACCACATATGTTGGTCAGATCAGAGGTCTGCTTTCAGAATTCTGGGGTCAAAGACTGTCTAAAAGACATACCTTTCGAAAACCGTCAACAAAATGACATTTCTTTATTCAGAACTGTCAACAAATGGGCGTTTTCCCTGGTCGCTACCGATACCAATTCTTGCAGATCGTACAAAGCCCTTAACTCTTTAGTGGTGCCCAGGCACCTATAACAATGACCCATTGGCTCTTCAGCCCGTCAAACTCTTTCTTCATCTTCCGAGTTAGTAGCTTGTTCTTTTAGGTCCCAATTGACCTTTGGTGTAGATGGGCCCCCAATGGAGAGTACACAGTTGAGGTTAACAGAAGGGCCAGGCTCCTTCGTCTGAGCAAGCGAACAGGTGGCCAACAAACATGGTGACGAAGGGCACCCATTTACCAAGCACTTTCTAACCAGCTCTAACACTGCCTAAAAAGTCCATCTGGAAGACTGACTCCTGCACCTCAACCTTTCAGCTAAAGCGTCTGACTTCCCCAGTGGTCGATCTAGCTGGAGAGGGGAGGGGGGGGGGCGGCGGCTCACTAAAGCAGAGTTAAGTTGAGTAGACTGAGTAAACCCTCCCCCAGCCAGTGCCATCGGAGGAATGGGTTGCAGCAACGCAGATTGCTCCTGATCACCTTCATCTGTACAGCAAAAGCTCATCTCTAGGTGAGTGATTTCCTTGCGTTTGTCAACAGAGCCAGGAAAGAATAATTTGCTGGACCATGCAGTGAGCTGTGTTCGTTGGTAGCGGGTTCTCAATTAAAGCGCTCTTTGTTACATTCCCGAGTTTGGAGATCAGTGACAAGTCAGAGCGTTGCTTTAGTCGAGAACTGCATTGCTCCTGTCCAGAGCTGTTCTGAAGAAAAAATAACTCACATTGCGGCTGACCAAAGTAAAAGACTCTGGCCTCAGCCTGTACTGTAGGTACATGCGGGGTGGGGGCAGATTTCGGCAGTCCAACATTCTTTGGACAGTTTAGTGATAGAGTCACTAGAAAAGGCATGAAATCGTACTTGCTTCAGAGCAGGGGATAGGGTAGAGAGCAATGAATCTGCCAGCAGTTGATGCAATGTTTTTTACTGGTAAAACTCCCATGGCACTTGCCCCAATTAATAGTCTGCTTTGAAGACAACCCTCTGGATGCTGATCTACATCCACATCCGGAACTTCTGCAATAGTTTGGTTAACTATCCTGCTCATGTCTTTCAGCACGGATTATAGATCACTTTCTACTGTTGACAGGGGCAGAGATGTCAATTTCAAATTTGAAGCTGCAATCAAAGCATTTTTAGGGAATGATTTCCTCTCGCAAGATATGGGTTGAAGAGACAAAGAGGGAGGAGAAAGAGGAATTTCACGGGCCGGAGATCGTAAATGTACATGTCAAGAGATTAGCCGGATGGGGACAGAGGAGAAAACAACTTGGCACATAAACAACTGCCAATGTCACCAATTCTGCTCCCAAAGCTTACGGTAGCTAAAACCAGCCACTCCAGCCATGAACTGCTAGTAACTGCAGATGATTGTGCAGCTGACTCTGTGGCGTTGCGCACTAGAAGCTGTTATTTTATCCGGCTCCACCCTCTCTCAGAAAATACAGAGAGCAGACTGCTTGCACCAGCACAGTGATTCACAATGTTCCTCCCAGTAACTGCAGCTGACTCTGCAGCTGCCGCCGCTCCTACTTGAAGCAGTTAAGGAAGCAGAAAAGGAGAAGGGTCCGATAAAATGGTCAGACTAAATGAAACCATGTTTCTGGGAACCGAAGACTAATCAGTGATGCTCAGGTTTTGGTGACCCTAAATTACCAGAAACTGTTTTTTTTATTTTTACATACTGATGGAAAGGTAATGACAGCGGTCCAAGCTCAAAAAACATCACTAGGTTACAAACCCTTGGCTTACTACAGCAGGCTTTTAGATTCAGTTATGCATGGTCAGTTCCCGTGTGAACATGCTCCTGCGGCAGCGGCCTTCGCAATACAAATGTCTTCAATAATTACTATGGGCTGCCCGGTGATGTTGTATGTGGCGCATGCAGTTTTTGCAATCTTGGAAAAGTCTAAGTCGACTTTGACAACCCAAAGTGTATCAAAGTATGAAGTTATTTTGTCAAATGCTTGGATACATCCGGTAAGGTGTCACCTAGTCAATCCGGTGACATTTTTAGCCAAACCAGTGAAACTGGACGTGCGCAACTTATGAGGGAGGAGAGTCAGAAAGGACGAATGTTAAGAAGGATGCCTTGGAAGGAGGCAAGGTACTCTTTGTTAACGGTCGTCGATAATTATTCAGGACACTGGTGAGAGGCACACAGGAGTGGCTATTGTAGGTCTTGTGGATGTGGAATAACGGGTTGGAGTGGAGAAACGGTTGCATTCACATTACACTGCATAAGTGATGGAACTAGTGCCATTCATCGAGTTGCTAGAGATGTGTAAGGGGAATGCAGTTACTATCTACTTCGACTCAACATATGTCACCTCTATGGATCCACGGGTGATTCAGATACGAGATACTGGCCTCAACATGGAGAGCTTTTTATAAATAGCTAATTATGAAAACCTAGTAGGTACTCATAATGTAATGAAATGAACAAGTGAATAGGGAGAAATTATGAGACATAAATATGAGTAAGAAAGATCAGTGATGTACTGCAGTTTAATCATCCTAGTGAGATGTGTTTTTTTCATAATTTCAGGTGTAACGAGGTTCAGTTATAAGAGCATTCTGAAGACCCTGGTAATTACCACAATTATAAGTGCATTGGAAGTGTACATTGCATTACATTTCTTCTGAGTAAGTGCCATGATTACTGATTGCTAGGTGGATATTTTGTGATCAAGATTGACTATAATGGTCTCTGAGGGTGTGAGCTAAATGAGCTTTTTATATCCATTAGGAAAGACTCAAATTAACTGGAAGAGTTTAACAATTGTAGCTGGGATTTAATCGTTACATCTCGACTTCCCCCAAAACCATATTTGGAGGTGAGTCAGATTGAGCAATAATGGAAGGTTTTGCTCAGTGCGCAACATTAATATGTATGTTTTGAATAAAGGGAGGATGACGGAAGGTTCTAAATGTTTTATTTATTTTATTTTTGTCGATGGTGTGGCTCACTCTCGCATATACGGAAGAAAATATATTTGGTTTTTTTGTCCTGAAGAAGGTTGCGGTAGCAAGAGAGCACTATTGTTGATGCACGATTATAGCAACTGAAACATGTGTCGACGTGAGGATCTGTGGGAACAACAATATACAAGTGTTGTCAACTGAAATAGATGAAGGGACCCTAGCAATATTTAATTGTATAAGATTAGAAAAATGACAGATGTGTTACTGTTGTTTCATGTGTAAAACCAATTTAGACTTTGTGTGGAAGTAAGCATGAGTGTGAATGAATGAAAGAGAGAGAGCTGTGTGGTACTACTGTGTAATTTTATGATTTTTTAGATATATACAAAAAAATTGAATAAAAAAGAAAAAAAAGGCTTGAAACATGAACTAAGCTGTTAAGAGTATTTTGTGCTGTCATCCTCTGTCTACTAGTCCACGTGCTTTATATACACCTCTATGGTACATTCTGGGTTATCTAGATGGTAGAGAAGAGGGTTCAAAAGCTCTGATGGGACACTGGTCCAGCATGCTGCGCTGCTATGCCAACTAATGAAAGTGCTAACATCGCCCGTTGAGGTAGGAATAGTGATGTGCGCAGCGCATACTAACATAACTGATTTATTATTATTTTATTTGTATTTATTGTGTATTTGTAAGGCCCTTATACATCTAGTAAATTGTGCTTCAAAGCACGCACAGAACAGCAGGGAGGGAACATGGGAATGAAAGCAAGTAAACAATGAAAGATAGAGGCAGACCTACAAGTGCAGAGACGAGAGAAGCAATGAGGGAAAGGGGGTAAGTGCTAGGTGTACAGGAGGGAAGTGCTAGGGAGTAAGCAGTTGGTAAGTGGTCAGCTGCCAATATATAAGTGCAGATCGGTGGTGGCATAGGCCAGTCGGTGCTGAGGCAAGTGCTGGGAGCGGGCATAGGCTGAAGGCAATTGGGTGTGGGAGGCCAGGACTCAGGAGGACAAAAAAGGGCTCTGGTCACCAATTTCAGCATTTGTGGGGTTTAGCAGAGGAGGGAGCGAGGGAAGGAGGAGGTGAAAGGGAAGGTCTTGAGAAGCTTCCAGAATTTGAGGAGATCCGGCTCAAGAAGAAGAGGAAAGGGGAGGCTGCTCCATAGGAGGGAGCCTGCCGAGGAAAGAGATCGCCCCCAGCTTGCTGTTTAGCGAAGTGCTTGACACACAGAGATTTGGTGCCGGAAGAATGTAAAGATCTAGAAGGAGAGGATTTATTGAGAGCTAGTTGTACATAGTGTGGTCTCTACCCCAGACAGCCTTATGGATGATGCAGAGGGATTTTAATCTGATCCTTACAGCAACCGGGAGCCAGTGGCGAGAGTTTAGGGCTGGAGAGAGAGGCAGTCCCTGGGCTTGAGGTCAAGGATAGGTCTAGCAGACCTGTTCTGGATTAACTGGAGGGGTCGTAGAGAAGAAGAGGGTAGATTAAGAAAAAGGCTATTGCAGTAGTCTAATCTAGAGAGAACCAGAGATCTAGAGACATTGAGCTTCTGGGGGAAAGTGATGAAAGGAAGAATTCCTTTGAGGAGGTGGAGTTGAACGTGAGCCTTGTTGGCAAGGTCCTGGATGTGAGAGAGGAAGGAAAGAGAGGAGTCGAAGATGACTTGGTAATGCTTGGTAATGATGCCACAGACAGAGCGACAAAGGAAGTGGTATATTTGCCCTTTTCAGAACCTCCAAAAATGTAAATAGTGTCCCAACAGGTACAATTGCCAGACACATACGCTACAGTCCCTTTGCTTCAAATAGTAGAAATGCAGGGACAACCACCTCAAGAGGAGAAGGAGTGGATGTATCAACTCACTAACAGATTTGTTGTTGAGAAAGAAGTTGAGGGGGAAGGTAGTAATGCCTGTAGAGCTGCTTCCTGTGGCTCTAGAACAACTACATTACCCGTTACATCTGTATCGACAACAAATAGCAACAGAACTCCAGAAGGAGTGGTTCATACCAAACATTCACAAACAAGTGAGCAGGTTCATAGGGAATCGTATAGTTTATACAGAATTCAATGCTGGTAAAACCATGAAAGCAGCGCAAAGGGTAATACCCCGGCCTTCAGGTCCTTTCAGAGAACTTCATATCGATTTTGTCGATATGATACAGAAGTGTAATAACTTAAGTATTTGATTGTAATTCTATGTCCATTTACCCGACGGCTTGAGGTTGGTCCCAGCATGCACCTTGATGCAAAATCAGCAGCTACATTTCTGGTGAGGGAGTTAATTCCGTGGTGGGGAATATGTGAGGTCCTGAGATCAGATAATGAGACCCATTTTATAATGCATTATTTGCTAAGAATAGATCACTTCTGGGAATCAAGCACAGGTTGTGCTCAGTGTATCACCCACAAGCCAAAGGAAGAGTCGAAAGACATAATAGTTTGCTTAAAATTGTCATGATCTCTGCTTCCAAAAGGTCAGGGTTTTCCCAACTCCCTTGGAAGCAGATCCATAACCCAGGTTCCGAGTGCCAACCAGTCCCAATTGGGACCTTTTGGACCCAGTCCTGGCGCCAGTGGCACCAGGCTCATAAATATGCCCAGTCCCAGCGCTGGAAGCGCCGGGCTCATAATGCTTGGGTGGACTTACCTGCAGCAGGCCATGCTGCTTACTTGCCTGCCAGTTGAGCCTCTGATCCTCTTCTGTTTGGAACTACTTTTCCTGTTGGGTGGGGCAGGAGCCACTCCCTAGATTCAGAACACTGGAATTCTTCTGGAAAGCAGGAACTCTTTTCTTACCTAGGCGTGGCTGTGGAAGGAGACACCTAAGCACTACAGGAGGCTATTTAAACCACACCGATGGATGAATCTTGCTTTGCGTTATTCTGCATCCTCTGCAGCAGAACGCTCATCGTGTCTTCTGCATCTGATCCTGGGCCTAAGGGAAAAGGCTTACCATCCTAAATCCAGTCTTCAGCAACACCTATAAAGACAAGAAAGAACAGGTTAGCATTACGGTCTTCAGTGACAGCTCTTCACTTACCTGGTCTATCGGCTGTCACCAACGCCTCGCGCTGCATTCCGGCATCTGAAAGACAAAGGCTTACCTACTCTTTGTGCGCTCCGGAGGTCTTCACACTGCATTCCGGCATCTGAAAGACAAAAGCTTACCAACTCTTTGCACGCTCCGGAGGACTTCTGCGCTGCATCCCGCATCTGAAAGACAAAACAAGGTGCGTTTAAAGACATTGGGGAACTTTAATACTCACGTGCCATTACTCCTTTCCACATCTAACCCAGTGGGTATTCCGGCACCCTGCAGCCGCTCCGAACTTGTACCTGCAAAATAAAAAGACAGTTAGAGCGCATCGTGAAGCAGGCAACAAGCGCTAACTTACGTGCTTCCAGGCGCTTCTATTCATCACACGGGCTCCATTTTCAACTCACTTCAGCCCGTCATCCGCCATCGCCGGAACCCTGCAAAACAAGAGACATCATTACTAAAGACTTTAAAGACATTAGAATTACTCGAAACTTACCGTTCGTGCAGTAAACGACGGACAGCAGTCCTCTGAAGTCAAGAGGCCTGCTCCCCTTATCCAGTGAAGAAACTGGTTACAGCACCCTGCCCCGAGGCAGATGGAGAGCACGGCGTTCACTTACCTAAAGTGAGAGCGTTAACCTTTGGGGTTCTACAGGAGAAGAGAAAGGGAAGAAGAGAGAGACATTCAATAACCCAGTTCCTTAATCCCATATTTTCTATCTGCAGACATCTTACCCTTCGAGCCAGACATACAGTGCACAGAGGTCCAGCCCAAAGAGCCAGCCGTGTGTTACACATCACCTTTGAAGATACGGTATACGCCCAGTCAAGACCGGCGCCTCTACGGGAATCAGGTGAGCGTTACAGAACGCAAAGCCTACCACAAAACTCCCGTCCAGGCGCTATGGAAACCTCGGATACCGACCAGCTAGCCCAGTTACTTGGGGAACTAAGGGCAGAAGTGCATGCAGCCCGTCAGGAAACGAACGCTCTAAGAAGGGAACTGATTATTTCCAAGGAGCGAACAGATGATCTCGCTAGACAATTGCTACAGTCACAAGCCGGACAGACCCCGTTACCCGCATCTGGGGGAAATCTTCCTTCTACATCCTCTATGAATCCAGTGCAGATCAACCTACCTGGGAATGTACCTCTGGCTCCGCCCGAACGATTTTCTGGTGACCCAAAGAGGTTTGCAGTATTTATCAATCAGTGCCGGTTGCATTTCTTATGCCGGCCAGCAGCCTTTCCAACTGATCAAGCTAAAGTAGCTTTCGTGCTTTCGTACCTTAGTGGCAATGCGGCAGACTGGTCGATCCCTCTAGTAAATCAAGATGATCCGGTCCTCCATGATTTTCAAGCTTTTCAGCTCAGTATGGAAAAACTGTTTGCAAGACATTCACAGGGGCAGGCCTTGGACAATGAGCTTCTTTCGTTGCAACAAGGTAATCAACACCTTTTGGCTTATATTGCGTCTTTCAACAGACTGATAGTGGAAACTCAATGGCCTGAGGACAAAAGGATTACGCTGTTTTATAGAGGTCTACGTGGAGAGCTCAAAGATGTGTTAGCCCAAGTAGTGAATCCCCCACAAGATTGTTCGGACTATATAGACTTAGTCGTTCAAATAGATCACAGACTGCAGAACAGGAAGGCCGATCGTTCCAAGTTTGATGCTCGAGTATTTTCCAAACCGCCAACTCCTTCCAAAGGAGTAGACTCCGGGGAACCCATGCAAATAGGGGGTCTGAAAGGTCCTCTAACACAAAAGGAGCGGGAAAGGAGAAAACAGTTGCAATTATGCCTCTATTGCGGAAACTCAGGGCACTTTCTTCAAGACTGTCCGGTGAAGAAGGCAGTAGGAGCTGCAGTTACCAAAGTTACAAACTCTGAGCAGGGAAACGACCTCGCCCGACAAGAATAGAGGTCCTCTTGCCGAGCGTGAAAACCAGTTCCGTGACCTCGCATTTCGTGATACCTATGGTCCTCATTAGCCCTGATAGTCCGGATCGATTACATGCAATTGAAGCTTACGTCGACAGCGGTGCCATCGGCAATTATGTGGATCATGAAATGGTTCTGAGGATGAATCTAACTCTTTGTCCCAAGGCTGTAAAGGACGTCATTACTACGGTGGATGGTACGGAGATAGCCTCCGGGCCAGTAACGCATACCACTCAAGAAGTGACGCTAGTAAGTCAATATGGACACCATGAGAAGATCGTGTTCGATGTGATCAAGGCCCCTCAGTTTCAGATTATTCTAGGAATACCTTGGTTAGAGAAACACAATCCTCTGATCGATTGGCGAGCAAGAACGGTCCAGTTTCCAGAATGTGTCTCTACTTGTCACCTTCCACCTGGTGTTGCACTGGCAGCAATTTCTTCAGAGACTCCCCAGTTACCTCCCGAATACCTAGAATACCAAGATGTTTTCCGGAAGGATCAGGCTAACTCTCTACCTCCTCATAGGTCTTATGACTGCCAGATAGACCTGATACCTGGATCTACTCCTCCTTGTAGTAGAATTTATGCCCTCACCGAGCCTGGGAACCTTCACCTTCGACAATACCTGGATCAATACCTGGCAAATGGGTTTATTCGTCCTTCCAAGTCCCCTGCTTCTTCAGCTTTGTTCTTCGTTCCAAAAAAGGGAGGAGACCTTAGAACTTGTATAGATTATCGCTCCCTGAACCAGATCACCGTTAAGAATAGATACCCGTTACCTTTGATCCCTGAACTCCTGGACCAAGTCAGAAAAGCATGCATATATACAAAGCTGGATCTTAGAGGAGCTTAGCACTTGGTACGAGTAAAAGAGGGCGATGAATGGAAGACGGCCTTCCCCACCAAGTATGGGCTATTTGAATATCAGGTCATGCCCTTCGGACTTTGCAATGCCCCGGCCGCCTTTCAATATGTTATGAACGATGTCCTCAGAGAGCTCATAGATGTGTGTGTTGTTGTTTACATTGACAACATCCTCGTTTATTCTTCATCGGAATCTGAACATCGGAAACACGTGAAAATGGTCCTCGAAGGATTGCGCCAACACAAACTTTTCGCTAAGTTGGAAAAATGTGTTTTCAACGTGACTGAAGTTGAATTCTTGGGATTCATATTTTCACCTGGCGGAGTGCGTATGGATTCAAAGAAGGTCGATGCAGTTCTCAAATGGCCATCACCATCCTCCGTAAAAGGTGTGCAAAGCATGTTAGGCTTCGCTAACTTTTACCGCAGGTTTATCCCCGAATTCTCTCGAATAGTCCAGCCCATCACTGCCTTGTTAAAGAAAAACAAACGTTTTGAATGGTCTACCGAGGCGGAACAGGCTTTCCAGGATTTGAAGACTAAATTTATCTCTGCACCAATCTTAAAACACCCTCGCCCCGAACTCCCCTACATCGTGGAAACTGATGCTTCAAGCCTTGCCATGGGGGCAGTTCTATCACAAAAGGACCCGGTAACCAATCAGTTGCATCCCGTGGCATTTTGGTCCTGCAAATTCTCGCCTCCTGAAATCAATTACACGATTACTGACAAGGAACTTCTGGCTATCAAGTCTGCCTTTAAGGCTTGGCGGCATTATCTGCTGGGGGCCCGACACACCGTTACTGTGATTACGGATCACCGAAACCTGCAATATTTGAAAACCGCAAAAGCCCAATCCTCTAGACAACTCCGTTGGGCATTATTCTTTGCCGAGTTTGACTTCATAATTACCTATCGACCTGGTACAAAGAACGGTAAAGCTGATGCCCTTTCTCGGATGGGAGTGGAAGAACACTTGATCAACCCTAAACCTGTACCAATCATTCCCGAACAAAGAATTCTGGGTGTAATCGCCACAGAATCCAAAGAGGAAGTTAAGGATAAAGCCAGGCAACTTGTCACTCCAGCAGACATACAGAATTGGCATCTGCAGGGAAAGGACTTTGCAGTAAAGGACAACTTATTGTATTTCCAAGAACGATTATACCTACCCAGCACAGATTTACAGAAAAAAGTAATCTCAGGTTATCACGATTCTTTAATGGAAGGACATCCCGGTATGGCTAAGACCTCAGAAAAGATCAAGCGCTACTTCTGGTGGCCGTCTTGGAAAAAAGATATCAGAGACTTTATAATGTCCTGTGGAGTATGCGCCCAAAACAAGAGTCAAAAGGAAAGACCAGCAGGCCTCTTACGCCCTATTGACATCCCACCTCGCCCTTGGCATACGGTTTCTATGGACTTCATCACCGAACTACCTCCATGCTCCGGATACAATACGATTCTAGTAATCGTGGACTTATTCTCCAAGATGGCGCATTTCATTCCGCTCAAAGGCTTGCCAACAGCAGCAACTCTGGCCCGAGAATTTCTCGAAAACATCGTCCGACTGCACGGTTTTCCTTCGGTTCTAATTTCGGATCAAGGTAGTCAATTTATTTCTCATTTTTGGCGAAGTTGCTGTCGGTCGGCTCAAATTGATGTGAGACTATCGACCAGTCACCACCCTCAGACCGACGGACAAACCGAGAGGACCAATCAAACTCTGGAACAGTATTTACGCTGCATGCTGCAACAAACTGAAAAAACCTGGAAAGACATCCTTTGGATAGCCGAATATGCCTACAATAACTCTGTCCATTCGGGAACTGGGAAAACCCCGTTTTTTCTTTTGTACGGCAGTCACCCTCGAACCTCGGAGTTGGATCCCCTCCAAGATCTTGAAACACCAGCAGTAGACTACCTGCATTCTACAATCACCCAAGCCTTTAAGGAAGCTGTTTCTCACCTTCAAAGGGCTAAAGAACAATACAAGAAAGGAGCAGATCAACATCGGAAGGAAGCCCCTCAATATCGAGTAGGGGATCAAGTCTGGTTATCCACCAAGTATCTACCTCTAAAAGGGCCACGCACATTCAACCCAAGATACCTTGGTCCCTATTCCATCACTACCATAGTAAACCCAGTAGCGGTCAAGTTGGACTTGCCCCCGCACATGAAGATACATCCGGTCTTCCACGTCTCTCTATTAAAACCTGTGCAACCTCAAACCCGACTAACTAAATCTCCAAAACCTATCCTAGTTGATGGAGAACTCGAGTTTGAAGTCAAAAGCATTCTGGACTCCAAAATCTCCAAATCTAAACTATTTTACCTAATTGACTGGAAAGGCTACGGCCCCCAAGAGAGATCCTGGGAACCTGCTGAATATGTCCACGCTCCTCGCCTAATCAAAAGATTTCACCGAACATTTCCTGACAAGCCAAAACCCCCGGAGAAGCCCGGTTTGGGAGGGGCCTTGAGGGGGGGTACTGTCATGATCTCTGCTTCCAAAAGGTCAGGGTTTTCCCAACTCCCTTGGAAGCAGATCCATAACCCAGGTTCCGAGTGCCAACCAGTCCCAATTGGGACCTTTTGGACCCAGTCCTGGCGCCAGTGGCACCAGGCTCATAAATATGCCCAGTCCCAGCGCTGGAAGCGCCGGGCTCATAATGCTTGGGTGGACTTACCTGCAGCAGACCATGCTGCTTACTTGCCTGCCAGTTGAGCCTCTGATCCTCTTCTGTTTGGAACTACTTTTCCTGTTGGGTGGGGCAGGAGCCACTCCCTAGATTCAGAACACTGGAACTCTTCTGGAAAGCAGGAACTCTTTTCTAACCTAGGCGTGGCTGTGGAAGGAGACACCTAAGCACTACAGGAGGCTATTTAAACCACACCCGATGGATGAATCTTGCTTTGCGTTATTCTGCATCCTCTGCAGCAGAACGCTCATCGTGTCTTCTGCATCTGATCCTGGGCCTAAGGGAAAAGGCTTACCATCCTGAATCCAGTCTTCAGCAACACCTATAAAGACAAGAAAGAACAGGTTAGCATTACGGTCTTCAGTGACAGCTCATCACTTACCTGGACCATCGGCTGTCACCAACGCCTCGCGCTGCATTCCGGCATCTGAAAGACAAAGGCTTACCTACTCTTCGTGCGCTCCGGAGGTCTTCACACTGCATTCCGGCATCTGAAAGACAAAAGCTTACCAACTCTTTGCACGCTCCGGAGGCCTTCGGCGCTGCATCCCGCATCTGAAAGACAAAACAAGGTGCGTTTAAAGACATTGGGGAACTTTAATACTCACGTGCCATTACTCCTTTCCACATCTAACCCAGTGGGTATTCCGGCACCCTGCAGCCGCTCTGAACTCGTACCTGCAAAATAAAAAGACAGTTAGAGCGCATCGTGAAGCAGGCAACAAGCGCTTACTTACGTGCTTCCAGGCGCTTCTATTCATCACACGGGCTCCATTTTCAACTCACTTCAGCCCGTCATCCGCCATCGCCGGAACCCTGCAAAACAAGAGACATCATTACTAAAGACTTTAAAGACATTAGAATTACTCGAAACTTACCGTTCGTGCAGTAAACGACGGACAGCAGTCCTCTGAAGTCAAGAGGCCTGCTCCCCTTATCCAGTGAAGAAACTGGTTACAGCACCCTGCCCCGAGGCAGATGGAGAGCACGGCGTTCACTTACCTAAGGTGAGAGCGTTAACCTTTGGGGTTCTACAGGAGAAGAGAAAGGGAAGAAGAGAGAGACATTCAATAACCCAGTTCCTTAATCCCATATTTTCTATCTGCAGACATCTTACCCTTCGAGCCAGACATACAGTGCACAGAGGTCCAGCCCAAAGAGCCAGCCGTGTGTTACACATCACCTTTGAAGATACGGTATACGCCCAGTCAAGACCGGCGCCTCTACGGGAATCAGGTGAGCGTTACAAAAATGCAGTCTAAACTAAGTAGTGAATTATGAATACGTTGGTTGCATTGTCTTCCGTTGGCCCCGTTTTACTTACGAAATAAGCTAGGGAAAGATCACTATCTCAGCCCTCGTAAGGTGGTGAAGGGCTGTCAATTGTATACACCACTCTCACCCACACGCACAGGTTCAGACATACATAAGTCAGCAGGAATTCTTGGGGAAGCGTTTCGGGAATATCTTAGGTCCTTAATTAAGAGCGTCAGAATTGTGTCTTCACAGGTTACAGCATTACATCAGCAAGCAACGGGAAAAGACGGCAATGAACAAGAAGATTGGCAGCAACCATTGCTACTCCCTGAGACTTTATCTATGTATGTTCCTTTGTTCGCCGCTGGAATGAACGGCGTGTCCATGGGCCACATAGAGTGATTTCTGCTACACCGACTGCAGTCAAAGTGGAGGGCAACAAGAATTGGATCCACGTCCATGACATGCAAAGAGTCACCAGAGTCCCTCCACTGACACCTGGGGAAGAGCAGTCCTAAAAATGTAAGTGTGCCCTAGGGAATCGCAGTTCATGCCAGTGGAAAGTGTGGAGCGCACAAAGATCGAGAATTGTTATTCAGAATGTAAAACACAAGAATGGATTTAAAAATGTGTATGAGAATGTCTACATTTATTTCTCTCTTGATTTCTGTGGTATAGGTTTTTAATAGTAGGAATGTAAATGGATCAGAGTTAGTTAGCACTATGGATATGGAGAAAAATAAAAGCAAGAGTACAACAAGACCTTGAAATTGATTTTGTAAATAATGATGTTGACAATTTTGAAATAGTAAATGACGAACACTGCTTCACAGCAGATAATAAATAGTATCATCACTTGAAGAGGGTGGGGAGAGAGAGAGCAACAGAGTTGTGTTGTATCTGCTCTCTTATCCCCCATGCTTCTGGTCCCCCTAGATTATTTATTTCCAATGAGGTAGAGGTAGCGGAGGCACACTGTCTTGTGCACGGTCCGAGGGCAGTTTCAGGGGCAATCTGTAGCAGCTTCTATCCTTCCAGTCGAAGAAGAATGTTTAATATTAGATGCAGAAAAACAGAAAGATGTATGTTGCATGCAAATAGTACAGTTTAATCTGGAAGGATTTATCGTGAACAATAAATGGGATCAAGGGGTGAAAGGTTGCAGAGCAGGAGGGTTGGTGGGACTCTCTGAAGAAGGGGTGGCACAAATAAACCTAGTATGTGGAAGTGTATAGAAAAAGTATGTGAACTTTTGACATGGCTCAAAGAGCCAGAGAAACCTGTTAAGATCCAGTTACTTACATGTTTTTCTCTGTGTTTTAAGGGTGATGGCACAGTGTCTGTAAGCACAAATCGAAAATGCAGCCTCACCCTTCGCATCGCTGATCTAGCTGGAGGTATGGCAACCCTTCTTGACTTGCTCTGGTTCTGCAGACCTTTTTCCTACAAGCAGTTACCTCTGGCCTGGTGAGGCGTTTCCAGTCCCACCACCCTGCACGTGCCTGTCCTTGTGGTGCCAGAGACACCCGACACTTGAAAATTCAAAATCTAAGTATACATTCATGCTCCCTCTGTCCCCCGTGCCACTTGCATCACTTGTGCCATCAGATATGGACAATTCAAGGACTTTGCAGACTTTTCAATAAAGGTAGAGCAAGTCGAACTATATTTCATCACCATGCACTAAGGCTCTCATGAACATTCCTGAATTCATGAACAATTTTGACTATTCAGCCTGACCTAGACGTTTTTCATTTCCCTTTTCTCCCCTGGTGTACAAACTTTGATGAACTCTAAATGGTTGAAAATTGTTTGATACGAGTAATTCCTCTGAATCAGAATTTAGTGCAATCAAAGAAGAACTCAGGGCCCTTGAGGCTGGTAACGTTGCATAATCGGTATATCCTGGACCTCCTAATGGCTATGGAGGGCGGGGTTTGCCAGAAAAGCGGGAGTACGTGTTGCACATACATATCTTCCAATGACTTGGACAATGGAACTCTGGCTCAGACAATTGCTGCACTGCAAAACCTCAGAAGGGCCATGAAGAGAGAGGCAGGAATTACTGATGACTCTTTTTTGGACTCCCTTTTTTCCTGGGTGCACTTGTGTTTGGAGCATAACTAGAAAGATTCTCATATCTAATTTTGTCTTTTTCTTAATTATCTTTTGTTCCTGTCAACTATGTCTACGATGCTGATCTGACCAAATGTCTAGAACCGTCGTATGATGATCGTGACCCTGTCTAAGGCTAGGGCCACTGCCATTTCATCTCGCATGGGTACTCAAACTGATTTTAAAATAAGTGCAGGTGTGGTCTTGTGTCCCCCACCAGGTTGGGATGAATGTGTAGAACAATGGTTAAATTGTGGAACTAATTGAAGGACGAATTGGGATTGTCCAGGGGAGGAGCATGGTCACGGTGGGACCAGTATGAGATATGGCTGTGAGGTTTCATTCCACCAAGAAGGTGAGATTGGTGAATTGGAAATTGGTTAGTTAGTGAATACATTAACTAAAGTGGGGAATTTTGAGTAGTAATAAAGGTCCCACGGGTAAAGAGAAGTTTGAATTGCGCACGCCATATTGGGGACTGGGGTGATGGCAATGTTGCAAATTGGCACAAATATAGTGTAGTCAATGTGAATAGGATACATGTTACTTTTAGGGTTATTTGTGTAAGATGATACATTTTTAGATTTGCACACACACAGAAATATAATGGAAACTTTGTTGATATGGTATAGATACAATATAAATGCCTGGAGTGTCACTCAGCCTTAATGAGATGCAAGGAGCTAAACATGCGCATGCGAGAATGAAGATTGTGAATGGAGATTGTGATGAGGGGACACAGTAATCTATAACACACACATGCATGAACATACATACACAGGAAGCTTTTTGGGATAGTTGGGAGATTTGGGGTATATTATGAATAGATGATTCTGTTTGCTGTGTGTCCACTCGTTGTGGGGAGTTTGTGTGAATTACCAAATCTTGGATCTGCGAGGTGAAACTTTGAATGGTCAGGAAACTGTTTCGTCAAGATTGAAGCCTGAAAGGGAGCAGCAGCCGCGGTCAGTTTCGACCAAGCCTGATTTATGGCTTGCTGCTGTTGTGGAAGAGAGATGTAATCTCTGTAAGTACATGGGAGCCTGTTATTGAATAACTGAGGGATTTGGCCACATGGTAGGGCTGGGTTTAAGGGCCAGACAATTAAACTGATACAAGGGTTGCTTGCGGGGAAAGTACATCAATAGATCATGGTTTTGCAATTGAGTTGTAAGGGTGTGGGTTGGATCCCTGTGGATTGGAATGGTAAATTGTATAGTTTAGAATGAAAAGGAAGTTTGTTTTCCCCTCCTCTTCACATGAATGGAATTTCTTTAGAATGGCTGGGTGTGTCACAAGTAGTGGTAAAGGTTTCCAACCAGATGGAACCTGTAATAATTGAAACTGTTTGTAAATTGTGTAAACTGTATAACGAGGAGATGGGGCTATGAAGGACCCCAGAGAGGGGTGTTGTGTAAATATGAAACATGTAATTATTAGTTTAAAGAGAATGGTGATTAGATGCACGTATCCATTGAGAAGTGTGGGAACTGAAGGGAATATGGTTACACTGTACAGGTTTGACCAATCGTGTGTGGGGTTTGACTTGGTAACAAAAGCGGTAGTAGTGTCTAAACTGTTGCAAATTGTATAAAATGTGTTTTCTTTTTGTGGTTCAGTGTAATGCTTACCTGGACTCCTTGGGAGCGTAATGCCTTCTCAGCCTGTGGACCTAGTACCTTGGCACTTTTATGATGCTCTTTCTGTTCAAACAAACAATAACAACAGTAGAAATGCTATAACATCTATTAACTGAGATAGTAATGCATGAGACGTATACTCCTGCAATCCCTCCCTGCTCACCTGTGTTTATTTATTGTGGAGCTCTCCATCCTGCTTTTCTAAAGGGGCACGTTGAGATGAAGGAACAATGGTAACTTGGATAGCTGATGTACTCTATAGCATCTTGCCCTGAAATGCCTATACTTTAAGAATGAGTCTTTGGGTAAGTAAGCTGGTGAAAATACTGTATTCCTTAAGGGCTTGAATTGATTCCTACGTTGGAGAGATCTCCTCTTTCTAATAATTTTATCTTTTTCTCTTTTTTTGCAGGTTCTCAGAATTTGGGAAAAGAATTATGGCTGCGGATGGCTGCAGAGTTACTCAGGATGAGAAAATATTTTTTTAAACGTGTACGTTCGCCAATACGGAGTAACAGCAGCCTTCAAGGAAGAGCACGGAAACAACTGTGAGGTGAAAACTTGAAGAACCTTTAGGTACGTAACTGTTTATCAAACGTCTTTTCTTTTTAACTGTTAAGTTCGTTTGTAAATTAAATACCTCTTGTTGTCAGAAAACTAAGGAAAAGTAACTTTGGAAGATGAAGAACAAAGGAGGTCCCAGTCTCTCTGCGCCAAGGAATTGGAATTTATTAAAGATGAAATCTTGCGTAAACACCAAGACGAGGTCAAACTACGCAAATCTAGGACATTTTCAAGGGATGATAGAGATTATAGAGACAATAGAATTTACACATATCAAGCTAAATATGATGAGGTTTCGAGATCTCGCTCTAGCAGTTTGGCGTCCACTCCAGCTAGTTCGGAGATTGATAATGACTCTTAAATACCGTCTCCCAGTACATCTAATGTTGTACCTACTGATCCCATTTTATCTGCTACACATGATAATTCACAAGATGATTTAGTTGATTCAGAAATTGTACCATCAGGCCCTTCGCCTTTTTTGGAACAACTCAGGCGTTACAAAAAAGGCAACAGAATAGCTGCAGCAAAAAAAGTCAGTTTTCAGACTCCACCGTCCACAAATATTTCAACCCCAGGCACACAACCAGGGCCACAAGGGGTGGTAGGCCAAGGCAGCGGACCCGCACCAGCTTCCCGAAGACAAACCAGGGCCATGTCACAGCAACAACTACCCAACCAGAATCCGTGAACCTTATTACTAATCTAAGTACACATCTGCTCTCTTCAGCTGAAACGACTGTGCTGAATAAGGGACTTTCCTTTGTCCCCACAGCCAAGAATAATTTTGTAGACATTCAAATTGATTTAAGTTTATTCGGAAACTTAAATTAAAGAAATTTTTCGCAACACAGGTTCGTAATTACAAACCTACACCACCGACACCAATTCCGTCTCAAATTTTGCTCCAAACTTTATTTACCACTCATGTGCTTATGACCTTGGATGATGCAGTATCTGAAACTCAAACTAGTATTTCAGATGTTCTTAAAGAACTTGACATTGTACAACAAAATGTTTGTATTAAAGAACTATCTAGGAAATCAAAATTTTCACCTACACTCCCGCCTGATAACAATATTGACACCTTTTACCATGCGGTGTTAAAGGACATTCATCATTTGGAAGACTCTGTTTCTGTTCGAAATTCTCACGTGAATTGGAATTTGAATAAACTTGAAATAGATGCAATTCACCAGTTGTCCAGTAACGATGATTTGATTATTAAAGAGGCCGACAAAGGTGGCAATGTGGTCATCATGAATAGGAGTGACAACATTGCAATGGGTATGCATCATCTAAACTCAGCAGGTTGCTATTCGATTATCCCGAATAATCCTTTACATTCTATTCATGCAACAGCAAATTCACTTATTTTGAAATGGCATAAATTAGGCCTATTAACAGATGTAGAAAGACATTTTCTTACGGTAGATGGGCCGATCATGCCCACTGTGTACTTCCTTCCGAAAGTGCATAAGGAATTTCTAGACATACCAGAAGGGAGACCGATAGTAAGTGGAGGTGGTGGGATACTTGAGCCAATCTCTATTTACATCAATGAATTTGTACTACCGGAGGTATTGCAGACTCCCAGATATATTAGAGATACTATGCATATATTGGAAATGTTAGATCATCTCAAATTTGATCGAGACTGTTGGTTGGTTACCCTAGATTTCAAAGCTTTGTATACCTCAATAGCTCATTCCAAAGCATTACAAAGTGTTGATTTCTTATTTTGAGAATTTTCTGCTTCTTACTTCGAACATATAGAAATGGTTAAAGAACTACTGTTATTTACTTTACAAAACAATGTTGTCGTCTTCAATAACATGTATTTTAAGCAATTGATTGGAGTCGCTATGGGTGCGAGCTTCGCACCTGCTCTGGCTAACGCCTTCATGCATTATTTCGAACAGAAATGTGTGTTCTCTAATTCTTTGTACTTACCATTCATATATTTGTGGAAACGATATATTGATGATGTCATCTTAGTGTGGACTGGCACACAGGAACTACTTGTAGAATTTGTTTCTTGTTTAAACACCAATGAATGGGGTTTACAATTTACTTCAACACACAGCCAAACTCATATTGACTTCTTGGATCTTTCTATTGATTTAACCTCCGACGGTCTTATCACAAAAACCTTTCGTAAGTCTACCTCTGTGAATGCTACTCTACATGCAGAATCCTGCCATAAAAAACATGTGATAGCCAATATTCCCAAAGGTGAATTTATACGTGCTAAGAGAAATTGTTCCCAATCAGTGGATTATGATCAAGAAAGTGCCCTCATAAAATCTCGGTTTTTGAATAGAGGGTACAATAAGATGTGTGTTGAACGGGCATCAGCTACAGTACGACAGTTTAAGAGAGCTGATCTACTAGTGCCATGAATTCGGGCCAAATCATCATCCTCTCAAAATATCAGGCTAATTACCAGATATAATTCTGACAGTTACAAAATCCATAATATTTTGAAGAAACATTGGCACTTGTTACATCTCGACAAAGATATCGCAAATTGGTTGGACACTAATGCAAGTGTGATTTATAGCAAAGGCAAATCTCTTAAAAACAAATTGTGCCCTTCATTTTTGAGTCCGTTACCCACACCTCAGACTTGGCTTCATTCCGCCAGAGTCCAAGGTTTTCACAAATATGGTGGTTGCAATATGTGCCAATTTTATTTGAAACATCATTAGTCACATTCGGTACACGTGGTGATCATGAAATTAAGTCCTTTATTAATTGTAATTCTAAGTTTGTCGTCTATTGCATTATCTGTACCTGTGGTCCCACTCCGAAAAAGATAAGATGATCTTCAAAGCCCTTTCCACCAAATACAAAAAGGCAATCACCCAAGCCAAAGCCAAATCCTTTGAATTCAGAATCTTGGAAGCCCAATCCAGTACCAAAGAAATATTCGCCATTTTCAGAGAACTCGAAACACCCACTCCCGCCTCCCAGAATTTCACCAAAGACAAGGACTGGTGTGACGGAATACAGAAGGCCATGCAATCCAAAATTAGCCTCCTCAAAAACAAAATACTAGCCACTAAACAAGCTCTACCAAGTAAGCACATCCCAGTCCCACCGCCCGCCCCTGATCCCCCGTACCCTTCTCCTTCAAACCCATTCAGCAAAAAGACGTCATCAACATAATGAGGAACATTAAACCCTCTAACTGCAAAGGTGATGCTTGCCCAGCTTCCATTATCAAAGACTGCGCAGAACCGCTAGCCCCCTTCCTAACAGCCTTTGTAAATGCCTCTTTTACCTCAGGGATAGTCCCTGCCTCCCTCAAGGAAGCCTGGGTCCGCCCTCTTCTAAAGAAGCCAACGCTCGATCCCACCTCCCCCAATAACTACAGACCCATCACCACTGTCCCGTTCCTCCTCAAAATATTGGACAAAGCAGCCTACCTGCAGGTTCAACACTTCCTTGAAGAGAACAAACTCCTTGGTCTCCGCCAATCTGGTTTCCGCCCCAGACACTAGGCTAGACTACTGTAACGTACTCTTTCTAGGAACCTCTAAAAAAAACCTAGAAAGACTACAAGTAATACAGAACAACGCGCTCCGGGCAGCCCAAGGTATTGCAAAAAGAAAACACATCTCTGAGGCCAGAAAACTAGCCCATTGGCTCCCAATAAAAGAAAGGATATTATTCAAAGCCCTAACATTGACCCACAAGTGCATCCACCTCAATGCACCTGCATACCTCTCACAAAGGATACACCCTGTCTCCTCCACCAGGCCAACCAGATCACCCTACACCAACATGCTCTCAGTACCCCTAGTAAAAAAAGTAAAAGCGGGCGGATCCAGCTTCCCTTACCTTGCGCCCGCGCACTGGATTGCCCTACCACACACTATCCGTAGAGAGGCCTCCCTCACCACCTTCCGCAAAATGCTGAAGACTACCCTGTTCACTTAAGGCTAGACATTCCAGCATGATTATCCCATGTATATCGTTTCATATGTTCAAAAGCAATACTTGTAACAACAGTACGTCATCCTGCAACATTGACAATGTGTCAACATCCGCTATTTTACCTGTACCATGTAACTAAGTTCATTGCAAGTAAAAGCGTCTCAATGCCCCTGGGCTGCTTGTGCGCTATATAAATGTAAATAAAATAAATAAATAAATAAATAAATATATAGGGAGCACTATTCGCCCACTTAAAATCAGGATCCGTGAACATCTGGCTACAATTGGCAGCCAGGAAGCTAAATATCCACTTGCACACCATTGGCAACAATCACACCAAATGGATTGCAAGGATGATATTCGCTTTGTGGGACTGTGTAAAGTTACATTGCCCCCACGCGGTGGCAACCTCACATTAAAATTACGTCAATTGGGGGTGAAATTAATTCGTAGATATCGTACTGTCACTTCTGGACTCAATTTGGTCCATGAGTTTGCCACCTTTTTATGATTCAGGATGCACATTATTGACTGAGATTGACAAGTGCATCTAGTCTATCGTTTGTGAAAATTGTTATCATTATTTCTTGTCCGTGGGGCTGTGTCCCCTTTATTGCACTTTTTGGTTTATGTATTGCCACAATGCCTAATGCTGACCTGTAGCAGCGCACTCACGTCCTGTTATTTTAGCCGCTAACATGTTGCTTACAAACTTTTTTTCTCATTATTCAATTCTATTCATATTTGTTTGTGGTTTTATTCATCAATTCTCCCTTCAATGCATCATTATTAATTAATTGACTTGGTTACTAATATATTAGTCTTTTTTAGTTCTTTCCTCTTGGTTAATTATTTAGCTCTGTAATGTATCATTCGCACTGGGCCTACGGACCTCCTTTTAATGCAGTAAGGCTTCCTGTAAGGCTCTTTCCGTTCATCCAACATGGTAGCTCGTTTCCCCAACTTGCTACACCATGGTTGCATGACTATACATTTCACTGTCTTCAGACTCAAGTATATGTAGTCCTACTACTATTTCACGAATCGCGCGATGGAATTCTGAGCAGACACAAACTTACGATCGCCGCGGTAAAACGTGCTAATACGCTCCCCCTAATTATGGATGGTCAAGGACCTAATTGGTTGTTTCCTGGTACAATTATCTTCGCAATTCTTGTATATTATGGCACAATTACGGCTGATGTATTTAATTCCTTGTTTATCAGGAGCCAATTAGTGGTTCAAAAGGGTTCTTGCTGGCCCTCATGCAACATTAATTGAGACATGGTTTTTCTTCTTTTGTTTTTGTTGAATTTTAGCCTTCCGCAATAGCGAGGCAGTTTGAGGTATAATCTTTAATGATCCTGGTATCTTGGTTATAAATGTTTTTGTTTGATTATATTAATTGCATATTGGGGTCTTTTCAGAATTTATCCTGGCATTGTCCTACGTTTAATTGTGACGACTAATTTCTGTAATTCAAGGTAAACCGTTTACTTCACAATTATGGGGCACATATTAGTCTTTTATTTCAATACTTATCTGATTGATTCGTTTGGTACTTGATTGCGCTGCTATGGTCAACCTCTGTTTCTAAAATTGTGCTTTAATTTTCCTTTGCAATTGTTCCCATGCACACGTGCTACTACGAATGAAATTGACAACTTGCGGTAATTCACCCTCATTTATTATTTGGTTTTTTACATGTACTGCACATGTGTAAATTGTGGTTGCACCTTGCCCTGGTTCCTTTCCCTTCCCTTGTACCTTTGTTTGTTTTTGATACATTGCACCAACTGCATACATTGTAATTTATTTATAATTTGCTTGTCATTTTTGTATAATTGCAGCCTCTGAAGAAGAGCTGTACGCAGCTTGAAACACGTGTCAGGCGTTTTTCACCTTTAATAAATTCCAATTCCTTGGCGCAGAGAGACTGGGACCTCCTTTGTTCTTCATAACTTACCTCGTGGATTTATACTGGCAGTATACCCACACCACCCAGACACCTGCAGCCTTGGTTGATCTCTTTAATTGTTATACAAGCGCTGTGGACCTGTGACTTCATCTGCCATAACCTTGTTTTTGTAACTTCAGAAGATGCAGTGGCTGCGCAAGAAACTGCTGACTGAAGATGTTGCGGCTGTGAACGAAAACTGCTAACGGAAGATGCTGCGGCTGTGAGTGAAACTTCTGACTGAAGATAACCGCTTCGGAGATAACTTAGGCCTGGTAAGTCTTTTCTATTAACTATAGTATTCTGTAGTTTTCTGTTACGCTAATGTCTCTATTTGTTCCTTTTACAGGTTCTGTGGGGAGAAACGCTGGTAGCGTCACCCGCTGTCAGCGGAGCAGGCGCGAAGTGCGCATTCCAGCAGTGGTGGGGCTTAAATAGCTCCCTCTACAATATGAATAGAACGTGCTGCAATTTGTAAATGGATCTTGCGACGGCCATGTTTAGTGTAGGAAATTACTGTAAAACATCACAAGCACATGCTGTTAATGGTGTAAATGCCATATGTGCCAGGCTAACACCGACCTTCGACCTGCTGACTGATATAATGTTCCCAGCCTATCCTGAATACCTGAATGAGGTCTATGCTCACTGACTGGGATCATGACATTCAGGGAGACTCTGGTTATGTTGACTCTTTGGTGTCATCTAGCCCATCCCAGCCATTTGTACAATAAACTTGTTTCACAGACAAACTTGCACTTGCTTTTTAAGTGGTGGGCTTACTTTGCGTTAGGGTGATCAAAGGCCCAGTCCTACACTACCTTCATTGAATTTACAAAGGGCGTGGCTAGCGTGCATGGTGTGAGGAGGCAGCTCTACTGAGCTCCCATCCAGGACCCTACGGCTGATACCATTGCAGCAGATGTGGATTAAACTTCACACAACGGAACACAGTTCTTAGAAGATAAACCCTTTCCCACCACCCGGTTTGCACTCGTACGAAGATCGGACCCAGAAAGCAACTGCAACGACCGCTTGAAGTGTCTCCCCTCCTCCTCTCAAAAGGGCGCCAGAGGTTCACAGAGCGTGCTCGGGAGAGGAATGAGACCACCAAGACCAGCAGATCTCTGGTCTGCATGTAGACCCGCTGCGGGTTGAAATTGCCTCCTTATCCTTGCTCCAACTGCCGGACTGCCCGGGCGCACACTCGCATTCACCCTGTCGAACAGGAAGCGGTTGCGGAGAACTACACATTACCCATGGGGCGCCAGTCCTAGACCAGAGAGTGGAAGAAGGGGAAAGCTCCCTTGGATCCTACGGCAGCGGAGTCCCCGAGCGGAGGGTTGGATCCGAGGCACTGACCTGCTAGCCCACAAGCGTGGAGACGCTGACAAGCTCCTGGGTGCCCCCAGGAAGGGTGGAGGCTGCCTGCGACGCGGCATTACCAACCATAAGAAACCGGAGCCGGAATCAAGGTACGCAGCGTCTCTGCCCGACCACCCACGGCATGACAGAGAGATTGGGACGGCCACGGAGCGACTTATCGTTCTCAACACCACAGGCAGCCCTATTACTTGTACGGGCTATTAAGCCCTGCACCTACAATACAGCATTCGAGATCCCACCACGGCAGCAGGCATCTGGGACCACCAACGTGCACGCCACTCCCATAGGGAAAGTTGACTCTCAGACTTGGGGCATACTGGGGGCACCTGACACACCGAGCTGCTAGGAACGTTGGAGAGTCACTGCTAGAAGTCCTTTTTACACCACTACTCTATGACTTACCCTTGGGGCAACACCAGGCAGTGCTCTTAACCTTCAGGCGACGGGGGGCGTTAGCGAGCCCGACCAAGATGGCCGCAAGCCCGTGAAGCTCCCTAACGCGTCCTATATCCGGAACATTATCCAGTGTCTCTGCGGAGGCTTCCCTGCCTTTTGGGGGCGGCATTGTAGGCTATTTCTAACCAGGCCCCCGGGAAGATTGGTGAGGTGCAGCTGCGGGTCCGGCGAGGCGCTCAACGAGCGGTGTTGTGGAGGAGGCCGACACTATCTGAAAGTTGGAGAGGTGCAGGCCTGCGGAGGAGCGACGGAGCGGCTCCCTGGCGGCCCGTTCGGGGAAGGCAGCTGTAAGCAGCGTATGGTATGTGGTGCCGGCCCCTGCTCACCTGGACACTGGTGACGGGGGAGGCAGAAACAGCCGGTCATTTTTCCTGTGGAAGTGTGCGAGAGGGGCGGTTTGTCGGCTCAGGCGGAGCGGTCGGCCCGCCTGTGGAGCGCAAACCCTGGGGACGGCCAAGACTGGGAATGCGGGCAGCCGCGGCTGCCGCGTAGCAGGTGAACGCGGAGCTGGCGGGGCCCCCCCCTCTCCGGTGGCAGCCCTCTGTGCCGGGGGGTGGCCTGCCGGGTTGGAGGAGCCACGGGGCGGGTGAGGCGACGCTACCCGCCGGGCCTGGGGGCGCTGCCCATCCCCCCTTACTGTGCGGCTGTTGGCCCTGGAGTGCAGCGGCTGTGGTTGGTCGGCCTTCTTTTGCAGTGACTTGAGGACTGAAGGCTGGGTGCACCGGCAATCCCAGTGAATAGGAGGTTGAGTGGCTGGCTTGGTGTGTGAAATCAGAGGCACTGAGAGACAATCTTATCTGATCGACTGACTCCCAAGAGGATCTGCACTGGACGTTTTTTTTTTTTTTTTTTGCTCCCATTGGATTTTTCCGAGGCTTGGAAAGTGTTGCACGGCGCTGCTGGATGCTGGAGGAGCCCTTGTGTTTCTGGAGTATTCTCACCTTCACACCTCTTTGACAGCGGGGCTCCTGACAAGTTTTGGACTGGAAGGGGTTCGTGGTGCAGTAAGAGGCTGCAGGCGGTGGCAGCTCTGGTGCTAGGCTGTTGGTCGGAGGGACCCCAGCTGGATGGTGTGGAGTTGGATAAGACTTTGTTAGGTGCAACTGGTGGCCACCCCTCTGGGAGACGGACGGATTCTGAGTGTTTGTTCCCCTACTTAGTGCAGGAATCCTGTACCCCCGGCCCTGCATGGTGCCGCTGCGCCCTGGTCTCGATGCTAGCCATGACCAAACCGGGGAAAGGGGTTAAGCAGCAGTCTAAGTTGAATTTTGAGACCCCCACGCAGTCCAAATGTGGGGACTCGGCGGGTGGGGCGGCGCTGACGTCGGGCCCGAACCGGATCCGGTGGCTGCCTTTCAGGACATCAAGGCCATGTTCTCACAACTACAGACCGGGATACAATCTCTGGACGGCAAGTTGGATACCCTGACTTGCAAGGTGGACCATATGCAGGTCCGGCTGGACAAGCATGGAGAGAGACTAGATGGGGCTGAGGGGCGCCTGGCGGGGGTGGAGGGAGTGGCGGCGGCGGTCTCAGGAGAATTGTCAGAAGTCAGGAGAGCCCTGAGGGAGCTTCGGGAGAAGCAGGATGATCTTGAATCAAGATCTCGCCGGAATAATATACGGATTGTCGGATTGTCGGAGTCGACGGGTCAGAGGAACTTGGAAGCGCTGGTAGAGGAGATATTGCGAGAAACCTTGGGCTCAGATGGTTTCTCCCAGCTCTGTGTAGTAGAAAGGGCGCACAGGATCCCCAGCGGCCGGGGTCCGATTCCTGGAGCCCCTCCCCGGCCATTGATCGCCCGACTATTGAACTACAGAGATAGGGATGTGACACTCCGGAAAGCTAGGGAAAAAGGTACTTTGTCCTATAAGGGAGATGTGATTAAGTTCTTTCCGGATTTCTCTGATAAAGTGCAGGCAGCCAGGAAATCCTTTATGGAAGTAAAGAAAAGGCTGAGGGATAAAGGTCTGCAATATGCAATGTTATTCCCTGCCAAGCTACGGGTGGTGTACGAAGGGAAGTCCCTGTTTTTCCAATCCCCGGAGGAGGCCTCCTCTTTTCTTGACATGCTGCCGAAGTCTCATGGATCGCAGAGGGGGGATGCCTGACATCCTTGAGCATGGGAAAACTTGATGCTGTTGCTGCCGCTCTCAGCAGCTTAACGTAGTGTCGCGAGCAGAGACACCTATCCTGTGGTGGTGCTTGGGGAGGTTGGGATTGTAGCTGCCCCCTGAGTGTAAGCGGTTTATGTATGAGTGGGTGGGAGTTGGGAAGCTGGAGAGTTGGGGGTTCCAGCAAGGGGGGGGTTGAGTTTTTGTTGGGGAGGGCGGGTAGGTGTGCTGGGGGGTGGGAGCGATCACTGACGAGTTAGGGGGTTGTCGGTAGAATGGGGTGGCGGGAGGGGGGACAGGGAGAACCAATGGGGCGCCTTGAGAGTCTGGGGTGCAGTGGGGGTTGTCAGGGCAGGGGAAGGGTGCGGGTTGTCTTCTGCAGATGGCGACAGTACATTTTATGACCTGGAATGTCAGGGGTCTTAATAATTTGCCCAAATGTCGGAAGGTCTTGCAATATTTGGAACGTCATAGAATCGGGGTGGCCTTCCTTCAGGAGACCCATTTGACACCGGAAACAGAATCTAAATTTGGGAAACACTGGGGGTGCCATAGATATTTTTCTTCTTACTCCTCCTATTCCAGAGGTGTAGGTGCATAAGTCGGTGGGGTTCCGGTTGGTCAGGGTGGCGAAAGATTCAGAGGGCAGGACTTTGATAGTGCAGGGAGTTATCCAAGGGAGGTTATATACAATGATTTGTTATTATGGTCCTAACCAGGATGCCACAGAATCTCTGGACTGGCTGGAACGGCAACTGGGGGCACTTCCTGAGGGAGAGATTATTTGGGCTGGGGACTTTAATGCTGTACTGGATGCACCCCTGGACAGGGTGGGGAGTGCAGTGCGCTTGAGTAGTAAGACCTCCACTAAATTACAGGGTATGTGCTCAGTGTGGGATATTGAGGACATCTGGAGGGTGAGACATCCTGGAGTGAGACACTTCAAGCATTACTCGGCGCCGCATGGCTCTGCAGCTCGATTAGATTATTTCCTTGTATCTCGGGCAATTATGGGTCGGTCCGCTGGGGTGGGTATTTTGGCCCGCACTTTATCAGACCATGCTCCCGTTTTGTTGTCAATCCGTTTGGAGGGTCGGGATGAGGTGAAGCCTCCTTGGAGGTTTAAAAGTGAGGCGCTTACAGATGAGCTCTTTAAGGAAGAACTGTCGAAGGCCATAGATGCATACTTTGAGGTCAATGATGGGTCAGTGTCCTCTGCTGGAGTCCTGTGGGAGGGATTTAAGTGCGTGATTAGGGGTGAATGTATAGCTAAAGAGGTGGGAATCCTGAAAAAGCTGCGGAAGGATCTGGCTGATACGGAGGAGGTATTACGGGTGCTACAAGAGGGAGCTCCCGTTCCGGATCGGACTCAGCAGGGTGCTATCAAGCGGAAACTACAGGAGTATCAGACACTAGCGCAGAGGGAGGTTTAATATATGTGGGATAAAGTAGCTCCTCGGAAATATGGTGAGGGTCAGGCCCCGGGTCGGTCACTTGCTAAGTTAACTAGACTGAGCGGGCGGGCTAGTAGGGTGATAAAGATTACGGATGGGAATGGTGTCGATCATTATGATGATGAGTGCATTACCCATGAATTCGAAGAGTTCTATGGCCTCTTGTACTCATCACAAGTAACGGCGACGCGAGCAGAGTTAGAGGAGTTCCTCGATGAGGTGGGGTTATACTGGTGTGCAGAAGAGCAGAGGGGAGGGCTGAATGGGCCTGTGACGCTGGAGGAAGTGGTGGACGCTATTAAATCTTTACCTGGCGGGAAATCTCCAGGTCCTGACGGCTTCACAGCCGAATTTTATAAGTGCTATGCAGAGAAGCTGGCTCCGCGCCTGTTGTTGATGTACCGGGAGGCGGTATCCATGGGGCGCTTGCCTGACGCACTTAGGGAAGCCGTAGTCGTCGTACTTTTAAATCCCGGGAAGCCAGAAGGGGATTGCTCCTCATACCGCCCAATTTCGCTTCTTAATCTGGATAATAAGATCTTGGCAAAAGTTATAGCGAAACGGTTAGCGCCACTGATGCCTACTTTGGTGAGGGCGGACCAGGCGGGATTTATCCCAGGTCGTTCGATCTCTTTTGGGCTGCAGAGAATGTTTGGCCTGATGTCGGCGCTGCCGGCGGAGGACCCGGTGGTGGCGGTTCTGTTGGATGCTGCCAAGGCGTTTGATTCTGTTGAATGGCAGTTTCTATTTACTGTCTTACGAAGGCTGGGCCTGGGCGAGTTCTTTATATCGCTGGTGTCCCTTCTATATACTGATCCGGTAGCTAGGGTGAGAGTGAATGGGCGGAGCTCCAGGGTATTGTCGCTTGAGAGAGGAACACGCCAGGGCTGTCCGCTATCCCCTTTGCTCTTCGCACTGGCGATAGAGCCATGGGCGGAGTGGGCTCGGGAGTTTCATCTGCAGCGCGGAGTTCAGCTGCATACCCATAAGGTGATTATATCGCTATACGCGGACGATATGGTCCTGTTCATCCGCCATCCGGAAGTTAATCTTGACCCGATTATGTCGGATCTACAGCGCTTCGGTGAGATCTTGGGGCTGCGCATAAATACCAGTAAGTCAGTAATTTTCCCGTTGACGGGGGGGGTGTCCCACTTTCGAGACAACTGGGGATTCCAGTGGGATCTGCATAGCACTCGTTATTTGGGGGTTACAGTGGCAAGGGAGGAAAAGGTGGTATATGCTAAGAACTATGTAGGGGCTCTGGACCAAACGGGCAATGGCAAGTTGGACCTCGCTCCCGCTTAACCTGTACGGTAGGGTCTCGGTGATTAAAATGACTGTTCTTCCCAAATTTTTGTATGCGTTTTTGAACGTCCCTATAAAGGTGCCCCTGAAATATTTTCGGGACCTTCGGGCATCAGTGCTGCAGTTTATTTGGGCGGGCAAGAAAGCTCAGATTTCTTGGGAGAAACTCACAGCACCAGTTCATGAGGGAGGGTTGGCTCTTCCGGATTTTGAGTTATATTATAAGGTGGCGCAAGCCGGCTTTCTTCGATACTGGTACGGAATGGCAGCGAAACATAGACACGTGGAGATAGAGAGATCTATCGCGTCCCCAGCACTGTTGAGGTCGGTCATTCTGACGACCCCGAGTCGTTTTCGAAACCCTCGGAATTTGATGGAGCTGACATGCTGGGCCTGGGTGATATTGGAGAGAGCTCCCAATAGGGGTCTTCTATACGCACCAAAACTCCTGCCATTGTTTGTCCCTGGGATTCCCCTGACCAGTGAGGAGAGGTATGTCGCTATTCTGAAGCGGTTGGGTGTCACTACATGGGAGAGCTGGTCCCTGAAGGGAGGTTTGTCTCTATAGATCAACTGAAGGAAAGGGGAGTCTTGTCAGCGCTGGATGTGTTTATATATTATAGACTGAGGGTGTCGTTACAGAGGCTGTTTCCAACCTTTCCCGAACCTCCGGATGTGGCTTTGGTGCTTGATAGGGTGATAGGGGGGGACATAGGGAGACATATACTCTCCTAACTGTATGGCTTGGCACAGAGGGGCAGGCCTGGCGTTGGAACATCCTCAAAGGGGCTGTGGGAAAAGTTCAAGTTTTTACATCAGGGTTATTACTCCCCAGCTCAGCTACAACACTATTTTCCCCAGAGATCGGGGGCTTGTCTTCGGTGTGGTCAAGAGATGGCGGGGTTTCTACATGTGGCCTGGGAGTGTGTGGAGCTGGAGCGCTTTTGGCAGCAGGTGTTTGAGGTAATCGGGGATATTGTAGGGCAGCGAGTGGCGATGGATCCTGTTGTGGCCTTGCTGCGATATACGGAACAGATACCCAAAGAGACTAGGAAACTAGTGGGTCTCCTATTGATCTTGGCTAAACGCCGGGTGGCCATGTCGTGGGGGCAAAAGCGAAGCCCGACGGTTGAACAATGGTCGGAGGACATATTGTACTGTAATGATATGGAGATGGGTTGGGGGGCGCTGAGAGGTGGACACCAAAGTAGCAGTCGAGCATGGGACCCATTTGCTGTACCTTCTCAATCAACCAGGGAGGGATGATTCTGCGCCTCCTGTTACATGAGGCTCCGTTCATGATGTCTGCCTTTGTAGTGAGGTCTCCATTCGAACCCTGACACCGGATCTATTAGACTGTAAGAACTGGGCATAACACTCTCACGGATATGATAGACAAACCGGTTGGGTTGTCTTCATAACAATGGTTTTTGCGGTCCTGCTTACCCTAAATGCTCTTTAAAGCTACCTTCTCAAGTGCGCCGGGGGGTGGGAAGGGTGGGAATGGGGGGAGGAAGTTCAGTGCTGTTGATGTTGTTATTTGAAATGCTAATAAAAAAAAATAAAAAAAACCTTCAGGCGACTTGGGCACCACCACCACGAAGTGACAAGTTTGCACGGATGCCATACCATGGAAACGGCCCGACAGTGTGAATGCCCACAAGTGCATGTATCATAGCCGCATACTCGGAACCTTTTGGGTGCACACCGGAACACTAGAGTACCACAGCTCTGGAAAAGGCAATCATTTTGGTTACTGCGGTCCCACTAAGCCACCAAGGCCACCAAGGGGACACGATCATTGAATCCCCTTTCGACTCGCTGACTCCGATAACAGCTGATTGCCACCTTGCGGGGATCCCGACACGCCGCACAAATACCACTCTGGTCATTGATAGAACACTGTGGATTCAGTTTGCATCCGGCCGGCTGGTGCAGCACCTCCAGGAGCCCAGAGGCCTTGCTGCGAAGCTTCGCATCTATTGCACTACTGGGACAGCGCACACACCAAGACATCATTGCTGCTCTCCAGTGGATTTCCGGTAGACATGTCCCCCTCCAAAAACAAACCCAAGTCGTCCATAATGGATTCCTTCTCGGTGGCTAGGCCCAAACAGCAACTGCAGCAAGAAGCAGCCACCCAACAAGAACCGCCCTCATCAGATGCCAACTCCAAGGACGCACAAGTATTACAAGCCATAGCAGCACGTTGATCATTCATTGACACTAAAATAGACCATGTCAAATCTGACAGGCAATTAATCCGCCAGGATGCTTGCAACTTGATGGAATGAGTGACCACAGCGAAGGCGGGCCTACAGGAAACTGTCGAGACTACGGCCGACTTGAAAGCCAGGGTCTAAGAACTGGAGAAGACAGTGGCACGACTGGAGGCGAGATCCGAGGATGCGGAGGGATGCGCCCACCGCAATAACATTCGTATAGTGGGGATCCTGGAAGACATGGAGGGGTCTAACCCGGCAGAATTTGTGGAAACCATGTTGCAACAGGAGATTGGTGCTGACAGACTATCCTAAGGCTTCTCGGTGGAACGGGCCCATGGATCTCTCCAAAAGCGGCCCCCACTGGGCTCATATCCACGCCCGATGATCGCAAAAATCCTAAACTTCCGAGACAGGGAAACAATACTCAAATACTCAAGGGAGGGGGGAAATCAAAAGAGACGGCTGCAGGATCGTTATTTAACCGGATTACACGCATGCAGTACAATGAGCAAGAAACTCTTTTGTGCCGATAAAAGCGAGGCTCTGTAAGCTTAACCTCAAGTATATGTTGCTATACCCATCCCGCCTCAAAGTGCTCTACAAGGGCAAAGCGATATTCCTGGAGACGCCTGCTGCGGCCAACATGTGGCTAGAGCACAACAATCTGGCCGGAGACGAGGAGCCTATCACATGAACGTCCCAGAGGTGGGTGGGGAGACGGAGGTGGTACACTCGGACTGGAAATCATCTCATGAAACTGTGGTATAATTACCATTATATCTCACTGCCCCTGCAATGTCGACTTGATTGCTGTTTCGGACGGTGAGCCCACCGCGCTACACGTACAGTGCACTAAATCCCACCGTGCAAGAGACTAGTGCAAGCCTGTTGCTACCACTTTGCCCACGCCAAAGGACCCAGGCGGGTCCATATGGCGGGGGAGCACCTGAGCGCTGCCAGTTTATGGCAACAGCTGGGAGCAGTTGTTTGTTAATGTTGTTTGTTTTTCTGTTCACAATGGCAAATGTCCGGACGGTTGTGAAGTCTCCAACAGGGAATGCGGGGGGGGCCAGGGAGTGGGACTGGTCGGGCTGCGACCCTCACAACAAAATAGGTCTCTGCACTGCAACTGTCACAGGGAGTGACAGGGGCGGTAGGAGTATTATCCTGAGCCTTGCCCTAGAACATACATGGCTGCACGTGTCACAGTGTTAACCTGGAATGTACGGAGATTGGGCAACTACCTCCGCAGGAACAGCATTAAATCCTACCTAAACAGAAATAAGGTAGGGATAGCCCTATTGCAAGAAACTCACTTGACAAAGGATTCTATGGTTAAATTACAAGAACGCTGGGGGGGCAGGGGTTCGGAACGGCATATTCCAAATACGCAAGAGGGGTGTTTATGCGGATAAGCCCCCAGATTCCTTTCAAGCTAGTTAAGGCAGAAGCGGACAAAGAGGGCAGATATGTGATATTGTGGGGCTACATCGAGCAGACGGAGACATGCATAGTGAACTCTTATTTTCCCAACTGTAATATCCCAGCTCACATAGACCTAGTGTACACCAAGATAACTCAATATCGGAACAGTTTTTTCATTTGGGGTGGGGACTTCAACTGCGTGCGAGATCTAGACCTGGATAGGTCCTCTCCCCCACTGAAATGCTCAGCCACGGCCTCCACCTTACTGAACTCAGTGATAGAGCGATTAGACCTTGCAGCTATTCGGAGGGAACTACATCCAAGGGAGCGGGGCTACTCCTACTTTTCATCCCCTTATGGTCTGTACACCAGGTTAGATCATATCTTCACAGGAAGGGAACATCTCCCCCACATGGAACTGGCACAATATTTGGGGCGATCTATCTCTGACTACTCACCCCTAGTTGAATGTAGAATGACTGGCCCCAGACCTCCCATCCCGCTATGACGAATGCCCACCGAAGCACTGAAGGACCTGGCATTTCCAAATGACCTTCGGGAGTCCCTGGAGAAATATGTTGAGGAAAATGTGGGCTGTGTGGAACGGATAGGCACGGTCTGGGAGGCCCTGAAAGTGGTGATACGCAGGGAAATTATAGCCAAGGCAGGTATCAGGAAGCTATTGCAGACTGAACTAGGACAGCGGGAGGATGACATCAAACAAATTGAATCCACCACTCAGGGGACACAACAGGAGGAAGAAACACTCAGTCGAATTAGGGGCAAATGCAGAGATATGGGGCAGGTTAGCCAAGTTTGACTACACGGCCAGAACTGCCAGGGCACACACAGAGACAGATAGACCCGGCCGCCTATTGGCCTGGCTCTGCAAGAGGGAACACCACAATCACCTAACGACTGCACTGAAAGGAGCAGAGGGCACCTTACACCGAACACAACAGGAAATCAATGACACTTTCAAGTCGTTCTACACCCAAATATACTCACATGATACCTCAGTCCCCCAGAGGAGATCCAAAACACACTCGAGGAAATCGGATTACCCAAACTGACCTCCACACAAAGGGAGATCCTAGATGCTGATATTACTACTGAAGACATCGCATAGGCGATAAAATCCCTAGCTGTTTGCAAAACCCCAGGCACTGATGGACTCCCCGTGGAGTTTTACAAAACATATGATTCATCTCTCACACCACTAGTACACAAAGTGTTTCAGGAGGCATATGACCTGGGGATTCTGCCTGAAAGTATGAGGGAGACGCTTGTGATCCTGATGCTTAAGCCCAGGAAACCTGTCGATGAGTGTGACTCCTACTGCCGACTTGCGATGCTTAACTATTATGATGTTAAGATATTAACCACAATCCCAGCCAGCCGACTCTCTAGATTGGTAGGTGGATTGGTACACACAGATCAGAGTGGCTTTGTGCCAGGCCGCAACACCACAGCAAATCTCCGTAGGCTACAACACATTATGGCTCAGATGGGAAGCTCCTACGCGCTACCATCATTAGATGCCATAAAAGCATTCAACTCTATTTACTGGGAATGGCTCCTGGCGACCCTCAGAGAATTTGGATTTGGGGAAAGATTTATCAAATGGGTGGAAATCGTATACATTAAGCCTAGGGCAAGAGTGAAATCTGGGAGGTTTGTATCTACGACATAGGACATATGCAGAGGCACTAGGCAAGGTTGCCCATTATCTCCCATGCTTTACATACTGGGCCTAGAACAATCGCAATTTAGTTCAGGAAGCAACTTTTCGATGCAGGCTTACGGGTGGGCAGATTGAACCACATCATTTAGATGTATGCCAACGACATTCTTTTATATGTCAAGGATCCACATCTAAACGTGCCAACTATATTAGAGGTTCTGGACAACTATTCCATGGTCCTGGGTATAAAGTTCAGCAGACAGAAGTCCTGTCTGTTCCCGTTAGCGGGTAGGAACATCGAGGATTTACCTGAAGTAGGGATCGGGTGGCATCTAGCCTCATTTAGATATCTAGGTGTCAATATAATGCACACACCAGAATTGATGCACAAAAATAACATTGGCGCTGCACTCAAGGCCCTACGAAAACCGATTGGCTTCTGTCCAAACTCCCCTATCTATGATGGGAAGGGGCATCAATTATTAAAATGATAGTTCTTCCTAGATTTCTTTATCATTTTCAAAATGTGTATTATTACATTAAAGCCCCTTTTTTTCCGCCTGCTTGAGACAATCTTTTGAGGTTTTCTATGGGGGACAGGTAGACACAAGCTGGCACTTTCCACACTGGTTCTTCCCCACACGGCAGGTGGTATTCAGCTCCCAGATCTAGAGAAATACAACCTAGCGGCACAACTTAGCTTTGTTGCCCGGTGGCTGTGAGATGACATCACGGCAGAAACCGGATTGCTGCAACACTTGGTAACCCCACTGCGATTAAAAGAACTTATCTGGGCACCCCAAAACTACCTTAGCAACACACCCATGATAGTGACCTTGGGGAGGCGAATATGGCACAGAACCAGTGTGCGCCTACACTTGGGACACGCATATTCCCCTGAGATCCCGATGATCTCAGACTTAAGCAAGGACAGAACGGACCTATCGAACATTAGACTCTGGGAAAGGAAAGGGGTCTACGCGTGGGGGGATTCTCCTTTAGAGTTTTTGCCTCACTTCAATCTATAGAGGGTGTGCCGGGTGGTCAATTCCTATGGTACCAGTGAGTCAAGACAAAAGTGCAGGCAAAATGGGATCTGTGGATTGAGGAACCTGAGGCAAGCCCCCTTGTGACACTACTATACAACCTGGCTGATGGCTGGAAGCTGGTGTCCCGAATATATAGCCAGTTAATAGACAAACCTAACCCCCGGGGTGCCAAACTGAAATCCAGGTAGGAGACGAATTTAGGGCTGGAGATTGCGGACAGAGAATGGATAGGGCCCTAGCATTACCATGGGAAGTGTCCAGAAACACTAGATTTCGATTAATACAGATGAACGTGTTATATCGTACGTACATGACCCCGCATATGGTAACTCAATTTAACAAACAGGCCTGCCCCGAATGTACATGGTGCAGCGCAGAAAAGGCAGATCTGCTGCACATGTTTTGGAAATGTACCAAGGCACGGTACCTCTGGTCCAAGGTGGAGCAAATTTGTAGGAAGGCCGGAATCTCTTGATATTACTGGTCCCCTAAGGAATTTTTATTGGGAACATATCCTAGACTGGCTAAGGTAAAACACGCAGTGAAACTCATGGATATGGCATGCGTGCGTGCTAACTAAACGGACCATAGCAATGGCATGGAAACGCACGCAGGGCCCACAGTACACTGCATGGTATGGAGAGATGAAACGTTGGGTGGAAGCAGAGACCCGGGCCTGGGAGGACGGTGTCTCCAGATCCTCTGACGGCACTAGTGTGTCATTTGATGCATGGAAAGCCCTAACTTGGACCATGTTCCATCCCTCGGATGACAAACCCCCCTGAACAAAGGTTCCCACTGATAGATGGAGACTCAGCATCAGTAAACACCGGAAGTGGAAATATCATGACCGCGAAAACCGGAAAGAGAGAGGCGGCCATTATATAAACCACAATCCACTGCCATCCACAGTCAGCACAGGCCAGATCACCCCTCTGAGAAGGCCAAAACAACCACCACCATGGCATCCAGGATCCCAGCACAAAGACAGTGGAAACAGCGCTTCAGCGAGGCAGAGCTGACAGTACTTGTGGACCACATTGTGCAGCATGCAGAAATGCTTTTCAGCGCTGACCAGCGCCGTGCAACCCAGCAAAGTCGAAAGGAGGTGTGGGCTGTAGCTGCATGCAAGTGCACAGTAGTCAGTGTCACAACACGCAGCATGAAGGACTGCCACAAGAGGTGGGACGACCTCAGGCTCAGAGTGCGCAACCTCATTGCTGCACACCGCCAGCAGAGCAGTGGCACAGGTGGAGGGCCTGCATCACCACTAAAACTGCAGACATGCGCTGCAGCAGTGTACTCCACCTTGAGGGAATACATGGCATTGGTGATGCAGGAGTGAGCCCACATGTAGATGCCAGTAAGTGCACAGATTACAAATACAAAGCCATGAGTGCATTTTGAGTCCAGGAGTGACCCAAAGGACCCACTCATAACCCCCCCCCCCAGTCAGGGCAGGAGTGACCCAAAGGACCCACCATAACCCCCCACACAGGGCTGGAGTGACCCAAAGCACCCACCATAGCCCCCCCCATGCAGGGCAGGAGTGACCCAAAGGACCCACTCATAAGCCAGATGAGAAGCAACACCCCCTCAATACATGGCCTTTGGACATGCACACAGAGCGTGACTGGGTACAAGCAGAGACGCATACACCTGAGTGCATCAACAGTCATATGCGTGTAAATGCAAGTGCTCGCTGATCGTCCTGTTTGATGCATGTGATGGACCCATCAAGTACCAGCACACAACTAACAGCATGCCCTCTGTGTCCCCACAGCCATTTCAAGTGACAGCGACAACGCCCAACAGGCAAGGCAACGCGCACCTGCACGTGGACAACGCAGCACCCCTGCCCAGGAGGACGACGCAAGCTGCTCTGGAACACAGCCACCAGCTGCATCTGGCACAGATGCACCAGCCAACGCCACCATCCCCATGCTGCCTGCTGCCACACAAGTGGCACGCCAACCCATCATGGCCACATATCCCATCCCTGAGACCATCTGCACTACGGAGGAGGCATGCAGTGATAACAGTGCCCCAGCCACGCAGGCTGAAGTAGGGCCACAGCGGGAGGGGGCCCGCCACACTACCTACAGTTCAGTCCCATGAGGTCACCACCCCCTCCATGGCAGAGCTGAATGCCTGCATGCAGCGGATGGAGGATCATCAGGCCACCCTTACGCAGTTTGTTGAAAGGCTGCAGGAGGGGGCCAGGCTGCAGCGGGAGGAGGTCAGGCTGCAGAGGGAGAGTTTTTCCATATCTGTGCGTCAGCTCTCCATGGCCATTGGACGTTTTTCCACCACCATCGTGACCTTGGCATGCCATGTCCGGGAAGGCAACAGTAACACATCCACCATAGCAGAGTCTATGTTGCTTGCCCAGCAGGCATATCTAGGATGTGTACCAACAGCGCCGTTCACCAGCACCACCCCATCTAGCTCCACCACTGCCAGCCCACGGAGGTGCTCAAGTCGTCTGACAGGGCCCTCTGGCAAGGACGCCCATGCGCACAAGCTAACACGAAAATGCCATGTGTGTTTGGCTGTGCAGGAGACCTTCAGGAACACAATGGGTGTATGGGGGTGGGTACGTTTGGGTGGTGGGGGAGTTCCATAATGGGTGTAGTGTTTAGGGGCCTGGTTGGGGGTGGGTATGTTTGGGTGGTGGGGGAGGTCCATAATGGGTGTAGTGTTTAGAGCCTTGGTTGGGGGTGGGTACGTTTGGGTGGTGGGGGAGGTCCATAATGGGTGTAGTGTTTAGGGGCCTGGTTGGGGGTGGGTATGTTTGGGTGGTGCGTGGGCACAGGTGTCCAGCTATCCCATCAATACGCCTTCTATCCTGCTTTGTTTTGAATAAATCACCCTTGAAAACATTTTCAGGAGTGGACATCCGTTATTTCATTTGCAATCAATCCATTTATTTACCTGCATCTTCATTTACATGCAATGCTGTTCATGTGCTGTCTCTCAAAAGTAAATGTGAATGAGTGTATCCCGTGCATGTTGTCCATCTTGTGCCCCCCCGGCGAGGGGGTGCAGCCATCCCATCCCCAACCCCATCCACATCCCCATCTTCATAATCAACTCCATCATCATCCTCCGTGTCTGGGGGTAGCGTTATGTTCCTGCGCATGCACAGATTGTGCAGCATGGCACACACGAGCACTATTTTGCCCATCTTCACTGGGTTGTACAGCAGTGTTCCGCCAGATCTGCTCAAGCAGCGGAACCTGGCCTTCAGAAGCCCAAATGTCCTCTCGATCATGCCACCCGTGCGGACGTGTACCCTGTTGTACGCCTCCTCATGCAAGTTCCTTGGCCTCCATACGGGCGTCATCAGCCACGGCGTGAGTGCATATCCTGCATCACCTACACGGGATGTAAATGGAGGGGACATGTCAGTGTTAGTGGTATACATGTCTTCATCAGATGCAGTGCATGCATGTGTCATTGGTCAATAATCAAAATGGGTCAGGCAGTGGTCTGACCACTGGGTGATTCACAATCTTGGTTCATGGATGTCGACATTGGCTCTTGGACATTCCCAACAACTTGCAGTGCATATGGGGTTGCCCTTGCGCCCAGTGGTGGGTGGCGAGTATGCCATTGCGCTGTGATGTACACACATTGAGGAGTCACTCAATGGACTGTGATGGGGTGGTACATGCAGTATGTGTCATGTGTGCACATCATGTGCATTGGGGGGGGCAGTGGTGCATAGTGTGGGTGGCTTAATCAAGTGCCTCACGTTGTATGAGCTTGTACTAGTCTTGGTTCTGCATCCCCTTTGTCAGGGTGTGTATTGTCACACTGTGGCCACCTGTCATGTCTAGCTTTGTGACTTGTGGGTCGAGGTGACTGTCCATTACATGAGACAGGAGGTGATGTATTTGCAGTTGTGGCAGGCCACTCACACACCTCATTGCCCTGAGCACCCCCCCTTTCACATGGCCCGTGTATTGGCAGTTGTACTCACCCAATAGACATGTGCTTTGTTCAGCATAGCGTTCCATGTACCGTGGCAATGTTGAATTCTGCAGGACCATTGAGTCATGTGTTGACCCCGGGAAACGTGCGCAGCAATGTGTTATCACTTGGGGAGAGTCACATACCATCTGTACATTCAGTGAGTGGTACAGTTTCCTATTGCGGTACACCATCTCCATTGCACGTGGTACTGTGAGCTCTATGTGGGTGCTGTCTACTGCACCAATGCAATTTGGCATGGCGGCGATGGCATGGAAGGCCAACTTGGTGGCAATGACCTTGGCAAGTGTACGGGGTAGGGCGATGTGTTCCGACACATGGCGCAGCAGGGCATCCAGTACCTGGCCCAGTATTCTTGAAAAACAGGGCTGTGAGAGGAGAGCCCATGCAGCTCACCAACTGTGTGCTGATACGTTCCAGTGCCAAGAAAATGCAGTACAGACAACCTTCAGGAGGGGCGGGGGGTTGCGGTCGGAATGCCAATGCGGCTGCTGATGTCGTCCTCGATCATGGTGGTGATGTACATGATTGTTGGACGGTCCAGCCGGTATAATGTGTGGATCTGTCCTGGAATGAGGTTCCTGGGTCAGGCCCTGATGCGGGGTATTGTGGGCTGCCTCCTGGGTCATGCCACCTGCACAATTGGGTTAGGCATGGGTGCAGGGTTTGCCAATTGCCATCTGCGCCGCCTCCGCCTCCGTCTCCGCCTGCTCCTCTGCACCATTACTGCCACCATGTGCAGTGCTGCCTGTAGGTTCAATAGCCCCAGTCCCAATGCTGCTACTGCAGCTGCCTGCATTGTTGTGTTTGGAGCTGGCCTGGGTGTGGGTGTGGCCCTTTTGTAGGCTCCCAGAGGCCAGCTGGGTCCAGTTGGGCTCATTTGGTGCACCTGTGGACTGATTCAGCTCACCAGGCACTGTTTAACGTCATGTCTGCGGTAGCGGCATTACCGCCACCATGTAAACGGATTTACCGCCATTTTTATGGCGTTTCCGTGTCCATGCTAGTTATAATGAGCGTGGTATTACGTATTGTCGGTAACCGGGGGTTTCTGTGCCGACGCAGTTTTCTGATGCGTTAAGTCCACGGTGGCGGTTTCTGGTGGTGGTATTTCCAGTTGCGATGGTTGGAATTCGACGATCCGGTAAATGGTGCCGGTATAATTATACCGGCAACATTAAGTCTGGACCGGCGAACTCGTAATGAGGCCCAGTTACTGTTCATTGTAAAGTTATTTGTTATATATTATTAATGTTTGATGTTTTCTTCAGCAGTAAGAGCTGACTAAGATGCTTTGAATGTACTTTAAGAAATGCCAATAAAGAAATTTGAAAATAAATTCACTGAATTTAGAATAGTGTGTCTCCAGCATAAAATACACAATTAATTTAACTCTTTAACATTTAGGGTGGCAACTCCCCGCCGTCTGCCGCCACAGCCATGTGAGACTATTCCTTTAGTAGAAATTAATCACATATAGCATATAACCTACATAAGCACATAAACAGATACAGAACACACTCACATTCCCAAATACCGTCCCAATCCCATACATTTCACAAATTAACACTTTGGGCATGGTCATTAAACCATAAAACCAGTAGGTCTCTATACCTACTGTTTCATATTTACTGGGTCAAATCTAAGGTACAATTCAATCCCGGTCTGTTTGGCAGAAACCTGTGCAGTTCCCTTAGGGACCACTGCAAAAGATTTAAGACTACAGGTGTTGGCAGAAAACCCACTTAGTAGCAGTCTGTACCACCCAGATTTACCTGGTAGCTGTGGCTGAGCAGTCAGACTTCTCTCAAGAAGAGTTAGGCAGTATGCAAAGTATACTCAATAAGCACTCAGATACAATAATACAAACAAACACTGACCAGAGCTTTGGTATCAAAGTATATAATTATTTATTTAAAAAAAAAACTGTTGAAACACTCCAGCACTCTTATTGAAAAATATTCTAAATACAGTCACTATTGTAATATATACACTCCTTTTTCCCTATCAGATGAATCACAGTAAAACACCACTTATTTTCATACAGAGGTGAGCGCTTAACTAGATTGCACTCTAATAAGTTTGTGAGAAAGGGAGGGAAAAAGACAGAATATGAAGAGGTACACCACTCTACGATTCAGGAACATGGTTAGCAAGGCAGAGAGCAAAAAGTCACTGGTGAGCCAAAGTCCAAAGGCTGGGCCCACTCTTAGAGAGAGGGGAGCACAAATGCGCCCAAGATCACACAGTTACACTAGGCTTAGAAAGTCTTGCAGAGGGTGTGAAAAGAGTTTAGAGAGGCTTAGAAAAGTTTAGCCAGGGTGTCCCAGGCTAACCCAGGTTCGAAAGCCGGGGGCTAAATCTACCCCGTACAGTCGGTAGCAAGGGAAGCCAGGCGGGACACGGTACCTTAAGTGGGAAGGATCCTCCAGCGGTGGCAGTTGTTCCTGGTAGTGGGTGCAAGTTGCGTCGTCGTCCAGGGGAAGAGAAGATCTCGACTTGGAGGAAAGATGAAGGTCGTTGCACTACCAGGGAAGAAACCAGCCGTGGAGTTTTCCGGTTAAAGGTGGTACCTTGGTTTCGCGGTCGTGGTAAAACGTGGTATCCCGGTTGCCGGGGTGCTTGGCACGGGCAAGGCGGCCACGAGGTACGTCGGGAAAGCGAAAAGACGGTGAAACTGGTTATCCCCACCAGTCAAAGGAAGAAGACTCTCCGGTGGGAGATCTCCTCTGTCGTTGAGAAAAGTGTTGAGGCATTCCAGCAGGGCTCCACCGGTGGTGGTGTCGTGGCAGGTCGGCTCGGCTTCTCCCTCGTCGGATTCTTAGGTCCTGTGGCGACTTCTGAAGTTCCAGTCCCCAAAGCCCTGCTTTTATGCAGCAAACCCCCATTAACTCAGCCTAGCTGTCACTCAAACATGCTAAGTGGTGAGCCGGCCGGCTCACCACTTGGGCCAATCAGGATGGAGTGCAACTTGAGTTGCCTAGGCAACTCAGTCCAGGGTGCCTAAATTCCCCTCCACTCCTCCTAAGTACCCCAGACAGAGTGGCACCACTTTGGAGGGCTTCTGTGGAGAAGCCCGCCAAAAAGTGGAACAAAGGGCTCGACTTGGGTTGGAGTCACAGAAGAGAACACAAACGCCATTTCAGAATCAAGTTTTGGCAAAAAATACCAACCGGAGAATTAATATTAATTAAATAAACCGGCGGTATGTTCGAGGCTACCGTAAATAATTAAATAAAGATAGTAGCCTAAAACAATGGGAAATCCCATAGGAATAAATTTGCGGTTGAATATAAAAAACTAGTATCCACTGCCACCAGCCAAAACTCGATCAGGGGGGACAGAGACGTGCCCCCTCGACTACCAGACCCCAGGGCAATTGAATTGCCCTAGCCAGTACGTCCACAATATGATGGTTTGTACTGGTTCTGTTCAGAATTTGAGACTAGTAAAGTCAATGGTGACTTTACATGCCCTGGGAGACAGTAGTCAGTCCCAGGGTATGGTGTCTATACTGGGGGGTCACTAAGACACCCCTGTGTCACTGCACTGAGGGTGCTGTGTAACACACATCACAAAAACACATGAAACCCTATGGAGTAAAAGACCCCATAGCCCATTAAACACTTCTAGATTAAAAAAAACACACTCAAATGATGTCCAAGAGTGAGGGTAAAAGAGTCTCACTCTTGGCAGGAGAAAAAAATAAACCCCAAAAATCCAGCAAAGCTGCTGGGGGACTAACTAGGTTAGGAAATTCAGCCTAAACAGAGAATTCTACCTAACACGGTCCCACAAGACTTCTCATCAGTGAGAATATTCTCGTATTTCCATTAAAACCATCATCCCTTTACCTTTTTCGCTCCTTGGAGAGTATCCGATTTCTGTTAACTACATTATTGCCAGTTGTCAAAATGTTAACATTTTCTCTGGCTGACGAGGGCCCGAGCTCAGGCCAACAATAAAACAGTAAATTCCAAGGCTTTCCAAGAATCACATATAACCAGAGGTTTGTGTCCATCTGCCCACATCCACCCTTCCGATTTTGAAGAAAAATCAGTGTTTTCCCATCGAACAGCATAAACAATCACACTATTAACAAGGTATTTATCACTCTTCTATAACCTTCAAAACATCAGAAACTGCCATAAGCACCCTCAGTAACTCTGCTCCTTATCTTCACATATATGGCAAGCAATATGATGAATCGGGAACCCCCTATGTGCGACCTCCTCTGTGCACCCTTTCAATTTGCCAATCCCAGCTAGGCTCTTCCAGAACAGATCCAACACAATTTCCTTGATTATTTACTCCATCTGTGTGGGAGTCTCCCCCTCCTACCACTATACTATCATCTGAAGATTACATTATCTTTCTTTGTTTTTGACACTGTCGAATTTAAATTCCCGATTTTTAGTGCAAGCCTCTGTCTCCTTCAATCTAGCCTCATATTTCATCTCTAGCAGGCCAGTCGACAGCTAGTTGTTTTCCAATGCCCCAATGTGGTCCTCTGTCTTGTCAATTCTACTCCTGAGATCCGCAATGGAACATTACACTTTCAAGTGGAGGGCTCTATTCTCCACTAAAATGGTCTCTCCTTGCCAACAACCCCATCTTAGCTGTGTCTGCATTGAAAGTATCACAGCGAACAAAGGTCTGCAATTTCTTCTGCCACGCGCCCCAGACTGATCCCCGCACTGTCATAAAATGGTGTCCTCTATATGAGACCTCCTGCATGTGTGTGGGTCCCCTCAATAGTAAAAGTCTGCAAAAGGTAAGTCCACTCCTGTAGCAAGACCTGTCCAAAAGCATCCAGGTTGTTGCAAATTGTCTCCAAAACATGTGTCTCTCTCATGGTGGGTCCCGCTCTTTGCTTCGTAGAGCAGCCCTTAAGTATTGCACAAAAAGCATTTTATGCTATCAACTTAGGTCATTCGCCGATCTGTGCCATCCAATTGTTACCTAGTAGTTTTATCCAGTAAACCGTCACATCCTTTTTGAAGTGTTACATCGAAGCAACCTGTTGTGTCCAACATCTTCAACAAATTCAGAAGCATGTCCTTCACCTCCCCTACGCTGCACTTCCACCTAGCCTGAAAAATCGTTGTAATCGAAATAAACCAATTTATGAAAACAAATCTGTCACACCCAAACACATGATTGCATCCCATTGACTTCCATCATTGTGTATTTGCAAATCTCTTTATTTTGGCCAGCCTCATGTGCCATTTAGGATGCAGAGTGACCCTTAAGCGACCCTTAAGTTCCTAGAACAAATCGTAACTTTTATGATATGTTCTAGGAGGTGTCACTGTCTAGAATGTGAAACGCTCACGTGGAATGTATCTTATCAATTCTACACCAAGTTCTAAGGACAGCAGTTGGAGTTGTGGATCGGAGAGGGACCTGTGCCGGGGGTCATTAAAACATGAAGTAGAAGACCCTCAGTATGTTGATGTCTCCCATGCTGCCTCGGTCTATGAGCCTGCTCCTGTGCCTGGCACCCTGAAGGACGCATCCACCAACGCCACTCTCACTCAGCCCTGCATGCCTGAGCTGGGGAAGTGCTCTGCTTTCAGACTTTCCTTGCGGGTAGCCCATCTGGGGCTGTGGTGAGTGAAGGTGTCCAAGCACATCTCCAGGTCAAAGCTAACCCTTCAGTGCAGCCGCACATTATCAATGTAGAGAGTGCAGGAGCTTATTTTGCTCACATCAAGCCTGCCGGTACTTAATATCATGAACAATCAGTGCCTGCACGTGCGTGCAGGTTTCCACACGTTGTTTTGTGGTTGTGAAGGTCGAAGCTAAGGTAGCTCGCGCTCCGGCCGTAGTTCACTCTATAAAATAAAAAGATGACTCTCTGTCGTGTCATACGTGCCACCATTTTGTTTGTACCAAGGTTGCTGTGACAACGTATCTACTCCGACGTACACGAAAACAAGGAGTATTTGGTTGCGCGCAACTGCTTATATTTGTTGCTTTCACAGAGCACATTGGCATTTGCACAAATTATTTAAAGAATCAAGTTGTGCATGACTTGAACGAAGAAGTTATATGTGTGATTCTCCCTCCAAACCTGTCATCCACTTCAATGCTGTGTAGTGCAGTACTATGCAGTGAAGAAAATGGGGTTTATATGCAGTGCTTGAAATAAAAAAAAAATGAAAAATGGCAATGCCCGGTGTGCTTGGCCCCACCACATTCATGGCTTCTCCAGGACCAGTTAAAATAAAAGGGAACCAATGGAAAAAGGGATTTTTTTACATTGGGGTCATTCCGAGTTTGGAGGTAGCCATGGTGCTATGAGCACCATGGCTACCACCAAACTAGGGTCTGGGACCGGTCAGTCGGAATGGGGACTTACCGGGACATTCCGACCTATGCGGACCAGGTAAGTCCCCATTTCGAAAACCATTCCCCATTCCCATTGAGCTCCCATAGGGCTCAATGGGAATGGGGAAGGAGCTAATAACGGGCCCGCAAATAGCGGGCCCGTTATTAGCTCCATGGTCCCTTAACGGGTTCCGCTAAGGACGGCTGGTCAGACCAGCCAGTCCTGGTGGGTCCCGTTAAGGGAACTCGGAATGTGGCAGTAGAGGGTTAACGGCACCGGCATCCTTACTGGTGCCGTTAACCCCCTACCGCCATACTCAGAATGACCCCCATTATCTAAAGGATGCTTGTGAAAAATTAATTCTCCAGTGGTAGGAAGCTCTCCTTGTTAATGCACTTTCTAGGTTATCAAGGTCAACGCATATACGAAACACTTCTTCCATTGGTGGGTGATGGTGGTGGTGATCCTGTTCGTGAATTGGATATGGCCCTTCTCAAGGTGGCTACCAAAGGAAGTGCGGAAAATAAGAATGCCTGGGTGAAAGGGCAGAAAATGGAAGAGCATTTATGCTTTTGCTGTGCAAGTAACACACATTTTGCTGGATCAGTGCCTAGGCGTAAAGTAACATGCTTGAAGTGCAAGAGAAAGAAGCATTTCACCAACTGTTGTAAGAATTGTATGTTCAACCACAGAAAATGACTATATGTGACAGAGGAAGAGGATCAAGGATCATCAGAAGGAGAAGGAGACTGTCACATAGAAAATATTACAGTCATTGTTATGAAGGGTGTGGATGAGGAGAGTGTGAACATCCATATGCTGTGATAAGTGTGAATGGAAAGGAAGTATCGATGATGACTGATTACGGAGAAAAGATACTGCTCATGTCTAAAGATATATTTGAAAATGTTGTTGGTGGTGATGTGAGGAATTTGTTGGAGCCGGAAGTGAGTCCTGGTGGCCAATAATCTTGATAAGAATGAGTTATTGGGATATTTCAATGGCAAATTTGAATTTAAAGGGAGATGCATCCAAGGAAAGGTGGGAAGGATCCTCCAGCGGTGGCAGTTGTTCCTGGTAGTGGGTGCAAGTTGCGTCGTCGTCCAGGGGGAGAGAAGATCTCGACTTGGAGGAAAGATGAAGGTCGTTGCACTACCAGGGAAGAAACCAGCCGCGGAGTTTTCCGGTTAAAGGTGGTACCTTGGTTTCGCGGTCGTGGTAAAACGTGGTATCCCGGTTGCCGGGGTGCTTGGCACGGGCAAGGCGGCCACGAGGTACGTCGGGAAAGCGAAAAGACGGTGAAACTGGTTATCCCCACCAGTCAAAGGAAGAAGACTCTCCGGTGGGAGATCTCCTCTGTCGTTGAGAAAAGTGTTGAGGCATTCCAGCAGGGCTCCACCGGTGGTGGTGTCGTGGCAGGTCGGCTCGGCTTCTCCCTCGTCGGATTCTTAGGTCCTGTGGCGACTTCTGAAGTTCCAGTCCCCAAAGCCCTGCTTTTATGCAGCAAACCCCCATTAACTCAGCCTAGCTGTCACTCAAACATGCTAAGTGGTGAGCCGGCCGGCTCACCACTTGGGCCAATCAGGATGGAGTGCAACTTGAGTTGCCTAGGCAACTCAGTCCAGGGTGCCTAAATTCCCCTCCACTCCTCCTAAGTACCCCAGACAGAGTGGCACCACTTTGGAGGGCTTCTGTGGAGAAGCCCGCCAAAAAGTGGAACAAAGGGCTCGACTTGGGTTGGAGTCACAGAAGAGAACACAAACGCCATTTCAGAATCAAGTTTTGGCAAAAAATACCAACCGGAGAATTAATATTAATTCAATAAACCGGCGGTATGTTCGAGGCTACCGTAAATAATTAAATAAAGATAGTAGCCTAAAACAATGGGAAATCCCATAGGAATAAATTTGCGGTTGAATATAAAAAACTAGTATCCACTGCCACCAGCCAAAACTCGATCAGGGGGGACAGAGACGTGCCCCCTCGACTACCAGACCCCAGGGCAATTGAATTGCCCTAGCCAGTACGTCCACAATATGATGGTTTGTACTGGTTCTGTTCAGAATTTGAGACTAGTAAAGTCAATGGTGACTTTACATGCCCTGGGAGACAGTAGTCAGTCCCAGGGTATGGTGTCTATACTGGGGGGTCACTAAGACACCCCTGTGTCACTGCACTGAGGGTGCTGTGTAACACACATCACAAAAACACATGAAACCCTATGGAGTAAAAGACCCCATAGCCCATTAAACACTTCTAGATTAAAAAAAACAGACTCAAATCATGTCCAAGAGTGAGGGTAAAAGAGTCTCACTCTTGGCAGGAGAAAAAAATAAACCCCAAAAATCCAGCAAAGCTGCTGGGGGACTAACTAGGTTAGGAAATTCAGCCTAAACAGAGAATTCTACCTAACACGGTCCCACAAGACTTCTCATCAGTGAGAATATTCTCGTATTTCCATTAAAACCATCATCCCTTTACCTTTTTCGCTCCTTGGAGAGTATCCGATTTCTGTTAACTACATTATTGCCAGTTGTCAAAATGTTAACATTTTCTCTGGCTGACGAGGGCCCGAGCTCAGGCCAACAATAAAACAGTAAATTCCAAGGCTTTCCAAGAATCACATATAACCAGAGGTTTGTGTCCATCTGCCCACATCCACCCTTCCGATTTTGAAGAAAAATCAGTGTTTTCCCATCGAACAGCATAAACAATCACACTATTAACAAGGTATTTATCACTCTTCTATAACCTTCAAAACATCAGAAACTGCCATAAGCACCCTCAGTAACTCTGCTCCTTATCTTCACATATATGGCAAGCAATATGATGAATCGGGAACCCCCTATGTGCGACCTCCTCTGTGCACCCTTTCAATTTGCCAATCCCAGCTAGGCTCTTCCAGAACAGATCCAACACAATTTCCTTGATTATTTACTCCATCTGTGTGGGAGTCTCCCCCTCCTACCACTATACTATCATCTGAAGATTACATTATCTTTCTTTGTTTTTGACACTGTCGAATTTAAATTCCCGATTTTTAGTGCAAGCCTCTGTCTCCTTCAATCTAGCCTCATATTTCATCTCTAGCAGGCCAGTCGACAGCTAGTTGTTTTCCAATGCCCCAATGTGGTCCTCTGTCTTGTCAATTCTACTCCTGAGATCCGCAATGGAACATTACACTTTCAAGTGGAGGGCTCTATTCTCCACTAAAATGGTCTCTCCTTGCCAACAACCCCATCTTAGCTGTGTCTGCATTGAAAGTATCACAGCGAACAAAGGTCTGCAATTTCTTCTGCCACGCGCCCCAGACTGATCCCCGCACTGTCATAAAATGGTGTCCTCTATATGAGACCTCCTGCATGTGTGTGGGTCCCCTCAATAGTAAAAGTCTGCAAAAGGTAAGTCCACTCCTGTAGCAAGACCTGTCCAAAAGCATCCAGGTTGTTGCAAATTGTCTCCAAAACATGTGTCTCTCTCATGGTGGGTCCCGCTCTTTGCTTCGTAGAGCAGCCCTTAAGTATTGCACAAAAAGCATTTTATGCTATCAACTTAGGTCATTCGCCGATCTGTGCCATCCAATTGTTACCTAGTAGTTTTATCCAGTAAACCGTCACATCCTTTTTGAAGTGTTACATCGAAGCAACCTGTTGTGTCCAACATCTTCAACAAATTCAGAAGCATGTCCTTCACCTCCCCTACGCTGCACTTCCACCTAGCCTGAAAAATCGTTGTAATCGAAATAAACCAATTTATGAAAACAAATCTGTCACACCCAAACACATGATTGCATCCCATTGACTTCCATCATTGTGTATTTGCAAATCTCTTTATTTTGGCCAGCCTCATGTGCCATTTAGGATGCAGAGTGACCCTTAAGCGACCCTTAAGTTCCTAGAACAAATCGTAACTTTTATGATATGTTCTAGGAGGTGTCACTGTCTAGAATGTGAAACGCTCACGTGGAATGTATCTTATCAATTCTACACCAAGTTCTAAGGACAGCAGTTGGAGTTGTGGATCGGAGAGGGACCTGTGCCGGGGGTCATTAAAACATGAAGTAGAAGACCCTCAGTATGTTGATGTCTCCCATGCTGCCTCGGTCTATGAGCCTGCTCCTGTGCCTGGCACCCTGAAGGACGCATCCACCAACGCCACTCTCACTCAGCCCTGCATGCCTGAGCTGGGGAAGTGCTCTGCTTTCAGACTTTCCTTGCGGGTAGCCCATCTGGGGCTGTGGTGAGTGAAGGTGTCCAAGCACATCTCCAGGTCAAAGCTAACCCTTCAGTGCAGCCGCACATTATCAATGTAGAGAGTGCAGGAGCTTATTTTGCTCACATCAAGCCTGCCGGTACTTAATATCATGAACAATCAGTGCCTGCACGTGCGTGCAGGTTTCCACACGTTGTTTTGTGGTTGTGAAGGTCGAAGCTAAGGTAGCTCGCGCTCCGGCCGTAGTTCACTCTATAAAATAAAAAGATGACTCTCTGTCGTGTCATACGTGCCACCATTTTGTTTGTACCAAGGTTGCTGTGACAACGTATCTACTCCGACGTACACGAAAACAAGGAGTATTTGGTTGCGCGCAACTGCTTATATTTGTTGCTTTCACAGAGCACATTGGCATTTGCACAAATTATTTAAAGAATCAAGTTGTGCATGACTTGAACGAAGAAGTTATATGTGTGATTCTCCCTCCAAACCTGTCATCCACTTCAATGCTGTGTAGTGCAGTACTATGCAGTGAAGAAAATGGGGTTTATATGCAGTGCTTGAAATAAAAAAAAAATGAAAAATGGCAATGCCCGGTGTGCTTGGCCCCACCACATTCATGGCTTCTCCAGGACCAGTTAAAATAAAAGGGAACCAATGGAAAAAGGGATTTTTTTACATTGGGGTCATTCCGAGTTTGGAGGTAGCCATGGTGCTATGAGCACCATGGCTACCACCAAACTAGGGTCTGGGACCGGTCAGTCGGAATGGGGACTTACCGGGACATTCCGACCTATGCGGACCAGGTAAGTCCCCATTTCGAAAACCATTCCCCATTCCCATTGAGCTCCCATAGGGCTCAATGGGAATGGGGAAGGAGCTAATAACGGGCCCGCAAATAGCGGGCCCGTTATTAGCTCCATGGTCCCTTAACGGGTTCCGCTAAGGACGGCTGGTCAGACCAGCCAGTCCTGGTGGGTCCCGTTAAGGGAACTCGGAATGTGGCAGTAGAGGGTTAACGGCACCGGCATCCTTACTGGTGCCGTTAACCCCCTACCGCCATACTCAGAATGACCCCCATTATCTAAAGGATGCTTGTGAAAAATTAATTCTCCAGTGGTAGGAAGCTCTCCTTGTTAATGCACTTTCTAGGTTATCAAGGTCAACGCATATACGAAACACTTCTTCCATTGGTGGGTGATGGTGGTGGTGATCCTGTTCGTGAATTGGATATGGCCCTTCTCAAGGTGGCTACCAAAGGAAGTGCGGAAAATAAGAATGCCTGGGTGAAAGGGCAGAAAATGGAAGAGCATTTATGCTTTTGCTGTGCAAGTAACACACATTTTGCTGGATCAGTGCCTAGGCGTAAAGTAACATGCTTGAAGTGCAAGAGAAAGAAGCATTTCACCAACTGTTGTAAGAATTGTATGTTCAACCACAGAAAATGACTATATGTGACAGAGGAAGAGGATCAAGGATCATCAGAAGGAGAAGGAGACTGTCACATAGAAAATATTACAGTCATTGTTATGAAGGGTGTGGATGAGGAGAGTGTGAACATCCATATGCTGTGATAAGTGTGAATGGAAAGGAAGTATCGATGATGACTGATTACGGAGAAAAGATACTGCTCATGTCTAAAGATATATTTGAAAATGTTGTTGGTGGTGATGTGAGGAATTTGTTGGAGCCGGAAGTGAGTCCTGGTGGCCAATAATCTTGATAAGAATGAGTTATTGGGATATTTCAATGGCAAATTTGAATTTAAAGGGAGATGCATCCAAGGAAAGGTGGGAAGGATCCTCCAGCGGTGGCAGTTGTTCCTGGTAGTGGGTGCAAGTTGCGTCGTCGTCCAGGGGGAGAGAAGATCTCGACTTGGAGGAAAGATGAAGGTCGTTGCACTACCAGGGAAGAAACCAGCCGCGGAGTTTTCCGGTTAAAGGTGGTACCTTGGTTTCGCGGTCGTGGTAAAACGTGGTATCCCGGTTGCCGGGGTGCTTGGCACGGGCAAGGCGGCCACGAGGTACGTCGGGAAAGCGAAAAGACGGTGAAACTGGTTATCCCCACCAGTCAAAGGAAGAAGACTCTCCGGTGGGAGATCTCCTCTGTCGTTGAGAAAAGTGTTGAGGCATTCCAGCAGGGCTCCACCGGTGGTGGTGTCGTGGCAGGTCGGCTCGGCTTCTCCCTCGTCGGATTCTTAGGTCCTGTGGCGACTTCTGAAGTTCCAGTCCCCAAAGCCCTGCTTTTATGCAGCAAACCCCCATTAACTCAGCCTAGCTGTCACTCAAACATGCTAAGTGGTGAGCCGGCCGGCTCACCACTTGGGCCAATCAGGATGGAGTGCAACTTGAGTTGCCTAGGCAACTCAGTCCAGGGTGCCTAAATTCCCCTCCACTCCTCCTAAGTACCCCAGACAGAGTGGCACCACTTTGGAGGGCTTCTGTGGAGAAGCCCGCCAAAAAGTGGAACAAAGGGCTCGACTTGGGTTGGAGTCACAGAAGAGAACACAAACGCCATTTCAGAATCAAGTTTTGGCAAAAAATACCAACCGGAGAATTAATATTAATTCAATAAACCGGCGGTATGTTCGAGGCTACCGTAAATAATTAAATAAAGATAGTAGCCTAAAACAATGGGAAATCCCATAGGAATAAATTTGCGGTTGAATATAAAAAACTAGTATCCACTGCCACCAGCCAAAACTCGATCAGGGGGGACAGAGACGTGCCCCCTCGACTACCAGACCCCAGGGCAATTGAATTGCCCTAGCCAGTACGTCCACAATATGATGGTTTGTACTGGTTCTGTTCAGAATTTGAGACTAGTAAAGTCAATGGTGACTTTACATGCCCTGGGAGACAGTAGTCAGTCCCAGGGTATGGTGTCTATACTGGGGGGTCACTAAGACACCCCTGTGTCACTGCACTGAGGGTGCTGTGTAACACACATCACAAAAACACATGAAACCCTATGGAGTAAAAGACCCCATAGCCCATTAAACACTTCTAGATTAAAAAAAACACACTCAAATCATGTCCAAGAGTGAGGGTAAAAGAGTCTCACTCTTGGCAGGAGAAAAAAATAAACCCCAAAAATCCAGCAAAGCTGCTGGGGGACTAACTAGGTTAGGAAATTCAGCCTAAACAGAGAATTCTACCTAACACGGTCCCACAAGACTTCTCATCAGTGAGAATATTCTCGTATTTCCATTAAAACCATCATCCCTTTACCTTTTTCGCTCCTTGGAGAGTATCCGATTTCTGTTAACTACATTATTGCCAGTTGTCAAAATGTTAACATTTTCTCTGGCTGACGAGGGCCCGAGCTCAGGCCAACAATAAAACAGTAAATTCCAAGGCTTTCCAAGAATCACATATAACCAGAGGTTTGTGTCCATCTGCCCACATCCACCCTTCCGATTTTGAAGAAAAATCAGTGTTTTCCCATCGAACAGCATAAACAATCACACTATTAACAAGGTATTTATCACTCTTCTATAACCTTCAAAACATCAGAAACTGCCATAAGCACCCTCAGTAACTCTGCTCCTTATCTTCACATATATGGCAAGCAATATGATGAATCGGGAACCCCCTATGTGCGACCTCCTCTGTGCACCCTTTCAATTTGCCAATCCCAGCTAGGCTCTTCCAGAACAGATCCAACACAATTTCCTTGATTATTTACTCCATCTGTGTGGGAGTCTCCCCCTCCTACCACTATACTATCATCTGAAGATTACATTATCTTTCTTTGTTTTTGACACTGTCGAATTTAAATTCCCGATTTTTAGTGCAAGCCTCTGTCTCCTTCAATCTAGCCTCATATTTCATCTCTAGCAGGCCAGTCGACAGCTAGTTGTTTTCCAATGCCCCAATGTGGTCCTCTGTCTTGTCAATTCTACTCCTGAGATCCGCAATGGAACATTACACTTTCAAGTGGAGGGCTCTATTCTCCACTAAAATGGTCTCTCCTTGCCAACAACCCCATCTTAGCTGTGTCTGCATTGAAAGTATCACAGCGAACAAAGGTCTGCAATTTCTTCTGCCACGCGCCCCAGACTGATCCCCGCACTGTCATAAAATGGTGTCCTCTATATGAGACCTCCTGCATGTGTGTGGGTCCCCTCAATAGTAAAAGTCTGCAAAAGGTAAGTCCACTCCTGTAGCAAGACCTGTCCAAAAGCATCCAGGTTGTTGCAAATTGTCTCCAAAACATGTGTCTCTCTCATGGTGGGTCCCGCTCTTTGCTTCGTAGAGCAGCCCTTAAGTATTGCACAAAAAGCATTTTATGCTATCAACTTAGGTCATTCGCCGATCTGTGCCATCCAATTGTTACCTAGTAGTTTTATCCAGTAAACCGTCACATCCTTTTTGAAGTGTTACATCGAAGCAACCTGTTGTGTCCAACATCTTCAACAAATTCAGAAGCATGTCCTTCACCTCCCCTACGCTGCACTTCCACCTAGCCTGAAAAATCGTTGTAATCGAAATAAACCAATTTATGAAAACAAATCTGTCACACCCAAACACATGATTGCATCCCATTGACTTCCATCATTGTGTATTTGCAAATCTCTTTATTTTGGCCAGCCTCATGTGCCATTTAGGATGCAGAGTGACCCTTAAGCGACCCTTAAGTTCCTAGAACAAATCGTAACTTTTATGATATGTTCTAGGAGGTGTCACTGTCTAGAATGTGAAACGCTCACGTGGAATGTATCTTATCAATTCTACACCAAGTTCTAAGGACAGCAGTTGGAGTTGTGGATCGGAGAGGGACCTGTGCCGGGGGTCATTAAAACATGAAGTAGAAGACCCTCAGTATGTTGATGTCTCCCATGCTGCCTCGGTCTATGAGCCTGCTCCTGTGCCTGGCACCCTGAAGGACGCATCCACCAACGCCACTCTCACTCAGCCCTGCATGCCTGAGCTGGGGAAGTGCTCTGCTTTCAGACTTTCCTTGCGGGTAGCCCATCTGGGGCTGTGGTGAGTGAAGGTGTCCAAGCACATCTCCAGGTCAAAGCTAACCCTTCAGTGCAGCCGCACATTATCAATGTAGAGAGTGCAGGAGCTTATTTTGCTCACATCAAGCCTGCCGGTACTTAATATCATGAACAATCAGTGCCTGCACGTGCGTGCAGGTTTCCACACGTTGTTTTGTGGTTGTGAAGGTCGAAGCTAAGGTAGCTCGCGCTCCGGCCGTAGTTCACTCTATAAAATAAAAAGATGACTCTCTGTCGTGTCATACGTGCCACCATTTTGTTTGTACCAAGGTTGCTGTGACAACGTATCTACTCCGACGTACACGAAAACAAGGAGTATTTGGTTGCGCGCAACTGCTTATATTTGTTGCTTTCACAGAGCACATTGGCATTTGCACAAATTATTTAAAGAATCAAGTTGTGCATGACTTGAACGAAGAAGTTATATGTGTGATTCTCCCTCCAAACCTGTCATCCACTTCAATGCTGTGTAGTGCAGTACTATGCAGTGAAGAAAATGGGGTTTATATGCAGTGCTTGAAATAAAAAAAAAATGAAAAATGGCAATGCCCGGTGTGCTTGGCCCCACCACATTCATGGCTTCTCCAGGACCAGTTAAAATAAAAGGGAACCAATGGAAAAAGGGATTTTTTTACATTGGGGTCATTCCGAGTTTGGAGGTAGCCATGGTGCTATGAGCACCATGGCTACCACCAAACTAGGGTCTGGGACCGGTCAGTCGGAATGGGGACTTACCGGGACATTCCGACCTATGCGGACCAGGTAAGTCCCCATTTCGAAAACCATTCCCCATTCCCATTGAGCTCCCATAGGGCTCAATGGGAATGGGGAAGGAGCTAATAACGGGCCCGCAAATAGCGGGCCCGTTATTAGCTCCATGGTCCCTTAACGGGTTCCGCTAAGGACGGCTGGTCAGACCAGCCAGTCCTGGTGGGTCCCGTTAAGGGAACTCGGAATGTGGCAGTAGAGGGTTAACGGCACCGGCATCCTTACTGGTGCCGTTAACCCCCTACCGCCATACTCAGAATGACCCCCATTATCTAAAGGATGCTTGTGAAAAATTAATTCTCCAGTGGTAGGAAGCTCTCCTTGTTAATGCACTTTCTAGGTTATCAAGGTCAACGCATATACGAAACACTTCTTCCATTGGTGGGTGATGGTGGTGGTGATCCTGTTCGTGAATTGGATATGGCCCTTCTCAAGGTGGCTACCAAAGGAAGTGCGGAAAATAAGAATGCCTGGGTGAAAGGGCAGAAAATGGAAGAGCATTTATGCTTTTGCTGTGCAAGTAACACACATTTTGCTGGATCAGTGCCTAGGCGTAAAGTAACATGCTTGAAGTGCAAGAGAAAGAAGCATTTCACCAACTGTTGTAAGAATTGTATGTTCAACCACAGAAAATGACTATATGTGACAGAGGAAGAGGATCAAGGATCATCAGAAGGAGAAGGAGACTGTCACATAGAAAATATTACAGTCATTGTTATGAAGGGTGTGGATGAGGAGAGTGTGAACATCCATATGCTGTGATAAGTGTGAATGGAAAGGAAGTATCGATGATGACTGATTACGGAGAAAAGATACTGCTCATGTCTAAAGATATATTTGAAAATGTTGTTGGTGGTGATGTGAGGAATTTGTTGGAGCCGGAAGTGAGTCCTGGTGGCCAATAATCTTGATAGGAATGAGTTATTGGGATATTTCAATGGCAAATTTGAATTTAAAGGGAGATGCATCCAAGGAAAGGTGGGAAGGATCCTCCAGCGGTGGCAGTTGTTCCTGGTAGTGGGTGCAAGTTGCGTCGTCGTCCAGGGGGAGAGAAGATCTCGACTTGGAGGAAAGATGAAGGTCGTTGCACTACCAGGGAAGAAACCAGCCGCGGAGTTTTCCGGTTAAAGGTAGTACCTTGGTTTCGCGGTCGTGGTAAAACGTGGTATCCCGGTTGCCGGGGTGCTTGGCACGGGCAAGGCGGCCACGAGGTACGTCGGGAAAGCGAAAAGACGGTGAAACTGGTTATCCCCACCAGTCAAAGGAAGAAGACTCTCCGGTGGGAGATCTCCTCTGTCGTTGAGAAAAGTGTTGAGGCATTCCAGCAGGGCTCCACCGGTGGTGGTGTCGTGGCAGGTCGGCTCGGCTTCTCCCTCGTCGGATTCTTAGGTCCTGTGGCGACTTCTGAAGTTCCAGTCCCCAAAGCCCTGCTTTTATGCAGCAAACCCCCATTAACTCAGCCTAGCTGTCACTCAAACATGCTAAGTGGTGAGCCGGCCGGCTCACCACTTGGGCCAATCAGGATGGAGTGCAACTTGAGTTGCCTAGGCAACTCAGTCCAGGGTGCCTAAATTCCCCTCCACTCCTCCTAAGTACCCCAGACAGAGTGGCACCACTTTGGAGGGCTTCTGTGGAGAAGCCCGCCAAAAAGTGGAACAAAGGGCTCGACTTGGGTTGGAGTCACAGAAGAGAACACAAACGCCATTTCAGAATCAAGTTTTGGCAAAAAATACCAACCGGAGAATTAATATTAATTCAATAAACCGGCGGTATGTTCGAGGCTACCGTAAATAATTAAATAAAGATAGTAGCCTAAAACAATGGGAAATCCCATAGGAATAAATTTGCGGTTGAATATAAAAAACTAGTATCCACTGCCACCAGCCAAAACTCGATCAGGGGGGACAGAGACGTGCCCCCTCGACTACCAGACCCCAGGGCAATTGAATTGCCCTAGCCAGTACGTCCACAATATGATGGTTTGTACTGGTTCTGTTCAGAATTTGAGACTAGTAAAGTCAATGGTGACTTTACATGCCCTGGGAGACAGTAGTCAGTCCCAGGGTATGGTGTCTATACTGGGGGGTCACTAAGACACCCCTGTGTCACTGCACTGAGGGTGCTGTGTAACACACATCACAAAAACACATGAAACCCTATGGAGTAAAAGACCCCATAGCCCATTAAACACTTCTAGATTAAAAAAAACACACTCAAATCATGTCCAAGAGTGAGGGTAAAAGAGTCTCACTCTTGGCAGGAGAAAAAAATAAACCCCAAAAATCCAGCAAAGCTGCTGGGGGACTAACTAGGTTAGGAAATTCAGCCTAAACAGAGAATTCTACCTAACACGGTCCCACAAGACTTCTCATCAGTGAGAATATTCTCGTATTTCCATTAAAACCATCACCCCTTTACCTTTTTCGCTCCTTGGAGAGTATCCGATTTCTGTTAACTACATTATTGCCAGTTGTCAAAATGTTAACATTTTCTCTGGCTGACGAGGGCCCGAGCTCAGGCCAACAATAAAACAGTAAATTCCAAGGCTTTCCAAGAATCACATATAACCAGAGGTTTGTGTCCATCTGCCCACATCCACCCTTCCGATTTTGAAGAAAAATCAGTGTTTTCCCATCGAACAGCATAAACAATCACACTATTAACAAGGTATTTATCACTCTTCTATAACCTTCAAAACATCAGAAACTGCCATAAGCACCCTCAGTAACTCTGCTCCTTATCTTCACATATATGGCAAGCAATATGATGAATCGGGAACCCCCTATGTGCGACCTCCTCTGTGCACCCTTTCAATTTGCCAATCCCAGCTAGGCTCTTCCAGAACAGATCCAACACAATTTCCTTGATTATTTACTCCATCTGTGTGGGAGTCTCCCCCTCCTACCACTATACTATCATCTGAAGATTACATTATCTTTCTTTGTTTTTGACACTGTCGAATTTAAATTCCCGATTTTTAGTGCAAGCCTCTGTCTCCTTCAATCTAGCCTCATATTTCATCTCTAGCAGGCCAGTCGACAGCTAGTTGTTTTCCAATGCCCCAATGTGGTCCTCTGTCTTGTCAATTCTACTCCTGAGATCCGCAATGGAACATTACACTTTCAAGTGGAGGGCTCTATTCTCCACTAAAATGGTCTCTCCTTGCCAACAACCCCATCTTAGCTGTGTCTGCATTGAAAGTATCACAGCGAACAAAGGTCTGCAATTTCTTCTGCCACGCGCCCCAGACTGATCCCCGCACTGTCATAAAATGGTGTCCTCTATATGAGACCTCCTGCATGTGTGTGGGTCCCCTCAATAGTAAAAGTCTGCAAAAGGTAAGTCCACTCCTGTAGCAAGACCTGTCCAAAAGCATCCAGGTTGTTGCAAATTGTCTCCAAAACATGTGTCTCTCTCATGGTGGGTCCCGCTCTTTGCTTCGTAGAGCAGCCCTTAAGTATTGCACAAAAAGCATTTTATGCTATCAACTTAGGTCATTCGCCGATCTGTGCCATCCAATTGTTACCTAGTAGTTTTATCCAGTAAACCGTCACATCCTTTTTGAAGTGTTACATCGAAGCAACCTGTTGTGTCCAACATCTTCAACAAATTCAGAAGCATGTCCTTCACCTCCCCTACGCTGCACTTCCACCTAGCCTGAAAAATCGTTGTAATCGAAATAAACCAATTTATGAAAACAAATCTGTCACACCCAAACACATGATTGCATCCCATTGACTTCCATCATTGTGTATTTGCAAATCTCTTTATTTTGGCCAGCCTCATGTGCCATTTAGGATGCAGAGTGACCCTTAAGCGACCCTTAAGTTCCTAGAACAAATCGTAACTTTTATGATATGTTCTAGGAGGTGTCACTGTCTAGAATGTGAAACGCTCACGTGGAATGTATCTTATCAATTCTACACCAAGTTCTAAGGACAGCAGTTGGAGTTGTGGATCGGAGAGGGACCTGTGCCGGGGGTCATTAAAACATGAAGTAGAAGACCCTCAGTATGTTGATGTCTCCCATGCTGCCTCGGTCTATGAGCCTGCTCCTGTGCCTGGCACCCTGAAGGACGCATCCACCAACGCCACTCTCACTCAGCCCTGCATGCCTGAGCTGGGGAAGTGCTCTGCTTTCAGACTTTCCTTGCGGGTAGCCCATCTGGGGCTGTGGTGAGTGAAGGTGTCCAAGCACATCTCCAGGTCAAAGCTAACCCTTCAGTGCAGCCGCACATTATCAATGTAGAGAGTGCAGGAGCTTATTTTGCTCACATCAAGCCTGCCGGTACTTAATATCATGAACAATCAGTGCCTGCACGTGCGTGCAGGTTTCCACACGTTGTTTTGTGGTTGTGAAGGTCGAAGCTAAGGTAGCTCGCGCTCCGGCCGTAGTTCACTCTATAAAATAAAAAGATGACTCTCTGTCGTGTCATACGTGCCACCATTTTGTTTGTACCAAGGTTGCTGTGACAACGTATCTACTCCGACGTACACGAAAACAAGGAGTATTTGGTTGCGCGCAACTGCTTATATTTGTTGCTTTCACAGAGCACATTGGCATTTGCACAAATTATTTAAAGAATCAAGTTGTGCATGACTTGAACGAAGAAGTTATATGTGTGATTCTCCCTCCAAACCTGTCATCCACTTCAATGCTGTGTAGTGCAGTACTATGCAGTGAAGAAAATGGGGTTTATATGCAGTGCTTGAAATAAAAAAAAAATGAAAAATGGCAATGCCCGGTGTGCTTGGCCCCACCACATTCATGGCTTCTCCAGGACCAGTTAAAATAAAAGGGAACCAATGGAAAAAGGGATTTTTTTACATTGGGGTCATTCCGAGTTTGGAGGTAGCCATGGTGCTATGAGCACCATGGCTACCACCAAACTAGGGTCTGGGACCGGTCAGTCGGAATGGGGACTTACCGGGACATTCCGACCTATGCGGACCAGGTAAGTCCCCATTTCGAAAACCATTCCCCATTCCCATTGAGCTCCCATAGGGCTCAATGGGAATGGGGAAGGAGCTAATAACGGGCCCGCAAATAGCGGGCCCGTTATTAGCTCCATGGTCCCTTAACGGGTTCCGCTAAGGACGGCTGGTCAGACCAGCCAGTCCTGGTGGGTCCCGTTAAGGGAACTCGGAATGTGGCAGTAGAGGGTTAACGGCACCGGCATCCTTACTGGTGCCGTTAACCCCCTACCGCCATACTCAGAATGACCCCCATTATCTAAAGGATGCTTGTGAAAAATTAATTCTCCAGTGGTAGGAAGCTCTCCTTGTTAATGCACTTTCTAGGTTATCAAGGTCAACGCATATACGAAACACTTCTTCCATTGGTGGGTGATGGTGGTGGTGATCCTGTTCGTGAATTGGATATGGCCCTTCTCAAGGTGGCTACCAAAGGAAGTGCGGAAAATAAGAATGCCTGGGTGAAAGGGCAGAAAATGGAAGAGCATTTATGCTTTTGCTGTGCAAGTAACACACATTTTGCTGGATCAGTGCCTAGGCGTAAAGTAACATGCTTGAAGTGCAAGAGAAAGAAGCATTTCACCAACTGTTGTAAGAATTGTATGTTCAACCACAGAAAATGACTATATGTGACAGAGGAAGAGGATCAAGGATCATCAGAAGGAGAAGGAGACTGTCACATAGAAAATATTACAGTCATTGTTATGAAGGGTGTGGATGAGGAGAGTGTGAACATCCATATGCTGTGATAAGTGTGAATGGAAAGGAAGTATCGATGATGACTGATTACGGAGAAAAGATACTGCTCATGTCTAAAGATATATTTGAAAATGTTGTTGGTGGTGATGTGAGGAATTTGTTGGAGCCGGAAGTGAGTCCTGGTGGCCAATAATCTTGATAAGAATGAGTTATTGGGATATTTCAATGGCAAATTTGAATTTAAAGGGAGATGCATCCAAGGAAAGGTGTATGTAACAACGAAAGGGGCAACCTTCATCAAAAAAGATTACGCATGGAGCCACCAGGAGGCGCCGAGATGGTCTGACGCATCCGTGACTGTCTCCTCCGTGGGCCGTGAGTATAGGGACCTGAGCCAACCCCGAGACCCCCAGAAGTGAGGCCCAGACCGTGGTGTGCTTAGTGGGAGCGTTTTTTCTGCTGTTTTTGGTGCTTCGGAGTCCTTAATCAAGTGGTGGCTTGGCTGGTAGCGGGAGCGTTCCTGCCTTTTAGCCTGCCCCGGGGCCTTCGCTCCCTGGCCTGTGGAGTGTGGAGGCAGCGGGATCCCGCTTGGGTCCTGGACATCAGGGGATCGCCCCCCCATGCCGTAGGAGGACTGAGCGTCCCGGTCCCCTGGGGTTGGAGTGCTGGACCGAGGCACTGTGTGCCATGGGACCTGCCGGAGCGCGAGTGAACAGCTTTTTGCCGCCCTCTCATATCCCCTCTTCAGTCTGTGGTGTGGCCTGTTGTGTGGTTGGTCCTGGGGCGGAAGGAGGCTCCCCTCCCCCATCTGCGGATGGTGACTTTTGGGGGGGGTGAGGATCTCCAGTCTGTGAACTCTCTGTTGAGTGCCTCCCGGGCCCCTCGCTTCTGGGTCGGTCCCGGGAGCCCTTGGAGGGGGGCCACTGAGCCCTCTTAATGGTTGTGGGGTGGAGGCGCCGTGGCGAGGTGGCGTTTATCAGAGCATCTGTTCCGGCCCTGGGGTCATTTGGCCTGAGTGCAGGAGGGGGTTGAGTCATTTGTTTGTGTTATTGATTTGGGGATGAAGGGGGGAGGAGGCGGAGGGGTATCCCTGCGGGTGTTATGGAGCAAGAGGGGGTGGGCTCATAATGGGTCAGGTTTGTTAGGTGTCTATGGCCTTTGGAGGCTGACGCTGGTGGCCTGGATCTGGTGGCATTCACAATGTCTCAGGTATTCCAGGCGCTCGGGGGGGGGGTTGTTGGGGGGGGGTTGTTGGGGATTGTTCTAAGTTTGGGGTTATATTTGTGGTTTATGTTTCTACCGAGTAGGGACCTGCTATATGTGGAGTGTGCTTGTCCCTTTCGAAGGCGGGTTTATGAGTGTGGCCTGGGGAACTCAGTTTATGAGTTCTTCCAGGGGAGAATTTGGGTACCCACATGTTTTCCCGATGGGTGACTCTGATCAAGCGCTGACCCTGGGTTCATTGAATGTTCGGGGTTTGAATTCTCCCTATAAGAGATCCCTGGTGTTGCGAGAATTTAAGAGGTGTTATTCCTTCAGGAAACTCATTGGGTGAGGGGTAGGGAGTTGGCCCTTAGAGCCAACAGTGTGCAGGAAGTCTTTCATGCTTCGTTTCGGGCTAAGAAGAGGGGGGTGGCAATAGTGGTGTCTTCGAGTGCTCACTTTGTTCCACAGTCCACGCGAAAGGACCCTGAGGGCCGTTTTGTAATGGTGAAGGGGGAAATTAAGGGTAGTAAGGTGACGTTGGTGTCCATCTATGCCCTGAATGAGGCCCAATCATTGAATTCGCGGAAGGGGCTCTCTTGGTGGGTGGGGACTTCAATACGGTTCTTGACCCCGACGTCGATAGGAAGGCGGAGCGCCCCTGTTTGGTTTCTAGCAGGCAAAGGAAGATTTGGGCTTTGTTTCTAAGTACGAACGCGGCCTTGCGTATCTCGGGCTCTCACGCCTCTAGGGAGGGATGTGAACCTCTTTTCACCTTCTTCTCTAGACCTCATGCTTCCTTCTCCTGTATTGATTATATTTTGGTGGACAGCTCGGTGAAGGAGAGGGTTTCCAACTGTGGGGTGGAATTGGTCCCGTGGTCGGACCATGATCTGGTGCAGGTTCAGATTGGTCTCCTCCACGCTCACCCACGGATTTTAAGGTGGTCTTGTAACGACCTTTTCTTGCAGGATAAGGTCCTATCTCAGGAACTCTTGACTGAGATTAAATCCTTCTTCGAGGTTAATGATAACGGGGAGGTGGGGGAATCCGGAGTTTGGGAGGTGTTTAAGGCCACGATAAGGGGGGTACTTATTGGCATGCGGGTGCGAAGGAAGAGGGCGAGGGGCAGGGAGGAGAAACTCCTTCGAGATAAAATTGAGGCTATTCAGCCAGGGGCAAGCTTAAACCCCAATTTTGACTGGGTAAATGGGAGGAACGAACTCCAGCAGCTTAAAGCCAAATTGGCGGCCCTTATGGTGGGTCAAACCGAGAGAAAATTAGCGTTTCTAAAGCAAAGATACATGGAGAGGGGAGGGAAAGTGGATAAGATTCTCGCTTGGAGACTTAGGGAACTTAGGAAGAGTAAGAGAGTTCATGTACTGCGTACTCAGGGGGGAGGTAGGTGTACGGAGGATTCTGGCATTGCGGAGCTCTTCCGTCTCTATTATGAACATCTCTATGCCTCGGAAAGCGGTGGAGAGGTCTCTGAGGTTGATGCGTTCTTGGCTGATCTGCCGATCCCTTGTCTCTCGCCCGAACAAGCGGGTCTCCTGGAAAACCCTATTACGCCTCAGGAAATTGTGGATACGATCAGTTCCATGAAGGGAGGGACCACGCCGGGGACGATGGATTCACTATTTCCTTCTATAAGTATTTTGGGCCTGCCCTTGCTCCCTTTTTGGCTAAGCTATTTAATTCTACTCTTGATTCGGGAGCCCTGCCTCAGTCGATGCGGTCAGCCCTTATTGTGGTTATTCCTAAGGGTGGGAAGGACCCCACTCTATGTCACTCTTACCGCCCAATTTCATTACTTAACAATGATGTAAAAATCTTGGCGAAGCTCCTTGCTAATAGATTAGCCCAGCATCTCCCCTCCCTAGTCCACAGAGACCAGGTGGGCTTTATTCCAGGTAGGCAGGGGACCGACAATATTAGGAAGACCCTGGATCTCATGCATGAAGCCTTGGTAGGAAGCCTGGATGCCTATTTGCTTTCTATCGACTCAGAGAAAGCTTTTGACTGGGTTGAGTGGCCGTACATGGGGAGGGTGTTGCAGCGGATGGGGCTGGGGACTAGGTTTTGTCGCTGGATTGCTGCCCTGTACAATGGGCCCTCAGCTAGGGTGTTGGTGAACGGTACAGTATCCGATCAGCTCTTTCTTTCTCGGGGACTCGTCAGGGGTGCCCCATTTCTCCCCTGTTATATGCTCTTGCAATGGAACCCGTTCCCATAGCGATTAGGCAACATCCGGGGATTTAGGGAATAAGAGTGGGGGATCTGGACTTCAAGCTTTCTCTTTTTGCGGATGACATCTTAGCATACTTAACTAATCTGGACGTCTCCCTCTCAAACCTTCTTTCTTTGATTCGAGCCTTTGGAATTTTCTCGGGTCTGAAGATGAATCCGTCCAAGTATTCTTTAATGCCGGTGGGGCAGAATCCACATCGCGAGAAATCTGAACTCCTTATTTGAAACAAACTATCCTCCGATTCTCTCCAAAATGAGGGCTGACCTTGCTAGGTGGGCTCCCCTGACCCTCTCTTGGTTTGGTCGGATGGACTTTTTTTTAGGTCTCTTCACTTTGCGATTCATCGATTTGTATGGAGGGGTAGGAAGTCGAGCATTAGACACGACACTTTGACTCTCCCTAGGTCTTTTGGGGGGTTTGGATTTCCTGATTTCCACCTGTATTATAAGGCTGCCCAGCTTAGAGTCTTGCTGGAACACCTGAGAGAAGACTTGCGCACCTATTGGACGTATATTGAGGATAATCATACTCACCCTCGGAAAGTTAGAGACTGGTTGTGGGCTCCAGGAGGTGCACTCCCGTGCAGAGTGAGGTCGCACCCTATGTTGGCGGTATTGTGGGAGTTCTGGAGGCCCTCTGGGGAGAATCTTGCTCTTTCTTCGTGGCCTTCCCCCTTTCATCACTTTGGGGTCCCCCCCTGGAGCTAGGTAATAGGGGGCTGCGTAACACTCAGAAATTGTCAGATATGGGCCTAGAGAGGGCAGCCCAATTATTTCGACAGGGCTCCTTTGTGGACTATGACTTGTTGGTAGAGGCTATGGGGGATTGCCCAATGTCAATCTTTGAGTATCTACGGGTTAAAGGCATTCTCACCTCTCTCCCTGGTGCTGCCGAACTGGCACGTCACCTTTCCCTCTTTGAGAGGGTGCTAATCCAGTCTCTATCTCGTAAGGGGTCCCTTTCCAGAATTTATGGGGCCCTGATAACGGCCCGGCTTCAGGGTAGGCAAGGCTTCAAGCACTTTTGGAGTAAGAAGCTAGGGTTTGTGATAGACGATTCCACTTGGTCTAGAATATTTGACACCCTTTTCTCAGGCTCTCTGTACACAACGGCATTGGAGCACAATTTCAAGTTCCTGCATACGTGGCATCTCCCCCCGGCAAGGTTGTCAAAGATGTATCAGGGTCTCTCCCCCCTGTGTCTGAGGGAATGTGGCTCTCAGGGTACGTGGTTCCATATGTGGTGGAAGTGACCGTGTGCTCAGGTCTATTGGTCCGAGCTTCTCAGTTGGATTAAGGACATCATGGGTATTACTGTGGCTAACGGCCCCCCTGGAGATTTTGTTTGGGTTTACGAGATCAGAGGATGACTTGGGGGCCCTATCGAGGGCAGTAGGGGGGATGTTGAGAGCGGGGAGGTTAGCCCTGGTGCAAAATTGGAAAAGTAAACTGACTCCATCCAAATCTGAGTGGTTGTCTAAACTGTGGGTGATATTTACTTACGAGAAACTGTCTGCGCTGGTCCATGATACTATGACTTCCTTTCTGCAGGAGTGGTCTCCGGTACTGTTGCATGAGGACTGTGAGTCGCTGAGACTTTGAAGGCATCCTTTTAACTATCCCGACCTCTGCGTCTGTGGTTCATGGGCCTTTGTTCTGGGTCTCCCCTTGAGCTTGTTGGTTTCCTTAAACCCTATTGGGTCAGCAAACGTCTGAAACATGTCTGCGAATGTATGTTCCTGTCTTTAAGAAGGTTTTCGGGCCTGTTCAGATCTCGGTAATTGGTTAGCTAAGGGCGGGGGGTTGTTGGGGGTGATTACGTTTAATTATTTGTGTGGGGGAAGTGTGCTTATCTGCAATGTATGGTTTTCTGGTATTTTGAAAATGTTCAATACAAATTTAAAGGAAAAAAAAAGATTACTGTTGTGTTGTGCCTGTCTGATGTAATGTAGCTTGTGATGTCATGTGGAATGTTTATGAGTGGATGATGGAATGTTCTGAGTGAGTGTTTTGTGTACTGGCAGTTACAGCTGGCCTACCCTGGGTGATGGGAGCCGGTGTTGGTGATGGGAGCCGGTGTTGTCACAGCTAATGTCCTATGTGTCTTTCATGTGGAACTGTAACAAGAAAGATGGAATAAACTTACATGAAGAAATCTTAAAGAGCCTGAAGGCCTCTTTCATAACAATTATTTTTTTTTTTTTTTTTTTTTTTTTTTGTAAAACTTCAACTTGATATGGTATATCATGTTTTTGTTACATTTCGTTGAGTCGAAGAGAGAGTAAAATGCTTTTCTCAATCACACAATTCATCTTTTCATTAGACATTGCCAAAGTACTGATTAATACTTCCACATTATGATCATGCAGTTGTCCGATTGCCTAGGCCAACTGATATGTAGGCACTGAAGTGAGAATTTCATCGAAGAAATTAATTAGGCAACATGACAACTTGATGTTGTGTCCAGCCACAGCATAGTCCCACCAATCATCTTCCTCGTTAGTTAGCGATTTAAAGTCTTTTAGGTGTATTTCGCGTAGATTGGTTAGCGAGGGGCATACTGCTGCTAGATGTTTTAAGGACTCAATTGCTGATGTACCACAAAAGCGACATTTGTTGTCATTTGTGCCTTTGTTCCTACGCATCCAAAGCATCTCCTTGGTGTTTAAGGCATTTAGGCGTAGCTTCAAGAATTGTGCCCTATGATGTCGCGAAGGACAGTGTGTAAGAAATTTTGATTGGCAATGCAGCTTGATAATGCTTCTCGAAGGAGGTAGCGTGGATTTAAGAGCTGCGCGGTTGTTATAGGTTGTAATCCAATCCCAAGAAGCTAGTTTTTTTTTGGCGTGTTGGGGACGTTGGGTTAGTTCTTCCTCGGATATACCTGCTTCAGCTGTAATCCGATTTAACTTGCTCCTCCATACATCGATTAACACATTTGTCTTCGCATCATTGCTTGGTTGAAAAATATTATTAGCAGAGGTGGAAGAGCTAAGCAGTACTTTACGCAGAAGTGATAGAGATTTCCAGACTACTGTCATATAGATTGAGTTTAATGCTAACTCATATCTAAGTGCTGATATCGAAATGTAGTTTGGAAGATTCAAAACTCGTCTCCAAAACTTTCCTTCCAGTCGACTCCAGACATCATAGCTAATATTTAGCGCCGCTTCGCTCCCAAAAGTGATTGTTGGAACAACTTTTTGTAGGTAAAACATTATGACCGGAGTAATGGAGAATTTCCCGTAGTCTGAGTTAATTTTGGCCGCTTGAAGGCTTAAGATCTTTGTTTTGGCTGTCAGATCTTCAATCCAGGCAGTTTCTGAAGGGGAGTCATTGATCATAACACCTAAGTAACGAATCGACTGGACGACCTCAAGTACTTGTTCATCTATATGCCATTTAAAAGCTTTGTCTTTTTTTGTCATAGATCGACCAATACACAAGATCTTTGTTTTCTCAGTGTTAATGGTCAACTCGTTTGCAGATAGAAATTCTTTCAGACGAGAAAGAAGGTACTGAAGGCCGATTTGTGTTTGATCTACCAGCACTATGTCATCGGCGTAGACCAGATGGTTAATGACCTGACCATTGAGTTTCGGCGGAAAGCAGTGGGTAGATTTTAGCCAGTCTGGTAGATCAGCAATGAAAAGTTTGAAGAGGTCTGCTGCAAGCGGGCATCCTTGTTTAACGCCTCTGCACGTTCTTATTGGTTCTGTGAGATCTCCTTGTGAGTTCAATCTAATTTGAATTGAGGTGTTTGAATGCAGGGCGATGATTGGATCTAACAGATGGTTTGGACATTTCCATAGATGTAATTTTGCCCATAATTTGGTCCGATTGATAACATCGAAGGCTTGACGAAGGTCAATAAAAGCAAAAAAAAATTTTTTCTTCGCCTCTAATGCTGACAGTTTCAGGAACGATAAGAGTGTGAGATTTACGTCCGTACCCACATTCTTCGTGAAGCCTGTTTGTCGAGGATCGAATTTACCAGATGAGATAGCCCAATTTACCAATTGCTGACGCAGAAAGGATCCAAAGATCTTGCTAATTGTGTCCATAAGGGCGATCGGGCGATAGTTCGCAGGATCAGCCCGACAGCCCTTCTTGTAAATCGGAACCACTATGGCTTTGGACCATGTAGAGGGAATCATCTTACAGAGTGCAATCTGAGAAAATAGTTCATGTATGAATACAGCCCAGAGTACTCTATGTTTTTTAAGCGTCAAGTTCGAGATTTGGTCAGGGCCAGCAGCTCTGGAGTTGTTGAGTTTAGAAATTGCAAGCTCAATCTCATCGCATGATGGTATGATATTCCAACTGGTACTTGGTGCGATGGGAAGGGTAGAGACTTCAGACATTAAGTCTGCGTATATTGAAGTGAAATGGTCGTGCCAATCTTTACTTGGTATCTCATTGAAGATTGATGGGTTAGATTTCGAGCGACCTTTGTTTAAGATAGCCCAAATATCACGGGTATTTCTGTGAGCCAATAGTTTTAACATGGTTTCTGCTCGTCCTTGATCAATTATTATTCGGTGTGATCTTAACCAGTTGCGATAGACTTGCCTACGCCTCTTTATCTCCATAACCTTGGAGTTTTGGTCACAGTGTGATCTTTTGATCAACTTGATTTCTTTTCTCAGTAATTTTTTTGCCACTGATATTTCCGGACTATATAGATGTTTCGGAGTTGTTCCAACAATTCTTGAAATAAGATTGATCTGAGTGAAATCTGACAAGAGTGGAGTATATTCTACTGTCTGAAGTGTGTGCAAGCTCCGGCTTATGTGGCTGATCTCTGGACCACTTACTCTCAGTCTGTTTCCTGCAGCAGTTGATTGGAGTGGAACTGAGTGTTTTTCTGGAGGGCTACCAAGGTCTTCATACCAGACTAATCGCAACAGGTCGTGGTCGCTCGATGTCGTTGGTAGCACATTTAAGGAGGTTACTCTTTCAAGCACATCAGACGAGGCCCAGATATAATCCAACGTGTTTTTCCGATTCAAGCTGTGCCAAGTGGGATTGGCCGGAGAATCGCCTCTGATTGTTCCATTTAACATGTAACAGTTGCGCTCTAGCAGATTTTTCACCCAGAGTTGTCCCCTCAAGATGACATCAGAGTCCGACAGCCGAACATTTGATTTAGAGAGAGGATCAAATTTAAACCAGCTACAATTTAGGTCCCCACATATTATTACTGAAACATTTTCATGTTTCAGAAAAGCATGATCAATTTCAGTCATAACAGATTGAATAAAGGCTGTAGATGAGATCATGGCGGGATTCCAATAACCATTTATGATCAGAATGTTAGAAACCATTGTTTTTGATGAGAATTTGATTAGGGTGCTTTGTACGAACGGATTAGGGTTAGCGGAGTTGACCAATGTCCACTGGTTCCCAATTTTTAGTAGAGTTATTAGACCAGCAAATGGTCTTCCTTTAGAGTTCTTTTCAGCGGGATTGATTAGGATGGCAAATCCATCGCAGATAGGTGAATCACGTAACCACGTTTCTTGTAAGCATATGATAAAAACTTTTTCCAGGGGTTCCTGGAATGTGTTAAATAGATGTTTGAATCCTCTGGTGTTCCATGACAATAGAATTAACTCCTGCTTGGTAGTTTGTTGTCGTTGTTATTTGTATGGGCCTTGTGGATATCTTTTGTAGTTGTTAGCTCTTCTTTCAAAGGATTGATGCGTGGCAGTGTCTAAAATATCTGGAGAAGAGACTGGAGACTGACGTAGGGCTGCACGCAAAGCGGCTCCGGGATTTGCCTCATAGACCAACTTGGAGGCAGATGACAAATTTGTTTCCAAAGCAGGTGGTTCTAGAGTGAGATCGAAGCCATACACCAGAAGATCTTCGTTAGCTTGGAGTAACATGTTTTTTACTGCTGCAGAAGCAATGTGCAGTAGAACATGATCAGATGCTGATTCGGATACGTATTCTACAATTTTGATGTCGTCAGATGAAATGGCTCTCAACGGTGGAATACATGCGAGCAATTTCAAGATATTTCTTCGATTTAGGTTAACCTCATTTCCGTCAGAATGAACATTTTGGAGACGAAGTTTCCACTTATAATTTCTAACTTCAGGATTTCCAAGACCCGACGTTCTTTTGGTTGAAGGAGCGTGCAGTTTTGATTGATTTGATGTTTGTTTGGGATTCAACCTTGCACTTAGCATTTGTTGCTTTGCCTTATTTGGAACAGAGATAGGATAATTTGCAATTGGATTTACTTGTGGCGGCTTTGGGCCTTTATCTGCCTCTTTAATTATCCTTAAGACGTCATCAGGTGATTTGACAGTTTGGATTCTTAAAGAAGTATGAGTAGAATTTTCAAGATCATCCGAGTAGGTTGATAAATTGCATAGATCGATTGCAGAAGCTGTCGAGCCATGTACTGAGGACAACAAGCTTGAATCGATCCGCCTGCGTTTTGCTGCTAGCTTAGGCTGGTTCAATTTGATACGTGGTGAGGTTTGTTGCTTGCCATCAATACTTTTGACAGGGATGATGAGAGAAGATCTTGAGAATAAACTTGACTTCTTCGGAGTAGTTAGATTTCTTATAAACTTATTCGTCGTTTGTTGTGATTGTTTCGGTAGAGTACTTATTGGTGGTTTTGGTGGCAGTACTTGTTTTCTGCATGTCTTTTTCGGTTTGCTTTTAGTCGTAGTAGTGATAGATTTTGCTGAGCCCTTGAAAATATTAAATGAATTTACTGCCATAGCAATTGGTATGGCGTCTGTTTTGCCTATTGAGGTTGCTTGTGAATCAAGATTAATCATGGGTGAGCCTGTATCCTGAATAATCGGGACTGTTTTTTGAACGTCGTGAGTTGAAGGTGGCAAGCTCAAGGCAGAGCCAGATTGTATGGATTCAGAGGAGGCTGGCACTGAGGCTCTAATTGGGATGGAGTTGACAATTTCAGATGGCGTGTCTCGAGGCACCGAGTGATCAAAGACTCGAGTGGGTGCATTCTTTCGCATCCACTTTACTGAATCTAGAAGGCCTTCCATTAGAGCATCATTTTGACAATGGTGCCTTGCCGCAAGGTCACTCAGCCTGTCCTGCCATCTCGTGGCAGTCTCGGCGTTGATTGACATTTGATCTTGAAGAAAGCTCGAAAAATGTTCTAACTTGTTAATTTTAGACATTAGGTTGGTTATAGCAGTACTTTGATCACCAATTGTTCCAATAAGCGATTCAAAAAATTTTGTAAATGGAGCCAAGGCGATGGCCGAGGCAGCCAGTACATTGTTGTGAATCTGAGTAAGGGCTTCAGATGAAATTCCATGAGCTTGTGGTTCAAATTCATGAAAAGACGATGAACAATTTGAGTTGTCTGGATTATAATGTGGTTTAGTTGATCCAAATTTCTTCGCAGGATTCGAAGAGTGAGTTTCTTCGCCAAAGTGACTGTTCATGGCATGTGGAGTACTTACATTCTGGGTGGAATGTCCCGGTAGAGGAAGTTTGGTGTAAATACTTTTACTCTTGAGCTCAGCAACTCTTTGTAGACGACTAACACGCGCGGCAGCACTCCGTTCCAGATGTTTAAATAGTGGGTTAGGAGGTGGTACTAGAGATTGAATAGTGTTTTCAGTATTATTACCGTGTTGTTGATCGCTAATGATTGACATGGAAGAGAGTCCAGCCTCCGGAGCTTGACAGGCTAGACCACTGTTATTCTCATAATCTAGAAATTCTGGAATGATTCCTGAGGACTGAGGACAATTTGGATTGGCTTTCAGACTGTTGCAGACATTTTCCTGATGAAGAGGAGTTGTGGCAGGTAATTTCGAAATTTGTACCTTCAAAGGTGTTTGTACTAGTTTGTTCCTTACGGCATCGTTAGTTAACGGAGTCTTTGTTAATGGGTGGTCTACGTCTGGATTAGAAATTTTTAACAGTTCCTCATCAGATACCAAATTTAGAGGGGGACCTTTGTCTTTCCGAGGGTCAACCTTATTCATTGATTTATCAGGATTGAGAGATAGGATCGCCGAAATCCGTGTCGTTGGTTGAGATGAAGGTATGAGACTTGTGTCTGACATGAAAACAGAAATTGCAGATACAATGTGATCTGATTGTGCTTGGTCAATTTTTGTTACATTAGGTACAGAAGAAACAAGAGCGCTTGCATTCTCATAGTCATATGTGGCATCAATAGGAAGTAAGCTGTCGATACATTTGGAAGCGCAAGAGCAAGATGACGCTGAATTGATTTGTGGAATTTGGGGGACACCTCGTTGAATATAAGACTGTTCTGACAGACTTGGTACATCTTCAGGAGTAGAGAGCTCAGCAGAGCACAAAAGTGTCAACGGTGATAACGGGTTACTGTCCCCAGTCATTATTGGGCTTGCTAGTGTTTGTGATTTATTTACAGCCAGTAACACCCGTCCTGTGGATTTGCTTACCTTGGTTCCAGTCGTACCTTTCATCATCGACCAAGGGTTTGTCGAGCGGCGTTGTAACGTGGTTTTCTTTCTTGTTTGCGGACCTTCTGCTCGTAGGGTCATTGTTAATGCTGCTCGAACGAGAACAGCAGTAAAGCAGCAAACAGCCAAACAGTGTACTTCTTGCAGTCGCCCTTAACGCGGCCGGGCTTCACGCCGCAAGGGTTGCTGGGATTCTCTTTTGAATCCTTGCTGCCTGGAGTGGGTGGTGCCAAAAATTGGGCGGGGCTTCAACCCGCGTCGCAGAGGTTCCCTCTCGCACTCGCAACCAGCCTCTCACCTCTCACAGGGCGGGGGTTGCGAGGGGGGAACTCACAGAAGTGGAATCAAAGCTAAGTTAGTAGCGCAGCACAGCCAAACAGTGTACTTCTTGCAGTCGCCCTTAACGCGGCCGGGCTTCACGCCGCAAGGGTTGCTGGGATTCTCTTTTGAATCCTTGCTGCCTGGAGTGGGTGGTGCCAAAAATTGGGCGGGGCTTCAACCCGCGTCGCAGAGGTTCCCTCTCGCACTCGCAACCAGCCTCTCACCTCTCACAGGGCGGGGGTTGCGAGGGGGGAACTCACAGAAGTGGAATCAAAGCTAAGTTAGTAGCGCAGCACAGCCAAACAGTGTACTTCTTGCAGTCGCCCTTAACGCGGCCGGGCTTCACGCCGCAAGGGTTGCTGGGATTCTCTTTTGAATCCTTGCTGCCTGGAGTGGGTGGTGCCAAAAATTGGGCGGGGCTTCAACCCGCGTCGCAGAGGTTCCCTCTCGCACTCGCAACCAGCCTCTCACCTCTCACAGGGCAGGGGTTGCGAGGGGGGAACTCACAGAAGTGGAATCAAAGCTAAGTTAGTAGCGCAGCACAGCCAAACAGTGTACTTCTTGCAGTCGCCCTTAACGCGGCCGGGCTTCACGCCGCAAGGGTTGCTGGGATTCTCTTTTGAATCCTTGCTGCCTGGAGTGGGTGGTGCCAAAAATTGGGCGGGGCTTCAACCCGCGTCGCAGAGGTTCCCTCTCGCACTCGCAACCAGCCTCTCACCTCTCACAGGGCGGGGGTTGCGAGGGGGGAACTCACAGAAGTGGAATCAAAGCTAAGTTAGTAGCGCAGCACAGCCAAACAGTGTACTTCTTGCAGTCGCCCTTAACGCGGCCGGGCTTCACGCCGCAAGGGTTGCTGGGATTCTCTTTTGAATCCTTGCTGCCTGGAGTGGGTGGTGCCAAAAATTGGGCGGGGCTTCAACCCGCGTCGCAGAGGTTCCCTCTCGCACTCGCAACCAGCCTCTCACCTCTCACAGGGCGGGGGTTGCGAGGGGGGAACTCACAGAAGTGGAATCAAAGCTAAGTTAGTAGCGCAGCACAGCCAAACAGTGTACTTCTTGCAGTCGCCCTTAACGCGGCCGGGCTTCACGCCGCAAGGGTTGCTGGGATTCTCTTTTGAATCCTTGCTGCCTGGAGTGGGTGGTGCCAAAAATTGGGCGGGGCTTCAACCCGCGTCGCAGAGGTTCCCTCTCGCACTCGCAACCAGCCTCTCACCTCTCACAGGGCGGGGGTTGCGAGGGGGGAACTCACAGAAGTGGAATCAAAGCTAAGTTAGTAGCGCAGCACAGCCAAACAGTGTACTTCTTGCAGTCGCCCTTAACGCGGCCGGGCTTCACGCCGCAAGGGTTGCTGGGATTCTCTTTTGAATCCTTGCTGCCTGGAGTGGGTGGTGCCAAAAATTGGGCGGGGCTTCAACCCGCGTCGCAGAGGTTCCCTCTCGCACTCGCAACCAGCCTCTCACCTCTCACAGGGCGGGGGTTGCGAGGGGGGAACTCACAGAAGTGGAATCAAAGCTAAGTTAGTAGCGCAGCACAGCCAAACAGTGTACTTCTTGCAGTCGCCCTTAACGCGGCCGGGCTTCACACCGCAAGGGTTGCTGGGATTCTCTTTTGAATCCTTGCTGCCTGGAGTGGGTGGTGCCAAAAATTGGGCGGGGCTTCAACCCGCGTCGCAGAGGTTCCCTCTCGCACTCGCAACCAGCCTCTCACCTCTCACAGGGCGGGGGTTGCGAGGGGGGAAATCACAGAAGTGGAATCAAAGCTAAGTTAGTAGCGCAGCACAGCCAAACAGTGTACTTCTTGCAGTCGCCCTTAACGCGGCCGGGCTTCACCATTATGCATAAGGCTAGATCCAAAGACGCACAAACAAGTGCTACAGGTTATTGCCTCAGTGTGTGATGAATTCAGAAATGATTTCAGGAAGGACAGGGGCAGAATGAAGGGGATGAAACATCAAATTATTTTGAAAAGAGGACGTGTTCCTGTAGCAGCAAAGTTATGCACTGTTCCATTGGTATTTATGGATGGTGTAAAAAAAGAACTTTATAAATTGCTTAGCAATGGTATAATTGAGAGGGAAGGTGGAGTTTGATAGATTTCACCTTTGGTGGTCGTAAAGAGACCATCTGGTGAATTGAGATTGTGTGTTGACCGCGAGTTGAATAAATGTGTGGTGGTGGATAGGCATCCCTTGCCTAATATGCATGAAATGTTAGCCATGATAGAAAATGGAAGAGTGTTCTCAAAATTGGATATGGCTTTGGCATATATCACCAGATAGCACCGGAAGAGGAATGTAGGAAAATGACCAATACATGAGGGAATATTCCAATTTTGGAGGATGCTGTTTTGCCTCATATCAGCATCTTCTGTCTTCCAAAAGGTGATGGATAAACTCTTTAGAGGAATGAAGGATGTGTTTTGTTTCAAGGACAATGTGTTGTATGCAGAGAAACTGAGGAGGAACATGACATGATGTCACGGAGTTCCCCCCTTCTCACCTGAGACCGATCCTTGCTGGACTCCGTGGGCGGTGTCTTCTTGCGGACAGACCTGGACTTGAATAAGGCTGAGCGAGTCTCTTCCGACTCCAGCGTGCGTTTAAGATTCCGGGATGCAGCAATCCGGGGATCCGGGAAACGAAGAAGACGTGCTGATGGCGCACGAGTCCAGGAAGCAAGAGGAAAGGGAAAGGGGCAAGGAATGGAAGTAGAAAATCTAGGAAGCAGGAAAGCAATACAGCGAACTACGGAGCACACGTCTGATCGCTACTTGGCAATAGCATTGAGACGCGCGGAGCCGCGGGGGTGCAGTCTATTAGTAGAATAAGTTACGTCCAACGTATAGACCGCGGAAGACGTGTCACGCTCGACGGCCATGTTGGGAGTGTCAGGGAATGCAAGGCCTGTTGTGATAAGGACCAGGAAGACCAAAAGGGGCGCGTCCTGTGGGTCATGACACATGAATTTGGAGCAAGTGTTGAAAATATTGGAACAAAGAGGTATGATGTTGAGAGAAGAGAAATGTGTTTTTAAGAGAAACAAAGTTGAATATTTGGGACACGAAGTATCAGGGGCTGGAGTAGGGCCAAAAGGTGAAATAGTGGCTGCAACAAAGAGGGTTGAAAGGCTGGAGTCTAAAAGTGAATTATGGTATTTTCTAGGTATGATAAGAGTTTGATCAAAAATGTGTGAAGAATTATGCTGATGAGGTGTCTGAGATGAGAAAGTTACTTAAGAAGGGTGAAGAATTCTCCTGGACTGAGAAATGTGAAAGGAAATTTTGTGAAATTAAGGAAGAAATAAATGTGGCATGCGCCTTGAAAAGCTTTGACACACACAGAAGAGGTTTAATAACTATTGATGCAAGTGATAACGGTATTGGGCCGTCTTGTCGCAGGTTAGGAAGGATACTGGTGAGGAGATTATTGCCCATGCTGCAAGCTTTGAGGGACTCTGAGAAGATTATTCTGTACTGGAAAAAGAGGCTTTGGCATGACCTTGGGCTGTTGAGAAATTCTGAAATTTTGGGTGGGGCACAGAGTTTGTCATAAGGCCTGACCACAAACCTCTTAAATGTATCTTTGAATGTAAGGGTTTGGATAAGGTGTCAAGATGCGTACCGAGTAGGGTGACAAGGATGCAGAGTCGCACATTTAAAATTGAAGTTATTCCTAGAAAGTCAAATATTTTGGCTAACTGTTTATCGAGGTTAGGAAGTCACAGTGAAGAGGAGTGTTGTGGATGTTTCAGAAATGGTCTGTGTGAACCATGAAGGAATCGGTCGCAGGGAAGAGTGGTTGGAAGCAATAAGTGGTGATGAGGTTTTGATGCGCATAAAAGGATATGTGCCATCAGTTTGGCAGGGTAAGACGGCATCTTGGAACCCATCTCTATTTACATTAATGAATGTCTTTTGCCTGTGGTAACACAAACGCCTACATACATCAGGGACACTATCATATTCTACAAATTCTAGATAATTTGGCATTTAATAAGAATCTTTTACTGGTTACCCTTGATGTTAAGTCACTATATACTTCGATTGATCATCACAAAGCTATTGACAGTGTTAACTATATTTTTCGCCAATCATCGGCCTCATATTATGAACATATTGAGATGCTTAAGGAATTTCTGCTGTTCACTCTGCAAAATAATGTGTTCCTATTCAACAATGTATATTACAAACAGCTAATTGGAATTGCAATGGGAGCAAGTTTTGTGCCGGCTCTGGACAATATATTCATGCACCAATTCGAACAGGAATTTGCATTGACTAACATTCAGTTCAAGCCATATATTCATCTTTGGAAAAGATTTATAGATGATGTTATTATGATTTGGTCGGGGACTGAGGATGTTCTAAGACAATTTGTCATCTTTCTTAATAGCAGTAAGTGGGGTATACAATTTACCTATACACACAGCGATACTATTATTGATTTCCTGGACCTGACCATTACTATTACTGAGAAAGGTTTTGAAACTAAAACATTCCGGAAGAGTACATCGGTTAATGCCTTAAAGCATGCTGAAAGTTGCCATATGAAACAAGTGATTGCAAATATAACGAAGGGAGAATTCATCAGGGCTAGAAGGAATTGCTCAGGGAGAGCACATTTTCAGTCAGAAAGCCAATTAATCAAATCAAGATTTTTGCAAAGAGGCTATGACAGACACAACTTCACCAAAATGGAAAATGAAGTTTGTAAATTGAAGAGAGCTGATTTACTAGCACCAAAAACATGTGATCTAGGTACTGGTTTCAACAAAATCAGGTTGATCACTAGATATAATTCTGATAGTCCCAAAATTCATTCAATTGTTAAAAGAAACTGGCATTTACTCCACCTAGATAAAAATGTGAGCAACTGGATAGACCCTAATCCAAGTTTCACCTTTAGTAATGCAACGACCCTCAAAAATATCCTCTGCCCCTCCTTTATGAGCAATCCCAAACAGAATCAGACATGGCTATATATGGCACAGAATAAGGGATTCCATAAATGCGGGAGTTGTTCTATGTGTGTCCACGCACTTGAAGCATCAGTCGTGAAATATGGCAAATTGGGGGACCACTACACATTGACTCTTTTATGAATTGCAACACTACATTTGTTGTATACTGCATCATTTGTGTATGCGGGTTACAGTACATAGGCAGTACGATTAGACCACTTAAGATTGGAATAAAGGAACATCTCTCTACAATTGGCAGCCAGGAAGCTAAATATCCATTAGCCAGCCATTGGCAAACTATTCATCAAATGGGCACTAAACAGAACATCAAGTTTGTGGGACTGGCTAAGGTTTCGTTACCCCAACGAGGAGGAAATCTAATTTTGAAACTGAGACAATTAGAAGCTAGAGTCATTTGTAAATACAGAACAGTTTACTCTGGATTAAATTCGGACTATGAATTTGTGTTTTTTTTATGAATGGTTAATTAATGTTGACTTTGTTTTTAATGTGATATCTGTTTCTTAGGATTGAATAATTGATGGGATAAAACTTTGCCAGTGCTTTATACAATGGATTGTTTAAATGTAACATATTAGTCGTTCATTCACACTGCATTATTTGTAATTTAGAATTAAGGTGTAATGGATGCGCACCGGAGCGCACGCATCGTCCGAGCTCAGGTCGAATTAGAGATCAATTGGACACGTAGCCTAATCAAAACACGTATATTTTTTCAAATTACTGAAATATTAGCGGTTTTCAAATATCTATTTCCATGGAAGCGCACTCGCATTTTCGGTAAATGTGGCTATTCAATTATTTTGCTCATCTACTCACCTAAGATGGCGGCATTTGCACTTTTACTCACGTAACTCACTAGCGAGCTCTTCTCAGCATATACACGCTACCGCGCAGACACGGCGGTAAGCGCTTGTCAATACATTTCGGCTGCATCAACTCTAGAGGTAAGACTCTTGTTATACGGTCCTTCGGACCCCCGCACGATCGTGGCTTGCATTGTCCAACGATGCTCAGTCAGTCAGTGTGGACAGACGTGATTTTATCTATTTTTGTTTCATATCAAATCGGACACCAGCAAATTGCATTGAACAACATATCAATGGTGCAACTTGAATTTGCAACAATGAATCGATTTGAATCTAACAGATATTTCCACAACTGCGAAGCATTAGAGGTATGTTGATTACTTACAATAATTTGGTTTGGTAATATATAAATATATATAAGGGGTTTTGGGGGGGTTTTGCATTGGGTGGGGGTTTCCCCCGCATATATGTTACAATTGACCTTCACAATTCGGTCAATTGTGAAAAGGTCAATTGTAATTCGAACAATTGTGAAACTAACAATTCGTATACAACCGTTCTATCAGCCTCGGATGAAGAGCATGTATGCTCGAAACAGGTGTCAGGCTGCAACACTCTACAATAAATCATATGCAATTTAGCATATAATATTTTAATCTTTTGGCGCAGTGTCAATGGATTATTTTCACTTCGACTGTCTATCGAGGTTAGGAAGTCACAGTGTAGAGGAAAGTGTTGTGGATGTTTCAGAAATCGTCTGTGTGAACCATGAAGGAATCGGTTGCAGGGAAGAGTGGTTGGAAGCAATAAGTGGTGAAGAGGTTTTAATGCGCATCAAAAAATATGTGCAATCATTTTGGCCGGGTAAGAATGAATAACAGCAGGGTAAGAGGCCCTTTTGGGAGGTTCGAACAGATTAAGTGTTGTTGATGGTTTGATGTTATGGTGGGAGGATGCAGGTGTTCCTGGTTTGATTAGGAAGAGAATAGTGGGGTTAGCCCAGGAAGGGCATGTGGGTGTCACACGTATCAAGGCAGTTCTAAGGGGAGAATATTGGTGGCCTGGTTTTAATCGAGATGTGGAAAGGAGGTTGGCCGATTGTGTTGTGTGTGCCCAGGTAGGAAAAGGGGAAGTTGCCAAGGAAAAACCAGTGGTAGATAGAGGTTGATATCCCAAAGAAGATTTGGGATGATTTCGCAATGGACATTTTAGGACCTGTGGAATTGGGAGGAGGACAATGAAAATGTGTCATTGTTTTGATTGATTTGTTATCTTGGTGGACAGAATAACAAATTGTGCTTAAGATTGGTGGAGAGAATATAGTTGAATTTATTCAGGAGGTGTTTGCAAGACAGGGTGTACCTGGAAGTGTTTTGACTAATAAAGGAACACAGTTTACTGGAAGGTGTGTTATGGAGTATATGAAGAGGTGTAGAATAAGACATACAAGATCTGCATTATATCATCCAGAAGGGAACGGCATGGTGGACAGAATGAATAGATGTATCATGGATGCCATCGGTATGGCAGGTGCATGTGGCCAAGATAAGAAAGTGGCTATCCAGGAGAGATTGCATACATTACGTATGTCGCTGCATGCAGTTACAGGCGTAAGTCCATTTGAATTGATGAGGACGCAAAGCAAATACTAAAGTGGTTCCTCCATAGCTTGAAAGAGCAAGGGAATCAGATTGCGTGTTGGACGAATTGAGGATGAAATTAAAAAGAAATAAAGAGAGAAGGGTGAAGAGAGAAAATGAGAAAGTGGGAAAAAAGAGTTGAGCGTAGAGTGCAGTGATTGGGTAAGAATGAGGAAAGGTGTGGTGAAGAGAAAGGGGGATATGTTGTACTCTGACCCTGTGCAGGTGGAGGTCACGTTGAAAGGTTCTGTGTGGGTCAGAGGGAGTCAAGTGTGGAATAAGAACAGGATGGCAGTGGTAAAGAGGGGATATGTTAATTCAAGAGTAGGAGGTGTGTTATGATATGTTCTAGGAGGTGTCACTGTCTAGAATGTGGAACGCTCACGTGCAATGTATCTTATCAATTCTCCCCCAAGTTCTAAGGACAGCAGTTGGAGTTGTGGATCGGAGAGGGGGCTGTGCTGGGGGTCATTATATGTAGCTTAATAAAACAGTTGTTAACCTTACCTGCATGGTTCCTTGCTTCACATCAATAACTTACCCTGGTTTCTTATATTTCCAATCCCTGGACTACCCATACCCATCCCAACCAACAGCAACAAGCCCCCCACAATTTGTTTTGGTAGTATACTGTAAGCAGAGTCAATGTAAAACCCATTCAGATATACACCTCCACAAAATATTAATAATTGTATGTTCAGGACTGTAGGTCATGATATTAACTAATTTGATTTGTGCTATTAATAAGTATACAGAGTGAAGATGAGTAAAGTGCTAATTGCCACCATTACTAGTTCTCCTTTCCTCTTTCCTCAACAATTTCCAACTGCATGGGATAGTATCAACTATATCAACTATAGAGTTTGATAGTATTACTTAATTTACTGTTACCGCTGCAGGAAAATACCAAGTATCGAAAAAGGTCTGCATGATTCCAAGTCATGTGGATCTTTCTGTTATTGCCCATTTTGGAGTCAAATAGGACTCCATGGGGTTCGGTATTTACTGCGTGCAGTACTGCTTTTCTGTGGCGATATCCTCCACACAAAAGTTGGCAGAAAAATGTGTTTTAGTAATGAGTTATATTTTACTGCTACCTGTCATAATATGGCTCTCATGCCCGCTTAGGAGGGCCAACATTGAGGTAACGCTCGCCAGCCCGAGCTACGGCAGGCCCAAGTGAAAGTCATTCGCACCCCAGGGTACGAATGGCTTTCATTATTTTTCCTCTGGTGATTTGCGCTGGTTGTGTAGCCGATCTCCTGAGGAAAAAACAAAAAAAAGATGGTCGCCACCATAACTGTGGCGGCAGCCAGACGGGAAGAGCGACGGGACCAGAGCCCAAAGTTCCAGCCCTGCAGATAAGTGGGAATGAAGGAGGGGTGGCAAAGGAAATCAGGTAATTTTGGGGGGACGGTGGTATGGGGAGGCAACAGGGAGAGTCTCCCTGTTGCCTCCCCACATTAACTAAGAAAAATAAAATGGCGCCACCTGGGGAAGGGCCTCAGGTGGCTGGGGCAGCGGGCGGGGAATGTGTGTGGCTGAACATCCTTCGCCGGTTGCAAATTCATAGTGCAGTTTTATATATTTAACTAGTACTCTTGTTTAGTTTCAAGCACTTGTCCTCTTATAAGTCACCTGTTTTCTTGTATACATTTTGTTTCTGTTTGTTTTGTTCCTGGTATATATCCTAATTGTTTACACCCTCATAAACTGGCTCACTACTTGCTTTCATCTTTATACTATTGTACAGGCAGCCTTCGTGGGAAGGCTTCAGCTATCTGTAAATGTGTTATTGTAAGTCATTTCTGATCGAAATTGGCATTGCTTGTTCTTCAAATAAATTTTCTAAAAAGTCCTGGTTCGTAATGACCCACTTAGTGTCTTTTTCTAGGCCATCCTTTGCTGAGCCCTCTTCTGATCCTTGAGTGTCTCCCAGAGGAGGCATATTCATTACCTCAATTGTACCATCCTATGAAACCCTTATTCTATTGTTGTCGGATCGCACCAGAGTTTTTCCTCTATTTGAGAGCATTATTTTGCTCCTTGGGACCTACATGTACCACTTCACGAGTGGGAGTTGTTGCTTGCATACCCTTCTCTCAAGCCATTTGTGGACCCACATCTTGCCCTCATGCAACACCCTCGAGTTTGCAGGGAAAATAAGCATGCATTTAACATTTGCCACTTTCACTTGTTGTTTCACCTCTTCGAAGAATCATCTCTATTGTTGGCCTTTTAACATATAGTTCGGAAATAAGAAGATAATCGCATTCCCTTGTCTGGCATCCTAGAATATCACGTCCTTGTCCTTGTTGGTTGAGGACCTTGGCCATATCACTGCTCTGGGCGGAGCACATGGAGGGGGCAGATTTGCCAGAACTCAGTGCACCGTTTTGGTGGAGAAGAGTCCGGGTGGATGGATAGTCTTGGGGATCCATATATCTAGGAAAAGTCTGTGTTCCTACCTTGCTTCCCTGCTGTCAGACCTACATGCCGATTTTGCATCTACACTACTTGCCCTCCACATCTCCCGCTCTCTCTTCAAGGACAGTAGTAGCTCAAGGAGTTCCTCAAATTGGCCTTTCATTCCCATTACTGTGTTCTCCAACAGGGACATAAAGCCCTGCATCATCAATAGGCTGGTCGCAACTGAGTGCAAATCCGCCGATGGAGAGCCATCCACATCCACTGTGCCCATCTTTTCTTCGAGGGCTGTTCTGGATTTATGCACTGCCTTTTACACAGCTGCAATCAACTGTCCACATTGCTTGTTGAAATCCCGTCCTGGGGTATCTCTCCTGCTGGGGCAATTGCCTCTAGGACACCATTCACACTGCATGTCTCTGAGGTAAATGTGTCCATCTTGGTTTGCTGTGATCTCAGGTCCTGTTTTTCCCCTTCTTTAGTTATTGTTCCTTTGTAAGGCACCTATACACAAGTGTTTCCAGGCGTAAATTGGAGTGGGAGGTGGCCACCGCTGAATCTTACATGTGTGCTGGTAATATCTACAGCTTTTTTCCTGGCTCTGTGTTTTCCTTGAAGCAAAGAATCTCTCAATTCCTGTAGACCAGTATTTCTCTTTATTTAGTGATGAATGCCATTTGCATTGCGCCGGTCACAATCATTTTAGCGGTAAAGTTCCAGGGTGTAATCTCTGTGAGCACCCTACCCCTGCCCTGCCATGTTAATTCCTGCACTGTTGGGCACAAGCAGGGGGGTATAAGACGGGTATAGGGGAGGTCAATGGAGAGATGACAGGTGAGAACCCAGGACCACCACTCTATTTCTTGTACGACCGTGTCCACTCACCCACCAGTGCACAGGAGGCCCCCATGGTAGTCCCCTGTGACCTTGAGCCTCTGTTTATTTACACTCCACAGCCAAGCTCGAGGTGCGCTCCAAGTACTGTACTGCACTGCTCTGTGATCCACTAGTGGCCTCTCACCAGAGAGCAGCTTCACATTTTTCCCAGGAGGAAGTTACACCCACAGCTGGTCTGCTGGCCAGTTTAGGCAAGAGGGGGTAGAAAGAAACACTCCCAGTACACTCCCTTCTTAAACGTATTCCTCATGCGAGCCTCTGGCTTCAGGGGACAGCCAGAGCATCCAGATCTCACTGCAGGGTACCTCGGTTTTCAGCCACCGTGCAACACCAGATCTTCCCTGGGGTAGGATCTCCCTTGTGGCCGTTCTGCCTGACAGCACAGGAGCGGAAAGGGGGGGATTAATCAAGGCACCCACTGCCTCAATGTTTTGCACAAGTATACCCATCAGCAGACTATCCAAATGCATCGGTCGGTTCCAGGGAGCCTCACGTTTCTCTGCAGACCCACTGCTGCCATTTTGGTATCAGAAGCGGATGGGGCTAGGAGGTCTCCTCTATCATGGATGCCTTCCCACCATTGCTGGATTCAGGCACAGCATCACTATGAACTCTCTCTGTCGGTCCCGTCATGCACCCCGACATGAAAGTTGGCATTACAGACTGATCATTTACAGATACACTGGGAAGACCTAATTTTGACAACATAGGAATAACAAAGGTTGTGCCTCTTTCAGATTCAATAAAATCTACCATTTGTGTGTAAATTGCTTTACAATTTGCAAATATGTTTAACAATTTAAAAGCAAACAACAAAAGCTGTGATTTCTGAAGCTACAAAATAACTTCAGAGGCATACTAGTATTTTGACTAATTCAAATGTACAGTACCTCCAGCATTAACTGTGTAAACTCCTCATTACAGAGGAATGTGGGTTTCCAGTCTTGCCGTATTTCACTGGCATCAGTATGTGAGGTAATTTCTGCAAGTATGAAATCAAAAGTAAAACTAATGTTTTGTTAATCGTATCACAATGCATCATAAAACATTGTTTACCGTCTCTACTATAAAACATACATTTACAAAATTAAAAACTGAAGTAGCATAATTATATACTTGCATGCAAAACCTTTTCAATACTACAAATGACAGCTTTGCGGCCCAGCCTACAAGTAACTCCTGCAACCCCTGGAATGCCTGCAATTGTATCATTTTTTGGGCATGCCATTTTTGCTTCTTAGGCACTTGAGCTTCTGTGAGTCACCATAGGCCCTATGTAATCAAAGTATGTCTCCTTCTCTTTTTCCCTAGTCATTTTTATTATTTGGGAGGGCAAAGATAACACTAAGCATTAGATATTCATCGAGCGAAATAAAACTCCCCTAATACTATGAGGCACTCCCCCTGCACTCCATACTGTCAGAGTTCCACTAACCCCCTTCTCACTCCTTTCCTAAAAATTTAAAAACAATAATCATAAAATTAAAGAACAAATTACCATCCAGAATGCCATCCAGAATATACTGACTAAAGATGGTCCAAGATAAAACCAGCTATTTTGTTATTCATTTGATACTTTATTTCAGGAACCTGCCCATAAAAGCCCATACAAATCATATCGTAATAAATAAAACATTTAATCAATATACCCCTGGGTGGTAGCGGTGTGCAGTATACATCAACATAACATAACATTAAAAAAACGAATGTAAACTATAAATGTAGATTAATTACAGAAATCTCTGCCTAATTGATTATGCAGAATCAAGTCCGATTTTAATTGGCTTCGACCTACTCCGCCAAGCCTTTGCGATGTAATTGGAGACTGCGAAGACAAAGTCAATGTAAGCAAAACATAAGCATCATGCAAAGAACTTGCTATGTAAAAAACACTGGAAACAACAATTTTCTACGAAAAACGAAATACTTCGGCCGGTTCAACAACAAATGGGTTACAGATTCAATCGCTGTAGCAGGCCAGAAATAACCCACAGCTATCATGGGGGAAATATGTTATATTTTGAAAACAGTTAAGAGAGTGAAATATATCTGTGTGTTTCAGATTCGTAACTGTTAGCGCAGAGGCCTTCTGACCTATTCAGCCCAGCACAGCTTGCTTCAGCGAGGCAGAAAATGTGTACCTGTGCCAAACGGTTTGCTCACACGTAGATTCTGGGAATTATACCAGTAGATCGACCTTCACTGTCTGGTCAGCGCCACCTATTCTTCTTCGCACTGCGTTTGCATTTCCACACCAGATGAAAGGGAAAACATCATATATAAGGGGGAGCATGACGGAATTCGTTGGAATCACCGAGCATGGAACCCGTGCAAACGATCAGGATTGTAGCCCCTTCTGAGAAGCGAAGGAGCGCCCAGTCCGATATCACAAAGCCGTTCCCCGATATCAGACACAAAGGGGTGTCGGCGGAAGTTGAGTTTGCAAGAAAAGGAAAAGAACGTGGGACAGCCTGACGATGTGTATGCATTTTGATCTACCTCATTTAATCTCTCTCCTCTTTCACTGTTTTTGGTTGCTGCTTTGCATACTTGAGATCAAATAGCTCTGGGCCTCTTGCGTGGCTTGTGGCATCATTTCACAACCGCAATAAAAAAAACTTGAATTCAATGGCGGCTCTGTTTCACTCCTTTCCTTTGGCTCCACAGGCGGATTTAGGGAAAAGGCGATACAGATAACGGGCCCAAGACAATCGGGGCAAAAAGGACAACATTTAGAATAGTCAGCGAGCAATCTATGTGAAACCTCTGCCACTGGTCGTGTATTCAGCTGGAATTTCATGTACAGTACAGTAAACACAGGCATAATTTCATATAACGTTTTGGGGCTGAATCGGTTTTATATATAATGTAATCAAGGAACCTTTGTAATTTTACTGAATCAAACATTAAAGTTTCCACATACAAAGTATCAAGCTTGTTTGTAATTACAATGTTTTTATCCAGCAGATGGCACAGTCGATCATATTTAGTAGAGTGTGTAAAAGTCGAAAACAAGTTGATACCGTGCCTCCTGGGGCAAGTATCACATCCCATAACATCTCATTATAGTGGCTTAGTTTTTGCGAGAGGTTTGCATTGCGCAATAAAGTTCACAGATGTTAGCCCCCCTCCCATAAACAAGGAAACATTGGACGTGCTCGTAGGTACACTGAAGACCTGTTTCACAAACGTACTTTTGTTCGAGTCTATCCCTTCCGTGCCCCATAGTTCGCTGCCTTAGAGTGCAGTGCGGCTGAAACCGCTTGTATTGTATAGACTTCTAAAACGATCAATGGGGCTCGGCGGCCTAAACGTTGATTCCAATTATTTATCACTCCAAACAGCAGCAAACTCTTCTTTCATTGTGTGGCCCATTTTACATCATTATGTATTTCTATCCCCAGGTAGTCGTATTGGTCAACTTAATTGAGCCCTTTGCAGTCAATTAAATATGTGTCTTAGACTTGAGGGAAGGGTTCCATGTCATCACCATAGTCTTGTCATGGTTTACTGTTAGACCCCTCTTTTTACAAAAGTCTAACACAATGTTGACCTGTTTTTTTAAATGAACACAGCGTCATCTGCATATAATAAAATTCCAATTTTTCTTTTGGGAATCTGGGGTGCATCTACCTCTGCATTCAAAATGCTCAATGCCAAATCATTAATGTAAATAAGAAAAAGGTGGCTAAAACACATGCCTGGCTTTTTTGTTAGTCCAAAAAAGTTCATGGCCTTAAGCCTTACAGAGTAAGAGATGGCGTTATTATCTCGAGACATAGTAAAAAAAGAGACTTACATCTTTGAAAACGTATATTGTGAATCTCCATGCTAATGGGTGAAGTTTCCAGATTCTCTGTAACTACATCGAACTCAATGGCTCTTCTCCCTTCCCCCGGAAGGACGCTATTGCAAGTTTTGAGCCGTTGGTCAAACATATCAGCAATTTTGGGCAAAAAGGGCCCCAAACATTCACCATTGTGTGTCCCGATACACACAACAGAAACCACATTGGATCACTAGGGACTGAGATGACTAGAATCTTGACAATCGTGAACCTCAACTCCAAGTTCTGAAGTATAGGGAGATCCCAACAGGTATGTATAACATACATGACACCGCCTCCAGCATTTGTCAGATTATTTACAGAGTAAACCGTTTTGTAACTTATCGGAAGTCAATACCAGCTACACAGAAACCTACACCAATGACAAACACAGATATACAACTTTTTAACCTCTCCTCCAAATAAATTACCCCCTACTCCCTTTACCTAACGTTAATACAAACAGGGTCATCACAAGGTGGGCGGTAACCCATAAATGTGGCAGTAACGCTATTAACACTGCATTTAACGGTTTGCCAAATCACGGGTTTGGCGGTATTTACCCCCAGCTCTGAGCTGGGCAGAAATCCGCGGGGAATATGCCAATTTTCGGCGCTATTACAGCACAGTAACACCGCTGACGGTAATTGCGCCGAAAATTCCCCATTGGGTCCAATGGGGAATGGGGAATTCCCGAATGGGCCCAATGGGGACTGGGCAAGGACCCTTCCGCCAAATCTGTAATCCAGCGCTAATAGCGCCGGACCTGGTGGCAGTACCGCTATTAGTACCGACGGTATCCCGGCGGGAACACCGCCGGGATACCGCCTAACTCGTGATGAAGGCCAAAAGTCTTTCTGCCAAGGCGTCATGCCTGATTTTGCTTGTCTATCCGAGATGTGTACTCTCTGTATTCAGACAAAGTGTATTGGTTTCCTTGCTGCTGCCTCCCTAACCGATGGATACATACCCAAGTCTCATTTCATAGCAGTGCAATCTTTCGGATTTTAGAATGTTACCATCGAACTTACATATGTCAAACGTTTTAATTCCTCCCTTATTGAAGAAGTCTGCTATTTTGAGACACCCATCTCTTTTCCAGTTTTCAAATTGCTTTGTTCAAAAGGCCTGTGAAAAATCAGCATGACCAAAGACAGGTGTGAATGCTGGTCGATGGGTGATCAAGCAATTCTCTTTGACTAATTTATCCCAAATTTCCATTGCTATGATTAGTTCTGAAAATGTGCTCCAGAGAAGCTGGCCTTGCCCCCCTGAGTAGATAAGGGATCGTCCATGTGTCGACCCCAGCTAGTGCAAGCTCCATAAAACCCAATGTTTCTCTGAATATGTCTACTCCCATGCACCCAAAATTTCAAAATGGCCAGTCAGTGGCTGGGGGATTTCGTGACTGGTTAGGTTCTTTGATATGCCCCCTTCCTCGCACGTTGCTCGGCATGGCAGCACCAGTGCACTCACTTCTTTTTTTAAAAGTGTGCACACACTTCTGGCACGTTGTTTACTAAACAAGCATGAAAGCAGCCAACCAATTTCTTGTACAGGAGGGCCCTTATGTTAGTCCTTCTGGGGTGTGCCGGAACCTTGGATGCGGCCTGTGCATACCCTGGCAGAAGGGAAGAATCTGAAAGTAATTGTTGGTGTATGCGTGGGGTGTGCATGCTTGTTAGTGTGGATGTAATGTGTGGATTGTGAGAGTCTGATATGTGTCTCTGTGCGTATGTAAAAGTGCAGAGAGGGACTGTAGGCTGTGCAGATGCTGGGTGTAGCATGGGCATCTTTGTGTGTATGAAATGGAATGTGTGAGTGTCTGATATGCGTCTGTATATGCATGTTAAAGTTGAGCAAGAAACTGAAGGCTGTTTAGCTGTGGGGTGTGCCACAGGCATGTTTGTCTGTATGTAATGCGATGTGTGGAGTGTCTGAGATGAGTCTATGTGTGTATGGACAAGCTAAGTGAGGGACTGCAGGTTGTGTAGCTGTGGGGTGTGCCACTACATACACGTTTGTGCTGTGACGATCCTTCAGATTGCGTTACTTCTCCCCAGAGGGAAGAACCTTTCCATGTGGCTAGGGACGTGCAGCTGTTAACCAATAGTCCCCCTAGTGGTGGTAACATGCGGGAGGACCTCATGGGGAGGAACTCCTATCCTCAGGATAAGGACGTGAGTCCGGGACACGGCCCCTCTGATTCCCCATCCCATAGGATAATACCAACACCAAAACCTTCTCTAATTATGATAGTCGGAAACAATGTGTTTTTGTAAAGCATCAAACAAGTGTAATGAGTACAGGGTCGAAGAAAATCCATAGCACATTACGATCAAGTAGGAGGTATACTCTAAAAGCTGTTGTTAATCGAACTGACGTTACCCAGGGGCAGTCCCTGATAGTTAAACCAAACAGCAAAGAAGGACTTTGTTCAGAATCCGAAAGGAGAGGCTGTTCTGAATCCGGAGAGAGTTTGAATGAAAGACCGCAGGAGGTCTCGAAGGAGAAACCAAAGAAGGGGATGAGAGTCCTGAGTGGAAGAATAGTGTGCAGGGAATGGTTTGTCGGTACACATAAGCATGTTGGGAAAGTCAACAGGGTGTCGGCAGTAGCAGTAGAAGGTGAAGAGGGCGTCTTGCAAGTCGGCAGGACGCTTGTAATAGTAGTAGAAGAAGAAAGTGGAAACCGGAGACCGTGGAGAGGCAGAAAGGACAGAGCATTGAAACGCTCAGAGAGTATCTTGAAAATTGATTGAGAGCCAACACCAGTGGAGCGAAGCAAAGGAGTGGGGCTGGCGCGACCTGTGGTGGGGAAACTGCGCTGAAACTCCAGCCCCAGCCTAATGCTGAGACGCGTAGGCAACTACACGAGAAACATCCTAGAGGGCGAGCAGTACGCTTCCTGGAAAGGCTGTGCTGTTAACGCCCAAAATGCTGATAGCCAAGGAATGCGAAACCTAACGGATGCCATCAAAAGAAGTAAAGAACAGTCCCATGTGAATATGTAAGTGAAAACACCGAGAAGACTTACTTTGAACCCTGGAATGGTCCACCAATATTTGCCTCCAAACACCGAAGATGCGGATCCGTTGGAATTGTCTTCGGGAAGAACAACCCAGAGGTCTTCGAGAGCATCACTGAAGAGAACAGTATCCTCCTGCTGTCAGCACAGAATCTGACAAAGTCTCCTGGGCATGTGCCTGTGAGCCAGAGCATACCTGCGACACACAACAGTACGCAAGAGATTGCCCTCATTTTGGTTTTCGTCAACACCAGATCCCACCAAGAGTCAGTCCCCTTCTGAAAAGGGACACACATATTTTCAAATCAAGGAAGAAGAGAATTATGTGTTTCAATCCTGTGCTAAGAAACTCTGGCTTCGAAAGAGCAAATAACAAGTCTCTTCCTCGTCCCAGTTGGGAAAGGTAAAGAAAGTAAAGCAAATTGAGAGTGAAAGAAGCCGTTGGCGGGAAGTGCAAGATTTGTTGAAGAGGTTGAAGCTAAGATAGCCAGAAAGAGGCTTATAGAGCTGGAGAGCGTGCTAGAAGAAGGGAAGCTATACATAATGTACATAGTTTCCATTAAGAATGAAGAAGATAATTCTTAAGAGAAGAACAAAAAAAAGAATAAGAAGCAATGGAGCTAAGAGAAAGGGAGAGAATTCCAGTGAAGTGGAGCAAGCAAAGAGAAAGAAGTAAAGCGTGATTGAGCACAAGGTGTATGAGGAACTGATAACAGAAATTGATCCTGAGAACGTAAAACATGAGAAGGAACATAGAAAGAAATTAGGGAAATGAGAGAAGAAAGATAAACAGGTGCAAGACCATAAAACATTTAGAAACAAGACAGAGAAAATTAAATTTGAGAAAAGAAAGACAACCATCCTATAGAGGATAGTGACCGAGAAATAGAATCACAAGGAGACATGAAATATAAAAGATGCATAGAAGCATTGAAAACTGACCTTAAAGGATACAAACGAGAAACAGGAAGACCAAAGAACAGACAGGAAAAAATAAGTGAGGTTGATCAAACTTTTGTAGCATTAAACATAAGAAAAGGATTAGCTTTATGAATATTAAAGAGATGAAAATGACAAGAGCGTGATGTAAGAGATGAATCAGAACTAAGTTACGAGCAGAAGAAGAGAAGGAGGAAAGGAAACGGAGGAGAAGAAGGAGGAGAAGTGATCAGACATCCAGTTTTTAAGCAGTAAGACAAGAAGCAAGATTATTGTGAGTAGAAGATGTGAAAGAAGAGAAAGACAGGAAAAGATGGGTATCATCTGCATAGAAATAATGAAAGATGCCAAAAGACGAGATAATCACCGCTAGAGGAGAAGTGCAAAGAGAAAAAAGGAAAGGTCCAGTAAAAGAACCTTGAGGGACACTATATTTGGTGTCCCCTTTGCTCTATACCTTTTTGGAATCCTCTGGGTTTTTTGATTCCTTTCAATCTGGGTCCCGGCCGGGTAGGGGCACGGCATCAGTCCTGAACTCTGTGCTGGATGACCTTGCCCACCTAGTTGATCATGGTGATGTCGTAGCAATCCTTTTGTTAGATCTTTCGGCTGCTTTTGACACGGTTGATCACCTCACCCTGATCTCCTGGCTTTCTGCGGCAGGTCTCTCTGGCCAAGTTCCAGGATGGTTCACAGCCTTCCTGGCCGATCGTTCTCAGTCGGTTTCCCTTCCTCCTTTTCTCTCTAAACCTGTGCTGCTCTCCTGCGGAGTCCCTCAGGGATCTTCTCTCTCTCCTATATTATTCAATATTTATATCAGGTCCCTCTTGTCTCTCATTCTGTCCCACGGGTTTCGATATTATTCCTATGCTGATGACACACAAATTTGGTCCGCCTGGATCAGACCAGATCTGATCCAGCGGTTCGGCTTAGGAGATGTCTGGAAGTGTTGGGCTCATGGATGGAGACCAATTGGTTAAAGTTAAATGGTAACAAAACTGAGGTTCTGGTTGTTGGCACCACCTCTCTCCTGCTTTTCTGGACCACTGATTTTCTGGCCCATATCTCTTGGTCCCTTCCCCATGCCTTCACCCTCTGTGAGGAATTTGGGGGTTAAAATCACCTCTTTCCTCTCCATGGATCAATAGGTAGCAGCTTTCTGCAAGACTGGCCATTTCAAGCTCTGTATCTTGTGGAAAATGTTTCTGTTTATTCCAGCTAAATGTCAGGCCCACGTGGTGGCTGCGCTTGTTTTGAGTGCAATAGATTATTGCAACTCACTCCATTTAGATCAGCCTCGCTTTCTTATCAACCGGCTTCAACTTCTTCAGAATGTCGCAGCCAGATCCATTCTTCACACCCTGTTTTGAGCTCACATGTCTCCTTTGTTGAGACAGCTCTACTGGCTACCTGTTGAGAAACAGATTCTTTTCAAATCCATGTGCATCGTGCTTTCTATGGATTAGGGGCAGAATATTTACAGGATAAGTTTCCCCGCTATGCTCCTGTCCATTGTCTCTGATCACAGCCCACTCTCAAGTTCTGGTTTCTCGTATCAGACTGTCCCACATGGGTGGCTGTGCCTTTTAGATGGCTGCTGCTAAGACCTGGAACGCTTTGCCTCTCTTTCTCCATGGGACGGTTGACTATCTCACCTTCTGTCCGTTACTGAAAACCTTTCTATTTAAAAATTTCAATAGGAAATACTAACCAGGTTATTCACCGTAGTGACCACCTTACTCCTAGTCCATAGTCCCCTTTCCGCCATCCTTATGGGACATTCCTCCGTCCTGTGGGACGGGACCGGAGCACTTTGTAAAAGCATCCAAAATGTTGCAAACATTTTAGTCCCACCTCTCTTTCTACGTGGGGCCGTAGCCTCGCCCATCTTGGCTCCGCCCCGCACATCACCCATCAGTCCTTTCCTATCACCAGGTCAGAGACCTTTTAGCAATAACAGAGGAACCTTATTAGAGGGGACAGAGGACGGGCGTATGGAGGAAAGGGGACTATGGACTAGGAGTAAGGTGGTCACTACGGTGAGTAACCTGGTTATACTCCTACGTCCCATCCCCTTTCCTCCATACTTATGGGAGATTCCCAAGCACTCCTTACAGGAACCAAGGGTGGATGGAAAAACCCCTTACTGAAACAGGTTCTTCAGCACAGCCTGACCAAACTGAGCATCAGATCTTGAGCTCAGGTCTAGACAATAATACTTACAAAAAGCCGATGGGGAGGCCCAAGTAGCCGCCGTTGCGATGGTCTCCCAGGGGACATATTTTTGAAAGGCAACTGTGGCTGCCTTGCCCCGCACGAGGTGTGCATGAATATCTTTAGGAGGCTTCAGTCCTTGGACAGTGTAAGACTCCGTAATGCAGGCAGCGATCCATCGGGAGATAGTCGCCTTAGAGACCTGCTTACCTTGTGGATTACCAAAAGTCACCAACAGTTGAGAAGAGCTCCTAAATTTGGATGTTCTGTCTCGATAGAACTTAAGCGGGGTTCGGAAAAAAAGACTGGCAGGGAGATTGACTGGTTCAGATGGAAGTCAGAGACCACCTTCGGCAGGAAAGCAGGGTTTGTCTGTAGGACCACCTTATCCTTGTGAAAAACCAAGAAGGGATGCTCCACTGAAAAAGCTTGAAGCTCACTCACGCGCCTTGCTGAAGTAACGGCAACCAAAAAGGACACCTTCCACGACAGGTGCTTGAGGTCCACCGTGCCCATTGGTTCGAAAGGTTTATGACACAACGCCTTCAGGACCACATTTAGATCCCACGATGGGTGCGGACTACGTATCGGAGGATAAAGGCGCATCAAACCTGCAAAATGTCTCTTAACCACTGGATAAAACAGAGAGTAAGAGCATTGTTCCGTAGATAGGTAGGCGGAAACCGCCGAAAGATCATTTCTGCATGACAGAACGTGAATTCCCGACTCTGCTACGTGGGATACAAAGGACAGTACCGTGTCAATTGCAGCCGCCCTTGGGTCCAGCTGCTTGTTTAAACACCAATGACAGAACCTGAGCCATTTGTTTCTGTACTGGGATCTAGTCAAGGCTTTTCTGGCTGCCTGAATAATACGCATGTTATCCGCAGACAGGCTAAGATGTTCTAAAGACCTGAACTCAGGCACCATGCCGCCAAGCTGAGCGATTGTAGGGAGGGGTGCCACAGCTGTTGCTCCCCCTGGTGAAGAAGATCGGGGCTCACTGGTAACCTGATCGGCGGATACACCGACAGGTGTTGAAGTTCTGAGAACCAAAACCTGGCCGGCCACCACGGGGCTATGAGTAGAAGGGAACAGTTAACCATGTTCTTCAGTTTGCAAATCGTCCGATGAACCAGAGGCAGAGGCGGGAATGCATAAGCCCTCATGTTGTGCTATGGTACCTCGAGAGCATCCCCCAGTGAGGAGGCTCACAGCCCATTTCTGGAGGCATACAGAGGAAGTTTCTCGTTTGCCGCCGTAGCGAAGAGGTCCACCTCCGGAGTGCCCCAGCGCAGGAAAATCCATGAGAGGACCTCCGCCTTCAGCTCCCATTCGTAGCTGACCATCGTCTGCCGACTGAGGGCATCTGCCGTGACAGTCAGCTGGCCCGGAATGTGTACTGCAAGTAGCCAGACACCATGACGAACCACCCACTCCCAAATCTGGATGGACAGGTCGACGAGAGGGGGAGACTTGGTGCCCCCTTGCTTGTTGATGTAATACATCGACACGACATCGTCCGTGCGGATACGGACCACTTTGTTGGCAATGATCAGTCTGAACGCCTTGAGCGCTAGAAAGATCGCCAGAAGCTCCAGATGATTTATGTGGAGGAGCTTGTCCTGAGGCGACCAAAGATCCGAGACCTGAAGAAGATCCAACATCGCACCCCACCCTAGAAGGGAGGAGTCCGTCTTGACCATCACCAAAGGGGCTGGGTCCCGAAAACCCACCCCCACTGACAGATTGCCGAGAAACAACCGCCAGTCCAGGTCCGCTCTAATGGAAGCCGGAATCGTTATCAACTTGGAGTCCGGATCCACAGCCTGAAGCCAAGAACTCCGAAGAGCCATCTGAGTCCGCCTCATCTTGAGACGAGCAAGAGGAAGAGCCAAAACGCACAAGGCCATGAGGCCCAGAAGCCTCTCGAACCAACAGGCCGACGTGCTCTCTGACTGCGCAAACATCTGACACGTGGCCAACAGATCTGCCATTCTGTCCCCGTTCAGGTACACTCTGCAGTCTATCGTGTTCCAGCGAAAACCCAGGAAAATCAAGTCCTGAGAGACCGTCATGGAAGATTTCCGACAGTTCACTGACAGCCCGAGGTGGAACAGGAGCGAATGAGAGACTGAAGATTGCAGGCAGCTTTCAATGGGCAAGGGCTGCGTAAAAGCCAGTCGTCCAAATACGGATACACATGGATACCCTGCAGACGAAGATAGGTCGCGATCACCGACATCATCTTCGTGAAGACACGCAGCGCCGAGCTGAGGCCAAAAGGAAGCACTCAAAACTGGAAGTGCTCCTCTCCCACAGAGAAACAGAGATATCTCCTGTGTGGATTCCAGATCAGAATATGCATGTTACGCTCACCTGGTATCCACAGGGACGCCACCCAGCCGGGTGACTCGGTGGTATACTTCTCAGTGGTGCCCAGATGTGGTGTGCGGGAAAGGTTCTGCCTTGTGGTAGAGTTAGGCGTGCTTTCCGTCCTGCCTTCTTTGCAGGGGCGCGTTGTCTTTCGTGGGCGTGTGCAGTCCAGTTACTACACTGACGTCGGCCCATTTGCTATCGTTCAGGTAGGTCTTATTGCTGTTCTTTAGTATTGTTGCTATCCTGCATGTCTTTCATTGTTTAATAATGTCTCTTTTTCTCCCTTAGGTATACGGAGCTTCAGCTCGGCGAACTGGCTTGGTTGAACCTCGCTGGTAAATGATGGCGCATTAAGAGCGATATGATGCGGTAAGCGCTATGCGCGGCGCTGCAATGTCTTGCCTTTGCTAACCAGTTTTTTTCTTTTTTTCCTTGTAGGTCACGGTATTCTTCAGTGCGTGTGGAATTTCTGGAGTGGTGCCAGCCGAGAGGCGGCCAGCCAGGTAAGCCTTTAGAGTAGTTCGTAATTTGCAATGTCTCTTATGCTTTCCTTAACGTTGCCTCTATCTTCGTCTTTCAGGTCGTTAGTCCGGGAGGTGTGCAGATTCAAGGAAGCTGATCTCCGGAGCTGCGAGTAGCTAAAGATGAAGACTGCAGGTAAGATGCTGCTGCTAATGATGTTCCTTTTGTCTCCTTACAGGTTCTGCTTCTCTGAGGTTCGTGGGTATAGCTGGAGACGGTGAGCGTCACGTTGCAAATTGCAAAGTAACGCGAAGCGTGTTGTCTTGCTCGGGTGTGGTTTAAATAGCCTCAACAAAATAGTCCAGGTAAAGTAGTCCCTAGGCTACCACACACAAAACACTAGACCGCATAGCTTGGTTCCTAGGAACCAAGTTATGTGGATGCCTCCATGTTGGTTGACACACACAATAAAGTAGATCCCAAGCATATGCTCTTCACGGTGCATGAGCCTGGCGCCACAGGGGCCAGGACTGGGCCCAGGAGGGCTTTTGAAGAGGATGCCAGGCTCTAAAGGCCCGAGTCCTGACTCCACCTGGCCAATGGGTTTGCCATAAGGGGTTTTGGGCGAGGGTAGTGACAATGCATGTACGCATCCTGAAGTTCCACCACGCTGAGACAATCGCCCATCTGCAAGGAGGACCGTCTCTGGCCGGGCGTGATCATCTTGAATTTCTCTTGGTTGTAGGAAAAGATTGAACTGGGAAAGGTCTAGGATGGTGCACAGGCCAGCCAGGTTGGGTTTGGGCACCGTAAACAGCCGGGAGTAGAAGCCCTCCCCTCGTTCCCCAAGGAGAACAGGTTCCACAGCTCTGAGGTCCAGAAGCTTCTGAACCTCGGCTTTTAGGGAGGACGACCCTGACTGCTGGAAAGGAGGGTGAAAGGGTGGCATAGGGGGTAAGGGTAAGTGGAAGCCTGCCCGAGCAACTGACAAGACCCACCTGTCCTCGGTGATGGTCTGCATTGCCTCCCACCGGGGTCTCGTGCGAGCGCGCAGAACCCTCATTTGGCAGGCTTTTCAGTGGTGTTACCACCTGAACCTGAGGAGGAGGCTGAGGAGCGGGAAAAAAAACATAGTCCGTTGCTGCCTCCAGTGGGAATTACCCAAAGGGGTATCCACTCTGCAGGATTTCCGGTCTAGAAACCCCCTGAAACCAGAGGAAGGCTGACTTTGCGACAACGGTCTCTGGGTCCTAAAAGGAGTTTTAACCAGGACGGACAAGGACTTAGCTGTCTGGGTGCTTTCCTTCGTTTTGGTGAGCTCCACATCCGTTGGTGAATGGAAAAGCTCCTTACCGTCAAACGGCAGGTCCAACACCTTGTCCTGCACCTCCTTTAAGAACTTGGTGGCATGCAACCATGCCTGTAGAGAGGTATCAACTCCCAGCATAAGGTCCCGAGCCGAAGTGTCGACGTGATGACCCGCGGCCTCAAGTAGATTCTGGGCCAATACCCTGGCATCGGATAAACCCGCCTTAAAGTCTTCCAGCTTCTCGACCGGAATGAACTCCTCCAACTCCGACAGACCTTTCCACATCTTCATATTCGCCCCGCTAACACCAGTTCTGCATTAGCCTGCCGGAGCTGCAAGGCCGAGTTAGCAAAAATATTCCTCCCAAGGGAGTTGAGGAGTTTGTCCTCCTTCCCCAGAACCTGAATAGCCGTCGTAGAAGAGGATGCTGCAGGCCTGGACTGTAAAGTGGCCACAGCCACCACCATGGAGGAGTGGGGCGGACAAGATAATAGGGCCACCTCTTCCGAAGAATGTAGCCTGTATCGCGCGTCAATTTTCCTATTGACGAAAAGTCCAGAGTGTGGCTTTTCCCAGAACCTATGGACCACGACCAAAACGTCCTTCTGCAAGAACAGGCCGGTACTCTCCGAAGGAGACAGGGTGAACGCCCCCGAAAGCACATCCTCCTGCGGAGCGGGTGCCTTGGGCACTGGAACATCCAATATGCACATCATGTCCAGTACCCGGTCATGAAAAACTCTAATAGAGCGAGGCTGGTCTTCGCTGTCCTGATCGCCCTGCGCATCATCCGACAGGTCAGGATCCTGCTGAACCGTGTCAGGCACTGCCTTGTCCATCGGGGACAATGGAGGCAAGGGCGGAAGGATCGGGGAGGCACCGTAGGCAAGGGCGTCGCCGGCGGAGCCACCGGGGGAGCGGGTGGAGCTGGAGGCACAGGCGGGCATATCTCCCTAAAAAGACGCTTGAAATACTCTCTCATGGGGTCGGTACGCATGAGCGTCTGAAATTTGCCGGAGACGGTTTTGGAGCTGCCAGAGGAGGCCTCTCATGAGGAGGATAATTCCAGGGACACAGAGGGGAGGGTTGCCACACAGGCCCATCCCCCGAAGTGTCCACAAAAATCAAGGGTGCCAAACCTACAGGCAACAAGACATTGTGCGGAAGGGGCATCCAAGCGTTCCAGTCGTAAACTGGACGAAACGGATGCGCACAAGGAATTTTATGTTCACCCGCCGCCGTGGTCGTGGCGGGAACGGCTACCATTTTGCCATCACCTGAGGGGAACTGCGGCACGTGAGGAAGTGAGGCAGGGGTCCCCGTCGGTGGGTCTGGGGTCTTAATTTTAGCTTTTACATAAGGAACCTCGGCTGAGCCGGTACTATGAGGCCTGGAATGATTCTGCGACATACCAATAGCCAAACTAGCCTTCACAGGAAGGACCTCGGCACTTGCCCCCTCAACAGTTCTGGCGTCACCATAAGAGCGGGAACGGTGAGAAACAACTTTCACCGATAAGGCCTTGCCGGGCCTCACAGAAATGTTGGTTACTTTAGCCTCTGTACGAGGGACCTCGGACCCAGGTCCGGTACCAGCCTTACAGCGCGGGCCTCGAACATCTGTTCGGTAACACCAAGCCCAACCAAGGTCTCGGGGCGCACCCCGGTACTTTTGAGCAAAGCCGATAAAGAGGCCTCAGAGTGAGCTCCGGTACCCCACGACTCAGTAGAACTGGGTCTACAAGCAGCCCCCACAGGAGGGGCCTCGGAGCGTACTCCACAGGCCCCTTACGGAGACCCTCGGAGAAAACTCTGGTACAATTATTAGGCCCAGAAGGCACCTCGGGGCAATCCCCGGCGACAGAGAGGTTGAGGCACCTCCCGGACCGGGAAGAGCCCAGAAAGGTGTCTCTCGGCCGGGGTGCTCTGAAAAGTAAAGAATTTACCGGGCGTTTCTTCTTTTCGTCGATAAAAGATTGAAAATGCGAAGGAGGAGTACGTCGAAACACCTCCTCCCACCGCTCCAATCGACGTTGAAGTGCCCGGACCGAAAGGGAATCGCAATAAAAACAGGAGTCCCAACGGTGGTCCGGACCCAAACACTCTAAACAAAGAGGATGGGGATCCGCCCTCGCGAAGCATCGGTGACACGATGAACAATCTGGAAAGTCTAGTTTGAACGACATAGACAGACTAGTACATGATCGCCAGCGAGAGCCAGAGAGGAGGAAAAAAAAGGAAGATCTTCCGTGGATGCAAGTACGTCCAGTCCCGAACGAGCAGAGAAAAGGACTGATGGCGATGCGTGGGGCGAAGCCGAGATGGGCGGGGCTACGGCTGCGTGCCGGGCCCCGCGTAGAAAGAGAGGAAGGACTAAACATTTTGCAAAATTTTGGATGCTTTTACAAAGTGCTCCGGTCCCGTCCCACAGGACGGAGGAATGTTCCTTAAGTATGGAGGAAAGGGGACGGGACGTAGGAGTATGTTGTTTTCGTTTCCAGCGCCAAGGTGCCTTTCGGCAAACGTGCGCTATATAAGTGTATGTGACATAACAGGTAAAGTGTTAGAAGAAGTCCCAGCCCAAGAGACTGAGTATGTGCAAGAAGATAGATAACAACGAAACCAGTAAAACACAGAACCAGAAAAACCAAAAGAATAGACAGAAGTTAGGAGTAAAGTATGATCCACAGTATGGAAAGCAGCCGACATATCCAATAGACTAAGCAAAGAAGAATGTTTAGAATAATGAGCACAAAGGAGAGAATCACAATGGTGCACATCATCCTTTAGGATGGGGAAGCGCCTGCGTGGGTCCGCCCACGCCTCCGATAATTGAGAAGAAGAAGAAGAGAGAATCACAAACCGAACGAAGGGCATTTTCCGTTGAATGAAGAGGGCAAAAACCTGATTGAAAGCAAGGAAGAATAGAATTTTCAGCAACAAAAGTAGAAACCTGAGAGCAAACAAGACGTTCAAGCAATTCAGAAAGAAAAGGGTGATGAGAAATTGGACGAATATTTGCAAGGAGCAAAGGATCTGACGATGATTTGTTCAAGATAGGAAGAAGCGAGGCGTGCTTAAAAGAAGCAGGTAAAGTAGAGATAAGAAGACCATGTTTGCCGTCTTGTTTTCTCTTAATGTCTTTTGCTTATGGCAATGCTGGTTCCAGGCTTCTCCCAACTGACATCTCTTATCAGGAGAATAGCACCATGTTTCCCCTCTTTTTCTCTCTGTTACTCTATTTGGTCGGTGTTCAAACTGTTCACTTAATTGTCCATGTACCTGTCAGAATGCCCCAGGGTTGCCACTATCAAAGGGCCAACTGACCGGTTTCTCCAGGCGTCTCCGACTTGTGTTTCACTGTTGCGGCAGAGTTTTGCTCTCGGTATGACTTCTCCAGCTTGTCAAATCCCTTCTCAGGTCCTCTTAGTGGTTCCTCGCTGATACAGTAGCTGTTTTCTGCTTTGACAGCGTCGTGGACAACCTTTCTGAGGTTGCCGGTTCCCTTGCTGCACTTACCCAGTGCCGGTTAGACTCTGTTGGGCTCCCCTTGTCAGAGGTACGTCAATCCGACGTACTCATGTCAATCCAGTACGTCAGATTGACAAGTGGCAGATCGGGAGCATCTCTTTCCTATCTGCTTTTCTCTGCTGCTCCGCTTCCTGGTCCGCGTACTCTGCAGTCCGATCTGACTTCACCTTCTCTCTCCTTCTTTCATTTGCAGATGTTTCTCTTTCTTAAATGTCCCGTGCAGCTCAATGAATGGACAACAACTAGACCGCACGTTACTATTGACATTACTGTTGATCCTCATTGACTCGTTAGACAACTTTGTCCCTGTCCTTAAAGCTTTCTGGAAATTGAAGTCCAAAGGATTCCCATAGTGTTTTAAGTTCTGTTGTTGCACACTTATCTACACAACTATCATAATAAACAAGATGTTTAACAGAAGTAGATTTTAAGACCTCACAATTAAAGTATTCAGAATAATGACAGCAGGCTGTTATAGACTCAGGGATTAATGGTTCCTCTTCATAGACAAAGGAAGAATACAGCATCTTCCCTGTCTGAGCCATCCTCCCCCTGACAGCCATCTCCTCCCATGTAATCCACCCTCAGAATACCAGCCCCAGGGTCAGCATCAGGTAGTGGCTGCCTTCCCCTGGCCACATAGGAGGAGACTTCAGGCTGGGGATCAGTGATGACTCTGCAGGATTCACCACACAGCCTTGTCGCGTAGAACTGTGCAATTGTCCATCTGTCTGAAGCCAATGGGCCTCATTACAAGTATGTTGGTCAGGAAATAGCAGTGCCGGTCTCTCCGTACTGGCTCCTTTTTCCAGACCGGCATACTCCGAGATGCAATGCCCCAAACTCCATCACCGGAAGTGACCTACCGTATCGGGCCGCACCATGAACGGAATCTGCGGAATGATGCGTCGGCCGTGCCTGAAACACTAGCACAGTGTTAGTATGTGCACAAACCGAGTACCAGATTTCCTGAAACACTGGCACAAAAGTGGCAGTGGCACTGTGATGGTTGCGCCGGAAACACCGGCTTCGCGGCCCATGCGTTAAACAATACCAAGTGTGTAGGAACAGTCCACAGGTGGCCAAAATCAGCCCAGGTGCTCACCATGAGCACTGTAAAAGCACAAAAGTACCACTCCCTAACCCCTTCCAACACAACCATGCTTGCAGCAGCAGTAGCATTAATGGAGTTGGAGGCCCTGCATGCAGGGATACAACTGGAAGAGTCAGAGATACAGAGGAAGCGGTGGAGGCGCAGGAGGACCATTATGGCCATGCTAAATAACAATGGCCAGCAGGTAGCACCACGCAGGCAGCCACCCATACCCCCCACAAGGGCCACACCCTTCAAACTCAGCCAAACACAGCTCCACACCCTGTACCATCTAGACAGGGACACCATCACCTCTATAGTGGACCTGATCCGCAATGACATTGTCAACCTCATCCAGATCCATACTGCCATCCCCCCTTTCTCAAGGTAGTGGTTGTGCTACAATTCCTTGCCACTGGCACCTACCAACACACTATTGGTGAACTGCATGGGCTATCCCAACCCTGTTTCTCGAGGGTCCTTTTTCAGGTTCTGGATGCCCTCCTACAGCACGTGTCTGATCACATAGCCCTACCCAGAACACTTGACCAGATTAATGCCACCAAAGTCGCCCTGGCCGGCATGCCCAATGTGATTGGTTCGTTGGACTGCACACATGTGGAGTTGGTGGCCAGGCAAGCCATTGAGGCAGTCTACAGGAACCGTAAACTTTACCACTCACTCAATGTGCAGATGGTCTGTGATGCACACCACCTCATCACCCATTGCTTCCGGGATACACACACAATTCTACGGAGCTGAGGAACTCCACCCTGCCAGGGCATGGTACGCCACAGGGGAGAGCGGACCTGGCTGTTGGGTGAGTATAATTACCAAAGTATGGGCACTGTGGAATTGGGGGGCGTGTGGGGGGCATAACACACAAGAGCGGATATGGCTGTTGGGTGAGTGTAATTAGCAAAGCATGTGCACTGTGGAATTGGGGTGGGGGGGGGCATAATACACCAGACCGGACCTGGCTGTTGGGTGAGTGTAATTACCAAAGCACGTGCACTGTGGAATTGGGGGAGGGGAGGCTATAACTGTCTCCAGTGCATGTGTGCAATGCAAAGACAGACACACAAATTTCATGCATGAGTAGAAGGCCTGGACTCCCGTGTGTAAAATGGCCAGACAGAGCATGCACATGCATAATAACAAAGCTGGACTGGCACATAGAATGCACTATAGGTACCAGAATGCATGACACCAATGGCACAAACCCTTGCAAAAACACACTGAGCACAACCCCACTGTGTGCAGCACAGACAAGTCATTCCAATGCAGCCCACCACCCCACTTCCCATCCACTACCGTACACCACAGCAGGTAGACATTTCACCTGCCAGTAACAAGTGCACATATGCAGGTGACATGAATGGCAACAAAATAGTTGGACATATGAGTGGATGGGTGATAGATCATCATGCGACATGCAAATGGAACCCAGATTGGCACACACATTTGTCAAAGTGGTCAGTGGTGTAGGCATAGGGTCATAGGGCAAGGTGGGTGTGAATGGGCAATGGGAAAGTGACAAACCACCCATCTACCTCGCATAGGGACCAATGATATTGACAGCATGGCAATCATTATCCTGCCATCGCCTTCTCAATCAAATCAAATCCTTTAATGCTACCTTTCTGGCTATACATCCACATTGATAATTTTGCATGAGTCATAGATGAACATCAATCACTCCCATGCAGCATATAATGTCAAACCAAATGCAAGTATGACTGCACGAACGTAGCCATTCCCAAAATCAGATAAATTGCAATGTGTGCACGTAAAGAAATGTTAGCTCCTGTGACAGGTCTGCCTACTAGGTCTGCGGCGCCCGGCAGGGTCAGACATGTCGGGCACACAGGCTGTGGCAGGCAAATTTGTATTTTGCCGGGCCAGAAACAAGCCTCCTGGTAAGGCCACCGGAACACTTTGACCCGGACTAGCAAAATTAACAGTTTGGCCTTGTCATTCCATTGACATTGATGAATGCAGACAGAAAGCCAGCAGATCACAGATTCAACGGTTAACTATCCAGACAAAGCAATTTCCATTAACAATGCGCATGGTACCAGGTTCATCTATGACATATGCTACGTCTTGAGCCAATTGCATGTAATAACCTGCAATTTAAGTAGTAAGCGGCCAATATACAGACTGTACCAACATAATACTGGCACCACAATGATTTTGCAACCTTTCTGCCCCTCCCGTGCAGGTGATGCTGGATACCCCTTGATGCCATGGCTGATGACCCCCCATGAGGCAACCACAAACCAGCACGAGCAGGGACACAACCGTGCCCCCACCTGATGCGGAGGATGAGAATGACAGTGAAGAGGAACTGCCATTGGCACATCACATGCACTGATTAACCACTATTTCGGAGAACATCAGACAAGCACATGGCCTAGGCCAGCCAACACACTCAGCACTGTACAGGAAATAAAACACTCATTCACATTAAAAATGAATGTCCAGTCATGATTTCTATGCAAGACCAAGTGTAATGTAATGAATGATATGAACAACAAATATGGAACTACACCCACCACCCAGACTATCACTCCCCACTTTCCTTCCCCGACTATCCCTCCCCAATTCCCCTCCCCAACTATCCCTCCACAACTCGTGTCACGTCGTCCATGTAGTCCCTGCCAAAGACACATCCAGGGCACATGTTTGTTGTCGGCCTATTTGCGTGCCCGCTTGCCATCTGGCATGCAACTGTGTGGAGTGGATGACAGGCGCATCTAACAACGCCTTGAGCTGCTGGGTACAGAACCTGCTGGCGTGGAGCTCGTGGATGGCATGCGTGTCTGCTCAGTGGGCCATCTCTGAAGGATCACATGAAGGAACATTGCCATTGTCTCAGCAATGGAGGACATTATACTACTGCCCTTGCGTACCCTCCTGGCCATCAGGACAATGGCAGTTGTGGCACGTCCAAGGGCATGTGCATTGTGCGGGAAACTGGCCTGTACACTTTCCCTCATCAACTGTGCCTCTCAGAGGTGCTGCTGCACTAAGGCAGTTAAGGTATTCTGCCGTTCCTCAATACGGCATAGTCGGCCGTCCATTTCCCTGACACTGAGGAAGGGCAGGCGTTGTATGCTCATTAGGTTTATCGGGCTGAATTCTGCAGGTTCGTAGCTGGTGTGATCGCTGGTCTCCCCTGTGTTGTCTCCAGCATTGTCAGCTATGTCCTCAGCACTTGACTGATGCTTACGTGCATATGGCTGCTGTGATGGTGGTGGTGGTGTAACAACAGCAGCTGGGGCTGGCTGGATGGGCGCAGCAGTGGTGACTATGGCAAATGTTCTGGCTGGAAGGGCGCAGCAGTGGTGACTTGCAATTGGGGCTGGCTGGATTGGCGCAGCAGTGGTGACTATGGCAAATGGGGCTGGCTGGAAGGGCACAGCAGTGGTGACTTGCAGTTGGGGCTGGCTGGATGGGCGCAGCAGTGGTGGCTCTGGCAGTTGGGCCTGCCTGAATGGCTGCAGCAGTGGGGACTGTGGCAGTTGGGCCTGCCTGTATGGCCGCAGCAGTGGTGACTGTGGCAGTTGGGCCTGCCTGAATGGCTGCAGCAGTGGGGACTGTGGCAGTTGGGTCTGTCTGCATGGCTGCAGCAGTGGGGACTGTGGCAGTTGGGCCAGTGGACGCTGCGGGGTCCCGGGTGGTGGTCGTGGTCTGTGCTGTCCGGCAGTGGCTGGTGCCCCTTGAGCTGCTTGCATGGGCCACTTCAATGTCACATGATGTGCCTGAGGGAATCAGAAAGGCATGTTGTCAGTGAGCATAGTGGATTCAGGGAGCACAGATACATGCATTATGTTGGTCATGCTGTGTCGGGGACATGGCGTGGTACATGGTATGGTGCACACATGCTTGTGTTATGCAGACTGAGCGGCATAATGTGTGATGTTTGGACATGTCAAACTACTGCGCTGTGGATACTCTCGTGGTGTACTGCCACTTGCTGGATACAGTGTTGGGGGAGCATTCCCGTTGTGGGATGTTGGGGTGAGGAGGTGTGTGGTATGGATGAGGCAAGAATGGGCATGCTGCCTGGACCAGTTACAGGGACAGAACGTGCAGTTATGCTCAGGGGTCACGCTGGCTGGGGTGAGGGGGCACGTGTTGACTTTGTGTGCAACAGTCGTCATGTGTGGGTGGAGATGGGGCTCAGCACTGCTGTGATTTGGTACCAGTGGAAGCACAACAGGCTCACATGCAGTACGCTGTGGCAGGGTGATGTGTGTCTGTGTGGGAGCAGATCCTTGAACAGTTGGTAGTACAGAGTGCCGGGTCAGTGTTCATCAAGTATTTCAGGCATGGGGCATTGCTAGGTGGCCAGGGTGCATGTCCCTGTATGCACCCTGGATGTAGTTTCTTGGGTTGGGGTCGAGGAGGGGGGTGTTTTGGGGGTGTGGCTGCTCCAATTCCCATTTCTGTGATATGTTGCTACAGTGGTGGGAGCAGGGTGGCCAGGGATGTTGATTATTACATTGGGGTTACGTGTACTCACTGACCTCTTTGGGTATCCTGGCTCTGGCCTCCGCAGCACTGACCCCTTCGGTTGACTCCAGGTGGAGCACACTGCTGCATCTCTCCTCCCAGGGCATCAGGCATATTAGTGATGCGCTCTCGCCACCTGTGGCCATGACCTGTCTTCGCTGGGCAGAGAGGAGATTCTGTAGCCTCATGCCCAGGTTGTCTCAGGGCTTGTGACAGTCATGCACTGTGCGTGGTGTTGTCCTCACTGCTGACACCTTCTCTGCCACCTCCTCCCAAAGGCTTTTCTTGCGCAGCTGTGTTTGCCTGCGCTGGCCATTGCTAAATAGCTCTCCTGCATGCTGGACAATGGTGTCTGCAAGCATGTTGAGCTCGGGCTCTGAAAAGCGTGGCTTCCACTTGTGGGTCACACACACTCGAGATGGCATGCTACAGGTGTAATGTATCTGGTCAGGAGGGGTTGATGTCTCCTATGCTTTGCATATTGCAATGGTTTGTGTTTTTGTAATGGCCGCCAGCCAGTTTCCTGTTCTGGCGATCACTTTGTTTCTGGTCACGGTAATAGCGGTACTGCAGTTTCCGGTACCGCTGGGTCCCGCATCGCGATGCTGGATTTGGGAGCACCGGCACCAAAGACATTGACAGGTATTGTCCTTTTTTGCATGTTTTCATGGGGTTTCTGTGATTCCGCTACCGCCGTTCCCAGCATGCCAGAATGCGCGTACCTGACAACCCGTAATCATCCAGTGATTCCGGAATCACAGGTTGCCGGAAACGGTGGCACCGGCATTAAATTCACTAGGAAAACTTACCGGCAATCTCGTAATGAGGCCCAATGTCTGCAATATCTACAGCCACAAAGATTATGAGGTCTAAAGAGCCCTCCCCCCTAGCAAAGGAGTGAGAAAGCTTTGTCCTTCTTGTCATCTGGAAGAAAATCCAACACAGGGCCCATTTTATAGCATAACTTTCCATCACAGTGGGACAGGATAGCCATATCGTTATCTGCCTTAATGGTGTTTGCAGCTGTGGAAATGATGTGTTTTCCAAAGAAGTCAAGTTGCTTCACCTCCTTGTTGGGCAGAACTGAGCATGGAGAGGATGGAATAGCTAACTGCTTTTGGGCCGCAGCCGGCACCACATAGTCCGGACCTGGTTGCGTCCGTAGACCCGTTGGTGCTGAATCAGAATCCTTGTACTTCTTTTCAAATCTGTCCTTCTTGCGAGGGGCAAAAAAAGGATTTCTCATGGTCAAGAGACCATCTTCACAGATGTCCTCGAGGACAGGTTCTGAAACCACAGACTTCCTTGTTTGCTCCATCTGCTGGCACAAGAAACCTTACTTATTTTGTTCCTCTGGAATGAGATCAATTTAGCAGGCTTAGACATGCCGGCGTGGAAGGAACCAATCTCATCAGGGGCAGGACACTCAGGTTCACCATCCCATGGATAACCATTATCAAATTTGTCAGTGGTATAAGTGTGAGTGGAAACACCACCGTGAGAGACGTCATCCTCCGATTCAATATCTGTAAGGTCGGTAAGCGGAGGAATAGCAGGTGTGTGATTGCGTGAGGGGGTTCAGTAGGAGAGGAGGAGCAGTCAATGGGCCAGCAGAAAGATCCTGTTGTGGAGTCAGGTAGCATATGCTGCAACACTGAGACCAGAGTCTATAGAGTGGATAGGATGTCCATAGAAAGGTACCGAGGCTCTGGTTGAGCCTTGGAAAAGGCCCAGTCAGAGGAGGAATTTCTCCCGGGGGAAGCAGTTACTGAAAAATCAGCTGGGGTAGTTGGCGGTACTTCTACATATGATGTCCCTTTTTAGCTATGTTCCCACAGGAAGAGTCATCGTGGGACCTTGACCTCTTGAATGAAGAGGTACGCTCCAGGGGCCCTCTCTGCTTGAGGAAAGCATGGCTCCAGCGTCATCATCTCACCAAGTCACCAACCTTTGGTGACGGTCGTGAATAATCTTCTTGGTGAACGAATGGCAGACGGAATAGTTGTCGATCTCTACAGTAGAGGGTAGTCATAAAGAACATCCACATAAACGTTCTTCAAGTGATAAGTAGAACAGGCCTTGAAAAGGCTCTTCTTCCTGGTGTCAGATATATCTTCACGTACACAACTTCAAGGCCTCAACGAAAGTGACGTGAAAACATATCTTCGGAGGTATTGAGAAGCTAGAACAACACCACTGACGGGTGGATGAAGTTGCTGGCATCGTGAAGAATCAAAACAGTAGAAAAAATGAAAAAACACACAACAAATCTCTGAAGAATGGAGAGATTTTTTGAGGATCCCCAACACAGAAAGTGGGGGCATGGCCTCAGAAGCATGGCTCCCTTAACCCCGCCCAACAGCGCCACACCTCAGTCCCCTTTTGACGTATGTCTGTAATGAAGTTTAACAACCTCACTGGTCTTATTATAGAGGGATGGGTGGTGGGACGTATGGAGGAAAGGGGACTATGGACTAGGAGTACGTTAGTCACTCCGGTGAGTAACACTTACTTACTCCTACGTCATGCCCCCTTTCCTCCATCTTGTATGGGTGATTACAACTGACAACGCCCTGGGGAGGAGAGCCTGACCTCTTAAGTAAACAGATTGCACAGCACAACACGGCTTGGCCAAATGCTGCATCAGCCTTGGCACTTGTTAGGCAGAATCCTGTGCCGTTCCCTTGGGGAGCACTACAGAAGATTAAAACTACAGGTATATGCAATAAATCCCCTTTGGTATCAGTCTGTACCACAAAAATATAGTTGGTAGCTGTGGCTGAGCAGTCTAACTTATCTCAAGAGACTACAATACTATAGTAGAAGGAAACACTGACCAAAGCTTTGTATTAAAAAGAATATATATATTTATTTTACACACTTCTGGTTCAACACATCAATCGCAAGTATTAAAGCAAGTTAAAATAGTCAAGAAAAGTATACACAACTCCCTATTTAAATTGTAGACAAGTTTGAGCCAGAGTGAAAACTGAGCAAAATGGCAGAGTGTAGACTAAGCAGAAATGGCACTCTAACAATTTCTCAAAAGGGAGGGAAAGTACAAGTTATACAGAGATAACCTCTTAAACACTCTAGCAACACTTCCCAAGTGGATTGTTAACAAGTTAGGCAAGGTAGCACTTTAGCAATAGTCATACATAGGTAAAAAACCGAGCAAAATGGCACTTCAACAATACTTAAGAGGGAAAGAAGAGCGGCTATAAGAGTTTTTGGTGCACCAACACAGTTGTGGATGAAAAGCAATCTAGTGAAGGCAGTTGTAACAGATTTAGCCAAAGTCAATAGGCCTGTTCCAGAGTTAGAGCTACAGGGCAATGTGCCCAGGATCAAAGATTCAAAAGGAGGGTGCAGAAGGTAAAAGATAATGTTAGTCGATAGGGGCGGCCAACCCAGGAGGTAGGCAAAGGATTTCAAACACCTTTAGCAGTACCCCACGAAACGGGAGGCCTGGTGGAACAATGCACCTAAAAAGGTGGAAGCGGCTCCTGCAGTGGAGGTGGTTCCTGGCAGTTCCTGCAGTTTGTGTTGTCCAGCAGAGCAAGAGAGGCTCTCGTCGTGGAGGAAGGTTCGAGATACTGCACTGCCCAGGGAAGAAGCCAGCCGCTGTGATGCCGAAACGGATTAAAAGGTACACTCCTTTAAATCGCGATCGTGGTGGACGGGTGCCTGGCTATCCGGTCTCCGAGTGCAGGGCACTGGCGATTCGACCAAGGCAGGTCCTGGAAGGCGATTGGCAAACGGGTTGGCCCCACCAGCTCATGGGAAGAAGGCTCTTGCAGATGAAGATCTTCTCTCGTTGTGTGGAGAAAAGTGGTGAGACGCTGCAGCAGGGCTTCACCGGTGGTTCAGTTGTTGCAGATGTCTTTGGCTTCTCTCATCTTCGGCTTCTTAGTTCCAGTGGCAATGTCTTGCTCTTCCAGTCCTCAGGACCCTGCTTTTATGCAGAAAAACCCCCATTCATACAGCCTAGCTATCACTAACACAGTGGGGTGGTCATCCTGGCAGGAGACCCTCCAGCCTATCAGGGCAGAGTGCGACTTGGGTTGCTTAGGCAACCCTGTCCAGGGGGCCTACTCCCCCTCCCACACAATGGGTCTACCCCAGACTCAGTGGCGCCGAAAGGAGGGCTTCTTGGCAGAAGCCAGCCAAAAGGATGAACAAAGGATCCCCGACCTGGGTTAGGATCTCAGAGAAAGACACGAGAAAGAATTATAATAAAAGTTCTGGCAAATAAAACCTACCGGAGTAAAGTTTATATAAAAATAAACCAGCGGTATGTTAGAGGCTGTCAGTAAAAGTGGTAGCCTCGAACAATGGGAAAATCCCATAGGGAAATATTTGCGGTCGAATATTTTTGGGAGTAACCACTACCACCAGCCAGAAACATTTGAGAGAGGGACTGTACGATACCCTCTCGAAAATGAACACCAGGGAAAAACTATTAACCCTTCCCAGTACTTCCATAGTAAGATGGTTTGTACTGGTTTAGTTCATAAGGATTTACTAGTAAAGTAAATGGGGACTTTACATGCCCTGGAAGACGATAGTCAGTCCCAGGGTATGGAGTCTATGTTTGGGGGTCACTATGACACCCCTGTGTCACTGCACTGAGGGTGCTGTGTAACACACATGAAAAAAGATGATACCTATGAGGGTGAGAAAAACCCCATAGACCATAAGCACAAAAATAGCCTAAAACACACATAGCAATCTGCCTAAGAGTGGGAAAAATAGTCTCACTCTTAGCAGGAGAAAAACAAAAAAAACCTTAAAATCCAGCAAAGCTGCTGGGGGACTCTATAGGTAAGGGAAATTAGCCATAGAATGAGAATTCTCCCTAACAGCACTGGTATCCAAGCAGCAGTGCTTGAAAAAAGGCGACGGCCTGGCCCATGGTGCCATCCTGCTGATCACCTGCCAGGGAATGTGGCGCTGGAACGCGACTGCTGTCGCTTTAGCTTTAACCGCATGCGCATGCATGCCCTGCGGCTTATCCTTACGTTGCACCTTGTATACCTCCTGGATCGCCGCTGTCATCAATCAAGCTATGGATGCCTTGGAGGCTTGCTCCCCAGGCCCAGAGCCTCTGAAATGTTACAAACAGTGCATCCGTCTTACGGATGCCCTTAGCTCTGTCTAGATAGAAATTCAACGCCCTCCCGACATCTAGGCAGTGGAGCTTTTTCTCTGCATCTTCCTTGGGCACTGTTAAGAATGTGGGAAGCACAAACTCCTCATTGACATGGAAGGATGAAACCACAGTTAGAAGGAATTTGGGGTGTGTGCGGAGCACGACCTTGTCCTTGTGAAATCTAGTGTATGGCTCTGAGGAAACTAACGCCTGGATCTCACTTACTCTACGAGTCAAAGTAAGCCCGACCAGAAGGGCTGTCTTTAATGTGACCAACCTAATGTCTACCGTGGCTATGGATTCAAATGGTTTATGCGCTGTACCGCTTAGGACTACATTCAGGTCCCTGATGGGATGACAACGTTTGACCGGAGGGTACAGCCTGGTCGGCCCTGTGAGGTGCTTTTTTACTACAGGATTGACCAAAGAGAGGACAAGAGAGTCAGAATTCCTATCCGCACTGCAAGCAGCCAGATACGTTCTACAGGTATCAACCTGGAAGCCAGACCTGGCTATATAGGCCAAAAATGATGACAAAACACGGTCTAGTGTACATGTCAGTGGGTTCACACAGTGTTCCTTAGCCCAAAAGGAGAATCCTGTCCATTTCCTTTTGTACTGCTTGCGGGTAGTTTGGCTCCTGGCATTTTGGATGATCTCCAGATTGTCGGAAGACAGCTGAAGGTGCTGGAGCGGCAGCTGCTCAGGAACTAGGCCGCTAGGGCTAGTCTCCCTGGAGAGGGGTGTAGCACTGCTCCTACCTGCTGCGCTAGTAGAGGGCCCTTCTCGAGGGACAGTAGAATCTCTGTCTGAAGTGACATCTGATGTAGGTCTGAGAACCAGGGTTGCGACAGCCAGCAAGGCACCACGAGGATGATCTTGAGGTTCTTGGAACTCCTGATCTTGCTCACTACCTTGTGCACGAGTGGTGTGGGTGGAAATGCATACGCCCACGTCCCGTCCCAGGGTATCTGGAGTGTGTCTCCTAGAGAGTTGTGTCCCCTTCCTCCCCAGGACGCGAACTTCTGGCACGTCCGATTGTGAACTGTCGCAGAGGTCTGTTGTTGGGTGACACATCTGCTGAACACTTCCTGGAGAATGCTCCCATTCAGCTGCCATTCGCAATTGTCAGTGGCCAGGTGGCTGAGCCTGTCGGCTTTCAGATTGGACTCCCCCGGAAGGTAGACCTCCGAGAGCCACACTCCCTGGCTGATGGCCTATTCCCAGATGTCCAGGGTCAACTCGCACAGTTGCGGGGATCTGGTGCCGTCCCTGTTTGTTGATATAAAACATGCAGGCCGTATTGTCTGCCTGGATGCACACCGACCGGCCCTTGATGGTCAGTTGAAAAGACCTGAGTGCCAACTGTATAGCCATGAGCTCCAGCCAGTTGATGTGATTCTGTCGGTCGGTCGAAGTCCACAGACCGTGCACCGAGTGTGCTCCCAGGGTGGCTCCCCAGTCATGGAGCAAGATATCCATGGTAATGGTGCACTCTGTTGCCGGGGGGCAGAAGGGTCTGCCCACCAGTATATTCTCCTCCTATTGCCACCATCTGAGGTTGTGGTCCAGGTGTCGTGGAATGGAGATAGGGGCCCCCTGGTGCCCTGATTCCTGGTCCCAGTAATCCGCGAAATGCAGCTGGAGCCTCCTCATCTGAAGCCTGGTGTAAGGGATTGCTTGGAGACATGCTGCCAAAACTCCCAGAAGGTGTTGATACCACCAGGCTGTGGTGATTGATCTGCTGCGGAAATTGGAGATTGCCGATCGGATCACTGTCACCTTGTCCCCCATGATGAACACCCTCTGCTGCTGTATGTCCCACAACAGGCCCAGAAATACCAGCATCTGAGTAGGGGTGACCTGGGATTTCTGGTAGTTGTACGAATTGGGTAAGGATGAGACTGTCCGCTGAGTACCGGACCTGTTCTGGAGTGGAACCCCTGACTAGCCAATTGTCGAGGTACTGGAAGACATGCAACCCCTCCAATCTGAGGAGAGCCGCCACCGCATTCATGAGCCTTGTGAAGACTCTAAGAGCTGAATCTAGCCCAGAGGGCAGAACTCTGTACTGGAAGTGCAGGCCTATGACCCAGAACCTGAAGAAGGCCAGATGAGGCTGCACAATGGGAACGTGGAGATACACGTCCTTCAGGTCCAGGGAACACGTCCAGTCTCCCCCACACAGTGTCTTGGCAATAAGAGCTGCCGTAACCATCTTGAATTTCTGCAAGGGTAGGTAAAGATTCAGGGAAGATAGATCCAACACCACTTGCAGGCTCGCCTGGTTCTTTTTCTCGATAGCGAAGATGCAGGAGTAAAAGCCATGCCCCTGCTGGGAGAGGGGACCTGCTCTACCGCTTCGCTCTCGACAAGGGAGCAAATCTCTGCTAAGAGTGACCGTGTGCCAATCTGTGGAAGTGCAAGCAAACTGGGAGGAGGAGAGGGAAGAGGTAGCCGGAAGCCCCAGGACACTACTGAGAGGACCGAGGAGTCCACGAACTTCGCCCACCAAGCCTGACTGTGCAGGGCCAGCCTGCCCCCGACTGGGGTGGTGTAGACTTGACGTGGAACGTTATTGCTTCTTCTGGTCAGAGGCTGCTGCAGAGGAGGGTGACTGACAGAACCCCTATGAGCTGTTTTGTGGTGCTTTCTCTGGTGTTGACTGGGAGATCTGTCCGGCAGCCTAGCTTTGCGGTCCTGGAACCCACGGAATCTGCCAAATGTGCGCCCCTTGTCTGAGCGAGACTCGGACTGAGCGAATGGTTTAGTGGCTGATTTTGTGAGTATGGCCTGAGACTTTGCTGTCTGGGAGCTAGTCTTTTTGTCAAGCTTCTCATCGGTTAAGCCGTGGAAGAGATCGTCCCCTCAAATGGAAGATCAAGAATTCTGTCCTGGACATCTTTGTTGAACCTAGTGGCCTTCAACCAGGCAGTGCGCCTCATGTCTGTGGCCAGACAGATTGCTCTATTCACTGTGTCGATGTGGCCCACCGATGCCTCCATCTTATCTTGTGCTACGATTTTCACCTCTACCAGACCTGCCTTAAAAGAGGCTTGCTTGTTCTTCAGGATATCGGGCCGGAGGTCTGTGATCTCCCTCCACAGGTGTTGGTTAGCCACAGCGAGAATGGCGTCTGAGTTGGCCTGCCTGAGATGCAGGGCTTCGTTCAAATAGATCTTCTTGCCATATGAATCGAGGGACTTTTCTTCCTTGTTGAGTAGGGCTGTGGTGGCGGTACTGGACGAGGAAGCCTGGGGTTTGGCATACATAGAACCCGCAGCAATTACTGACGACAGGGGCTGTGGGTGTATAGAGAGTAGTATGCTGTCCCCCTCAGTTTGCCTGAAACTAGCGTTGAGCTTCTTGTTGACAGGCTGTGTGGAGTGGGGCTCAAGCCAGCCCTTTTTGGCCAACACTTCCACGTCTTTTTGTAGGCGGATGCCCGAATGAGCTTCAGCTTTGATGCTCAGGACCTCCACCAGAACTCCAGCTTCAGGGAGCTCCTGTTGTGGCCGGGGGATACCCAGGTATTCTGACAGGCCGCAATTCTGTCATGAAAGGCTTTCGCTGACGAGGGTGTATCCTGCTCCTCCTCGTCTGAGTCCTGTTGGTCCACTATCCCCAGAGGGTGGCGCCAGTGAGCCTCAGGGGTTCCTCCATGGTGGGGATATGGGACCGCATCAGATTTGCTGGAGCCTCTGTGCTGGACTGCTGCGGTGGTGGAGGCATGAGGTGTTGTTGCAGTGGGCTGCGCCGGGGTGGCCGGTGGCAACATGTATTTAATAATGACCCTGAGGATTGTGCACATTTGAGGGTAGCTCATGAGTGTCACGTACTTGTCAAAAAACCTGTCCTCACGGGCTGGCTGTGAGTGGTCTTGCGCGGGAGCAAATATGCCTAGCCCCTGTCCGTACATGGGAATATTGTATCCGGACCCCGGGATGTTAGGATAAGACGTAGAACAGGTGACAAGTCTCAGTGGTGCCCATTCTGTCCTAGGAGCCACACTTCCCCTTTGCTGTTCGGTGGGCTGACGGGCCTCTGCACCCGCCTGCGAGGCTTCCTGCCTTTGAGGATCGGGAGTGGCAGCCAGCTTGTCTCTAGCCGCCATCTTGTCCACGCCTTGGGCAGGTGGACCTGCAGCTGACGTGTTCGCAGGCTCAGCCTGTAAACCCTCGGCATGCTGGCTGGTAGTGCTGGCTCTGCGTGAAGGTGCCTCCTCGGGTAAGGACCTGGTATCAGGGAAATGCCCCTCGGGATGTGTCACAGTGGTCATAGAGCTCACAGGCCCCTCGGCTGTGGGACTGGGAGGGCCTTTGGACCCCTCTGCCATGAGCCCAGTACCTTTGTGAGCCTCGGTGCTCCCTGCGCTGGTGTGAGGGCCAGAATGACCCCTCCCACCAGAGGGCTTCACCGGGAAGGAGTCGCCTCTGCGGGGTGCCTTGGAAAACAACACACCTGTCTTCTGTGTCTTCCTCAGGATGTAGTCTTTGATGTGCTGCGGCAGAGTCCTGTTGAAGAGTTCCCTCCAAAGCTCGAGTCAGTGTTTGAGTGACCTGGGCGTGAGGGAGTCAAACGTGGAGCATCCGTCCCAGCTGTGGTCCTTACCAAGGCATCGAAGACAGAGCGCGTGGGGATCTGCTGTCGGAAAGGAACCATCACACAACAGACACCTGCTAAAGCCTGTCGGGCCGACATGCGCTGGGGTCAGAGCTAGGGCACCGATGGACGGTGTTCCCAAGTGTTCCCAAGTCTGCAACAGAAAGAAAAAAGTTAGATAAACTACAGGAGAAGCGCGTGGAATTATGAGGCCTCACCCAGGAGCGCTGGGGGAGCGGTCCGTTCCCGTCGATGCTGAGAAGAGGACTGAGGTGTGGCACCAGTGGGCAGGGTTAAGGGAGCCTGTGCTCCCGAGGCAGCGCACCCACGCGCCAGTAAATTTAAAGGGGAAATGTCTTTTTGTGGTGGTTTTCGATTTTTCTTTGTGTTATTAAATAGGATGTTGAGGCAGAAACATGCTTCATCCAGAGACTAAGGTCCTTGATACGAGATTGCTGGTAGTCCGGCAGCCTTCCGTCAATCTCGGTTTACCGTTTCTTACCGTTTTCTGCCATTCGGGCAACGGCAAAACAGTAAGTTCCCATTGACATGGAGTCCAATAGGAATCCATGCGAATAGGAACATTGAAGCATTGGCACCGTTGCTAATGGTGCTTCAGTGACTTTCCTGCCGGTAGGATCCTGAACTACCGGCAGGTCAGGCCTGCCGGTTGTTCACTGCCCCTACTGGCAGACTCTGATTAACCTGGTCCGGAAAAAATGCCAGAGCCGATAATACCAGCCATTTTATCTGCTTTTTTTCCAGACCGGGTTACTTGTAGTGAGGCCCTAAGTGTCTTGTTGAAAAAGAAATTGCCTGGCCATTGGATTGCTGTTTCCATGTTTGCTTTTGAAGACAGAGATCCTCATTCCGAGTTTGGCGGTGTGGGAAAAAGTGGAGGTAATTTTTTTACCACCACTTTTTTAGACGGTAATGGAATTACCTCATTTTTGCCCACACCGCCATATTAAAACTTTTGGGCGGAATTAGTGAGTGGTAATTCCGCTGATTTTTGGAGTACAAGTGGAGGATTTACAGTCAGGCGTTTTTTGTAGGAAAATTGGATTTACCTCCCACATGGACAGGTAAATGATATAATTTTCCTCCATAAATCGACGGAATTGGTAATATCACCAAAAGTACCCCAAAAATGGGAACTAACACCGCAACCACTTGCAATCCTGTAGTAAACCTACGGGACTAAGTGGCAGTAACGGTATCCAATTTTGCCAGTAAGTCGGCAGAATTATCACTGAATGACCACCAAACTCAAAATGAGTCCCAGAATGTTTAGAATTCAGTCTATACCAGTAGTTATTGACTGCACTTTGAACATTGTGATTGGCTGATAGGAGGTCAATAACAAACTCCATGTATTATTATTATTTAGCAACTCGGGCTTGGATTTGTTGTTTATCTCATACCTGAAGACCTTAGCGTAATCTCACAGTTCTCATAACAAAGCTGGGAAGAGTATGCCAAGGTTCACTAAACTTGCATGGCAGTTTAATGCAACAACTTGATGGGCCCTTGTTATACACACCTGGTTGAAAGATGTGATGAGATTGTTATTAGCAGCGCTATAGATGTTGAGGGAGAAATCCTGACTAAACAATATCAAGGTATGGCATGATTAAACAAGTCAATATACTATTCTTGGATACTTTGGAACTGTAATAAAGTAAATCACAGCTGGATACCTATTTGGAGTGCCAAGGGCATTGATACAAAAAGTGTGTGATTACTAGACGAATGTGCATAAGATCGGAATGTCAGTGGTTGCTTTATTATGTAACGTCAATAAAGAAATAAAAACTGAATTGAAAAGTGTTGTAGAGTGTTGTAGAGTCCAAAAAGGAGCACACTGTACCCTTAATGTTGGTCTCCTGCAGGAAACCTTGCGAAGGAACTTAATGTTGGTCTCCTGCAGGAAACCTTGCGAAGGAACTGTACAGAGGCAAGACAGGAAGGTGTCTTTCAAGTCTATGAGCATGTATACACCCCACTACTTCAGCTGACCAAAAATACCTGCTGTACCATCACCATCATAAAGCGCTCATCTGGAATGCCATGATTAACCAGAAGATTCAAAAGGGTTTGCAATTCTAAATCTTCTGTTTCTATGAGAAGTGAGAGTAGAATGCTGGACCCCTTTCTTCTCTTTGTATGTTTTCTAATTCATTCATATTTAGGAGCTTCTGGATTACCATCATTATCTCTGGTGGTCCTGCTTGATAGATGGGTTGGAGGCAAAGGGAGCATGTATTTGCTGGCTATTAGAAATAAGACCCACAGATCTTTGACATGGTGTGGCATGCTGTCAAATAGAAAGTCAATCTCTGTTCCACCATAAGGTTGTGGTCCCAGATTTTAGGAGGAAAGACTGTGCTTCTCATCAGAGAATAAGTTATTTTGTACCGAGCAACCTCTTACCTAATTTCCATTTGTCCCTCTGACTTCGGGAGGACCTACCCTGTCCAGAAAGCCTCCATAATGGAATAAGCTGTACTATACAAGAACACTTTAGATTTAGCATTTGGCCTGAAAGTTGCGAAATGCCACCTGTTGTCTAGACTCCTTCTTGGACTGACTGGCAAAGGAGAAGGATTTGGCAAGCAGATTAGATGCAACAACCAAAGACTTGAACAGTGCTAGCACCAGATTTACACTTGCAAAGCAACTAGGCTCCGTCAACTTCAAAAAGCTATCTACTGTCAAACTGAGTGTAGTGTACGATATTACCATGACACTCCCAGAGGATGTAGGTGGACATCAGCTATGCCAGGGCAGCCTAATCCCAAGGCCCATGACCTTAGAAGAGGTATCCACATGATTGAGGGAAATCGCCAAGATGTCAATGAACATTTTTCCCTCAATGATCACCAATGTAAGCTCCTTTTGCTTCTCTTTAGGGGTATCAGCTGTAAATGCCAAAAGGCCCTCCTTCGACATGCAGTTGTAAAATTATACTAGTAGAACTACATCAGCGGTAGCCAGCTTCAAGTGTAGAGGAGATTGTTAACATCTGCTTGTAATCTGAATCCATCCATTTCCAAAGCATTTTCATTATGCCTTTGGCCACAACATATGGCAGTATATCAAACATTTTCATGCTGTCTGTACCTATACATGGTCTTGCATTTTGCACCAATATATGCCAGTATTACTATATAAGGACTCCCAGTAATTAACAAATGGTATGCCACAAAAAGAAAGTATATCCAGACTAGCTATACCACTATAGGCCAGGGTACCAATTCATCACACTTATGTTTACTTTTACCATTGATGCAAAGTACAAAAATGTCATGACACACAAAGAATGACATGACATGACACACAAAGAATATATGGCTAGACTGTAGTCACCAATTTAAGGTAGTCTAGCCATGTAATAACATGCTTGCTTTACCCTTGATGTGAAGTAAAAAGTAACACATGGAATGCCACAGTAAGAAAGTAAATGCACACTGACACCATAGGCCAAGATAGCCAGGTAATAACACTTATCATGTTTGCTTTACCCTTAGTATCATGTAAACAATGTCATGCTACATTAAGAAAGTAAATGCAGACTGGCACTACTAATGTAGGTCAGTCTAACTAAGTAATAATACTTAAGTTTGCTTTTCCCTTCAGGCCAAGTACAAATGCAATGCCACATTAAGAAAGTATATGTATACTGACACTAGTAGAGCCATTCTGCATATACTTTCTAATGTTGCATGGCATTTTCTTCTTCCCATTAAGGGTAATGTAAACATGATATGTGATTACCTGGCTAGACAGGTATTACCTGGCTAAACTGTCCTAATATAAGACAGTCTAGCCTGGTAATAAATCATGTTTGCTTAACCATTGATGCACAGTAACATGGTAAGTGTTATTACCTGGCTAGACTGTCCTACATTCAATGTAGACCAGTGACAACACTTGTCATGTTTGCTTTACCCATGATGCACAGTAACTGTTGATCAAAGGTAAAGCAAACAGAAGAGTTATTACGTGGCTAGACTGGCCTACATAAAATGTAGTAACAACAAATGGGAGTCAGAAGGTGGTCGCCTCCTGTCTATACCCAAGTGTTTTAACACATAAATGACAGAAGGATGATTAATAAAAAGTTATTCCTGCAGCTGGGACCCTAGCGATAGTTAATTGGCCCTCTGTGTCAAGTATCTCCTACAAAGTAAATGCAGTCTAAGCCAGCCCTAGTCAGCGCTGGTGTGCCGACTACAAATGAGATGTAGAGATCCTGACCCTTTCCTCTCTCATTACTTTCCTAAATTCTACAATGTAAGTGCATACCTAATGCGAGTCGGTGTAGGTCTTTAATAGTACCGTCTCCAATGTGTATGTCTTATAAAAGAAAACAAATTTGCCTGAAATAATCAGAGAAGGAATTAATATAACTTAAAAAGCTAGTTTCCGATTCAACAATTTAGTTGATTAGTTGTAAATAGCTATGATATTTTTCTTTAGACGAGCCCTTTCGTTTTCATATGTGGGGTATCGGAGCCTGGGTTATCAGTCCAGAGCTACTTCAGAAGGAGTCAACTGGTTTCAGCGGGATTATTCTTTAGCCGCTTTCTTCAGGACAAATACGTTGAGATTGTAGTATTCTATATACAGTCTCTAAATCATGAAGGTTTGAGTGGATATCTTCGGGTATCCACAGAGCTAATAGGTTGTTCCCCTGGTCCTAAGGGGTTAAAAAGACAAGAAAGACAAATGGAAACTGCCATCAGTCTAAAAGTGCTTCTGACAATGGGTACTTAGTTCACATCTCTTTATGCTGGGTGAATCCTTACCTATACACAAGTACTTGGTACTGGATTCTCTATGTAGTCTTGCTAATGGTGGAGCAAAGCATGGGCTCTGCTTGATTCCTGTGTTATTTTTCTTACTGGAGTCTGGGAAATAAATGGGTGTGTTTATGCTAGAGTCACTGTTTTCATGTTCTATTATATTGTGCTAAAGCGGAATTTCACGAGACAGCCCAAGACGTAATAAACCAATTCACCTGTCTTCACTGTGAGTCTGGTTAACGTGAAGATTCAGGAATGGTTCCTCGTATTTGGAGTTCATTCAGGAAGCACTGCAAAAATGACAGACAGGACTCCCGTTAGTGTTGACGCCTAGTTGTCTAAGTTGCAAAAAGGCTACACTGAGTCGTTCCTGTTATGAGCTTTACGCTGCTAATCTTGGATTCAGATAACCCCTATGTCACTGCATATTGTTTTCATGTAAAAGTCAAGGCAGATGAGGTTGGAGTTCAGTGGCCTTTCTCCTGAGCCTAGTATGGCGTCTGCCCATATCTAATATACAAAAGTACAGAGTAACTTGTCTCTAAGATTGCACTTCTGTATAATACATCGACGTGGAAGCCCAGAATACACGTACTACTTACCTCAATGGTTCCCCTGCGTGTGCCGCGTCTTCGTCGGTTGTTGTCCACAACGCCATCTTGGATGGCAGATTGTTTATGGTGCCGCGTCGTGGTCACATGACAGTATAGTCTTTTTTAGTTCGTGGAGCGCTAATTCCACATAAAGAGTGATTTTTGTATATACAGGTGTCTCTAAATCTGTGTATATTCCGTATTCTATATTTCGGTGATTACCGATCTGGAAGAAAGACTACAAATATCGCAAGGGGTGATGGGATATGTAGTCCCATAGTGCACAATATCCTGTTTATGCGTGATTGAGGCTGGGCCATGTGGTTAATGGGTTTACAAGCCCCTTGTTTTCTATCTCCATCAGTCCTTTCGCCGATCCGAGAGAGTGACTACAGATTTCGAGGGGGTGATGGGATATGTAGTCCTGTTATGCGCGTGCCTTGATGTTACTGGACCATATGGCTGTGCTATTATCTGCAATTCGTCAGTACATTTTCAAAGTCCCAGAAATGGTTCAAATGTGTGTTTGTGTAGTTAGTCATTATATCATAACTGTGTAAGGCCTAATCTCACAGCGTAAAAATGCAGGGGGAGTTTGTCCGTTGTTGTTTAACTGAGCTACACTTATATCAGCGAGTATGATGGCCAGTGCTACCACAGGGTATCCCATGGTCTCCTCAGGGTCACAGTATGTTGTGCTAGAAAAAAGCCTGTGATCTTCCATATTATAGATCACTGATTTCACATATCTTCATGGTAGCCATTTTTGCTGATGTATATGCATACAGTGTATGTTGTCAAGGTTCCTAGGTATTTACTTTAGGTACCTAGGAGGGCCCTGTGGCTAATATATTAGATCAAAGTGCCCCAGGAAGGTATAGAGATGTATCCTTTCTTGATATTGTGTCATTTATGCGCTTATCAGTGTTGTCTGTCCTGCGCAATCTGAAGTTATATGTTCACTGAACTGCCAGTGTTTGCCAACAAATTTCCTCATTGAGGCCAAACATCTGACTCTGTAATCTGAAAATCCATTGCTGTTCTCTCCTGAGCAGGAGAGCCATTATATTGCCCCCTTTTTATGGTATTATGACCTTTTCCAATATAGTCCATTTAAGGTAATTCTCTGTGTGTTTCATTCCAATATAATGTTCCACTAAAGGAGTCGTTTGTTTCTTAGTTCAAATATTGGACCTATGTTCTCCAATCCGTATTTTGATGGCCCTCGTGGTAATTCCAATATATCTTTTGTTGCATGGACACTGAATTAGGTATACCACGTTATTGGTATTACAGTTTGTGAAATGCCTCTGCTCCCAGGGGTATTTCCATCCTATATCAATGGATGTCGTTTGTTCGGTGAATTTACAAACTGTGCAGTTCCCACATGGTGTATGTCCCAGTGGTCTCGATGTACTCCACAGTGTTGTTGTATCCATTGATGGTGGGACATCTTTGTAAGTATGTACCAGACTATCTCTCACATTTGTCCTTCTCTTTATTGCAAAAAGGGGTTCAGGTAGTATATTATCATCCGCATTCAATATATGGCAAGCTTTCCGGATTTCATTTTTTAGGTGGTTGGTTACTGGTGAGTGGCTAAAAACTGCTGCTATTGTGTTTTCACCTCTCTCTTTTTTGCCATGTTGATTGAGGGTTATTTCACTTGGTATATTCCTTGCCCTCTTTCTGGCTTGTTTAATTATTTTATGCGGATAGTTCCTGTCTTTCAAGTAGTTGGCGAGTCTTTCAGCTTGTCGATCATACTCTATTCTTGTTGTGAAGTTCCTTCTGAATCGGAGGAACTGTCCAAATGGTAGATTTTCCTTTAAAGACCTTTGGTGGAAACTTGTATAGTCAAGGAGGCAGTTTCTATCTGTGGGTTTTTGAAAGACAGTTGTCTCAAAAGTATGTCCTGTCTTAATTATTCTTAGATCGAGGAAGGTGGCTTCCGTTTTGCTGGCCTCGTGAGTAAATCTAAGAAAAGGATTTAGTTTGTTGATCCATCCTATGAAATTATTTAGTGTAGTACTGTCCCCATCAAACAACATCAAGATGTTGTCAATATAACAACGCCAACTCACAATGTTCTTGGCGAAAGGGTTAGTCTCTGGATATATATACTTTTTCTCAAAATCTGCAACGTATAGGTTGGCTAAGGTCGGTGAAAAAGTCGCACCCATAGCCGTTCCAGCTATTTGTTCATAGTTGCTCTCTCCATTGAGGAGATAGTTCCTGGTTAACGCTATTTCTGCTAGTTGCATTATTAATGAGATAGGCATATCGAGGGCTCTAGTATGTATTACCTTCTCAATAACTTTCACGGTCTCCCTTTGGGGAATTTTTGAGTAAAGGGACTCAATGTCCATAGTAACAATGTAAATTGGCTTTCCAAAGTCAGGCTTTCCAGATGGGCCAGAACTGCTGTGGTATCTTTCGTGAATGAGCGCATTTTATTGACCTCTTCTCGAAGGAAAAAGACGGCAAATTGGGACAGTGGTTCTAGTATTGATCCGATGCCAGATACTATCGGGCGTCCAGGTGTTGGAGAGATCCCTTTATGAATTTTAGGAAGGGCATAAAAGGCCAGTCGCCTAGGGTTTTGTGAGCTCAAGAAGGCTGCTTCTTTGGCACTGATGTGGCCTTCGGCTTCTGCTTCCTCTATTATGGGATTGATCATACTCCTCAGTCTCTCTTTTGGGTCACTGCCAAGTTTTTGGTAAGTGGCCCTATCTTCAATCAGAGTGTCCACCACGCTGTCATAATCACATTTGGCCATTATAACAATAGCTCCTCCCTTATCTGCAGGTTTTTTGACTATATCACCATTATTCTGTAGTTCTTTCAGGGCTTCATTTTCCAATCTTGTCATGTTGTGAAAGTGACCAGTTCTGCCTTCTGCTTCAATCTCTTCTAATTTCTTCAGAATAATTTTTTCAAAAGTCTGGGATTCCACTGTTATTGCTTGTGGTGGCGGGTAATATGTAGATTTGTTATGTAATCCCGTGACGTCCATTGATCCTGTGAAGTTATGTTTACTGAAATATTGTTTCAATTGTATTTTTCTCATTAATTGTGTGAGTTAATTATGGTCTGGAATGGATCATATAATGATGTTGGTACGAAAGAGAGACCCCTGTGTAGCACTTTTAGATGTGTGGGTGATAAGATAAAGGTTGAGAGATTGACCACTAATGATTCTTTCCCAGTTGTCTCAGGATCTATTCTTGGGGGGCGTTCTGCTGGTACCATCCTCTCCCTCTGGCCGAGTTTTACCACCTCTATTTTGCTCTTGATCTTCAAAGCGAAGGTTTCTGTTCGTTCTGCCTGTGTCTTTATCCGAGCTGCCGCTCGAGAAATTCCAGTTCCCCGGTCTGGGTCGGTATCTTTGTTGGTATTGTCTCCCTCTCATGGGCCCTGTGTTGGGCATGCTTGCATTTTTCTCCTGCTATTCATAATAAGCATCAGTTGTATATGGATACTTTTTTTCATGGGAGTATGCTGTTATATCCTTCTTCAATTTCATTACTTTCTTGTTCAAGTTCAGGTCTTTAAACTCTTTGATGGTTGCATCCAGGGTTGCCATGCTCTTGAGGTAATCACCTACAATCATCTTAGTTGTTATTGCATCTTGCTTAGCAAGGATTTCATTCATAAGTCTCTCTGATACAGTTTTTGCTGTAGGCTTAGTCTCTGGATATATATACCTTTCCTCAAAATCTGCAACGTATAGGTTGGCTATGTCCTGTTCTTGATGGTCATGCAGATTTATTGCACCTCCGTCCCCAAGTACCGCAAAGGAAAGAATAACCTACTGCCTGTGCAGTCTTTGAGGCCACAGGTATTGTAGCCGTCAGTCAGGAACCGGGAACACCGGAAGAACCCCAGACCACTGTAAGGCAAAAGCAATGTATAAGCAAACAGAGGGCAGTAGAAATGTAAACTAAATACAGTTGGAATAAGGCTTACCCCGATAGATGACAGCAAAAACCCCCAAAACGATGAAGAGTAGTGAATCGGGGGCCAGGTGAATAGGGTTCAATCTGACTTGCAGGAAGGCAACACCCGGGATCAGGATGGTGAAGATCCAAAGGTACGAGGTGCAAAATACAGGATCAACAGGTCCAAAGTTCCAAGGATACCAAGTTAAGGGAAAGTTCCAAACGAGTCCAAGAGAGCAGTCCAAGGCCGTGCCTAATAGTACTTAGAATTCCAAGAAAACCAAAAACCAAATCCGTTGAATAGTCCGAGGTCAAGTTATCCGAGGTCTTGAAGAGCTGTACCAGAATCCGAGGAGAGAGCAAAAGGCAGGTCCGTGAAACAGTCCGAAGTCGAAGCAAGGATGAAGTCAGCAGGAGCAACAAGAAACGCCAAAACCTCACGTGAAACAGCTGTAAGGCACTGCTTCCGTGTTTTCGAGTGCTTATGACTCATTCAGGGCTGTCACGTGAGGAAAAACACTGGAACGTGCGGCGTGAGGAATGTCACGTGATTCGGGTCACGTGATGCAGTTCATCAGGGTTGTTGTGGGGCTCTCACGGTACGGTGCCAGGATGAAAGCCGGGGACGATGTCGGCCACGAAAAAGTCTCCATGGCAGCTGCCAACAAGCGGAGGGGCGAAAGACACCCGGACTGCCAGGCAGTGTTTTCATCCGCCGACGCTGCTTCAGTGACTTAGTTGCCTCTGCAGGTGAGTGAGCGGAAGAGACCTTTGGGATGGGAAACCTAGGAGACGTGACAGGCTAAGGGCGGTGCAAAAGTCGCACCCATAGCCGTTCCAGCTATTTGTTCATTGATAATCAAAACAGCAAAAACTGTATCAGAGAGGCTTATGAACTAAATCCTTTTCTTAGATTTACTCACGAGGCTAGCAAAATGGAAGCCACCTTCTTCGATCTAACAATAATTAGGACAGGACATACTTTTGAGACAACTGTCTTTCAAAAACCCACAGATAGAAACTCCCTCCTTGACTATACAAGTTTCCACCAAAGGTCTTTAAAGGAAAATCTACCATTCGGACAGTTCCTCCGATTCAGAAGGAACTGCACAACAAGAATAGATTATGATCGACAAGCAGAAAGACTCGCCAATAACTTGAAGGACAGGAACTATCCGCATAAAATAATTAAACAAGCAAGAAAGAGGGCAAGGAATATACCAAGAAAAATAACCCTCAATCAACATGGCAAAAAAGAGAGAGGTGAAAACACAATAACAGCAGTTTTTAGCCACTCACCAGTAACCAACCGCCTAAAAAAAAAATCCAGAAAGCTTGGCATATATTGAATGCGGATGATGATATACTACCTGAAACCCTTTTTGCAATAAGGAGAAGGAAAAATTTGAGAGATAGTCTGGTACATACTTACAAAGATGTCCCACCATCAATGGATATAACAACACTGTGGAGTACATCGATACCACTGGGACATACACCATGTGGGAACTGCACAGTTTATAAATTCACCGAATGAACGACATCCATTGATATAGGATGGAAATACCCCTGAGAACAGAGGCATTTCACAAACTGTAATACCAATATCGTGGTATACCTAATTCAGTGTCCATGCAACAAAAAATATATTGGAATGACCACGAGGGCCATCAAAATACGGATTGGAGAACATAGGTCCAATATTAGAACTAAGAAACAAACGACTCCTTTAGTGGAACATTATATTGGAATGAAACACACAGAGAATGACCTTAAATGGACTATATTGGAAAAGGTCATAATACCAAAAAGAGGGGCCAATATAATGGCTCTCCTGCTCAGGAGAGAACAGCAATGGATTTTCAGATTACAGAGTCAGAAGTTTGGCCTCAACGAGGAAATTTGTTGGCAAACACTGGCAGTTCAGTGAACATATGACTTCAGATTGCGCAGGACAGACAACACTGATAAGCGCGTAAATGGCACAACATCAAGAAGGGATACATCTATATACCTTCCTGGGGCACTTTGATCTAATATATTAGCCACAGGGCCCCCCTAGGTATCTAAAGTAAATACCTAGGAACCTTGACAACATACACCGTATGTATATACATCAGCAAAAATGGCTACCATGAAGATATGTGAAATCAGTGATCTATAATATGCAAGATCACAGGCTTTTTTCTAGCAAAACATACTGTGACCCTGAGGAGACCATGGGATACCCTGTGGTAGCACTGGCCATCATACTCACTGATATAAGTGTAGCGCCGTTAAACAGCAACGGACGAACTCCCCCTGGATTTTTACGCGGTGAGATTAGGCCTTACACAGTTATGATATAATGACTAACTACACAAACACACATTTCAACCATTTCTGGGACTTTGAAAATGTACTGATGAATTGCAGATTGCACAGCCATATGGTCCAGTAACATCAAGGCACGCGCATAACAGGACTATATATCCCATCACCCACTCGAAATCTGTAGTCACTCTCTCGGATCGGCGAAAGGACTGATGGAGATAGAAAACACGGGGCTTGTAAACCCATTAACCACATGGCCCAGCCTCAATCACGCATAAACAGGATATTGTGCACGATGGGACTACATATCCCATCATCCCTTGCGATATTTGTAGTCTTTCTTCCGGATCGTTAATCACCGAAATATAGAATACGGAATATACACAGATGTAGAGACACCTGTATATACAAAAATCACTCTTTAAGTGGAATTAGCGCTCCACGAACTAACAAAGACTATACTGTCATTTGACCACGACGCGGCACTACAAACAATCTGCCATCCAAGATGGCGTCATGAACAACAACCGACGAAGACGCGGCACACGCAGGGGAACCATTGAGGTAAGCAGTACGTCTATTCTGGGCTTCCACGCCGATATATTATACAGAAGTGCAATCTTAGAGACAAGTTAGTCTACTTTTGTATATTAGATATGGGCAGACGCCATACTAGGCTAAGGAGAAAGGCCACTGAACTCCAACCTCACCTGCCTCGACTTCTACATGAAAACAATATGCAGGGACATAGGGGTTATCCGAATCCAAGATTAGCAGTGTGAAGCTCATAACAGGAACGACTCAGTGTAGCCTTTTTGCAACTTAGACAACTAGGCGTCAACACTAACGGGAGTCCTGTCTGTCATTTTTGCAGTGCTCCCTGAATGAACTCCAAATACAGAGAAACCATTCCTGAATCTTCACGTTAACCAGACTCACAGTGAAGACAGGTGAATTGGTTTATTACGCCTTGGGCTGTCTCGTGAAATTCCGCTTTAGCACAATATAATAGAACATGAAAACAGTGACTCTAGCATAAACACACCCATTTATTTCCCAGACTCCAGTAAGAAAAATAACACAGGAATCAAGCAGAGCCCATGCATTGCTCCACCATTAGCAAGACTACATAGAGAATCCAGTACCAAGTACTTGTGTACAGGTAAGGATTCATCCAGCATAAAGAGATGTGAACTAAGTACCCATTGTCAGAAGCACTTTTAGACTGATGGCAGTTTCCATTTGTCTTTCTTGTCTTTTTAACCCCATAGGACCAAGGGAACAACCTATTAGCTCTGTGGATACCCGAAGATATCCTCTCAAACCTTCATGATTTGGAGACTGTATACAGAATACTACAATCCCAACGTATTTGTCCTGAAGAAAGCAGCTAAAGACTAATCCCGCTGAAACCAGTTGATTCCTTCTGCAGTAGCTCTGGACTGATAACCCAGGCTCCGATACCCCACATATGAAAACGAAAGGGCTTGTCTAAAGAAAAATATCATAGCTATTTACAACTAATCAACTAAATTGTTGAATAGGAAACTAGCTTTTTAAGTTATTTTAATTCCTTGTCTGATTATTTCAGGCAAATTTGTTTTCTTTTATAAGACATACACATTGGAGGCGGTACTATTAAAGACCTACACCGACCCCCATTAGGTATGCACTTACATTGTAGAATTTAGGAAAGTAATGAGAGAGGAAAGGGTCAGGATCTCTACATAAAATGTAGGCAAGTCTAGCCACATAATAACACTTATCATGTTTCTTTTACTCTTGATGCACATTAACTGTGGATCAAGGGTAACGCAAACAGACGTGTTATTACGTGGCACGACTGGCCTAGATTTAATATAGGTCAGTCTAGCCAGGTAATGACATTTGCTGTTTGCTTTACCTTTGATGCACAGGAACTGTAGAGCAAGGGTAAAGCAAAGATGAGTGTTCTTACGTAGCTATTCTTATTGATCAATTTAAAGTGCAGACCTACCTGAAGAGCAGCAGAGCGCTGTACAGAGTGTGGGTAGACAGCATTTGGGATGCAATCTTTTAACAATAGCGTAGTTCTGCGAGTTGAGGTCTGTGTGTCGATATGTGTATCCATTGGAATTCGTCCTTGGTCCGGTGTTGTTGAAAAAGCCGTGGTTTGAGATTGCGAAATCGGAGAATTGCGGGGGCATTCAGAGCCGACACAAGGATTGAGATCCAGCGGGTGAGTGCACGACAAGAGAAGAACAAGTTACTTTCTTACCTGGTAACGTTCTTTCGATGGGATGGTCCGACGACGTATTCCATATCTATGACAGTAATCACCACAGCTGTGCTGCTTCGGAAACTTTTTCGGCGTCTGCGTCCTGCGTCGATGACGTCGATGCGCCGCCGTTGAGGACCTCCTCCGACGTCCGACGTCATCCGATGTGATAAGTAGGACGCACGACGCCAGTAGCCTCAGTTGTAGTTTTTTCCCCCAGAACGTGTGACAATAGTCAACTGCCAGTCCGACACAAAGCCTTGCGGAACGTAAGCTGCAAACGCAACAGAAATTCTGCAGCGGGGAAGGCAGGGCGGGAGCGATATGGAATACGTCGTCGGACCATCCCATCGAAAGAACGTTACCAGGTAAGAAAGTAACTTGTTCTTCGAGGGGATTGGGTCCTCCGACGTATTCCATATCTATGACAGACTCCCAAAGCAGTACCAAATCAAGGAGGAGGGAAAGAATTTAGAAACAAAATTTAGAATAGCCAATCAAATAGCAGAGCAAAGGACCGCCTTGCCAAAGGCCAGATCCTGCCCTCTGATGGAATCGAGGGAATAATGCCGCACAAATGTATGCACTGAAGCCCAGGTGGCAGCATCACAGATGTTGCGAATAGGAACACCCCTCTGCAGGGCAGTAGATGCAGCCAAGCCCCTGGTAGAATGGGCCCGTAAGCCAGCCGGAGGGTCCTTGCCCGCCAAGCGGTAACACTCCGAGATGGCCAAAATAATCCAGCGGGACAAAGTCTGTTTCGTCACAGCTTGCCCCAAGCGCTTACCAGCGTAACCAATAAAGAGTTGATCGTCCACTCTGACCCGGGACATGCGAGAAACATAAAAGCTCAAAGCTCTCCTAGGATCAAGCCTATGGAGCCTCTCCTCTTCCTTACCAGGATGCGGAGGAGGATAGAATGCCGGAAGAACAATCTTCTGGGCCAAATGAAATTCCGTCACTACCTTCGGAAGAAAAGAAGGACGAACTCGAAGGACAACCCTGTCCTTGTGAAATACAGTGAAGGGTGGCTTAACAGAAAGTGCCTGTAACTCACTCACTCTGCGAGCGGAAGTAACCGCAACTAAAAACACAGTTTTCAAAGTCAACAGCCTCAAAGGGCAAGAATGTAACGGCTCAAACGGAGCACCCATAAGAAACCTAAGAACAAGGTTCAAATCCCAACCGGGCACCAGGAAAGGCGACGGAGGGAACACATTAGTGAGCCCTTTCAGAAACTGTGAAATTAAAGGGATTTTAAAGTAAGAACATTCTTCAGATGAGCGCTTAAAGATGGACAGCGCCGCCAGGTAACCCTTAACGGTACCCACTTGCAAGCCCCTGTGGGCCAAAGAAAGCAAAAAGGACAGAACCATGGGGATGTCACATGCAAAAGGATCCACATTCTGAACTCTGCACCAGTCGCAGAACTTACGCCAACGGCAACGGTACAGAGACTTAGTTGCGGGCCTTCGGGCCGAAAGCAACACCTCCATCACGTCTTCAGGGAGGTCCCAATCCTTATACCTCAACCTTTCAGAAGCCAAGCGTGAAGGTTGAGGGATCCGACCTCTGGATGGAGAACCTGACCCCCCTCCCGTGAGAGCAGATCGTCTCGGTAGGGAAGACGACGTGGAGGGCAGATGGACAAGTCGAGAAGGTCCGGGTACCACGTCCTCCGAGCCCACGCCGGAGCAATGAGGATCATCCGGGAACCGAACTTCCGTAACCTCCGCAGCACTTGCGGGATGACGGGGACCGGAGGAAACGCGTACAGCAGCGGGAACGACCACTCCACCACGAACGCGTCTCCTAAGGCTCCTTTTGGAGGAAATTCCCGCGAGCAAAACCTTTCGCACTTCCGGTTGACACTGGAGGCAAAGAGATCCACTTGAGGGGTCCCCCAAAGGGCGAAGATCTCCAGGAGAATCTCCTGAGCCAACTCCCACTCGTGAGAGATCGTGCACTGCCTGCTCAGAGCGTCCGCCGTCACGTTCTCGACTCCGGCCAGATGAACTGCCGAGATCGAAACTTCCTGCTGGATGGCCCAGAACTCGAGCTGCATCGCCTCCCTGCACAGAGGAAGTGACCCTGCCCCCCCCTTTTTGTTGAGGTAGTGCATGGCCACTGTGTTGTCCGTCAGGATCAGGACATTCTTCCCTCGCACAGTCGGCAGAAAAGCCCTCAGGGCTAGCCTGACGGCCCTCAGCTCCAACAGATTGATATGGAGTCTGGACTCCGACGGAGACCAACGACCGCTGACTGTCAGCCCGTTGGCATGAGCTCCCCATCCCGTGAGGGATGCATCCGACACGATCGTCACCTCCGGCCAGGGAAGCCAAAACGGAGCCCCCTTCATCAAGTTGCCTTCGACGGCCCACCACAGAAGGTCCCGGGCGACCGAGGGCGGCACCTGAATCGGGTCCGACATCCTGCCGGAGGACTGCGACCATTGCATCTTGAGTGCCCACTGCAAAGATCTCATTCGCAGGCGAGCCTCTGGCACCAGAAGAATGCAGGACGCCATGAGGCCGAGCAACCTCAAGAACTCGAACGCTGGGAGCGTCTGGGCATGCTGAAACCTGCGCACCATCTGCTGAATGTGAAGAGCCCTCACCTGGGGAGGAAAACACTGCCCCAGGGAAGTGTCGAGCACTGCTCCGATGTACTGGAGCCTCTGCGTTGGCGTCAAATGGGACTTCTTTAAATTGAGGGAGAAGCCCAGCCTGTGAAGGGAGTGGCAGGCGACGGACAGATGATCCAGGACCTGCTCGGGAGAGCTCCCCCTGATCAACCAATCGTCCAGGTAGGGGTAGACGTGAATCCCCCCTTGCCTGAGATGCGCTGCCACCACCACCATGAGCTTGGTGAAAACCCTCGGGGCGGAGGTCAAACCGAACGGCAGGACCCGAAACTGAAAGTGCGAGTCGCCAACCGCGAACCTCAGGTACTTCTTGTGCTTGGGATGGATCGGCACATGGAAGTAAGCATCCTTGAGGTCGAGTGACACCAACCAGTCCTGAAGCTGAAGGGCCTGGAGGACTTGAGAGAGAGTAACCATCTTGAACTTGTCCTTCCTGAGGAGTTTGTTCAAACCGCGCAAGTCCATGATGGGTCTCAATCCCCCGTCTTTCTTGGAAATCAAAAAATAAGGGGAATACCATCCCTTGTTCCTCTCCGCTACAGGCACCAGTTCTATGGCGCCTTTCTCCAGCAGGGCTTGAATTTCCTGCGCAAGGAGCGGATCCGGACACTTCAAAGAGAGGTTCCCCGGTGGATTGTCGCGAGGCCTGTGCCGAAAGGGAAGACAGTAGCCGTGGGTTATGATCTCCAGAACCCACACATCCGAAGTAATGGCACGCCACTCTACAAGATGCTGCGCCAGCCTTCCCCCAACCGGCGAACCATGGGACAAGGCCTCATGACTGAGTAGGAGCGGCTGCGGCGTTACCTGAGGGCAAAGAGGCAACTGCCCGAGCGGCCTTGGCACCACGGGTACCCTGTCGTCCACCTCTGGTACCCCTGCGTTGGCCCCTTTGACTGCCAGCTCCTCTCGCTCTACCAAAGGACGAGTAATAGCGAAAGGAGCCACCCCTCCACTGCTGTCCCCTAGGACGAAAAGGCGGAGGTTGGCGAACTGCAGCGCCCAACGACTTCGCTGCAGCTTTTGAGGTCTGCAACCTCTCAAGGCTCTCGTCAGCCTTGCTGCCAAAAAGATGTTCACCATCAAAGGGCATGTTGAGGAGCCGGGACTGCACATCAGGAGCAAACCCCGACTTCCGCAACCACGCAAACCTGCGTATCACGGTGCTCGCCGCCATGGACCTACTGACGCATTCAGCTAAGTCCAAACCCGACTGAACGGACTCACACATGGCATCCTTACCATCCTGGACCAAAGCAAGGAAACCATCCCGTTCGTCCCCTTCGGGAATATGTTCAGCCGCTAACGCAACACAGTTCCACAGAGTGTGCGTGAAACGTGACAAGGCACAAATGGAGTTGGCCGCCTGAAGCGCCATACCACCAGAAGAAAACACCTTCTTCGCCCAGCCATCAAAACGTTTGTCGTCCCTATCAGGAGGGATGGTAGGTTACGACGCCTGCTTTGCCGGGGCCGTGGCCGCCTGCACCACCAAACTTTCCGGAGTGGGGTGCCTGTTCAAGTAGCAGGGGTCGCCACTGGCTGGACGGTATTTCCGCGACAAGGATCTGCCCACTGCCGGGAGACTCTCCGGAGCAGTCCAAGCCGCCGCCACCCTACGCTGTAAAGCCATATGGAATGGCAGAACCGGGTCAGATGGGGGACCAACATCAAGGATGTCCGTCAGATCATCCTGCACAAACTCCCCTGGGGGAGCAGACCATCCCAGATACTCAGACACCCTAGCCATAAGGCGCCGGTATGAGGAATCGGCATGGGAGCCAGGCTCAGGTCGACCAAATTCCACCTCCGGAGAGGTGTCCAGACCACTAGCATCATGCAGCGACTGCCTCAATTCGTCAAATTGACTATGGCCCGAGACAATGTCATCCGGCACCTGACCAGGAACCAGGCCAACCGAATCCTCATCCGCCTCCGAAATATAATCCAAGCGGTGGAAAGGCACCTGAGAGTGCCTGCTCTTAGCCAGAGCCTTCCTAGGGGGTACACCCGAGACACGGGGCACCTCCGACACGAAAGGCGTCGATGGCGTCGAGCGAATCGGCGCCACCGTCGAGAAAACCGGCAACGGCGCCGAGAGGATCGGCGTCGACGTCGAGGAAATCGGCGTCGACGTCAGATGCAGCGCCTCCAATATCGGCGGCGTCGACACAGCCCTCGAAGCCGGAGCCCCGAGCGTGTCCCTCGACGACCTGAACGTCGACGGCTTCGACGACTTCCTCGGAGCCGGAGCCTCGAGAAAGCCTGTCGACGCCCTCGACGCCTCAGACGTCGATGTCTTCCTCGAAGACATCACAGGTGCACACGGTCTCGATCGCGTCGAGGACCGGGACCTGGAACGGGTACGGCGAGAACGAGCCTCCTTGTCCGAACGGGACCTCTCCCGTGACTCGTGCCGACCACTCTTGCGAGCGGCGACTCTCGACCTCACACGGCCGACCCCACTCGGGGGCGCGGACGGTTGAGTACCCTGCGACTCAAGAATCGCCAACATTTTCTTCCCGAAGGAAGCCCATTCCTCCGGCGTCGCACGGCTGGTGGGATAACCGACGTGCCGGGCAGAGTCCTCGGAAGAGGACCTGGAAGGCGACCGGTGACGGCGCTTCCGAGAACGCCTCGAAGAGGCAGAGGAGTGGCGAGACCGACTCCTAGAAGAAGACCGACGAGACCTCCGACGATGACGCGGAGAGTCACCCCTCGAATCATCCGTCGAAAGCCCCGCCGACTTCGACTTCCGGGGCTTGGACACCCGACCTACCGACAATTTCTTCTTACGTTCGCGTAAGGCCTTGGAAGTGAGCGACAGGCAGTCGACACAGTCATCCGTGTCGTGGGCCTCCCCGAGGCACCAGAGGCAGGCGTCGTGCGAGTCAGTCACGGACATCTTGGACCCACACACCCCGCACTTCTTGAAGCCCGGACGCGGGGTTGAAGACGAAGTGGAAGACATCGCCGCGAAGGAATATTCACAAACGAACAGGCTCGAAGAACCAGAAAGAACAGAACTCCAAAGAGTCGAGGCTAGAACCGAGAAACACGAAGCAACACGTTCGCGGAAAAAACGGAACTGAGGCTACTGGCGTCGTGCGTCCTACTTATCACATCGGATGACGTCGGACGTCGGAGGAGGTCCTCGACGGCGGCGCATCGACGTCATCGACGCAGGACGCAGACGCCGAAAAAGTTTCCGAAGCAGCACAGCTGTGGTGATTACTGTCATAGATATGGAATACGTCGGAGGACCCAATCCCCTCGAAGGATTGTTTGCATTCCATGTAGGCTAGTCTAACCACGTAATAATACTTATGTTTCCTTTACCCTTAATGCATAGTAACTGTGCATCAAGGGTAAAATAAAGGTAAGTGTTATTAGGTGGATAGACTGGCTTACATTTAATATAGGACAGTCTAGCCAGTAATAACGCTTCACTTACTATTTTTACTTTACTATGCACATAACTGTGCATAAAGGGTGACGCAAAAAAGAATGACATGTCCCCAGCAGCACCACCCCTAAATTTAGGGGCCCCTGACAAACACACGCGTGCATTCAAACACTTTCACACATCATACAAATGCTTGAATGCACGCATTCATAAAATAAAAAACCTACATGAATATATACATTCAATTATTGTATGTATGCATACATATTACATTTTTAAAAAACACTGAACTACATGCATGCACCCCCACAGAACCCCATACCATGACAGGGCCCTCCACTCCTTACTGTCTACGTAGACACCCTGCCCGACAGGACAGGAATCCTATCCTGTCAAGCAGCGTGTTTACGCTGCTAGCGCAATCATGGGCGGCGACAGTGTCAGTCTTCCAATTGCCCCGCCAGCTCCCATTATTGTGCTGCACTAACAAAGAATAAATTGCGTAGTGAGGGACACTCCCTCGCTAAGAGACAGGCGGCACAGCCCCTTTACAAATAAAGCATACAGAGAACTGTACTGCATGAAATTCAGCCTCGGTGGCCAGGATACCACCACCCAAGCATGTCCTCAATCAATGTCCAGTAATCTGCTGTATCTTTCGAATAACCTTCACAAAGTTGTATGCCTCACATTTCTGAACCCTCACAAGAGGCACAGAGTTGCAGAATAGAGTGGCGAGAGAAGCTGATGTCGGTCCTGAGAGGGGCGTGTGGTATCGGGATTTCAGCTACAGAGGTCATGCAGTGGTAAGCGGACCTATCCATAACTTTCCCCAAAGAGAAGAGTTCAGCGATGGCATGCGAGCACTGAGACGCTAGGGTGATTCTGCTGCAAAGGTCACGCAGCGGAAAGCACACCTGCTGGTGATTTTCCCCAACGTGCAGAATTCAGCTGGTGGTGTCGCAAGGGCTCTAAGACGGGGGAGGACATGCAGAAGAAATTGCAGGGCCACACCGGGGAAGTAAACGAGACAAGCTGGGAACCACGAGGTACACAGACGCACACAACACCAGTGAGTTCACGGATGAGCTGTGACCCTGGGGCGCTGCGTGGTTACTCGCTGGCTGAGCCCAGACTCCCTATTGAATACCAAACTAATGTAAAACAGATTACAGACAATAGCATAAACCAGGGTAATACAAATTAAAGCAGTTAGCAGACAGACTCCAAAGACTCCATCTGAAAGAGGCGATTGCTATATAGTGGGTGATAAGAATAGCCAACCACATAAAGGGGCAATATATAAAGAAGGGAACCCAAACCACTAGAGTGCTTCAAAATTTCTTGCCAGGTAGAGCTCAAGCAGTGGTGCAGGGGTGTTGCATTTTGTCAAACGTGTAACTCTGCGAGGAGAACAAGAGGGTGGCTGGAGGTCTGAGTGTGTCGTGCTCTTCCAAAGTGCTGGAGAGCCTAAATACTGGGGCATATAGAGGTGGCTGGAATAATACAATTGGATAGTGTAGATTGTAGATTGAAAGAAGTTTGCCAGGTCATCACAGAATTTTTGTGTAGGGACGAGTTGGTGTCAAAGGCTGAAGACAGAGTTTGAAAAGCACTTTCAAGGGCTTTGCTTGGGGGGAACTTGTTACTTAATATGTTAGAAGAGTAAAATGCCCTCTTTGTCTGGTGTATAAGGGCTCTCTACTACTTGATGTATGTGGTTTTGCAGTGGGGCAGAGGAATTCCCTTTGTCTTTCAAGGGCCTGACTTTCCTCTTTAGATCTTGTAGGGAAGTAATGAACCATTTTGCTGAGAGGGATCTGCGGCTAGGTCTTGAGCTGGGAGTAGGTTGTCATGTATATATGTCAGACAGGAACATAGAGAATTGAATGATGCATGTTGGTCATTTCTTTGGTAAAAAGAACTCATTCTTTGTCGCAGTTATTTGATGATTACGTTTTTTCAACTGGGAATTTTATATAGAGAGATTGGGCTGGCAGTTTGGAGGTGGCATGGCAGGTTGCGATTGCAAATGGTATGGCGAAGTTATGTAGCTTGAAACAGGAAGGGGAATGTCAATGGTAAGGCTTTCATCCTGAGTGTACACAAGGTCATGCATGTGGCCAAGAAAATGGAAAGGTGTGGGGAAGGGTGTGGTAACGAGTTGTGTTAGTCTGAAAGAGTGATTGCAGAGTTTCAGGGTGTAGGGCAGCAGTGGTATCTGGTCTGTTACACAATACTTTCATGTTACCAATGACAAAGGGTGAGGAAATAAGAAGTTATGCTGTGAGTTCCCCCAAGTCATTGGCGAAGGTGGTGGTGGGTTTGGGTGGGAGGTAGAAGATGTTGCTGCAGTTGTTGAAAAATATTGCACATATATAACATTTGGCTGATCCTGCATTCTATGCCATCAGACTGAGATACAGGAGCGCATTTGTAATAATTGCATGAAATACATTGCATTTATTTTTAAACTGAACTAATGATACATAATGTCAAACTACAACGATGACCAATTTACCTCTGTGCCTCCGTAGGAAATCAATGCTTTTCTGTAATACAGTTGATTTGTCCATTTTCCGAGCATTTCCTGGAAGCATGGACCCCAGATCTTTGATTAGAACATTAAACTGGTCTCTACGTTTCTTTTCTGATTTATTTCTAGAAACTCTACAGAGGGTGAGGGTAAAGAAAAACAGTAATCATGTTTGCACATAACTGTAAGGTCTTTTTTTCATCAACTTTATTTCAGTTTTTCCAATAAAGTAACAAACCTAACCATACAAAAAGGTACATCATTTTTATTTTATTTTTTATTTTTGTATTAGTTGCTTTCATCAAGGAAACCTTGATTTTTCAACTTAAAGCAAAAAATAAATAAAATGAATTTCACATACTTTGTTACAATTCAATTACAAATAAAACAAATTATATACAATTCATATAAAACACGATTCAAATATAAAATACATCACATAACGACATAAAATATACATCATCTAAGTTGAAAATATAATATTCATATTTACAGCGGGACTCTTGTTCTAAGGATCACAATTAGCTCTGAGTTACTATTTTCTCTAGTAGCCTTAGACCATATAGAAAGTTAAGAATGGCAAATCTAACCGACTTCCTTCTACAATGATATAATAACTCCCACAATGTTGCACTAGTTACGTTTCGGTAGCCCTCAAACAAGTGTTCAAAAACATAATTCTCTGAGGAAGCAATGCTGAACATTCAGTACATAGATGTTTCAACGTTTCAGGAGTCATTTTACAAAATCGACATGACAGCTCAATCGCTGATAACATTCTACGTCTGAATAGAACTTCATGTGTTGGCCAGATGTTTAGGCGAAAGCGCAGAAAATCATCTCTCTGACGTGGGTTAGGAAACATGGTTAAATAGCTTTCAACTAGGCCATATCGTTTCAGTGCAAAAAGATTGTCAACAAATGTACGATATTTGGAACATGCGCTCCTTGTTTGGATCCAATGATGTTCCCATAAATGCTTTTTGGCTTTATCTGGGTTTTCAAGCAGTAAGGTTAAAGATATACCTATGTCGTTGAGGACTTTCTGTGCTTTCTTTCTCCAAACCGTAGGAAAAGCATCTGACCATGTTAAAAGGTAACTTGAGACTTAATAGAGCAATATTGTCAGAAGCCATTACACATTTCCGATAAAGTGAACATAATTTCCACTTGTAGGAGGCATAAAGTGATAGCAATCACAATTCATGCTTAAGTATTCATATAGGTTCATATAATGACAGATTCAGGACATGCTTCCAATAGCACCCCTCTATAGTTTCCCAATAATCATATGGTTTCCTCATAAATGCCTCGGTTCCATACGTGATGATCGGAATACATTTTTGTTTGTAATAGATAATAATGGGTGTCAATGAAAATCTGCAATATTTAGCTTTGATTAAGCGTGCTTGAGATACAGCTGTTAGGTGGTTAACCAATTGCTTTCTGGTTCTCGGCCCTTTCTTGGTTTCTGACTTTCTTTCTTTTACCCTTTTGTTTTCCTTTCTTGTCTATTTCTTTCAATTGCAGAATTGTTTTTTATATGCGCTGTTGATTGTTTGCCTAGATAGTGTATTTATGCGCTTACTTACGATGGTTGTATATTGTAATATCGGAATAAAAATGTGAATCGGAGATAAAGCTGTCAGGACTTTTTGCTTGACATGGTGATCTTTGGCATTTTGACTCGGATGTTGGGTTATCTATGTACCTAAATAAATATACGATGAAACTGAATTCAAAGTCATTGTCTGCAAAGGCCATCGATGACTGGCGAGTCTCTGTTTGGGAGCGCCAAATTGAATGACTTTTGTTTTCATTAGATTCATTGTTACACAGTTTTTCTTGGTGTATATATCCAGGGCTCCTAGCAGTGCTTGCAGGCCATGTGGGGTCTTTGAGAATAGTACCATATCATCTGCATAGAGTAGGAATTTGAGTTGTATGCCATTAATTTTTGGGCGATCTGCTATGACAACTTCAAAATGGGAACCTATAGCCGAGATAAAAATATTAAACATAGCAGAGGCTACCAGACAACCCTGTTTTAAGCCCTGAGCAGTCTGAATGGGATCTGACAATAAGCCTTCATTGTTTAACCTGCCGTGAATTGTAGTGCCAGTGTGCACGTCGATAAGCCATTTCAATATGAACCATGGACATCCTTTGTCCATTAGTTTTTTTATATAGCAACTCACGTGGTACTGCGTCAAACGCCATGCGAAAATCAATAAAAGCTGTGTAAAGGGCCTGATTTTGCTAACGAGCTTGATGAATGACACTATTCAGGGTGATTATGTTGACCGCTGTGCCTAGTCCCGGGAGAAATCTTGTTTCAAATGGGTCTCGAAGACCGATCGTGTCCAGCCATAGATTAAATTGTTTCAGAATTAGGCGAGCAAATATTTTTCCTGGGCAGTCCAGTAGGGCAATAGGGCAATAAGACTTTGGGTAAGCCCTATTGCCTTTCTTAAAGATGGGGAGTATTATTCACTGCTTCCAGGATTTAGGTATCTTACCTACTACAAATATATTACTGAATATTTGATGGAGAGTAGTTGCCCATTCTTGCGGATGACCTTTTAGCATCCCATTATGCAAACCATCTGGACCAATGGCTCATGAGCAGCTTAATGTTATGATGCAATGCAATATATCCTCATTTTCCAATGGAAATGAATGGGACATTACTGGCAGATTAAGATTCCAAATCAGATCCGGAAAGGGAGAACAGTATAAGTCTCGAAAATACCCCTATCAGTCATCGTTGAATATGGCACTAATTAGTACGGCGCCTTGTGTCTTGTAAGTGGCTTCATTCAGATGGACCCAAATACCACTCGTGGATGTATTAATTATTTGTTTTAACATTTGCTCACCATCTTCCTGATGTTGGAGAATCCTCTGACCTTTCAGCCAGTTTTTATAGGTAATTTTTAAGTGCCTTTTCACTAATGCCCTGATGGCCATCGGTTGATGTAGCAGATTATGAATGGCCCGTCTTAGGTTAGCTGATGTTTATATCTATGCTTAGATCAGGCATTATGACTTGCTTGAAAATTTGCATCATCTGGATTTAGCAATCTGAGGCATTAGTAAATGGAGAGTTGAAGATTTTACTAATGTTATCTTTATATTGGTTCAACTTGTGTGGGTTCCACTGCAGACGGGTGCCACTATTATTCACTTTTATATTCAGTAAGTATGTATTTTTTTGTAATGGGTGCCGTCTTGATGGAAGCTTGCAACACATGACCAACATATTATGATCACTTGTGCTAGATGGTATCACTTTCATAGGCTGTACACGGGTCAAAAAACTATTGTTTACATGGACATGTAGTCTAGAGTCGCTTGTTGCGTGCCTCTGCTCCAGGTGGATTGTGCTGGCACGTCACCTGCCACTGTGCCATTTATCATCACAAAGCCCCTTTCTTCCATGATTTTAAACCACCTGAATTCCTCATGCGTTCGCTCTGCATTACCCTCAGGAAGTAGATGTAAGTTCAGGTCACCTAATATAATTGTACAAGAATTACTCCGATCAGACAATACATTATCAAGATGCCACAGCAAATATGTGAAAAATAAATCTGCTGTTACATTTTCTTTACTCCAATATATATATTAATGACAGCGATGCTTAGGATACCCCTGCTCAAATTGACAGTTTGGAATTAAGGTGAGGGAGAGGGATATTTCACACTTATAAAACCAGTAGCTTTATTGACTGCCAATAGGAGCCCGCCAGATGGACGGCCCGTGGGCTTTTTAATGGTCAATGTTGTAATAATCGAATGGGACGCCCAAATCGGGACACCCATGAGCCACGTCTCCTGAAGTGCAAACATATCAAATCTCTCTATGCCACAGCCATATGAATTTAAGAAGTGACTGTGCCCGCTGGTGCTCCAGGAGACGAGACTAATGGTTTCCTCGGTTGCATCCTGTTATGATCTTGAACCATATGTTTGTGTTACTGGTGCGTGTATTGGATGGATTTCTATTAAGAAGATATTTGGGGAACGGTGAAGCACATCATTTAAGATTTAAACAATAATTAATCGATTGTTTGGATGTTTTGTTATTATTTGTATGGTTCAAATTCTGTAAACCCGTAGATGTTTTCTGAGTGAGAACAACACGAATACTGGAGGCCAAGTTGGCCTCCTGCTTTTCACCTCGTGAGCTGTTCGTTGTAGAAGGACCCTTTAATAGGGAACTCACATCAGGAAATAACAAGCTTGGAGCAACATTATCACTTTTACTACAGCCTTGAGTTTCTAGAAGGTATGAGTCGATTGACAACTTTATAATTTCCCTCAGATCCTGAGTGGGTAAGGTCACTTGGCTGGGTGTCACCGTAGGCATTATAGGAGTGATCGTAGTGTTCTGCATAAATTGAGTTTGCAGTGGTGGTGTCACTATGGTATTTCTTTGATAGGCTTTCTCGTGAGGAACCTGATAATTAGATGGGGTAGGTATGTGTATCGTTTGAGGGGGAATTCATTGACAGGCCTGTCTGTTACATTGATAGGACGTATAGTGGAGGTGGTCATGGTTGAGGTGGACAGCCTAGCGGTCGCCACTTGGGAAGGATCTGTTTCCTGAGATACTAGTGGAATCTGCATTATGTACGCATTGATGGAAGTTCTAATCTCCTCTCGAAGTTCTGCAATGTTCGAATGGGCCAAATTAGTTGCCATCACATGAGAAGCCATGGAGACTAAAGGCTCTTGACCCTCTGCCCTGTTGGTATCAATGGGGATTGTTGGGAACACTACGACTTGAGACTGAATTGTGGCCTGTTGAGAAGAGTCTGGGGGGGGCCATATGTACAGTTAGAGCCACCAAATCATCCAACGGTTTGTAGGTCATTGATGAGTGAATCTTGGGAATGGAAATACTCATGGATATGGATTATCAGGATTTCTCTAATCTAGTATGAGCCTTGATAAATCTTCGTGCATTGACTTTGGGCTGTGGGTGGCGACCTTTTTTGCTCGGCCTGGTAGATTTCTTCCGATCATCCTTAGTGTATTGGGGAAATACTGATTTAATTGCTGTGGTGTTAGAGGCCGGTGCGAAAAGCTCAAAGGCATTGGTTGGGATGGGTAACACTGAGTTAGTGAATGGTACGGGTTCCAAGAAGTTGGACTTTTGTTGTATGTCACTCGACATGTGTTGAGCTTCAGGCAACTGATGGATATTCTCATTAACAACAATATGGAGCACTGACGCATTTTGGTTGTCCAATGTCTCATGTATAGGTATAACCAGGGCGCTTCTATGTTTAGTGCTATAGTCAGTTTGAACAGGTTCTGGTGCGCTGGGAGGCTCACCAATGTTTCTGTACTCCTTAAGGAACGATTGGGTATCACTTTTTCCAATGTCGCTGGCTGCTCCAGGGCCATCTCCATCTTTAATGAGCTATTCCAGTAACTTTGTTTGATGAATCATTTTTCCATCAAGGACTTCATAGAGTTTTGCTATGGCCAGGAGAGCAGTGTTCATGGCACTTAGTGTGTTGTTAAGAGCCGGCGCGTCTGGGAATGAGAAGCGCTTCGTTTGATTTTTATGGGTGAAGAATTCTGAATCCTGGGCTATCTCCTGGAATCTTGAGCACCGCGGAGTGGGCGCTATGAATGAGGGAGATTTGTGTACAAAATGTATATGAGACCTGTCCGGTGCTTCTGGCGATTGCAACTTGTTCGCACTCTTGGTCTGGGGAGAGGCACTCTTGGCACGCGGAGATTCACTCAGCGCAGCTACATTACTATGCATGTATTCGTCATGCAATTGAATCAAGTCTCCAGAATTTGAGCAAATGTAGAGGATATTGGGGGTACGGGGGCTGGACTTGCTAGACATATCCATGAAATCCATGCCATCCTCGTCCACCTCCCCCGCTAATGTTAACGATTCATGGGCTGTGCGAAGTTTCTGCTGAGCTGCCACGGAGCACCAAACAGGTTCCATAATTTTGCCTGCGTTCGTATTTGTTCTCAATTGTAATGGGTCAATGAGTTGTGATTCGCCTGCTATGCCGGCTGACTCCAATGTTCTGCCTGGGTTCGTAGTAGTAGACAATTGCAATGGGTCAATGAGTTGTAGTTCGCCTGCTATAGAGGCTGACTCCAGGGTTGTGTCTGTGACCTCACTTGTTGAAGGAATACCAAGTGGATTTTTAAAACCAGTTAGTTCAATAGAGGTTATAGAGAATGTCTGCGATGCCGTCTCCAAGGTCATTTTGGGAATAATCAGGATTGGGTTGTCAATAGATGTTATATGTGATGGCTGCAACGCCACGTCAGAAGCCAATATCATTTGTGTTGGGACCGCACCATCGTGCGCACTCGTCTCTTTGGTTGGATCTGACTGCACTGTTTCTCTGGGGGACGGCTCATTGCAATAATAAGAGTGAATGTCTGATATAAAGGATAGCGAAAGCTGCAACTTGGCGCTCGTTAGACTAGCTGGAAAAAAAGACTGATTTTTTCAGGGGATTTTTGGCTGGCCGCCATCTGTGGATGGTCTAAAGAGGACGGCGGCACTAGAGTGATACATTGCATACCTTTTTTCAGAGTGTATTTCCTAAGCACCATTGTCTCTACAAGCAGTTACAAATAACCTTTTGAGACACACAACAATAGATAACAAACCGTAGTGCCCGCCGTGTAGGTGCTACAACCAGTATGGACGCTGCCTACGCCGTATGCTAGTACGCTAGACAGCACCACACTTCTGCACTGCACTTCCACCACTGCGCAAGCACGCTGGATAAATAGAACTCTGGGGAAGGGGGCGGGTCACGAGCCTCTACAACAGATAAAAATAAAATCAGTCGCCAAAAGTTTCTCTAACTTTTTCAAAGTTTCTTAATCTGCTGCTCAGAATAGTCTGTACCGCTCTGGGATGGCCAATGGAGACACAGCTGGTAGCTGGAAATACGTCACATCATGTAGGAATCCGAAAATTGCCTGAATCTGGCAAAGGAACACAGCGGAGGACAGCGAGACAGCACCACACTTCTGCACCGCACTTCCACCACTGCGTGCGCGCCACTGCGCCAGCATGCTGGATAAACAAAACTCTGGGGAAGGGGGCGGGTCACGAGCCTCTACAACAGATAAGAATAAAATCAGTCGCCAAAAGTTTCTCGAACTTTTTCAAAGTTTCTTAATCTGCTGCTCAGAATAGTCTGTACCGCTCTGGGATGGCCAATGGAGACACAGCTGGTAGCTGGAAACACGTCACGTCATGTAGGAATCCGAAAATTGCCTGAATCTGGCAAAGGAACACAGCGGAGGACAGCGAGACAGCACCACACTTCTGCACCGCACTTGCGCCATTGCATGAGCATGCTGGATAAATGGAACTCTGGGGAAGCGGAAGGGTCACGTGTCTCGCTCTGGGATGGCCAATAGGGACACAGCTAGTAGCTGGAAACACGTCACGTCATGTAGGAATCTGAAAATTGCCTGAATCTGGCAAAGGAACACAGTGAGACAGCACCACGCTTCTGCACCGCACTTCCACCATTGCACGCGTACATAATGAGAAATTACAACATATGTGGCTGTCGCAAAACGTATCTCCGTTCCAAAGGACAGAGCTCAAATAGACAGAGAAAAGAAACATAATCTGACAAAGTTCAGGGTCAATTGCAAATTAAGTCCCCCCTTACAAACTTGTGTCTATACATTCCTAGTATTTTTCAGCAAAATCAATACAAAAGCGCATATTTCAGTAACAGGTTTTTAAATGTCTGATGTAACGTTGCCATGAAATAATCAGCGAAGAGGGACAATTTGGAATAGAACTTAAGTACTGATTCATTTATAATGTGGCATTAAGCACCCTTTCCAAGGGCTGGAACAGGCTAACGGCCCGGCGGCCTTAGTTAAAGGCCAGAGCGAATGGGGCTAATTGAGAGTATTTTCAGTCTGTGAACAGCCCCTCTTCCCTTTCGATTTTGGCCTCACGCAGAAGAAAAGGAAGAAGGAAGCAGCAGCGGCTGCGAGTGCTGCCACCGCCACAATGAGGTAAGTGGGGAGGGTCATTTAGAAAGGGGTCTTAGGGTGGGGGGAAGATGGCAGCCGGGGGTACCAGCCATCAGGCAGCTTGGAGTGTGGGCTGAGATCGCCTGTTTCAGCCTGCGTTCCTAGCCACCTAATTGGCTGGCTCCCCACATCAGGGTGCTAATTGCTTTTATACTTTCTAGAATCGAGGATTCCCAGATATTTCCCCACCATATGGCTAGACGCAACCCCTCTGAAAGGCTTAGGATTTATCCCGGGGGTGAGTTCAGGATTGTAAAATGGGAGTAAATTGGCTCAACCCAGGCTAAAATCAACAACATCTATGTGCTTTGTCCCAGTAAATTAAGGGAGAGAGAGTTTCCGGCTTTCAGCCTGTTTGTTCAGAAAAGGGATATTGGACATAGGAATAGAATACTGATTATTTGACTTCTAGCCATCTGACTTAAGGTCTAGGGTGCATACTATCAAAAACATGAGAAATTTGAGAAGCCACTAAATAACTTTTAAGCACACAGAAATTCCAGCCATTCCAATGATATGGCACCAAAGCAAAGCCTATACAATTTTGGAGCCCTCTCCACCAATAGAAAATGAAATATTTTCTGCTACAGTTTGTAAGGTGATTGCCCCAGTTCTTTAATCTGCAAATAACAGAAGGAGGAATGCAATTGCAGAATAAAATTCATTTTCACTGTGTGTATACTACCTATCGTAGACATTTCTAGTGGAACCTATGTATCCATGTTTTGCTTTAGTTCTCTGAATAGGGGGTGGATTTTGTGCTTGTTAAGGTCATAGATGTTTGGGGTAAGTTTTATGCCTAAATAATCAATTGCAATGGCCTCTAATTCGAATGTAAATTTACTCTTTGGAATATTTAGGGAGTCGCCGGATCCGGTGATGTTTAGCCCTTTTGATTGAGTATACATGATTGATAACCCCATAGCTTTTTCAAAATCAGAAAATTCATGCTTTGCTAAGGGTAAGTAGGTTGCCATATTGTTTAGGTAGTGATGTACGTCATCTGTGAACAAGGCAGTTGTATGCATGGTTTTAATTTGTAACAGACCCTGAATATTATCATCTGATCTGATATTTCTGGCGAGAGTTTCCATTTATAGCATGCAAATTAGGAACAAAAGGGGACATCCCTGACATGTTCATCTCGTGAGTCTTATAGTGTCAGGAAGTTTGTCGTTAACTTTTAATTTGGTAATTAGATCTGAAAATGACACCTGCTCCAAAGTCAGTAGCTAGCAACCTTTCTGTAATAAAGTCAACTCTATCAAACGCTTTATTGGCATCCAATCGTAGAATGGAAAACGTTTTTTTAATGAAAGTGTTTATGTTGATTAATTCTATGGTTCTGTACATACTGCATATATTGCGTCTACTTTTATCAACTATAAAACCGGCCTGGTGGTTGTTTATTAGTGAGGGGAATGTTCTCATGAGGCATGCTCCTTTTTCATATATTTTTGCATGGATGTTTAAAAAAAGCAATCAGACAATAAGCACTGCTGTATGCAGCATCCGTGACCGGTCTACGAATCAATGTAGTGGAGGATTTCACCATTATATGGGTCACAGACTTTAATTCTAAAAAAGATTTGAAGATTCACATCATTGGCTGTGCAAGTTCTTAAAAATGTTCTATAAAAAAGGGCTGAAATGTCTTCTAGACTAGGTGCATGATTGGGCGGATGGTCCACAGCGGCTGGTTCAAACTCCTCTCTCACGATGGGGCTTCTAAGGTTTCTCATTCTCCAAAAGCCAGTACCATTTAGCCTGCCTAATATAATTTTTTTAGCCATTGAAGGTTTGGGGTCCCTCGACATGAGGGACAAAATAACTGATGCAGAATACGCCTCTTTTCTTCCTCCCCAAATTGCAAGGCACCCTTTTCATCCCTCGTGCCTGTTAACAATTTCTAGCTCTAGTAGTTAATTCATCTTTTATAACACGCTGAAAACCGGAGACCAGTCTCAAAGCGCAGGACTGCCATTCAAACCTCTGTTGCTCTGCATTGTCTTGCTTCCAAAACAAACACGTTGCCCCTGAGCTATACTCTCGACCCAAGAAAATTTAAGTTTGCTTACAAGGATACTGTGAAAAACACAACGTTGGCACTAGAATTGTGAATCCAAACTGTGCCAGGAGGGAAGATAATATAAACCAGGCAACAAATAAGTTAAGTGAAGCTCCCTGCTGCAGCATGCATCGGAGTAGAGAGGGTTTGAAAAGACAACTAAAACATGTATTCAGTATTAGTACTGAACTAAGTTTAAAAAAAAAAGTCAGAGTATATATTTCATACAGATATAACACAATAGCTTGATGAAATGATTGAATGTGACACAGGTCAATGCATTCCCATATTGTATTAAAGGTTACCCCTCTAAGAGATTCCAACCTGATTGCAGCTCTCCTGTCCCCTGGCTCTCTTCTAATGCTGAACTATGATTAAGTACCCTCCCGGACATGAAACAAATGGAGCAGTTGAGGCAGACTGTAGGTGGGGACGTGCTGGACCTGAGTTTGGGTCCAATTTTATGAAGAGAGCAGAGGAATGAGTCACCCCTGTATGTGGATGAGAAGCGGTGAGGGAAATCCATCTGATGTTCCCTGAAGTGTGTGACAAGGAGGGTGGCTAAGGAGAGGAGGAGCGGACCGGAGAGATCCTGTGGAGCCGGTGGGAGAAGCCTGCGGGAGATTGCAAACAACCAGAGTGAGCCACCCGGGCAAGTGGAGGAGCAGCGGTGAAGGAAAGTTGACTGGTGTTCTTAGAAGAGCCTGATAAGGTGAGAGGCTAAAGGGGACGAGGAGCAGACCTGAGAGACGCCGTGGAGTTGGTGGGGGAACCCTGCGGGAGATTGCAGGTACCCGGAGGAGGGGCGCAAGGTCTCTCATATGGCCTAAGGTGGCGGAAGAGGTGCTCTGAGGAAGCTGAGGACATTCAGCCCAGGTGATGAAGGGAGCGCTTGAGGAGGAGGCAGAAAGTACAGGAGGGCTCCATGGCAGGACTGTTAGTCTGAAAACCAATCCCTACCCCCCTGGGCAACCATACACCGGTCTTAGACAATCTTAGACACTATACCCCCACCTGCTTTTGTATCCCAGGCCTATGTGCACTGTGTTACTCCTAGATTACTCCTAACATACACCTATCTTACTTCTATGGACACAAAACACAAGACACAAAGAAAACACATGAATCGATTCAATTATAACAATGGAATACATTTATTTATGCACAGCAAAGCATAATTCAAACAATACTAAAACTGTTGCAACCATCTAATTTGCACCTGTTATACTTTTGGTGCAAATCTACCATGCAGTGGATAACTATAAGCCTTACAGGCTTCTAATGCAAGCCTGTGATGCAAGCCTGTGGTGCTAATGCAGTCTCAATGCTAGCGTCAGCAATCCTCTCCTTCATGCAGAATCAATCCACACCAATCCTTCACGCTCTCTCTCTAAACAATCCCTGTCTGATTTCCCCTTCTCCCAAACCCAAAGCTCTTTGTGCAAGTGTCTGTTTCTAATCAATCAGTTTAGTCTAGGCCTTAAACCATACTTCCCATTTGGCATCTCTCTGCTCTCCAGTTCTGTCTTTGTCATTCAGAGCCGGGCCTCGGTCTCCCTCTCTACCAGATCGATCTCATCAAGGCCTCATCAGGTTCTGCTGCACCAAGACACCTCTCCCTTATCGAACTCCATCAATCACCATCTCCCACAACAACTACCAGCAACTACCAAAAAAAAACTAGGGACTCTCCTCTCTCTTCATCTCTGGTTATAGTTTGCAATGACGCATTCATCCCATGGTTACTTACATTCTCTAAGCTAAGAATGTCCCTTTCTGTCTCAGCATTCTATATTCAGGCAGTGCCTGCCAGTCTGTGTTATGCGTGTACTTTCACTTCGTGTTCTGTCAGCGTGACATTGGACATCATATCTCTTTCATGGCCTATCTGTCTGCGGTGCCTGCAAAACACCATCTATTTCTCCATTCACTCCACTGTTGGCTCTGTCTGCATCACGAAATTCTCTCTTAGTGCCCGTGTTCAAAGCATCTCCTTGCCTGAAAAGGCTTCTCTCCCATCTTTCCATGTCGCGCTCCCTCCATGACCCCAACCTTTGCTGTCTCCGCGGCATACCAGCAATGCTGATTAGCCTCCTTCGCTTTCCCCACTCGGACAAGGGTTCGTGTGATCTCTGCCTGCCAAACAACTGAGCCCAGTGGCGCTTCTGTGTCTCCATCAGAAATGGCTTCATAATGCCAGCTAAATGCTTCCTAACGTTTACGCTATTCTTCTCGCAATGCAAGAGCTAGCTATATGCAAACTCATTCTAAATGCACACTCTACATGGCATTTCAAATATGACAGTGTGTCATTCCAGGCCTCATTCGTTCTCTCTAGTGTCTAGCACCTTTCTCTCCCAGCCTAAGCGCTACAATGCAAACATAATTCTAAAAGCATCTCTTTCAACAATAACATAACTAAGCAAACCCTTCATATAACAGGGCCTATTTCTCTCTTCAAATGCATAATGCAAATGGCTAATTCAAACTAAGTGGCAGTCTAATAACGTGGATAGTGTCTCCTTCTTCATGTACTACTAAACAGGATGCAATAATGGATAACTAAACATGATGAATGAATAACTGGATTCCTAAAGGGATAATACTGGATAACAATGAGTAATGGTTCTCTAACAAAGAGTACTGATTCTCTAATGATTCTCTTATGATTCTCTAATGATAACAAACCCAGGCATCCCCATTTTATCAGATTCCACAGGACTGAGAGGGAGAGGCAGCACATCGCTCTGCAAAGGTGAAAGGGAGAGGGCCCTGCTAGATACCCAACTTGAGGTGGAGGGTGGCTGGGAAGGAATGCTTAGAAGGATCAGAGAAAGGAAATGAAAGTAAGCCCTGGAGGGCAAATATAAAGAGAAAGAGGAGTGAGCGTTTTGTCGCTTTATTATTATATATTTTTTTTTTTGTCCCTCATCCCTCAAAAGGAATCTGGGCTGAAACACCATTGGAGCGGCCATCCTCCTATCAAAAGGAAAACGGGATTTGCTGGTGGTGCAGCGCCCCTGCCACACAGAGAAAGGCGAGGAGGAATAGGGTTGAAAACCAAGGTGATCTCCACGTGGCCATACCACTGGTGACAATGTGGGTAAAACAATCACGCTACTGAGGGAGCCCCCGGAGAAGCTGTGCTCTAATCAGCCATTTGGACTAGGTTGTATCAAACAGAGTGAGAAGAGTGACTGGGTAGCGCTGTGTTGTGCTTGCGGGAGGTGAAGGGCACTCTCACGTTGCGATAGACTGCAAAGGTGACAAAAAGCACAGTAAAAACTCAAGAGGCTCTGGCTTTGCAAAAAATCCACGAAGAGCTTGATATCTTAGGGAGAGAGCCCCCTAGGGTGAGAGGTCCTTCTTATAAACGAAAGGGCTGAAGTTTGAAGATGTCAAAAAACAGGTGAACAGAGACACACACTTTATCAAAAGGCACAAGAAACCACTGGAAGATATGATCCAAAAGGTGTGGAGAAGGGTCACGGGATCCCTTCTTGAAGGGGAGGGTATCCCGGAAAGACAAGAACATATGTGCAGCACGGTGGCTTCAGGTCAAAGACGGAATTACACTGAAAATCCTCACCATCACTCACAGATGCCTCAACAACACTGCTCCTACATACCTATCCGAAGCAATATCAAGGACCACCTCCACCCGCCCTACCAGAGCTCAGTACACCAACCAGCTACACATACCACCCATCAAGAGAGTGAACGCTGGAGGCCTAGGCTTCTCATACATTGCACCACAACTTTGGAACTCTCTCCCTGCCACCATTAGAGCTGAAAAATCCATCTATGCCTTCCGCAACAACCTCAAGTCCACATTCCTCAATTAGTACTACGTCCGCCTCCTCCACCCATGCCATGCATATTACACCATGCCATGCATACTGTATTATAACCAGAAATGTAATATATTGTTATTGTGTTTTTATATTGCCCATGCCTATGTAACTAAGCATGTACTGTAACAAGTGCCACGATGTCCGCGGACTGATTGTTTGTTTATTTATTTGGTAATGCGAGCCAAACCCTTGGGTAGCCGGGCGCAACGGTGTACAAGAAATCTTAAGTTTATTACAATATTTGCCATGAGTATAACGAGCACATAGGCAAGAAAAAATATTCAAGAATATATACAAACATATGTACAGGAACAAGGCATAACTAAGAAAAGTCTGAAGCACTCTAGCAAGACTATTTAACAGATGGGTATATAATCAGGTTTATAGGTCAGGCTATAAATCTAGGAATCATATATGGGCTAGGTAGGTGAGTGGGGATGCATCCTCGGCTATCTTAGTATGGAGAAATACATGTGGCAAGAGATATGTACGGCCAAGGTGGGAGTGGGTTGGGTGCTAGTCAAGTTATGTGTCGTTGGCCCGCAACCAATTAATTATCTTGTGCCTGAATTTAGGGATACGGTTGATCAGTTGTGTGGTCGAGTGGTAACTTGTTCCAGCAGTGAGCAGCTTTGACAGGAAAACTGGTTCCTCCCGCGGTCAAGCGTTTAAATCTAGGAGTCTCTAGTTTAAAGGTGTTAGCAGATCTCATGGGTCGCATAGAAGTTTTCCTTGTTTTTCTATCAGGTACGGGGGGCTAGGTTGTTCAGACATTTAGAGGTGAGGGAGGCTGTTTTGAGTAGGATTCTGTCCATTCTTTTCAGCCAATTAACCTCTTTCCTGAATTTGGTGACATGCTCTCTGTGAGGGATATTTAGTGCTGCTCTCAGGGCATTGTTCTGCAGTCTTTGAATTCTGTCTGTGATGTATCTGTTAGCTCCTGAGCACAGGGCATTACAATAGTCTAACCTAGACCTGATGAGAGCATTAGCTAGAGTGATACAGCTAGCACTGGAGAGGTATGGACTAGATGCACGGATGAGTTTGCAGGTGTAAGTGGTGGAGGAGGCGAGGGAGTTGACCTGCTTCTTGAGAGTGAAGGAGGAGTCCAGATAGAATCCAATGGTTTTTACTGCAGACATCACCTTGATAGGGTTGTTATCAATGCTGAAGGATGTGTAGTTTGGGCTTAGTTTTTGGATATTAGCTTCAGAGCCTAGGATTAGTATCTCCGTTTTATCGTCATTCAGGCAGAGGCCATGTGAGGCCATCCATGCCTGAATGAGGGTGTATATCTTGTTCACCAAGGCTGAGTCTGTCTCGTAGTCTCACGAAAGGGGTATGAGGATCTGGGTGTCGTCTGCGTAGTTCGTGTAGGTGACACCCAGTCTGTCCAACTTGTCAAACAAAGGCTTGGTGAAGATGTTGTACATGGTGGGGGAGACACAGGATCCTTGTGAGACACCACAGGTTATTTTGCTAGGGTCAGCAGAGTCGGAGGTGGAGAAGGCTCGCATAGTGCGATTAGCTAAGAAGGATTGGACCCAAGCTAAGGCATCTCCGGTAAAGTTGGCGGCAGATTCGAGGTGGTTGCATAGGACTGCATGGTCCACCAGGTCGAAAGCTGCCGACAAGTCCAGTAGGCGGAGCAAGGCTGTTTTTCCGTTATCCTTTAGTTCCTCGATTTGTGTCTTGAGGTCTAACAGAGCTGTTTCCGTACCGTGGAGTGGGCGGAAGCCAGATTGCCGTGAGCCAAGCAGGTGGTTAGCTTCCAGGTAATCCTGGATTTGTATGTAGGCGGCTCTGTCTAGGATTTTAAGTAGAAATGGCACAGTGGTGATAGGTCTTTAGTTGGTGGGAATAGCTGGGCCCAAGGTTTGTTTTTTTAGTAGTGAGAGGACCCATGATTCTTTGAGGTTGGTGGGTACCGTGTTGGATTTAAAGGAGGAATTTATGAGCTTGGTAATGAAGGGAGCTAAGTCCCTAGCTGTGTCCTTTATTATTTGTGCTGGGCAGGAGTCGCCCTTGAAGTTTGACGGTTTGAGGGACAGTATTATTTTTTCTGTGTCGATTATGGGGATGGTCTTGAACCTGAAGGGTGTGGTACACTTATTCTCCTGAGTTTGGGGTATTTGTTGGTCCGAGGGCGACGGTGTGGCCTTTTTCTTTACAATTTTGCATTGAAGCGAGGAAATTTTGTTAGAGAGGGCATTTTGTATGTTGGTGCACCAAACTATGTTTCTTTTGGCGATTCCTGTGGATGTTGAGAAAAGTAGCCGTTCGAAGCGGGACATGTCTCCTTCTTCTTCAATTCCCAGGAGAAGGAGTTTGGGGTCAGTCAGGATCGGGCGGCCCATGACCCTCGAGAGTCATTCACTCCATTTATGCCAAAAGTGTTGTATTCGCGTACATTGCCATAGGATATGGATATGGTTCCTTCTTCTCGTCCGCATCCTAGGCACTTGGGGTCGCTTGTTTTACCCCATTTGTACAGAGCTACTCGGGGATAGTATATTCTATGAAGTATTTACAACTGGATTAGCCTAATTCTCGCCGAGATTGCAATTTCTCTTGGATACATCAGGGCCGAGATCCAATCTTCAGGTAGTATCGGTCCCACATCTCCTTCCCATTTCGCTTTCAGGTGTGCCAGCTCCATCGTGGCAAAAGAGGATATGGCGTTATACATAGTGGATGGGACCTTGTTGCTGACACTGTCTAAGACTATGTTTCTCTCAATTGGCGTACACTCCGGCATGTCCGCTAGCTGATCCCTGTGTGCGCTGAGTGCATGCTGTAGTTGCCCATAGTGATAGCTTTCGGTGGCTGGAACTTCATATGTAGTCAAGATCTCAGCGAACTATATTATCTGATTGTTTGCATAAATTTGCTGGACGGTTTGTATACCGGCTGTTACCCAATTCGGCCACCTCGGGTGGTTACGGAGACCTGTGAGTTGGGCATTTTTTGGTCAGATGGGTTGGACTGGGGTGAGTTTGTTGTCCCATCCTATGTGTTTGTGTGATTCCTTCAATACTAGGGCCATGTGCGCCACTATCGTGTTTTCGGGAGGGCGAGTCTGTCTAATGTAGAGACTTTCAATCGGGGACATATCGTGTCTTGCCGCTAGTTCGGCCTTTATGTGTGGGGTGGTCAGGTCACTGTGTAGTATATCATTTACTGTCCCCATTTGAGACGCCCAGTAATATACTCGGATATTCAGGAGACCTATTGCCTCCCAGACTGAAAGTTAAAGGGTTTTGAGAGCTATTCTCCGGTGTTTCCCCCCCCCAGAGGAGTTTACGCGTTGTATTATCTATTTTACGGAACTCTACGGCGGGGATATGGAGCGGGGCGTTTTGGAGGATGTATAAGAACCGGGGTAGGGCTAACATCTTGAAAAGCGCTGCCCTGCCTAATAACGTCAATGGCAGTGCTTCCCAGTGGGCCGCATCTTGCGCGTATCATTTACTTAATGGATGTAGGTTATGGGTCAGGTATTTGTTCAGCCTGTTTGTGACTATGATACCCAGATAGCGAAACTGTGTGGTTTCAATTTGGTATGGGGATTCAGATGACGGTATACAGTCTACTCCCTTCACCAGGAAGAGCACAGATTTGGCCCAGTTCACTCTGAGACCACTGAAGGCTCCATAGTTTATCAGTATTTGGGTAACTATAGGGCAAGAGACCGCCGGGTTGCCTAAATATACCAGGAGGTCGTCTGCGTAAAGGGATACCTTGTCCTGCCAACTTGGACTCCACCGGAAGCCAGTCCACGTGGTTGTGCCTCTCAGAAGGACCGCGAATGGTTCTATTAATAATGCAAACAGCATTGCCGCGAGCGGACATCCTTGCCTGGTGCCTTTTCGCAGTCGTATGCTGCGCGAGGGCCAGCCATTTACTCTCACTTCTGCTGACGGATTGCTGTAAAGGAGCTGTACCCATTTTATAAATGCTTCCCCGAATTGCATCTTGTGCATTATTGCCCATAAGGCCTCCCAATAAACCGAATCAAAGGCCTTTTCGAAGTCTATGGCCAATAGTGCCAATGAATGTTGTAACGCGGGAGCCCGCTCCAATGCCAGATGCAACCTGCAAATATTCATTCTCGTTGACCTTTGAGGCATGAAGCCGCATTGGTCCGGGTGGATTAACACTGTAATAACCGTTTGTACCTTATTGGCTAGTACTTTGGCCAGTATTTTGGCTTCACTGTTGATTAGGGATATGGGCCGATAGGAGGTGCATTCATCTGGGCCCTTTTTGGGAATCACTATAATGGTGGCCTTACGGAGATCAGGTGGGAGCTCACCCTTTGCTATGGAGTGTTCGAACATATTGAGTAAATGTGTGGGTATGTGGGTATGTCTAAATGATTTATCTTTTTCCAAAAATTAAGTGGGAAGCCGTTGGGTCCCAGGATTTTGCCTGTTTGGAGTTGTGTGATGGCTTCCGATATTTCATCCACTGTTATTTTGCTGTCTAACATGTTGGTTTGCTCAGCAGTGCAGCGTCTTCTGTGCCAGTATGAGGGCACTATTCGTCTCGGGGCTGCTGCTGGCAATGTGCTCTAATTCTTTGGACAACACCTCCCTTTCAGCTTCGATGATTCGTTCACGTTGCGCCTTCTTTTTAGCCGATGTCCACGAAATGATTTCGCTCCATAGGACTGGCTTCTACGCCTCCCACAGTATGTTAGGGTCTTCAACCGAATCTGCATTTAATTCGAAGTAGTTGGTGGTGGCTACCTCTATCTTCTCTTGTAGCTCTGGGAACCCCAGGTAGTAAGAGTTCAGCCGCCATGTGGGAGGCGGGCGAGGCCTCTCTGTTTCCAATGCAAGTAATAATGGAGAGTGATCGGAAATCCCCCGGGGGAGGAAGGATGCGTTGCATGCTTTATGTATGTTCTGATGTGGTAAAAAGAAGTAATCTATTCTGGACATGGAGGCATGAGCTCCAGAGTGGAAAGAATATTCTCGAGCATCCCTGTGTAGTTCTCGCCACGTAACGCGCAGCCCCATGTCAGACACGAAGGAGGCCAGTTTGGTGGTAGTAGTTGGACTTCTGGCTCTCAGGTGCGTACGATCTAGCGGGTTGTCCATTACTTCATTAAAGTCTCCTCCTATCGCCCATGTGTCCGCGGAATTAGTTGACAGGATGGGGGTAATGTTGGTTAGCAGAGTACTAAGGAGGGTCGGCGGGGAGTACACTGCCATGAGAGCAGGAGTTTGACTCCAGAGCATTGCCTGAATGTGTACATAGCGGCCACCGCTATCTTGCGTTACGTGCTTGATCTCCAGTGGCAGCCTTTTATGAATTAATATGAGCACCCCTCTCGCACCCATTGAGAAACCCGCGTGCACCGCGGTGCGGTAGTTAGATCTTTGGAAGAATTTACATACGTTTCCCGCTAGATGCGTTTCAGTCAGGAAAGCTATGTCCGGGGAATGCCTGTTTATGTGCTGCAGTACCAATCTTCTTTTGATACAGGATCCTAGCCCATTCACGTTCCATGACATTAATAACAGTTTCTTTTCATTCAAAACAACCATATGCGCCATTGAGTGTCTGGAGTTTATATACGCCTGTGCATTTCTGCGAATGTAGTCGTGGCCTTTTCACTGTGTTTGCCCTGTTTGTTAAGATCATAATACCGTTGTGTGCTAAACATTGAATAAGAACCAAAAACTCTAACTCCCCCCCTCCCCATACTCCTCCCCCAACTGAAGTATCTGTCGGCCCATCGTAACTTTCAATCAACTAAACTTTGTCCTCATGCGCCCGCCCTGCTTGGTTTAGCGCCGGGCAGTGTGGCACCCGGTTGTGGTGCTTCGGGTTTGTGACCTTGTCCGGGAGGCAGCTGTTTGGTGGGCCGCCAGCTTGATATGACTTATATCCTAATGTACATTGTGGAGCGTGGGCTCCGATCTAAGAAGTGCCTGTTTTCACCGGATGAAATCAGGATACAGCTGGCGGCCCCGGAAGCTCTGAGGGATCACGTCCTCATCGTTCTTCTTAGTTTTGATTATTTATTTTTTGTAAGATTTGGCAAATTCAGTTAGGTTATTTTTGTTGTTTTCCGTGGGTGAGTGGCGCCAGATAGATTTGAGCTTTCTTTTTTGTAGTCTTAGAGTTTTGAGGTGGGGCGTAAACCAGGCATTTAGGTGGGCTTCCTGTTTAGCTTTGCGCAGTTTGATTGGGGCAGCTGCGTCTAGTGCTTTGATCATAGCATCAATGAAAGTATTTATTAAGACGTCAGGGTTGTTGCTTTCCAATCCAGACATGGCTGGAAGGAGGAGAGGGATAATATTTCCAGCAGTCATATCCTTCTTACTTCTAGTCGGGAGAGGGGGAACCATGTTGTTGATTTTGGGGCTCAGGAGATCTAATGTGGCAGAGAAAGTTATTAGATAATGATCATGTTTGTGGAGCAATATCTGTAATACTGATATTGCAATTCAGTTCAGAAACCCAGTCGAGGCTCCTTCCTTTGATGTGGGTAGGGGAGAGGACTTTTTGATCAAGCCCGTGGTCCTTGATCAGGGCTGCAACTGACTCCGCCTGTTTATTGTCAGTTTCATTAAAGCCGAGGTTAAAGTCTCCCAACAGTAGGGTTTGGGAACGGTCTTTGGTGTTGTCTATAATGCTAGTTAGATCGTCTTCAAAGGTGCCTAGTGGCCCAGGAGGTCTATATATCAAGTGGATCGAGAGTGTGCGATTATTGGAAAGGGACATTTTGGCTGTGAGTGTTTCACAGGATGAGTAGAAGGCTGACGTGACAGGTCTGATGGGATGGTAGATATTAAGATGATAGCTAGTCCACCGCCTCTGGCATTTGGTCTGTCAGCTCTGAGAATTTGGTATTTATCGGGCACTGCTAGCATTAGTGTTGGTCCTGCAGCCTCGGGAAGCCAAGTCCCAGTTATGGCCAGTAGGTCCAAGTTGTCATTATTTAGGATGTCAGCAATTTCTGTGGCGTGGGCCACCACTGATCTTGCGTTAATAAGGGATCCTATTAGCGTCAAAGAATTATTGTGTTTGGTTGTTTGACAAGTTTTAGGTGGTATGGTATCTAGAGTTGTGCGAGTTCTAGTAGAGGTTTGAGCGCTGGTGTAGGTGGATTGCTTGACTAGTTCCTTGGCTGGGTATTGGTGCGTCTATTGGCATTATTCAGATGGTTACTTACAGGTTCATAGAAGCTGGGCAGTCTAGACCTGAGTCTCGAGTTTCTATCCTTGGGGGGGTTTTACAAGTAAAGGCCATTATACTAAATATAGCGGTGATGAGTATTAGGGTCAAGGCGACTTTGATGAGGCAGGTAGGGGACATTTCTGTTTAGGCCAGGAGCATCTTGTGTGCTGGCGTCTAGGTATTTTACTTTGGGTCGCAGATACGTGCAGTGTTATGTCTTAAATGCTAATGCCTAGGGCACTAATGACTAGGGAGTACAGTAGGCTAACATTCAGTACATTTAAATTGTGGAAATGCAGTGAGGATTTTCACACATGCTGGTATCTAGATTCAATTTTAGCGCACAAGGCCTAAAACACTAATGACTGGAGAGCACAAAAAGGGCTAAGACACTAGTGACTAGGGGGTACATTAAGCTAACATTCAGTACATTAAATTGTAGAAAAGCAGTGAGGATGTTCAAACCTGCTGGCTTCTAGATTCCATTTTGCACACAAGGCCTAAAGCGCTAATGACTGTAGAGCACAAAAAGGGCTAAGACACTAGTGACTAGGTGGTACAGTGGGCTAACATTCAGTACATTAAATTGTAGAAATGCAGTGAGGATGTTCAAGTATGCTGACATTTAGATATGATTTTAGCACAAAGGTCAATAGCACTAGTGACTGGGAGGTACAGTGTACAGACATTCAGTACATTTGTGTTATAGGAATGCAGTGACATACAGGGCCTAGATGTGCTGACAATTACATGTAAAATTTTAGGGTACTAACATCAGAATATAGTGCTTCAGTTTGGCTGGCAAGTCAAAGGAGTACACTTGTAGTAAGGTCAGATAGAATGCTGCAGTCTAATGTAGATACATCTGCACTGGTGGAGCAGATCACTTTGCATAGTTTGATTAGTACATGTATTTGGATCACGAGCGTTTAATGGAAGGTGCTTAGGAGCGGCATTAAGAGGCAGAGCGTGCAATTAGGTAACAGGCATCACTCAGGTGTTAATAGGTGGGCGTAGTTGTACGAGGCAACTCAGAAAAACCTATACTGGTGTGGACACTTGCTGAGGGTAGTTGTGAGAAAGTACCTTGAGTTTTAGGTCCGGCGAACAGAGTAACCGGCCGACGGCTGGGAAGGCGTGGACAGGCTGGGACAAGTAGAGAGCCTTACTGCATCCGGCCTTGATGCTGGAGGCCGGTGACGCCTGCCGGCTTGCGGATTGGCTGTTGAAAAGGGCAGGCGAGTCAATAGAGCAAGTCTGCAGCCTGGTGGAAACTCAAGCCAGGAAGTAGCTAGGCTGGAGATTTCGGGCAGCCATCTTGGAATGGCTGTCGTGGCTGCACATCAATACAGAATTTTCGAGGTTGCAGGGATAACACGGGTTACAGAGTGTTTTGGAATCGGTTGTGAGGATTCAGCATCACACGGGATGGTGCGCGCTTAAAGCGGCGCTATTGGCATTATTTTCAGGTTTTTTGGCGCGGGTGTAGGCGAGCACATGGGCCTACCTATGATGTGTGGGGAGAAGCTCCTGCTTCTCTCCCATGCGGCGGCGGTGCACTGCTCCAGCAGCGTTTGGGGCTCCCGCTCCCTCGATGCCTGGTGATGTATGGATCACAGGCTGGGATAGGTAGAGAGCCTTACTTTGTCCGGCCTTGATGCTGTTACTGATACTGATGCGCGCTATATAAATGCTAATAAAACAAAACAAAACAATATGGGAAGCCAAGGCGGAGACCAAGCGGTCACACAGGTCATTCTTAAACAATATTTCCAGGATTTTGTGGAAACAATTGCAGGGACAGTCCAGGCACAACTGGATAAAATGCGCGAGGAGCTAGCTTCAACTTTGCACGAGATAAAAGAGTGGATACTAACGAGGCAGCACTTCAGGAACTTGCAGAAGAGGCGCAGAAAATGGACCATCCAGTAGAATATCTAGCACCGGCCACACATAATGTGGAGTTACAGGGTGAAGACCTTGAAAAGTGGTCCAGGAGATTGAGTATAAGGGTAAAGGGCCTGTCTGAAGAAGAACAGGACAAGGACCTTAAGGCGGCAATCTTGCAAATATTCACTGACTTGGCAGATCTGAAAGACGAACCCGAACTGAAGTTGGATCGTGTCCATAGAGTGGGACCATTGTGGAAAGAACCGGGAGCAAGACCGAGAAATGTCTTGGCGGGCCTACATAACTAAACCCACAACAAAGGAATACTGGGGGCAGCAAGGAAAGTGAAACAGTTGTCCTATAATGGATCGAATCAGCAACTCTTCCAGGATTTGTCCCAGATAACATCGATTAAGAAGAAAAATATTGGGACCGGCTGTGAGTTTCCTTCACGATAAAGATGTCTGATACCGTTGGACATTTCCTTTTGGCATGGTGTTTGAATGGGATGGCAGGCAACACCAGATCTCGTCCTGCAATTAAGATGTGAGTATACTCACCCTAGAATAAGAAGAAGCAGAGTCCAGGGTGCCGACAAAGGCCACACAGGACAGGAAGAAAGAATGGACTGCAGTGAAGCGTAGAAACACAAGGAGGAAAGGTACTCTGTGGGACAGAAAGGGGTCCCAGTACTGGAAGACCAATGGAACGCTCTGGAGAACTCTAATGCTGGCTGGTAGAACTTACTGCTCTGAAGAATGCCTATATAAGGTTGCCCAGGGAGGGCAAGAGTGTTAGCAGATAAGGGTCAGGGGTAAGGTGGGAGTTAGGATCGAAATATGGGCTTCGCTGTGCCTGCACAGGCAGGGGCTGGGTTGTTGTTTGGGCTCAATCCCCGGGAGGACGGATTGGGAGGGGCTAGAGGCCGGTTGAGTGCACCCAGCGAGGGTGGGGGTGAGGGGAGAGGACGGGTGTGGGAAGGGGGGAGGAGTGGTCCCATCGAGTATCCACTGGAAGTACAGCTAAATCGCTGGTCTAATTAGGAGATGGCTAAAATGGATAGTTTAGGAATTATGTCTCTGAATATTAATGGGTTGAACTCACCCCTGAAGAGGAAGAAGCTAGAAAGATTCCTCCAAAGGGAAAAACCTGACCTCTTGACTCTACAGGAAACACATGTGCAAATAGTGACAGATACAAAATAAGGATACAGGGATACCGACAAATCTTCCAGTCTAACGGGGGGAATAAAAAAGGAGGGGTGTTAATAGTGGTGTGGAACAATCTAGACATCACTGTTGGGGAGTGGGAAAAAGACACCATGGGGAGATATGTGGCTGTCACTCTACAGGGGAAGGGGGAACTCTATATTCTGGCCACCTTATATGTGCCCAATGCGTGTCAGGATGGATTTATACAGAACATCTTTAACAAGCTGGTAAAATTCACTAAGGGGCAAACAGGTGATTTTAACATATCCCGGGACCTGGGGGCGGATAGGAGTAGTGGAACGGTGGGAATGCAAGGCAGACCTTCGAGAGAATTAAGTGAGAAAATAGGGAGACTCGCATTGGTGGATGCTTGGAGGGAAAAGAGGGGTGATAGTAAAAGACATCCTCCAGGATTGACTACATCTGGGTATCGCAGAATTTGTTAGGCCTGGTATTAGAAATTGAGGTGGGAGCTATAGCACTATCGGATCACGCCCCTTAAACCCTGATAGTGCGGAGGAAAAACATGTTGCCCGGGCTATGGAAGTGAAAACCCAGCATACATATTTAAGGACTAAGTTCTGAGGGAACAGTTACGAAATAGTATAGAGACATTTTTTCGGGATAATAAACTGGGGGACACGAACCAGCACGTAAATTGGGATGCATTTAAGGCAAAAAATAGAGGTAGGCTTATTGCAATTAAGGTCCAAAGAGATAAAGAAAGAAGAGGTCTGGAAAGGGAGCTGGAAGAAAAGCTGAAAAAGGTGATGGCAAGTATGGGGGTGGGACCTAGTGGGAAAGTTCGGAGAGAATATAGGGCCATAAAGGGCCAATGAGATATTTTACAATCAAGGGAAGAAAAACGAGCATTTTTGTCCCTTAAACAGAAATATTATGGAAAGGCGAATAAATCTGGTAGGTTGCTAGCAAGGTTATTAAGGAAAGAGGAAAAGGCAAGAACCATATTAAAAATTAAACAAAGAGTGGGAGGGGAGAGTTCAGAGGTAAATTACATTATACAGGAATTTTCATCATACAATAAATCTGGTAATCCCGTAGAGAAAATACAATTGGACTATTTGGTGGGATGTGACCTTCCAGCAATAACTGAACAAGAAAAAATGGACTTGGAAAAAGACAATGACGGAGGAGGTTCGTAGGGCTATAACATCACTGCCCACCAATAAATCACCATGGTCTGATGGGTTTACGGCTGACTTTTATAAAGCATTAGGGAACAATTAATCCTGCACTTGGTTTCGAGATTCAATGACTTTGGGGTAGTGGGAAGGACCACCCCAACGATGGAGGAGGCTAAGGTGGTGCTACTTCTGAAACTAGGGAAGGACCCGGCAAGTTGTCAATCCTACAGTTCTATTGCACTAATTAACATAGATGCGAAGATTTATACAAAAATATTAGCCTCCCAGTTAGATAATCTCCTTTGAAGACTCAGTAGCACCGACCAATCTGGATTTATAAGGGGTAGGCAAATTGGGGATATCACTAGGAGAATAATACATTTAATTGAAAAGGTCAATTTAAAGAATATCCCGGCTCTAGTGATTGCTCTGGACTCTGAAAAAGCATTCGACAGAGTGGAGTGGCAGTTCTTATTCCAGACCATGGGGAAAATGGGATTCGGGTCCAAATTCATGTCAAAGATAAGAGCTATTCGAATAAAAAATTGCAATGGTTGATTAATGGTCAATTATAAGGCGCTGTTAAGATTTTTAGAGGCACTAAACAGGGGTGCCCTCTGTCACCATTACTCTACGCGATCCACCTAGAAACATTAATGGCCACAATAAGGGAGTCGGCTGATGTTGTAAGAGTTGGGTGTCGGATGCATAAAGTAGCTGCATTCACAGACGATTTGTTATTAATACTCAGGGAACCGGATAGATCGATGAGGGTGTTGGCCAGGGAAATGAGCAAATTTGGGTTAGTGGAATAGAAGGTGTACACTGCTCTCCTTTTTTTGATAGTATGTTGCTAAAATGTATTAGGCTTAAGAGATAACCTTGAAGTCTTGAGGTTCAGCACTGCTCTAATATCATTAAAGGGGATCACATACATCACCCAAACACAGCTAAGAAGATCAACCTACGTGATTTCGCAACCTGCAACATGTAAAATGTGATCTATGCCCTGAAGTGCCCTTGTGGAAAGTACTACGTAGGCCAGACCATCAGACGTGCCAAAGATCGGTGGATGGAACATAAATCAAACATCAGAACAGAGAATTTTAAATCACTGGATTATTGCCATTTTAAGGACGCCGGCACACAGATGAGATGTGTGAATCAGGAAGTAGTGCACCCCCCGCCTAGGGGAGGTGACCTACAAACCGACTCTCTCAGAGAGAATTGTTCTGGATTTACCATCTAGATTCTATCAACCTGCTGGGTATGAATGAGGAATTCTTTCTATGACCATACTTATAGTACAGCATTTTTCAAAGCATTCTTTGTAATACCTGCAGGCACTTTCTTCGTCATTTCACCAGGGGAGATGCATGCCCCTAATAAAAGGGACTACGATAGAGAGAATTGTTCGGGATTTATCATCTTGATTCTATCGCCTTGTTTTGGCATGAATGAGACATTCTCTTTAGGATCTTACTTGTAGTAGGGTATTTTTCAAATGGTTGTTCATAATACTTGCAGGCACTGTGCTTTAATTTTCACAAGAGAATAGAACCTACAATCTCTGCATCAAATTACACTGGCATAATCGTAATAGAGATGTTTTCGAGTGAGTACACGAGATACAAGTATGTAACACTGTGAGCTACTTTAAGTAAGATGGATGCTGAACACAACCGATTTGACTACTTAGCATAATGTGACGGTTAATGGATCTTCCCTGATCAACAAGTGGGGCGATTATGTGAAAATGTTTACTAAATAATTCATATGCACATTTTAAAGTTCTAGAAGTAGGCGATGTATAATGTTGAGATTGTAACTGATGCACCTTGTTTGATATGTAGATGCTGTTTGAGCTCTATATCAGGATACTATTTAGATATGCATAATGAAAAGTTTATGCATCACAGTTGATTGTTTCATCTCAGCTATACGGCCATATAGGGACATCATGTGAGACTCCAAGCTTGATCAGTCTACTTTATACAACAAACCAGTTACTTAATAGTAGGGGCCCTTAGGGGTTTTCACATATTTGGTTCCACAGATTTCCATTTCTTATTTCGATTTATATATCATTTATTTATTTTGCATTTTTAAACCACGCTCACAGCCTGGTGGATCGAAGAGCTGTTTATCTTAGTTGCGTAGTTGTTTGTCTTAGTTGCGTATTTATAACACTCTTAAATACCCAGAGGTTTCTAAGCGCGGACCCGGGGATCGAACCTGTGTTGCTTTGTGTCGTCTTGCTTCGAAGGTGAGCACGTTGCGGCTGAGCTATCCTCCCGGGATGAGGGAGGATGCTTGCAACTCTTTTGGCAATTATTATTCACATAACTTGGATCCGGTGTTGGACCGAGCTATCGGCCCCACACTGCACTACCTTCTCTACATTTCAAATACTGCGCATCGCAGAGGATGTTTAATTGCTTATGACTTGTAGGCATGACGCTTAGCATTTTCTTGTTTACTAATGCATTGTTGCTCTCCTTAGCAATGGGCTCAGTTTGGCAACTGGAGCGATATGTGATGACGTCATTATGTTGTATGCTCACCCGGGTACTAAAAAGTACCTTCCCTAGCAACGTGGTCTGTCTTCCCACATCCACAGTAATAGTGTACGGAGGACGTCTTCTCTAATCTTCACTCCTGGTGAGTTCTTACACTGGAATTACCAATACATAGGTCCTTCAATAGGGAGCGAGACTGGCTTACACTACTTTTTCACCTAACAGGCTGGATCAGTCTGGTATTCACTGCGATCTGCTGTTTCCCCTTACCAGATGGCAAGGCATTTTTCGAACCCAGCATACTGCGCACGCTTTATTCAGAATGACAAGTAAGTGTTATGGGCTATTTACACTATTATCACCTGGCGAATATAGAAGATGTTCCATCGATCTACAACCACCCATGTTTTTGCCCAACAGAAAGAACACCTATTGATGTAGACTAGTGAAGTTTGATACGAGGAACCTGAAGTTCTCTAGGATTCTGTAAAACGCACAACCAGAGGAGGTGAGACGTAATACATCGCAATTTGTCAGCTCAGATCTAAGATATACCATCAATATTACAGCATCCACTTTTTATCTGTTTTCTGCAGTTGGTTAGAAGAGTGTCCTTGGGCCTTTTGCATATGATAGATTCTTTACCTACATACCAGCGGATCCATTTTGTCATAAAGGTGACTAATCAAGCTTTGAGTACTTTTTAGTTTTGTACTTTTGAGTTCTTATCAATGAATGATACAGATTGACAGTGCAATGTATTTACTTTTGTTCTCTGTTGTACTACAGTTATATAGCGCAATCTTGACCCCCTGATGAAGTGCATTCCAGATTGAAATGCTTTGGGTACTTTATTAAAGAGAAACTTGTGGATAAAACATTGTTAATAATATATGTAGTAAAATGGTCCTATCTAATTATTGCTTTAATTCTTATCATTGTATGTCAAATTTATTGAGACCTTTCCCTTCAGTATTTGGCTGTTTTTGGCCATTGATAGTGTGCAGGGGACAGGAGTTGCCCTATCGTGGGAACTTTGTCATTGTACTTTAAATATGGGTTAGTAGCAGAGCTAAAAATCGACACTCACAAATCCGAGGTATTGAACCTTACGATTCTTGTGGAGAAGGAACAGGAACTGGGCTGACAAGGGCATTAGATACTTGGGGGTTAATATTAATAATATTAATAAAGACATTGAATTGTTACTCATGGCAAACTATCCCCCCGTAGTAGGCGAAATCTGTAAAAAACTACATGAATGGCACCCATTGTCTATTTCGTGGATTGGAAGGAATAATGTTTTGAAAATGGTAATTATACTGAAACTCATTTATTACCTCACGACATTCCCAACGAGGGTGACCAAGTCTTTTTTCAAGCTATCCAGAGGCATACTGGGAAATTCATATGGAATAGTAAGAAACCTAGAGTTGCAGGAACAGTAATGACTATGCCAAGAAATAGGCGTGGGATGGGAGATCCGGATGTTAGGGCATATTATTTGCCGGCACAGACTAGGGTGCTTAGGGACTGGGTAAAAGACAACAGGCAGAAGGTCTGGAGACAAATAGACAAAGCCCTAGTGGGGGGTCACCTTGAGGTGGTGCTGTTGTAATGCTCATCTTTGGTGCCCTGCAGGAGTGCTTGGTCCGGGTCGTCGGGAGCGTGTTCTTCTGGGATGATGTAACCTCTAGGATGAGATGCGAGTCCAACCCACTCCTTTCCCACTGTTTTGCTGCAAGACTGTTGTCCAGCGTACAATGTGGTTGGGAGTGGATTGCTTGAGACCTTCATGTTGGTAGGAAGTATGATGGGCGTCCTAGGTGAGCATACAGACAAATGAGTGCGTGCGTTAGTACCTGTTCTCCAACTCTTCCCCCCCACCTCCCTCCTATTCCCCAAGGGTGGCTGGCTGGGAAGCAGGGACCTGGCTCACCTTCGTACTGTACTGGTGCTCTTCAAGGGATCAAAAAAGCATCTGGTCCAGTTCCGTCACTGGAGAGTGGCCCAGTCTCGCTGCGGCACACGTGATGCTTTCTGCAGGTAAGTCTGCGTTGAGCTGCAATGTCTTTACTGTACTGTGTGTAAGTCTTTAGTCTTTAGTTGCGCTGCAGTGTCTCTTGTTGTTCTGCAGCAATGCAAGTCTTTATATGTTGGTGCTGCGAGATGCGCAAGTTATGTTTTGCCAAGTCCTTCTTTGTCTTTGTTGCTTTTATTCCAGGTGCCACGCACTGTGTTCTGCTGTCAGCGGTTCGCAGAACGCCGATCTCAGGTAAGCGGCCTCAAGGGGGGAACTGGGAGCACGGGGAAATGAGCGCTCAAACGCTTCCTGTGTTGTTTTCTGTTTCCTTTCAGGTGCAGAGAAAATGCAGCAGTGGATAATGGGAGCTGTTGACTCTTCGGTGTGAGCCCGGTAGCCGCTCAGGGACACTGCGGTGGAACGAGGAGATCCGGGTGAGTATGGAGGCCGGCGGGATCCCAGAAGAGCAGGTGAGCTGCAGAGGACCCGGAATCAGGTCTGTATAACACACGGCGAGAAGGAGTCTTCTCACACATGGAGTAGGACACGCAGCAAGTGTTACACCACTTGCGCTGAGCAGGGAAAAAATGCCAAGCACTGGGTGTGGCTTTTTAGTCCTGGGCTGCACCCTTCCACTAGACCACCAAGGATGCTGGAATTATGGGGTACTCGGGGGCTATCTTGATTCCTATATTGAGTCCTGACTTGGTGACCATCTTGGCGGGGGCTATCAGAGTTTCCAAACAGGTGCCACCACCAGCCAGCAACCCTCTTTGTCCATTGCTTACCAGGGTTACTCAACCTACGCCTGTAGTTGTGTGATAGAGTGCTAGGGGTCATGACAGCTGTGGAAGCCAGGGACAGACCAGAGAATATGTAATATAGTAAGATTGGAGCCCTAGTGGGAGACTTGCAGGATGAATTGGAACTAGAGCAGGATTCACTACATTTCCATCGCCATTCACACCAATATTTCACAACCCGCAATTCTCTCCGGGAGCGAGAGAGTCCACCTTCACTGAGTGGTAAAAGGGTGGATGTCTTAAGCTATGGGATATGTTTGAGGAGGGAGAGCAAATCCTTCAATCAGTGCAAACAGGACTTTTCAGTGGGGGACGGGGAGAGATTCCACTATGCACAATTAAGGCATTGGTTGCAACAACCAAGGAATAGGGAGTTGCCATCACGACCCCTAGTATCCTATGAAAAACCACTTATATCGGACCCCACATGGGCCAACACATGGAGGGTAATATTTACAAATATATCAAACAGAATGAGGTTGTAGATCACAGAAGTTATGTGAAGCAATGGGAAGATTCAGTCAGCATGCCGATTGAAGAGAAGGAGTGGGCATAGCTATGGGTAAATATCCCCAATCCCACGAGGTCAATCCAATTGCAGGAGATATGGGTAAAGCTAATGTACCAGTGGCATCTCACACCGGTAAGACTCCACAAGTATTTTCCGAAGGTATCCAAGGAATGCTGGAGGGATTGTGGGGCAGTAGGGTCGTGGGAGCATATCTGGTGGGAGTTCCAAGGTACTATATGGGTTGGGGAAAAAATAGAAGAGGCCATAGAGGAAATCTGGGGACCTAGGGAAGGGGAAATAGAGGCTTGGCTACCCTGGGTGCAGAAGGACCACTTGGGGACTTTGCTTAGAAAACAGTAAATGTTGTATGTGATTTTGATGATGACAGGGGCATTGGTGATTGTATGAAATTTGAAAAAGAAGGATCCACCGATGGAACACGAATGGGTGGGAAAGGTCTGGCACTTTGCGGCATTGGAGTGGGTGTCATACTCCCTCCAGGGAGACTATGGGGGCTGAAAGGAAGCGCCCCCAATTTCAGCACGATCCTCCCCGCAATGAGAGACAATAAGGGACTCTCCCGTAGTGGGAATAAGACCAAGACAGAGTGCGGGTGAGCGTAAGTGGGAGTTTATCCAAAGAATAGGGCATGCAAAGAACTCTGCAACCTCCGAGAGCGCTCTGTCTGACAATAGCAAAGACAGGCGTATTTCTAATACAAAAAACGTCATCAGAACCTACACACTATAGGGGGCACAAGTTAATTGGGATTGGGTGGCGTCGACTAACTATAGGTGTTGCTGCAGCGTGGTTGGTCTTGGCGTGAGGACGTCACTGGTCAGCCTCGTGGGTTGGGTTGGGCCTGGCAGGCCAGCTTGAGGTCATCCGAGCGGTGTTGGTATGCTGGGGCAGCCTGTGACAAAGATGAATACCTTTCCTGACTCGTTTGCCCTAGGCCATGCACACTGCAGTTATTCAAGAAACAACATCTAAGTTCATCAATAAATCGCTCAGCAGTTTGTCTTATAAAATAAACGCAACACATGAGGAATGCACCTCGTGAGAGGTCCGGTGGTTGTCGGTTGGGGTGAGATTTACCTGTGTCCTATTGACCGGTATTTTAGGTCGAGGGGCTGGGCTCTGGGGCCTGAGCCGAATGATACATGTCTGTCTGCCGCGTTAGAAGTTATTATATAAATGGGTCTCTGTGTCTTGTCCCAGTGATGGGGGTCGTCTTTGCACGGGGTCATGATTCTTGGGGTGGTCTAGGGGGGGGGTTGTGGAATTTACGAGAGGGTGCTGGTAGATCAGTGGATTTAAACGTGGGTTTATTACCGTGCTGTAAATAACACAGGTGGCGGGCTGTGGCCTTGGGTGCGGTACCGGGGCCTCTGACTCTCTGAAGCGGCTCCAGCTTAGTTGGGGGAGGTGAGGGAGCGCGGCACAGGCCTTAGCTTCTTTATCTGGCAGGCTTGGTAGGGTGGGAGGGAGAATGGCCTTGCATATATTCACAAAGGTTTTTTCCTCGTGCGTTGCTAACTTTTGAATGCAGAACTTTTATAATGTTCCTCCTTATTTTGATGTTATTTAAACACACATATATATTTCAATTTCGTTACACATTTCTTTAATACAGTCGGTCCGAGTACCTTTTCATTGCCTAACATTATATTTGCTACATGGTGTGATTATTTTATGTACATTAGACGTTACACGAGGTAGTTCTAGGTTATGGCCTACAGAAATTGATGCTCGCTGCTTTAGGTGGTTAAGAAAACATATATGAGTTCAGGTTTCTACATAAAATTGTAAGAACACTTATACAGATAAAGGCTATACATTTAGTCGACATCTTTCTCTGTGGTTATAGCAGCGCTAGTCCAGACCTGGGGTGATATCATGTAACGTTACATCTTTATGGTTTATTCACAGTTTACAGGATCTGTTTAGACAGAGGTAGTTCATTAATACCAATACTTGAATTATTTTCTACTTTCTTCAGATAGTGATGCTTCAGCTTTTTTCCCGTCACCCTGGCCTCGCGGACCAGGTCGTGCGAGGTGCAATATTACATTGTGAACGCTAAAATGTTACAGTGTTAGCATCTCGGGTTAGCTCATACCCGACTTTCTCATGGGAACGCGCTCGCAGCGGATCTACCAGGGCTACTGCGGCGGCGGAGATGCATGAAAGGCCCTCCAAAGGTGGGGGCCTCGTTACAGTGTGCTGAACTCACGCCATGTTTGCTAAACAAGATGGCTTCTAGGCCTAACTGAATTTTGGTATATGCAGGGAACGGATATGTGTGGGCAATGTCGTCGGCGGGTGACCCCTCCTCCACCTGGGCCCGGGTGGCATGAGGGGACGGCCACCGAGTCATGGTCCTCACCTGGGGAGAAGGCTGCAGGTGAGGAGGGCCTCGCGGCCAGTCCTCCCCTACATTTCCCCCCTTTCGTTACTAAAGTAACGAATTCTTTAGCTCTTCTAATCTTCTACATTCTTGCTCCTCTATCACTGCGTCATCCCATGCAGGTGTTCCTTTTCTAGGCATCCAGGCTCTGCATACCCCCCTCAAGCTCTCACCTCTTCTAGCATACTCATCTGGGGTACATGTTAAATATATACAGTCACCAGTTTCTTCCAAGTCTACCCAGACCTCTTCATACCATTCCAGTTCCACATCTCGGGGTTCTTTGATAGTGGTGTGCCATAGTTTATCTACTATGTACTTATCACGGCACATAGGCACTAACTGGTATCTGGGAGTGTTATCTGTTCCTGTCTGTACATGTACTTCTTGTGTCGCCTTAATTGTACCACCAGAGTTGCCCATTGTCACCATCATCATTGCACCGTTAGGGACTGCGTTAGCACAACATCGGAGGCCCACCTGGCACAGGCAGAACACCACGAGGAGGACCACCACAACTGGTATCAAGAACTTCATCGCCACTCCAAGCCATGAGGGAACCCAGGAGAAGATATTGTCGAACCATGAGCTATCTTTAGCCCCACCTTCCAGCTTCATCTTCTCTCCCAGGTTATGTACTGCTTCAATGACGTGTGACAGGGACCCATTTTCTGCGTCTTCAGAAGGTACGAACGTGCAGCACGCACTTCCTATTTTTCGGCAAACACCTCCATCGATCGCTGTTAGCAGGTCCAGAACATACCTGTTCTGCATGGTCATTAGTCGCAGAGCTCGTAGTTCCACCTTTATTATGTTGAACCCTTCTTCAGTGTCATTGGCCAGCTGGATCAGTTCCCACCGTGTGATCTGGAGCCATTTTGCATTTGCTCTTGCTTGGACACTTGAAACTAGTGAGGCAAAAAATGTTTCCACGGAGCTAAACAGGCGATACCTGTCTGGGATCTGTGCCAATAAATCGGATGATGCTTGTGATATGTAGTTTGATGCTCGCTTGTTCCGTGATAGCTCCTCTTCTTTCCCTCCGGAGGACAGGACATAGAGGTGCGCTTCTGCAGTGGGAGACGTCGCATCCTTGTTCATGTTTCCTTGCGTCCTTTTATTTTCGTCGACGTGACTTTCTGGAATCACCATTAGGGCCGAATGCAAAGTGGCCATTGAGCAGCTGCCACTCCATGCCTGGGGAAGGTGCAAGTAAGCCTGATTCCCGCATACCCAGTATGTGTCCATTAGTGCTGCTGTTCCTTTTTTCATGTCTGGGATGGTGAGAGTTTTGTTACAGTTTTTGTTCGTTCCCATTGCCACTTTTCCTTCTCCCTTGAAACATAGTTCGTTTTGAATTTCACTTTGTAGCTTGAAGGGTTTCTCCATCGCTGTTACCCATGTTAGTTTAGAGATGTGTTCTTTCCATATTGGTAAGCACGTTTTTTCCATCCACCGCAGCTTGTCTGGTTGGACACCTCTCAGTGCTTCCGCTTTGCACAGTACTTCTTCATCTTTCCATTTGTTTTCGGAAAACAGCGTCCCTTGTATTGCAAAGAAAGGTTCTTTAAGACAGACTACTCCAGACGCTTTTGAATAGCACGTTTTGTTGTCCTGTATCATTTTGAAAGAGACATCGTGTGCTTGAAAGGTGTTCTTTATTCTACACAGTGTGAGATGAAGGAGACATTGGGCATCCACAATGGGCAATTCTCTTGGCAACAACACTTTGGGTGTACCTGATGCATGGGGGATGAGCGAACAGACATAGCAGCTTTCATTGGTTGTCTGTTTAGCTGTTGTACTCATATCTGCATACCATTTATTTGCTTGGTGGGGGTGTCGTGGGTCTTCCATCTTGTCTAATCCTAACCCATAATACTCATCATACCCCCTCCTGCTTGTCTCTCTTCTTCGCCTACTTCTCTCCCCCCTCCTATACCTTTTAGTTTCGATAGGTGAAAGAATAGGCCCCCCTTTCTCATTCCCTCCCCCCTTTTCCAATTCCTCATATAGGAACTTGTGTTCTGTCATCGTAATTACTTTTCCATTTTCCTCAATAAACAACAAATCGCTGTTTTTTATCGGGGCGGGAAGGGTAGTGGGGCTGTTATATATTTCAGGTAGGGACATTGTGTCATTTTTCATATCTTTATCTCTTGATTGTGACGGGGCAGCAGTGGGTGGTGCAGTATAGTAACCCCATACAAGGTGTGATCCATCCCAGACCAAAAAATCACCTTCTTTAATATTCATATTTGTAATTGAATTCGTGCCAGGGGCAAGGGTGGTGTTACTCCCCCCTCCCCCCTCGTTCATCTCGGTAGAGATGAACGCTATGACCCAATATGTCACTAGGCAAAATATTGAGATGAAGAACACAATAACACACATTGATAAACCACATTCGTATGAATATGTCAATCTATCTACTAACATTTCTCTAAATCTAACAAATCTATTAGTTGCAGGCTGCCCATTCGATGCCATAGTAAATCCTGTTTGAAACATAAAAGTGCATTAAGTACAAGCATGTAAACATTTATAACGTTGTGACATTTTTTCGACAAAGTATGGGAGTGGGTGAGGGAGGGGGTGTGTCCACAGACAAGGTAACGTTACAATCATTACTATCCGTACATTATTTCATATGTAAAGAGGAAAGTCGAGAGGAAAAAAAACTTCTCCAAAACCAAAAAAAAAACCACAAAAACCTTCAAAAGTTGTAAAAAATTATATACATATATATATATACATATTTATTTCAGTACACTTGTCGTGCGCCAGTCGCGTTCAATGTTCATCACTTAATGCACACAAAATTCCCATCATTCATTCTGCACAACTTCATTGTCCGCAGTTGCCTGTGCCTCGTCCTGTACCTCACCTTCCACGGCGCTATAAGCTCTGCGTACATCTGTCAAATGTACCCAGTATCGTAGGCCCTTCACCTTTACTGCTGTGGGTGTGCAAAACACTACCTCATAAGGGCCATGGAAACGTGGCGCATTCCACCTTCGCACAAAACTTCTGACATATATAAGGTCACCAGGCATTAGTTGTAATGGTTTTTCAGGCAGTGTCTCTGTTTCTGTTGTGTTCCCCTCCTCTCTTGTAGAGGGGGGGGCTAGTTGCTTCGCAATTACGCGCGCTGCCCGTGTCAGTTTTTTCAAGTACTCTGTGAACTCCTCTCCCAATATCGCTGCACTTCTGTGTGCATCAGAACGTTCACGGAGAGGCGAATGCGCTGTGTGCATTCTCCTTCCCGTGACGATCTCATGCGGGGACAAATGGTGGTCTTTACTTGGCTGATTTCGTAACTCAAACAGGGCCAAAGGCAGGCAGTACATCCAGGTCTTTTTAAGGGAAAAACACAGTTTTGACAATCTGCTTTTTAACAGACCGTTCATCTTTTCCACTACGCCATTACTTTGAGGATGATAAATCGAACATAATTTGTGCTTTATTCCCAGTAGCGTAGTCACTTCCTTGAATAGTTCATTAACAAAATGCGTGCCGTTGTCTGAGCGAATAACTTCGCAAATCCCCCAGCGCGGGAACACTTCCCGCACTAGGAACTTCGCGGCGCCCTTCGCATCAGGGCGCGCACAGGGGCCTGCCTCCACCCACCTCGAAAATGGACATACAACCACAATCATGTAGCGAGCCCCGTTACATCTTTCTCCCATGTCTACATAATCAATGTGGAGCTCTCTGAATGGGCCATTTGGTTTTGGTATCGTTCCTCTCAGTGTGCGCAATGTCATACCTGAGTTGTAAATCTGACATGTCGTGCATTCTAAAGCCAGCCTTGTGATGTGTTCATGGAGGCAAGGTGCAAACCAATCTTCTTGTATGTCCGCCATTATGTGTTGTTTTGCGTTATGTGCTGGAAAGTGTAGTTGTTGAAACGCTATTTCTAACAATGTAACTGGCATTACCGCTTTTCCTGAACTTTTTTGTCGCCACAATAAATCAGTCGGCGATTTGCTGCATCCCCTCTTAGTCCACAGCAATTTTTCTTCTGCACTAGCTCCCTCTTGCAGCTCTATTATTTCCTGTGTGGGCATCATGTTGTATCCTGTGGGGACCTCTTGGCTTGCTGTGTGGTGCAACATGTACTCTCCTACTACACCTTTCTGTAAATACGAAGCTTCTTTGGCAGCGGCGTCTGCTGCCGCGTTCCCCAAAGATATAAAATCTGTATTTGTGGTGTGGGCTTGGCATTTTACGATGGCCACTGCCGTGGGGTCTTGCAGGGCCTCAATCAGTTCTTTCAATAATTCTGCATGCTGAACTGGTGTTCCATCTGCTCGTCGAAACCCTCTCCGCCCCCACCGCGCCAACCCGCCGTGTACTGTTGTTGTCATGTATGCTGAGTCGGTATATATTGTCACTGCGCACCCCTTGGCGGCATGCAATGCTTCTATTAGCGCTATTAGTTCTGCTGCTTGTGCTGAATAGTGTGATGGGAGGCGGTGTTGCACTAGTGTCTCGTATTCATCTTCCTCTAATCGTACAACTGCCATACCCACATGTTTCTCTCCTGTCTCCATGTCTATTGATGCTGACCCGTCCACGAAATACACCTCTCCCTCGTTCAGGGCATTCTCAAAAATCACTTGATCCTGACCTTCGTCACCTGTGTACGTAGCGCAGTTGTGGTTCTGCATGTCCTCTACGGTGCACGCCTCTGTGATGAATGTGGCCGGGTTCACTGTTTTACATCTTACTATGTGGATGTTTGCGCTGGATAGTATTATTTCATATGCTGTGGCGCGCTGTGTCGTCAATGTGCTCTTTGATCGCTCTAATATTGCAAAGAGTGAGTGTTCCACAAACAGTGTCACAGGACAGCCCATCACTATCGTGGCACTTTTCTCAATCGCGAACGCGGCTGCAGCTAGGGATTGCTCGCACGCGAAATGACCTTGCATTACTGCGTCTAGGGTGCCACTATAGTAAGCCAGTGGTTTGTGCCCTAACGATGTCTTTTGTGTCAGTACTGCTGTCATCAGTGTTCCTTTGCAGTGTGAAAATAAGAAGAATTCGCGCCCATAATCTGGATTTGCCAGTACTGGAGCGCTTGATATCAGTTCTTTTAGTAAGTTAAATGCTGTGTTCATCTCTTCTGTCCATTCTATGTGTTTGTTTTCCTGCTGTGCCTCTTTTAGTGCCTGTAACAAGGGCCTTGTGTATGCTGCATAATCCAATATCCATGCTCGGCAATAGTTGCACATACCCAGAAATTTCTGCATCTCTTTTACTGTTTTGGGCTCCCCAACTGCTCTAATCGCCTGTGCCCTGTCTGGTATGATCCGCTTGCCATCCTTCGATATCAGCTGTCCCAAGTATAGGACCTCTGTCAGACAGTATTGTAACTTCCCCTTGTCCACCTTGTACCCTTTATTGGCCAATAATGTCAGGAGTGTTATTGAGTCCTTTCTACACTCTTCCTCAGTTTGTGCACAGATCAATAAATCATCAACGTACTGAATCACTGTGCTTTCTACAGACAAATTCCCCAGATCTTCATGTAGTACCCTGTTGAATATGCTTGGGCTCTCGCAATATCCTTGTGGTAGTCTGCAGTGTTCGAACCTCCTCCCCCCTAGTGTAAACGCTGTTAAGTACCTGCTCTCCTCTGCTAAGGGAATCGAGAAAAATGCATTTTTTAAGTCAATAACTGTGAAGTGGGATGCCGTTTTCGGAATGTTGCACAGTATTGTCGCCGGGTTCGGGACTAAAGGGAACTCCTTCTGAATCACATCATTGAGTGGGCGTAAATCCTGTATCATCCTCCATGAACCTCCCTTCGCCTTTTTAATCGGGTAAATGCATGTGTTGCATGGGGAGTTTGAGGGCACTATTATTCCTTGTGCTAGCAGTGCATCTAGTGTCTCTCTGATCCCTTCTTCTGCTTCGCGTGACAGTGGATATTGTTTTACCCGGGGTAGAATTGCTCCCGGTTTCAGTTTTATTACCACAGGCTGAACCCCATGTAATAACCCCACATCATGGGGGCCATTTGTCCATATGTTAGTGGGTACTAACCTCATGTCGTCATCAAAAAATGCATGTGGTGCTCCTACTACTGCCATTAATTCAACTTGAGTTTTTCTGGCTGTAACTACAATGTCGCACGGCATTGCTAGTTCCATCACTATTTCGCCATCTGTCTCAGTGTCAGAAAATAGCTCCTCGTCCGAGAGCTCCCTCAGTGGGATATTTGCATTTGTACACAGTACTGTCCGCCACTCACATCCTTCCATGTCAACGCCAATCACACATATTCTGTTTGCTGACACGTGTACTGCGTGTAAATCCAACGATAGCACTGACCCGGGAGCAGTGTCGGGGCTTGCTATGGGGCGGAAGAGGAATTCGGCTGGAACCCTCCAATCCATCCTTTTTAGTTCTGGTACTATGAGAGCCAATGTTCTCATGCCCTCAACAAACATCTCCTCGTTTCTTGGTAACCCTCTGATCTCTTGCATGATTGTGTGGCCGTGTATTACTGCTAATATGCGGAGGGGGCATATGCCTGGCGTCGAACATACGATACCGCTCCCTGTGAATGATATTGTCATATTTAGTTTGCTTAAGAGATCTCTCCCCAGCAAATTAATGGGAGAGTGTTCATAGTACAGTAAGGGTGCTTTCACTGTTTTACCCCCCACTGTCACATCCAATGCCTCTGTGTAAGGAACTTCAATTACAGCCCCAGAGAACCCCTGCGTCTCTAACGTTCTATTAGATAACGGTAACCGGCCCTCTCTAATGCATGATTTCTCCGCTCCCGAATCCACCATGAATATGAACTGCTTGTCTCCTATCTGCGCTCCTATCAATGGTTCCTCTGATGCATTGTGGGTCGTAGATAGTACTGGACACGCAAGTGCTCTCTGTGGGCTGTCCTATGCGGGGTGTCTCATTGCCCCCCCTTGATCAAAAATGTTCCCCGAAACTACTGACACCCCGCTGTAAGGTGCGGGAGCAGGCGCTCCGTTAGCTACTGTGGCGAAAGTGTTACCTGGCGTGTATTGCATATTGTCATTATTCTGTAGGTGGTTTTGTGTTCTGTACTGATGTCCGTGTAGTTGTGTGTTACTTCTTTGTCCTACATTTTCTGGTTGTTGGTATTGTCCCATGGGGAGGCCGTAGGGGCTTCCCGGGTGGGGGTGACCGTACTGTTCTGTCTCCTGGAACCCGTTGTTTTGTCTGCTCCTGCACTCTCTTGAGTAGTGCCCCCATCTCCCACAATTCCAGCAGCTCCCCTGTGGACCTCTGGGACCCTGCCACCCATTTCCTCCCATTCCTCCATACCCTTGTCCTCCTCTTCGGCCCCTGTACCCACCTCTTCCCCCTCTTGGGGCCCACTCTTGCCACGTTGGACCTCCGTTCTGCTCCTGCTCAGTCCACTGTCGTTGTCCTTGTCCTGCCCAATTTGCTGCTATTCTTCCTTGTATTGCTATTTGCCCCTCCTCTCCTTCGTCTCCCTCCCTCATGAGTGGGAGCCCTGCTACCGCTGCTGCAACCTTCACCAGTTTTGATTGTACCAACTTCGCCTCGTCTGCCAACCTTTTCTGTGCTACTTCCCTCTCTCTCTCTTTGATCCTTTTGCAATGGTGCACTATTATACTTTGGATCTCTGGCCACCCCTTTGCCTCAACGCCCGCTATTTTATCGAGTGCCTTCTGCACCTCTTTTGGGAGCCCTCTCTTAATGATAAAATAAAATAGAGATGTGGATTGGTGCCAGGGCGTGCCCGTTTCCGCTCTCCACATCTCCTGCACCCGGAGAATGTAATCCATAGCATCCTCCCCGTCATTCATTGTACATTGCATTACTGACTGTAAATCAGGGGTATCTGGGAATGTCTCCCGCAGTGCGTCCCACACCCTTGCTCGTACTGTATTAAAGGAAGCCCCATCATGGCGATCACAGTCCAACGTCACGGCCGGGAAACCAGCCTTAGCCCATACTCTGTCCGCTTGATCTCCTACTGCGGTTACTAGTAGGCTTTTCACATCGCCTACTGCCAACGGTATGCCGGCGGTATGTTTCTCAAATGCATATATCCACTTGCTCGCCCCTCCTGACAGCTGGGGCAATAATTTCATTAAATTAGCCTTATCCATCTGAGCCCATGGTATATAGTTTGGTCTCCCCCCCCCTCTGTGTATCAATGGAAGTTGTAACTTCCCTTTTGCGGTTGCACCCTCCCTTTCCTTAGTCGCTGCTGACTCCAATGACGCCATCTTCCCCACCCTATTTCTTAGTCGTCCCATCCATTCGTCGTCTATAGTCCCTAGCGAACATGCACCGTCCACCTCCTCGCTTTCCCCTCCTACTGCCATACTCAACCTATCACTCTCATCCAACCCTCCTCTGACATCACATAACAAGTCCTCTCTGATCCCTCTCTCTCGTGATACATAACCAATGCTCCCTTCTACTGCTCCTACCTCTATTATTCTTGTCGGCTCTTCCTCAATTCTGAATAGTATTTCCCCCTTTTTCCATCCTTCCTCAATTTGTCTACTTTCGCTCGACGCTCTAGACGTGCGTCCTGATTGTGTAGGGGCGCACGCCGTGCGCTCACATATGTCTTTTATTCTTGAGAGTTCATCCCTTGCCACAGTAAGCCTCGACTCTAAGTCACTCGTTAGCTTCTCTATATCCACCCTCTGTGCGCTTCCCGGGGCGCGCTCTCTGGTGCTTTCGTATGGCGGGGGGGCTGTTGGTCTTTGTGGTGTACCAGTTGTGGGGGGAGGCACATAAGTAGGGTCGCTATATCCTGCTGCGGGGGCTGGTTTAGGCAATATCGGGTACAAACTAATCACCTCCGCAGGTTGTTCTGTACGTAGCTGTTCCTTTTCCTCTCTTGGAATCATCAGTGGATTATCTGTGGTGGAAGGTAGATCAATATTTGGTGCCGGAGCTTTGGGTGGGGGTACTTCCTCAAACAATCTCCAGAGGTCTAATATCTCCTTCCTATTTTGCCATTGTTTCCCCTTATACTTGAGGCTAATGCATGCTCGTACCATATCAAGAACGCTTTTGTCAAAAGACCCTCCCTCGGGCCAAATCTGGGGCAGACCCTCCCCTTTCAATTCTGTTACCCATTGATCGTGATATTTATTTATTCGTTCAGCGTATCCCGGTAAGCTCTTACAAATATGTGACAAGGGAGTTTCGGCCCCCATCCTCTAAATCACTAACACAGCCGTGTCCACCTTCTTTACTTTTAGTTAGGTGTAAATATGTGTATGTATACCTTTATGGCACAGACAAGAGCGGACGTCTCAAAGATTATCACCCAATTTTATTCACTGCGCAAATCCTTTCTCACTCACCATAGCTCATCTCCTTCCCATTCCCATACACTCTCATGTGATTTCACTTGCAACTGATCAATTACTAGTTGTGGTCAACACTCTCTGGCACCACCTCGCGGTCAACCGTTCGTCTCCAACACTCACACGGTGCGCGCACCCTTCACAATGCTTTTCCACTCACACCTCGTCTTTTTTCCTCCTTTTCCTCCCTGGCCAGCTGTCCCTGTTTTTCTGCTAAGGTTACTATGTTCACGTCTGTACGTGCCACTACTTAATCCCCACTCCTACAAATGTGCTCCCTATTTTATAGTTCTTCTACAAGTATATTTACCTTATACCCTTTTCGCTTTCTTCCCCTGCCCCGTGGAATGGAAAAAAGAAATAGAGAGAGTAGCAATCACTAAAAAATATTCCCGGTGTCTTCTTTTGCCAGACACCAATAACTTATTTCTTACTTCTTCATATATTCCCAGTACTAGTTTAGATAGCACTATGCGGCGCCGCCTTCCACCCCCTTTCGGAGCTAGGTTTCCGTCACTTCTACCACTTCACTTATTTCTTACTCCTAATGGCCATATGCAAAGAAAAGATAAAGAAAGTTTCAAGACCCGTCTTTAGTAGACCCCCGTTATTCTTCTCCTCTACCTGTCCCCGTTCTTCTGTTCACAATTTCCCCTCCCTTTCCCTTTACGATCGCTCGCACTCAGTACTCACGTGCCCGTCTTGAACCGATAGTCTCCGAAACTGGGTCCGTCCAGGCAGTGTCACCGGTAACTCAACGGTCAGCCCCTGGCTCCGGCGAGCGGCACTCAAAGGGGATTTTTTTCCAATCGGGATCCCGTACCCTTTCTCATTGAGTGCGCACTTCTTATTGTGCCGGTCGCCGTTGGCGGGCAGCCTCCCGGAGCCGGCTCACCGTGCGTATCCCTTCTCGACCGGAGATTCTCGTGCCACAAGGGGGTCGTTAAAAAGGAGTTAGGAAAAATAATTTGGAGATATCACGCTATCGGGGTCACCACTGAAAGGAAGCGCCCCCAATTTCAGCACGATCCTCCCCGCAATGAGAGACAATAAGGGACTCTCCCGTAGTGGGAATAAGACCAAGACAGAGTGCGGGTGAGCGTAAGTGGGAGTTTATCCAAAGAATAGGGCATGCAAAGAACTCTGCAACCTCCGAGAGCGCTCTGTCTGACAATAGCAAAGACAGGCGTATTTCTAATACAAAAAACGTCATCAGAACCTACACACTATAGGGGGCACAAGTTAATTGGGATTGGGTGGCGTCGACTAACTATAGGTGTTGCTGCAGCGTGGTTGGTCTTGGCGTGAGGACGTCACTGGTCAGCCTCGTGGGTTGGGTTGGGCCTGGCAGGCCAGCTTGAGGTCATCCGAGCGGTGTTGGTATGCTGGGGCAGCCTGTGACAAAGATGAATACCTTTCCTGACTCGTTTGCCCTAGGCCATGCACACTGCAGTTATTCAAGAAACGACATCTAAGTTCATCAATAAATCGCTCAGCAGTTTGTCTTATAAAATAAACGCAACACATGAGGAATGCACCTCGTGAGAGGTCCGGTGGTTGTCGGTTGGGGTGAGATTTACCTGTGTCCTATTGACCGGTATTTTAGGTCGAGGGGCTGGGCTCTGGGGCCTGAGCCGAATGATACATGTCTGTCTGCCGCGTTAGAAGTTATTATATAAATGGGTCTCTGTGTCTTGTCCCAGTGATGGGGGTCGTCTTTGCACGGGGTCATGATTCTTGGGGTGGTCTAGGGGGGGGGTTGTGGAATTTACGAGAGGGTGCTGGTAGATCAGTGGATTTAAACGTGGGTTTATTACCGTGCTGTAAATAACACAGGTGGCGGGCTGTGGCCTTGGGTGCGGTACCGGGGCCTCTGACTCTCTGAAGCGGCTCCAGCTTAGTTGGGGGAGGTGAGGGAGCGCGGCACAGGCCTTAGCTTCTTTATCTGGCAGGCTTGGTAGGGTGGGAGGGAGAATGGCCTTGCATATATTCACAAAGGTTTTTTCCTCGTGCGTTGCTAACTTTTGAATGCAGAACTTTTATAATGTTCCTCCTTATTTTGATGTTATTTAAACACACATATATATTTCAATTTCGTTACACATTTCTTTAATACAGTCGGTCCGAGTACCTTTTCATTGCCTAACATTATATTTGCTACATGGTGTGATTATTTTATGTACATTAGACGTTACACGAGGTAGTTCTAGGTTATGGCCTACAGAAATTGATGCTCGCTGCTTTAGGTGGTTAAGAAAACATATATGAGTTCAGGTTTCTACATAAAATTGTAAGAACACTTATACAGATAAAGGCTATACATTTAGTCGACATCTTTCTCTGTGGTTATAGCAGCGCTAGTCCAGACCTGGGGTGATATCATGTAACGTTACATCTTTATGGTTTATTCACAGTTTACAGGATCTGTTTAGACAGAGGTAGTTCATTAATACCAATACTTGAATTATTTTCTACTTTCTTCAGATAGTGATGCTTCAGCTTTTTTCCCGTCACCCTGGCCTCGCGGACCAGGTCGTGCGGGGTGCAATATTACATTGTGAACGCTAAAATGTTACAGTGTTAGCATCTCGGGTTAGCTCATACCCGACTTTCTCATGGGAACGCGCTCGCAGCGGATCTACCAGGGCTACTGCGGCGGCGGAGATGCATGAAAGGCCCTCCAAAGGTGGGGGCCTCGTTACAGTGTGCTGAACTCACGCCATGTTTGCTAAACAAGATGGCTTCTAGGCCTAACTGAATTTTGGTATATGCAGGGAACGGATATGTGTGGGCAATGTCGTCGGCGGGTGACCCCTCCTCCACCTGGGCCCGGGTGGCATGAGGGGACGGCCACCGAGTCATGGTCCTCACCTGGGGAGAAGGCTGCAGGTGAGGAGGGCCTCGCGGCCAGTCCTCCCCTACAGGGCTTTATTGCAGACTGGGACTTGGTGATGAAATTCTTACGGAAGGACTCTAGGGGCGCATGGTGCCCAAGGAAGATTATACTCCTGGAATTGATGTAATACAAGGGTTCAACCAGAGGGAAGGGGAGTCGACAGAGAAATGCATAGGAGAAAAAGGACTGTAGAGCAAAGGATGATTTTTTGACTAAAAGTTACCCCGTAGGTCTCAATGAAAATATTGATTGGAATGTTTTTATTAATTAGCACATAGCTACTCCAATCCGGGTCATTTCTGACATTACCCAGCATTTTGTACATCATACCGCAATATAGAGAGCTAGATCTGCTCATCTGTCATCTAGGTGCGACACCAATAAGCATCCCTATTTCCTTCATTGAGAACATGTTGTTAAAAACATTTGCCATGGGAGTTTAGTTGCAGTGTTTTGTTGCCACTATACCACGCTGGAGGTTTCTCATGCTCCCCATATTAGGGAACGGGGTCCCTTATGCACACATGAATAACTACCTTCTTACATTCTAACACGTGGGGTACAGCACTTTTAGACTTTGGAGTGTTCACCTTTGCTCCAATACCCGGCACTCAACTAGATTAGTTTTATCTGCTTGAACACATGCACACTGCGCTAGATGTTCATGCCTGTTTCACTTCTCTCTCCTTGTCCGAAGCTTGGAGGATGGGGAGATTAGCTGTACCCGGTCGCGCACATGCGCGCAGCACCGCCTTCCCCATTTCCAATCCCAGTTTCACCATCAGCGCGATATTGGTGCAGAGCAAGACACGTGACCTAACCCAGTGTTCAGCCTACTCTGCCTGAGACATGCGATGAGCATTATCTCCTTGAACGCATGCGCACTGCGTTAGGATTTCGTGACTGTGCTACTTCTCTCTCCTCCTCCGACATTTGGATTGTGAGGAGAGCAGTTGCAATCGTTCACGCACATGCGCACTGCACCGTCTTCCCCACGTGACCTAGCTCAGAGATCAGTGCTCACTGCTTTACACATGCGCATACAGGGCCTTTTGACCACTTATTACCCACTATGCGACCGCTAGTACGGTTTTCCCAATAATTACGGATAGAGCACAAAGAGCAGCACTATCGATTGAGGCCTGCCGAGCTTAATTGCCATATGGTATTCTCTACGCACCCCATACTACACTTTGTGATGTATGCTCTGATGCCCTTTTCCCTTTAACAATATGGAATCGACTGATGTAGTTTTCCTCCTTTTCCACCAAACTTAATGTGACTATAGAGTTAATAGCTTTTATTCTAGGCCATTGCGAATAAAACTAGATCCATCTATACAATTTGGACACTTAGTGTAATGTTTATCTCTTCACAGGTCGATCCTCTAACCTGCTAACTTGACGTCCCCTATGAACCATCTCAATTGCCCTAACAACAACATGCTTATACAAACTCGAGACACAAGTATAGTAAGTTATTTTTTCTATCAGTAATTACTATTTATATCGACCTGTAATTATGCCAACATTAGGCTGATAACCTATGTTGTTTAGTTTCTTTTCATCACTGCGGTTTATAGGACTGAGTGTCCTGTCATTTTGTATGTCCACAGGGTTACTTTTGAACTGCGACTTAGAGATACATTGCAGTTCCCGAGGATGCTTAACCGACACTGAGAGACGGTAAGCTCCTACCTAAATCTAACTTAGAAAATAAATGATTGATGTACCTTTCTTAAGCAACCACATTAATTAGTCTGTGGTTAGTTTTTATCATTAGGTTTACACTGGATCAACTCCCTTGTATTAAATACAAGCGAACTGGGACTCTTACTCCATTTAAGTGCCCATTGGGATACACCACTCAAGACCTCACACCTTTATGTCAACTCCAACTCTCCAAGTGTTCTCTTGATACCACCACAAGTTGGGCTGGGGGTGCCCACTGGCCCTGGCTCAAAAGTTCCCCTGAAGAAGTTCCTGTCACTAGTCTGAAATATTGAAGGAACGAAACATGTAGGGTTTTCATAGATACAACTGAGAAGTATCTGGACTAGTAGCAACCATTTTAATGCACTCAAGGTATATGTTGACTCAGGCATCATAACTAGAGACACTATACAATGATGGTCTTTGTTTCTATATATTGTGTGGTTTACTGTTTAGTGAAGAACTAAGATTACAAGTACCAGAAACTGTTTACATGTTCACTTGTACACTTGATGCCATGAGAGTATCTCAGAGAAGAGATACAGAATAATTGTGAATTTTGCACATTGTCAGTTGTTTGGTGACAAGCATTTAGCACTTTTTTTGAAGCACTTGTCACTTTTGTCCATTTTTTATGTACTTGTTTTTATGCAATTACTATTTATATTAAAATGTATCCCTTTTAACAGAATTATTGGTGAAGCCAGGTTGTATTTTCCTAGAACTTTTTTTTTCTACACTTGAACTGTTTCCATCAGTGTGAGAATCCCAACAGTATCCCGCGAGTTGTGTGCTTATAACCTACTATTAGCGTGGGGGCCTCTTTTTGTTTAAGGTACTTGAAGTGAAGTCTTTGCGGGGGAGTGATCAGTTAGGACTCTAAGCCCAATGCTCTTCCCCTGTAGGAATGGTACTAGGGCTGGCAACAACATTAACAAATGAAAAAGTCAATGACCACTGTGGCCAGAAAAGAAAAACGTCAAGTCTTTTTCTGTCATATGTAACACTCTCAAAACAACGACTAGGCTTAACTCCCTTAAGTGTCTCGCCAACGCAACTGTGTTTACAAGATTAATTGGGGAGGTGGTAACATCTTGTCTTAGTGGGGCCAGGAACCGTACCGAAGTCTACCCCCATCATAGTGAACCATGTAGCAAATGTAGCAGCAATTGATGCACCAATGATGGCACCCGCCACTGTTTCACAACTCTTTTGACAGAGTTATGGGTGACATTCAGAGCACTCTGTTTGAGTGTCCACTTCAGTGGCGTATTAGTACTCTCGGTCCCAGTCCCCAATCTTCCTTCTCCTCCCACCTCATCAACGTTGGATACACATCAGCCTCTCCCGAGCCTGACCACCCTAACCTCCGGTGCGATACCATTTCTCAAGGGGGTTTATCATCTGGTGAGCGGAACAACTCCTGCACCAGCGCATTCCAGGCTGCCACATTATTGTTTCCTTCAGCCAACCCTCTCTGCAGCGGTCTATGCCACACCGCCGACATTCTGCAAAGAAGTATTCTGCTTCTCATTTGGCGCATAGATTACAATGATGGTCACTACCCACAGAATAGCCCCTAAACCAATAAGAAACAGTCAGTGGTGTCTTCAGTGAGTGCCTGTCTTGTAAATGCGACATCCTTGGCAATCATTTTTGCTACCCCCGCCCCCTTTTGAAGACCTCAAGAGGCAAAATATTGGAATGGAAAATATTTGCAGCACAGGTGGCGTTCGTCATGAGGGAGCAAGTGAATTTCCTGTAACCTTATCAATCAAGCCTTTAAGCTACTTAGGTGGGAAAGTATGTTATTCTGTGTCATTGGTGAATTACACCGTGAACATTTACGGTCAACACAGGAACCTCACAAATGAGTCAAGAGTCTCATTACATGTGTAATATATAGTTTCGCTAGTCTATTGGGTATGCATATGAAAGGAAACAACATATTTGACTGATTTATGTACCAACCAAAATATATGAAGTCCTAAATCCTGCCTCCCCAAACATTTACCCATTAGTAAACCCACAAACCCCAAAGTAAACTGTGCTTCACCCCACACCTGTTCCACCTAGGCACCGAGACCACACAACCCGCTTTCAAATTGGATCTGACAAAGGAATAATTATCGGAAAGAAACATCACCCACACTTGGGGCTCAAACTAAAAGCAAGAAAATGCAACTTATTAGGGGCTGTGTTAAGATGTATTTCTAAACTCTGACAAGGTTGGCAGACGTTTAGGAGGCCACACCCGGTTTAGTGAAACAGGAGAACCTTCTGGACAAGACAGACCAATCTAGGTAGCTTGGCAGGCAGTCAAGACTAAGTCTCAGGAAGGGTGAGAGTGATCGGAATCCCACAATGAGCACACACAGCAACGAACCACAAGTTACTCTTAGACAAGTGTATATGAAAAATATCTATACATTTAATGTCAGCCAGACCAATTAGGCACAAGTAACTTTAGCAATGAGAAAACAGTTATCACACAAATCCTTAAACTATACATTATATATACATTACATGTCCTGATGCATTTTAGTGATAAAAGACAACTGCAAACTGTAAAGAGAGGGTTACGTTAGCACACAAAGGGCATTAGCTAATTCTTCAGAGTTTGTTCCCCAACTTTCGAGTTCAACCAAGAGTGGCGCCTTGTGCTCAACAGTACAGTTGTGCGTAAAATCACACGATCGCGCAGGTGAAAAAAAAGCAGGACTTCTTTTTATTTATTTATTTTTTATTGGCATGACTTCTTGGAAGGGCTGTAGCAATTCAGGACGGGGCTTGAGCGATGAAGAATTGGTTCCCACTATTCGAGTAGGCCCTGCCCTTGGCGGCAAAGCAGTGTTCAAAGGGTGAGAATAGCTAAGGAGCGCAGGCTAACCCAGTCAAGTTTGAATACCTTAAAGGGATACTCGTGCATAAAAGTGATCTGTTGTGCCAGGGGGCCACCGTGTAGTGATGCAAGAACTCACTGACCCTCGGCACAGTCCAGACCAAACTTTGCCAGTTTAGTCGAGGTCGCTATTAGGTTCAAAAACTGCCGTTTTGCGGTGCTTCTGCTCTCAGCGGCTGCGGTGGAGAACGATTGTCCGTGACGGGACAGTTGGCTTTTCTCAGCTTCCGAAGGAGGTATGAAGAAAATTCATGTGCAGCTGGCTTCAGGTCACAGGAGAGCAGAAAAACAGGGGATCTATAGCGACCATCAATGCCAGGTAGTGACGCGGGAATCGTGGATGCATGCAGCGTTACACACTCTCCTAATTCGGGACCCAGAGGAGCTTGGCCTGTGAAATGTGGCAGGAGAATGCACGGGACCACAAACAAGCGATGTCCCAAGTCTCGGGTCTGCACTCGAGACGGCAGCGGTGCTGCACTCTACCCTGGGGTAGCGCTGCACAGTTCGCTGAATGGCCCAGGAACACTTCCGAAGGGGCTTGTACGGTGGGTAAGCAGGGGGCGCCGTGAGTGGTTGCTCCCACTACTCCAAAAGGGGCGAAGCGCCTTGGCACGCCTTCCTCATCGACAAAGAAAGCAGGGGTCCCACGGGGCAGCAGGGGGAAAAGGGTGCCAAAACCTTCCAGAGTGTCTCTGGTGGTTTCACGAGTCTGTTTCGTTGTGTAGGAGACTTAGCATCTTCTGTGGTTCGCTGAGAACACAACTCATCGACCTGGAATGGCTGCAGAGCCCCTTCTCTTATCCAAGATTAGTTTTGCGCCCAAATCAAGGACTTCCAATAGAATATCTGCTTTCTTGCAGGCATCCCAGACGTGGACCAATCACAGTCCATGGTGGTCTCAGTCATTCAAGCTCTCGAGACATCATGGCACCATTGGTGTGGACTGGGACGAAACAGTCCCAACCCACTTCCTCGGCACACATACGTGACAGGCAGGAGCCTACAAAAGAGATCGGTTTTCGCGGGAGGCTACATGCCCAAATAATAAAGACCTGGGTTACTCAACCTGGGTGAAGGCAAGGAACAAAATGGCCATCAGACAGAACAAAAGACTTTGTGGCTCTGCCATTTTCGGACCTGGTCACAGTCTTGAGCCAAACGAGGTAAACACGGTTTAACTCAGTAAAAGTAAGTAAAACATTATGGGAAGTAACTGCTGCCACCAGTGCGTCCCAGGCATACTCGTACAATCGCCTAAAAATCATTTGAGGGTGTCTAGGGCCATAAAACAAAAAGGACCCCAGTGCACGGTACTGGAAAGTACATTGTGCACTGTTACAAAGTTACCAAGAAATGGCAACATAGTCAAAAGACTAATGGAAATATAGTTTCCCAGTACTAACAGTCTGAACGATGTGTCAGTTTCCCCATAACAAGTGAGCAAAAGCCCAGTGGAGTTCAGCTGAAGGCTGGGCTCCACTGGAAAAAGTCAGGTTAGGATAGCTAAACAAAAGCAAAAGGTTTGGGGTTCCATAAATGGAGGGAAAATTGCACATAAAATGAGTCGAGATGCATAGGCATCACAAAGAAGTTCCTGTGTCTTCTAGCAAGACTGCCTTGGCATGAGAAAATTGTCCTTGTCAGCCTGAGTCAATTCAGGCCTCTTCCCAACCTTCGTGATCGAGTTGTTGCTGGTGTCATCAGTTGATTTTTGAAGTAAAGGGTGCATAAGTGACTCCACTACCTGGGTGAAGGAAATAGATCTGATCCCTATTTACAAAAAATAAAGTAGCGAGTCAGGAAACCCCAGCAGTATTTAATACCCATTTTCCCTTAGCCAAGAGGATATATTACACAGGTTTCTGTGTTTGGATATAGTTGTAGGAGAAAGAGCCTGTAACACTTAAACTTTAGCATTCTTGAATCATATTACGTAAGATTTTTCTGGAGAAATGCAAGATCTCCTTGATCCGGAAAAAGAGTACTCCCATGACACCCTATGGAGTGAAGCCTTTGTTGCGCTTAAATGTAGGGTTCACACAGTGGTATGCACTAGGATTCGTTTGAAAAACTCTGTTTATTCAGTTTAGTACAACCAGTACATCGTAATCACATAGGTACATCATGTTATTATCCTGCCTCATGCCGAGCGCATCACACAGTACATCAGACAATACATCAGACAATACATTACACAACTACCTACTACCCCAATAACACATTTTGCGTAGCATGCATTTACTTTACTTTAGTTTATTTGTAATTAGCGCAACCAAACTGGCCCGGGGTCATACGGGCGCCAAGACCAAAAGGTCTCCAAACATGCTCTCCCTACACTATCAGAACGAGATAAGTAACCTCTTATTCAAATAGGTGAGTTTTCATTTTTTTCTTTAACAGTTCAAGGCACTCACAGCATCTAAGATTAAAGGGAATTTCATTTCAATGTTTGGGTGTAACTGCATAGAAGGCGCAGCTCTTGACAAAGACAGAGTTGGAGGTTGGTATCTCCAGTAGCTTGATGTGGTTACACCTCAAATTCCTGGTGATTTGTTTTCTCTTCAGCTTATCAGTCACAAAAGGGGGAACTGTCCCACTAAACATTTAAACGTGATAAGAAGGCAAAATTCAATTCTTGCATTAATGGGAAGCCAATGAAGACTTCTCCTAGCATTGTTAACATGATCAAACTTCTAAAGACCCAGAATGGCGCTGACAGTGCCATTCTGTATCATCTGAAGTCTCGAGAGTTCTTTCTTCCCGATGCCTACCAGGAGGCTTCCACAGTAATCAATCTTAGCACCAATGATGGCTCCCGCCACTGCTTCACAACTCCAATCAGAGGACTCCGAGTGTCCACTCCAGTGGCGTATTAGTACTCTCGGTCCCCAGTCCCCAATCTTCCTTCCTTCTCCTCCCGCCTCATCAACGTTGAATGCACATCAGCCTCTCCCGAGCCTGACCACCCTAACCTGCGGTGTGATACCATTTCTCAAAGGGGTTTATCATCTGGTGAGCGGAACAACTCCTGCACCAGAGCATTCCAGGCTGCTACATTATTGTTCCCTTCAGCCAACCCTCTCTGCAGCGGTCTATGCCACACCGCCGACTCCCCCGTGGCCCAGCAACTCAATTAATTCCATCAGCAATCTATCTGTGGGCCATTTGGGGACTTCCAGGCCATAGCAACCCTTCTCTTTGCCAAAACGTATGCAAGATCCAACATCCTGGTCTCTGGTTCGTCCCCCTTCAGCGAAGGGAACAGCCTGAGTAGGCATGCATCAGCGGACCCCCTAAACCTAGCACCTGCCAGCTTGTCATCCTCGCTCCCACCGCACCCCGGAATCGCTGAATTATCACACACTACCAGAACATATGCATCATGTCTACCCCCTTCTTCTGCTTCTTCTGATATCTGGATATCTGGGACACCCACCATCCATCACGACTGGGAATTGTGCTGTCATGTGCGGAGTGAGATATGCACTGTGTAAAACATATAGCAGTGTGATATTAAATCTAGCATTCCTAGACACCTTCTTCGTGTACCACAGTATACGTGCCCATTCTTGTTCATCAAAACTCCAGCACAAGTCTGCCTCCCATTTAGATTGAACATTTATCACCCATGGCTGCCTTCCAGATAGTAACCTCTCATATAACCTTGCGGAAGTGGTGCGAAAGTGGTGTTGTCGGTGTCGGAGCGTGACCCTGCATCAATTTGCTCCATTCTATTGACTGTTTTCGTCAGGACCCGGACCCGAGGAAAACGCTGCCTGGCTGTGCAGCTTGCCCCTTAAGGCCAGGAGGAGGAGCCTGAGGGAGCCCTGACCTCGTACCGACCCACTTCTTAAAAGCATCCACTTCCGCGTAAGCTGAGCGGAAGTGGTGCGAAAGTGGTTTTGTCGGTGTTGCTCGTGGTGCGGTGTGGCGGAGGGCGCGACACTGAGCAAGAGTTCTAGTCTGGGGATAGAGTTTTCCTCTCCCTCCTACTATGGAGCTGCACAACGATGGGCCGCCTTAAAAGTGACAATTCGGACCCGGGGGCGGAAGAAAGAGTGAAAACCAGACAGCAGGTAAGGCAGCGAGTAGCCTCCTATCCGGCTCCTGCTGGGGGCATGTCACCGGCTAGGGGAGGCCTTAATAAAGGTTCATTGCCTTGGAGACAAAGCCGCCTTGCTTTTCCAGCCAAAATTCAGGAGAAGGGCCAGCCCTCTATGTCAATGTCAGATACGGAAGAAACCTTTTCCACAGATTCAATAGCCGGGAGTAGTGAGTCTGTTAAAATAATCATACAGGCTTCACCTGACCCAGAAAAGAGTATACTAGTGGCTGACAGAACCCTGCGGGACTCAAGTCAGCAAACTCTGATACAAGGGACAAACTACACCTGCCGAGGCTTATGGAGGGGGGGGTGGATCCGCATGATCCTAATTGCTCGAAGATTCATGGCTGGGAAGACCTGGTAGGGGAGGTGATCTGTCCTCTGATAGACATACATCAGGGGAACTTGACTACCGAGTAGCCATATATGGAGGCCCCAACGGGTAATGATGTGGTAGGAAAGACAAGGGACAGAGTTACAGGACCAAGTTTCACTTCTGGAACTGGAAGACTTGAATGATCCACAAAGGCTGGGAGATTCCTCCATACAATCAAAGGGAATTATGGATGACCTGGATGCAGCATCGAACCAGAAGGGGTTTATATAAAAGAAACTCCAACCACTGAGAAGGATCTGCCTCAACTGCAACCTGCGACTCAAGACAAACCCCCCAGCCCGGTGGGACATCCGTGCCACCAAGAGGAGCAGATGAAGCCTGATGGAAAACGAGCCCTGCAACCTACACCAGTGCTGGGCTTACGACAAAACCATTCAGGCTCTTCAGACACCTTTATGATACGGAGCTAAGTGTTGTATGCAGCAGGGAACAGGGGACTGGACACTGCCTCGCAAAATGCTCGGAAGGACATGGCTCATGAAATCCCCAGTAATTCAAGCCTTGCTTCTAAACTAATCCTGGACATCTAAAACCTTACAAGAAAAATAGTAAGGGAAAAAAGGAGAAGTCTGTCATTTATTAAGGACAAATTTGCAGCGTTTGATGATGATGAAGACTCAACAGACCAACTTGACTCAAATCCCTCATGAACATGGGGCAAAGTACACCTAAACTGAAGCCTTAGACAGATAGATTACAGAAGCCAACCCCCTCAGGGGGAGACTAAAAAGGCTCAGAATGTGGGGATTGATGACATCTCCCTGGAAAAAATAAGTGACTTGTGCTGCAAGGGGAGGATGGACGACTTGGCTCACACTCAGAACGTGGTGATGGCAGGACTGAACATCACGCTTGCCCCTTTTCTGAAACTGTATGAATCCTTGAATGAAACCTTACAGTCATTACACTCTCTAACATTGAAAACCGAAGAGGGGATGGGCGAAATAGTAAGCAACTGGACGCGAGACTGCAAAAAGAGTCTGACTTGTCACACCAATAGCAAAACCGCCTGTGTGATTTGGCGCGTCAGGAATCAAATGATAAGCAACTTTTGATGGAAGCTATCCTTGATGATCATAAGTGGATAAGAAAGCTAAATCAGCAATCCTTTCTGATCACAGACCCAAAACGGAATCCTGCATGAGATCAGGATCAGGATGAGCCGAGGAGTAAAAATCCCGAAATGGACAGGCTAAAGCAAAAAGTAGGTGGTCCCCTAGTTCTAGGGAAGGGTTTAAAGGTACCCAAGCCTATTAATTCAGACTGTCTGCTGATTGTGGATGATGAGGAGATAAAATCGAGCTATGCGATTTTTAAGGAACCTACACAGCAACTTGAGAAAAAGAACATTAGCTCAAAAGTCCCTCTACAAAGAGAACTGAATGGACCCAACCAAAAGAAAACCAAAAAACAGCCATCCAAGAGTAAAGCAAATGGTTCTAGAGCCTTTTTAAGAAACATTAAACTGCCTATGGAGGAGATCATAGAACCTTTACCTAAGAAGCCCAGGAGAGAAATAAACTTGTCAAGAGCACCGAAGGAGAAAGTCGCAAACAAACAGAATGCACCACAAGTTGGCGATCTGAACATACTGAATGAAAACGATCTGGATACAAGTGACTGTTTGAGTGACCTCATAGAAACAATTGAGGAAATCAAAGAGGATGAATTGTGGGATAACATCAGCTTATCTGAGTGGCAAGCAATAGATAAGCAGTTAGATCGTGTCCTGACAGAATAAAATAGAGGAAGACCCACGGAAAAAAAAAATCAAGGAAAAAATAAAGAAAAATGAAGTGGGCAAACCGAGACAGGATTGTTCCCATCATGCGAAAGATGAATGTTGCAATGTCAAAAGGAGTCCACGGGACGGGTATCAAGTAAATAGATCCCATCAGAGATCAAAATCTCGAGACAAACAGCCAAAAGATGATAAAGTAAACGTCAAAAGGAGTCCATGGGACAGGCACCAAGAAAATAGATCCCATCGGAGATCAAAATCTCGAGATAAACTGCCAAAAGATTATAAAGAAAAAAAGAGCGACGTCAAGAATCAAGAACCTCGAACAACTTCAACGGACGAGAAAAGGAGCACTAACAATACAACAAAGAGCCTGGATCTACTAAAACAGTTAGAATCCAGACGAAGTGCAGGAATCCAGACGAGTGTAGGCAACCCGCCGAGCTTGCAAGGGTGTAAAACCCTGAGACACAGGAACTTAGAAAAGCCAATGACAAAATATCAGCAAGGGGAGAGACGAGATGACCTGGGTCCGTCTGGACACTTCCACACACAAACATTGGAACGGATTTGGAGAGACAAAAAAAGGATAGTGCTGAATAGGACCAGGGTGATGGCAATACTTAACGATCTACCATCAACTTTCATAATCTATAGTGATGATGTGGTAATAGTGGAGTTCATTGATCAAAATTGATACGCTGAAAGAAAACCCTGAGAAAGCGAAGAAAAACATACGGGAAAAAGACTGGGAAGTTACGGACAATTTAAAGAGGCAGAATACAAACTGTCACAACATCATCTGGGAACGAAAGGCATTGAATGATCCTCCACCGTACCTGCAAAGGTTTCCTTCATCGAAATATAGGGATCTCTTGATGAGATGCAGGTTAAACATCCTGCCAATCAGGGAGGTACACTATTTAAGGAAACAAATACCAGTGGAAGAGGCTAGGTTTCGATTCTGCAATGACCCAGATATGCTGGAATCAATAAAACATTGGATGCTTTCTTGTCCTGCATTAAACACCCAAAGGAACCTATATCTAGGAGAGTGGGTGATCAATATAAACACGACAACGGACAAGGAATACTGGGAAAGAATTTTGACGGTTCAAAAAATTGGCCCCACCCTGGAAGCACTAATATTCGTAGAATCGATCCTAAAGGGACTAAATGATGGTAATGATGAACTCCGAGAGCAGGGCGGCTGCTCGTAAGGAGGGTGGGGTTTGGGAAAGGATACTGACTGTCTTGTTAAAGGTTGAAAATGTTCTATTTAACCAATAAAACAAAACAAAAAAATAACCTGGAGATTCTATGCTGCGCTCTGAAACATCATATAGTAACCCCAAAGTTGCATCCTCTTCCAGTGCTTATGGGAAGCCCTACCACGTATGCCGAGCTTGATGAACGGCTCTAGGATTAGTTGCATGGTTTCCAGAAGTGAGAGGATGCTTCTGAATAGTCTTTTTTTCTTTTCCAAATTAAGTTTTATTAAAATGTTAACATAGTACACTTTAACTTGTAGCCACATTACTACCAAACCTTTAGTGATACATATGAATCGTACATCCCACCCCCACCCTCACACATTACTATTCAAGTCCATTATAGGCTTGTCCCTAATTTCACATATTTAATTACCATGGTAGTTCTCTCGAGGCTGTTTAGTGTCCATACTTCCCAAAAAACAGAAGCCAGGCCCCTTCGATATTTGTCCTTGCTCATCCATCAGGTGCGTCAAGTATTCCATATCATATATGCCGCGGGCTTTTGAGCCCTATTCCTTTTCTGTGGGGGCTGTGTTTTTCTTCCAGCCCTGAACTATGCAGCTTCTCGGGGCTACCAACAAGGTACATACCATGTGTGCCGCCCCAACATTTTCTTCGTCATCTACCCCAAACAATAGCATTAGGGGTGACATTTTCCTTTTTAACCCCTCCACCCCCTCGAGCCACGCCAGAACTGATTGCCAGTACTGCTGTATGTAGAGACATTCCCACCACATATGATAGTAGGTACTTTGTGGTTGTTTACACTTCCAACATCTTGAGTTGTTCCCTGTGTACATCTTTGCTAGAGCGTTCGGGCGTAATGCCAACGATGAATGAGCTTTGTCGCCTGCATCCTATACTGCAGTGACACGGTGGAAAACTTAACTCCTCTAGATATCTTGGTCCACAGTCAATCCGAAATGTGCCTGTCCAGGTCCACCGCCCACCTGGTTCGCACTGGCAGGACACCTCTCACATCACTATGCCTAAGCTACCCGTACAGTCTAGCAATACGCCCCTTCGCGTCAGTGCTTTGCAGCAATGCCTTCTCAAAAGTCGTGAGCTTCCGCCTCAGGTTGTTTCCCCACTTCTGTTCCGTCAACACCCCCTTAAGCTGTAGGTAACTAAATATTGAAAGTTTGCCTACGTGGAGACATTCTTCCAAACATGCCAAGAGTAAATATTCCCCATCCGCCCACATCTGCTCAGCCCAGGTCAAACCTGCCTCGTACCAGCATTGGAAATGCCCTAGGTTGGCTATCCAGTCTCTCACTGGGGGAGCCCATATGCAGCTTAGCGGCTAAGCCCATGACGAGAGCCAGCGCATGGCATTCCCTTCCTTCCACACCGACCAGAATACTTTCAGGCCGGGATGTGTCAACACTCTCTTGGGTATCTCTTTTTGTGGGACGCACAACCATTCTGCCAATGTCACCGGCGCCAGTACAGAGCTGTCCATTTGGACCCACTGCTTTCGTGTTCCATGGTCAAGGTGGTCTACCATTATTCGCAACTGTGCTGCCTTATAATATGCTGCAATGTCCGGAAAGCCCACCCCCCCTCTTCTTGTGGTAAGAGTAGGGTGCCGCAGGCCACTCTAGGCCGTGGCCGTGCCCCCACCCACAGGAAACACAGGTGGGCCCTTCGCATTGTTCTGTAGTAGGAGGGCAAAACTACCGTTGGAGCATTTGAAAAAGAAACAAAAACTTTGGGAGGATCGTCATTTTGATGCAGTTTAGGCGTGCGATCCAGCAGAGATTAAGCCTACCCCAGCGCTACAAGTCGACCCGCACTCTGTCCCAAAGGGTGAGATAGTTTTTCCCTAAGAGATCAATGTCTTCCCTTGTAATGTTGATCCCCAAATACCTAGACCCTTCCTGCTGTCTCTGTAGGCCGAGGCCACTGGCATAGACTTTTGCATCTTGGCTCTATTCCCCCTGCATAAACGCCACTGATTTGTCTATATTTATTTTAAATCCAGATAACTCATCATATTCCTCCAAAGTCTGAAAGAGGCGGGGAACCGACGTGCAAAGGTTCGTAATATAAAGAAACGCATCATCAGCGGAAAGGCTCATCTTGTAATTCATATTCCCAATTTGCAGCACTGCAATACTCTCATCCCCTTGTTCGTACCACCAACGCCCACGGTTCCATAATGAAGGCATATAACAGGGGTGACAAGGGGCAGCCCTGTCTAGTGCCCCTGTGTAGTTCCAGAGTCCTCGACACTCCCCCATTAACCACTACTCTAGCCCTTGGTGCCGAGTGTAGGGCTGTGATCCAACCCAGCCACTTGGGTCCCATACCAATTTTCTCTAGAACCCCCGTCATGAAGGACCATCTGACACGATCAAAGGCCTTTTCTGTGTCAAGTGTCAGAATTAGGGCCCCCCTACGCCTCACCTCTGGTGCATTCATGACATGCAGGGTCTTCCGCAGGTTGTCCGATGCTTGCCTATTGAGCAAAAATCCCGTTTGATACGTGTGGACCAGTTTGGGGAGGAAGACCTCCAATTTAGATGTCTAAAGTCACGCAAATATCTTGGCGTCTGCGTTTAGCAGTGAGATAGGTCGGTATGGAGAGCACTGCTCCCTGTCTTTGTCTGGTTTGGGGATGATCACTATCAGTGCCTCCAGGAACGTGGCCGGTATATTTCCCGCTCCACCGATGGAGTTCAATACTTGGGCCAGTGGTTCCGCCAGCAGGTCCTGAAACTGCTTACACAAATCCGAGGTCTAGCCATCTTTTCCCAGAGCTTTACCTGGTTTAAGATGACCTATCGCCGTTCGCACCTGCTTTGCTGTGATGTCCCCCTCAAGGATTGGCCTCTCCTCCACTGTCAACACAGGCATGGGGTGTCGATCCAGTTATTCCCGTACCTTTGCGTCGCCCTCTGCATGGGGCCGGGCGTAAAGATTCTTATAATATTCAGCAAAGCAATCTTGTACATTTTCCCTTGCCGCGACTATCTGTCCTCCCCCGTCCCTGATCTGGTCAACCCTCCTCTCCACCTTTTCCACACGTGTCCTATTTGCCAGGAGAGTCCCCACTCAGTCCCCTTTCTCATAGTTCCTTTGTTTAACATACCGTAGCCTCTTCATCACCTCCCCTAATAGGAGCGAGTCCATCCCCTGTTTTTTGTCCCTCATGTTTTTCAGGAGCCCCTACCTGTCTGTCCCTGGTTTTGTCAGTCGGGTCTGCATGCTCCGCAGTTCCCCCCCATATCCGTTGCTCCACCAAAGCCCTCTCCCTCTTTTTCCGCGCTCCCTCCGTTATCAAGAGGCCCTGGAAAGTAGCCTTGGCCACCTCCAACACATGTTTCAAATGGGTTTCAACGTTGATGTTTGTTTAAAAAAGCAACAAAATTCTTTACCCATAAATTCCCTGAAAATGGGATACCGCAAGAGACCATCATTACACCGCCACCTGGGTACCCCCTGTCCCTCCCAACACACCACTCCGCCGTAGCCATCTCGTGATCAGACCACGTTGCTGTCTCAACCCTGGGGAAAGTGGCTAAGTTTCCCTGTTCCTGAGGTGTCCGCAAGAGGTCGATTCTAGTGTAAGTTTGGTGTGGTGGGGAAAAGAAGGTGTAACCTCCCTGCTGCGGGTGGTAGGTTCTCCAGACATCAGCCAAGAAATAGTTCTGTAGCAGCTGTGTAAAATCTCTGTTTATATTATGATATAGGATCATATTAACCCCCCCACCATCGTAGCAGCTTCACCGCAGTCCTCTAACACAATACACTCCTTTCTTAGAAACGCCACCTGGTTCACATTTGGTTTGGAGTGTAGACTGAGGCTAGGGTGATCATTTTCCCCTTCAGTCGGCCCTCGACCCCTATAAATCTGGCCCTGAAGCCCCTCCTGATTTGGACCTCCTTCAGGTGCATAGTCTTTGCTATCACTATCCCTACACCCTCCTTCTTTGAGGTTGCATGTATGGCCCAGTACATTTGCCCCACCTCCGATCCCTTGAGGGCCCTTTCTTCCCCCTTACGGTAGTGAGTCTCCAGCAGAAACACCACTGCCAAATTTAATTTACGGAGCATGTTGACTGCGAGGGACCTCTTGTTTGAGGAGTTTAGCCCCTTTACATTTAGCGTTGCCACTTTCAATGTATCCTAGCCTGGCAAATTGTGTATATGTCACCCAGTCCCCATCAAGAGAGCCTTGGTCCGAGCCCTTGGACAAATGTTGCGTGCATTCCCCCCCAAGCCCTCATCCCTTTCCACGCTTCCTATGATTTGAACTTCCACCAAAAGTGGCTTGTGAAAAGCAAGGCCGGCTTGGGTCAACAACAACAACAGCTGCACTGAGACACCCGGACATGTATTGGCTACTAGGACAGTGTGGGATCCCTCACCCCGCCGAAACATGAACACAACCGTCAACCATAACATTTTTGTCCCCCCTCCCTTGCCCAGCACCGATCACCAGTTTTAGCACATAGCCTTACATCATCTGTGGCCCTTGGGTTGCAAGGACTGAGGCTTCCTATGTTTCCTCGCACTGCTGTCTCTTTTACAGTCATTTAGTCGAGCAAAGGCATTGTTAAATTGTTCTCTCAGTTTACATTGGCCCTCCTGGTCTTGCTGCTTCCTGCTTTCTGGAACTCCTGCAGTAGCGGACCGGCTTCCTCTCTGTAAAGACTGGAGGGGGGTGTCTGTACTTCCGCTCTCTATATGGTAGAGGAGAGGCACAGAGGACCCCAGCCAAGATTCTCTATTATCGGTAACGTAGTCGAGCAATCAAGGCCTAGCTTCTCAGGAGGTGATGCAGGCTGGTTCTTAAGTACAGTGTAGTCCCCGAACCCCCACAAAGGAATGTCCACACACTGTATTACTGAAAACACAGTCTTTATATAATTAATATTCAAAGGTATGTACACGATCACAATAATGCACTTTGTACTCGGGAATCAACAATGATAAATATATACAATTCTAAAGTGGTACCACCAATGTTATCAAATCTCATTAAAGTGCATCAACTGTACGGTTAAAATGTCACACAGATCAATAGCAAGGAGACCAGCAATAACGATAGGAAGGAACGTAAGATGGTTGAAACAATAGGCAGAATACAGTTCTGTGTGGAGATCCCCCCAGCTGGGCAACCTGTAAAATAAAGATATATAGCACAAGCCCAGTCCATATATTGTTCAATAGCCTTATTTCCTCCTATTAAGGTTTTACCCCCCAATGTACCTGGTGGAGTAGAGTTCTTCGAAGACGCGTCGAAGGATCCTTCTTGAGTGACTCCCTTTAAAGCAGGAGCCACGGATCGTCGAGAGGCGTCGAAGATGGTGAACTTGTCGTTGACGGCGGCGATGAGAAGTTCAAGGGTGCCGAGACCCCGATGTCGATCTAGGCAGTGCTCGTCAGCGACGTCCTGAGCGGATGAGGTGTGCGGGGCACCTCAGCGATGGATTGTTCAGGACCGCAAAGAGTTTCAGAAGAACTGTGGCCCAACACGGGCGTCGAGTCGTCGAAGTCTTTGTGGCCTTCAGGTGGCGGGAAACCCACTGGCGGATTCTCCTCGGTGCGTTGGTCGTCCTCGAGTTTCTCCGGCGGGACAAAGCGGTCGACGTTGCGGACAAGGGAGTCCTTGGATTCAAATGTTCTTAGGCAAAGGAGCGGGCAGATACTATGCGAAAGCCATTTAACCAGATGCATTGTTGGCGCGGCTACTTACAGGGGGCGGGGTAAAGGAACGTAATTACAGTCATAAAGGATGACAGGGAGGATCGTAGTACCCGTACAGAGGACATACAAGAATGTCTGGCTCGGTACTATAAAGCCCTATATTCTTCCCAAAACCCTCTAAACCAACAGCAGAGGGACTTCTTTGAGAAACTACAACTGGACAGAATAGGGATGGACACTCAAGATCTATTAGGCCGGGAGATTACGGAAGAAGAGGTGAGAAGGGTTATTGCGAAGCTACCTACGAATAAGGCCCCAGGTCCTGATAGATACACGGCAGCAGCCTTCTATAAAACATTTACAACATTGCTAGCCACACACCTGACGCAACTCTGCAACACCTTTAAATCAAGGGGATGTACCACTCCCTCCATGAAAGAGGCAAGGATAACCCTCAACCCAAACCCAATAAAGATCCCACAGCGTCTACCCCTTATAGGCCCATAGCGCTTATCAATGTGGATGCAAAAATGTACACCAAAATATTGGTAAATAGGCTAGAGGGGTGCCTACCTGCCTTGATCCATCAGGACCAATCAGGGTTCGTATTGGGAAGACAAACAGCTGACAATATTAGGAGGGTGGCACACCTAGTGGAAAAAGCCCAGAAGACAAACACTCCCTCTGTCCTCTTATCACTAGATGCGGAAAAAGCATTTGATCAGGTGGAGTGGTCGTTTTTATTCTTGGTAATGGGGAAAATGGGCCTGGGAGGAAAATGATCCAAGCCAATTACCATGCCCCGTTAACACGCTTGATGGTAAACAGATAAATGTCGCGCCCTAGTCGCCTGAGTAGGGGAACTAAACAGGGGTGCACACTCTCCATGCTGCTTTATGCATTTACTTAGAGCCCTTGCTAGAAGCAATACGGGAGACAGGGGAAATGCAGGGAATACCCTTTGGCGGCAGGCAACATAAAGTTGCAGCCTTTGCTGACAGCATGCTCCTATCTCTGATTAGACCCACAGAATTGATACAAGTATGCAGGGAGCTTCTGGAGAGATTTGGGGAGGTATCAGGCCTACGGATTAATCTCGACAAATCAGAATTGTTGAATCTCACGGTGAGGAAGGGAGAAATACCAGAATTAAATGTGGCAACACCTTTGGTGTGAAGCCCAGGGGGGATCAAATATATTGGGGTTAAAATTACACTGACCCTCCCTGGATAGTACGCAGCTAATTACCCACCCAAATTGACGGCAATAAGGAAGGATTTCCAAAAGTGGAGGAACCTCAGAATCTTCTGGGCAGGCAGGATGGCAGCGGTTAAAATGGTTACGCTCTCCCGCCTCCTCTACTTATTGCAGGCCATCCCATTGGCGTTGTCCCCTAGTCTCTTCGAGAACTGCGGAGAATGACAAGTGAGTTTTTATGGGAGGGTAAGAGGCTAAGAATAAGTCGGCATCTCTTGATAGCCCCAAAGAGGGAAAGGGGATGGCTCTCCCCAATGTCCTACAATATGAAGAGGCAAGACAATTGCGGGTAATAACAGAATGGTTTTGTAACGCTCACCTGATTCCCGTAGAGGCGCCGGTCTTGACTGGGTGTATACCGTATCTTCAAAGGTGATGTGTAACACACGGCTGGCTCTTTGGGCTGGACCTCTGTGCACCATATGTTTGACTCGAAGGGTAAGATGTCTGCAGATAGAAAATATGGGATTAATGAACTGGGTTATTGAATGTCTCTCTCTTCTTCCCTTTCTCTTCTCCTGTAGAACCCCGAAGGTTAACGCTCTCACCTTAGGTAAGTGAACACCGTGCTCTCCATCTGCCTCGGGGCAGGGTGCTGTAACCAGTTTCTTCACTGGATAAGGGGAGCAGGCCTCTTGACTTCAGAGGACTGCTGTCCGTCGTTTACTACACGAACGGTAAGTTTCGAGTAATTCTAATGTCTTTAAAGTCTTTAGTAATGATGTCTCTTGTTTTGCAGGGTTCCGGCGATGGTGGATGACGGGCTGAAGTGAGTTGAAGATGGAGCCCGTGTGATGAATAGAAGCGCCTGGAAGCACGTAAGTAAGCGCTTGTTGCCTGCTTCACGATGCGCTCTAACTGTCTTTTTATTTTGCAGGTACAAGTTCGGAGCGGCTGCAGGGTGCCGGAATACCCACTGGGTTAGATGTGGAAAGGAGTAATGGCACGTGAGTATTAAAGTTCCCCAATGTCTTTAAACGCACCTTGTTTTGTCTTTCAGATGCGGGATGCAGCGCCGAAGGCCTCCGGAGCGTGCGAAGAGTTGGTAAGCTTTTGTCTTTCAGATGCCGGAATGCAGTGTGAAGACCTCCGGAGCGTACGAAGAGTAGGTAAGCCTTTGTCTTTCAGAATGCAGCGCGAGGCGTTGGTGACAGCCGATGGCCCAGGTAAGTGAAGAGCTGTCACTGAAGACCGTAATGCTAACCTGTTCTTTCTTGTCTTTATAGGTGTTGCTGAAGACTGGATTCAGGATGGTAAGCCTTTTTCCTTAGGCCCAGGATCAGATGCAGAAGACACGATGAGCGTTCTGCTGCAGAGGATGCAGAATAATGCAAAGCAAGATTCATCCATCGGGTGTGGTTTAAATAGCCTCCTGTAGTGCTTAGGTGTCTCCTTCCATAGCCACGCCTAGGTAAGAAAAGAGTTCCTGCTTTCCAGAAGAGTTCCAGTGTTCTGAACCTAGGGAGTGGCTCCTGCCCCACCCAACAGGAAAAGTAGTTCCAAACAGAAGAGGATCAGAGGCTCAACTGGCAGGCAAGTAAGCAGCATGGTCTGCTGCAGGTAAGTCCACCCAAGCATTATGAGCCCGGCGCTTCCAGCGCTGGGACTGGGCATATTTATGAGCCTGGTGCCACTGGCGCCAGGACTGGGTCCAAAAGGTCCCAATTGGGACTGGTTGGCACTCGGAACCTGGGTTATGAATCTGCTTCCAAGGGAGTTGGGAAAACCCTGACCTTTTGGAAGCAGAGATCATGACAGTACCCCCCCTCAAGGCCCCTCCCAAACCGGGCTTCTCCGGGGGTTTTGGCTTGTCAGGAAATGTTCGGTGAAATCTTTTGATTAGGCGAGGAGCGTGGACATATTCAGCAGGTTCCCAGGATCTCTCTTGGGGGCCGTAGCCTTTCCAGTCAATTAGGTAAAATAGTTTAGATTTGGAGATCTTGGAGTCCAGAATGCTTTTGACTTCAAACTCGAGTTCCCCATCAACTAAGATAGGTTTTGGAGATTTAGTTAGTCGGGTTTGAGGTTGCACGGGTTTTAATAGAGAGACGTGGAAGACCGGATGTATCTTCATGTGCGGGGGCAAGTCCAACTTGACCGCTACTGGGTTTACTATGGTAGTGATGGAATAGGGACCAAGGTATCTTGGGTTGAATGTGCGTGGCCCTTTTAGAGGTAGATATTTGGTGGATAACCAGACTTGATCCCCTACTCGATATTGAGGGGCTTCCTTCCGATGTTGATCTGCTCCTTTCTTGTATTGTTCTTTAGCCCTTTGAAGGTGAGTAACAGCTTCCTTAAAGGCTTGGGTGATTGTAGAATGCAGGTAGTCTACTGCTGGTGTTTCAAGATCTTGGAGGGGATCCAACTCCGAGGTTCGAGGGTGACTGCCGTACAAAAGAAAAAACGGGGTTTTCCCAGTTCCCGAATGGACAGAGTTATTGTAGGCATATTCGGCTATCCAAAGGATGTCTTTCCAAGTTTTTTCAGTTTGTTGCAGCATGCAGCGTAAATACTGTTCCTGAGTTGATTGGTCCTCTCGGTTTGTCCGTCGGTCTGAGGGTGGTGGCTGGTCGATAGTCTCACATCAATTTGAGCCGACCGACAGCAACTTCGCCAAAAATGAGAAATAAATTGACTACCTCGATCCGAAATTAGAACCGAAGGAAAACCGTGCAGTCGGACGATGTTTTCGAGAAATTCTCGGGCCAGAGTTGCTGCTGTTGGCAAGCCTTTGAGCGGAACGAAATGCGCCATCTTGGAGAATAAGTCCACGATTACTAGAATCGTATTGTATCTGGAGCATGGAGGTAGATCGGTGATGAAGTCCATAGAAAGCGTATGCCAAGGGCGAGGTGGGATGTCAATAGGGCGTAAGAGGCCTGCTGGTCTTTCCTTTTGACTCTTGTTTTGGGCGCATACTCCACAGGACATTATAAAGTCTCTGATATCTTTTTTCCAAGACGGCCACCAGAAGTAGCGCTTGATCTTTTCTGAGGTCTTGGCTATACCGGGATGTCCTTCCATTAAAGAATCGTGATAACAAGAGATTACTTCTTTCTGTAAATCTGTGCTGGGTAGGTATAATCGTTCAATAAGTTGTCCTTTACTGCAAAGTCCTTTCCTTGCAGATGCCAATTCTGTATGTCTGCTGGAGTTACAAGTTGCCTGGCTTTATCCTTAACTTCCTCTATGGATTCTGTGGCGATTACACCCAGAATTCTTTGTTCGGGAATGATTGGTACAGGTTTAGGGTTGATCAAGTGTTCTTCCACTCCCATCCGAGAAAGGGCATCAGCTTTACCGTTTTTTGTACCAGGTCGATAGGTAATTATGAAGTCAAACTCGGCAAAAAATAATGCCCAACGGAGTTGTCTAGAGGATTGGGCTTTTGCGGTTTTCAAATATTGCAGGTTTCGGTGATCCGTAATCACAGTAACGGTGTGTCGGGCCCCCAGCAGATAATGCCGCCAAGCCTTAAAGGCAGACTTGATAGCCAGAAGTTCCTTGTCAGTAATCGTGTAATTGATTTCAGGAGGCGAGAATTTGCGGGACCAAAATGCCACGGGATGCAACTGATTGGTTACCGGGTCCTTTTGTGATAGAACTGCCCCCATGGCAAGGCTTGAAGCATCAGTTTCCACGATGTAGGGGGGTTCGGGGCGAGGGTGTTTTAAGATTGGTGCAGAGATAAATTTAGTCTTCAAATCCTGGAAAGCTTGTTCCGCCTCGGTAGACCATTCAAAACGTTTGTTTTTCTTTAACAAGGCAGTGATGGGCTGGACTATTCGAGAGAATTCGGGGATAAACCTGCGGTAAAAGTTAGCGAAGCCTAACATGCTTTGCACACCTTTTACGGAGGATGGTGATGGCCATTTGAGAACTGCATCGACCTTCTTTGAATCCATACGCACTCCGCCAGGTGATAATATGAATCCCAAGAATTCAACTTCAGTCACGTTGAAAACACATTTTTCCAACTTAGCGAAAAGTTTGTGTTGACACAATCTTTCGAGGACCATTTTCACGTGTTTCCGATGTTCAGATTCCGATGAAGAATAAACGAGGATGTCGTCAATGTAAACAACAACACACACATCTATGAGCTCTCTGAGGACATCGTTCATAAAATATTGAAAGGCGGCCGGGGCATTGCAAAGTCCGAAGGGCATGACCTGATATTCAAATAGCCCATACTTGGTGCGGAAGGCCGTCTTCCATTCATCGCCCTCTTTTACTCGTACCAAGTGGTAAGCTCCTCTAAGATCCAGCTTTGTATATATGCATGCTTTTCTGACTTGGTCCAGGAGTTCAGGGATCAAAGGTAACGGATATCTATTCTTAACGGTGATCTGGTTCAGGGAGCGATAATCTATACAAGTTCTAAGGTCTCCTTCCTTTTTTGGAACGAAGAACAAAGCTGAAGAAGCAGGGGACTTCGAAGGACGAATAAACCCATTTGCCAGGTATTGATCCAGGTATTGTCGAAGGTGAAGGTTCTCAGGCTCGGTGAGGGCATACATTCTACTACAAGGAGGAGTAGATCCAGGTATCAGGTCTATCTGGCAGTCATAAGACCTATGAGGAGGTAGAGAGTTAGCCTGATCCTTCCGGAAAACATCTTGGTATTCTAGGTATTCGGGAGGTAACTGGGGAGTCTCTGAAGAAATTGCTGCCAGTGCAACACCAGGTGGAGGGTGACAAGTAGAGACACATTCTGGAAACTGGACCGTTCTTGCTCGCCAATCGATCAGAGGATTGTGTTTCTCTAACCAAGGTATTCCTAGAATAATCTGAAACTGAGGGGCCTTGATCACATCGAACACGATCTTCTCATGGTGTCCATCTTGACTTATTAGCGTCACTTCTTGAGTGGTATGCGTTACTGGCCCGGAGGCTATCTCCGTACCATCCACCGTAGTAATGACGTCCTTTACAGCCTTGGGACAAAGAGTTAGATTCATCCTCAAAACCATTTCATGATCCACATAATTGCCGATGGCACCGCTGTCGACGTAAGCTTCAATTGCATGTAATCGATCCGGATTATCAGGGCTAATGAGGACCATAGGTATCACGAAATGCGAGGTCACGGAACTGGTTTTCACGCTCGGCAAGAGGACCTCTATTCTTGTCGGGCGAGGTTGTTTCCCTGCTCAGAGTTTGTAACTTTGGTAACTGCAGCTCCTACTGCCTTCTTAGCAGGTTTCACCGGACAGTCTCGAAGAAAGTGCCCTGAGTTTCCGCAATAGAGGCATAATTGCAACTGTTTTCTCCTTTCCCGCTCCTTTTGTGTTAGAGGACCTTTCAGACCCCCTATTTGCATGGGTTCCCCGGAGTCTACTCCTTTGGAAGGAGTTGGCGGTTTGGAAAATACTCGAGCATCAAACTTGGAACGATCGGCCTTCCTGTTCTGCAGTCTGTGATCTATTTGAACGACTAAGTCTATATAGTCCGAACAATCTTGTGGGGGATTCACTACTTGGGCTAACACATCTTTGAGCTCTCCACGTAGACCTCTATAAAACAGCGTAATCCTTTTGTCCTCAGGCCATTGAGTTTCCACTATCAGTCTGTTGAAAGACGCAATATAAGCCAAAAGGTCTTGATTACCTTGTCGCAACGAAAGAAGCTCATTGTCCAAGGCCTGCCCCTGTGAATGTCTTGCGAACAGATTTTCCATACTGAGCTGAAAAGCTTGAAAATCATGGAGGACCGGATCATCTTGATTTACTAGAGGGATCGACCAGTCTGCCGCATTGCCACTAAGGTACGAAAGCACGAAAGCTACTTTAGCTTGATCAGTTGGAAAGGCTGCTGGCCGGCATAAGAAATGCAACCGGCACTGATTGATAAATACTGCAAACCTCTTTGGGTCACCAGAAAATCGTTCGGGCGGAGCCAGAGGTACATTCCCAGGTAGGTTGATCTGCACTGGATTCATAGAGGATGTAGAAGGAAGATTTCCCCCAGATGCGGGTAACGGGGTCTGTCCGGCTTGTGACTGTAGCAATTGTCTAGCGAGATCATCTGTTCGCTCCTTGGAAATAATCAGTTCCCTTCTTAGAGAGTTCGTTTCCTGACGGGCTGCATGCACTTCTGCCCTTAGTTCCCCAAGTAACTGGGCTAGTTGGTCGGTATCCGAGGTTTCCATAGTGCCTGGACGGGAGTTTTGTGGTAGGCTTTGCATTCTGTAACGCTCATCTGATTCCCGTAGAGGCGCCGGTCTTGACTGGGCGTATACCGTATCTTCAAAGGTGATGTGTAACACACGGCTGGCTCTTTGGGCTGGACCTCTGTGCACCATATGTTTGACTCGAAGGGTAAGATGTCTGCAGATAGAAAATATGGGATTAATGAACTGGGTTATTGAATGTCTCTCTCTTCTTCCCTTTCTCTTCTCCTGTAGAACCCCGAAGGTTAACGCTCTCACCTTAGGTAAGTGAACACCGTGCTCTCCATCTGCCTCGGGGCAGGGTGCTGTAACCAGTTTCTTCACTGGATAAGGGGAGCAGGCCTCTTGACTTCAGAGGACTGCTGTCCGTCGTTTACTGCACGAACGGTAAGTTTCGAGTAATTCTAATGTCTTTAAAGTCTTTAGTAATGATGTCTCTTGTTTTGCAGGGTTCCGGCGATGGTGGATGACGGGCTGAAGTGAGTTGAAGATGGAGCCCGTGTGATGAATAGAAGCGCCTGGAAGCACGTAAGTAAGCGCTTGTTGCCTGCTTCACGATGCGCTCTAACTGTCTTTTTATTTTGCAGGTACAAGTTCGGAGCGGCTGCAGGGTGCCGGAATACCCACTGGGTTAGATGTGGAAAGGAGTAATGGCACGTGAGTATTAAAGTTCCCCAATGTCTTTAAACGCACCTTGTTTTGTCTTTCAGATGCGGGATGCAGCGCCGAAGGCCTCCGGAGCGTGCGAAGAGTTGGTAAGCTTTTGTCTTTCAGATGCCGGAATGCAGTGTGAAGACCTCCGGAGCGCACGAAGAGTAGGTAAGCCTTTGTCTTTCAGAATGCAGCGCGAGGCGTTGGTGACAGCCGATGGCCCAGGTAAGTGAAGAGCTGTCACTGAAGACCGTAATGCTAACCTGTTCTTTCTTGTCTTTATAGGTGTTGCTGAAGACTGGATTCAGGATGGTAAGCCTTTTTCCTTAGGCCCAGGATCAGATGCAGAAGACACGATGAGCGTTCTGCTGCAGAGGATGCAGAATAATGCAAAGCAAGATTCATCCATCGGGTGTGGTTTAAATAGCCTCCTGTAGTGCTTAGGTGTCTCCTTCCATAGCCACGCCTAGGTAAGAAAAGAGTTCCTGCTTTCCAGAAGAGTTCCAGTGTTCTGAACCTAGGGAGTGGCTCCTGCCCCACCCAACAGGAAAAGTAGTTCCAAACAGAAGAGGATCAGAGGCTCAACTGGCAGGCAAGTAAGCAGCATGGTCTGCTGCAGGTAAGTCCACCCAAGCATTATGAGCCCGGCGCTTCCAGCGCTGGGACTGGGCATATTTATGAGCCTGGTGCCACTGGCGCCAGGACTGGGTCCAAAAGGTCCCAATTGGGACTGGTTGGCACTCGGAACCTGGGTTATGAATCTGCTTCCAAGGGAGTTGGGAAAACCCTGACCTTTTGGAAGCAGAGATCATGACAGGTTTTCAGGGACTGTGGGGGAAGCAAAGGGTCTTGATGCATCGAGCAGTAGTGCAACACGACTTGAGGGAGGTGCTATGGCTACCAAGACAACACAGACCAAAATACATGTACTTGAGCACCATAACTAAGCTAGTAGCTGACATCTGGGACAAGACGGTGCAGAAGCATGGAATTACGACCTTCCCATCTCCCTTCACCCTAATTTTTAACAATGGGGTTTTTACACCATGGAGGGAACAGGGGGAATTTAGTCAATGGGAGGGGGGATGTAGTATAATTCAGGATATGTTTCAGGGCTAGATCATATGCTCCTTTATAGGGTGCAAACAAGCGTTTGGTGTGAAGGAGGGGGAGAGACTCAAGATATGTATAATTAACATTGGCTAATGAATCCGGCAGTCAAGGAGGCTGCCACGAGGCAGGTCGCCCCATTCGAGAAGTTCCTTTTGACACACGACAGGTCAAAAGGTCTGATTTCTAACTCATATAGAATATTGAACGATGCCACCCCCAGAGCCGAATGGTCATACATGACCCGATGGGAGCAGTTTGTGAAACAGGAAATCAGGAGAGAGGATTGGGAAAAACTGTGGAGAAAGATTCCCAAATTAGCAAGGGCGTCCTATTTACGAGAAACATGGTATAAGATTATCTACGTTGGTACTACACCCCGCCCGCCTACACAGAATATATCCAGATGCTTCTGCGGAATGTTGGAGGGGTTGTGGGAGGGAGGGTACGGCAGCCCACATATGGTAGAAATGCCCTAAACTAGAGCCTTTCTGGTGAGAGGTACAGCAGGCATTAACCCAGGCATTCGGGGCAGGGGAAGATATACCCACAACAAGTGCTGGTGGGGTTGAGTGAGAAGGGTGATGGAGAATCCAAGGGCTGGGAAAAGGCAAGCTGCAATGACCCTTATTGCGCAGAAATGGAATGGTGCCATCATCCCCACGGTACAGGAGTGGCTGCGTAAAATTTGGGAAATGGTGGCGCTAGAATGGGCAATGTATGCAATGAACAACAATCTACCACAATTCGCTAAAGACTGGGGAGAAACATTGCCATTCCTGAAAGTTGATTTTAGGGCGCAATGGTGCCCACAATGCTTAAAACTCTTGGATCTCCACTGAGCGAACCCGAGCCGGAAGCCCTCGAAGGAGGAAAGAGACATTACAGCCCCCAGGGGTAAGAAGGATGGGGGACAGGAGCGGGATGGAGGAGGGTGAAAGTGGGGGGAGTAGGGGAGGATAGAGGGGAAGGGAGGATTGTTTAACATGTTGTAATCAATAAAGAGAATTTCAACAAAAAAAAAAGCACCAGCTGGGAAAGTGTTTAAAGAAGTGGCGTTAGAGTCATCCTTCTCTCTCTCTCGTCTCATGTGGGATTCCCTCCCTAGCACAAGTGTCCATAACATCAGGTTAGTGCTACAGACCAATAACCCCTACCGTCTTTTACAGTCTTCTCCTTATGGTGGTGTCCCTGTATGTAGCCTGTCTAATCTCCCTCAAGGACTTCCTACATGGCCCTACGCTATCAATCGTGTTAGTACTTGAGGTGATGTATCCCTGATGAGGAAACCACCACCACCAGCCCCGCTGCGGCCCATAACAGCCCGGATACTGAATTATAAAGACAGAGAAAAGATTCTTGAACACTTCCGGAAAGGTGGTACGTTGCAGGTGCAAAAACAGAGGCTGCACTTCACATCGGTCAAGAGGAGGCAGCGGCCCCCAAGTTCCTAACATTGCGGTAAACCAAAACGGGGCACACTGCATGGAACAATCTGGTCATGTGGTGTAGGCCCTCAGTCCAAGGGAGGTTTCAATCCATCCATTTCACAATCTTCACCGGAAAAGACACGCACAACGAGCACTGGATCTAGGGGGCAAGTTACCATTATACAGACGACATCCTTTAGTCTCTCGGAGCTTGTGTCCCAGATGAGGCCCAAGAAAGTCAGACACTGTGTGGGCTGCCGCTGTGACTTCATGTGGTTGATGGAAAATCCCAATTTGTGTAGTGTAATCATGAGGGCAGAGGAGGTGTGATGGACTGCCTCCAGGGATCTGGCCCTGAATAGCCCGTCGTCCAGGTATGGGTAGACATGGTGACCCTGTGCCCTCAGAAGGGCTGCCACTGCATTCATAAGCCTGGTAAAGACAATGAGGGCTGAATTGAGACCAAAGGGTAGAACCATGTATTGGAAATAGAAGCCCATGATCCTGAAACTCAGGATGGACCGATGAGGCTGCCAAATCGGGACAAGTAGGTACCAGGTCCAGGGAGCACATCCATTCTCCCTTGCACAGTGTCACCGAAATAAGCACTGGCGTAACTATCTTGAACTTTTGAAGAGGGAGGGAAAGGTTCAGGGTGGAAAGGTCCAACACAACTCTCAGCCCAGCCCGGTTCTTCTTGTGTGTGACAAACATCCTGGAGTAGAAGCCCCTGGCCCGCTGGGTGACTTGGACCTCTTCCACTGCCTGACTCTCTATGAACGATCGAATCTCTGCCAACAGAGTTGCTGTCTCAATTTGTGGGACCGGAGGGGAGGGCAGAGAGGGAGGGAAGAACCGGTAGGCGATAGCCCGTGGAAACAACTGTGAGTATCCACGGGTCCATTAACCTAATGTGCCAATAATGTGCGTGAAGGGTAAACCTGCCCCCTACCAGAGACACATGGACCTGGAGGGGCGTGTAATGCCTTCTTTACCTCTGAGGCTGCGGTGGAGGAAGGGGACTGAAAGAAGCCCTTGCTCCACCCTTATGCTGTTTACGCCGGTGCTGACTTGGAGACCGGCTGGGCTGTCTTGACCTCTGTTCCTGGAAGCCCCGCAACCCACCGAAGGAATGGCCCTTGTCGGCACATTGATGCGTCTGGCTATACGTTTTGGGCGTGGCCTTGGTGATAAAGATTTAGCAGTCTAGGAACTGTTCTGTTTCTTATCAAGTTCCTCATCGGTGGTGGAATGAAAAAGATCTCCACCCTCGATTGGAAGGTCCAATATGCGTTCCTGGACGTCTGGGTTGAACTTCGTTGCCTGTAGCCAGGCTGTCTTTCTCATGTCTGTGGCGATGCAGATGGCAGAGCCTGAGGTGTCTATGTGCGCCACTGTGGATTCCATGATGTCCTGGGCCACTATTTTCACTTCTGCCAGCCCTGACTTGAAACGTGCCTGACTGTGCACCAGAAGCTCTGGGAGGCAGTCGGCTATTTCCCGACAAAACCTCTGATTAACGGCTGCGAGCATGGAGTCTGCATTAGATTGACAAAGGTGCAAAGAGTTTTTGGAAAAGACCTTCATTCCATAGGCCTCCAAGATCTTCTCCTCCTTGCCTAGAAGAGCCGAAGATGAGGTGGTCGAGGATGACTGAGACTTGGAGTTAAGTGACGCTGCGGCAATCACTGCCGAATGTGGCTGAGGGTGTGCCGACAGCAAGAGTGGATCCCCTTCCAATTGCCTGTACTTGGAGTTGAGGCGCCGATTTGTAGGCTGGGCCGAAAGGGGTTTAAGTCATCCCTATTTGGCCAAGGCGACAACTTCCTTCTGCATCGGAATCCCTGTTCTCACTGTGGAGTGTAGAGTGAGGACCTCGGCCAGAACTCCCGCCTCTGGTTGTACAACCTCGGGTTGCGGAAGCCCCAAGTATTCAGCCAAACCTCTGAGATGTTCATGAAAGGCCTTGGCTGAAGATGGTGTGTCGGGGTCCTCCTCCTCATCAGTGTCCACTAGGGTGTCCGGCTGATCCGGAGCAGGTGGAGGAGTGCTTGGCGCCGAAGGCTGAGCCGTGGTGACCGTAGCTGGAGGCTGCTGTGGAAGCGTGTGTGGAACTGCCTGGACTGTAGGAAGCAGGGAAGATGGAATCGAAGGACCCGGCGTAAGCAGCTGTGGCTGCGCGGGGGCTTGAGGTGCTAAAGCCATAGGAGGAATGACTGGAGGAGCTAGAGGTGGGACTGGAGGCAGCATGTCCCTGATCACATCCCGAAAGATGGCACTCATCTGAGGGGAACCTCCTCAGTGTGAGGAATTTGTCAAAAAACTTGTCCTTGCAGGCTGGTGGGGTGGTAGGTGGTATTGAGTAGCGTGTAGCTGCTGGGGCCTGTGCATACTCTGAGGAGAGTATCTGCCCTGCGACGCCGAAGGATAAGCTGTAGACCAGGTACCTGACAAAGAACAGTCCCACCTGGAGACTCAATCACCTACCTGCTCCCCAAACGGGGGTGGTGTCGGACAAGCGGCCATTTTGTCTGGCGCGGCGGCCATTTTGTCAGGCTGCATGCCACGTGCCTGAGTTGTGGTGCTTGCCTTGCTGGGCCCGGCCTCCTCCAGAACTGTTGGCGGTGGAGCCTGCGGTCTATCCTGCACCTCAGGACAAGGCCTGGAAGGCGTAGTGCCCTTGGCTGTGTCGCTGGCAGTGCTGCGTACAGGCGCCCCCTCAGACATTTATATAGTAATAGGGCATAGCCCCTTGTGGGGGCACCCGGTAAAAGAACCTTGCAGTCCCTCAGCACTGTCTCCGGAAGGATCTAGCGACCCCTCGGCCTGAGGCCGGTTGCTGAAGCAGCCTCCGCACCTGTGCTGGTGTGAGAACCTGAACGGTCCCTCCCGCTCAGACGTTTCCTTGGGAAGGAGTCATTCCTGTGGGATATGATGGAAATAAGCAGCCCTACCTTGGGCCTTGACTTGTGTCTGATGAAGTTCTTCAAGAATTCATGGCGGATATTACGCCCCCTGCTGTTAGCAACGCTAAATGAAGGGCTAGACACAGGCACCTTACCAATGTCGATGAGAGAGTCAATTATTATCCCAATATTGAAGCCCAATAAACCCGATACTGATTGCCGATCTTTGTTTAAAAAAAACTTTATTTATGAGCCAATGCATCATTAGTGATCCATTACATAACTTCATTCGAGGTAGAAGGCCATTGATAGTTGCACCTCCTTTCATCATGTTTCGAAACTTCTACCCCCATTGTGCCTTTCAAAGATACAATAAGCTCCATTTACATTGAACAAAATTTAACATATAACAAAGAACACCGACCGCCCCCTTTGTAACAACATTACGTTAGACATGACTCGTTCAGTGCTTCTGTTCCACAGATCAAAGTTCCCTTGCAGGAGGTGTACAGGATTCTGAATCCAGGTTCAGGCCACGCTCATAATACCAAGTGTTTGTGGCTTATACCAAGCGTATTCTCTGTCTTTAACATGATCATGAAACGGAAGCCACGTCCTCAAGAACTTGCGCCCCTAAAATTATTACCTGAGGTGACTCAGGTAATTGTGTTCCTGTAATTTCTTTAATTTGTGCTAAAACTTTTTTCTAATACTTCCTAACTTTGGAGCATGTCCACCACATATGACTCAAGGTCCCCATTTCACCACATTGTCGCCAACATTGGGGCGAGTAGTCCTTATTTATGGCATTCAACCTCTGGGCCGTTAAGTACCATCTGTGGCAGATTTGATATGCCAATTCTTTTATTGCAGTGCATCTAGAGGACGTTTGAGCTCTTTTCCAAATCTGCCCCCATTCTTCCTCTGAGATATCAATCCCAAATTCAGTGGCCCATTTAACCATGTATGTCAAATCAGCCGAGTATTGTGTCCTATCCAATAGTTTATACAACTTCGCAATCCCTTTGGTGGGCACCCCTTCCGTCATAGTCAATTCCAACCCTATCAATGTTCGTGTACCAGCCTTTTTAACAGTATTCTGAGTTATCCAGTGTCTAATCTGAATATATTCTTATCTCTGTCTCTCACCAATGTGGAATTTGGTCTTACACTCCTCAAATAGGAGCGGGTTGCCATTCTGATAGAAGTACCCCAACCTCAGATCACTCTACCCCTCTCAGCCTTCCCAAGCCATTACAGAAGGGGAAAGACCATATGCAAATCAGGCTTGGCCCCACCCCAAAAGGGGCAGTCCAGCCTGAACTGCTAGGTCACATCCCTTCTGCACGAGACCACAAGCATCCCCAAACATGTTTCACCAATGTTGGGGCTCATCAGTGAGGAGTAGCTTGGGTCTCTAGGCCCAGCAGGCACGGGACCCACGGCTGGGCCTACCCGTCCCACTCGGGGTGACAAAGCAAAAACAAAGAGGTGATGGCTGGAAGGTTTAGAATGAATCTTAACCACTGGCATTGCTATGGGCAACCCTCCAGACCACCGTTCTTTACCTGCCAAGCCATTACAGAAGGGGAAAGACCACATGCAAATCAGGCTTGGCCCCACCCCAAAAGGGGCAGTCCAGCCCAAACTGCTAGGTCACATCCCTTCTGCATCCCTTCTGTGTTTCCGTGCAGAGGGGACCTGGCCTAGCAGTTCGGGCTGGGCTGCTACCATTGGTGGCAGTACCAGACTGATTTGCATATGGCTGGACCCCTTTTGCAATTGGCGCAGACGGGCTAGAAAACGGTGGTGTGGAAGGTTGCCCAGAGCAACGCCAGTGGTTCAGATTCATTCAAAACCTTCCACCCATCACTTTTGTGGTCACAGTTTGTCTCACTATGTGAGAGAGGGTATGCCCAGACGTGGGTCCCTTGCTCGCTGCGCCATAGGGAACCAAGCTGCACCTCACTGAGGAGGTGCAACAAGGCCGAAACATGTCTGGGGTTGCTTGTGTTTCCGTGCAGAGGGGACCTGGCCTAGCAGTTCGGGCTGGGCTGCTACCATTGGTGGCAGTACCAGACTGATTTGCATATGGCTGGACCCCTTTTGCAGTTGGCGCTGGCAGGCTAGAAAACGGTGGTGTGGAAGGTTGCCCAGAACAACGCCAGTGGTTCACATTCACTCAAAACCTTCCACCCATCACTTTTGTGGTCACAGTTTGTCTCACTATGTGAGAGAGGGTATGCCCAGACGTGGGTCCCTTGCTCGCTGCGCCATAGGGAACCAAGCTGCACCTCACTGAGGAGGCCCAACAAGGCCGAAACATGTCTGGGGTTGCTTGTGTTTCTGTGCAGAGGGGACCTGGCCTAGCAGTTCGGGCTGGGCTGCTACCATTGGTGGCAGTACCAGACTGACTTGCATTTGGCTGGTCCCTTTTGCAATGGCGCAGACGGGCTAGAAAACGGTGGTGTGGAAGGTTGCCCAGAGCAACGCCAGTTGTTCAGATTCATTCAAAACCTTCCACCCATCACTTTTGTGAAAACAACCTGAAAACAAGATTGACTGTATTAGAAAATAATATTGACTGTATTAGAATCTTTTACACTTTTCTTAGTACACATAGGGCCTCATTCCGAGTACGGCGCTAACCAATGGCGCTATTAACGCCTTGGTTGACGCCGTACCCGGACGGCAGCGCCTTGGTGGATGGCGGAATCACCGCCCCATTCCAAGGTTGGCGGGGCGGTAATTCCCCATTCACCAAGGCTCTTCCCCATTCCCAAATGAGCCCCCATAGGGCTCAATGGGAATGGGGAAGATGCAAATAACGGTGACCGTTCATTACGGTCACCGTTATTGGCTTGGAGGCCCCTTTGCGCCCCCGACTTTAACACTTGCTCAAAGCAGGCGTTAAGGGCGACGGCACAGAGGGAACTCGGAGTATGGCGGTAAGGGATTACCGCCACCGGTCTCGTTACCGGTGGCCGCTATCCCTTACCGCCATACTCGGAATGAGGCCCATAGTCCTTTAACCATACAGGCTTTGACCTTGTCCTCTGAACTGACCACTGAGTCACCCTCTCCAGTACTCCTCTTAGTAACCTCCCTTTTCTCCTCCAACAAGTAACCCTTCTCTTTGTTTACATTCAAATCACATGCTTTTGCAATCTTCCCCTTTGACCACACTTCTCCTCCTTCCAAAATCACAACACTGTCCTTATCAGCACATATCTTCTTCGGACCCAAGAACCTACTTTCTACACACTTACTCACCAACCTAGGATTCTTTACATATACCCTCTCTCCAACCTTCCAGTCTGTAGCTTTCACTCTTTCTCTGGCATCCAACCACTCTTTATTCTTCTCCTGCCTCATTCATATGAGTTTCATAATCTGATCCCTATCAACACCAACAACTTTGGCCATTCCTAGCCATCCTGGACAAAGCCTGGTCCCCGGCTCTCTACCTTTCATGGAAACAAAAGGATAGACCCCGGTCACCGAATGTGGTGTAGTTATGTAGTTCCAAGTCAATAGATTTAAGACTTCCCTCCACGGCCGATTCATCCTCATGGCCATTTGCAAACCTCCTTAAGATACCTATTGACTCTTTCAACAAGGCCATTGGCCCTGGGGTGGTACAACGCTGTTCTAATAGGTCTTATTCCATAGCTGCTCAGAAACTTTCTCATAGCCTCCGAAACAAACTGTACCCCATTATCAGATACTAATTCTGTAGATACTCCTTCTCTAAGAAACACTTTCTCCAGAAACGCAATCAATTCTTTAGCCGTTACTTCCATAACAGCATCCCATTCGATCCATTTCGAATGATAATCCACTAGTACAAAGAGAAAACTTAAACCTCTGCCTAAACTTGAAATGGGACCCATGATGTCAACTGCCAGTTTGGACCATGGCTGATCCGGTACAACAATAGGAACCAAAGGAGACTCTCTTACTATTCTGCTCTTATCACTACATTGACAATCCACACTATCTTTTACCCATCTCTCGGCCATTTTATCAATGCCCGGCCCCCAATAGTTCTGTCTCATCTTCCTCTTCATGGCCGCTTCACCCGGGTGTCTCTGATGTGCAAGCTCCACCAAACTCCTTCTAAGTCTCTCAGGAGGAACCACATTCCGTCCCCTCCTTAATCTACCTTTGAAAATGTTCAAGTCTTCCTTTATCTCCCACCAGACATCAAACTTTCTATCCAGACTCTTCCTAGAAGGCCATCCTCCCACTGTCCACTCTTTGATCAACTTAAGTTCATCATCGGGGGGGTGTGGCTACGAGGGCCATGTAGGAGGACACGATCTGGAGGAGCTCCCGAGATCCTGAAATGATCCTGGCGAAATAGTGCATAAGAACGTGCCTATGACTGCTGAAAACACACATGTTGGTGTGTGAACGGACTGACTGCGCTTGGTGAACCTTTGGAATGCGTGGGAGGAATGGCGGTGGAGTTTTGTGCGAAAAGGATAAGGAGCGCCGGAGACGGAAGACGAAACAAAATGGCCGATCAACGACCGGAACAAAGGAAGGAGCAGGCCGCACGGTGGTCGGGCGATAGGAGCGGACTGTGTGTGTATTTGTGACTGGCGTGGAACGCATGTCCCCTATGTTGGGATACTAGCGCGAATCCGCCTGTATTTCTAGAGTGTTCTACTACCGGCGTAGGCCTTTGGGCATGTGATAGAGGGCTGTGGCCGCACAACAACGCATCAAAGTAGCGAGACACTGTGCACGGAAAGCTCGGCGTGAGAAGCTCACAGAGTTTGTGGACTGTGCGTGCCCCTCCCCACCCCGTGGAACTGCCGGAGTGGGGCTTATGTGGCTACATGGGAAAGCACGACCCATGGTAGCGGACAGGTCTCGCCTGGGGGTATCTTGAGAGTGGCCCCCTGGAACGTGCCCAGCGGATGCAGAATCATGTCTAATAGAACCGTGAGACCGAAGGCGAAGCAGTCCACATTGGATGACTTTGCCAAGACGTCCCCTGGTCCGGAAAGTTCCAAGAGCAAGGATAAATCGCCTGCAGGCGGCATGCCTGTGATGGGCACTAACCAGGAGGTCCTGGCTGCGATTGCGGACCTCAAGGCGGCCTGGGAGGCTAAACTTGAACTGGCCGTTACTGAGCTGAAAACAGCATTGGACCTTAAGATCGGTGAGGTGCAGGAAGAGGTGAATTTACTTCGACAGGACGTCAGGTCTCTGGCAGAGCGCACTGAGACCCTCGAGAAAGAGGTGAGCCCGAACACCGTGGATTGTGCCTCCCATAAGGCCGAATTGCACGCCCTGGTGCAGAGAGTGGGCAACTTGGAGAACAGGGCGGAGGAGGCGGAGGGACGCGCCCGACGGAATAACATTCGCATCGTGGGCCTGCCAGAAGGATCAGAGGGCCACAATCCCACGGAGTTCATCGAATCTATGCTGTTGCAGGAGATACCCGGAGGAGCTTTATCTCAGGGATTCGCGGTGGAACGCGCGCATAGAGCTCTGACAAGGAAGCCGCCGCCGGGAAACCCACCTAGGCCAGTAATTGCCAAAATCCTTAATTACCGGGATCGGGAGAAGATACTAGAACACTTCCGCAAGGGTGGAACGATTAAACGAGGGGCGGCAAACATAACGGCATACCCGGACTATACCCTGATGGTGCAGCGTAGTCGTATGAACTTTGGGACGGTAAAGCAGAGATTGAGAGAGGCGGGCCATAAATACATGTTGCTGTATCCGGCAAAATTGAAAGTTTTTCATAAACACAGGACTTTGTTTTTTGAGACTCCGGAGGACGCCATGGGATGGCTCGACGCTCAGGGATGCCCCCAGGAGCCTGACGTTCGGACGGGAAGAGTAGATGGAGGAGATAATTAGTGCACGAAGAAGGCGCCACAAGATGCCGCGGAATAAGACTCTGGGACTTGATTATAGTCATTTGAGCAGCCTTAGGCAGAGAAGGCCAGACCGTTAAATAACATGTTATGAGCACTGTGACTATTGCTGTTTTTTAGGGGAGCGGACCTCTTTACCCCATTTAGTAACCTTAGTTAAGTGGCCATTAGGGCGACTTCACCCTACTGAGCTCTGGGCATTGGTTGGTGCTTGTAGGGCTAGATGTGGGGGTGCCTGAGTTCCATGGAAGGAGCTGGGCAGCAGTTGGGGAGAGTGGTGTTGGGGAAGGGATGGGTGGAGGGTGGGGAGGGAAGTGGGGAGTTTGGGGTGTACATAGTTATGGGGAGTTCGAGTTTGTATATGAGGCTACGAGGAAGAGCTAGAGGGTTGTATCTGTATCGCGTGGGCAGGTGGGATCGGCAGCACGGAAGGGGGGAGGATACTTATGAGCTATGGGGGATCTTAAGATCGTAACATGGAATGTCAGGGGACTCAATGGTTACCTCAAGAGGAACAAGGTCATGATGTATTTTAAAAGACAGAAGATTGATATTGCACTGTTGCAGGAGAAGCATCTGACGCTGGAAAAGCGTCAGAAAAAATATATCACAAGCACTTAGTTAATATAAATCTGGGAGTATTTTTTATTTACTCTCCTCAGTCAAGTGTTCACTTTTAAACAAACAGAAATTGCATAGACCCATAAGTAGTGCGTGTGACGAATTATGCGGTCAGCATATAAACAAAGCAGTCCTGAGCTTATTTTTTCTCCTTGATGCTTTCCCATCTTTCCCCTGGATATGTACAAATAATAGCTATAACAGGGAATCAGATACACATCAAATTTTATTTGCATCCCAACAAATTGCAATTAGCTTTGACTGTTTCAGCCAGGACAACCCCCCTTGTGTTCTTTTGTTACTGATAGCCCTCTGTCCTGAGCTTATTTTGGGCTTTCCCTCCCGTATACTCTGTTTGAGATATAGCTGCCTGCTATAATAGGGACCTTCCTCTTTGATCCATTTTGGTCACCCTTTGGCTGGCTTCTGTCAGACCTATCCAAGGTGCTGTGTTAGAGCAACAAAATGTTCTGTTGGTCTTATTAAATCGAGGTATACGTGCCACTTACCTGTTATCCATTTAAGGTGTTTAATGAGAAGAACATGAAATGTACTAAATATGATAAGAAAGCTGCGTGTACATAGGTTTTCCTCTAAGAATGTCACCTGATGGTATATTTATGCATCAATCTGTTTCTGCTTTGTTTATATGCTGACCGCATAATTCGTCACACGCACTACTTATGGGTCTATGCAATTTCTGTTTGTTTAAAAGTGAACACTTGACTGAGGAGAGTAAATAAAAAATACTCCCAGATTTATATTAACTAAGTGCTTGTGATATATTTTTTCTCCTTGATGCTTTCCCATCTTTCCCCTGGATATGTACAAATAATAGCTATAACAGGGAATCAGATACACATCAAATTTTATTTGCATCCCAACAAATTGCAATTAGCTTTGACTGTTTCAGCCAGGACAACCCCCATTGTGTTCTAGTGTGGACTCGGCGGGCACGCTCTGGGAAGCCTTTAAGGTGGTGTTGCGGGGTGCTGCCACCGCCAAATCGAAGAGCCTGCAGGGTGGGGTCCTGACGGAGTTAGGTGGGCTGAGGATGAACTAGAAAGGGAGCTCAATAGTGTAGGGGGGTGGGTGATGCGGAGCTAGTACTTAAACTACAGCAGCGGTGTGCAGAACTTTGGGAAAGGCTCTGCAACCTTAATTATAAGAAGTATGTTGAGAGGCAGCATGCAGGTGGGGATAAAACGGGCCGCCTCTTGGCGTGGCTGTACAAGAGTGAAACCTCTAGGCCCCCGATTAGGACGATAACCAGAGAGGATGGAGAGGTAGCGGACACCCAAGAAGGAGTCAATGAGGCATTCTTGGATTATTACAGGGCACTATATGAGGACAAAGGGGGGGGGCAGCCGAGAGGAGATAAGGGAAACTTTAAGAGATATTGGATTACCTAAGATTAGCGTCGAGGAAAAAGAAGAGCTAGATGCACCTATTACTTTGGAGGAATTGAATGAGGTGGTGAGGCAGCGGCCCACCGGTAAGACCCCGGGAGGGGACGGACTTCCTAGCGAATTTTATAAAGCATATAGAGAGGAGGTACTCCCCCCCCCATGCTAGAAATGCTTAATGAATCGTTTGAGGTGGGCCGGTTGCCGGAATCACTTAGAGAAGCCATCATAATACCTCTCCCTAAGCCCAACAAACCAGGGCATAGCTGTGGCTCCTACAGACCCTTGTCAATGCTGAATCAGGACGTCAAGATATTGACGGCGGTCCTGGCTAATAGATTGCAGAGAGTTATTAGTAAATTGATACATCCGGACCAAACAGGTTATGTCCCCAACAGGAATATAACCCACCACCATAGGAGACTCCACCGGGTGGTTGAATGGGGGAACAAGAGCGAGGGTGAAATGGCAGTTGTGTCCTTAGATGCAGTCAAAGCTTTCGATTCAGTCAGGTGGTCGTGGTTGCTGGAGGCCCTGAGGGAGTACGGGATGGGGCCGGGCTACATTAGGTGGGCGAAGTTGCTGTACAGTGAGCCACTAGCTAGGGTTCGTACAGGAGTGATATCCGAGAGGTGGCAATTTAGCAGAGGCACCAGACAAGGGTGCCCCTGGTCCCCGATGTTATATATTCTGGCCTTGGAGCCCCTGGCAGTATACCTTCGGCAACAATATGACATGATAGGCATCGAGGTAGGGGGAGAGAAACACCTAATATCCCTGTATGCTGATGACTTGCTATTATATTTGAAATATCCGGAGGAAAATCTTCAATATATTCTGGAGGTAATGGAAAGGTATGCGGAACTGTCTGGCATAGCGGTGAACCCCCAAAAATCGAGCATATTCCCATTGGGTAGCTACAGAGGAACCCTTCCGGAGCGGTTACCAGTGTTGCCGATACCATGGGCGGTTGGTTCCTTCCCTTACCTCGGAATAGATGTGTATCACACGGTAAAGGAGGAACATTTGCATAACACTGAGGTGGCTGTGGGAAAAATCCATAAAAGTAGGACGTTTTGGGAGAAGTTGCTGTTGGCAATGATGGGACGGGGGGCGATGCTTAAAATGGTGGTCCTGCCTAGGCTCTTGCATTTTTTCAGCAATATTCTGTATATGATACCCAAGAAGTTTTTTGCTAAACTGAATAGTATGTGCAAAGACTTCCTATGGCATGGCACCCGGAACAGAGTGGCGCTATGGAAGTTGCAGAATTTCCATGAGAGGGGGGGTATTAAGCTGCCTAATTTTGAGGCCTATTATGTAGCTGGTCAGTTGCAGTATGTGGTCCAATGGCTCTCTGATGAGGCAACTCCCGAATTTAGGCTGCTTGGAGAGGACTGTACTCGGTTTTACCTGAAGGAAATTATTTGGTTGCCTAGTTCAGAAATGAAGGAGCGCCCGGGAATGATGCTGCTGGGGTGGAAGATGTGGCGTAGAGTATGTCGAATGATGGAGGACCCGTACCCGTGTTCCCCGCGGGTGCCGTTGGTTGCTTTGGCTGGGGAAGACAAGCAACTAAGGATGATAATCAGGACCTACTGGGAGTCGGTCGGGCTGGTTACATTGGGGGATGTTTGGCAAGAGGGGACCATTAGGGATTTTGAAGGACTAGGGAAAGAGGCGGGCTTGCATAGGGGCTAGTATGTCACGTACCTAAGACTGGTGCAGAATATTCGTAAAATCTGGCCTGAGACTGTATTGGCGGAAGAACAAGGCGCCACTATGGGGACAATATATGACATATCAGAAGGGGGCATAAGATCTCTAGATTGTATGAGATGGTGATGACCCGGGTTGGGAAGGAGTTGACGCATTTGAGGTTGGATTGGGAAACTAAGGTGGGAGCACAGATGGAGGATGGGATGTGGGAGCGTGCTATGGGATACCATAAGAAGGTGTCAAGAAATGCTAGATTACAACAAATACAGTTGTATATAACGCACCGAGCTTATATGACCCCGTTGAGAATATCTAAGTTCGGAAATGTGGGACGACAAGCGTGCCCAAAATGCGACAAGGAAAATGCTGATATGACACACATATTTTGGTCTTGCCCAATGATTGAGTTTTTCTGGGGAGAAGTGGCGCAAAAAATAGCGGACAAAGGGGCCACGCTCATTATAGACACGGCCTGGGCCTGCCTGTTGGGAGGGTTTCCCAGACCATGGAAACTTAAACATGTTGGGCAATTGAAGGACTTGGCATATGTGCTCGCAAAACGGAGGATTGCCATGGGATGGAAGCAGTGTCATAAGCCACGGGTGGAGGTATGGTGGCGGGAATTGCAGAAATGGGCAGAGGCTGAAACGGTGGTATGGCAGGAGGCATGTAGCAAGAGTGGGGAAGAAGAAGTGGGTACCCTGATGGCATGGAGAGTATTCATAGCAGGACTGTTTGGAACAATAACGGATTCTGCAGACTCAGAAGGAGGTGATATCCTGCCACACGTAGCAGATACGGAAAGTGAAGGACAAACAAGCTCTTGAGGGGGGAGGGATTGGGGGAGCAGTGGTTTTGACTAATTGATGTTCATGTGATTGTTGTAAAAAGCGCTGCCAGTTTGGTTTGTTTGTTTGTTTTAAAAATTAATAAAAACTGTTTAAAATTTTTTTTTAAAAAAAAGTTCATCATCGGCATCTTCTTCTTTAATCCACTTTTCCTGACCCACAGCATTTACCAATTCTGCTACTACCTCTGCAACCACCGATTCACTCACATCCATATCCATTAAATCTTCCTTCCCCTTCACAGGAAGCCTGGAAAGGCAGACCGCTACTACATTTCTTTTTCCTGGAAGATAGCTTACTTCAAAATTGTAACCTTGAAGCCCCAGACCCCACCTACTTATCCTAGGTGAACCTAAGGCCCATCTTCCACTTTCAAACAAGTGGACCCTAGGTTTATGATCTGACCTGATAATGAACCGCCTCCCCCACAAAAATATTTAAAATGAATAATGGCCCAGTACATCGCCAACGTCTCTCTCTCAATCACTGAGCAATTGCATTCTGCTCCTCTCAGGGCTCTTGATGCAAACGCAATTACCCTTTCAGCGTTGTCCTTATCATATTGCACTAGAGTTGCTCCCAATCCCAACACACTTGCATCCACCACCAACACAGTTTTATCTTTGGGATCAAACCTCCCAATCGAAGGCGCCTCTCCTACAGCATCCTTAATACTTTCAAAAGCATCAGTACAGTCCGGAGACCATGCAAACTTTGAACCCTTTTTGAGAAGCATTCTTAAGGTAGTGGACACCATGGCAAAGTCTTTCACAAATCTATAATAGTACTCTGCTAGCCCTAGAAAAGACCTCACTTGGTCTTTGTTTGCCGGTGTAGGCGATTTCTTAACTGCTTCCACTAGACATTTCTTTGGCTTCACCCCTTGCTCATCAAGCTCATGCCCCAAATACTCTACCCGGTCAACTGAAATTTTACTTTTGTTCCTTTTCACAGTCAACCCAGCTTCAGACAATCTACTCAATACTTGAGTCAGGATATCATCATGTTCATCTTTAGATCTAGCATACACCAACAAGTCATCTTGGAACACCACTACATTCTTTACACCCTCCATTAAAGTGTCCATCACCCTTTGAAATACAGTTGCCGCTGAGGCAAGCCCAAATGGTATTCTGCAGAACTTGTAAGTTCCAAATATTGTTACAAACGCCGTAAAATGCTGACACTCCTCCTTCAGGGGAATCTGATGATACGCTTGAGAAAGATCAATTACTGAAAATACCTTGGCATCTCTGAGAGTCGATAACTTATCTCCAATTATTGGCAGAGGGTGCCTGTCTAAAAAAATGTTTCTATTTATGTCCCTCAAGTCAATGCAAAGCCTAATGTCCCCATTCGACTTTGCCGCCACCACCACCGGTGATAACCACTCCGAACTTTCACTCTCTTCTATGATGCCTCTCTGGAATAGTGTATCTACTTCTCTCTTCAACTTCTCCCTCAGATCCTGCAGTATCGGTCTCACTTTGAACATGAAATACATTTAAAGGTAGGAGCTATTCCAAAGGTGCACAAACCCTTTTAACATTCCTAAATCTTCTTGAAACACTTTGGGAAACTCCTTTTCCCATTTGTCCTTAATCTCTGCAATCGTGACAGGTTCTTCAGCGCTCGCCTGAATTCTTATCCCCAACTTCCTCTGTTTGCCATATCCTACTAAAGACGAACCTTGTTGTGTCACATACACCTCTGACTCACAACTTCTCCCTTTGTATTTTATGGCCGCTGGAAACTTTCCCAAAACCTCAATCCTCACATTGCCATAGGCATATGGATCTATCTTGTGTTCCTGCAGGTTACTCACGTCTCCCTTCAGGCAGTCTTCATACGTCCTTCTTGACATTAGGGTCCATGGTGAACAACTGTCCACTTTCATAGTTACAACTCTACCATTTACCAAGAACACATCTGTCGGTGCATTTGCTTTATTGGAAACTTCTGACACTTCCAGCACATGTTTTGCTTGGGTACTTTGCACCGCTGCCAAATTCTCCTCCTGTTCCGGCAACCTCCCATTTGACTCAATGTTCTGTACTTAGTTGGACTCCCGACACACTCATACAAAATACCCCCTCTTTTTGCACTTGAGGCACGAAACATTCCTCGCAGGACAAAATGCACTAGTGGAAATATGTCTGTTGCTGCCACACTTGTAGCACTTAATCTCCTTGTTAGTGTTTGTTTTTCTAAACCCTCTCACAGCCGCTACCTCTCCTTCTTGCTTGTCAACTTTCATTGTAGACATATATTTGTGTGTCTGCTCCATGCCTCTGGCAGTTTCAACAGCCACATCCAACGATACATCTTTAGATAACAGCCTTTCCTGTATCTTCAGATTATTAGTACAACAGACTAATTGATCTCGTATGAGGGAGTCCGTCAACGGGCCAAACTCACATGTGTGGCTGAGAGACCTCAAAGCTGAAATAAAATTCTCCACTGGTTCTTGCACATCCTGCACTCTCTGGAAAAACTTGTGTCTCTCAAATGTAACGTTCTTCTTTGCTTCAAAGTGAATCTCTAACTTCCTCTCCACCACAGAATATTGGTCGAACTCTCCTTGGCCCTCTTGTGGAGGTTCTGGCAAGCAATCGTAAACACTACGACCCTCTGTCCCCAAATTGTGAAGGAGAATCACCTCTTTTCTTGCCAGAGCAAATTTCTCTCCACCTACAGCAATTAGATCGGTGTCAAACAGCCTCTTCCTGTCATGATGCCTACCCCCGGGCATCCAGACCAAGTCCATCAACCCCGGAAGCAGGCATCATGTTACCTGGAGCAAACCCAGCAACCCCTGTTAGGGGCTATCTGGGTACAGTCCTGGCGCCTATGGTGCCAGGCTCATATGAGACATCAGTCCTGGCGCCATAGGCGCCAGGCTCATATATTAAAACTTACCTGATGCAGACCATGCTGCAAGGGATCCAAGCATCCAAGCCCATGTGAGGCTTGAAGGGACTATTTTATCTTAGGGACAATTTTGTTACTCGGGTGTGGCTGTGGAGGAATACTTACCTGGGACTACTTTGAAGGCTATTTAAACCACGCCCGAAGAGCAGCACATGCTTTGCGTTATTCTGCAGCCAGCAGCGTAACGCTCACCGTGTCTGCAGTCAGCATCCAGCATCCTGCCACGCCTGCCTCGAGTCCAGAGCGCCTAGAAAGAAGGGAAAGAAGAAGAAAGGTTAGAACAAGAACTTTACTGGATTTCTGACCTGATTTCGGATTCAGCGCATCTTCGAACCAGAAACAGACTTCATTTTAAACGCGTTGCATCGCCAGCAGCAGCGCCGCATCATACTCACCGTTCCTCGCAGCATCTCTACGATCCGGTGCTGTCTCCATCACCTGGTTGCTGCATTCCAGCGCCTAAGGGGGACAAGAAAACAACAAGGTGAGCCAAGGGAACAAACAAGGACAATCTCTTGCCACCATATGCTTACCTGATTTTACCGCAGGAGGTATTATCCACCAGCACACCAAATCTTCCTACGCTGCACCTGCAAGAAAAGAGAAAGCAGCGAGTTAAACCTTGGCATCATTTACCGGACAGTGTTACAAAATACAGACTCTTACCTGAACGCTTTCAGCTGCCACAAGACGATCATCTTGTGGGTCTAAGCTGCAAAAGAAACAAGGAATAGGGCAAGAGTGATTCATCTGACATTTTGAACTCATTAGAACTATATACTTGCAGCCTTTTGCCCGGAGGTTTGGAGCCAAGATTTGGCCAGAACTATTCCAATATCCTCAAGCCAGTGAAGTAACTGGCCATCAACGCGCCCCTGCATTCTTCGCAGGATGGAGAGCTCATCATACAAAACTATAAGGTGAGCTTTGTGAAAGAGAATGTCAGAAGTGATAAGTGGGGACGCAGTGAGGTGTTAATACTCAAATCCACGGGTGGCTAATTCCCTTTCCCTGTCTTTAGGAGACTACTTCTACAGGTCAAGCAGACGAAGCTAGGTGGGCCAGTCCAGTCAGTCATCTCTGCACTACGCATCACGTTGGTGGAGACCGTGGCTGTCCAGTTCCGCTCGACACCCCTGTGGGAGCCAGGTGAGCGTAACACTTCCACCTGTCCCATTTTATGGGCAGAGTACCTGGTTCAGAGAGGAATGGTGGAGGCGGGGACATATTTGTTGCCGCCATATCTATATGAAGTAGCTTTGCTCCTGACTACAACACTGATCCACCTGTGACACCCACTTGACAGATTGGTAAGGTGCACACTGAATCACTGTACTACTGCAACCCCTGTGTGTGGTTGCCCTGTTTCCTTTGTTTAGTGTCTTTAGGAAAAACACAAGTTGCTGTGTGCCTTGAACCACTGTACCACTGCAACCCCTGTGTGTGGTTCCCTTGACTTCTTTTGTATAGTGTCCTTAGAAGAACAATTTCAAGTTGCTTTGTGCTTTCTTCTTGTTCCTACACAGCTATAGGTTCGTATTGCCAAGTACAAAGAGGAAACTTCTGTCAAATGAGTTCCTAGAGCTCCGCCAGCGATGTGCAGGGCTCTGTCACGGCTGTATCAGCAACTTCAATTGAGTGGACCGCCCCCTTTTCCGCCCCCCTTCACCTCCACCTCTACTCCTCACCTCTGTACTGTTGTACAATGGAGTTCGGGGAAAGGAGGGACCAAGTCGCACTGTTTCCGGGCCGTGTGAACGTAATTGTAGTATGCGCTCAGCCTGGCTCAGTCTCGCCTGGGGAGACTGTCCCCCTGCAGCGCCGCCGCTCCGCACACTTCACCGGCCTCAGAGTCGGAGAGAGCCGTGAGGGGGAGGGACTCCTGCGGTGCTGCAGCGGCTGCCTTTGATACGACGGCTGATCGCTCCTGGATCACGGAGCGCGACTCCTCTTCACTTTATGACGGGCCCACTGCTCTTCCCTCGTTGCCAATGTAAGAAAGGAAAAGCCGCAAGGTGGGTTCAACAAGTTTATTATAGTGAGCCCACACGAAGGGTTCCCACTTGCATCAAGCCGTCAACTCCCTCTCAGCAACCGCCTCTGCTGTCACGCGACGCCCTGCATTCATACTACAACACGGGTCGCGTGACAGCACAAGGCACTATCACTCATAGCAATTCCCCCACACAAGGCTATCGAATGCTCTTCTTGCGTCTAGAGCTGGCAGGGCAAACTTCTGTCCTGAATTTGTGTCCATGTCTATTAGATCTATAGCCTGCCTAATATTATCCTGAGTGTGCCTGTAAAATATGAACCCTGCTTGGTACTCGTGTATGATTCTTGGCAGAATTGGTGCTAATCTTCTTGCCAGTATTTTTGCATATATCTTCGCGTTAGTGTTTAATAAAGAGATTGGTCTGTAATTGGTGCATTCGGTGTGGTCCTTGCATGGTTTGGGTATCAGCACCGTATTAGGTCTACCCATATCTTCTGTTACCATCCCTTGTTCCCTTATTTTATTGAATAGATGTGTCATATGGGGAATCAGCTGTATTTCAAAGATCTTGTAATTACCCACGCTGAAACCGTCTGGCCCAGAGTTTTGTTAGAGGGCATTGTGGCTATGGACTCATTAACTTCTTCTGCAGTGATAGGGCCTTCAAGGGCCTCTATTTCCCCTTCTGAGAGATGCGGGAGGTCAAGGTCTTTGAGATATTTAGACTGTACTGTAGGGTCCAGGTTTTCAGACTTTAACAAGGTCGCGTGATAGTCTTCCATAATTCGTGTTTTGTCGCCCTAACCCCGCCCATAGAATTCCTGTTTCATCTTTGAGTTGTGTGATGTGATTGCGAGTTTTAGTTTTCCGTAGCTTTGCTGCTAATAGCCTACCGGCTTTACCACTCTGAGTGCAGTAGGTCTGCTTAAGTTAAATAAGTGTTTGCGCTGAACGTTCCGCCATGTGTGCCTCCATCTGGGCTCTTAATTTCCGCAATTCCCGCAGCGTGTTCCGTGATGGTCTGACTTTGTGTTGTGCTTCAGCTATTTGTATCTCTTTCTCTAAACCCATGCAGATTATTTCTCTATTCCTAATATACACCGCTGTTTGAGAGATCAATTCCCACCTCAACACTGCTTTCCTAGCATCCCAGACGACCCTCCAATCTATCTCCCCAGTGTCGTTTTCAGAGAAATATGTTGTATTCGATTTTTCGATGTGCTCCCTGAGTGATACATCTTTCAGGGAGAATTTGTTAAGCCGCCATTCTCGATTGTCGGTTTTGGTATCAGACTGTGTTTCAATTTGTAATATCACTGGTGCATGGTCTGACAAGTCTTTTATACCAATACTAATGTCCGTCACCTGAGGTATCATGGTTGCGGAAACCAGTATCAAGTCTATTTGGGAGTACCCCATATGTACCGCCAAATAGTGTGTATAATCTCTCTCTTCTCCATGGAAGAATCTCCATGTTTCAATCAATCCAATTCCCTGAAAAACGTCCCCAGCGCTTGTCGGTTTTTATGGTCTTTGCTAGTGGGGCGGGGGGCGTTTTGTCTTTCATAGGGTCCATGACGCAATTGAAATCCCTGTCTATTATCACTTATCCTTTGCCCCAGGGGCCTATCTTCTGTAGGACCGTGTAGAGGAAAGCGTCTTGTTTGTCATTCAGCGTATATATTGCAACTAATGTGTAGAGTTGTGGCCCTACTGTGCCCTTAAGGACCAAATACCTCCCTTCTGGATCTTTGTAAGAACATTTTTTTTTAAATGCAGTGACAATCCCAGAAGAATTGCCACCCCCCTGGTTTTGCTCCCATTTGATGCGTAGTACTGCTTCAGATATGCCCGGTGTGCCATTCTCTTCACATCCCCCTCTATGAAGTGTGTTTCTTGAAGGAACGCTATTGATGCTATCATATCCCCCAGTCGCCTCAATATGGATCAGCGTTTCATCTGTGAATTAAGTCCCTGCGTATTTAAGGTAACAATGTTTATTTCAGCCATTGTCTACTATGCTTCACCCTTTATTTCTTGTCTGTTTTGTGTTGAACCTATTATTCCCCACTGAATTCTGAGCCACGTCTATCTATTTATCGTGTGTTAAGAAAACAAACATAACCCCCCCTCCCTCCAATTCCCCAAATTCTAGTTTCAAACTCACTTTTAACATAACTGTTGCAAGGTCTGTATGTCTGTGACAAGGGCCTTTTCTGGCGTCTTCCCACCCCCCCAAGGTCCTCCCTCAAACTAGTTAACCTTTTCCATCATGTCACGTTAACATGTACCAGTCTCCCTTGATTCTCAAGGTTTTATCTTATTTGTGATCACCTTCGGGAGCAGTGCGGATATATTTTCAGGTGTCTTCTATCAACTCTTTTCCCCCCTCCCCCTTCCTTTCGGATAAGGGCGCCCCTGTCGCCACCCTTCTTTCTTGTTCATACGGGTTGCTCGAAGCTCAGTCTCTTTCCCAGGGAGTGATTCTGTGGAACCCGTAGCGTCATCCGCTGTCATTAAATCCGTCATTTCCTCTTCTTTAGTTATGTGAAATGTCTTGTCTTGGTGTTGAAATCGTAGTCCGCACGGGTAGGTCCACCTATATCGTATACCTTTATCTTGTAGCCAATTGGTCACTATCCATAAGCGTTTACGCCTCTGAAGCATTGATAGAGTGAAATACATGCCCCTCTGTAGTTGAATGACTTCACATCCCTCGCCGCTTTCATTATTTTCTCTTTCATTTGGTAAAAATGAACTCTCGTGATAACGTCCGGGGTGAGGTTGTTCTCTAGCTGGAAGGCGTTGTACACTCTGTGTGTCCTATCTAGAATTATCGTATCCGAGTTTGAGTCCTTCCTGACCTGACAGAATAACTCTTTGACAAATCCATGGAGTTCAGAGTCTGAGACAGCTGTTGGTATACCTCTAAGCCTGATATTATTTCTCCGCAATCGGTTTTCGCTGTCCTCCTGTCTGGCCACTACCCATTCCATCTGTTGCTCCATTGCCTCCAGACGTTTAGCTAATTAATCTTGCTCGTAAACTTGCTCGCATAGCGCTTTCTCTGTTTCTTTCACCCTGTGTTCGATCGTGGATACTTGCTTAGTTAGCTCCGAGATGGACTTGGTGAGGCTTATAGTGCAATCTTTAATTTCTTTCTTGATTTCCGCGAGCATACCTTGTAGATCCAATCGTCTCGTGGGAGGGTCCTCAGGATCTATTGCCCAATCTGTAGTTGTCAGCGAGTGAATTTGTGCCGTGGTGTGGATCTGTTGTTTTTTTCAAGACTTGCATCATGACCTTTATGTCCCTGGACTGTAGGCTTTTTATTTTGTTTGGATTTTATGCCATTCCAGGGTTGGGCTCTAAATGCGTCAGGTATCCTTGAGCCTTGTGCGGTTCTTACGTCCCGTTTTACAGTGATGTAGGCTGGTATCCCTTCGTAGCCTGGCTTTTGTACCCAGATTATAACCACTTGAAAGACTGTCGCCACAGGTTCGTGTTATTCCAGCCTTGCACTTGAGGTATGGATCTGTTCTTGTGTCTAGAGTGGGCCCACAACCCGGACGTTGGTCAGGGCTAAAATGCAGTGCTTATGGTACCTTCCTCTTATCACGAGGTGACCCTCAGACTTGTGCCCTCTGGTATGAATATCACCTTTATCCCTTGCATGTGGTAAGGATCATATAGACTTCTGTAAAGGTGTTTGGTCCTTGTCCCATTCAGGTTCAGTCCTTAATTTATATAGCGCGTAGCCCCCACGTACTTGGCTTTCTATGGCTTCGCATGTACAAATCAGTTCGCTCAATCAGCTAGTTTCGGGACCCGTGATCATCTCATCTCCTTTTTGTGTGGTTCTAACGGGGCCCAGGAGGGTCAAACCTCTTCTGGTCATGGGCCTTTGGAACTCGTTGGGTTGTTTACTTCTGCCTCTATTTCATAATGCATTCCCGCTACTTTTAAGTTTCCTTCTCCTCCTACTGGGTTGCTGTGCGTTAGTATGCTGTTTTTGCTGTGTGCTGGTGCGTTGCTTCCCGCGAGGCTCTTCTCATGTCAAGGGCAACCTTCCTTCCAACCGTTGCCCAGCGTTGGATTCTTGCTGCTCTGGTCAAATCCTCCGGCTCCCACCAACTTACGAGCCTGGTCCGGAGCCAGAGTCTTGACTTGTCCGTGCTCACTCGTCACTTCTTCCTGAATGTTCCGTCATTCACAGAGGGGAGAATCACCGCTAGTGGGGTACGACTCGCTGCATCCTTCAGAATGCTCTGCTTGTTCCTTTTCCAATAGTTCACCTCCGGGTGTCAACGTGGGTCTTCCAGTTCGTCATGCTTCTTGGGGCTTCGGTTAAATCAAGAAGGTGCTCCTGCCTCCGCCGCAGTGTTTACTTTTACATACGTCTTCTGTTTTGCCCGCGTGTCATACGTTGGATGTCCCTAGCCCGGCTTCACAGTTCTGGTATGCTCTTCGGTTGTGGAGTTATATTCCACAGCTTCACCGGGTCGCCGGCTCGATTCGTAGTACGGGAATACCAGAGTTGCTTTTCTTTTGCCACGTTTCACTGATCTGCCGATCATCACCGCCCACTTCAGTTTCAGCAATTCGTTTCGTCTGCCATTTTGAGCTGTCATAGCCGCATCCTTAGTTGTGCAGAAGCTCCTTCCCCGATAATCTTATTGACGAGCTCTGCACATCAACAGACGGGGGAAACCTTCCGCTCACTCTCAGTTCTTTTGGGGGCCATTAGCAATGCTCTGGAGGGGAAGTGGAGCCACGGAAGGGGATCGGGCGCCAGAGCCACCAGGAGACCATGTTGTTCGGTCTGTGGCTAGCCACACCCCCCCTGGTTGCGGATCTTACAGGCCTTTGTCGTTTCTTAATCAGGACAGGAAAATACTCACAGCTCAATTGGCCAACAGGCTCAAGCCGGTAATATCCAAGCTTATGCACCCGGAACAGTCGGGATACGTCCCAAATAGAAATATTACATGTAACCTGAGGTGGTTACACCACATCATTGATTACATACACGACAGTACGCACCTTTATGCTGTGGCCTCGCTTGACACGGTCAGGGCATTTGACTCAGTTAGATGGCCATGGTTGCCCGCGGCACTGCAGAGTTTTGGCATGGGCCCACATACATTAAATGGGTATGGCTGCTATATAGCAGTCCAGTAGCGAGCGTCAAGATAGGCACTTACATCTCGGATCAATGGCTGCTAGGTAAAGGCACGAGGCAGGGTTGCCCTTGGTCCCCTACGTTATGTATACTGGCCTTAGAACCCTTGGCGGTGTATCTCAGGAAGGAATATTGTTAGGCAGAATCCTGTGCAGTTCCCTTGGGGAACACTGCAAAAAGATTAAGACTACAGGAGTAAGCAGTAAACCCAATTGGTAGCAGTCTGTACCACCCAGATTTACCTGGTAGCTGTGGCTGAGCAGTCAGACTTCTCTCAAGAAGAGTAGGGCAGTATTCAGAGGATACACAATAGGGCTAAAAACACAGTAGAGCAAGCAAACAATGACCAGAGCTTTGTATCAAAAGTGTATCATTACTTATTTAACACACACTTTAGAAAATACACTAGCACTATCAAAGCAAGTTCAAAACACCATCAGAAAAGTATACACACCTCCCTTAAGAATTATTAGACAAGTCTAAGTCAAAACACCACTTTTTTTCAAAACAGAGGTGAGCGCGTAACTTAGATGGCACTCCAATAATTAGAGAAAAAGGCAGGTCATGAAAATAAAACAGTTCCCAACACTTTTAAAAGACCAAAACATGTTAAAGAAGGCAGAGTCTACTGTAGAGCCAAAGTTCATAGGCCAGGCCCCCTTTATATGGAGCAAGGTGAAATGTGCCCAAGATCACACAGTTGAGAAATGCATTCAAGTCTTTGTAAAAATGTTCAAAAGAGGTTGGGTTGATTCTGAAGGTAAAGTGAGAAGGTCTGGGGCCAACCCAGTTGGAAAGCAAAGGATTTAAGGGTCACCTTTAGCAAACCGTAGAAAGGGAGGCCAGGTGGAACACAGTACCTTTAAAGTTGAGGAAGCTCCAGTGGTGGCAGTTGTTCCTGGCAGCGGGTGCAGTTTGTGGTTTTGACCAGGGAAAGAGAATATCTCGTCGAGGGAAGAAACCAGCCGCGGAGTTCGTCGGTTAAATGGTGCGTTCCTGGTATTCGCGGTCACAGTGGTGAAGCTTGCCTATCCGGCCGCCGGGGTGCTTGGCACCGGCGATTCAACCAAGAGACGTCCTGGAAGGCGAAATGGCGAACTGGTTGATCCCACCAGCTCAGAGGAAGAAGACTCTTTCAGCAGAAGATCTTCTCTTGTTGTCGGAAAAGTGGTGAGGTCGTTGCAGCAGGGTTCCACTGGTGGTGTCGTCGTTGTAGATGGCTCAGCTTCTCCCCTCTTCAGATTTCTTAGGTCCTGTGGTGACTTCTGAAGTTCCAGTCCCTAAAGCCCTGCTTTTATGCAGAAAACCCCCCATTCAACAGCCTAGCTGTCACTCATACATGCTAAATGGTGAGCCGGGCGGCTCACCACTGGGCCAATCAGAACAGAGTGCGACTTGAGTTGCTAAGGCAACGCAGTCCAGGGTGCCAATTCCCCCACCCACACATCCTGTGAAACCCAGACAGAGTGGCACCAGTTGGAGGGCTTCTGTGGAGAAGCCCGCCAAAAAGTGGAACAAAGGGCCCGACCTTGGTTGTAGTTACAGAGACGGACACAAACACCATTTTAGAAAAGAGTTCTGGCAAAAAGACCCAACCGGTGATTTAATATTAAATAAACCAGCGGTATCTTTAACATTGCACCAAAAAGTGGTGTGTTTAAAATCAATGGGAAAATCCCATAGGAAATATTCCGGTGGAATATTTTGCGTGGTAACCACTGCCACCAGCCAGAAACTCGACAAGGGGAGACTGGACAGTGCCCCCTTGGAAACAGCCCCAGGGGCAATCGAATTAACCCCTTCCAGTACTTCCACAATATGATGGATTGTACTGGTTCTGTTCACAATTCTGGACTAGTTAAGTCAATGGTGACTTTACATGCCCTGGGAGACAGTAGTCAGTCCCAGGGTATGGAGTCTATGTTTGGGGGTCACTATGACACCCCTGTGTTACTGCACTGAGGGTGCTGTGTAACACATACACAAAAACAGATGATACCCTATGTAGTAAACAGACCCCCATAGCCCATAAGCACACAAAAAGTCAAAGACATACCTCAAATCATGCCTAAGAGTGGGAGGAAAAGAGTCTCACTCTTAGCAGGAGAAAAAAACAAACCCCAAAAATCCAGCAAAGCTGCTGGGGGACTCACTAGGTTTGGGAAATTAGCCTTATAAGAGAATTCCCCCTAACAAATATCAAGAGGCCGGCATAGCTACACAAGGCAATCTGAACTTGACCTCCCTATATGCAGATGACATGCTTTTAAACCTACAGCACCCACAGATTAATTTACAATATGTCCTAGACAGGTCTGAACGCTATGCAGACCTATCTGTTATTGTGATTAGCACACAGAAATTGTGCTTGTTCCCCTTAGCAGGGTATAGAGGGAAACCCCTGAACACATTGCCAGTGCTACCGATTAAGTGGGAGGTGAACACATTTAGATACCTGGGAGTAGGTATTTTCCATGACCCCAAGACACTAAAAACGGTGGATAAAATTGAGAAATCCATTACTTTCTGGGCCAGATTACCGCTCTCACTGATGGGTAGAGCCGCTCTGTTAATGATGGTGGTGCTCCTGAGGGTTCTTCATTTTTTCACTAATGTCCCGTACGATATACCTAAAGGCTTTTTTAAGAAACTTGACACCATATGTCGTAGCTTTTTATGGCACAATTCGAGATGCAGAATGGTACTAAAGAAATTGCAGAGTCCTATGGACTTCATGGCACTTAACTCAGAAACAAGCTTACATGAAGGACAACACATAATGCATGCTTCACTCCTCTCCAAGCTAAAGCATAAATGGCCGGAAACAAACTAGAAACTGCAGGAGGACGAAAGGATAGAAGAGAAGCACTTTACGATATTTCAGAAGGAAGGAATGCAGTATCGAGAATATTCGAGTCATTAATGTCAAGGCGGGGGGACATGCTTGTGCAGACCCGGTGTAGCTGGGAAGCAGACCTGCAGGAACAGTTGACAGATGAAGTCTGTGGTAGAGCGATAGTCTACCATAAAAAAGTTTCCAGAAACGCAAAGCTTCAATTGATTCAGTTGTACCTAACTCATAGGGCATATCTAACCCCTAAGAAAATCGCCAAATTTAGCAAGGTAACAGAGCAAACCTGCCCACTATGTGGACTGATATAGGCAGACTTTCTACACATCTTCTGGGCTTGTAAGAAGATCTGACAGTACTGGGAAGATATAGCTCTGTTTTTAGCCAAGGCAGGTATAATATTGGACACGCAATCTCCTACAGCCTGTATGCTTTGCATTTTTGCACGGCTAAAAAAAGCAAGACATGTTAGTAAGTTGAAAGACCTAGCATACATTTTGGCGAAACGTAGGATAGTGATGGGTTGGAAAGTGCACAAGGGTCCGGAAGTAAAACTGTGGTGTAGTGATCTTCAAAAACAGACGTTGGCAGAAACCTCAGTGTGGCAAGAGGCGGCCCCTCGAAGCCAAAGAGAACAAAATGTAGACCTGAAATCCTGGAGGCATATGTTGCAGAAAATGATGACCACTGCGCACAGTGACATCCAAAAGATAATAAATGCCCTGTCACAATAGACGGATTAGCGATAAATGTACATTCTCGGCACAGTCAGACGTAATATGGTGGAGATGACGAATGTGGAATAGGCTGGGTAGTGGGTGGGGGCCATTTGGGCGGTATGGGATTAAACAGACGCAATTGAATGTACATTGTCATGTGAACCAATATACGACTCAGTAAGTTACACTGTTGTTAATAAATCAATACAATTGTTTAAAAAAAAAACTTAGGATTCTCTCCCTTCATTTTAATGAGCCACTTTAAGGGCTTATGGTCAGTTTGCACAGTGAAGTGGGTCCCATGGAGGTAGGGCCTCAGCTTCCTTAGGGCTCACACAACAGAGAAACATTCGTTCCCTATTGTGTACCACCTGAGCTCTCTGTCCTTAAGCTGGCGACTTCTGAATCCAATTGGGTGTTCCTTGCCTTTCTCATCTACCTGTGATACTACAGCACCTATCCCAGGGTCGGAGGTCTCTGTCTGCACAATAAAAGGTATTTTGTAGTCAGGGGCCCTGAGAACAGGGGCCTCGCACAAGGAGTCCTTTAAGCCATTGAAGGCCTTACCACACTCCTCAGACCTTCTTAGGAGTAGTGAGAGCAGTCAGAGGGGCAGCTATGGTGCCATAGTCTGCCATGAGGTATCTGTAATACCCAGTGAGACCTAAAAAGGCTCCTGCCTGGGTTTGAGTATTGGGGGTAGGCCAGTCTTGTACTTCTTGTACTTTACTTGTTAGAGGCTGAATCCTCCCTCCACCTACTGCATGCCCAATGTAGACCACCGAACCTTGACCAATCTGGCACTTGCTGGCCTTTATGGTCAAGTGGGCCTTCTGAAGAGCCTGCAACACAATTTTAAGGTGTTTCACATGATCCTCCCAGGTGGCACTGAAAACTGCTATATCATGCAGACATGCAAGACAGAATGCATCCACCCCTTTAAGGACATGATCACAAGCCTCTGAAAGGTGCCAGGTGCATTCTTGAATCCAAATGGCATTACCCTGAACTGGTAAAGGCCTTCTGGAGTTGAGAATGCTGTCTTCTCCTTGGCATGTTCTGTTAGGGCTATTTGCAAATACCCTGCAGTGAGATCAAATGAGCTGAGGTATTTGGAGGCACCCAAGGTATCCACCAGCTCATCAGTTCTAGGTAAGGGGTGTACATCTGTCTTGGTGACATCATTCAGAGCCCTGTAGTCCACACAGAACCTCAACTCAGAGGAATTTGACTTTGGTACCTGAACCATAGGACTGGACCAAGGACGAATAGATAGTTAAATCACCCCAAGATCTAACATTTAGTTGACCTCTGTCTTGATGTGATATCTCACCTCATCTGACATCCTGTATCCCCTACTTTTAGTAGGTACACTATCTCCTGTGTCAATATCATGTTTGCACCCAGGTGTCAAACCTGGGGATAGGGAAAACAAGGGGAATAATTGCCTCAGCAAACTTATCACCTCATCTTGCTGACCAGAAGTCAGGTGACGGGCCACTGACACCCTCAATTGAGCTATCTGAAGGACTGCCTTGGAACAGTTCAGGAAGAGATTCAGACTCCTCCTCCTCTACATCTCATGCCAAGAGCAGTGCAGCTATTTCAACCCTAGGGATGAAAGCCTTCAGCCTATTCACATGGAACACTTTTGGAGCATATGCAGCCCTTCTAAGGTCCATTAAATAGTATACCTCACCCAGTAGCTCCACTATTGAGCAAGGGCCTGACCATTTATCCTGCAAAGCTCTAGGCCTTATAGGGTTCATGATCAGGACTTGCTGGCCTGGTGCAAAGTTGACAAGCCTTCTGTTCATAGCAGTGTTTCACCAGAGCTTACCCAACCTTCAACTTATCAGTAGCCTGAGCCATCAGGTGGACCATTTGCTTCCTTAGTCCTAGCACATAGTCCACTACATTAACCTCCTTAACTATAGCTAAGGGTCCCCTAACAGGGTGACCAAAAAGAAGCTCAAAAGGGCTGAAGCCAAGCCCCTCTTGAGGTACCTCCCTGTAGGCAAACAATAAGCATGGCAGAAGGAGATCCCATTTTCTCCTCTGGGGCTCTTTCAGAGCCCCAATCATGCTTTTGAGGGTTCTATTGAACCTCTCAACTAAGCCATTGGTTCAGGGTGATATGCTGAGGAAAACTTGTAAGTAACCCCACACTCCTTCCATACGGCTTGCATGTACTTGGATATAAAGTTGCTGCCCCTATTAGACACAACTTCTTTAGGGAAGCCAACCCTAGTGAATATGCCAAGAAAAGCTCTTGCAACTGACTTGGCAGTTACAGTCTTTAATGGGATGGCTTCAGGATACCTGGTGGCATGGTAGACCAGCACCAGGATAAACCTATTGCCTGAGGATGTCTGAGGGTCAAGGGGACCAACAATGTCAATCCCTACCCTTTCAAATGGTACCCCCACAACTGTACCAATGGAGCCTGGATTGTTGTGCCACTCTTCCCAGAAAACTGGCAGGTGGCACAACTCATGCAGTGACATTTTACCTGTACCCCCATCTTGGGCGAGTAGAAGTGCATGGCTAACCTTTACTTGGTTCTCTTGATGCCAAGGTGACCAGCAAGGGGGACTTCATGCGCCAGCTGCAATAGGAAGGGTCTTACATGAAGGCGAACTACCAACCTCCTATGGTCTCCTTCTGTAGACTCTGTGGGCTCAGTGTACAGGAGCCCACCTTCCCAATAAATCCTATGCTTCCCAGGAAGTTCACTCTCAAGCTGGGATCAGCCCCGTCTACTCAGGCCTTCCAGTGATGGCCACTCACGTTGGCCCTTACTAAACTCAACCCTGTCAGGACCACCTTCAAACAATAAACATGGGAGTTCAGGATGGTCATGATGATTGAGAATCTCAGTCAACACATCTTCCTCATCAGGTTCAGATGTTTGGCCAACTACCTCCACTTCAGTGGTAGGTGAGTTAGGGGGAATATTTTATTTCCCTCTCTTGTCTTTTGACTCCTCTAGCCTTGGGTTTCCCCTTTGGCTTGGGCTTACCTTGGTCCTGGCTAAGGCAGCCCTTGTTTATGACCTTGTGCATGGTCTCTCTGCTGTGTCACCCACAAGACTTAAGTCTCTGAGATACTTCCCCAGCAGGAACTTACCTGGGATTTGCCTCTGTATGCTCACTGGAATCCTGACCATAGTACCACTTATAGTAAGATTTACAGGCATTGCTGGGAACTTGAGAGGGGGACCATCAGCTAACTTGGTGGGCATCAGTGGAGCTCTGGTAAACTCCTCTGGGTTTATCAAAGTGGAATCCACCACAGTTCTGCTGGCCCCACTATCCATAAGGGCAGGAGTATCTGCTCCATTGATTAGCAACCTGTCCTTAAAGTAGTGCTTGGTATTGTCTGGTATGCTAGCATAAGCATCTGAGACTTTAGCCTCCCAGGAACACAGGGAAACTAGGACTACCTCAGATTCTATCCCACTGGGGAAAGAGTCTGAGGGGAATGATGCCCCTGTGATCTCGTTCTCCTTATAGAAGGGGAAGGCCAGACTCACAGATTGGAACCCCAAGGTTTTGACCTTACATCTGGAACCCCCTTCATATGATCATTTGCTCCACAAGCCACACAAGATCCACTGGGTCTTGGTACATAGGGACGCTTACTATAACCAGAGTTCTGTCTGGGAGTATAACTCCCACTACCCTGAACATTCTCTTGGGACTTACCCTTGTTTCTGTTTTTGTGGCTCTTTTGGGAGGAAGTTTTATCAGATCCCTCACTCTCTTTATCTTTATTCTTTTTCCCCCTCCTCCTGCTTACCAGGAGTAGTCTTGTCCTTATGGGACGCTCGGTGCGACACCCACAAATCTGTTGCACTAGCCAGCTTCTTAGGATCTATCTCATTTGAGTCAGCCAAGTACTGTTTATGCTCAGGGGAGCAAGATGCAAAAATATGTTCAAGTATGATTAAACATATCATACCCTCAAAGGTGGTGACCATATAGCCTTCAACCCAGCCAGTCATGTTTTTCAAGGAATCAGTAACATAGGACACCCAAGTGTTACCTTTGTTCTTCTTGTACTCTCTAAATCTCTTTAAGTATCGAGCAGGAGTCTTCCAAAACTTTAAGATGAGAGTTTGCTTTAATTGTGCAAAGTCTACTCTATCATGATATGATATGGCATTTATAACGCGCCTATACACAAGTGTTTCAAGGCTCAACGAGGCAAGGGAGGGGGAACAGAGGGAAGACAAACAACGATCCTACTAGGCCAGGTGTCATTCAGATCGCGCAAGTGCATGGGAAGGGGAAGGAGGAGGAGGAGAAGTGCGGCGGTAAGGGAGAGGGCAGTGCAGTACATGGGATAAGAAAATAAATAAACAATACGTAAACGTACGGCCAGCAGGTGGTAAGTGCAGACGTAGGGTGTCAAGTGTTGGTAGTGGCACTGTAGGGATACAGAATACAGTCTCCTTGTGCGGGTGTTGCTAGGAAGGAAGTGCAGGAGTGAGACTGGCGGGGGAGGGGACATGGGCCCGAGATCAGAGGGTAGCCAGGTAACCAGTGCAGTGTCAGTGTCAGCCAGGAAGTCAGCAAGGGAGAGGAGTTGAAAAAGCAGATGCAAAGAGAAAGGTTTTGAGGTGCTTCCGGAACCGAAGATGATTCTCCTCAAGTTTCAGGGAGGCTGTTCCAGAGGAAGGCCCCAGCCGAAGAAAGAGATCTACCACCAACTTGTTGCTTGGAGAAGCGACTGACCCTGAGGGAGTTTGAGGCAGATGAGCGAAGAGCTCGAGAAGGAAGATATTTATGAAGAAAGAGTTTAAGGTATTGAGGCACAAGGCCCCAGAAGGCCTTGTGGACAATGCAGAGGGTTTTGAACTTAATCCTTGCAGCCGCTGGGAGCCAGTGCAGAGATTTCAGTCCTGGAGAGATATGATCCCTAGGCTTGAGGCCAAGGACAAGTCTCGCAGTCCTGTTCTGGATAAGTTGCAGAGGGCGGAGAGTAGAAGCAGGCAGATTTAGAAAGAGGCTGTTGAAATAGTCCAGCCTAGAGAGAAACAGAGCTCTGGAGACAGTGAGCTTCTGGGGGAAGGAGAGGAAAGGAAGAATACCTCTGAGGAGGTGCAGCTGGTTGTGTGACTTCTTAGAGATGTCAGATGTGTGGGGAGAAGGAGAGTGTAGAGTCGAAGATCACCCCAAGGTTTTCAACCTTGCAGTTGGGAACAGGAAGAGGGCCAAGAGAGACCGGCCAGAGAGCTACAGGAAAGGAGGGAGCGAGTGTGCCGATGAGGAGAATCTCAGTCTTACTGGCATTAAGGCAGTGGTCATTTGCAGGTCACCACTCCTGGATAGAAGACAGACAGTCAGAGATGAGGGAAGTAGAGACAGGTAGAGAAAAAGATAGCAGAGAGTAAGGACCCAAGTTGGACCTGGGAGGGTCGGTCAGAGAGGAAAGAAGTCGGCCACGCCAGAGCCTGACCAGTGATGCCTAGGTTATCACATGGACGGTTGAGCAGGATGGCATGGTTGACAGTGTCAAAGGCAGAAGAGAAATCAAACAGGATGAGGACGCAAGGGGTGTTAGAGTCAAGGTTGGAGAGCAGGTCTTCACGGATGTTCAAGAGAGCAGTTTCTGTGCTTCTGGCAGCTCTGAAGCCAGACTGATGGTCATGAAGACAACCAACAGATTCAGTGTGGAGATTAAGCTGGGAGATAGGCAGTTTCTCCAGGAGCTTGCCCAGGAAGGGAGTGGTGGAGATTTGGCGATAGTTAGCCGGGCAGGAGGAGTCGGCAGAGGGTTTCTTAAGAAGGGGGTGCACAAGGGAGTGCTTCAGGGGGGATGGGAAGACTCCAGTGGCAAAGGAGTGATTGCAGAAATCAACCAGGGCAGGAGTCAGGGAGTCAATGTGGTCCTTGATAGTTTGAGGAACAGGGGTGAACCTGTTTCTACAAGACTTTATTTGATCGGACTTGTCTTGAAACCTTGTCTGCGGAGAACAGGGGAATGGCAGAGAAGGAGGGAGGAGAGATGGCTGCAGAAAGGCCAGGGAAGAGCAGGGAGTGGGGGGAGGGAGTGGATAGGAGGAGAGAGGACAGGATGTCCTGAGTTTTAGAGATGAAGTGAGAAGCCAATGCCGTACAGAGGGCCTGGGAGGGGACAGGAGAGGTAGAGACTGCGGCAGGATTGGCCAGTTCCTTGCAGATTTTAAAGAGTTCAGCCGAGTTGTTAGATGCCGCAGAGACGCAGACTTGGATATGCGTTCTCTTCTTGGTTAGGACAGAGAGCTGGTATTGCCTTTGCAGCAGGCGGCAGGCCAGCTTGTCAGAGGATGTACATGAAGCACGCCATTTCCTCTTAGCCACCCTACACTTGCGTTTTAGGGTGACGAGGTCTGAGTCGAACCAAGAGTCGCACTTGGCTTTGGGCTTCAGGTGGATTCTCATGACGGGGCAAAGATATCAGGAGTATCAGATATAGCAGAGTGTAGAGTGGAGAAGGCTGTGTTAAGATGAGAGTCAGCCGGAGGGGGATGGGGGGTGAAAAGGTGGCGGCGAAAGACTCAGCTGACACGCGCTTCATAGGTCGGATGACCGAGAAGGTGGGTGGCAATGACGGAAGTGGCTTGGCCTGAGGGGTAGGAAGGGTGAGGTTGGAGGAGAGGAGAAAGTGATCACTCCAGGAGAGAAGAGTAGTGAGAGGGACAGAGAGGGGAAGGTCTGCGGAGATCAGAACATCAAGAGTGTGCCCTGCAGAGTGAGTTGGGCCAGAGGGGAGAATAGTGAGTGAGAGAGAGTTGCAGATGTCACAAAAGAGCCCAGAGTGAGGACAGGAGGCATCCTGGTAGATGTTGAAGTCTCCAAGAAGGAGGAGTTGAGTAGTTGAGGCCAGGAGTGAGGCGTAGAGGTCCGTCCACTCAGAGAGGAAGGATGAAATCTGACCAGGTGGCCGATAGATAGTAGCCACAGTAAGTGAATGGCTAGGGGAGAGAGAGAGCCTGCAGACCAGGCATTCAAAAGAGGAGTAGGCCTGCGTAGGATTGTGTGGGTTTGAAGGTGGAGCTATTGCACTAATTGCTAGTGTAAAATAATAGGGAAATAATGCTTTAATAAGATTTTGTTTTCTTTCTATTTTGTTGGACCATTGACCCTAAAATCACTAAGGGTTTTGGATGGATTAGTGAAACAATGCATATAGCTATGTTGTAGTTTCCTTGACATTTGCTATATTAATGCATCTTGCGAGCATTGGGACTAAACACAGAGGGTCCATTTAATGGCTGAACTTTTTGGGTAAGAGGTAGACCACATAGGTTTCTCCCCTAGTTTTGACCTAAATATTGCGGGATAAACTGAGTGAGAAGATACAGGAGTTTATATTTTTAACAGTTTTTTAACTGTATGTTATCTGTTTGTTTTTAGAATTTGTGTTAATGTTCACCTATCCTGATGAAGACACATACAATCTGTCAAGTAAAAACTATTTGCCAACTGGGAAGCCCTTTTACTAAAGAAGATCTATATGTTTGGGCACCGATAGTCGATACGTTGTTTGGAGTGAACAATTGTTAGAAACATAGTGGAAATTAATTGGAATCTTTTCCAAAATCTCAAAATAATGAAATGTTTTAGGAATTAAATTAGTTTGAATGAATATATGAATGCATGATGTTAGGATGTTTTTTAAAATAATTAATTAAAAATGTTCAGTGATTTTGATATATATGTTTATACTTAAATCAGAATAAAATAAAAAGAATGATTTAATATTCATAACATTCTGCCTTTTTCTCTCCAGTTTCTCTCGCTATCCTGGTACCACTTTCTGTGTCAATGCGTAGGAGTGACAGAGGCAGGAATCCACTCGGGTAAGATAAGGGCTACACCCCCACCAGAGCGGTTGGCCCTGGGTGCGGAGAGGATCTTGTAGCCGTCAGGTAGGAGCGTATCAAAGCTTGTGATAGAGCTGACCGTGAACCATGTCTCGGTGAGACCGAGGACATCAAGGTCAAGTTTTTCAGAAGACAGCAGATATCAAAGGAGTGTTTGACAGCAGAGCGAGAGTTTAGGGTGGCAATATGGAGAAGGTTGCCATCCTTGAAGGACTTCCGGGAGGGGTACAGATCAGAGGTACGCCCTGCAGAGGTGTAGAAGGAGCCCGAGATGGGGCAGAGAGGGAAGGGGAAGGCAAGGTAGCCGAGGAGGAGGCAGAAGTGGGAGACAAGGTAGTCAAGGAAAGGGGAGAGGGGACAGCAGGAGAAGAAAGGAAGTTGATGAGGCGTGGGAAGTGTCTATCAAAGAGGTGAAGGTTGGCCTGAGGGCCTTGGACCAGGACAGTCCCATTAGAGTAAACATTAATGATGACCTTAGAGGAATGGAAGGATGCCAGGAGGGCGTCCCAGCGGGTGTCACCATTAATGGGAAAAGAGGATAAGGGGGAGAGCACAGAAGAACGTGGGGGGGCCCTGTTGCGCTCGTTACAAATGGTCACCTGACGCGGAGCTCCGTCCCAAAAGGCGATATCCTGATGGAAATTCTCCTCTGGTGCACTGCTTCTCCCTCCTTCAGTGACCTCAACGCATTGCTACTGCTCCCGTGCGCCCGCAGCCTGAACCCCTGCCCTGGGTCCGCGCCACCACGAACATATGCGCCACTTATTCCAGTCCGGGTGCCGACGCTGCTCGGTCCCGCCTTCGGCTCCAGCGCGCTCCTGCTCCGAGGCTGGGTATCGGAGGCCTGCGTGTGGGAGGGGTGTGGGACCCGCGCGCTGCGGCCCTCCTCGTTTATCCACCGGCGGCTTGCGGGGGCCGTACAGAGTGGCCTGCTGCCTGCGCGGACCCAGTGGTCCTTGACACGGCTCGGAGCCCCGCTCCTCTGCCCTATTCGAGAAGACTTATTGCGCTGGGCCTCCGAGGTGTTTCCTGGACGCCTCGACCACAGCTGGACGCCTCGACCACAGCTGGGCGTCCCGCCTTTGCTGCCTCCACTGGACTGGGGCCATGATCTACGGGGCCCGGGCGACTGCCTCGATCAGGGGCCCTCCCTGACTTGAGCGCCCACCTCACGCTGCACCCTGGGGGCGGCGTGCTGGCGCTCGATGCCTGTGTTGGTGGGGGGCCTCCCTGGATCCGGGGTTCCTCTACACTGCAGAGCGCCCTGCTCCGCTGCCCCTCCTGGGCGGCGTGCTGTCTCCTGAGGCCCGCTGGGCCCTGCCACGGGAGCCCCCCTTCCGGGAGTATTGCGGGAGCAACTACCTCGCCCAGGATGATTACGGTGAGTCCCGGAGCCCCCTACCTCCATCACTGCCGGTGCTCGGGCATCTCCCACCTACCCCTGCCTTGAGACTGCCACCGTGCCCGTGCCCACCTGTACTATACCTTATGAGGGCTGTGTTGGACAACTTTCAGCGTACCCCGCACCCCCGATCAGCGGCAACACACTAAGCTGGACACTTTTCAACTTCTACACATCCGGGGTGGACCCGAAGGCTCTGTGGACCACTCCTAGTACCGGAACCATACCTTTGGCTCAGACTGTACATCGGGCGAATCCCTCGCACCGTCGGGACATCCCCTGAACCGGGGACCAATACTCCCGACTCTCTAACTGCTGTTGAGCCCCGATCTTCAGGCTACTTCCTATTTGCTTAAGACCCACATGCCGTGGCGCTCCAACAGCTCACTCCACGGCAGGTGAGGCGCTCTTCCCGGCCTCTTCACTAGAGCCCACAGATACTGCTATCCTGAACACTGCTGTTGCGCCGGTCCTCTGGCCTCCAACCCCTACTCCATCCCTCCAGGATAGTCTACACCAGTGACCTCACCTAAGAGCCATTTCACCTGTGCCCACCGGAGCACTGTATGCTCAACAGTGTCTGATATGCTTCAAGTCCCCATCACTCCATCCCCAGTCAGATGCCTTTTCCATGAATTTCCTGAACTCCACCGAGATTCTAAAAAACTAGCTGGGTTATGCATGATACTCGCAGTGCGCTCCATACTTTTTTGCTGGCTCCGGTCTGCCTCGCCTACCCACGCTCAATGGCTCAGGGTGCTTACATGGGCCTCAGATACCGAGGAATCCTGGGCCGTACAACAGCTGACCCATTCGAAGCCCAGAGACGTTTGGTCAAAGTTCCGTGCATATATGTCTCTCATCGACACTATCTCTGATGCTTCATCTCCTCTCCCCTCCCCCTGCCGTCCCCCCTCTGCCTGCTAAATAGCCCCTCCTCTATTCCACACTTACCCTCGCGGGTTCTGGATGTGTTCATACCGCCTTGAGTCTGCAATATATGTTTGTAATTCTTCCCCTTTTTTGCACTGTTCTAAATGAAATTGCCTGTTTGCTTGCGCTTGTTCTTGTGTTGCCATGCCAAATAAATAAAAGTAAAAAAAAAAAAAGAAAAAGAAGAACGTGTTCCGCACTTAGTAGACGGTCTCTTACCTTGAATCAGTTGTCTCGCGTTCGATCGCATGCTTCCTAATGTCTGGAGGGGGCGCTATTAGGCGTCCTCTCCCTAGTTATTTTGTTCTTAGGTTTCCATGACAGCGAACAAAAAAGTCAGTTTTCCATGGCAAACGCAGTTCCTCTACAGTGTAGCACGGCGGCCATTTTATGATGGTGAATTAACTCATTCTTTTCATGTAATGGTCTATGTGAATGTTGCATGATCCCCTTTGAATCTCAAGATGATAGTTATTTTTTACTGCAATTATGGTCGGTCTTCATTGAGGAGCCGATACGAGGATATTTTATTTATGTATTTGTGCAGTGTTATACTACGTGATTCTTATCCTTTGGTTGGGTGCTATGTGCCTTGACAGTGGTGGTTGCCTGAGACCAAAGTAGGTCTGTAATGAGAGCTAACATGCAAGACTAATATCGGTAATAGTCGAAAAGTGGTAATAAGCACATTATTTAGGACGTGCTGTCTTAAACGTGCCAATCAGATGGCCCTAGGTACTAATATCTCTATTGCAACGGAAGTGTTACATCACAAATATAGTTGCAGAATGTTAAATTGAGATTCACAAATGTCGGAAAACAATTAATTTCATCGCAATACCATGATACATGTAGGGAAGTAGAAGCATAGTGAACACCCAATTAATTTCAAATGGATTGTTTCAATTAGCTCATTTAAGGTATAATGCATCCTGTCCCCTATCCAGAGTATAAATGATGAATTGGAGCCACATAATACTGATAGTTCGGTTACCTGACTGTATACATAATCACATTCACTTAGGTTTTAAACGAGCCACACTACAGCCAAGTACATGTGGGATCCCTTAAAGAAAGGACATCATTTCATTGTCCGTGTTTAGGCCGAGGACTGTAGAATTTAATTTGCAGATTATTCCTGCCTCAGCTTGTCTTCATTTCTTTTCTTTGTTCCCCCCCTCGTCTGCCTAGTGTGACTCTCTGGAGGCCAATGAATGTTATGTCTGCCTTATTGTCCATTTCATTTTCTTGCCAATGGCATGCGAGTGGTAGTCTTGGGTCTTGACTCACGATTTTGGCTAAGTGTTCTCTTACACAAATCCTTAAATCTCTAAACGTGCTGCCAATATAGACCAAGTTGCAAACACATATGATTCCATAGACAACATGTTTCGTCCTGCAATTAATAGATTGTAAAATGTTTAGAGTTTTATTATTGGCACCAGCAAATCAGTCCGTTTTTTAATGGGCATATTTGCACATCGTGCACGACCCACATTTTCTAAATCCATTTGTTGTTGCTTTTTACCAGTCAGATAGTTCCTCCATGACTGGGTCCGGCACATTAAATGGACTTAATTTGTTTTTCAATGTTTGTGCCCTTTTGAAGATTATCCTTGGTTTGTCGTCCACATTGTTTGCAATGTTCTCATCCAGTTTGAGAAGATACCAATGTTTGGCTTGGATTTTGTGCAGGCTTCTATAGTCTCTACTAAATTTGGTGATGAATCCAATGGTGGATTGTTCTGTCACTTTATTCTTGGGTGTTAGTGTTTGTTCTTGTGTCGTTGCTAAACTTTTATCCAAGGCTCTTTTGACACTTTGCTCTGAGTAGCCTCTAACCAGAAATCTTGATCTTATTAGCGTACATTCCTTCTCAAAATGGTCTATTGTCTGACAGTTTCTCCTAGCTCTTAGAAATTCCCCTGAAGGTATATTGAGGATGGTGGGTCTGTAGTGGCAGCTTTCTGCGTGTAGAGTCGAGTTCATATCCGTAGGTTTCCGGTATGTACAGGTTCTAATTTGGTTTTGCTTGATATATATCATGAGGTCTAGAAAGTCTATCCTTGTCTCATTGCAGATGCCTGTGAATTGTATGCCCATTTCATTGTGATTGATCCTATATTTGAATTCCGTTAAATCTGAGTCTGTACCTTTCCATATTATTAGCACATCATCGATGTATCTCATCCAGTGCACAAGTTCTTTTTGATATGCTTTGTCCTGATAGATGACTGTGTCTTCAAACAGACCCATAAAGATATTTGCTAGGACCGGGGTGTATTTGGTACCCATTGCAACGCCCTTGGTCTGTCTATAATAACAGTTGTTAAAGTTAAAGATGTTACACTCGAAAGTTAATTCCAGCATTTCCTTTACCATTTGGATCTGATGATACATTGATGCCGAGTCTTCCTTAAATGTATGATCGATCGCTTTTATTACCCATGCGTGATGAATAGATGTGTACAGTGCCCTTACATCCAAGCTTGCAAATCGATAACCTCTTTCCCAATGCAAAGGTTTTAACTTTAGAATGACATCGGTAGTGTCCTTTAGGTATGCTTTCAATTTCATTGCTCTAGGTCTTAAGATATTATCCAAGTATTGGGAGATATTCTCAGTTGCCCAACCTAGTCCACTTAGGATTGGTCGGCCTTCTGGTATCTGATCATATTCCTTGTGGACCTTTGGCAGGAAGTACATGATCAGTGTTATAGGTTCCTTGATGAGAAGGAAACTTTTCTCGTCGTCCGTAAGGAGACCCTTGTGGTGCCAGTTCTTGATTTGTTGTTCCAATTTCAGTACAATTTGTTCGGTTGGGTTCGCAGACAGTGTTACGCAGCAGCCTGGGGTGTTATCCATCCCAATCTCCAACCCTATTTTTGTCTGGCTTTTTTATTTAATTTATTTTACTTTACATTATTTTTTGCATTTCTCATCTTTGTTTTGAATTTATAACTATGTACATAATTGTGTGCTTATTTTCCCGCCTAACTGGGAAATGGGTAAAACATGTGATTTGAGGGGATTCCAAGATGGCCGGCGTCTGAGTAAGACGCGCTCCTCCGAGCTCTGTCCGAGCGGAAGATCAAACGGTGTCATTGGCGGCCCCGGGAACTGCCTACGCCGAAAAATCGGAGGGAGTTGTTGCTGAGACCAGAGGGAGACTGCCGTGTGAGCGGAATAGTGGTGCGACCTTTGTGGAAGCAGAGATTCCACTCGGCGGGACGAGCCGGACCTAAAGCCTGCCAAAAACCTTGCGGCCCACCGCTGCGGGGAGACTCCATCAGTGGAGCCCGGTGCGGGGCTCTCCTGCGGCCTCTGGCCCCGGCGAGGCGGCGGACCCTTTGCCTCCTCCCGCTCCCCCCGCCTTGGAGTGTGGTGCAGCGGTTGGGGGGCTCGGCGGGCAGCCGGCCCGGGGAGGGGCTGAGTTGGTGGCATCCCGCCCCCTCGACATCTGTGGCCGCGGTAGGGTCTCTGCGGTCTCGCCGCCCTCCCCCTCAAGGGCCGGGGAAGTATCCGCAGGGTGAGGCAGCTGAAGAGAGCAGCGGGCAGGGGCTGGAGTGGCGGGGGGACCGCGGCCGTTGTGGAGCCGGACGCAGCGGTGCCCCGCCACCCGGAAAAGAGGATCGCCCCGATCTGGCTGCAAGGCTGCAAGTAAGGAGAGGGGGGGTGAGGACGGTTGAGGAGGCGATCCCCTTCTGGCATAGTGGCAAGGGCCCCAGTCGCCCCATATGGACTAGGCCCAGGCGGGCTCCCCCTGCCATATCATAGCGAGCTGGCAATCGAGGCCCCAATCCGGAGATAGCGGTTGGGGCCCGAACACAACGTTCTCTGGCGGGGGTGTCCTAGCCCATTTCCAGCATCAATACCCTCACAGTGTTGGATCTGAGGGGCCGGCTGACCTGGCTGTTTCGTTCCTCACCTGCAACGCCTTCCCTCTGCTTGGGGCCTTCCCCCTAGATCAAAAAGCGGGAGTGAAGATCCGCCTACATCCATACTGACTCTGGGGTGTCGGCGGCATTTGAGCGCTGTTAGGGAGAATTCTCTGTTTAGGCTGAATTTCCCTACCTAGTGAGTCCCCCAGCAGCTTTGCTGGATTTCTAGGGTTTCTTTTTTTTCTCCTGCCAAGAGTGAGACTCTTTTACCCTCACTCTTGGGCATGTTGAAGTGTGTTTTCTTGGTTAAACCTTGTGTTGAATGGGCTATGGGGTCTTTTACTCCATAGGGCCTCATATATTTTTGTGATGTGGGTTACGCAGCACCCTCTGTGCCGTAACCCAGGGGTGTCCTAGGGACTCCCCAACATAGACTCCATACCCTGGGACTGACTACTGTCTCCCAGGGCATGTAAAGTCACCAAAGACTTTACTAGTCTTAAATCCTGAACAGAACCAGTACAAACCATCATATTGTGGACGTACTGGCTGGGGCAATTCGATTGCCCCAGGGTCTGTTAGTCGAGGGGGCACGTCTCCATCCCCCCTGATCGAGTTTTGGCTGGTGGCAGTGGAAACTACGTTTTATATTCGACCGCAAATATTTTCCTATGGGATTTCCCATTGTTTTAGGCTAACACATTTAATTATTTATTTACGGTAGCCTTAAACATACCGCCGGTTTATATATTTATTATTATAACTCCGGTTGGGATTTTTTGCCAAAACTTGATGCTAAAATGGCGTTGGCATTCGCCTCTGTAACTCTGACCCAAAGTGGAGCCCTTTGTCCCACTTTTGGCGGGCTTCTCCACAGAAGCCCTCCAAAGTGGTGCCACTCTGTCTGGGGTACTTAGGAGGGGTGGAGGGGGATTTAGGCACCCTGGACTGAGTTACCTAGGTAACTCAAGTCGCACTCCGTCCTGATTGGCCCAAGTGGTGAGCCGGCCGGCTCACCACTTAGCATGTTTGAGTGACAGCTAGGCTGGGTGAATGGGGGTTTGCTGCATAAAAGCAGGGCTTTGGGGACTGGAACTTCAGAAGTCGCCACAGGACCTAAGAATCCAACGAGGGACGAGCTGAGCTGATCTGCTACGACGACACCGCCGGTGGAGCCCTGCTGAACCATCTCACCACTTTTCCCGACGACCGAGGAGAACTCTTAACGGAGTGGCTCCTTCCCTTGACTGGTGGGGACAACCAGTTTTCACCTTCTTTCCGCTCTTCGAGGTATCTCGTGGCCGCCTTGCCAGTGCCAAGCACCCCGGCAACTGGAATACCCACCACTTTTACCCCAACCGCGAAAGTCGGTACAACCCTTTAACCGGAGGACTCCGCGGCTGGTTTCTTCCCGGGCAGTGCAACGACCTTCTTCTTCTGCTCTTCAGCGAGATCTTCTTCTCCCCTGACCGACGTCGAGCCTTGCTGCCACTGCCTGGAACAACTGCCCCCGCTGGAGGATCCTTTCCGTTAAGGTACCGTGTTCCGCCTGGCTTCCCTTGCCACCGACTGTAGGGGGTAGTTTTAGCCCCCGGCTTTCGATCCTGGGATTGCCTGGGACACTTTGGCTAAACTTTCTAAGCCTCTCTAACTCTTTTCCGAACTCTTTTGCAAGACTCTGAATCCCTACCAACTGTGTGATCTTGGGCACGTTTTCGCTCTGTCTGCTCTAAGAGTGGGCCCTGCTTAGTGACTTTTGCTCACCTGTGACTTTGTGCTTCTTTGAGCTTACAAAAAGTGTTCTTAACCTTAGAGTGGTGTGTTTATCCTAATTCTGCTCCTTCTCCCTCCCTCCTTTTTACCTACTAGAGTGTCATCTAACGTTAAGCGCTCACCTCTGTTTGAATTATGTGGTGTTAACCTAGAGTTGTCTAGATAGGAATAAGGATTGGGACTGCTTTCCATATAACTGTGTTTGGAGTGTTTTACTATATTTTGCTAGAGTGTTTTCAACTTATGTGTTCTTGAAAATAAAAAACTATATACTTTTGAAACCAAGCTCTGGTCAGTGTTTGCTTGTGCTATTGTGTCTGAGTACATATTGTGTATACTTTGCATACTGCCTAACTCTTCTCGAGGGGAGTCTGACTGCTCAGCCACAGCTACCAGGTAAATCTGGGTGGTGCGGACTGCTACCAAGTGGGTTTACTGCTATACCTGTAGTCTTAAATCTTTTGCAGTGTTCCCCAAGGGAACTGCACAGGTTTCTGCCTAACACTGGTGTACAGCGGTGGGATTTGTATTGAGTATACATTTTATTGTGCTTTAGATACCTTAGTGCAACTAACCACAAAGCTTAGCACTGTAAAAGTAATCCTCTAACATGTCAGTTATAGAAAGCTATAGTCAAGAGTCCCTTGCAGCCAAAACTGCTGATTGTTTAAGAGTGCTCTGTAAACATAAGGATCTCCTGACTAAGGGCAAGAAAATGGAGCTGATTGAAAGATTGTTAGCTAACCAAAGTCTGGGTGATGGTTCAGAGGAACCTACCACTCCAGCAACTGTAGATGACAGTATTGAAGTTAACATGGAGCAAAATGTTGATGATTCTGAGGAAGAGTCAGAAGAGGAGGGTGAGGCTGTTGTGACTGTCCCCCCTAGGCCTCTGCCTGCTCTACCTGCTGTACCTACTGGACCTTTACCAGGTCCCACATTTAGTCCTCAGTACTTTGAACTGGAGAAAATGAAACTAGAATTGGAGTATAAGAAACTTAATGCTCAAACTGACAAAGAACTAAGGCTAAGGGAAATGGAGCTCAAGTATGACTTAGAAATGAAGAAATTATCTGTTGAGAATGCTTCTCTCTCTGGCTCCTCTAGAAGTTCCAGTCCTAAAAGACCCCGGATGCCTAACGAATTGGTTGGTATGTATGAGCCTAAGTTGGATGTGTTGGATTGGTTGTCTCTGTTTGAATATAATCATGGGCTCCAGAACATCACAGGGAATGACTTACTCACCTGGTTGTTCTCTAGGCTTCCCCCTGTTGCAACTGATGTGGTAATGGAGATGGGGGAGGAGGATAAGAAGGACTATGAATGTGTGAAGCTAGCTTTAATAGCTAGGTTTGGGAAGACCCCTTCCCAGTATCTTAAGAGGTTTAGGAGCCTCAAAAAGCATGATGGTACCCCTTGGGCTACCTGGGTGAGTGAAGGGTTGAAAAACTTAGAGGGATGGATTAAGGGTTACAAGGTGAACACTTATGAAGGTATGAAGAATTTGTTTATGTTGGAGACTATTTATGATGCCTGCTCTCCTGAGCTCAGACAACACTTGGCTGATTCCAGGGAATTAGATTCCCGGAAACTAGCTAAGGCTGCTGACTTGTGGGTTGCCAACAGGGCCACTCACAAGGATTCTGGGGTAACTCAGAAGAAGGATGGGGAGAAACAGCCTAAAAAGGACTCCAAAGAGAATTCTAATACTACAAATTCCAAAGAGGGCCCCAAACAAAACTATAAGGGTAAGCCACAAGGGAAACCAAATCAGGCTAGTGTACCTTCTGGTCCCAGACCAGAAGGAGGTCAGAACAAGCCTCCATTCCAGCGAGCCTTTGGCTCATGCTTTGTTTGTAAGGCTACTGACCATGTGAAAGGAGATCCCAGATGTAAGGGTAAACCTCCAGGGGTCCAGCTTGCCTCCTTAGCCTTCGCTCCAGAAGAGGAAGTACATATGGCAAGTGGAAACTTTCTATTACTAGCTGATGAACCCACTGGAGTCTCAGCTAGTGTTTCTTTAGTCTCTCTGGGGTTGTGGGAACAACAGAATTTAGATGTCTATAACTCTATCCCAGATAATACTAAAGAGTATTATAAGGACAGTGTCCAGGTGAATGGTGAGGAGACTCCTGCCATTAGGGACACTGGAGCCAGCATAACTGTGGTGGATGAATCATTTTTCAAGGCAGAGGATGTTGCTAAGGCACCCAAATGCCTCACCAAGTTAGCTGGTGGGCCTGTGCAGATGTGTCCCCAGTTACCAGTTCTCATCCAATGTAATGATATGGCTGTAAAAATACCTGTCAGTGTACAATGTGAAGTGCCAGGTAGGGTTCTGTTGGGTAATGACCTCAAAGCTCTTGGAGTTGTGTCACATACCCCCAGACCACCTAGCAAAAGGTTACAGGAGCTCACAAAACCTGCAAGAGAGAAAACCCTGCGAGGGTTATCTCAGGAGATGATGACAGAAATCACTCCTCTCCCACTGGAGCAACTTACTGCAGTAACTACCAGATCAGGAGCAAAGGGGCAACCCCAGACTCCTAGGAAAAAGCCAGCAGCAAGCACTCCAGTGCTTCCAACAAGGACTTCCCCTAGGTTGTCCAAAGTTACACCTGTAACTCCACCTCCAGCTGAGGCTGAGAGGGAGGTACAACCCTGTGTGGTTGAGCTAGACTCTGAGGAAGAGCTAGAAGGAGGCCCCAACCTTATTGGAGATTTGGACCCTGAGGACCATCCTGAGCTGCAGTCTTTACTGGCAGAAGGTGGGCCTAGCAGGGCAGCTTTTCGTAAGGGGCAAAGAGAATGTCCAACTCTGGAAGGTCTCCGCCACCAGGCAGCTTCTCAGGCCGATGGGCAAGAGCCTGGGAAGTATAGGTTACACTGGGAAGATGGCCTCTTCTACAGTGAACCGACTGAGTCTGAACCTGGAGACTACAAACGCCTTATAGTCCCACAAGAGAACAGACAACAGTTCTTACAACTAGCCCATGAGATACCTTTGGCTGGTCACTTGAGTTTCAAGAAGACCAAGGAAAGGCTCTCTCTCTACTTTTATTGGCCAAAGATGGGGGCTGAAGTAGATAGATATTGTAAGAGCTGCCACACCTGCCAGACTTCTGGTAAGGTTGGTTCCAAGAATGTGGCACCTTTAGTGCCTCTCCCAGTTGTGGGAGTCCCATTTGAGAGGGTAGGGATTGACATTGTTGGTCCCCTTGATCCCCCAACCTCCTCAGGCAACAGGTTTATCCTTGTTGTAGTAGACCATGCTACTAGGTACCCTGAGGCAATTCCTATGAGTACTGTTACAGCTCCGGCTGTGGCTAAGGCCCTCCTTGGTATTTTTACCAGGGTTGGGTTTCCTAAGGAGGTAATCTCTGACAGGGGGTCAAACTTTATGCCCCACTACATGAAAGCCATGTGGAAAACCTGTGGAGTTACCTACAAGTTCTCAACCGCATACCACCCCCAGACAAACGGGTTGGTTGAAAGGTTTAACAGAACCATGAAGAGCATGATAGGTGCTTTAGAAGAACCCCTTAAGAAAAAGTGGGACCTTCTACTGCCATGCCTTCTCTTTGCTTATAGAGAAGTCCCTCAGGAGGGAGTAGGTTATTCTCCCTTTGAGCTTCTCTATGGCCATCCAGTCAGAGGTCCATTGGCCCTGATTAAGGAGGGATTGGAAGGTGCTCCTCCCCTCAAGCCAGTCAGAGTGACTGACTATGTGATAGGTCTCCGGAGGAGAATGTCACACATGATGGCAGAAGCAAGTGACAACTTGAAAGCTGGTCAAGCTCTGGTCAAACATTGGCACGACCAGAAGGCTAACATGGTTGAGTTTACTCAAGACCAGCTAGTTCTAGTTATGCTCCCAACAAGGCAGAGGGCCTTGCAAGACAAATGGATGGGACCCTCCAAGATTGTGGGAAAACTTGGAGAGGTCAACTATCTGGTGGATCTGGGCAGACCCAGGGAAGCTCCTAGAGTCTTCCACACCAACCGACTAAAAGCATACATCTCCAGACCTGATGTAGGAGCCTTGCTTCTAGCTTCAGCTGCAGAGGAAGAAGAGAGTGAATCTCTCCCTGATCTCCTCAGAGGTGTGCCTTTAGATGAAAAAGTTGAAGGAGTCAATCTCTCTTCAGACCTGACACCTGAGCAACAAGAGGAGTGCAAATCTATGTTAAATCTGTTTGCCTCCCTGTTCTCACTGTCACCAGGCTTGACCCCTTGGGGCCAGCATGAGATACTCACTGGTGACTGTCTGCCAGTCAAAAGCAGAGGATACAGAATGTCAGAACATATCAGAACCCACATCAAAGGAGAGGTCAAGAAGATGCTTGATCTCGGGGTAATAGAGCCCTCTACTAGTCCATGGTCTAGCCCAGTTGTGTTAGTACCAAAGGCAGGATCCAAAGACTTGAGATTCTGTGTGGACTATAGAGCTCTAAATGCAGTCACCAAGACTGATGCCCACCCTTTGCCCAGGACAGATGAGTTGGTGGATAAACTTGGTGCAGCCAAGTACCTCAGCACATTTGACCTGACGTCAGGCTATTGGCAAATAGCCCTGACAGACCATGCCAAGGAGAAAACTGCATTTTCAACCCCAGTTGGCTTGTACCAGTTTAAGGTCATGCCTTTTGGACTAAAAAATGCACCTGCCACATTCCAAAGGATGGTGAACCAAGTTCTAGCTGGGATGGAAGACTTCTGCATGGCATACTTGGATGACATTGCAGTCTTCAGCCACTCCTGGGAGGAGCATGTGAACCACCTAGGACATGTGTTGCAGGCCCTTGAACAGGCCCATTTGACAATCAAAGCCAGTAAGTGCCAGATTGGTCAAAGTAAAGTGGTCTACCTTGGACATGAGGTAGGAGGTGGAGAAATAAGGCCTTTGCTCAGCAAGATTGAAGCTGTGCAAAATTGGACAACACCAACTACTCAAACCCAAGTGAGAGCTTTCCTAGGCCTCACTGGGTATTACAGGAATTTCATTGAGAACTATGGGACCATAGCTTCTCCACTGAATGTAATCTCCTCTCCCAAATTCCCTAAAAAGGTTAAATGGAATGAGGAGTGCAATCAGGCCTTTGAAAAACTGAAGAGAGCTCTTTGCCAAGCTCCAGTGTTAAGAGCTCCTGACTACCACCAAACTTTCATTGTACAAACTGATGCTTCCAATGTAGGTATAGGTGCAGTTCTAAGCCAACTGGATGAGAAGGGTAGGGAGCACCCCATTTGCTTCATCAGTAGGAAACTGAAGGATCCTGAGACAAGGTGGGCAACTATCGAAAGAGAATGCTTTGCTATTGTGTGGGCACTGAAGAAGTTTAGGCCATACTTGTATGGTTCTACTTTTGTTATTCAGACTGACCACCAACCCTTGAGATGGTTAATGCAAATGAAAGGGGAAAATCCAAAACTATTGAGATGGTCAATCTGCCTGCAAGGGTTTGATTTCACCATTGAGCACAGGTCAGGGTGTCACCATCAAAATGCTGATGGACTCTCTAGGATGTATATCATCGACTAGAGGTATGAGGTTCATCCAGGAGTGGATTAAATCCTCCTGTCCCTTAGTCTGGGGGGGGGCGAGTGTTAGGGAGAATTCTCTGTTTAGGCTGAATTTCCCTACCTAGTGAGTCCCCCAGCAGCTTTGCTGGATTTCTAGGGTTTCTTTTTTTTCTCCTGCCAAGAGTGAGACTCTTTTACCCTCACTCTTGGGCATGTTGAAGTGTGTTTTCTTGGTTAAACCTTGTGTTGAATGGGCTATGGGGTCTTTTACTCCATAGGGCCTCATATATTTTTGTGATGTGGGTTACACAGCACCCTCTGTGCCGTAACCCAGGGGTGTCCTAGGGACTCCCCAACATAGACTCCATACCCTGGGACTGACTACTGTCTCCCAGGGCATGTAAAGTCACCAAAGACTTTACTAGTCTTAAATCCTGAACAGAACCAGTACAAACCATCATATTGTGGACGTACTGGCTGGGGCAATTCGATTGCCCCAGGATCTGTTAGTCGAGGGGGCACGTCTCCGTCCCCCCTGATCGAGTTTTGGCTGGTGGCAGTGGAAACTACGTTTTATATTCGACCGCAAATATTTTCCTATGGGATTTCCCATTGTTTTAGGCTAACACATTTAATTATTTATTTACGGTAGCCTTAAACATACCGCCGGTTTATATATTTATTATTATAACTCCGGTTGGGATTTTTTGCCAAAACTTGATGCTAAAATGGCGTTGGCATTCGCCTCTGTAACTCTGACCCAAAGTGGAGCCCTTTGTCCCACTTTTGGCGGGCTTCTCCACAGAAGCCCTCCAAAGTGGTGCCACTCTGTCTGGGGTACTTAGGAGGGGTGGAGGGGGATTTAGGCACCCTGGACTGAGTTACCTCGGTAACTCAAGTCGCACTCCGTCCTGATTGGCCCAAGTGGTGAGCCGGCCGGCTCACCACTTAGCATGTTTGAGTGACAGCCAGGCTGGGTGAATGGGGGTTTGCTGCATAAAAGCAGGGCTTTGGGGACTGGAACTTCAGAAGTCGCCACAGGACCTAAGAATCCAACGAGGGACGAGCTGAGCTGATCTGCTACGACGACACCGCCGGTGGAGCCCTGCTGAACCATCTCACCACTTTTCCCGACGACCGAGGAGAACTCTTAACGGAGTGGCTCCTTCCCTTGACTGGTGGGGACAACCAGTTTTCACCTTCTTTCCGCTCTTCGAGGTATCTCGTGGCCGCCTTGCCAGTGCCAAGCACCCCGGCAACCGGAATACCCACCACTTTTACCCCAACCGCGAAAGTCGGTACAACCCTTTAACTGGAGGACTCCGCGGCTGGTTTCTTCCCGGGCAGTGCAACGACCTTCTTCTTCTGCTCTTCAGCGAGATCTTCTTCTCCCCTGACCGACGTCGAGCCTTGCTGCCACTGCCTGGAACAACTGCCCCCGCTGGAGGATCCTTTCCGTTAAAGGTACCGTGTTCCGCCTGGCTTCCCTTGCCACCGACTGTACGGGGTAGTTTTAGCCCCCGGCTTTCGATCCTGGGATTGCCTGGGACACTTTGGCTAAACTTTCTAAGCCTCTCTAACTCTTTTCTGAACTCTTTTGCAAGACTCTGAATCCCTACCAACTGTGTGATCTTGGGCATGTTTTCGCTCTGTCTGCTCTAAGAGTGGGCCCTGCTTAGTGACTTTTGCTCACCTGTGACTTTGTGCTTCTTTGAGCTTACAAAAAGTGTTCTTAACCTTAGAGTGGTGTGTTTATCCTAATTCTGCTCCTTCTCCCTCCCTCCTTTTTACCTACTAGAGTGTCATCTAACGTTAAGCGCTCACCTCTGTTTGAATTATGTGGTGTTAACCTAGAGTTGTCTAGATAGGAATAAGGATTGGGACTGCTTTCCATATAACTGTGTTTGGAGTGTTTTACTATATTTTGCTAGAGTGTTTTCAACTTATGTGTTCTTGAAAATAAAAAACTATATACTTTTGAAACCAAGCTCTGGTCAGTGTTTGCTTGTGCTATTGTGTCTGAGTACATATTGTGTATACTTTGCATACTGCCTAACTCTTCTTGAGGGGAGTCTGACTGCTCAGCCACAGCTACCAGGTAAATCTGGGTGGTGCGGACTGCTACCAAGTGGGTTTACTGCTATACCTGTAGTCTTAAATCTTTTGCAGTGTTCCCCAAGGGAACTGCACAGGTTTCTGCCTAACAAGCGCCCTCCTGGAGGTGGTTTGGGGCGGGCCAGCAGGGATTTGAAACAGAATGGGACATCGCCGGGGGCTGCGGCAGCTCCAGGAACTCACAAAGTAGCATAGTCGGTGCGCAATGAGAGCCTGGCACAGGCTATCTTATACCAGCACGGCTGAGCAGTGGGAAGCGGCACTTAGCTAAGCCAGGACACACTCATGGGCTCCTGTGGCACAGTCGGACACCCAAACGCAAGGGGCTATCCGCAATATAGCTAGACCAGGGGGACCCCAGCGACCGGGGTGTTTTGCCCCCCTCAACACAATCTCACCACCGGAGCAGCGGGAATTTAGGGGACGACCAGTCGGAGCCATCAGAAGACACAGGGGACCAGAGGGGGCTAGGAGGGACTCCTCAGGACTGGCAAGGCGGAATTAGATTGTGGAGACCCCCTGGGAAGGGTATGTGAAAGGAGTGCGCCTTGCTGCAGGGGGCAGGGCACCCACAAGAAGGAACCTCACTCACGTAGTGGGGAGTGAGTCAACCACGCCTCCTGGGGCGGCAAATCCAGACACCAGTCGAGTCACCCCCCTCCCAAAGGGGCAAACAAATGCCAAGAACCAAAACTAAAGGAGTCCTGCACGGCAACCGGAACGCACAGCTAGAACACTGCTGGAGGCAATACCGGTCCGAAGGACCCCAAAGCGAGGCAACAAGGGAAAGGGGCCCTCGGCAGCGTACGGACACCCCTGAGAACATGGCGCTGAACTAGGAGGACCTCAAGGAATGCCTCCAGGGAATGGAGAACCGGATGATGGAAGCCCTCCAAGGTCATCTAAAGGCAATAAGGGAGGAGTTCCGCTCTGCAATACAAGAAATTAAAAAGGACATTACAGGATTGGGTGAGAGAGTGGACACAGCAGAAGCTGGCCTCTCTGAAATCGTCGAGGACTCCAAATAAGCCAGTGTACTACTGGAACAGATCTCAAGGGCTACACACAATCTGGAACTTCAGGCTGTGGACCTGGAAAACAGGTACTGGAGGTCCAATATACGAGTTAAAGGCCTGCCAGAATCAATTGGTGATAAAGATCTAAAAGAGACAATGCAGCTATGCTTCAGTAGCTTCCTAATGGAGGTCCAACCGGAGGATATACACATCGACAGAGTACATAGAAACGGACCTCCCAGAAAAGAACCGGGAGCCTGGCCGAGAGATGTCCTATTGGCAATGACCTCTTATACGATGAAGGAGGAAATTCTCTGTGAGCCAGAAACTCGCAATCGATCACCATTAATCAGGCTCCAGTGCAGCTGTACCAAGACTTGGCTCTCTCGACCTTACATAAGAGGCGACTAATGGCCCTGATCACAAAGGCGCCGAGATCCAAGGGAATCAACTATAGGTGGACGTACCCGTTTGGCTTGCAATTCCCCTTGGAGGGCAAACAGCATCGAATCACCACCTGTGAGGAAGGGGTTACGCTCCTACATCTAGAAGAAGAAGAGGTGCAGCTCCCGGACCCGGTCTCTGCCCGTAGCCTCAGAAGCGGGAACTCTAGACAATGGGAATGGTCCACGGCCCACTACAAAAAAGCGAGGAGCAGAGGGAAAAGGGAGAAACTAACGAGATGAACACGGTCACCCGGGAGGGGGAAAATATCTTGGTTTGGGGATAGGGGGGCAAGCCCCCAGGGTACTATACATCAGCTTAATGAACATCTCGGGGAACAACACTACCCTCGGATGGAGTCAATGCAGGACAAACCCATGTCCTGGCGGAACATAAGAGGGAGGAAATGTGAGACACAAAGAGAAAGTCTTTTGGAACTTTGTTCTGAAAGGTCCTAGGGGGATGGGGGGCGGGGGATGGGTAGGGGGGGAATGGAAGCTACAGATGAGCCCGTGGTTATGGAATGATATGGATCAGTATAGCTCAAAGGCAATGGAGGCCCGAAAGGGAGTAACAAATCAGAAGATAAAGGATTGCAAGCGCAACTCAGATGGCTGAAATGAATATAGCCTCGCTCAATGTGCAGGGCCTCAACTGTTAAACACTGCTCGATCCTGACGAGGCTCGTAGACATGCAGGTCTCAGTGGCTTTTTTGCAGGAAACGCACCTCCTCCCGGAGGACGAGGGAAGGATGAAACACAGGAGGTTCCCCCGCCAGTACTTCACCTCTGGGGGAAGGAAAACCAAAGGAGTTGCCATACTACTCGGGGCCAATCTGATCTTTAAAAAACGGGCGATGTACCAAGACCCGGAAGGGAGATGCCTAATCGTGAAGGGGTTGATACAAGACCATCTATACACCTTAATTGCAATTTATGCCCCGAACGAGAGACAAGACGTATTCCTGAGAGAGGTGCTGAAAATTATGGGGGGCTGGTGCGAGGGCCAGGTAATAATAGGAGCAGATTTTAATTGTGTCATGGACCCAACGCTGGATAAAACACTTCCACCCACAGCAGCAGATGAAAGAAACAGGCAGGCGTTGGGTAAGCTCTTTAGGGATTTGGGTGTAATAGAAACTTGGAGGTTCTTCCATGGTCAACAAAAGGAGTTCACCCACTTCTCAGCGGTTCACAGGGGGTATTCAAGAATTGATATGGTGTTGGTGTCTTCTACTCTGATACCGCGCATCACCAAGGTTGAAATAAAAGCCCAATATGTATCGGACCATGCCCCAGTCCTGGTGCAAATGGAGATGGCCCATTCCATCTACAAAGGCCGTAGGCCTTGGAGGTTGAACGAAATGATACTGAAAGATCTGGCCCTTAGAGCACATATGGAAGAGACAATCCAGAACTTCTTCCAGGAGAATGATAATGGGGCGACAAACTGGGGATCTGTGTGGGACGCTGGGAAAGCCGTGATCCAGGGGGAATTCATCTCACGAACAGCAGCATACATTAGGGGAGAGACCTTATTAAAAAGAAGCTCTAAGTAATAGTAAAAGCTGCAGAAAGGCAACATAAAGCTAGGCAATCCAAAAAAACTCTACATGTGGTTAGGAGAGCAAGAGCCCAACTAGATGCACATCTAGCGGAACGCACCGCACAATCGCTAATTAATACCAAACAAGCTTACTTTGTCCAAGGGAGCAAGCAAATAGGTTTCTGCCAGCTAAACTCCGCAAGCAAAGCTCCCGCAATCACATAGTAGAACTTAAAACTCCAACAGGGGACCTACGCCGAGCGGAAGGGGATAAACTCGAGAATATGGAAAAATTCCATCTAGGCTTGTTAGAAAGGGAGCACTTAGACCCTCAAGCGCAGAGGGGATATATGTCGAGGTTTGCCCTCCCTCAGATCTCACAGGAAGATAATGAAGCCCTACAAGCCCACATAACTTCACAAGAAATTAGCGACGCTATTAAATCATTACCCCGTAACAAAGCCCCAGGCCCAGATGGACTGGGGAGCGGGTACTATAAAACATTCAGCGCCCAACTCCTAGGCCCTCTGACACTCTTGTTTAATTATATTAGAGAATCCGGTTCAGTCATGCCAGATATGGGAGATTCTACCACCGTCCTGATACAGAAGCCCGGAAAAGACCCCACTGACTGTGCCAGTTACCGGCCAATCTTCCTACTTAATACTGACGCTAAGCTCTACGCTAAGGTCCTGGCAACCAGACTCGCTGAGGTTTTGCCCAAAATAATTCACTCCGACCAGGCAGGGTTTATAAAGGGGAGGCACACCCAAGACAATATCAGACAGGCAGTGGATATACTGGACCTTGGAGGTAGGACGGAACAAAGGTTCTCCGTGGCGACCCTCGACGCCAGTAGAGCATTTGACAGCCTAGACTGGAAATATCTGGAGTTGGTGCTGCAGAAGGTTGGCTGTGACCCCCATCTTCAGAAAAATGGTTTTGGCAAAATTCTACCGCCCATGCACTACATTCATAATTAATGGAACCCGCACAGCTAAGATTAAAATAAAAAGAGGGACTAGGAAGGGCTGCCCACTTTCGCCCCTAATCTTTGCTATGGTAATGGAGCCCATAGCTGAAGTAATTCGGCAAGACCCTGATATACAGGGGGTTAAATGCGGGGGAAACGCACATAAAATAGCACTTTATGCTGATGACATAATGCTGTTCCTCCGGAACTCTGAGAACACACTCCCGAGGGCTCTAGATATCTTACAAGAATTTGCGACGATATCCGGCTTTAGCATAAATTTCACCAAATCTAAGGCTCTGAATATCACGGAGAGGGAGGAGGTGGTTATAGACCTGGAAACAAGATACCCACTAACCTGGGAAAAAGAATCAATAGAATATTTGGGGATCCAGCTGACAAAGAATCACAAAAGTCTTTACGGGGCGAATTTACCTCCACTGATAATACAACTGAGGGAGGACTTACACAGATGGGACACTCGGGAACTATCTTGGTTCGCCCGAATTGCAGCACTCAAAATGACCCTGCTACCGCGCCTACTATATACTGTAAGCTCGCTCCCAATAGAGGTCCCCCCCAAAACATGTAAAGCACTCCAGGGTGACCTAACTTCCTTTATATGGCACAAGGGGAAAGCAAGAATACAGCGCAAGATCCTAACGAGGCCCCCATGCCTGGGAGGCCTGGGGTTCCCGGATGTGGGAAGGTACGCCCTGGCGGCGCAAATTGCACCAATGTTTGCTTGGATGGGAGAAGACACATCAAGGGGGTGGATAGGAAATCAACAAGGTGCGACCACGATCCCGCTGGGGGCTCTGCACGGCCTGCAGAGAAGCGACAGAGGAGCAGAAGGACAGCTTCTGGAAGCAACCAAAGTCATGCTAAAGGGATGGGACCGGGCTCTGAGAAGACAGAGGATTACTCCAGGATTAGGGCCCTACACCCCAATGGCACATAATAGGAGCTTCTTGCCGGGTACACGGCCTGGGTTCTGGAAGCACTGGGGACAGAAACAGTTGCTGTACCTTAAGGACTTCTACCGGGAAGGTAACCCACTACTGTTCGAAGAATGTAAACGGATATTTGGAGTGGGAGAAACAGACAGATATGCCTACATCCAGATCCGGCACTGGATTACACATAGGGAAGTTAAGAAAGCAGCCACAAGGGAACCAATGGGCCTGGAATTAACCCTGCACGAAGGGGAAGAAGCGGGAGTGGTCTCTAAACTATACAAGCTACTAGATGAAGCCCAAATTAGTGACACCTTCCCATACATGAATAGCTGGGCGAAAGATATAGGTGAACCCCTCACGGATGAGGAATGGTACCAAATATGGACAAGGGCACGGAAAGTCTCCACATGCACAGCGATCAGAGAAACCGCACACAAGATCTGTTTTAGGTGGTATCTGACCCCCTACAGGATGCATAAGATGAATCCCAACTATTCTCCCACTTGTTGGAGAAACTGCGGGGGTAGGGGAGACCTATACCACATGTGGTGGTCCTGTCCGAAAGCGGCAACGTATTGGAAGGAAATCCTAAGCCACATAAAGGACATCACAGGAAAGCAGTTACCAGCAGCACCTAAAGCTATACTCCTGGGCACGACAGTTGAGGGAGCATACGCGGCAACAGGAAACAATGCAACGCTGATTATCCATCTGTTAATGGCGGCAAAAATGACCCTGGCACAGGCCTGGAAAAACCCTGAAGGCCCCATAACATCCTGCTAATGGATAAAGATTTGGAATGTAATGGCCATGGAAAAAGTGGGGGCCCTGAGGGACGGCAAATATTTGAAATTTAGAGCTGTTTGCGATCCCTTCTTTGATCACGTCAAAGACAGAGAGGCATACTTCTTCAGGCCAAACTTGCTGAGAGCAGTTTCATCTCAAGAATGGACTAATCCTGTATGGGAGCCATGACGCTACGCAGTGGTCCCTCTATTAGAATATAACATCGCTAGCAGCAAACAGAGGAAATGATCCATATCAACAAAAACTGGGAAGGGGGTGAGGGGTAGGGGTGGGACTGTTGAAGGGTTGCAGTTAAAGTTTAGTCACATCCTGAATCATTACTAGTATGGGAGTTGCAGCTGGAATTACCGTCTACTGAACCTGTCGAGGTGTGCTGTAAAATTGCTTGTTACCATTGAATGAACTTATGAGGAACCTGCTTGGTCAGTTTACATCCGTCGAGCCGGGTCCATATGCTGAACAACCTAATCTGGTATTTGTGTAAAACCTTAAGAGACAACATAACCTGAAGCTAGACTACAACGGTAATGCCAAAGACAGATGAATAGACTCTAAAGGACTCGCATTCAGATGATTCACAAGCCTATATAGCATTTGTATTTGATATGGTCTTTGGCCACGTAAGGCTGGATGAAAGCTCAGTTTAGATAACACCTGCACATGATTTCCCCCTCCCTTTTTTTTTTTTTTTGACATACATGTTGAACTTTATTTTCACGGGCAAAGTATCTCTTGAAGGTATCCTCACATGAGGTTTACTTGATTTTAAACTGAGCGGGACTCTAATTGAAGATTATTAATTGATGAGGGGGAAGGATCGACTATGGTTTAATGAATTCAGGATGTGATTTATTGTTGTGCTTATTACTGTTGAATGAATTTATGAGGAGCCTTTTCGGATGGTTCCACAATGCTGGTCTTTGAATTATAAACTGAAAATCCAATAAAATACTTGTTTAAAAAAAAAACATGTGATTTGACACACTATATTATGTTGATGTTGGAACATGTGTTGTAATATTCTTATGTGATACGTTTAATCAAATAGCCCTGATTTGAAAAAGGTCTCAAGGGAGACCGAAACACGTGTCATCTGAAAGGACACTTTGTGAAATATAAATATATTGAACCATTTATTTGGAAAACTGGGCGCAGTCTCATTCTGGGTTATTCCCTTTTACTTATCTGTACACGTGGTCCTCTCTTGGCTAAACCACAAACCCAGTGAGATGCGACCTATCACAACCATCGGAGCTAAGTGAAACAGATAGAACTGGAAGGAACATGTCGCCATGTTAGACCATACCCATATAGCCAAGAACCTGTAAAACTTTGCTTACATACATAGCAACATTTAACAGACTAGTCGTTGAAACTGGGTGGCCTGAGGAAAAAGGGACCACACTATTTCATCGGGGTCTACGAGGGGAACTAAAGGATGTGCTTGCTCAAGTGGTTAACCCACCTAAAGACTGTGGAGAATTCATCAACTTTGTGGTGCAATTAGATCACAGATTACAAGACCGAAAAGCGGACCGGATAAGGTTAGACACTAGAGCTGTGTATGTCCGGTCAAAGGATAATGTTCCACGTACATTGGAAAACATGGTAGAACCCATGAAAATCGGGGGTGTACGGCCCCCTTTAACTAAAACTGAAAGAGACAAGAGAAGGCAACAGCAATTATGCTTATATTGCGGAAAATCAGGCCACTTCCTCAAAGAATGTCCAGTGAAACCACCAAGGAGAACTGTTGGAGCCACAGAGAAGGAAGATAATAACAAGGAGTCGGCAAACTACCAAGCCCGGCAAGCGTAGAAGTCCGCTTGTCGGGCAAGAAGGATGAGCCACAGACCTCACACTTTGCATTACAAGTAATTTTGATCAATCACCAACAACCATCTCGGATGCATGCTGTCGAAGCATACATAGACAGCGGAGCAGTTGGGAATTATGTAGACCAAAATCTGGCAGCAGAGATGGGGCTTCCCTTATGCTCTAAGTCGACTACTGAAAAAGTTACTACTGTTGATGGGACAGAAATAGCTTTCGGACCAGTAACCCAATGTACAGCAGCACTAACCCTACTGTGCCAGGATGGACACAGAGAATCTATTTCATTCAATCTCATCAAAGCTCCTCAGTTTCGACTAATCTTAGGGATGCCATGGTTGATAGCACACAACCCTCTAATAGATTGGCGTCCCAAGAAGTTGGCCCTTTCCAATGATTGTGCTCGCACCTGTTATTACCAAGAAAAGGGGAAAACAAACTTATGTACATCTGCTACACCCAGTGCGGCGGCAATTGTACTAGGTGTGACTAGTACTCTACCAAATGAATACTAAGATTTTCAAGACGTGTTCCAGAAAGAACAAGTCAATACTCTACCACCGCACAGGCCCTACGATTGTCAGATCGACCTCATACCTGGCGTGCAAATTCGTTGTGGTCGAATCTATGCACTTACTGAACCAGAAAACCACCATTTGAAATCTTATCTTGATCAGTACCTGGCAAATGGATTTATCCGCCCATCTAAATCACCGGCAGCCAGTCCCTTATTCTTCGTACCAAAGAAGGAAGGAGATTTGAGGACTTGCATCGACTATCGCGCATTAACCAGATCACAGTAAAAAAACGTTATCCACTGGCCCTTATTCCCGAATTATTGGACCAAGTCAAAGACCCCGAATCTATACCAAACTGGACTTCATGGGGGCGTACCATCTTGTTCGAGTGAAGAAAGGCCACGAATGGAAAACCACCTTTTGTACCAAATACGGCTTGTATGAATAACAGGTAATGCCTTTTGGACTTTGCAAGTACTTTATGAATGATGTTTTGCGGGAGTTAATCGACGGGTGTGCCCTGGTTTACATTGATGACATCTTCTGCTACAAAAGAAGACCATTTCAGGCATGTCCGCTCCGTCCTTACTAAACTCCGCCAACATAAACTGTATGCTAAACTCGAAAAATGCTCTTCTCATGTCACCGAAGTGCAGTTCCTCGGTTTTATCCTCACACCAAAAGGTATCAGAATGGATAGGCACAAGGCAGATGCCATTCTTAACTGGCCATCACCAACTTCATTTAAAGGAATCCAGAGTATCTTGGGCTTTGTAAACTTTTACCGCCGATTCATCCCAGATTTTCCCAAATAGTGCATCAAATTACATCACTATTGAGAAAAAACAATAAAAAGTTCCATTGGACCGAAGAAGCAGAGAAGGCCTTTCAAGAACTTCAGAAAAAGTTCACTTCTGCTCCAGTTCTACAGCATCCTCGCCCAGACCTCCCTTATATAGTTGAAACAGATGCCTCTATCATGGCTATGGGAGCTGTTCTCTCACAAAGGGACCCTGGAACTGGCCAGTTACACCCTGTGGCCTTCTGGTCACGAACATTCTCACCTCCCGAACTGAACTATGCTATCATAGACAAAGAACTCTTGGCTATAAAATCAGCATTCAAGGCATGGCAACACTATCTCCTTGGTGCCAGACATACTGTCACGGTCATAACTGATCATCGAAACCTGCAATACCTAAAAACAGCAAAGGCTCAATCATCCCGTCAACTGCAGTGGGCTCTTTTCTTCGCTGAATATGACTATGTAATCACCTACCGGCCAGGAGTCTGAAACGGAAAGGCTGACGCCTTGTCCCGCATGGGTGTTGATGAAAAGGTATACATAATTCCAGATCCAGTAGACATCATTCCAGAAGACAAACTCCTGGGTCTTACGACAACATTGACACAGAGTGAACTCCAAAACAAGATCCAACTCTTAATGGATCCCACTTTCTCACAAGAGTGGTGCACTCAAGGAGAACATTACACCATTAAAGACCAGTTACCATATTTTAGGAACCGTCTATACTTGCCAAGTAAAGATTTACAAGAGCAGGTTATTTCGGGTCATCACGACTCCCTGATTGAATGTCATCCTGGAATTGCCAAAACTCTAGCTAAAGTAAAACTAAACTATTGGTGGCCCACATGGCGTAAAGACATCATACAATTTATCCAATCTTGCGGTGTGTGTGCACAAAACAAGTCTCAAAAGCAGAAACCAGCTGTTCTTTTCCAACCATTGGAAATTCCTCCCCTACCATGGCACACACTGTCCCTTGATTTCATTACAGATCTACCTCCCAGTCAAGGATTCAACACCATTTTAGTATTTGTAGACTTGTTCTCTAAAATGGCACACTTTATTCCTTTTAAAGGTCTTCCAAATGCATCCAATTTAGCAAAAGTATTCCTGGAGGAAATCGTACGGCTACATGGCTTTCCATCGGTCTTGATCTCAGATCGAGTTAGTCAGTTTGTATCCAACTTCTGGAGGAAATGCTGTTCAATGGCCCAAATTGACATTCGACTATCCACAAGTCACCATCCTCAAACAGATGGCCAAACAGAAAGAACAAACCAAACCCTCGAGCAATACTTACGTTGCATGTTTCATCAAGTCGAAAGAAATTGGAAGGACTTGTTATGGATAGCTGAATATGCCTATAATAATTCATTACACACCAGCACTGGACAAACCCCTTTCTACACTATATATGGTAGACATCCACATACTTCAGAATTGGATCTCCCAACCCCTTTGGAAATGGCAGCGGTTAAAACCCTACATACGACTATTTCCCAGGCCTTCAAAGAAGCAGCAGAACATTTACTCCAAGCCAAGAACAGACAAAAGAAATTTGCTGACCTACATCGTACTAAAGCCCCCGACAAGGTCTGGTTAGCATCAAAATATGTGGTCATAAAAGGGACTCGGACCTTTCATCCCTGATATCTGGGACCTTATTCTATTAAATCCATAATAAATCCAGTGGCAGTTAAATTAGCCCTACCACCCACTATGCAGATTCATCCTGTGTTTCACGTATCACTCCTGGAACCGGTACAACCCGGTACTCAGGTTACAACACCACCAAAACCAGTATTAGTTGACGGAGAACCAGAGTTTGAAGTAAAGGATATCCTAGACTCAAAATACACCAGATCCAAACTATACTACTTAGTTGAATGGAAGGGATACAGCCCTCAAGACAGATCATGGGAACCTAGTGAATACATCCATGCACCTCGCTTAATTAAAAAGTTCCATCAGAATTACCCAGCTAAACCAGGACCAGGCAGAAGGGGCCTTGGGGAGGAGGGAGGAGGTGGGGAGTGCTGTCATGACCCTTGCCCCTGGGCCTCACTGACAAGTCAGCCTTCCAGTTAGGGCCAGGTCAAAGGCCTTAAAACCTCATCCAAGACTCTCTTGGAGTCAGTCCTGGTGCCTTTGGCGCCAGGCTCATAACCATCATGAAGACCAACATTAGAATGGGACTATTTACTTGGGACTATTTAACTTGGGGGCGGTTTAGCCAACATGGAGGCACACACATAGCTCAGTTACAAGGAACTGAGCTATGTGGGCTAGTCTTTTGGGTGTGGCAGGCCTGGGACTACTTTACCTGGACTACTTTGGGTGTGGCAGGCCTGGGACTATTTTACCTGGACTACTTTACCTGAAACTATTTAAACCGCACCCAAACAGCAGAACATGCTTTGCGTTATTCTGCTGTGGGCAGCGTAACGCTCACCATTTCCAGTTCTTTGATGCCAGCTTACCTGAAACCAAGGACCTGCAGAGAGAGAAAGATCACTATGAAACTTACCTGGAACAGTATCCTGTATTCAATCCATCGTCGACTTCAGTTCCACTCACCTGAAGGTACGAACTCCATCATCCGGCACCGCATGCATCCTGGAATAACATAACCTGGAAAGAGGAGAAAGAAAGACAGCATTAGTAAGCGTTTACTCACGTTTCCTCCTGAATGAAGAAAGCCACACAATTCTTACCTGGGTAGTCATCTCCTGGTCAGTATCATTGCTGGAACATTACGGCGCTCGGCGAGTAACATTACAACCTGCAAGGAGAGAAAAGACACAGGTTAGCAATATAAAAGGCGAAAAAGCATTGCGCATTACTCACCGGACAGCATCGCGCACACACACCGAGCTTTCGCCTACCAGCCCATGCTCATCTTCAAACTGCATGACAACACCAACATACCTTTCCATACCTAAAAGGAAAGAAGCAAGACATTATTATTCGAACTAAGAGGAACATAAGAACTGCATATAAAGACTGTTAAGCAGCAAACCTACGGAGTCGCAGCAGGCCTGGATTCCCAGAGTGGGGCTTGCACCAGTGAAGTAACTTGGTCGCTGCTCGCCCCCCACATCTACGCGCCCCTGCCACGAGGAGCAGGACGGAGAATCCACCTTTTACAATATTAAGGTGAGGAGAAGGCCAAAGGGGGAGGAAGGAGTTGAGGCCAAGGGAGGTGGGAAAACATAAAGACAATCTCGTATTGAATCCAGCTCTCCTATATTGCAGACCCATCTTTAACCAGAGGCCTTACCGAGGGACCGGGAGAGGGTTCGAGAGTGCAAATCATCCAACCAGGGCTGGGTGGCGTCCCCCGTGTATACCAGGTGAGCTTAACAGTAGGAGGGCACACCTAAGTTTGAGAATCCTAAATAGGGGAGAAAAGGCCTGGTTTTTCACAATGCAATTTTTAAATACTGGTACAGTGCATATCATAACAACACGGGGGAAAAACACCTAGGTTTGAGAATCCTAAGTAGGGGAGTCTTAGACATTTCCATAATGGCACTGCAGCCAGAATGGGGTAGTCGACTGAGCAGCCATGCAATCTTGTCAGCATCCACAACCTCTTGTACTTCACATGCATACTCAAATGCAGCTAACCAGTCCAGAATGTCCTTCTTTTCATCATACATATTGAGCAGATCTTTAGGAAACTGTGGATGAGAGGAGGACGCAGACCCATGTCGAGATCCCTTGGGGGAGCCAGTTGCAGCCTAAAGCTTGGCCAGTTCCAACTGGTGGTCCCAGTCCCTCTGTTCCTCTGCTTGCTCAACTCTCAGCTTTGCCATGTTTAGCTCAAGCTCCTTCAGTTTAAACTGCAATTCTTGTTTCTTGAATTCAAGCATGGCTTCAGCATCAGAGTCAACAGATAAAACTTGGGACTCTACATCATCCCTGTCTTTATGGACCGCATGGATGAGGGCAGCGACAGCTCTGCTAGAGCCGTCAGTGAGAGCAGCCCCACCACCTTCTGCACTCTCATCTGAGATAATGGCATCGAGCTGAGCCTCTTGGCAATCCATGATCCTTTGGATCATTTCACCCTTGGTACCTCGACCTGATAAGCCCCTCTCGGCACACAACATTCTCAGTGTTTCAGACTTGGAATCATTCAAGGTTATGTTAGTTATTGCTTCCATTTTTATTTTTTCAAGTTTATTTTTTATTGAAATCTCGGACCACATAAAGTATATCTCGATAAAAACCAATCATATAACATCGTAACTGCTCAACATTCATGTGTCGGAATTTCATTTGATCTGATTTAACAATACAACTGTTGCTCTTACACGCTGGCAACTTCTTATTAAACAGTTTAGAGAAAATTAATTAGAGCTGGGTTTACGCACAATTCAGAGGCAACAAAGAAAAAAGAAAAAAAACAATAAAATTCACTATGTCCTTGTTACCTTTATCTAAAATACACATTTCATGCCATCCAGAATCATTGTCATGGCTTCAGCAGGTGCTTTACAAGTCTTGGTTGGAAGAACATATGCTCTTTTTCTGCCACATAGTCTAAGAATGGCCCCCACATGCGCATAAACTTAGCAAGCTTCCTGTCAATCGTGGCTGTCAGTTTTTCCATTGCAAGTAGATCCCAGATCTTCACCCACCAGTATGCAATACGAGGACCCTCCACCTCTTTCCAAAATCGGCTCGCATGAGCCTAGCGGCCATAAGTAAATGGGAGACTAGTTCAGCTCTGGGGTCCGATATTGGGTAAGAGCCATCCTCAGGAACGTCACCCAGCAGTTGAATTTGCGGGTCCATTGGAAGTAATGTATCGCAAATGTTCTTGATTTTGGATCGAATCTCCAGCCAAAATGATTGTATTGTTGGGCAATGCCACCACATGTGCCCCAGGTCGCCTCTCCCCCCACATCCATGCCAGCACGTGTCAGGAATCTCTGGGTTCATTGCATGGAGTTTATGTGGAGATAGGTACCAGCTGTAGCATAGTTTGAGAGCACCCTCTCTGACTGCCGTGCATCGTGAAGTCTTATGGGCCCTATTACATATCTTCTGCCACGAGTCTTGGGGAACCGTAATCCCCAATTCCCTTTCCCATGCTAACATGTAGGGTAGTTTGTCTTCCATCTGAGCATTTTCCAGGAGGCAATAACAAGTAGCTATTCTATGAGCCTGTTGGCCCTCCAACAGTGTCAGCTCCAGCCCTGTAGGGGGTCTATTAGCTTCTTGTTTTAGGCTCGGGTGTGTGACCCAATGGCGCAGTTGCAAGTATCTGAATTTCTCTGTTTCAGGGAGCCCAAATTTTGACTTGCATTGTTCAAAGGTCAAGGGCGTGTTGTTCTCATAAAGGTCACGTAACCATAGGGGTTTCCCTTCTGACCAAAGGTGATAGGCATTAGGTTAGAGGCCTGGAGTGAAGGCCGGATTCTGGGTGATAGGAGATAGGGGGCACAGACTGGTTGAGAAACCTTGTTGTGCGCAGGCTTTATCCCAGCAGCGAAGAGTATTTTTCGTGGTTGGGAGCAGGGAAATTTGGTGGGTGCATGCTTATTTTGGGAGTAATGGCAAGAAGTTCAGTGGAACAGCAGATTCTACTTGTTCAATTTCATACCACTTAGGTAAGGACTCACATGGACTCGGCCATCCCAGCATCACTGCTACCTGAGCAGCTCTGAAGTATCTCGAGATGGAAGGGAGTCCTAGGCCTCCAGACGCTTTCCCCCTCTTAAGAAGTTTGCGCGGGAGCCTCAGGTGTTTCCCTTGCCATACGAACCTGCCAATTTCTTTTTGCAGTTCGAGGAGATCTCGTTCCGGGATTGTTATTGGGAGGGTGTGGAATGTGTATAGAAGCTTTGGGAGAAGAGACATTTTTGCTTCCATGTTTTAAGATAGCTTGTGAACCATTACAGTTAAGTTACTACTAAGGTCACTATGTGTCCTGGGTAAGTATAATCTGGGTACCTTTAGCAGTACGCAACACTGGGCACCTCTGGTCCTATCCCACTGCTATACACCAATTTGTTAAGATGGATTTCTGAACTCTGACCCGGTCGGCAGAGGTTCAGAAGGCCGGCCTAGTTTCTTGGAACAGGATAACCTTCTGGACAAGCCAGAACAATCAAGGTAGCATTTGTGGCAGTCAAGACTAGGTCTCAGGAGGGGAGATGGTGATCGAAAAAGCCCACAATCGGCATACACAGTAAACAACACCACAAATTACTCTGAGTAAGCTGTACATATCAAACATACATATACATTTATTAAATGCCTTTTAAGTCAAACACACAGCAGAATCAAAGCAATAGCAATATTAACTAAACCAACACAACTCTAACTATGAAACATATATACAGTAAGCATGGCTTAACTAAATATTACACAAGTAGAGAGCCAGAACCTGCAAAGAAAGGGGTCACACAGTGCGAATATATCTTAGGCAGTCCTTCAACAATTCAAACCCTAACTAAGAGGCAGTCCAGTCCCTACGATGAGTGGACCCTTGAGCTCAAAAGTACATTCAGTACCAGAGCATGTGATTGTGTGGTTAAATTCAAAACGGGGTCTCTTGAAGGGACTCAGGATGCTGGATGAGGTGATGAAGAATAACTTCCCACTATTCAAGGTTCCAAGAATTGGGAATAGCTTGGTAGCACAGGCTACATCGATAAAGGGAGAGTGGCCCTCAGGTGACACTCGTGCATAGAAGTCTATGGATGCGCCAGGGGCCACCGGTAAGGGATGCAAGTACTTACAGACCCGCTGCGCACTCAGGACCAAACTTCGCTAGACAAGTCCATATTGTTTGCAGGTTCCAATCCAGCAGTTGCGCGGCTCTGCAGCTTTCAGAGGCTACATTCCGGAATTGATTCTGTGGCGGAACAGTGGTAATTTCTCTGCTCCTGGTGAAGGGATCAGACCAGTTTCACTTGTGGGGAAATCCCTGCCTCACAAAACCGCATTTTAGCAGTTACAGAAATAATGGCTGCGCTGTGGCGGCTGAGCACATATTCCTTTGCATCAAAACTGTGTTTTTAGCAGTTTTAGAAACTACGGCCGCGCTGTGTCTGCTGTGCACATATGGGGCGAGATGGAGCACAGACACCCCGAGAATGGCTGCAGATATGTTCTTTATGGGAATCCAAAAAGAGGAATTCAAAGGCAGTCTGGCTCAGCGCTGCTATGCTGTCAGTTCAAACTTCAAACTGCAAAAGAAAATGTCCTGTGGTTAAAAACGACCTTGCAATGGTGCTATCTTCATTTTTGAACATCACCCAGCATGGGTTCTAGTAAAACACAGCAATGTTCATCCATATTCAGGTTGTACACCAGCAAATGGGGGCATTCCTCACTGAATGGCATGTTGTGTCAAGCAAAATCTGTGAAGAGCAAAGAAATCAATTTCAGGCCGCACGACCCGCGTTCTCTCTTGCAACAAAGTAACCCATACAGAGGACTTCAAAAAGAAAGCGTTTTCTCCCTGGCTGTGCGTCAATTACAAAAGAAAACTATTTCCAGAATCTGTCCATGCCCTGAAACTGATCTGTCAAAGCTTTTCTGAAAATGTGTGTTAAAGAAACTGTATCTTGTGAAATCCCCATGTAAAATGAGCATGTGTAAATTTGTTTTGCAAAGGCAGTGAAATAATACTTTTTAAAGCTGAAAATGTGAAATCATCCCAGATACTAGCACAAAAACAGTATGTTATGGGTGGAACTTGGGTGGTTTAAGTATATATTATATTTATCTACTAAAGACTTGGTTTCTGTGAAAGAAAGTAAGGAAGAAAAAAAACTGTGTGTTTGAAAACAGCAGAATAAAGGGGCCTGGGCAGGAAATTCAAAGGCACTAAACCTGCCTGGGAAAGGAATCTCCTCCACAAACTATGAAAGGGCCAAGGTGTGAGAGTTCGCAACCTCGTCAGACTGACTGGCATTTCTCCAGCAAGGGACAATGGACCAAGGGGAATCAGTACTTCACAGAAACGTGTGAATTCCTTGTGACACCTCTGCTCAGCTGCATCTGCCAGAATCAAAGGGTGCTATGGTACCCAGCTGCCTAGAACTGACACAGAGGGGGCAGGATGGCTGTGGAAATGTGTGAAATTATGACCGTTTTAATGTAATTTGTGTACCATCAAAATAAGACCATGTGGGTCTTCTTGACATGTTGTGGGCGCGAACGACAGGAAAAAAAGATTTCTGGAGAAAGCGTACATGACACAGTTATGAAAGTTGATGAAGATATGCCCGACATGGGTAGGCTTCTGTGTATCCGTTTGTAGATTTTTAGGGGAAATGTTTTCCATAGAAATGGCGAAAGATTGCCAGAAGGACAAAACAGCATTGCACAAACTTGGGCGTTGGAACGGCATATTCCTTGTCAAATATGGGGTCTGCCCCTCTAATTTTCAGGAGGCTAACAATTGTAAATATAAGCGTTTTGCCTCATAACTGAGTTTGGCAAAAGTAACTGTGGTAGAACAAAGCATATCACAAAAACACCCACACTAGAACTGATGTCACTTCCCTGTGTCCAATCTGCTTACAGGGAGGCGGCGACATCCACAGCCTGACCTATCCCATCTTAGAGGTATGTCCAGCTTAGTTCTGCCCACATAGTAAAAATTCTCTGATGTCATCCGTTTTATAAAAGGAGGAAGCTTAGGGAAAGTGAGGACATTCAAGAAACAGACTTCCAAAAATCAACATCCAGAGATCCAGGCATTCCACATTAACCCTGCAAGACTCCAGAGCCAGGCCAGAGGTAACTGATCTTATCCAAGCAGGACCTCCTATCCAGGCAGAACCATTCATCCAGAATTAAACCCTACAAAAATACCAATCATTCAGGGAGAAAGTAGGAAGGGCTGCGGACCCTGTGGGAGAATCCAGTGACCAGACCTGTCTTTGCCCAGCTGATGCACCCGCTGTCCACTGAGACCAGACCCCGGGTTGCCTCGCTGTGTCCCTAGAGGAGAGCCTAGCCACTGTGCAGTAACCAGAGCCTTGTCCCGCTGTCCGGAGACCCGATTAGCTGTCCAAAATACCCAATTCAAGTGCTTCTTGTAAGTATGACCCCTCCCAATATCTAAAAGCTGCATACACCATTCTGTTACCTTGCAATTTGTCCAACCCTATAAGAAACCCTATAAGAAATCCTATAAGTATCCTAGTAACTTCTTAAATTGCCAGAATCCTTTGTGTGTCCTGTCCTTAGAAAAATCTGTGTTAGTCTCCATGTGTTACTAACATTCTTTCCAAATCATTTCAATCCGTAGTGTAAATCCTTAGTACCTTTTTGAATAAATTAATTAATTTCCCATAGAGATGAACACGGCATGGATAGGTTAACCTTGCAAATTAACCTCCTTGCGTACCGTGTCTTTCTTTAAAAATACCTAGCCACTAAAATATAGTTGCAGTAGAACCAATCATTTTGCTAACAAAATCGAGTTGCCGGTGAAAGGGTTTCCTTTTAAAAATCTGACTTTTCCTCTCCACTAAGAATACAATACTGTCAACCATCCAGAGTCAGCCTTTCACTTTAGTATCACACCTGTTAGGTGCCTTTGTACTTCATCAACAAAACCGATTTCCGATTCTGTCTGTTTAGCTCATTTCTGAAGTTGTTTGCCTATTTTAAACCCGTGAAAACTAAGAAATTGCAATTTTGCCACGTGTGATTCTTGCTGCACTGTTTTTCCTTCCCAAAGTCGATTTTGTAAACTTTATGCCTGTTGTTTAGTACTTTGCCTTGTAGCGTGTACGTTTTCTGGCTTCTTTAGTACAGTCACACACATTCTTGTCCTATTCATTAAACCGCACATGTGAAATAACCATTCAGTAATTTTGAGTGCCATTTTGCTCATTTTTCAAGGGTTCTCAATCCGATTTTGGCCTCCCATTCAGGGGTGGCAGATTTTTATTCTGAATTTTGCCTAGTATACCTGACTCCTTGCTACTTCTCTCCAAAGACTTGGTTAACAGGGGTTTGAGGGAGTGTTGTAGGGGGAATGTCTAACTGTGGTGCCATTTGAAAATACTACCCAAAAAGTAATCTTGCTTTCATTCATTTGTGCATTGTGTATCTGATGTTAGAAGGTTAAACTAAGTGTATCCTATCATTTTACTTTGTAATTATCCCTACACTGGTGATTGCTGCCCTATATTGAATGTGTTTGATTTTTATTCAAAATTAAAAATAAATAAATATTTCATTATTACACACCGGCCTGGTTCATGGTCCATTGCGACACGGGGTGTACGTTAAGGGGGCTGCCTTCTCAAAAACTGAATTTGAACGTAATAAACTTGAAAGCATTTTTATTGTGCGCCACATCCATGGCCAGTAGAAAGTGTCCTGGTCTAGAGTGTGCCGCATCTTTAAATACCGTGACACACTGCAGAGAGTCTTAGGGCAAAGGGAGCACAGCAGCAAGGCACCAACGAAGATCGTCATCACAGCTGGGTGACACGTTGACCTCGTATGCTCGGGTTCAGGCATACTCTCCTAATTCTAGACCTAGGAATGCTAGGTGTACAAAACTCGGCAGAGAGTGCCTTATACCCAGAGCTTACAGTCTCCAAAGGCTCAAGTTGAAACTCGAATGGGTCGAAGCGCCCTTGCAAGCCTTCTGTGATCGATGCGAAACGGGGGCTCTGAAGGGACAACAGCGGGGTCAGGGTGCCAAACCTTCCAGCAGGTCACCAGCGGTTCCACAGATCTGCTTCAGCAGTTCAGGATACTTGGATCCTTTACTAAGTTTAGTGTGAACTCAGAAGATCGACCTGGAATGGGTGTAAGGTGCCTTCTCTTATGCAGAATCTCCTTCATGCCAAAACGAAGAGAAACCGAGAACTGCTCACATGCAGCCATCCCAGACGTGCACCAATCACGGACCACGGTGGTCCCAGTCATTCCCAGCACACCAGACATCCTTGCACCCAGGATGTATATTGGAACTAGACAGCTCCAGCCCACATCCTGGGCGCACACACACAAGGCATGCAGAAGCACGCGAAAGCTTCGGATTGCGCGGGGGTCTGCATGACCAAATAAGGAATTTCCAGGGTCGGCTCGACCTGGGGAAACCAAAGGGACAAGATGGCCAAAGGACAGAACAAAGGACCTTGTGGCATGGCCATTTTAGGCACTGGCCACTGTCCTGTGCCAAACGAAGTAAACGCGGTTTGGACCATAGAAAAGAGTCAAAAAATTGTAAAAGTAACTGCTGCCACCATCTCTGTCCTGGGCATGCTTGTACATTCACGAAAAATCCTTTGAGGGTGTCTAGGGCTTTGAAAATGAAAAAGGGACCCCAGTGCATTGTACTCTAAGGCATATTGTGCACTGATAAACATTTTACCAAGACATAGCAACAAAGTGAAAGACTAAGCGAAACAAAGTCTCCCAGTACTGACAATCTGAAGGGCATGTCAGTTTTCACATTACAAAAGGAGCAAAAGCTCAGCGGAGTACAGCAGAAGGCTGGGCTCCACTGGCAAAAGTCAAGCTAGTATGGTCAGACAACAGCAAAAAGTCGGGGGGTTGACAACTAGAGGGAATGTTACCCATACATGAAAATCTTTCCTAACACTGGGTCTGAAGAAACAGAAACTCAGCTTGTCCAGAATGTCTTGACCCAGCACCCGACAGGTAGTAGGTGGACCCATCACTTGAATATGTCGTCAGTTGACAAGGAAGAAACCTTTGGTGGACTTTCCCTACTTTTTGCTGCGGATGCTGGTGAAACTGTCTAGTTACGTATTCCTATGATCGGGGAAGCCATGAAATGGTACAGAGGCTCTGAATTTACTATACTGCCTGGAGCCTGGAAGGGATTCAAATGGCTTCTGAGGAACATTTGTAAGAACTGCCAATGGTTTTGCTGATTGTGGTGATGTCTTTTCCTTATTAGCTCACATTGATGCTGGCATGAAAAAAAAAAACTGAATCCTCAAATGGGACGTCCAGAATTTTGTTCTGGATGTCATTTGTAAACTTTGTTGTCTAGAGACAGGGAGGTCACTGCATGTTTGCTCCCAGGCACATTCCTAGACCTAAGCGAATGGGAGCATTCCTGTCAGGAGTGAGGTCCTTCTAGAAGTGCAGTATCTCCTACTAAGGCTGTCATGATTCCCTACTGTAAGGTATAATACTCAATTCTTTGGTCTAGCCACACTCTCTGGGATATAGCACCCAGCTCACTTCCTGGTTCACAGGAAAGAAAAGGACAAGTTGTCAGATGTATTGCCACCGCTCCAATAGCAAAATGCTAGCATAACATTGTTTAGTCAAGAGAGGGCTGCTGTCTTTAGGGAATTAGCCTGCAACCACAGGCTACGTTAATTGAGAGTGATTTATGAGAAACCCAACAGGCAAGCGCTCCTCATTCAAAGTAAAAAAAGCACAACTTGTTACCAAGAGATTTTAGTTTAAAAATCCATATACAGAAAAGGCCTATATGAGATAAGCCCGAATTGCATCTCATTGAAACATGAGATACCAATTTTGCGGTGCAATTTTTAGTAAGGTGACATCCTGATTTATTAACATAAACTAGAGCATTAAATATACCGAAAAATGAACATATTGAAGGCATCAATTGTGCTATGCTACAGGTTTCACAAATACTGAAAGCATAAAATATGCGTAAAATATGCTGAAGTAGAAATTGCCAATTGTATGGCCATCAGTTTTGCCCCACTAGGACTTTCTCAAGGCAAATTCACAGTCCTTCCAGGATTTATTCAGTGTAAGCTACAGTAGTAGCCCGAAAAAAACGCAGCAGTGTAAAAGTGTAAAAGTTAGACCGTATTCCTAGTTTAGTTTATTCAATGTTGCAGAGTATGTACCCTGAGTGGCGGCGCCCCCTCATAAAGTAACTTGGTGCAAACTAACATTGATGCCCGAATTGGCTCTATTCCATATGTTGTCATCATTGGTATTACAGCTTCATGTTCATTCTATTATCACGGGTAAAATCCCTTAAGAAATCACATATATCTTCTCTTCTACTTCTTACTGTCTCTTGCCCTAGAGGGCACCTTACTATCATGAATATCACACACCCCCAACCATGGAATTACCGTTATCTAACCAGCAAGAAGGTTTTCCCCATTGCCAGCGTTGTTGTCATGCTGACATTTGTTCTACTCGTCCTCCTAGGTTTGAAACTTCAACAGGTTCTGACTGCATTCCCATTAAAGCTGTGGGAAAAATAGCTAACTTGACATATCTTACTGTCAACATTACTTGAAGATGTTACTTGCCTGTTACTAAAGCCAGGCAATTCGGTAGATGAATGTAGTTTCTATCGACCCCTTTTCTTGATAAATGGTGATGATAAAATATATGCGAAAGTGATTAAGAATTGCCGTTACCATTTATATATCATATTGTACACCCTTATCAATCTGGCTTTAAACCCGGTCGTAACACCCTTTGCACAGTGTTCAGTATTCAATCTTAGATTAATCCCATAGTACGGCCAATAGTGGTTTTGCAAGAGTTTTGCAAGAGACACAATTAGCATTCAATGCTGTATCTTGGTAGTTTCTCTTTTGAGTTGTAATAAACATGGATTTGGTCTGAAGTTTATTTCTTACAAACAGTTACTGCACACTTCACCTACTACTAAAATCTGCACAAATAATATGTTTTCCTCACCTATCACACTCATTAGGGGCACATGTCAGGGGGGTCCTTTGTCACCCCTTTTGTTTGCATTAGTGACTAAACCATTGGCTGTGGAGAATTGTGTAGCAGAGTGCTATTTCCCTCAAGTAAACTGAAAACATGGAGGTTGCTTTGGTATAGATGAACAAGTTACTTACCAACTGTAACGTTCTTTCGACTGGATGTTCCTCCCACGTATTCCTCATCTTGTGATATTCGTTATCGCCAGCTTTGCTGCTTCGGAAAAAAAATGTCGGTGCTGTGCTCGAGGTCGTGGCGTCGATTGTCCCTCGACGGGCTCCGTACTGTGTCGACGTCACTGTTGGTATAAATAGCTCGAGCCGCGCCTGTTGGCTTCAGTTCTGTTTTTTGAGGAAATATTCGAGGAACACCCAGGCGTGCCTCATGACTGATAGGCCCATCGTGAGAGGAAAGTGTAAGAAACGTAAACTGTACTGCGGGGTAGGCTGGGAGGGTCGATGAGGAATACGTGGGAGGAACATAGAGTCGAGGGAACGTTATAGTTGTTAAGTAACTTGTTCTTCGAATGGATTGTGTCCTACCACGTATTCCTCATCTTGTGATAGACTCCCATAGCAGTGGTCAATTTGGAGGTGAGAGTACTAGTTATTGTTTTCATGGACGGAATGAAGTACCGCCCTGGCAAATAAACCCTTATTGGAGGAGGAGGCATCTAAGCAGTAATGCTTGATGAAGGTATGCATTGATGCCTATATTGCAGTCGAGCAGATATCTTTTGTAGGGACTCCCCTCTTCAAAGCCAGAGAAGTAGCCATTCCCCTAGTGGGATGGGCACGTAGCCCATCCGGTGGGTCCTTTCCTGCTAATCTGTAGCATTCCAATATGGCTAGAATGATCCAGCGTGATATAGTTTGTTTTGTCACCGCCAACCCCAATTTACGACCTGTATAACCCACAAAGAGTTGGTTATCTTGACGTAATTTTGACAATAAAACTGAGGGCCCTTTTGGGGTTCAGTCTATGCAATCTCTCCTCTTCTTTACCAAAATGAGGAGGGGGATAGAATGTTGGTAAAATGATTTTTTGTGACAAATGGAAGTCAGAAACTACTTTCGGTAAGACAGATGGTTTAACCTTAAGAACTACCTTGTTCTTGTAAAATGTGGTATATGGTGGTTTACATGAGAGAGCTTGTAGTTCACTAACCCTGCGGCTGATGTTAATGCTACAAGAAGGACAGTTTTTAGTGTTAGAAGCCTCAATGGACAGGAGTGCAGAGGCCAAATGGTATACAAGTTAGAAATTTAAGAACTAGGTTTAAATCCCAAGTTGGGACATGAAACGGCCCAGGTGGATATACATTGGTAAATCCTTTTAGGAACTGAATGATTAATGGAATTTTGAAGTAAGAAACCTCTTCCGAGGAGCGCTTGAAAATGGACAGCGTAGCAAGATATCCTTTAATTGTTCCGATCTGGAGCCCCAGATTGGCTAGATGCAATAGGAAGGAAAGCACCATTAGGGTGCCACATTGAAAAGTGTCCACATCCTTATGTTTGTACCAGTTACTGAATTTGTTCCAACAGCACCGATACAAGGATTTTGTTGCGGCCTTCACATTACGTCGTCCGGAAGGTCCCAATCCCTGTATCTCAACCTCTCAGAAACCATGCGATTTATTTATAGCGCGCGCCAGACCCGGAGGTATCCGGGCGCATGTACAAGAATACTTTAAGCTTACAAGTTACATAAAAACATTCCAAGGAGTTGCAAAGGTACATTGACAATAGGATAAAAAAGAATTACCACACACGTTTATAGAGGGGTTATATACAATTATATACAGTTATCTATGGTTATGTACATCAGTATTTGTGCACAGAGGTGTATACATAGTATACATGTAAAGTCAAAAACAGGGCCATCCTGGAGTGGGTCAATTAGTGGTCATTTTCATTAAGCCATTTAATGCAGTTGAGTCTGAAGTGTAGATAAGATTGGTTAGACCTTAGGGATGGAGTTCCATAACTGGGCTGCTTTGACATGGAAGCTGTTGCCTCTGATAGTACTCAGTTTAAATGGGGGCACAACTAGGTGGTTGGTGTATGCTTCTCTGGTAGGTCTGTGGGAAGTTCTTCTTTTGAACCTTTCTGTTAGGTATTTGGGGGCTAGGTCATTGATACTTTTGAACGTTAGTGACAGTGTTTTGAGTTTCATTTTGTCCGCTGCGGAGAGCAGTTAGATTGTCTTCTGGTGTCTGAGATATGGGATTCCAGCTCTGAGGGCATTGTTCTGCAAAATTTGGATTTTTTGCAGTATATGTTAGTTGGATCCTATGTATAGTGCGTTACAATAGTCCAATACGGATAATACCAGAGCTCTTGATAAGGTAAGGCAGCTGGTTGAGGACAGGTAAGGTTTTGCTGCTCTATTCAACTTGCAAGTGTATGCTGTACTAGAAGCCATCACACTCACTTGCTTTGCTAAAGAGAGGCAGGAGTTGAGATAAAAACCTAATGATTTTACCTCTTTTGCTACTTTGATAGTGTTGCCATCAATCACAAAGGATGAATAGTCATCGCTCAGTCTTTTGATGTTTTGTGTGTTCCCCAGTATGATGAGTTCCGTTTTGTCATCATTTAGGCATAGACCATGACGGGCCATCCATGCCTGGATGATGAGGTATATCTTATTCACCAAGGCCAAATCCTGTTCATAATCCCCAGAGAGTGGGATGAGAATCTGGATATCATCTGCATAGTTAGTGTAGATGACACCAAGAAGGTCAAGATCATCGAACAGGGGCTTCGTGAAAATGTCATACATGGTTGGATAGACGTAAGAGCCCTGGGGAACACCACATGTGATAGGTACAGGGTCAGCCACTGCAGAAGTACAGAAAAACCTCATGGTTCTGCCACTTAAGAACGACTTGATCCATGCAATGGCATGTGTGGAGAAATGGGCCGCAGATTCCAGGTGGGTACAGAGCACATCATGATCCACCAAGTCAAATGCAGCTGAGAGATCCAGTAGGAGGAGTAAAGCTGTTTTGCCACGGTCTCTCAGCTCATCGACCTGGGTTTTAAGATCGATAAGTGCAGTTTCGGTGCTGTGCTGAGGCCTGAAGCCTGATTGTCTAGTGCCTAGTAGTTGGTGCATCTCCAAATAATTTTGGATCTGTAAGGTGGCCACTCTGTCTAGTATTTTTAACAGAAATGGTACAGTTGTAATTGGCCTATAGATGGTGTGGATGGACGGGTCCAAGGTTTGTTTTTTAAGGAGAGGGGAGGACCCATGATTGTTTGAGGTTGTCTGGTATCGTACCTGATGCAAAGGAAGCATTAATGAGTCTAAAGATAAAAGGGGATAGGTCTCTGGGCGCATCTTTTATCAATTGGGCTGGGCATAAGTCACCTCAGCAATTGGAAGGTTTGAGCGAGAGTATTATTTTTTCAATCTCTAGGATAGTTACTTTAGTGAAATTGAAATTTTGTTCTGGTTTGGTGACGGATGGTGGTTTACCTCTTTGGATGGTTGAAGGAGGAATATTTTGTTTCTTTTTTTCAATTTTAGTCTGGAGAGGAGCAATTTTGTCGTTTAATGTTTTTTGGATGTTGGAGCACCATATTTTATTTCTGTCACAATTATCCGGAGCGGGGATGGGGTTTTCCAGTTTCTTTAGTATAATGAATAGCTCTTTGGTACCCGATTTTGCTTGCAGTATTCTGTTGTTAAAGTTCTCTTTTTTAGCTCTCCTTATTTCATTTTTGTAAATCCTAGAGGCGTTAATGAGAGCTGCTTTATTAGTTTCTGATGGATTTAGTCGCCAGGCAGATTCACATTTGCACTTTTCAATCCTTAAGGATTTGAGGTGCGGGGTGAACCAGGTGTTTAGGTGTGCTCTGGGCTTACTTTTTCTCATTTTCCGAAGAGCAATATTGTCCAGGGCTAAAGCCATGCTTGAATTGTATTCGTTCACTAGGGCTGAGGGGTTTAGTGATTCAGGTAGGGAGTTCAGAGTTGGGAGGATAAGAGGTAACAGTGCGTCCGTGGTTATATTTTTTTTGTTTCTGGTTGGCAAAGAGGGAGCCAGTATATTGTCCTTGGGTTAGGTGGTATTTTCGTTTATGAGGAAGGTTATTAACGCGTGATCTGTCCAGATTTGTGGACTGACATCAGTGATAGTTACATTACAGTTGAGGTTGGCTACCGAGTCGAGATTTTGGCCTTTTTCGTGAGTAGGTTGTGAGATTCTTCGGGTAAATCCTAGTTCTGTGAGGACATTAGCAATATTGGTCGCCTGTATATCTTTACAGTCGTTAAAACCTGGGTTCAGGTCTCCCAGAAGGATAGCTTGTGAAGAGTTTTTTAAGTTATTTGAGAGGATCATAGAGATATCCTCCTCAAAAGTTCCAATGGGGCCTGGTGGCCTATAGATGAGGTGTATATTGATGGATTGGGAAGATGATGTTAAAAGTTTGGCAGTTAAGGATTCGCAGGATTTGGTATTTGGAGGTGTTTCTATTTTTATATTGATGAATTTTTAGCGATGATGGCTAAGCCGCCTCCTCGCAAGTTGGTTCTATCTTCTCTGAAAATGTTGTAGTTAGGTGGAAAGGCGAGCATCAAGGCGGGTCCTGCTGCTTGGTGGAGCCAAGTTTACGTTATGGCTAGGAGGTCATAGTCACCTATTTGGATAAGTTCCGCAATTTCAGTAGCATGCGTTATTAATGATCTAGCATTAATAAGGGCACCCTTCAAGGCAGTCTTTACTTTGGGTGTCGGCCGGGTGGCGACATTTTTCTTTTTGGTTCGTCTATTGCTTGATTTGCATTGATTGTTGATAGGGCTGTTGAGGTGGTGGAGTCTCTTTTGGTACTGGATGAGTTTAGCGTTAGGACATTGAGTGGGGGGTCTCTTCTATTGCTAAGTTTGGTGGCTTATCTGGCCAGGGGTTCATAGATTTTAGGTAATCTTGAACGTAGTTTGGCATTTCTATTTACAATGTCACATGGGACGTTTGTTAGAGAGTAGTTAAGGATATGCAGCTTTATGGGCTGAAGGTCAGTGTCTACGGCGAGAGTCTGTTGGCTTTCATCATAGTTCAATGTCACAGCGGACGTAGATTGTGGTGGGTAGTTTGCTGTTACCATTGTGGGCCAGAAAGTAGTCCGATAGATAAGGGTAGAGATCATTCTACCCAAGTATAGTTATCTATGTCAGGTGAGGGTACACCGTAATGTCTAGATCTAATTACTAATTTCTAGCATTATAAAGGTGACAATGGCCTAGTGCAATGCAATAAATAGTTCACTTACAGTAATCTCTAGGCAGTCATTGGTAGGTTGTGGAGCTGTAAGTTTCTAGCATTGTTATCTGTGTCCTCAAGGTTTTGCTCATAATCATAGAGTTAACCAGGACAAGTCCGGTTCAGGTGGAGGACTATTTGGAGGCTATTTTGTCGCTAGCACAGGATTGGGCTAAGATCAATTTCAAGATAGGCTAATATCGGTTACAAAAATGGGCTGGTATCAGTTACAAGATTAGGCTAGATCAATTCCGGTATAGGGTAGTGTCAATTGTGTAAGGGTAGGCTAGGGTCAAATTTCGAATAGGATAGTATCAGATGCACAAAAATAGGCTAGAATCACATTCAGTATAGACTACTATCAATTGCATAGGAATAGGCTAGAATCAAATCCAAGATAGGCTAGTATCAATTGCAGAAAAAAAGGGATAGAATCACAATCAGGTATAGGCTGGTATCGATTGCATATGGAGGCTAGGTTCACGTTCAAGGTGGGCTAATAACAGTTGCACAAAAATAGCCTAAAATCACATTCAGGTATGGGTAGTATCGATTGAATAACTACAGTCAGTTTCAGTAGGGGCTAGTATCAGTAGTAGTACAGGAATGGGCAGATATTATTTCATGTAGGCTGATAATAATCGCACAAATAAGTGTGTTAACTGTTTTCAGGGCTAGGCTGGAGCAGCGGACACGAGGCGGGTGGGCACAAAGATATGCATGGGCTGTGTATCATAGGGTTATGCAGGTATTAGTGAGGCAGGTATGACTAAATATATGAAAGCCTAGCTAGTTATATGGCGGCACATTAGCATCATAGACATACATGTATAGACACTAAGCATACAGTGATAAGTATAAGGCAGGGTGATACAGTAAACGGTTACACATTAATGGTGTGCCACCCTTGGAGTATGTTAAAAGAGAATGGTAGTTGGGTCATTAACAGGGTAGGCAGAGGGGTACAAAACCACCCAGCAAATAATGTCACAGTCACAGTGAATGTGAGGCAAAGTGGCTAAGTTTGAGTTCCAGTGCAAGCAGTAGCCTCAATTGTAACGTATGGGTTGAAGGCAGAGGCACTGGATATAGGGCATTTCCATACTACGAAATGTGGCGACCATAGTACTTACGGCTGGAAGGAGCAGAACGCTAGTAGGGGGGGTTCAGTAGTAAGCGCAGGAGGAGTTGGTGATGTGCAGGGCGACAACTGTAGAAGTACGTGCTTTCATCTGCTCTTTCAATCAGAATGGGAACCCATGGAGTTTGGTGGGCAAGATGCGGATCCGTCGGGAAGATAGTAAACAGTTAAATGTGGGTTGTACAGGCACAATCTGTGCAAACAGTGGTAAACAGGGCCTTATTCTGGCCTTTGTCGGGCCGTCTTCTTCCGGCCTGCCGGCGGGTGTTCGGCACATAAATTCAAATACGTTGCTTAGCAACATGAGGTAAGCAAAGCCTCGTTGTGGTGCCGCAATGCGCCCGGCATTTTGTTTCTTATTAAACAAAGAAACGGATGGCGATTTCTATCGCGTGGTGGGCTAAGGCTGCACACAAGCAGCAGACAACCTTAAAAAGTGCACAACGTGCAGGGACAGGCACGCAGGGCTGCAGGGTCTCACCAGGTAGGCAACATCGGTGACAGGGGCATCGGATGTGGCATCGGATGTGGTTCCAGTTGACGGCGTGTAGTCGGCGTCTGGGGAGTAGTGTTGTAGCTGTTGGTGGAGGGTGAGAGGGGCTCCTGCCCTTTCCACCTTTTAGGGGAGACTGCTGCCTCAAGGGGTAAACAGGGCCTTATTCCGGACTTCGTTGGGCCGGCTTCTTCTTCTTGACCTCTGGATGGAGAACCAGACGTTCCACTTGCGAGAGAAGATCCTCTCTTTGCGGAAGACGTATTGGAGGGCAGATGGACATGTCCAGAAGGTCCGGGTACCACATCCTGCAGGCCCAATCCGGGGCAATTAGGATCATGGTTTTCCTGAACTTTCTCAACCTACTGATTACTTGAGGAATCACGGGGACTGGATGTAACGTGTACAGTAGGGGGAACTCCCAGTCCACCACGAACGCGTCTCCTAGAGCTCCACTCGGGGGAAATTCCCTTGAGCAATACTGTTCACAATTCCGGTTTACCTCGGTCGCCAACAGATCCACTTGAGGGGTTCCCGAAAGGGTGAAGATCTCCAGAAGGGCTTCCTGAGCTAGCTCCCACTCATGGGAGACTGTGCTCTGCCTGCTCAGACCGTCTGCCGCTGTGTTCTGCTCTCCGGCTAGGTGAACTGCCGATAGAGAGATTCCTCCCCGTATTGCCCATAACCAGAGCTGCATTGCTTCTCTGCACAGTGGTAGTGATCCTACGCCTCCTCTTTTGTTGAGGTAGTAAATGGCCACTGTGTTGTCCATCATTATCAGGACATTCTTTCCCTGTACAGAGGGCAAGAAGGCCTTCAGCGCTAGTCTGATTGCCCTCAGCTTCAACAGGTTGATGTGTAGTTTGGACTACGATGGAGAACAACGACCGCTGATAGTCAGATCGTTGGTATGAGCTCCCTACCCCGTGAGTGAGGCGTCCGTTACTACTGTTGTCTCCGGCCATGGTTGCCAAAAAGATTCCCCTTTGAGGATGTTGTCGTTGCAAGCCCACCATAGTATATCCTGAGCAACTGCGCTCGGGACTTGCAGAAGATCCGACATACTCCCTGAGAACTGGGACCACTGGGTCCTGTGGGCCCATTGAAGGGATCTCATTCTCAATCTGGCCTCTGGCACCAGAAAAATGCAGCATGCCATGAGGCCGAGCAACCTCAGAAAATCGAAGGCCGCCAGATACTGGGCTTTCTGGAATTTTGTTACCATCTTCAGAATGTGGAGAGCTCTTATCTCGGGAGGCGAGGATTTGCCCGAGGAAGTGTCCAAGACTGCTCCGATAAATTGGAGTTTTTGGGATGGTATCATGTGGGACATCTTGAAATTGAGGGAGAAGCCCAGATTGTGAAGGAAGTGACAGGTGATCGACAGGTAGGGGTAGACGTGAATCCCCCCTCTCCTGAGACTCGCTGCCACTACCGCCATCAGCTTGGTGAAAAGCCTCGGGACGGAGGTCAGCCCGAATGGCAGAACTCAAAACTGATAGTGAGAACTGCCAACTGCGAACCTCAGGTACTTTCTGTGCTTGAGATGGATTGGCACATGAAAGTAAGCATCCTGAAGGTCCAATGATACCAACCAGTCTTGGAGTTGGAGAGCCTGAAGGATCTGAGAAAGAGTTACTTTTCTGAGGAACTTGTTCAAGTTTCTTAAATCCAAGATGGGTCTCAATCCTCCGTCCTTCTTTGGGATGAGAAAATAAGGGGAGTACCAACCCTTGTTCCTCTCCGCCACAGGTACATGTTCTATTGCACCTTTCTCTAGCAGGGTTAAAATTTCCTGCAAAAGGAGCCGTTCTGGAATTTTGGCTGAGTTGGCTCCCGGTGGATGATCGTGAGGCCTTTTTAGGAAGGGAAGGCAGTAACCATGAGCTACTGTTTCCAGTGCCCAAGCATCTGAAGTAATGCCCCGCCATTCTTTCAGATGCTGAGAGATTCTGCCTCCCACTGGTGTTTTGTATGATAAGCCATCAGAGTGATTGGAGGCGGCTGTAGGAGCGGCTGAGGGTAAAGATGCCGTTCCTGATGATGGCTTTGTAGTCTTTCCTCGTCCCCCACGAGTGACATTTCTTTTGCCCCTTTGAAAAGCCTGTCCTCTTCCTCTAACAAAAGAAGATTAGTACCGAAAAGGACGACCCCTCCAGGAAGATGAGCCCGAATAGGGTTTCTGAGTTTGTAGCATGGAGGCACTAAGGGATTTAGCTGCCGCTTTTGAGGTCTGTAGTTTTTCTAGGCTCTCATCAGCCTTACTACCAAACAGCCTCGAGCCATCAAAGGCCATGTTGAGAAGCCTGGCCTGCACATCTGGTGCAAAACCAGACTTCCTCAACCAGGCAAATCTGTGCAGCACTGTGCTTGATGCCATGGATCTGCTAATACTTTCAGCAGAATCCAGTTCAGATTGGAGACATTCCGCCATTGCCTCCTTCCCGTCTTTGACAATATTCAGGAAACCTTCCCTTTCCTGGCCTTCCGGAATATGTTCAGCCGCCGCCAAAATGCAGTCGCACAGGGTATGTGTGAACCTGGCTAGGGTACAGGTGACATTGGTTGACTTTAAGGCCATGCTACCCGAAGCAAAAACTTTACGACCCAAGCATCAACATTCTTATCCTCTCTATCCGAAGGTATGGTTGGATATGCAGTTTGTCTCGAAGTAGTTGCAGCCTGAACAACCAGACTTTCTGGAGTGGGATGTCTATTCAGATACTCGGGATCAGAAGTAGAAGTTCTATACTTCTTAGGAAAATTGCTGTTTACCGCAGCAATGTTGTCAGTTCCTTTCCACTGTTCTCTGAAGCGCCCTATGGAAGGGGAGAACTGGATCCTTCTGGGGGCCCGAACAATAATGTCCGTCATATCGTCCTGTTCAAAAGTGGGTGAGGCTTTACCCCAGCCCATATATTCTACCACTCTGTTCATTAAACTCCTGTACCCTGAATCTGCATGTTTTGCAGGGTCAGGTCTTGCAAATTCTAGTTCAGGTGACGTGTCAATGCCACTAGCAGAATGCAGAGTCTCGCACAGGTCTCTCATTTTAGATTCTGGGTCTATAAGTTCCTCTGGAACTTGTCTAGTGCCATATTGCACTCCAAAAGGAGAGATTTCCTCATCCTCAGAGCCAGTTTCTTCAAAAATTGAAGACATAGACTTAAAAAAGTCTGATTTTGGTAATGGCGTAATCTCCTCTCTTCCTCCTGAGTTTTCATTGAAGGAATGGAAGGATTCTTCGAGGGTGTCGAAGGAATCTTCGACGACCCCGATGAAGTCTTCGACAAAGGTGTCGAAGATGTTTTAGGCTTCGATATCGAAGCAGTCGGCGCCGATGGCATCGACAAAGTTGCAGATGTTTTCGACAACTTCTGATTTTTATGAGGTGTCGGTGAAACACTCGACTCTCGAGGATTCCTCGACAATTTGTCGACTCGAGTTTTACAGGTTTTTCCCGTACTACTAGGTCTTACCACAGTAGTTCCCGACTTCCCTGTGTCGTCCAATGGAGCCACTGGGGTATGGCTCTTTTGAGGTTTCTTTGAGGGGGTCGAGGCCACATTCTCAAAGACCTCCATCATCTTTCTCCTAAAGTCCTCCCATTTTCTTGGGGAATCCGATTTAGTAGGGTGTCGAACCAATTCGGTTGATGTATCGGATGATGAAGAAGGAGACCTATGTCTCCTTTTAACTTTCTTAGAAGATGAAGATGAAGATCGCCTCGATCTACTACGAAATCAGGATCTCTTAGAGTGTTTTTTGTGACATTCCGATTCTTTTGAATCGGACGATTTCTTATGTCTTTTCAATGAGGTCTTCGAAGTGGCCTTTAAGTCTCCCACCCCACCGCTAGTTTCCCTTTCCTCTCACGTAGGGCCTTCTCCATCATCGACTGACAGGAGCCACAGTCGCCGGTTCGATGATCTGAACCCAGGCACCAAAGACAGATACGGTGAGGATTGGTGATTGACACCTTCGAACCGCAGTCAATACACTTCTTAAACCCAGATGATATTTTCTGACAAAAAAATCTCGAAGCACGCCGTTCTCGAGAGCAAAGCAATCGGAAAAATGGAACTGAAGCCAACGGGCGCGGCTCAAGCTATTTATACCAACAGTGATGTCGACACGGTATGGAGCCCGTCGAGGGACAATCAACGCCACGACCTCGAGCACTGCGCCCTCTGCTGAAAAATAAATCCGAAGCAGCGAAGCTGGCGATAACGAATATTCCAAGATGAGGAATACGTGGGAGGACACAATCCATTCGAAACATTTTTTCAACAAAATAAAAGAACGCCATAAAATGTAACCATTTTCAAAGACCCTTAAGTACTTTATGACAAGAGATTGGTTTGTTGATGCCAAAGACAGGCTGAGAACTTCCGCAGTGGAAATCTGAACTTAGCCACATTTAAAAGTGCAAAGGCCTAAGATCTGGAGTGAGATTCCAAGCAAAGGGAATTAGCCTGGGCACCAGAACACTTATTTTGCTGATCTGAAGCTTAAAAAACACTTAATTGCTCAGCACGTAGCTATATTTCTAAAGTCATGTGTAGAGAAAATAGATGTCCACTGATAGAGCCGCCTGAGAAATGGCAGTTAGGGGGCAGCATTTCCCAAACAAATTCACCCTGAGTAAAATCAAAGACTCTCCCCAAATATAAAATAGGATTGGAATTTATAACCTAAAATTATACCTCTCCTAGAATATTTGGGGAAAGTATTTTAGTGGGCAGGAAATAAAAGGCGCCTACCTGGCGACTTTTTTAAGGCGACATTATCACATGGAATCGAGAGAATACATCTGTATATTTTAAAGACAGGATTCTTTCTTTCCAATGGTAAAGTCAGATACATGTTGGAAAGGAAACACCACTTGAAGTTGCATTATTTAGAATAACCCTGTGTTCTGTTCAGCTTGAGACTTTGGTGATTACATGCCAACTTTGGGTTAGCCTTGGACTACCACCAAAGACATGTGTTTTAAGACTCAGATCACGGGAGGCTGTCATTGTCTCCACGGTACGATTCACCTGCTTGGAGCCCATTAACAGTGACTGTGCACCCAGAAGTACATCGAAAGTGCTGTTGGGCTGGATATTATCTCGTTGCATCTTTAGTGCTGTACAAACTGCTACTGACCCAGATTCAGCGGTTCTTTGCTTCATTTCTTCCTTACCCGGCAGGTATGCACAAGATGAAGGGTCATTGCTTCACAGTGCAGCGAAACCTTGGACTTTAATTACCAGAGTAATTTAACTCTGGTTTCTCTTGGGACATTTTGCTCCGTGTCAGAGAACTTACGGCATTCTGTTCTCTGCTTTTAGATTCTTTGCCAGATTTGCCGCCTCCGCCTCCCGCTTCCCGCCCTCCACCAACTCTACATAGCCCCAGGTGCACGCGCACCCAGAAGTGCATCGAAAGTGCGTGTTGGGCTGTTAGAGTGAGGGGCCGAACGGGGGAATAGATTTATATCCATTATTCACCAATGTATGCAAACTTTACTAATACTCATATTAGGTAAGATCTATCATAGCCTTTTACTTTATTTGTTTCACCTTATCCCTACATTTGTATTTCTATTACAGTGTGTTTTGCATTATATTGACCATAATCACAGCTTTTTATTTTTAACTCATCTCAGATTATTTATATTAGGTTGGAATTTACTATTCACTGCAAGGTATCATGGCCACACTCTTGAGAAGCGGTAAAGTGTGTGTGCCAATGGGAAAAGCACTACCCACCACTGGTGTAGATTTGCCTGCAGAAAAGAATAATACTCTATTAAATAACGATATTGAATCCGAGTTGAGCAATTCAAAGCCACATTTACTTGCCCGTCAAGAAATCCAAGTATCTTGTGTATCTGATACAGAAATTGCAAAATCAGAAATTCTTCAGGAGGTTGAGCTCTCTCACTTGCACACCCAAATTCATAAAAAAATCATTGCCCCACAATATGACGATGCAGAGGTGTCGTCCTCACCTTCTAAAGTATCATATGACTCAGTTATGCCCATACAAAATAGTTTTCTCAGTATTCGAGAAGACGTGACTCTTACCAGTTTAGCAAGCATTAATGAGCCTACAATTGACGTCTCCATGATGGCTCCAGCTGTTAAGCTAGGTAAACATATCAGGTTATCTCTCGGTCCCTCTACCCCAGTAAATGCAGCCAGAAACGGTATCGATAATGTGCATTTTTTAAACACCCAACCATCACTACGTAGATTCTCTTCTCATGGGCTATTGGGGCCGACTGTTAACATCCCGTTGCCCTATGCGCCTTTATTTAAATGGCCGCAAACGGAATCCTCTTTTAATCACATTGAAGATACAACTCTAATGCAACCATCTGATGTATATCTGAATTCTGTGTTTGAAGAACAGCCGCTCTTCACCAAACATGAAGCCTCCCCCATTGTCTTTCTAACTAGTTCACCAATTATGGCTGATAATGAAAACTTCGAAAAATCGCTCCTTGTGATCTTTTGAATATTAAATCTCTTAGATAAGGGACACGAGCTCAGGCGTACTTCTTCAGACACACTAAATAAAGTAAATTGACTGGAAGGCATCCTTTGGGTAGAGTTACCGGTCTTGATTGACCTCTGTGGGCTAAGGGATCCCTCATCTATTAAAAACTCTGTGCGATCACAGGGCTCCCAAACAAATGATAGGGTAGAATGTCAAGCTCACTTACCGATTATGGGGGTTATACAAGACCGGATATCTAAGCGCTCCTTTGCGGACGTACTCACCACAATACCAAGAAATGGACTGCCTAGGAAAGACACTGACCTTGATAAAATATTGGAATACATGGAGGGAATCTTGGATAAATTGGTAAATCTGTAAATCTGGAACAGGGCTTTCTTAAGCTCGCTACTACCATGTCTCCTCCCTCCAATTCCGGGGGAACATGACAGCCCTACAGCCCTTACTAACATACTGGAAAATGAGCTTGATGTCCTGGATATAGCAGCATCAGTCAATACGGATTCTACATACCAAGCAACCACTAATCCCAAGGGCTGCTTTTTATCTCGGCATCAAACGCCTGGACCAAAGGGCAAAAAATAGGATGCTTCATAAAAAATACAAGGTAAATAGTTCCACCAAAAACAAATAGAAAGATATTACCAATTTAAGTGGCCTTCTCAGACTTAGACCAACTTGACGAAGAAAGTCAGATGGCTCTTCAATACATGATACCAATCCCGAAAAATCTGAAGAAAAAAAAATGCTATAAACAAGGTTTCACAGGATGACTTGAGTGCCTCTCACAGGGAGATTGGACCCTCAAATGACCCAAATAAATCACCTAGTGACAAACATACAAGTGATCCCAAAGAAATAAAAACAATCTCAATTATCAGCCTTTTATCATGGGTCGGAAAATCTACTTTTAGACACGGGCAGACCACTCGACAAGGAATAAAGGGGACAGAGATTGCCATCCCCTCCACGTCAGCACAATCAAATAAATCAGGGTATGTGTTACAATCTGCTGCTGTAAAACAGAACTTGTCTTTTGATGCCGGCCCGATGTCTGGAGATCTGAGCCACAACCATTTGTCTCAAAAGTCACCCCCAAACAAATATACCTGGAAAAGACTCAAAAATCTGAACACTGTCTGGCCCCCATAGTAAATCCTCCCCCTAGTACCTCTGATCCTGCTGAAAAGGATGTTACCAACCAAGCTTAATAAACATCATACAATCTACTATGATGGAGTTGCTTCCTGGCTTTGCTAGCCAAAGCAACTCAGAGCAAAAGTGTGCTCCACTTTAAGTACTACTCTTTCAGCCTTGGCACCAGTACTAGAGGGACCTACCAAACAAGCACTTATCGCATTGCCATCTAATAGAAACTCTTGGGTTGATCTAGAAAATGGCAAGGTGAATATGATCTATGTGATGTGGGGGGCCCATCATCTCTACATCGCTCTCGTATCCTAACCTTACTGAATGAAATCCCAGGGTTGATGTTGATTTCCTCAGTTGACTTAAAACTTGTGGGCGTTATACATCCTACAAGATTCGATCATGTAAGTATTGTTCTACACTCCAAAAAGATATTTGACACCATTCTACAAGAAGCTGAACAATTCAACCGAATGGGATATGACGGTTTTGGACAAGCAAGGGGCACTGAAGAGTATTTCAATAGACCACAAACCATTGAACAAGAAAATAATGATCTGAATAATGGAAGAGCCCAGAATCAGGGGGACGAAGAGCAAGGTTGGAGATGGCTCGCTTTTTCTCTTACAGAGTCTATTTCCCAAATAAAATCATTACATCAAAAGCTTTAGTCCCCCCCCGACCCACTGACTCATTGGAATATCTTATCATGGAACTCTTCAGGTCACTCTAAATTCCTGGTATCTAAAAACCTTTGTGCTAAATTCCAATTATATGAGATGATCGGCTGCCAGGAATCTTGGATTACCTCTGCTTTACGATTAAATGGTTGCAAATGCAAACACCAATTAGCAAGGAGTGGGCTTTGAGGCAGACCCTCAGGTGGTTTTAGTAATCGTAATAAAAAATGTTGTAGGAACAACAATTCTTGAAGCTTTAGACATAGCAACTGGAGCTATGGCAATGATTTTGGAAATGTCCAATGCCCCTCTACCTCTACATATTCTAGCTATAAATATATACATGAACCCCATTTGTGAGCTGGCAGATTTTATAGCTGGACCAAATACTTGCATGATCAATATGATGCTCAAGTACATAGGATTACACGTTGTAGTCATGGGAGATCTCAAAGCAGAGATTAAATATGTCCTTGGTCTGACTAAGAATATGGGTTCAATTACCACACGAAATAGTGTCAAAAACCAGACAATCGAAGGGGCCCCTTGCGAATCCTCCAGGATTGGTCCAAGGCCAGATTCGGCAAAACCTATTTGATAACTGGGGTCTATCTCACGTGAATGCTTTATTTAATACTTTCACCAGTATGTACACATGGAGTAATGGTCTAAATAAATCATGTATCAACCATATTTCTTTGTCCAAAACGCTCCTTGATGCATTTATGAGGTTGTCTGTGGTAGACTCAGATTAAAGTGACCATAAATTTTTGGAGGTTGCTCTGGCATGGGTACCTAACCCCATTGACTATGGTAAAATGTGTGATGGATTGACAATAAATGTCTCAGGTAATCGTATCAAATGGCACGAGGACAACGTAAGTAGGCTAAACGTTATCTTTCTTTACGAACACCAAACGAATACCTGGTCTAAAAGGCAACATCTGTTCTCTGTCACATCTTTTCTTGACTATCTGAAATCCCTGATCGGGAATTCTATCAAAGTTATTGACTGCACGCCGCTCCACCCCCCACGAACACACGTCTTTGATCCTTTAGTGAGACAAAAAAAACTGGTTTAATCGATGCATTAGAAGGATACTAACCTCTTCATTGGAATATATCATACAAACTAAAAGAATTCGAGTAGCTAAGCAGTCAATGAAAAACTGGTTAAAGAGCCACAAGGCATCCATGTTTTAAGCAGATAACGAAGCCATGATGGAAGCCATGATGAAGGCATTAAGAGAGACCTCTGCCGCCAATTCTGGAGTTTATTAAACCACTTGGAATCCTCGCAGGTAACTCTACAATCGAATTGTGTCCAGGAGGATACGTGGGTTACTCATTTTAGTTCCTTGTATGCAGGAAAATGTGCAATTACCGATGAATTGAGGGCTTCCAGAAATCATCCCTGGGAGTGCAATCTCACGATTTTGATAATTGAAAATCAGATCAAATCCTCCAGTTCATCTAGGGCTACTGGCCCTAACGGTTTAGCTAACGTCACTCTAAAAGGAAACCCGGAGGTTTGGGCAAAAGCACTCTTTTTCTTATTTTCTGATATAAAGATAAACCGCAATATCCCTGCTTCATGGAATGTTTCTTATATCATTCCTATTTATAAAAAAGGGGATAGACGGATGCCTTCAAACTATTGGCCTATTGCAATCATGGATGCAGAATCAACATTTATGCAGGATTAGTCTTGAAGCACATGGTTGAATGGGCTGACTCGAATAACATCTTATCGGATTGACAGTATGGTTTCCATAAAGATATGGGAACGGAAATGGGGGGCCTTTTATTTACTTTACTTCTAGAAAAAGCACGCAAGGAATCAGCTAGTCTGATCTTTATGGCCGCAATTATTCTATCTCTTGCCTTTGATAAGGTGGACAAGGTACTACTATGGTCCAAGCTTATTAACCTTGGGATGCCCCAGGGAATCTTAGCCATTCTAATCCATCTGCACGAGGGCTCAGTAATTCAGGTACGTTTAAATGCTGAGGGCAACCTATCCCGTACTATAAAAACATCCAACGGATTTAGGCAGGGCTGTTTATTTGCCCTGATTCTTTTCAATCTATACGTGTCGGATGTGGGAAAGATTTTGGAAGCCGCCTCCCTGATTTCACCTAATATTGAGGGTAATAAAATAAGCTGGTGCGCATAGGCGGAGGATTTTTTGCTGGTAGATGGAACACTCATAAACCTGCTGCCTTTTCTGTGTATATCAAAGAAAATGGCCTAATTATAAATGAAAAAATAAATCAGTGATAATCTGTCTCACGAATCGTACAATAATTCCTAGCTACAGATGGATTCTAAATGACCATATTCTTGCAAAAATAAGATCAATGTGTTACCTGGGCTTCCCTGTATTTGACTCTTGTAAAAATCATTTGTACTGGAATTGTGTCCTAGATAGAACTATCAATTTGACATGCCGATTCCACTACTCAAGTTCAATAAGCTAAAAGTGGTGCCGAAACTAATCTATGGTCTTGAGATACTACCATCCTACTGTCCTCTCTCTCTGAAGAAGCTTGAAACAAAAATATGGCGAAAGGTGATTTTTTTATCTCCCTAAATGTGTTCCTTTAAATGTTGTGAATTGGGCCTCTTGTCATTAGATTGTATGGTTCAATGGAGAAGAATGGCCCTATACAGAAATCTGTTTGTGGCCAATGAAAACTGCCTTTACGCCAAAATAGGGGACAAACTGAAAATGGGCCCTTCAGCATCAAAATGGTTTTTGACCCTTCAATTAGACTGCTTAAAAGCTCTCGAAAATATTGGTTTATCGCATACAACTTTAATATCTAATCCCACCAGAGTAAAGACATTTTTGCAGTACAGAGACTGGGCGAGAATAACAGAGTGTACGTGCCTCTAGGATTTATTACCATCTAGTCCCATATGGGACACTCAAGGGCAACCCTGAGTCATACCTTCTCAAATTCCCAGATCATAATTGGCGCATTGCTTAGCTGAGATTTCGCTTTAATGTTTTACTCACTGGGGAAATTCTGGAAATCCGACCAGGGGACAAAGCTAAACACATTCCATGTCGCTTCTGCCATAACGTTTCTGTAATTGAAACTTTGAAACATCTTTTGTTGGAATGCAACGCTATAAAGTCCCAACGTGTGAGTGCATTTTGCAAGTTTGTTTCTAACTTAGAATGTGTCAATATCGATGATGTCTGGTGGAATATGCTTCATTGGAAATCAGTATCATTAAAATTGGTCACTGTGAAATTCCTAGTTGAAGTATGTGGATTAGTGAACATATCTGGTAGAACGACCTCAACTTTAACAAACTAATTGCCTCAACTATGTGTCCATCCGCTTGCCTCAGTTAGTCATTACAGATCATCTATATAAATTGCTCATAATTGATTATGTCAAATAGATGGAAAATCCTAAATGTATGAAGCATTATACTCTGTAGTAACTGGGGAATGTATTAAGTACACCTAATCTAGTCTGTCCTAATACTGACAGTGTTTTGGTGTCTGTTTTAAAGAGAAATTAGTATCAACAAAATTAGCTATTGTCAATTCTTTGCATAAGTTGGCGGCTGAATGATTATTCAAGTCAAATTGTCTCCATCTCTAGCGACTTAATTGAAATTAACGTGTAACCATTGATATGCCCGTCTACTCGTTGTTTGAGCTCGCTTGTGTTAATTGTGTTTTATTATGCTTGTTCCTTCTTTATGAAAATTGAAAACTGTCTAAGGAGTCAGATCGATTATAGCTTCTGAGTGGCTCGTAATGATTGTTGGATGGATTGAAAAGTGAAAATGTACAAAGTGGTATGATTTATTGTTTTTGTAGATTTGTTGAAAGGGCTGCTCAATTGACTTGTTAATTGTGTTGTGAATTTTTTTTCCTTTTGTTATGAACAATATTGTATGACATGATCTTACATTTTTTAATTATTGTATTGTACTTGTTTTGTAAAGGTTTTTTTTTTTAAACCAAAAACAAATAAAAAGAAAAAAGACTGTTTTCCCCAAGAAAAATTACATTCTGAGTTTCCTATATAAGTGTCATGGAAAAGAGAGTATCTGCAGTGTACCACCAGCGACATATGGTGGCTAAAAGTGGCATTTATTTAACATACATTTCTGGTCAAGCGGAAAGATATGTTTCATGTGTTGCATATCAACAAATACAATATATTAAAATATATAACTTTATAGTGTCAGGTACTTGGTACCCGAGAAACTGTGATTTGTAGATTTAAAAAGTCTGTTTGGCAGATACATTTGCTTAGTTAATAATGATAAAAGGGAACAAGTTACTTACCTGTAACTGTTGTTCTCCAGCATGGGTCTGGCATGGATTCACATGCTCATGAATATTCCCCATCGTCAGGCTGGGAATCCTCGGTAAAGAAAAATCAGTATCAGTTTCGTTTCTGATCTGTCTTTCGTAGTAGTAACCAATCACTGATCTCTGCGTCATACTGACCACAGCTAATGACTGCCCTCTCCCTAAGCCCCGCCTCTGGCAGCCATCTTCAGAGTTGGTAGCACGTGAAGTGGCAGTATGACCAAGTGAAGAGCCGCAGAGGGGTAGGCGGGAGGGTTCGCATGTGAATCCATGCCAGACCCATGCTGGAGAACAACAGTTACAGGTAAGTAACTTGTTCCTTCTCCAGCATGGGGTCTGGCATGGATTCACATGCTCATGAATAAAAGAATACATAGCAGTACACACATGCACAACCACGGGAGGTGGCAAAGGCTCAACATTAAGCATTATATCCAAAACTCAACATTAAGCAATTCTTACCTCCTCACCAGGCTCACCTTAAGCGAACAGGTTGCGCAGCACTGCTTGGCCGACCCTGGACTCCTCCCTGGAATCCCGATCGACGCAGTAGAATTTCTTGAAGGTGTGCGTCGACCTCCACGTAGCGGCCCTGCAGATGTCCAGCAAGGGCACACCAGATAGGAACGCCGTGGTAGCTGCGATCGCTCTGGTGGAATGGGCTCTCGGACGGCCAGGCAGCGGTCGGTTTGCCAACCGATGACAGTACATGATACAGCCGGAGAGCCATCTGGAAATGGAGGCCTTCGAGAGAGCCTTCCCCTGATTGACAGGTCCAAAGTTCACAAAAAGTTGTGACGTCTTCCGAAAACACTTTGTGCGATCCACGTAGAACTTCAGCACTCTAGCCACATCCAGCGAGTGCAAAGTCCTTTCAGCCGGCGACGAAGGCGACGGGAAGAAAACAGGCAACACCAAGGGTTCGTTGAGGTGGAAGTCCGACGGCACCTTGGGCATGAAGGAGGGGTGAGTCCTGAGCACTACCCTCATGTCGTGAAAAGTCAAGTACGGGGGCTTGCAGGAAAGGGCCTGGATCTCTCCCACCCGTCGTGCGGAGGTGATGGCCACAAGAAACGCTGTTTTCCACGACAAGAACTTCAACGGAGCCGAGTGCAGAGGCTCGAACGGAGGTCCCATGAGCTTGGTCAGCACCACGTTGAGCTCCCACGCCGGCGGGAACGATCTGAACAGTCCCTTCATGAATTCTTTCACCAGACGATGAGACCACAAAGACGTCCGCCCCGTGGTTCTGGTGTATCGGGAGATCGCAGCAAGATGAATCTTGATGGACGCGTGCGCCAGTCCAGCCTTGGCCAGCGTCAGTAGGTACGGCAGTACTTGGGGAGCCGTAATCCGTAGAGGGTTAATCTTCTGTGCGTGGCACCAGACAGAGAACCTCTTCCATTTGTGTCCATAGCATTTAAGAGTTGAGGACGCCCTGGCCTTTGCAAGAACCTCTCTGCAGTCGGCCGGTATGTCGTAGCCTCCAAACTCTAACGCTGCAGGAGCCAGGCCTGCAAGTTCAGCGACTTCGGGTCGTGATGGAGGATGGTGCCTCCTTCCCTGGAGAGAAGATCCGCGTCCACTGGCAGCTTCATTGACGGGAACGCTGACAAGTCCAGAAGGTCCGGGAACCATATCTGCCTCGGCCACGCAGGTGCGACGAGGATCATCCTGCACCGTGACCTCTTGAGCTGGTTGATGAGCCGGATCAGCAACGGCAATGGAGGGAACGCGTATAGAAACAGGCCCTCCCAGGGGAACGAGAAAGCATCGCCCATGCTCCTCGGCTGGGGAAACCTGCTGACGAACCTCCGGCACTTGGAGTTCGTCGCCGTCGCGAACAGATCGATCTGGGGTGTGCCCCACCGTCGGAAGAGGCGGTCCACTAGATCCTGTCGTAGTTCCCACTCGTGGAACGAGCGCAGCTCTCTGCTGAGCGAGTCGGCGATGGTGTTTTTTATTCCTGCCAGATGAAACGGCACCAGAAACATCCCTGGGGCGACGGCCCAATGCCACAGATCCTGCGCCTCCTTGGACAGGGCTGGGGATCTGGTACCGCCCTGCTTCCTGATGTAGAACATGGTGGTGGTGTTGTCGGTGAAGATCCTCACCACCTTGCCCTTGAGGGACGGAAGAAAGGACCTGAGGGCCCAAAACACTGCACGGAGCTCCAGGACGTTGATATGGAGGGACTTCTCCGTCGGAAGCCAAAGGCCTCTCGCGTGCAGATTTTCGGTGTGCGCTCCCCACCCTTCCAGGGAGGCATCCATGGTCACTGTCTCCTGGTGGCCAGGGGTCTGGAAGTCCATGCCCGCTGCCAGATGCGCGCGGGTGCCCCACCACCGGATCGCTCGTCGGAAACTCTCGTCGAGTGTGATCCTCTCCTCGAAGCTGCCCGTCGTCTGGATCCAGCGCGCGTCCAGGAACTCCTGCAACGGGCGCATCCGGAGCCTGCACAGACGGGTGAGATAAATGCAAGAAGACATCATTCCGAGGAGGGACTTGATGGACCTCACCCTGGCCGCGTCCGCAACCAGCACCCGCTGCACCTTGCCCAAGATGGCCCTCGTCCTTTCCTCCGACGGAGAGGCCAGAAGCGACACCGTGTCGAGCTTCGCTCCCAGAAACAGTGCGTCTTGCGCGGGCACCAGGTGGAACTTGGCGTAGTTTATGGAGAATCCCAGGTCCGTGAGTAGTTGGACGGTCCTTGCCGTGTGCTCCACAGCGAGCTCCTTCATCTTCGCTCGGATGAGCCAGGTAGGGGTAGACGTGGATCCCCTCTAGGCGCAGCCGCGCCGCCACCGGTGCGAGGCACTTGGTGAACACCCTGGGTGCCGACCTCAATCCGAAGGGAAGGGCTCTGAACTGGTAGTGACGCCCTTGGACCACGAATCTGAGAAACTTTCGGTGTCCCTTTAGGATGGGGATATGGAAGTAGGCATCCTCCAAATCCAACGACGACAGGAAATCGCCCTCCTCCAGTTGACCCAGGACGTGTTGGAGGGTGACAATCCTGAACTTATGTGCCTTGATGAATTTGTTCAGTCGTCGTAGGTCCAGGATGGGACGCCATCCTCCCGTCTTCTTCTTCACGAGGAAGTATCTTGAGTAAACTCCGGAGCCCCGAAGCCTCTTTGGGACGAGCTCGATGGCGCCCTTCCTGAGCATCGCCCTTACCTCCAAGAGAAGTTGAGGGACGTGATGTTCCTTCCTGGCCACAGGGGGGACGCGCGGGCACCTCTTTAGAAACTCGAGCGCGTGACCCTGAGCCAGGGTGTCCAGCACCCAACGGTCGGTGGAGATGGACTCCCACACGCTGATGAAGCTCGCCAGCCGGCCTCCCACCGGGGTGCTTCGGTGGGGGCCCGACCCCACGGCCGGTTCAGTCCTGCTTCGACGAGGCTTTGCCGCCTTGTCCTCCTTGGTGACGACGGCGGGGTCCGCCCGACTTGCCTCGTCCCCTGTAGGCTTCCTGTGACGACGAACGGGCCGCTTGACGATAGGTGGAAAATCTGCCGCTGGAACGTTTGGAGGCACCCTGTTTGCCTCCGCCGCTCTGAAAGGGCGGCCGTCGTTGCTGGAGAACACCAAGAGCCCGGGCCGTCTCCGTGTCCGCCTTGATGGCTTGTAGGGAATCGTCCACTGTTTTCCCAAACAGGTTGCTCCCGTCGAACGGCATGTCCAAGACTCTGGTCTGCACGTCCTGACGGAAGTCAGTAGCCTTGAGCCATCCATGCCGCCTAAGGCACACGCCGTTGCCCAACTGGGGAAATCCAGTGTCCGCGATGTCCGTCGCTATCGTAATGGCGTGGTCCGATGCACTTCTCCTTCCTGCAAGATCTCTAGGGCCTCCGCCCTCTTGTCGTCTGGTAGGAAGTCCAGGAGGGGGGCGAGTTTGTACCACAAATCCCTGTCGTAGCGGGCTACGATAGCCAAGGCGTTGGCAACCTTAATCGTCGTCGCTGCCGATGAGATGACTCTGCGTCCCATCGTGTCCAATTTCTTTCCCTCGCCTTCCGGCGGGGAGGTTGATGTAGAGGCCGCGCCCCCCCCCCGCTTTCTTCCTGGCCGCCGCAGAGACGACAGAGTCCGGGGTCGGCTGTGCCCAAAGGCACAAGGGGGCCGCGTCCGGGACCCGGTACTTCTTCTTGTACCGATCCCTTCTAGCTGGCGTTGTGGATGGGTTCTTGAGGAGGGCGAGACCCTCATCCCAGATATCGTCCAGTAGAGTTACAGCGAGGACCGTCTTCCTCTTGGTCTCGCGCCGTTGATAAAGGAAACCTGCCTTCTTCTTCTCTTCCGGGCAGAGCTGGAAATGCTCGGATGCCCTGGCGATCATGGTGTGAAACAATCCAATCTCGTCGGGCGGGGAAGCCCGGGTGGGAGGTGACGAAGGGAGATCCTCGTCGTAAACCTCGTCGTCAGTACCCATCGCGGCCGTGTCAGTCCCCGTATCATCCCCACGTGTCGTGGACGGGGAGGAGGGCTGAGCAGGGCGCGAAGGTTGAAAAGGAGGTGGAGGATGAATCCTTCTTCTCTTAAGAGGAGGGCTCCCAGAAGGGCCTGGCTCCGGGTCCCCCGTCGGGAGCGGTTCCTCCGTTGGTGGTAACGGCAATCTCGTCCTTATCTCCGAGCATAAGGACTGTATAGCCAACAAAATGGCTGCCGAGTTGTCTTGCAGGACTGGTTGAGGGGGTTCCGACGGGCGATCAGGAGCCCCGTCGGCACCCTCAACGTTCTCGTCATCTCCCACGTCGGGGTCCCTCCCGACAGGATGGTCTTCTTCCACGCCAGCGCCGTGGCCTAAGACTTCGATCAGCTCCTCCTCAGAGGTTGAAGCCGAATCCACGACGACCTCCTGCCCCCCTTTTTCTTCTCCGTCGGAGGTTTCACGGGGTCCTGTCGATGGGCATGAAAGAGGACACCCTCCGCGGTGGCAGGGAGATTCTGGGCCCCAAGGTCACCACCACTGGTGTAGCCTCCACAGGCTGGGCCAGGGCCGCCGCGACTGTCTCGATAGAGGCCTTGGCCGGATGGATCAAGGCTTTCACCACCTTAAGTGCGCTCACCGCCTTCTCCTTGGGGGGAGGGTCACCACCTCGCTCCCCCTCCGATGGGGCCTTCGAGCACGACCGGGGTCTCTCCAGGAGCTTCGCGGGTGCTCGGCCTTCCTCTTACCTGAGCCAGAGCGTTGGCTCGTGGTTGATGGCGCCGGGGAGGATGCGCCCTGCCTGGCGCCCGTAGAGCCCGACCGTTCGGTGCTCCCGGTGCCAGCGGATTTGCAGTGCTTGGCCTTCTGTTGGACCCCCGTCGCTGGGGCGCCCTCAAAGGTCTTAGAAGACCGCTCGGACTTCTTCTTCTTCTTCTCGCCTGACGGGCTCTTTCCTTCCAGCCAGTTGGCGAGACGCTGATGGCGGTCCTTCATGGTCCGCTCCGACATATTGCCGCAAAACGCACAGTCCTTCTCCACGTGCGTCTTGTCTTCATGCAGGCAGTAAAGGCAAAGGGAGTGTTCGTCCTCCTTAAAGACATTCTGAAGCTGGCATCCAGGGCAGACCCTGAACAGCTTTCCGGGCGTTGAGCTTCCCTTCTCCTGGGCCATGCTCGAGAAGGGCCTGAGAAACTTCTGGAGTCCTCCAAAAGCGTGGCTCGACGAAATCTTCACCCTTGAGGGGCGTAGAAGAATCCGACACGGGTCCCCGTTGATCGGATAAAGAAACGGTGGAGCTTGAGGCTCTTTTGACCGAAAAAGAGAAAATGTTCCTAAGAAAAAGCGCGGAAAAAGCACTAACGCTCGAGAGCAATAGCACGAGGATCCCAACACTTGAACGTACAGTAAAAATCTGAAGATGGCTGCCAGAGGCGGGGCTTAGGGAGAGGGCAGTCATTGGCTGTGGTCAGTATGACGCAGAGATCAGTGATTGGTTACTACTATGAAAGACAGATCAGAAACGAAACTGATACTGATTTTTCTTTACCGAGGATTCCCAGCCTGACGACGGGGAATATTCATGAGCATGTGAATCAATGCCAGACCCCATGCTGGAGAATTATGAAAATCATAAACAAATCCACAAAAATATACCTCTCATAGTTATGGTGTGTCTTGAATCATCCATCCTGAACTGTAGATTATAATGGTTTTCATGTTTCATGTTATTAACCTAGCACATTCACATCAAAAGTTATACTACAAAAACAAAATTGTTAGTTTAAGATTAGGACTGAGATTTCCCTTCCACCTTTGCCAGTCATAAGACTAGGAGTAAATGGCCCTCATCACTTAGTCACGGGATTAGGGAGGAGTTTATATTATAAAAAAACTTTGCACAAAGATAGACAGTAGATTATCAGCATTATTCTGAATATTAATGGAAGGAGATGGCTGGCTGGGGGAGAAAAGCCACCAACTAGAGTGCTGGTTTTCCATAGATGTTGCAGTAGGGTGTCCATATTTAGAAAGAGCTGTGCAGCTCATATCAGCCTGAGCACAACAGCTAAAGGGGTCCTTGCTGGTAGAGGAACTCCAAACTCAGGGGGTCTAGGTTGATTTCCAAAAATAAGAAGCCACATTCATTTAAAATGTACTGAGCCCCATTTAAATACAGATTGACCTGATAGTGCTGCCCATGTTGAATCCCGAGAACAAGGGGGTCCAGGAGCAAAAGGGGATACTAGATTTAACAGGGATCCAAGGGCAATGTACGATAAAAAGGCACTGCACCTCATTACAAGTTTGGCGGTGCAGGAAAAAAGTAATTGCGTTACCGCCACTTTTTTGGGGCGGTAACGGAATTACAGACATTCTTCCCGCAATGGACAATTATAGTTTTTGGTAGATTGATAGCCGGCGGAATTACTGGGTGGCTGCTGGAGGCAAATCCTCCACTTTACCTCCAAAAATCAGTGGATTTACCACAAGGTAAATCCACCAGAGGTAAATCTGCCCAAAATCCCAATGAATGGGAAATAACACTGCCGTGCCACTACTTGTAATCCTGTGGTTACTCCAAGGGACCAAGTGGCAGGAACGGCAATCAAGTTTGACAGTAATTTGACTAATTTACCACCGAATTACCACCAAACTTAATGAGGCCCACTGTGTCATTGCAAACTGAAAGCCTTTTTCTGCAACTTAAATGCAGATTGTTTCTGTAGAATGATACCAAATTAAAACAGAATCTGTGTGTGTGTTCAACCAGCATAGTCCTTGATTCAGGCAATAGCACCGCCATGAGGCGTCAACGCCCGAGAGAATATTATTTATGATTTGTCACTGGTGGGAGATTTAGTCTTAAAAAGTGTGGCGGGTAAAAGGTAGGATAGAGAACTTATTTATTTTTATTTATTTATTGGTATTTGGCTTACAACAAACTTTTACCATTCTCACCATTATACATTTTCAAAAGACATATAAAAACATCACAAATAACATGAACATATTCAGCCTCATTACGACTCAGGCGGTAAGGGTTTTACGACGGCGTAAACAGCGCCGACCCTTACCGCCTGAGTACGAGGTCCCTTAGCGCCATGGCGGATTTAACACCTGCTTTTAGCAGGTGTTAAAATCCAAGCGCTAAGGGACCATGGAGTTAATTACGCCACCGTAAATTACGGTGGCGTAATTAACGCCTTCCCCACTCCCATTATGCCCTATTGGGCAAAAATGGGAATGGGGAAGGGTAAATGGGGATTGGGGACTTACCGCCCCGCCAACCTCGGAATGGGGCGGTAAGTCCGCCAACCACCATGGCGTAAACGTAGTTTACGCCATGGTGGTAAAGTCACCGCCCAGGCGGTAACTTACCGCCTGGGTCGTAATGAGGCCCATTGTCTCCTATTGACATCAACAAGTTCCTAACCATTATTAAAATCACATTTCAAAAATTTCATCTATGAGATACAAAGAGGGGCGTTATCAAAATGTCCTATTCATCACTACTAAAACAGATCATTCTAATAATATAAATGTCTCCTTTAAAAAGATATCCAGCGCTAAAATCAATGATAATCATTCTGCATGTATGAACTTCAACCACCATTGTTCAGTACACCTTGAGCTTTGATCATTGATAAATGTACCCAGTATTCTCGATCTTAACTCTGCCAAAGCAGGGCAAAACAATACCAGATGTTTTGGATTCTCCCAGCTGGCATAGTCTGCATGGTAGGTCAACCCTTCCAATTCTACTTCGTATAGCCAATATCTCTCTCGTGGGGTAGAGGTTTAGTCTAAAACGCATATACTGTGCCTGGAAAAAGCGGTTTGGAAATGTTATTCAGTCTTTAAACCATAGTTTGCATTTGACCGAGAAGCTAGTTTGGCCACCAAAGTTTCCTCAGAAAAATTCAAATCTGCCAGTATCACACAGCAACTTTTCTTCCATTCTATTAATATTGGCTTAGACTCTTTCATTATTGCACCCTTTATAGTCCTCTTCCCTCCATCCTGTATGGGCGTCCCTTGCGAGGCACGGAACCTCTTTTCCACCAGAAAAAGCCATTTCCTCTTTAAATCTACTGGCATGTGGGGGCGCGGGCACCCTTAACCCTGCCCACCTGCGCTACACCTCAGTCCCCTTTTGACGCGTCAGCTGTATTAAACTTTAACAACCTCACTGGTCTTATTATAGGGGGGTGGATGGTGGGACGTATGGAGGAAAGGGGACTATAGACTAGGGGTTTATAGTGATAAAGTCGAAAGTCAAAATGTCGAAAACAAATGTCCGAAAAAAAAAATTTGAATGTCATTTTTTTTTTCTGTTTGAAATGGGGGGGGGTCCTTTTTTTAAACCCTTTTTTAAAATGCACAAAAGCAAAAAAAAACATGCAAAATAAAAAATGACATATTCGAAGAAAAAAAATGTCGACATTTTTTTTTACATCATGTCTTTCGACATAATGTTTTCGACTTATTCACTGCCTACCCAGACTAGGAGTACGTTAGTCACTCCAACGTCCCGTCCCCTTTCCTCCATCCTACGTGGGTGATTACAACTGACAATGCCCTGGGGAGGAGAGTCTGACCGTCTAGACAAATAAATTACGAAGCACCGCTTAGCTGAACGCTGCATCAGCCTTGCCACTGGTATCCAAGCAGTAGTGCTTGCAAAAAGCCAAAGGAGTGGCCCACGTTGCAGCCCTGCTGATCACCTGCCAGGGACCGGGGTGCTGGAATGTGACTGCTGTCGCCTTAGCTCTTACCGCATGTGGCGGGTCTTTGCGCTGCACCTTGTATGCCTCCTGGATCGCCGCAGTCAACCATCGCGCTATGGGTGCCTTGGAGGCTTGCTGCCCAGGCTTAGAGCCTCTGAATGTTAAAATTAGAGGGTTCGTCTTACGGATGCACTTAGTTCTGTCCAGATAAAATTTCAAAGCCCTCCTGACATCCAGGCAGGGGAGAGTTTTTTCTGCATCTTCCTTGGAGTCCAGGAAGAATGTCGGGAGCACAATCTCCTCACTGATGCGGAGCACGACCTTGTCTTTGTGAAATCCATTGTACAGCTCTGAGTCGACTAACGCCTGGATCTCACTCACTCAGAAGGGCTGTCTTTAGAGCGACCAAACTCATGTCTGCCGTGGCCATGGATTCAAATGGTTTGTGCGCTATTGCGCTTAGGAATACATTCAGGGCCCACACGGGACGCGGGTGATTGACCGGGGTACAGCCAGGTCAACCCCGTCTCTTTACTACATGCTAGTAGAGGGCCCTTGCCGAGGGGGGGGGGGGGTATAATTTCCGGCTGAAGTGACATCTGCCACATGACCGAGAACCGGGCCGTGCCCGCCAACGAGGAGCCACAAGCATAATCCTGAGGTTCTTGGAGTTCCTGATCTTGCTCACTACCTTGTGCAAAAGTGGTGTGGGTGGGAATGCATATGCCCACAGCCCGTCCCAGGGTAACTGGAGTGCTTCCCCTAGGGAGTTGCATCCCCTTATCCCCCAGGACATAAATTACTGACACGTCCCATTTTGTGCTGTCGCAAACGGGTCTGTTGTTGGGTACCCCCATCTGCTGAACAGTTCCCGGAGGACTCTCCCGTTCAGTTGCCATTCGTAATTGTCGGTCTGCCAGGCGACTGAGCCTGTCTGCTTCCTGGTTGGACTCTCCCAGAAGGTGGACCGCTGAGAGCCAGACACCCTGGCTGATGGCCCATTTCCCAGATTTTCAAGATCAAGGCGCACAGTTGTGGGAATCTGGTGCGCCCCTGTTGTTGATATAGAACATGCAGGTTGTGTTGTCCATCTGGATGCACACCGACCTGCCTTTGGTGGTCAGTTGAAAGGACCTGAGTGCCAACTGTATAGCCCTAAGCTACAGCCAGCTGATGTGATTCTGCTGGTTGATTCATGTCCAGAGGCCGTGCACTGTTATGTTATGCAAATTTGCATAGTGCACGGTCACCCGAGCATATCATGGCGCTGAGTACGCTCCCAGAGTGGCTCTCCACCCATGGAGTAAGGAATCTGTGGAAATGGTGTAATCTATGGGGGGTTGAGGGGTGGACGGAAGGGTCTGCCCACCAGAATGTTCTCTTCCTGATGCCACCATCTGAGGTCATGATCCAGGTGTTGTGGTATGGAGACCGGGGGCTCCTGCTGGCCGTATTTGTGATGCCAAGAATCCGCGAAATGCAACTGGAGCCTCCTCATGCAGAGCCTGGTGTAGGGGACCACAAGGAGACATGCTGCCAGTACGCCCAGAAGGTATTGCTACCACCAGGCTCTGGTGGTTGACCTGCTGCGGAAGTGGGAGACTGCGGATCTAATCGCTATCACCTTGTCCCCCGAGGGGAAAACCCTCTGCTACTGTGTGTTCCACACCAGATCCAGCAACACTAACGTCCGGGTAGGATTGAGCTGAGACTCTTGGTAGTTGATCGAGAAGCCCAGGTCGAATAGGGTAGATGAGCCTGTCTGCTGAGTCCTGAACCTGCAGCCAGTCATCGAGGTAAAGGTAGACGTGCAGCCCCTCTGACCTGAGGAGACTGAAACTGCATTCATGAGCCTTGTGAAGACTCTTGGAGCTTAGTTTAGCCCAAAGGGCAGAAGCTTGTACTGAAAATGCAGGCCCATAACCCAGAAACTGTGGACAGCCCAGTGAGGCTGCACAATGGGAACGTGGAGATACGCGTCCTTCAGGTCCAGGGAGCACATCTAGTCTCCCCCACAGTTTTGCGGAAATGAGCGCTGGCGTCACCATCTTGAACTTCTGTAAGGGTAGGTAAAGATTCAGGGAAGACAGATCCAACACCACTCGCAGTCCCGCCTGGTTCTTCTGGATAGCGAAGATGCAGGAGTAAAAGCCCTGCCCCTGCTCGGAGGGAGGGACCTGCTCTACCGCTTCACACACTTCAAGGGAACAAATCTCCTCTAGCAGAGATGATGTGCCGATCTGTGGGAGTGGAGGAGAAGACAGAGAGGTAGAAGGAAGAGGTAGCTGGAAGCCCCAGGACATCACCGAGATGACCTAAGTGTTAGTGAACTTCGACCCGCCAAGCCTGACTGTGCAGGCCCAGCCTGCCCCCAAATGGGGTGCTGTGGATCTGAGACACATTGTCATTGTTTCTTCTGGTCAGAGGCTGATGAAGAGAAGGGGGATTGGAAGAACCCATTATGAGATGCCTTGAGGTGTTTTCTCCGGTGCTGACTGGGAGACCTGTCCGGCTGTCTGGCTTTGCGGTCATGGAACCCACGGAAAGCCGCCGAAGGAATGCCCCTTGTCTTTGCAGACTGTCTGTTAGAACAGTTTAGGTGCCGGTTTGGTAAGTATGGCCAGAGCATTCGCAGTCTGAGAGCTGGTCTTCTTATCAAGCTTCTCATTAGTGGAGCAGTGGAAGAGATCGCCCCCCTCAAAGAGAAGGTCCAAGATTCTATCCTGCACATATGGGTTGAACCAGGTAGCCTTTAGTCAGGCCATACGCCTCATGTCTGTTGCCAGACAGATTGCCCTGTTAGCCGTGTCAATGTGGCCCAAAGACGCGTCCATGATGTCCTGAGCCACGAGTTTGGCATCACCTAGGCCTGCTTTGAAAGAGGCTTGCTTGTCCTTAGGGATGTCAGGCAGGAAATCTGCGATCTCCCTCCACAGGCATTGATTATCCGCAGCAAGGATAACATCTGCATTAGCCTGCCTGAGATGCAGCCCGGCATTTGAATAGACCTTCTTGCCATATGATTCAAGGGTCTTTTCTTCCTTGTTGAGGAGGACTGTTGTGGCGGTACTGGAAGATGAAGCCTGGGGTTTGGCATACATGGATGCTGCAGTGATTACTTATGACAGAGTGTGCGACTGCGTAGAGAGTAGTATGCTGTCCCCCTCGGTTTGCCTGAACCTAGCATCCATCCTTTTGTTGATGGGTTGCATGGAGTGGGGCTTGAGCCAGCCCTTTTTGGCCAAAGCTTCCAGATCCTTTTGTAGGGGGATGCAGACGTCGCCTCTGCCCGGATTCCCAGGACCTCCGCCAGTAACTCCTGCTTCGGGGAGCTCCTTCTGTGGCTGGGGGATACCCAGGTATTCTGACAGGCCGGCAATCCTGTCATGGGAGGCCTTTGCTGAGGAGGATGTATCCTGCTCCTCCACGTCTGTGTCCTGCTGGTTCTCTGTCCCTGGAGGGGTGGCGCTGGTCAACCTTGGGGGTTCCTCTGTGGTGGGGGTCTGGGCCTGCACCAGGGGTACTGGAGCCTCAGTACTGGGCTGCTGCAGAGGTGGAGGAGGAGGCATGGGCTGTGTCGTTATGGGCTGTGCTGGAGAGGCCGGAAGCAACATGTCCTTAATAATGCCCCTGAGAATCGAGCCCATTTGAGGGGACCGCATGCGTGACATGAATTTGTCAAAAAAACCTGTCCTCACAGACTGGCTGAGTACGATCTTGTGCGGTAGTGAATATGCCAGCTGTCTCCCTAACCCCTGCCCGTACATGGGGTCATTGTACCTAGACCCGAGATGTTGGGATAAGATGTGGACCAGGTGACAGCGGTCATTGGTACCCAGTCTGCCCGAGCCGCAAAATGTCTATTTAGTTGATCGTTGGGCTGTCTACGACTCTTCCTGCCTTTGCTGTTCGGGAAGGCAGCCATTTTGTCTCGAGCCACTGCCATTTTGTCCGCGCCTTGAGCACGTGGACCTGTAGCCGGCGTGTTCCCGGGCTGGGCCTGCATGCTCGATTGCAGCGGCTCTGCCTCGCCCTGCACCTCAAGTGTACACCCAGTTGGCTGTGAGCATTGACCTCCTGGCTGGTAGCACTGGCCCTGCATGAAGGTGCCCCCTCGGGTAAGGGCCCGGTATCAGGGTGATGCCCCTTGGGACAGGTCCCAGTGGTAGTAGAGCTCACAGGCCCCTCGGCTGCAGGAGCGGTCGGGCCCTTGGACCCCTGGGCCATGAGGCTGGTAGCTGCATGAGCCTCTGTGCTCCCTGAGCTGGTGCGAGGGCCAGACTGACCCCTCCCACCAGAGGGCTTCCCTGGGAAGGAGTCGCCTCTGCGGGGTGCCTTGGAGAATAACACATCTACCTTCTGTGTCTTCCTCCGGACGTAGTCCTTGATGTTCTGAGGAGGAGTCCTGTTGAAGAGCTCCCTCCAATGCTCGAGCCGGTGCTTAAGTAACCTGGGCGTGAGAGAGTCACACGCGGAGCATCCCAGCCAATGGAGACAGAGTGCGTGGGGATCTGCTGCAGGGAAGGAACCATCACACGACGGACACCTGCTAAAGCCTGTCGGGGCCGGCATGCGCCGAGACCAGAGCCTGGGCACCGGTGGACAGTGTTCCCAAGTCTGAAATAGAAAAGGAAAGATAAGATAAGATACCAGGGAAAACGTGTGGCATTACGAGGCTAGGCCTCACCCAGGAGCACTAGTAGAGCGGTCCGTTCCCATCAACACGGAAAAGGTGACTGAGGTGTGGCACCTGTGGCCGGGGTTAAGAGAGCCCACGCTCCTGAGGCCGTGCCCCTGCATGCCAGTAAATTTAAAGGGGAAATGTCTTTCTGGTCGAAAAGAGGTTCTGATCCCACCCGTCGCGAGGGACGCCTATACAGGATGGAGGAAAGGGGACGGGACATAGGAGTAAGTATTTCATCTAGTTAGGAGTACTTCTGAGGCCTAGCAAAAATATACCATAAAATGGGTGTGCAGGTAAGATACAATAGACATATCCCATCATGGAACTTCTCTGAGATTCCTCCTACGGCTGACCATGGGTTATATGTGATTTTACCGACCACAATTACAGAGTGGTACATTTCACCGCGGTCAAAAGACTGAAAAACCCAGACTTTTTTTCACATTTGCCCCCCACCAAGCTTCGTTTTTCCACCGTTATAACGCCACCCCAAACCCATCCTGACAGATTTTAACCCCTTACCCTTTATATATTTATTTAATGTTTTTCAGTGTTATTGTCCACTCTGTTATGTACCACTCTTTCATTTTTGCGATAAAATGACTGGGTACCCTGACCGAGCTATTAAATTAACATGATCAAAATTGTATTGTGTTCAAACTTTAATTTGTATGTGCATTTACTTCTTCTTACATGCCCATGAGTTTCTAAACGACTGTTAAATTTAACTTGTCCCATCCCATAACTCCATCCTCCCCTTCATAACAATACAAAAAAAGGTTCCGTTGTCTACATTATCACATAAAGAATCGTAAGAGCATCAGGGTTCTCCTAAACATTGTATTATTACTTCTTTGGATGCACTCCCCCTTTGCCATTTGTGTGGGCGCAAGTGTGTGTCATTCCAGCGACTATTCGCCCTCCCTCTCTTGCTCTCATATTACCAGTCAGGAACTACAACTGGGATAGTCTACCTCCAAATGAGGTTTGCCATGTATCTCCTTTTATGTACACCCCGCCCGCTTTTCCAGGAGCCTAGATGATTTATCAACCACCAGAATGGGGACCCCTTGGGCTGCAATCCCACCTGGTTGTCAATGGTCCCCATTATTAGGGAGAATTCTCATTCAATGGCTAATTTCCCTTATCTAGTGAGTCCCCCAGCAGCTTTGCTGGATCTCTGGAGTTTATTTTTTCCACTTGGTAAGAGTATACCCCTTTTTCCCACTCTTACCTTTGTTTTGCCACGTGTATTTTATCTGTTTTTGTGATTGTGGACTCTGGAGTACACCACTTCAGTAGCCCCCTTCTTTTGTGTGTTACACAGCACCTTCAGTGCAGTGAAACAGGATTGTTTTTTAGACTTCCCACTGACTCCATTTCTGAGGCTGACTACTGTCCCCCAGAAAAGGGTAAAGTTGCCATCTTACAAGGAGTACTGGAATGGGTTAATCCTTAGCCCTTTTTACCTGTACCTCCTAGAGCATTGTTTCGCTCTTTTAACATTTAGACTGGTGGCAGTGGTATCTACCCTAACTTTTCTACTGCGGTTATACTATATAAACGTGGTATTGTTTTTGGCTATTATATTAGCCTCGAACTTAAACCCGCTTGACCAAACACTTTTTCTTTTGGCTCCGGTTGGGTTTATTCGCCATTTCTTTTTGTTAAAGTCCTTCTTGTGTTTTACTTTGCGCGGCAACCCAGGTTTGCATTCTTTGTTCACTGTCTTTTGGCGAGCTTCTGCAAGAAGCCCTCCTCTAGGCGCCTGGGTGTCTAGGTGGGCTGAATGTGAGGGAGGGGTGTAATCACCCCCTTCACAGGGTATCCTAGGAAACCCAAGTCGCACTTTGCCATGACTGGCTGAGGTGGTTGTCCGGGCCGGACAACACCCCTGCTGCGTGATTGACAGCCAGGCAATGTGAATGGGGGATTTTCGCATAAAAGGCAGGTCTCTTGGGCTAGAAGTCAGAGTCGCCACTGGAAGTACAAGGAACCGAAGAGAAGCGGAGAAGAAGTCGACTGCTGCAACTATCCCGTCCCAGTGAAGCCCTGCTGCAGTCCATAGCCATCTACCCTTCGACGACCAGAGAAGATCCAGTCCGGAGTCTTCTTCCCTTGAGCTTGGTGGGGATAACCAGCTCGTCTTCTACAGCCAGAGGATCCCCTTTGTGGTTGAAATCGCTGCACACTGCTGTAGTGGTCCGGATAGCCACCTGAAGAGCCTCTCCTGTTTTAAGGAGCGCACCTTTTATTCACCGTTGCTGCTGCCGGCTTCAGCCCCGTGTGGTGCAGACCCCTCCAGACGTCCTCCTGCGAATCGAAGATCCAGGAACCGAGGGTCTGCAGGAAACTACCAGGAACAACGGCCGTGGCACCAGCTTCTTCATTGAATAAGGTACTGTGTTCTGCCGAGGAATTTGGGTGAATCTCTTTTCTTCGCCTCCAAGTCTTGCCCTTGTCTTCCCTCCTTCTTATGACTTTTGCTTCCTCTGTTGACAATATCTAAGTACTCCTGGCTACGTTGATTCGTGAACTATTCGACTGTGTGATCCTCGACAACAAGAACCCGGTTCCACTTGACACTGGCTGCGGCCTATTGACTTTTGAATTTCTGTCTAAGAGTGTTCTCTGATTCTGTCTGCCTTGACAAAAGTATTGCCTATGATTTATGCCCCCAACTCTCTCTGAGTATCTCAGGTGCCAAGTGTGTTTTTGCCCTGGTAACATTTCTTGCCGCGGATACGTGTTTCTTTAGTATGACCGAACTGTCATTACTGCCAAAAAGTGATCGCAAGTGTCCTCCCGGTAACGTCGTTTGTTTCATAACATCGGTCTGCTCAAAAACAGGGTACTTACCTTGAAGTTATACCGTACAAAGTGAATTGTGTGTTGTAGTATATTTTACGTGTGGTTTTTGAATTAATAGAAGTGTTGTGTTTATAACAAATGGTTTAAAAATAAATGTACTTCTATTTTTTACCTGAAACCTTGAGTCAGTGTTTGCTTGAGTCACAGTAATTGTGGTCCCTTTGTGTAATCTCTGCTACTGCTCATATACTATTGAGATAAGCCTGCCTGCTCAGCTACTGCTACCACTTTAACATAGTAGTACAGGATTGTACCAAACGTAAAACTTGTATTGCCAACTGTAGTCTTAATTGTGTGTAGTGGTCCCTAAGGGTACTGCACGGGATTCTGCCTAACACCCATTCCTCCTGGAAGGAACCCAAATGATCATTAACCACAGCAGTCAATTTTTCCATCACCATATCATCTTGTAACTTTTTCTCCCACTCTGATTTTGTAGGCAACCTCTCGCCTTTCCATTTTTGGGTGATCGCCAATTGAGCCGCTCTAAACATTGCCTCCTACATCCTGGGAAATCTATACAACTCCAAATCCCCTGCAGGGATACCTAACAGCATCTGCAGTCAGTCCAGCATGAGCTGTTCCCCTATTATTTCTTTAATCCAACTCAGGAGTTCATCCCAGAAAATGTGCATTTTAGGGCAGTGCTACCACATATGAGAAAGTGAACCCACCTACTCACAAGCACAAGGACATTATGGGGAAGCGCCTTGAAACATTTGACAATTTCAGGGGATCACAGTGCCAGCCTTGCAGCATTTTAAAATGATGTTCCTTGGTGGGGGTGAACAAGTTCCCATGAAGGGTTACCTTGAAGATCCCTGCCCAATCTTCCTCCAGTATGTCCCCCCCGGCTGGTGCCTCCCAATAACTCTTCTATGTTTGTCTACCCGTCACATCTGCGGTGATAAGGACTTTGTATAGTCTAGAGAGAATCCCCTTTCTATTGACAGCCGTTCTGGACAAGTTATCCTCCCACTTCTGGTCTGTTACTATACCCTTTAGCCAAAGGTAATCAAAGATAGTTATTGTGTCCTTGCCTAGAATCTGCCCTATTTTCTCAAACTCCAGGAATAAAAGTTGACCCGCCCTTTCAAGACCCCTATCCAACCACTGTTGGGAATGACAGAACCTTTGACTTGAGAGGTTGATCGGGGGACCCAACACAGATGACATAGGGGAAGGCAAAGAGGAGAGCACACTATTTGCCCTGTTCTTTTTCCATATCGTCCAGCCCACTCACAGGGTTGGATGCTCCCTGAGTCGTCCCGGATTTCATTATTCGGGCCCAAAGTAGGTCTCTCACTTTTCGGGAATGGGTTTGCAAGTCCTCAAGGTAGGTTCAGTATGTTCTCAGGTCTTCCTCATGTGTTCCAGCATTACTCGCAATTGGGAGGCTTGATAGTATAACTAAAAATCCGCAAAATAAAATTTGAAGGCAGAGGGGTATATGTTTCCTAACTCCTTAAATTTGTCGGATATAGTAAGTAGTATGGAGAAAATATAATTTCTGTCTTTGCAAAACTAATGGCTGCAAGCCACATTCAGAGCTAAGTGGCTGATATATCCAACAGTACCACCTACCACTCTCATCCTTTTGTATATAATTCATTCTACTGGCTGCCATAGCTTAGTACCCGCTATACATAAATTGATTAAAACCAGCACCACAAACTGTATCAAATGCTCGTAACAAATGGGATAGTGATATGGGGAGTGGCACATCTGATGACATGTGGCATTTAATGTGTAAATGTACTGGGGGTGTATACTTTAGTAGTAGATGTTGCTTGCTACAATTCAAGATATTAAACAGGCTGCATTATACAACAGCAAGGTTTTGTCGTTTTCAACTGACTTGTGTTGGGCATGTATCCGAGATGTGGCTCTCTTGTGGCTAATTACATTCACATGTTATGGTCCTGTCTGCAGCTGCAAAATTCTGGAAGGAGGTATGTGAATGTCTAGTGGAAATACCTGGAATTGTATTCACTCCCTCACTATTGGAGTGTATGTTTGGTGAGATGGGCAAGCTCCCTAGACTCAAACGTAGATTTCTTAATGTAGGTCTCTTACTGGCCAAGACATGCATATTACAGGGCTGCTCACATAATAATGTTTCTGATGAGGAAATGTGGATTTAAGACTTGACGTGGACAAATTACCGCAAGGAATTGTGGTCTTATTTCTTGCCACCAATATCCGGCCTTAAAGAAATCTGGGCAGATATTCGTATCTGTTATGTTGTTAAGATGTCCTGAGAAAGCTTGCTTCCTCCTAAACAGAATATTGTATTTACCATATATTTTAGGATTACTGCATTATAATGATGCTTTTGTATCATTAGTGTATTGTTACCACAAGCGTATGCAAATACATAATTAAAAAAAAACAGATTTTGGCTTCTACTTTTTGGACACTAGCTACAGCCAGACTAAGATTCAGCTTGCAGGAGGCTTCTAAAAATATTTCCTCCTTACACTCTGACCTTTTATTTAACGATTGTAGGAATAGCCATTAATAGGCTAATGCCCCTTCTGCGTCTGAGGGTGTAGGTTCTGCTAAGCTGCTTAGAAGAAGCTGTGAGAAACCTGAAGGTACTCTCACTCCTATCCCATGGATCCACTATGCAGTTGGCAAGGGAAAGGTCATCGCTCTTGGATCCCGACACTGGGGGTGGACAAGAGAGGGAGGATCACCAGGGTGGAGGGTCTTTGGGGACTGAGAGTGGGGTGTTCTTGGGAGAGACACAGTACCCCCCTCCCTACCAACAAACCACCTGACCCTAACCCAAGCTTTATGTGCCATTGTAAGCCCGTTTTCTTCACTTTCCCTAATGTATCATATGACAGTACTGTGACAAGGAAGAGGAGACTAAGAGGAATGAACACCACATGCTTTCACCACTTAGGTACTGGGATGAGAAATTTGCATCCCGAGCACTGGGAAGGCCAGGCATGTCTTCCTAACTAGGCAGATCTAATTGACCAGGCCCACCTACAGACTGTTAGAAGGCTATAGGTACATAAAATGAGGGCAAAGCTCCAGAAGTGAGAGAAGCAGGTAGGCCAGCGCGGCAGAGACCAGTAGGGACCCCGCTCTTCATGGGACAAGCCGTGGTGGGACTGGACACCAAACCAGGACGTCGGCAGAACAGGATCACAGAGGACGTCGACCATGTCCACTGGAAAGCAGAAGGAGAACCGGAGCAAGAAGTATTTGGCAGGCAAGCAGGGCTCGCGACAGCTGTGTTTCCCAGCTCCAGAAGCGGAGCAGAGACAGCAGGAGTGCCGGGAGACGAAGCAGACTGCTGGTGAGTGTCGGGAGGGACACAGACACAGGGGAGCTCCGAAATGGACCTCAGGCAAGTGCTGGTCCATGTATTTTGAGTTCTGAACTGAAAGCCAAAAATTCATATCCAACTACCAAAGTGCATTTTGAATACCGAACTTAGAGCAAACTTAGATTTAACTTACAATAATGCATTTCAAATATATATTTGCCCTTCAAAAACAAAAATGCATTTTCGTTTTTTCAGAATGACACTTAAACCTTAAGCAATGCAAGGAACTATTGAATTGAGAGCAATTCATCTTCAAAGCACATTAAAACCATAAAGCAATTTACATGTGAAACCCAATAACATTGAAATACAACCGCAGAGGCTGACAAAGGGGAAGCCAAAAGAGTGGGACGTTGTATACAAGGCCAGGAGGCGCACCTATAGAAATTAAGCCAAAATACCCTGGTGCACAGGTGTAAGTGCCAAGGAACACTGTGGGGCACAGGAGCCAACGCCAAGAAAACCCTTGGCACACAGGAGCAAATACCACGAAATCAGCAAGGGCTGAAGAGCCCAGGGATCCTGGTTGCATGACCTGTAATGGGTGGACCGTGTGGTCTAACAACTGCGCCTAGACCAGGGAACCCTGAACACTAAGAACCCAGCATATTGGGAAAACCAATTAGGAAAATGAACTACCACAAGTTAAAAAAAAAGGTGAAGTTGAAGTCTTGGGGAAGAGAGCCCTAAAACTGGAAAATATGATTATGTTGTCTTGAGAGCGAGGTCTCAAGACCCTCCACTTTTTGTTTGAAATTGTATTGCATGACAGTTGGGGAAGGGAACCCCAATGATTATCTTGAACTATGTTGCTTGGAGCTCGAGAGAGGTGAACTTCATAGTTTTGTGGGACTATATTATACTTGGGGAAAGAAAGCTGAGAGCCGGAAGAAGCAACAAACTGCACTGAAGTTTGCTTCTTTGGCTATTAACATCCCTACACATTGTTAGTCTAAATGGTGAGGGCAAGTATAGGTTGTGGACACAGACAGACTTACGAGTGTATTTGACTCAGACTTTCCTTAGTTTTATTCCGATAGGGAAATCCCACCTTAGCATAGGGCAAGAGAGCCTTTCCACCATCCTGACATTTCATTAAATAATGTGCTTTAGTTTGAAATAGAAGTCTGTTGTCTGTGTCTTGCTTCATGATGCCATCACATATGGTGTCAGGAATGGAATGCGGCTCAACTGATACAAGTAGGGGAACCCTAAAATTTGAGAAATTGAGTGCCAGAGCATCGGACCCCTCAGCAGCCACAAAGAGTGCTATTGGGTTTGATATCTGTACAGACTTGATATTGATTCCACCCTCTGATACATATATTAGGCTAGCTCCCAAGTCAGTATTAGCATGGAGATTTGGGATTGATGTCTTAGCAGGGGTAATAGACCCAGACTTCTGGGGTGATGTTAAATTCTTACTACAGAACCATGGGAAGGATCCATTTCAGATCCATCAAGGAGATAAGATTGTGTAAGGGGTACTTGAAAAAGCAGCATTCCCCAGACTAAAAGAAAATGGCCCTCATTACGACCGTTGCGGAAATTGACTGACCGGACCGCAACAGCGTAAATAGCGTTTCCGCCATAGCACGAAGGAGCAAAGTGCGGCCAATCACGACCCATCGGGCACGAGCATTACGCCATGGCGGAATCCGAAAGGCTGCGATGGCGGAAATGACCCCAAAACGGCCCTTACCGCCGCCGTACGCTGCACCAGGTGCAATACCGCCACCCATCTTAGCGGTCACCGTAATGAGCGGCCACCGTAACGAGCGTGCACCGCAAATTACGGCCACCGTAAATATACGGAAACGGAAGTAAAAGCATGTGGCCGGAACGGGAAACAGCACGCCGCACAACTATAAAATCCGAATCCCAACACAACCATAAAAAATCCGACCCTGACACACATCCCAACCCGTTAGCAACCCCAGTTAAAAAAATAAATATGGGAAAGGTAGCCAAGAAAGCGTGTGACCGCAAGCGGCAGGTACACTTCTCCCGAGAGGAACTGACCGTGCTCACCGAGACCCTACAGGAAAATTCCGCCGTCGTCTTCTCCAGTCAAATGACCAGGACGGCCCTTGCCAACAAGAAGGCCATATGGGTCCTGGTGGCACAGCGCGTAAGTGCGGTGGGGACAACACCCCGCACGCCACAGCAATGTCGCAAGCGGTGGGACGACCTGCGGATCCGCGTACGCAGCATACTTTCTGCGAACAGGAACATCGCCACAGCTACCGGGGGGGGTTCAGAGTCGCCCATCAAGTTGACCCCCTGGGAGGAAATCTGCGCCTCCACCATAGGAATGGAGAGCATAGAGGGAGTCGGAGGGATGGAGAAAGGAGTGCCGACATCCGGAGAATCAGGTAGGTTGGCCAAGAGTAACAATGCGAAATCCACAAACCACGAACATGTGCAGTACCATGTGACCCCATAGTGCAATACATACTTAGCCCTGACAGCGCCCTCTAAAAGTCAGAATGAACAAACAAATCAATCAAGAAGCCATAAACAACCCCTACATGTGCAGCATGCACCCCCTAACTGCAGGCAGCCAAATGAATGCATCCTCAATCCACACGAAAATGAGACCACCTCCAAGGCCCAGTCCCAAATCAGCCTCATGTACCACCCCAATGCATTTGATACGTTGCCATTCCAAATCCGACAGACCCATAACTAACGCTCGCCCCTCTTTACTCCACCACAGGGTCCGATACCAACGACGAGCTGCAGGACACCCCTACCAGCACGCCTGCAAAGAGGGCCAGGACCAACGTCCCAAGAGCCTCCACCTCAGGTGCAAGGATCAAGACACGGCAGCAGCAGGAATCAAGTGGCAGCACACTGGAGGGGACTGCAACAGGCACCCCAGCAGCCAGCAAGTCCACAACCCCAGCACCACAGGTCCCCCCAAAGAACGTATCTGATGGCACTGCCTCTGGTGGTAGCAGCACCATAGGTGACACAGCTGTCATGCCAGCATGCTCCGACACGGAAAACAGTGCTGGCGACGTAGGTACCATCCATGACCTTTCCCAATCCCCCTGCATGTCCCATCCCCTACACCATGACGAAACCACGCAGGGGCACCCTGAAGACGACGACTGGCCAACCCCCACAAGTCCTGTGCCAAGGCAACATGTGTTGAGCAGCCCCCCTGTCACACCACCGCAAATGTCCATGGCCCAGCAGAGGCAACAGTCCCTCGACCTGCTGATCGAGCAACAGCAGGAAGCGTCCACGCTACTCAAGGACCATGCAAATGAATGCGGGGGTTCCAGGGCAGCCATGGAAACATCCACCGAGACACTCAGGGCACAAATAGAGAAAAGTAGTGAGAGCCTCAGGGGAGAAATGGAGAGAAGCACCGAGAGCCTGAGAGCACAAATGGAGAAAAGCACCGAGAGCCTGAGGGGGGAACTGCATGCGACGTCCAAAGACGTCTGTGCTGAACTTGCTGCTGTGCGCCGTGTGCTCTCGGAGCTCTCACAAACCCTCAGAGACATGCATGGACGCGAGCAGGCAGAGACCTCATCCGTGGCAAGTTCCGTCCAGGGCAGCCCCCAACGCAGATCTGGCAGGAACCTGCGCTCCACGGGCAGGGGTGCCCCTGATACCCGTAGAGGGGGCTTGCAATAGCGTCTACCCACGGACAGCATGCATATTTGGACACTGGTGTTGGGGGGGGAGGTAGTAGGGTGGAGGGGGTGTGTTGGGCTTCACTGGGTGGCGGGTCCATAGGGTGTATAAATCAAATCACATCAACAATACAGCACCTCATTATCATCCAATGACATGTGTGGACATTGATATTTGCGTACGAGGCCTTCATAGGCGTACAGTCCACAATGTGCCTGTACTACACACACACAGTGCCACAGGTCCCCTTTCCGTGTAATAGGCACCATGCGTGGTTGCTAGAAGCATGCATCTATGATGCTCTGTCGGATTGCACGTGCATCCTGTGCCTCATGGACTCCTTGAGGTGCCTCCACATCCCCACCCTCATCATCATCATCATCTTCAGGTGCATGCAGTACAGCGTCAGGGGGCATGGGCACATTCCTACGTATGCACATGTTGTGCAGCATGACACATGCCATGACCATCTTAGAAACCTTCTCATGGCTGTATATGAGTGCCCCGCCAGACCTGCTGAGGCTGCGGAAACGAGCCTTCAGTAGGCCGAATGCCTGTTCAATGACCACACGGGTACGTGAGTGGGCATGGTTGTAGTCCTCCTCATGCTCGTTCTGTGGGTTCCGGATTGGTGTAAGGAGCCATCTCTTCAGTGGATACCCGGCATCACCTGTATGAGACGAATGAAGGGTGTCAGTGGAATGATAGTGCTAAGTAGCCCCCCCCCCCCCCTGCAAGGTCATTGACGCATCAAATGGGCCACGATGTCATGCATGGAATGAGACTCACCGAGTAGCCAGGATCTGTGCCCTGCGTGTCGCTCCATGTAGCGTGGTATTCTTGTGTTCCTCAGGACCATAGAATCATGGGTAGATCCTGGAAATCTGGCACAACAATGCGTAAATATCTTGTTGGAGTCACACACCATTTGCACATTGATTGAATGAAATTGTTTCCGGTTGCGGTACTGGACCTCCATGGCATGTGGGACAACCAATTCAACATGGGTGCAGTCGATGGCACCAATGCAACCCGGGATGCCGCCAAGTGCATGGAATCCCACTTTAGCGTTGGTAATCTCCTGGTACGTGCGTGGTAGTGTGATGTGGTCGTCGGCGTGCTTCAGGAGGGCATCGTGCACTTGGAAGAGTGTCCGTGAGAACAGTGGCTGTGAAATGCCATGCAACTGTCCCACTGTGTGCTGGTAGGTGCCTGTGGCCAGGAAGTGGAGTGCAGACACCACCTTCAGTAGGGGTGGGATGGCGGTTGGGCTATCTATCATGCTCACGAGGTCAGCATGTGTCATGTCCACAATGGCGATTATGGTGTCCCGGTCCAAACGGTAGAGGGTGTGGATCTGCTCAGCAGTGAGGTTGAACGGATCGGCTCGGAGGCGTGGGATTGCGGGCCGCCTGCGTGGTGGTAGTGGCAGTGCTTGTGGGCCTTGCTGACCCTGCCTTGCCCTCCTCCTCCTCCTCCTCCTCCGTCTCCCCTGTGCGCCCGGTTGTTGTACCTGTTGTTGTTCGTCGTCTTCTTGTAGTTGTAGCACTTGCAGTGCTATCTGGTACCCCAGGCCCAACATCGCTAGTCCTGCCGGTAGCATTTTGGAGTGGGAGTGGTTGTGGGAGGGGTTTGGGTCTGCAATATATGTGCTGTCGGCCTGTATGGCCTCCACCTGTGCTGATTGAATGAATCTGTGGCAGATGCAATCCCTTCTGGTCGAGCACGGCCCGCTCGTAAGGCTGCATTTGGCCGCATGGCATCTTGGGATTGGAATCATGTATCAAATCCCGATGGCAGTGTGATGTACTTTGACTGATTTTCATGCTATGCTCCCATTGTTACACATGCTATGATTGCAGCCGCTTACATACCTGTGAAGAGTCAGTGGTATGTAGGGCTCGATCGATGGCCGACCCTCATGCAGCACAGTAACGTACTTCACCGACGGGCGTGGCGTGCCATTTGTGATTGCAGCCAGTTAGCATCATGACACACAGCCGCACTACATTGATGTAATTGTGAATGCAAGCGTTCACAGAAGCCTTTTCGACGTAATGTTGCAAGTGAGGAATTCGAAGGCCAGCATTTTGGGTTTTGAAGTAGCGGCGAGGATACGCCCACAGGTCTGGCTGGAAATGTAACGTTCTATTGTAGAATGTCCTTGGGACATGGCCCATAACGAGCAGGCAATGAATGATATGAATTGAAGGGGATGCGCAATAGCGTAGTGGACGATGAGGCAGGACGTTCCCAAATCCATCTTGCTTCACAACACTACAGATCCGGCCAGGGGCACAGTGGTTTTTGCGGACTGCATTACGCACAGACGCGATGGAAGTTTCACATATTATGTGAGTGAATATTCATGCGTTTTCATTGCGGGATGAGGGAATGATGTGTGGATGCATGGACTGATGAATCCGTTTAGGGTCTGCCATGTACATGGGTTTTTTGGTTCACTCCCCTTCCCCTGCGTTATGTGATGCAAGGCTGCCATAGTGGGACATACGTCTCTCTGCCCTTGTCGGATCCTCCCTGTCTCGACGCGCCTTCATACACTTGTGTCTAGGCACGTTACTGATCCCATGTCATGGGTTCTATCTTGACGGACGCATGCACAGTAACCGACGTTGCCAATGGTGTATTTAGCTCGATTGGTTTCGTTGTGATTCGATACTGGATTAGGGGTGTGTATATTCCTTTGGAGTGGGCTAGCATGCATATGGGTGTGGATTTGGTGTGTTGAATGAAGATTGTAATGCATCATGAGACCCGTAATGCAATCGGTTGATTTGTGTTTCTTTTGGGTGACAGGTATCTCCTGCCCTATTGCAGATGCCATCTCTACGCCACTCCTCCAGATGGTTTTTACTCTCGACTCCTGCAGCTTCGGGTGAATCAGTGGAGCACCATTTCGATCATATGGGACGATCGCCAATGGGCCACATGCCCTTACGCTGTACTGGTGGCTAGGTGCAACATTTCGGCCTTTCAGCTCGACTAGTGCCTGCCTCATGGGACGGACCTGCGGTTCTTGCCGCTTCCATGTTGCCTTTTGGAACGTTGATGTAAGCCCTGTGTGCCATGATGGTACAGGGCGTCACACAAGTGGAAGCCGGTCAATTATTGCAGATGCAGCCCTCGGTGATGATGGTTGTTTTGGTGGGATTTTGCAAATTGATGTGGGGCCTTTGTCATTTGGATGTGCATTTAAATTGTATTCCGATATTTGTCGTGTTGCGTTGTTCTTTGCAGGTGATGTGGCAATTTTCGCTTTGTGGCGGTATGTATTGCGTGATGATCTGCTTTGTGTTCCGCCTTCTGAGTTGAGTTGTGTGGTACAGTACTGGCCGCGTTTGCCTACGTAGCACAGTATGGTCACGGATAGAGGCTGCCATTGTGTCTGTTTACATGATGTGCTGTTCAGGGGCGGGGGATTGGCTTTTGGCCGACTGGTGCCTGTCAGCCAGGTCGATTGGTGGAATGATGGGTTGTTCAGAATGTGGCTGGTCACAGGTGACTGTGTTTGCGTGCGTTTGTTGGAGGGGGACTGGGGTCATGTCCATTGGAATAGCTTCTGTATTGATGCCATCTGTGCCCTGCAGCTCCCATCGGCCCCTCTTGGGATGAGCCTGGCTGCTCAGTCACTCTGCCGACTTGTGTGGTACATGCTTCTGCTGATGGTTGGTTTGTTTACTGGCATGAGTACAGGGCTGGTGCAATCCCCCTCAGGATGCTGTTGTGGATGTTGCCTTGCGCTGGTGGCAAGCGATGGGGGACTACTGTTGTTTTGTGTCATGTGTTCTTGATTTTCATTTTGATGTGTTGTACCTTCACATGCCTGTGCTGCGTCAGTACGGCTATGGTGACATGCCGTACATGGATGCCCACTCACGGGGCGCTTTGAGCCCCTGCATGCTTTTCTACGTTGGCATGCATGGGTGAATAGTGGATTTCACTGGTTGCATAGTGTGAGTACATTGCGCCTGCCAGGAGTTGTGCAATGAGGCCAGGGAGTGGAGTACAGGCACTCAGTGGGCCATTTACGGTTGGTTCGCGTTGCCGTATTTCTCGCCATGGCGGAATGGTACTTTACGACGTGCTTGATGGCGTTCAGTACATGTCCGCTAGGGTCAGAATTCGCGTACCGTTGCGCCATGGCGGTGATTCCGGTTTTGCAAGGCGCGCGTGCGCGTACTTGGTGCAGTTAGCGTTGCCGTTCACTGCGGTGTCGCTAATGGCATCGTACTTTACGGTGACGGGTCATGATCGCAACGAGCGGTGTTCGATGGCGGTATTGCATTTCCGCCATCATTTTTCCATTTCCGCAAGGGTCGTAATGAGGCCCAATATGTGGAAAGAAAACACAGACAGGGGGACATAAGGCTTTGGGGAGGCTAATGAAACATCTGATGACCCTCCCAAAATTGAAGTTAGAAAACCTGTAGAAGAAGAGCCCAAGATAATTCCTGATTTAGCTTTCGCCCCGAGAAATGACCCCTTATTAGCGGAGGCTTTTATGCAGGTAGTTCCAGAACCAGAGGGTCGTGAAAAAGGGATCACCACTTTATAGAGGGGACACCACTTCGGAAGGCCTATGGAAAGTACGGTTGATAGTCGCCAAGAGTCATAAGCACTTGGTATTAGAAATAGCCCATTCCCATTTGACGGGAGGTCATCTTGGGCAGTTTAATACTCAAGCCCAAATAGCAAATACATTCTATTGGCCTGCAATTTACACTGATATTAAAACCTTTATCCAGGTGTGCTCAGTCTGCCAGAAAACTAGCACACATATACCAACACCAGCTCCCTTAAATCAATTCCCAGTCAGTTGAGGTTCCATTTCCTAGGATTGGTATGGATATTGTAGGACCCCTGGAGACTTCCAAACTAGGAAATAAGTATATCTTAGCTATTGTTGACTATGCCACTCGTTCTTCAGAAGCCTTCCCCTTAAGAGCCAACACATCTCAACAGATTTTAAAACATCTACTTCCCCTTTTCTCTACAGTAGGAATTCCGAAGGAGATCCTAACGGATCAGGGTTCCACTTTCATACAATGTTCCCTGGGGCGCAGTTCTCTCCGTAATTTCTCGTTGCGAGGGCTCATAGATCTTCGCACAATGTTACCCGCTGTGCACTATCATTTCCTGTCTACTGAACTATCGTGACCGAGATCTGATACTTTGGATGTCATGCGAAAAGTGCACCCTCACCAACGATTCCGCCAGTGTCCACATATATCCCGACTTCTCCAACGGAATGCAGACGGCCCAGCGAACCTACGACCATGTCAAAAAAGCGCTCACAGACAGAAAGATACCCTACGTTATGATGTTCCGAGCTAAGCTGCATGTGCAGCACACAGGCAGATCCCACTTCTTTGAATTCCCAGAGGAGGCCATGGCATATATCGAACAAAACATTCTGGCACTACCAGGCAACAACTGACATTTGGTGCTATCCATCACACCCGCGCAGCACACACAGTTGCTGGGCCTACATGGGCATTCACCCGAGAGTTCCTCCCACTCCGTTTGAGCCACACTGTGCGGCTCACAATGGTTAAAGAGTTAATGCCACCAGTTGTGGTCACCCATTGCCACCTTCTGATGCAGACTTGGAAGTTCGGGAATGGGTATAAACTGTCAAGTTAGGGGGATGGTGAGGGTGGGAAGGGTAGGGGGTAGTTGGGGAACGGTTATTGAGAAAAACTGATGGTTGTGTTGGAAATAAACTCACAGAGTGTACATTATGGCTGGTTGCTCTTCGATTATTGACTTACGGCAGCGATGGCCGGGCTGGACCTGATGATTAGACGGCTCACATGGAACATTAGGCGGCTGAGCAACCCTATTAAAGCCCGAAAAATTCTGGCCTACACAAAAAGGCACAAAATCCCCATTCTGGTGTTGAAGGAAACGCACGCCCAGCATAAGGTGGTGGACACATTCGCGCGTAACTGGGGCCCAATACGTGTGGGCACGGATTACTATTCGCAGTAAAGGGATGTGCTGACCCTTATACACCAAAGCATAGGGTTCCGCCTAACCAAATCCATGACTGACACACTGGGACGATATGTGATTTTCTGGGGGTCAATGCGCAATCAGGATGTTGTACTAGTCAATACATATGGCCCAAATGTGGACCAACCTGATTTCTATCTACACATTATTGGTTTGATATCACCGCTTCATGACGCCAAAGTTATATGGGGTGGCGATGTCTCGACCCACAAAGTAACAGGACTACCAAGACCCCCCGGGCACTCACCAAAGCTGCACACACAATTCATCAGGGCATGTCCTACTTACCTCTCACTGATGCATGGCAGGAACTGCATCCCCAAGAGGAGGAGTTTACCTTCCACTCCTCTGCTCATAATTCAAGCTCCCGCATAGACTTCTGGCTGTGTACGCCCGAATATATTGCCTTAATAAAAGACTGTCATCCTCTGACAAACGCTTTCTGATCACTAGTCTGTGTTGTTGGAAGTGGGCATGGCCCGCCTTGAGCAGGGCCCCCATCTCTGGAGGATGCCGCCAGCTCTGCTACAATACAATGCAATAATAGAACCTCTTAGCATCAACATTACAGAATTTTCTGACCGTAACAAGGGCTCAGTGGGATACATGGCCATAGTGTGGGAATCATTCAAAGTCTGGTTGCAAGGCCATCTACTGACACTGGCGCATGGAACATTATGGGCAATAAGAACAGAACTATAGCGCACTGAACTTAATCTGCGCTACCTGGAAAAAGCACATGCGCTGTCACGTGGGAAGGATACCCTTGCGCCCTTACAGGCGCGATTAGAGAAATTCAGGAGACTGGCAGACCGGGAAATATTATATTTAATCAACTGGCAAGGGCCAGGAGATACGGGGAGGGGGACAATGCTAGTAAAACACTCGGCAAAATCATTAAAGCAGAACACAACGTCAAACCCATTACTAGTATTGTCGGCGGGGATAGGCCAAACCACGCGGAGGCCCAGACGATTTACAACGTCTTTGTAGAATTTTACTCATCTCTATACCCAAACTCAGACCAGGTATCTACACATGTGCTAGATCAATACATGGATTAGATTCTGCTTACCAAACTTGAACAAGAGGCCAGGGAATTACTGGAACTCCCCTAACACTTGAGAAGATTGGGCAGACGATAAATGATCTTACGGCAGGGAAGGCCCCCGGACCAGATGGTCTCCCGTTAGACCTCTACAACAAGTGCTACATGTCAGAACTGGACCCCAAATTATTGGCTGTATGGGAGGATGCATTGTCTACCGGAACAGTCCCCCTGTCCATGAGGGAAGCAGTCATCATAGTTATACTCAAACCAAACAAACCCCCACACAAGGCCACATCCTATCACCCCTTGTCGCTGATAAACACTGACACTAAAGTGTTCGCCAAGGCCATTGCAAATAGACTATTACCCCACATGACCCAAATGGTACACCCCGACCGATCGGGATTCATCCCCACTAGGTCCACTTCTCTAAACCTACGGAGGTTATTTGCCATAATATCCCAACTAGACCCCAAGTCCAAAGTGATAGCTGTTTCCCTCGCCGCTGAGAAAACGTTTGATTTGGTATCATGGAAATACATGTATGCTGTGCTGGGAGGGCTGGGATTCGGATCCCGATTCCTAGGTTTTATACAACTCCTATATAAGGATCCAAGTGCCAGAGTCAAAACAAACCACACCCTTTCACCCGGATTCACACTATACAGAGGCACACGCCAGCGTTGCCCATTGTCCCCCCTTATCTTTGCCCTCACTATAGAAGGCATGGCAACATTAATACGGCACAGGCACACATGTCGTGGTGTCCGGATACGTGGCTCCCCCTCAACTGATATTGTTACACGCAGATGATACCCTGTTATATATTAGAGACCCGGAAAGCAACCTATCCCCGGTAATGTCAGATATAAAGGAATTTTCCAAATATTCCGGATACAGAGTCAACCTGGCCAAATTTGAAATGATCCCACTGACACAGGGGACTGTATAGAAGGTCACCATGGCAGATTGTAGATGGTCCCCATGCTTCCCTCGTTATTTAGGGAAAATAGTGGCCACTGTACGGCACACTCTATACGCAGCCAACTATGAACCATACATCTCGCAGTTGGAAACCAAACTACACATTTTGAACAAACTACCGATCTCGGTGTATGGCCGTATAGCCTTGCTGAAAATGGCAGCGGTACCAAAACTACTGTATCTCTTCAGTAACATTCCAATTTGGCCTGGTAAAGCCTTTTTGCTATGCTGTGGTCCATAGCATTAAACTTTGTCTGGGCCAGGGGGCGGTGAGAATGAGCTGGGCTAAATTGTGCGAAAGGTATGACACCGGTGGCGTCGCTGCCCGCGATTTAGAATTATACTACAATGCTGCACAAGCACAACTTGCAAGATATTGGTTTAACAACACTGAAAAATATGCCCACATACAGGTGGAGAAATATGCAGCCTCTCTCACAGACATACGCTTCATGTTTTTGACTAGGACTTATGGCAAGACTACAGAGGTTGATCCAGTCCCCTGCACCGTGCATGCATGGTCCAGACTATTTCAGAGGGTGTGTAGCACAGAACCATATAGCGCCAATTCTCCCCTACGGCATTACCCCGATATTGCCCCCACATTTGACACAACACTACAAAGAGCCTAAGACCCCCAAAATCAACTGACTGTGGGGGACATTGGTAACATTGGACGAGGTACAGGAAAAAATAGGCCGTGGACCGATCATCACATTGCAATACCATCGGTTGAAAGCTGCGTTCAGGCACAGCTGGCCCTTATTCCCATCGGAACCGACTGCCCACCCGTTCACATTGGTTATCATAACCCAGGAAGGGGTCAAAGATGGCACATCCGTGTTGTATAGAGTGACACAGTCCCACTCCCCATCAGTAAATGTAATGAAATCAAAATGGGAGTGTGACCTAGGTACGACAATAGACGATACGCAATGGTCACGATATTGCCAACTCACCAAAACAGTCTCCCTTAATGCAAACCTCAGAATGATTCAATTCAAAATCCTGAATCACCTACACTTCACCCCCAAGAAAACGGCCAGAAGATACCGGCACTCTGCCCAAAGTGCAATGCTCCAGATGCCAACTCATTCCACATGTACTGGGACTGCCCAGCCATTTTCCAGTTCTGGGTGGGAGTGGCTGACACTCTTAGCAATATGCTGAAAACTCACATTACTGCCACTCCATTGAAATATCTCCTAGGCGACATTGGAAAGGTATCCATCACGACATGCAGGTTGTTTACAGTTGCGGGTGCAGTCGCTAAACGCAATATCCTTAGAAACTGGAAGGCAAGGGTGGCTCCTACGATTCAGGCATGGATTAAAGACCTGGCATATATCAATGAATGTGAGGAGAGCTACCTCTCATATGTTGGGGCCACCAACAGACCCAAAGACATTTGGGTCCCATTTCGCCGCTATCTAGCATGCCGACAAGATGGGCCCTTGACGGATGCGGGGGCCAATAGGCTGTCGGGGGGAAAAGAAAGTAAAAAAAAAAAGTTCCAGCCAATAGGCTGTTGACCTAGTCAGGGCTTGACATGACCAGGGCTGTAAGCAAGCAATGACCTGTTTTGTAAGGAGATATAAGGACGTATATGATTCAGACGTTTAGACACATAACTACAGGATACTTTTATCTGAGCAACTTGAGGCCTCATGGTAAGCTCAGCATCCAGAGGAATACCCAGTGTTTTTACAGATTTAGCAACTTTGTTAGTAGCTGCACAGAAACTCTCATAGTTGGTACCCAATTTTTTATTTTATTTCCAGATGCAATGATAAGAAGTTCAGCGTTTTCAGCATTAAGTGCAAGTGAGTTGGCAACCATCCAAGCCTGGACAGTACTGTGACGAGGAAGAGGAGACTAAGAAGAATGAACACCACACATTTTCACCACTTACGTACTAGGACGAGGAAGCAGCATCCGGAAAATTGGGAAGGTCAGGCATGTCTTCCTAACAATGGTCAAGGAGATCTAATTGACCAGGCACACCTGCGGCCTGTTAGATGGCTGCAGGTACATAAAATGAGGGACAAGCTCCAGAAGCGTGAGAAGCAGGGAGGCCGGCATGGACGAGACCAGCATGGGACCCGCTCTTCGTAAGAGCAGCCGTGGTGAGACAGGACGCCAAACGAGGGCACCGGCAGACCAGGATCACAGAGGACGCTGTCTGCATCCACTGGAAAGCAAAAGGAGAACTGGAGCAAGAAGTATCCGGCAGGTAAACAGGGCTGCGAAAGCGGTGTTTCCCAGTTCCAGAAGTAGAGCGAAGACAGCAGGAGCCGTCAGGAGAAAGAGCAGACCGCTGGTGAGTGTCAACAGGACACGCAGACTGGGGAGCTCCGAAACGGACCGTAGGCAATGTATTTTGAATTCTGAACTGAAAGCCAACTTATACTTAAACACCAAAGTGCATTTTGATTGAAAGCCAACTTATACTTAAACACCAAAGTGCATTTTGAATACCGAACTGAAAATGAACTGAAAATAAATCTACATTTAACAACAAAGTGCATTTTACATATCCAACTACCAAAGTGCATTTTGAATACAGAAACTTAAAGCAAACTTATATTTAACTTACAAGAATGCATTTCAAATGTATATTTGAACTTCAAGAACAAGAATGCATTTCGAATACACAAGAGTGTTCTTCTTCAGAATGAAACTTAAACTCTATAAATAAATAAACAGCAATACCAACCTTAAGCAACACAAGGAACTATTGAATTGAGAGTAATTCATCTTCAAGCACATTAAAACCTTCAAGCAATTTACATGTGAAATCCAATAAGAACATTGAAATACAAGAGGCTGACAAAGGGGAAGCCAAAAGAGTGGGACATCGTATACAAGGCCAGGAAGCCCACCTACAGACATTAAGCAGAAATACCTTGGTGCACAGGAGTAAGTGTTAACGAATACTGTGGGGCACAGGATCCAACACCAAGGAAACCCTTGGCACACAGGAGCAAGTGCCATGATATCTGCAAGGGCTGAAGAGCCCAGGGATCCTGGTTGCGTGACCTGTAATGGGTGGACCGTGTGGTCTAAGAACTGCGCCTAGACCAGTGAACCCTGAATACTAAGGTCCCAGGATATTGGGAAAACCAATTGAGAAAACAAACTATAACAAGTAAAAAAAGGTGATGTTGAAGTCTTGGGGGAGGGAGCCCTGAGACTGTAAAACCTGTTTATGCTGTCTTGAGAGCGACAAGACTTTTTGTTTGAAAGTGTTTTGCATGAGACTTTGGGAAGGGAATCCTGAGGATTATCTTGAACTATGTTGCTTGGAGCTTGAAAGAGGTGATCTTGAGACTTTTGTGGGACTATATTATACTTGGGGAAAGAAAGCTGAGAGCCGGAAGAAGCACCAAACTTTGCTTCTTTGGCTATTAACATCCCTACAAATTGTTAGTCTAAACGGTGAGGGCAAGTATAGGTTGTGGACACAGACTTACAAGTGGACCTTTTTGACTCAGACTTTCCTTAGTTTTATTCCTATAGGGAAATCCCACCTTAGCATAGGGTAGATAAGATTTTCACCATCCTGACATTTGATTTAATAAAGTGCTTTATGTTAGGGAGAATTCTCTGTTAAGGCTAATTTCCCAAACCTAGTGAGTCCCCCAGCAGCTTTGCTGGATTTTTGGGGTTTATTTTTTTCTCCTGCTAAGAGTGAGACTCTTTTTCTCCCACTCTTAGACATGATTTGAGATATCCTTTGACTTTGTAATGTGTTTTATGGGCTATGGGGTCTTTTACTCCATAGGGTTTCATGTGGTTTTTGGTAAGTGTGTTACACAGCACCCTCAGTGCAGTAACACAGGGGTGTCATAGTGACCCCCAAACAGACTCCATACCCTGGGACTGACTACTGTCTCCCAGGGCATGTAAAGTCACCATTGACTTTACTAGTCTTAAATTGTGAACAGAACCAGTACAAATCATCATATTGTGGAAGACTTGGTAGGGGTAATTAGATTGCTCCTGGGTCTGTTTTTCGAGGGGGCACTGTGCAGTCCCCCCTCATTGAGTTTCTGGCTGGTGGCAGTGGTTACCACACGAAATATTCCCCCGGAATATTTCCTATGGGATTTTCCCATTCATTTTAAACGCACCACTTTTTGGTGCAATGTTAAAGATACCGCCGGGTTATTTATTTAATATTTATTCCCCGGTTGGGTCTTTTTGCCAGGACTCGGTTTTAAAATGGCGTTTGTGTTCGCCTCTGTAACTTCAACCCAAGTCGAGCCCTTTGTTCCACTTTTTGGCGGGCTTCTTCACAGAAGCCTCCAAAAGTGGGGCCACTCTGTCTGGGTCTACAGGATGTGTGGGAAGGGGGTTTAGGTACCCTGGACTGAGTTGCCTCTGCAACTCAAGTCGCACTCTTGTGTGATTGGCCCAGTGGTGAGCCGCCCGGCTCACCACTTAGCATGTTTGAGTGACAGCTAGGACTGAAGAATGGGGGTTTTCTGCATAAAAGCAGGGCTTTGGGGACTGGAACTTCGGAAGTCGCCACAGGACCAAAGAATCCGAAGAGGGAGAAGCTGAGCTGACCTGCAACGACGACACCAACGGTGGAGCCCTGCTGAACCGTCTCACCACTTCCCAACGACAGAGAAGATCTTCATCCCGGAGAGTCTTCTTCCTCTGAACCGGTGGGGATAACCAGTTTGCCCTCTTTTTCGCCTTCCTGGATCGTCTCGTGGTCGAATCGCCCGTGCCAAGCACCCCGGTGGCTGGATAGCCACGCTTCACCACTACCGCGAATAAAAGGGTAGTACCTTTTAACCGGGGAACTCAGCGGCTGGTTTCTTCCCTGGCAGTGCAACGACCCCCAGCTTTCCTCCACGTCGAGATATTCTCTTCCCCTGGATGAAGCACCGACTTGCGCCTGCTGCCAGGATCAACTGCCCTCGCTGGAGCTTTCTCACCATTTCAGGTACTGAGTCCTGCCTGGTCTCCCCTGCAACAGACTGTTCAAGGTGTCCCGTAAATCCTTGACTTTCGATCCTGGGGTGACTTGGGACCTACTAACTAACTTTTCCTGACTTGATCCAACCCTTTTTGAACTCTGTGCAAAGACTCTTTAAAAGTACTATTCAACTGTGTGATCTTGGACACATTCCGCCTTGCTCTCTCCATGAGTGGGCCTGGCATATGACTTTCTTGCTCCTCAGTAGACTCTGCCTTTTCGGACTTGCTCTGGTTCTCCTAAAGTGTTGGTATTGTGTATGTTCCTAATTCTGCCTTTTTCCCTCCCTTTTTAATTAACTTTTTGGAGTGCCATCTTAGGTTAAGCGCTCACCTCTGTCTGAAAATAAGTGGTGTTTTACCCAAGACTTGTTCAATAAGTGATCAGGGATGTATATATATTAATAGTGACTGGGTTTGAACTTGCTTGCCATATTAGTGTTAGTGTATTTTACAAAGTGTGTTTTTAAATAAATAATTATATACTTTTATACCCAAGCTCTGGTGAGTGTTTGCTTGTGCTACTGTATTTTGGTACCTATCTTGTATACTCTATATACTGTCTAACTCTTCTTGAGAGAAGTCTGGCTGCTCAGCCACAGCTACCAGGTAAATCTGGGTGGTACAGACAGCTACCAATTGGGTTTACTGCCAACACCTGTAGTCTTAAGCCTTTTGCAGTGGTCCCTAAGGGAACTGCACAAGGGTCTGCCTAACACTTTAGTTTGAAATATAAAACTGTTGTCGGTTTTGCTTCTTGAAGCCGTCACAAAGCCCATAAATATCTCCTCTTGTTTTGTTCTCCATGTTCAGGTTCTCCTCTCTCATCTGCAGTCCTGTGTTTAGCAAGTCCTGGTATCTATTTGTAATGTGCTGTGCACTACCCTGATTGCCTAAAACTCCTTGCGTTTGGCTCACACATTTTTTAGAATTGTAATGGGCTGCAGAATTGGCCCGCCCTTGTTTCCTTCCCCTCATCCTTTTCCCCTGTATTGTTTCCCCACTTCAAGATACCCACATTTTGCACATTCTTCTACCACATCCCTTTCCAGTTCGACTCTTTTGATCTAGATAGGGGGCTGAAACGGTCAGTAATTGAGTCACTTGGAATGCCTCCTCGGTTAAATCGTTACAAGGACAATTGAGACCTCAGCAGTGGTTCTATCATTCAAATTCCTTACTTTTTCTCTTTGTAGTTCTTTTATTCTATTAGACGTGTAGTCCTTGATGGCACCAATCACATTCTGCAGGCAAGGTATGTCTGTCTACATGGGATGCAATGGAGCACAAAGTACCAGTAATCACACAAATACTGTTGCTCTGGGCAGTCCCTCTGGTGTGAAGGATGGGGCGGGGATCTGAAGCTCAGCAGTAATTTTACTTAAGCTTCTGCTGTTACTCGTCCAGCTACATCTGGGAGTTCAGAGGACTACTTTAGTCAGATGCTTGGGTGGGTAGCTTGGGGGCAACGTGCTCACCTTTGAAGCAAAACGACACAGAGCAACACAGGTTCGATCCCCGGGTCCAGGCTTAGACACCTCTGGGTATTAAGCACATTATAAATAACCTATCATATCATATCATGCTTTTTCCCAGGTGAGACATACAGGACCTGGTAAAACGGCATGGCCCATACACAAATAATTATTACTACCTATGGCAGATGGGTAGATCTGCACAAAAGCAAACAATACTGGCTTATCTCAGGAAATAATTATTTGTAAAATTTTGTTTTAGTCTGGTCAATTAACTGTTTTGGGCGAAAAAGTAATGTCTTCACTTAAATGGTGCCTTGGTTAGAAAGCTAACATTTTTAAAAAGGAGACTTTTGGTGATAAGATTGCTCACTTCCCCCAGGTGAGGGTTCAAACGTTTAGTCCCCAGTGCTCTGGCTATGTAGCATGCCTGAATACTTCTATGGCAGAAAAAGGTGCACCTGTGTGTACTGTGGACAGGGCATGTAGGTGTGCGTGTATCGACCACTGTTGAATGACAAGGAGATGCATAGTGGTGAAATGGATAGTGTCTCACACCTGTATTAGCGGTATGTTGGAGATCTTCCGGTCCAAAATAGTGTCGAGATGTATTGATGACGTTACTGTTTTGGTCTATTAAAAAATAGCAATATGTACAAAGTTCATCCTCAAGCACAGTACAGTTTGCAAGCTGTGCCAGTGCTATCAAAAGTGATAAAAATTAAGGGTGCAGATTACAGACTAAAACATGCTGCCTGACATGAAAGGTACATTAAACATGCAATTAGACTGATCAATGTTATTGTCCCGACTCTTCCTTAAGTAGCCAAGGGAGATCCCTATGCTTTTTTATCTCCACCTATTTCCGTGAAACTGTTGCACCTAAACAAAGAACAGAACCCTGTGAAATAGTTTGAGTTGAGGTCCACTCATATGCACAGGGTTGTGGTCATAAAGAATAGGGAAAGAATCGTGGCAGTGGAGAATATATAGAAAGCAGTATAACAAGATCACTATACAATCCTCTAGTCCTCAATCCTACAAATATTCAATAGGATGCTACGAAAATGGAGACTGATCAATCAACTTCAAATTCTTGCGACAAAAACAGAATTTAGAGCTTGTCAGGCAAGAGTAGGCCATCTACCTTTCCTTTGAACAGCCAATTGAAAGGTCTGGATCAGCTACTCACGTCTAACGGGACAAATTGAGAGCTTTCTGTGCATGTGGGTTTATGTGATACAGTATTTAAGCAAAACGTAATGTGGCACCATTTGTTAGGGGCACGTGTATTGGATGGCTGTTCTATTGTATATTTTCATAACAGGATTAAATATATAAACATTGCCATCAAAATCCAAAACTGCTAATGTGATCACTGTACCTTTTGGCTTTATCCCTGTCATCTTCATCAATGAATCCATCGAAAATACTACCGTCATCTCTATAAAAAAAAAATATGACAACAAAAAGAATCAAACTACAATACACTTTATAGCTATATTTATTACACACTACAATTAATGACATGGTCAGAGCAATTTGTGTAACACTGAATAGGACACACTTCTTATTTTTTTACTATTTCCTTACAGCATGAAAACATCCACCCCTTAAAATGTGAATATTATGAGGCTCAGACCAAGCTGCAGTCATAGGAATGTAACAGGCAGCAATAGTTGCATATTTGCTGTATTTTCAAAACATGAAAAATTGTAATTATCAGGTGCAGTATATTTCTGTGAGTCATGAACATTGTCATATTAAGGTGTTCCACATTGTCAAATGTTTAACATTTCAGTGTAAACACTGAGCCTAACGAAAGGAAACGATGTTTTTTCTTTTCTGTATTTGAAGCTACTCTCAGGCGCAGCTTTTCCTGAAACTTTTCTTTTTTTTGGTCATCCAATAAGTGTTTTACAGTTAATATACATAAACCCTTCACATTAAAATAAAATTAACATTAACTTTGTCTTGTACAATCCCTATATTATGTTCTACACACATACACATCTACACCATACTGATCAATAGAACCATTCTAATTTATCAGTTAAATATTCGATTTACTTTAAATGAGAGTCCAAAATGTCATTAATGATATTATAAAAGAAGTACATTTCCCTTCTAGACATCTAAGCCAGAATAAGTTGTTACCAAATATAGTAATGTACACAGTTTTGAAATATCTATGAAGTCCTGTTAATAATGAATCGCATCCAGTTAATAGATGTCAGGTTGTATATAATTTAACTGTATTGTTGCACGGACAACATAATCTAAATCGGCAATGTAAACCAGTAATCCTCATGTAAGGTAGTCGTTTAAAATAATTCACATGGGGGGGGGTGGCGGGTGTCCAGGCGGCAGAGCAACAACACGGGTCCTCTGTGAGGTCCCGGGCAAGTCTTCCTGCGCCTGCGGGCCCAATAACGGCATGAAATTGCAGAAATCCAACCCAGCACTATGATACAGTGGCCAGCTCCAGAGCTCGACTAGGTGAGCCAGGCCCCCCTGACATCTACCGGGGGTCAGATGAAGCGGAGGGGGCCACCCTAAGTGTTCGCATATAGACTGCAAGATTGCCTGCTCCTCGGTGGTGGCGACGAGCTGACGAGGCGGGCGCAGAGGCAACAAAACGGTCTGAAATCGAGAGCCATGGTGGGTTGCCACACTCCTGTACAGGCGGGGTCTCCGGTTACGGACCCCTGACATCCAGCGCTGGGCCGCACCCGACAGCAACAGAAAGCTGCATCCTTTGCCTGGTAGAACAAGATTAGGAGAGGTGCGCGGCCTGCCGCTGGAACAAAGGTGAAAGGCAGCAGCAGTCCTCCCCCTTCCCCATTGACACTTCGCAGTAAGAGTCAAGTCCTGGTGGAGGTGGTGACAGTAGCCTTCTGGAGAGCGGTAGATCTCATGGGGAAATGGGGACCCTACAATCGCCTTGGAGAGGGAGAGCCTTGCCCTATGGTGCTGCAGCCCTGCAACCTTATCAGCACGGCAACACGCACCGGGAGAGGGACACTAACTCTGGGCCATCATTATCCCCAATTCTATTCAATATTTATATTAGACCTCTGATGAACATCTTCTCGAAGTTTAAACTGAACTATCATTCCTGCGCAGACGACACCCACATTTAGAATAAAATCTGTACCGGATGTGACTGAACGCCTTTTAGCTTGCGCGGACATGATTAAAAGCGGGATGATCGAAAGCAAGCTTCAGCACAACATCCTTCTCAAGGAAGGCAAACATTCTTGGATGCATTTGACAAGCATCTCCTGCAATGCCCACGTTTCAGAGGTGGTTAAGTCTGTGTTCTATCAACTCAGGCTTTTAAAACCTATTCTGCCACTAATCACTGAATCAGATCGTGCTGTGGTCATGGGGATAATGATAAATTCCAGACTTGACTATTGCGGCACTCTTCTTCTGGGAGACCAACTTCAGCAGCTTCAGGTGGCCCAGAATGCTGCTGTTAGACTGGTATACAACTTGCCAAAACGGTCCCCATTTCCACTTACCGGAGGAGACTGCATTGGCTGCCAGTTCGGAAGAGAATTGAATTTAGAACATTGTGTCTTATACATAAATGCATTCACGGAACAGCACCTACATTTCTGGTCTCAAAAATGACGCTTTACCAGCTTCCACGAGCCTTGCGCTCATCTGGTAAAAATATGCTGGCTTTCCCGTACTCTCACTCTGTTTCCCGGGCTGACAGTTGCTTCTCCATCAGGGCACCTCTTCCCTGGAATACACTTCCAGATGACTTGCGGAATACCAGTTCTTTTGCCCTCTTCTGGAAGAATCTGAAAATATATTTGTTCCAGTGAACTTTTATCATGCAGAAAGTGGGGCCAATGATTTTAACATCAGTGCCTAGATGCAGGTTTCTGCTCCCAGAAGGATATGCGCACTATAAATTCTAAATCAATCAACAAAGAGATCGCCTGAGAGATTCTGACTGTCATTACTGTCTACAATCAGATCACCCTAGAAGTAAATCCTTGTGCATATTAACAGCTAAAACAGTGGCTAGGCCATAACTGTAACTGGCCTGAAGTGAATCCGGTCGGGCCTAACTGGGGAGCGGAACTCGCACTATGGAGCCTGCAACGACAGAGATTACACCCAATACCCTGCAAGAGAGAGTCAGGACCACCCCCATATGCTGGGTGTACGACTGGCGATTCCTGGGCCAATTCTGGGTTAGAGCAAAGCGCTTTAGCACCCTCATAATGCAGCAGGGGTCTGGACCCAGGCTCACTACAGTGACACCCCCAGCACAGAACGAGGAAGCGTCAGGAACCTGGCGCACTGAAAGTCAGAGAGGGAGTGTGCAGGGACACTCGAAGGAGCAGGTGGCTTTGGAGCTACCAATATCCTGCGACCGTGACCCCATAAGCCGAATTGAATGGGAGATCCATAATGCCAGCGGAAACTGCACTCCTGCAATACTGGGCCCACCCAGTGTGCCGAGGAGTGGAAGGAAGAGAGCAGCAGGCCTCCCCCCTACGCAGGCAAGGCTAAAACCCTGGCAACGCCTAAACAAGGGGATATAAAAACCATGCTAAAGAGAGACATTTACTATCTGCTACTGCACAGGTCCACCTGACGAAGATGGCTGGGAGGCAGGAGAACGCGCTAGCTACTAAGTCAGATTAGAAGCTCCTGCTGGCAGAACTTAAGCAAGAGCTAACGCAGGAAATTCAAAACTCAGGGGATAGGCTCTCAAAGTCCACAGCAGAGCTGAATGACCATGTACGTTTGGCAGAAAAGAGCCTGGATTAACTAGAGGCAGCACACAGCAAACATGCACAGGAACAAATGGAGCTCCAGCAGCGCCTTCTTACAGTGGAGGAGCAGGTGGAGCAAATTTGTCTCAGACAGGAGGACATGGAGAACCGCTCCCGATGTAATAATATTCATATTCGGGGCCTCCCATAATAGGTGACAGATCAAGACATTGAGGATTACGTGAGAATTCTCTTCTGCAAGCTACTGGATTTGGGGGACACCGACGACCAGTGTACTCTTCGGCCCAGACCCAGAGGAATCTTCGCCCCAATATGCTGATGAGGGTCAATTTCTTCTAGCAGAAAGAGCGTATTCTGGCTGCGGCGAGAGCCGGGGGGCCTGTATCCTTCCACAAGGTGGAACTCCAATTGTTCCAGGACATTGCCCCAGGGACTCTGGCCAGGCGATGGAAATTCAGCACTCTTACAGCCTGGCTGCGAGGATGAGAGATTCGCTACAAAGGGGAATTCCCCTGTAAGCTGCTTTTTGAACACCCGGGGTGCCGATATGTGATTTGGTCTGAGAGAGAGGCAGAGGAGTTCACTGAGTTGGCGGAGAGGAAAGAGTGGTGGCCTGGGACTGAAGAGACTGGTTCCGCTCAAGGGGCACCTGAAATAGAGGAGCATAGCCATCCCAACAATACACAGAGGGGTCCACGAGGCCAGAGGAGGTCCCTGAAGAAGAAAGCTCAACAACAACTGGAAGATCGTTGAAGTGTGAATGGTGGCATATGATGCACAAATTGACCCCCTGTTGGGAGAGACTTTCAGATGAGAATCGGGTCCTGAGGCAGCTGTCGCACAAGTTGGAGAGGAGCGGATGATGATGTATAGGTGGCTCTGATAGCAGAGTCACAGAGTCATGTACCATAGTTTGGTTTGATGTTGGACATTCAATTGTAACAGGGATGGCCGGCGGGGATGCCGTCCCGGCATAATGCCCAATGATGAGTTGGTGTTTTGCAGGATGCCGCTGGACCCAGAATAATTTACAGGCACCTGACTTCCCGGTGCCAAAGGGCTATTACAAGTCAGGCAGACAGGAAGTCAGGCACCGGTACATTTGCTAATCCCCATTCCCATAGAGTCCAATGGGACTCTATGGGAGTGGGGACACGGGAGCAACGGTGCCAGTGCTCCCGTGACAAGTCTGCCTACTGTGGCCGATGCACCCGACAGGGTCAGACCATTCGGGCACAGCGGCTCCAGAAGACAGACTTGTAGTTTGCCGGCCCGGAAACAAGGGTGCCGGTGAGCTTACCAGTTAGTTTCCAGACAGGCAACATTATGAGGCCCATTGCCATGAAAGCGCATATGTCGGACACCCTCACTATTACTTTACGGAGAACGACATGGGAGAGATGGACCCTCAGATAGTATGGGACACATCCAAGGCGTTCCTTTGACGTGCCATTATTAGTCACTCTGCGGCACACACAAGATATCGGAGCAGGAGGTCTTGGGGGACATCCGGGTGCCTCTCATCAAGGAAAACTCTGGGTCCCTATGACTTCTCTGCAGTTCTACAAGATGTTTGCATTAACAGTGGCTCCTCAGTTAAAGGTATTTAACAGCTTCCTGGCAAAGGGTTCATTCTCTGAAACCATGGCTGATTTTGTCACAATGCTTAGCCTGAAACCCGGCAAAGATGGAGCAGATCACTCAGCATACAGGCCAACAGCACTTCTTTATGTGGAGGCAATAATGTATGGGAAAATCTTGGCCGGCAGGCTGACCGATATCCTCCCCAAATCAATTGAACAAGATCAGTCTGGCTCTATAACATTTGCAGGGTCATCAATTTGATTGCTGCCAAGAAATAAATCCCGGAATGCTTTGTGATTTTGTCTGTGGACGCCCATAAGGCGTTCGATAGCATGGATTGGAGCTATATGGAGGAGGTTCTGCGAAGCTACAACTTTGGGCTGAAATTCAGGCAGCTCATTATGGCCAACTATAATTCCGCCTAGACTAGGATAAATGTCAATGGTCAACTGTCACAGCCAATTCAGATAGAAAGGGGCATGAGACAGTGCTGCCTGCTTTCGCCCCTGATATTCACTCTAGTAATGGATCCTCTGGCCCAACACGTCTGGAATTACCCACTGATCTCTGGGGTGACCTTGCAGGAACCACTCATATGCTGGCACTATATGCTGATGATATACTGTGTTTCCTATCCGATCCCCTCAGGTGCATGCCCAAGCTCACTGGGACACTAGACGAATTTGGGGAGGTATCCGGCTTCCAAATTAACAATGACAAATCACTGCATCTGAATGTCACAAAGACGCAAATGATCTTGCAGACTCTCCGGGTGCATTCTGGATACCAATGGGCAGCAGACAAACTATCATATCTAGGAGTCACGCTCAAAGCCACGTATGACTCACTGGTGGGTGTCAATTTCCCGGGCCTCAATGGGATTCAAAAGAACAACTGTTGCTGTGGGATCAACAGGACATTTCTTGGCTGGTCAGAATCCACGCTGTAAAAATGACCCTGATCCCAGGGCTCATATGTTTTTCAGGCACTTCTGCTCTGTGCGCAGGCTAAAGACCTTGAGTATCTCCAGAATCTCATCACCAAGTTTATTTGTGCAGGTAGACGTCCTAGGATCCCGAGGAAGGTGATGCTGAGTGGAATCTGTGTGCCCTCAGTGCAAAATTACTTTTTGACGGCGCAAATAGCCCCACTGCTTGACTTGCTTAACTTGTCGCTAGATATGAGAGCCCCAAAGTGGAGAGATATCGAGGCAGCTAGCGGGCAGCTATGGAATATTCTACAAACGATGGCTGCCACCTTGGTGCACTGGAATAGGGCGGGTCACCTTTTGGGGATCCCGGCGCACTCAGGTCCACTCACACCAATCCTAAACACCCTGAACTTTCCCCCGGCATGGACAGGGGGGCATTCCTAAGGTGGGGAAGGAACTCACTGCTGAGACTCAGAGATCTTTTTGAAGAGGGGGAGTCCCTTACCTTCCTCGGTTGCAAGGCCAAGCTGGGGCTGGGCGAAGCAGAGCAATTTCGATGCACACAACTCAGGCACTGAATAATCAACTGAGCCATTAAAGGAGCGGCCTTACGCACCCCTATAGGGAATGAGCTTACGGCACTAGAGGGAAGGAAGTCGGGGAGGGTTTCCCACTTGTATGGGCTCTTAGAAAACTCTGAGAATGCGGTGAAACACCTTTATACACAGCTACACAGCCAGCTGCTCCATCCATCGTCCCTGGTAAGGATATTCAGCCACTTGGATTCACTTGTATTTGATTTGCCCCATTTCTACAGAGACGCGCCTCCCCCGCAGGTAAACCGTCTGAAAATGGCAGCCTACTCATTCTGTTTACTGTGTTGCTAGGCAACACAGCCTGTTACGCTCTACAAAGGAGGAGCATATCCGCCGGCAGGCGGAAGCCGGCCATCTCGAGGTAAGGCCCTCGAGAGCTAAGGCCCTGGTCGTGCCTCACTCCCCGCGAGCAACAGGAGAGGGCAGGTCCCCTTCTCCAACCTGCCAGCAACAAAGCTACTGCAAGCAGAGGTCCCGATCTCCGATCCAATCACACGCCGCCCCTGATGAGGCTGGCCCGTGTGATGCACTACACAGCCAGCTGCTCCAGCCATCGTCCCTGGTAGGGATATTCAGCCACTTGGATTCACTTGTATTTGATTTGGCCCATTTCTACAGAGCCGCGCCTCCCCCGCAGGTAAACCGTCTGAAAATGGCGGCCACTCATTCTGTTTACTGTGTTGCTAGGCAACACGGCCCGTTACGCTCTACAAAGGAGGAGCATATCCGCTGGAAGGCTGAAGCCGGACATCTCGAGTTAAGGCCCTCGAGAGCTATGGCCCTGTTCGCGCCTGTTAGTGCACTGGTGTGCGTAACCCTCCAGACCACCAACAGCAAAAAAAATGTGGGCAAACTCTATCGATACTGAACCCACTTCCACTCCGGGCTGCCCAACTGTTAACTATTGGCGTACTTTACCTAATACTCTGGACCACTCTCATTGAGCCTTGTTCCTTGATTATAGCTATATGCCTCTCCAGTTCACTGCATCCAGACTTTGCACAACCCCAATGATCTAACCATACTACAAACTGATGTGCCAGATCTCCCATATTAGCATACCATAGACCGAACTATTTTGACTAGCCTCTCTCAACTGCATATTGTTAATTTGCCCATATGCTAGACCTGCCTATTTAAACTGTTTTACTCTTGACTAGGCCACCTACACTGCATATTGTCAAATTGCCCATATGCCAGGCTAGCCTATTTTATATTGTTTTACTCTTGAATAGGCCACCTACACTGCATATTATTCATTTGCCCACATGCCATACCAGCCTATTTTATATTGTTTTATTCTTGACTAGGCCACCTACACTGCATATTATTCATTTGCCCATATGTCAGAATAGCCTATTTTAAACAGTTTTACTCTTGACACGGCAAACTACACTGCATATTATTCATTTGCCCTTATGACAGTCTAGAATATTCTAAACTACATACAGACTAGGCCGCCTGAATTGTTCTCCCCCTTTATCACACTGCTGTGAGCTCCACTGTGTACCTCTCCTTTGTTTCATCCAGTCAGGGTTTAGCAGCACCAGGGTATACACTGTCACTGCGCTGATCAAATGCATCCTCTCATGCCCTGGCCAACAGCACCACCACATCCATGCACCTCACCTTACTTCACCCACATATCCACCCCGATCATTAACCTCAGAAACATCAGACTCAGCTCTCGCACACCATCCACTCACTTGCATCCACCACAACACAAGATACTCGTCACCCATCCCATCTCACACATAAGCACGGCCCATCACTCACCTCACCATCCAGACCGAACACCATCACCCTCACCCCTCCTCTCAAACCACCACACATCAACGCCCGGTCCCTCCCAGCACATGCACTGGAAATCAACAATCTCATCACTGCCCTCAAACTAGATTTATTAGCAATTTCGAAAACCTGGCTACATGAAGCATCAGGGCCATCACTGTCCCTCGCTCTCCCCCAAGGCTACACCATCCTCAGACAGGATCGCAAAACATTCAAAGGTGGAGGTGTAGCCCTCATCTTTAAGGACACCCTTTCCATCAGACTATGCAACCAACAATGGGAAAACAACGCAGACCTTCTCATTGACAAACTTTCCCTCTCCCCCAACTGCACCAAAAACATTCTAATCACCTATATGCCACCTGGCTCACTACCAGACTACCAAAAGCATCTCCTCCAAAATCTAGGAAATAATCTAAAAAGCTCTACTAAAACTATCCTTCTTGGTGACCTTTACCTGGGCATACGTGATCCCAAGGATAAAGCTGCCGCCTCCCTAGCCAAAGAACTCACCCACATGGAGTTCATACATAAAATCTCAGCACCTACTCATTGCAGTGAACCTTAGATTGGATCGCAGGCCACAACTGCGCGTCATCCATCTCCAACATTTCAGCCCTCCCATGGACAGACCACCACCTCATTCAGTTCACCATTCCTACCACCCCTATCCGTAAATTACCCTCTTACGCACCACCCGCCAAAGTCAGAAGCTCCAAAAATCAACCTTGCACCATTCCTCGACATCCCGGAACTTAAACCTCCATTTAGCAATGATCTCATTGCTCTCACCAACACCTATGCTAAAGTGCTCAACCAAGCTATCGAATCCATAGCCCACTTAGAAGACAAAAAAGAGAAAAAATCTATGCACTCTAACTCCTGGTTTACAGAAGAACCTGCCACCTTATGCACCAAAAAGCATCAAGCTCTAGCCAACTGGCAATCCTCGCCCAACCAATCCGCATTAATTGAATTAAAAAAAAATCTCATCCACTTATAAAAAAGCAATTTTTCGAGCTAAATCGGAATCCTTCAATCAAAGAATCACCAACGCCAACTCTAAATCTAGAGAAATCTTCACGATCTTCAAAGATCTTACCTCCCCTGCTACCACCCCAGACGAAGTCATTAAAGACAAAGCCTGGTGCACCAACATTCAGGACGCCTTCATTAATAAAGTTAAAATGCTCCAACAAAAAATATCCGCTCATCGCTCAACCCTTCCCAAACAGCACAACCCACCTCATCCTCCCTCTCCTAAACCCATCCCGCAAACACCCCTTTTCGTCTTCAAAGATGTCACTGAGACACAGGTTACTAACCTTCTCAAACATATTAAACCCTCCATTTGCAAAGGGGACATCTGTCCCCCTACCATCATCAAGGATTGCGCAGACTCATTCACCCCCATCATCACAGCATTCATTAACGCATTCTTCTCCTCAGGAGTTGTACCACAAAGTCTAAAAGAAGCCTGGGTTCGCCCTCTCATAAAAAAAACTTCTTTAGACCCCACCTGTCCCAACAATAACCCCCCCATCACCACCGTTCCCTTGCTTCTAAAAATCCTAGATAAAGCCGCCCACATACAAATCCAACAATACCTGGAAGACAATGCCATCCTAGGCAGAAGACAATCTGGCTTCCGCAAAGGACATGGTACAGAAACCGCCCTCTTTGATCTAAAGAACCAAATAACCAAAATAATGGACTCGGGCAAACCTGCACTCCTGCTCCTCCTCGATCTCTCCGCTCGTTTGATCTTGTTGACCATGATATTCTCACCTCCCACCTCTCCAACGTCGCCCAGTTCTCTGATAAAGCCACCTCTTGGATAACCTCCTTCTTAGAAGGAAGGGCCATGAAGGTCTACTCTGACCAAGCCAACGCAGACCCCATCATCATCAGCTGCAGAGTCCACCAAGGATCTTGTACGGCCCCCACCCTCTATAAACTGTTCACCAAACCCCTGTTTGACCTGTTGGACGCGATCGGCATAGCTTATACTAACTATGCCGACGACACTCAAGTGCTCCTTCCACTCACAGGAGACTATGATCAGGATGCCCTGGGTCCCAAGGAAATCCTTGCCAATCTAAACAAAAAATAAACCTATATCACCATTGACAACACAATTATACCAGTCTCTACTTCTGTAAAGACCCTTGGAGTCTACTTATACTCAACACTCTCAATGACAAGACAGGTCAGCGCCATCTCTTCTGCCTCTGCCCACACCACAAAACTTATAACTGCAATTAAACCCTTTCTAACCACTCAAAACTGCCTGTCCAGAGCCACAGGAGGAGCCAGTCTCAACTACTGCAATTCCCTTCTGGCAGGCACATCCACTAAAAACATCAACAGGCTCCAAATAACGCAAAATAATGCACTCAGTGCAGCTTTACACATCCCTAGAAGTGACCTCATATCCCATGCTAGCCATGAAGCCCACTGGCTCCCATTCAAGGAAAGGATCAACTTCAAAATCCTCAGCCTTACGCACAAATGTATCAATCTTTCCGCCCCATCATACCTCTCTGAAACTTTATCCAAAAACCCCTCTACCCTCCCCACAAGAAGCCACCTTGCTAACCAACTCTGAGTTCCATCCATAAAAAGAGCCAACACCGGCAGCATTAGTTTCCCCTACATAGCTCAGAAGCTCTGGAATTCCCTTCCGAACGCACTTAGAGCAGAGCCCTCCCTACTTGCATTTCGCAAATCCCTCAAAACTACACTATTCACATAACCTTTCTTCCCAAACTGACACTCCATTCTCTCACACTGATGTGCCACACCTGTTGTAACATATCTCCTAGTGTGCTATCCATGTGTACTACTATAACCTCTAAGATGATCGTCTAAGAATGCAAATTTCTCCTTGCTTATACTATGCAACCTCAAAATATATCACAAACTGCAAATATCAATGTAACTAATATGTACTTCCTTTGTATCCAGACATGCCTATAAGTAACAGCGCCACGATACACCTGGGCTGCTGTGCGCTCTAAAAAATCAGAATAAATAAATAACATGATCAAATGGGAGAGGGACGTTGGCCAAGACATTTCAGAGGAATCATGGTGTAAGTTCTGGGGCAAACACATAAAAGCTTGGAGATGGACATAAATAAAGCAGGGGGGGCCATCAAACTTTGCTACAGGTGGTATCTCACACCAGCGAGAAACCATAAAATATCACCAGACATTCCTGAAATATGTTGGCATGGGTGTGGGGAAGAGGGAAACATGATACACATGTGGTGGTCCATCACAACAATACATACATAATGGAAAGCGGTCTTAGCGCAGATCAAAGACATAGCAGGTACTCAGCTTCCCCTGCATCCTCTCGTGGTTTTGTTGGGGGATATTCTTGAAGATGGATCTTTCCCACTGTTCGGCCCACGCGCTACCTTGCTCACTCAACTGCTGCTTGTGGCCAAAATAACTAGAGCCCACTTCTGGAAGTACCGAGAGGGACCCCCCCGTAAATTACTGGTGGACCAAGGTATGGGAAATTCTGGCCAAGGAAAAAATCACAGCGCTGATGTCTAAAACTATCCCCAAGTACACACAGACCTAGTCCCTGTTTATCGGCAATGTTGAGGGCAGGCAGGTCTCTGTATTTCATCCTCGGCTCATGCGACATATGAACCTCACATGATGCACCTGATGGGAGGATCCTCAGAGCCCTACAGGGAGTAGTTTGGTACGTCAAGGGAGTTGGATCTGCGAGGGCACGGACAGATTTGGGGCACCAGCCCGGCTAATGATAGGCCATGCGGACATGGGGCCTGTTCACTTTCAGCCAGCGATACAAGACTGAATTGCAAATGGTTGGGAATGTGCCTGTTTTATGTGTCACAGTGGTTCCCCCTTTTTTTCATGCTGTTTGAAAGGTACTTGGGGGGAGGTGGGTGGTCGGGAGGAAATATGCTGCGTTATCTATTATCGTTGCTATCTTGTTGTGTTAATCTATGTTGTACCGTGACTGGAAAATTAAATAAAGCTTATAAAAAAATTATAATAATTCAAATACGTAAAGTATACCAATTCATATGTACATTTGTATTTCTCAGTCAACTGTAATTTTGTGTACACATCCCAATCTATGGCCTTTCATATTAAATGACATCTTAATAATACAAACATCATATTCCAGTCTATCTCTGAGTCAATTGTCTTGAAGAAATCTTCTGAATATAGTCGGAAGTAAAACCCAGTTCCAAACAGATAACATGTACTGGTACACAATTACATATGGCTAAAATAGTACGCCACACCTTGGCTTCTAGCTTATCCAGCCAGTCGATATTACCAAATGGCAAAGCCTCACACTCATACAATATACCTGCAACTAGACGCTGTACATATATATTATACAGGCCCTTAAGGCTGAAGCCTCCATAATTCCTAGTACAAATCTTTATTGCTGCAATCTTTGATATAGCTTTTATTTTGCATGGTTTGAAGTGAGCTTCATCATTTCGTTACTTTGAGATATGAATACCCAAATATTATGCCTTCACAACTTGCATAAGGCATAGCAAGGTTAAGCCAAAGTTCCCATGCATTTTCAGAAAATTACTTTTCTCAATAACTTTTGCATGCTTGCATGAAAAGAACTGAAAATAATCCAGAGTAATCTTCTGAGGCAGTCACCCGTGCACGCATAATTTCAGAATTGTACCTTAACGGCTGCATAGTTTAATAAATGTTTACTTTGATCACGTTTTAAACAGCTTTTAACATTATTTTGCCATAGGAAAAAAAGAAAATGTCCCAAATATCTCAAAATTGGTCCCTTCGATTGTTCTAATTTTTGCAGGCACCTAGAATTGGTGCACTGAAAAAGCACTTTGAAAATAGACTCAGACAATTTCCATACGCACCCACACCCACTGAGTACACATTACAACATCCACTAAAACAAGGAAATATATACTTCAAGCAGCAATATCTTTTTTATGATGCATGTGCAATGATGAAGAAAGAACAAACTACACGCCAGCCATGCACACAGCACATTAGAACATACACCAAAGCAAAGAAATACATAATTCAAGAAACAATGTGCAGGCAGCATTTTCATGGCCACACACAACATACACACTCACCACCACTGCGCACACATTACAAACACCAAAGCAAGGAAAGACATAATTCAAGTAACAGTAATCAGCCAACATTAACAACATTCAAACTTACCCTCATTGCATACACATTACAACATACACCAAAACAAGGAGATACATAATTCATAATTCAGGTAACAATATGCAGCCAAGAATATCATGACCAAACACAACAAATGCATTCGCCCTCACTGTCTACAAATTACAAGATACACTAAACAAAGAAAATGCAAAATGCAGCCAACATTATTATGACCACACACAACATACTCACTGGCCCCATTGCAAACACATTAGTACATACACTAACCGCGTACACATTACAACATACACTAAAGCAACATAATTCAGGCAACAACATAAAGCCAATTTTATCATGATCACACCCAGCATACTCACACACGCCCTTTGCGTACACACTACAACATACGCTAAAGCAAGGAAATACATAACAATTTATTAACAATATGCTGTATACAAAAACAAAAGTAAATCAGCCCATTAATGCAAAACAAAACGTAGACCTTCAATAATATTGTCTACAAATAAACTATTCCCAAAATAATCCTGCTAGGCGTAACAAGCCAATTTTAACGTCAAAACATATTTAAGTTCAATGTTGTTCATTTTACTGCAAAGTATATCAATCGTGCATGATTGGTGAGGAAGCGTCATGTTCCTCAAGACCATTCTTAATATTACTATATCTGTGCACTAAGTCAGCGGCTCCTTGTTGTAGTCCAATTAGCGGTCACTAGCACGATTGTATACATTGTTTATCTGCGACGTTATATTGTCAGCATTAATGCTGTAGCATTTCATCCGTGCTTATCTTATTCAATTGGACATTTTCTTATGAGCATTTTTGTATTCGATGTTTTCCATTGTATATTTTCTTTTTCTCTTGAGGTTTATTGTATTTTAATGTATCTGTTGTTTTGTTTTTTGCAGATGACTAAAGTCGAATAAAGCTTTTATGAACTGAATTTATATTTAAGTACCTTTTCGGGAGACCAACTTATTTCCTCCAGCGTGTATTAAAATTAAATCTATTTTATACCACTGGTATAAAAGACAACAAGTTTCTTAATAATGTATTGTCATCTACCACTGTGATACCAATGCCATTCATTAAACATTCATGTTACCAAATCATGAAACATCTAGCATTCGCTTTACGCACTGTTACAGGCAGAAAAAACAGGAATCTTCAATTTTAAACATGGTTTCTCCCTACATTAAAGAAAAACTAAAGGGCTTTTAATCACTATATGCTGATGCAAAAATACATATACAAGCACATGTCTCATGGAAGGTACTTGCATAAAATATAGAGACGAGCATTTGAAAGGTAAACTACAATAAAAATACATATACAAGCATATGTGCAATGAAAGATACGTGATTACAAATATATATCCATCCATAAAAAACAAACTACAATCATTTTCTTAACAAGCAAGTGTACTATACATAGAAAACACCATATGTGCATGCATGCATGCCTAACTTACAATACACATAATTTGATATAAAACATGCGCATGTATATTGTGATAACACTGCACCAATACTTATACTCATGTGATTGAAATGATGCTGCAACACTGCAAATACGCACACATGCGTAATGTTAAATGCACTTATATTGCGGATGCATAAAATTACTTACAAAAATTTGAAAACAATATACAGAAACATATAAAGAACTACACATAATGCATACACACCACATTTGCTTACACACTTTCCTGGTGTTCCGTTTTGACAAACTGCAACATCAACTTCTTTTAGAAAACAACCACTATTGAATTCACAAACACACTTGCAAATAATTACTAACTGTGCATGTGTAATATACACTATTTCTATGTTGCTATAGTAATAACCAATCACCATACAGAAACACTCCACCAAACTGATTTCCCAACAAACGCACGTGCTGTTTGTGCTTTAAACCATGCCCAAATGCAGAACCTTTCCAACCACGCCTATTAACAATATTAAACACTTCGATTGAAGACAGTGACCAGCGCAGAAACAAAATAAGTACCCATTACAAACATATGTACATTTTGATGAATATAACCGCTAATATTATAAATAATCTAAAGATATGTTTATTTCGGAACCAATGTTCCATAAAATATAACCACAATAAGTAATAATACATCACAGGTTTTTTCTAAAATAAATCTGTGCATTTACCAGGTTACGTACAATCAAAAGTCATACTTTTCAGTTAAAACCAGACAATCACACAGAAACAAGATCAGTGCTAAAACAAGACACTAGGCACGATCCAAAATTGTTAAAAACCAGTACAAAACAGTTGCCATGACAACAATTTGAAAAAGGTACCATAGAAAAAGGGTTAGTGCACGAACGATTAAAAAGGATTTTATTATATAATAAAATCACAAAATTCATATGAGAATAAGATAAATTAGTGAATTAGTTGTCAATTCTTTCAACACTCATACAACCCAACAGTAACACAAAAGACAGATCCTGCTATGACCTCTATTTTGGATACCAACCTTTGTCAAACAGCAAACAGCAGGACCAATTAATTAAGGCTAGGCTCAGCCTTCCGCATTGTCTAGTATCCGTATAGCAACACAATGGATAGGCTGATTTAAGTATCACCAATTAGACTCCTAGCAGGGACTTTCTTCTAGCCATCACTTGCCGTAGATACTGAAATAAGCACCAGCTCATCTTTGGTGTGTCAGTCCATAGTAGATACAGCAGAGCTGTACGACATTGTGTAAATTGTCCCTCTCTTATTATAGGGATCAGAGTTCTGGCTCTAATTCTATTGTATTCTGGGCAGAACAGCATAAAATGCAGGAGGCCCTCTTCTGTTATATGACAGAAGGGGCAATATTTCCCTTCAGTGTTTTTTGACCAGCGTAACGTGATTGTTCTCAAAGGGAGGCAGTCAAATCTCACCTTGGGGATAAGTACTCTTTTGTTAGAGTACTTCCTTCCTTCCTTTCATATATCTCCTTTTCGGTTCCCCAGGGGTCACCAATACCTGGCAAATCTCGCCCACCGCATTGCCATTTTCCGCTCCAATTTTCAGTGCTATGCTGATGATACTCAACTCATTTTCAGGCTTCCCTCGGCCACCTCTTCTCCTTCCTTCTCTGATCTCTGATTGCCTATCTGCCATTCAGGATTGGTGTGCCACCAACGTTCTCTGCCTGAACGCCAGCAAGACAGAGATCCTTCTCATCGGCACACTTTCAACCACCTTTCCTGTCACTCTCTGGTCGGCCTCCCTTGGCCCTCCCCCTACCCTTACCTGCGAGGCTAAGAACCTCAGGGTCATCTTTGACTCTATGCTTTCCTTCTCTGCCCACATCTCTGATGTCTCTAAAAAGTCAAACTTCCTACTGCACCTCCTCAGAGGTACTCTGTCTTTCCTCTCCTTCCCCCAGAAGCTCACTGTCTCTCGAGCCCTCGTTCTCTGTAGGTTGGATTATTAAAACAGCCTCTTTCTAAATCTACTTGCTTCTACTCTACGCCCTTTGCAACTTATCCAGAACAGGACTGCAAGACTTGTCCTTGGCCTCAAGCCCTGGGATCGTATCTCTCCAGTCTGAAATCTCTCCACTGACTCCCTGTGGCTGCAAGGATTAAATTCAAGTCCCTTTGCATTGTCCACAAGGCTTTCTGTAGCCTGGGTCCAAAATACCTTCAACTGTCCCTCTGTAAATACCTTCCCTCCTGAGCTCTTCGTCCCTCCTCCTCTAACTCCCTCAGGGTCAGTCGTTTTTCTAGAAACAAGCTGGAGGTAGATCTCTGTCTTCGGCTGGTGCCTCCCTCTGGAGCAGCCTCCCTGCCATGTTGAAACTTGAGGAGAACCATCTCCGGTTCCGGAAGCACCTCAAGACCTTTCTCTTTGCTTCTGCCTTCGCTCCTCCTCTCCCCTGCTGATCTGTTCTGTCTCTGCATCATGCACCTGGTTACCCTCTGACTTTTGGGCCCAGGTACCTGCTCACTCTGCCACACACCCGCACTGCCTCTTGACAATCCCTTGCACTAGGGTCTGTATCTGTAACCCTACAGTCCCCCATTTTTTCTGCACTTATCAGACACACCCTGTCTGTTGCCTTAAACCTAGTACTTGCCACTAGTTGGCTGCACTACCACTTTTTGTTGCTTTTTATTATTTAGTTATTTATTTATTTTCTATTCCTTTGCTCAGCACTTTCCACTTCTCCCCCCCTCCCATGTACTTTCCCCTTTCCTTCTCCCATGCACTTGCACGTTCTCAATGTCACTGGGCCTAGTAAGATCATTGTTTTGTTCTCTGTTGTTCCCCTCCCTTGCCTTGTCACGCTCTGAAACACTTGTGTACGAGCACGATACAAATAAAATATCAATATCAATAGAGTAGTTGTCCCAGAGTTAGTATTTTTGGATTTAATCTGAGGTTAACTTTTGTATTTCACTTGATTCCTGTGCAACCTTAATGACCAATAACAACTGTGTTTTTAAATAATGTAAAGCCGGTGGATGCAACAATATTAGAGAAGTCAGGTGAGACTGTACATTTAGTTTCGTCAGTTGTGTTTCCTATGAAACATCCAAGGGATTTCAAATGCATTTGTTTACCTGTTACATATGTTTTAAGGGATTGTGTCAACACTGCCTTATTATTGGTCCAGATTCTCAGCCACTGCAACGTAGGTTCAGCTGTCATGTTGTCTGCCAAAAATGACACATGAATCTCAAGATGGGTGCCATAATTTGAAGCTGACTGTGGCAGGTCTAAAATGGTTTTAAAAAGTTGTTCTTAGTCACATGGATTTCGTGCATATTGCCGAAGTCCCATAACGAGGCTCCACATTTGACCACTGCTCCTGCTTTACTACTGAACACTTTTTTAATTAGATCTAGGGATTTCTCTTTTGACATATTCATGAATCATCTGACCCCCACCTAGAGATTGCTTGAACCTGGTTCCCTGTTTCGCCAAGTGCAAATTTGGTTTCAGGTTGAGGTAAAGTGTATCCCCAGGCAATCAAATTCATTGACACTCATAATTATCACATTATTGCTATGCATTTCAGGTATCCTGAGGTTAGATGTCAAGCCATCACAGCAGACTAGTTAGCATTGACTTAAGATCTAGGTTGGTTGTTCATAAATTCTGTGTACGCAGTGATTAGGTACTGTAATGCTTTGCTTTTGGCAAACGTGCAATCAGCACTGGATCGTCAGAAGAACCAGCACTAGCCTCTCCCCCAGTTTTGGAACATCCGTGCCAACCTGCATCAAGTTATTAAGCAGCCCGTTGATGTACAATGAGAATAATAAAGGGGTCAATTTGCACACTTGCCGGACTCCTGCTTAACTTGGAACTACTGAGTGCTGTGTCCTTTGGTCCTACTCCTTACACAGGCTTTCGTATCCTCATGTTGTATAGAAAGCAAGTTTAATATTTCAGAAGGGCACACCTAGAACGTCAGCACAAGCCATAGTTTGTGCCAACTGCCCTTGTCAAAGGTTGTGTGTTAGACTTGTAATTTTCTAATTTTATACTTTAAAATAATTCATGTATGCTTATTTTATTGCAGCAAATTTGAAAATCACAACCACAACCACTCCTTTAGATGCTTCAATGAAGCCAGTTTAGTAAAATAAATATTATAAAATCGACATTTACCAGTGAATGCAACACGTCCTTATAGGTGAACATTGGTAAACAATAAAACATGCAATTTTAATTACGTATTTAATAATGCAATATCACAATAGATATAAACTACATATACAACTTTATACAGTAGCTTACTATCAAGTTGTTGACCAAGGCATATGCTTTATACGCTGCATAGCTTCAACAAGTGTGTACGCTAAATTCAGTTACTTTTGTAATGTTATATGGTATAAACGTGCTAGTCATTTTATACGCTTCATACACTTTATACCTTCTCCATAGTGTATGCTAAATAGTTATCCATTAGGCTCATTTAATATTTGACAAATGACCTTACAATTCTAACATTCAGGTAACTACACTTAATAGTATGGGCCTCATTACAACATTGCCAGTCTGAAAACAAGGGTGCCGGTAAGCTTACCAGCAACGTTGTTTCCAGACCGGAAAAGTACCAGCCTGCAGGCGGAACAGCACCCGCCCGAAGACTTTCATGGAAGCGCTGGTGCTTCATGGTCCCCATTCCCATTGAGTCCCATGGGACTGAAATGGGAATGGGGACTAACAATTACTGCCGCTTGACATATCGGACCGCCGGGGCTCTAATGCCCGGTGCTTCCGGGAAGTCAGGCGGCGTTAAATCATTACGGGTCCGGCAGCTGCCTGCCGTTTTCACTGGCACGGCTACCGCCGGACTCATAATGAGGCCATATGACATTTAATATTTAACAAGTTTCCTTACAATTATAACATAACTGTGTACGCTAAACAGCACGAATAGCATAATCTAAGTACAATAAAGAAAACAGTTCACCAACAAGGCACAATTTACAGCTTCCAAAACGATACGCTTCAAACTATACGCTTCGCCTCCTTATTCAGCACTTTTGCTTTTTAAATTCTGTCCCAATTTAATGATAATATACCTAATAATTACTTATGCACACTTAATGTAATGTGTGTACCACTTTGTATATTTAATAAGCGTAACAGCTTTAACACGTGTGTATTCTAAACAGTACATTAAACCTCATCGCCATTCAATTAACAAAATGTAACCACATTAAACATAATGCAAAGCTTGTAAAACTGTACTCTTAACCTAATAAGCATAGCAATTGCAACATTATCTTGTAATATGTCACTTATTGATTTGACCAATTTACTTATTACATATTTGACACTAATATATAAATGTACTAATGTTACAATTTTTTATTGGTTATTCGTTAAACAAATTAACCTTTTACAAAGTACAAAAACTAATATTTTACAATGTATTATAACAATTATTCATCCGTTTTACAACCATAAGTTAAGTTCAACAAGAGAAAAAACAAGCAGACAAAAGAAAATAGTATTCAATTGCTTAAGCTAAATAAAATCAAACAATAGTAAGATCAGTTCAACTGTTTAGAATTAAAATCATATCAGAAAAATACTTGCCACCCACAATAGTGCAAGCACAGGCCCCTTCATGATTATTTGGTGACCTTGTCCTCTATTCTTAGGGCTTTTACAAATATAACAACAGCTATTATCATCGAGGTGGAGTGGGCAGATAGACAGGTAGCCCAAGAGTTTTCCATAAGATCATTGTCCCCCTCTCTCAAAAACATTTGTAGATCTTTCTTCCTCATTTCGAATACAGCTGGACAAGCAACAAACATGTGTTTCATGGTTTCTAGTATGGATAGATTTCAACAGTAGTGACAGCCCCCTGATGTTGGACACAACAATCATCTTCTCACCATGATTTGCTTGGTGGGAATAAGGTTCCATCTAAATCGCAAAAAGGTTATGTGTTGGGATATATATATATATATATATATATATATATATATCTCTTATTATATATATTACTTGTTGTGATTTGTTCAAAGTATATTCTGAAAGTGTAAGTGTTCATACTATACCTTTGTACCTGTTTTTATCTATCCAAGCCATTATGATGCAATGCATTCTAGTCAGAGTGTTATGCTTGGAAAAGGTTCTTTTTAGAGTCAGTTGGTGCAGAGCTGGAGGAAGTGCCTGCTGTCACAGACAGATACTTAATAAAGTATCAATATTCACATATTGAATCTGGACATTAATTCTTAACATTGGCAACGAGGATCCCTGAATCTTCAGTGCGACGGCCCCGGCGCTTTTCGTGTTCCGGTGGATCCCTGATTACATGCGGCCGTGACAGCAGGCAGAAGAAGTAAGCGCCGCTGTGGACCCACTTCAAGAAGGTCAGACGTATGGTGTGCAGCCTGTGTGAGAGAAGCGCCCCTATTTTTTTTAAAAAAAGCGCAGGCATCAGAGAGCCCCCAAGCGTTGTGGAACGGAGAGGTGCGCGAGCGCTGGCGCGAGCTGAAGACAGCTCGCGAGTGGAGAGAGAGCCTGCCCGTGAAGAGCGAGCGGGCGCGAGCACTAGCGCGAGCTGAAAGCGGCTCGTGAGAGGAGCGCGAGCCGCTGAAGAGCGAGCGGGCGCGAGCACCAGCGCGAGCTGAAATCGGCTCGTAACAGGAGCGCGAGCCGCCCATAAACAGTGAACGCTGCCTTAGTCTGCGCGACCTTGCGCGAACAGTAAACAGCTCGCGAGTAAAGAGTGAACACAGCCGTAGCTCACGCGCACAGTCGGTATACGGCTGGGTGGGCGTTGTCACTCGGGAGAGTAAAGACAGTCACAACCACTGTGCCCGCAGTATTCTCCGCATCAGCCAGCAATTACAGTGACGGAACAACACTTTGTACAAACCATTCACCGCTTCATGCCAGCTTCTGGTGTTGCACAGTGACAAAGTTTCAGGAACAACAATTCGAATGAGCTTTTGCATGTGAAGCATCACATGGAAGTACGGCTGGAGATACATAGAAGTGATCTGTATGTCTTTTTTTTTTTTAGGTCAATCAAATAATATTCCTGCTTGTGATCTGTATGTCCTTTTAGGTCAATCAAATATATTCCTGCCGGATTACATTCAAGAGGACCTTAAAGGAAGGGTTTAACTCTCAACTAAGCTACCCTTGTCATGGCTGCATCTATTCCACCCCCTCTCTCTTTCCTGAATGAACCAGGCCGGCCTGCAGTTAGGTGGGATAAATGGAAGGATGCCTTTGGGAACTATTTGGTGGCCATGGGGGGAGACAGATTCTCACCCACACGCAAGAAATCTCTGCTGATACATAACTTAGGAGTAGAAGGGCGAAGAATTTTTGATGGTCTTACTGGAAACCAAGTGTCAGGATCTGATGACATGGATGAGTATGAATTAGCCCTGGGTCGCCTGCGAGATCATTTTGAACCAAAGAAAAATGTCAGTTTTGAGAGGCACAAGTTTTTCCAGAGAACACAAGAAACGTCAGAACCCGTTGAATCTTACATTGCATGTTTGAGGTCCCTGAGCTACTCCTGCGAATTTGGACAGTTAAGTGATTCATTAATAAGAGACCAGTTAATAAGATGCACCAACAATGTCAGGGTTCAAGAAAAACTCCTTGCCAAAGACATGAGCCTGGATGAAGCTGTGGATCTGGCCAGGGGCATTGAGCAAACCACTCAGTATGTCAAGGAGCTCAGGATAGACAAAAATAGTACACCATCAGCAGCTGTGTGTGCCCTGGACCAAAGAAAGAAACCCAACTCATTCAGTGGGAAGAAAGGGATCGGGAATGTGAGAAGTTCTTGTCCTCGATGTGGGAGTTCCAGACACGGCGCAAACTCTCCATCGTGTCCTGCCAAGTTTGGGGAATGCTTCAAATGCAGGGGAAAGGGACATTTCGCAAATGTCTGCAAAGTCGCTTCTGTCAGTTATGTGGAACACAGAGCAGAAGATGATAAAGAAGAAATTGTCAAAAGAAGATATGACATACAAGAAGTGGCGGATGTGAGAGAACCAGGCAACAAATATGTTTTTGAGATATCAGCCTTAGCTGGGGAGACGAAGGGCCCTGTAGACACATTTCTGGTTGATGGGTGTGAACTAGTAATGAAGGTAGACACGTGCTCACCTTGGACTATTATATCCCGAGACACCCTGGTCAGTGTTTTAAAAAAAAGTGAGGACATAATTCGACCCACCAGTGTCAGAGCTTGTGGTTATGCAGAGTCGGCTATAAACATTCTGGGGGAATTTCCAGCAGTTGTACAATATAAAGAAAGAAGTTGTCAAGCTGTTGTATTAGTGGCGAGCAAAGGTACTTCGCTGTTGGGATGGGAGGAACAGAGAAGCTTAGGAGTGCGTATTCAGGCCAGTGCTCCCAATCCTGTGACTATAGCAGAAGTGGAAGACATTTGGACCAAGGATTTCCCAGACGTGTTTTCGGAAAAATTAGGCAAGCTGAAGAAATTTGAACACCACATAAAGCTCAAAAGCAATGCGCAGCCTGTGGTACACAAGGTGAGGCAAGTGCCATTTAAAGTCAGAGATCAACTCAAAGAAGAACTGAAGAATTTGGTAGACAAGGGTGTTATTGAGCCTATTACCGCCACTGAATGGTTATCGCCCATTGTATTAGTAGCTAAAGCAAATGGGAAAATGAGACTGTGTGTTGACCTTCGTGCCTTGAACCAGAACATCATTGTTGAAAGACACCCACTGCCAAACATTTCTGAGACTCTGTCAACGTTGGGTGAGCCGAAGTGGTTCTCCGTCATCGATCTTTCGTCGGCATATCATCAAGTTCCATTATCCAAGGAATGCCGACACCTCACCTCTTTCATCACACCAGAAGGGGTGTTTAAGTATAACCGCATGCCTTTTGGGTTGGCCTCCGCGGCCTCTGTTTTTCAGAGAGTGATGGAAGAAGTACTGAGGGGGTTGAAAAAAGTAACAGTTTTTCAGGATGACATCCTTATCTTTGCAGAGAGTGAGCTTGAGCATGATGAAACGTTGAGAGCAGTGTTGGTTAGACTCAGGGAAGCTGGTTTGACAGTGCAGAGGGAAAAATGTAAGATTGCAGTGAAGGAAGTAGATTATTTGGGTCATAGGATCTCTTGTGAGGGAATTTCACCCAAGAAATCTCTTGTGGACTGTATTAGAAGTGCTCCTCAACCAAAAGACAAAGAGCAATTGCGCTTTTTCATGGGGTTGGCCGAATATTATCACAAGTTTGTTGACGGCTTTGCCACCTTATCGTCGCCTCTGAGAGAATTGTTAAAGAAAAATGTAAAATATATATGGACGGATGAGTGTCAGAGTGCTTTTCTCAAAATCAAAGAGGGTATTGTATGTGCTCCCTCTTTGGGAGGGTTTGTTAGCAATAGGAAAACTGTATTAGCAGTGGATGCGAGTACTCTAGGGTTGGGTGCTGCTCTTTCTCAGTTTGATGCTGGCAAAGTAGAACACATCATAGCTTTTGCTTCTCGACCTTTGAGGGGTGCGGAAGAAAATTATTCGGTGGTGGAAAGGGAAGCTCTAGCTGTATCGTGGGCTGTCGAGCATTTTAATTTATATCTTTGGGGTCAATCTTTCACAGTGAGAACGGATCATAAGCCATTGGTTCAATTCTTGGGGAGTGAGGACTGGGCCAAAGGTTCCCCTAGAATATCTAGATGGATGGTAGACTTATTAGCTTATGATTTTAGGGTCACATACATACCTGGGAAAGATAACGTAGTGGCAGATTGTTTATCAAGATTGCCTGTGAAAGATAATGATTCTAAAGAATTGAGTGTTGAACAAGGCCTGAGCATTTATGAAGTGGAATATGAAGCCATAGGGAGAGATGAGTGGAAAGATGCTGATGATGTGGATGAAATAATAAAACAAGTAAAGGAGTGGACCAAAACAGGTTGGCCCAGGAAGGATCTTATTGAAAAGAAATACGAAGGGTATCATGGCATAAAAGAAGAATTGAGTTTATCAGAGGATGGTTTTCAACTCAGGAAGGGACTAAGGATAGTGCCTCCTTGTAATGTTAGGTCCGGGTTAGTTAACATTGCCCATCAGGGTCATTTAGGATTGGGTGGCACCAAAAGACATATCAGGCAGTCTTTCTGGTGGCCAGGAATTGATAGTGAGGTCGAGAAATGCGTGAGAGGTTGCAGAGAATGTGGAAAGAGTGATAAGAGTAAGGTTGTTAGAGAGGCTCCCATAAGACCGGTAAAAGTTCCAACTGAACCATGGAAAAAAGTTGCGGTAGATTTAATGGGGCCTTTACAAGATTTGGGAAATGATTTCAAATACTTGATTGTCCTGGTGGATTACCATTCTAAATGGGTGGAATGGAAGGCGATAAGAGAAGCTAACACGACTCAAATGATAACATTTTTTGAAGAGGTGTTTTATAGAGAGGGATTCCCTACAGAGATTGTGTCAGACAATGGTGTTCAGTTCTGCTCTGACAGAATGTTGGAGTTCTTCAACAAGTTTAGTATTAAACATTACAGAACTGCTCTCTACCAGCCTAGGGCTAATGGGTTGGTGGAGAGAGCAAACCGATTTATAAAAGGAGGGCTACAGTTGGCTATGGTGGCAGGTCTGAATTGGCAAAGTGTGTTACGGGAGATGGTGTGGAATTATTGCACCACCCCACATTCCGTTACCAGAATTTCACCATTTATGTCCCTCAAAGGTAGGCAACCAGGGACCAAATTGTGTCCGGGGTGGTTGAATTTGGCAAAGAGTACTTATGTGGACAGGACCAAGGTTATGTCACTCATAAGAGAGGCTCAGGATGGATATATGGAGAGGGCGAATGCTGAAAGGAAATCCAAAATAATGGACTGGAAAAAAGGAGATATGGTTTACGTTAAAAACCCGAGAATATCTCCCAAGTGCATTGAGAGCAAATTTATTGGGCCCAAAAGAATTTCTGTAGTCAGAGGAAATGTAGCCATCATGGAGGGAGGTGAATGTTGGTCCATGTCTAGGTTAGTAAAATGTAACAACAATGAGCCTGATGAAGAGTGTGAAGGCACTGAGAGTGGCAATGATGATAATATGTTATCGGGTTCAAATGCTAACATGAGTGGAGACAATAATGCTTCAAAAGATAGCAATGCAAAAGTGGATTTGGGGAGAGTGCGCAGTAAACCTACCTGGTTAAGAGACTACTATACTAATTGAATTCAATTGTGTAAGGGAGGAGATGTGTTGGGATATATATATATATATATATACATATATATATATATCTTATTATATATATATTACTTGTTGTGATTTGTTCAAAGTATATTCTGAAAGTGTAAGTGTTCATACTATACCTTTGTACCTGTTTTTATCTATCCAAGCCATTATGATGCAATGCATTCTAGTCAGAGTGTTATGCTTGGAAAAGGTTCTGTTTAGAGTCAGTTGGTGCAGAGCTGGAGGAAGTGCCTGCTGTCACAGACAGATACTTAATAAAGTATCAATATTCACATATTGAATCTGGACATTAATTCTTAACATTATACGAACCCATTTTGCTGGATATAGGGCTAGCAATGGGGCCAAACATCCTAGTTTTTTGTGATCAAATCTAAGGTGAACTAGAGAAGAGAGGGAGTGTATTTTTTCAATTGTTGAAATCCAATCCAACTGGTACAAACTTTTTTCACCTTTTCAGGATTTTCACACAATTCACCAATGGAGGAATTTATATTTTTTAGAATTTTACAAACATATTCAAATAAACTATTCAGCCACAAGCTATGTTTCTGCTCAAGGATGGTTTTCAGGTCAAGGAGCAGGGCATACGTTCGCTGGGCATACGATTTTCCTCATCAGTAGGATACATTTCCAATTAGCCCGGGTCTGAAGAGAAATGATACCCAGATCATACCTAATGGCATCTGTGGGAATCACATTTGGCACTCCCAACACTCGCCGCCAGACCAAGGCTTCCAGACGTGGCAAAGAATCAAGAAGAGTTAATAAGTAAATATCCATGCCCTAGAAGATTTTTGGCACCAGCTTTCCTTCATACTTTTTAAGTGCTGGTTTAAGAGGATAGTTTCCATAACGCCAATACACTCTCACAAGTTGGCTAATGAGGTGCATGGTTCGATCCTTCACCCAGTCTAGAAGCCCTGATCGGCTAGGAGATGCCTGGATTAAGAACCCCAAGTACACCAAAGACCTGACATTCATAATCGTTTCTTTTCCAATATGCCATTTAGGGTACACCTTTTTTTTTTACTTTTAGAACAACACAAAATTTTTGATTTAGAGGCATTAATGTGGAGCGACTGTTTCCTCAAACACTTCGAATTTTGTTAGTAAGTGCAACATCCCCACTGGGGTACAGTTAAAAAGGAGGAAATCGTTTGCGTATGATAGCCAGTAAGGTCTTAGCTGGCTTATCACAAGACTGATGAAGACTGCAGGGGTTAAATATTCATCTGCATTCGACAGTTAGAGGTTGAAAAAGCAGGGTTCTAAGGTGCAACCTTGCCTAACGCCCCTACTCATCGGAATGTTTCTGGAAAGACCTCTCATACCATTCAGTCGCACTTGGATTGCAATCTTCTCGTGGAGACCTACCAGAAGTCTTAATAGCCCCAGTAGGATCCCCCACCTCTTTAACTTGATCCACAAAAGTTGCCGATCTACTCCATCAAATGCGGCACTTAAGTCGATTGATGCTACACATACTGTCCCATATGTACCGTCCCAAGTTAGTTGTTGAATCGTGCTAATCATCGCACCATTCAGGGATGTGCGTAGACCTCTCTGAAAGCCGGTCTGCCATTTTGTCACTGTCCCAGCAGACACGGCTCACTCCTCTAGGTGTGACAGCAAGATAGATGCAAAAACCTTGCTGTCAACATCCAGGAGAGCAATAGGATGATAGTTCAGAGGGTTTGTTCTTACTCCCTTCTTAAACATAGGAACAATATAGGCCTTGGATCAAGATGATGGAAACTGCTCTCGGGACACCACCTCTTTAAATAGGGCGCTTAGTACTTTTGCCCAAAGAATGGGATCGTCTTTCAGGAGATAGTTTGAAAGTCCATTAGGGCCAGGGGCCCTAGATGGGCTAATTCTCTTTATCACTCCCAAGACGATATCTGGTTCAAATTCTACAGGGCTCATCTTTTCCCCAGTAATAGGAAAAAGGCTGATTGGGTCTCTCTCGGGAGGCGCTAGAAGGTAGAAAAATGAATATGCCAAGCCTTCTCTGAAACAGCATTCATCTGTTTTTCTGCCTGGCAGGAGTCGATGGAATTCATAAATTGCCAAAATGCCCTGGTATTTCCATTCCTCACGGATCGCAGAAGCGCCTCAGCGTCTTCCTGGAATCTCCTGGCCCTTGTGCTTTTCACTCAATTTCGATAAATCTAATGCAAACTCTTACACTGGATGTTGATAGCCTCTGGAGTCAAGTCCAGGGAAGATCTCAATCAACTCAACTCTTCTTTTTAGCAGCAAGTGTTTTGTCGTAAGCGTGTACATGCTTGTCATTCATCTTGGCACTCCAGTCCCTTCTCCTGTGGCTCAGCTGACGTATAATCAAGTTGTCCACAAACTCCTCAAAGTTTGCAGGGCAAAATGCTCAAAACGTCCATTCTAATATTCAGCACTTTAGGAGTTCTTCCAACGAGCCAATCACTCTTTTAGCTAAAATTTAATTTCAAAATAAGCGGGTAGCAGAGGGATTAGTAGTTAAATTGGTCAAGTTTGGATTTACCGCACTAGGATGGGAGTGACTCATGGAAAAGTTAGTCACCAGCCTATATTGGTCGCTCAATTGGAATTGGGAGCTGATGAGTCGAGTGCATTTCTCAATTAACCAATCATCCACGAACATATAGTCAATAGTTGACCATGAGGAGCCATTGCACCATATCAGATTTATGGGATTTCTCCCTGCACTTCCCCATTAAGACGATGTAGACCAATCCCACCCAAGCATTTCATCAATTTTGCTCCATTCTGTATTTTGGGGTCAGTTGTGAGTGCTCCTGAAGTGCCCATGCCACCCACCTGGAAACATACAATTGGAATTCAAATCCCTGACCACTATTAGTTGTGCCCTCTGATTCAATGTACACCACTCAGTTATTATAGAGGATAGCTGTTGAAGAAAGCAGGATAAGTCCAATACTTTCTCGTGCCAGTAAACATTAAAGATTAATAAGTGGATAGATGACTCCTCAACCAGTTGCACATGGGTATGCAAATTCCCACAGAAGTCATTGACTATGTGAATCAGCCTAATCCTCTCTTCAGATTGAACCATGGTTAAAATGCTACCATAAGGTCTACCCCGAACTCCTCTTTTGGCGACTGATGGCTAATCACACATCCATCCATAACAGGAGGGGTTACTGGCGAGGTTTATTGTAGGCAAAACACCTCTTGTACCCTGAATATCTGCCCAACTTCCTGGTTGTGAAGAATACCCATGTGACCATGAGTGTTCCATGATAATATAGAAAAGGTGTCAGTATTGGGAAAACCTGTTGATGGTTAGTGATGGATGTTGTTAACCAACCAGGACCAATCATTTGAGTTTTCCAAGGCCTTCATTTTTGTTTTCAAGACACTGATGTTCCTTTTTAATTGCTCATCCATGTCTAAAGGCGTCTTCCCACTCTCTGCTGTATAGTCAACCTCAGTTTCATTCACATCAAACCCAAAAATTCTGATGGCCTCTCTTTCATGCATCACCAGCTCGGAGATCAACCTCGGAAATTGAAGTAGACCACTGAGCAGTATAGGTGCTGTCTCACAGGAAAGTAAACTCTTTTGATGTCAGAGGTTTAAATGCCCTTTAGACCCGCGACCTCAGAGAGTAATCGCAATACACTAGAGCGGTTTAAATTGAAAGCCATATTTTCTGGCATGACGCTTTCAAACAGAATAGCCGTGTCCTTGTTTGCTACGGGTTGAGGTGGTATCTTTTTCAATCTGGAAGGTCTTGGATTATTCGTTAAGCTCACCCCAGACGGAGCCCGATTAGCCTCCCTCCACCCCCTCGCCCTCCCAGCTTGTTGGGCTTCCCCGGATTGATGACAAAAGCCAGTACAAGACCCACCCACCAAGGGTTCCCTAGAGGCGTCCACACTCCTCATCCCAGAGGGGAGGGGGTTTGTCTGGAGGTTTACAAAACGAACTGGCCCGCCCCGCTGCCTGCCAGGATTTCGGCTTGATTCCCCCACACTAGGAAGAGGAGCGCTAAAAGGCAGCGCGGCTGAAACAGATACAACATTAAGCTTCGGGGCCAATACAGCTTGGGTGTTACTATTATTACATTTTCATTACCATGCACATATTTTACTATTATAACAACGTGTCTTGTTTTTTATAGGTGAAACATCAACATTAAGACAAGATGAAAATACAATTCAACCAAATAGTGAGAAGAAAAAACAAACATCATCATCAATCTTGTAAGTATAATTTATTGTAAAAACAAATAAAAACATTAACAACTAAAACTTGCAAGGTTGAATTATGTAAAACCAAACTGTCTTTTGTCCAATACATTAAAAATACAATTGTGTTTTATTAAAACAGAATTAATAATACAATAAAAGTAACACTTTATGAACAAATAAATGCCCTAGGTAATTTAAACATGTGCAATCATAAAGGTAAAGCAAACTTGGGGTTCCCCCAAAAAACAAAAACACAATTGAAGCTGATTTACTAAGCTCATAAAATAGTATACATTTGTTTTATTAAAATGTTTATAGTACACATAGTACTTTTACATAATAACACATATACAAATAAATGTTCTTCTAATAAAAAACACACACGCAATACAGTTCCAGAAAGTAAACATATTGGCTCTCCCCAATACAGATTTGCGTTGCGATATTACCAGTCGAAATTCAATTTAAGACAGAGTGGAAAGTAGGACATCTTTTCCAGTAACTTCTGGTTATTTACTGGCCTGTACAGTATGGTACATGTGACCAGCATCCCCTTAACTAGATTGATGTGAACTTCTCTAACTCAGCCTGTGCTCCAGTCATCACCTCCTCAAGTCTATCAAAAATGAGCACCCAGATGTTTGCCAGTGCAAAGGTGAGTCGTCAGAAGCATATGCCACAAGTCTGCGGCTATGATACTGACAGGTAAGTTAATGGAGGGTTCAAAAGTTATGATCCTCCAATCCTACAACCTAGGACAATACATCACTAGATGTTTCAATGACTCTGTTTCCTTTTCACACAATCTGCACACTTGTAGCTCCGAAGGAATTCCCACTTTAGGCCCAATTACTTCTGAAGTCGGGAGGCAATTAAATCTGAATTTGAGATACCAATCAGTTTAGCCATGGGAATATTTTTTTAACATACAGTCTAACTTCCCTCATCGTTAGATACAATAATTCTTGCCCAACGTACCTTTTTAGTTGCCTTATGTCTTGTATATCTGCTATGTTATCCCATCTTTTAACCTTTATTTTTAGTATCTCATCCGAGACCGGACCCCGCAATCCTAGCTGTTCCATGACTTGCTCACACCTTTTATTCAATTTAGATACCAAAGGATTTACTCCCTTGCCCATGGTCATGTTCAGGTAATAATCAATGTGCAGTCACTATGTTCTGACCATCTTAAAGAACAGGGTGAGACTACGCTTCATCAGCTGAGCCCACCAGGACACCAGCCCCAGATCCTATTTTATTAGACTCACCGGGACTGACATTGGGAGCCCCCAACACTCTCTTCAGGATCATCCCTTCCAAGATGTCAAAAAGCATCCTGCTCCTGCAGTTCATCAATTCACATCCATACAAAATAATTATGGATATCTTTGCCCTGTAAAACTCTATTAGAGGTAAAAGGGAGAATTTGCATAATCTGCATTTGACTGCCTTTGCTAGAGAGCATCATGCTCCCACTTTCTCTTCCATCTTAGTTTCCTAAATAATGTTTTTTCTGTTTATAGGCGACAGAGAAACCCAAGTATCGAATGCACGCCAACTTCTTAATCAGTGAATCATTGATTTTCCACGTGTAACTAGTCTGTTTTTTCCTCTTGCTATACGTCATGCATAGGATTTGGCTGGATTTACTGTAAAATGATTCCTTGACAGATAATTCATTAACCCTGTCAAGCAACACTGCAATCCTGTGGGGGTGTAGTCCAAGTCCAGCCATCTAGGGACATACCCACCCCATTTCATAGCTTCCTCCCATAAATCTGCCAAGTACAGATTAAAGAGAGTGGGCACAATCACACACCCTTGTCGGACATCTCTTATAACCAAAATGTCTCTAGATAGAGCTCCTTTGCTGTTTAGCCTTACTTTACTGATGTTATTAGTGTATAACATCCGGATCATTTCCAGAAGGCCCAGATCTATGTCCCAGCTAGCCAGCTTCTTCCACAGTCGCGGAAGATCCACATTATTAAAGACTGCTGAGAGGTCGATGGCACTACATACCAGTATTTCGGCACACTGCCATCAACCTCAGAAAGACCAGTGTGGAGAATCAATCCGCTCTGCAACGTGCCAACTCCCCTCTTGAAACCTGTTTGTAAAGGATGAAGACGATGAGCCGCCTCAGTCCAGATTCTCAGCTCTCTCAGTACCATTGCTGCGAAGACCTTAGATGTTGTGTCTATTAGGTAAATGGGGCGGTAGCTCCTAGGGGATCCCCTCTCTCCATTTTTAAAGATGGGGATCAGGATAGAATGACGCCAAGATTTGGGGCACCTACCACGCCTTGCTATTTGCTCAAATCAGTTACTCAAAATATCGGCCCATAGTGGAGAGTTATTTTTCAAGACCTTATTAGTTAATGCATCCGGCCCGCTCGCCCGGGAGTTATTAAAGTTGTTAATAATCAATTCTAGATTCTCCCTTTCAAATTGCGAGTCACATATAGGAGCTTACCCCGTACACAGTGCTACCAGGCTGGACAATTCATTGCCCTCACTGAATTTATACTGGAAAAAGTTCACCCAACCTTACTCTGCCACACCAGAAGTCTGTAGTGGATTTGGAAGCCTGCTCTTTTTATTGAGTGTGCACCATCTGGCTTGCGTGCCTTTCGTGACAAGCTTTGACAATATGTCCTGATTGTTATGCATATATTTCTGTACTTTACGGTGTCTACTCCACCACCTTTATTTCTGCTTCAAGGAGTTTATTGCCATGTTCTTCTCTATCCTAATATTTGATGGGGACTTTCTGACCCACCCAATTTCTTTACTTAGCAGACGTTTTCTCTCGCTTACCTCCCTGTCGAATGTGTGACGCTTGACATCCATGATCAGTCTTAAAAGCCTCCCCTCCCCCATCTCCCCACTCTCCCTAGCACTTAGCAGATTTTGGAACGATGTCGGCAATGCTGCACCCCTCCTATCTTCTAGGCCTAAACCATTCTACCAGAGGGCCAACCTCTTATTTATTTTTCCCACGTTCACACTGAGCGGAACCAATCTGCCCCTCTCTTCCGAGGTTAGCAGGTTTTTTTCGTCCCATTGACTCCATCTTGTCCAAGGAGGCTGTGGCTGTTAAGGTCAATAAGAGGAGAGAGTAGTCACTCAAATTACTTTGCAAGATTTGTAAATCTCTCACCCTTACCGGGTCTATATTTTTGGTAAAAATATAATCAATCGTTGATGATGTGATTGCATTTGCCCAAGTAGGGTTATCTTTTAAAAGACAATCCCCACGACCACTCCCTGCCAATGTTGGCCCTTCACGTAGTCACATCACTCAACCCACAAGTTTCCATCCCATCTAGCTCTACAAACTCTCCGGATGTCAACATACATTTACAATTCAAATCCTCACCCAAAAGAAGGCCCTCAATCATCTTTTTGCCAATCATACAGGGCGTTTTCTATCTCATTCATGACTCTCTAAAACTCCCCCGTGAGAGGATTATAGTAGATGTTAATCGGGAGAGTCTGTATCTTTTGGCCATTGATCATGTCTAGTACCTTAGTAATTAGCAGGCCCTGTATACCTGTTTTCACAAGGTTTAACAAACTCCAACTCCTGATTTTTACAGCAACTAATAACCCTCCCAATGGACGCCCTTTTGAGCGCTTCTTTGTATTGCTACAGAGTGTCATATACCCATCAAAGGTGGGGGTATCCCATAACCATGTTTCTTGGAGGAAAATAATGTCTGCTCCCCTAAACAAAACATTGAAGTCTGCATTCAAAAAGGAGTTGTGTCCTCTTGAGTTCCAGCTGCCAATTATGAGAGAACTGGAGAGCCAGCCCCCGCTCGAGGAGGCCCCATCCTGGTCAACCTGTCTCTGTTGATCTGTTTCGAAAAAACATGTCACTGTCCGATTCGCCCTCCCTTGCTCTTGGTCCTCATCCCCTGTGCATTTGGGATAATATATCTCAAAGCCATTCCGAAGAATTTCTTGGCACTCATGGATCACACATTTACCAAACCGAAGGCATCAAATAAATGCATACATTCTATGTCCGTCGAAGAAGCAGCCTTTACCACCGGAATGGAGGCCAACAGAGCTAATATGCTGCATCTGTTGAGCGGCACGTTCTTATCTTCCTCAAATCCTCAAATACAGATTCAAAGATGATGTCCGATTCGCCCTCCCTTGCTCTTGGTCCTCATCCCCTGTGCATTTGGGATAATATATCTCAAAGCCATTCCGAAGAATTTCTTGGCACTCATGGATCACACATTTACCAAACCGAAGGCATCAAATAAATGCATACATTCTATGTCCGTCGAAGAAGCAGCCTTTACCACCGGAATGGAGGCCAACAGAGCTAATATGCTGCATCTGTTGAGCGGCACGTTCTTATCTTCCTCAAATCCTCAAATACAGATTCAAAGATGATGGGGCGTGTTCCAGACTTCTGCTAAAGTGGGTCCTGTCGGCTGTATCAAGAGCTTCTTTGGCATTGGACGAAATTTTCCCGGCCTTGTTGTGGGCACGATACATTGAATTGCTCACACCTTTAATACTAGGTAGCACTGAACGAGACACTCCCTGTGTCAATATTATTTTGACTCTTCTATGGTGGAAGCTTTTTCGATTTACTCAGCTGCTGAAGCACGTGGTCTCCTTGTCTGAGGGCTAGCATCGTGGCCTCTTTAGTGTTCTTAATTAGTACCTCAGCAGGCCCCTTTGATGCTCCTGGCAACCGTGACTTATGACTTCTTCCTTAATCCTCCCACCCCACTGTATGCTTCATCGTTTCCTCTGTTGTGTTGTCTTCTCTATTTTTCCGGTTTCTATTAGAGGACGGAAAGCACATGTTCCTCAAGAACTTGCGTGACCCCCTGTTCGGTACTTTGGGCCCATTTTTTATATTTTTTGACTTCTTAGTGACTATCATACTCATCTCTTTATTTGGGCCATGCTTCACATGTGAGTTGACCTCTTTCACTCGTTCGACCGATGTTGGGGGGCCGCAGTCTTCCGCATTCACATCCTTGAGGATAGATTATGATGCCCCACTTGGAGCCAATTCACCCACGGTCGCAGCCCCCAATCTCGTGCCACAAGAAATAAAATATGCACCCTCTGCAAGTTGTTTATTAATATGTGTCAGGGAGATAGTGTTTGCTTTAACTTCTAGGGCAATTACATCAAAGTCTGATAAAAGATTGGAGGACAATGTTTAAAGCTGCAAGCAAACTCATGCCTGCCTCTGGTGGATCACGGCAGCTTGACTCATCACCCTGAAACAGTAAAGAGGAGCGATCGTTCGCCACGAAAGTAGGCTCCTCTGAAAAGTTCTATGTAGGCAATGTATCCGGAATGACAATCACCTCCACATTTTGGGTTTTGAAGAGAGGCTTAGATGATCATAGGTGCTTTTCAAGGCTAACGCAGACTTTATTCAGGGGAATACATGCCTCCAATTTTGCTTGAGCAAGCACAACCCCCGAAATTTCATGTTCCTGCCCATTGAGTTCCACTTCCCCAACCTCATAATATCCTGATATACACGTTCGGCAGACAGCACTTGGCCATACAATTTTTCTGCTCTCTGTGGAAAAAACTCAGTGATTTGTTACTTGGGCGGAGTTGCACACTTTAGGCCCCACAAACGTTAAGCCTGCTTCCAACTCCTTGTCTGAGGGAAATTGTTCAGAGCTCCTTAAGTGATAATGTTTAACTTTACTTTTGCTTTTTCCTTTCATGCTAAGGTGGGTTGATACTTTATCCTCCAGGCCCCTAGCGCGTCAAAGGGAAAACTCCCAGCAGTCCCCGCTCTAGAAGCTGTAAGTGGGGCCTAGCCGGCAAATGTTTATAAAGGTAGTAGATCTTATACCCACAATTCATTTGCAAAGCAAGGTCACTCACCTCTTACACGTGAGTCGTTGCTGGGCGACATGTCGTTTCTCTTTCCTCGGGTCCTCAGTGACAAGGAACAGGAAACACGCAGGCTACACTACGCTACGCTCCACTTGGAGCTGGGTTCTATGTAGCGAGTGACCTTCTTCCGTATTAGGCAGGAATAACAGACTCTTTGAAGAAGAAAAAAAGACTGCTGTCGTTCTGGTCCCACTGCTCACACGAAACACTCAGGCTACACTATAAGCAGAGCATGAGTCATTTTTTGGTATAAGTTTAACCTACCCTATTTTGTTTGAGCTAAGTAAATGTAGTGTTACTTTTTTATCTTAGCAAATATATATATATATTTGCAAACAAAGGGAGGTGGGGGGGCGCACTCTCATTCCAAGCTCAGTCAGCCTCAAACAATCCAGATGATGTTCTCTTCCAAGCACTTTCGTGAATCTCGCACTCATCAGGGAGACGTCTGTTCAGGTGTGGCTGTTTGGTACAAAATTGTGACCTTATGGAATTCTGGAAGCTTTAGTCCATGAAGGCAGCCAGGACCCAACTCTCCCTCCCACTACACAATGCAAAGATCTAAGATCAGCTCTTTTAATTTCAAGTAAGGAGGGGTAGTTGGCCCGGTAGGGGTTCTCACATTGCGGGGTGGCCTAGGAGAAAGGGACCCCTTGCTTCAACCTGGTGACGGCTTCTGGTCCGTTGTTGATATTCAGTATCTCACTCTTGCTAAGGTTTACATTAAAGCCTGACACTGGCCAAAAAGCATCAAGAATCTTTAAGAGTTTGAGGATAGCCTTTGTCAGGGTTAGGATCACAACATCCGCGAAGAGAGCAATTTTATGACGTTCCCCACCATAAGGAATGCCACAAAGAGACTCCTCCCCCTAAACTGTATCGCCAGAGGCTCCACCACAAGAACAAACAACAGGGGTCTAAGAGGGCACCCCTGTCTCGTACCCATGGACAACACAAACCCCTTTAATAGAGCACCATTGACCCTCACCCAAGCAGTGAGATAGGAATACAATGCAAACATTGGCCCATGAAGCCACCCCCACATATTGGACCTGCATTGTATCTCCCTTACAAACGGCCACTCCATGCGGTCGAACGCTTTTTCAGCACCTAGCCCCAAAGGAATGGCTTGTGTGCCTGTGCGATGGGCCGCATGTACCAGATTTAGAATTTTCCGAACATTATCAGCTCCCTAGCACCCCTTTACAAACCCTGCTTGGTCCTCCGCTACCAAGAGCCGGAGAAACTTCTGAAGCCGCAAAGCTAAGATCTTGGCGTAAATATTAATGTCAGTGTTAAGAACTGTTATTCGTCTGTAGGATGCGTATGACATCAGATCTTTAATGGGCTTCGATATCAAGGTGATTCTCGCCTCCCCCATAGATCGCAATGAGACCCCCCACTTGAACATCTCATTGAATAACACACAGAGAGGTTCCAGGAGTCTCCTAGATTAGGTTTTAAAGAAGGCCAGATGAAGGACATCAAGCTCAGGGGCTGAGCCCACCCTCATGGCGGAGATTGCCTTCAGTATTCCTTCCTTGCTAATACCCATTTCCAATTGGTCATTTTGCTCTGTGGAGAGATGTGGCATAGGTCAAAGATTCAGAAATCTTTCTATAGTATCTGGCTTAGAGGATCCTGTTGTGTATAGGTTCTGAAATAACGCACCAGCGCCCTATAGAAATTCAGGAGTGTCATCGAGCCTATTGCCTGCCTCATCCCTAATTCCCCCAATTCCACCCGAGAGAACCCTCTGCTTCAGTTTCCACGCTAATATCTTCCCCGCACTGTTCCCTTCCTCACGTTATTTTACTTTCACCTTTAACATTGTGAATTCCACCCTAGATGCCTCCACCATGTTCACTTGCCTCTGCGCTGCCTGCAAAGCTCTAAACACCTTCCGCGACCCTTTCTATATTCCTTCTACCTGTCCTTATTGTCCCGTTTAATAAGAGCAGCCTGTTCTCTCCTATGGCGAGACACCCCGGCTCCCTTAGAGATACATATCCTCCTGATATATACCTTAAAAGCATCCCAGCCTACCTCCTCCTGAACTTGTCCCATTTGATTCAACTGAAAGTATTCCACTATTGCCTCTCCAACCTCCTCCACCACCACCTTGTCGTTCAGTAGAGCATGGTTAAGCCTCCAGCCACTGTGGATCCCGCTATCTGTAGGGAGAGTAAGATGCATGGTAACAGGGGTGTGGTCAGAGAAATCGATAGTGCCTATTTCAACAGAGTCAATTCTAGGAATCAGACCAGCCCCAAGCAAGAAGTAGTCGATCCTGAAATAGACTTGTGAGAATGGGAGAAGAAGGTATAGTCCCTTTCACTTGGGTGGGACACATGCCATGCGTCCACCAGGGGAGAATCTCTCAGCTGTTCCCGTAGTGCTTCTGTGGGCCTTGTAGCTTCCCAGTAGTCCCTCTTGGATACATCCTAGTTGGGGCCCATAAGCAGATTAAGATCGGGTCCCAGGATAATGTGCCCCTCTGAGCAAAGAGATCCCTAACCATGTGCTGAAAAAATCATTCTGCTATGCATTAGGACGAAACACCACTGTGAGGGTGACTTTGATACCTCCCACCAGCCCTTTCACAAATAGAAACCTCCATTCTTTATCCTCCCTAGTTCCGTGGGCCTGAAATTCCAACCTTCTCCCAATCGGAATACCCCCTCCCCTCTGCTTAAGCGGATATGCTGAAAAACGATTTAGCGGGATATGTCTCGTTTTTAGTCTACCCACATTGCATCTACAGAACTGTGATTCTTGGAGCAACCCAATGTCTATGCGGTATCAGGTAATATTATCCCCATATATATGGTCACCGTAAATAATATCGCAGCAATATTATATGGGTGACCATATATATGGGGACAGGGGCAAAAAAAAAATGTAAAAAAAAATAAAAAAATAAAAAATTTGGGGGTTGCGGGGATGTCCCCCGCATGTTCCATGCAATAATGTCACCACAAAAAACGGCAATTTTTCGGCGATATTTTTGCATGGCGAGATTTTTGTGGCGACATTATTACATGGAACCGTCTATGCCCTCTTTAACCTGTGCAGCAATGGACTGCAATTTGTAGGGGAATTAAGACCCCTTACATTATACTTTATGCAACGGAACCCTATCGTGTTATAAGGGCTCTCTTCATAATTTACCTCCTAATTCCTTCTGATGCTGGGGAGCCCCGGGCTAAGGAAAGTATCTCCTAAATCATCCTTGGTATAACTGGTGTGTTCCATTTATGACAATGCATCAAACCCACAAACCAAACCCCAACATTTGAAGACCACCAACAGAAATCTTAGTACACTTCTCCACTCACCAGTGTGTAGAGGTGGAAACATCATCCAGAGCCTCTCTCCCCCTTGAAGATTTCGCCCACCTCCCGTCCCCTGGGCTGCACCACCACCAGTATTTACCCACATCGGGCCGTGAGCCTTCTTTATTGCCCAATTGCATTCTGATCCCAGTCACAGGCTGAGGCGGGCTCCCTGGCGATTCTGTTCCGGGCACATGATGGCACACTGCCTCCTGAACACCGCTCTGCCCTTCCTCCCCCGGGCCTCCAACCCAGACTCTCCTCCATGCCTTCCCCAGGTTTCTCTTGCATTCAACGTAATCCAAAAATCCTAAGGGCATAAATCTTCCTTGAGATTCTCTGACTCACACTACAACAACTCCTGGTATACCCCCCTGCCAGGTTCTTTCATATAGTTCCTTGATACAAATTGGGGTGCTAGTCACAGAATTGCAAAACACCTGATATACTCTCCTGCCAAGTTCCTTTTCACATTCACTGTAATTCAGTTCACCCACTTGGCTTTGCCTGGTATACTCTCCTGCCAGGACTTTTTTATGTAGTTTAATCTATAGACACTTGGCTTTGTCAGGTATACTCTCCTGAAAAAAACAAGGGTCGTCCTGGGAGTCTCTCTGCCAGACATTAGTCCTGGTTGTGAGAGCCTTACCCAGATTCTTTAGCTCACTATCTTCACAGAGGACAAATATCCCAAAAATATCAGTCTTTGTCTTGTCCAGGGGCAGTCCAGCACTGAAATGCAAGGCAATTCTCTTCTGAACAAAAGTACTCCATGCCCTACAGCTCTCCTTCTACTACTTGGCTCTGCGCTGGCCTCTATACTTCCTGCCTCCTCCAGCCTCTAACTGCGCAGATCCTGCGCTGTCACCTGGACCTCAATGCCTACCAGCTCTCCTTATCTACCACTCACTACTGTATTGCACTCTGATCCTCTGGGCCCACCAGCTCTCCTTCTGCTGCTTGCTTCCGAGGGCCCCTCCCCGGCTGGGCCTCTACGCCTACCAGCTCTCCTCATCCAACACTCGTTACTGTACTGCACTCTGAACTTCAGGGCCCACCAGCTCTCCTCATCTGCAGCTTGCTTCTGAGAGCCCCTCTTCGGCTGTTGTCCAGCTACCCCCCTCGCAGCCTCTTCCCGCGCAGTCCTGCACTGGCACTCTGGACTCCTGTGCCCTGCAGCTCTCCTTCTACTGCTCGACTCCATGCTGACCTCTGGACTTCAGGACCTCCTGCTCTCCTCATCTGCTGCTTGCTACTTAGGGCCTCTCATCGGCTGTATCGCACTTGCTCCCCCCAGCCTCATCCCGCGCAATTCCAGCACTGGCACTCTGACTTCTGTGTTCTGATCTCAGCTCCACAGGGTCACCCCCCTCCTCCTCAGGTAGATTAGCCATTGACCGCTACGCCATCCTGGTCTCTGCTCTCACTAGGACCCTACTGCCTTCTCTCCCCCTGTAATGCTCTCGGCCACATCCCTTCCCCCGTCCTCCCTACCCTTCCCGTCCTCCCTCTTCCTTCTCTCCGCCTCCCCTGTCCTCTCCTACTCCCCTTCTCCCTCCTCCTCATGTCCATTCCCCTCATAAATCCCCTCCCCCACTCCTCCAGTACTACACCATCCCCCCTCTCACTGTCCTAATCTTCTCCACCCCCCCACTGTTCAACCCTCCTCCCTCATCAACATTGCTCTCTGGAACGATAGATCCCTCTGCAATAAGACTGCAGCAGTTCTTGACATGTTCCTCCGCCTTAACCTCCATTTCCTTTGCCTTACTGAAACTTGGATTCCTCCTCACAACACTACTGTTCCTTCTTCCTTATCCACCTCTTCTTCCTCCTTCTCTCATATCCCCCGTGCTACTGGCCGTGGCGGTGGTATTGGCCTCCTCTTTCACCCCAAATACCTTTCCCCTTCCTCCTCTCTATCTCTTCCTTCTTTCCCCTCTTTTGAGTTTCTTTACAAATCCTTCTCCTCTCCTCACCCAATCTCCTTTCTAATTATGTATCGACCCCCTGGCCCTCTCTCTTCCTTCTGTGATGACCTTGACCACCTCCTTTCTCTCATCTCTCCCTCTCCCTCGCCTCTAACTGTTCTCAGCGACTTTAATCTCCACATCCCTTCTCCCCCCCACTCCTCTCCCCTTTCATCTATCCTTGACTCCTACCTCTTTTCTCCTCTTCCTTCCTACCCTACTCACTCCTCTGGCTCCACTCTTGACCTTATCTTAAACTCTTCCTACCCCTCCTCCTCACTCTCTACCTGTCTATCTCTCCGATCATGCTTTACTATCCTTCTCCCTTACTCCCCTTCCCCTTCCTTCTTCCTCTAAGCCGTCCCCTTCCATTTTCTCACGGCGTGACCTTCATAGCTTTGATCCCTCCCTCTTTCTCGAAACTTGCTCTTCCTCTCTCCCCTTCTCCAAGATTTCTCTTCTCTTTCGGCCAACGTCGCACTTTCCACTCTCATCTCTTCTATCTCCTACTCACTCGATCTACTCCACCCCCTTTCCCTCTTCCGTCCAACCCGGGAACCCTCTCAACCGTGGCTCTCTCAACTCCTCTCCATGCAACGCCTCCTTTGACGTCTTGAGAGACTCTGGCTCAAATCTCCTTCTCCATCCAACCAAACCTCCTACTTCTCTTACCACTCACTTTATGACTCTTGCCTCTCCTCGGCTAAACACTCCTACTACTCTAACCTTCTTCAAACCCAGGCCACACAACCCTGCCGCATCTTCCAAACTCTCTCTCGTCTTCTCTCTCCCCCTACCCCTGATCCCTCTACCTCCTCCACCCTATCTCCCTCCGACTTTGCTAACTTCTTCTCCTTCAAGATTCTTTCCCTTTGACAAAAAATCAATTCCTCTTCCTTCTTCCCCCTCCCCCTTCTTCTTCCTTCTCCCCCTCTACCTACATGACTGACTTCTCCCCTGTCTCCCCTTCTGATGTCTCCATCCTCCTCTCCAAAGCCCACCCCTCGTCTCCTCCAACTGACCCTTTCCCCTCCCTTCTTATACCTAAGATCTACCCTCTTATTATTCCCTACCTAACTTTCTTCTTCAATACCTGCCTTTCCTCAACCACCTTTCCCTCTGCTTTCAAGCACGCCACTATCATTCCTATTCTGAAGAAACCTTCCGCTGACCCCCTACTCACCTCTAATTTCCGTCCTATCTCACTCCTCCCATTCCTCTCCAAACTTCTTGAGCGCCTCGTCTACTCGCAGCTCTCTACCTTTGTCTCTAATCTCTCTCTCCTTCCGCCTTCTCAATCTGGCTTCCGCCCTAAACACTCTCCTGAAACAGCCCTCACTTACATCCTTAACTCCCTCCTCTCCACTCGACACTCTAAGCAATCCTCTGTCCTCATTCTTCTTGATCTCTCAGCTCCCTTCGACACAGTCGATCACCCCCTCCTTCTCAACACTCTCTCTTCCTTCGTATTCACAGGCTCCGTACTCAACTGGCTATCCTCTTACCTCTCCTCCCGCTCTTTCTCTGTTTCCTGGGGTGGCCGCTCCTCTCCATCCCAGCCTCTAGAATATGGAGTACCCCAAGGCTCGGTGCTCGGCCCCTTCCTATTCTCACTCTACACCTCCCTCCTTGCCCCTGTCATCTCCTCATTTGGCATCTCTCACCACTTCTATGCTGACGACATGCAGCTCTTCCTTTCCTTCTCTTCCTTCTCTCCTGATCTCCACCATAAACTCTCGTCCTGTCTTACTGCCATTAAAGACTGGATGTCTTCTCGCTTTCTTTCCCTTAACTCTGACAAAACTGAGGTACTTTTCTTCCCATCTAACTCCCTTCCCCCTCCCTCTCCTCCTCCTTTCATTCACTTTCCTCCCTCTAACCTCACTGTCTCCCCCCATGCTCGCAACTTAGGCATTTACTTCGACTCTTGTCTCACTTTTCCCACCATATCTCTCTCACCTCTCGTGCCTGTCGCTTTCATCTATATAACATTCGTAAAGTCCGCCCCTCTCTTACTTTCCATGCCACTAAACTTTTAATCTCCTCCCTAATCTTCTCTCGCCTCTTCTACTGCTCCTCCTTACTCTTTGGTCTACCCACCTCACATCTCTCCCCCCTCAAATCTACCATTCGGCCATCCGTACTCTGTCTCCTCACCTCCCGCGATTCCATCTCTGCCTCCCTATCCTCCCTTGGCTGGCTTCCCTTTCACTCCCAAATTAAATTTCATTATCTCTGCTTAGTCTTCAAATCTCTCCATAATCTTGCTCCCCCTTATCTCTCTTCCCTTCTCTCTTTCTACACTCCCTCTCGCCCTCTTCGCTCTGCTGACCACTTCCTCCTCACAGTTCCACCTTCCCCATGTGCCTCCTCCCGCTTCCGCTCTTTCCAACTCCTAGCTCCCCTTCACTGGAACTCCTTACCTTTCTCAATCCGCTCTATCCCTACCTTTTGCTCATTCCGTTCCTCCCTTAAATCTCTCCTTCTCCACTCCCCGCCATGATTCCGCTCCCCCTCCCCTCCTTCCCCCCTTTTCAGCTCCCTCCTCTCCCCTTCACTCCATCCTCTTCCCTACCCCTCCATCTCCCTCCTCCTCCCATTATTCCCTCCTCCTCCCAGTTCTACTCCTCTACTCCCTTCCCGTCTAATTGCTCCACATATTGTTTTGTTGATCTGATTCAAAATTTGTATCTTGCTTCTATTGTTACTATTATTTCTGTTATTGTTAAATGTATCCTGTTGTTAAAATGTGCAGCGCATTGAAGTAAAGCGCTATATAAACCTAATAAAATACAAATACAAATACAGTACTCTTGTTCAGAGGAGAATTGCTGCCAGGACCGCCCTTGTTATTTGCATATATATTTATTTATTTATTTATTTAACAACTTTATTTATTTCGACTACAGCAATGTACAAAATTGAGACCACTTGTCCCTTACATATTGTGGTGCAACTTCCCCAGTCCCACCCCCACCCAATTCCTCTTTCCGGTTACGCGGACCGTGGTCCATCCTCGTCAAGGGTCTCTAAGATCCCAGAAATTTCGTCGCCAGCTGCGGTTGAAAGGTTAGTGCCGGGAACTGGCTAAAATACTCCCGTACCGGGGACCAGAAGTCAGTGAAGCAGTGTAGGGTCTCCTCCTTCGCACCCGTGACTTTCTCAGCCACCAGGATCTCCCACACTTTTATCCACCACAGAGGTATCAGGGGGCCCTTGCAAGTTTTCCATTTACGGACCACAGTTATTTTGGCTGCCAGCAGCAGCTGTGTAAGCATCTTGGTGGTGCGCCCTGTTTTGGGGTAACATTCTGATAGCACTACTCCCAACAGGATCACCTCCGGGTCCATGGGAAGTTTACGATTGGTTATGTCCTTAATGATGTGCATGATCTTTGCCCAGAAGGCCTGCACCGTGGGGCATTCCCATCACATGTGAAAGAATGACCCTGCGCTCCACATTGCCTCCAGCAGGCCGGGTTAATGTCTGGCTGAAAATAGTGCAAGTGTCCCGGGGGTGGGGGGGGAGGTAGTACCATCGGTGAAGGAGTTTTAACGCACATTCTTTATTGGTGATATACCTAGAGGCTGAATTAATCCTTGTCCAGATGTCCACCCATGTTTGGTCCTCAATCGGGTGCCCCAGGTCCTCTTCCCACCTAGCCATGTACAGAGGTTAAGTCGCCAGTATGTCTTCCTGTAGGAGTTTGTACAGTTTGGTGATTCGCCCCCTGAAGGGGGCCTTCCTGCAGAGCGTGCTCTATGGGGTGAAGGTCCCTTGTGGCCCCTTGTTGAACTGTTGGCTGTGAGATCCAATGTCTAATCTGGTCTTATGTAAATCTCTCTGTTTCCGTGAGCTAAAAGCGAGTCTTGCATTCCTTTGAAACAGAGTGGGGTTCCATTGTTGTAGAGCTGTGAGAGGGTCCGGATGCCCCCTCTAGACCAACCACTGAAAGTAGCCATAACCATCCCTGGAAGTCCGGGTTCCGCAGAATTGGGGAAAGCGGACTCAGGCCCTTAGGCAGCTTCTTCCTGCGTCTGGCCCATGACCAAGCGTCTAAGGTTGGAAAGGACACTTAGCTTGTTCGATGAGAACCCATTTTGGGGGATTGTCTTGTTCCGCCCAGGCTGTAGCGCTGGGAAGTTGGGCTAAGTGGGATTCTAGCTCTGCACCCTTTCCAGACGAATTTTGAGAGTTTCTTCTGTAGCTGCTCCAAGGGTTGTTTCGGGAGCAGAACCGGCAGGGCTGAGCCTAGGTATAAAAGCCTGGGGAGCAGGTTCATCTTGTATGCTGTCACTCTGCCAGCAAGGAGATTTCCTGTCCCTCCCAGCATTTCAAATCGGCTACCAGATCTTTGAACAAAGGGGGAAAGTTTGCTGCGTATAGCTGTTTCGGATCCGCTGCAATGCGTACCCGAGGTAAGGAAAGGATGCAGTGTTCCACTTCAGCTGGCACTGTGCTTGGAGCCCCGTCGCGCCCAGGTTTATACCCAGTGCCTCTGATTTGGAGTCATTTACCTTGAATCCTGCCACCTGTTCGAAGGCCTTCAGTTCTTCCAGGGCGGCTGGAAGAGAGGATTGACAGTTCGTGATGGAGATCATTACATCGTTGGCATACAGGGAGACCTTAAATTGTTCGCCGTCTATGTTTAATCCAGCTATCTTGGTGTTCAAGCGGATCCTTCGTGCAAAGGGTTCCATTAAGAGAGCAAAGATCAGGGGAGGGGGAAGCGGACACCCCTGCCTCGTCCCGCATGATAACGGGATCTGCGCTGAGAATTTCTGGTTCACTTTTAGGGACGTGTTCGGGGCCTGATAGTTGGCGAGCAGCATCTTGCAAAATGATGGGCCAAACTGGAAGGCTTCTACTGTAAGGCGCATGAAGTTCCAGTCCACTTTATTAAAAGCTTTGGTAGCATCCAGGGTTAGGACTGCTAGCTCCTACCATTTCTGGACTGCACCTCGATAAGATTGAAGGCCCGGCGAATATTGTGCCCTGTGCTTCTGCCTCTGATAAAGCCTGCCTGGTCCGGAGCTATGATGGATGGCAGGATCGATGCCAACCTGTTCGCCAGCACTTTAGAATAGACTTTAGTGTCTATATTAAGAAGAGAAATGGGCCTGTACGATGTACAGTCTTTCAGATCTTTACCGGGCTTTAGCAGTAGGATTGTGGTGGATTCTTGCATGCAGGGCGTTATTGTACCTTTGTCTCAGAAGGAGTTGAACAGCTCTGTTGTCGGGCCCAGTAGAAGTGGACGGAAGAGTTTGAAGAATTTAGGTGACAAGCCTGGGTCCTGGGGCTTGGGTCCTGGGTCCTGGGGCTATAGGCTTCAGGGCTTTGAGCACCTCCTCAATCTCTTCGGCCGTGATGGGGTCTCCAGAGAGGCTCTATCCATGTCAGAAAGGTGTGGAAGTTTGGCGTGTGCTACAAATTGCTCCTGTTACGTTTGTTTCACACGGCGAGGCTGTTAGCGTGTCCGCTAAATGGGCTGTTGCTACGTGCAGTTTCGCTCCCTCCCCTTACAGGGTCTTACCCTCTGGGCCCCGCAGGGACATGATGTAATTTTGTCTGTGGGTTCTGGCGAGTTTGTTAACCAAGAATCTGTTGGCCTTGTTGCCGTTCACATAATAGCTTTGTTTGGTCTTGATCAGGGTCTGGGCGGTGTCTTCTGCATAGTGAGCCTCGAGTTTTGTATGGGCTAGCTTCAGGCGTTTGGCTGCTTTATGTGACCATCCCTTTTTATAGAGAGACTCTGCTTTTGCCACCTCTTCTTCCAACTGCTCCCTCGCTCCAGCACGCCTTTTCCGGTATGCTGCGGCCTGAGCCATTAGTTCCCCTTTAATCACCGCCTTCATGGCTTCCCACCGTGTCGCTGTGGATGTAAGGTCTGGTGGGTTTTTCCTGAAGTAGTTATGTATTGCTTTAGTTATGGCGTCCCGCACCAGCATATCATGTAACATTGGTTCGTATAGTGTCCAGCGAGGCCTCTCTGGAGAATCCGGGTCAAAGATCTGGGTGGTCAACCTGATTGGGGTGTGATCGGATAGGACCCTCGTGCCGATCTCGACTTTGTCAGTGAACGCCAGCAGCTGGGGACTAGTCAATATCAGGTCTATAGTGCGGTGGACATGTGAGAAGGAGAAGTCTGTTGTTTCAGGATGAAAGACCCTCCAGGTGCCTATAACATCCAGGGACCTGAATAACTGACAGAGGCCCAATGCAATTCTGAAGTCCCTGGGCGCGGGGGCACCAGATTTGTCCAACAGGGGATATGGGACCTCATTAAAGTCACCACCTACGACTACTTGGCCCTCGATAAAGGGGGGAGCGTTGCTTCGAGGTCAGTGTAGAACGCTTCCTGGGCCTCGTTCAGAGCACAGATGGCAATTAACATGTGAAGTTGACCGTAGAGGTCTCCCTTTATCGCAATATATCTGCCATCTGGGCTTCTCAGAGTTTCCTTTTCCCTAAAGGGTGTTCCCTTCGCTAACAGAATTGCCTTTCTTGCTGTGGCCAGGCGCCAGGTGTTGTGTCGGGAACGCCCGATTTCGCAGCTGTGGAGCGTCTTCAGCTAATAGATGTGTCTCCTGAAGGAACACCACTGTGCTCTGGAGGTCCTGTAGGCGCCTGATGGTAGATATGCGTTTCTCAAGGGAATTTAAGCCTCGAACGTTCAGTGAAATGTAGCGCAGTTTTACGTGTGATGGGAAGGGCTTCCGCCGCTCACTGGTCAGGTGGGGGTGTAGGGGGGGGGGACGGGCTGCCGCAAGGGAGGTCGTCTTCAAGTGTTGGGCTGTGAATGGCATTTTGCTGCAGTCAGATTTTATTTGTATAGAAACTAGGGCCAAACGTGGCCTGCCAACCTAAGGGGCCAAAAAGGGGGCCAACAGAAAGGGTAAAAAATCAAAACTTAACGAAACAGGCCCAAGGGGCCTAAGGCCCGAGTGTGTGTCCATTCACTCAGCTGGGGCATATCGTGGGACACCCGGGAGCCGAGAGAGTGTGTGTTCCGGCTCAGAGGTCAAGATGCATCTCGCTAGTGTTGTGCAGCGGTAGGCTTCCCCCCTTTCATCCGGTGATCCCGCTGTGATTTCAGGGTCGAGCTTTGGGTTTTATCCAGGGGCAGGGTTGTTAGGCTGTCATCTGCCGACACGCTTGGCGCCTATTTCCACGTTGGCGGCTCGACTGCAGGAAACGGAGCGGATAGTTCCCTCACGTTTTCCCCAGCGTGGATTACCGGTCTAGAGGTTTTCAACATGGCAACCGCTGAGAGGTACTTAGCTTCCTCCCCCCCAGCGGTTGTCGCGTTGCAACCCCTTGCTGTGCGTTTTCGCTCCCTCTGGGTTATAAGTGTAACGCTCACCTGATTCCCGCAGAGGCGCCGGTCTTGACTGGGTGAATGCCGTATCTTCAAAGGTGATGTGTAACACACGGTTGGCTCTTTGGGCTCGACCTCTGTGCACTGTATGTCTGACTCGAAGAGTAAGATGTCTGCAGATAGAAAATATGGGATTAATGAACTGGGGTTATTGGGTGCCTCTCTCCTCTTCCCTTTCTCTTCTCCTGTAGAACCCCAAAGGTTAACACCCTCACCTTAGGTAAGTGAACGCCGAGCTCTCCATCTGCCTCGGGGCAGGGTACCGTAACCAGTTTCTTCACTGGATAAGGGTGCAGGCCTCTTGACCTCAGAGGACTGCTGTCCATCGTTAACTGCACGAACGGTAAGTTCTGGGCACTTCAAATGTCTTAAAAGTCTTTTGTAATGATATCTCTTGTTTTGCAGGGTTCCGGCGATGGCGGATGGCGGGCTGATGAGAGTTGAGGATCGAACCCGCGTGAGGAATAGAAGCGCCTGGAAGCACGTAAGTAAGAGCTTGTAGCCTGCTTCACGATGCGCACTAACTGTCCCTTTTATCTTGCAGGTACAAGTTCAGAGCTTTAGAGAAGCTGAAGGGTGCTGGAATACCCACTGGATTCGGCGTGGGAAGGAGTAATGGCACGTGAGTAATAAAGTTGCCCAATGTCTTTAAACGCACCTTCTTTTGTCATTCAGATGCGGGATGCAGCGCCGAAGGCCTCCGGAGCGTGCGAAGAGCTGGTAAGCTTTTGTCTTTCAGATGCCGGAATGCAGTGCGAAGACCTCCGGAGCATGCGAAGAGTAGGTAAGCCTTTGTCTTTCAGATGCCGGAGTGCAGCGCGAGGCGTTGGTGACAGCCGATGGACCAGGTAAGAGATGCGCTGCCACTGAAGACCGTAGTGCTAACCTGTTCTTTCTTTGTCTTTACAGGTGCTGCTGAAGACTGGATTCCAGGATGGTAAGCCTTTGTTCCCTTAGGCCCAGGATCAGAAGCAGAAGACACGATGAGCGTTCTGCTGCAGAGAATGCAGAATAACGCAAAGCAAGATTCATCCATCGGGTGTGGTTTAAATAGCCTCCTGTAGTGCTTAGGTATCTCCTTCCACAGCCACGCCTAGGTAAGAAAAGAGTTCCTGCTTTCCAGAAGAGTTCCAGTGTTCTGAACCTAGGGAGTGGCTCCTGCCCCACCCAACAGGAAAAGTAGTCCCAAACAGAAGAGGATCAGGGGTTCAACTGGCAGGTAAGTAAGCAGCATGGTCTGCTGCAGGTAAGTCCACCCAAGCATTATGAGCCCGGCGCTTCCAGCGCTGGGACTGGGCATCTTTATGAGCCTGGTGCCACTGGCGCCAGGACAGGGTCCAAAAGGTCCCAATTGGGACTGGCTGGCACTCGGAACCGGGGTTATGGGTCTGCTTCCAAGAGAGTCGGGCAAGTCCTGATCTTTTGGAAGCAGAGATCATGACAGCACCCCCCCTCAAGGCCCCTCCCAAACCGGGCTTCTCCGGGGGTTTGGGCTTGTTAGGAAATGTTCGATGAAATCTTTTGATTAGACGAGGCGCGTGGACATATTCTGCAGGTTCCCAGGATCTTTCTTGGGGACCGTAGCCTTTCCAGTCAATCAGGTAAAATAGTTTAGATTTGGAGATCTTGGAATCCAGGATGCTTTTGACTTCAAACTCGAGTTCTCCATTAACTAGAATAGGTTTTGGAGATGTAGTTAGTCGGGTTTGAGGTTGCACGGGTTTTAATAGAGAGACGTGGAAGACCGGATGTATCTTCATGTGAGGGGGCAAGTCCAACTTGACCGCTACTGGATTTACTATGGTAGTGATGGAATAGGGACCAAGGTATCTTGGGTTGAATGTGCGTAGTCCTTTTAGAGGTAGATATTTGGTGGATAACCAGACTTGATCTCCTACTTGATATTGGGGGGCTTCCTTCCGATGTTGGTCTGCTCCTTTCTTGTATTGTTCTTTAGCCCTTTGAAGGTGAGAAACGGCTTCCTTAAAGGCTTGGGTGATTGTAGAATGCAGGTGGTCTACTGCTGGTGTTCCAAGATCTTGGAGTGGATCCAACTCGAGGTTCGAGGGTGACTACCGTATAAAAGAAAAAACGGGGTCTTCCCAGTTCCCGAGTGGACAGAGTTATTGTAGGCATATTCGGCTATCCAAAGGATATCTTTCCAAGTTTTTTCAGTTTGTTGTAGCTGTAACGCTCACCTGATTCTCGCAGAGGCGCCGGTCTTGACTGGGCAACTACCGTATCTTCAAAGGTGATGTGTAGCACCCGGTTGGCTCTTTGGGCTGGACCTCTGTGCACTGTATGCCTGACTTCAAGAGTGAGATGTCTTAGGTAAGTGAATGCCGAGCTCTCCATCTGCCTCGGGCAGGGTGCTGTAACCAGTTTCTTCACTGGATAGGTAGCGCAGGCCTCTTGACTTCAGAGGACTGCTGTCCGTCGTTTACTGCACGAACGGTAAGTTTCGAGTAATTCTATTGTCTTTAAAGTCTTTAGTAATGATGTCTCTTGTTTTGCAGGGTTCCGGCGATGGCGGATGACGGGCTGAAGTGAGTTGAAGATGGAGTCCGTGTGATGAATAGAAGCGCCTGGAAGCACGTAAGTAAGCGCTTGTTGCCTGCTTCACGATGCGCTCTAACTGTCTTTTTATTTTGCAGGTACGAGTTCAGAGCGGCTGCAGGGTGTCGGAATACCCACTGGGTTAGATGTGGAAAGGAGTAATGGCACGTGAGTATTAAAGTTCCCCAATGTCTTTAAACGCACCTTGTTTTGTCTTTCAGATGCGGGATGCAGCGCCGAAGGCCTCCGGAGCGTGCGAAGAGTTGGTAAGCTTTTGTCTTTCAGATGCCGGAATGCAGTGTAAAGACCTCCGGAGCGCACGAAGAGTAGGTAAGCCTTTGTCTTTCAGATGCCGGAATGCTAACCTTTTCTTTCTTGTCTTTATAGGTGTTGCTGAAGACTGGATTCAGGATGGTAAGCCTTTTTCCTTAGGCCCAGGATCCGATGCAGAAGACACGATGAGCGTTCTGCTGCAGAGGATGCAGAATAACGCAAAGCAAGATTCATCCACCGGGTGTGGTTTAAATAGCCTCCTGTAGTGCTTAGGTGTCTCCTTCCACAGCCACGCCTAGGTAAGAAAAGAGTTCCTGCTTTCCAGAAGAGTTCCAGTGTTCTGAATCTAGGGAGTGGCTCCTGCCCCACCCAACAGGAAAAGTAGTTCCAAACAGAAGAGGATCAGAGGCTCAACTGCAGGCAAGTAAGCAGCATGGTCTGCTGCAGGTAAGTCCACCCAAGCATTATGAGCCCGGCGCTTCCAGCGCTGGGACTGGGCATATTTATGAGCCTGGTGCCACTGGCGCCAGGACTGGGTCCAAAAGGTCCCAATTGGGACTGGTTGGCACTCGGAACCTGGGTTATGGATCTGCTTCCAAGGGAGTTGGGAAAACCCTGACCTTTTGGAAGCAGAGATCATGACAGTACCCCCCCTCAAGGCCCCTCCCAAACCGGGCTTCTCCGGGGGTTTTGGCTTGTCAGGAAATGTTCGGTGAAATCTTTTGATTAGGCGAGGAGCGTGGACATATTCAGCAGGTTCCCAGGATCTCTCTTGGGGGCCGTAGCCTTTCCAGTCAATTAGGTAAAATAGTTTAGATTTGGAGATTTTGGAGTCCAGAATGCTTTTGACTTCAAACTCGAGTTCTCCATCAACTAGGATGGGTTTTGGAGATTTAGTTAGTCGGGTTTGAGGTTGCACGGGTTTTAATAGAGAGACGTGGAAGACCGGATGTATCTTCATGTGCGGGGGCAAGTCCAACTTGACCGCTACTGGGTTTACTATGGTAGTGATGGAATAGGGACCAAGGTATCTTGGGTTGAATATGGTGGGCCCTTTTTGAGGTAGATATTTGGTGGATAACCAGACTTGGTCCCCTACTTGATATTGAGGGGCTTCCTTCCGATGTTGATCTGCTCCTTTCTTGTATTGTTCTTTAGCCCTTTGAAGGTGAGAAACAGCTTCCTTAAAGGCTTGGGTGATTGTAGAATGCAGGTAGTCTACTGCTGGTGTTTCAAGATCTTGGAGGGGATCCAACTCCGAGGTTCGAGGGTGACTGCCGTACAAAAGAAAAAAACGGTGTTTTCCCAGTTCCTGAATGGACAGAGTTATTGTAGGCATATTCGGCTATCCAAAGGATGTCTTTCCAAGTTTTTTCAGTTTGTTGCAGCATGCAGCGTAAATACTGTTCCAGAGTTTGATTGGTCCTCTCGGTTTGTCCGTCGGTCTGAGGGTGGTGACTGGTCGATAGTCTCACATCAATTTGAGCCGACCGACAGCAACTTCGCCAAAAATGAGAAATAAATTGACTACCTCGATCCGAAATTAGAACCGAAGGAAAACCGTGTAGTCGGACGATGTTTTCGAGAAATTCTCGGGCCAGAGTTGCTGCTGTTGGCAAGCCTTTGAGCGGAATGAAATGCGCCATCTTGGAGAATAAGTCCACGATTACTAGAATCGTATTGTATCCGGAGCATGGAGGTAGATCGGTGATGAAGTCCATAGAAAGCGTATGCCAAGGGCGAGGTGGGATGTCAATAGGGCGTAAGAGGCCTGCTGGTCTTTCCTTTTGACTCTTGTTTTGGGCGCATACTCCACAGGACATTATAAAGTCTCTGATATCTTTTTTCCAAGACGGCCACCAGAAGTAGCGCTTGATCTTTTCTGAGGTCTTGGCCATACCGGGATGACCTTCCATTAAAGAATCGTGATAACAAGAGATTACTTTTTTCTGTAAATCTGTGCTGGGTAGGTATAATCGTTCTTGGAAATACAATAAGTTGTCCTTTACTGCAAAGTCCTTTCCCTGCAGATGCCAATTCTGTATGTCTGCTGGAGTTACAAGTTGCCTGGCTTTATCCTTAACTTCCTCTATGGATTCTGTGGCGATTACACCCAGAATTCTTTGTTCGGGAATGATTGGTACAGGTTTAGGGTTGATCAAGTGTTCTTCCACTCCCATCCGAGAAAGGGCATCAGCTTTACCGTTCTTTGTACCAGGTCGATAGGTAATTATGAAGTCAAACTCGGCAAAGAATAATGCCCAACGGAGTTGTCTAGAGGATTGGGCTTTTGCGGTTTTCAAATATTGCAGGTTTCGGTGATCCGTAATCACAGTAACGGTGTGTCGGGCCCCCAGCAGATAATGCCGCCAAGCCTTAAAGGCAGACTTGATAGCCAGAAGTTCCTTGTCAGTAATCGTGTAATTGATTTCAGGAGGCGAGAATTTGCGGGACCAAAATGCCACGGGATGCAACTGATTGGTTACCAGGTCCTTTTGTGATAGAACTGCCCCCATGGCAAGGCTTGAAGCATCAGTTTCCACGATGTAGGGGAGTTCGGGGCGAGGGTGTTTTAAGATTGGTGCAGAGATAAATTTAGTCTTCAAATCCTGGAAAGCTTGTTCCGCCTCGGTAGACCATTCAAAACGTTTGTTTTTCTTTAACAAGGCAGTGATGGGCTGGACTATTCGAGAGAAATCGGGGATAAACCTGCGGTAAAAGTTAGCGAAGCCTAACATGCTTTGCACACCTTTTACGGAGGATGGTGATGGCCATTTGAGAACTGCATCGACCTTCTTTGAATCCATACGTACTCCGCCAGGTGATAATATGAATCCCAAGAATTCAACTTCAGTCACGTTGAAAACACATTTTTCCAACTTAGCGAAAAGTTTGTGTTGACGCAATCTTTCGAGGACCATTTTCACGTGTTTCCGATGTTCAGATTCCGATGAAGAATAAACGAGGATGTCGTCAATGTAAACAACAACACACACATCTATGAGCTCTCTGAGGACATCGTTCATAAAATATTGAAAGGCGGCCGGGGCATTGCAAAGTCCGAAGGGCATGACCTGATATTCAAATAGCCCATACTTGGTGCGGAAGGCCGTCTTCCATTCATCGCCCTCTTTTACTCGTACCAAGTGGTAAGCTCCTCTAAGATCCAGCTTTGTATATATGCATGCTTTTCTGACTTGGTCCAGGAGTTCAGGGATCAAAGGTAACGGATATCTATTCTTAACGGTGATCTGGTTCAGGGAGCGATAATCGATACAAGTTCTAAGGTCTCCTTCCTTTTTTGGAACGAAGAACAAAGCTGAAGAAGCAGGGGACTTGGAAGGACGAATAAACCCATTCGCCAAGTATTGATCCAGGTATTGTCGAAGGTGAAGGTTCTCAGGCTCGGTGAGGGCATAAATTCTACTACAAGGAGGAGTAGATCCAGGTATCAGGTCTATCTGGCAGTCATAAGACCTATGAGGAGGTAGAGAGTTAGCCTGATCCTTCCGGAAAACATCTTGGTATTCTAGGTATTCGGGAGGTAACTGGGGAGTCTCTGAAGAAATTGCTGCCAGTGCAACACCAGGTGGAGGGTGACAAGTAGAGACACATTCTGGAAACTGGACCGTTCTTGCTCGCCAATCGATCAGAGGATTGTGTTTCTCTAACCAAGGTATTCCTAGAATAATCTGAAACTAAGGGGCCTTGATCACATCGAACACGATCTTCTCATGGTGTCCATCTTGACTTACTAGCGTCACCTCTTGAGTGGTATGCGTTACTGGCCCGGAGGCTATCTCCGTACCATCCACTGTAGTAATGACGTCCTTTACAGCCTTGGGACAAAGAGTTAGATTCATCCTCAAAACCATTTCATGATCCACATAATTGCCGATGGCACCGCTGTCGACGTAAGCTTCAATTGCATGTAATCGATCCGGATTATCAGGGCTAATGAGGACCATAGGTATCACGAAATGCGAGGTCACGGAACTGGTTTTCACGCTCGGCAAGAGGACCTCTATTCTTGTCGGGCGAGGTCGTTTCCCTGCTCAGAGTTTGTAACTTTGGTAACTGCAGCTCCTACTGCCTTCTTGGCAGGTTTCACCGGACAGCCTCGAAGAAAGTGCCCTGAGTTTCCGCAATATAGGCATAATTGCAACTGTTTTCTCCTTTCCCGCTCCTTTTGTGTTAGAGGACCTTTCAGACCCCCTATTTGCATGGGTTCCCCGGAGTCTACTCCTTTGGAAGGAGTTGGCGATTTGGAAAATACTCGAGCATCAAATTTGGAACGGTCGGCCTTCCTGTTCTGCAGTCTATGATCTATTTGAACGACCAAGTCTATATAATCCGAACAGTCTTGTGGGGGATTCACTACTTGGGCTAAAACGTCTTTGAGCTCTCCACGTAGACCTCTATAAAACAGCGTAATCCTTTTGTCCTCAGGCCATTGAGTTTCCACTATTAGTCTATTGAAAGATGCAATATAAGCCAAAAGGTCTTGATTACCCTGTCGCAACGAAAGAAGCTCATTGTCCAAGGCCTGCCCCTGTGAATGTCTTGCGAACAGTTTTTCCATACTAAGCTGAAAGGCTTGAAAATCATGGAGAACCGGATCATCTTGATTAACTAGAGGGATCGACCAGTCTGCCGCATTGCCACTAAGGTACGAAAGTACAAAAGCTACTTTAGCTTGATCAGTTGGAAAGGCTGCTGGCCGGCATAAGAAGTGCAACCGGCACTGATTGATAAATACTGCAAACCTCTTTGGGTCAGCAGAAAATCGTTCGGGCGGAGCCAGAGGTACATTCCCAGGTAGGTTGATCTGCACTGGATTCATAGAGGATGTTGAAGGAAGATTTGCCCCTGATGCGGGTAACGGGGTCTGTCCGGCTTGTGACTGTAGCAATTGTCTAGCAAGACCGTCTGTTCTCTCCTTGGAAATAATTAGTTCCCTTCTTAGAGCATTCGTTTCCTGACGAGCTGCATGCACTTCTGCCCTTAGTTCCCCCAGTAACCGGGCTAGGTGGTCAGTATCCGAGGTTTCCATAGCGCCTGGGCGAGAGTTTTGCGGTAGGCTTTGCGTTCTGTAACGCTCACCTGATTCTCGCAGAGGCGCCGGTCTTGACTGGGCAACTACCGTATCTTCAAAGGTGATGTGTAGCACCCGGTTGGCTCTTTGGGCTGGACCTCTGTGCACTGTATGCCTGACTTCAAGAGTGAGATGTCTTAGGTAAGTGAATGCCGAGCTCTCCATCTGCCTCAGGGCAGGGTGCTGTAAACAGTTTCTTCACTGGATAGGTAGCGCAGGCCTCTTGACTTCAGAGGACTGCTGTCCGTCGTTTACTGCACGAACGGTAAGTTTCGAGTAATTCTATTGTCTTTAAAGTCTTTAGTAATGATGTCTCTTGTTTTGCAGGGTTCCGGCGATGGCGGATGACGGGCTGAAGTGAGTTGAAGATGGAGTCCGTGTGATGAATAGAAGCGCCTGGAAGCACGTAAGTAAGCGCTTGTTGCCTGCTTCACGATGCGCTCTAACTGTCTTTTTATTTTGCAGGTACGAGTTCAGAGCGGCTGCAGGGTGTCGGAATACCCACTGGGTTAGATGTGGAAAGGAGTAATGGCACGTGAGTATTAAAGTTCCCCAATGTCTTTAAACGCACCTTGTTTTGTCTTTCAGATGCGGGATGCAGCGCCGAAGGCCTCCGGAGCGTGCGAAGAGTTGGTAAGCTTTTGTCTTTCAGATGCCGGAATGCAGTGTAAAGACCTCCGGAGCGCACGAAGAGTAGGTAAGCCTTTGTCTTTCAGATGCCGGAATGCTAACCTTTTCTTTCTTGTCTTTATAGGTGTTGCTGAAGACTGGATTCAGGATGGTAAGCCTTTTTCCTTAGGCCCAGGATCCGATGCAGAAGACACGATGAGCGTTCTGCTGCAGAGGATGCAGAATAACGCAAAGCAAGATTCATCCACCGGGTGTGGTTTAAATAGCCTCCTGTAGTGCTTAGGTGTCTCCTTCCACAGCCACGCCTAGGTAAGAAAAGAGTTGCTGCTTTCCTGAAGAGTTCCAGTGTTCTGAATCTAGGGAGTGGCTCCTGCCCCACCCAACAGGAAAAGTAGTTCCAAACAGAAGAGGATCAGATGCTCAACTGGCAGGCAAGTAAGCAGCATGGTCTGCTGCAGGTAAGTCCACCCAAGCATTATGAGCCCGGCGCTTCCAGCGCTGGGACTGGGCATATTTATGAGCCTGGTGCCACTGGCGCCAGGACTGGGTCCAAAAGGTCCCAATTGGGACTGGTTGGCACTCGGAACCTGGGTTATGGATCTGCTTCCAAGGGAGTTGGGAAAACCCTGACCTTTTGGAAGCAGAGATCATGACAGTAGCATGCAGCGCAAATACTGTTCCAGAGTTTGATTGGTCCTCTCGGTTTGTCCGTCGGTTTGAGGGTGGTGGCTGGTCGAAAGTCTCACATCAATTTGAGCCGACCGACAGCAACTTCGCCAAAAATGAGAAATAAATTGACTACCTCGATCCGAAATTAGAACTGAAGGAAAACCGTGCAGTCGGACGATGTTTTCGAGAAATTCTCGGGCCAGAGTTGCTGCTGTTGGTAAGCCTTTGAGTGGAATGAAATGCGCCATCTTGGAGAATAGGTCCACGATTACTAGGATCGTATTGTATCCGGAGCATGGAGGTAGATCGGTGATGAAGTCCATAGAAAGCGTATGCCAAGGGCGAGGCGGGATGTCAATAGGGCGTAAGAGGCTGGCTGGTTTTTCCTTTTGACTCTTGATTTGGGCGCATACTCCACAGGACATTATAAAGTCTCTGATATCTTTTTTCCAAGACGGCCACCAGAAGTAGCGCTTGATCTTTTCCGAGGTCTTGGTCATACCGGGATGTCCTTCCATTAAAGAATCGTGATAACAAGAGATTACCTTTTTCTGTAAATCTGTGCTGGGCAGGTATAACCGTTCTTGGAAATATAATAGGTTGTCCTTCACCGTAAAGTCCTTTCCCTGCAGATGCCAATTCTGTATGTCTGCTGGAGTTACCAGTAGCATGGCTTTATCCTTAACTTCCTCTATGGATTGTGTGGCGATTACACCTAGAATTCTTTGTTCGGGAATGATAGGTACAGGTTTAGGATTGATCAAATGTTCTTCCACTCCCATCCGAGAAAGGGCATCAGCTTTACCGTTTTTTGTACCAGGTCGATAGGTAATTATGAAGTCAAACTCGGCAAAGAATAGTGCCCAACAGAGTTGCCTAGAGGATTGAGCTTTTGCGGTTTTCAAATATTGCAGGTTTCGGTGATCTGTAATCACAGTAACGATGTGTCGGGCCCCCAGAAGATAATGCCGCCAAGCCTTAAAGGCGGACTTGATAGCTAGAAGTTCCTTATCAGTAATAGTGTAATTGATTTCAGGAGGCGAGAATTTGCGGGACCAAAATGCCACGGGATGCAACTGATTGGTTACTGGGTCCTTTTGTGATAGAACTGCCCCCATGGCAAGGCTCGAAGCATCAGATTCAACGATGTAGGGGAGTTCTGGGCGAGGATGTTTTAAGATCGGTGCAGAGATAAATCTAGTCTTCAAATTCTGGAAAGCTTGTTCCGCCTCGGTAGACCATTCAAAACGTTTGTTTTTCTTTAACAAGGCGGTGATGGGCTGGACTATTCGAGAGAATTCGGGGATAAACCTGCGGTAAAAGTTAGCGAAGCCTAACATGTTTTGAACACCTTTTACGGAGGATGGCGATGGCCATTTGAGAATTGCATCGACCTTCTTTGAATCATACGCACTCCGCTAGGTGATAATATGAATCCCAAGAATTCAACTTCAGTCACGTTGAAAACACATTTTTCCAACTTAGCGAAAAGTTTGTGTTGACGCAATCTCTCGAGGACCATTTTCACGTGTTTCCGATGTTCAGTTTCCGATGAAGAATAAACGAGGATGTCGTCAATGTAAACAACAACACACACATCTATGAGCTCTCTGAGGACATCGTTCATAAAATATTGAAAGGCGGCCGGGGCATTGCAAAGTCCGAAGGGCATGACCTGATATTCAAATAGCCCATACTTGGTGCGGAAGGCCGTCTTCCATTCATCGCCCTCTTTTACTCGTACCAAGTGGTAGGCTCCTCTAAGATTCAGCTTTGTATATATGCATGCTTTTCTGACTTGGTCCAGGAGTTCAGGGATCAAAGGTAACGGATATCTATTCTTAACGGTGATCTGGTTCAGGGCGCGATAATCTATACAAGTTCTAAGGTCCCCTTCTTTTTTTGGAACGAAGAACAAGGCTGAGGAAGCAGGGGACTTGGAAGGACGAATAAACCCATTCGCTAGGTATTGATCCAGGTATTGTCGGAGGTGAAGATTCTCAGGCTCGGTGAGGGCATAAATTCTACTACAAGGAGGAGTAGATCCAGGTATCAGGTCTATCTGGCAGTCATAAGACCTATGAGGAGGTAGAGAGTTAGCCTGATCCTTCCGGAAAACATCTTGGAATTCTAGGTATTCAGGAGGTAACTGGGGAGCCTCCGAGGAAATTGCTGCCAGTGCAACACCAGGTCGAGGGTGACAAGTAGAGACACATTCTGGAAACTGAACCGTTCTTGCTTGCCAATCGATCTGAGGATTGTGCTTCTCTAACTAAGGAATTCCTAGAATAATCTGGAACTGAGGGGCCTTGATCACATCGAACACGATCTTCTCATGGTGTCCATCTTGACTTACTAGCGTCACTTCTTGGGTGGTATGCGTTACTGGTCCGGAGGCTATCTCCGTACCATCCACTGTAGTAATGACGTCCTTTACAGCCTTTGGACAAAGAGTCAGATTCATCCTCAAAACCATTTCATGATCCACATAATTGCCGATGGCACCGCTGTCGACGTAAGCTTCAATCGCATGTAATCGATCCGGATGTTCAGGGCTAATGAGGACCATAGGTATCACGAAATGCGAGGTCACAGAACTGGTTTTAACGCTCGGCAAGAGGACCTCTATTCTTGTCGGGCGAGGTTGTTTCCCTGCTCAGAGTTTGTGACCCTGGTAACTGCAGCTCCTACTGCCTTCTTGGCTGGTTTCACCGGACAGTCTCGAAGAAAGTGCCCCGAGTTTCCGCAATAGAGGCATAATTGCAGCTGTTTTCTCCTTTCCCGCTCCTTTTGTGTTAGTGGTCCTTTCAGGCCCCCTATTTGCATGGGTTCCCCGGAGTCTACTCCTTTGGTAGGAGTTGGTGGTTTGGAAAATACTCGAGCATCAAACTTGGAACGATCGGCCTTCCTGTTCTGCAGTCTGTGGTCAATTTGAACGACTAAGTCAATATAGTCCGAACAGTCTTGCGGGGGATTCACTACATGGGCTAACACATCTTTGAGCTCTCCACGTAGACCTCTATAAAACAGCGTAATCCTTTTGTCCTCAGGCCATCGAGTTTCCACTATCAGTCTGTTGAAAGACGCAATATAATCCAAAAGGTCTTGATTACCCTGTTGCAATGAAAGGAGCTCATTGTCCAAGGCCTGCCCCTGTGAATGTCTTGCAAACAGTTTTTCCATACTGAGCTGAAAAGCTTGAAAATCATGGAGAACCGGATCATCTTGATTAACTAGAGGGATCGACCAGTCTGCCGCATTGCCACTAAGGTGCGAAAGCACGAAAGCTACCTTAGCTTGATCAGTTGGAAAGGCTGCTGGCCGGCATAAGAAGTGCAACCGGCACTGATTAATAAATACTGCAAACCTCTTTGGGTCACCAGAAAATCGTTCGGGCGGAGCCAGAGGTACATTCCCAGGTAGGTTGATCTGCACTGGGTTCGTAGAGGATGTTGAAGGAAGATTTGCCCCTGATGCGGGTAACGGAGTTTGTCCGGCTTGTGACTGTAGCAATTGTCTAGCGAGATCGTCTGTTCGCTCCTTGGAAATAATCAGTTCCCTTCTTAGAGCATTCGTTTCCTGATGGGCTGCATGCACTTCTGCTCTTAGTTCCCCAAGTAACTGGGCTAGCTGGTCGGTATCCGAGGTTTCCATAGCGCCTGGGTGGGAGTTTTGCGATAGGCTTTGCGTTCTGTAACGCTCACCTGATTCCCGCAGAGGCGCTGGTCTTGACTGGGTGAATGCCGTATCTTCAAAGGTGATGTGTAACACACGGTTGGCTCTTTGGGCTGGACCTCTGTGCACTGTATGTCTGACTCGAAGAGTAAGATGTCTGCAGATAGAAAATATGGGATTAATGAACTGGGGTTATTGGGTGCCTCTCTCCTCTTCCCTTTCTCTTCTCCTGTAGAACCCCAAAGGTTAACACCTCACCTTAGGTAAGTGAACGCCGAGCTCTCCATCTGCCTCGGGGCAGGGTGCCGTAACCAGTTTCTTCACTGGATAAGGGTGCAGGCCTCTTGACCTCAGAGGACTGCTGTCCGTCGTTAACTGTACGAACGGTAAGTTCTGGGCACTTCAAATGTGGCCTGCCAACCTAAGGGGCCAAAAAGGGGGCCAACAGAAAGGGTAAAAAATCAAAACTTAACGAAACAGGCCCAAGGGGCCTAAGGCCCGAGTGTGTGTCCATTCACTCAGCTGGGGCATATCGTGGGACGCCCGGGAGCCGAGAGAGTGTGTGTTCCGGCTCGGAGGTCAAGATGCATCTCGCTAGTGTTGTGCAGCGGTAGGCTTCCCCCCTTTGGGGACTTTCATCCGGTGATCCCGCTGTGATTTCAGGGTCGAGCTTTGGGTTTTATCCAGGGGCAGGGTTGTTAGGCTGTCATCCGCCGACACTCTTGGCGCCTATTTCCACGTTGGCGGCTCGACTGCAGGAAACGGAGCGGATAGTTCCCTCACGTTTTCCCCAGCGTGGATTACCGGTCTAGAGGTTTTCAACATGGCAACCGCTGAGAGGTACTTAGCTTCCTCCCCCCCAGCGGTTGTCGCGTTGCAACCCCTTGCTGTGCGTTTTCGCTCCCTCTGGGTTATAAGTGTAACGCTCACCTGATTCCCGCAGAGGCGCCGGTCTTGACTGGGTGAATGCCGTATCTTCAAAGGTGATGTGTAACACACGGTTGGCTCTTTGGGCTGGACCTCTGTGCACTGTATGTCTGACTCGAAGAGTAAGATGTCTGCAGATAGAAAATATGGGATTAATGAACTGGGGTTATTGGGTGCCTCTCTCCTCTTCCCTTTCTCTTCTCCTGTAGAACCCCAAAGGTTAACACCCTCACCTTAGGTAAGTGAACGCCGAGCTCTCCATCTGCCTCGGGGCAGGGTACCGTAACCAGTTTCTTCACTGGATAAGGGTGCAGGCCTCTTGACCTCAGAGGACTGCTGTCCGTCGTTAACTGCACGAACGGTAAGTTCTGGGCACTTCAAATGTCTTAAAAGTCTTTTGTAATGATATCTCTTGTTTTGCAGGGTTCCGGCGATGGCGGATGGCGGGCTGATGAGAGTTGAGGATCGAACCCGCGTGAGGAATAGAAGCGCCTGGAAGCACGTAAGTAAGCGCTTGTAGCCTGCTTCACGATGCGCACTAACTGTCCCTTTTATCTTGCAGGTACAAGTTCGGAGCTTTAGAGAAGCTGAAGGGTGCTGGAATACCCACTGGATTCGGCGTGGGAAGGAGTAATGGCACGTGAGTAATAAAGTTGCCCAATGTCTTTAAACGCACCTTCTTTTGTCTTTCAGATGCGGGATGCAGCGCCGAAGGCCTCCGGAGAGTGCGAAGAGCTGGTAAGCTTTTGTCTTTCAGATGCCGGAATGCAGTGCGAAGACCTCCGGAGCATGCGAAGAGTAGGTAAGCCTTTGTCTTTCAGATGCCGGAGTGCAGCGCGAGGCGTTGGTGACAGCCGATGGACCAGGTAAGAGATGCGCTGCCACTGAAGACCGTAGTGCTAACCTGTTCTTTCTTTGTCTTTACAGGTGCTGCTGAAGACTGGATTCCAGGATGGTAAGCCTTTGTTCCCTTAGGCCCAGGATCAGAAGCAGAAGACACGATGAGCGTTCTGCTGCAGAGAATGCAGAATAACGCAAAGCAAGATTCATCCATCGGGTGTGGTTTAAATAGCCTCCTGTAGTGCTTAGGTGTCTCCTTCCACAGCCACGCCTAGGTAAGAAAAGAGTTCCTGCTTTCTAGAAGAGTTCCAGTGTTCTGAACCTAGGGAGTGGCTCCTGCCCCACCCAACAGGAAAAGTAGTCCCAAACAGAAGAGGATCAGGGGTTCAACTGGCAGGTAAGTAAGCAGCATGGTCTGCTGCAGGTAAGTCCACCCAAGCATTATGAGCCCGGCGCTTCCAGCGCTGGGACTGGGCATCTTTATGAGCCTGGTGCCACTGGCGCCAGGACAGGGTCCAAAAGGTCCCAATTGGGACTGGCTGGCACTCGGAACCGGGGTTATGGGTCTGCTTCCAAGGGAGTCGGGCAAGTCCTGATCTTTTGGAAGCAGAGATCATGACAATAAGCTAGTGTTCCTTTCCACGGCCACTTTTGGTTGTTTCTTTTGCTTTCTGGTTCGCCCCTTCTCACGGACCGCTTTCCTCCCTTCATTCCTGTGCTCTCCTTCCTTTTCTCCCGCTCCGGCTCACCTCCTTAGCGGCTTCTGCTTCCTCCCTCCTCGTGGTTGGCCGCGGGCGTCTGCTCTGTGCCCGCTCTCTCCTCACGCCTTCCGGCAGCAGTGTCCTTCTCCGCTTGCTTTCGAGCTCTGCTCCAGTCTTCGGTGGACGGTGTTCGCTTGGTGTTGCTTCCAGCAGTACTGCGAGTCCTACAGTACCCATTCCGCTCACGCTTCTACTGCAGCCTGCTTCTTCCGACTTACCTACTTTCAAGAACTCCGCCATCATCAAGCTCCCGGACTACACTAACTTCAGGCATTACCTCATGCCTATCCAACTCGCCGGAAGGTTTTTTTCAGCCTGTTAAGGCTTTTTCCCTTTTTTACAGCCTGACCACGGGAAGGGGGCCCCAGGACTGCTGTTTATTAGTATTCACTGTGGCTTCCTCCCGAGGCAGGCATTCCGCACTCAAGAAAGAAAAGGACTACTTGTCTCATCGGCAGCTACACCTGGAGGACCTAGAATCCGGTGAGGAGAGTGGGGAGGAACAAGGGTTGGAGGACATTTTAGAAGAGGACAGATTGCAACGCCGCCCCATTAAGATGACAGCCGAAGAGCAGATTCAAGAACTATGGAAAGCCATCCAAGGAAAGTCCCAAGAGCTGCAGACCGTAAAGGCAGAGAATGTTGTTCTTAAGCAGCTGATTTCGACACGTGAACCTCCATCGCCAGAACTACCTGTTATGGCACTCTCTGCAGGAAAATTTGATGGAGCCCCTAAGAACGTCAAAGAGTTCTTGGAGGCCTGTATCGTATATTTCACGTTCAGGCCCCGTTTGTTTGCCACTGACCAAACAAAGATCGGGTTTATGATATCTAACATGACCGGCAACGCACTGGTGTGGGTTACTCCGCTGGTTACCAGTGCCAACCCTATACTGCAGGATTTTACAGGATTCCAAAACTTATTAAAACAAACCTTCGAAAGACCAGAATTGACATATACCGCCTGTGAAGACCTGTTGGATATCCGTCAGGGGTCTTCCGACATTCTGACGTACATATCGGAGTTCAAGACATTGACGGCAGGGGCTGGGTGGTCGGAACAAGCCCAACATGCCATTTTCCGACGAGTCCTCAAAGAGGAAATTAAGGATGAACTCGCCAGAGCTACCCGACCACCATCTTTCTCGGACCTGCTTTCTGCTGCTTTACAAATTGAGTATCGCCTACAGGAACGACGTTTGGAACGCCGTAGACATCGAGCGACACTCTATCTTGCTGACCCCGCCACTTCCTCTTCCGCTTCTTCCTCTTCTTCCCACTCTCCTGATGAGCCCATGCAGATTGGAGCTACGAGAGTACCTTTGTCATCTGCGGAAAGAAGGAGAAGAAAAGAGAAGGGTCTATGTGCCTATTGTGGTTCGGATCAACACCTTCTAAAAGAATGCCCCGAACTTCCTCGTAAACGGCAGGGAAACGGACTCCCTCAGCGCCAGTGGGGACTTGGTTCCGAGGGGGTTCTGGTACGACATTCAGTCCCTATGTTTCTCTTTCCATCACGGCTCCCAGTATCCAGGAGGATTCTAGGCTCATGGTCCTCCCTCTACTCATCGACATCTATGGACGATCGGTTGAGTGCTTAGCACTCTTGGATTGTGGTGCGGCAGGGAATTTCGTGGAAACCCTATGGGTCAAACAGGTGGGCCTCCGAAGACTACCTCGCATTGAAAATCAAAAGGTGGAGGGAGTGGATGGGTCTCCCATTTCTTCAGGATCCATTACTCATACTACAGAGGAACTTCCAGTGACCATCTTCCAACACTCCGAGATTATCAAGTTCGACATAATACGAGCTGCCCATTTCCCGGTTATTCTCAGTATCACGTGGCTGAGGAAGCATAACCCACATATTAACTGGGCGGATAATCAACTAAACTTCTGCTCCTCGTACTGTAAACTCCATTGCTTTCCTAACAGAAGTGATCTCCAGACTATGACAGTGTTGGCCAAGGAGCAGACCGGTGGTCACGCTTTACCATTGTACTGCTCTCCCTACCAGCAAGTGTTCATTTAAAGAAAGCCAGGAACTTTGCCTCCTCATAGGCCGGAGGATTGCACCATAGACTTAGAACCCAATGCATTGGTTCCGTTTGGCAGAATGTTTTCCTTGACGCAAACTGAAAGACAAGTTTTGCGGGACTATCTGGATGTCAATATGCAGAATGGGCTCATACAACCCTCTAAGTCCCCAGCTGGGGCTTCTTTGTTTTTCATAAAAAAAAGAGACTCAACTGAATTGCGTCCCTGTATAGACTACCGAGGCCTCAATAAGGTGACGATTCGGGACCGGTACCCCCATGCCATTAATACACGAGATTATCGAGGCAGTTCAAGGGGCTCGCTTGTTCACTAAACTGGATCTAAGGAATGCCTACCATTTATTGCGGATTGCTAAAGGGGACGAATGGAAGACATCCTTCCGTACCCCCTTTGGGCTGTATGAGTATAAGGTCATGCCTTTTGGCTTGGTGAATGCCCCAGCAGCATTCCAACGGTTCATGGACCGGATGTTTTCGGACTTGTTGTCGGTCTCTGTAATAATCTACCTAGACGACATCCTGATATTTTCTGCCACTCTTGAGGATGAGACGACACATGTATAACAGGTATTAGAAAGGCTAAAAAACAATCAGCTCCAAGTCAAACCTGAGAAGTGTGTTTTTGCCGCATCCTCTGTTCCCTATTTGGGATACATTCTATCTGAGGAAGGTATTTCGATGGATCCGGGCAAGGTGACGGCCATTCTCGATTGGCCTTCCCCGTCAACTGTCAAAGAAGTAAAAAAATTCCTTGGACTTTCCAATTTTTATCACAGTTTCATCCCTACCTTTTCTGAAACCGTTCTCCCCATAACCCAGCTGCTCAAGAAAGAGGTTAGTCCCTTCCGCTGGACCGAAGAAGCGGAACAAAGCTTTTGTTGTCTTAAGAACCTCTTCTGTTCAGCTCCCATCCTTCGCCATCCCGACCAGACCAGACAATTTATTTTGGAGACAGACGCTTCTGCCATGGCTATCGGAGCTGTCCTATTACAATTTTTTGAAGGCCTGGAACACCCCATAGCTTATCTTTCCAAGACGCTGTCTTCTAGCCAACTTAACTACTCGGTCCTAGAAAAGGAGTTGTTGGCCATAAAACAGGCCTGTGAGGTCTGGCGACATCTATTGATGGGAGCACGTCACACGGTTATCATCAGAACGGATCACAAGAATTTGAAGACTCTACAGAATATGGAGTCTGTCAACTCCAGGCAAGCCCAATGGACCTATTTCTTTGCCCAATACGATCTGCAAATCACGTACCTACCCGGCACCAATAATAAGTTAGCGGATGCCCTCTCTCAGAAAGAATCCATTCTTGAGGCTAAGATACAAGCGAGAGAACCGATGTTCCACAGAAACAAAATATTGGGTCAGGTCAACACCTTTCTCCAGGAAGTAAGGTCTGGTTTGACTTCTGAAAGACCAGGTCTGAAGCTCCAAAGAAAGACACCCTATACCGAAAAGGAAGGTCTACTGTACCTGAACAATCGTCTGTATATTCCCGCTGGTCCCCTGCGTCGGAAGATCATTGGCTGCTGTCACGATACAATCACTGCAGGCCATCGTGGAAGGCACAACACCACTGAACTGGTTGCTCGATCTTTTTTTTGGCCGGATCTCAAGAAAGACGTGGAAGAATACTTACAAGCTTGTGTGGTTTGTGCCATGGCTAAACCCCTCACCGGCAAGCCCTTGGGCCTTCTCACCCAACCTGAGATGCCTACACCTCCTTGGGGTCTGGTATCTACAGATTTCATTGTCGAGCTCCCGGTTTCCAACTCCTATACGTGTATCATGGTGACCATTGACACCATGACCAAACTGGCTAATTTTTTCCCACTATCTGGTCTGCCTACTGCTACGGAGATGGCTGAGGTTTTTGCCTGGGATATCTTTCGACTCCATGGTCTTCTGGATAAGATCATTTCCGATCGTGGCAGTCAATACGTCTCCAAGTATTGGAAGGCTCTTTGTTCTCGTCTGGGTATGGAACGAGCCCTTTCATCTGGATTTCACCCCCAAACTAACGGTCAGACGGAGCGACTCAATGCCACTTTGGAACAGTATCTGAGATGCTATAGCAATCAACTCCAGGATAATTGGGTATCTTTGCTCCCCACGGCTGAGTTCACGTATAACAACTCTAAACATTCTGCCATCGGTCAATCTCCTTTCTTTTGCACTTACAGAGTACATCCCCGAGCCTTCCTTCCTCTGGTGCTGGTGCCTACAAACTCCCCGACAGCTGAAGGAGTTCTGCAATCTATAGTGGAAGCTCACGCCACTGCTAGACAGTGTTTGGAGGAGAGTCGAAGATGCAATAAGGCTCAGGCCGATAGCCACCGCAGGCCTTGCCCGGATTGGAAGGAGGGAGACAAGGTGTGGTTATCCACCAGGTTCCTACCCCGTTGGGTTCACCCTTCTAAACTTTTTCCTCATTTCTTGGGGCCCTTCCCTATTCTTTCCAAGGTTAATCCTGTCTCCTTTCGGCTTAAACTACCCTCTCATCTAGGTCGTATTCATCCTGTCTTCCAAGCCTCGCTTCTCAAGCCCTTTTTCCCCCCGACTCCTACCAGAGACCTATACCTAATCAACCTATTTCTCAAGGGGAACACTCGGATGAATATGAGGTCTCTACCATTCGTGATTCCAGATATTACCGAGGGAGACTGGAGTACTTGATTTCATGAAGGGGTACCCAAGGTCAGAGGACTCATGGGAACCGGATTCTTATATCCACGCTCCCAGGTTACTTGCCCGTTTCCATTCTCATTTTCCCCACAAACCTGGGGTGCCCCTCTCTGGAGGGGGGTATACTGTCATCCACTGACACTCTTGGCGCCTATTTCTGCGTTGGCGGCTCCACTGCAGGAAACGGAGCGGATAGTTCCGCCACGTTTTCCCCAGCGTGGATTACCGGTCTAGAGGTTTTCAACATGGCGACCGCTGGGAGGTACTTAGCCTCCTCTCCCCCAGCGGTCGTCGTGTTGCAACCCCTTGCTGTGCATTTTCGCTCCCTCTGGGTTATACGCTAGTGTTCCACTTTTGGTCGTTTCTTTTGCTTTCTGGTTCGCCCCTTCTCGCGGACCGCTTTCCTCTCTTCCTTCCTGTGCTCTCCTTCCTTTTCTCCCACTCCGGCTCACCTCCTTCTTAGCGGCTTCTGCTTCCTCCCTCCTCCTGGTTGGCCGCTGGCGTCTGCTCTGTGCCCGCTCTCTCCTCACGCCTTCCGGCAGCTGTGTCCTTCTCTGCTCACTTTCCAGCTCTGCTCCAGTCTTCGGTGGACGGTGTTCACTTGGTGTTGCTTCCAGCAGTACTGCGAGTCCTGCAGTACCCATTCCGCTCACGCTTCTGCTGCAGCCTGCTTCTCTCCGAGTTACCTACTCTCAAGAACTCTGCCATCATCAAGCTCCCGGACTACACGAACTTCAGGCATTGCCTCACGGCTATCCAACTCGTCGGAAGGGTTTTTTCCGCCTGTTAAGGCTTTTTCCATTCTTTACGGCCTGACCGCAGGAAGGGGGCCCCAGGACTGCTGTTTATTAGCATTCACTGTGGCTTCCTCCCGAGGGAAGCATTCCGCACTCAAGAAAAAGAGGACCTAGAATCAGGTGAGGAGAGTGTGGAGGAATGAGGGTTGGAGGACATTCTAGAAGAGGACATAGGTCTTCATCCGGGGTTGATGGTTCCCCTCCCATGATGCTTCCCGCTTCTTGAAGGGAGTGGATTACTCTTGTCTGGCCGTCGAATATGGTCGGCGTGGGAATAGCCACTGATATTTGATTTTTTGGTCCTGGAGGAAGATCAAAAGTGGCGGCAGGGCTGTTCGCTGCTGGACTGTGGTGGGCTCCAGGTCCTGGAAGATTTGTATAGCGGAACCTTGATAGGTCAGGTCTCCCCGCGTGCGGCTAGCTGTCATGATCTCCTGTTTAGTGGCAAAGAAGTGGACCCTGGTGATTACTTCCGGTGTGTCTGTCGTGGGGGTGCCCCTGCGGCTTTGCAGTCCATGCGTGCGATCCAACAGCAGTAGCGATTTGTCACAGTCCGGGAGGAGCGTTTGGAAGAGGTCCCTAACGTAGGCCAGGAGGGCTTGGTCTCATAATGAGATGGGGACCCCTCTAACGCGGACGTTATTCCTGCGCGCCTTATTTTCCAAGTCTTCTTGCTTGCGGTGCATCCTCTCGCTGTTTTCTTCCAGGGATTGGAGTTTCCTCTGCAGTTCAGTGATCTGTGCCAAGTGTTCTAGCACTTGATCCTCTGTCTCGCCCACCCTGTGTTCTACCTCCTCCATACGGTTGACCAGTCCCTATATCTTGATCGAGACCTCTGTCATACAGTTGCGAAATTCCATTTGATGTCGGCTAGAAGTCCTTGGATATCCTCCTTTGTGGTCCAGTGGCCCCGAGACCGCTCCGGAGATGTGGCCTAGGCTTTGGCGGTTTCGGCCTTCCTGGATTTCTCCTGCACATGTAGCATACTGGCTATGTCTTCCGTTTTCTGGCCTTTTTGCTTGGCCACCTTAGAGCAACAATGGCGGCTGGCCAGGGTGGGGATCCAGGGAGTGCCCAACCGCTAGCGTCCCGTGGTTAGATCAGGGCTAACTGTTAATTCGCAAGATTGCAGGTGTCAAGGAGGTGTTCTATAGCCCTCGGGTTGAGTGCCCGACCATGGAGGTGCTATTGCCAGTCCGGAAGGTGAAGCCACTCTGTTTGTGGGTGGGAGGTCCTTAAGGCTAGGCAGAGGGGGTTTGAGTCTCGAAGCATAGATGTGTCAAAAGAGTTGGGCTGGGCCCCCAAAGTTAATAGCGTGAATGGAGAGCGGAGGGGGATGTCAGTCCTAGATATTAGGGACTCTTCTGGCCGTGTGCAAGGTCCTTCATTGGCTACAGGGCCGGCACTAGTCTCTGCAGCCAAATGGAACCATGATATGTGGTGTGGCACAGTCTTTTTTGGGGGGGGGTTTATGTCTTTGCTGAGTTTTGGGTGGCTCTCAGACTATTATTGCTGCCTTGCTGCCCCCTCAGCTCTTACCGGAGATGGCTGCTGATTCGCACTTCAGGCCCCAAAGCCGGACTGGATGTATCAGAGGGTACTCCGTTATCCTCCTGGCCTGCGTGCTGTGTGAGCGGATGACTGGGGGGTTCACTGCTGGTCTGCCTCACTTGCATCAGGATGCCCCGGTCTTCCAAAGTGGGCTGGCTGATGTCCCCCACAGCTGAGCGGCCGTGGCTTCCCCTCCTGTGGTGCTGCCGTTGGTGTTCGTCTCAGCAAGGTATGCCGGGCACCGTTAGTAGGGCCGGCTGTGTGTGAGCTTCTGCATCTGCCCACTTCTGCTGCTGCCGATCGCCAAGGCTGCCAAGTGGCTGGGCGGCTGAAGCTGTCTCTCCCGAGGAGTAAGCGGGTCCGCTCCACTCCGCACGGCTCTCAGGGAGATGTGGCTGGACCCAGGAGGGTCTTTATGGCATTCCGCTTGCAGGATCCAGCAGCTGCAGACGTATGCTGCCTCCGTAGCATGGGCCGGAGGCTCTCCTTGACACCTCAGCCCGCTCTCTGGATTCCGAGGCCGTGTAAGGGGGGGGCCGGGCCGGAGCGGTGAGGGTCCTCTCCCCCACCAGGGCCTTCCCATGTCCACTGGTGCTCGATCGACCTCAGGTCACCGGCTCTCCTGCGTCTTCACTTCGATCTTTAGGGAGCAGGCCCAGGGCCACCTGCGGAGTTGCAGCCAAGACTGCTCCCCGGGTGTCAAGTTCCCAGCGGGCTGAGGCAAGGGTATAAAGGCTGGGGCTTTGCACTGTTAGAGTCCGGGGGGACAGCTGGTTGTAAGGTGGGTCAGTTCCTCCCCCTCCAGCCCGATGCCCTCAGGAAGCCGCCATCTTGGCCACGAGCACCCAGCCCTGGGGCCACCGCAAACTTGCTCGGATTATCTGTTACCCAGCTCTGATTCTCTTCCGGGGACCAAGCGGCCGCTTCAGGATGTGTGCCCCCTCCCACTGAGTTGGCTTTGTGCTCGGTTTATGGTTGCTAAACGGGCACCTGTTGGCTTAAGCCCAGGCGCCCCATGGAGCTCCTAATGAGGCACCTGCATCGCCGGTGCCTCGAGCCATGCCCCGCGTTATTTGCATAGTTAAGTAACTTTGGGTCTCACTCTAAATTACTAGGGGAATACAGAAGTGGACCCCTTGCTCACTATTCTTAGAGAGGCACAGCTCCACCCTACTGATGAGGTCCAACCAGACCAAAACACGTGTCGGGGGTTGCTGTTGGTACGCTTGTTCAGTCGAGAATTGCCTAGTATTTCGGTGCTGGACTGCCCCAGGGCAGGACAAAGACTGATATGTTTTGGCTATTTCTCCTCTGTGAAAGATAGTGAGCTTAAGACTCTGGGTAAGGCTCTCGTAACCAGGACTAATGTCTGGGAGAGAGACTCCCAGGACCCCCCTTGTTATTTGCAGGTGTACTCTCCTGACATGTCTTTTAACATTAATTTCATTTTAGTCCTTTCTGCCACACTGTTTTCCCCACATGCATTTTCTGATGTGGCTACAGGTCCCAGACCCTTTCTCATGGACTTCTTATCTTGTAATCAAATGTCCCAGCAGTCCTATTATCCTGTTCCTGCTTCCCCAGTTCTCACACTGCGTTTACTTTGGTACGCAGTACACCGGCCAAAGCGCCTCTGTGGCCCGACCCTCTGAGTGAGCTCAACGGTTCTCAGCAGCGGCTTCGGGGTCCCTCATGTCTCTTGTGTTGGTCTACAGCTTGTCATCGGATCTGCGGAGCACTTCATTGGCTCGTCTGCTTACACCACGCCTCTGGCTGCCCTTGGCAGCTTCCTCTCTTCTCTTCATCTCAGTGGCAGCGCTTCGAGCTGTGAGCTTCGCTGCACAAAGTTCCCAGGCCTCCCACGACTTGCCAGGAATGTCTGCTTCTTCTGGCTGTTCTGACCTGCATCGGAAGCAGTGATTCTCCTGCTCCGGCAGCCGCCGTACCCCCGATCTCTTTCCCCGGCTGGCCTCACCACAGCTGGGTAAGAAGCTGACAAACTCCATGCTTCTTTTCCCGGTATGGTATTAAACCAATCGCAATCTCCCAGCCAGTAGACTGTTGGCGCTGGTTCGCTCTATGGGTAATCAGCATTGCCCCTTGCCTCTTCCTCATCACAGTTTTTGATCCTTTATTTGCTATCTGATAATAGGAATACTGTCAGTAAAATTGTCAAGTTGTTGAAGGGGATGATGGCAGTATGCAATTAGGGCATATGAAATGGAGGGAATATCCCTAAAAGGGAAAGGGGGATACTGTGTCTCACCTGATGATGTCATGTCATCCCCCGATGGTTGCCTTCCCTCATTTGGTCCTCCCTCAAAAAGTTGTCCCCAGGCTCAGGATAAGGTAGCGGCTGCCATCTTCTGGCCACATGAGGAAAAGGAGTGATGACAACATCAGATGCATCACAGCTCCCACAGAGTCTACAAAGCTTATAGTGCCTTGGGATGCTTTCCCTAGTTCCCCCAACTTCCATGGAATTAACCCTACTACACTTTATTATCAGATATTCTTTGATGTAATACACTTGGAATTCATTAATGTATAGTGGAATATCGTGAGGATAAGGATAATGATGTATTTATTCTGAACTTAGAGAGTTGCACGCTGTGATGAATCTAGCAACATCATCACTGATTGTCCTGAGGGAAGCTTCGCTTACGTGGCCAGGGAAAGGCAGAAGCTACCTAACTCCGACCCTGGGGGTGCCTATCTGCGGGATAAACTCCAGAGAGGCAGGAAAACAGTTAATCAAAATAAACCTTTAGATGGTATTCTTAATGACACCCATGTGCCCTTGCAACATGCCTGTATGGCTTATTGTGACGCAAATAAATAATTTCCAAGTTTTCTTGACCAACAACCTTATTTACTTTCCCTCCATTTAAGAACTGTGATGTGGAAGAGGGATGAACAATGAGGATGACCACAAGCGGTAAGCAAACGCTGTGTTCTATTCTTTGGAAAGTGTTAACTAATGCCGGAAAGTTTAAAACACACACAGCTGAACAGAATACGACTGAGAGGCGGAGACTGCAGCGTAACCCAGTTGGTGTTGATGCTGGTTGGAACACCGGAGGCAAGCACACTTTGGAAGGCAGCCTGGAGGCTGATGGGAGCGGCGTGCAGAGAGATCGAGCCAAGAGAAGCTTACCGCTTTCTTGCTATAGGCACAAGGAGCCGGCAGAAGCAAAGGAAGATAAAGCGTGAGACAAATGGTTAACAGGACGCACCCTCGTCAGCGAACCAAAGGAGAAGACGACGGAAGGATGCAACCCCTTGGAACGCCACAGCTGTCCCGTAAACCCTGAGAGAGCGAGTGGGTTACCAGAGCGCTTCAGAGCGAGTGTCACCTACCACTAACAACACGAGAAAGTCCAATTAAAGTAATTGGAGGAAATAATACAAATATGGACAGTGTTAAGAAAGGGTCAGAGACCCACATTTTGTTAAGAGAGATTGATACAAATACCAACAGTGTTAAGAAAGGGTTGGTGGCACCATACTTGGAAAGAGAGATTGATACGAAGTTATGACGTCCTTTCATCGCCATATATTTCAAAGCCTGGCATTTAAACAAGCACATCATAACAAAAATGTCCATCGAATTTTTTAGGGGGGGTGGGAAAGGGCAGAGAAGGGTTTGGGTGGGTAGTGAATTGGTAAAAATAGGTTGATGAAGGGGCGGTTGGGGGGGAGGGGGAGACCCCACCCCCAAAAAAAAGAATTTGGTGAACATGTTCATTATAATGTACACGCTTAAGTACCAAGCATTGAAATAGACGGCAATGAAATGACAGAACAGATAGGAATACGAACAGGGTGAAGAAAGGATCAGTGAGCCAATGTATTGAAAAGGACATTAATACGAATACAACCAGTGGTAAGAAAGAGTGGGGAACCCAATATTTGAAAATAGGAGTTGATAGCAATAAGAACTTGCTGAGAAAGGGTTGGTGACCCAGTACTGGAAAAAAAGCCCTGGCAGGATAACGAACCACGTAAACAGTGCGTCTGGGACTCACATGCATGAAACAGTGTAAAGGCCTGGCAGGAGAGTAAACCAGGCACTTTTAAATGCTGCTAAAACTGAGGTAATTTTCTTTCCTGCAAACATATTTCCTTCCCCCTCCCCTCCTTCCTTTATTTAGTTTCCTCCCGCCCAGCTTTCGTATTTCCCCTTTGGCTTGTAACTTGGGGCTTTAGCTTGACTCAGACCTATCTTTTACTCATCATATTTGTGTCTACTCACGTGCCGGTGTTACCACCTGCACAATATTCTAAAAGCTTGTCTTTTTTTAACATTTGATGCTATGAAACTTTTGATTTCTTCGCTTATTTTTTCACAACCTTTTTATTGTTAATCTTTTCTTTTTGGCCTTCCTGTCTCTCTCCTCTTGCACCTCTCAAGTCAGTTTTCAATATTTCTTTTTTTAATCTTTTTTATTGTGTTTTGATTGACAAGAAACCTTCTGCAAAATACAAAAACAAACAGATAACAGGCATAAAAAGCATAAAACCCAATCTTTATTAGTACAAAGGAATACAAATTAAACACAGATGTCAAAGAGAAGAAAAAAAAAAGAAAAAAAAAACGGATAATTGCAGTTATCAATTAAAATCGATTCCATTCATAAAGCGAACAAGAGCAATAATCAGAGACAATAGTTACACACACCAGTCTAAACCAAAACCCTTGTTTGGAAAATTCAGAAGAAAAACTCTCCTGTTCCTTGACAAAAGCAGTCTGTCTGATTATACAGAGTGTTTTGCAAACTAATATCCAGTGTTTAAGCGATTCAATGACCTTGAAGCGATTCTGTAAAATTTACAGAAACAGCAATTTAGGGGATCCCCATACCATGAGTAGGCATAGACCAGTGCCTAGTTCGCTCTCTAGAGTGGAATTAATTGAGTTTGAAACGTAGACAAATCTGCCTGGTCTTTTGGCAAGGAAAACACTTCAGGTATATAGGTAGGTCCCCCCCTTTTTCAGGGGAATTTAGCATATTCTCTGAAAAGTGAATATTTGGACAGAGCCTCAATGGTCAACCACCAATCGTCCTGGAGTTTACTTTTTCTGGATTAAAACTAAGTTCCATATCTGAGGAGCCAATTTCTTCCAGTAGTTACCTCATACATGTCCTAAATGTATTCACAGAGGGAACTGTAACTTTTTATCTGCCATCAATTGAAAATTCACAATTATGAATTTGCCGGTGGTCTCAAAAATGTGTACTATATCAAGAGTTGTTTCCATTGATATCGAGCATGGAGAGAAATTAGATCTAGTTCATGGTGAATTACTGCATTTGGGACTGATGATGCTAGGCCCGATACGTTCTTCCACATTAGTCCTTGCAGGCTATCAAGAACTGGTCCCACATCAAAAGATGCCATGTCAAGAACATATAACATGACCGGTTCTACCTTGCCCAGATATTATTTGTCTGCTGGTAAAAATTAAAAGCCATAGACTCTCTTAAATATGCATTTAATTTGGGACTTAATGGATTAAATTTGGCCTTCAGTGGTTCTTTCCACATTTTGACCGAGGATGCATAAGTCAAGTTATTCCCCAGGTAGCGGATAGAGGCCACCCTCTCCACCTGTCCATTGCTCAATACCGAGCGCTTAACCACAGACTTTCTTCTACTAGAAAAAACAACCACCTTGGACTTGTCACCATTCACCAATAGATTGTTAAACTGGGCGTATTAAAAATTATTGAGTTTACGTCGGAGGGCTTGCGCTGTTTTGTCAAAGATGACAATGTCATCAGCAAAAGCCAACCAATGAATGTCAAGATGGCCCAACCTAACAGAAATCAGACCCTGGACACACCAAATCTCCTCAATATCACCGAGATATGCATTGAAGAGGGTTGGAGCCAGGATACAGCCCTGCTTAAGCCCCACCTTAACCAATATATTTCCAGTGACTGCACCATCCTTACTTAAGCAGACTCAAAGTTTTGAGTCACGATGGAGCAAGGCAATCAACGGAACAATTTTCATGGGAACCTTTTATTTAAGTAATTTAGCCCACAGACATTCATGGACTACGCAGTCAAAAGCTGATGACAAGCCCAGCAAGGCCATATACATTTCCATACCATGGATGGCTTTGGCTTTTTGCAATAGATGTTTTAGCAGTGAAGCATTGAGGGATGTGTGCATTTCTTGACGAAAGCCCACCTGAAAGGTGATGTTAAGATCCCTTAAAAGTAGAATAGAAAATACTTTACTGGTAGAGTCGTTAAGACCAATGGGCCTATAATTCCCAGGGTCCATGACATTTCCTTTTTTGTATATGGGAATAACAATAGACTTATTCCAAGACAAGGCAACCTTGTTAGTAGCATATATCCCGTCAAAATACGGTTTTAGGAAATCAGCCCAGAATTCAGGGTCCCGTTTTAAAAGAAAAAGTGGAAGGCAATCAGGACAGGGGCCCTGGAAGGTTTAAGCCTATTTATGGCCCATACCATATCCACTGTTGCCCAAGGGCAGGGCTCATCACTAATAGGTTGTTCAAAGACACTGGGATAGCTAACAGCCGTAAGTGGAAGAGTGCCAAATTTGTTAGCATAATACGAGACCAATATGTTTTCTTGTATGGATTCCACTCTATAGTCATAGGCGGAATCCTGAATTTTATTTATGCAAGCCAAAAATCATTATCGGATTTAAGAGGTGTCTTCATGGGGGCGTGGCCTGGAGTGCCAGCGATGTGGCTGCTCCTTTGATGGCCTCCGTGGGAAGCCCACAGCCTTTTCTAATAAAAGCAATGTCTCTGTAAGCCTGTTAGAGGAAAGTTCCTTCTGCGGCATTCGGAACACTTGAGCAGCAGATGGAGGTGAAATGAGCCGCTGATATCTGCCTGAAGCCCAGACCGGGACTGAGGAAGCCTTCGGAGCCGCCACCAGGACGACGCAAAATGGCAGACGGACCCGAGAGGGGTGGCTACAGCGTCGAGTGAGGACCCTTGGCAGGGGACCCCAACTGCGAGCGACAGAGAGGAGAGCCTTGATCCTCTGCCTGCCGTATAGCCGCCTTGACTTGCTCCTGGAGGAACGCTCCAGTACCGCTGATCGGCCACGCTCTCGGGATGAGGAGAGCTTCTGCTTGCCCTGCTGGTGGGCAGTCGGACGCGCCCAGTCCGTGAGTGGCGCAGAGTAACACAGTAAATTACGCTGGCCTCCGCCGGTGAGCGGGATCGGGTCCCGGCGGTCCGGCCTGACAGACGGCGCTCCAGTGGGGGCTGTGGCCACCTGCCCCCCCCCTTGGGCGGCGCAGCGAACTGCCTCACGCCCCCCCCCCCCAACTCTTGGCAGCAGCTCGTCCTCAGCGGCCAATCGCCGCTCCAGCACACAGAAACTCCCTGGAGCCCTCCGGTGCATCACAGGGACAGTAGCCATTACGCAGGCCGCCAAGTGAACCCATCAAAGGAATACCAACATGCTCACCCTTGAAACGGCAGGTGCAATCTCAACCAATTCCAAGATTCTTTCACGTACTTCCAGGAATGTATTGAGGTATAGACCATGAAAGCAAACCCATTTTGAGCGGCCTGGGCCCCTGAGCAGCATCAAGCTGGCTGATGGGGATTTAACGCTGCTCTGGAGTGGACCCCACCCCAGGATGATGCATTAACTCGCACTATGGTAAACCTACTACATTTGTGTTGGATATTGAGAGTGGATTACCAAAAGGGGAAAGTGTGGAGAGGGAGCCAGAGATTGTTTCTTCAAAGGAGGGCTCTTAGTTGGATTGTCGCCTGGTGAGTGTGGGCTCTGATTCCTCCATTCGCCCCCTGCTTCAGGCTGTGCTTGAGCCTTCACCCACTACCTGGGGCACCCCGGCTCACGATGATACCCCCCCCACCCCGATGATAACAATTGCCCGCCAGCCCAGAACTTAACCTGGTCTGTTCCTTCCAGCAGGGGCACTCGCAATAGCCCTATTCCGCCATCAACAGCATCAACCTCCATCTGTACCACCCCGGTGCGGTTTGGGGGCCTTCACCTCCCTTCTTTGGAATCCTCTCCTTACACCTGTAGGGTGTCTAGCTCATCTGTGGCTCCCCTGGGGGACCCAGCCGCCCGCACAAAACCTGAGCCGGTGCAAAATGCCCCTCCGCCCCCCACTCAACTAACAAGTATATGCTGCGACTGAGAAGACTCGGCAAGCAGCATGGAATAGGTTTGGGACATTCCTCCTTGCAGCACCTGAATCAGCAGACATAAATAAATATTTGCCCTCATTTGAGCCCCTCTGCTTCTGAGTCCACAAGGCTCCCCCCCGCCAACGATCAGTGGAAGCAATGTCCAGGCAGCTAAAACCCGTCAAAAACTCTGACATCGCCACCATGCTGCTTTCGGCGGACAAGGGGAAGAAGCTCGAACCTCCAAAACTCACCTCCCAAAAAGCCTCGGAGGAGAGAGGATCCTTAGCTACCAAGGATCATATCCAGGCCTTCATGTTGGACATTAAGGTGGAATTCAGATTGTGCATGTCGGAGCTTACCTCAAAATTAGAACGAACTGACCAAAGGGTCACAAAGGCAGAGCAGAGACTGGGGAAATAGAGGATCACTCTCATGAACACTCTTAACACCCTGGTGGAGGTCCAACGCTCGATCCGAACTCTCCAAGACAAATGCAAGATTCTTGAATTCAAGCAAGAGGATCTCGAAAACAGGGCCCGACGCAACAACCTGCGGATACGAGGGATCCCATCCTGAGTCCCAGACAAAGACCTGGCCGAGTATGTGGGTGACTTTTTTCAATCACTACTGCCACAGCTAGACAAGCCACAGCTGATGCTGGACCGCACACACAGATTGCGTCCCCGACAAGGGGTGGATTTAGCCTATCCCCACCCCCGATGTGATAACAAGGGTGCACTTCTACACCACTAAAGAAGCCATATCAGCAATATGCCGATCCCGGGACGAGCTAATCTTTCAGGGCTCTCCCCTACAGATATACCAAGATCTCTCCCTCCTAACACTACAAAAGAGGAGAGCCTTCCAAACGCTGACTTTACGTCCAGGACCATCAAGTCCGGTACCGATGGCTATTTCCAACAGCCCTCCAATTTTAGGATTAGTCACCTCGAAGATGCAAAAGCAATTCTACGCCCGGACTCACCCGGAGGTTCATAATACACGGCACGGGATGGTGCAGAGGGCGGGACGGTTGACTCTTCTCCAAAAGCAAGGCGCGCATCCTGGTCGAAAGTACGAAGGAGCCGGAGGTGAAGTGATCCGCCGCTGAGCTGGCAGAATTTAGAGAGCACTGAAACCCAAAGAAACATAGGCAACCCCAAAAATCCTGTGCGGCTCAGGCCCGTCTCTAAGGGGCACACCCCCATCAAATCTTCAAAGTTCACCTGCTGCTTTGGAGTCGAATATCTGGCAATAAGACGCAGAATTTCAGGAGTATGCTGAGGGCTACCCACGGCCCATGCCCAACTCCAAGGTACATGCCACCAAATCCTCCTTGGAGTGGAACTCAGATTTTGTTACTTGTCCCAGCCTGGATGGCTGGTGGAATCAGTTTGGCCCGGTTGGCCAGGGGATATGCCGGTTTGGAAAACATGGCCCCCGACCTGTTAAAAGTTCAACCTCCTGTTGGAGGCCGAGGTTAAAATCCCAATCAGAGGGTGACATTAGGCGAATAATGCCGCTGATTGATGGCTGATCCACCTCCACCTCAATCCCCCTCCCCGGATATCCCTGGTGGCTTCGGTTTCCCCCCGCCTCATCAGATATTGAAGTTCGTCTCGTTCAACATTGGGGGACTGAACTCCACCACTCCCCCCCCAACGCAAATCCATCTTGCAGAGACTGCAGGACGAAGAAACCGCAGTGGCCTTTCTGCAAGAGATGCATCTTCTTCCAGCAGACTTTGCGAGGCTGACACTTCCCGCTTCAATTCCTGGCCTCTGGTGGTACTAAGAAAGGGGGAACAGCAATCATTTTTGCAAGAGGACTGAATCCACAAATCCTGGAGATTAAACTGTGCCCTGAGGGTCGCTACGTGGCAGTGAAGTGCCTGTTGCTTGGGCAATTACACTCGTTCATCTATGTATATGCCCCCAACGAGGGACAAGATGCCTTCTACGAGACTTTGGGCAACTCTCTCCTTCCCTTTGTGGAGGGCCAAATCGTTGTCGAAGGGGACTTTAATGGGGTTCCTGACCCAGCAAGAGATAAATCACACTCTCCTACCCCCAAAGATTTCAAACTCGCCATCGGTCTCCTCTGCCTCTTCAGGACTCTAGATGTGGTGGACTCATGGCATGTGCTCCATCCCACCGAGATGGATTTCTCCTTTTATTCCCATGTACAGAGGACATTCTCTAGGATTTATCTCTTATTGACATCTCCACAGATCTTGGCCTATGTAGACGGGGGATCCATCGGATCTAGGATACTATCTGACCATGCTCCTATTATCCTGACCATCTTGGCGCACGACCCAGATCCAAACCCGCAACACCGATGGAACCTATATGAACGCATGCTCAATGAGATGCCACTGAGAGACGCAATTGCCAAAACGATCCAAAACTTTTTCAAAGAAAACCAAAATGAGGAAACCTCCCCAGCGAACACTTGGGATGCCATGAAGGCAGTGGTGCGGGGGGAGCAGATTGCACAAGGGACAGCATACGATAGGTGCAAACGGCAAGCCCATCTACTCCTCGAGAAGGAAGTTCAACAAGCTGAAGCAAACCATAAGCGGAAAGGCTGGTCCCCAAAAACCCAGCAAGCCATACAAGCTGCCCGTAAAAAACTGGAAGCCCACTATGCGGAAAGCACACCTCATCTACTAGCCAAATCCAAGCAATACTATTACGCCAGAAACAAGGCTAACAAACTACTGGTGGCGAAGCTGGCCAAGATGAAGAGGAAAAACCCCATCATTGGGCTCCGGGACCAACATGGCATGGTCCAATACGCGGAGCAGGAGAAACTGTGTCTGGCTGCGGCCCACCTGTCCGAGGTAATAACTGCGTCATCGCGGGATCAAGATGAAAAACTGGAATACCTGTGGAGGGCGGCACTTCCCCAATTGAAGGACTCGATACGGGAGAGCCTGGAGGCTCCAATCTCAAATGAGGTGGTTGACGCTGCCATTAAATCCCTCAAACCTCGATCCCCTGGCCCCGACGGATACTCAACCAAGTTTTATAAGATTTTCCAACCCCAGCTGACCCCCTCCCTAGTCACTCTTTTCAACTCCTTTGGGTAATCAGGCTCCAATACTCCGTCCATGCAGGAATCCATTACTATTCTCCTCCTCAAGCCGGGCAAGGACCCCAGGGACAATACCTCCTATAAACCCATTTCCCTCTTGAATATAGACGCAAACATCTATTCCAAAATCCTTGCAAACCACCTGACAAATGTGTTGCCCGACATAATCAACCCAGACCAAACAGGCTTCATTAAAAACAGTTCCACAGGGGATAATATTCGCAGGGCCCTGAACTTAATCGATATCTCCTCCCAAGACTTGAGGAAACTAGAGCTCCTGGCCCTGGACGCTACTAAAGCATTTGATAAAGTCGATTGGACCTTTATGCTTCTTACCCTGGAGGCATTCCGCTTTGGGCCGGCCTTCCAAAAAATGGTCTTGGCCAACTATACATCCCCGAAAACCCTCCTCAGGGTTAATGGCTCCCTCTCCGGCCCAATCCCCCTGACCTGTTGAACCAGACAAGGATGCCCTCTATCCCCGCTCCTATTTGACATGGTTATGGAGCCCGTTGCCCAGAGAATCAGATTAAACTCTGAGTAAGGGCCTGCAAATTGGCTCCTCCTAGCACAAAATTGCCCTCTACGCAGATGACGTCTTGCTTTTCCTTACGGAGATTGACTCCTCGTTGGGGACTGCCCTCTCTGAGATTGACAGCTTTGGAATGGTAACTTGCTGCACCATCAACTTCAATATTTCTGTCGAGCGAGAATTTCTTGAAACGCTCTGCCCAATCTAATGGAGCGAAAAAATAGTTCCCTACCTGGGGGGGTTCAGATTCCCGCACTCCCGGGGGAGGTGTACCGGGAAAATGTCCCCCCACTTTTTAAAGAACTCGAGGGGGACCTGAAGCGCTGGCTAACATAAGAAATCTCACATATCAAGCGCATTACAGCCTGTAAAATGAACCTCCTCCCGAGGTTCCAATATGCCTGTTCCTCCCTGCACGTCGTGATCCCACTTCCCCCTCTTCGCCGCTTGCAAAGGAAAATGCTTCGGTTCATTTGGAGGGGAAGAAAGGCGAGAATCTCCCAGAAGACAATGCTAGGTAACGCCAAACTAGGCGGGTTGGGGGTCCCTGACCTGCGGGGTACCAGGTGGCAGCACAATTAACTCGCACCAAGGCCTGGCTTATAGCTTCTGAGTGTCCAAGGTGGACACGCTTCCTCCCACACATTCCGCCCCCACTGCGCCTGCATTGGGGAAAACTGTTGTCATCCACCAAACATACCCTGAGCATATGGGACGGAGCCTTGAGGCGCAAGAGCATCCCGAGGGGGCTGGGCCCCTACTCTCCAATATTACATAACCCAGCATTCTTCTCTAGATTCCTCCCCCGGAATTTTAAAAACTGGACTGCTGGCGGTCTTGAAACCCTGGGAAACTTTTCGAGGGGGGCCAACCCCGCACGTTTGAGCAATGCAAAGCGACCTTCCAACTCACTGAAGCGGACAGGTTCCCCTACATCCAACTACGCCACTGGTGTTCCCATCCCCAAACTCTTCAAGCAGTGACACGCACCGCGACTTCCCTCGATTTGGCCCTACAGGACCCCCTGCCACGGAGGAAAATTTCTGCCCTCTATAAACTCCTACAGGGAGACTTACTTTCCACAAGGGCCCCATATATGTCGCAATGGGAGGCAGACCTAGGGCACCCCCTAGAGGATCAGGCTTAGGTGGACATCTGGACGCAGACTCACTCTTTGTCCTTCTGCATCACCAAAAGAGAATGTGCATATAAGGTGCTCCTCCGCTGGTACTACCCCCCTCTCAGGCTCCATCGTATGAACTGAGCTTTGGACCCCCCGTTGTTGGCGGCTCTGCGGTCAGCCAGGCTCCTACTTTCACATTGGGGGGTCGTGCCCAAAGGTTAAAACTTTTTGGAGTCAATCCTTAGCCACTATTGAAAGCATCACTCAGGTGCCGAACCCGTTAGGGCCTCTCTTGTCTCTGTGATGGATAAAAATGTGGGACATTCTGATTGCAGAAAAGGTGTAGGCGGCCAGAGCAGGCTTCCTGAACATTTGGGCTCCATGCCTGGACTACAATCAGAATTTCCCAGCCTTAACTAACAAACTTCCTGAGGTCAGGAGGGCCCTTGGCGCGGAGGGGGGGTGTCCCGGAGGTGGGATCCCTGGGACCATGGGGGGGGGGGGCAGCAGGGTTGAGAGGGGGAGTGGAGCAGAAACAGGGGGCACAGTTATGAGCCACTTTATGTACTTCTTGTGGACTGATGTAAAGGGGTTATTTATGAATAAAGATTATATTTAAGTAATTTGACCAGGTTCCTATGTCTAGTGACTTCTTAGTCCTACGTCTGTGATATTCCCAGTCAGATAGTTCCAAGACCCAAGGATACTTTATAGCATGTCTCTTGAGTCTCTTGGACTCCCTAATTCTGGGATCAAAATAATGAATATGTGGGACCAAAGATGGGAGAATCCAGCCTGTGGAGGCCACATTAATGCCCTCAGCAATGCCATTGTCCAGGGGTCTCTCGCCAGTAGTCCATAGCGAGTCATAGCCCAGGAAGTTGTCATTCCTTGTTTTACAGACCTACATCAAGTGACCTGTGAGCCGTTCATAGGTCCTCTTATCCAATTTACAGGACAGGCTGTTCCTAGTAGGTTCAACGGGAATCAATAAGGGCAAACTGACGCACCTGTATGCAGATGTCAATATGGAAAAATGAATGATTAAGTGGTCACTACTCCCAGGATTCAGCAAACACATAGGAGTACACCTAGACCTCATGGAAGAATACACAAAAAAGTAATCAATCCACGAGTTACTAGAACCCCTATGCCAAGTATAGAAAGGGGTGCCAAGTGAGGATGAGGCCTCCATAAACAAGAGGTCCCAAGAGGACATGAAGGAATCCCATTCCATGCCCCACCTAAGGTTAAGGGAGCATTCACGAGGTGTAATAGATTTCCCATTTTGAAGCTGACCTTCTGCACAATAGGCATTAAAATCACCCCCCAAGATCATAGCATGCTGATATCCATCTGCCAAGCAGCGGTCAAATAAACTAGTAAGTAGCGCCTGAAAATCCTGGATAGTGTGTTTATGCGGATTCTAGTATACATTGATCAACAATACATTTCCTATGCCACCCAAGAAACAAACATGTACAACCAAGATGCCTTCGGACACATACCATAAAGTAGAGGAGGCAAAGATGTTAACATCAATGGCAACAGCCATAAGCCCACAGGGACGCCCCAACCCACTAGTTGTAGCTGGACAAGAAAAAGTGGAGTAGGTGTCCAGCTCAAAGCTCCACATACACAGGGTTTCTTGAAAAAAAGAGAATATTATGTTTAGGCAGTTCAGGTACCATACACCAGGCTCGCTTTAAATTAGTCATACCACAAACATTCCAAGACAGCAGCCTAAGATTGCTTATGCTAAGACTGTGAAGGTCTAGCACCCAGCGCTACAAAGGTTTTAATAGCAGCCTCGATCCAAGGCCAATCTTGATTTTCCTGGGGTCTCTTCCCTATACCTAATTCAGTCTGCATTGTAGCGAAAACCTGTGAAGCAACCCCATCGGGAATACGTTCAGATTGCTGTAGAGATTCAGGCGGGGTCAGGTATTCTTTAACGATTTCATCATTTGCTAGATGGCAAATGTCATAGCCTAATGTGTGGAATATGGCTCTCTGTTCCCATACTAGGTTAGAGACTATGTTGAAGAAAAAATTGGAGACCATTAGGTTGTTGCTATTGGTAGACAGAGAAATTGAGTCAATATCCCCAGAGTGTAGTGATCTGAGCGAGGGCATTTTTGTAAATACATCTAAAACACCAGTCCTCTTCAACCTATTTGAACCATGTTTACTTTGGTCGACTTCCTACCCGATAAGCCTAGAAGATGATTGGCTCATTGTGTTTTTGGATCATAAGACCTACCGTCAAATCTAAGGTTGTCTGAGCTGGTGTATCGCTTAGACCGGTCATGAAACTTGTTTGAGGAGGCTGCATGGTCAACCTCAACTGGGCCCCTCCACAGAATGATTCACTGCCCCAGTGGGCTGAGTACCTGTCAGAACCACAGGAGCATAAACCCCCACATTTATAATAGGTGCAGATGGAATACTGCCCCCCATGCCTTTGGCGTTTATATTCCATAACAAGGTTAACTTGTATTGAACCCCATTAACCAGTGACTCAATTCGAGCAGGATCAGGAATGGTTAGATTACTATTAGGTCTTAAACAAGAGGCAAGTCTGAGTTGGATGTCGTTCTTTTGAATTTCCAGGCAACCCTTTACCTGGCCCAGGCCATAATTAAACTGAAAGGGACTTGTTGGCTGGTCCACCACAATAGGAGCAGATTTACCATGTTTCACCTTGTCCCTTTTTTGTGAATTTTTCATGTCCACCGTAGAAGCACTAGTATGAGTAGTTGGTTCTTCAGGTATACTTGCATAATCATTTTCCACAGCATTAAGATAAATTAGAGTGTCTATGGGATAGATTTGCTCCACATGTTTTTAGCAACATTGGCGGATCTATGTTTACCAATAGGTTGATTTTTAGACGTCTTACCCATATTGGCCTTTGCCTTTATCTTTTTGCTTTTTGTCTAGTAGGGGACAAATGTAGGGGAATGAACCTCGACTGTGGTCAGGCCCCCCTGGTTTTCACCATCTTCCTCCACAAACAATTCCATATGCAATACAATGCAGAAGTAGACCCCATCGATTCAATACACTCTACCAGGTGGGAAGGGGATTCCAAACACTCTATGGAGTTTAGATCAAGAGAGACTTGACCCTCGCAACCAATCTGCAAAGATTTTGGGCCACAAACCTCCGCTCCACTATCTATCACCGCCAGGTTGCTTGCCCTTAGAGAATGGGGATCCCAGGCTCTCGACTCCTTATCAGCCAGCCCCCTCAGATATCCCTCAACAAATGACAACTTCTCATACATTGCGGCTAGTGTGATAGTATTAGCAACCACAGCAGTGGAGACCAACTCTTGCTGTTCATATAGTGCTTTACGCTCTTTGTTCACATTGGAAGACAATTAATCCCATGATGCGTTTTCTTTGGGCATAAAACAGTCATCAGGTGGAGGCTTAGTCCAGAAGTCCCCCGTAGGGGGTGATGGGGACCTCTGTAGAGCTATCCCCCTTACATGAGGTAGACCCACAGTTACAGATCCCATAGCTTTAGGCGCCACACCATGATCAACATTAGACCATAATTGGTCGGAATGTGACAACCCAAGCTCATGGTTTCAGCCAGTAAGGTTTGGCACTGTACACCATGAGAGCCAAAGCCAGCCCCTGAGTCTGAGTGCCCAGTGTTGATCGCACTGTCCCCACTAAGAGGACACTTGTTGACCCTGTCTGTAGCAGTCCTGGGGATAGCTGTTACATTAAATTCATGCTGCCCCGCCGTATATTTTTCCCATGCAAAGTAGAGATAGTCAAATTAGAACCCCTCACAGTCTGATAATAGTTTGCAGTCCGTGGTTTCTTTACAGTTGGTCAGTCTCCCAATATGCAGGCTCCCATAGGAGTCATCATTATAATTAGCCTGGACAGAGCCAATAGTACCTTCATCCAGATCGACTTGTTCCATTCTCATACCATCTTCTAGGTGTTCATCAGCACAGTTTGCCATACACTTATAATTAAGCAAATGAGGTTCTCTTGTTCCAAAAACTAACGGTTCAGCAGAGGAATGGCATTGCCAAATGGCAGGAGCCAAGTGAGGAGCGCTGGTCCTGTCCATCAGCTGTTTAGGTATAGAGGCAGGAACGGCTACGAGGAACCGCACTTGCTTGGATAGAAGTGAATTGAAAGGGCCATTTAGCATAGACCGCAAAGTACCAGGACAGATATTCACTTTGGCCCGAAACTGCAGTAGAGGATGGATCCTTAGAAGGGTCAGAGAAGACATCACCGCCTTTAGACGACCGCTCTTCTAAGGATATGGGAGGTTGAGGGTATAAGACTGCTGCTCTTTCAGCCACCAGGCTCTCCTCCATTAGGTCCATTGCGACTATAGGTTTGGGTACAGTTTTATGTTGCTCATTAGGTTCGTTCCCTTTCAGCAATAGTTTGTGTAGGTGGAACTGGAATGGTCACCATGGACCTAGCATAGACCGCAAAGTACCAGGACAGATATTCACTTTGGCCCGAAACTGCAGTAGAGGATGGATCCTTAGAAGGGTCAGAGAAGACATCACCGCCTTTAGACGACCGCTCTTCTAAGGATATGGGAGGTTGAGGGTATAAGACTGCTGCTCTTTCAGCCACCAGGCTCTCCTCCATTAGGTCCATTGCGACTATAGGTTTGGGTACAGTTTTATGTTGCTCATTAGGTTCGTTCCCTTTCAGCAACAGTTTGTGTAGGTGGAACTGGAATGGTCACCATGGCCGACCTTAGAGTGCGTTGGGCCATACTACCTAAAATCGGTTCAAAGGCGCCGTTCTGCCCGCAGTCACCAAAAATAAGTACAGCAAATTGCAAAGTCCCAACAGCGGAGGCCGTAGGGTAGGTAAAATACCGGCCTAACGTTGCAAAAATCTTCAAAATACAGCCGGTTCAATGGCACTCTATGGCCCGCAGTCACCGACTGTAATCCAACTGGATGAAGGAAGCAGGAGAACATTAGAATGTACCACTGGTGAGGGTGCTAGTGTAAGGAGAAACTTCAGGCAGAACTTCAAACTTCAATGACAGTCCAAAATACTTGCACTATCCCCTCTTTCCCCAGGCAATTGGCTCAAAGGGCAAGACGGAAATAGCCAGCCCCACAGTCACCAAGTGCTAAAGGAGGAAACCAATAGCTGTAAACAGAGCAGACCAGATAATATAGTCACTGAGGGCTTTGTTACGATTGAGGAGCAGAAGCAGAGGCAAAGTCAAGGGCAGAGAGTATGTTTGAACGGCTTACCACACCCAATGCCTGAAATTCGCAATAGAACAGGATTGAACGTAAACCGAACTTACAGGGAAAAAGAGAGCATGAGATGTGAGCCATGCAACTCCCCTCACCCCCGACCACTGGTTCACTTTGCCTCACTTCACACGCTTAGCTTCCGGGCTAGAATAGAAGAGCAAATCCTTAAAGGGACAGCGTCCCACACAAGGTGTTAAGTAGAGCGCAGGTCCTCACTGCTAGGTTTTACAGAGCAAATGAGCAGTCTCTGGTCACACCAGAACACTTTGACTCATTTTCAATGTTTCTATTCAACTTCTCTATCTTCTTGCGCCTCCTGATTCTATTGCTTCCTCTATCTCTACTCTTGGTTGGCTTTCATTTCACTCAACTTAAATTCAATTTTCCTTGTCTAGTCTTTAAATCTCATTATGGTCTTGCACCTGTCTATCTTGTCTTGTTCTACTGTCCTGCTCTTTCACTGTGATCTCATTCATAATTTCTACTCTTAGTTCCTCGTCCGAAGTGTGCTCAGCCACGCTTTCGGTCTTTTACTCTGTTAGGCTCCTTTAATTGGAATGCTCTTCCAATTTCTCTTTGCTCTATTACTTCATATTCTCAATTCTGTGTTTCTTTGAAGACTTACCTTCTGCAATGCATGTATGACTCTATTATTCTTTTGTTCAAACTTGCATTTTCATTTTATTGTACTGATTATGGTTCTATGTACAGCGCTTTGGTTTAAAGCGGTTTATAAATGAAAAAATAAAATATACACAGTTTCAGTCTGGGACCCGCACCCAAGAAAAAGAACTGTGATATCCTGGCCGGAGAGTAAACCAGGTGTCAGAAGAGAAGTAAACCTGAAACTGTGGAAGAGTGTGAATGAATACAAAAGGCAAGACCCATACCCCTTTTAAGGATCAATGATAAAGTTGCAATACCCTGTGTATGGGAGGCATGATATATATATATAGAGATATATAAGTATGACACTGAAACAAAAGGTACAATTTGAAAAACCTTTATTCAATTTTTGGGGTTTGGAAAAACTCCTGTTTTGCCCTTTAGCTAGAATGGGAGCAGTCTCGACCATCAAATAATAAATAAAACAGTCCTAGTTGAGTTGGTCAAATCAAAATGGCCTATACTAACAAAACCTAGTGCCTGCTCGATCTCTTGAACAAAAAGTGTGTAAAGGAGAATATTTATGCAAAGGAAAGTCAGTGTTCAAATATAAAAAAGAAATGTGGCTGAGTCAGCTCTCCTCCCCACGTTAGGCAGTACTGAGTAAGGCAGTCCCCGTAGGCAGGATGACATACTCTGGCTCAGGTTCTTAACACGAAGGCAGTTCAAAACGTGAATCGAGGCCCACCTGGCCTTCCACGTTAAAGTCTCCCTTTCCAGCTTTCAAAACACAGTTCAACAAAAATTTCACGTTGGTCCCCCTCTGTTGGGCTGAGACCTCTCAAAGCAAAAGTTCACGTTGGTCTTCCTCAGTCGGGCTCAGACCTTTCAAAACAAAAAGTTCAAAACACTTGCAGTGGTTCCCTTCCCCATGCTTAATTTACATCATTTAAGGGTTCCCTTCCCCTAACTTATCATACTTCTGGTCTCCCTCAGTTGGGCTCGGACCATTTCCTGATGTCGAAGACTTTTGAATGTGCGTGGCTTGTACTTACAGACCCCCGCAGGACCACTTCGGCTTTCCCTTCAGCTCACACTCGTGTTCTATTTGCCCCAGTGCTTCTTGCTCTGGGTAGTTCAATGTCGGAAGCACCAAAGTTCAACATTTACCTTTTTACTCTACCATTTCCTCTGGGTTAATTTTGACCACTTTGCTTTTACAGTTCATTCACTTTATTGCAACAAACATTTTCACCTTTCACAGAGATTTTCGAGTGGGCTACTTCCTTTCGTCAGACCCCTCCGTTACTCAGTGTCACTGGTTTCACAGTTATTGTTACTTCAAAGTTCATTCACAGGTCTGCCTTTCTCCACGTCTCATCCACACGCATACATCCTTCAATTTGTGAGATATAATGTTGCAACTTCAAACTTTCCTTAACACACGCCAGTGTTTCATGTCGCTTGCCAACTCAACGGCCGTGTCCATTTCTTTCTCGTCTTTACAGTTTTTAAATTCACGAGTCAAGGTTAGTACCACAGGCGTGGCCTCACCTCCCCAACTCTGACGTTCAACCGGGAGAGTCGCTGGCATCGTCGAAACACAATCAAGCCATCTTGTTTGGGATTTGGCCTTCTCCGCGTGTCTTTAGCTGCTTTTTGGAGGCAACAACCTCCTGCAGGGAACTCCTCGGGTTTTCCATCCTGTGCTCTTGTCCCTCGGTCTGTTGCTCTGCTCCAGTAGGTTTGCTTTTGCCCCAGAGGTTCTGCTCTTGCTTGTGTTCCACCTTACTCAGAGTGTGTCTCTATGTTCCGCCTTTTATTCGTGTGAGGAGAGCTAATTGGTATCAGATGTATGCACTTAAAGTCAAGTGCATGACTTTGCCTGACTCAATTAGAGGGACATGTCCTAAGCAATATGTAAGGTTTAGCTTCTTTAGTCTCAGTCACCCTCGTCCTCGGCCCAGTGTTTGTGTGAAAGGGGGTGGGGGAGTTGGGATATCGGAGAATCCTATAAACTAGGATAGGTTTGGTGTGCGGAAAAAGGGGGAATGCTGCGTCCCACCATTGGTCATCTCAGCCCCACTTCCCAAAGACCCCTCTCACTCAGGTGATCCTCTAGCACTCGTCCACCCCCAGGGTCTGGATCCAAAGGCGATGGCCGTGCCCTAGCCACCTGAGAGAGAGATCCCCAGGGACTAGTAGGCGAGACAACCCTTGGTTTCTCACTCCTGGCAGGAGACAACACGAGGGGTAAAAAGAGGAACAGTGAGAACAAATACACAAGGGAGGACCCATTCCCCTTTTTAAGGATCAGTAATAAAGTGGCACTACCCTTGCAGGAGAGTACAGAAGGAGTAACAAGAGGAACAGTCAAAGGAAAAGGGAGGAACCATACTTCTTTAAGGTTAATTGAGATACGGCATGAGATAAACTGACGGTTCAAGAAAAGTGTGTGTTTAAAAGAGACCCAAGGGAAGGCTTAATCCACCTGCAATAGCCTTGTACTGTATTAATATATTGGAGGGTGAAAAACAGAAGGAACAAAGGGAAAAAGTTATTGTCCTTAAAATTGTGGAAGCTGTGAGGAACCCATGGTAACAAAAGCAAGACAGACACAAAAGATCAATTTGGAAAACCTTTGTTGATCTCGAAAAAGGGTTGGAAGAATGCCTATCTTGCCCTACGTCTAGGAAGGGAGCACACTCGACCATCAAATAATAAATGACACAGTCCTAGTAGAGTCTGTCAAAAACAAAATGGCCTACACTAACACAACCTAATGCCTGCCCTATCTCTTGTACAAAAAGCATGTAAAGGGGAAAATGTATGCAAAGGAAATCAGTGTAGCTGATTCAGCTCTCCTCCCCACTTGGACAGCATGGAGTAACTCGGTCCACGTAGATAGGATGACACAATCTGGCTCAGATTCTCAGAACAAAGCAGTTCAAAACGTGGATCGAGGTCTGCCTGGCCTTCCACGTTAAAGTCACTTTTCCAGCGTTCCAAACGTTCCTTTACATTTCCACAAAAGCGTTCACAGTTCAACCACAAAGTTCACACAGGTCTCCTTCTGTCGGGCTTGGACCTCTCAATCACAGCAGTTGTAGGGATTCCCTTTCCCAAGCTTTACTCACATTTGTTAGGGGTTCCCTTCCCCTAACCTATCACACTTCGGGTCTCTCTCAGTCAGGTTCTGACCTTTTCCTGATGTCGAAGACTTTTGAATGTGCAAGGCTTTTACTATAGACCTCCGCAGGACCACTTTCAGTTTCCCTTCAACTCGCACTCTTGAGTTATTTTCCTCAGTGTTTCTTGGTCTATGTAGTTGAATATCATAAGCACAAGAGTTCAATATTCACTTTGCACTTCCCCTATCGCCGGGGTCAATCTTGATCATCACGCTTTTTAAAGTTAATTCACATTGTTGCTTTAGAACAAAAAATTTCACCTTTTGCTGAGACTTTCCAGTGGGCTACTTCCTTTCGCCAGACCACTTCACTACTCTGTATCGCTGGTTTCATAGTTAACAGTAATTGAAAGTTCACCACAGGTCGGCCTTCTTTCGCATCTCATCTAAACGCGTGCAGCCTTCAATTGAGCGATATACTGTTGCAACTTCAATGTTCCCTTAACTAAAACCTGTCTTTTATGTCGCTCGCCAACTCACTGGCTGTGTGCATTCCTTTCTTGTCTTTCCTTTTAATTCACAACTCAAGGCTAATACCACAGGCCTGGCCTCGCCTCCTCAACTCTGTCGTTCACCCAGGGGGGTTGCAGGTGTCTTTGAAACACAATGCAGTCCTCTTGTCTGGGATTTGGTCTTTTCCACGTATCTCTTGCATTTCTTTGGAGGCAACAACCTCCTGCAGAGAACTTCTGGGTTCCTTTACCCTTAGTTCTCATCCCTCCATTTGTCGCTCTACTCTAGTATGTTCGCCTTAGCCGCAGAAGTTCTGCTGCTTCTCGTGTTCCACCTTGCACAGCCTTTCTCACCAAAATGTCTTTGGACTCCGAGTCCCATAATCCTTCACTCTGATTTTGCTCCCACTGTGCTAGCTCCCCTTTTTGGTACTTTGTCGGTTTTGGGAGCTGTAGGAGTTCAAGGGACTACTTGTTGAGGTCAGGGTCTTGCCTCCTTCCCCTCAAAGGCCTGGGCTTTCCCGCTTCGGCCCAGGGGAGGAGCTCTGGTGTGGGTACCGCCAGGTAACCCCAGATGCCACTGGTTTGGCTCCCTGGAGAAGCAGTTCCCTCTCCACACTGCAGCCTCCGCTGTACTCTGCTGACAGGTCCAGCAATCAGGCAGTTCTTCTTCTCCAGTCCTTCCAGGGTCTCTCTAGCTCGACTTCTCTCCCTCTGTCTTTCGTGCACCATCCAGCTTTCCTAGCTTGCTCAACAAAGTGTGCCTGTTTGTTGCACCTTTTATACTGCCTGGGAAAGTCAACCAGAATCAGGTGTTTCCACCTTTTATACTCCCTGGGAAAGGCAACCCCAGAATCAGGTGTGAGTGGTTGTAGAAGGAGGCCTGACCTTGCCTGTGCTTAAAATGACAGTCTGTTGTTAAAAAGGAAGAGTGTTTCCTCTGTGTCTGAGTGTGTTTCTTCTCAGTGATCTTCATCCTCTCAGTCACCCTCTTCTTCGTCTCAGTGTTTGTATAAAAACGGGGGGGGGGATTTGAAGTCGTGCTGTTTTCTGGTAATTTAGGGAGACATTGGGTAGGGTATTGTCAGATCGGGGAAGGTAGATCTATGGTTGTGGGTACATGGGTTCTGGTTTCCCATGAGACTCTTGCCTTCTTTCCTTACGGGGAAAAGTACTGGGGTAGGATAGGACTTGGTTTAACATATTCCATGTAGACTGAGGGGGTGTCGAGTAGCGGTGTGTCGGAAAGGGGGTGTGAAAAGGTCTCACCCAAGAGATGAATAGTAAAAACTCTGAGACAGAAAGTAGGTGTTATTTTGTTTCAGAAACAACTTTTATTTAATGTAACTTTTCTTTTCCTTAATTAAGAATAAAAGGATACAGTGTTGTATCAGGTTTCTTCAGACTTCTGGATATATAGTACTCTTGAAGAAGTTCAGGTAAGTTCTTGCAAGTCTTTCTCAGTGTTCACTTTTTCTTTCCTTTTCCTTTCGAGTGTCCATAACACAATTCACAGTCTTTTATATAAATACTCTTTTCCTTTCTTCCTGCCTCTTCTCCTATGCACAGTCTTCACCAGACTTTTCTTTGTCACATATTATAATCTCTCTTCTTTTTTTTAAATTTCTTTATTTTTATTGGTTTAAATAAACCTTTAAAAAGAAAGCAAACACATGACAAATCACAAGGACAAGTCACAAGGAAGCCTTGTCTCATTCTCGTATAGTCAACAACTGAACGTCATTTTGTCGGTAATTGACTTTAAGTTGTTTCCATTGGAGAATATGTGAATCGCACACAGTTACTCATTTTAAGGTTATTTTCTCTGCGTCTAAGCATTTCTTTAGGACTCAGAGGAACATCACCAATGGAAATAACACTTCTTTATGTGAACTCTCAAACAGGGCTTTCCACCACTCTTCTACAGTCAGAGTTTGATGCTTGCTGATAATCGAGTCAAAGGCGGTTTTTCTGTGTTGCAGCAACGCAGGGCAGAACATCGTCAAGTGTTTTAGGGTCTCTTTCGGGGCACCACAGAATATGCATGTCAGAGACATATGGGCAAATTGCGTCCAGGTGCTTAAATGTTCTTTGGTTGCCATTACGTTGAGCCTGAAATGCATGTAAAGCTCTCTCGAATAATGGTCAGGAAAGCAAGTCAAGTAGGTTTGCGGCTGACCATACGCTCTTGCTTCTCCAGGTACATCTGACATCAGTTTTGTTTTCGACCTTAGATCGCAAGTGTTGATCCAGTCTGCTCGCCACAGTTTTTTTTTGGCTAGCTCTGGATTGTCGATCAAGGTATGTAGGGTGATGTCGTACTGTTCCAAGACCTCAAGACAGAGTGCATTCCATTTTGAAAGAATCGTGTACATTTTGCCCAGGTGTGGTTTGTGTAGTATACGGATTTGTGGCGCGGGAGCCTCTAGCATCGTTTTTCTGAAGAGGCTCAGCAGTCGCTCTTCTCACTTTCTTTAACTTTCTTTCAGTCTTTAAGCAGTCTTTATTTCCCTGTTTTGATTGGAATTCAGGATTTAATGAGACCTCTTCTCAATTGTCCACCTATTCAGACAGTTACCGGTTAGTTGGTAACTTCTTTTACACAGTCTGTATTTTCAGGCTTAAACTCCCTTTCCAACGTTCTCACCCACTCTTTCCTTTTCAATGTCACACAATTTCTATAGTTGCGGGATGTTTTTCTGCTTTACTCACTGTTTCTTTTCTCTTCGTCGGCACTCTTACTCTCTAATATCTTGTACTCCTTTCGTTTCGTTGAAGCACTGCGATCTGGTACGGCGCCTCCGTTTCTCTACTGGATCAGCTGTTTTCGGATTTCAGCTGCGCCACCTCTCCGCAGGATCAACTGTTTTCCCCGTTCAGCTGTGGCGCCTGCGCCCCGCCTCCTTGTGCTCTCTCCGATGTTGACAGACCTTGAACTCCACGATGCACCGGCAGCTGCGTAGGCCTCCTTTGTCAGATCAGCTGGCCTGAAACACACCCCCTCTCATTGACGCCGTCAGGCCAAGCGGGCTCACGTACAAACACGGAACTGACAACGATCAGCTTCGTCTCACCCAGCGATAAAACGATCGCTTTTAAAACAGAGTGGATAACTTTGGAAAGCGCAACGGTGCAACTTGTTTCTTTTCCCCTTGTAACTTCATAAGACTTTGCTCACATAAAGGCTAATATGCCCACTCATGACCGCTGCTCAGTTCCTCTCCCTCGATCTCATAGCAACCAAAACATACGGGAGAAAAACAGGTGTTAACAGAAGAAGGACCACAACTTGGGACACAGGGTCTCTGATTGGATAATGATACTGTCAATCACCTCTGACCAGGCTGCTTTCAGCTTTAATCCTTTAAGTAACTGCTCAACCTAGTATTGTCAGACCCGGTTGACACATTAACTACATGCCTTACTACAGTAGATTCATCACAGGGGGGAATACTGTGTCTCTCCAAAGGGCATTCCTCCCACAGTCCCCAATGACCCCTTGTCCAAGTGAACCTCCCGCACTGATCCACCCCAGGTCTGGTCCCAAAGGCAATGGCCGTGCCCTGGCCACCTGAATAAAAGATCCTCACGGTCTACCTGTGAGAAGTCCCCCGGATTTCTCAAATACCCTTCCCTAAAAGACTGGCCTTCTGCCCAAGGAATCTTAGTTAAAGGCTCTTGCGTGGTTGATGTCTCAAAGGGGGCTTCTCCTCTCCTATATATCAAAAGCCTACCTTATGGTCCCAATCCCCACAGACATAGCACTGTTCTACATGGGAGGATTCAGATTTTTCTGAAGCAGCAGCAGACAAGACAGAAAGGGATGTTTTCCTTTTTTTGTTCAGTGGTTAAAAAAAAAATTCTGGCGTCTGGTTATACTCTATTTCTGCCTGATTTTTCTGTAAACCCCTGGGAGATGTTTCTAAGGGACAGGGTTTGTGTTCTTTATGTTTGAGAGGACGGGCTTCCATAATACCTTCCAACTCCTGCCATAAAGGTTCTAGGTCTTCGGAAGATAGGAGTGAGTGGTCAGATGGTACCTCTTTATCTGACAAGAGTGTGGATTTCAGTGTTGTATCCCTCTCAGGTGGAGAAACCTTCTCACTTGTTTATGTGAACCCATTCGGATGTTCATTCTGGGGCAAAATTCAGAATATCTGGGCTTTCAGTAGTTCTTTTGGATAGGAATTCCCACACACTCTCATGCACAAGGTTTCCCAGTATTTCTTCCCTATGTATATTTGTAGGAGCAGAGGAAAAGTTCAGCAACACAAACTTCAACTCATTTCTACAAGAAAGAAGGGGTAGCATTTTCCGGTCTTTTTTCCTGGCGGGCACTACATAGATGGCAGAACTAGTGGCAAAGTTTACCTGTAAACCCAGAGAGAGCAGGATCTTATCTCTCCCTTGTTTCAGGACGAACTGCCTGTTTCAGGACAAATTGCATGAGGGGTTAGATGATGAAAGCTAACTCTGATTATGCTCCCACTTTGCTAGCTCCCCTTTTTGCTACTCTGGCGGTTTTTGGAGCTGCACGAGTTCAGGGGAATACTTGTTGAGGCTGATGTCTCTCCACCTGCCCCTCAAAGGCCTGGGCTTTCCTGCTTTGGTAATCCAGGTAATCCTCCCTCACTGGTCCACCCTCCAGGGTCTGGTTCAAAAGGTGATGACCGTGCCCTAGCCACCTGAACAAAAGATCCTCTGGGTTTATCCGTGAGAACACCCTTGGGTTTCTCACAAAGCATAATAAGTGGAGAAACTCAAGGGAGAAGTTGTCCCCCTTGAAATTGTGAAGTGAAATATTGTATAAAGAAAGAGACACCAGTGTTACTCCGGCAGATCCTCCCAGTGCCTCAGGTTTGTGTATGACCCGGATGACTTTCTCTACCTGTCATGGCACTGCCCACAAATTCGGCCATTGTGGGTCAAAATAGAGGATGCTATGTCTCAGATGTTATATACTCAAAGGAAATACTCCCCAGACCTGTGGTTGCTATCTCTGATTGAGGGAGCGACTTGGGTTGAGCAGAAACTGTTGGGAATGGCATCAGTAGTGGGTAGATCTTTGATTGTTAGGACCTGGGGAAAGCGCAAGGCACAATGCTTTCAGGAATGGTTGAACTTTATGAAAATGTGCGAGAAGCGTGAGACTCAATATGCAGCATCTTTGCCAAGTCACAGCAGGCCGTTGGACTATTGGGGGCCCCCTCAGAACGTATATGGCTGTTGATACAGGAGACTCAGAGTTGTCGTCCCCCAGGGGGGACAGCATTAATAATGATTAGCCATCCTCATTGGCCCAGGACTAGGGGAGGAAAGAGGGTTCTTGGACAATCAAGGAGCTACTGCAGTGGGCTTGTTTTATCTTAGCGGGCAGGTAAGGGGATGTGGGGAGGCGTGCGGGGTGGGTGGGAGCCTAACTTTTGATAGATTTTCCTGTGGAGTTGTTCTTTGCTTTCGGGTTTTCCAACTGTACAGTGCTGCCTTTTGTTATTGTTGGGGGTGGCAGATGGGTGCTTTGTGGTTGTTGCCCTATGTATTATGAAAATAATAAAGAAAGTTTTAAAAAAAACAATAATAAATGTAGTTTCCAGTGCTAAATTGCACATTCTACATTTACGTGCCTCCTGTGGTATATTTCACATAGATCCAGTTACCATATATGATGCTAATAGGCTAAGTCGCAACCCCACCAGAAACCTCAGGATGATGTCACTCTCTCTGGTAAGATATGGGGCAGGTGTTAATGATTGTGACGAATCTGGACAATTCGTCCCTTCTTCTCAGATGGAGGCCACCCCCTTTGACGATAGGGAGGTGAGCCCGCTAAATAAGACCCTCCCTAGGGGTCTGGGCAAGTGGGACCTCACTGGGAGGGACTTCCCTCTTGGGTAGAAGGACTCCCATTCCAATAAGGAACTCCCAGTCCAAACCATAATTTCTGCCTATATGGATGTTGGAAAGTCTTTGGCATCTCCTGTTATGACTATAAGCAACAAAGATCCTTCTTTGTCTCTATTGGCTTTAGGCAATGCTAAAAGTCGCCTCACTGCCATGATCAAGGAAGACAAACACAATTCAATTTGTTTTAATGAAGTGTATAACGAGAGAGTGGACTGTGAATGCAGGGGAGACTCCTACAGAGGGAGGCGTGCAACTGCTACGCAGAAGTGAGCTTCTGTAGCATTGACGTTGTGGAGGGGCAGAGCCACGTCAAGCTGCAGAATCAGCGGAAGCATGAAATTAATTGAAACCAGCTAAATGGAAGCTGGACGGCGGGTGCTTTGACCGAGCAGGAGACTCCAGTCAAGGAAAGAGACACGGCGGGGAGACCGCCGACTTCTCTGGTGGCGCAATCACTGAAGAGCAGTGGTGGGCCTGGCGCCCAGCAACCGACACCGAGACCAGAGACAGGAGAGGAGCCCGGATTAGCAGTAGCTATGGGCTTGAAGTGTACATGGCAAATAGCAGTCAGTTCAACACTGAGCTTCCACTGAGGATGGGCTGTTCTTCTTGGTGGGGAGAGATGACACTGCTGTGTGCCAACACAAATGTTTATTAGCGATGGGTCTGAAATTGACATTGTGTCACCAGAAGGGGGACTCTCTTTCCCAGTTTGGACAATTACGGGCCGATTCCCAGTCTGGCCTGTATATGTAAAGAGGGGGCCCTGTGGAATGGCCCACAAAGAGAGATGCAGATAAACGACAGGTGCTATGAGGAATTGTGCCCAGATTATGAAGCAGTTACTTGGGTGGAGCGCAGATGCATTCCCTGAACGGCCGCAAGATAGGGCCCATTGACCAATCAATATTGTAAGTTGGAACACACATGCCTTTAGCCATCTTTTTTTGTAAGAATGGCTCTTTGGCTACCTTGATGCACTATGCCATATTTATGCTTCAGGAAACCTGTTTCGATAGTGCCCTCCAGGTGGAGGGATACTATATTTACCAAGTAATGGCAAAAAAAGCTCCTACTGGTAGGCCCTTTGGAGGTCTAATAATCGCAAGTTAACCACTGTTTGGGCTCCTGTTTGCTGGTGGGGTCTTTGGCTGAGGACAATGTGCTTGCAGTCGAGGTATGACGGGAAGGTCGAGGGAATGACTGGAAAAAGTTTTTAATTCATGTTTATATACCCCCTACCATCAAAGTAACAGACATTCCAAGCCGCTTTTGAGGAGCTTCTTTTGACCAGTGAAGGGAAAAACGCTGATTACATGATCATCTTGGGAGGGGATTTCAATGCAAAGTGCACAGACGAAAATGCATGTGCACCTTATAGTAATGTTTTTTAAAAGTGTATAATGAATAATGGTAGTGGTAACTGTAAAGGGAAAGAGTGGGTGGCTTTCTTTCAACAATGGGATTTGGTTCTGTTAAACGGCAGAAACAACAGTGATACCCCGGGGAGTTATACCTGGAGGGAAAATGAGTGTACTGCTACTTTAGACTATTATTCTGGCAATAATGCATGTTTACTTGTGACCAAAGAACTTAGGGTACATCCTATAGTTCACAGTGATCCCATATTTTAGCGTTGTGTATTGATTTACAATATACCAGTCACTGGAAGTCGTTGTACTGATTGATGTCCATATTAGCCATGCAGGCAATTGTATCCGTTGGACTACGAAGCATTTACGGAAAATGTACACATGCCTAGCTGATTTGAGTGAGACTGATTTTTGGGTAATGGGACATACAAGTAATGATGATATTGAGCAGTGGATCAGTACTTTGGCCTATGTAGCAGCTGTTAGCAATAAAAGTCAGGGCTTTATATGTGATAAGCCACTGCACATATTTGATGTTGCTATTAGGGATGCAAAGAGAGCTATGCGAAGGGAAATATGCCTGGCACACAATTTTGGGCTGGCTGCCCGACTACTGGCCAGGCCTATCCTTGTCGTTAAGAAACAGTATAAAGGATGGCTTCTGAGGTGGAAGTGCTCTGCCCTCAACGCCCGCTGGCAGGAAATGTTCATTGCACTTAGTAGTGCCGAATATAAGAACATCTGGGACATGCTGGCTAAGGCCAAGGGAGGTAGAAATTAGCGCTTACTAAATCTCATCCTTGAAGATGATTGGTTGGCCCATATACAAAAGCAAAGTGCGGATGCCATTATGGCCACCCCCCGGTATATACGCCTGTGGGATGGCCTTTTGATGATGATGATGATATTCATCGGCTTATCGTGAAACTTAAGAATTCTAAGGCTGCGTGCCCTAATGGACCTGCTAATATAGTGTTAAAACACAACCCTAGTACTTGGGCTCGCATATTTCGAATATTATTCGAGAAGAACAAGTTACTTACCAACTGTAACGTTCTTTCGACTGGATGTTCCTCCCACGTATTCCTCATCTTGTGATATACGTTATCGCCAGCTTCGCTGCTTCGGAAAAAAAAATTCGGCAGAGGGCGCTGTGCTCGAGGTCATGGCGTTGATTGTCCCTCGACTGCTCTGTTACCGTGTCAACGTCACTGTTGGTATAAATAGCTCGAGCTGCCCCCGTTGGCTTCAGTTCTGTTTTTTCGAGGAAATATTCTTGGAACACCCGGGCGTGTCCTGTGACTGATAGGCCCATCGTGAGAGGAAAGTGTAAGAAACGTAAACTGTACTGCGGGGTAGGCTGGGAGGGTCGATGAGGAATACGTGGGGGGTACATCCAGTCAAAAGAACGTTACACTTGGTAAGTAACTTGTTCTTCGAATGGATTGTGTCCTCCCAGTCCTCCCACGTATTCCTCATCTTGTGATAGACTCCCATAGCAGTGATCAATTTGGAGGTGGGAGTACTAATTATTGTTTTCATGGACGGAATGAAGTACCGCCCTCGCAAATAAACCCTCATTGGAGGAGGAGGCATCTAAGCAGTAATGCTTGATGAAGGTATGCATTGAGGCCCATGTTGCAGCCGAGCAAATATCTTTTGCAGGGACTACCCTCTTCAAAGCTGCAGAAGTAGCCATTCCCCTAGTGGAATGGGCCTGTAGCCCATCCGGTGGGTCTTTTCCTGCTAATCTGTACCATTCCAATATAGCTAGAATGATCCAGCGGGATATAGTTTGTTTTGTCACCGCCAACCCCAATTTATGACCTGTATAACCCACAAAGAGTGGGTTATCTTGACATAATTTTGACATTCTTGAAATGTAAAAACTGAGGGCCCTTTTGGGGTCCAGTCTATGCAGTCTCTCCTCTTCTATACCCAAATGAGGAGGAGGATAGAATGTTGGTAAAATGATTTTTTGTGACAAATGGAAGTCAGAAACTACTTTCGGTAAGAAAGATGGTTTAACCTTAAGAACTACCTTGTCCTTGTAAAATATGGTATATGGAGATTTACATGAGAGAGCCTGTAGTTCACTAACCCTGCGGGCTGATGTTAATTCTACAAGAAAGACAGTTTTTAGTGTTAGAAGCCTCACTGGACAGGAGTGCAGAGGCTCAAAAGGTATACAAGTTAGAAATTTAAGAACTAGGTTTAAATCCCAAGTTGGGACACGAAACAGTACTGGTGGATATATATTGGTAAGTCCTTTCAGGAACTGAATGATTAATAGAATTTCGAAGTAAGAAACCTCTTCCGAGGAGCGCTTGAAAATGGACAGCGCAGAAACATATCCATTAATTGTTCCGATCTGGAGCCCCAGATTGGCTAGATGCAATAGTAAAGAAAGCACCATTGCGGTGCCACATTGAAAAGGGTCCACATCCTTATCTTTGAACCAGTTACTGAATTTGTTCCAATGGCACCGATACAAGGATTTTGTTGCTGGCCTTCTGGCCGAAAGCAAAATTTCCATTACGTCGTCGAGAAGGTCCCAATCCCTGTATTTCAACCTCTCAGAAACCATGCATGAAGGTTGAGTGCCTTGACCTGGATGGAGAACCCTACCTTTCTCTTGCGAGAGAAAATCCTCTTTGCAGAAGATGTATTGGAGGGCAGATGGGCATGTCTAGAAGGTCCGGGTATCACGCCCTCCTGGCCCAATCCGGGGCAATTAGGATCATGGTTTTCCTGAACTTTCTCAACCTCCTGATTACTTGAGGAATCACGGGGACTGGAGGAAACGCGTACAGTAGGGGGAAATCCCAGTCCACCATGAACGCATCTCATAGAGCTCCTCTCGGGGGAAATTCCCTTGAGCATTATTACTGTTCATACTTCCGGTTTACCTCGGTCGCGAACAGATCCACTTGAGGGGCTCCCCAAAGGGTGAAGATCTCCAGAAGGAATTCCTGAGCTAACTCCCACTCGTGGGAGATTGTGGTCTGCCTGCTCAGAGCGTCTGCCGCCGTGTTCTGCTCTCTGGCTAGGTGAACTGCGGATAGAGAGATTCCTTCCTGTATTGCCCAGAACCAGAGCTCCATTGCTCCTCTGCACAGTGGTAGTGATCCTACGCCTCCTCTTTTGTTGAGGTAGTACATGGCCACTGTGTTGTCCATCATTATCAGGACATTCTTTCCTTGTACAGAGGGCAGGAAGGCCTTCAGCGCTAGTCTGATTGCCCTCAGCTCCAACAGGTTGATGTGTAGTTTGGACTCCGATGGAGACCAACGACCGCTGATTGTCAGATCGCTGATATGAGCTCCCCACCCCATGAGTGAGGCGTCCGTTACTACTGTTATCTCCGGCCATGGTTGCCAAAAAGATTTCCCTTTGGAGGATGTTGTCGTTGCAAGCCCACCATAGTAGATCCTGAGCAACTGCGCTCGGGACTTGCAGAGGATCCGACATACTCCCCTGTGTCCTGAGAGGCCTTTGAAGGGATCTCTTTCTCAATCTGGCCTCTGGCATCAGAAAAATGCAGGATGCCATAAGGCCGAGCAACCTCAGAAAATCGAGGGCCGTTAGATACTGGGATTTCTGGAATTTTGTTACCATCTGCAGAATGTGGAGAGCTCTTATCTCGGGAGGCGAGGCTTTGCCCGAGGAAGTGTCCAAGACTGCTCCGATAAACTGGAGTTTTCGGGATGGTATCATGTGGGACTTCTTGAAATTGAGGGAGAAGCCCAGATTGTGAAGCAAGTGACAGGTGATCGACAGATTTCTTTGAGCTTGTTCGGGAGAACGTGCTCTGATCAACCAGTCGTCCAGGTAGGGGTAGACGTGAATCCCCCCTCTCCTGAGACTCGCTGCCACTACCGCCATCCACTTGGTGAAAATCCTCGGGCGGAGGTCAGCCGGAATGGCAGAATTCAAAACTGATAGTGAGAACCGCCAACTGCGAACCTCAGGTACTTTCTGTGTTTGGGATGGATTGGCACATGAAAGTAAGCATCCTGAAGGTCCAATGATACCAACCAGTCTTGGAGTTGGAGAGCCTGAAGGATCTGAGAAAGGGTTACCATCTTGAACTTGTCCTTCCTGAGGAACTTGTTCAAGTTTCTTAAATCCAAGATGGGTCTCAATCCTCCGTCCTTCTTTGGGATGAGAAAGTAAGGGGAGTACCAACCCTTGTTCCTCTCCACCACAGATACATGTTCTATTGCACCTTTCTGTAGCAGGGTTAACATTTCCTGCAAAAGGAGCGGGTCTGGAATTTTGGTTGAGTTGGCTCCCGGTGGATGATTGTGAGGCCTTTTTAGGAAGGGAAGGCAGTAACCTTGAGCTGTCGTTTCCAGTGCCCAAGCATCTGAAGTAATGCCTCGCCATTCTTCCAGATGCTGAGAGATTCTGCCTCCCACTGGTGTTTTGTATGATAAGGCCTCAGAGTGATTTGGAGGCGGCTACAGGAGCGGCTGAGGGTAAAGATGCCGTTCCTGAAGATGGCTTTGTAGTCTTTCCTCATCCACCATGAGTGACATTTATTTTGCCCCCTTGAAAATCCTGTCCTCTTCCACTACCAAAAGAAGAGTAGTACCGAAAAGGACGACCCCTCCAGGAAGATGAGCCCAAATATGGTTTCTGAGGTTGTCGCATGGAGACACTAAGGGATTTAGCTGCCGCTTTTGAGGTCTGTAGTTTTTCTAGGCTCTCATCAGCCTTATTACCAGACAGCCTCGAGCCATCAAAAGGCATGTTGAGTAGCCTGGCCTGCACATCTGGTGCAAAACCTGACTTTTTCAACCATGCAAATCTGTGTAGCACTGTGCTTGATGCCATGGATCTGCTAATACTTTCAGCAGTATCCAGTCCAGACTGGAGACAGTCCCCCATTGCCTCCTTCCCGTCTTTGGCAATATTCAGGAAGCCTTCCCTTTCCTCGCCTTCCGGAATATGTTCAGCATCCGCCGAAATGCATTCCCACAGGGTATGTGTGAACCTGGCTCGGGTACAGGTGACATTGGTTGACTTTAAGGCCATGCTACCAGAAGTAAAAACTTTCCGGGGCCAAGCATCAACCTTCTTATCCTCTCTATCCGGAGGTATGGTTGGATATGCAGTTTGTCTCGAAGTAGTAGCAGCCTGAATACCCAGACTTTCTGGAGTGGGATGTCTATTCAGATACTCAGGATCAGAAGAACAAATTACTTCTTACCTTGTAACGTTCTTTCGATGGGATGTTCCTCCGACGTATTCCTTATCTATGATATTTGTATCTCCAGCTTGCTGGCCTCGGAAATTTTTTTCCCAGTAGAGGGCGCTGTGCGTCGACGTCCATCGAGTAGGTGCTCCTCGACGGCCACCGTATCGACGCCGACGTCATCATGCCTATAAATGGCCACGCGCAGCCTCCGTTGCTCAGTTCCGTTTTGTAGAGTAAAGTAGTTATTGTATGAATGGTTACTACCCTTGAAGGAGCGTAAGCTGCAACCACAAGGGAAATGGTACTGCAGGGATGGATGGGAGGGACGATAAGGAATACGTCGGAGGAACATCCCATCGAAAGAACGTTACAAGGTAAGAAGTAATTTGTTCTTCGAAGGGATTGTGTCCTCCGACGTATTCCTTATCTATGATAGACTCCCATAGCAGTGGTATGTGACTGGAGGCGGGAGTAAGAGATGCCATATTACCCTTTAAGAATGAACAGAGTGTAACACAGCTTTGCCAAATCTAGTCTCTTGACTAGAGGAGGAATCCAGCCTATAAAATTTGGTAAAGTTATGTGCGGACGACCATGTGGCAGCTGCACATATGTCTCTAATTGGTACCCCTCTTTGAAGAGCTGAGGATGCTGCGATACCCCTGGTCGAATGAGCCCTTAGATTTTGAGGGGCTCTTTCCCTGCCAGTTTGTAGCATTCCAGAATGGCTAAAATAATCCATCTGGAGATGGTTTGTTTGGTTATTGGTAATCCTAACTTATGTCCTGCGTAACCTACAAAGAGTTGGTCTGCTTGTCTAATTTTAGCAAGTCTACTGATATAAAAACTCAAGGCTTGCTTAGGGTCCAGCCTGTGTAGTCTCTCTTCCTCTTTCCCCGGATGGGGAGGAGGATAGAATGAAGGTAGAGTTTCACCTGTAGCACTACTTTGTCCTTGTGAAAAGTTGTATGAGGAGATTTACAAGACAGGGCTTGTATCTCGCTAACCCTTCTAGCAGATGTTAATGCTACCAATAAAACAGTTTTGAGGGTGAGAAACTTCAATGAGCAAGAGTGGAGTGGTTCAAAAGGAGCACCCTTTAGGAAGTTTAAAACTAGATTTAAGTCCCATAAGGGAACTTGGAATGGTCTTGGAGGGTGAACATTAGTTAAACCTTTCAGGTATTGTATTACCAATGGAATTTTGAAATACGACGGCTCCTCTGCAGTGCGCTTAAAGATCGATAGCGTTGCGAGAGAGCCCTTAATAGTGCCAATTTGAAGGCCCGAATTTGCCAAATAAAGTAAGAAGGATAACACCGCAGGTGTACCACATGAAAAGGGTTTGATATTCTTTTCTCTGCACCAGCTGCAAAATTTATTCCAACGGCAGCGGTATAGAGTCTTAGTTGCTGGTCTTCTGGCCGAAAGCAACACCTCCATGACGTCATCTGGAAGGTCCCAATCCTTGTACCTCAACCTTTCAGATACCAAGCGTGAAGGTTGAGGATCTTGATGGCTGGATGGAGAACCTGACCTCCCTTCTGCGAGAGAAGATCCTCTCTGTACGGTAGACGAATTGGAGGACAGATGGACATGTCCAGAAGGTCCGGGTACCACGTTCTCCTGGCCCAATCCGGGGCAATTAGGATCATGGTCTTCCGAAACCTTCTCAACCTCCTGATCATTTGAGGAATGACAGGGACTGGAGGAAAGGCGTACAGAAGTGGGAACTCCCAGTCCACTACGAACACGTCTCCTAGAGCTCCTCTCGGGGGAAATTCCCTTGAGCAAAATCTGTCGCACTTCCTGTTGATACTGTGGCGAACAGATCCACTTGAGGGGTTCCCCAAAGGGCGAAGATCTCTTGAAGGACTTCCTGAGCTATCTCCCATTCGTGGGAGACTGTTCTGCCTGCTCAGAGCGTCCGCTGTCAAGCTCTTCTCTCCGGCTAGGTGAATTGCCGAAAGAGAGAAAACCAGAGCTGCATCGCCTCTCTGCACAGTGGCAGTGACCCTATGCCTCCTCTTTTGTTGAGGTAGTGCATGGCCACTGTATTGTCTGTCATTATCAGGACGTTTCTCCCCCGTACAGACGGCAGAAAAGCCTTCAGTGCCAGTCTGATGGCTCTCAGCTCCAACAGGTTGATGTGTAGTCTGGACTCCGATGGAGACCAACGACCGCTGATGGTCAAGTCGTTGGCATGGGCTCCCCACCCCGTGAGTGAGGCGTCTGTGACTACTGTTATCTCCGGCCATGGTTGCCAAAACAGTTCTCCTTTCAAGATGTTCTCTGGAGAGGCCCACCATTGAAGGTCGTGGGCTACCTTGTCCGGAATCCGGAGGAGATCTGTCATCCTCCCTGAGAATTGTGACCACTGAGTCCTCAGTGCCCACTGAAGGGATCTCATTCTCAGGCGAGCCTCTGGCACAAGGAATATGCAGGATGCCATGAGGCCTAGCAACCTCAAAAAGTCATAGGCTGGGAGACGTTGGGCATTTTGAAATCTGGTGACCATCTGCAGAATATCTTTAGCCCTCACCTCTGGTGGCGAGGCTTTTCCCAGGGACGTGTCCAGGACTGCTCCAATGAACTGGAGTCTCTGTGATGGTATCATCTGTGACTTCTTTAAATTTAGGGAGAAGCCCAGCCTGTGAAGGGAGTGGCAGACATAATCTAGTTGGATCCGAGCTTGTTCCGAAGAAACTGCTCTGATCAACCAATCGTCCAGGTAGGGGTAGACGTGAATCCCTTCCCTCCTTAGACTTGCAGCCACAACCGACATTAGCCTGGTGAAGACCCTCGGGCGGAGGTCAGCCCAAATGGCAGAACTCGAAATTGATAATGAGAGTTGCCAATTGCGAACCTCAGGTACTTCCTGTGCTTGGGATGGATAAGCACATGGAAATAAGCATCCTGAAGGTCCAGAGATACCAACCAGTCCTGAAGCTGGAGGGCCTGAAGGATCTGAGAGAGAGTTACCATCTTGAACTTGTCTTTCCTGAGGAACTTGTTCAATTCTCGTAAGTCCAGGATGGGTCTCAGTCCTCCGTCTTTCTTTGGTATGAGAAAGTAGGGGGGAGTACCAGCCCTTGTTCCTGTCCGCTACAGGTACCGGTTCTATGGCACCTTTCTCTAGCAGGTCTACAACTTCCTGCAAGAGGAGCGGATCCGGCACTTTCAGAGAGCTGTTCCCCGGTGGATGTCTCTGAGGGATGCGTAGGAAAGGCAGGCAGTAACCTTGGGCAACTGTCTCCAATGCCCAAGCATCTGACGTAATAGCCTGCCATTCCGTCAGATGGTGAGTTAACCTGCCCCCTACAGGTGTCTTGTGATGGGAGACCTCAGAGTGGTTTGGGAGTGGCTGATGCAGTTGCCGAAGGTAAAACGGCTCCTGCTGATGCAGCTTTCTTTCCTTTACCCCGTCCACCACGGGTAAATTTTCCTTGGCCTCTTTGAGTCGGCCGTCCTCTGCCTTTTCCATATGAGGAATAATAGCGAAAGGACCTTCCTCTCCAAGAGGATCCTGAGGGACGAAAATGAGTTTGTCGGATTGCAGCTCCTAGTGACTTAGCTGCTGCTTTAGATGTTTGTAGTTTTTCCAAACTGTCATCCGCCTTTTTACCAGATAGGGAAGAACCGTCAAAGGGCATATTTAAAAGTCTGGCCTGTACGTCAGAAGCAAAGCCGGACTTTCTCAACCACGCATGCCTGTGGATTGTGGTACTTGCTGCCATGGCCCTGCTGATACTGTCAGCAGAATCAATGCCAGTTTGAAGGGACTCACACATTGCATCTTTACCATCTCTGATGATATTTAAAAATGCGTCCCTTTCTTCTCCTTCCGGTATGCAGTCAGCCGCCGATGAAGCACACTCCCAAAGAGTGTGGCTGAACCTAGCGAGCGTACAAGTTGCATTAATAGATTTTAAAGCTATGCTACAGACTGAGAAGACTTTCTTAGCCATGGCATCATATTTTTTATCATCCCTATCCTGAGGAGCAGTGGGGTAAGCAGAAGTACTGCCTGATGAAGTTGCAGCCTGGACCACAAGACTCTCTGGAGTAGGGTGCTTAGATAGGTATTCAGGGTCATCAGCAGATACCCTATATTTCGCTGACAACTTCTTGTTAACCGCAGGGACAACTTCAGGAGTTTCCCAGTTAGTTAAAATCTTTCTTTGTAAAGCAGAATGAAAGGGAACCACAGGATCCTCCTGTGGACCTTTATCCAGAATATCTGTGAGGTCATCCTGTTGGAAAACAGGTGAAGGCGCAGACCAACCCATAAACTCCATAATTCTTGACATTAGGGTTCTATAAGGGGTATCAGCATGTTCCCCTGGGTCTGGTTTGACGAATTCCACTTCTGGGGAAGTGTCTAGGCCACTTGCTTCCTGTAATGCATCCTGAAGGTCTTTCAACCTTCTTTCCTCAGAGGCAAAAGTCTCTGGTTCAGGTAAAGTGGTCCTCTGCAGCTCAAAAGGCCTTTCTTGGTCAGAATCTTCCCTTTCTTCAAAAATTGAAGTTAAGGGGGGATGCTCTGGTCTGTGAAATGGTATAAAACCCATCTCTAAGGCAGAGGGAGCCATCATCAGAGGCCTGGAAAAGGTCGATGTCGTCGACGGCGATGTAAAAATCCTCGAAGGCGCCGACAAAGGCGTCGAGAAAACTGGAAGAGGCCTCGAAGAACTCGAGAGGATTGGAATCCTGCTCGAGGATGTCGACGACGTTCTCGACCTCGTGTCGGAGGCTCTCAGTGTAACCGTTGGCTGTGGAGTAGCCGTGGGTCTTTCTTTTATCGGCGTCGATGTCGGCGTCGACTCGATCGACGGATGCGTCGAAGAACCCTTCGATAACGGCGTCGATGGCGCCGATCTATGCTTCGAAGGGGCTTTCGACAATGGCGTCGAAGATGCTTTACTTCCTGATGGCTCATGGCGCTTTCGGGTCGACTCTTTCGCCGGGTGCTTCGACTCGCGGCGTTTAGATTTTTTGGGCTTTTCACCCGGGGTATCACCCTCAGCTGACTTCGAGGGGGACGTGGCCGCTTTCTCGAAGACGCTTAGCATCTTTTTTCTGAATTCCTCCCACTCAGCTTGAGAGCTGTGTTTTGTGGGGCAATTTACTCTTTCAGGGGAATTAGAAGACGATGATAAAGGGGATCTTCTTCGTCTTTTTTTCGAGTGTCTAGGCCTCGACGAGTGGTGGAAGCCACTTCGAGACCTAGACCGAGACTCTACCGCGGAAACTTTCGAGGAAGTTAAAATTGACTTACCTCTCTCAAGCTTCCCCTTACGCTCCTTCAAGGCTTTTGCCGTCATGGATAGGCATTCCTCACACTCCGAACACTGGTGTTCGATTCCCAGACACCACAAACAGATCCTGTGAGGATCCGTCAACGACATTTTCTTCCCACAGTCTCGGCATTTTTTGAAACCGGACCGAGGAGTCGTCGGGTCGGAGGAGGAAGCCATCAAGTACGAGTCGGTTTTCTCGAGGAATTATGAATATATATCGACTGATGAACTGAGCAACGGTATTCCGAGGCACACGAAGCGCGGAAAAACGGAACTGAGCAACGGACGCTGCGCGTGGCCATTTATAGGCATGATGACGTCGGCATTGATACGGTGGCCGTCGAGGAGCACCTACTCGACGGACGTCGACGCACAGTGCCCTCTACTGGGAACATTTTTTCCAAGGCCAGCAAGCCTGAGATACAAATATCATAGATAAGGAATACGTCGGAGGGCACAATCCCTTCGAAGTAGAAGTTCTATACTTCTTAGAAAAATTGCTGATTACCGCAGCAATGTTGTCAGGGGTTTCCCAGTTCTTTTTCTCTGGTCTCTGAAGCGCCCTATGGAAGGGGAGAAATGGATCCTTCTGGGGGCCCTGAACAATTATGTCCATCATATCGTCCTGTTCAAAAGTGGGTGAGGCTCTACCGCAGCCCATATATTTTTTTTATTTTTTTTTTATTTGCGTTTAATTGTTTTACAATTTTTGCAAAAACTTTCTGTTGGCTGTTGTTTTTCCGCCAATTATATTGCGAATCCTTGGTTGCTGAAATTAAAATTCTCCCTGTTTCTATATTTCTTTCTTTAAAATCCATGTTTTTCTTTTTTTTTTGTTTTTCTTTGTTTACTCTCGAATTTAGCTGTTGCTACTGTCAATGTTGTGGATTCTCCACTCATTAGCATGTTCCACCAGTCTTCATCACTGGTGGTGAGATGTTTCATTTTGTGTGGTCGTAGGTAGGTCGTTCTGAGACTATTTGTACCTGGGCAGTAAAGAAGTAGGTGTTGCACTGTTTCGATTTCTAGGGTGTCACAGTACCGACAGTTTGTGTCTCGAACCTGATTTCTGAGGTATAAGATTTCTTTCGTTTTTAGAATATTCAGACGTGCTCTCAAAAAGATTATACGCAGAGGTTTGTCTGGAAATTGTTTTAGATAATTCCTTGTCTCGTCTATCCTTTGTGTGTTGATTGTGCGGTGACTCTGTGATGTGTGCTTCTCTGCTTTTTCCAAGGTCTCGATCCAATCATAGATTTTTAATTTTTTCTTGATTTTTTCTGGGGTACGTTCTATCTCCCATTCCGAACATCCGATTTTCTCTGAGTGCTGTAATAAGTTTTTGTACCATTTAGTCAGCATGTTGTTTTTTTGGTTCGTCATTTCTTGGTAGATGATATTCAGAATAATAGGTCGTGGAGTTCTTAAAATTTTTCCCAGGAACAGGAGTCCGTTTCTGATTACTACTGATTCCAGTGATTGAAAACATAGTTCTCTTCGTATTACTGCTGTTGGGGTTGAATTGGGTAGTCGCAAGACTTTGCGCCAAAACGCGCCTTCCAATTTTTTCCACAGTGTAGAAGGAAGATAAGGCATTGCTTCGGCCCCATAAGTTAGTGCTGGAGTGACTTTTGCTTTGAAAAATTTCAGTACTGGGAGAATGGTAAATTTTCCAAATTTCCTTTCCAGGAGTGTTGCTTGTGCAGCCAATGTTTTCATCTTTAAGATAAGGTGTTCTTGCATCGATAGTTCTATTTGGCTGCGAGATATTTTCACTCCTAAGTATGTAAAGGTTTTCACTGTCTCCAGCTTCTCCGAGTTGGCAAACCATTGTGGTCTTTTAGTTGGCCTGGATGATTTTTCTAGGATCATGATTTTAGTTTTGGCAGTATTCAGATCCAAGTCGTTCTTCTTTAGATAGCTTACAAGACTGTCTAGTTGGCGTTGCAGACCGATCGGTGTTTGATCCAGCAGAAGGATATCGTCCGCATAGAGCAGTCTTGTCACTTTCGATTCTCCTATTTTTGGAGGGAAGGAGCGTTTGTCGATTTCTGCATCCATTATGTCAGCCATGTACGCCTTATAGAGGGCCGGAGCTAGAGGGCATCCTTGTTTGACTCCTCTTGCTGTTGGTATACTTTCTGATAGTAGGCCAGCTTCATTCAGGCGAACTCTGATTGAGGTGTTACTGTACAGTGCTTTGATAGGGTTGAGGAGTGAAGTAGGGCACCTTTGTTTTTCCAATTTGCACCATAGTTTTCTCCTGTTTACACGGTCGAAGGCTTGTACCAGGTCGATCGATGCTATGAAGATTGTTGGATAGCCCTCGGAGACTCTGGCCTTCAAAATACTAATCATCATAATGTTGACCGCGGTACCTAAATTTTTTTCAAAGCCTGTTTGTAGGGGATCTGCTGTGTGTGCCATTTTCTGCCAGTCTTGGAGTTTCTCTAGCATCAGGGATCCGAAGAGTTTGCCCAGCACGTCCAATAGTGCGATAGGTCTGTAGTTTCCTGGATCATCCTTCAGCCCCTTTTTGTAAATTGGAAGAATATTAGCTGTTCGCCATGTAGCCGGAATAGATTGTGTTGTCCTACATCTTCTAAAGATTTCTGTAATTAACGGGGCCCAGGTTTCCATCTCTTGTTTGAGATGTAAGTTTGTAATTCCGTCCGGACCTGGTGCACGGGAGTTATTTAGTTTAGTGATTTTCTTTCGAATCTCTTCCTCCGTGCATGCCACCCATTTAGTTTTTGCAGGTTTTGGTGGTCTTTTTTCCGATGTCTCAGTTTCTGCAAATAGTTTTGTGAAGTGTTTTAGCCATCTGTCTTCTGGGACGTTGTTGGTGCTTGTTTTTGTTGGACCTGATAGTAGAGTCCAAAAATCGTTCGAATTTCTTTTGCAGACTGCTCTAAGCATAGTCTCTGCGTCTTCTTGGTACAAGATTCTTCTGAATGTTTGAAGCCACCGTTTATACTTTCTTTTTTGTTTATTCGCGAGATCTAAGTTCAACTGTGTGGGGTGTTTTTTGGCTTTCCTTAATGATTTACGTAGCTCAGATTTCTTTGAGCGGATTTCGTCATTGTATTTATGCAGATGGTTTTTTTCTGGTTTCCTTGCGTACCTAGTTTGAAGGTAAGGTATGAGCAACGGGCGATAGTCCAGATTTTTCAATGTGTTATTGTTTTCCCCTAGCTCTTTTTGTTTGTAAGACTCTGTAATCGAGGCTATTCCCGCTTTTGTGATTCGTAGTCGGTTTCCTTGGGTATTTATGGCCATCTTGGTTGACATGCTAAGTTGCGGGGTACTTGGGGTAATTGGGTGCCTCTCTCCTCTTCCCTTTCTCTTCTCCTGTAGAACCCCAAAGGTTAACACCCTCACCTTAGGTAAGTGAACACCGAGCTCTCCATCTGCCTCGGGGCAGGGTGCCGTAACCAGTTTCTTCACTGGATAAGGGTGCAGGCCTCTTGACCTCAGAGGACTGCTGTCCGTCGTTAACTGCACGAACGGTAAGTTCTGGGCACTTCAAATGTCTTAAAAGTCTTTTGTAATGATATCTCTTGTTTTGCAGGGTTCCGCCGATGGCGGATGGCGGGCTGATGAGAGTTGAGGATCGAACCCGCGTGAGGAATAGAAGCGCCTGGAAGCACGTAAGTAAGCGCTTGTAGCCTGCTTCACGATGCGCACTAACTGTCCCTTTTATCTTGCAGGTACAAGTTCGGAGCTTTAGAGAAGATGAAGGGTGCTGGAATACCCACTGAATTCGGCGTGGGAAGGAGTAATGGCACGTGAGTAATAAAGTTGCCCAATGTCTTTAAACGCACCTTCTTTTGTCTTTCAGATGCGGGATGCAGCGCCGAAGGCCTCCGGAGCGTGCAAAGAGCTGGTAAGCTTTTGTCTTTCAGATGCCGGAATGCAGTGCGAAGACCTCCGGAGCATGCGAAGAGTAGGTAAGCCTTTATCTTTCAGATGCCGGAATGCAGCGCGAGGCGTTGGTGACAGCCGATGGACCAGGTAAGAGATGCGCTGCCACTGAAGACCGTAGTGCTAACCTGTTCTTTCTTTGTCTTTACAGGTGCTGCTGAAGACTGGATTCCAGGATGGTAAGCCTTTGTTCCCTTAGGCCCAGGATCAGAAGCAGAAGACACGATGAGCGTTCTGCTGCAGAGAATGCAGAATAACGCAAAGCAAGATTCATCCATCGGGTGTGGTTTAAATAGCCTCCTGTAGTGCTTAGGTGTCTCCTTCCACAGCCACGCCTAGGTAAGAAAAGAGTTCCTGCTTTCCAGAAGAGTTCCAGTGTTCTGAACCTAGGGAGTGGCTCCTGCCCCACCCAACAGGAAAAGTAGTCCCAAACAGAAGAGGATCAGGGGTTCAACTGGCAGGTAAGTAAGCAGCATGGTCTGCTGCAGGTAAGTCCACCCAAGCATTATGAGCCCGGCGCTTCCAGCTCTGGGACTGGGCATCTTTATGAGCCTGGTGCCACTGGCGCCAGGACAGGGTCCAAAAGGTCCCAATTGGGACTGGCTGGCACTCGGAACCGGGGTTATGGGTCTGCTTCCAAGGGAGTCGGGCAAGTCCTGATCTTTTGGAAGCAGAGATCATGACAGCACCCCCCCCTCAAGGCCCCTCCCAAACCGGGCTTCTCCGGGGGTTTGGGCTTGTTAGGAAATGTTCGATGAAATCTTTTGATTAGACGAGGCGCGTGGACATATTCTGCAGGTTCCCAGGATCTTTCTTGGGGACCGTAGCCTTTCCAGTCAATCAGGTAAAATAGTTTAGATTTGGAGATCTTGGAATCCAGGATGCTTTTGACTTCAAACTCGAGTTCTCCATCAACTAGAATAGGTTTTGGAGATGTAGTTAGTCGGGTTTGAGGTTGCACGGGTTTTAATAGAGAGACGTGGAAGACCGGATGTATCTTCATGTGAGGGGGCAAGTCCAACTTGACCGCTACTGGATTTACTATGGTAGTGATGGAATAGGGACCAAGGTATCTTGGGTTGAATGTGCGTGGTCCTTTTAGAGGTAGATATTTGGTGGATAACCAGACTTGATCTCCTACTTGATATTGGGGGGCTTCCTTCCGATGTTGGTCTGCTCCTTTCTTGTATTGTTCTTTAGCCCTTTGAAGGTGAGAAACGGCTTCCTTAAAGGCTTGGGTGATGGTAGAATGCAGGTGGTCTACTGCTGGTGTTCCAAGATCTTGGAGTGGATCCAACTCCGAGGTTCGAGGGTGACTACCGTATAAAAGAAAAAACGGGGTCTTCCCAGTTCCCGAGTGGACAGAGTTATTGTAGGCATATTCAGCTATCCAAAGGATATCTTTCCAAGTTTTTTCGGTTTGTTGTAGCATGCAGCGCAAATACTGTTCCAGAGTTTGATTGGTCCTCTCGGTTTGTCCGTCGGTTTGAGGGTGGTGGCTGGTCGAAAGTCTCACATCAATTTGAGCCGACCGACAGCAACTTCGCCAAAAATGAGAAATAAATTGACTACCTCGATCCGAAATTAGAATTGAAGGAAAACCGTGCAGTCGGACGATGTTTTCGAGAAATTCTCGGGCCAGAGTTGCTGCTGTTGGTAAGCCTTTGAGTGGAATGAAATGCGCCATCTTGGAGAATAGGTCCACAATTACTAGGATCGTATTGTATCCGGAGCATGGAGGTAGATCGGTGATGAAGTTCATAGAAAGCGTATGCCAAGGGCGAGACGGGATGTCAATAGGGCGTAAGAGGCCGGCTGGTTTTTCCTTTTGACTCTTGTTTTGGGCGCATACTCCACAGGACATTATAAAGTCTCTGATATCTTTTTTCCAAGACGGCCACCAGAAGTAGCGCTTGATCTTTTCCGAGGTCTTGGTCATACCGGGATGTCCTTCCATTAAAGAATCGTGATAACAAGAGATTACCTTTTTCTGTAAATCTGTGCTGGGCAGGTATAACCGTTCTTGGAAATATAATAGGTTGTCCTTCACCGTAAAGTCCTTTCCCTGCAGATGCCAATTCTGTATGTCTGCTGGAGTTACCAGTAGCCTGGCTTTATCCTTAACTTCCTCTATGGATTGTGTGGCGATTACACCTAGAATTCTTTGTTCGGGAATGATAGGTACAGGTTTAGGATTGATCAAATGTTCTTCCACTCCCATCCGAGAAAGGGCATCAGCTTTACCGTTTTTTGTACCAGGTCGATGGGTAATTACGAAGTCAAACTCGGCAAAGAATAGTGCCCAACGGAGTTGCCTAGAGGATTGAGCTTTTGGGTTTTTCAAATATTGCAGGTTTCGGTGATCTGTAATCACAGTAACGGTGTGTCGGGCCCCCAGAAGATAATGCCGCCAAGCCTTAAAGGCGGACTTGATAGCTAGAAGTTCCTTATCAGTAATAGTGTAACTGATTTCAGGAGGCGAGAATTTGCGGGACCAAAATGCCACGGGATGCAACTGATTGGTTACTGGGTCCTTTTGTGATAGAACTGCCCCCATGGCAAGGCTCGAAGCATCAGTTTCAACGATGTAGGGGAGTTCTGGGCGAGGATGTTTTAAGATCGGTGCAGAGATAAATCTAGTCTTCAAATTCTGGAAAGCTTGTTCCGCCTCGGTAGACCATTCAAAATGTTTGTTTTTCTTTAACAAGGCGGTGATGGGCTGGACTATTCGAGAGAATTCGGGGATAAACCTGCGGTAAAAGTTAGCGAAGCCTAACATGCTTTGAACACCTTTTACGGAGGATGGCGATGGCCATTTGAGAATTGCATCGACCTTCTTTGAATCCATACGCACTCCGCTAGGTGATAATATGAATCCCAAGAATTCAACTTCAGTCACGTTGAAAACACATTTTTCCAACTTAGCGAAAAGTTTGTGTTGACGCAATCTCTCGAGGACCATTTTCACGTGTTTCCGATGTTCAGTTTCCGATGAAGAATAAACGAGGATGTCGTCAATGTAAACAACAACACACACATCTATGAGCTCTCTGAGGACATAGTTCATAAAATATTGAAAGGCGGCCAGGGCATTGCAAAGTCCGAAGGGCATGACCTGATATTCAAATAGCCCATACTTGGTGTGGAAGGCCGTCTTCCATTCATCGCCCTCTATTACTCGTACCAAGTGGTAGGCTCCTCTAAGATCCAGCTTTGTATATATGCATGCTTTTCTGACTTGGTCCAGGAGTTCAGGGATCAAAGGTAACGGATATCTATTCTTAACGGTGATCTGGTTCAGGGCGCGATAATCTATACAAGTTCTAAGGTCCCCTTCTTTTTTTGGAACGAAGAACAAAGCTGAGGAAGCAGGGGACTTGGAAGGACGAATAAACCCATTTGCTAGGTATTGATCCAGGTATTGTCGGAGGTGAAGATTCTCAGGCTCGGTGAGGGCATAAATTCTACTACAAGGAGGAGTAGATCCAGGTATCAGGTCTATCTGGCAGTCATAAGACCTATGAGGAGGTAGAGAGTTAGCCTGATCCTTCCGGAAAACATCTTGGAATTCTAGGTATTCAGGAGGTAACTGAGGAGCCTCCGAGGAAATTGCTGCCAGTGCAACACCAGGTCGAGGATGACAAGTAGAGACACATTCTGGAAACTGAACCGTTCTTGCTCGCCAATCGATCTGAGGATTGTGCTTCTCTAACCAAGGAATTCCTAGAATAATCTGGAACTGAGGGGCCTTGATCACATCGAACACGATCTTCTCATGGTGTCCATCTTGACTTACTAGCGTCACTTCTTGGGTGGTATGCGTTACTGGTCCGGAGGCTATCTCCGTACCATCCACCGTAGTAATGACGTCCTTTACAGCCTTTGGACAAAGAGTCAGATTCATCCTCAAAACCATTTCATGATCCACCTAATTGCCGATGACACCGCTGTCAACGTAAGCTTCAATCGCATGTAATCGATCCGGATGTTCAGGGCTAATGAGGACCATAGGTATCACGAAATGCGAGGTCACGGAACTGGTTTTAACGCTCGGCAAGAGGACCTCTATTCTTGTCAGGCAAGGTCGTTTCCCTGCTCAGAGTTTGTGACCTTGGTAACTGCAGCTCCTACTGCCTTCTTGGCTGGTTTCACCGGACAGTCTCGAGGAAAGTGCCCCGAGTTTCCGCAATAGAGGCATAATTGCAGCTGTTTTCTCCTTTCCCGCTCCTTTTGTGTTAGTGGTCCTTTCAGGCCCCCTATTTGCATGGGTTCCCCGGAGTCTACGCCTTTGGTAGGAGTTGGTGGTTTGGAAAATACTCGAGCATCAAACTTGGAACGATCGGCCTTCCTGTTCTGCAGTCTGTGGTCAATTTGAACGACTAAGTCAATATAGTCCGAACAGTCTTGCGGGGGATTCACTACTTGGGCTAACACATCTTTGAGCTCTCCACGTAGACCTCTATAAAACAGCGTAATCCTTTTGTCCTCAGGCCATCGAGTTTCCACTATCAGTCTGTTGAAAGACGCAATATAAGCCAAAAGGTCTTGATTACCCTGTCGCAATGAAAGGAGCTCATTGTCCAAGGCCTGCCCCTGTGAATGTCTTGAAAACAGTTTTTCCATACTGAGCTGAAAAGCTTGAAAATCATGGAGAACTGGATCATCTTGATTAACTAGAGGGATCGACCAGTCTGCCGCATTGCCACTAAGGTACGAAAGCACGAAAGCTACCTTAGCTTGATCAGTTGGAAAGGCTGCTGGCCGGCATAAGGAGTGCAACCGGCACTGATTAATAAATACTGCAAACCTCTTTGGGTCACCAGAAAATCGTTCGGGCGGAGCCAGAGGTACATTCCCAGGTAGGTTGATCTGCACTGGGTTCGTAGAGGATGTTGAAGGAAGATTTGCCCCTGATGCGGATAACAGAGTTTGTCCGGCTTGTGACTGTAGCAATTGTCTAGCGAGATCGTCTGTTCGCTCCTTGGAAATAATCAGTTCCCTTCTTAGAGCATTCGTTTCCTGACGGGCTGCGTGCACTTCTGCTCTTAGTTCCCCAAGTAACTGGGCTAGCTGGTCGGTATCCGAGGTTTCCATAGCGCCTGGGTGGGAGTTTTGCGATAGGCTTTGCGTTCTGTAACGCTCACCTAATTCCCGCAGAGGCGCCGGTCTTGACTGGGTGAATGCCGTAGCTTCAAAGGTGATGTGTAACACACGGTTGGCTCTTTGGGCTGGACCTCTGTGCACTGTATGTCTGACTCGAAGAATAAGATGTCTGCAGATAGAAAATATTGGATTAATGAACTGGGGTTATTGGGTGCCTCTCTCCTCTTCCCTTTCTCTTCTCCTGTAGAACCCCAAAGGTTAACACCCTCACCTTAGGTAAGTGAACGCCGAGCTCTCCATCTGCCTCGGGGCAGGGTGCCGTAACCAGTTTCTTCACTGGATAAGGGTGCAGGCCTCTTGACCTCAGAGGACTGCTGTCCGTCGTTAACTGCACGAACGGTAAGTTCTGGGCACTTCAAATGTCTTAAAAGTCTTTTGTAATGATATCTCTTGTTTTGCAGGGTTCCGGCGATGGCGGATGGCGGGCTGATGAGAGTTGAGGATCGAACCCGCGTGAGGAATAGAAGCGCCTGGAAGCACGTAAGTAAGCGCTTGTAGCCTGCTTCACGATGCGCACTAACTGTCCCTTTTATCTTGCAGGTAAGTTCGGAGCTTTAGAGAAGCTGAAGGGTGCTGGAATACCCACTGGATTCGGCGTGGGAAGGAGTAATGACACGTGAGTAATAAAGTTGCCCAATGTCTTTAAACGCACCTTCTTTTGTCTTTCAGATGCGGGATGCAGCGCCGAAGGCCTCCGGAGCGTGCGAAGAGCTGGTAAGCTTTTGTCTTTCAGATGCCGGAATGCACTGCGAAGACCTCCGGAGCATGCGAAGAGTAGGTAAGCCTTTGTCTTTCAGATGCCGGAATGCAGCGCGAGGCGTTGGTGACAGCCGATGGACCAGGTAAGAGATGCGCTGCCACTGAAGACCGTAGTGCTAACCTGTTCTTTCTTTGTCTTTACAGGTGCTGCTGAAGACTGGATTCCAGGATGGTAAGCCTTTGTTCCCTTAGGCCCAGGATCAGAAGCAGAAGACACGATGAGCGTTCTGCTGCAGAGAATGAAGAATAACGTAAAGCAAGATTCATCCATCGGGTGTGGTTTAAATAGCCTCCTGTAGTGCTTAGATGTCTCCTTCCACAGCCACGCCTAGGTAAGAAAAGAGTTCCTGCTTTCCAGAAGAGTTCCAGTGTTCTGAACCTAGGGAGTGGCTCCTGCCCCACCCAACAGGCAAAGTAGTCCCAAACAGAAGAGGATCAGGGGTTCAACTGGCAGGTAAGTAAGCAGCATGGTCTGCTGCAGGTAAGTCCACCCAAGCATTATGAGCCCGGCGCTTCCAGCGCTGGGACTGGGCATCTTTATGAGCCTGGTGCCACTGGCGCCAGGACAGGGTCCAAAAGGTCCCAATTGGGACTGGCTGGCACTCGGAACCGGGGTTATGGGTCTGCTTCCAAGGGAGTCGGGCAAGTCCTGATCTTTTGGAAGCAGAGATCATGACAGTACATTATATGTTATGTTTGTTGACTTCAAAGCGGCATTTGATGGGAGTCAACAGATCAAGGTTGTGGGATAAAATACTTGATTATGGGCGCTAGAGGGCCAACCAAGATGGCCGCTTCTCAGTGAGCTCCCGCACTACCCAGAATTAATCCTTCTACATCCTGCCCATTTCGGTATTTAACCACCTATGGGCTCCAAATTCAACGCAGAGACACCCCTACCAGCGCAGGTTCAATGGAAAAAACAGACAGATCGCAGAGGAAGCGGACCTTTGAGACAGGTGCAACCCCCAAAACCCCCAGGCTGCAAGAGGAGCCAGAGCCCCCGTCAGGAAGCTCACACCAAATGGAGGAGGGAACCTGCCGTACTGACATCAAGGGACTCCTGCTGGACCTGAAAGCAGGCATAGGAAGTCTAAACAATAAGATGGATGGACTCTCCTCGAAAGTTGATCTCCTACAACATCGCATGGACACTCACACTGAACGCTTAAACAAGGTCGAACAAAGGGTGTCCAATTTAGCCGACGGTGCAGCAACCCTAACGGCTAAAGTGTCCCAACTTGAGACCCAAATGAAAGCAGCCAACGCCAGGTGTGAAGATTTAGAGGGTCGCTCAAGAAGAAACAGCATTAGAATTATCGGAGTGAGGGAACATCAGTTACAAGTGAAAATGGAAGATTTTGTGGAAGCGCTGTGCACCTCCCTTTTCAGCCGTGAAGCCCTCTCTCACTTGTTTATTGTAGAAAGAGCACACAGAATCCCATACCCTAAACCCATCTCGAGTGCTCCAGCCAGGCCAATAATCGCAAAACTGCTTAATTATAGAGACCGAGACACCATTCTTCGATTGGCCAGGGAAAAGGGAGAACTACACCACAGTGTAGACAAGATACACTTTTATCCAGACTTCTCCCCAGCGGTCCAGACTCAGAGGAGATCCTTCGCTACCATCAGGAAGAGGCTCAAAGACAACCAAATCGCTTACTCAATTCTCTTTCCAGAACGGCTCAGAGTACAACATGGTGGGAAAGTCCACTTCTTCCAGACGCCGGAGGAAACAAACGCATTCCTAGACCGAGCAGGTTGTCCCGGGCTGAATCCCAGCCAGGCTCGTGCGCAGAGAGAAAGAAATCACAGGAACCCAGCATAACCAAGTAAGGTCAACGGCGTGAATCCCACTTACAAAGCACAGCAACCTTACCGAAAAAAACACTGGAGGTAAGCTTGGGAAGCCCCTAGCACCCTTTGCACAGCAAAGTTTTTTCTTGTGTTCATTGTTAATGGGTGGGAAACCGTGCGACGGACACGCAACGTTGCGTTCCGCTCACCGATCAAGTAAACAAACGGGCGAGTTGGGGGTTGCCCGTGTAAGGAAGGAAGTAGAGGAATAGGGAGGGAAATGCGCCTCCAGATCGTCACCCCTCGCCGATCCTCCAAGCCACCATCCTATGCCGTACCCCCTCCTCCGAATGTTAAAGAGTCCACTAGCAGTCAGCCGAAGGTATCGTTCACAGCACCCTACGACCCCACAGGTCAGATCAAACAATACCAACTCGAACAGGCAAGTTAAACATGCAATTCAAGGTCGCCACATGGAACATTAGAGGGGGCAAAAGATAGATCGCGGAACACGTTACTGACTATTTCCAAAGCCAGCCTTCAGGTACAGGAAATATGTAGAGCCTACGATTTTATAGATGCATGGAGACACAGTAACTGGGACGTATTCCATATCTATGACAGACTCCCAAAGCAGTACCAGAGCCCTTTCAGAAACTGTGAAATTAAAGGGATTTTAAAGTAGGAACACTCTTCAGACGAGCGCTTAAAGATGGACAGCGCCGCCAGGTAACCTTTAATGGTACCCACTTGCAAGCCCCTGTGGGCCAAAGAAAGTAAAAAGGACAGAACCATGGGGATGTCACATGCAAAAGGATCCACATTCTGAACTCTGCACCAGTCGCAGAACTTACGCCAACGGCAACGGTACAGAGACTTTGTTGCTGGCCTTCGGGCCGAGAGCAACACCTCCATCACGTCTTCAGGGAGGTCCCAATCCTTATACCTCAACCTTTCAGAAGCCAAGCATGAAGGTTGAGGGATCTGACCTCTGGATGGAGAACCTGACCCCCCTACCGTGAGAGCAGATCGTCTCGGTAAGGAAGACGACGTGGAGGGCAGATGGACAAGTCGAGAAGTCCCGGTACCACGTCCTCTGAGCCCACGCCGGAGCAATGAGGATCATCCGGGAACCGAACTTCCGTAACCTCCGCAGCACTTGCAGGATGACGGGGACTGGAGGAAACGCGTACAGCAGCGGGAATGACCACTCCACCAGGAACGCGTCTCCTAAGGCTCCTTTTGGAGGAAATTCCCGCAAGCAGAACCTCTCGCACTTCCGGTTGACACTGGAGGCGAAGAGATCCACTTGAGGGGTCCCCCAAAGGGCGAAGATCTCCAGGAGAATCTCCTGAGCCAACTCCCACTCGTGATAGTTCGTGCTCTGCCTGCTCAGAGCGTCCGCCGTCACGTTTTCGTCTCCGGCCAGATGAACTGCCGAGATCGAAACTTCCTGCTGGATGGCCCAGAACTCGAGCTTCATCGCCTCCCTGCACAGAGGAAGTGACCCTGCCCCCCCCCTTTTTGTTGAGGTAGTGCATGGCCACTGTGTTGTCCGTCAGGATCAGGACATTCTTTCCTCGCACAGTCGGCAGAAAAGCCTTCAGGGCTAGCCTGACGGCCCTCAGCTCCAACAGATTGATATGGAGTCTGGACTCCGACAGAGACCAACGACCGCTGACTGTCAGCCCTTGGCATGAGCTCCCCATCCCGTGAGGGGTGCATCCGTCACGATCGTCACCTCCGGCCAGGGAAGCCAAAATGGAGCCCCCTTCATCAAGTTGCCTTCGACACAGAAGGTCCCGGGCGACCGAGGGCGGCACCTGAACCGGGTCCGACATCCTGCCGGAGGACTGCGACCATTGCATCTTGAGTGCCCACTGCAAAGATCTCATCCGCAGGCGAGCCTCTGGCACCAGAAGAATGCTGGATGCCATGAGGCCGAGCAACCTCAAGAACTCGAACGCTGGGAGCGTCTGGGCATGCTGAAACTTGTGCACCATCTGCTGAATGTGAAGAGCCCTCACCTGGGGAGGAAAACACTGCCCCAGGGAAGTGTTGAGCACTGCTCCGATGTACTGGAGCCGCTGTGTTGGCGTCAAATGGGACTTCTTTAAATTGAGGGAGAAGCCCAGCCTGTGAAGGGAGTGGCAGGTGACAGACAGATGATCCAGGACTTGCTCGGGAGAGCTCCCCCTGATCAACCAATCGTCCAGGTAGGGGTAGACGTGAATCCCCCCTTGCCTGAGATGCGCTGCCACCACCACCATGAGCTTGGTGAAAACCCTCAGGGCGGAGGTCAATCCGAACGTCAGGACCTGAAACTGAAAGTGCGAGTCGCCAACCGCGAACCACAGGTACTTCTTGTGCTTGGGATGGATCGGCACATGGAAGTAAGCATCCTTGAGGTCGAGAGACACCAACCAGTCCTGAAGCTGAAGGGCCTGGAGGACTTGAGAGAGAGTAACCATCTTGAACTTGTCCTTCCTGAGGAGTTTGTTCAAACCGCGCAAGTCCATGATGGGTCTCAATCCCCCGTCTTTCTTCGAAATCAAAAAATAAGGGGAATACCATCCCTTGTTCCTTTCCGCTACAGGCACCAGTTCTATGGCGCCTTTCTCTAGCAGGGCTTGAATTTCCTGCGCAAGGAGTGGATCCGGACTCTGCAAAGAGAGGTTCCCCGGTGGATTGTCGCGAGGCCCGTGCCAAAAGGGAAGACAGTAACCGTGGGTTATGATCTCCAGAACCCACACATCTGAAGTAATGGCACGCCACTCTACAAGATGCTGCGCCAGCCTTCCCCCAACCGGCGAACCATGGGACATGGCCTCATGACTGAGTGGTAGCGGCTGCGGCGTTACCTGAGGGCAAAGAGGCAACTGCCCGAGCGGCCTTGGCACCACGGGTACCCTGTCGTCCACCTCTGGTACCCCTGCGTTGGCCTCTTTGACTGCCAGCTCCTCTCGCTTTACTGAAGGACGGGTAATAGCGAAAGGAACCACCCCTCCATTGCTGTCCCCTAGGACGAAAAGGCGGAGGTTGGCGAACTGCAGCGCCCAACGACTTCGCTGCAGCTTTTGAGGTCTGCAACCTCTCAAGGCTCTCGTCAGCCTTGCTGCCAAAAAGGTGTTCACCATCAAAGGGCATGTTGAGGAGCCGGGACTGCACATCAGGAGCAAACCCCGACTTCCGCAACCAAGCAAACCTGCATATCACGGTGCACGCCGCAATGGACCTGCTGACGCATTCAGCCATGTCCAAACCCGACTGAACGGACTCACACCTGGCATCCTTACCATCCTGGACCATAGCAAGGAAACCATCCCTTTCGTCCCCTTCGGGAATATGTTCAGCCGCTAACGCAACACAGTTCCACAGAGTGTGTGTGAAACGAGACAAGGCACAAATGAAGTTGGCCGCCTGAAGCGCCATACCACCAGAAGAAAACACTTTCTTCACCCAGCCATCAAAACGTTTGTCGCCCCTATCAGGAGGGATGGTAGGGTACGACGCCTGGTTTGCCAGGGCCGTGGCCGCCTGCACCACCAAACTCTCTGGAGTGGGGTGCCTGGTCAAGTAGCAGGGGTCGCTACTGGCTGGATGGTATTTTCGCGACAAGGACCTGCCCACCGCCGGGAGACTCTCCGGAGCAGTCCAAGCCGCCACCACCCTTCTCTGTAGAGCCGTATGAAACGGCAGTACCGGGTCAGTTGGGGGACCAACATCAAGGATGTCCGTGAGATCATCCTGCACAAACTCCCCTGGGGGAGCAGACCATCCCAAGTACTCGGAAACCCTAGCCATAAGGCGCCAGTATGAGAAATCGGCATGAGAGCCAGGCTCAGGCCTACCAAACTCCACCTCCGGAGAGGTGTCCAGTCCACTGGAATCATGCAGTGACTGCCTCAAATCGTCAAACTGACTATGGCCCAAGACAATTTTATCTGGAACCTGACTAGGAACCAGGCCATCAGAATCCTCATCCACCTCTGAAATATATTCCATGGGGGCGAAAAGAAGGCACCCGAGAGTGCTTGCTCTTAACCAGAGCCTTCCTAGGGGGTTCCCCCGTGCCACGGGGTACCTCCGACACCCCGGCCTCGAAAGGCGTCGAGGGCGTCGAGTGAATCGGCGTCGGCGTCGAGAGAACAGGCATCGGCGCCGAGAGGATTGACGTCGAGTAAATCGGCGTCGACGTCAGATGCAGCGCTGCCAGCATCGACGGCGTCGACACAGTCCTCGAAGTGTCCTTCGACGACCTGAGCGTCAAAGGCTTCGACGACTTCCTCGGAGCCGGAGCCTCGAGAAAGCCTGTTGACGCCCTCGACGCCTCAGACGTCGATGTCTTCCTCGAAGACATCACAGGTGCACACGGTCTCGAACGCGTCGAGGACCGGGACCTGGAACGGGTACGTCGAGAACGAGTCCCCTTGTCCGAATGGGACCTCTCCCGTGACTCGTGCCGACCACTCTTGCGAGCGGTGCCTCTCGACCTCTCACGACCGACCCCACTCGGGGGCGCGAACGGCTTAGTACCCTGCGACTCGAGAATCGCCAGCATTTTCTTCCCAAAGGAAGCCCATTCCTCCGGCGTCGCACGGCTGGTGGGGTAAGTGACGTGCCGGGCAGATTCCTCAGAAGAGGACCTGGAAGACGACCGCTGTCGGCGCTTCCGAGAATGCCTCGAAGAGGCCGAGGAGTGGCGAGACCGACTCCTAGAAGGAGACCCACGAGACTTCCGACGATGACGCGGAGAGTCTCCTCTCGAATCATCCATTGAAAGCCCTGCAGACTTCGACTTCCGGGGCTTGGACACCCGAGCTACGACAACTTCTTCTTACGTTCACGTAAAGCTTTGGACGTGAGCGACTGGCAGTCGATACAGTCATCCGTGTCGTGGGCCTCCCTGAGGCACCAGAGGCAGGCGTCGTGCGAGTCCGTCACCGACATCTTGGACCCACACTCCCCGCACTTCTTGAAGCCCGGACGCGGGGTCGAAGACGAAGTAGAAGACATCTTCACACGAAGGAGATTCTCACAAAAACGAACAGGTTCGAAGAACCGAGAAGAACAGAACTCCAAAGAGTCGAGGCGTTAACCGAGATTCACGAAGCAACACGTTCGCGGAAAAAACAGAACTGAGGCTACGGGCGTCCTACTTATCACATCGGATGACGTCGGAGGAGGTCCTCGACGACGGCGCATCGACGTCATCGACGCAGGACGCAGACGCCGAAAAAAGTTTCCGAAGCAGCACAGCTGTGGTGATTACCTGTCATAGATATGGAATACGTCGGAGGACCCAATCCCCTCGAAATATAAAATTCAGGTGCGGTTCTCGCCCCTCCTCCCGGTCAAATTCATACCAGGGATCCCTTTAACTTCGGAGAGAGTCTTTCATCACTGGGTGGAGAAACTGCAGATAAGCACACTGGGCGATCTATTCATCGAAGGAACCTTTTTAACTCATCAGCAGGCAATGGAGAGAGGGGGCGCACCTCCCTCGGCACGTTCCTCTACTTTAGAACCAGATATACCCTTCAAGCACTTTTCCCCACCTTTCCGCAACAACCTCCAACATGGCAACTATTACACAACGTGATCCAGGCACAAGGCGAAGGCAGATTAGTCTCATCCATCTACAAATCCATTTTAACCGACAGTACCTATTAACACACGCATGAAAACAAGATGGGAGAGGTCCCTCCAGGTAGCAATCCCAGATGAGGAATGGACATACATCCTACAACAAACACAAAAAATAGCCCTCAACTCACGGCTCAAACTAATCCACTTAAACTATCAACACCAGACGTACTTTAGCCCCGTCAAAAAGAGCAAACAACAACCGGAATCATCAGCAAAGTGTGAAAGGTGCGGAAACCCAAGAGCCGACTTTATCCACCTCACACGGGACTGCCCCAAGCTATCCCCATTCTGGACCCAGGTGCTGCAGACTACAACAGCAATAGTAGGTGAAGAGATACAACCCGTCCCGACGGTGGCCTTGCCGGGGATGACGAAACAACTCTCGCCAGCAATAAGGAAACTGGCAGGTGTGTTGCTGACTCTAGCCCGTAGGAGAGTCGCCATGTCCTGGGGTCAGAGACCAGCCCTGACAATAGCAAACTGGCATAAAGACATTCTCTACTGCCAAGACGTTGAGTCAGACTTCATCAAGACGCTGCCCCAACACGCACGCTCTCCGGATATTTGGGGCCCACTTGTGACATACTTAATCAATGAGGCAGACGAGGACGCTTCATCCTCACCGGGAAGACAAAGTACCTAGGACACTGACAGGTAACTGGCCCAAACACAGGAACCTACACTTCTACTGATAAGCACGGTGAAAGAAACGGCTGGCCAACGATCTCGACGGAATGGAGGAGGGAATGAACAGAGGGGAGGGGGGGTGGAGGTTGGAAGGCGCATTGGTTAATTCACCCTAATGTGGGTGTGATTGTTTGTAACAATTTGGAAAAATTTCAAAAATAAAGTTCATTTAAAAAAACGACTTGATTATGGTTGTCCGGCTTGGGTTGTTGCTGTGTTAAGAGGTTTGCACCTTAACACCCACGCCTGTGTTCATATGAACAAAAAGGGTGGTCTATCTAGGCTGGTCCCCATTAGGAAAGGTGTGAATCAGGGTTGCACTATTGCGCCCCGCTCTATAATTTATTTATAGCCAAACCCGACTCGGCTAACGGCAAACAGGGGGTGTTGCCCCACGGTTGGTGGAAGCTCCATCCCATGCATGCTGTACGCTGACGACCTGGTTCTGTTTAACTATACGTATATGGGAGCAAAAGCTATGTTTGAATCTTTGATTCCCACCCTTTCCCCACCCACCCCTACCTTCCCACATCTAAATAAGCATTCTCCCCACACATATGCATACAGACATATCCACGCACACACACATACAGTTTCAAACGTACCTGTCACTCTCGCTTCGAAGCAGCTAGGTCACACAGAGCCTGTCAGCCCATGCACGCACTTGTTGTGGCAGGGGCTCAACAGTCAGATTTAGAAAGACTGCTCCATGCGGTCAGAGAGCAGTCTTTCTAAATTGGTCTTTTTTGAATTCAGAAAAAAGAAAAAAGTCTTTTGAACTAGGACCGTTCATAATAGTACTCTATATTGCATATCTTGATTAAATGAATACTTTGACTCTTAATATTTTTGCTAACACAATTACGAATTCTTCTAGTAGATTCACAAGTATCTAGTTCTTTCTTTAATAATGAATACGCAAATAATACCTTTAATTCTGAGTTACTAGAAATAATGCCCATGATTTCCTGACACAATATATTCCCAAGACCCTTGTGTAGCAAACACTCGGCTGTTTACCAAATAGGCCAAATACTTACTTCTATGTAGAATATGGAATTTTGAATATTCCAATCACAAATGTTGGGGGGGGGGGGTGCTGTTGACAGGGGCCATCAAATCCTTCCATTTAGCCTACTTTTCTTGATGTTGCCGACCTCTCCCATATCGCGGATCATAAACCGTGCTGAAGTGGAGAATAGTTACCCGACCCTGTGAGCCATAACAAGGAGGTGCTCTCAGGCTGGGCATGGTGATGTTGTCTGACCCGGTGTTGTGGCGGTTTGAACGGTGGCACTGCAGCATCCAAATAATCTTCTTTGGTCGAGGCTACCGTGCCCTGTGGGTGGACCCTGAGCCGCCCAACAGGTTGCTGGGACGAGGAGTGAGTCAGCGACCTCCTAGAGGGGCCACGCTATCTGCTGGATGGCCCCCTTGCCTGGATTGTGCGGGGAAGTCTTGCTTCCCAGCTTGGGTCTGCAGAGGTGACTAGTGGCCTAGACCGGCACATACAGCGAGGCGCTGAGTCCCTCGATAAGGTGAAGTGCATTGGGGGTCGTGGGGATGCCGCACAGAATCCTCTTTTTGTGGACCGGCAGCATCTGAGCCGTGTATATGCACTCCTTTGGTGCCGGGATGGGCTCTGTATACAGGAGTGTAGGCGTGCCGCTTACTGTAGCTCCTCCATGGTTCCTGTGATGGAAGGCGGCTGGGAGCACAAACTCTCTTGCTGGCTGAACCCAGCCCCTCTCTGGATGGCTTCTCAAATTGGTATTTGCTTGAATCTGCGAGGAGAGACTACTGGGGGTGCTTGGTGTAGCGAGGGGCATCAACGGAGCTCCTGAACTGAAGAGGCTTCATCCCCACAGTTGGGCCCACCCGTGGGCTGTCAGTGCTCAGCTTGGATTACCTGGTTGCTGGCGTGTCCGCTCATCCTACTGCGCTGGGGAGCCGCATTGGACTGCTTACGCTGTGCAGTCTTGCTGCTGTAGGGGCTACATACCTGCTATGTATGGCCTCTCTTGGAAATGATAATGACCTGGAACTGCTGGCGGTATAGCTCGGAGTGAAATCCTGAGGAAGAAGACCCTGAATAACAGTGTGGCACATCTGTGGAGCGTGAGGTAGTTGGGTATCCCTTACTGCTGCAGATTAATAGCTGGTCACCACCCGTGGTGCAGGAGCACAGTGGAATTATATCTTACTTGATGGCCTGTCTGATGGAGGTAGGACGTTGAGAGCTGTGGGCTGTCATAGGCCTGATCCTGGTTGCATTGTCTGCAGGTGTATTGCACCACTCCCCAGCCCTGCCTACTGTCTTAGATGTTGAGTGCCCCTAGAGTATTGACTGGCCCTTGGGGGGTGGATCCTTTGGTTCACATTCTTTGTATGTGATGCTTCCTGCAGGGATCTTCGAGGTGCGTACCCGCCAGCATGTTACTCTTTGAGACTGAGGATCCAGAGGACCACGGGGCAGATAATAGTTCTGGGTTCAACACAGTGAACAACCCAAAATGGACCAATTAGCCAGGCCAGGTCTGGTGGGGCTACCCCTGGCCTCCGAGCCAGGCCCCTCTCAGCTGGATGTCTTGGACCTTAATCAAACACTGCTGGCGCTCAAAAATAGTACAGACAACCATGGAGAGAAAATGGATGCCCATATCTGCAAGGCCAACGTCTCAGCTGTACAAATTGGCAATCTATGTGGTCGCATGACAAAGGTAGAGAAGAGGTTCAGTGACGGAGAGGACAAACTGAGCGTTCTGCAACAAGAAGTTTCACTTCTCCAGCAAACAGTCAAGAAGGTTGTGGCTAAGAACGACGACTTTGAGGGCAGGTGAAGAAGAAATAATCTGCACATCCTGGGGGTGCCTGAATCTACTCCTATCCACAATATGGAAACGTTCATCGAGAAGTTGCTCCTAGAAGTTCTGGAGGGTCCCCCGAACTCAAGTAGAGGGTTGGGGGAAGATCTCTCTCTTCGGCTGGGGCCTCCCTTTGGAACAGCCTCCCTGCCTCTCACTAACTTGAGCAGATCCAGCTCTGGTTCCGGAAGCAACTCAAGAGCTTCCTTTTCGCTTCCGCTTCTCTCTTTCTCTGCCCTGCTGATGTCCCGACTGCTCCACGCACTGGTCACCTGGCTACCCTCTGAACTCGGGCCAGGCTCCTGTATGTCCAGTTCCCCTTGCACTGCCTCCGGGCTGCCCGAGGACCCAAGGGTCTGTACCTGCAACCCTACAGTCCCTTATCCCTGCACTTATGAGCCACCCGTTGGCTGCACTTATTGAGTTAACTGCACTTCTCCCTTCCCCTCCCCTTGACAATTCTCCCCTCTCTTCTCCCTGCACTTGCATGATCTGAATGACACAAGGTCTAGTAAAATTGTTGCTTTCGTCCTCCCTCTGTTTCCCCCTCCTTGTCTTGTCGCACCTAGAACCACTTGTGTGCAGGTGCTTTATAAATGCCATATCATATCATAAGTATGTTTCTGGTGGAACATGCTGCACATCGCTCCCTGGCTGCCAAAACCTCCCCCTCTGGCGCTCCGGAGTGAGCCATTATTGCACCGATTTTTAACTACCGGGACAGGGATATGCTGCTTAGGGCTGCCAGAGAGACAGGTGAACTACGATGGGGCTCAGTGTCTATTTGTCTCTTTTCAGACCTTCAGCCCTGAAGTGCAAGAACAAAGGAAAATGTTCCAAGCTGTAAAGAACATACTGAGGAGGAAGGAAGTCCGATACGCAATGTTATACCCGGCAAAGCTACCAGTGGTGCACAAAGGCTAAACGGTGTTCTATATGTCCCCTGAGGCAGTTGAGCACTTTGCTCTGGAACTTCCTGATCCAAGAGACCCCCCTGCCGCTCGCAACAATGATTGCCTGGCGATCCCATCATGAACATACTGTGTTAGGAGGGTCAGTGCCTTCAATGTTGAGGCCCCCTTTGGGGGCGGAGGCATCCTCCTCGGACCTTGCTAACTTTGTAACAGGAAAGCTAATTTGTTTGACGTGAACCTGTTGTCATCAGGAGCCGATGCAGCTGCCGACGGCTCCCCGTTTCTGCAGTCACTGCAGGTGTTGAGAAATGTTGAGCTTTGGAGTTGATCGTGGTCAGGGTGTGGGCAGGTGAACTAGCCAGTATGTAAGTGTTTCTGGCATGGGGGCTGGGGGGGTTGGGGCATTGCAGTGGGATGGGTGGCAGCACCAATGGTTACTATCATATCCCCTATGGAACTCAGGCGACAGGTCTCCCATTATGGGCACAGTAGGGAACTGAAAGGGTCCCACGGAGCCCCTGTAGGGTTTACATGGATGCTTTTGTATGTGAATACCGACTTCCGATACAATGCCAGGAGATAACATCTTATTGATGACTTGGAGTATACAGGGGAACACAAACAAAAAAGTTAGATTGATTGCAAATTATGCCAAAAACCACTGTGTAAACATCTTATGTTTGCAAGAAACACATTTGGTGTGGGACGGCATGTTTCCCAATAACCCTGGATGGGGAAAACATAGCTATTGCTCCTCTTTTACCTTTCATTCACGAGGGGTGGCCACATCGATCGTTCGAATTTAAACTGCATAATCAGATCGGGGATGAGGAGGGACGATCTTATTTGAGCTGGAGTGTGTGCAGGACTGTGGATTCTCCTTGTGAAGCTATATGCTCCGAACACAGACAGTCCAGAGTACTTCCAGCACTGCGCCAACCACCTACATACATTTCCGTATTATGAGGTCATGTGGGCAGGGGACTTCAATGTTGCGATATCCCTAGATCTAGATAGATCCTCTACAACCCAGCTTGCTCTGCCTAAAGCTGCTGTGAGGTGGGCGGCCATAGCGGAATATCACGGGTTCTAGGATGCCTGGCGTTCTACGCATCCCACTGCTATGGAATATTCCTTCTACTCTGGTGTACATGGTAGTTCATCCAGGATAGATTACATTATTGTTTCAGCAGAGAATGCCAAGAATATTGTGGAGGCTAAGATACTTCCCTGAACTCTATCTGATCACTCTCCCCAGTGCTAGTTTCAAGACGCTGTCGTCCGTGAAGATATCGCCCAAGACATACAGACCTTTTTCCAGGCTAACATAGGCTCTTTCCTAGACCACGGGTTGGTATGGGAAACCTTCAAGGTGCATATTAGATGGTGCTGTATATCCAAGGTGGGGGGGTCCTAAAAGCATTGCAGAGATCAATAGTGAAACTTGAGGAGAAGCTCAAGGGATTGGAGCTTCAGCAGGGAGGCCACAACACCCCAGCTGTCTGCACCCAACTCCGGGTGAAGAGGGAGGAAATGGCCCTCCTGTCTGAGAGAGAAGAGGGGTTTGTTGGAGACCCCATTGCAGCTGCTGCATATGGTGAGTGTGATCGCCCCAGTCGGACACTAGCTTGGGCCATTTAGCGCAAGCACCAACTGGGCGCTATATTAGAAATCGAAGGCATGGATGGGACCTCTACCAGGGATCTTGAGAAGATCAATTATATTTTCTGTGATTTTTTATGAGCAGTTGTATGTATCCCAATCGACAGCTCGGCACAATTCCGTTGTGCAATACCTACATAAGGAGGCACTGGTTAGATCTGGCACGGGGGATAGTCTAAACAAGTGCCCTTCTGATGAGGAATTTCATAGGATGATTCTCTCCCTGCCCAATGGTAAGGTCCTGGGCCTGGACGGGATCACACCTGAGATGTTTAAGGAATTTGCCGACCTCCTAGTTCCGCACCTGCGTAATATGTACGCATCTGCCAGAGCCTCATGTGTCCTACCCAAATCCACTAGAACCGCACTACTAACAGTATCACTGAAACTAACCAAGGATCCCCAAAAGTGCTCCTCGTACAGACCACTTTAGTCAATTAACACTGACAATAAAATCCTGGCTGAGCTGCTGGCCGATAAACCTCTACCATATATATCCACTCTGGCCCTCCTTGACCAAGCAGGATTTATCCCTGGGAGGTCCACTCAGAATAATTTGAGGTGCCTGTTCTGACTCATGCATAACGTGAACCCTGAGGTTCCAATTGCTGTTGCCCGTTCCGGATGTCGAGAAGGCCTTTGATTCCATGGAATGGCCATTCCTGTTCGAGATCCTTTGGCGGTCAGGGATGGGGATGTCTTACCTCCAGTGGGTCTGGATGCTATACGGCACCCAGAGCACGGTGTATACTAATCAAACAATGTCGGACTTCATCCATCCAACACAGGGCACGAGGAAAAGTTGCCTCCTGTCCCCCATACTCTTTGCCCTTGCAATTGAGCCACTGGCCTGCTGCCTCAGCGAATACCACGCTCATAGGGGAGTCAGGATCTATTCCCAGGTGTAACGCTCACCTGATTCCCGTAGAGGCGCCGGTCTTGACTGGGCGTATACCGTATCTTCAAAGGTGATGTGTAACACACGGCTGGCTCTTTGGGCTGGACCTCTGTGCACTGGATGTCTGACTCGAAGGGTAAGATGTCTTAGGTAAGTGAACGCCGTGCTCTCCATCTGCCTCGGGGCAGGGTGCTGTAACCAGTTTCTTCACTGGATAAGGGGAGCAGGCCTCTTGACTTCAGAGGACTGCTGTCCGTCGTTTACTGCACGAACGGTAAGTTTCGAGTAATTCCAATGTCTTTAAAGTCTTTAGTAATGATGTCTCTTATTTTGCAGGGTTCCGGCGATGGTGGATGACGGGCTGAAGTGAGTTGAAGATGGAGCCCGTGTGATGAATAGAAGCGCCTGGAAGCACGCAAGTAAGCGCTTGTTGCCTGCTTCACGATGCGCTCTAACTGTCGTTTTATTTTGCAGGTACAAGTTCGGAGCGGCTGCAGGGTGCCGGAATACCCACTGGGTTAGATGTGGAAAGGAGTAATGGCACGTGAGTATTAAAGTTCCCCAATGTCTTTAAACGCACCTTGTTTTGTCTTTCAGATGCGGGATGCAGCACCGAAGGCCTCCGGAGCGTGCGAAGAGTTGGTAAGCCTTTGTCTTTCAGATGCCGGAATGCAGTGTGAAGACCTCCGGAGCGCACGAAGAGTAGGTAAGCCTTTGTCTTTCAGATGTCGGAATGCAGCGCGAGGCGTTGGTGACAGCCGATGGACCAGGTAAGTGAAGAGCTGTCACTGAAGACCGTAATGCTAACCTGTTCTTTCTTGTCTTTATAGGTGTTGCTGAAGACTGGATTCAGGATGGTAAGCCTTTTTCCTTAGGCCCAGGATCAGATGCAGAAGACACGATGAGCGTTCTGCTGCAGAGGATGCAGAATAACGCAAAGCAAGATTCATCCATCGGGTATGGTTTAAATAGCCTCCTGTAGTGCTTAGGTGTCTCCTTCCACAGCCACGCCTAGGTAAGAAAAGAGTTCCTGCTTTCCAGAAGAGTTCCAGTGTTCTGAACCTAGGGAGTGGCTCCTGCCCCACCCAACAGGAAAAGTAGTTCCAAACAGAAGAGGATCAGAGGCTCAACTGGCAGGCAAGTAAGCAGCATGGTCTGCTGCAGGTAAGTCCACCCAAGCATTATGAGCCTGGCGCTTCCAGCGCTGGGACTGGACATATTTATGAGCCTGGTGCCACTGGCGCCAGGACTGGGTCCAAAAGGTCCCAATTGGGACTGGTTGGCACTCGGAACCTGGGTTATGGATCTGCTTCCAAGGGAGTTGGGAAAACCCTGACCTTTTGGAAGCAGAGATCATGACAGTACCCCCCCTCAAGGCCCCTCCCAAACCGGGCTTCTCCGGGGGTTTTGGCTTGTCAGGAAATGTTCGGTGAAATCCTTTGATTAGGCGAGGAGCATGGACATATTCAGCAGGTTCCCAGGATCTCTCTTGGGGGCCGTAGCCTTTCCAGTCAATTAGGTAAAATAGTTTAGATTTGGAGATCTTGGAGTCCAGAATGCTTTTGACTTCAAACTCGAGTTCTCCATCAACTAGGATAGGTTTTGGAGATTTAGTTAGTCGGGTTTGAGGTTGCACGGGTTTTAATAGAGACACGTGGAAGACCGGATGTATCTTCATGTGCGGGGGCAAGTCCAACTTGACCGCTACTGGGTTTACTATGGTAGTGATGGAATAGGGACCAAGGTATCTTGGGTTGAATGTGCGTGGCCCTTTTAGAGGTAGATATTTGGTGGATAACCAGACTTGATCCCCTACTTGATATTGAGGGGCTTCCTTCCGATGTTGATCTGCTCCTTTCTTGTATTGTTCTTTAGCCCTTTGAAGGTGAGAAACAGCTTCCTTAAAGGCTTGGGTGATTGTAGAATGCAGGTAGTCTACTGCTGGTGTTTCAAGATCTTGGAGGGGATCCAACTCCGAGGTTCGAGGGTGACTGCCGTACAAAAGAAAAAACGGGGTTTTTCCAGTTCCCGAATGGACAGAGTTATTGTAGGCATATTCGGCTATCCAAAGGATGTCTTTCCAAGTTTTTTCAGTTTGTTGCAGCATGCAGCGTAAATACTGTTCCAGAGTTTGATTGGTCCTCTCGGTTTGTCCGTCGGTTTGAGGGTGGTGACTGGTCGATAGCCTCACATCAATTTGAGCCGACCGACAGCAACTTCGCCAAAAATGAGAAATAAATTGACTACCTCGATCCGAAATTAGAACCGAAGGAAAACCGTGCAGTCGGACGATGTTTTCGAGAAATTCTCGGGCCAGAGTTGCTGCTGTTGGCAAGCCTTTGAGTGGAATGAAATGCGCCATCTTGGAGAATAAGTCCACGATTACTAGAATCGTATTGTATCCGGAGCATGGAGGTAGATCGGTGATGAAGTTCATAGAAAGCGTATGCCAAGGGCGAGGTGGGATGTCAATAGGGCGTAAGAGGCCTGCTGGTCTTTCCTTTTGACTCTTGTTTTGGGCGCATACTCCACAGGACATTATAAAGTCTCTGATATCTTTTTTCCAAGACGGCCACCAGAAGTAGCGCTTGATCTTTTCTGAGGTCTTGGCTATACCGGGATGTCCTTCCATTAAAGAATCGTGATAACAAGAGATTACTTTTTTCTGTAAATCTGTGCTGGGTAGGTATAATCGTTCTTGGAAATACAATAAGTTGTCCTTTACTGCAAAGTCCTTTCCCTGAAGATGCCAATTCTGTATGTCTGCTGGAGTTACAAGTTGCCTGGCTTTATCCTTAACTTCCTCTATGGATTCTGTGGCGATTACACCCAGAATTCTTTGTTCGGGAATGATTGGTACAGGTTTAGGGTTGATCAAGTGTTCTTCCACTCCCATCCGAGAAAGGGCATCAGCTTTACCGTTTTTTGTACCAGGTCGATAGGTAATTATGAAGTCAAACTCGGCAAAGAATAATGCCCAACGGAGTTGTCTAGAGGATTGGGCTTTTGCGGTTTTCAAATATTGCAGGTTTCGGTGATCCGTAATCACAGTAACGGTGTGTCGGGCCCCCAGCAGATAATGCCGCCAAGCCTTAAAGGCAGACTTGATAGCCAGAAGTTCCTTGTCAGTAATCGTGTAATTGATTTCAGGTGGCGAGAATTTGCGGGACCAAAATGCCACGGGATGCAACTGATTGGTTACTGGGTCCTTTTGTGATAGAACTGCCCCCATGGCAAGGCTTGAAGCATCAGTTTCCACGATGTAGGGGAGTTCGGGGCGAGGGTGTTTTAAGATTGGTGCAGAGATAAATTTAGTCTTCAAATCCTGGAAAGCTTGTTCCGCCTCGGTAGACCATTCAAAACGTTTGTTTTTCTTTAACAAGGCAGTGATGGGCTGGACTATTCGAGAGAATTCGGGGATAAACCTGCAGTAAAAGTTAGCGAAGCCTAACATGCTTTGCACACCTTTTACGTAGGATGGTGATGGCCATTTGAGAACTGCATCGACCTTCTTTGAATCCATACGCACTCCGCCAGGTGATAATATGAATCCCAAGAATTCAACCTCAGTCACGTTGAAAACACATTTTTCCAACTTAGCGAAAAGTTTGTGTTGACGCAATCTTTTGAGGACCATTTTCACCTGTTTCCGATGTTCAGATTCCGATGAAGAATAAACGAGGATGTCGTCAATGTAAACAACAACACACACATCTATGAGCTCTCTGAGGACATCGTTCATAAAATATTGAAAGGCGGCCGGGGCATTGCAAAGTCCGAAGGGCATGACCTGATATTCAAATAGCCCATACTTGGTGCGGAAGGCCGTCTTCCATTCATCGCCCTCTTTTACTCGTACCAAGTGGTAAGCTCCTCTAAGATCCAGCTTTGTATATATGCATGCTTTTCTGACTTGGTCCAGGAGTTCAGGGATCAAAGGTAACGGATATCTATTCTTAACGGTGATCTGGTTCAGGGAGCGATAATCTATACAAGTTCTAAGGTCTCCTTCCTTTTTTGGAACGAAGAACAAAGCTGAAGAAGCAGGGGACTTGGAAGGACGAATAAACCCATTTGCCAGGTATTGATCCAGGTATTGTCGAAGGTGAAGGTTCTCAGGCTCGGTGAGGGCATAAATTCTACTACAAGGAGGAGTAGATCCAGGTATCAGGTCTATCTGGCAGTCATAAGACCTATGAGGAGGTAGAGAGTTAGCCTGATCCTTCCGGAAAACATCTTGGTATTCTAGGTATTCGGGAGGTAACTGGGGAGTCTCTGAAGAAATTGCTGCCAGTGCAACACCAGGTGGAGGGTGACAAGTAGAGACACATTCTGGAAACTGGACCGTTCTTGCTCGCCAATCGATCAGAGGATTGTGTTTCTCTAACCAAGGTATTCCTAGAATAATCTGAAACTGAGGGGCCTTGATCACATCGAACACGATCTTCTCATGGTGTCCATCTTGACTTACTAGCGTCACTTCTTGAGTGGTATGCGTTACTGGCCCGGAGGCTATCTCCGTACCATCCACCGTAGTAATGACGTCCTTTACAGCCTTGGGACAAAGAGTTAGATTCATCCTCAAAACCATTTCATGATCCACATAATTGCAGATGGCACCGCTGTCGACGTAAGCTTCAATTGCATGTAATCGATCCGGATTATCAGGGCTAATGAGGACCATAGGTATCACGAAATGCGAGGTCACGGAACTGGTTTTCACGCTCGGCAAGAGGACCTCTATTCTTGTCGGGCGAGGTCGTTTCCCTGCTCAGAGTTTGTAACTTTGGTAACTGCAGCTCCGACTGCCTTCTTGGCAGGTTTCACCGGACAGTCTCGAAGAAAGTGCCCTGAGTTTCCGCAATAGAGGCATAATTGCAACTGTTTTCTCCTTTCCCGCTCCTTTTGTGTTAGAGAACCTTTCAGACCCCCTATTTGCATGGGTTCCCCGGAGTCTACTCCTTTGGAAGGAGTTGGCGGTTTGGAAAATACTCGAGCCTCAAACTTGGAACGATCGGCCTTCCTGTTCTGCAGTCTGTGATCTATTTGAACGACTAAGTCTATATAGTCCGAACAATCTTGTGGGGGATTCACTACTTGGGCTAACACATCTTTGAGCTCTCCACGTAGACCTCTATAAAACAGCGTAATCCTTTTGTCCTCAGGCCATTGAGTTTCCACTATCAGTCTGTTGAAAGACGCAATATAAGCCAAAAGGTCTTGATTACCTTGTCGCAACGAAAGAAGTTCATTGTCCAAGGCCTGCCCCTGTGAATGTCTTGCGAACAGTTTTTCCATACTGAGCTGAAAAGCTTGAAAATCATGGAGGACCGGATCATCTTGATTTACTAGAGGGATCGACCAGTCTGCCGCATTGCCACTAAGGTACGAAAGCACGAAAGCTACTTTAGCTTGATCAGTTGGAAAGGCTGCTGGCCGGCATAAGAAATGCAACCGGCACTGATTGATAAATACTGCAAACCTCTTTGGGTCACCAGAAAATCGTTCGGGCGGAGCCAGAGGTACATTCCCAGGTAGGTTGATCTGCACTGGATTCATAGAGGATGTAGAAGGAAGATTTCCTCCAGATGCGGGTAACGGGGTCTGTCCGGCTTGTGACTGTAGCAATTGTCTAGCGAGATCATCTGTTCGCTCCTTGGAAATAATCAGTTACCTTCTTAGAGCGTTCGTTTCCTGACGGGCTGCATGCACTTCTGCCCTTAGTTCTCCAAGTAACTGGGCTAGTTGGTCGGTATCCGAGGTTTCCATAGCGCCTGGACGGGAGTTTTGTGGTAGGCTTTGCGTTCTGTAACGCTCACCTGATTCCCGTAGAGGCGCCGGTCTTGACTGGGCGTATATCGTATCTTCAAAGGTGATGTGTAACACACGGCTGGCTCTTTGGGCTGGACCTCTGTGCACTGTATGTCTGACTCGAAGGGTAAGATGTCTTAGGTAAGTGAACGCCGTGCTCTCCATCTGCCTCGGGCCAGGGTGCTGTAACCAGTTTCTTCACTGGATAAGGGGAGCAGGCCTCTTGACTTCAGAGGACTGCTGTCGGTCGTTTACTGCACGAACGGTAAGTTTCGAGTAATTCCAATGTCTTTAAAGTCTTTAGTAATGATGTCTCTTATTTTGCAGGGTTCCGGCGATGGTGGATGACGGGCTGAAGTGAGTTGAAGATGGAGCCCGTGTGATGAATAGAAGCGCCTGGAAGCACGTAAGTAAGCGCTTGTTGCCTGCTTCACGATGCGCTCTAACTGTCCTTTTATTTTGCAGGTACAAGTTCGGAGCGGCTGCAGGGTGCCGGAATACCCACTGGGTTAGATGTGGAAAGGAGTAATGGCACGTGAGTATTAAAGTTCCCCAATGTCTTTAAACGCATCTTGTTTTGTCTTTCAGATGCGGGATGCAGCGCCGAAGGCCTCCGGAGCGTGCGAAGAGTTGGTAAGCCTTTGTCTTTCAGATGCCGGAATGCAGTGTGAAGACCTCCGGAGCGCACGAAGAGTAGGTAAGCCTTTGTCTTTCAGATGTCGGAATGCAGCGCGAGGCGTTGGTGACAGCCGATGGACCAGGTAAGTGAAGAGCTGTCACTGAAGACCGTAATGCTAACCTGTTCTTTCTTGTCTTTATAGGTGTTGCTGAAGACTGGATTCAGGATGGTAAGCCTTTTTCCTTAGGCCCAGGATCAGATGCAGAAGACACGATGAGCGTTCTGCTGCAGAGGATGCAGAATAACGCAAAGCAAGATTCATCCATCGGGTGTGGTTTAAATAGCCTCCTGTAGTGCTTAGGTGTCTCCTTCCACATCCACGCCTAGGTAAGAAAAGAGTTCCTGCTTTCCAGAAGAGTTCCAGTGTTCTGAACCTAGGGAGTGGCTCCTGCCCCACCCAACAGGAAAAGTAGTTCCAAACAGAAGAGGATCAGAGGCTCAACTGGCAGGCAAGTAAGCAGCATGGTCTGCTGCAGGTAAGTCCACCCAAGCATTATGAGCCCGGCGCTTCCAGCGCTGGGACTGGGCATATTTATGAGCCTGGTGCCACTGGCGCCAGGACTGGGTCCAAAAGGTCCCAATTGGGACTGGTTGGCACTCGGAACCTGGGTTATGGATCTGCTTCCAAGGGAGTTGGGAAAACCCTGACCTTTTGGAAGCAGAGATCATGACACCAGGTCTCTATAATTTGTCTATATGCTGACGGCATGCTGTTGTATGTGAAACTTCCCCAGCAAAATCTACAACCGCTGATACGAGAGAGTCGCAGGTTTGGAGACCTCTCTGGACTGAAGATAAATTGGTCTAAGTCAGAGGTTCTCCCGTTAACTCCCGGAGTGCAGCAGGCAGAAGTGGGGGAGGCCTTCAGGTGGTGCCCACAGGGCAAACGATATCCGGGTATTTTGGTCACACTGTCTCCAGTGGACCTCTACACAGTGAACTATGTGACAGCGCTTGAGAATTTGGAGCATAAGGTGGAGGCGTGGATTCTCCTCCCCATCTCGCAAGCAGTCCGAATATCACTTGCCAAGATGGGCATCCTAACGAAACTTCTATATCTTTTTAACAATGTACTGATCTGGCCTCTTGCAGGCTTCTGGACCCGCCTCATGAGCCTGACGACTCATCTAGTATGGGCTGGCAAACAAGCCAGGATATTGTACAACATCCTGACACAACCCTACGAGAAAGGGGGCCTGGAATACCTGGATTGTATATTGTAGATGTAGCACAGATACAAGACTCCGTCTGGTGGTGGTCCCCATCCACTGAGCTTCCACATATCTTGCTTGAAAAGGCAACCACAAACCCGAACGATTTAAGGGGGTTGTTGTGGGAAGACCCAGAGAAGGTGGGTAGTTCTGAGATTCAACTGGTGGGATCCACTTGTAGGGCCTGTGGCCAACTGAGGCACCTGGTGGGGGTGTTCGACATGTACAGAGTGTGAGGTGTTCCAATTATCTTTTGAAAGGATATTTCGGATTCATTTTGAAAGGCTTGGGGTCCATACCCTGCGGGATTTGATACAGGAGGAGAAGTTCATCACCTGGGCTCTTACGGGCAGACGGAATGGACTGCAGCGACAATGCTGCTGTAATTTCGACAGACGGAGGTATTTAAGGTAAAGTAGCCGAATTACCCACACGCATCCACAATCTCGCCAGTACTCAAATTTGTCATTGCACCACTGAGCGGCAGGAAACTTGTATCTTCCATCTACAGGGTTATTAAGTCACAAAAAATAAATAAGCTAGGTAATTATATGGTTAAATGCGAGACTGCTCTGGGAAGGGTACTATCCAGGGACAGTGGAAATTGATCTGTATGCAGTCACGCAGCATGTCCTTGAATACACGCTTACAGGTAACCCACTTTAAATTCTTACACCAAGTCTATTATTCTCCAGCGCGCCTACGTAAGTATTACTCCGACAGATCCTCCCAGTGCCTCAGGTTTGCGTATGACCCGGCTGACTTTCTACATGTCATGGCGCTGCCCACAAATTCGACCATTGTGGGTCAAAATAGAGAACGCTATGTCTCAAATGTTATATACTCAAAGGAAATACTCCCCAGACCTGTGGTTGCTGTCTCTGATTGAGGGAGCGACTTGGGTTGAACAGAAACTGTTGGGAATGGCATCAGTAGTGGGTAGATCTTTGATTGCTAGGATTTGGGGAAAGCGCAAGGCACAATGCTTTCGGGAATGGTTGAACTTTATGAAAATGTGCAAGAAGCGTGAGACTCAATATGAAGCATCTTTGCCAAGTCGCAGCAGGCCGTTGGACTATTGGGGCCCGCTCAGAATTTATATGGCTGTTGATACAGGAGAGTCAGAGTTGTTGTCCCCCAGGGGGGACAGCATTAATAATGATTAGCCATCCTCATCGGCCCAGGACTAGGGGAGGAAAGACTGTTCTTGGACGATCAAGGACCTACTGCATTGGGCTTGTTGTATTTTAGCGGGCAGGTAAGGGGACGTGGGGAGGCGTGCAGGGTGGGTGGGAGCCTATCTTTTGATAGGTTTTCCTGGGGAGTTGTCCTTTGCTTTCGGGGTTTCCAACTAAACAGTGCTGCCTTTTGTTATTGTTGGGGGTAATGGCGTGAGATGGGTGCTTTGTGGTTGTTGCCCCATGTATTATGAAAATAATAATGAAAGTTTTTAAAAAAAACAATAACAAATGTATTGTTTCCAGTGCTAAATTGCAAATTCTACATTTACGTGCCTCCTGTGGTATATTTCACACAGATCCAATTACCATATATGATGGTAATAGGCTAAGTCGCAACCCCACCAGAAACCTCGGGATGATGTCACTCTGTCAGTAAGATATGAGGCAGGTGTTAATGATTGTGACGAATCTGGACAATTTGTCCCTTCTTCTCAGATGGAGGCCACCCCCTTTGAAGATAGGGAGGCGAACCCACTAAGAAATACCCTGCCTAGGGGTCTGGGCAAGTGGGACCTCACTGGGAGGGACTTCCCTCTTGGGGACAAGGACTCCCATTCCAATAAGGAACTACCAGTCCAAACCATAATTTCTGCCTATATGGATGTTGGAAAGACTTTGGCATCTCCTGTTATGACTATGAGCAAAAAGATCCTTCTTTGTCTCTATTGGCTTTAGGCAATGCTAAAAGTCGCCTGACTGCCAAGATCAAGGAAGACGGACACAATTCAATTTGTTTTAATGAAGTGTAGAACGAGAGAGTGGACTGTGAATGCAGGGGAGACTCCTATAGAGGGAGGAGTGCAACTGCTACGCAGAAGTGATCTTCTGTAGCACTGACGTTGTGAAGGGCAGAGCCACGTCAAGCCGCAGAGCCAGCGGCAGCGTGAAAGGAGCGAGACCCGCTAAATGGAAGCTGGACGGCGGGTGCTTTGACCGAGCAGGAGGCTCCAGTCAAAGAAAGAGACACAGCGGGAAGACCGCCGACTTCTCTGGTGGCGCAATCACTGAAGAGCATTGGTGGGCCTGGCGCCCAGCAACCGACACCGAGACCAGAGACAGGAGAGGAGCCCGGATTAGCAGTAGCTATGGGCTTGAAGTGTACATGGCAAATAGCAGTCAGTTCAACACTGAGCTCCCACTGAGGATGGGCTGTTCTTCTTGGTGGGGAGAGATGACACAAGCCATCAAAGTGGCGTTTAACCACTGGATTGGCTATTGGAAAAACTTGTTTAACTCACTTCCTGATTGAGGTCCCACTTGTGATTTGCCGTACCTAGTCTGCCCCGCTGTTTTCCAATCCTGGAAAAATGCAGTCTGAAAATGTGTTACTTGTCTGACATCCATTCTGACATTTCCAAAGCTCAAAAGCTCAATCCCCCCCAACTTGCTGGGTCTGCAAAATTCCTCAAGTTCATCTTGAACAGCAACATCTCCGTTCAGCAACATATCATCAAGAAAGCACAGTCTGCATGGTACCAGATCACACCGCTCCTCAAGATTAAGCCTTTCTTCCTTCCCATGGGACTTCCAGAGCATCGTAATAGCTCTCGTGATTGCACACATTTATGGGTGAAATATCTTCCTCGCCATGCTCCCACTGTATACCTGGCTCCGCTCAAAGCAGTCCATCATGGTGCAGTCCATCTTAGCACACATTCTAAAATGTCCAACCACATCACCACCATCCTGCGCTACCTTCATTGGCTCCCTATCCCTGCCTGGATCCTTCTCAAGATTGCCTGCAACACCTATAAGGCAACCATCACCCAAGTGACTGCCTATTTTGCATATAAAGAAACACCTGAGGATGTACTTGCTCATCTATGAGCTAGATCATATGTAGGCTGGAAACTAAACTAGCCTTCAGGGAAAATAGTTAACAGGCCCTTCTCCTGCAACATCCCGGCATACTAGAACACTAGCTTATAGAATCGGTTACACAAAAGGTATTGTAAGGGTCAGTTTGCTCGTACTGGACTACCTTAGCAAGTCTGGGCGCATTTCTTTTGTAATTGGTATCATCTCAGATTGAGGATCTGAAACCTGCAATCCTAATTCCCTAAAAACAACTGCATCCTTCTCATCTTTAGACGTGCATGAGGAACCGCAAGGGGTCATGAAGACATGAGACCGAGCAGTCTCTGGAACCACAAAGACATTAGGGCTGGAGTGTTGAGGAAAATATATCTGTCCCCCTATCTGCAGTTCCAAAGATCATGGTGCAAGCCGTGTACCAGTGGACGCCAAGAAAAATTCAGATCCTGAGAGAATGTCAATGAAGACTTTCACAGGTTCCCAGTAAGGGTGATGCCAAAGAGAAACGCCAATACGAGTTGGAGATTGTGCCTTCATCAGCCAGTGGTCCAGGTAGGGATACAAATTGATGCCCTAGAGGCAGAGAAACCACACAAATGTTGTGATCATCTTGAACCTTTCTATGGGTAAGTGGAGATTGAAACCTGACCAAGTGAGTATGGTTGACTTTAGAAACCGTGAAAAGCTGAGAGTAATAACCCTGACTTTTCTCCAGAAGAAGAACAGTTTAGGTCACCCTCAAGTTTCATGATCTCCTTCAAGATGGAGGGAAAGTCCACATACAGTAAGAAGGGTGTGAAGGGGAACTGCAAGAAGTGGGAGACAGAATCCTTGGCTTGCCACTGATAAAACCCAAGGTTATGATGTGATGGTACTCCAAGCTGCTATGTGAAAAACGCCCCCCCCACCTCCCACCAGAGTGCTCTATACCGGACACAACCATGACTTGGCTGGTATATCTGCGGGTCCAAAGCTGGAATGGGGGGGTCTGAGAAGGTGTGATAGAAAAGTCCTCTAGTGGCTGTCCTTTCTTGTGGATAGTGGCTCTGCTGTTGCTCCGGAGACCTGCTGTCCGAAAATTGCAGCCCTGTCGCTCCATGGGACAGCAGTGAATGGCCAGAGAGCAATTGCACAGCAGTGATTGGCTGAGAGCGACTGCAAGACACTGTGAGAGGACAAAGCAGAGAAACTGGCTGTGTCAAAGTCTGAGAAGTTGTAGACTGGATACCAGGGAGCCCCCCGAGCTGGGGCTTGGTGCCTTAGAGCTGACAGCATTTGGTGGACTGCACCTGTCTAGACACGATACACGGGGCGCTGTGTCAGACACTTGGATATAGAGAACTGGACCTTATCTGAAGAGGATTGAAGACTAGGCCCCTTGTGATGATCTTTTGCCCCAATCCTGCACACAGGCCTAGCCAGGGGATACAATTCTTAATACCTCCTCGGGTGTGCCTCTTTGGTACAGACTGAGAATCCTCTGGCAGCTGAGCTCTGGCACTATGAGCACCTCATCCTTGCTTCGTCTTCCCATGATCCACCACCACACCACTGGATTCAAAGATAGACCTCACTGTCAGGTAAAATGGGAACATCCTGTTTCATATTGAAAATACCTACAGTTCAGATTAAATATTTTTGTGCCGATTGTTGGTGCTATAAGTGAAGTCTGGAAAAGAACACTGGTAAATGAGCATAGCTGCTGTTATGGGGCATCAATTTGGACAGCTATTCACTAGTCACGCAGCATGGTATTGTGGACAGCGTAAATATGATTGCACTTGCACTAATCTTCAGCGCCCGATGATGAATGGTAGTAAGCATTCGAAGACCAAAAGGCAAACTAAATTAGATACGTTTGCACAGCAGATTCCAACCCAGCCTGTACCATTGAAGAACTCTGAAGAAGACATGCTTGCTGGAATTAACTCTGCCAGACAAATACTACACGCCATCTGGAGCACCTGAGGGCTATCACTGCTAAAGTTTGAACTAGAGAGACGGATGTGATTCTTTGTTTTGGCAGAAGCGAGTATGATGAGTGGCAACATTACCCATAAAAAAAAGAAATGAGGAACTTATCCAAGAAGTTAAACATACGCTGCAGAAATATAACTTAGGGTCAATGCCCATATTTATATATTTGTAATGTTTAAAATGCGCCATACACCCATGGACCTCAGAGCACAACACAAAACAAAACAGACAAACACTACAAGAAATCATAAAGTCAGAGTAAGGAAATAAACAGAGGGTTCATGTTTCACAGCTACAACAGTACTATTGTGCAACAAAGTCAACTATTAACTTCAAATCAGATGGAATTCTCGAAAGATCATTGCAGATGGACAAAAAAGACAGAAGATTGCTTTTGCCATATCCCACCAATATACAATCCCTACCACTTTGGATACACCAATGGTCAATCTTAATCTTCAGAATAATCTTAAAATCTTAGAGTTTTACAACACCCGTCCCGGTCTTCTGACGTAACCACGCCAGCACCTTATTCATCAAGGCGTCCCTGGGTTCATATCCTGCTAGTACCTAACCGTCTGTAATCATAAAGTTTCTGTGATCCATCGCAATCCTTCTCATGGATTCTTCAGTAATTGGAGGCATACACGTTTTACTGATACGCAGATTCCTGGGAAGGCCATTTTTTTTAACCAACTTTATTTATTTTTCATGAGCACAATTTCAGACATGCATGCATCAAAAAATAGCAAACAGTAGCATATCCCATGTCTTCCCTTTTTTTTGCCCCCCTGGAGTCCATTGCTCATGAGTTTTAACTGTTGAAACCTTCCCTCCACACCTCTCCCCCAACAAACGTTCAAACTTTCGGGTGGAGTACGACAACTGTTCAGGCTTTCTTGAATATTCCATGGGTCAGGTCTCCTTTTTCCCCTTCGTACAAGGTTCATATTAATTATCAGGTTCTCTATCGTCTGTGAACTCATGTAGCGGCATCCAAGTGTTCAGATATTTCGAGTAGGAGCCATGTGCTATTGCTGTTACTTTTTCCATTGCCATCACGCCCCACAGTCTCACCCACCACATGGCTACCGCCGGGCCTTGCTTATTCTTCCATGCTTGAGCCAAAGTGATTAAAGCCGCACTCAGCATGTGGGTGATAAGACTAGCCCTGGCTCCAGAGTTCCCGTATCTCCCTTCAACCGCCTCCCCCAGTAACACCACCACTGGTTCTTGAGGCAACAGCACCCCTGTTATGTCCTTGATATGACTCAGGATCTCTTTCCAGTAGGTTTCTGCCACCGGGGATGACCACCACATGTGAATCAAGTCCCCAGGTTGCCCACATTCCGTCCCAGCAAGTATTGGGATATCCTGGGTTGATAGAGTGCATACGTGATTGTGTCATGTACCACTGTAGACAAAGTTTGTATGCCGCCTCTTTAATTGCGGTGCATTTGGAGCTTTTTGGGGCTCTATGACATATGCGACCCCAGGTCTCTTCTGAAATTGGACTCCCCACGTCTGCCTCCCATTTCTGCATATACGTAAGAGTTTCTTCTGGGTCCACCGCCCCCATCACTCGGTACAATATTGATACCCATTTTTCAGGCTGACCTGCTTGTATCGTTAATTCCAGCCCTACCAGGTCCCGAGCTGCTCTTTCCCGGACTCCCGTATTGGAGATCCAATGTCTGAGTTGGATATAGTGGAACCGTTCTCCCTCCGGTATGTCAAACTGGGCCTTGCAGTCTTCAAATGTGAGGGGTACCCCATCTGCATATAGGTCCCCCAATATCAGAGTTTGGTCCCTCCCTCCCCAGTGCGCCCAGAAGTCGACCTGCATCCCTGGGGTGAAGTCTGGATTATGGGCAACCGGGGCAAGCGGACCTCCCCCACCTTCACTCCTCTGCCCCTTAAGGCTTTGTCCCAATATCATAGGGTGGCTTTGGTTGCCTCCAACAATGCACCCCCCTTGCCTCTGTGTCTTGCTGCTAGGAAGGCAAGACTCCCAAGAGGAATTTAGTAGCGGCACTCTCAAGGACTGTCCATCGGTTTTGGCCTTCTCTCGTTGGCCATTGCAGTATGGGTGCTATCTGTGCTGCCCCCAGGTATCTTCGACATTCTGGGACCCCCAGCACCCCCAACGCTTGTGGTCTAAATAGTGCCTTCTTGGAGACTCGGCTTCTTCCCCCCCCCAGATGAAAGACATCATCTCCCTTTGTGCCCGGGATGCGTACTGGGAGCGCGCCTACTACGTACAAAAACCTAGGCAACAGGGTCATCTTGACAGCGGTTATCCATGCCAGCCATGATAGCTCCTGCATATCCCATCACTTCAAGTATTCTGCCAATGCTTTCAATAGGCCCGGGATATTAGCCCCGTATAGCCTCTCATATGTGGGGGTTAATTGTATCCCTAGGTATTTTACCGATCTCCGCTCCCACCTCAGGGGATACCGGTTTTCCCAGTCTGCCATTGTTCTGCCCCCTCTGTGATATTGAGTGCTTTAGATTTAGGGTAGTTGATATGGAACCCAGAGACCTTCGTGAATCCCTCTAACAGATCTATGGCTTTTGGCAGTGAGTGTTTTGTGTCTCTCAGGAACATGAGAACATCATCCGCGTAGAGGGCTACCTTTTGGGATTCCCCATCCCCCTCCTCCACCCCCTGAATTCCCGGATTGGCTCGGGACCTTTGTGCCAGTGGCTCCATGGCCATGGCAAAAATTAATGGCGATAGTGGGCATCCCTGCCTCGTGCCCTTTTCGGATGAGGATGTTTTCTGTGAGCTTACCATTGATCATCAATCTTGTGGTTGGTCGCGTGAAGTTGGCCATCACCATACCAGTAAAAATGGGCCCACATCCGAACTTCGAGGGATGATTGTACTGCATGCTATCGAAGGCTATGGAGGCGTCCAGTGCCAATATCGAGAACTTCTGCCCTCTCCTTCGTCCCCAGTCTATTGTGTCTATAGCTCTGTGGATATTATCATATGTGTGCCTCCCCTTTATAAAGCCTGTCTGGTCTGGATGGATTATTCCCAGAAGGACCCTCGCCAACCTACGGGCCAGGACTGAGGAGTAGATTTTTGCATCTCCATTTAACAAGGAGATGGGCGATAGCTTGCACATTCCTGTGGGTCCCTATCTGGCTTTAGTAGCAGCACTGTGGTTGCTGGCCTCATGTCCCCCGAGATCTTCCCTATGTCTCGGATGAAATTAAACAGTTTTGTTAAGGGGCCCACTAGGGTAGCCCTAAAGGTTTTGTAATACGTGCTGCTAAGGCCATCTGGACACGGGAATTTATGTCATCAGTGCCCCTATCACCTCCCCCACCTCCTCCTCCGTTATGGGTGCTTCTAACATTTGCCTGTTTGTTTCGCTAATTTGGAGCAGGGTTATCTGGTTTAAGAATGCTGTCTGTGTTTCCTTGTCTAGGTCCTCCTCCTTCAGGTTTTCAATATAATATGAGTGCATGACGACTTCTATTTCTTTCTCTCCCATCACTAGTTCCCCCTCCCGGTTTTTAAGTTGGGTTATACGATTCCGGAGTTTCTGTTGTCTCAACTTCGCTGCGAGGAGTCGGTTGGCTTTGTCCCCATGTACATAATAAAACTGTTTGGTTTGTACCTGTAGTCGTGCAGCATCGTCGGCCAGGTGGGTTTCTAAAACCGCCCTCGTTTTTTTTAATTTCCGCCATGCTTTCTGTGAGCCCTTGTTTTTATACTCGATCTCTGCCTTTGTTATTTTGGCCTCCATATCCCGCTGCACCCTCTCCCGGCTTTTGATGTAATTTGTTGTGTGCGTGATAAATTCACCTCTTACCACCGCTTTGCTTGCATCCCATATTGTGGCCCAGTTTACCTCTGAAGTAGTGTTTTCTTGGAAATAGTTTTTTAGGACTTGTTCTATGCCTGCCCAAAGGGCTAAATCCCTCAGGATCACCTCGTTTAGTCTCCATGGCTTGCAGGGTTGTCGTTGTGAGTCTGCCGGCTCCATCTTCAATAAGACCGGAGCGTGGTCCGATAGACACCTCACTCCTATTTCAAGCTCTGTGATTTGTGGAACCAGTGCGTCTGAGATGAGAACCATAGCAATCCGGGAATAGCCCCTATGTAAGGCTGAATAATGTGTGTATTCTTTCTCATGTGGATGGAAGAATCGCAAAGATTCTATTAGATGTAATTCCCTAATAAATCTTGCTAAAGCCTGCCGGAATGTATGGTCACTGGGGATAGCCGGGAGGGTTTTATCCATTTCAGCGTCCATCACCCCATTGAAATCCCCTCCAATCAGCATCTGTCCCACCCCCCATTGCGCTATTTTGGGTAATAGTTCCAACAAGAATCGATCCTGTCTTTCGTTGGGAGCATAGACCGTTACCAGTGTGATTAGTTGTCCCATAAGTTTCCCTGCCAGCATTAAGTAACGGCCCTCCGGGTCTCTTTTAACAAAGAATTTCTCAAAGCTAACATCTTTCACCAACAGGATACCTACTCCCCGTTTTTTGGTTCCACTAGAGGCAAAGTATTGCATGGGGAATGCCCTATGCCTTAGTCTGCGTTCATCTCCTGGAAGCAGGTGTGTCTCTTGCATCCCTACTACTGAGGCCTGCATATCTCCCAGCCTGTTCATCATAGCTTTCCGTTTGATCGGGGAATTAAGCCTGTGAACATTTAGTGTAACAAATGTTAGGTCATCCATTATCCCACCTTGACCTTGTTCCTTTCTCAATACCCTCAGGCCCTGCCACCTTTCTGATTGTTACGTATTTGTCACCTGTAGTTTCTCCCCCTGTAACAGATTCCCCCCCAAACTTGAACCTTCCCCCTGAATTTTCACTGTGGTACTACCGCAGTGACTCACCGGGTCTAACAACTACCCGGGAACTTTGGGATCCGATTTCCCTCCCCACCCCCCCTTCCGCTCATTGGCACAACATTGTTGGATTATTTTGTGTTTGCCCCCATTATAGAATTCTGTGCTGCAGAACCGAACCCCCCTTCTTATCGGCTCCGCCCCCCCCATATGGTCTCTTTCCTCCCTCCCATGTTATTTATCATGTGGGATCAGTGGATTTAGGCTCCTTATTGCGCCCCCGTGGTCGGGGGCGTGCGGGTTTCCATTGCTCCCCGTCAGACCTGGCTTCTGCCCCCCATTCCGCGGCACGGTCCCTCCTTTGTTTCTGCCTTCCTCGCTCTCTCCCTCCTTCATGAGATCCTCCATTTCTTCTTCTTTCGTGACTGTGAATCTTTGGCCTTTCCATTCGAAGAGGAAGCACGTCGGGTATTCCCATTGATATCTCACACCCCTAGTTTTTTGCCAATCCGTAGCCACCCTCAGCCGTTTCCTCTTTGTGAGCGTTGTTTGGCCCAAATCCTGAAATAGCTGGATAGATGTAGTTCGAAAACTTAGTGGTTCTTTTTTCCGGGCAGCTGGCATTATATCTTCTTTCAGTTGAAATAGGTGTATTCGAGTCAGCACGTCTGGAGTCAGCTTTCAGTTCAGTTGGAATGTGGAATACACTATGTATCCGGTGCAGTAGGATCTCTTTGTCTTCTCCCAAGATTTGCCGAAAAAGGTCTATTACATATTGTTGCAAGTCGGAGTCCATCACTGATGTTGGTCTCCGCGGATCCGAATATTATTTCTCCTGGACCCATTTTCGGCATCCTCTTGTTTATTCTGGACGGGCTCCATTTGCTGCTCAAGCTCGGACACCCTGTTGGATAGCAACTCTTGGTCATGGCCATACTCCATCATCGCGGTTTCCACATCATCGATTCTTTTCTCTGCCGCTATGACCCCTTTGTTAAGATCTGCGATTGATTTGGCTAAATCAGCTGCACTGTCTTTAATGTCTTTTTTGAGCTCTTGCAACATTGCCAGTAGGTCCGATCTACGGATCGGTGGGTCTTTGAGCTTTCCTGCTCTCACCGGAGGAGGGGAATGTATCTGAACCATAGCTTGTAGTTGATTACGTATCTGGGCTTCTACGGATTGCATCATGGTCTTGATGTCACCAGACCCTTGATTTTTCGGTTTTGTGGCTTGCTTGGACATAATGCTGGCTAGGTGGGGCGGGGTTGTGTTTGCGCTAATTGCCCCCAAAGCTGGCCTTAAGCCCCTGTCTCTTGCCCGCAGTGTCCCTCTGGTGTTGTTACGTTGGGTCCCCAGGGGCCAGTAGATTCCTCCAAAAACTGTATATATTGACGCCTTATGCTACACCTCTTTGGGAACAGTGAATCTCAGGATCTGTTTAGGCGTGAGTGCCTTCTCTTATCAGAAACTGCCCAGATACTGCCTCCACTCAATCTTCCTTGTGATGTTGGTGCCTCCATAGTGATTATGTGGTAAGTGCTTTCGTGTCCCGGCCTCAGGTCTTCGTCCCTAGCTCTACTTAATTAAGTCCTTTCGGGCTTACTGCTCTTTTAAAGTCTTCGAGGGTTCTCCGTTGATGCTTGAGTGACGAGGGTGTCTTCTCCTTTCTCGATGCTTTGTGGCTCTCTGGGTTTGTGAGGGCGTTTCACCTAGATTATACTTCACCCCTTTCAGTCACCTCTAGAATCGCCTGTGCTTTGGCCCTATTTTGGGGTGCAAATTGTGGATCTCCTCATCTCCTACTACCTAAGGAGTGCCCAGTCCATTAACTGATTTACATAGGCATATGAGGCTGTTATGTCTTCCTGTCGCCAATCCAACTGGCATTAACCCTGCAGCCACCTCGCCATTTATTTATGCCCTGCACCAGTGGTTTTGGTTGTTTAGTGCTTATGTTGATGCTGTGCTCATAGGGTGTTGGTGTCAATGGGCCATCGTCCCCTGCATGGCACGGCACTCGTCGCATTGGGTTGCAGGTGGTTTATTTATGCCAGTATTCATCGCCGCACATGCCACCCAGGGTTCCAATTCATCAGTCCTTTCCCTTTTATGCCTCCATGTATTTGTACTTGTATACGCCTGCTGCGTGCCCCCTCCCCAGGACTCCTCACCTCTGGGGGGTGGGCAGTCAACTGCTCGGGTCCGCAGCCTCCCACCTTGTTTTGCTTCTGAGCACCCGTGGCTCGCCTTGCTCTTTAGGGCAGCCGACCCGTTGCAGGTGCGGTTGCTAACTTGCTCACTTCCTCGTTGCTGATGCGGGCGGCGTCAACCACACCCCATCTTCGCCCCTCCGGCAGCTGTCTTGGGCCACTCCCAACCTCAGCCGTCTGCTCTTGGGCTCCTCCTGCAGCGCCCCGGTCCGGGTCGCTTCCTCCGCAACTGCTGCAGGGCAAGGTGGGGAGGGGCCACAATCCGCCACCAGTTTTCTATCGGTCTGGGGCAGCTACCTTCAGCTTCACCGCGTGGTCCAGGCTGTTTTTACCGTCTCCTCTACTCGGTATAGAGGTGCCACATGAGATGGGGTCTCTAGCCGCTGGTCTGCCTCTCCGGAATCTTCGGCCGTTCGGCAGGTTGCGTCCGCCATTTTGGCGGGAAGCACAGTCCGCCTCACAGATCTGCTTGAAACTTCTCCAACCATGCGTCTTGCCGCCTCATCTCTTCCCTGTCAGTACCCCAGGTATTCATGTATGCATGGGTCGTTTGGTTGGGGTCTGCAAGCATTTTCAAAGGGGGATTTGGGCCTCGAGGTGGAGTGGGATCACGGAGCTCACCAAGAAGGCATCCGTCTGCATCCTCGGCTGGCCATGCCCCCTGGGAAGGCCATTTTTAAGGTTAGTAATATCCTGCTGAACAGGATGTACGGAAGGTTGAATCAACTCTCCTGCCGGTAGCATTGATATTGAAGATTGTGATGTTGGAAATGCGTTGGAGGGACAGGGCCTCCATGTCCTTGTCCTGTGCTCCTTTTATCATGTGTGTTATGTGTTATTTTCTGCACAGGAGTCCATGGGGGACTCCTGGCAGGGCAGCTCCTCCTCCTTTTGGTTTGGTGAACAGACCTTTGGGATACCCGTATGGCACCCATGAGTAGGGGTACAACCCTTTACACCTAGTGTATGTTTTTGGACAACTGTGTTGGGCCCACAAAGCAGGATATGGGCTTGTTGCAGCTCCATGCTGAATTTGACAGGTGCTCTGAGTATCCTCCATTTTGGGATACCCAGGCCCTGCCATTGGAATCAGTTGATTCCTGATAGGAGATGAGATGGACCCTGTGGCCTCTTGATTTCTATTGCCTGTTACCTTGTTTTCGCAAAGTCCTGGGAAGCCCCAACTCTGTCCCTCCCCCTTACTGGCTGTTGGGTGGAAGTTCCATATATGGTATTGTGGGGAAGTCCAGGCCCGACTGGCTGGAGCCTTCCCAGTGACTGTATGTTGTGGGTACACCCTTGGGGTGGGACCTGGGTAAATGGAGTGTGTGACCAATAAACACTTCATGTTATGGATGTCTGGTTTCTGGTATGTAACACAATGAATGAGACAGCCCTCCTGAAGCTGGTATGAATGCACTATGGAGTGCTGAATGGCTGGGTTCTTGTCCAAATACACATTCCTTGTTGCGAGTGTCTGGAGGGAGGAGAACGTCCAGAATGCACTGTGAGCCTGATTGGCTGTCTGCCTGCAAGAATGCTCCTTCTGGATGATTGTTTGCTTGAGTGTGACTCAGCAGGATGAATAAAAGACCAAAACAGTATATCGGGGGACCTCTCACTGATGGAAATCGTTCAGAAGCTGAAGTCGAAACTTGATGCTTGATCTTGAAACCCAGCTGGAAGAAGAAGGCTCTGCTGCTGCTTTCCTTCGTTGCAATCCGAAAGCTGTCGTCGCAAGAACTGATCCAAGAGAGGACCAGGCTAGGAGACCTCTTCCTGAGCTATGAGGGATCATCGTGCGCCAGCTAACCTTCACCAAGGCTCCCTGGAAGTCATTTTACGAAAGACTGTTGACCAGAGACAGGGACCGCCGGGAAAACTGAAGAGAAGCGCCCGGACATTCGGTCCACTGTCGTCAACCAGGATTCGGAGGAGCGCCGTAACCGCTAGAAGTCTGTCAAAGTCGTATTGCCCAGAAGCGGGGACCATGTGATGACAAGCTGCCGACGACATGGCCGCACCACTCCATTGCCTAAGACATTTAAATCAAGGACTCCCTTGCTCATCACCGTCAACCACTTTTGTCCTGCCGGAGAAAGTCAAGGTTGCTGACGAACCAAGGAGAATCCGCTGGTGGGTTTCCCACCACCTGAAGACCACACAGACAACGATGAAGATCCGAAGACCAGCCGTGGTCGAGTCTCGATCGCTGACAACAAAGACCCGACGCCCTTGCTGGGCCAAAGGTCTTAACTGACTCTGTGTGGCAACGAGCTGTCATCGTCGAGGTGCACCGCACACCTCTTCCCCGCAGAACGTCCACGACCAATCTCCAACGTCGACAAGCACCGCCAGGACAGAAGCTGCTGCCTCAACACCATTGTTCACCCTTGCGACGAGGAAGCTGAACAATCCGTGGCTCCTGCCATAAAGGGAGTTCATTCAAGAAGGATCTGTCGATAACCCGTCGTCGGAATCTGAAAACCAAGTTCATTGGGGTAGTAGACCATTCAAAGAAGGAAACAAGACTCTGCTAAAGCAATATATGGACTGGGCTTGTTTTATATCTTTATTTACAGGTCTAGGTAACGGGGCCAGTATTCTGCGAATTGTGTAACCAACTTGTTTTCCTCCATATGTCTGTTGATGGTTCACATTATTCATTGATTTCTATGTCATTTGGAAACTGTCTACAGTTGATGCATTTTAATGGAATCAAAGAAATAATCGTGGTACCACATAGGGACTGTATATATTTATCATTTTAGAATTGCCTGAGCACAAAGTGTGTTATTGTATGCGTACATAATCAAAGCCTTATTTATATAAAGAACTGTGTTTTCACTAACATATTGTGTTGGCATTCCTTTGTGGGTGCTTGGGGACTACACTGCACTTAAGAACCTGCCTGCATCACCTCCTGAGAGCTTAAGCCTTGGTTGTTCGTCCACAGCTACCGAATAGAGAACCCTGGCTGGGGTGCTCTGTGCTTCTACTCTGCCATATAGGGAGCAGGAGTACAGATACCCCCCTCCAGACTTTACAAAGATTGCACTCACTCTCTACTTATGATGGGCGTGATTACGGACAAAGGCTGCGGGCTAGATAACACTTTCTGCTGTTTCATGAGTTTATCATCCAGAAATTGTACCATATTCCTTAACTCAAAAGTCATTTATTTTTAAATTTGTTTATTGGCATTTATTATTTGCAGCTATTACATGGCATTTAAATGTGCCTTTCACATGTGATAATAACAATACATTCATACTATAACATTAACATTATAATAAACAACATTATCTGTCTCCGGGTTTTGTCCATGTGTTTCAGTAGCATATTTCCTGGGGGCGGGAGGAAATAGTCAGGCGTTAACAAGAGGGGACCCTCGTGGGACCAGCACAGTCTGCACAAGTCTCTCCTTGGTTATCTCTGCTTTGTTTGTAGGTTAGCGTAGTCTGAGGTCTTTAGTTCATGGGGGTTTATTAACTGAGTGGTGGAACATGTTTCTGGTGAGTTCTTTCCATGCCTCAAGCGCCATACTGGAGTCGTGAGCGGACCTGGCAATGCAGTCCTCCCATGCCTTGGTCTCAGCTCTCACCCATTGCTCCAGTTCACTGTGCCATACATTGTACTGTGGTCTTGCAGGTTTTTTCCAAGACATTGCAATGCTTCTTTTGGCCAGTATGCACGTTATATCCATGAGTCTTACCACATGCTTGAGTTTGGCTAGTCTAGGATAGGTTCCCAGTAGGCACTCTTCCGGGGTCCATTTATACTTGGTCATGCCTGCTTTCTCGCACATCTGTCTTATTTTATCCCACAGGGACCTTATTTTGGGGCATTCCCACAGCATGTGAATCAAGTCGGCTTTTTCCCCCTTGCACAAGACGCAATTGGGTTGTGTTTGCTTGTTAAATTTCGCTATTCGGCATGGGGTTAGGTAAGTAAGGTGCAGTACGTTCATCTGTATCTGCCGGAATCTGTGGTTTCTGGACACCTCTTTAGGGAATGTAAGGGCTCTGTTCCACTCCCCCTTTGTCATTTCTCGACCTATGTCTGGTTCCCACTTACTTTTCATTTCCATGCTTCGGGGCTTGGGAATGTTGCTCAGGTGGCTGTATATTTGGGATACCGGTTTCCAGCCCTCCCCTAGGTTGTACAGCAGTTTCATGAAAGGGTCCGTGTCTGGTTCTTCAGGCCAGGTGTCCCACTTGCATCGTGCTGTGTTGCGGACCTTTTGGTACCATAGGAATTGGCCGGTGTGGATACCTTCTTTTTCTTGTAGTGAGGCAAACTCCCTGAAGGTGCCCTCGTCATATAGGTCCCCCCAGGTGTAGACCCCTTTTTTCCCATAGCCTGATATGTTTCAGATCCGTATCTGTTGTGCATAAGTCTGCGATCAATGGCACTTCTGGCGAGTAGAGGTGCTGCGAGTGAATACGCGTTTTCGCTCTGCGCCATACTTTCCTCCCCAGGGCAGCTAGGGAGGGTGTGTTTTTCCACAGGTGTAGGGGTGCCCAGATCAGTTCCTTTAGTTGTATCGGAAGGATCATGGCCTGCAGCAGGGGCGTTTCAGATGTGGGTTCGTCCGCTAGCCATTTGGTCACAAAGCTGAGTTGGGCTGCCAAGTAGTATTTTTACAGGTTTGGGAGTTGGATTCCGCCCTGTTTGTATGGTAGGACTAATGCCGAGAGTGCTATCCTATGTCTGCTTTTCCCCCACAGGAACTCTCCTATTATTGTCTAGAGAAGGCCGAAGAAGGGTCTATTGATATAGTAGTGCACATTCTGGAACACAGAGAAATCGTGGGAGGACAATCATTTTGACTATTGAGGCTCTGCCCATCATTGATAGAGGGAGTTTCGCCCAGAAGTTCATTGATTTGCGTAGCGCTGGGAGTGCTGCCTTTGTGTTGTGTTCCTGCATTAGTTCAGGGGTATGCATTATTTGGACTCCAAGGTATCGGAATAAGGTAGTCTGCCATCCTATCCCTACTGCAGGGAGTTCTTCTGTGTCCATGTTTTTCAGACCTGCTAAGGGGAACAGACAAGATTTCGACTTGCTAAATTGTATTCCAGAGACCCTGGAGTAATTGTCTAGAACTTCGAGCATGGTGGGCACATTGAGGTGTGGGTTTTTAACGTATAAGAGAATATCATCTGCGTAGAGTGAGATAATGTGGTCTACCCCTCCAAGTCTTATGCCTGCGTCGAAGAATTGCTTCCAAAAGTAGATGGCTGTGGGCTCGAATCCTAATATGTAAAGCATAGGAGACAGTGGGCAGCCCTGTCTAGTCCCTCTACATATGTCCCAGGCCTCTGATACGTGTTTCCCGGATTTCACCCGTGCTCTTGGTTTAGTATAGAGTATTTTGATCCATCTAGTGAACCCTGGTCCGAAACCAAATTCTTTGAGGACAGCCACCAGCCACTCCCAATATATGGAATCAAATGCCTTGTCTTTGTCAGTTTGCGCTATGACATGTTGCAACCTGCGTAGGTACATGGATGTATTACGACCCGGTACAAAACCGCTCTGGTCTGTGTGTATTAGGTCTCCTATTAATCTGGACAATCGCTTGGCTAATATTGTGGTTAAGATTTTGACATCATAATTAAGCATCGCGAGTGGGCGGTAGGAGTCACATCCAATGTTCCCTCTAATTATTTTTCTCTAAGTGCAGAACTAGTTGACTTTTGTGCACACTTTATTTTCCATGTGCACAATTGACTCATGAGGTAAGCCACTTTGTGAGCATGTGTAGTTAGTGAGCTACCATCGCCGAAGAGTTTGGAACGGAATAGCCCCTTCCAAACCGCAGCAATTCTTCACTAATATGCATAAAAGATGCATCTTACAACACCTATTCCAAACACATAGGGTAAAAGAAAATATATGTTTTATATGTGATCATAAAGAGAAATCAACAAGTTCAAGACCTCACGATATGCCACAGTAACTAGCAAAAGTACTTGTGTGCAGAAAAATATGTGTGCTTTATGTCGCTGGATAAACTCGGGTGTAGTACAAAAAAACAAATATTGCTTTTCATAACTGATGTGGATATCAAAAATCAGACCGGATACAATATTTGCTGATGGAATAAAGGGAAATAAAAGGAATGTGTCAGAAAACATGCCAATAGGAGTTCATGTGCCATTTTAAAGAAGTAATTCAAGTGCCATGAGAACATGCCTCTTGTAATTTGTCTAAGGATACTTGCGTCACAAAAACTGCACCACAGAATATGATGGTCAAAATTCCCTAGCTTCTCCTTATTATCCACATTATGTTGTCCTGTGAGTTACTCAAAACCAGACTTAAAGCTTAGAGACACATACACCATCCATTTGTAATCCATAAACACCAAAACATTTGCCCAATAAAAATGGGAAACAATGAACACCTAAGAACCAACCCCTGGCTTCTGCCCCCAAAACTCCACTGATGTTTTTAGAATCAGTGATCACCAGAGCAGTGGCATAGGAAGGAACTCTAATAATATCTCTGACCAATCTCAAGACAAATGTTAAGGGCAAAGAACATCTTTTAATGAGCATAAAGTATACCTGTGGGCAAAGCGAAGTACTTTTTTTACTCCCTGAACAATCATTTCACTCCAAGTAGAAAGCAAATTATTATCAGAACATTGCTTGTAACCCTGACATAGGAAGTAAAATGACAGGGCACATAATACAGCCTATAGTTTTGCCCGCCCTGAGGTTTCTTATAGAGCCCTGTTGAAGTAAATCACATATTCATGCCTTTTAGGTTAATAGCATCAATGTTCAGAGGTACAACAGCTTGAGAGCCTTCATCTGTAACTTGGGATCCCTCTTTAATACATTGTTATCAGTTAAACAAGATGCAGGGTGTTAGGCAGAATCCCGTGCAGTGCCCTTAGGGACCACTACACACAATTAAGACTACAGGTGGCAATACAGGTTTTACCTTTGGTACAAGCCTGTACTACTATGTCAGAGTGGTAGCAGTGGCGGAGCAGCCAGGCTTATCTCAAAAATATATGAGCAGTAGCAGAGATTACACAAAGGGACGACAATTACTGTGACTCAAGCAAACACTGACTCAAGGTTTCAGGTAGAAAAATATAAGTACATTTATTTTTAAACCATTTGTTATAAACAAAACACTTCTATTAAACTCAAATGAAAACCACACGTTAAATATACTACAACTAACCAATTCACTTTGTACAGTAAGTCTCAAGTTAAGTACCCTGTGTTGAATGAACCGGTGTTGCGAACAAAACACGTTACCGTGACTATGATTGCGATCACTTTTTGACAGTTTGGTCTACTAAATAAAAGCGTATCCGTGACATAAAATGCTACCGGGGCAAAAACACACTTAGCACCTGAGATACTCAGCGGGAGTTGGAGGCAAAAATCACAGGCAATATTTTGGTTAGGCAGGCAGAATCAAGAAACACTCAGAGACAGGAGTTCAAAAGTCAAAGGGCCGGAGCCAGGGTCGAAAGACACCGGGGGCCTGTTGCCGAAGATCACACAGTCCGACAGTTCACGATTCAATGTAGCCAAAGGTACTTCGATATTGTCAATGTTCGGAAGTAAAAGTTATAGGGAGGGAAGACAAGGGCAACCCTTGGAAATTAAGAAAAGGGATTCACCCAGTTTCCTCAAGTAGAACACAGTACCTTGTTCCAATGGTGCAGCTGGTGCCCTGGCAGTTGTTCCTCTTGGTTTCCCGCAGACCCACAATTCCTTGAGCTTCGTTGTGAAGGAGGACGTCTGAAGGGGGTCTGCACCACACAGGGATGAAGCCGGCAGCAGCGACGAGGAATAAAAGGGGTGTCCTTAAAAACAGGAGAGGCTCTTCAGGTGGCTATCCGGACCACTACAGCAACGTGCAGCGATTTCGACCAAGGAAGAGGATCCTCTGGCTGTGGACGATGAGATGGTTATCCCCACCAAGCTCAAGGGAAGAAGACTCCGGACTGGATCTTCTGAGTCGTCGAAGGGAAGATAGCTCAGGACTGCAGCAGGGCTTCACCGGTACGGGGTAGTTGCAGCAGCCGTCGTTCTCTCTGCTTCACTTCGGTTCCTTGTAGTTCCAGCGGCAACTCTGACTTCTAGCCCAAGAGACCTGCCTTTTATGCAGAAAACACCCATTCACAAAGCCTGGCTGTCAATCATCCAGCAGGGGGGGTTGTCCAGCCCGGACAACTACCCTGGCCAATCATGACAAAGTGCGACTTGGGTTTCCTAGGATACCCTGTGCAGGGGGTGACTACACCCTTCCCTCACATTCAGCCCACCTAGGCACCCAGGCGCCTTGAGGAGGGCTTCTGAGCAGAAGCCGGCCAAAAGACAGTGAACAAAGAAGGCAAACCTAGTTTGCCGCGCAAAGTAAAACACAAGAAGGACTTTAACAAAAAGAAATAGCGAATAAACCCAACCGGAGCAATAAGAAAGACGATTTGGTCAAGCGGGTTTATGTTCGAGGCAAATATAATAGCCAAGAAGAGTACCACGTTTATCTAATATAATTGTGGTAGAAAGGTTAGGGTAGATACCACTGCCACCAGCCAAGTCTAAATGTTAAAAGAGCGAAACAATGCTCTAGGAGGTACAGATTAAAAGGGATACAAATTAACCCTTTCCAGTACTCCATGGAAGATGGGGTGTACTGTATCTGTGGTGGATTGACTAAGTAAAGTTTTTGGTAACTCTACCCTTTTCTGGGGGTGGTAGTCACCTCAGAAATGGAGTCGAGGGACGTCTCAAAGACAACCCTTTGTCACAGCACTGAAGGTGCTGTGTGACACACAAAAAGAAGAGGGCTACTGAAGTGGTGTACTTCAGAGTCCACAATCACAAAAACAGGTAGAAACACATAGCAAAACACAGGTAAGAGTGGGGGAAAAGCTCTCACTCTTACCAAGTGGAAAAAAATAAACTCCAGAAGTCCAGCAAAGCTGCTGGGGGACTCACTAGGTGAGGGAAATTAGCCATAGATGAGAATTCTCTCTAACACAGGTGGATGCTGCAAGCAGTAGACACAGAACACATGTTTAAATTTAAATTCCCTAAGCAACTGACCATAGAAAGAAACAGAAAGTGCAGCTCTCTAGACTGTTACTAGAGTTTCCTTTCCTTCAGCAAACACTGTATTGTACTGCCAAAACAACTGACTTGGTTTTTGAAAGTTACTAATTTGTTAATCACCCACAAATAGTGTTCTCCTGTGCCCTTTCACAAGTACCCTTGCCCAGCTCCTGTGTTCGCCTCAAAAGTGTTGACATGAGGGATTGTAGCAGTGCAACATTCACTGGGATATTTTTATACACATAATACTTTGCAAGCAAAACATATTTAGTGCCTCACCGTGATATTATATGCATTTTAAGAAAATGTCATGAATCTGTTATTTTGCAGAGCATACAAGGTTGTTTGCAACTTATTCCACCATTAAATTGTTGGGTAGGATTATAAAACTGATAAGTGAAATCGCTATTGTATAACATCGAATTACAATATAATTTGTTAAGGTCTAGGCCCAATGCAACTCTGAACACTTAGAAAGGATGCAGATTGTGTGAAAATCATTCTACTGTCTGAATGTACGTTGCCCTAATACTATAGACGAGTAATACCTGGCATAGCCCATACCCCTTATCCATTACAGGCTAAGTAAGTGATATTGCAATGTTGCTCTCCACTTATAGGGTAATGTTAGCAATGCTAAAGTAGGAGACTGAGCATGACATGGGTCTACTCAAAATTAGAGAGCAAATTAATATTTGAGTTTTATAATGCATGAACATTAAAGTATCTCGTTTACCTACAGTCCGTATGCAATATTTGAGATGATAATTAGGTTATAGTGTGGGTGATGCTTTTATTATTAATAGTATTGGTGTATGAACTGAGCGCGGACATGGCTTCGGGAATCAACAGAGAGCTTTACAATCGTATGTGGGAAGAACACAGTGAGGGAAACCGAGGCAAGGGAGTGGGAGCCAACAGGGAAGGGCAATGGCGGCCAATTTGCAGCAAGAGATCTACAAGCAACAAGGGGAGGATATAGAGGGAGCAGATCTGAGTCTCAGGTACGATGGGAAGTAGAGAGTGTGTGGACCTTTGTGTTATGGAGGAGCCATTCCTTGAAGAGGAAGGTCTTGAGCTCTTTCCTGAATTGTAGCAGTAATGGGGTAAGTCTGATGTTGATGGTAGGAGGTTCCAGAGTCTTGGAGCATAGTCAGAGAAGGCTGTTCTAGTTTTTTCCTTCCTGCACCGTCAGAGTTCAAGCCTTCACATTTCCTTACTTCTGGTGGATTGCAGGCCTCTGGAGATGCTGAGTTTCTCAGTGAGGTAGCTTGGGTACTTCAGGGTGACAGCCTTGTAGATGATTTAACAGGATTTGAAGATGATATAGGATTGTAGCGGGAGCCAGTACAGTTAGTGGAGGGTCAGGGCGGAAGTTCCAGAGTGCTTTCATGAGTCGTGCTGCAGCATGCTGGACACATCTCAGAGGTGCTAAGGAGTCGCTGGAAGGCCTTCCAAAAAGGAACTTTTTATAAGGCGCAATAAGTAATAGAATACTTAGTAGTCAAATTACAACAAACATAAAAATAAGTGGATGCATGTACATGTCTTGTAACCTTTCGCAGAGCCAAGAGAGGAAGAGTCGAGGCTGTCTGGTAATATATAAATATGTTTTGGGGTAGAGGTTAGAGTACGTGCATTGTAAACTAAAGCATGGGATTCATGGGTGGGGGGGAACATTATTTTGTTAATTTGTGCATACATATCTTAGTTAGATTTTTCTGTTCATGGAGCAACGTTTTCATATTAGTTTTTAGCTCTTGTGGCTGCATTGTTTTTAGGTTTTTACGATCACGCTTGCATAGTAGGGTAATGTAAATGAGCTTCACCAGAATATCATGACTAGTTCATTATTTTGAGAGAAAGCAAATGTCAGGTAATTGCTGTGGCTTGAGCCTTATTAAATCTTTTTGCATAGGTGAGAATTGCCTGTGTGCGCTGCTAAAAATCTTCTGAGCGGCACACAGAAGGAAGCTGGGCATGTTCGGCTGTTGGGCCGTTCAATGCATGGTGGTTCTGACCATGAGGGTTGGAGGGCAGATTGCAGCAGATCAGGTAGTGCTCTCGCCTAGCTGCTTTTTTTAAATGTGCCTCCTACTCCAGCTGGTGATGTCCACTGTTAGGCCCAGTGCCACCCTGGGCTCACTGGGTTGATCTCCTGCCTCTCCACCTTACTGCTTAAAAGGCTGCTTTATTTTTGGGAGGTTAATTCTGTGCCTGAGCCCAGCCGCCGATGGAGTGTGGTGGCCTCTCGTGTCCCAGTCTGGCTCGTTTTGGGGCCCTTGATGCAGTCTGTTATTGGGCCACCCTCTTGCTCTCTACTAACTGGGGTGGCACTCGGCCTCTTCACTTCCGTCGCAGGGCCCACCGCGCCGACTGCCCGCTCAGAGCTCACCTAAGGCTTCGCTGTACTCGGCCGCAGCCCATGCCGCGCCTCCCCGCCTTACCATCAGAGCTCCGGTGGGGCAGTGATCTTCCAGCACGGACGCTCCCAGTCGCAGCAGGGGTTTTATCCCCCCTTCCTTCTTCTCCTTCGGTGCTCCCTTCGTGCTGGCGGTGTCCCCGCACCAGCCGCAGTCCGGGGAGCAGGGTTCGCGGTACCTTCTTCTCCGGGTCGTGGTTCCCTGCGGGCGCCGGGGGTCCAGCGGCGAGCACTGGCCCCATCCGGGGCATCCTCTGTGCCCAAAGTGGAGGGTGTTGCTCTCCGCTGCCCTCACTCAGCGTGCGTCGGGCTCCCAGCTGATCTATTCTGCTTCACCCCGGCTTACTCGCCGCCCGCGGTCATCACCATCTTGTGAGTTGGAGGGGCTCGGCTTCACTCGTTCTGATTATTTATTGTGCAAGTCCCATTTCCTCGCAGAGGCAGCGCTAGGGGTAGAAAAACGGTTCCCCTACACGCTGCTGCTGAATTTATGCCCATATGTTGCGTTTTATCGGAGCAATATGGTCCGTTACAGGATCTCAGGCAGGAGCGCTGGCGGATTTCGTCTTCACGCCATGCGCGCTGGCCACGCCCCCCTTCCTTAACTCAAAAGTCATATGACTAAAGTTGTCCCTAGTATCCCTGATATTTATACCCTTACCAACCGCTAGAGGTTGGTTTATGCCCATCAGCGTCAGATAACTCCGGTTGCATTAGATGATTTGGGAACTCTGATTTATTTTATTAGTAAACTGATCCGTTTGCCAGAATGTGTGTGCTTTATCCGGATGGAATTGGAATGCAAACTTGTCCAGAAGGTCTACACAAGAGAAAAAGTCTGAGAGGATATTAAGCTCCCCAATTAACCTTTCCTTTATTGGTAGCCATTTTGAAGGGCTAATCTGGTCAAATAAATGGGTTTGTTCATCCCTCCCCTCCTTCAACTTTGATGGAGAGTGCAGGGAGTGCTCCAAAGTAGCTGTCTCAATACTATCCACTGTTGAAGGGTCTGGAACTATCTCAAAGCTATGCGCTATTGATGAGTCAAGGGTAGTCAAAGATGACATTAGGACATCCAACCATTAAACATAGCTTTCCATATACTTATTCTCAGAGGGGCACCTAGGCTCTTCAGGGTTAACAGTGGCTCAGTTAATAATTCCCCACAAATCGAGGAAATATTCTGCAAACAACCAGGATCATCCTCATCAGCAACAGGAAGTGATCTCATGCCTTCCAACTGCTGCCTCCTTCGAGCACTCAGTGCCAATACTTCCTTCAAGCGGCAATTGTTAGACAGCAGGGTCAAACATATAGTTGCAGGCTTTACAGACATTCTGTTTGCTTTAGCTCTAGTGATGGGCATTACGAACAGCTAAGGGACACTGTTCAACCAAGTTCAACCGCTCACTCCGGGGATGACTGCCTCCCATAGCTGGTGTTCAACCAATGCCAAGGAAGCATAAAAAGTTACACCACTTACCACATAACCATAGGGAAAACCAGCAAGATGGCAAGGTGACTTTTACCGAACAGGTGCTACAGTAGGCACCAGGGGCCGGGAACTCAATGTGCCTGGCCACTCCAGCTCAATCTCTCGGTTTTGCCAGTCTGGCGTAACTTACTACGTCCAATCTTGGTGTTTTAGCTAAGCTTGCAAGACCCAGGAATGTTGCCGCCCTCAAACCACAGGATAACATCTACCTCTCGTCTCCTTGCATCTCCAAGAATATCAGAGCTGGGACACCGGACGCATTCCACCTCTCGTTTCCTCACGTCTCATGGTGCATCAGAGCTGAAACACTAGAGGTATGGCACTTTAAACTGTCAAGCCGCACTCCTTTTGCAGAAGCTTCCGACAGCAGGAACAGGACTCCATATGCTCAGAGAACATGAAAGTGATACATAACGGTTGTGCTAACTGCCCAGCAGAAGTCAGTGAACGGATGGAATCTCAGAACACCACAATCCCTCGAGATTTGCAAACTGCATGGGATCGCACCTGAAAGAAGATCATCACCCAGGACCCTTTGGATCACTGCAACGGCAGGAACAACAAATAGAAACCTCTCAGAGAGGTTCAGCAACATTGACAACTGGATGATATTTCATGTGGATCCTTCATCAACAAGTCTCCACTAGGGACTGCAGACAATGTTAGAGATGTCACTGACCGTGAAAATCTGACTTTAGCCCTGAAGTTGAAACCATTGAAAAGGTAAAAGCCTTACAACTTAATCCCATCTCACTTTCCGACATACATCCACCATTGAACCATGCCACAGTTCTACGGATTTTACATGCCATAGTAGCATTACTACTAATGATATTGAAATTGTGGATCAAGATGAACACCCAAAGATGGTAGCCTCCAACATATGGTTTAAAACAGTTACCACACTTGACTATGTACTTGCATATGAAGACGCCCTTTTTAGGCGTGGGTATAGCTGTAAGATCACACATATAATGACAACTAAAACTAGATCTGCATCACAACCCCTAATGGTGACACAGAAAGAGGTACAAATCAAACCACTGCGAGAAAGTGATGAAATGACATCTAATGCAAATAATCGAGAACTTGATTTGAATTGCAATATTGATGTAAATAATGACAGATATCACATTCAGTGGAATTCTATAAATCTAGAGAAAGCCAGAATTGTGGCAGAAGCTTATTTACCAATTTTCATTGAGCATTTTAAACAAGGTGAAGGAATTAATGGCTTAAAACCAATGCTTGCGTTCTCGAAAATTAACATTTTGCATTAAAATGGTAACACAAACGAAAAGGCAATATAAAAGTACATCTGAACAGTGGAATGGTAGAAGTTATCATAGACGCAGATATGACCACAGATTCCAGACTGAAAAAAAACAACTGCGTTCAAATATTGCTGAAATTTAACAAACTGAACCGAATAGATTGACAGGCATCGAAGTAAATAGGTCCATACAACTATTGAAAGCAAAGTATTGCCACTGGCTGAGGGGACATTGAATAAAATTTGAAACTGAAGTATGGCAAAAATTGGCTAAATACGCAAGATCTGGTGGCTATACTAAGATATGGAGAGCAGTGAGAGGTACTGTGAAAAAAATATCTATCCATTAACAGTGTATCTGAAGACACGTGGCACAATCACATTGAAAAGACATTGAGCTGTGGTGCCTGCTGACCCTAGTACATATATACCATATTTAAGGTCGATATGTAAATCATCTGTTACTGATATAACCAGAATAATTGAACAACTGAAGTTCTCTGGAACTTTCCGTCCAGATGGTGCATGTCATTGTCTCGTAAAACTATCTGCACATGAATGGGCCATGGCATTGAACCTACTCTTTGATATTATTGGAAAACATGGTATTGTCCCAGCCACATGGAGGGAGAGCAATATTTTTCCAGTGTATAAAAAAGGAAGCTGGAAGGAACCAGCGAACTACCATATGTTAGCAATGATGGATATTCTGGGGAAAAATATTTGCCAAAGTGCTACTAGAGGAACTCAATAGTTGGATATAAGCAAATAGCACCCTACCATCCAATCAAACAGGCATCAGGAAAAATCTGGGACCACACACAACTTGCTTAACCTTGTAACAGCAATCAAATATGCATGGTGCAGACAGGGACTCCCAGTATATGCTGCCTACATAGATTTTAGTGCAGCATTTGATACTGTGATGAAGAACAGTCTCTGGGAAAAACTGATTGAATTGCAAATTCCTCCAGGCTTACTTAATATGATAATATTACTCCATCAGAATACAAGCGTTAGACTTCCCTCTCCGTCTAAACGTACTCTGTCTAATCAGTTTATAACCACAAGAGGAGTTAAACAAGGCTGTATGCTAGCCTCTACACTCTTAAATGTATATCTTTCTGACCTTGCTGAGACATTCAACATCTCTGAGGCTGGTCCAGTAAAAGTGGGATCATTGCAGATTGGTTGGTTGGGTTATGTAGATGACTAGCTTTCGCTGGACTATACTCCCAAGGGACTTCAACGTATATTAGATGCTTTGGGTCTGTATGCTGAACTAAATAGACTACAGATAAATATTGGTAAAACTAAGATTATGACTTTTCCAGTGAAAAGATATGTGAAGCCCAAACAAACTTGGACAATCAACAAAGAACCTAGTGAAGTAGTAAGATGCTTCAAATATCTAGGGGTTAATGTTGATGACAGGCTAGTGTATAAGATACATTGGGAACAAAATAGGAGTACATGTATGTAAATTGCATATACTCTTAGCTCCTTTATTAGCAGACAGGGAGGGTGGCCTGTTAAAACAATATTGTTATTGAACACTGCAACAATAGTCCCATCTATGACATATGGCATAGAAGTATGGGGTGCAAAACTATCGACACAATTGAACAAACTTGAGGCAAAAATTCTATGGTTATTATTTAGGATGTCCAAAACATTGTCAATTGAATACATATGCCTATAATTCGACCACAGGAGTATCAAGGAAGAAAGAATCTCCAAAATTATTATTGGCTATGGGAATCTTGTTAAATTAAATAATGGGACGATAATGGTTGAGATCTATGGAGCATTTATGAGGACTGGCAGGAATGAACAGTTTGGTACTCTTGAAAATCTTCTGCACACACATAAAAAATGGATAGCAGGATATGACAAAGATATGCATGGAAAGACACAACTTGCATGTAAAAAGTGGGTAAAGCAGAAACCTAATGTATTTGGCAGAGAAACTGACACTGTACGGTTGGCAACTAATGTAAACAGTGGACCATTTATACAGTACAGGATGGGTCTGAAAATAATTCTCTGTTACATAGTAGCATTTCCTAATAGTTTTTTAATCCGACAATACCCGATATTGAAATTCAATGTTGGAAAGGTTTTGGAAATTGAAGGTTCTAAAAGTGGGCTATCTAGACCAGATCACTTGTGCAGGCTTTGTGGAGATGTAGAGATTGAATCCATTAAACATATTTTAACTGAATGTATGAGTCTTGACAATTTAAGAATGAAATATTTAAGAGATTATAATAATACATAAAATGTTGAAGAAAGATTATCATTGTGGAATATGCTAATGGAAGGAACTGATAATAATTTTATATACCACATGACTACATTTTATATGTTATGTATTGAAATGTTAGATGAGTTGTCATGTGGGGTTTTACACGGATGTTGAATTATGAAATGTAATACTGTCTTTTTAACTGTTTTTAGGAAATAGGATTTTTGTAATTTCTGTATTTATATATATGTGTGCATATACAAAGCCATATGGCTGAAAGTATACTACATAAATGAATGAAATCTGACTTTTCCATCAGATACATGTCCGCTGGTCTGACAGACTGAAGATTTTCTATAACATTAACAGCTATAATTTTGAAATATGCAAACTGTTATGAATGGTCCAAAATGTTTCATTATCTGCAGTAAATGTTGCTCCTTTTGCACTCTGAGTGAAGTTGCTGTCAAATATCCAATCATCAATGCCAGTATGGTAGTCAGTAATATAGTGGTTTTCTCATGGTTCAGTCCCTAGCCTGAATGCGTACCTTCAGTGTAGGGTTGGGAATTTGGTGTATACCTTTTATTGAGAGATGATAGGGGCTCTTGCTGGCATTAACCAGGCAAGGGCATGGGCAGATTCTTTTGGAACACCACAGTGTAATTGTGTGACCGGAAGTGGCCTTTCATTAGCTCTGCTTTTCAGGCCACTAGGAAGGCATACAGCAAGTTGAGGGTGATGCCTCTCAAGCCCATTGAGTGTTGAGATGGTCTAGAAATTGTGTTTGGTCAACTATGTAATAGGCAGTCGACAGTTCCAGGTAGATGAGAATGAATTGCAGCTTATTGTTTAAAGGCTTTGGTGGACACTCTGTGATGTCCATGAGATTTTACTCTTTGCTTCTGGATGGTCTGAAACCAGATAGTTGATCCTGAAACAGTGCCATGTTGGGGCTACATTTTTAGAACTACTGAGATAATTGTTTGCAAAATGTTTGTAATATAAGGAACGCTGTTACGCTCACCTGGTATCCACAGGGACGCCACCGGGCCGGGTTACTCGCTGGTATGCTTCTTAGCTTTGCCCTGACGTGGTCTACGGGGAAGGTTCTGCCTGAAAATACAGTAGGACTGTGTTCAAGACTGACCGACTGGGGTAAGTATCCTCCCTCCACCCTCGTATGATTTCAATCCCTCTGGCGCCCTCTCCTCACCTTGTGGTAGAATTGGGCGTGCTCTCCATCCTGCCTTCTTTGAAGGGGCGCGTTGTCTTTCATGGGCGAGTGCGGTCCAGTTACTCCACTGACGCCGGCCCGTTTGATATTGTTCAGGTAGGTCTTATTGCTGTTCTTTAGTTTTGTTGCTATCCTGCATGCCTTTCTTCGTTTAAAATGCCTCTTTTTTCTCCCTTAGGTATGTGGAGCTTTAGCGCGGCGAACTGGCTTGGTTGAGCCTCGCTGGTAAATGATGGCGCATTAATTAAGCGCTATGCGCAGCGCTGCGAAATCTTGCCTTTGCTAACCTGTGTTTTCCTTCCTCGTAGGTCGCGGTGTTTTTCAGCGTGAGTGGAATGTCCGGAGTGGTGCCAGCCGAGAGGCGACCAGCCAGGTAAGCCTTTTGAGCAGTTCGTAATTTGTAAATGTCTCTACTGCTTTCTTTAATGTTGCCTCTATCTTCCTCTTTCAGGTTGTTCTGTCCGGGAGGCGTGCAGATTCGAGGAAGCTGTTCTCAGTAGCTGCGAGTGTTTAAAGATGAAGACTGCAGGTAAGATGCTTCTGCTAATGATGTTCCTTTTGTCTCCTTGCAGGTTCTGCTTCTCCGAGGTTCGAGGGAATAGCTGGACACGGTGAGCGTCACGTTGCAAGCTGCAAAGTAACGCGAAGCGTGTTGTCTTGCTCGGGTGTGGTTTAAATAGCCCCAACAAAATAGTCCAGGCAAAGTAGTCCCTAGGCTACCACACCCAAAACACTAGACCGCATAGCTTGGTTCTTAGGAACCAAGCTATGTGGATGCCTCCATGTTGGCTGACAATACAATAAAGTAGTTCCCAAGCACATTGTTTTTCATGGTGTATGAGCCTGGCGCCATAGGTGCCAGGACTGGCCCCATGAGGGCTTTTGAAGAGGATGCCAGGCTCTAGAGGTCCGAGTCCTGACTCCACCTGGCCAATGGGTTTGCCAGAGGGGGTTTTGGGCAAGGGTCGTGACAGCACTCCCCCCAAAAAGCCCCTCCCATGGTGTTCCTTCTGTCTAGCCCAGGTTTGGTTGGGAAGTTCTGATGGAATTTCCTGATTAGACGTGGTGCGTGGATATTCTCACTGGGCTCCCAGGATATATCTTGTGGTCCAAATCCTTTTCAATCGACGAGATAATATACCTTGGTCCTACAGTATTTAGAGTCCAAGATATCTTTGACTCCGAATTCTGGTTCTCTGTCAACAAGTATGGGCTTAGGTGGTGTCCCAATCCGTGTGCCGGGTTGCATTGGTTTCAGGAGGGACACATGGAATACCGGGTGGATGTGTAGATTAGGTGGTAAATCTAGTTTCACGGCTGCTTGGTTGATAATTGCCTTAATGGTATAGGGTCCTAAGAATCTGGGATGAAAGGTCCGGGTTTCCTTGATGGGTACGAATTTAGCAGCTAACCAAACTTTCTCTCCTACTTGATAATCAGGGGCCTTTTTCCAGTGTTGGTCGGCGAATCTCTTTTGTTTTTCTTTGGCATGAATAAGGTGTTCCTTTGCCCTTTTGAAAGCCTGAGTAATGGTTGTGTGTAGAGTCTTTAAGTCTTTACCGCTGGCATTTCCAAGCTGACTGGAAGGTCTAGTTCAGAGGTACGTGGATGTCTGCCATAAAGGATATAGAAGGGCGTTTGTCCCGTGCTTGAATGCAAAGAATTGTTATATGCATATTCGGCTATCCATAGTAGGTCTTTCCAATTTCTTTGTTCATGGTGCAGCATGCACCGTAAGTATTGCTCGAGTGTCTGATTGGTTCTCTCGGTTTGGCCGTCGTTTGGGGATGGTGACTGGTAGATAGCCAAACGTTGATCTGCGCGATTGCACAACATTTTTTCCAGAAGTTTGAAACAAACTGGCTGCCTCGATCAGAGACCAGAACCGAAGGGGAGCCATGTAGCTTAACCACGCCCTCCAGGAACACTTTTGCTAAAGTGGCTGCGTCTGGGAGGCCTTTGAGATGAATAAAATGGGCCCTCTTCGACAATAAGTCCACAACTACAAGGATGGTGTTCAACCCTTGGCTTGGAGGTAGATCAGTGATGAAGTCAAGGGAAAGAGTGTGCGCCATGGAACTGGAGGAATGTCCAATGGTTGTAGGAGACCAGATGTTTTTTTTTCTGTGATTTATTTTGTGCGCAGACACCGCAGGACTGAATATACTGAATGATGTCCTTAAGCCAGGTAAGCCACCAAAAGTTCTCTTTCACCTTAGCTAGGGCTTTGGCGATCCCAGGATGCCCTTTGATCAGTGAATCGCGATAGTTTGGAATAATATGCTGGTGTAATTCCTTCTTGGGTACATATAGGCGATCCCCAAAAAAGGGTAGATGGTCCTTGATGGTATATTGTTCTCCTTGAGTTTGCCATGCGAGGTAGGCATCAGGATTCATTGTCTGTTGATTTCTTTTCGTAGTTCTGCTTGTGTTAAGGCTGTCGTGATACCCAAGAGTTTGTCTTCAGGTATAATAGGTACTGGGTCTGGAGTTGTATATACTATTTCATCTATGCCCATGCGAGATAAGGCATCCACCTTTCCGTTTCTGACTCCTGGTCGAAATATGATTACATAATCATATTCGGTGAAGAAAAGGGCCCACCGTAATTGGCGCGAGGACTGGGCCTTCGCTGTTTTGAGATATTGCAAGTTTTGGTGGTCTGTGATGACTGTAATTGTGTGTCTGGCCCCCAGAAGGTAGTGCTTCCAGGCTTTAAAAGGCGGATTTGATAGCCAGGAGTTTCTTGTCTGTGATGGCATAATTAATCTCTGGAGGTGATAACTTTTTCGACCAGAAGGGCACAGGATGTAGCTGGCCGGTTTCCGGTTCTCTCTGTGAAAGGACAGCCCCCATTGCGAGACTGGACGCATCAGTTTCAACGACATAAGGGAGGTCTGGACGAGGATGTCGCAGGATTGGAGCGGAGGTAAACCTTTGTTTAAGTTCCTGAAAGGCTTCTTCTGCTTCTTCGGTCCAAGCAAACTTTTTATTGTTTTTTCGTAATAGTACTGTGATTGGGTGCACAACCTGAGAGAAGTCGGGATGAACTGGCGGTAGAAGTTTGCAAAGCCCAGCATGCTTTGCACCCCTTTCAGAGACTTCGGTGAAGGCCATTTCAGAATGGCATCTACCTTGTGCACGTCCATTCTGATGCCTCCTGGAGTAAGGATAAAACCAAGAAATTCTACTTCGGTGACGTGAAAAAAGCATTTTTCAAGCTTTGCAAACAAGCGATGTTGACGGAGCTTTGTGAGGACTGAACAAACGTGCCTGACATGATCTTGTTCCGTGGCCGAGTATACTAAGATGTCGTCTATGTACACTAAGGTGCACACATCAATTAACTCCCTTAAGACGTCATTCATGAAATATTGGAATGCCGCAGGAGCATTGCATAACCCGAAGGGCATGACTTGATATTCAAACAAGCCGTACTTAGTACGGAAGGCGGTTTTCCATTCATCTCTTTTTCTGACTCGGACCAGGTGGTACGCTCCTCGAAGGTCCAATTTGGTATACATCTGGGCATCTTTAACTTGGTCTAGCATCTCAGGAATAAGTGGCAAGGGGTAGCGGTTCTTCACAGTGGTCTCGTTCAATGCGTGGTAGTCAATACAGGTTCTCAAGTCTCCTTCCTTTTTCAGTACTAAGAACAAAGGACTGGCTGCGGGGGACTTCGAAGGACGGACAAATCCGTTTGCAAGGTACTGGTCTAAATAGGATTTCAAATGAAGGTTTTCTGGTTCTGTGAGAGCGTAGATCCCGCCGCAAGGTATTTGTGCACCAGGAACAAGGTTGATCTGACAGTCATAGGGCCTGTGCGACGGCAATGTATTGGCTTGGTCCTTTCGGAAAACATCCTGGAAATCATGGTATTCACTTGGCAAGGTATTAGTTGCTCCCAGGGTTGATACGGTCGCTCCGGGAGTCATGGGGATACAGACGTCGTGTTTCTCCTCTTGGTAAGAGCAGGCAGGGGAGCAGTCACTGGGGAAGGTTAATTTTCGTGCCCGCCAGTCTATCAAAGGGTTGTGAGCAACCAACCATGGCATCCCTAGTATTAGCCTGAACTGAGGTGCCTTGATGAGATCGAATGAAATAGACTCCCGATGTCCGTCCTGGCACAGCAAGGTTACCCTGGCTGTGCACTGGGTTACTGGTCCGGAAGCGATTTCTGTCCCATCCACGGTGGTTACCTTGTCCATAGTTGGCTTAGAACACAAAGGAAGCCCCATCTCTGCTGCCAGTTCTTGATCAATATAATTTCCAACTGCTCGACTATCGATGTATGCTTCAACGGCATGCATTCTTGATGACTGTTGGTGGTTAATTAAGATCACTGGTATTGCAAAGTGCGAGGTCAGCAACTCTTTCTTCTCACTCGACAAACTGACCTCTACGTTTGTCGAGCTTGGTAGTTTTCCGATTCCTTAACTTCATCCTTCTGTGTGGCCCTGACTGTTCTTCTTGGGGGTTTTACTGGACAGGCCTTCAGGAAATGTCCTGGTTTCCCACAATACAAACAAAGCTGTTGTTGTTTTCTTTTGTCCCGCTCTTGTTTTGTTAATGGAGGCCGTATCCCTCCAATCTGCAAGGGTCCATCTTAGACCGGTCTGCCTTTCGGTCCTGCACCTGGTGGTCTAGCTGCACAACCAGATTTATGAATTCTGCACAGTCTCTGGGTGGATCAACTACCTGGGCTAAGACGTCCTTTAATTCGCCTCGTAAGCCACGATGGAATAACGTGGTTCTTTTGTTTTCTGGCAACCTAGCTTCGGCAACCAGTCTGTTGAAGGTAGTAATGTACGTTAACAAGTCCTGATTCCCCTGTCGGAGGGACAAGAGTTCATTGTCTACTGCTTGTTCCTGGGTATGGCGAGCAAAACATTTTTCCATTTCTCTCTGGAACCCCCAAAGTCATGTAATAGAGGATCATCATGGGTTATCAACGGCACCGACCAATCTGCTGCACTACCACTCAGGAATGATAAGACAAAAGCTACCCGAGCTTGGTCGTTTGGAAATGCTCCAGGCCTACAAAGAAAATGAAGGCGGCACTGATTGATGAATGCCGCATACTTCCGTGGGTCGTCTGAGAACCTTTCTGGTGGTGCAAGGGGCACTGCTCCAGGTAACGTGATCTGTACCAGAGTGGGTGATATGGCGGGGTTTTGCATCGTTGGATTGCTTCCAGGTAGAGGCGTCTGTCCTGCCTGTGATTGCAAGTATTGCCTGCTAATCTCTTCAGTGCATTCTTTGGTCACTATTAGGTCTCAATGGAGGGCATTAGTCTCTTGTCGGGCAGAATGAACCTCAGCAAGAAGCTCTCCTAGTAATTGGGCCAATTGGTCCATTTCTGATGTCTCCATGGCGCCCAGGTGGATTTGTTAAGGACTGGCTTCTGTTACGCTCACCTAGTATCCACAGGGACGCCACCCAGCCAGGTTACTCGCTGGTATACTTCTCAGCTTTGCCCTGATGTGGCCTGTGGGGAAGGTTCTGCCTGAAAATACAGGAGGACTGTGTTCAAGACTGACCGACTGGGGTAAGTATCCTCCCTCCACCCTCGTATGATTTCAGCCCCTCTGGCGCCGTCTCCTCACCTTGTGGTAGAATTAGGCGTGCTCTCCGTCCTGCCTTCTTTGCAGGGGCGCGTTGTCTTTCATGGGCGACTGCGGTCCAGTTACTCCACTGACGCCGGCCCGTTTGATATTGTTCAGCTAGGTCTGATTGCTGTTCTTTAGTTTTGTTGCTATCCTGCATGCCATTCTTCGCTTAAAATGTCTCTTTTTTCTCCCTTAGGTATGCGGTGCTTTAGCGCGGCGAACTGGCTTGGTTGAGCCCCACTGGTAAATGATGGCGCATTAAGAGCGCTATGATGCAGTAAGTAAGCGCTATGCACAGCGCTGTGAAATCTTGCCTTTGCTAACCTGTGTTTTCCTTCCTTGTAGGTCGCAGTGTTCTTCAGCGCGAGTGGAATGTCCTGAGTGGTGCCAGCCGAGAGGTGACCAGCCAGGTAAGCCTTTTGAGCAGTAATTTGTAAATGTCTCTACTGCTTTCTTTAATGTTGCCTCTATCTTCCTCTTTCAGGTCGTTCTGTCCGGGAGGCGTGCAGATTCGAGGAAGCTGTTCTCAGTAGCTGCAAGTGTTTAAAGATGAAGACTGCAGGTAAGATGCTTCTGCTAATGATGTTCCTTTTGTCTCCTTGCAGGTTCTGCTTCTCCGAGGTTCGAGGGAATAGCTGGACACGGTGAGCATCACGTTGCAAGCTGCAAAGTAACGCGAAGCGTGTTGTCTTGCTCGGGTGTGGTTTAAATAGCCCCAACAAAATAGTTCAGGTAAAGTAGTCCTAGGCTACCACACCCAAAACACTAGACCGCATAGCTTGGTTCTTAGGAACCAAGCTATGTGGATGCCTCCATGTTGGCTGACAATACAATAAAGTAGTTCCCAAGCACATTGTTTTTCATGGTGTATGAGCCTGGCGCCATAGGTGCCAGGACTGGCCCCATGAGGGCTTTTGAAGAGGATGCCAGGCTCTAGAGGCCCGAGTCCTGACTCCACCTGGCCATTGGGTTTGCCAGAGGGGGTTTTGGGCGAGGGTCGTGACACCACTCTCCACAAAGTAGAATGCAAAGTCCTTTATTGAGATATATAGCAGCAATCCCCCTAGCTGGACCACCACCTCCAGGGCAGAAGAACAACTGACTTCCTTGGACACAGAAGTAAGTTTTCCCAAAAATGTTCCACACAGGGGTTCCATAGATGAACTGCTGAAACCCCTCACATTCCAATTCAGGTATCTCAAGCCATTACAACACATCTCCCCTTCTCTTGGACACAGAAGTAAGTTTTCCCAAAAATGTTCCACACAGGGGTTCCATAGATGAACTGCTGAAACCCCTCACATTCCAATTCAGGTATCTCAAGCCATTACAACACATCTCCCCTTCTCTTTTAGCATATCCACCTTCTTACTACAGAAATTATATTGCTGTTCCAAACTTGACCCTTACTCACCCTCACCGCAACCTCCATGACCTTCTCCACTTGCACCGGCTCGGAGTATAAGGGGACACCCTTCCTCCTCACAACACCTTTCTTAATCTGTCCCCAATCACCACACCTCACCTTTGGGATCCTCCCACTCCTCTTTTCATTCACCACTTTAAGCCACCAATCCTTATCTTGATCCAATTTTCTTTTTATCACATTCACCACACAATCAGTCTCCCTTGCTCTTCCCAACCAAGGCACTCACACCTCTCGCAGCATTGGGCGACATCCGCAACGCATGTACTTTCTCCTGGATCACCACCTTGGTATCCTTCCTGCATACTTCTGCCAACCTTATTGCCGGCATGATACATCTATTCACTCTCCCCACTCTTCCATTACCTTCTGCATGATACAATGCTGTTCTTTTATGCCAAATCCCACACAAATCGAAGTATTTCTGAAATATGGCTCCCACAAACTGTGTTCCATTATCAGACAACAGAATGCGCGGCAAACTCAACGACCACCTCACCCGTTGCCTCTCTGACCACCTCGTACTCGATCCACCTTGACAAATGGTCCACCAACACCAATTTACCATGGCCAGATCCCAAATTAACTGGACCAAGGACATCCATCACCACCTCATCCCATACATTGTTGGGAATCTGCACTTTTACTATTGGCTGACACTCTCCCTCTCACTCTTGACACTCTCACTCTTACCCGACCGGCTACACTCCATGCACTCACACATCCTCTTTTCCACCTCATGGTCAAAACCCGGTCACCAATAGTCACCCCATAACACTGCCTTGGTAAGCACCACACCTAAGTGTCCCTCATGTGCCAAATTAATAATTTTATTCTGCAACAACTTTGGTACCACAACTTGTTCCCATTGATCCAAGATGCCACCCATGAGGCTCAACACCTCACAGACCACCCAGAACGACCTCTCTTCCTGAGCTAAATTCATTTCACTGGGTCACTCCGACTCCAAAAAACCTTTTACACGATTTAGTACCTTATCAGCACCCATAGCTTCCATCCAGTCTCCTGCCAATAATTCCCTTGTGATTCATAAAAACAAGGTCAGTGATAACCTCTTCACCAGTCTCTTCTGCCTGGCCACCTATCCTTGATAAATGGTCCGCCAAAACATTCTCACAGCCAGATATGACCTCCATCTTGAACTCATGACTTCACATCCTAGTGACCCATCCAGCCACTCTTCGGAATACCTTACTCAGACCTTTAGATTCAGAAATGCTGTTTAACGGCTTATGATGTGTCCTGATGATAAGCTCTGCTCCCCACACAAAATTGGCAAACTGACAGACTAGTGCGTCCTTCCCCAACAACTCGGGAGGCATGGGACACAATTTGCTCACACCCATCTTCATCCACTTGTCACAAAACAGCAACAACACCATTGTCGCTCGCATCCACCGTTATGATGCTCCTTCTCCAGTTATCAAAACTCCTCAGGGCCTTAGTCAAGTCAAACTCCTCCTTGATTCATGAAAACTCCTGTTTGCATAACTCATTCCACTCATAAACCACTCCCCTCCTGAGCAACTTCCTCATCTACTTCACCTTGTTTGCAAAGTCCTGCACACATTTTTGATTAAACTCCACCATGCCAAGGAATTATCTCACCTCGCTCTTTGGGACTACGCACCTTCCTTATGGCACACACCATATCACTCTTCGGCTTCGCCCCAGATGCCGATATCTCATGACCTAAGCATTCTACCTGTTGTTGCCAAACACACACTTCTCCTTCCGCAAAGTGATACCCCTCTCTTCCAAAATCTTAAACACTTTTTCCAGGATGACATCATGTTCATCTCTCTCTGAAACCAAAACATCGTCCTGAAAGCAGAACACGCCACTCATACCCTTAAATATCCTACCCATCATTTTCTGATATATGCAGGACACCGACACCAGCCCAAACAGCATACTCCTAAACTGGATTATACCTTCATGCCTAATTAACGCTGTGTACCTACTGCTCTCTTCATCCAGTTCAATTTGATGATATGCCGACGCCATATCTAGCTTTGAAAACACTTGGCCATCACTAATCAAAGCAACATTTCACCCATATTGGGTAATGGGTGTACCTCAACCACAACACACTTATTCACCTCCCTCAAGTCCACAAACAGAGTTCTCCTGAAGCCTTTTTCATCACAACCATTTGAGAAATCCACTTTGTTGCACCTGCTCTCTCTAGCACACTCGTGTCTAACCACTTTTGCAGCTCCTTCCAATCTCCCTCTCTCATGCTTAAAGGAACCAGACGCAATCTTGCTGCAACGGGTTCCCAGCCCTTCCTCATGAAAATGTTAGGTTTCATCCCTCTCACCTTCCCTGTGCCTTCCATAAACACATATTTCTGGCACTCCGACTCACCCACATGCAGCACCTGCTCTCTCGCATTGGGATCCAACTTTATCCTCAGATTTTTCTAAGCTCGCCATCCCAAAATGTGGCCCCTTTCTTTGTGACACACACCTTCCCTTGGGAACACCTACCTTTAAAATTCAGCAATGTATTGAAATAACCTAAGAGGTCAATCTTATCCAAATTTTAACCACAAAGGAATATATCTGCTCTTTCCAGGTCACAGACTTTACCACGTATCACACCTTCAAACACATCTTGTGTATAGGCGCGTTATAAATGCCATATCATATCATATCCTTAGGCATGACAGAAATCTTAGCTCCCGAATCTGCCATCATTGACACAGGGACGCCATTCACACACACATTACTATACGGGCACTCAAACGCCTCCTCCTCATCTTCTCCAACAACATTAACAACAATTATCTCTTCATCTCCACAGGAGGCGCCATGATCTTCTTATCACATAAAACACTGTCCTCTGAAAGTTTTAGCAGCAACAAGCAAAGTGACCCCCTCCTTTTGTAGTTGGCACAAACAGCCTTCCTCCCTTGACACCTCGGGGAGGCTTCGAAATGTGAACTACTAGCACATCAAAAACACAGTTTATTGTGACCCTTCCTTTCCTTAAACCGTTGGTTCTTATCTTTACCCCCAACATTTCTCTTTGTATTTCTGAATGTTTTTCTTTGGCTTGCTCTCAGATACTTTTAACACTTCCACTTTGGATCCTTTATTCTCAGCCTTAATGAATTTTGCCACACGCACTAGGGAATGTTCCACTCTCTGTGCGATTCCAGGAAGCCCTTTCAGACCTGGTTCATCCTTGAGCCACAGTTCTTCTTTGATCCTATTGTTACAACAATGGGTCATGAATTGGTCCTATATGTAGTCATCAAAGCTAGCCCCAAACTTGTATGACAAGGCTAGATAACGCAAAGCTGTGACATATTCTTCTACAGTCTTGCCGGACTGTGCACGGATGCCAACCAAGCGTAGGCCAACCGCAACGGCTGCACGCGCTTAGGTCCTTTCCTTTCATTTGTGGGCCAGTCGCACTGCTATTTTCCACAAGTCACTAGGTTGTCATTCACCCTCTGTGAATGAGTAGCGAATTATCCACTGTGGGTGGACTGCTCCTTGCCCCTCACCTGGTGCTCATGCCCCTCCTCTGAAATGATGCCAGGCTTCACGGAGCAGCGCACAGCACTCAGCGGCTCATATGCTAGGAAACTATAGCGTTCAATGGCTGAGGGCTGCTGAAGACTCATCACCAGTAATATAAGGACCGCTATCCACAAAGTATACTGCAAAGTACTTTATTAATTTATATAGCAGCAAGCCGCCCAGCTGGACCAACACCTCCAGGACAGAAGAATAACTAACTTCCTTGGAACACAGAAGTAAATTTCCCCACAAACATTCCACACAGGGGTTCCATAGCTGACAAACTGGTGACACCTCTCACATTCCAATCCAGGTCCCTCAAGCCATTACAACACTTTGCCATCAAATGGGGTGGTAGTTAGAATATTTAATGAGCTTCCAGTCATGGCTCACAGAGTTGGCATACTCAAATGAGAGGGATGAGACATACATTTCCACCGCTCCACTGATCTGTCACCCTGAGAATATATGGGAGGATATCAGGCTATATGCACAATGTAAACTCAATAGTTGATAGTAATACGTAAAGTAGCAATCGTTATACCCGAAGCCGCCTTGTGTTGATACACCGAGCTTTGCATAATTCTCACAGACGCTTTAACGGCAGAACCACCTGTAAATTGTGACCTATGTGCTGTAAGTGTTACTGACAACGTTCTTGATAATGTGTACCCATTGATGACTACATCAAGTTGCTAAAAAATTAATATTTAATTTTTTTTCATGGGCCTGCTATTGTTTGTTTGAGGATCAAATATTGTAAGTATGCAGACTACACTCAAATGCTCATCAAAATTGGGGGATGATTTGCCAGTGTCAACCCCCATCTTTCCACAGTGAGGTGGAGAATGACCACCAATTGTTGCAAGTCAAATTCCAGCAAAACACAGATGCTCTTAACTGACACCATCCATCTCTTATTAGAACCATAAATGTTGGTTTGATAGAATTGAATTCTTCCCAAAGCAATCCTCTGAGTGCAAAGTTCAGTCCCCAGTTTCCATTTTCGTTCAGCAGATATCCCTTATCGAAGTCAATGCGTTTGTCTGTTTTGGACATCTTGGGGTATGCAGACTTTATATTTGATGCTACCATAATCCTCCTCATTTCATATGGTGTGGGTTCAGAATTCTATTAAAAGGACTTTTACTAGACTCTCAATGTGGCAGCACGTTACTCCACATTTACAATTTCAGTATGGGGAGTACTTGGTAAGCAGGATCATGTTTAAGACATCATGCATGTGTCATAGACACTTCCAAAATAAAGGTCCAGTTTTTCTGTCTTAACTGACAGATTAGGTTACTTCTAGTTCACTCAGGTCTTGTTCTGCTTTTCTAGTTGCTATCCCTCTTGCCAGCTGGGCTAGAGTTGGCGGGTGATCTTTCTCTACCCAGTCAGATACACTGTACCGTCTCACTTTTCAACGGATTGTCAAAACCTGCCTGCTCCCACTTGAACTCCCCTGCTGCTGCTCGCATACATCCTCTCCACCCATATTATTCTACAACACAAATATATTGAGGAAAATGTGCTTAAACATTAGTATAGTTAAAGGAACTTAATGCAAAGAAGGATATCAAAGCTGTTGTAGACTCCAAATGCATACTGAAATTAAAAGTGGCTGGGCATCACACATTAATGATCTTGAGTTTGAGGAGAAGTGAACAGGTGTAGCGGAATGGGATCATCACAAAAGAAAGGAAAGTATCCTCTGAAGGACACAGCTTTCTATTCTCACTGCTGTTAGGTTGCGGGGAAGGATAGCATTTGCAGTTGAAAGCTTCAGTGGGATCGGGGCAATGACACTGCTGACTGTCACAAATAGCCTTAAGAATCTCAAGTGCCTGATAGATAGTTCAAGGGGTTTTATTGAGAGACCTTTTTTGTAAATTTGATTTTATTAAGTTTTACAAGTGTGAGTCATGGTACAACAATAAGAAAACCAGTACATATCTTATAACAGTAGAACTAAGCTATAAAACTCCATGTATTCCGTGTTTGTCCGGCAGACACGATCTCCATACATAATGTTCGAGTATAAACATGACTTCCCCCCTCCCCTGTTTCCCACCCCCCTCCCTCCCCGTGGTCAGGCAGTGTTTAGTACAATTCTTGCAGCATTCATCGTGTGGTAATCAGAGTTAGTATATGTTGTCGGGAACTTCCGCAGTCCTGAGAGGACATTTTAGTGTGGGCGGACTCAGTATTATTTAGGTCTCGTTTCGCTCTTCTGTTCTTGGGGTGGTCAATTTATGGCTGAGGAGTCCGTTGGGTAGGTGTATGTTCTTGTATTCGATCCAGAGGGCTTCGATCTGCGACGATCTTCCGTGTAGTGAAGCTGTGATATGTTCCATTATGCAAATGTTGTTGGCAACGTTGATCCATTCGCTTTTCGTAGGGGTTATGGGGGCTTTCCATTTCATTACCAGCGTTGCTCTTGCTGCTAACAGCAGTTGCGGAGCTATATCCTTTATTTTGATCCAGTCATCCTCATCCTTCTCAAGGCCGAAGAGCATGAGGTAGGGATTAGCTGTTCTGGTAATGCCGTCAACCTCCTTGATCCAGCCCAACACTTCAGACCAGAAGACTTTTATTCGGGGGCACCCCCACCACATGTGCCAATAGTCTGCTTTTTCCCCACATCCCCTCCAGCATTCTGGCTTGATTGTTTGGAACATTTTGGATAACCTGACTGGGTCGTATTGCCATCTATGCAGTAACTTGATTGCGTGGAGCTTGTATTGGTTTGAGATGGATATTTGTGTGGCCGCTTGGCATATGGTGTCCCATAGGTCCGGTGTGATCTGTTCAGCAAAGTCTTTTTCCCATCTGCCTTTCAGTGCGTCCGTGTTCACTCCCTCCCCTCCTATCAGTGCCCTGTACATGTCGGATATTAGGCCCTTCATCTTAGTTCTTGAATCAAGTATTTTTTCAAAGGGAGTGAGATCTCTCATAAATTTAGGCTTCCACAGAGGTCTCGTCAAAACGCCTTTAATTTGTATATATTGGAAAGTGGATAGTGGACCTATTCCGAGGGCTTCCGTTAGTTCTGGGAGAGGGATGAAGGAGTCTTTTCTTTGTAGTTGCCCAACTCTTTCTAATCCTGCCTCATACCATGCTTGGAATCGTCCTACATTTGGAATGTGGTCGTTGATTCCGGGAGACCATAAGTGGCTCAAAGGGGCTGGCCAGGTGGTAATGTTTTGCATGTTCTTTCCTTGTGTCCAGATGTCCCAAATGGTGCTCAGTATGGGGTGACCTTTGAGTTTTCTTCGAATTCTGTCCTTTGGAGCCCAGAGCCATTCCGAGACCGTGGCTGGTGAGAAATAGTGATTGTCCATATTGACCCAATGGATGTCTGTTTGATTACGCAAATGTGGGATTAGAACTCTTAGTTGGGATGCTTCGTAGTATTTGTGTAGGTTAGGGAGTCCGACCCCTCCCTTGTCTTTGGGGAGTGTTAAGATCTTATACGGGATCCTCGCTTTCTTCCCTTGCCATAAGAATCGGAGCATGGCCCTTTTGGTTTCAGTAAAGAAACCAATCGGGATCGTGATGGGTAACATTTGGAAGGGGTATAGGAATCGCGGGAGGGATACCATCTTTATTGCATTAAGTCGACCGAGCCAAGATATTGTGAGCTTATCCCATCTTGCCAGGTCGGACCGGAACTGGTTTAGTAGGGTAGGGAAGTTGGCCTCGTATAGGTCACTCAGCTTTTTCGTAATTTGTATCCCCAGATACTGTAGTTTTGTGTGTTCAATTTTAAGGCCCAGGGGAGAGAATTTGGTGATATTTTCATCTTCTGAGCCTTGAAGGGGGAAGAGTGTCGACTTAGTTTTATTTACTTTGAACCCTGAAAGTCTACCGTATTCTTCCAGCAGACAGAGGGCTCGAGGGATGGAAGAATGGGGGTTAGTAATGTGGAGGAGGATGTCATCTGCATAGAGGGCAATTTTGTATTCCGTCGACCCCATTCGAATACCCTCTAGGATGGGGTTGGCCCTCATTGTTATTGCCAGGGGCTCTAGTGAGAGTGCAAAGAGAATTGTCGAGAGGGGACATCCCTGTCTAGTCCCACGTTGCAAGTTAAACCATCTAGAATATTCACCGTTCACGAATATTGAGGCTTTAGGGTCTGAGTATACTGCTTGTATTGCTGTCCTAAACCTCGTGCCCATTCCCACTTTACATAATACCGCTTTTAGGAATCCCCATTCCACCCTGTCAAAAGCCTTTTCTGCGTCGATAGAGAGTAGAACCAGGTCATTATCCAGGGTCTGGGATGTATGAATGAGATGGAGGGTTTTGCGCATCGTGTCAGCCCCCTGTCTCCCGAGTATAAATCCAACCTGGTCTGGATGTATGAGTTGCGGGATTAGCGTTTCCAACCTTGCAGCCAGGATTCTAGTATAGATTTTCGCGTCAAGGTTAAGCAGGGATATGGGGCGGTACGAGGCACATTTCGTGGGATCCCTCCCTGCCTTGGGGATCACTGTGATCAGTGCCCTGGTAAAGGAGTCCGGGGGCTTCCCCGTGTCCATTATCTCATTGAAAAGGGTCGTCAGGAAGGGAGACAGTATTGCAATGAAGGTTTTATAGAATCCGGCAGTGTAGCCATCTTCTCCCGGGGATTTACCTAGGGTTAGTCTCTTTATGGCAGCTTGGACTTCCGATTCTGTGATAGGGGATTCCATCAGTTCAGCATCTTGTTGTGATATGTGGGGGACAATTATTGAGGACAGGTACGTTTCAGTATCTATTTGTTCAGGGTTAACTTCAGAGGAATAGAGTGCCTCGTAAAAGTTGGCGAAGGATTCTGGAATAGTAGTGTGAGCGTATGACGTTTGGGAGTTATCCTCAGAGATTTCTAGTACTCTTCGTTCAGCTCTCTGCTCTCGAAGCCTGGCAGCGAGAAGCGCATCTGACTTGTCCCCCTTTTCATAGAATTTTTGTTTCAGAAACCTTAATTTGCGCACCACTTGCTCGTGTTCTAATAGTTTCAGTTTGTTTCTTTTATCTCTGGCTCTGCTCATTTTTATGGGATCTAATTCTGCGTCTGGGTCGGGTTTGCTCTCCAGTTGGTGAATTTCCGTTCGTAGCTTTTGTTCGATAAGATTACGTTCCCTCTTTTTTGCAGAGCCTTCTCTTATCAGAATTCCCCTCCAGGTAGCCTTTCCTGCCTCCCAGACGGTCTGTTTGGACGCCTCCCCATTATCATTTGTTTTGAAGAATTGGGAGATTTCCATCTCCATTTCGGCTCTGAAGACAGCGTCTTTTCAGAGGCTCTCATTGCAGCGCCATTTGCCACTCCTGGTCGGTAGATTCGCCCACTGAATGTCTGTGAGGACCATGTCGTGGTCCGACCAAGTGATCGGGGTTATGCCTGCTTTAGCTGTAGCCTCAGCGAGGTCTCTGGATAGGTATATGTAGTCAATTCGGGTATACGTATTGTGTGGAGCGGAATAGAAGGTGTAACCTTGTTCTTCGAGATGATGTGCCCTCCACGCGTCTATCATATTATACATTTCCATCATTTGCGCAAGCTCAGTTGGCTCAAGTCCGTTCTGGTGGCTCGTGTTGGGGTTCCCAGGTTTTCGATCTTTGACCGGGTCTGCCCATTGGTTAAAGTTGTAACGCTCACCTGATTCCCGCAGAGGCGCCGGTCTTGACTGGGTGAATGCCGTATCTTCAAAGGTGATGTGCAACACACGGTTGGCTCTTTGGGCTGGACCTCTGTGCACTGTATGTCTGACTCGAAGTGTAAGATGTCTGCAGATAGAAAATATGGGATTAATGAACTGGGGTTATTGGGTGCCTCTCTCCTCTTCCCTTTCTCTTCTCCTGTAGAACCCCAAAGGTTAACACCCTCACCTTAGGTAAGTGAACGCCGAGCTCTCCATCTGCCTCGGGGCAGGGTGCCGTAACCAGTTTCTTCACTGGATAAGGGTGCAGGCCTCTTGACCTCAGAGGACTGCTGTCCGTCGTTAACTGCACGAACGGTAAGTTCTGGGCACTTCAAATTTCTTAAAAGTCTTTTGTAATGATATCTCTTGTTTTGCAGGGTTCCGGCGAAGGCGGATGGCGGGCTGATGAGAGTTGAGGATCGAACCCGCGTGAGGAATAGAAGCGCCTGGAAGCACGTAAGTAAGCGCTTGTAGCCTGCTTCACGATGCGCACTAACTGTCCCTTTTATCTTGCAGGTACAAGTTCGGAGCTTTAGAGAAGCTGAAGGGTGCTGGAATACCCACTGGATTCGGCGTGGAAGGAGTAATGGCACGTGAGTAATAAAGTTGCCCAATGTCTTTAAACGCACCTTCTTTTGTCTTTCAGATGCGGGATGCAGCGCCGAAGGCCTCCGGAGCGTGCGAAGAGCTGGTAAGCTTTTGTCTTTCAGATGCCGGAATGCAGTGCGAAGACCTCCGGAGCATGCGAAGAGTAGGTAAGCCTTTGTCTTTCAGATGCCGGAATGCAGCGCGAGGCATTGATGACAGCCGATGGACCAGGTAAGAGATGCGCTGCCACTGAAGACCGTAGTGCTAACCTGTACTTTCTTTGTCTTTACAGGTGCTCCTGAAGACTGGATTCCAGGATGGTAAGCCTTTGTTCCCTTAGGCCCAGGATCAGAAGCAGAAGACACGATGAGCGTTCTGCTGCAGAGAATGCAGAATAACGCAAAGCAAGATTCATCCATCGGGTGTGGTTTAAATAGCCTCCTGTAGTGCTTAGGTGACTCCTTCCACAGCCACGCCTAGGTAAGAAAAGAGTTCCTGCTTTCCAGAAGAGTTCCAGTGTTCTGAACCTAGGGAGTGGCTCCTGCCCCACCCAACAGGAAAAGTAGTCCCAAACAGAAGAGGATCAGGGGTTCAACTGGCAGGTAAGTAAGCAGCATGGTCTGCTGCAGGTAAGTCCACCCAAGCATTATGAGCCCGGCGCTTCCAGCGCTGGGACTGGGCATCTTTATGAGCCTGGTGCCACTGGCGCCAGGACAGGGTCCAAAAGGTCCCAATTGGGACTGGCTGGCACTCGGAACCGGGGTTATGGGTCTGCTTCCAAGGGAGTCGGGCAAGTCCTGATCTTTTGGAAGCAGAGATCATGACAAAAGTCTCCGCCTAAAATAATGTGCCCGGTGGCTTCTAGTAATATCTTGGGAATTGTTCTGGAGAGGAATCTCGATTGTCCCGTGTTCGGGGAACACAGGGTCGCAATCGTTACGTTCACCTTACCTATTTGCCCTTTTACGAGCAGAGCTCGTCCTTCCACATCAGACCATGTCCTGGTAGGGGTGAATGCTATGCCTTTTCTAATGAGGATTCCCACTCCTCCTTTTCTAAGCGGGCCAGAGCCCCAGTATTCGTTCCCAACTCGTTTCCCAAGAATCGGTCTTTCTTCTCCTTTTATATATTTCGTTTCCTGCAGGAGGAGGATATCTATTTCAGCCCTACGGAATTCTCTGGCGACGAGGGACCGTTTCGTCGGTGAATTGAGTCCTTTTACATTGAGTGTCCCGACTCTCAAGGAGACATTTTTCCTTGTGTTAGTGTCTATTGTCATTGCTCTTTCTCATGGGAAACAGTCTCTTCATGTGTAATTGGTACTGCTTTTTACTCGTGGAGTGCTTGCTGCTGCGCTTGTTTTGGTTTACTATGTACGCTGCTTTGACCCGCCTCGGCCCTGTGGCCTTTCCCTCCCTCTCCCTCCATCCCCTCCCCATTCCTAATTGAAGGCGTCCGATCGAACCCGGCATGTTGCTCCAGGTCGGCATCGGACCACTTGGGGGGGCCGTTACTTCACGCCCCTTAACCAAATAAGTTATCTTTGTCCGGAGTGAGCCCCTCCTTGATTCCCCCCTAATTTTTGTCATTAGAGTCAGGAAAACGTGTATGTGTTCGTATCGCCTCATTACATCATTCACTTATTTAATTGGAACTGTCTTACCAGTGTCGCTTGGGTTCAGTGATCTGCTTCTGGGGAGATATTGCCTCTCCGGAATTTTCGTGACCCCTTTACTTTCTTTCTCCTGGGGCCTTGGATTCGCCACTCTCGTCCTTCTCCATGCGTCTCTCCTAGGCTGGCCACCTCTCCCCGAGTGCCAAGAAGGTCAGATATGCACGTTTGTATTTCTTTCTCGGATCTCAGCCTGAATCTGGTTCCCTCGTATTCGAATGAAAGTGAGAAGGGGTAGCCCCACCTGTATCGAACGTTCTTTTCTTTGAGCATCTTTGTGAGCGGACCACATGTTTTCCTGAGAGCCAGGATCAGGGAGGAAAGGTCTTGGTATATTGAGATTTGTTCTCCCCCTAGCGTGATCTCGTCGCTCCTTCTGGCTTTTTCGAGAATTCTAGCTTTGTCTCTGAAGCGATGGAATCGGGCAAGAACCGATCGTGGACCACCCGTGGGGCCACCTGCTCAATGTATTCGTTCCGTTATTGGTTCATCCACTTCATCGTCTGCTGTGAGGAGTCTGATAATGTTGTGAAGTGTTTTCTTGAGGTCCGCCTCCGTTTCCCCCTCTTTCTCAGGAATTCCAAAGATGCGTATATTGTTCCTTCTTTCTCTATTTTCCAAATCATCCAATTTGAGTCTGAACTCATCTTCTTTGCGTTCCAGGTCCTTCAATCTCTGTTCATGTTGTATCTCTAACGTGTCGATTGAGGTCTGGTTATTTTCCACCCCTTCAAGCCTGTCCTCCATGCTGTCGAGTCTTTGGGTGATCCTGTCTATTTTGTCTCCTATGTTAGTGCCCAAGTTCTTTATTTCGCCCAGAAGGGCAGCAATGTCTCCTTTCGTTGCCGCCGCCAGTTCATTTCCCGTAGTGATGTTGTTTGCCATTGCTGGTTCAGTCAGGGCGGGAGAAGTGGGGGCGTAGGCGAAGTGCAGGAGCTTGTGCTTGAAGTTCATGCGGGGTTTTGATGGTAATATCGTGGTTCCTTCAAAGCAACAAGCAGAGGAGGCACACGCCCCTGTTTTGGGGGCCTTACCCTCTGTACTGATCCGTTACAAGGTACATGGGGTAGTACCCTCTTGGCAGTGGTGGATTGGTTGCAGCTTTAGGTTTGGGTATTGACAGTATACTGCTGCGATGATGGCGGGGAGTGCGTACTCGGTTCCTTTGAATGGAGGAGGCACACGCCCTGTGTCCAGGGGCCTTACCCTCCGTTTGGTATGTTTTCTGTTTCGCCGGCGAGGTGTACTCCGGGGGGGCCTCAGGATTGGAGATGCCTCGCGCGTGTTCTCAGGTCAATCGCAGCACCGTTTGGTACACGTGCCAAGATTTGGGGTCTCACCCCTGGTTTACCTCTAGTGTCGCTTTCTCCGTTCGACACTACGGCATTCTGTGCCGTGGTTCGGAGGGTTGTCCCGCGCACCTCCACTAATAGTGGGGTCAAGGCAGATTGTAATTCTGGTGGGTTTCTCGTCTCACTTTCAGGAGTGTGTGTGGTTTACCGGTGGGGCCCCTTTAAAGGGTGCAGGAAGCCATCAATTACCTTCTGGAGGGCCAGTCCGTGGTGGGGTGGTTGTTTCCACGTACCCGTTTGCCGTGGGTGCACCTCGCTTCTGGAGTGGAGCCGAGCGTGTTGTGTAGACTCTCCCCGTTTTGGCTCCTGGGTGGTCCGTTAGGTGTCCCGTGGGTCGCTTGGGGCAGAGGCCTCTTCTTCAGTAAGCGAAGAGTGCTTCAGCGCCGTTATGTCCCCCCCTGGAGCGTCGGGATCCACCGGAGAGTTTGGGGGGGGCCAAGATGAAGCGTCGAGTCCCAAAACCACTCACGAGGAGTGGGTCCGCAGCCACTACCCGACGCGGGCCGGGGGCGGTGGAGTGCAGATGTCGGGTGGCCCTGAGCTCTCAATGTTCGGCTGCTCGAAGGGGGGCGGGCAGTGAACAGGCCTCGCCACGCGTTATGGGTCCTTCGTGGATGCCAGGCAGGGGAGGTATCTTGAACGGGGGTTCGGGTGGGATCAGGGCTAGGGCACCCACCTGTTCATGTCAGGGATCCGCTCAGGGCCGTTGTCATCCGCGCTCGTGTAGGCTCCGTTTGCGGGTTCGTGTTGTGGGCTTTTCCCGAGAGTGCCCTGCAGCGCACGTGCGCCGGGTTGGTTTCGCTTTCTCCCCGGTCCGGACGGCCGCGGCTTGTGAGTCGGATTTCGTCAGGATCCCAGGCCCGTTTTCGCTCGGGGTTTTTCCCAGTGCTGGGGGAGATATTCGCACAGCAGCTTCACGCTTTTTCTCCGGTGGGGGGGTCCAAAAAGTGGGGGCTCAGTCCATCTTTTGGGGCGGCTGCAGCGGAGCTCACGCAGAGTTCATGGATGTCTCTGCGCCCCCTGGTGGCCACTCATTGAGAGACCTTTAAGATGGGTTTTTCGAAGTTCAAGACTGGAGGTGGGCTTGGCTATGAGGCATTTTTGGCTGGTCTCTCAACCTCCCATGGGCTCCCTTCACCCTAAACCAGGCTTCCCGAACAGCAAATGATAGTGTGCATTCTGAAACACTTGTGTTTAGGATCGTTATAAATGCCATTTCATATCATAGCTCGGCAACCCATACTTTTTAAGAAGCGTCTTTGCGTTGGAAGGGCTTAAAGGCCAACTCCGTTTCTAACCTACTGCATCTAGGGCTTTCTACGGGTAACCTATTCTAATAGTCCGACAGGAATGGTCTCAGTAGTATTCTGGTTGGTGCCTGTACTTTCTATCTCTCGCTCCCACTCACTCCTTTTAGCTCCTTTCCCTGATCTTGACTCCCTACTTGCTACTTCCCTTTCTCCTCCTACTCCCTGTTTCATGTACCCTTTTTTCTCGCTCGAATCTCTCCCCGTCCCTTTCTCGTCCCTCATCTCTTGTTTCTCCCATCTTCTCTTTTGTCTTCTGTCTATCCATTTTCTTTACATTCCTCTACCCTTCCTAGCACTACTATGTCCATCCTTCACAGACTACTTCCTCCTACGTTCAACCTACCCCTCTACAACTCCTTCCTCTTGCTCTTCACTCGCTCTCTATCACACTCTTGCTTGGTCTCTCTTTCTCTCTACCACTCGCACCCTCTACTATCTGCTTCCACCATCTGTACTCTCACACTGCCACTCACTCTCACATACTCTCTCAAGCAAAGCAACACTATCTGCTTAGTACCACTCTCTCTCACAACCATATCTCCCCTGCACCTTCCTTCAAATCCTCCACAGACTCTTCAGAACTCCGCTTCACTCCCCGTCCTTTGTCTGGCCTCTCAGTTTACCCCCACATCTTCCAATGTCAATCGAAGAACTTTCATTCTCTTACTCCTGTGGGTATTTTATACCAGTAATTCTCTTCTGCTGACCTTCATCCACCCCTCCATTGGTTATGTGTCTCCACTGAAATTGATTCTGTGTCTCCACTGAAACTATGGGAGAATCTACGTCTGCTCTTTCCCTGTGACCAAGGATCAATCACATGGCTAGACACAAAGGTGCAGTTAACGTGTCTTTTATTAGGGTAGTTATACTTTTGGAACAACAAAGAAATGTGTGAAAATCTATAACAAAAAGGTTAAAACCCTCTTCCAAAAAGTCTACCAGTATTTCGCTGGGATTTCCAATACGTGTTACTGGTCCTGCAAATGTGTATTGGCAATAAGAGTTGTTAATCTCTTGAAATGCTTGGGTCGTGGCGCCTTTCAGAAGGCATGTAGCAAACACACAAAAGTCACTCACAGTCCCAGGTTGAAGTGTCCTATACTCTTCTTTCTTGATCTTCATACTTTCTTCGCGTTCCCACTTTCTTGAGCACATTCATCTTGGGAAAAGCAGGAAACTGTGATGAATCTTTGGATGTCGTCCCTTCTCCCCTAGGGGGAGTCCCATCCCATGAGGCCTGGGAGGTGAGGCTGCTACCCGGTAATCCCCCAGGCAGTGGTACTCAGCAGGTGCATCTCATGGAGAGGATCCTCCCCTATGGGAACAGGGACGACTATCCAGGAAGAACGCAGTAAACCCAAAGCATATCCCCACCTCCCTCATGCTCCTACCCTACAAAGAGTACCATAATCCCACACAATTCCATGTACCTCTATTGGGTAAATTACCTGACCTCCCTAGAAAGTACTGGAATGAGGAAGAGTACAGACTACCTATGTGAGCCATATGCAGAAACTGGGACGAAGAAGAACACAGGTAACCCAGTTGAGAGTGAGAACATCAATACTGGGACGAGGAGCAGAGCAATAAAGAGTGCCTCACTGAACCAACATGAGCGGCCTAGACATGTGGACCACGCAAGTTCAAGCCGATGATAAAAAGGGCAGAAGGACTTTGCAAGTTTTCAGACCCTTCAAAGAGGAACCGAAAATTTGAAATGAGCTAAAGGAACAGACACACTGGGAGTGCAGAGGCCGAGACATTTGCCCGCTGGCAGAGGCGCTCCCAGTAGCTCTGCCGTGGCTGGACCAAAGACAGAGGCAGAGACCAAGACAACCAGCCAAATTGGAGGGCTGCAGTGCGCAGAGAGCTGAAAACGTGCAGCCCAGGTGCAGAGGAACGCAGCGAGGACGCTGTAGCCCATGGCCAGATCGCAAGAAGCCAGAGCAGGGAAGAGAAGCCCACTGACAACCAGAGGTCGCTGTTAAGAACCCTGAAGAGGTCCGGTTAGCTGGGATGGTTGGTGGGAACCCGCAAATAATGGGTCTGGGACTCACACCGAATAACAGACTGCCTCCAAAGTTATCTTCATAGTCACAATACCTGGCAGGATAGTGAACCAGGTCTACAGCTTCAAGAGAGGAGAACCTCACGGGACTGGGACCAGCACCTTTGTATGAAGAGTAACCCAAGTCATCTTCATAGTCAGAAACCTAGCAGGGTAGTGAACCAGGTGGGCTGTGAACATTGCGAGAAGTCTAAGAAAGACCAGGGGAAGGAAGTCATTCCCCCTGGTGTTTGTAAACATTGTGGTAAAGGCCAAGGCAAGGGAACCATTCTCTTGGCATTGCGAGAATCCTAAGAAAGGCCAGGGGACGGGAGTCATTCCCCCTGGTGTTTGTGAACATTGTGATAAAGGTCAAGGGAAGGGAGTCATTCTCTTGGCATTGTGAGAAGCCTAAGAAAGGCCAGGGGAAGGGAGTCATTCCCCCTGGTCTTTGTGAACATTGTGATAAAGGTCAAGGGAAGGGAGTCATTCTCTTGGCATTGTGAGAAGCCTAAGAAAGGCCAGGGGAAGGGAGTCATTCCCCCTGGTCTTTTTGAACATTGTGATAAAGGTCAAGGGAAGGGAGTCATTCTCTTGGCCTCAAGGATTTTAATTCGGAACATTGCTTTATTTGTGAACATTGTGAGAAGCCTGAAGAAGCCTGAAAAAGACAAAGAGAAGCAAGGCATTCTTTTGGTACCAAGGTTTTGAGTCAGAACTTTGCTATATTTTGAATTGAGACTTTTTTCAGTCTGGATTTGAAAAGAAGCGCAACCTGGGGAAGGGAGTTTCTCCCTCAGGAAATAGTTCCTTTCGACTACTGGCATGGTAGTCTGCTCCACAGAAGAAGGGAGCCATTGTTCTGCATTAAGAAGACAACCTTTTAGTTTAATTAGAAATGTAAGGGAAGGAAATAGGTTTTGACACAGGACGGTGGACTTTTTATTTTGAACATTCTGACACATCCTTAGTATTGAGTTGAGGCAGGGAAACCCTTCTTAGTAATAGGGCCAGCTAGGTTTAATTTCCGTTATTTTCTGCCCAAAAAAAATCTTTTTTAACAATCATGCCAACTTCGTGTCAGTCTCCTCCTTCCACACCCTTACAAAACGGTGCAGCTCCAGCTCCTTGATGCATCACCACATGCTCATACCTAAGGTAACCTCATCTATTCCCTTTGTGTTCTCCTCACTGTTTTCATGCTTCCTCTGCACCTCCTTGATGCTTCTCTAGATACTTGTTCCTTTTCTGCTCTCAGACAAACACGTGTTGGACTTGTGAGCTCACTTCTCTCTCCTCAAGGTCTCTTCTGCCAACCTTACTATTCTGCCCTTCTTCCCCTTTTCTCTCTCCGATGTTCTCATCTCCTTCCCCCCACTTAGTTCACCCCCCTTCTGCTCACTGATTGTCTTCTTCTCCTCTCCTGTCTCCCCGCTTCTTTCAACTGGTGGTGCTCATATCTTCCACTCCACTGTATCTAGCCTTCTACTTCCATCTATTGGCAGTCTTGGCAGTCCTCTAACATCACTCCATTCACGCTATGCCTTTCTTCTACGGGTTGCCATCCTATACACTCCTTTCAGTCTCCACCTACCTCTTACTGATGGCCCTTCACTCCACACCTTTCACCCTCCTCTTACTCATCTCTCTCTCCATCACTCTGCAGCCTGATGCTCTACCACTCCTCAAGCCATCTCCAAATGTGCTCTCCTGCTTTCTCAAACACCAATACTATTGGGCCTGGATTGAGCTTTAGCTACCTAACCTGATTCACCAATGCACATCTTGACATGGAACTGGACTACTGGTCGTTTGTGGTTGGGAATATGACACTTTCAAGAGTAACTAATTGTGTGTCGCTTGTGGCAGTGTCACAGACCTAAAGATTAAGGGCCTCATCACGAGTTGGGCAGTATCTGGGCTGTAATACGCCTAATTTTATTAGCGTTAGCGCCCTCCGGTCTGGCATTATTATCACGGATTGGGTGCTAACTGTAAATCCCCATTCTCCATTGGGTCCTTTGGACTCAATGGGGAATTTTCGATGCAATTACCATGCAGTAATACCGCCGGTGGTAATTGTGCCAAAAATGGTCATTTTCTCTGCATGTGTACCCCCAGCTCTGAGCTGGGGGTAAACATTCCAGACTCGTGATAGGGCCAGCCGTTAAATGCAGCAGTAATACCGTTACCACCGCATTTAAGGGCTAACGCTCAACCCGTGATGAGGCCCTAAGTGTTGGGTTTGCCATACTCTGGCAGCAGCGGAGCGGATTGCTCGCAGGTGTGTTGTTAACTGCTTACTTACTGCCTTGCTTACATGAACCACTGTTTTGACACTGCAAGTGCCTGTCATGTATTGCAGAAAGTGGGTTGTTGTGCTTGCTCATGCTCTGACAATAGGGGTATGGTTTAAAGTGCTATTTCCAAATCTGCTTGCCTCTGTGTGTGAGTGGTGTAAAACTTCTATGTGCCTTCTGGGACATTTCTTTCAGAGAAGATGTCTGAACCATGTTACATATTTTTAACTCAGTGGGCCTCATTACAGATCCGGTGGTAACCCTGCCGGTGCTACCGGCACGTTGGTTCCGGACGCGTAAATATTTACCGGCGTCTGACTTCCCGGTGTCACTGGGAGATTACAACCCTGCCGGCCCGGAAAGTCAGGCGCTGGTAAAAAGTAAGTCCCCATTCCCATAGAGTCCAATAGGACTCTATGGGAGTGGGGTCACGGAAGCACTCGCACCGTTGCTAATGGTGCTGGTGCTTCCGTCACCGGTCTGCCTACCGTGGCCACTGTGCCCGGCAGGTTCAGACATGTAGGGAACCGTGGCTCCGGCAGGGAGACCTGTCATATGCCGGTGCGGAAATACTGGTGCCAGTAAGCTTACGGGCACCCTTATTTCCGAACCGGCAGGGTCATAATGAGGCCCAGTGTCTTAACGGGCAGTGACACAGGTTAGCTCCATTTCATCCTCCGCTGCCTCCTGTCCGTGGCAATGTGGAGGTACACAGGGCATCCTCCCCACACTGAATGTCAACCCAGCATCACACAGAGATTGGCAGTACCTAGCCATCTTGTCTATCCCACTATCGACAAGTACGGTTAGGCAAGGGACTTTGACACAACTTCCAACAGAGGAAGGAGGTCTAGAAAGATTGCCAGTGGGGGGACTGGAAAGTTTAAGGATGGAGTCATAAAACCTATGGATGTCTATTTTTTTTAAAGAAATCTATCGAAGTACCACCTGAGGGTGTCAGACATATGGAGTCAAAAACGTCCTAAACTACATGGCAAAAGAGCTTCATAGCCCAGATCACAAACATCTTGGTCATGATTTCAATAGTAAAAACCAAAATTAAGTTACATGTTTTTCACACCTTTCACCTCATCTTAAATGTTATCTGGTCCTCCTACTACTCTACTTTGTTTCCACTTACCCTCTATATTCTATTTTAGAACTTTTAACATCCAATCAGTTGGATTCATCTAAGAGTGAAAAAGAGTGAATCTAGGCTGTTGCTAGGAAAGCACTTGCAAACTAACTTACATATCGCATTAACATACAGATCCATCTTCTAAATTCTGAAACAGCAGTCATGCGATCATGATTTATTGGCAGCATGGTTATCTTTGATGGAGCCGATCAAGTGTCTGGACAAAATGGAGGAGGTGGAGCTTTCATGGGGGAAGAACAAGTTAAGGCTAAAGACAACTGATTTGGCTAAAGTGGTTAGTCAATATCAAGATTCTGTCCAAGCTTATCCTGAAAAACTAGAGTATGTCTGGATTTTGAAGGCTTTTAGTCAGAGGAGGGATTGTGATGGTAAGGGATCTGTGATGGCATTGCATGCATATGATGGGGAATTGGTTAGGGTTCGGAAAGTAATGGGATCTGCTATAAGAGGGATAAGGGGGGATGGTGATTCATCTCAAACAGAAAGGATTCAGAAAGTAACACAAACCTATCGGAATTGGCTAATTCCAACGAGAGAAATGAGAGCACAGATGGATGGGGAGAAAATGTTGAAAGCTGTATGTGCTACTAATTCGAAAAATCTATGGGAGTTGATTAATAATGTTGGGAATTTTAGATCAGCCCACATCATGAGCTCGGTAACTGAAGAGAGGTGGGCGACTCACTACACTACCCTGTTTGCGGATCCAGGGCTTGAAAAAGAACTGGGGGATCTCACCGCATGTACGAGATGGGAATTCGCCTTTGATGAGGAGGAGGCGAGATTAATGATTGGGCGCCTAAGCTCCTCGAGAGCTGTGGGCCCTGATGGGTCATCAAACCAGGAATTGAAGAAAAACAGGGAACAGTGGAAAAATTGTTGGTTTCCATGTTTACCCAGATTATGAGGAACAAACAAGTACCAGATTCCTGGTGTGAAGCGCACATAGTCCCAGTCTTTAAGAAGGGCGATAGGGCGTATCTGAGAAACTACCACCCTATCACTCTGTTAGATTCGCTGGGTAAATTGTTTGCAACTGTTTTACTACGCGATCAAAAGGTCAGGGCAGGCAAGAGTGGAATTTTAGACCCACGACAAAGGGGGTTTGTCAAGGAAGTGGGATCTACTCTCAATCTGCTCACCATTAATATCCTACAAGAGAGGGCCCTGGACTCTAAAACGTCAGTCTATATGGCCTTCATGGACATAGAGCAGGCTTTTGATGACGTCCTTAGGGAAAAACCTTGCGCTAAGTTGAGAAAATGGAAATGTCCACTGCACCTGGTGGCCTTATATTCTAATACTTCGGTTAGAATCAGATTATCAGCAAAAGGACATTTGTCAAGAAAGATCTCAATTTACTGTCTCTATATTGCAGATCTAGCAATTTCCCAGAAGGATGTGGTGGCCGTTGCTCCAAGAATAAAATCAGTAGAGGTCCCTCGGATACTATTTGCGGATGATTTGGTGCTCTTAGACAGTACCCCCACTGGCCTACAAAGAAGAATTGAAACATTCAGAAAACATCTTATGGTGAATGGTTTGAAGGTCAATGTGGGGAAGTCCAAGGTACTAGTCAGTACCAGTGATGGCGTCAGCGAATAGAAGAAGGGGGTCAAATTCACGTGAGGGGTCGGACTAAAACCAATAGAAGTAGTAGAGTCCATGATTTATCTGGGTATGGTGGTAAATAGGAATTCAAACGGTAATGGACACTACATCCATTTGAGGGCTAACCTACTTACATTGGGAAAGGCTGCCCACAGGAAATATGGGAGGTTCTCTATGATACCTCTCATATCATTCTACAAACAGAAGGTGGCACAGATTTTAACATATGGGGCAGAAGCAGGCCTAACTCTATCTTGGAAGGTATGGGAGAGATTTGAGGGGTTCTTTTGGCGACGATGTTTAAGGCTGCCAAATTCGCTGCCAATGGATTCTATTAGGTATGAACTGAAGCTGCAATCCCTGGAATCGCTAGTAGTGTGGAAAACTGTGGCCTTATATAGAAAATGCGTTCATGAGCCCTCAGTGGTTACTTTTGCCATTTTTGATTCATCAAGGGATGGACAGGATAAATGTTTTTTTAAGTGGAAAGGAAAGGTAGAGAGGGTTATTTTGGCTAAAGGCATTGAGGTGGTTGATTTGGTGGAAAACCCATTCAAGGTGAAAATAAAAATGCAAGATCTTGATTGGATTACAACAGTTGATAATATGGTATTACCCAAATTGACCTTTTACAATTGACCTTTTGCACAATTGACCTAATTATAGTGGTCCTAATTGACCTTCTGCACAATTGACCTTTATATTATTGTAGCTATTTAGTTAGTATTTTATATATGTATTGGTTTGGTTTTGGATTATAAATAATAAAAGGGGATTGGGTGGGGGGTTGCCGGGTTTTTTGGATTGGGTGGGGGGGAAGGGGTTTGCATATGTCCTAATTGACCTTCTAAATTAGGTCAATTCTCCCGAGGTCAATTCTCCCAAGGTCAATTGTGAAGAGGTCAATTAGTATACAACCAATAATAGGAGTAAGGACAAAATGAGACAAGCTGTGCTAATAGAGCAAAAGGGTTCAAACTGTTTACCATCATATCTTCAAAAATTCCATTCGGCAGTCACTCGGGATCTTCTTCTAAGATGCCGGTTGAACATTTTGAATACAAGAGAAGTCCAATGGGCAAGAAAAATGACGGGTCTAAGCAATGCTCAATGCAGATATAGAACGCAAGTGGCGGGGTAGAAATGCTCTGTCATTTAGTAACGTCTTGCAGATCACTAAGAGGAGTGTGAGCAAAACTTTTGGGTGATCATGTGGATTCTTGTCAAACCCTGTCTGCAGTGGAATGGTGGGAATGGGTTTTACTAGGTGAAAGAATAAGTCTAACCATTGACGTTATGAACCTAGTGGAGTTTGTCTTAAAGGATACTGTTTAAGTGTAAGAGAAACATGCGGCATGGACAACTAGGGTAGGCTAAGTTAGTTCCTCTAATCTTTCAATTTTTAATGGATTTGTTTTTTTTAATCCCTTTTCTAGGTATTGTGTAAGGATTTTATTTTTTAAGATGTTGTTTATGTGATGAAATTCAAGTATGGAACTAATTTGTTTTAAAGGAAAAGAATGTTCAAGGTTTGTCTTAACCAAAATAAACATTTAAATAAAATATATATATCCAGTATGTGACCAAAGCACCTGCCCAAAAAAAGCTTTTAATTGAAATCATAGATCTCCACAAACCCACCCGAATTAAGGAGCCACATTTTACTAATAACTAAGGTGGAACCTTTGGACATAGCAAACATTTAAAACATACCTGTCTCCAATGGAGCTCATCGTATGATTGCTTACAGTAAAGAACATACAACACGCTTCAGTGTTGTGTTAAACATGTGTACTTCTGCTTACCTGAAAAAGTAAACAAAACACAGTTGTTACAGTACAATGCAGTAAAAAATATACTCCTAATCAACTTGTGACCGACATCATACTGCCAAATCTCTTGGATTCGGTGTTACTTTTTATTACTGAAACAAATCCACATGTTATAAGACTGGCTGCTGCATGGAGTTGCAGAACTCTGCAGCTCATCACTTAATAAGAGGGAAACAGGCAGCACATGCAGAAACTCCATACAGTTTACAGCTGTGCAGAAAAAGGTTGGGAATCCGGCATAGTATGCCTGTCCTAAAATTGACGCCATTAGTGTACACACCTCTAGGTTTTCATACAGTTATACACAATGAACATCATACAGAAAGGTCTGAAAGATACATGTCATATTTTACAATGTCATAGGACTTCCTACCAGTACATCCTGGGGGCATGGCTTAAGGAGAGCATCCTAGCTCAATGTAAAACGGCTGAACCCACCCACCTGACATGAACCACCTCCTCATTAGGAGTTTACCATTGCACCTAATATTACCAAAACTGCAAGCTGATCCATCACATGATCTCTGTTCTGGTTCTCAAGCAGCTAAACCCGCCTTCATGATCTAATGTGGAGTATCTAGGCATCGGATAATGGCTTACTTCATCCTCGCATAGCCAGCCTTATGGTCACTTGTGCATTTGCAAACCAATCGGCTTTCAGTACACACCACCTGGCTGGTGCCTCGAAGTCACGGGCACAATGATGCATGTCAGTGAACCTATAAGCAAAATGCCACTGGCTTCCACAGATTTCTGCTAAATTTCGCCAATGGTTGAGGTTGTCATTCTCGTTGAAGAAACATTGTTTCATTGACGATTCATTGATGTTGTTCTTCGAAGTAGTTGAATTTATTTATTTCAATTTATTTTGATGAAGAAAAGTGGTTTGAACAGAAAAATTATACATAAGATCAAGACTGTAGGAGGAAAAATCCCATTGTCACGTGTTTGGAATTGGTGGACTAGAGATTGCTGTAATGTGAAACAGGTTGTGGAGCTGCAAGTTTGGGTTCATTGGATGGGATCAGCATAAAGAGACAGCTTCATAAAACTCTTGAAAGTAGCATTATTTGCTGCGTTCTTCCGAGGGCTTGGATGTTAGGCCCAAACGAAGTGAGGTCATTTACAATGTCTCAAGGATGTGACCGTCCAAGTTCTCCTTGAAAAGCAGTGATTAGTACTATTTGATTAGCACCTGGGACTCGTCCGAGGTGGTAACAGTGGGTTTTCAAAACCGAGCAGCTATCAAAAAATGAAAGTAGGGTCTCTGCATCGATCCCCTCTTCCATGTCCATGATGGCTGAAGGAATCTCCAGGGAGAAATGCAGAATGGGCAGAGTGAGGTGGAAGACTGAGGGGCCAAGGCAAGATTTTCAGGTTCCATGTGTTAATATCCCTGCAAAAATATCACCATACAAAAATATCGACATATTTTTGCGGCAATATTAAGCCATGGAACCTGCGGTGGACACCCCTGCAACTCCCATCATTTTTTAAATGGACTGGGGGACATTATCCCCACTAATAATATTGCCTATGGCCTCACCCCACAACCATATACATATATGGCGATATTATTGGTGGGAATAATATTAGCTGATACCGACTTTGAGCCGGTGAGTTACAGCTTGGCTGGATTGCGGGGGCAGGAGGGGATGGATGGAGAGAAGTGCTAGAGCAGATAGTTTAAATAAATGAACACATTTATTTCGTAATTGATAAAGAGAATCAGGAGTTTTCTCGTGCAGGCAAACTCTTAAAAATATGAACTGAATTGCAACTGCCCTGACTTTATGACATCACATCACCCATCTATACCTTACTTTTCTTTTTTAGCAGACTTTATTAGGCCACCCCTCGCCCCTTCCTAGGTTGTCCATGGACAATGCTTGTTCAGACTATGAACTCATTCACCCATGCGCATGAGGATCAAGGACTGCAGGTCTCAGACAAGCCCAGGTTAATAGAGCAAGGTCGGCAACCTGTGCCCAGTGGTCACCACCAGTATTAACTGGATAAGACCATGAGTCTTAATCGAAACTGGATGTTATCCTGGGAGTAGAGGTGCCACGCCCCTCAGGTAAGGTGGATAAAAGCAGAAGACAACACAGAGGGTGGGGTGTACACCCCTTGTTCAAGCCTGCTTGACAATCGCACGTCACTTATAGCAATGGACAATGAAGACGGATTGCCCTGTGCTATGAACAAGGGAATTGTTTTGGCGGCAGGCTGGATAAATGTGCCAGAAGGCCTAGTCGAAGTATCTAGAACAGTCCATAGTCAGGTAACCAATGGCCTACAAAGGTAAGTGGTCTGGAGGGTGGCTGAGGTCAAATAGGTTAGTTCCCCTTGAACGCAGGATGATGTTTACACTGACTTGCAAGACACGTAACAAATCGCTTCTGTTTGCCATTGTCTGAAATTGGAGCATGAGCATGGTTTCTCTGACAGGGGGAAGTTAGCAAGTGGGTGCAGACAGAGGCAGCAAGAGGCCGGGTGTGTGGAGGTGAGGGGAAGAGGAAGGTGCCAGCCATCAGGGGTGAAGGCGAGCTTACTGTATATTTCAGGCCCATGTTCGGGACTCTTGATTGGTTGGTTCCTACCTTTAGGGTGCTAGTAAACATTATATGCAGGTGGAGGAGGGATTACAGCTCAGGTGGGGAAGAATGATGATGATGATAGCGAATTTATAAAGCGCTCGTTCGCCCAAAGGCATCATGGCGCTAATGCAAGAATCACCACCAACAGAATACAAACCCAATTCAAGATCTTTATTGGAAAAGATATGTTTTCAAATATCTACAAAAAGAAAGGTGATCAGAGATACCCCAAAGATGGAGCGGAAGCTAATTCCACAATTCAGCAGCAGCCACTGAAAAAGCACACCCTCCAACACTAGAGAAGCGCAACGTGGTACCGGGATCCAACATGACGTCAGAGACCTTAAAGATTGATTGGGAACATAGGGGCGGAACTTATCCCATAAGTATTCGGGACCAAGCCCATTGAAGGCCCGTTGAACAATAGACAGTGATTTGAACTGCACCCTTTTGATCACCTGTAGCCAGTGAAGCTATGTACGATATGGTGTACGATATGGAGTACAATCCACCAGCCATACTGGAGAATTTTGCTGAACTTGCAAACGGTGATTCAGATGCAGAGGTTGCGCTAAATAGAGGGAGTTGCAATAATCAATTGCACTCAAAACCAGTGCTGCCACAACCAGTGCATGTAACTGGGAGGGACTAAAGGCCAGGACTTTCCGCAGGATACTCAATTTAAAATGACCAGTTTGACAGACTGATGACACTTCAGTGGCAGACAGAGAAGAACACGTTACTTACCAACTGGTAACGTTCTTTGGACTGGATGTTCCTCCAACGTATTCCTCATCTTAGATGTATTTTCCCAGCTTTAGCTGCTTCAGAAACTTTTTCTTGGCAGATGGCGCTGTGCGTCAATGTCGTTGAGTCAAAGTCCCTCGAAGGCCTCCGTCGAGGGTGACGTCATCGGGTATACAAGTAGCACGCCCGGCTCCCGTTGGCCTCAGTTCTGTTTTTCCCCTCTTGCTTTGCCGTATAGATAGTGTAGGTAGCCAGGTGTTAGCCTTGCAAGAGTTGAAGTGGTAATAACACCGGAAAATCTACAGAGGGGTAGGATGGGAGGGCGATGGGGAATACGTTGAAGGAACATCCAGTCGAAAGAACGTTACCAGTTGGTAAGTAACTTGTCCTTTCAAATGGATTTTGTCCTCCAACGTATTCCTCATCTTAGATAGACTCCCAAAGCAGTGTAAAAAGCTCTCTGGAGGAGGGAGTAGATTTTTTAAGAAAAATTAAAAAATATGATATAGCTGAATATAATACTGCTTTCCCAAAAGCAAGCTCTTTAGAGTGGGAAGCATCCAGATAGAATTTAGAAAAAGTTGCACAAGTTCACAAATAGATTTTATGGGAACACCTCTTTGAAGGGCTGTCAAGGAGGCTATGCCTCTGGTAGAATGGGCCCTCAAGCTTTCTGGTGGATCTTTGCCTGCCAATCTGTAGCATTCTGAAATGCAAAGCACAATCCAACGTGATAAGGTTTGTTTTGACACTGATTGGCCTAATTTCCTTGCGGTGTAGCCAATGAAAAGTTGATTATCCACTCTAAGCTTGGAGAGCCTAGAAATGTAAAAGCTTAGACCTCTTTTCGGGTCCAGCCTGTGCAATCTTTCCTCCTCCTTACTGGGATGAGGTGGAGGATAGAGTGCGGGCAGAATGATTTTCTGATTTAAATGGAAATCAGACACAACTTTAGGTAAGAATGAGGGTTTAATCCTCAATACAACTCTGTCCCTGTGGAACACAGTATAGGGTGGCCCAGAAGACAGTGCCTGCAACTCGCTCACTCTTCGTGCAGATATTAAAGCAACCAAGAAAACTGTTTTCAACGTTAGTAATCTTAATGGACATGTGTGCAAGGGTTCAAAAGGGGCACACATTAAAAACTTTAGAACCAGATTAAGGTCCCAAATTGGGACTTGGAAAGAAGGAGGGAACAAATTGGTGAGTCCCTTTATTGTATTATCAAAAGGAATTTTAAAGTAGGAACACTCTTCCAAAGAGCGCTTGAAGATGGAAAGCGCTGCAAGATAGCCTTTAATGGTCCCAGCATTGAACCTCTATGTGCCAATGATAAGAGGAAAGATAATACTTCTGGAATAGGAAACAGAAAAGGATCAACATTCTTTTCCCTGCACCAGTTGCAAAACTTCTTCCAGCGGCAACGGTACAAAGATGTTGTTGCTGGCCTTCTCGCCGAAAGCAACCCCTCCATGACATCATCCTAAAGGTCCCAATCCTTGTATCTCAGCCTTTCAGATACCAAGCATTAAGGTTGAGAGTCCTGACCTCTGGATGGAGAATCTCTGGCCCTCCATTTGTGAGAGAAGATCCTCTCTCTGAGGAAGACGTAACAGAGGATATGTCTAGAAGGTCTGGGTACCATGTTCTCCTGGCCCAATCCGGGGCAATTGGGATCATGCGGTTTCCAAACTGCCTCAATCTCTTGATGACTTGAGGAATGACGGGAATCGGAGGTAACGCGTATAGCAGTGGGAAATTCCACTCCTCCACGAACGCGTCCCCTAGGGCTCCTCTCGGGGGAAATTCCCTTGAGCAATACTTTTCGCACTTCCTGTTGATTCATGTCACAAACAAGTCTACTTGAGGGGTTCTCCAAAGGGTGAAGATCTCCTGAAGGACTTCCTGAGCCAGTTCCCACTCGTGGGACACCGTACTCTGCCTGTTCAGAGCGCCCGCCCTCATATTCTCCTCCCCGGCTAGATGAACTGCTGTTAAGGAGATTCCTTCTTGAATTGCCCAATACCAGAGCCGCATTGCCTCTCTGCACAGAGGTAGTGACCCTACACCTCCTATTTTGTTTAGATAATGCACGGCCACTGTTTTGTCTGTCATTATCAGGACATTTTTTCCCCTGACAGATGGCAAAAAAGCCTTCACCGCTAGTCTGATTGCTCTCAGCTCTAAAAGGTTGATGTGTAGTTTGGACTCCGATGGAGACCAACAACCGATGATTGTCATATCGTTGGCATGAGCTCCCCACCCCATGAGTGAGTCGTCCGTCACTACTGTAATCTCCGGCCATGGTTGCCAAAAATGTTCTCCTTTTAGGATGTTCTCTGTGCAAGTCCTCCACAGATGATCCTGCTGAACCTTGTTCGGAATCTGAAGGAGATCCTTCATTTGTCCGGAGAACTGGGACCATTGAGTCTTTAGAGCCCATTGAAGGGATCTCATCCTCAGGCGTGCTTCTGGCACTAGGAAAATGCAGGATGCCATGAGGCCAAGCAACCTCAAGAAGTCATAGGCCTGGAGATTTTGGGCATTTTGGAATTTGGAAACCATCTGAAGAATGTCTTGAGCCCTCGACTTGGGAGGCGAGCTCTTTCCCAAGGATGTGTGTAGTACAGCCCCTATGTACTGGAGCTGTTGGGAAGGTGTCATTTGTGACTTCTTGAAATTGAGGGAGAAGCCGAGTCTGTGGAGGAAGTGGCAGGTGACTTTCAGATGATTCAGGGCTTGCTGGGCAGAACACGCCCTGATCAACCAATCGTCCAGGTAGGGGTAGACGTGAATCCCCCCTCTCCTGAGGTGCGCTGCCACCACTGCCATCAACTTGGTGAAGACCGTCAGGGCGGAGGTCAACCCGAATGGTAGGACTCAAAACTGATAATGCGAATCGCCAATCGTGAACCTCAGGTATTTTCTGTGCTTGAGATGGATTGGCACATGAAAATAAGCATCCTGAAGGTCCAATGACACCAACCAATCCTGAAGTTGAAGGGCTTGAAAGATCTGAGAAAGAGTAACCATCTTGAACTTGTCCTTCCTGAGGAGCTTGTTCAAGCCTCTTAAGTCCAAGATGGATCTCAGTCCTCCGTCCTTTTTGGGGATCAAAAAATATGGGGAGTACCATCCCTTGTTCCTCTCCGCTACAAGTACTGGTTCTATAGCACCTTTCTCTAGCAGGGTTAAAACTTCCTGCTGTAGGAGCGGGTCTGGAAGCTTCAAAGAGTGTTTCCCCGGTGGATTGTTTTGAGGTTGCGTTAGAAAAGGAAGGCAGTAACCATGGCCTATTATTTCTAGAGCCCAAACATCTGAAGTAATGGTATGCCATTCTTGCAGATGCTGTGACAGCCTGCCTCCTACAGGTGTCTTGTGATGCAAGTCCTCAAAGTGGTTTTGTGGTGGTTGCTGCAGCTGCTGATGGCAAAGAGGCTGTAGCTGGGGCTGGCTTAGCACGTTTCCCTCGTCCACCATGAGTTGCTTTTCTCTGGCCTCTTTGACTAGCAATTCCTCTCGCCTTTCCATATGAGGAGTAATAACGATAGGATCGGCCCCTCCAAGACTGACCTGATGCACGAAAAGGCTGAGGTTGCCCAATAGCAGCTCCTAAAGATTTGGCAGCCACTTTTGAGGTCTGCAACCTCTCAAGGCTCTCGTCAGCCTTGTTGCCGAAAAGGTGAGACCCGGCAAAGGGCATGTTCAAAAGACGGTTTTGCACGTCTGGTGCGAAACCCGACTTTCGCAACCACGCAAATCTGCGCATTACTGTGCTAGTGGCCATGGACTTGCTCAAACTATCTGCAGTGTCCAATCCAGATTGAAGGGATTCCTGCATGGCCTCCTTTCCATCTCCAACGATGGCTAGGAATCCTTCCCTTTCTTCTCCTTCTGGTATGTGCTCCGCCGCCATTGCAATGCACTCCCACAGAGTGTACGAAAATGTTGCCAAGGCACATGTGGAGTTGGCCGATTTTAGCTCCATACCCCCAGCTGAAAATACCTTGCGTCCCCAACCATCCACATGGTCCCTATCCGGAGGGATGGAAGGGTAGGCCACCTTATTTGAATCTGTGGCTGCCTGGACCACCAGACTCTCTGGAGTAGGATGTTTGGACAGATAGCTGGAGTCGCTACTGGAAGGGCAGTATTTTGAAGTGAGGGACTTATTCACAGGAGGAATTGAGTCTGGGGTCTCCCAATTTTTGGCCACCCTATTTTGTAAGGCTACATGAAAGGGTAAAATCGGATCTTCGGTGGGGCCATGATCCAATATGAAAGTCAGGTGGTCATCCTGGATGAACTGGGTTGGTGGTTTAGCCCATCCTAAATAATCAACCACTTTTGTCATCAGCTGCCTGTATGAGGGACTGGCATGTTCCCCTGGTTCTGGTCTGCCAAAATCTGTTTCAGGTGAAGTGTCAATTCCACTTGCGTTATGCAAGGTTTCCACTAGATCCCTCATTCTGCTTTCCTCAGAAATCAGACATTCTGGGACATTAGGGGTGCCATACTCTAGGCCAAAAGGAACCTCTTCCTCCTCCTCAGACCTCTCTTGTTCTTCAACAATTGAAGTTAAGGACTTACAATATGCAAGGTGTTGCAGTAGAGACTGAAGGCTTTGCAGTCTTTGCATCTTTTTCTTTTGCTGGTATTTTTTTCTTTTGCTGCTATTTTGACAGTTTCTGGCTGAATTGAAGCTTTTGAAACATTCGACGCCGAGGGCTTCGAGGTCGACAAAGGCGTCAATGGCATATATTGGCGCAACTAGATAGTAATCGTCGACGGAGCTGGCTTCGAGGGTGTTGAGATGCTCTTTGAAGACTCGCCTTTCGAGGTGTGTCGGGTTCCAGACGGCATTGGTGACCTTGAGCGGTCGACTCGACTCGAGTGATCTTTTTCGCTCTGGGTCCTGAATGGTTCCCGATCTTTCCTCCTTCGATCTCCCGGACTCGAGGGTGCGCGAGTGTCGGAACGGTAACGCTCCCGGCCGGCTTCCGAGGAAGGCGCGGACCGAGGCTTAGCCTTTTCAAAAACCTCCATCATTATTATTCTAAATGCTTCCCATTCTCTTGGGTGATTTGTCCGAAGGCGAGGTGGAAGGAGACCGGTGGCGTCTCTCTTTTAGACTTTTTCATCGAAGACGAAGAGTGGTGTGAACCACTTCGGGACCTAGACCTATGCTTATGCCTTTCGCGTCGAGGAGATTTCTCTTCATGGGATCTCGACTCGAAGCTTGAGGCTTTTCGGTCGGGTTTTCGACATACCTGTAGTTTCTCCCTTCCTCTCTCGCAAGGCCTTGCCCGTCATTGCCTAACACTTCGTACAGGCCTCCATGTCGTGTCCTTCACCGAGACACCACAGACATTCTCGGTGTGGATCCGTGATCAACATTTTGGGCCCGCAGGATTTACATTTCTTGAACGCGGGGTAGTCGGGGTCGATGACGAGGACCTCTCGAATATCTATTTCACAATAACTGCATCACAGAACTATCGAGGCGCGCCGAGTCTCCGAAGCAACATGCACTAAGTAAAAACAGAACTGAGGCCAACAGGCACTGCGCATGTTACTTGTATTCCCGATGATGTCATCCTCGATGGAGGCCTTCGAGGGACTTCGATTCGACACCATCGACGCACAGTGCTCTCTGCCGAGAAAAAATGTCTGAAGCAGCTGAAGCTGGGCGAATACATTGGAGGACACAATCCATTCGAAAAGGAGATTTTCCCCCCAAGATTCTTAACAACCAAAGCAGAAGAAGAAACCAACACTAAGATCTCGGTCTTATCCCCATTAAGTTTAAGCTAGTTTCAGCCCCTCCACCTCCCTACGTCCTCCAGGTAACTCCTAAACTGAGTAGCGGGATTGGGATGTACCTGATCGAGTCACACAATAATGTGTGTATCATCAGCATAGGAGTAGCACTGTAGGCCCTGGGAGTGAATGAGCTTGACCAGGGCTGAATGTAAACATTAAACAGAATTGGGTCGAGCCCTGAGGCACCCCACAAGTGTGAGACACAGAAGCAGAGCAAAAAGGTGGAAGAGAAAGAGTCTGTGAATGTCCATCAAGAAAAGAAGAGAACCAAGATAGAGGATGGCTGAAGAACAGAAATGCTGAGCAGGGCTTGGGATTTCAGAATGCAAAGAGGAGAGTAATAGGAGATCGAACCGCCAAATAAGGGGGCCAGAGGTTAAATCTGATGTGCAGTAGAAGGAATTTGAAAAGAGAAACATTCTACATAGACTGCCAGCATATATGGAGGCAATGGACTGAGGTTGGCAAGATAAAGGGAGGAAGGTTATAGAGAGTGCAGGTGGCCAAGAGGAGAACTTTGTTGATTGGGCAAATGGATGGAAATACCCAAGAGGAGGCTGGTGTATTTAAAGTTCTAATCATCCATTATACAAGTGCCATGTTGGAGAGTAAACCATAGATGAGAAGAGGGCATTACCACTGTTAGAAGGCCTGCTGCTGCTTCCCTCTAAACATTTACAAAGAATGCTAAGTGGCCCCTTTACTGAACATACCACATTGAGAATGTTCATTAAAAGTGCCAAGCAACTTCACCACCTGTTTTTACTTGGCTGATGCCCGTATTGTGAGTCAGCCTAATCACCCCATGACAGAGAAACCAAATCATGTGAAAACCGAGATTATCATGGCCATATTATAATAGTGAAACATGCCTAGGGAGGGTGGGGAAAGGCCATAACAACTGTTACATCACTCCCCTCCCCATAGGGGCAAACACCACAATGAGTAGATCATATTAAAATAAAAATCCTCCCATGTTAATTGCACTTGTGTTCCTAATTTTCAATGCTGCTAAAGAACAAACAATATTTATTTCAAATGATACCTCACTGGCTTACTTTACATTACATGTTTTGACCAGCATAACACATGGATATCTAAAGTGAAATGTCCTGGCACGATTAAAGCCTAAAATATAACTTCCATCACATTTTGTTAATGCAACCATTTAACCCTCGAAACTGATTGGCTCCCATTAGCCCCCATCAATTTCTAATCTGCTATTTCATTGGTTGATGTACTGCCTTGAGGCTTTTGCACAGCACACACTGAGGACTAATTAACCTTTAGGTACATGCAGAGACGTAGGGCTGAAACAGACCTTGGGAAGTCGTCCTTTGCGCATCACATTTGATATGGCGTGTTAGAAGTGAGGCCATTCTCCATGTAACCCAATATTTAGCCTCTCACTTTGACCGCTATCAAGGATGGTCATACTGTTGGAATGTTTATTTTAAGTCAACTGTCAAAAAGAGCCCCAACATAAATCCAGGTCATTTTACCAGTAGCTTATCTGCAGCAACGAGCTGGACGCTGGACGAAACCCCGCGATCGTGATAGGACCGGGCAGTATGAAGAAATACACCACTCTGGCTGCCTTCTTTTCAGCCATCTGTGTATGCACTCCACCACAATATCTCAACAGGAAGCAGACCACCTGTACAATGACAACATACATTTTGCAGAAAAGGGTCTACTGTCACAGAACTCTGTGCGTGATGTTCAAATGAAGCATCCTGTCCCTGCTGTGTCCACCACAATAAGAAATTAGAAGTACAACTGGGTTTAGAAGATAAAAGATCTCAAAAGACCATTTATCCCTGTCCTGATGAAGGTCCGGCAAGAATAAAGAGAAGACCAAGGCTGGATGCGGTCTATCTCTGCCATATGGGCTGATACACACTGTGTCAACATTACCTTTGCAATTACATCCATTGCTAAACAAGCCCGTAGAGGTGATAGGTAGCAAGCACCTTATAAATAACAAAGAAACTGTTTTTTCCCACCCTGACATTTTCATTTTTGAGCCATTTGATATATGAAGTGCTTGAGTATGGACCATTTGGAAATTAAATGAGTTGGTACCCTTTGATGTACTGTAATTGGTTGTTTTGTTACATGAACCCAGATTCAATGTATGTATGTATATGAAAATTTGTCTAACGTGTCTGCATCATGTGTGATACATGTTTAATGTGTTTTTATATAAATAAGAAAAATAAATGGTTTTGTGAAAAACAGGCTCTCAAGATGAGTAAAGAATAAAATATGGTTTGCTGTTTAAAATCATTTAAAAATTGAGGTTTGGTCGATAGAAGCTTACATGATTTATTACTTCGGGGTGTGAACTTGGTTATGAAAATTGGAAATCAGCTGAAATGCAGGAGCAGGAGGAAGTCTTTGTTTCTTTGTTGTATTAATGCAAAAGGGACTTGATATAGATGGGGATTTCCCTTCTCCCTCAACTTCGAACTCAAGCAATACAAATACAGTTTGATAACCGAAGATGACATTGCCAGGGTGTCAAGGGAATTAATGGGAGAGCCCTCACAGGGCAGTGATGTCCAGGAACCAAGGGACGCACAGGGGAAGCCCCCAAAGGCGGAGAAACCCAGCGGCAGATGATGCATCAGGCGATACCGCAAATTCAAGAAGTTGAACTCACCTTCCCCTGCACAATAGGGGGAAAGGAACCCACCAACGCAAGGAGGGGGCCCGAGTGGAGTCCTGGCAGAACGCCCAAGAAAACTCAGTGTAGCCAAGATATGGCAGCGGGGGTACATACCTACGCCCGGTCCTACCCCCCCAGTGGGGGGGCCAGACCAAGGGGGAAGTGATCAAGGCAGTGAGACCAGGAACAGTCAGATGCTTTCAGTAGCTGGGGACAGGGGTGGAGGGACTTCTGGGGCTACGTAAAAAAGTACAAGACATATGAGCATATTTGGTGGGGGGGCTCAAAGAAACGATATGAAGGAACAAAGAATGCCTGAAGAAGAAGGGGGGCTGGTGGTCTGGCATCGGGTTGGAGGCTGGCGTTTCTACGGCCCAGACGCAAGGGGTTGGGGGGAAAGTTGAAGTTGTTGGGGAAGTTCAAGGGGGGGGATTTATAGTTGAAAATTGCTCATCACTGGGGGCATGCTATGCGCCGACAACAACACGGGAAAACATTAGGCAGTCCGGCAACCGGGGCTGATATACCTAGATACAGACATGGAGGTTATTCAAAGTACCACATGCAAGATGTGATCTCTGGGCTGTCTCTCGGCTCACTAAACATTAGAGGTCTTAACTCCCCATCAAAGAGATCCTTAACAATCCAGGAATTTCCCCAACTGAAGCTGGACATTATATTCCTGCAGGAGATCCACTGGAGAAGGGGGAATGAGCCAGCTATGAAAGCTAGGGCTATTGATAATATATGATTCCAAAAAGAGAGGGGTAGCGATCGCAAACAAACTAGGCTTTTCCAAACTCTCCACCCTAAAAGACCCAGAAGGTTGCTACATACTTGTTAAGGGGCTGAAAAAAGACTAAAACGTCTCCCTGATGTCGACCTACGGCCCAAATGAAGGGCAAGACAATTACTGGGAAAAGGTGAAAGGGAATATCCAAACCTTTGTCGAAAGTCACCTTCTTTTTGTCGGGGACTTTAACATGGTACTAGACCCGGAAGTGGCTAGGCTGGGAGCAACTCCGTCCAGGGGCACACACATGCATAGGAAGATGGCCTGGCACTTTGCAAAGACCAATAATGAACTGGGGGTGTTAGACGCAATATCCTGTGAGGGGTTCGCTCCATCACACACATTTTTCTCCAAAGTCCATGGTACCTATTCTAGGATAGATTATATCCTCCTAGACTCAGCCCTACTACACCAGGTGTCAGTAGCAGTCACTGAACCAGTCCCATGGTCGGATCACAACATAGTCAGTGTTAAATTGGGAGGATGGAGTCCTGAACAAAGGAAACGGAGGTGGATGTGCAACGACCTACTGATAAAAGATAAAGTGGTAGCACAGGGTTTGCTAAAATCAATTCACAAATTCTTACGGTTCAACGACAATGGAGAGGTGAAGGTGACAATAGTCCAGGAGGCATTCAAAGCCACCCTACGGGGGGGAACTAATTAGGTTGGGAGCAACAAAGAAAAGGGAGAGAGAAGAAGAAGACTTAAGAATAAAAATGGAAGCACTGCATCCCAAGGGTAGGCTACAATCACAAATACTCCCAGACAATTTGGCTAAAGCTAAAAAATATAGAACGAGGCTGAAGGAACTCCTTCGGGACCAAACTGAAAGAAAGTTAGCATTCCTCAAACAAAAGTATATGGAGAAAGGAGACTGCGCTGACAAAATACTGGCCTGGAAGTTGCGGCCGCACAGAAACTCAAAGAAAGTTGGGTCCATATGCCAGGCAAACTCCCATAAGGTATATAAAGATCAACAAATAGCAGAAGAATTTCACAAGTATTATGAGAGCCTCTACTCAGCAGAATATATGGGGAACAGGGCCAAGATAAACAGGTTCCTTAATTCCCTACCGATACCGGGCATCTCCCAAGAACAGGCAGCTAAACTTGAAGCCCCATTCACAGCAGACAAAATGAGTACTACTATAGGTAGGATGAAATCCGGAACATCTCCTGGGGAGGACGGCTTCTTGGTCTGTTTGTTTAAATCATTCCATTCTGTATTAGCAGCCTTCCTAGCAAGAGTGTTTAACCAGTTACAGGAATCAGGGGTTCTCCCTGAATCACTACTAAGGGCCTTGATAGTGGTGCTTTCGAAAAAAGGAAAAGACCCAACCCAGTGCCAATCATACAGGCCCATCTCCCTATTAAACGTAGATGTAAAAAGCTTTGTGAAAATACTGAGCGTTAGATTGGAGGCGCTCATGCCCTCGTTGGTACATGGAGAACAAGTTGGCTTCATAATGGAACGCCTGGGCGCAGACAATTTTCGTAAGACAATAGATTTCATACACTTGGCACAAGATCAGAAACTAAATAGCTTTTTGGTCTCGATTGACTCGGAAAAAGCCATTGACAAGGTGGAGTGGGGGTACATGTCGCAGTTGCTGGAGAAAATGGGCATTGGCCCCAACATTCGTAAAATGGACTTCGGCATTATATTCGGGTCCAACAGCAAGGGTGCTGGTTAACGGGATAACATCTCACCTGCTTCACTTAACCCGGGGAACTAGACAGGGCTGTACATTCTCCCCTCTCCTATATGCTCTTTCCATGGAACCAATGGCAATCGCGGTCAGGAACAGCCCAGAGATCATAGGGATTGGGTGCGGAGGGACGGAGTTTAAGCTGTCACTATTTGTAGACTGTGCTATCTGTCGGACGTGAGCCACTCCCTCCCTAGTCTGCTTGACCATCAACACCTTTGGGCAATTCTCAGGCCTTAAAATGTATAATACAAAGTCTAGCATCCTGCCGCTACAGCCGGCTTGCCCTCCAAAGATAGCACTGGAAACATTACGAGGGATGAGACTGGAAGGAAAGGAAATACTATACCTGGGGGTATATATCCCCAGCGATTTAAACCGATTGGTGGAAGCCAATTTCACCCCCGCTCTGGCTAAAGTGGGAGCGTACCTCTCACGCTGGGCTCCCTTGACCATCTCATGGCATGGCAGAATGACCGTAATCAAAACGACGGTCCTCCCTCGATTACTATATCTCTTCACTGCTCTCCCAACCCAAGTTCCGGACACCTTTTTTCGAGAGATTTAATTCCATGGGCCCTCATTACAAGTCAGGCGGTGGACCATGGTGCTATTAGCACCATGGTCCATGCCGGATTCCGCCATGGTGGATGGTGGAATTACCGCCCCATTCCAAGGTGAGTGGGGCGGTAATTCCCCATTCACCATTTGCCCTTCCCCATTCCCATTTTTGCCCCATAGGGCATAATGGGGATGGGGAAGGCGCTAATTACGGCAACGTAAATTACGGTGCCGTAATTAGCACCAAGGTCGCTTAGCGCCTTGGACTTTAACGCCTGCAAAAAGCAGGCGTTAAAGTGTGAATCAGGCGTTAAGGGTTTAATGGCGCCGACGCTCTTTACGGCGCCGTTAACCCCTAAACGCCTGACTTGTAATGAGGGCCATGGTCTCCCATTTCATTTGGCAGGGAAAGAGACCCAGAATCAAAAGATTCACACTTACTCTCCCCAGAGATTCCGGAGGTTTCGCCCTGCCGGATTTCTATTTATACTACAAGGCTGCCCAATTACACATTTTATTAGGGCACACATGGGACGAGATGGGCACATTCTGGTCCTACCTGGAGGACATGTGTGCACCCCATGGTAAAGTTAGGCACCTATTGTGGACCCTGATTAAGTCAGTTCCAACAAGCCTCAAGGGACACCAAGTGCTAGGAGTAATATGGTCACTGTGGAAGGATAATGGGCAAAATGCAAACCTGTCCTCTTGGCCTTCCCCCTGAGTTCACTGTGGGACCCCCCCAATAGAAATGGGCAAGAGAGGTTTCAAGAAAGCTCAAAGGTGGTCGGACATGGGCCTAGAGAGGGCGGGGCAACTTTTCCACGAGGGACGGTTCAAAAACATTGACATGCTGAGGGAGGAGCTGGGGGAGGAGGAATTAACAGTGTTTGAGTACCTAATGCTGAAGGGCATCTGTACAGACTCGAGGCTCCTTACCAAATTATCCCGACCATTAACTCCCTTCGAACAAGTTCTCAGTGTGTCCACCACCAGGAGGGGAATTGTTTCCAAATTGTATTCTGATTACGGCAAACTGGACTGGGAGGCAACATTTTAGACACTTGTGGGAAATAAAGATCGGGAGGGAAATATCTGCAGAACATGGGACCAGGTCTATAGAATTATGTTCCATGGAAACCTGTTCACATCGACAAAGGAGCACAATTTCAGAATTCTGCATGACTGGCACCTAGCCCCCCAGAAACTGTCCAAAATGTACGCTGGGGTTTCCCCTCTTTGCCCCAGGCATTGCGGGGAGAGAGGTTCAACATATCACATGTGGTGGTCCTGTCCTAGGGTCCAGGTGTACTGGGCGGAGGCCCTTATCTGGATTAAAGAGGTGACGGGTATAGCTCTCACACTCAACCAATTGCAAATGTTGCTGGGGGTACCAGAGGGGCCCAGAGATGAAAGTAGACTCCCTCGGATCTGCGAGGCGATGCAGAGAGCGGCTAGAGTAGCCATAGTGCAGAAGTGGAAAAGTTCAGCATACCCCTCCAAAGCGAGGTGGTCCCTCAAACTCTGGGACATTTCTGTCTTGGAAAAACTCACGTCCATGGCAAATGATAAGATTGACTATTTTCACATTGATTAGGGGATGTTAATTCAACACTGGAGTAATAACGACCTGTGGGGTGTTATGATATGATATTATATGATACGTTATTTAGGTTATTTAAAGGTTAGCATAACCCTCTGGGCCCCCGGACCACTCAGACGGGGAGCTCAGAGCACTAGTTGGGGTCCCGGCGGGGGATTAGGGCCTCCCCTCAAGACTGCAAAGGTCATCTTGTGAGCCCGAGAGACAACATAACTCGCTTGACCGGAAAAGCCGGTCGCAATGCTGCAACTCATGTTAAAGTGACATACGCTACTATCCCGTGTGGTGAAAAGTTGGATGGGAAGAGGGAGGGTTTAAGGAGGGGGTGGAAGGTTAAGGGTACAACTTGTTATTGGAAATGCGTTTACTTCTGTGAGCTGTCCCTCATGCAATGTTTAATAAAAAATAAAGTTACAAAAACAATAATAATAATGCAGTCCTAGTGGAGTCTCGTCTAAATAGAAGGGCCTATACTAAAAAACCTATTACCAATCCTTACCTCTAATTTACAAATAGTGTGGGGAAATGTTCATGAAAAAAAAGTGTTCACAGAATGATAAGTCAGGATGTTCAGGCCGTTGGTCTCCCTTCCTCACGTTTTCAGCACAGGACAAGGCGGTTCACTCGAGCATAGCACAATCTTGGTCTTCTTCGGCATAAGAACACAGTTCCATTACCAACATCAGGACCTGCTGTGCCCAAGTCTCTTAAGGTATCAAAGTCTCTTTATTTAGAGGCCTGATGTACCAAGAAAACGTAAAGTTCCTTTACAAATATTCAAGTCGGGTGATTCACTCTACACCCTGGATCCCCTTTAGCCGGGCTCTGATCCCTTTTCTACCACAATCTTTAGTTTGGATTCCCCACTTCCAGGCTCATATCCTCTTCCCCAATGTTTGTTTGTTTGTTTGTTTATTCATTTGTTAAGCGCACCAGACTTGTGAGTAAAAGGGCACAGTTATATGGAGATGCAAGACTTACATAGTTGCGTATACACAGGTTACAAAGTTTACATAATAGCATGATATACAGTTTTATACATGAATACAGGATATATACAATGTACCAAATAGAACAAAGAAAAGAATAACCAATGAAATAATAAATGATCAGTAGGCACTGTACAGAGGATAAATGTGCCACGTGGGGCCCTTTGCAAGATACTAGGCTCCCGAGTGGATCACAATGCGCAAAGTCTTCAGAGATTAATGCAAAAGTCAAATGTTTATAGAATATCTTTTCTCAGGTGACTCACGGTTCACCCCAGTTCCCCCTTTGCCAGGCTCAGATCCCTTTTCCACAATTAGTCTCCATCAGCCGCGCTCGGACCAATGACAGTTCGAAATTGCTATTGAATGTTAGGCAGAATCCTGTGCAGTGCCCTTAGGGACCACTACACACAATTAAGACTACAAGTGGTAATACAAGTTCACCTTTGGTACAAGCCCGTACTACACTGTTAAAGTGGTAGCAGTAGCGGAGCAGCCAGACTTATCTCAAGAGCAAATGAGCAGTAGTAGAGATTACACAAAGGACCACAATTACTGTGACTCAAGCTAACACTGACTCAGGTTTTTGGTTGAAAATTAAAAGTACATTCATTTCTAGACCATCTGTTCGTAAAACACTTGTATTAATTTAAAACCACACGTAAAATACACTACACACAACCAGTTAATTTTGTGGAGTACAATTCAAGGTAAGTACCTTTGGTTTTGATGGACCGCTGTTGACAGATGACAGATGCGATCACTTTTTGACAGTAATAACAGTTCGGTCTTACTAAAGATACGCGTACCCGTGGGAAGAAATGTTACCGGAGTTAAAACACACTTAGCACATGAATCAACACAAGAGAGTTGGGGATAAAAATCATAGGCAATAGTTTTGTCAAGGCAGATAGAATCAGAAGACACTTTCCTACAAGTGAAAAAAAAGTCAATAGGCCTGCGCCAGTGTCAAGTGGAACAGTGTCCCACAGGGTCCCTGTTGTCGAGGATCACGCGGTTAGTACAGTTCACGATTCGAGATTGCCAGGAGTACTTGGATATTGTCAAAAGGAAGAAGCAAAAGTTATAAGAGGGAAGGAAGATAAGGACAAGCCTTTAGTGAGGAGAAAAGAGTTCACTCTAGTTCCTCGAGGTCGGAAACAGTACCTTATTCAAGTGAAGAAAAGCTGGTGCCATGGCAGTTGTTCCTGGTAGTTCCTGCAGACTCACGGTTCCTGTGACTTCAGTCGTGGAGACAAGAAGGAGGATGTCTGGAGCGATCTGCACTACCCAGGCATGAGGCCAGCAGCATCAAAAGCAACAGTGAATAAAAGGTAAGCTCCTTTAAAACAGGAGAGGCTCTTCAGATGGCTATCTGGACCACTACAGCTGTGTGCAGCGATTTCGACCAAGAAGAGGATCCTCTGCCTGTGGAAGATGAGCTAGTTAATCCCCCCAGGCTCAAGGGAAGAAGACTCCGGACTGGATCTTCTCTTGTCGTTGAAGGGTAGATAGCACAGGACTGCAGCAGGGCTGCACCGGGACTCAGTAGTTGCAGCAGCCGTCTTCTTCTCCGCTTCTCTTCGGTTCTTTGCAGTTTCAGTGGCGACTCTGACTTCCAGCCCAAGAGTCCTGCTTTTTAAGCGAAAATACCCCATTCACACAGCCTGGCTGTCAATCACCCAGCAGTCATGACAAAGTGCGACTTGGTTTTCCAAGGATACCATGTACACCCCTCCCTCACATTCAGCCCACCTAGTAACACGGGCGCCAAAAGGAGGGCTTCTTGAGAGAAGCCCAACAAAAGACAGTGAACAATGAAGGCCAACCTGGTTTGCCGCACAAAGTAAGACACAAGAAGGACTTTAACAAAAAGAAATGGCGAATAAACCCGACCAGAGCCAAAAGAAAGAGTATATTGTGTAGGGAAAGGGGGCGGGGTTGAGTTCCAAGGTATCCTACCTGGTAGGATGGGGAAAAGGTGTTACAAGGAAGGGGATACCGTGTCTCACCCTCCGGTGCCCCACTTACACTCTGGAGGACCCCTATCCAGGTGATCCTCCTGCACTGGTCCACCCCCAGGAACTGGATCCAAAAGCGATGGCAGTGTCCTGGCCACCTGCATGACAGATCCCCGGAAACTAGCGGTTGAGACACCTTCAGGTTTCTCTTACACCATACTGCAACCTAAATGTTCTAAACTCTATTAATGAGCTTTGCATGACATGACCATGCAATAACCTTGCAAGAAGACTGGCAGATACTCTACGATGTCTTATTTCATCCACACAAACTCCTACTCTCAAAAGTCACTGTAACCATAAAAGATGAAATACTGAGATAAAGTAATTTAATTTCTGGCAAAATAGTGGAAATGTTGTCAGAGAGTTATAAGAATGAGGAAAATTGCTTGAAGCAAGGCATGCGAAAAGTATACCACAGATTAGCCGAGAGACGTCCTTACTGCAGTAAAGTCCAACCACTTGTCCCCTTGCTTGTCGTCTGCACATATTGCTTAAATAAATTCATTGGCCATGAACACTGGACATGTTGCACCAATAGGTCTCTTAGGAGCCCACTAAACATGGCCACTGTACATATAGTACCAACAGGTTTCATTGGGGTCCATTAGCCATGCCCAGGGGCACAGAGATCCATTATCGCCTGCCTAGAAGATGTGATGGAGCGGCCACCTCATCATTCCCTTCATAATCACACTGACCACTCCAATAATCAAGCAACAAGACAAGCCACTGATCACCATGAAATGAAATTGGGGAACCGGCAAAAAACTGGAACTCAGAAAACCACAAACAACAACTATGGACGAAGCTGACCTGGACAAATAAATAGCTCTACTCCACAACTGGATCACAACAACAATCGAATAAATCGCCAAAGAAAAATCTTTCATACGCCTTCATGCAAAAGAGCAACAGCAAAATAGTTCACCCCACTACTCAGCGCCATGAAAAGAAAAAAACGATAACTGGAATGGAGGATCAAAAATGACCACAGAAACAAGTTGCAACAACATATCCGATTATATAAAAAGGAAATACAAAAAGCAAAAAGGAAATACTGCGACAACCGAATCTTCAAAGCACCAAAAACCCAGTAAGAACTCCTTAAAATCATAAATGAAATAAAAAATCCACCGTGCTGCAACAACATGCCAATACCATCGAAGAAACTATGCAATGACCTAGCAGACCACTTCAAAAATAAAATCATTACCATACAAAACAGACCATGCCAACAGACTACGGAACCCACCTACATCTATGAGGAACGCCCAAACAAACTCTGAAGCTTCCCCGAAGTATCAGTGAAGACTTTCGTCAAACTGGTAAACCAAAGCAACTAAACAGGCTCCCCTGTGGATCCCTGCCCTCCGGACACATACAAACCAATCCTCTCACAAGGAACACACATGGAATACCATAGGACTGTCTTCAACCTTTCAATCTCAACAGGGAAAGTGCCACAATCCTTCAAATCAGCATACATCAGGTCTCTACTCAAAGATACAGCAGAATATGTAGGGGACCTCTCCAATCACAGACCCATCGCCAACATCCTGTATCCAGCTAAATTGCTCGAAACGTACATATACAGAACAATCCAAGAATTTGTAGAAGAGCACCACTTACTAGACCAGAAACAAGTAAGCTTCAGAACAATGAGAGGAACGGAATCAGCACTCCTCTCAATATTGGATGACCTAAAAACAAATGCTGACTCAGACAACAGTACTGCTTTGATACATCTAGACCTCTTTGCAGCATTCGACACAGTCAACCACGACATCATCATCACGAGATTGGAATAACTGGAATCACAGACCGAGCCCTACTGTGGATCAAATCCTTCTTAACAAACAGAACAGAGACCATATGGATGAAACTTTCAAATCCAACCCAAGAGAATCCTCATGCGGAGTAGCGCAAGGATCATCCTTCTCCCCGCTATTATTCAATATCTACCTGTCTCAACTAATTAAGATCATCAAAAGACACGGACTCACCTGCTACAACTACGCTGACGATACACAAATAGTCTACAAAAAACAAGACACTCAAGAAGAAAACACAACATTAGACAACTGCCTTTGTAAAATATATAACTGGATGAACTTCAACTACCTTAAACTCAACCCCTGTAAAACAGAAATAATGATCATCACAAAAAACAGAGGAGACAAACATTACATCCCATGGCCAAGGGATTTCAGCACAACGCCAGCCCCATTGTCAAGTACTAATGGACAACAAACTTACTCTAGATCCACAAGTAAACGCTCAAATCAAGAAATGCTTCTTTCTCCTTCGAGCGGTAAAAAGGATCCTACCATTCCTGTCATTCGCCAACAAAACACTTACTGTAATTGCTCTCGTCATGTCCAGAGTAGACTACGTCATAAAAACTGCAACGCATACAAAATGCGACGGCCAGACTGCTCCTCAAATTACCCCGAAGAGAACACATCAAACCAGCATTGAAATCACTACATTGGCTACCAATAAAACAGCGAATCAAGTTCAAATCAATGTGCATCACGCACAGAGCAATCTGCAACCAAGGCGCAGAGTTCCTGAGAGACAAACTAAGCCTACATCACCCAACAAGGACGCTCAGATCAAGCAACGACATCTGCTTGGAACCACAACTCTACAACAAAAGAACATTTGGAGGGTCTTCTTTCTCTCACCTTGCACCAAAAACTTCGAACGATTTACCAAAGAACATATGTAACACAAGAAACCTTCTAATATTCAGAAAACTCCTGAAATCCTGGCTCTTCACCTCATAACTAGAAGAATGCCTATGGAGGCATACACACAGCTGAAACGATGATGAATGAAGAAACCAATTCCAGATCCCCCCCAAGCTATCGTCCATAAACAGAATCTAAGGAAGCCAATCTACGACATACCAACCTACCAACTGAGAGATAGATATGATAGGACGAAACCCTGGATTAAACACAGCTTGTTCGGGATGGAAGGACAAGGACGTTTTATCAATAGCACCTTGGCCTACAAATTACTAACAAGCACCAATAGACCAGAGACAGAATAGATTGAGAGGGAATAGGAGACTGCTAATCTACAGCACCAATACCTGAGAGGGGTGGGGGGACCAGACATAACTTGTCCGATTACAATAAGTTCAAATACAACACAGCTGGAAACGCGCCATGCAATCACTCATAACAATTAGATAGACAAGAAAGAAAAATGGAAATTCTGCTTACCTACAGGACAACTGGATACATAGAACAAGATCTGTAAGAAATAGAATATATAACCCAATAACTCTACAGCCAAATCTCTGCATACCTAAATCACCCAAAAATTCACACAACCATCTTCTCGCCCAGCAAATCACACACACTTCACCACACCGCAACAACAAACAAACAACACATAAACCGCACCAACAGCACATGAGGTCTTGCATCGGTTCGATATTCACACCAAAGCACAGCGCAGTCAAAACCGAACTGAAGCCGCCAACAGCACGCCACTTCTCTCACTTTCCTACTCCCTCTTCACCAGACTAACTGAACCCGCCTTCTTGTTTTCAGATCTGGCTGAGCGCCTGGGGATCAATTCCATTGGTGACAGTGCGTGATATAAATACCTTTAACATTAACATCACTGCAGGTGTAAAATTAACTTTTTTTTCACTTCCATTCCTGCAATATTCCCATGATATTCCGCTGATAATGGCAACAAACTACACAGACAGCGGTTTTGAACTACCCATGCCTGTGGGATTTCCCCGGTTTTCCTCCGATAATGCTAAAAAATCTAAAACTCTTACCTGTCCTCAGAGGCACAAAGTGCCCCCCACCTCTTTCCATGGTGACCCCAATCCCTTATGTTTTTTTTTCCTCCTTGGCCCTCTCCTGGCCATTACTCACTATCACTGTTTGGTTTGTATGGTTCATATAACGCATTTTCTTTTCTGAGGTGGACTTGAACGAAATGTGAGTGCTGAATTTCAGGGCTTTTGTTGCATTAAATCTGATCACCTTTTTTTAAAAACTATCTATTTATAAGACGTTTATCTACATCAGTTCAAATATATCATAAAATTTAATACAGAGAAGAATTACAATGCAGGTTCTAAACAATACAATTAAATAGTGTGAAATTGCAATAAAACAATAAAACGAATAACATAATAGTAACCATAGAAAACAACAAACAAAACAAAAAACATACACATAAACCAATTGCGCACAATGACACCCCCAAAACGGAGGCTAGCAACAGATGACCTAGGACATCGACCATATAGATCATTAAAGGATGACCACACTCCCTTATACATATCAGCACAGTCTTATTCATTGTATAACACTTTCTCAAATGCAGATAGTACAACTAAATCATTTATCCAGCCATCTGCCTGAGGCGTATTCCTTTTTTCCACACCTTTAAAATGTGTTTCCGAGCAACCATCAGCCACATTCGCAAATAATAAGCAGCTCCATTGCCCCACCCATTCAACCCCAATATGGTATGCTTCCGGCACCGTAAAATACTCACACCCACAACTAACTCTATGCAATCCAGGACCTCCCTCCAAAACACTTCCACTCTAATACAATCCCACAACATGTGCAATAATGTTCCTCCCGTCCTGCCTCACCCCCAACAATTATCATCCCCCTGAATCCCCAAGGAACACATCCTATATAGCCTTCCCAAAAGCTTCTGCCTTACAAGTTAAAATCCAACTTCAGCATGGTAGTTTCTTAAACAGTTCCATCCCCCCATTCACTATATGACATGTCAAAGCCGAGTTCTGCAGACCACTTAGAATGCAGATGATCCCACAAAACAGAAACCTCTGTCTCAACTGGCATAGGCCGAACAAAAGTTTACACCATCCGTGGAGGGTTTTCAAAAATGTTGAAAAGCTCAGGCCTATCAGCCTGTGGGACACTTAGCATACCAATACTCTGAGACATTAAAGTACATCATTCCAAATATCTACGCTTTTCACTCCTTGATATGATATATTATATGGCATTTATAATGCACCTATACATAAGTGTTTCAAGGCGCGACGAGGCAAGGGGGGAACAGACGGAAGACAGAGACAGCGATATTACTAGGCCATGTGACACTGAGATAGCGCAAGTGCAGGGGAGGGGTGAATGGGAGAAGTTTGGGGGGAAAGGGGTAGGGGGCAGTGCAGTACATAAGATAACCATAAAAAATAAATAAATAAGACAATAAATAAAATGTGCGACCAGCTGGTGGCAAGTGCGGCCAGCTGGTCGCAAGTGCAAGGATAAGGGCAGACATCAGGTGTCAAGTGATGGTAGGGGGCTGTAGTTATACAGAAGCAGTGCCCCAATACAGGGTTGTCAGGGGGCAGTGCAGGTGTGCAACTGGCGAGAGCAGAGTAGAGAAAGCAAAAGCAAAGAGGAAGGTCTTGAGGTGCTTCTGGAACCAGAGATGGTTCTCCTCAGGTTTCTGAGAGGCAGGCAGGCTGTTCCAGAGGGAGGCCCCTGCAGAGGAAAGAGATCTACCACCAACTAGTTGCTTGGAGAAGCGACTGACCCCGAGGGAGCTGGAGGTGGATGAGCCGAGAGCTTGAGAAGGAAGATATTTAGGAAGAGAGAGTTGAAGGTATTGAGGTCCCAGGCCCCAGAAGGCCTTATGGACAATGCAGATGGTTTTGAACTTAATCCTCGCCGCCACAGGGAGCCAGTGCAGCGATTTCAGTCCTGGAGAGATACGATCCCTGGACTTGAGGCCAAGGACAAGTCTCGCAGTCCTGTTTTGGATGAGTTGCAGGGGGTGGAGAGTAGAAGCAGGCATATTTAGAAAGAGGCTGTTGCTGTAGTCCAGCCTAGAGAGAACCATAGGTCTGGAGACAGTGAGCTTCTGGGGGAAGGAGAGGAAAGGAAGAATACCTCTGAGGAGGTGCAGCTGGTAATGCGACTTCTTAGAGACGTCAGAGATGTGAGGAGAGTGTGGAGTCGAAGATGACCCTGAGGTTTTTAGCCTCACAGGTGCTAATCCATATTTACACTGTAGTTCTTCAAATCCAAAGATCCGATCCCCAACCATCAAGTCACCTACACACAGCACTCCCTTCAACACCCAACTATTCCAAAATAACATCCTGTTATTTCTCTGAAAGACTGCATTATACCACAATGATGCATTCCTATGCAGCCAGATGACTTGAAGATGACCCCAAGGTTTCTGGCTTCAGATGAAGGAGAAGGGGAGAGCCAATAGAAGAAGGCCAGAGTAAGGGGAAGAAAGAGGCAGCAGGAGTCCCAATTGGAAGCATCTCAGTGTTGCTGGTATTGAGACAGATCGTTGGAAGGTACACCAGGACTGGATGGCCGGTAGGCAGTCAGGAATGATGGAGGAAGTAAGGGGAGAATCAGAGGGAAGTTTGAAGAAGAGTAGCGTGTCATCTGCATAACACTGGAAGTTAGGGGAGACAGTGGAAATGAGGTGTGCAAGCGGAGGAAGATAGGTGTTATTGAGCCAGGGAGAAAGGCTGGCGCCCTGGGGGACGCCGCAGGTGGAGATATAGGCAGGGGAGGAAAGAGAGCCCAGAATAACCTGGGATCGACAGTCATTGAGGAAGGAGGTCAGCCAGTCCAGTGCCCGCTCTGAGATACCTAGGGTATCGTAGAGCTGTTTTATGAGGACAGACCATGTCAAATGCATAGGAGAGATCAAGTAGAATGAGAACAGCTGGAGAGTTGGAGTCAGGAGATGCAAGCAGTTCCTCCCGGGTGTTCAGAAGAGCAGTTTCTGTGCCTCTGGATGCTCGGAATCCAGATTGATGGTCGTGTAGGCAACCAACAAGTTCAGTGTGTTGGGTCAGTTGGGGGAAGACCATCTTCTCCAAGAGTTTTCCAAGGAAGGGGGTGATAGAGATGGGGTGGTATTTGAGTGGACAAGACGGGTCTGCAGAAGGTTTTTTCAGGAGGTGACGCACAAGGGAGTGCTTGAGGGGAGAGGGGAAAGATCCAGTCGCAAAACAGTGGCTGCAGAAATCAGCAAGTACAGGAGCAAGAGAGCCAATATTGTCCTTAATAGTTCTGGAGGAACAGGGGGTGACCTGTTTGAAGGAGACCATCACGAAGCGGACAACTCTGGTGACCTCATCAGGTTTTATAGGAGAGAAGGAGGAGAGAAAGGCAGAGGGGGATGGGAGGCCATACGAGGCAGAGGGGTGGGGCAAGCGGAGAGGGAAGCGAGGGTGCTCAGGATGTCCTGAGTTTTTGCAATGAAGTGTGTAGCCAGTGCGTTGTAGAGAGCCTGGGAGGGAAGAGGTGAGGAGGACACTGCGGAAGGGTTGGCTAGTTCCTTGCAGATTTTAAAGAGGTCAGCCATGTTGTTGGATGCACCAGAGACGTGAGCCTGGATGAGGACCCTGTTCTTGGAGGGAATGGAGAGTCGGTTTTGCCTTTGGAGCAGGTGACAGGCCAGTTTGTCAGAGGGTGAGCCTGAGGTCTGCCACTTCCATTCTGCAGCTGTGCACTTGTGTTGCAAGTTCGGAGTCTTACCAGGTGTTGCACTTGGAGGCATGTTTCATGTGGATCCTCATGACTTGGCTAAGAATGTCAAGAGCATTAGTGATGGCAAGATGAAGGTTGCTGAGAGCGGGGTCAGAGGTAGAGTCTCTAGTGGGGAGGGAGGGCAGGATTACGTTGGATGCGAAGGCAGCAGCTGATACTCGTTTCATCGGACCGATGTTCGTGAACGAGGTTGGCAGGGCTGGGGGAGGTGCGGTCAGATGGCCGGGAGGACCCAGGTGAGAGGAGAGGAGAGAATGGTCTGACCAGGAGAGTGGGTTGATGAGTGGTGGGGAGAACAAAAGATCAGCGTGGATGAAGGCATCAACAGTGTGTCCAGCCGAGTGCGTAGGACCAAAAAGGAGAATGGAGAGGGAGAGCCAGGTGCAGAGGTCACGGTAGAGAGTGGAGGCTGTGATTGAGGAGTCAACGTGGATGTTGAAGTCACCCAGGGGAAGGAGTTTAAAGGTGGTTGTGAGGAGAAAGGAGGAGACATCTGTAGTATGAAGGAAGTTATATTTTCCTTGGGTGCATTAGCCTGCTGAGTTAACCATATGACATATTAGGTCCTTAGATTGCTGCATTAACAGCTAAGACTAATAGCTCATTCAAAGTGTGTGCTAAATGCTGAAACAGAACCTTATAGATGGATTAGTAATGTTTAGTAGCGCCTACATACCAAGCATAGTGAGCTACATTGAACGTGCAGGCATCAAAGGGCTGGAAGGTTACATTCACAGCTTGCAAAGGCAGGACAGAGGCCCAAGTTTAGTAGTTAACAGAGACCTGTATTTGAGCGCTTAGAGCATTATAGCGCTTAGATAGCCAGTCTTGCAGTATCAAGACACTAGCTAGCAGAGTGCAGGCCCGGTAATGCTTGCTCACTAAGGGTTAACTGCAATGCATATTATTTCAGCTTCTACGGGAATACTCTTTCTTTTCAACCGTGGCACTGCCAGCTTCCCTAAACAGGCCCTCTTTCGCATGAGAAATTGCTGCCTGGACCCGGCCATTAATGATAAGAGACATTCCTGTGCTTTCACAGATGGGCCTCGAGTGGGGAGGGGCAGGAAAGGGAGCGCTTTTGGAAAATTACTGAGCTGGGGATTTTCCATCAGCAAACATGTTTTGCACTGAGACAGTTCTAGAATATTGCGTCACGCTGACTGGCAGCACAAAGGTAGAAGAATGCATGCACACATGCACACATGACCCGGGGGGGGATTCTTCCGTGGGCTGGCATCATGCAAGTGTCCCGAGCTTGATGTACCCTTGCAGCTCCTTGTGGAGCTCTCTCTCTTAAGAACTGGAGCCTGTGTCCCCAGTGCTTAATATACAAGGAACATGAGGCTGTGTTCTAATTATTTTTACAATTGCTGCTAACATTATTGTTTCTCCTTATATTTTGCTTTCTGTCAAATAAATGCTGAAGGTGTCATCTCCCCAGTAGTGTGTTCATGGCTGTCGCGCAGAGTCAAACCTGTTAGTGGGGAGGTGGGAGGTGTGCTATAGTGTGTGGGCTAGCCCCAAAATGGTGCTTGCACCCCTTTTCACTACAACATCGGCCCATTCAGAGAGGAACAGGGTGGTAGAGGCAGGTGGCTTGTAGATAGGGTATCAGGTAATATTATCCCCATATATATGGACGCCGTAAATAATATCACCGGGAAAAGATTGTGGCGATATTATATGGATGACCATATATATGGGGACAGGGGCAAAAATAAATAAATCAATAAAATTGGGGGTTGCGGGGGTGTCCCCCGCATGTTCCATGCAATAATGTTGCCACAAAAAACTGCCATTTTTCGGCGATATTTTTGCATGGCGAGATTTTTGCGGCGACATTACATGGAAACGTAGATAGTGGCAATGGTCAGCGAGGAGGTGAGAGAGATGATCAGCTTGCAAACCAGGCCCTCGAAGAAAGAGTAAGGCTGGGTGGGTATGAGGGAAGAAGGGACCCACTCAGGGAAGATCAACGCAACCCCACCGCCAGCCCGGTTAGGGCGAGGCTTGGAGATGATCTTGTAGCCATTGGGCAGAAGGGAGTCAAAAGCATTGACTGAGCTGACATTGAACCATGGCTCGGTAAGAGAAAGGATATCGAGGTCAAGTTAGTAACATCATTGGCTGCCCTTTATCAAGTAGGCACGCCTTGAACCAGCTCTATGTGAAATACAGATAATAGCAGAATAACAGCAGCGGAAAGACTTCTGCAACAATGCATAATCCACGATTACATAGCCCCTCATTTGGGACCACTTTGACCATATGCACTAGTTCAGGGATCTGCAAACTTTGGCTCTCCAGATGTTTTGGACTAAAACTCCCATCAACTCAGCCAGCATAGTCAATGGTGGCGGGTCATGGTAGTCAAGGTCCAATACATCTGGAGAGCTGCAAGTTGCAGACCCCTGTACTAGTAGTAACAGCTGAAGAGTGGCCCCTATATTTAACATCAAAGCATGTCAGTAATTACATGAGAGATTGGAATTAAGCAATTCAGTTGTTCCTAGGTATTTAACTATTACTTCCTTCTAATGGGGCACTGCCAAACTGCCGGCACCCTTATATTACTTTTTGAATTCTAAAACACATGCTTGTCACCTTGAGACTGATCAATATTGGTAAACTACATCAAGCAATTGCATCAAAAATAATCGAGTAGTAAACATGGCAAAGGCACTGAATGTGATTTTTACCAAGTTTTGTTAGACAAGCTCTCGTCTCCTTCATGGCAAGTGGCAGGTCTGCTATAAAAAGAGTGCCCAGCAACAGGACAAAACACAACCTTGATTAAGGCTCTGTGTTGTCTAAATCCCTGTTGTCTTCTTACCGGTTATATGAAGTTGTACCCTCACTGTGACGTCTGTATAAATGTCTATTATCATTTTCAGTAATATGGGACTGATCCGACATAATTGCAATATAACCTACAAAAGGTGTAAGGGTGTGTACACATCATAGCAAACGCTGATGTACAATCCAATATGGCTGCGTACAGAACAGTCCCTGACATTTAAGTTTGCTTTTAGAAGCTAGTTGAGTTACCCTAACGGTGTTAATTGAGATGGGCTGTTCTTTCAAAAGCCTGTTTATGCAACAGGAAGGATAATTGCAGCCTCAACCTTTAACGTTAATTCAGCAAGCAGACTCTGGCCAAAAATGTTACTAAGGACATTAACAAGGGCTATCAGTCGATAGTTAGTCGGAAGAGACAAAGATGTTTTTCAAATAGAGGTATCCACATACGCTTACATTATGACTGATATCATTCCAGTTTGACCAATTTTCCGTGTCTCGGGCAAAGTGAACACTGACCGTGGCAGCAGCATTTTTCGGTTAAGTGCAGTGGCCACTTGGGGAAGTTTGGCGGGCATTGGCGGGTAACAGGCTGTTTTCATTGGTCTATGGAACCACAAAGGGGGCAAAGCAGCCATTGGACTGGCTACATGCTTATGGCTATAGAGACCTTATGGTTAAGTTTACCTTGTCAAACCAAACATTGCATTAGGTTAGAGCGACGTCAATGTTTCAGCGAAAAAACAATAAATCACCACAAAGTCACCAGTTATGGTCCTTTGTAAGAACTTTGTATCCATTTTTGTAAATCAATACAAGTAAATAGCAATGCAAAAGAAAAGTGGGCCTACAAATACAGTTGAAAATCTTATCTTCACAAGAGAGACCATTAATCAATATGATAGCAGATACCGCCTGTCAATCCTCTCCTTCAGGCTAATGCAAAATGGTTAATGGGCAAAGTATTCCAAATGCAGTTGCCAACATTCAGGACCCCTTTCCATACAACTAACTAAAATATCAGACTGCATTCCTATAGAAAATAGGCCTGTATTTTTGATCCGCCCACACTAATCTGACAGGGAGCATTGTACATATAACAAACATAACTATATTATTCTTGTTTGCTTAAGGTATGCAGCACTATTGCTTCTATTATTACTCTTCTCCCCTGAAATGCCAAAATACAAGGCTTAGGTGTTTGGGTGGTGATGTGGAGGCACACTTGTAAATCTGCGATGATTAATGATGCTCGTAGGGGTTTTCACCTAGACCTTTGGCATTTCTTCTTTCTTCGGGAAACATTTGATTCACCTGCTCAAGGGGTGCATACATCAGAGTCTTATTCATAGATGACTTTTTATCTATTCACTTTAAGGGGTTTAGTACAGGGATATCATAAGACATTAACTAGTGTGGCCGCAACAGGTAATAGCTCAAAAATAGAAAACAGGTTGATTCACCGACATCAGCACACTGATGTACCAATCTTTGAGAAATTCACATAATGGAGAAAATGTTGCCTTTAAATGAATGCAGGCTGCAGAATTTCTTTGCCTTTAAATGAAAGGAGGCAGCAAAAGTTCTTGGTGGTCTGGCAACATTTTCTGTCTTTTGAGAAAAGCAACATTTATGATGGGGTATGGTGGGGCCAGACTACAGGGGGCACAGGTTGGTTTGAGTACATGTTTTCTGTCATTTGTGGCAGAGTGCATGCACGGTTTAAAGATATAAAAAGAAAAGGCGTGGTCCCCTTTAATCATTGGAACTCTTGAAAAATGGTCTACCAGAACTAGAAAGTAGCCTTTTTGCAGTAAGCTACAGAAATCAGTGCTGAGGTGCAACTAGGCACCAGGAGAAGTGAGTTGCACAATTTCTAGTGCAAGTCCGGTGTACTCTTGACGTGCCTGGCATGCCCACCATGTTGCACTATCTCCTGGACAATGTCTTCCACCATAGGTAACAAGATTCCGTCTCCCTGTCCAGCACAGCTTTAGTTTTCACCACACCTTGGTGATTTTCTTTTTTTTTAAATTATCAATATTGTATAATTTAGCAGTTAGTAAACTTTTAATACATTCAATATAAACCTACACCAATCTCTACATCCAAAGTAAAAATAATTGATAATCCTTAATGTTAATTCAATTATCCTACATACTTTTGTCAAGCAAAATACATTCATGTAAAATTGTACATCAGTATCTAAGGAGTCTATGCGACAGGTTGTACCCTATATTTTTGTTTATCGAGGAGTATGTGGTATATAACACCGTTGCTCCCGAACACTGAGTCCAAAGAAGATTGCTGCGGCTTGTAGGAGCAGGCTCCAAAATGGCGATTTACTGAGAACAAAGAGACGGCACACGAAGACAAGCATATATGATCAGACTGCTGCGGGTGGATGTGTTGGGAGCAGACCGACACTGACAAGAGAGCTCAGATGCAAGATTGAAGAGGCGTGACTCTCTGTGGTTATATAGCAAATTCCCAGTGGAAGAAGAGGACGAGCTGGTGGATTACATGGTAACCGTAAAGTACACACATAGGATCGTAAAAGGCACAGAGTGATCTACTTGCAACAAAGAACGGACACTGTGGCAGCCTGTTCCCTTTCCTGGGGAACTGGTGGAAAAAACAAGAGGGCTGACAGAATAAATACATAGCCGGCGGCATACCAGCACACTTGGAACCCAAGGGATACAATTAACGACGATAAACAGAGATGAACATTAAACACGCCCAAAAATGAAACCGCAGCGGTCCGAATAACCTTTTGGCAGACGACAGCAGGGTAGCATTTTTACAAAAACGAAGAGACACAGCCGCATAGTGGGTAAAAGCTGGCCGAACTCTTATTAAATGCGGATGGTCATAGGCTGAGGCACAAACACCTGCAGAGGGTATGGAGCATTATGCAAGGTGGGCTTGAGGCAGCAGCGGACAGTACCTGAAGTCGAGGAGGCAGTGTGCGTTCCTAACAGCTGCAGGGGCCAAGCAGCGTGGCTAACAAGGAACGTCAGTGAGACAGATTGGAGGAAGAGCAAGCAAATACAGTGTGGAATCTTATGAAAGCACATTATTGTACCCAAACCTGCTGGACGCCAGCTCCCACATAAACCAACGAGGGCATGCAACAGCTCGCTGAACAGATGCCCGCATATGCCAACAGTGTATTCAGATGGACGTAGAGTGTTGAGCTCAATTGGCGAGGCACGAACACCAAGAGTGCGGCATTTTGTCCCTATTGTGCAACAGAGGGATAGATGACCCGCAGACACTCAGTGTGAGAGCCCAAATAAAAGGCCTGTCCGCGTCATTATAGGAAGGGAATGAATGTACGTATGGAAACAAACAACACACCCTCCTGGTGAAAAGGAAAACAGCGAATAAACGAGCAGTGCAGTACGAGTTGCAGAGCCGCACCAAAGTGCGCACAGGCTGCTAGCTGAGAGAGGCAAAGTGTGGTATGGTGCCGGTGTAGATTATACCACAATCAGACCTGAACTTTAAATTAGGGTGAAGCATCACGCGAAATTCCCCAAGAGGTAGAGACAACATAAAACCACTAAAATAATTGGCCCTAGCAGGACAGAGGTACAATACCAGCGATACGCAGGAGAGTACTCGAGTGGTGGCCCAAAGCACAGTGCACAACTGAGAGGGAAACGCAACTGGCACCTGGGAAGATAGAACAGCGGAGGAGGGGCTCCGACAGGGTCGGCAAGAAGGTGGATAAATCCAAGGCACCTGCCCAGAGCGAAATACTGGGACCACTATCAAGAACCCCTGGGCCTGATACAATTCCAGAGAAGGATCACAAGCCCTCGGCAGTGTGGACAGTGATACGACCCAACAAGGGCTGGGATATAAAGACAACAGAAGTAGCAGTGGCCAGGTACGTGGGAGGACACTACCCACTCGATAAACAACACGAATAGCGCACAAGGACCTCTACCACAGCCTCCCTCGTGCACCATAGTTGAGTATAAAAAAGCCCTGAAGAGCCGGAGACCATAATCTCGATAGCCCAAATTGAAGTACAGGACGACACAGAGATGGCGAACAAACAGCCCAAGGCAAAGGGGAAACAACCCACGCTGGAAGAATACGCAAGAACACCGCAGTCGGCAGAAGGGGCAAGAAGCAAGGACAAGACCCCCACCGCCCCCACGGATACTGCCACGGCAAGCAAAGATCAGCAGATCCTGAAAGCAATTGCGGACCTGAAACTAGCGTGGGAAACCAAGCTGGAATCAGCCATGGTCGAAGTGAAGGCAGCACTGGAACTTAGTTGGCGTAGTGCAGGAGGAGGTGAATCTCCTCAGACAAGATGTCAGAGCGCTAGCAGAATGCACAGGCGAACTGGAGAAAGAGGTGACCCAGAATACAGCAACATGTGCGTCTCATACATCGGAGATCCACATTCTGGAACAACACGTGAGCAACCTGGAAAGTAGAGCGGAAGAAGCGGAGGGACGTGCCCGGAGAAACAACATACGTATCGTGGGACTACCAGATGGAGCAGAAGGATCAAACCCAACGGACTATGTCGAGATGATGTTGCTGCATGAAATTGGAGGAGGGGCACTCACTCAAGGATTTGCAGTGGAAAGAAGCGCATAGAGCCCTAACAACAAGGCCACCGCCAGGAGCCCCACCAAGACCAATAATTGCCAAAATCCTGAACTATCGAGACAGGGAAAAGATCCTAGAACACTTCCAGAAAGGAGGCACAATACAAAGGGCATTGGCGAATATCACAGCATACCCGGACTACACACTGTTGGTGCAGAGACATCGAATGAACTATGGGATGGTGAAGAAAAGATTGCGAGAAGCGGGCTAGAAATATATGTCAATGTACCCGGCTAAACTGAAGGTCTACCATAAAAACAGAGCACTGTTCTTTGACACCCCAGAGGATGCGTCGGATTGGCTGGACACCCAGAACTGCCCATCGGAAACAGATAACCAGAAGGAAGACAGAGCAGATAAGTAAAACAGAGACTGCAGTGTTTAAGGTGCTGCAGAATCAGACACTGGGACTAGAATATAAGACGGGGCATAGCCAAGCTGGGATAGACACAACATGCGCCGCATAAATACGAATGTCCAAGCACAGCGATATAGAGCAAAATCGCAGGAGACTTAAGGGACTCGCTCGCATACCCCCATAGATAGATTAGCCAGTTTACCGATAGATCGGTAACACCCTGCTGGGTTCCTGATATCTGCATACCGAGAAAGGACCAAATGTGGGGGAGCCTGAGATCCGGGGATGGAGCTGGGCAACAGTTGGGGATGGGCAGGTAGGGGGCAGGGGAGGGAATGTGTGTAGTGAACATAGTTGGGGAGAATTGGGGGGGTGGGACAGTTGGGGAGTTAATGTTGAAATTAGACGGGGAAGGAGCCCACATTCACGCCAAGCAAATTCGGTGAGGAGAAAGAGGAGGGAGGGAGAAGGGATAAAATACGGATGACAATGGGAGTCCTTAGAATTGTAACTTGGAATGTGAGAGGCCTCAACAGTTACCTGAAGAAAAAATAAGTAATGATGTATCTGAGAAGGCAAAAGGTGGACATAGCGTTACTGCAAGAAACCCACCTCACCAAAGAGAAACTAGAGGTGGTCAAGAAAAAGTGGAGAGGGACCACCATGGGAGCAACATACTCTGCCTATGCAAGGGGGGTAGTTACCTGGGTGGCACCACACGTGCCCTTCCAGATGCTTCAGTCCACGGCGGAGCCGGACGGGAGGATGATAGTGATGTGGGGGCTGTTAGAGAATAGAGAACTGAGCATCATAAATACATATGCCCCCAACCAAGACACAGCAGCCTACTTCAGGACCTTATATAGCAAAATCAGCCACCATATAGCAGGCGTTATTATATGGGGAGGGGACTTCAGCTGCACGCTAAACCCTAAAATGGACAGGTCAGACACGAAACTAGATAAACCCACCCCCGCTGCTAAATTGCTACTGGCCCTGCTGAGAGACTTCGGGCTAGAGGACATTTGGAGGCAGCAGCACCCGAACTATAAGCATTATTCATACTACCCGCACAACCTGTACATGAGACTGGACTATATGTTCGCATCTCCAGAGCTTGTTGGGGAAATGACTGGCTCAGAATACAAGGCGAGAGTACCATCAAACCACTCCTCTCTGGTTCTGGAGTCACGACATCAGCCCCCCAGAGCTAGGATCCCAACATGGTGACTCAGTACTGAGGCTCTCAAAGATACGGGATTCCGAGAGGACCTAAGGGAGGAGATTATCAGGTATTTTGACACTAATACAGGGAGTGTGGAGTCAGCGGGAACCCTGTGGGAGGCATTTAAGGTGGTGGTGAGAGGAGCGGCCATATCTAAATCCAGAGGGCTCCAAGGGAGCATAGAGCGGGAGCTACAAGAGACAGAGAAGAAACTAGAAATAATCATGAAAAGAGAAGGTACCTCGCAGGGGGACGCTGAACATCTGAGCCTACTAAAACAAACTAGCGGGGGGCTCTGGGAGAGGCTATGCAACCTAAATTGTAAAAAATACATTGAAAGGCAATATGCAAGGGGGGACAAACCGGGGAGGCTGCTAGCATCAAGGGGAAGATTTGTGATATGGAGGGAGTTGTTTCCAGTCACCTGCCAGCAAAATCAAGTGCAAAAAATAAAAGTACCAGAATCCTCAGAGCTAATTAACTTGTCACTCCTGAAACAGAATGAAACAGAAATGCAGACCCGCCTGAAAACACAAAGAAACTCAGCCTCCCTGAAGATTGATGAAGTCATGAAAACGTGCGTTAGGAGGAGAAGCTAAAGACTGGTAACAGAGCGCCTGCCTTCACATCTTTAAACATTGTTCCAGGAGTCCCGGGCTCACATGGCAGTGCAGCAGGGCCATCATGCCTTACATTGGAGAGCCGCAACCATGGCTTTCCCCCTCCCCCATCAAGGGGAAGATTTGTGCTATGGAGGGAGTTGTTTCCAGTCACCTGCCAGCAAAATCAAGTGCGAAAAATACAAGTACCAGAATCCTCAGAGCTAATTAACTTGTCACACCTGAAACAGAAATGCAGACCCGCCTGAAAAAACAAAGAAACTCAGCCTCCCTGAAGATTGATGAAATCATGAAAACGTGCGTTAGGAGGAGAAGCTAAAGAATGGTAGCGCCTGCCTTCACATCTTTAAACATTGTTCCAGGAGTCCCGGGCTCACAAGGCAGTGCAGCAGGGCCATCATGCCTTACATTGGAGAGCCACAACAATGGCTTTCCCCCTTCCCCCATCAAGGGGAAGATTTGTGCTATGGAGGGAGTTGTTTCCAGTCACCCGCCAGCTAAATCAAGTGCGAAAAACACAAGTACCAGAATCCTCAGAGCTAATTAACTTGTCACACCTGAAACAGAAATGCAGACACGCCTGAAAAAACAAAGAAACTCAGCCTCCTTGAAGATTGATGAAGTCATGAAAACGTGCGTTAGGAGGAGAAGTTTTACGCTCACCTGGTTCCCACGGGGGCATCGACCGGAACTGGGCCGCTGTTGTTTCCACCAGCGTGACGTGTAGCGCCGAGATGACTGACTGGACTGGCCCGCTCAGCCTAGTTTGTCTGGCTCGCAAGAATATTCTTCTGCAAAGGAGAAGAGGAATTAACCACCCGTGGAATTGTGCGTCAACCCACCTTCCTCATCCCGTTCTCTTCCCACAGATCACTCTTGATGTCCCCTCCTTAGTATCACCTGATGGTTTGAAAGGATGAGCTCTCCATCCTGCGTCGACCGCAGGGGCGCGTTGATGACCAGTTACTTCACTGGCGTAGAGGAATTGGTGAGTTCCAGTATTGACTCTAAAGTCCAATTGTTCATAAGAGTTCAAATGTCTGATCTTCACTCTGTCCGATTCCTTGCAGATTGCCGATTAATCCACTCGAAGATTTCCAAATGGCACTCGGTAAGATTCAGGTAAGTCTATTGTGGTTTTCCCCTTAGGGGCCGGGGTACGGCGATGAAGCAGAGTTCACTGTGCCGACCCGAGATGAGCTGAGACCCCCGTGGTAAATCAGGTAAGTTTTGTGGGGGGTAACTGGTATTGTCTTTGCTTTCTCCCCTTAGGGGCCGGGGTACGGCGATGAAGCAGAGTTGACTGCGCCGACCCGAGATGAGGTGAGTACCTCCCGTGGTAAATCAGGTAAGTCCTTGGGGGTAGCTTGTATAGCCTTGGAGAGTCCCCTTGCTCACCTTGCTGTCTTTGTCTCCTTAGGTGTCGGAGGGCGGCCGCGAGATGGAGAGAGCGTGATGGAATGCTGAAGTACCGCCAAGCAGGTGAGTTCAGTGCAGCGCCGTAGGAATGCGAAGCAATGATTCAAAGACTTCTGTCTTTCAGTTTCGTGGCGAAATGGATCAGGATTCAGGTAAGGATTAAAGTTAAAACTCCTGTTCTAACCTTTATCCTTCTTTTCTTCTTGTTTCAGGAGTCCCAGGACTGAAGCGGGCGTGGCTGAAGACTGGCGCTGCTGAAAACACGGTGAGCATTACGCTGCAGCAAGCAGAATAACGCGAAGCACGTGTGGCTGTCCGGGCGTGGTTTAAATAGCCTTGGAAGAAGATCCAGGTAAGTATTCTTCCACAGCCCCACCCAAGTAACAAAATAGTCCCTTCAGTAAAATAGTCCCTCCTAAGCCTCATTTGGCTTGTCTTCATGCAGCATGGTCTGCCTCAGGTGAGTATGCAGCATGGTCTGCTTCAGGTAAGTTATCAATAATGAGCCTGGCGCCCATGGCGCTAGGACTGTCTTTATCTTTATGAGCCTGGCGCCACTGGCGCCAGGACTGCACCCAAACAGCCCATAACTGGGGCTTTTGGGCATGCTCCAAGTGGCATGATGCCTGCTTCCGGGGCTGCTGGGCCTGGTCTGGTCTTCCTGCCTTCACATCTTTAAACAAGGCTGCTAGCATGGCTATACAAAAACGAGACGCCGAGATCAGTAATTAGGGAGATAACAGGGGCGGAAGGCCAGATTTGGAACACCCAGGAGAGAGTGAACGAGGGGTTCCTCAGATTCTACAAATGTCTCTATGAAGACGCAGGGGAGACTGTAGAACAGGAGACCCAGGAGACGTTGGAAGACATAGGACTACCTAAAATAAATGAAGAAGAAAGGGAGAACCTAGACGCCCCAATCACTATGGAGGAACTAGAGACAGTGGTATTGCATCTACCCACTAGTAAAGCCCCGGGGTCAGACGGGCTCCCTAGTGAATTCTATAAAATTGTACAGACAAGAAGTGCTCCCCCCGCTGCTGGCAATGCTAAATGAGGCTTTTGAGAAGGGAAGACTGAAGGCTTCCCTGAGGGAGGCGGTCATTATCCCGCTCCTCAAACCCGATAAGCCAAGCACGGAATGCGGGTCATATAGACCCCTATCCATGTTAAACCAGAACAGCAAAATTCTAACGGCTGTGCTGGCGAACCAACTGAAAAGGGTAATAAACAAACTTATACACCCCGATCAAACTGGTTATGTCGCAGGTAGAAACATATCCGATAACCACAGGAGACTCCACCATATCATAGAACAGGTAGAGGGGGACCCAAGCGAAATAGCAATAGTCTCGCTAGACGCAATAAAAAGCCTTCGACTCCGTGAGGTGGCCTTGGATGATGGCGGCCTTGAAAGAATATGGGATAGGACCAGGGTACCTGAGGTGGGTGAAAATGGTGTACAGCTCTCCAACAGCCAGGGTCAAAATGGGAGTGATAATATCTGATAAATGGCAACTCAGCAGAGGCACAAGACAGGGCTGTCCATGGTCTCCAATGCTGTATATCCTTGCACTAGAACCATTAGCGATCTGTCTTAAGACAGCAATACGGAGAAATAGGAGTCCATACGAAGGGGGAATCACACCTGATATCATTGTACGTGGATGATATGCTGCTATACCTGCGCTTCCCAGAGGAAAACTTGCGGTATGTCTTAGAGGTGATGAAGCACTATGCAACTCTTTCAGGCATAGCGGTAAACCCCAGGAAATCATGCATGTTCCCCCTGGGGAGATATAGCGGATTCCCACGAGAGAACCTACCTGTCCTGCAGATACCCTGGCAGATTAAAACATTTCGATACCTGGAGATTAATATATAGCACACGATTGCAGACAAACAAACACAATACGGAGAGGGCAGTGGAAGGCATTAAGAACAGCATGGGGTTCTGGGCGAAACTCCCCCTGGCCATGGTGGGTAGGGTGGCCTTGCTCAAGATGGTGGTCCTGCCCAGACTATTACATTTCTTCACGAATATCCCATATATGCTACCCAAACGCTACTTCACTAAACTCCAGAGCTTATGCAGGGGCTTTATATGGCACACTCTAGAAACAGAGTGGCTGTATGGAAACTGCAGAACACGTATGATAGAGGGGGCATAAACCTGCCGAATTTCTAATTATATCACCTGGTGGGGCAGCTACAATATGTTGCCAGATGGTTGTCCGAAGACAAGATGGCAGAATCTAGACTGGTGAGGGGAGACTGCGACCCATACTTCCTAAAAGAATTGATATGGCTACCTAAACCACAACTGCGGGGGCGATCGAGATTGCTGGAACTAGGCTGGAAGACATGGCACAAAGCGTGCCACGTTGTGGGAAAACCAACCCCATGCGCCTCGCAGGTCCCACTCGTAGCACTATGCGGAGAGGACAAGCAATTACAGAAAGGGATCCGAAATTCTGGGAACTGGTGGGCCTCGCGATCCTAGGTGATATATGGCAAGAGGGGAAGGCACTAGACTTCCAAACGATAACGGAAGAAACCAGGGTACATAAGGGGCAGTACATCACATATACTAGAATCATTAAACGGGTGGGAGAAACGTGGTCCGAGGAAGCATTAGCAGAACAACCCGATGCAGTCATTGAAACGATGTATGATATCTCGGAGGGAGGGCACGAAATATCCAGAATCTATGAACTACTGCTGTCTAGAGTGAGTAAGAAGTTGCTCCAACTGAGGCGGGCTTGGGAGGCAGAGGCGGGAGAACCCATGCAGGATGGGAAATGGGAAAGAGCCCAGAGATACCATAAGAAGGTGTCCAGGAATGCGAGGCTGCAGCAAATACAGTTATACGTCACACACAAGGCATATATGACCCCCCACAAAATCACCAGGTTTGCGAGCACAGTAGTGCAGAAATGCCCCAAGTGCGGGAAGGTGGGCGCTGGGATGATTCACATGTTCTGGGCGTGCCCAGAGGTGGGAACATTTTTGGAGGAAGTCAAACAACGTCTATCTGAAAAGGGAATTAAGCTAGAGGTGGAATCGGCATGGGCTTGCATGATGGGGGGATTTACCAGACCACGCAATCTAAAACATATTAGTAAACTGAAAGACATGGCCTACATCACGGCCAAAAGGAGAATTGCCATGGGCTGGAAAGCAGCCCATAGAGCTAGATTAGAGGCTTGGTGGAACGATCTCCTGAAATGGGCAGACGCTGAGACAGCAGCATGGTATGAAGCAGTCAGTAGAGGAGGGGAGGAGGAAGCGGGACCTCTGATAGCATGGAGACAAACGGTGGCCACACTGTCTGGATCCTCCCATATGAATCCAGTGAATATGAGAAGTCTGAGAGCTGTGAAGGGGACTAACCCAAGAGAAACGAAACTTAAGGCACGGAAGTGGAAGCTCGAGTTAAAGGGAGGGAGGAGGGAAGATGGCATTGAACAACATATGAATGCAAGCTAGGAAGCTGGTAAACGGAAATGCCTAATGTGTTGTAAAAAGGAATTTTAAAACAAATTTTAAAAAAACATTTGAAGTCACCTCAGGCTGTAGGAAGTCTCTGTGTGCCATCCCAAAAGGGTGTCTACTTACTTACTTGGACTGAAGGAGTGTATTTTTTAAGTGCATTTAAGTGTTGCATATTGCTCCCTTCTAAAGAAGGCTTATTTTAAAACTGGCTGTTAAATTAATAAATAATGATTTTAATCAAGAAAAAAAAGAAAACGTATTTTTTCTAAAACTTAAAAACAAAAGAAAAGATTCTTATGGAATTGTCCAGTACTCTCAATGTAATGGAGCACACCATAAGCATAAGAGTGGTTCCTTGATCGTGGTCCACTCACCTTTAAGTGATGGACTTGCAGGGACAGGTTGAATTGCTTGTAGCTATCAGTCATCAAATCGTGACCAGAGCCCTATAGGACAACCAAGCACTAGGAAAACCTGCTAGTACCTATGGGCTAGGAGGAAATAAATACACATCCTAATTTAAAAGAACTTAGAAGAGTATGCATTCAAGTATGACCCCCAACATACCTTGTAATTGGCTGGAGGGCAAATATGCACTGTAATGTTGATAGTATTCAGTCGCAGTGAATGCTCAAAAAAGGGGGGGGGGCAACGTGCCGACACCACCACCTTGTCTTGTGGCTGGTGGAAATGCCTGGGGGGCAGCGGAGGCCGCGATGTTGATATTATTCAATCGCAGTCGCTATGCTGTAAAAATCAGCGTCCCACAACACACCTGAAAACAGCCAGAAAGTACTGGTTAGGGCCATGTTCTCAGGTGTGTTGTGGGATGCTGATTTTAGGTGGTAGTTTGTGTTTTTATTTCTTTTTCTGCATCAGTGTTTAAGTCCAGAGTCAAGAAAAAGTTTGTTTATAATCCTCAGTATTGCTTCAATTATCTTCCACAGTTTTGCCAAATGGAACATACACCCTTCATAATCTCTTGACATAGAAATGTCCCAAATGTCATGGGTATAGGCAGATGCATTTTTTTCCTACATCAAGATGTGCTTCATTCTTACAATTTCCAAAGTTTGACAATGCCACAAAAGATGTTTAGCGAACTCTATCTGCCTTTCATCACATAGATGACACATTCTTGCTCCCCTGGTGACACCAGTGTAGGCTTTGATTATTTCATAGTTCTGTACACAGCTAAACTTAATTTTTATGTAAAACCAAATAAGTTGATTCCCAAGAAAGTGTTTTGCATACAGTGGAAAACTGTCATACTGCAGGATATGCGAGATATATAATTCAGCAGACAATTTACTAGCATGGCCAACTAGATTTTGCTATCTACTGTGTTTATTCCAGATCATTTGAGTCACATTCCTAAACCCTGAATATGGCAATGACAATACACCATACAGGGGTCTGCTTATCCATGCGTTTGCAGTGACTGAGAGTCCACAGCTGTTCCCTGACTTTGTGGTTGTAACTTACCAAGTGTTTGAGCTATGCCCATTACTAGAGCGTTTGCTTTACAAATGAAGCCCGGCCCGTTAAGTGAAACTATCCTCTAAGCTAATATGGTTGAAAGGAAAGACCCTCCAACATGTATAGCCATGGTCAATAATCGTGTAAGAGAGGTTATGGCTAGGAGTGTCTTGAGAAGACAGCGTCTCTGAAAAAAGAGCTGGGACTCATGGGAGATAGAGGGGGGTGATGTTGTAGATGCTCCAGGGATAAATTCAGTGGAGCCGGAAGTAGTCACCAATCAGAAGGATCTTGTTGGTTTATTTGATGAAGTCTCTCGTCCGAGTCAACCCGGTAACTCTGTTCAAATGCCATTGGCCTTGAGGGAGGTATTGCATTGCCTGTCTAAAAGCATGAACGTTGTGATTGTTGAGACTACAATGCTGTTATTTTTAGTTTACTAATCACACACCAAAATTTGCGCCAGTGTAACCCTGGAATTATTGTTAGTATAAATAGTGTCCGTTGGCAACATTGTTTCGGCCATTGGCCTTTTTCACAGCTGAACATATATTACTTAGTTGTACAAGAAAAATAGACGGATAAATAAAAATTTAAATTAAATAAAAAGATAAACATATGTCACAACCGAATTTTGAAAACACCATGTTTGTGAATGTATTACAAAATATAATTTGTACCAACCAAAATGGATGTGTTAAACAATATTACACAACAGAGATAGAGGGTTTAAGAGGTTGGGTACATGTAAAATATATTGGGTTCAAGAGAGTAAAAAATACAAATACAGTGCCAAACATTGCACAGAGAAACAATATGATGGAAAAACACAAGAAAAAGAGAAAAGAAAAATTCAAAAAGAATTAGAATTTTCAACCATTGTGAAAATGTACTGTAGGCAGTTACCATATTCTAAAGTTTACATGGTATATTATTTGCAGTACCAATTGTCTAATTATCTCCTTATTATGCTTTCACCCTCTTCGGGCTATTTACTAAATAAATTGTCAAATTCCTACAATGCAGTTATGTCATGAAAATAAGGACCCTAGTGGAAGTGTAAACTGGCATTCTATTACAGACAAGATCATCTATGATTTGGATCAATGTAAAACTTAGCTGAATTTTGGCAACTGGGTGGATTCCTTAGACGGGATTATCTCACACGCCCCCTTGAACAAGATTGAGAGAGCCAGAGGTCAATAGGATGGATACAGCATGTCAAACCTGTGTGTCTATGAGCACTAGTGAGGAAAACTCAGTGAGTGAGATCAAAGCATCTCGGTCCAATAGCAAGTCCCATGAAGTGGGCTCTAATCAGGTAGAAGTGGCGAGAGGGGTCTTTGTACCCCCACATAAGACTAGAAAGCGGGCCAATCCTTCAGCAATAATGGTTATGGCTTCTCATGGTAGGGATATTCACGCCATGCATTTGAGAATGCCTGTAATATAGGATACCTCTCAAAGAGATCTTGCTATGGACTGTAGGAACATTATCATCACCAATGTTGAAAAGCGGGATGTTAGGGAGAATTTTCATAAATGTTTGATTTCCCTTACCTAGTGAGTCCCTCAGCAGCTTTGCTGGATTTCTAGGATTTATTTTTTTCACCTGGTAAGATTGTGAGCCTTTTTTCCCACTCTTACATGTGTTTTGCTATGTGTATTTCTACTTTGTGTGATCTTGATCTTTGTGGGAGCCTCACCTACTCCATGTGCACCACTTTTTGTGTGTGTTACACAGCACCTTCTGTCTTTGAGACTTCCCCCTGACTCCATTTTTCTGAGGCTGACTACTGTCCCCCAGAAACAGGTAAAGTTGCCATTAACTTTATATAGTCACTTTAAACCACAGACCCATTACACCCCATCTTACATGGAGTATTGGAAAGGGTTAGTAGCTCTTATACCTTTTTGTCTGTGCCTCTAGGAGCCTTGTTTCGCTCCCTTACATTAAGACCTGGCTGGTGGCAGTGGTATCTACCCTAACTTTTCTACCTCGATTATCTTCTACAAACGTGGTAATGTTTTAGGCTATTATATTAGCCTCAAACATAAACCAGCTTGACCAAATACATTTTATTTTGGTTCCGGCTGGGTTTATTTGCCATTTCTTTTAGTTAAAGTCTTTCTCATGTTTTACTCTGCGCGCCAAACCGGGGATGACTCCTTTGTTCGCTGTCTTTTCGCGGGCTTCTGCACAGAAGCCGTCCTTAAGGCGTCTGATAGTCTAGGTAGGCAGGATGTGAGAGAGGGATCGTTGGACCCCTGCCATGGGTTCCCTTGGTAACCCAAGTCACACTCTTGTCTGATTGGCTAAAGGGACTGGCCTTGCCAGGCCAGCCACCCTGCTGTGTGATTGACAGCCAGGCTGTATGAATGGGGGAAACTGCATAAAAAGCAGGTCTCTGGGACTGCAAGAAGAGGACCCCTACAACGACTGAACCACCCGGTGAAGCCCTGCTGCAGGTCCGAATCTCCAAATCCGACGACAGAGAAGATCCTCCAGGAAACCAGTTGCCTTGAGCTGGTGGGACCAACCAGTTTGCCCAAGCTACAAGCCAGGAGCCCTCCTCTGGTCGAATTCGCTGTACAGAGCTACAGTGGGCCGGATAGCCAGGAAGGTCGGACCCTGCTTGGGTTTTAAGGAGCGCAACTTTTATTCGTTGTTTGGCGCTGCTGCTGGGTTCTTCCTTGGGTAGTGCAGGACCCTCCAGTCTTCCTACTTCTGATCAGACCGACAGTCGCTTCAGGAACCGTGAGCCTGCAGGAACTACCAGGAACATCTGCCTCAGCTATAGCCCCCACTCCCTTTTAAGGTACTGTGCAAATCCGGTTGTGCGTTTCGCTCAGCCATTGTGAAAGTGTTTGAAATCTTTCTCCAATCCGAAGGTTTGTCCTTCTCTTCTCTTTGAACTAACTTTTCTACCAACCAACCTCGTCCAGAATCTGTGCCACAAACTTTGCTGCAAACTACCCTGAACTGTGTGATCTTGAGCAAAAGACTTTTGAACCATTGACTTTGGCCCTAAGCCTTTTCTAGCTGATCTCCTCACTGTAGTCTTTCTTGTTCAATTGCCCAGAGTACTTACCTGTTGGTTTTGCCTAATGTCTAATAACTTTGTCTTTCCCTCCCTTTTAAATTGCTGGAGTGCCATTTTGCTCCCACTTCATTTTGTGAGATTAACTTGTCTGGAATTTAAGGGAAGTGGTGTGGTGTATTAATGATTGTGAATTTGACCTTGCTTAGAATAGTGAAATGTTATACAACTGTTGAGTAAATAAATATATATTCTTTTACTTAGAAACCTTGAGTCAGTGTTTGCCTGAATCATAGTAATTGCTGTCCTTTGTGTAACTGTTTGTACTGCTCACTTACTCTTGAGATAAGTCTGGCTGCTCCGCTACTGCTACCACTATAACTGTGTAGTACAGGCTTGTATCAAAGGTGAAATTGTACTGTCACTTGTAGTCTTATTTGTGTGTAGTGTTCCCAAAGGGTACTGTATATAATTCTGCCTAACACCGGAGAGAGTGGAAACTATAGAGGCACTCAGGAACAAGGTTTTGCTTTGGCTTAACTCTAAAGTTGGTCCTAGTTGCTAAAGAGGACAGGATTTTAAACGTTTGCGAAGGATATATTTTAAAGAATGGTGCACTGGTACCAACACTGACTGTATTGTTATAGGCTGTGGTTAGAGCAGCCTTGCTTCATTTCTGACCCTATGCAATAACTTGACCAATGTATCATTTACTTCTAATTTAAGAATTCTGCTTAATTAGATTTAGTCAATAGTCATCTGTGGCCTTTAATGCAGATCTAAGATCTTTTTGTTTGAATAAATTGTTTATTTCAAATAACTCACTCCGATGATGATCCCCTTTTGTGTTATGTGTTGTATGTTTTTGTCCGCACTTCTCTACTTAATGGCTCTGTTCCAGCGAGTTATAAATACATTAAATAAATAAATAAGTTCTCATAAAATCCCTCTTTCTCGCAAGAAAGTCTCTCAGACACAAACGTAGCGTTCCCGGTGTGGCATTCATTCATTTCCAATACATACGTAAACAGCTCTGGTCAATTTTGGCAAGGATGTTCACAAGATTATATTCAAGCATAATGTACACAGCCGAGTGTTTTTGTTTAGTCGCAAATTTCTCCGGAGTATAGCTCTCTCTAGTAATGCTAGTTTCTTAGTCATGCTGAGGCCCCAAAGTTCCATAGAGTATGATGGGGAGTCCCTTAGTCAGATACAATGTAATAATTGTTCCAACTGTGTATCCTCCTGCTCTATGGGTTAGTGACATAATATCCCGCGCAACCTGGGCTGTCCTAAATTGGCCAAATTGAAGGTGTAACTTTACATATAATCTGGGGTCAACTATTATTCCAAGATATTTATAGGAGTTGACCATCTCTATTGGTTCCCTATTTAATGTCCAGGTTAAATTACTGCACCTTTATCGCAGTTATGTATTGGGGTGAAGACCATGATCTTTGTCTTGCCAGTGTTAATCTTCAAGGTGTTGGTCACAGCATAAGAGTATAGGTCGTCCAGTGAGGCCTGCAACCCTTTTGGAGTTAAATCCAGCAAGGCCACATCATCCGCATATGCAAGCCACTGTACACCCACACTGCTTAGCTTAGGTGGGATTGATGTTGTATTTCCAATTCCCTCACCCAAATCAGCCAGACATAAGTTAAACAGTGTGGGTACAAGTATACAGCCCTGTTTCAAACCAGAGCAGGTGTCAATCCACTAAGTCATGCTCGAGTAATTCCTTCTTACTCTGAATTTTGTGTGTTTATGTAAGGCCTTTATCATGGTAAGTAAGCTCCCGGGTATCTTCCATTTGGACAGTTTCCACCACAGCCTACCGCTGTCGTCATTGTCGAAGGCCGCACTATAGTCCACAAATGCTTCATATACAGGTTGTTTACGTATTTGCCATGCTTGTTCTATAATGGTGATCAAAGATAGAACATTGTCAATCGTACTGGAGCCCCTCCTAAAACCAGTTTGATTTAGGGGTATGATGTGTTTCTCCTAACAGTAATTGTCAAAGATTTTAGCGGGGGCATCAAGCATTGGCAGCAACCGATAGTTACAGGGGTCTTGTCTTGATTCTTTTGTATATACTGGGAATACAGTGCTTTCCTTCCAAGTTGAAGGGAGTAGCTGGGTTCTGCCCATTGATGTAAAAAGCCAGTGTAGGGCACCTGCCCATACCAGTGGATCATTCTTAATGAACCGATTGGAAGTACCATCCAGCCCCGGCGCTCTTGATGACTTACATGTGCCTATTATATCAACAATATCCAGATGCTCCAGTTGGTAATCCCATCTTACTTACATCACATTGTCACCAAGAGCAAGGGATTTGGAATCAACCCCAGGGTTGACAAGATGTACCTCACCCAATCTACTTCAGATACCTCAAAGATTACTGGACTATAATCCTTATCCGAGTTAATGATCCTCCAGACCTTTTTCGGATCATTGGTGATGGTAATATAAACCAATTTGCGCCACTTCTCACCTTCCAATGTATACTTATGTTTTTTACCCAGATTTTGTAAGTGCAGCATTTTTTTGACAATGTTGCGTGTGTCTTTGGTTCATGGTTATAATGAGAAATGCTCCTTAGTTCTGTCCTGAGCTGCCTCTTTCTGTTCCTTAATGCGATGTCAAAGTGGTGCCTATGCACCAGCCTAGCATTGGTCGCACTATAATTCTGAGATCTACTCGGGCCTTTGATAATGCTCGAGCTTATCCTCTCAATACAACTTTGATAATGAACCAGTCCCTGCACACCCTTTGCTAGTGGCATCTGATCCGATGTCATTGATCTGCATTCAAGGATAAAGCCAATATGCAAATCATTCCCCGACACTCGTGCCACTTGTAAGTTGTTGAATGTGGTTGTGTCGCAGGTTCATAGTGAGCATACCTTGCTCGCCAATACCGATATCAGGCGTAAAATACACTGATAAGAGGTTTGTGATCACTCTTCCCTGTGTATGACACACATGTCTGCCACCAGTGATGTTTGCTGCTGTGCAAAGTCATAGTCAATAATACTAGAACTGCGAGAGGAGGACCAAGTGTATTGAGGAGATGAATCGGACAGTTTCTGTTCACCATAGTAAATCCTGTAGAGTATAACAATGTAGCCCATCTCAATCCACATTTGCATACAGTTGTCAAACCCCCTTGTGCACATATAGGCAAATGGTGGGGCGTCCCAATGACAATAAAAAGGGTATCACTAAGAATTCTTGCATTAAGGACAGAACATAACACCACTGGTGAGTTACCCATGGTGGATAACAATAATGGTTCCAATAACCAGAGGACATTTAGATGTTCAGTTTTAGTTGGAGGGTCATATACAGTAATCATCATTATGTCAGGCCAACAGTTAGGTAATTGGAATCAATATTAACCTCAGTTAGCTAGAGTGGATCTCTGACTCCCAGTGCCAGTCCCCTTTAGACCTTCCTCTCGGGCCTTGAATGGCCTCTTTAGTGATGAATTTCCACCCATCCATCACACGCGGGGTAACTAGCCATGTTTCCTGCAATGCAATGATCCCAGATATGTCAATGTGTTCCAAAAAATCCACCTTCTACGAATAGATATTTTGATCCTCTGGTGTTCCATGTAAGCAAAAGGGGTGCTGGGTATGACTTTAAGGACACTGATTAATCGTGGCTCACAGCCAGTTAAGCGTGTGTTGCCAGGTTGAATTGGCAATATGATATTGGTTGCAGGATGCGGCTAGTCTTTCCATTGATGTCTCGTCGAGTGCCCGTTTTCATGCTCACATCATTCGTTTCTACTTGTTGGCTAGTGAAGATATTGAGATGTACTGTGCTGATGTCCAAATCTCTCACATCAGTTGTAGTACATTCATATCCCAACTTCAAAAATGCCCTTTCATGCTCCATGATATAATCAACACATTCCTCTGCATTGAAGTAAATATACTATGTTGCTATATTTAGATCTTCCCTGATGTTTACAATGCGTATATCGTCCTTCCTAATACAGCGAAGAGGGATAACACCATACATCAATTCTAAGAACCTTGTTCACAGTGCTCCAGGTAAGATTTGGAAGCAGGAGTATTTTACTCACATTTTTACTCCCAAGCTTAAAAAATCGGAAGTCGAATTCTCAATGACAGTATTTTATAAGCAAGTAAAAATATGTTTTAACTGGAAAACTGAAATGTTTTTGTCATTATTTCTTTGCACCTAGTTCTTGATACACATTAAAAGATACATATGTACTCCTTCCGATCAGACACTTTTAATAGCAGTGTCTTCCTTTGGTAATACTTTCATTACTGGTCCAGAAATATCCTTGGAGCTGTGTGGGTGAACAGAGTGGAACACAATTCTTTCTAAAGGTCCGTTTCCTCCTTTTTGTTGGGAGAATTTTTACTCCATATTTAAATTTTTTGGGAGTATTTGCCTATTTCTCTGGAGTAAAAATGGCTGATACATCCCTTATCTGTAGGGCTGCTTGTTCTGTTTATGAGGTTTGATTCTCTAGAGCCAAGTAGGCTACATATTTTTAAGGCCTTATTTGTTTTCTCATCTAACAGCACCTGACTCTGGCTGGTGTTGGTTATGGTTATAGGTGGGTCAAGCGGTATGGTTTGTGTATGTGCATCAATTTGTTTAATTACATCAATTTCTATTGGTTGTAACAAGCCCTTGAGGTCAACCAAGATCTCATCTCCATTCTCTCTATTAATGGCTTGGTTCTTCCTTCTTTTAGCAATGATACAACTACCGGTCTGTGGAAACGGAAAGTTTGCATGGATGTCTTTATTCCTCACCGCTTTCTTGCAGTTTCTTTTTCCCCCCACCTTCTCCTCCTTCCACTACACATCTGGTGTTGTTTGCACTAATCTCAACAGTGTTGATTTTGCCACGATTACTGCTTTTAAACACAGTTCTCCTTATTTGTAGTGTATATGGTATGTCTACCCGTTTGGTCAAAGACTCCCTCTTCCTCTATAACAAGGCAAGTATTGGTTGCACAACCAGTTAAGTGTGTTTCTATTCTAGGCTTTGCAATTATTGCTTCACCTGTTGGGCCCAACACACCAGTTGTTATGTTCAGTCCATCAAGGAAGTGTCCATCTCTCTTTCCTTACTGTAAGCCTTGTTTACGGTTTAAGGGGTATTCCCAGTGCCTTCAATACATACCAAAGGCTTTGGATTGGGTTTCTTGTTCATGTTTGCATACATTAGGCCGGTTTTATAATGTTTCCTTTGATCCTACACCTTTTAGTATTCGTCACCACACCCCTCAACATTTCCAGCTCATTAGATTCAACATTAGTGAGTTTCCTGCTCCAGTTTCTGGTAATCTAGCACAGGAATAACTGAAAAACAGTGAGCATATTTAAAAAAAAAAGTGGAATGTGCTTGAAATACATTCACAATGGTGACCTATCACCTTAAGAAACTCTGCCTGCACCTCGAATTTCGCCGTCAAGTTATTAAATTTTTCTACCAAGACTGTTGTCCAATGAGCAACCATCCTCTTCCTTCCCCCTCCCCCTCCACAGAACGCGTGTGCCCATTAATGTTATTACTCAACTCCACTTGGCAGTCCAATGGTGCAGGAGAAGACAAGAGTAGTACAGGTTGATCTAATGTTACAGTTGACTGCAGAGATAGCACAAGTGGGCTTTGCAAAACGTTCCCTAAAGCAATGTTCCTTACAGTGCTGGTCATCTTATCATTAGGCGTATGTGAGTTCAAGATGATAGATGGCTCTTCACTAGCCAGCAGGCGTCTTCAATGCTTGCTAGCTGTTAGAATTGAATCAGATTAGGCAAACCCTCCTTTTTACTAGTCATACCACTGGGCAATGTGCAAAATTGCTGGCTGGGTACCGGTAGTAATTTTGACACAATAAGTTCAATTGCCTTAGCACCCAGACAGGGCACAGCTGCCTCCAGGTCAGCTACCAGTTCGTTTTGATCATTCTCAATGATCGGAATGTAATTATCATTGAAAGAGGTTTGTAATCTTAGCACAACTCTCATCATTCTCCTTCATTTTACATGCTTTTTCTGTGGGCAGGATCTGGTTATCCTCCTTGAAGGTTGCTGGAGGATAGCTTGCCACCACACAGAGCAACGTTGAATAACCTGTCTCCTGTTCAGTCACTCTCACAGCACTTCTTACAATAGTCTCTTGTGCCATGGGCTGTTTCTCCATTGCATCTATCTGTGTGATGTCGCTTTAGCGTCCTGGTATCTATTAGTAGACAGGAATGGCGGTTCAAAGGGTGATTCAGACAGCCCCGCAGTCACCACACAAATGCTGAAATCTGTAGGCCTGGAGAGCCGCTAGATATGATAGGATATGGCATTTATAACGCGCCTATAGACAAGTGCAATACTAACCCCGTATGCTTTGCAGTGGCACGTCGCAAAGTAGATGGACTATTGAGGCCGTATGCAGGAGTAATATCTGCATTGCGGTTCAAAGGGCATTCTATCAGCCCCGCAGTCATTACAAATAGATGGTCTCTGCAGACCGTGGGCAGAGGAGAGATCAGCAAAGGAGAGTACAGGTGAGCTCCTGGTGATGTGTAAAGTGGTATTTAAAGTGCCTGACATCTATCTAGAAGAATGGCACACAATTGTCAAAGTTGTTTTCCTGACAATGGGAGAATCATGCAGAATCCCAGCCTTTAAAAGAGTCTGTCCACAACCCACCTAAACAGTTCACTTACTGTGCGTTCGGCAAAGAGCAATGCGCACAATGAGCTCTCCGGCGGAGGGGAGTATAGTGCCAGTTTGGAGACAGGTGTGGTTGGAGCCAAAAGCTCTGACCTGCCTTTAGCCGCAAGCATGGCAGGCAAAACAGGCACAGCACGGCAGGCAAAGCAGGCATTGAACGGCAGGCACCCAACACCTGTGCACTGAATGCAGGTACTCCGCTTCACTCTCTCATCTTGCTGCAGCTAGAGAAGCTAGAGGGAATGACCGACGTAATGTCACGTGTCGCGTGAAGCCGCACTGCTCTGCCCAAAACAGCCGCTTCTGACACAGACAGGTGACTTTCATTAGCTAGAGTGATAACCTCTTCCCAAAGGCTTCTGGGCAAGATAATCTTCATTCTAAGTCAAGACCGGATGCAGGCATTATGCTTTGTTTTCTTAAATCTTGGTCTCCAGCAGTTTTAAAACGTATCTTTTAATGATAACAAGATTTCACTGCAGAGCTGATATTTGAGTGTTATGTATCTACTTATATGTTGTAACCGCTCGGGATGTCCCTTGCTAGAATAGTAGAAGTGGTCCGCTATAACGTACAAGCGTTTCTGGGCACGGACGTTCTTTTGCATGCTGAACGCCTTGTTTCTGTGAGGACAGCAGAGCAGCACAGCAAAATGGAAGAGGGAGTGCGAGCGGAGCACGTGAGCATAGCAGCTCACATCTGTGTCCCCCATTCCCATCAGCCTTCTTATTTAAGGAGTTGGTGTTCACGCGCCAGCAGCTGTGAGCTGGAGCGTATGGCGAACGCTATTGCGCAGACGCAAGGGATCATCTCATGAGGCGCTCCCCAGATGCTGCAAACATTCAGCCCAGCGCAGAGCTCGTACCCGACAGTGCAAGCGTGCCGAGCAGCTCCGATAAGGCAAATTGAGTAAAGCGGTAGATACGACGAGGCTTTAAGGAGCTTCAATAAGCAAAAGCTCATTAGGCATACCGTCTCTGACAGTAGATGGTAAGCAGCCCAAGCCTCACAGTAAACCTGATAACAGTATCATCAGACGTGCACATCAACCTGCAGGGTCAGATATCTAGCACTAATTGTTGGCTAGCACAATAAATATCAGGCACTAATAGCCATGGATGAAGACTGATGGAGCAAGGGCAGTCTAGAAGACATGATTGCCCAGGATGATTGAGACCTGGCACTTAGCTTTAAGAAGGTTCTCACTGACTCACTGGTGGAGGCAGTGGTGCAAGGGGGTAAACCCTTGCAAGAGACACAAGATGCTGGAGTCCCTAATTGGGAGCAGACAACAAAGAATAAGCACGCAACCATTACTGAGCAGGTCTGTCAAATACACCCCAGAGAAGGCTTGTGAACAGGGGAGTAACTCAAGCCGGAAGAGAGAATTCTCTTCTACTCCCCTGGGTCTTTTTGAGGAGGGCATGTAACTCCTCCAAAAGTCAGCAGAAAGGTCGGAACTCCAGGGGTAGATAATATGGGAGACACAGATGTGTCATCAGACAGTGACAAATCGGACACAACTGGCTGCATAGAGCTATAGAGCAGCTCCCCTCGAGCCACCCCAAGGGGTAAGAAAACCAGAAAGGAGAAGCATACCCAGGAGGAGAGAGTGGATGTGGTTGATATGTTTGACCCAGAAGACATACTTCAACCCAGATCCACTAACTAACAACCATCCCCGAGAGTAGTCCTGTATATGGCGCAAAGGATGTGGAAACCTATTGACAAAGACACAAGACTCTGGATGAGATTGGAATGCCCACAGCCAGAATTAGCGGGCAAAGTGGCTGTCACACCAGAGCTGGATCCTAAAATGTTGACATTTGTTACCAAAGCGTCCAAGGACGTTCACAAATCTATGGATAGAGTGTGGAAGAGCTGTCAGGAGAAAGTCCTGGATTTATCAGTACCAAGGACACTGGAGTGGATGCGGCTACCTCGGGAAGATGGGCGCAAAAAGCGGTATGCCTACTAGGTAAAGTAAACTGCGCCATCTCTTCAGAAAGGAGAAGAGGCCTGTTGCTGAAGGTAGACAACAAACTTGGAGATCTGGCCTCGTTTGAGGCAGATAAGGCAGCATAAGGTCTTCTGTTCGGCAAGGCGTTCACCAAAGAAATGAGCAGCTTTGTGGGCACCCATATCACTCTCGAGAAGGTTAAAACATTGAGAGTTTTTGCTGGGACCAGCAGTTGAAGGGCCCGAGCAGTCAATTGCTACATCTCGCAGCGAAAGCCCCAGGGCCCGAGGGACCAGTACTGGGAATCCCACCAGCAAGATTCCTTCTTCCCAACAAGGGGGAGAGCTACCAGAGGGTGCAGAAGGAGAGGCCTCAGCCAATACCAAGGATCCCAATCAGGTGAGAATACGTAGATCTTATTACCAGCCATTGTGGGGCAGAACGTGAGATTTTCTGAACAATTGAGCAGTGCTGTCAGGGGATACGTGGATTTTACAGATGGTATCAGGGTTACAACTAGAGTTTGTGGGGAACCCCAGAAAGATAAGGTGGTCGAGCCGCATAAGACTCTCGCAGGAGGAAGAAAGTCTTTTGAACAGGGAGCTCATCCAGCTCAGAGAAAAGAGAGCCATAGAACCCTGTCGGACTCCAGTCCCAAGGTTTGTCAGCAATATGTTCCTAGTCCACAGGAAAGACAAGGTTTGCTGCATCATAAACCAAAAGGAGCTCAATGGATGGGTGGTGTACAGGCACTTCAAGATAGAGGACACCCACCTGCTCAGAAACATCCCAGGAGGGAAGAATGGCTAGCAAGGATAGATCTAAAAGACGCATACCTTACAATGTCAGTAGCGACAGAAGACTGCACCTTCCTCAGCTTCTCCTGGTGGGCACAGATGTGGCAGTTAGGACCTTCGATTCAGACTTTCATCCACTCCATGGGCATTCACCAAGCTCCTGAGACTGATAGTCTTAGCGATCAGAGAAAGAGGAATAAGAATGAATAAATACCTAGACGACTTCCTTGTCATGGCTCCAAGCAAAGAGGTCTTGCAGGAGCAGGTATCTTGGATCAGAACCCTTCTGACTTCTCTCAGGTTTCTTACAAACAGGAAGAAATCCAAACTGGCCCTGAAGAGGAGAATTTCTAGGGTGTGTGGCAGACACCAAGAGAGCGACTCTAGAACTGCCAACACAGAAGATGAAGGCTATCAAAAGGGAGATCAGAGCGTGTTTCAAGAAGACAGTGCCTCATCCATTCATGCCATATTTCCAGGACTCTTACACTACAGAGCTCTTCAGAGACTCAAAATAAAGCACTTGCAAAGAGGGCTCAGATATCACATGTTATGTTATGTTATTTTGCTTATAAAGCGCCACAGCCCTAAGGCATCCAGGTGCTGAACAGAGGGACAGAGCAAACGAATGGGGATTCCAAGTTTCTCAGGTTTCTTCACATAAACAGCCTGGTCTTCGGCAACTTTCTAAATGCAAGATGATTTTCTTCCTTCCCGAGTTCCTCTAGATCAGAAAGCAAGGACGGAACTGGAATGGGGGCTCCAGAACATGAATGCTTGGAATGGGAGAGCCATTTTCAGAAACGTCCCCGAGCTAGTCATAGAGTCGGACCCCAGCAGACCAAGCTGGGGTGCCAGGTGCGGAGAGCTGGAAACAGGAGGAAAGTGGTCTCCTTCGCAGCTAGAGCTACACATAAATTGTTTCAAACTATTAGCTGAATCCTTCACGATCAAGGCTTTCGCATGAGACAGAGTAAACTGCAGCATCCTCCTGAAGATGGGCAATACTCTGAGGTGAGGTATATCAATCACCCGAAAGGGACCAGATCCAAAATGCTGGTAGATTTACCCAATGATGTCTGGCACTATTGCCTGGAAAAGCAGATTTCTGTCATAGCGGAGTACCTGCTGGAAGTGGCAGACTGGAACTCTCGCTATTTGATGGACGCCAGCGATTGGATGCAATTGGATGCTAGACCGTGCGATGTTCAGGAGGTTCACAGAGATCTGGGGTCACCAAGACATTGATCTTTTTGACACCAGGTTCAACGTACAGACTCCTAGGTTTTTCAGTTGAAGGTTAGATCTGAACGATCTAGGCATGGATCCCTTCCTGCATAGCTGGAAAAGGGGAGTGCATTATTCTTTCCCGCCATTCATAATGTTGACCAGATTTCTAGCGAAGATTTTCAGGGAGCAGCCAGAAGTAGTGATCATTGCTCTTGCATGGAAATCACAAACTTGTTTTCCAGTTCTGATGGAGCTTTCATCAGATTTCCTGCAGGCTCTTCCTCAGACCGATCCGACAGAGATTTCATCCACTGAGGATAGCAGGGGTTCTGCCGCTAATAGCCTGCAGGGTTTTGGGTGCAAGTGTTACCTGCCAGGAATTTTAGGGCAAGCTGCCCAACTCATTAAGGAATCATGTGCCCCTTCTACGCTCAGAAATTATAACATTGTGTGGAGCAGCAGGAAAGGATGGTGTTGCAGCCAGGGTCATCATTCCATTTCAGCCCATATAGTCCAGGTGCTTAATTTCTTAGCATCCTTATCTGTTGGGGGCAGAGCGTTTAGGACCCCAGATGTCTACAGATCAGTGACCTTAGCAGGTTACGCCCTAGTGGAAGTGAAGCCGGTGGGCGAGCATCCAGCAGTGGTCCGCCTGGTATGAAGTTTAAAACTACTCCAGTGCCTAAGTATGCGTACTTATGAGACGCTAATGTGCTTCTGAAGCTATTCAGCGACTGGCCACAGAACAGAGTTCTTGCAACTCAGCAGTTGTCAGGGAAACTAGCAAAGTTGCTTTGTTTAGTTTCCTGCAGAAGGGTGTTGGATATGAAGGCACTGGAGTTAGATAGGAAGATATTTTATCCCAAAGGTGTGGTGTTTAATGTAGCCAAGAGGACAAAAACGAACTTGACAGTGATTTCATACCCATATTTGCCGAATAAGCCTAAATTGTGCATGGCCTCCTGCATTAAGCAATATGTAGTGAGGACAACAGAAGTGAGGCCAGCAGGGGTGTCACAGCTTCTCATAGCACGCAGGAAGCCCTTTCGGTCAGTAGCAGTGACAACCATAGCTAGATGGATGCACAAAGTTATGGCCTTGGCAGAAATTGATATCAGTAAATTTGGGGCACACTCTGTCAGAGGTGCTATGGCTTCTAAAGCCTTCTCGTCAGGGGGTCAGTCTTCAGGACATTTTGAAAGCGGCAGATTGTTCTGACGATTTGTTGTTTAGGACGTTTCACTTTAAACCAGTAAACCAGTGGTGCATAGCTTTGAACAAGCATAATGCGCGCCTTCAGTCTTCACATATAATGAAGATTACCCAGGCTTACAGCTCAGGGAGTCTTGATTCTATTAAAGACACAGAGGCAAGCATTATCCCACCCACAATATGCATTATGGTTAATAAGAATGCAAGTTACAAGTGGATCATTTTGAGTTGTTTGAATTGTGTATTTTTTCCAACCCTCACTGGTACCTTTGCTTTTCATAAAGGGGATGACCAGAAGACGGGTTGAAGAGACTTCGCCGAGGGGAGGAGAGTCCATGTGAGACGTGGCTAAGAGCTTCCCAGGCAGAAGACAGAAGTTTGTTTGGTTCAGGATCAAAAGATGTTGTTGGCAGAGTTTCAGTTGCCTATAAGGGACATTTGGTTGCTTTAAGACTGTTCAGCTCATCAAAGAGGGGGAAGGGACTCAGTCAGGAAGTGACATATGGGTGTGGAGAGGAAGGAAAGCAGGAGCTGGAACTACAGGACTAGTAGTAAAAAAAAATAACAAAATATATTTTCATGTTATTGTTAAAAGATACGTTTTGAAACTACTGTAGTGCGCGGGGGCGCACAAGAGCCCAAGAAAAATGGCTGCGGGCTAACGCTGCTCCTCTGAGAATGGGAATGCCCGTTTGAATTATGCCCACCACATATCGTCATGGTGCTTCATGAATCCAACCGTGGGTTGCACTTGCCCTTGTGTACCTGCTGAGCGACATTCATGAGCTGAGGTGGAGCGGTTCGCTCATGACACCGAGAGCAAGGTGAAGCCCACCGAGGACCGGATCGCCATGTGGAGCAAAAGGAGCAGCTGCAAGCCGCATGGTAGACTCCACTCAGAGACCGGTAGAGGGGCTGATTGGCTAGAACAGGAGGGCGCAGCCCGTGGGGCCCGCGATATAAAGCACTCTGGTGTCGCGGGTCTGGTGTTCTTCTGGCCCAGCGGGGTGATTCGCTAGACAGGAATGTGTGCGGCGGGCGGCCACTTCTTCCCCCCCCCCCCGGAAAATACACAGTCTCACCCATAAGGAAGAGCCGAGCTCTGGCTGCTGAATACTCGTAGTAGCGTTAAACTTTGCAATCAGGGGTGCGGCACACAATGTGACAGGAACGCCTGCTGTAATGAAGAGGGAAGCTCTGGTGCCCCACTGAATAACAGCATGAATGGATGAGCAGGCGGCTGCGTTGCGCTAATCAGACCAATGTGCCTGTGATCTTCCTAAAATACCTGTTATACACGCTGAGCTTCTATATGGCCTGGAACATCGCATTGTGAGCTGCAGTTGGTGGTTGTTTGCCTCTTTGTGCTGCACGTGGCTATATGTGAGGAGAACAACGACAGGCCCCTGACTGCAGGGGGTGATTCATGTTTGTAGCACAACCCAGAATCGATCTCTGCTTACATACGCTCTCTGAAAGTCTATGCATATCATGAGGTGGCAAGACATGCTGTATGCTGAATCTTGCGCCCCCTCCTAAGATCTAACAAGGCTAGAGACAACCTCCTTGTTGGATGTCCTGCAGGAATAGCAATCGTTCGGGCTGTCCCTGGGAAAGACAAGCTTTGGCACTCAATGGATTTGTTAACCATTGCAGACATACCGGAGAGTGCCCTGGTGGGCTATGTCCCGACGATCGTCGGATTCAGAGACCGAGGCAACGAAGTCAGGCAACAACCGTGTCCCTGCATCAGCTAGCACACACCGGTCTACGAGGCGCAATGAGAACATGGACGTCCCACCACTACTTCAGGCCACCCTGGCTGACATAAAGGCCATCGGACAACCTACCCAGGAGACACAGGGCATGGTACAGGTGGTGATGAAAGAACTTGGAGACATTAGGGGCCGCCATGACTTACAGGCCGAAACAGGCAGCTGATAATGAGAGGATAATCATGAATCGTAATCCACGGATGTCAACACACTCATCAGAGAGGTTCAGTGTCTCAGCGCCAGAGTGGAAGACTAAGAAAACCGGTTGCGACTGAATAACGACTGGTCAGCGTTTCTGAAAACCTGGCAGGCGAGGACATTGATGGCTTTTTATATGGCCTCTTCAGTGATAAATTCAAGCTCGCTGACCCACGCACATTCACTATAGAACGCGCCCACCATGCTCCCTACGCTGCAAGCCGGGGATGCAAGCCCTAGTCATCACATTCCACCTGCTTAATTTCCAACACAAAGTCACCATATTGAAAGCATATCGAGCTGCAGGCACCGTACAAATAGATAAGATCACGGTGCGCCTCTTCAATGACTATTCAGTGGAAGTATTGAGGCGCCGTAGAGGCTTTAACCCAATATTCACTGCGCTCTGGGGTACGGACCACCGACACTACCTCAAATTCCCAGCGGGATAGATTACCCAAATTGGCAAATAATGGCACTATTTCGATGATCCCAAGGACACTTGGGTATTCTTAAAAGAACGGGATCTGGTTGTCGCCGACATCCTCCCCAAGGAGTCAAAGCGCGATACAGCCCATTCTGTCCCAGTGTCAACACGTGAGACTGACACTGCGAGTGCTCGCTGGAGGAGGATTGGCAGGTGCCCAAGGGGGCTGGGACGAAAGGGAAGGAATTTGGAACAACTGACGACTTGACAGGTCTATGGACCCTCCTCATGGCGATGAATGGACAGAGACATGCATGGCCGGAGATGTTAAGCGCTGGCTACCCCCTTGATCCGGGGAACACAATACAAACGACACCTGGTCGATATGCGGGTCGCCCATGGGCTCTGCTGGCATGAATGGACTTGAGTCGTTCCTTGGAAAACTGTTGCCTTGTAGGTGAAAGCTCAGGATACCACGACTCTCTTGGAAAAGCGCATCCTAGCTGTCATGGACAATTGCGAAATGCACCGATGTACGATCACGAACTCTGCAGAGTAGGGTGTAGGCCGGCCCGTGTCCTCCTACCCCGGTCTTCCCCACTACCACTGGCATAGGGTGGCCGCTTGCTGTGGGCCAGTGACGGATCCTATTGACTTTGCCCGCCACCCATTGCAATGGCTCTTACAACGTTATATTGGGTGCACGTTTATTGGCCCCAATGTTGCCCACTTGTGGCTGTTCTTTGAAAGTTTCATTCTTATGTTCACATGTTTTTTGGGTTTGGTTGATCCACATGTGTACCAAGCAGCGGTCAGGTACTCTTCCACAATCATTTCTGCATGCTTGCCGTTCTCGATACAGTACTCCAGAGAGATGGTGGGCTTCCTCCAGTGCGCCAAAGGTCCCTATGATGTGCAACTGCTCATCAGCGGGAAATGTGCTGTGCTTGTGTTCTGTGCGGGTTTCCCAAACTGTGTGAGCTTGTGCCGATAGGTAGTGGTACGCTGGGTCTGCCCCGGAACTCACTTATTGCGCTGACGCCACACACCCTAGATTGATGACATCACTTAAATGTACAAATCTCAATATTTAAGGGTTTGGGCATCCCATAAAATGGAAGAGGCTCCTCAACTATGTTAGGAATCATCATGGAGACGTCCTGTTCCTCCAGGAAATGCACTTTAACACAGCTGAATCTGCTAAACTGTGTATGGGTTGGGTGGGGTTTGCGGCCCACTCCCCATTCCACGAGAAACACGGGGTGTCCATTCTTGTCCACAAAAGGTTCCCCCTCACCATCCTAGATAACAAGAAAGATAAGGAAGGTAGGTTTGTGCTGATCCATGGAACCCTATACCGCCAACGCATTACCTTTATGAACATCTATGCGCCAACCATGGACATGCCAGGGTTCTTTACTCCTATTCTAGCTGTCTGTGCCCCCTTCTTAGGCCATCTAACGCTAATTAGGGGTGATCTTAATGTCGTCCTTGCTCCAACGATAGACAAACAGACGACACAAAAAAAAAAATACATGGGTGGGCTCCCAAAATCTGAAATCCTATTTTAGGAAAACATTGGGCCTCATTATGACCCTGCCGGTCCGGAAACAACAGTGGCGGTAAACCCGCCGCCGCCACCACTGTTTCCGGACCGGCTGATTCCGAGTTCTGCAGGCGGGAGGTATCACTCCCGCTAGGTCTGACCTGGCAGAAGTAACGCCACCCGCCTGCAGGTGGAAATGGAAACACTGGGTCCGTCATAGACGGAACCAGTGTTTCCATTTCCCCATCCCCCTGGAGTCCTATGGGAATGGGGATTTACGTAATTCCGCCTCCGGAATTAATGGGTCACCAGGAGGCCCAATATCTTATTTCTGGACAGACAGTGACACTACTAAATGTGAAAGAACAAGCATTAACAACGAGGGAAGAAAATAACAAGGAAAGATGCCCATAATCTGTGTGGAAGGTGGAACCTGAAGTTCTATCCTTTCCTGCAGATGTATTTGTAGACTCAGTCCTTATCCTTGTGAGTTAAAACATATATTGAAATAGTACTAGATAAAAAATGTGAATATCTATTTATTAAATATGTTCTCCATTTTTTGCTAATACATTGATCAGTAGCAAAACATAACATAAAACAAAATAACAAATGGGCAACAATCAAACATGATTAATTTACATGGTGAAGAAAAAGCTCTGAGCTAGGGGCAAATCTGCTGCGAGTTTGCTGATTTTCGGCGCTATTACCAGCAGCAGTAATACCGCCGGCGTTAATAGCGCCGAACATTCCCCATTGGGCCCAATAGGGAATGGGAAATTTACAAATGTGTCCAAAGGGGAATGGGGATTTACCGTTCCGCCAAACCCGTGATCCGGCGCTAATAGCGCCGGGGGTTTGGCGGTAGGGCTACTAGCCCCGGCGGTAATGCCGTCGGGGTTAGCACCCAACTCGTGATGAGGCCCAATGTCTGATTTCAACAGTCTGACTATTCATTTGTTTAATATAAATAATAAACATGAGTATGTAAAATTGTATAGAAAAACATGTAAACACAATATCATTATTATTGCAGCCTTGCTAATTAATCGTTCTATGTATCTGGTTTAAATACAGAGCTCTGTATTATACACATTAAAACGTAATAAAGTGCATAGTGCTTTGAATTGATGGCGTTCTCATAGCCAACTGTAAAACACTGTATTATACACACTAAGTAGTACTAAAGTGCGTGGTGCTGTAAACAGATGGCCTGCTGATTGCCAGTTATGATAAGATACCAATGTAAAGTGCTAGTCCGTGCATGGACCTGGGACAGCCTGGAGGGCAAGATACACTCTAGTAAATGTGGTTCGAACAACAGTGTATATAAAAAGCAATTGCGAGTGATTAAAAAGATAGAAAGACTTTTATAAATTAGAAGATACATCATAAGCAATTATCATTCCTATCTAATAATACAATAATAAAAAATAAAATTGAGATAAACCTTTGTGATCACCAGTCGAAAAATGTACAATTGTACAAAGAAACAATATAGCGGCATTCTGTTTGTCTCAATTTAACTTGCCTGTTGCCTCCTCTCGGATGTACATTGATATTGTCAATAGCAAAATACTTAAAAGATGAGATATTCCCATGATGTATTTCTTCAAAGTGTTTTGCAAATCGTTAGGTCATGCCCTTGTTCTTTATTGCTCTAAAATGTTGCTGGATTTGAAGCTTAACCTCTAATTTGGTACCATAAATTACAATCACAGGTGATTGTATAAATAACAAATTTGGTTGAACAGGTGATTTTATTCTTGATGACAATCTCTTTGCCAGTCCGTGGATGTTTTTATGTTTTTTTATTGGTACCATACTGACATGCTTTGCATTTTCAGCAAGTATAAAATCCTGGCTGTTGATTTGTCAACCAATTGGTAGTTGGAGAGGCTGTGGTTGATTGGTGTAAACTTGGGGTCAATTTAGATTGTATAGTTGCTGATTGTCTGAAGGTAATGCTTGCATTAGATTGTATACAGTCACTTATATCTTTGTCTCTTTTAAGAATATGCCAGTGGTAGTGGATCCTTGCACCACCTTGACCTTGATGCCCAGGTAAACTATTTCTGTTTTATCGTGATGGTCCGTAAATTTCAGGTTAATTCCATGTTGAGTATCCTGAAAAATTGTGACCATTCTTCATCAGTGCCAACCCATAGAATGAACAAGTCATCAATGTACCTCCGCCGGGTGAGCACTTTGTCGGTATAGATATTCATTTGGTCACAGGTGAAGAGTTGCTCCTCCCATGCGCCCATAAATAGGTTGGCATAAGTAGGTGCAATTGCTGTGCCCATGGCGGTGCCACGGATTTGATTGTGAAAAGTTCCAAACAAACAAACAAATTATGTGTGACACAGAAATATAACATGTCTAGCAGCTTTAGCAAATGTTCACAAAGACTTAGGGTTCTGGTTGCGAGGCATCTCTTAACTGCTTCTATACCTTGGTGGTGGGAAATACATGTATAAAGAGATACCACATCAAGGGTGATCAAAAGGTAGTTTTCCTTCCAGGGAATTTGATCAATGTGTCGAAGGAAAGCAGTAGTGTCTTTGATATAAGGCAATGTTTCTACGAATGGGAACAAGAACTTGTCAATGAATTTCGATGTGTTTGTTAATAGAGAGTCAATAGAGGCTACAATGGGACGACCAGGTGGTCTTGTCTTGGAATTGTGGACTTTGGGGATGAAATTAATGATTGGCGTTGTCGGACATTCTTTCGTTAAATATACTTTTTCATCCCAATCTATGAGTCCCCTCTCAAACCAGTCTGACAGTCTGAGGTCATACTCAATTTTGTATTTCAGATAAGGGTTTGAAACTAATCTTTCATAGCTGTGACCATCTTTCAATTACTGTGTAGCTTCTGCTTTATAATCTTTGGAATTAAGAATCACCACATTGCCTCCTTTATTAAAAGCCCTAATTACTATTAATGAATCAGTTCTAAGATTGTCCATGGCTTGCCATTGTGCACTTGTTAAATTACGCTTTTTATTATTAGCTGCTCTTGGTCTGGCTGCTAAAGTTTTCAATTTGTCCGTAATTAGGTCTTCAAAAAGATCAATAGTTGGACTGTTGGTATTAGGAGGATTAAATCTCGATTTACTTTTGAGTTTACTTTGTATTGGCATGGCGGTATTGATGTTATCTGGTGGGATCAAATGCCATTCATTTTCATCTCCACCTGCTTCCTCAATGGATGGATCTTGATTATGCAGTAAGTCCAATATGAATAGTGTCGGTATATCTTGAATACTCGATAGTGATGACTTGTCTTGATCTTGTTGGTATTTTTTCTGTTTGGAGTCACTAATAGTAAATTTGTATATATATATTACTCACCGTAATCGTATTTCTGATGCTTGTATCTGCTTAGATTCACATGCTGTGCATAGGCCGACATCTAGTGGAAGCTGCAGAGTATTACAGTTTGTTTTTCAAAACTCGAAAATGGGCGTCGACACAGGGCGTGCCAGTAATACTATCCCTAGTGTGACATCCACTGTACCCATGATCCCTCACGCGTGCAGGACCCTCAGATTGTATTTTTTCTGACATGAGGTAGCATGAGGAGAAGCGTGAGTACAGATAATCCAAGCAGATAGAAAGAAAGGTAAGACTACAAGCATCCATGCGCCTTCTCTCAGAGGGGAGGAAGGGTGGGTTGCATGTGAATCTAAGCGGATACTAGCATCAGAAATACGATTACGGTGAGTAATGTATCCCTTCTGAGGCTTGTGGAATCTGCTTAGATCACATGCTGTGCATAGATTAGCGAGCAGTACCTGAAGAAGGAGGTGGGATGTGAGAAGGGTCATGAGCAAATAAATGTCTTAGAACCGCTTGTCCTACTTGGGTATCTGTCTTGGAATGGGTGTCAATGCAGTAGTGCTGAGTAAAAGTGTGAATAGAGCTCCAAGTAGCTGCTTTGCAAATGGTGTCAAGGGGGACATTTACAATGAAAGCCAGAGTGGCCCCAATGCCTCTTGTAGAGTGGGCTCTTGGCGTGAAAGGCAGAGTCTTTCCAGAAAGGGAGTAGCACAGCTGGATACAGTTAATAATCCACTTAGAGATGGCACCTTTAGAGACGCGATCCCCCTTTCTGCCTGTAGCTTCGGAGACAAACAGTTGGTCTGTTTTCCTTAGCGGTCTGGTCTTGTTTACATAGTAAAGGACCGCCCTACGCACATCTAGGGTGTGTAGTTTCACCTCAGCCAAGCTCTGTGGGTCTTGGAAGAAAGCCGGAAGCTCGATGGACTGGTTCACGTGCAATTTAGAAATAAACTTAGGTGAGAACCTAGGGTGTGTGCGTAAAACCAGTTTATCTTTATGGACAGTAAAGAAGGGATCTTGCACTGACAGAGCCTGAATTTAACTGACCCTTCTTATAGATGTAATTGCTACTAAGAAGGCCGTCTTATAAGTCAGGTGTTTGAGACTGCTTTTATGCATGGGCTCGAATGGGGGGCCCATGAGTTTAGATAGCACCACGTTAAGGTCCCATCCTGGTGGTGGTTTAGCAATAGGAGGGTGAAGTCTCTTTACTCCTTCCATGAAGGCTTTAACTACTGGTACTTTCCACCACGACACCTTGTTATGGGAAGTGGTGTATGCCGACAGAGCTGCCAGGTGTACCTTCAGCGAGTTAAAAACCACTCCTGCATCCAGCAGGTGGAGCATGTATTTAACAATAGTGGAAGGAGTGCAATCAACTGGGTTGATTTGTTTATTCTGGCACCAGATAACGAATCTCTTCCATTTGTCAAAGTAGCAGTGCCTCGTGTTTGGCTTCCTAGATTCCTTTAGGATGTCCATACACCTCTGTGGTAAATTGAGATGTCTGAACTCTATGACCTCAGGAGCCATGCTGACAGGTTCATTGAGTTGGGTTGAGGATGCACTGTTTGACCTTGGTGCTGGGACAGTAGGTTGTACCAGGCCGGAAGTTTGATGGGCTCGCACACCGCTAATCTGTGTTAGTGTGGGAACCACGGTTGTCTCGCCCACATGGGAGCAACCAGGACGAGCGTCATCGATTCTCTGTTCATCTTGTTGACCACCTTCCTGATGAGAGAAGTTGGTGGAAAAGCGTACGCAAACATTCCTGACCAGTTCATCCACAGGGCGTTCCCCTGGGAGTCTGTTTGGGGGAACCTGGATGCAAATCCTGGGCATTGTCTGTTTTCGCTTGTGGAGAATAGGTCTACAGTGGGGAAACCCCACTGAGAGAAGATATCTTCTACGACTTCTCTGTGTAGACACCATTCGTGTTCTTCTGGGAGGGAGTCTCTGCTTAGAGCATCCGCTAGAGAATTGAGATCCCCTGGAACATGTTGTGATGACAGGAAGATGTTCCGTCTGAGTGCCCATATCCAAATTTTCTGGGCAAGCTTGGACAGATTTGGTGAACGAGGCCCCCCTTGCTTGTTCAGTGCTGTCCGTCTGGATTTGCACTGACAGGTTTAGCAGGTAGGGCTCGAACTCTTGAAGCACTCTGAATACTGCCAGAAGCTCTAGCAGGTTGATGTGATTCTTGGCCACTGAGTGAGACCAGAGACCCTGAGCTGTGTGGTGGAGATGGTGAGCTCCCCACCCTGTCAGGCATGCATTGGTTGTGACTACCGCCTGTATCTCGGGATCGTAAAAGGGTTTCCCCTTGGACAGATTTTCTCTTGTCCACCAGTTTAGGCTTTGTACAAGTTAGACGAAACGATCACTAGATCGTCCCACTGACCACTTGCCTGAGACCACTGTTTCGCCAACCATTCCTGCATGGGACCCATGCGTAGGCGCGCGTGGGGGACTAGGTAAATACATGACGCCATCATGCCCAGCAACCACATTGCTTTGCGTACCGTTATCTGGCGACCAGACTGCGGAATTTGCAGCAGTATATTCCGAATTCTTTCCTCGGAAGGGAAGGTCAACCTGTCTTGAGTGTCTAGGATAGCTCCTAGGAACTGTTTGGAGGTGCTTGGCACCAGACTTTAGTTTTTCTCGTTTGAGAAGCCTAATTCGAAGAGGAGGTTGATTGTCCTTTGAATGTTTGTTCTGCAAATTACTGGGGTCTCCCCCGTGATGAGCCAGTCGTCCAGGTAAGGGTACACCGGGATTGCCTCCCTGCGTAGGTGTGCTGCCGCCGCCGTCAGTACCTTGGTGAATACCCTTGGAGCCGAAGCTATCCCGAAGGGCAGTACCTTGAACTGGTATTGCCGACGGTCCAGCTTGAAGCGCAAGTACTTTCTGTGCGCTGGGAACATGGGAATATGAAAATAGGCATCTTTCATGTCCAATGTTGCCATGTAATCCCCCTTTCTTAGGAGGGGGATTACCTCTTGGAGAGTAGTCATGCGAAATTTTTGGGGCTTGACATTCTTGTTTGCAGGCCGTAAATCCAATACTGGGCGCATTGTCAAATCTTTTTTTGGCACAAGGAAGTAAGTTGAATAAATAGCCTTGTTTACCTGGTGTCCCGGGACGAGTTCTATCGCGTCCTTTGCTAGAAGATTGACAATCTCCTCGAGGAGGATTTTCTGGTGTTCCAAACAATGTATTCTTTGTCGTGGAGGATGGTTCCGAAGCCGCTCTAACAGTTCTATGCAGTACCCTGCGGATAATGTGGACAGCACCCATCTGTCTGATGTGATCCCTTCCCAAGCTTGGATGAAGTTGGAAATGCGTTCCCCTACTGGGGTTGCGTGAGAAGGGACCCTGAACGGAGCGTCACTGTTTTGGTGGAGGCGTGCCGCATCCTTTACTGGCACTGCCTCTACCTTTACCACGTCCTCTTTTATTACCCCTGCCGTAACCCTGGGTAGACTGTTGGTTATTATTGTTCCACGGTGTACCCTGCCCCTGGGAATAGTTGGATCCTCTCTGGGAATTTTGGCTGCGTGGGCGACGAAAATTGACATTCCCTCTCTGATTAGGGGGTTTATTGGTTAGTTGGCCTAGGGATTTGAGTGTCTCATACTTGTCCTTGGCATTTTTCAGCGCGTCCTCGACCGCATTACCAAACAACAGATCCTGCTCCACCGTTTTATCTAACAATGATGCTTGGGTTTCAGCTTTGAATCTAGACTGCCGTAACCAAGCGTGTCTCTTGATAACAGTTCCTTCTGCTATCAATCTGCCGGTGTTATCCGCGGCATCAAAGGTTGCTTTTAAAATGCAACCGGACACGGCTCTTCCCTCCGCCGCAACTCGTGCCAACTGGCTCTTTAAGGGTTCTGGGGCGGAGTCTATGAGTGCCGCGACTTCTTCCCACTGATGCCAGTTGTAGCTGGCCAACAGGGTGGTGGAGTTGGCAATCCTTGCCTGGTAGGCGAAGTGGAGGCTACTTTCCTGCCCAAACCATACAGTTTCTTGCTCTCCTTGTCGGGAGGAGCTTCGGACGATGACAAGGGTGTTCCAGCCCTCTTACGAGTGTTTGTAACAACCAAGGATTCCGGTTTCAGATGCCCCCTTATATACAGTGGGTCTGATTGGGCTGCCCTGAAAAGTTTCTCAATCCTGGGGTTCACTGCTCTGGTGAGGTTAGGATTTAAAAGTGAAGGGTCTATTCTTCTCTGAATAGACTTAAGGATAGGGATGGCCTGAGCAAAAGGCCACCTTTCTCCCACTAACTCTTCGGCGAAGTCCCTCTCCTCTTGAGCACCCTGGGTGTCAATGTGGAAATGTTCTGCCGGTCGGGACAGAGCTTCGTTCAGGAGAGGTTGATTGTCGACAGGGGAGTCGGTAATCGGGGGTTCTTTCTCTACCGGGGAATCTACTCTGTACGTCTCAGGGTCTTCCTCTTCCTCTTCTTGGTCCTCATCATCCCCATAGTAGCCCGTACCAGTTTGCTCTTCCAACATGCCCAAATCTGGATCCTCACAAAAGGATGTATCCCCTTGATATTGAGAGTAGGGCTGTATATAGAAAGGGTCCGAAGACTGTGTTGGGGCTTCAAACCGGGACTTCTTACTTGGAGGTATTGGATCCTTAGAGCCTGAGGGTGCTGACCCGTCGGGAGTATAGGAGAGAAAGTGTTCAGGGTTTTTTGCGTAAAAGTCTGCCAATGATGACATCCTTGACATAACCCTTTCTATGTCATTACTAGACCATTCTGTAGAACTGGGAATGACCCTTTCTGGGACTTTCTCCACTTTATCCTGACTACACTTACTGGTTTTAGTAGGGGTCCTTGGGATAACAGAAGACTGGGACTTGTCTGTCTGTTTATGTGGAGTGGAAGTTTTTAGAGGTGTGTGAGGAGGCTGAGACTGCTTCCTTTGTCGTTTTCCCCCTCCCTGTGGGCGGAAGAGTGTTTTCCCTGCTATTTCGCCCCTTCGGAGCCTTCCGACGCCTGGCGTCGAGGTTCGGGGGTAGTGTCCCTGTTTTTAGAACGTCAAGGTAGGGACTCGGGAGCCGCCGTTACGCGGTCTGTGGGCACCGACTTCTGGAGTGCGGTCTGGGGATGGAAGTCGGCTTCGTCTTCCGACGATCGAACTTCCGTTACCTTGGGGAGCGAGGCACTCTTGGCAACAGTGGATGATTGCCTGGAGTCATGCGGCGATCTAAATCGAGAACTCCCAGAGGACACCGATTCGGACCGTTCTCTATGTACCTCTTTCCGAGAATTCGACGTGTGCGTCGAGTCTCGGTTGGACTTCATGTGCTTTGTGGAAGTGCTGTGGGTAGCGCTTGTGTCGCCGGAGGTCTTCCCCATAGCCGCCCTGCCGGGCGACCTTCCAAGGTCGGGGCATTGCGCTCGGCTGTCTCTTGACGCCATGTTGCCCTCGCCGTCTGAAAGCACGGCATTGCTGCCATCGCTGAAGGCGACCTCCGCTGCCATGGCCTCCTGACGCCTGGCGTGGTGGGCCCAACGCTTGATCGAACGGTCCTTAAGTGTTTTTCGGTGTAAACCTACTACACGCTCTGCAGTTCGCCTCGGGGTGGTCGCTCGGCAAGCAGAGATTGCACGTGGCGTGTCTGTCAACCCAAGGGTACTTGCGGTTGCACTTGGGGCAGAATTGGAAAGGGGTACCCTCCATACGCACCTTGTGGCAGCGGGCTGTTAAGTGTAGGAATATATAAGAATGTACCTATATACCAAAAGAGTGTAGAGTATGTCCACCCCCCACTCTTCCTACTTGCAGGGCCGAGGCCAGAGGCCTTCCTAGGTCCGGGCCGAGGCCAGAGGCCTTCCGAGGCCCAAATCTGTTGTGCAGCTGTCGACGGTCGATTTCTTCTCTGGGCTGGCGTCGAGTGTGGAAGTTCGGTGACTCGACGTTGGGGTGGAGAATGGGGAAAATATAACGATATTTTGCAAAAGTATGTCTAAGGCCAGGGAACTCCGCGAAATGCTTCCGACCAGTATGGCGGAAAAAAACAATCTGATGGTCTTACACTTGTGAGGGATCATGGGTACAGTGGACGTCACACTAGGGATAGGATTACTGGCACGCCCTGTGTCGACGCCCATTTTCGAGTTTCGAAAAACAAACTGTAATACTCCGCAGCTTCCACTAGATGTCGGCCTATGCACAGCATGTGATCTAAGCAGATTCCACAAGCCTCAGAAATATATATATATATCAATCCGTTCAAATAATGCACGTTGGGATCACATGTGGGGGGGGCAGGTATGTTGAGGGTGGGGAGGGGGGTGTTGTTCACAGTGATGAGGGGTTTAAAAATAGTGGGATCGCCTCTATACCCATAGGTTTGAAATGTTTGTTTGACTGACAATATGCCCACGTGATATGATTTGTAATGCTAAATATATTATGCCTGATTTTATGCTTTCCACTGTAAGTTGATTAATCTTCAATAAAAAATTCAATTAAAAAAAACTGCTGGAGAGCAACATTAAAGACGATAAAGCATAATGCCTGCCTCTGTGTCTTTAATAGATTCATGACTCCCTGAGCTGTAAGCATGGGTAATCTTCATTCTATTAGGAACAATTCCTCCTGGTGTCATTGCAAGTGGCTTAGATCTGTAAAAGAAAAAGTAGACATGCTTTGGGGGTGCAACTGGCAGATGTGCGAATTAACCAGTTGCAGGTCTGTTTGCTTATCCCTTTATTATAAGGGTTAGTCCTGCGTCTGGATCTGTAGCCTCTTTGATTTATTTGTTTCTTGGTACAGCTTTAGGTTTAGGCATATTTTACCACAAAGTTAACATGCATCCCCAGGCTTCTTTTCTCACTATTGCATCTGCGGAAACCACATCTCAATATTTTGACTGACCTGTTGCTGAAAATGTATCTCAGCAGCTTGTGATCAGTAACCATAGTGAACAGCCGACCACTGATATACAGGCAGAAATGACGGCAGCCCCACATTATTCGTAAAGTTTCTCTTTCTGTCTATGAATATTTGTGTGCTGCTACTGTTAATGAGTGGCTGGAACACCTCAGTGTTACCACTGCACCTTCCTCATCAATCTGAGTCAATATTGCTCCAAGACTAACCGGGTTTCAATCTACTAACAACCTAGGTTTTCTTTACAGGCTTGAAGTATGTTAACATCAAATGTTTGCTGAGGGCTATCTTAACCGCTTTGAAGATATCTTCTTCACAATTTGCCCAAATATTAGACAAATTATCCACAACATCTTACTAAGCCTAGGAAACTCAGCATTCCAGTTTTGTTTCTTGGTGGCAGCACATTGCGTATGTCGTGAACATTTGCAAAGTCTTGGGTACACATTTTTATTCATTCAGCATCAGTCATGATTTTTCCAGTTTGAGTAGACTGCATACAATGTCAGTAATCTTCCTCTGCTAAAGCATCAATGAACAAGTTACTTACTTAAGGTAATGTTCTTTCGACTGGATGTTCCTCCAACGTATTCCACATCTTTGACATGTAATGTCCACAGCTGTGCTACTTTGGAATTTTTTTCGGCAGAGGGCGTCCTGCGTCAATGGCATCGGGTCGATGTCCCTCGAAGGCCTCCGTCGAGGGTGACGTCACCGGATGTTATTAGTAAGACGCACGGCGCATGTAGCCTCAGTTTATGTTTTTTCCTCCATAACGTGTGACATGCTTGTACATAATGCCTGCTTGACTGCACATAGCCTTGAGGGAACGCAAGCTGCAATAGCATAGTAAATTCTCCAGAGGGGCATGCTGGGAGGGCGATGTGCAATACGTTGCAGGAACATCCAGTCGAAAGAACGTTACCAGTTGGTAAGTAACTTGTTCTTCGAATGGATTGTGTCCTCCAATGTATTCCATATCTTTGACAAACTCCCAAAGCAGTAAAAGAAAATGGAGGAGGGAGAAGAATTTAGAATACCCAATCAGATGGCCTAATACAGAACCGCTTTACCGAAGGCCATATCTTGACCATGAAGCGTATCCAGGGAGTAATATTTCACAAAGATGTGGATAGAAGCCCATGTCACTGCGTCACAAATATTCCTAACAGGAACTCCCTGCTGCGGGGCTGTGGAAGTAGCCACGCCCCTAGTGGAGTGAGCTCGCAACCCTTCAGGAGGGTCCTTAGCCGCCAATCTGTAACATTCAGTATCAGTAATGGTGAGGATAATCCACCTGGACAAGGTCTGTTTGGTAACAGCCTGTCTAATCAGTGTCCAGCATACCCCACAAAGAGTTGATCGTCCACTCTGACCCTGGACATCCTAGAAATATAAAAGCTCAGAGCTCTCCTCGGATCCAACCTATGGAGCCGCTCCTCTTCCTTACCAGGATGAGGAGGAGGATAGAAAGCAGAAAGTTCCACTTTCTGGCTTAAATGAAACTCTGACACTACCTTAGGTAGAAAGGAAGGACAGACCCTCAGTACAACCCTATCCTTGTGGAACACAGTACAGGGTGGTTTAGATGACAGTGCCTGCAATTCACTCACTCTGCAAGCGGATGTAACCGCAACCAAGAAAACTGACAACAGTCTCAAAGGACAAGAGTGCAAAGGTTCAAATGGAGCACCCATAAGGAATTTCAAGACCAAATTCAGATCCTACACCTGAAACGGGGACGGCGGGAACACATTAGTGAGCCCCTGTAGAAATTGGGAAATCAAAGGAATCTTAAAATAAGAACATTCTTCAGGCGAGCGCTTGAAGAAAGACAGCGCTGCCAGGTAACCTTTAATGGTACCTACTTGAAGGCCCCTGTGGGCCAAAGAAAGCAAGAAAGACAGAACCATAGCAGTGAAACACTGAAAAGGATCTACATTGTGTCCTCTGCACCAGTCGCAAAACTTACGCCAACGGAAACGATACAGGGATTTGGTTGCCGGCCACCTGGCCGAAAGCAACACCTCCATCACGTCATCCGGGAGGTCCCAATCATTATACCTCAACCTTTCAGAAACCAAGCAGGAAGGTTGAGAGTCTTGACCTCCGAATGGAGAACCCGACCCCCCTCGTGTGAGAGAAGATCCTCTCGGTGGGGAAGACGTTGTGGAGGGCAGATGGACATTTCTAGAAGGGCTGGGTACCACGCTCTCCTGGCCCAATCCAGAGCAATGAGGATCATGTGGGATCCGAATCTCCGCAACCTCCGTAACACTTGAGGAATGATGGGGACGGGAGGAAACGCGTACAGAAGTGGGAATGACCAATCCACGACAAATGCGTCTCTTAAGGCTCCTCTTAGAAGAAAGACTCATGACCCCGTGCTCTGCCTGCTCAGAGCGTCCGCCGCCGCATTCTCCTCTCTGGCCAGATGTACCGCTGAGAGTGAAATTCCTTGCAGGATTGCCCAGAACCAGAGCTGCATTGCCTCTGCACAGCAGGAGTGACTCGACCCCCCCTTTTTTGTTGAGGTAATGCATGGCCACTGTGTTGTCCATCTTGATCAGGACACTCTTCCCCCACACAGACGGCAGAAATGTCTTCAGGGCCAGCCTAATGGCACTCAGCTCTAACAGGTTGATGTGGAGTCTGGACTCCGACGGAGACCAACGACCGCTGGCAGTCAGATCGGCGGCATGAGCTCCCCATTCTGTGAGGGAAGCTTCCGTCACCACTGTCACCTCCGGCCACGGTTGCCAAAACGGCTCCCCCTTCATCAGATTCCCACCGTTGGCCCACCACAGAAGATCCTGCAAGACCGAGAATGGAATCTGAACGGAATCCAACATCTTGCCTGAGAATTGGGACCACTGCATCTTGAGGACCCATTGCAGGGATCTCATCCTCAGCCTGGCCTCTGGCACCAGAAAAATGCAGGATGCCATGAGGCCAAGCAACCTTAAGAATTTGAAAGCCGGAAGACTCTGGGCATTTTGAAATTTGTATACCATCTGCACAATATGATGAGCCCTCACCTCCCCAAGGACGTGTCCAATACACCCCTGATGTACTGGAGCTGTTGGGAAGGTGTGAGATGCGACTTCTACAAATTCAGGGAGAAAACCAACTTGTGGAGGGAGCGGCATGTGAGACTGAGATGATCCATCGCTTGCTCGGGAGAACGCGCCCGGATCAGCCACTCGTCCAGGTAGGGGTAGACGTGAATCCCTTTTCACCTGAGATACGCTGCCACCACCATCATTAGCTTGGTGACGACCCTTGTGCGGAGGTCAATCGGAATGGACCCGGAACTGAAAGTATGAGCTGCCAGCCGCAAACCTCAGGTACTTTCTGTGCTTTGGATGAATCGGCACATGAAAGTAAGCATCCTGTAGGTCCAAAGACACCAACCAATCCTGAAGACAAAGGGCCTGGAGTACCTGAGAAAGAGTGACCATCTTGAACTTGTCCTTCCTGAGGAGTTTGTTCAACCAATGCAAGTCCAAGATGGGTCTCAATCCCTCGTCTTTCTTTGGAATCAAAAAATATGGGTAATACCATCCCTTCTTCCTCTCCACTACAGGCACCATTTCTATAGCGCCTTTCTCCAGCAGGGTCAAGATTTCCTGCATAAGGAGCGGATCCGGAAGTTTCAAAGAGACAGACCCGGTGGATTGTTGGGAGGCCGCTTTAGGAAGGGAAGGCAGTTGCTGTGGGCTATTGTATCCAAAACCCATGCATCCAAAGTAATAGTTTGCCATTCTTCGAGATGCTGAGACAGTCAGACCCCCCAACCGGCGAACAATGGAACATGGCCTCATAGTAGTTTTGAAGCAGCTGTGGCAGAGCAGCTGCCTGAGCGGCTTTGGCACCTCTATTTCCCCGAACACCATGGGTACTTTTACATTGTCCCCTTTGACTGGTGGCTCCCTGCGTCCTACCAAAAGAGGAGTAGTAACAAAAGGAACCTCCCCTCCACTGCTGTCCCCTAGGACGAAAAGGCAGAGGTTGACGCACAGCTGCGCTCAAAGATTTAGCCGCAGCTTTTGAGGTCTACAACCTCTCAAGGCTCTCGTCAGCCTTGTTGCCAAACAAATGCATGCCATCAAAGGGCATGTTCATAAGACGGGCTTTTAAATCCGGATCAAAACCCGTCTTCCGCAACCATGCAAACCTGCGTATAGCGGTGCTCGTAGCCATGGACCGGCTAACACTGTCGGCCGTGTCCAATCCCGACTGAAGGGATTCGCACATGGCCTCCTTGCCATCTTGCACGAGAGCAAGGAACCCATACCTTTGTTCCCCTGCGGGAATATGCTCAGCCACTAGAGAAACACAATTCCACACAGTGTGTGAAAATTTTGCTAAGACACAAGTGGAGTTGGCCGACTTCAGCGCCATACTCCCCACAGAAAACACCTTGCGTGCCCAAACATCGAAGCGTTTGTCGTCCTATTAAGAGGGATGGTAGGGTACGCCGCCTGCCTCGAGGTAGCCATAGCTGCCTGAACCACTAAACTCTTGGGAGTGGGGTGAGAGGAAATGTAGCTGGGGTCGCTACTGGAAGAGCAGTATATTTTAGTTAACTTGTTAACCACCGGAAGAGATTGCGGGGTCTGCCAAGCAGCTGCCACCCTTTTCTGCAAAGTCAAATGAAAAGGTAACACTTGGTCAGAGGACGGACCTTGATCCAAAATATCAGTTAAGTCATCCCGAACAAATGCCTCTGGAGGACTAGACCAACAAAGATACTCAATAGCCCTAGCCATCAGTCTCCTGTAAGAGGACTCGGCATGAGCTCCAGGCAAAGCCTAGACATCCGTATCCGACAAGTACAGCGCCGACGGAGTCGACGCCGACCTCGAGCCCTTACCAGATTTCTGCAGTTTTGCCGGCAATGAAGACCGAGACCTGGAGGCAGCATGTCTCTGGCAATCAACCTGAACCTTGTCTGAAAGGGACCTCGACGGTTCCCGATGAGTATCGCGCCGAGGACCCGGGCCCGAAGGCGCACAAGCCTCAGACCGAGACCGTTCCTTGCCGGCTTCTTCAGAAGGCGCAGACGGAACTGTGCCCTGGGACTGAAAAATCACCAGCATCTGCTCCCCGAAGGCTGCCCACTCCTCCAGAGTCGAGGACTTAGTGGGGCAAGCCACTTTCCTTGCTGCGCCATCCTCCAAGGAGGACGGGGAAGGTGACCAGTGACGGCACTTCCGGGAATGCCGAGACAAGGAGGATGAATGGCGGGACCCACTCTGGGGCAGAGATCCCCGGGACTCCTTCCTACGAGGAGAGTCGACCCTTGAATAGTCAGTGGATATCCCCTTTGCAGATTTACAGGACTTACTGGGTTTAGAACCCCTACCTACCTGTAACTTCCCCTTATGCTCCAGCAAGGCCTTAGCAGTCAGCGACTGGCATTTCGAACAGTCGTCCGTGTCATGACTCTTGCCCAGACACCACAAACAAATGCGGTGCGGGTCCGTAATCAACATTTTAGACTTACAGTCCCGGCAAGTCTAAAAGCCAGACCGCAGAGTCGCAGGGGGTCGAAGAAGAAGACATATTCATGAGGAATACACGAGGTGCGCCGAGTTTTCAAAGAAAAACCTGTTTGCGTAAAAAAACGAACTGAGGCTATGGGCGCCGTGCTTCCTATTTATAACATCCGGCGACGTCGCCCTTGACGGAGGCCTTCGAGGGACATCGACCTGACGCCATCGACGCAGGATACCCTCTGCCGAAAAATGTTTGAAATAGCACAGCTGTGGACATTACGCACAGCTGTGGACATTACATGTCAAAGATATGGAATACATTGGAGGACAAAATCCATTTGAATAGAACATTTATGCTGACACTCAAATGTTCATTGACATCCTTCTAGCAGCTATCAGATAATGTTCTCAAATCGGCTGCCAAGGAGATTCCGAAGTTACATTTTTTCCAATGCCTTATGCCAATATGAATACTGAAAGTGATTATGTGTCTTGAAGTGTCTCTTTGCTCCAGTTGATGATGCCCTGCCCATTGTCATATGCACCATTGGTGTCTGGAGCAATATGGTTGGGGGTATGTTTCTCAAACTTATGATGGCACGATTCAGCATTCTCATATGCACGCACAACTGGATTTCTTGTGGTTTGGTTGTGTTAATATTGGGGCCCAACACAATTTCATATTGATTTTCTTAGAAGAATCTTATCAGAATCTTATAAGATCTTACATAAATTGAGTTAATGTGGAGGGCCACCTAGTTACCTCTCAACATGCCTATTCGCGTAAACAGACTTCGGCAACATGTTTTTATCTTTTGCATACAGCAGTATCCTATTTCAAATCCCCCCGAATCCCCACGCATACCTCCCTTTGCTGTAGTTTCTTGGCAGTGGTAGCTGCACTGCTTTGTTGTCCTATCTTATCTTCAATTTTCTGGTGAAATGTCTGCAGGATACTGATGTTTTTTTAACTCTTATACATGCACATGATTGTGTCATCTTTCAGCAGCTTCATCGAGGGCCTAAACTCCTCAAATCATTGTGCAGCCGTCACATTCACAAATGCTCCTGTAACATGAGTACATTTACTGCTGCGATTGTGAATTTGTTATTGTCGTAAAATGCAGAGTTAGATTTTCCAGCTGTTCTTCATATGCATCACATTTTTCAACGTCTACTCCTTCAGCTCGCTATGTCCAGTGGTCTCCGTACCTCTTGGGCCGCAAAATGCATCACAACATCACTTCAAAATTATGCAGTTTTCCACATTTTCAGTATTACGGTAGGGCACAGGTCCCCTACACACACACACGTGAACTGCGGGGTTCCACAAAAAAAAAAAACACACACAAGGATTGTTCCTGTTGGGCATTATTTCAACAAAGTTATTACACCATTCTTACATTACAATCCATCTTTATTTTATGAATTGGAAGCTTCTGAGATATCTTAATATTTCCAAATAGAAATCAGTTTCGGTTGCCGTACACTTTTACATGCATTTCAATGTTCGAAGGGTGTAATAACCTTGTTAAATTAATGCCCAACAGACACAAACCTTGTTTTTATTTGTTTTCCACATTTTCAACTTTGTTTATTCTGTGCAAAGCCCAGCACTTCATGAGGATACTGCACACCACAGTGTTGCCACTTCTTTTGTCTACCTCTGTCTGTTGGTAAACTTCCTTGTTCTGGCTGCTTAGTTATTTGTTATCATGCTATATCATTTTCTCGTTTTCTAGTTTTTCTGGATCCGTTTCCATATTTTTCTCAAAACACAGGTGGCTGAGCGGTTGTAATTCCCATCACTTGTATTTCAACGATTTTCTTTGCATGTGCCGTTTCCAACACCTCATACATACATTATCGGGCGGCTCAGTATAAAAAGGTATCAAGTATCAGTTGTTGAGAGCGACACCCATACAGAGGTTATGCATGGATTTTGTTCTGTTGTGTCATATAGGTAATGGAAAGTACTGGAAGCTGTAAGATGAGGTTGACGTGTGAAAATGGTCCATCCTCTCCTTTCCACGCTGTCTCGTGTTGGAGAACTGGCACGTTTCACTATCAGGGATGGCTGTCTGAAGATGTGCAGTGGTTTGCACTTCCTTATTTTATCTGCACTGTCTCTGTGATAGTTGTTTGTTGATCTTGTACACTTTGCAATTCTGCATGCATTCTCCATATTTGTTTGCCTAACTCTGCATAACTCCACACAGTGTGTATTATGACTACTTCTGAACACCTAAGAGGAAAAACGGTACAGCAAGACCATTGAGGTACCTATGTTCACAGATGACGGGGCTCATTCTAATTTACAGTCTGGCTTTACCCCTCAGAAAATAAAATAAAAGGTCAAACAATACATGAGACAGAGAATCCCAGGAAAAGTGTTCCAATTTAAGAAAAAAATCACAGGTATGGAAAAGAAACGTGTTAAGGTAACAAAAGAGGCATGGACCATTTCAATAAAAATTACAACTCCATAAAATGTCATCATGGTTTGGCTCAAGGAAATAGTCAGAGGTTACAATATTTAAGAAAAACGTTCTTGATTAGCCTGTGTGACAGACATTACGCTGCATGACACAAGCATTTTCAATTTCATTTTTGGTACATTTGCAATTTACTTTAAAAAAACATAAGAAAATAATGTTACCCCATTTGCACCCGGAAATTTAAACATGTGCAGGAACTGCAGGCAGAAACCTCTAGGTGAGTCTACGTAAAAGGACAAAATAAAAATAAATTACAGATGTTTATGAAGTTAGTATTTAACACATCTAATTTCATCATAAGCATTTGGGGTCATATTCCCATTTCTTTAACAAGATTAAAGGTCCACCAACACATGGGGGACAACAACAGGGCACAAGGTAAGCTGACCACAGTCAGTAAACAAGTAGGATTGCAGCTAATCGAGTGTGCGAAGCACAATTCAATGTGTAATTTAATCCCCCAATTAAACCAAAATTATAATCACAAACCAAAATTGTTCTCTATTAGGGTTACATTCACAGTATATATTTCAACAGTGTATGCATCACTTTTCAATCAAAGCGAATACATTGACCTTATGCGGAAATAATTTAAGTCAAAAACAGCAATTGTATTTACAGTTTCCACACAAATTTGTTTGACTTTCTTTCTAAATTAGTCTCAACACTCCTTTTTGATGGTATAATGTAGTGTTGTTGCACTGTACGATGCGTTTCGGGCCTAGCCCTTCATCAGGTACAGGGTAAATTCTGATTTCTAAAATGAATAAGTAATATGCATTTTAATCACTAGTGCGGTAGTCTATCAATCAAATTTCATTTGAATAATTTTCAGATTTAAAGATTTTAAGATAAGGGCACTGACCTGTGTTCCTAAGAGGTGATCAATCGTTGAAAAAAAAAACACAGTACTGAAATGTGCTCGTGGTGTGACGCCAGCACCTTTGATAAGATATGAGTCCTTATGGTAGACCCAGGACCTAAGATCCGTAGTCGTTCTAGGTGACAAATAACATAGGAAATGATATTTAAAGTCAGATATTGTATGACCGCATGTGGGACCCAGTTGCTTGACAAAAGCGCTGGGTCCCACTATGCGGTCCTTCGTTACTCAATCGTAGTGTCTAAAAACTACTCATCAGTTTGATGGCGGGTACACACAATTAGTTTAAAGTACTGGAAATCAATATTGGGGATGCCTATTTGTTTGTATTGAATTGCGACAAGCTGTATCTAAAAAGGCGACAATGAGGTATATTTTAGTGTGCCAACAGTTGTTGCCATGCTATGCCTTTACTATATGTTGTTTTCACTAGGGGATGCTTACCCTTCACTTTCTGTGGAGTAGAGAAATTGATCTATTGTGGGTTCGCTGTGACTCTCGGGGTGCACAAAGCTTCTGTTGAGCTTCTGCTCACTTTCCTTTAATAAGGACCTGTAAACCCGAAAATCGGATATATTATTATATTACTCCGAATCTGATTAGTTCTCTAGCTGTTTGTGGCATTTGAAGATACAGCTTACCTCTATCATCCGTCTCAATAGTATGCTAAGAATCCGCTCTGCTTGCAATGGAGTGTGCGGTCATCGTAAGAATCTGAGTCGTTTCCCGGGACAATTTTTGAATATTACACCTTGTGGGAAGGCTGCTAAGCAGAGCGCCATCTTAACATGGTGTAGTTCATTGAGTTTGTGAATGCAGCACAGAAGTATCGTGGTGGCATTTAGTGTCATAGTCGGGTCAACAGTAGTTATCATAAAACCATTGTCTGATGTTATCTGACTAACTCAATTATATTTTGTTTCTCACAACTTTGAAGTTGAAACCACTATTAATATATTAACTCCATGGATGATTGATGCGCAAATTTGCCGAGTGCATAAAAGTCAAATTGGATCTATATTTGATGGACGCTGTCATAGAGAGAACAAAAATCCTCTTATTCCGGCTATTTAGCGGTGTTGGCTTGCAACATTAGACTTGCGTATGGAGCACCATCTTGGAGTTGTATGACCCACTGCCTCAATAGATGCTCAGCTAGAAATTAACTACTAATGGTCTCAAGATGTGTATCGTTTCTATAGTGCAAGTCTAATATGTTAATGAAATCGAATCCATCAGACAAATATACAATTTGAGGTTTCAATATATAACAATCAAATGTTTCATGGCTCTAATTATTCAAGACAAAGATGTAGGGCATAATATATCAAATGGTATTGACTAACATGTCAGAACAAGTAGAGAATTTGACCTGGTATCCTCAGAATTAATATAGAGGTCTTATAATCCCACATAATATTTCAATTCAGAGTTGTAAATTATCAATACCAAGGTGCTCTCATGTTCAAACATATCAAATAATGTCAAACAAGTTCTGAGTTCATCAATTCGTGGATAATAAATTCCATGCATTGTTCTTATATGGGTACTGTCTCATAAAACATAACCAATGGCACTAAAGCAAGGCAAAGACAAGCAGAATAATAATAATTAGTGGAACAGCACTGTCTGCAAACTACGTTTGAACCCAATAAGGGAACGACAGGACCTCAAATAAGGTGCAAGGGCGTTCCAGCATTTAGGTGCAACATAGGGAAAAGACCCTTGAACAGCCAGAGTCAGTTTGGCCCAAGGTACATGCATGCATCTGTGCCGGTTACCAAGCAAGCCTATCATGCAAGTACACTGGGTTTCTGCCATAAAGGCACCTGTGTGTGCTGGAGAGCAATCAGAAGGTGATTCTGGCAGCCACCGGTAGCCAATGCAATGCTTTCCTAACCTCTGAGATGTGATCCTTCCAATGTAGGCCCTCTACAACCTGAAACACATTGATTTGCACAGTCTGCAAACAGGCCAACTCTCCTTTGCCAATGCCTTGTGTTACGTGTCTCCCCTGTTGGGAGGCATGGTATCGCCCAAGTGTGTTGATGTGGTCTCGTGGGGAACCACGTGACCAACCTAATAAAGTGAACGAGCCGCTTCCGGCTCGTCAGTCAAGACTAAACTGACTCCGTGTGTGTGTGTGTGTGTCTGTGGTGGCACCATGCGGGTGCCCCACCACGTGTGCTGGGGCCGCGGTAAGCCGGTTGCCACCCGGCCCGCGTGCGGAGCTCCGGTGTCCCCGGAGCGGGTGGGATGAACCCCCACCCTTTGTGAAGGCAGCGTGAGCGCTGCCTGTGTGTGCATGGTCGGCTGCCACCCGACCCAAGTATGGGGCTGCCCGGTGACCCGGAGCAGCCCCCAACACCTTGCAACATACTGGAACAATAGTCAGTTGTGTGCCAATTATGGCTCTGGCAATGATGGCGCAATTACTGTGATTTCAAAAATGTCTAAGCTGGGCTAACAGTTTGGGTACCCGTATAAAATGTCGTATTCAATAAGTCTGTGGCAGAAATTAACGAATTATTTTTTTTCCCATTATACTTTCATTTCGAAAATACAGAAACATTTCTCTCTTGCTCTATTTAAGTGAACCGCTACTATAATAATTTTTTATTTGATATATTTAACAATATTACGTTCTTTTTACTTTCATCTCATATTTGCCGATATCTTCCGGGTTTCCTTACTCGCGTAGGATTTCGCGCGTTGGCGTTATCCTCGGAAGTGCACGTTCTTAATGCAAAAAAACGTTAAACAGTCGTATTTTGTATCTATGGGTTTTCGTCGGCATCCATAAAACGTTACTAATTGTAGTTTGATGCCAGTTTAAACGTTTCGCTGGTTTTATTTACTTTTACTGTGTTTAAATCGTGCCAGCAATGTAATTGAAAGTTTTCTTTCATTTGAAACGGCAGGGTGCAATTTCTAAAAAAACATCGTAACATTGTGTTGTGTTTCCGTTCTAACAGCGTTTTTCACGTTGCACTCTTGTTCTAATATGGTTTGTTCTCTCATTAAGCTAAAAAACGAATTGCGGGTTAAATGCTAAAATGTTACTGCATTTTCGAAAGGACTGTTTATTTACACGCTTTTGTGATGGCACCACTTTGTGTTCAGTAAGTAATTATTCTTTCAAAACAATGCTTATTAAAAGTGTAATGTGTGTGTTTTTAGTATGGAACACATGTTCGAATTTTCCTGCTGTATGTTATTTTTGTATGGGTGAAATTTGATCATTTATCCCATACGTACTTTTTTTCAGAAATGTTCACGTACATCCAACAGTTTAAGGTAAAAAGAGGAGGATGAAACCAGACTATTAACGTGTGCCTTCATTTTTAGTTCTTGGTCCAGTATTATACCAAGAGTCTTTACTCTGGAGAGTGTGGAGCTGGAGCAGTACTCGATTTGAAATTTGCACAACTCAGCTTTCTCAGCTGGGAAGCCATGCCCTATCATAAGCTCTGTTTTAGAGTCGTTTAGGGCTAAGCCATCATCCACCATCCAAATCTGAAGGAGAAAGTAGACTGAATTGATGCTTTCAGTATCTTTAATGTAGTCCCCAGAAAGAGGTATGAGACACAAACTATTCATTAATTCATTCATTTTGTCATTTGTATAGCACCTTTCACTATAATTATGGTCTCAACGCGCTGTTGGTTGAATGATCTCGGAGGGACAAAAGTCCAACTTGGGGAGAATTCTGAGATGCTATTATGCGTGTGTGCATTTTAGCAATTAAAGTTATGTGAGGCTTGGCAAGACCCTGCGGATGGGCGCAGTGGGGTTAAGCTATAAACTAAACAAGGTGGATGGTGTTTAAGGAGATAATTAAGCGGAAAGCTACAGCCGACTGTGTCGTAAAAGGTAGCGTAAAAGGTAGCTTCATTGTTATGGCAGAGGTGTTGTGCAATAGTGTTTGTGTTATATGTGAGTGCAGGGTGTGTGGAATGAGCCTGTGCCTTCCACTAAGTTACGAAGGTGCAGAGTGCGAGGAGAGAAAAATGGTTAGCTGTACAAATAACAATGCTTGCATCCTGGGTTCCGTCTATGTACTAAGAGCAGTGCTATGTATTCCCAGCCAGATAAGTGCTAAACAAAACAATAGTACTCACCCTCTGAGAGGATTTTAGAGTGATAAAATGCCATACCTAGTTCCTGTTAGTGCAAACAAGTTGCCCTTTCATGTTTTCTTAAGGTGCAATTTAAGTGTGATGCATTGCCCACCATCCATGCCCATATGAGTGCAATAGCCTCGCCACTGCCAGGATTCTTATCATGTGCAGGTTGCCGATATACCTTCTTGACTCCTCTGTATGTGGTTGGTGGCGCCCAAAGTGGGGTTTGAGGTGGCAGAGCACAAGAGAGGAACGAGAGATGAGGCCGGTAGCTGAGAGACGGACATATGGGAAGGAGTGTGCAGGGGATGGGGGAGAGGGTGGTGGAGGAGTGGAGGACTGCTGGCAGAAGCTAGTGTGCCAGTGGGTGGTTTGGGCGCAGAGTGGGGGAATCAGGAAGTGGGAGGGAACAGTCAGGTTTTAAGAGGCCAGGTGATCCTCTATGAGAAAGTAGACTGAATTGATGCTTTCAGTATCTTTAATGTAATGAAGTGAGAGGGGGAAGGAGTTGTGGGTTCAAGGACAGAGAAATAGGCACCTCCTAGTCTGGAAAACTTGAAAGGGAGACTACCAGGAGGTGTGCAGAGCCTGATCTCAGCATTCGGGTGGGGCAGTAGCGTGCCAGCTTGTTTTTGAGTAATTCAGGGCCTTTCTTGTTGATGGTGAAGTGGGTAATGTACATGGCTTCGAAAGAGGCACATTGGCTGATGGCCAGCCAGTGAAGTATCCTGAGTGCGTGGGAAATGTGTTCTCTGGGGAGAGTGCGAGGAGGAGCCATGCTGCAGAGTTTTGGATCCGTTGGAGCTTTCTCAGTTGATATGCAAGAGCGCCCATGTAAAGGCAGTTAGAGTAGTCTAGGCGTGAGAGGATGATGGCCATGATTGCAGAGACTCTATGAGGATAGGAGAGATAAGAAAAGATCTGCTTGAGGATGCACAGGTGGGAGATACATGATTTGGAGACTGCAGCTATGTGACGTGAGAGGTTCAAGTCTGAGCTAAAAGTGCATCTTAGGTTTTTGACTGAGGCGGAAGCAGTGGGCGCTGGCTCTAAAGAAGGTGGCCATGGGATAGTTTGGGGAAGGAGACTTGTTTTGCCACAGATTAGGATGTCGGTTTTCCCGATGCTGAGGAGCTGGTGGTTGTTCATCATCCAGGGGTCAATATCTGAGAGGCAAGATGCCAGGTCTGGGTGGGGTGTGGGGGAGTAGGGTATCTTGAGGATGATCCGAGTGTCATCCGCATAGTTGTAACATCACCGTAATTCATATACAATACCTCATTCTCATCAAGCAGTTTGAATAAAGACTTGGTAAAGGTGTTGAATAACGTGTGGGACCTTAAGTTCATGAATTTCAGGGGAATACCAAACTTTAGTGCTCTTTTTCCTAACCATTCTAGTTTTTTCTGGGGCCTCTAAGTTGACTGCATTAAACAATGTCCTGATGTGACTCTGCAAGTTTGGCTGCTGACTCATACCCGACCAAGCTGTCCGATGTTGTTTTTAAGTGGGGCGCCAGTGATTCAGCTTTAAGCTTGCACATATTTCTTGAAGTAATGATGATCCTGTCCACTTTAAGTTTTTTTTGTTGTGAGGTGCAAACAATATTAAAGTGAATGAGAGAATGATCTGACCACAGGCACACAACCAATTCTAAATTATTACTAGCAACATGATGGCTATCAAATCCAGTCAAGTGTCCTGCCTTTCACATGGGTGTCATCCAGAACTTGAAGAAAGAATCCCAAGTATGTCCGTGCGGACTCAATGACTGCTGAAGTGGAATCAGAACTAGAACTATCGCCTAGCGCAAGATTGAAATCACCCAAGATCATGACTTTGGACAACGGTTTGAGCAGAGGCATCAGCATGTCACCAGATTGCACATGGAAGTCAGGCATTGTGGATGGAGGACGATAAACAAGAATGAGGTTGATAGTGGTATTATAGTCAGACAACAACTTAACATACAATATCACAGAGCTCGGTGGGCCTGGGAAAACAACTTGATGTATCTGCAAAGACACGTCATATAACCTCATAAAACATGCCCACAATATGAATTGTTCCTTCAAAACCATTTAAATGCCAACAATTAGTCAGCCAAAAAGCCTGGAAGGATAGTGACAAGAGAAGTAAATAGGGAAACTCGAAGTCCAGGTTACAGGAAAGACAAATAATTGACAAAGATACACCTTACGGCAGCTCATTTCCAAAGTGCCTGTAGAGCAAAGCAAGGTGCTTAAGATAGGCATACAGGTGTTACACGTCTTAACAACTTTATTTACACTTTGTAGAATTTCTGTGGCGCTGGAAGGGGATGGGGGGTCACAGAACAGGGGTAACGTTTCTGCCTCCCTTTTCCTCATCACCTCCAAAACCCACTTGGTTTTAAGCCAGCCTGGTATTTTCATGCTGATATAAAACCAATTATTACTATTATTATGGTATTTATTGAGTGCGGATCTGGCTCGAGAAGCAATGGAGCACTTTACAGAGGTATACAAAAATACAGATGTATAACAGAGCACTTCACAGAGGTACACAACAGTGCAGATGCATAACAGAGCGCTTTTCAGAGGTAACAGAAAAATATACAGCGGGGGTGGCATACAGAGGGGCACAGAGGAGGGGTACAGCTGTACTGGGAGGCGGAGAGCAGAGGGGTGGGCAGCGTCTAGCGAGTCAGGTGGCGCAAGGGGTGTTGTGATGGCCTAGGTGTTCAGGCAGACAATTCCTTGAAGAGATCGGTCTTGAGTTATTTTCTGAATTGTAGGAGCGTGGGGCGAGTCTGATGCTGACAGGGAGGATGTTCCATGGACTTGGGGCATAGGCAGAGAAGGCTTGTTTTCTGGTTTCCTTTTTGCAGTGATGGATTTCAGGTCTGCAGGTGTCCTGGATTCTGGTGGTGTGCTGTCCGCCGTGGATCCGAGTTTCTCCACAAGGTAGCGGATTGACTTGAGGGCGATTGCCTTATAGATGATGAAGCAAGACTTGAAGGTGATTTGTGCGCGCAGTGGGAGCCAGTGAAGGTCGATGGGGGCGGGGTACTGTGGTTGTATCTGTGGAGACACTTGATGAGGCATGCGGGCAAATGTAGGACACTTCTCAAGGAAGGACGATGGCAGGCCTTTGAGGAGTGCATTGCCCCCAACCAAGTGGGATAGAACCAGTGCTTGAACGATGGATTTTAAACTGCCCGGAAGGAGGAAGGACTTGACTTTTCGCAGAGGGGAGAGCTGATAACAAGCTGTCTGAGGTTTCCTATTAAATCTGCCTGCTTTTTAAGCCAGCAAAAAGTAGGCGGTCTCCATAGGAATCTATTGAAAGCGCTGATTGCTGTTGGGCTGCGGTATTGCTTCAAAACATCAATTTATTTTTTTTGAATGCACCTTCACTGTGCATTTACTAGATACGAAATCATTGAATTCCGATTTTGCCATTTTGAAAGGAAACATTATCCTCACACAGCGTTAATAACAAAGCATAACCAGTATATACCTTTTGAGGATTAACGTCTTGAAAATTGTCTGCGTTTGGAAAGCAGAGATTACCTTTACCTTTGGTTTTGTTTTAAACCCGCATCAGGTTTCAGCAGAGTCTCTTCAGAGGGGCGAGAAATAAAGGCAAGCCCAGTGTAAAGAGGCAGATGTCCAACCAAGAAAAAAACAGAGTGCATCACAAGTTTAAAGTATGAGCAGTTGGCTCGTGAGCGAGGGGTGTACTAGGATAAGGAGTTTGGGGGTTGCAGGTGTGTCCACCGCTTATTGTAACATTGAAAGTCTTGGCACCGAACCTCCACGCACACGGTAAAGTAATGCATTTAAAGTGGCATCAGGTAATAACATTGTGGCAAAAATGTTGCTGGTAAAAAAAATCGCGGCAAAAATGCTGTGGTTTGACCTGGTAAAGGTGTACCCCATTATACCATTTAATGGGAGCGGGGGTTGTGGGAGTGTCCCCCGCTCCCTGTTAAATGGTATAATGGGTCCGAGGGTTGCAGGGGTGTCCCCCGCATCCTTGACATGATTGTGGCTGCAAAACCACAGCATTTTTACCGCAATATTTTGTATACACAGCCATTTTTGCCACGATTTTAAGACATGGAACCATTTAAAGCATTTATGTTTTACAAGAATACAAGGTATGTTGCGTATGGTGCCCATTACGTTTTTTCACTTTTTTCGTTTTACCATGCTTCGTTGTTTTGAATGTTGCTGCTGGGTATTTGGGGAGTAACCTCTTATGGCTGATACGATAAAAAGTTCTTATCTGCTCTGCAGCAATCGGTCTGATAAAGCGCAATGTTGCCATGTTACAGGGGCTGCAGAACGCCCCAGGCATATAATATGGGTGTCAGAAGATAATGTGTGTATGTCCCGTGAAAGATGAGTCTACCGTGCTCAAGGTTGCCCAAAGTGCAGAAAGAATGTGGGGGAAATGGGAAGAGAACGGTTGACTATCTATGGTAGTATTTCAGGAATACTGTGTATACTTGAGCCAAGTCGTTGGACAGAGTCTGTGAGAAATGTAAGAAGTGTATCTGTTTTGTGCTCTGACGTAAAGGGATCAATTTTTCTTAAGTTTTGTATCAAACTAAAACCAATAAAAGGTGTTAATAAAAACAGTGTAGTGAGTAGATCTGGTTCGTAATAGGCCATGCAAGTAAACCAACAGTCTTTGATCAGACTAAATGCTTGCTTGCATTCAGGTGACCATACAAACTCATTACGGCGACAGGTCAGCAGGGAGCATAGTTCCACTACTTCTTTTCGTACACTTCAACCACAGGACCTAGTGAGAACCCTGAAACAGCTTAAGGGCAGCCCTCTGTACTCCGCTGGCTCAGCTCCCACATGCACAAATCAGTTGAAGCCAGGCTGAGGCTCGACATCATAAAAGGAGATCCAGGTGCAGGGACCCTTAAAATCCACACCTGAGAGCCAAGGAGCAGATAATCCAAGAATAGTGGGAAAAAGAGCTTGAGAACCCTTCCGAAACCCACAACGAGTCAGACTTAAAGAAGGACTCATGAAACCTAAAAGCCATAGAGATTATCGATTATTTTGATTGATTTGCCGGGAGAGACCTTGTCCCCGACATTCTAAGAACGGGGAGAACGTTTAATTGGAATGCTTCCCCAAGAGACATTTTCTTTTGGTTACATTTTAGGAGAACACTATCCTAATGTGGAGAATAACCATCCTGACACATTTCAGTTTACTTCAGTCTTGTTACCTTGATCAAACCAATACATAATTGTCAATAAAATCTTTGTTATGCTTATTTCCCTGGTTTGTCCTGATGTCACAGTTATTACAAAGTCATTGCAGATGTTACAGATGTACGTCTTTTAGTAGCAGATGCTTTAGAGAGCGTCTGTATAGAGAGTTATGTCAAGAGAAAAGTGTGAAAAACAGAATTAGTATCATTCAAAATGTTTTTTTTTTCCAATCTCAGGTACTTTGTAAAAATGTTAAATAACACGACATAACTGTTTTTAAACATTGAACCTCATTATTTCAGTAAAGCTACTAGAACATTTATATAAAGCATTCAAAATGATTACTTGAAAAATGTATATGTAAAATGTAGCAAAAAGGTGTGAATTACTTAGAAGAGATGGGACGTGTTATAAGGTTTGCATACAAATCTTTATTTGTATTTTCAATGCACAGCATTTCTTGCAATCATTGTTAAATGCAATGCTTTGCAGTCATCCTCTACAATGCACAGGCACCTGCTCCCTCTTCAAAGAATAATCAGTGGTTGCCATGGATTTGCACAGATCTTGTTTTATATATAGCCCAGAAAACAAACACATGAAGACACTGATGTACGCGTAATGAGTGGCTGGTCATTGAAGACAGCGAAAAACAGGAAGACACACAGAGAAGGTAGATGTTTATAGGACTGCATAGGCAGTTAGCCATAGTCACAGCCCCACAAGATTCATGAATAAAGTGCATCCTTTACAAACATACAATGCAGACAGCACAAAAAATTGCAACTCACTTCATACTTCAAAGCCATCCTTAGCCATCCAGTACACTACTTTACTCTCTTCAACAGCTAAATACAAACAACAAAAGCTAAGGTGCATTTGGGATGAGAACAAAGAAGAGGTTGTTTTAAGTGGAATGTGTATTGCTCACATGTGCCAGTGGTGAGGCTTTCTAGTCTCTGGTTTTGTCAGGGCGATTTCAAAGTTAGAGTGTTGATGTTTTAGTAGAGGTGTGTAGGTTTGTAGTATGTCTTCTTTTTCTTGAGGATTATGGATATCGTGGTACTGTTTTCTCGTATGTGGTTTTTAACAGCATTACTTTGCTAGTTATGCATGTGGGGTGGGGCCACAGTGTTACGCTGAAGTCTTCGAATACTCTAATACTCTAAGTATGCTGGTCGGGGTAACCTGACTTACCTACAGTCAAGAGCTAAAGGTAAATCAGCCCCCCACCAGCATAAAACAGCTGGTATTTCCTGCACCGGTGTTACCAGCGCAGGAAATACTGGCAATCCCCTCCATGGAGTCCTATAGGACTTACCGGTATTCCTGCTGCCTGTAATATCCCGGTAATTCCAGGATATCAGGTGGTGAGAGTGTGTAATGACCCTTTATGATTGTTCGTGCCTATCCCATCCTGAATCATCCCCAACATAATTTCAGAGAAATTGCAGAAAATTCACATATTGCATCTTCAGTAGTAGTTCTTGTTTAGCAACCATATTAGACAATCAGATAATTCAGCAATTGGGCAAGATTGGCAGCAGGAAGATCTCATTTTGTTCTAGAACTAGGAAATGTACTTCTGGCCGGAAGGTTACTTCTTCATTAGCCTCCACTGTGATTATGCTTCTTCTGTGTATGAAAATACCATAGGCCTGTACTGCCTGAACATACTAAAACCTATTCAATTTCAGAACATCTCGAGTGAGGCAAAAGAAAAGTATAAATACTTAAGGTTAGAGACATTCAAATCGTTCAACTTCAGCCTTTATGGGAAGACCATTGTCTCATACAGGGAACATGGTGTTCAATTTTCAAGCAGATGGTTTAAAATATACTGGAGTCTTTTTTTTATAGATTTCCAAATGTATGATCTGAAGTTGGGGACTGCGCTTCTTCAGTTTCGTTTTGGTCATCACAGTTTCATCCAAAATGTTTGAGGGTTTTCATAACCCCAAATAAAGTGTATTGCCGTTTGTCTGGAGATTATTCATGTATTTTATTGGTAAATACAAGGGAAAGTTCTTGAAAACAAACCCAGGGAGATTTGCCATTTTGATAATGTTTTCTCCAAACCCCAAAGGATTGTTGATCCTATCCTATTTCTAAAGGTTGGCTTGCCTTTTGAATGGTGTCCATCCAATAGTTCAATCTAAACATATCCACCAGCTTTCTTTTTCCAACACTTTCTATTCAGATTGGTACAACTAATTGTCATAAAATTTGAACCGTGTTTAACAATACACTAACCATTTCAACTTTCCTTCAGCCCCTAAGAAAGAACAAAAGAAATACAAACATAAATAAATAAAACACCACACCTCAGTACCTACACACCTTGCCCTGAATCTCTCCATTTTATATGTTTCCGTTCTTAGAACTGTTGCTGGATTTTCGTATCTTAGACTCAAGTAAGTTAATTGCCGTCATCCTGGTCTGACATGTCAGTATACCCATCTCCTCTTTCACGTAGTTTAGGAAGGGGGTGGATGTTCTTATAAGCCCTCTATGGCAGTCTTTCAGGGTTGCCATAATCTTCTACGTTGCCATAATGTGCCATACCCTAATCAGCCATTGCATCAAAGTGGAAGGCTCAGGCATCAACCACTTTGCAGCTATTGGCTGTTTTGCTGCAGTAAATAAGAGTAAGCAGTTTCCCCTTTGGTCTGCACTCCCTCCCCCCCCCACCATCTTTAACTCCATCCCCAGAATCATAGCAACAGAATCATCTAGGGTGTCCCCACCAGCGATTGACTTGATTTTTGTTTTGCACCTCCAGCCAAAAGTGCTGGAACTTTGGGCATGACCAAAATATGTGTTAGTGCCTCACTGTCCAAAACCCCTCCAACACTTAAGGTCCCCCCACTGTCCAAAGTAGAAAAGGCAATCGGGCATCAAATAGCAGCAGAAGAGCACTTTTAACTGTGATTCCGCCAAGTCTGAGCTGGGCGACATGCTCCACACTTTCTTAAATATCTCCTCCCATTTCCCCTCCTCAATTTAGTTCTTTGTGCCATTGTTCCCTACGTTGCCATTTGATGCCCTCCTTCTGAACAGTGAGTAAAGTGTATATTTTAGAGATGAGATCTCTGGTAAAGTTTGTTTCTTGCAACAGCTTCTCTAATTGTGTTATAGGTCTCATCACTTTGGTCTTCACTGATGCATGAAGCAACCAATGACTGATTTTCCAATATGTGAACCTTTCTCCTTCACTAATTTGAAAATCAGCTTTATATTCTTCAAAGGACCTCATTGCCCCTTTCACGAACATATCCCCCACTTTAAAGCATCCTCTCTGGTTCCACCCATCATAAACTGCTTTCACTAATTCTGGAGTGAATTCCTAATTTCCTCTTATTGGTGAGAATGGTGTTGCCCACCTACATAGTTATTATATCACATGACTCCATGGTCACTTTCATTAAGTTCATGTAAAGGTTCCCTGAGGATTTCCTTTTAGGTATCCATGGTTGGGTCCATATACTCTGTTCTATGAACACCCTCTCTGAGGTGATTTTCATCCATTCTGGAATAAGGCGCAGTTGCACTGCTACATAATATTTCAGAACATTGGACCATCCAATCACTACCTCGTTTTTGGAGGAATCAATACATTTCTACTTATTCGTGCCCTTTTCCCTTCCAAAATAAATTGAATTAGTAGTTCATGCAACTTTTTAGGTGCCTTCCTTTGGTTCTCGGTTGGGACCGATTGGAAGAAATATAGCATCCTCTGGAGTAAGTTCATTTTTAGCACTGCTATCACGAGAAGCTCAAACTCACCCATTTTGTCAAGTCCCTTTTAAGGGAATGGTATAGTTCTGGGATATTAATGCTGTGAAAGTCACCAAGCTTTGGCATTACATTGATTTTCAAGAGTTCCCTGCCTACTTAAATTGTGTTTGTTTGTTTAATTCAGCTAGTCAGTCCTTCTTGTTGTTCTAATTCAGAATTTCGGATTTTGCTTAATTTATTTTGAAGCCAGAAATCTCTTTAAAAGCCCCCCAGTTTGCCCATGAATAACAGTAGTGACACCTAAGGTTTCGAAATAGCCAGTATTAAATCATGTGTGTTGTCTTTTACTCAACGTTATTCCTTTGATTGTCTAATTGTATCTCACTTGTTCAGCCCAAGGCTCAAACATTAGCTCAAAAAGCAATGGGGACAACGGACGCCTCTGCTTCGGTTAATAAAATTCGATAATTTGACATTAACTAAGATCCTGACCCACAGTGCCTCAATCATCCTCAATGCGTTCTGACCAAAAGTTAAACATCTTTCATACTTTCCCAATGAATTCCAAATCCCCTCTGTTAAACACCTTTTCTGTGTCTAATGCCAGCAGTATTGAGGTAATCGGTCAACCATGAGCTTTACCTAGAGGTTGTTGAACTCTTCTTATGTTGTCGAAAGTGTTTCTTTCTTTTATAAAACCTCATTGTGTATCTAGCCTGATATAACCTGACCAATCATCCAATCTATCTGCCAGATCTACACAAGTGTTTTTTTGCTTTACAATTTTGGTGGTTTTATGGCTTTTTGGACCACCACACTCACCATGACACGACAGTAAATAGAGATATTTATTTTTGGAACAAATAGACACTAATTGATCATCTAATCCAAGAAGCCACGATTGAACAGGTGTCGCCAAACTGATCAGTCCTCATCTAAAGCCAAAGCTGTTACTTCATATCTGCCAATATTGTTGTAAAACGTTTTATGTCAAGATTGAGCAGTGAGATTGGTCGATATGATTGGCATAATTTTGGATCTTTCCCAGTTTTAGGGATGAGGACAACTCTTGTCTCCCAAACACATTGAAGAATTCAGTGGATTCATGATCAACAGAGCCATAGCCTTTTAGAATGAGGCCTGGGCTCTTGTTGCTTTTAAAGTTCTTAATTACACTTTGCACTTCACCTTTGCTAATTGGGTCTTCCATGGCCTTTCCTTGGGTTTCTGTCAGCACTGTGAGATGTATGTTCCATAGGTATTCCATCTTTTTGTCGTTGTTCCAATGTTCTGCCTCAAATAGATTTGTATAAACTTTTTGAAATGGCTCGACTTTATGTTGATCATTGGTATCTTCCTTCCAATTCTCATTTATTGCCTGCGTCAGTGCTCTTTGTAAGTGCTCTCTCTTAGCCCTTTCAGATGGTGCGCTAGTAGTTTCCCGGTCTTGTGGGTTGCTCAAAAAAGGTTTGTTTTAAATAAAGTAGCTGTTTCTCTACTTTGTGTCTTGGGAGGGTAGCACAGGTGCAACGCGTTCGTCTTGGAAGCAAGACGGCATGGAGCAACACATGTCGGATCCCCGGGTCTGCGCTTAGAAACCTCTGGGTATTAAGCACGTTATAAATAACCCATTACAATTACAATTGGTTAAGTTGGCTTTGTATTGCAATTAGGTCCCTAAGGTTTGTCTTAGTCAGGCCTGCTTATGTAATTCCTAATTCATGTTCTAAATGTTCCTCTTCTTTCCTTTTGAATCATTCTCAGGTATGTATCTCCTGAGATGCTTTTCCCCCCTCATTGTGGCTCCCAGAGCTTCCCAAAGTAGGCCTATAGTTATCTCTTGCGCTCTGTTCAAGTATATTTATTAATTTACGGTCTCTTCAATCTTTGTTCTACATGCTCGAATTTTCAAGATCACCTCATCCATTCTCCACACCCCTGTGTTTTTCACTCTCATATTTATATCTAACTCTGCCTCAACCGTGCTGTGGTCAATATAAAAGCATGGGACAATATTGCTATTGTGTACTGAATCTACCATTTCCCTGGGCACAAAAATGTAGTTGATTCTAGAGTATATCTGGTGCACATGTGAGGACTGTGTATAATCTTTTATCTCTTGGTTTATATGTCTCCATGGGTCCATCAGGTTATGTGTTTTGAGGGTCTACTTCAACTTTGAGGATGCATGCCAAGCCCTGTTCCTCTAATGTGTCATGATCAATCCATGTCAGGGTTTCGGTTGAAGCCCCAGCTATGCATTTCCCATCCGCAAACTCAGATCGCGCCTTAAGGAAGGTCAGCACGAATGCGTTATGATCCAAGTTGGCGGCGGGGGTGTCATACACTGAAGCAAAGATGTAGTCTCAACCCCTTGCCTTACACTTGACCATAACATACCAACCCTCTGCATCTCTTTTTTGCGTGCCCATTTGGAATTGGGGCCCTGTGTGGAAAAGAAGAGCCACCCTGCCCTCTTACACTGTGCTGATGAGTGACTCTGGAGTGGGTACCATTTGTGCCTAGTTCTGGTTTGATCCTCTTCTAAGAGGTAAGTTTCCTGTAGCGCTATAACCTGGGTAGATTCATTTAGGCACTCTCTCTCTACATGTGTATCCTTTAGTTTGGGGGATTACGAACCCTTACATTCAGAGTGGTAGTCGTGGAATTCAATGTATGGATAGAGTGAGCCATTGTGGATTATGTTAAATCTTAATAACCTCCTTCTTCACCTTTGACTGTCCCCTCCTTTCAAGTCCCTCCCAGTGCAGCAAATCCCTAATAGTGCCCCTCCCTTCCCGTTGCAATGTGTATAACATAATTCAACTTAACCGGGTTTAACTCCCCCTCTTCTACTCCCAACAGATTCCAGTTTAACTTACCCATTCTTGCTTACTTGCCGCCCCTGCACTGAAGCCCCTCTGAAGCGCTCCTTGTTAGATGTCCATTCTGCTCTTCTCTCCTTCCCCCGCACTTAGAAACATATATAAGATAGTCGCAAGTACACCTTTGTATCACAAGTGCTTACTTTGAGTGCATTTTTCCCTTTGTGACTGTCCTTTTACTCCTCACTTTGGAGGTTATCTCTGTCCTCATTTAGGCTGCTATTATTTCATCTTGTCCTTCGGCTGCGACTGTCAAAAGTCATGTTTTTCGCTTGATTTGGTTTCTGATTTTCCCAAAGTTTTCTCAGGAAATGTCTAGCAGTTTGGCCCCTTCTGCCGGATTGGTGACAACTGTAACCATTCCATTGAACTTGAACTGTAGGCCAAATGGGTAGGTTCATTTGCATTCTACTTCCCTTTTGATTAGCACCTCTGTGATTGGTTTCAGCTTTCACCTTCGGGCAAGTATTGACCTGGCAAGATTCTGGTATATTTTTACTTTGCTGTCCATGAAATCAATTCTCCTCGCTTGTTCAAGCGCCCCAGTATAGCCTCCTTACTGAGGAAATCATGGAATTTCACCAAAATATCATGTGGCTGGTCGCTCTTATTTTGTCTTGGAAGCCCAACCATGTGCGTTTCAGCCAGTGTCAGTTACAGTAGCGGGTTGTTCTCGAGCACCTGTCTGAATAGAAATGTCATGCATTCCATCATGTTGTTCATGTATGAGCCATGTTTTAGAAATCTCACTTAAAGGTTTTCTAGATCTTCTAGTTTTCCCTACAGGGTCATCACAGAGTCCTGAAGCTACTCCGCTTCCTCTGGCATTGCAGGAGTTCTGTTTTACAAATCTGAGACCGATGTTTCAATCATAAATATTATTTCTCCCAACGCCACAATCCCTCTGTTTTCGACCACCTCTGTTGGCGACTCCAATCTTAATACTGCAATGTTAGTTTTCAATGTTTCTTTGATTTTATCTTTAAAGGAGGTTAATGTTTGCACCAGATCACCTCTGCCGACAGGGGGGCGGGAGGATTTGCAACTGCTGTTTCCCTGCTGTTTGTTCTGACGGAGGTCCTGGTGATAGTTTTCTTAGCTTAGTCCAAAAAAGCCTCCATGCCTGCTCTTGCCTGCATTTCAGCTCTAGACAGCCTGTGCGAGGAGCTGTCCACCGTGAACCACACTCTTGATATTCCCTTTTTCCTTTTGCCTTTCTCCTCCTCTTCCCTTACTTCTTTATCACTCTTCTTATCCCTTTTCCTTTCAATCCCCTTTCCTGTCTCTTTCCTCTTTCTTCCTCCCTCGTGCTTTGTTCTTCTCCTGTCCCTCTTCTCTTTTCCCTTTCTTTCTGTTCTTCCTCTTCACCCTATCTTCTCTAATTTTCTTTCCCTTCCTTGCTTTCTTTCCTACCCCTTTTTCCCACTGTTTCTTCCTGTTTCGTTTCCTTCTTGTGTGCTGTTCCTTTTCCTATTCCTTGTGTAAGGTGTCACTCCCTAAAATATCTGAAAAGAGGCGTGTGCTGCAACCTGTAGAAGTCCTGAGAATGGGATATTCATACCTTACTGCACACATGTGCAAAATGATATCCCAGGAGGCAAGGAGGGGACTCTCTTATGATGACCATGGCCCGTCCCCAGAGAGAATAGTGTGCTGTGCTCTGGGCAGCAAGGGCCCTCTTTTATGAGATATGTTAGACCTGGTAGCTAGCATTGGTTAGGGTGCACCTAGTGTATATAAAACAGTCACAGACCTATCTTCAGTTTACCAGCTTGATAGCTTGCTTTATATATGCCAAATTTGGTTAAAATAGCACATTGTCACATTAAACAGGTCCTAACATTCAGGGTAACACAGTCAGTTCACATGTGTTACATAAATGGCGGAATATCATAAATTGGGTCACCTGGGAGTGAGTCAATTCACCTCTGATAAATAAATAATTACATATTAACACTTGAATCACATGTTAAATCATTCAGTTCACATTTGGAACATAAATGGTTGAATATCGTAAATTGGGCCACCTGGGAGTCAATTCACCTCTGGTAAGTACACAATTAGAGTACTAACCTCTCCCAGCTTAATCTTTTCGCATAACCTGGCTCTCCCCCCTGACTGAGAACACTACTACCCATGGTGACTAAACCACAACATTTATGTAAGCCTGCCTGCCTCTGCAGCCACCCCCAGGGGGAAGAAAGACCAAAGAGGCACGTGACTTCTCCCGTCACTTTGACAGAAATAACATGTACACTAGCCACTGCCCGCCTCTGCGTTGCCGGCGAGTGAGTTTACTTCTAAACAGTTCAATATTGTTTCTTCGTTCCCCTTCAACTTTGACAGATAGAAAATGTACACTAACCACTGCATGCCTGTGCATTGCCGGCGAGTGAGTTTACTTCTAATCAGTTCAATATTGTTCCTTCCTTTCCCTCACTTTCCACCTCCTACCTCAGGGACAGCAACTCATGCAGTCACTCGTGACAGCGCCCGGGCTCTGCTCTAGTAGAGCAGCACCAGCCGGAAGGCGTACTCCTCCCGACCTTAATCCTTTGCCTCCTGCCAGGCCCAAACTCTCAACCCAGGATTGGGGAGAGTAAATCAGGCCAGCTGGAAACAAGGACAGCTGGAAGGGCGTCCCCTCCAGCAGGCGAGAGCTGGTCTGCTCTCTCTGGAGCTCCCTGGAGCTTCCCCTTTTGCGCCACACCGGGATACAATTCATACAATTATGGCCTGCCCACCAGTCCTATCTGCCAGGGGCCTCCTGACAGAAATAATTTCCAAAACACCTCAGCCTCATACATGCTCCCCCTGTTAGTGTAGTATACCACCTGGGAGCTTCTCCTGTGCTTATCGTTACAGGAAGCGAGAACGGCCCAAATAACACAGAAAACATGAAACCAGGGCAAGTTATATATACACTTGCCATCCCTTTTGTTTCGAGGAAGCACTTATCAGACGTCTCTAAACATTATTTAAAGTCTCCTGTGGCAGGTCAGAAACTGAATTCGGACCACCTGACATTGTTTTAAGGATTTTTTATTTAGTTAGGCAAAAAGAAGAATCTTTCCCCAAGCTGAAGCCCTACTCCATGAAATGAAAATCACAAGGGTGCTCGTCAGGATATCAACATCAAACTACATAAGTCCTCTATATGGAATCCTATCTAACCTACTCCTTTTCCCCATCTTTCAACAAAACACAATAATAACAACTACCAAAAACAATACCAAAGGGAACTGTGGACTGGAAAGGATGGCTGGTGGCTTCTCACCCCCAACCCTGTCAGATTTTGTAACCCGTTGTGCTCATAGTAGAAGTTCATAATAATAGCCAGTTATTGATGGATTGAACTGTTGTCCAGGGGTCTTGAGTCCAGGCCTCCTCTTTCGCCTCTCTTCCCATCTTTGGGATGCAGTCTGTTTCTTTCAGCCCCCACCCAGGGATTCTCTGAAACGCTTTCCCAATCTGGGGCTCCTCTTCTTCCCACTCCCCACTATGGGATTCTTCTCTTTCCAACTCCTGGGTCTTCTCAGTATCTTACCACTATAGATTGCTTCTCTGTCTCACTCCCCAACTCTGGGGTCTTCTCACTCCTTCCCCACTATGGGGCTCTTCTCACTCCTCCTTTGAGGTCTTTCCTCTTTCTCACTACTCTGGGGTTCTTCTCACTCTGTTCTCGGGGGTCCTTCAAGTTTCTCCCCACTCATGTTTTCTCCTTCATCATCCTCCCCACTCTGATGTGTTCTCTTTCTCTCTCCACTCTGGGATTGTCTTCCTTCTCACTTGCCTCTCAGGGTTTTCCTCCTACCCACTCTGAATTGTGCTCTCTCTCTCTCCTCACTCTATGGCTTTCACCCATCTCACTTCCCCCTACAGGGTCTTTTCTCTCTCCCCACTCTGGGCTGTTTGCAAATACAGATAAATCATCCCTTCTCAAGGGCTAGCCACCATCTTTGAGACTAGGGAGGTGAGTCCACTTTGCACTACCCTGCCTAGGGGTCAAGGTGACCCCCCCACCTGGGGACAAGGAATTGAAGGGGTTAACAATGGACAGGGCCCCTTTAAGGTGGATTACTTAGTTACTGACCTGTCTTCTTTATCACTGCCTGGAGAAACCGCTGGCCAGTGGAATTCTCTTCTTTACTCCAGGGAGGAAGTTAAAACCAGCAGAAAACCAGCTGACGTAGGACGATTCCTTCAGAAAACATGGAATGTTTGCATGCACAAAGATGCAAAGGAGGGAGGCAATCCCTCTGATGAAGAATGGAGCACCACACAGAAGACGTGGTGGGAGGAGACAGAGGACTCCGTGAGGAACGCTTGCAGTTTTACGAAGGCAGGGGCCCCAATCTTTGGGCGAGGTGAGGGTCTTCCTGGATTCGTCACACTTTCCTCCAGCATAGGTGTCTGCAACAAATATCCAGTACCTACAGCCTCTTTAGTTTGCCTCAGTTTGGCTGTCTGCGCCTGCTGCCGCATTGGAGGGGAATAGGGACAGTATCAGAGGGGGAACAGGTAAGTCCTCTTCAAGTCCTGCTTTCACCTTCTCCTCCAGGGTCCAGAGAGAGGGACGCCTGTCCCGGAGAAATCTTGTGGCTCCATCACCCCCTGCTGAGTCTGCCTCCCTGGGGGTTCAAGGCCGTCTCGCTACCTAACTCTTCGGAGGTGGGAGGCCGGTGATCTAACGCCAGGGGACGTCTTTCTGCCTCGACCTGGTTTCCCCAGGGCAAAGGCACGCTTTCCACTTCTTCAAGCCTCCTTGAGGGTATCCGCTTCTTCATCCTGGGCACTTCTTCCATCACCTTCATTCCGCGCCTCTCTGGGTTAAGGGTGGCATCTATTTCTTGCTTAAGGAGTGCAGCTCAAGTCTCTAGGATTGTCAGCGTTTGATAATCATCATTCTTGAGGATCAACATGTGGAGCAATAGTTAGGGCATATTTGTTAACAGTGCTGTTTTGATGTTTTTACAAAAGATCTGGTAGGAAGGCTCTTCTTTGATCTTGGAAGGGAGCGTATTCCAGCACCTTTTCTAGGGAATCTATAAGGTTCAATTGCCAGTTACTGGTTCTATGTCTTAAAGAGAGAAATACAACCAAGCCACAGCACAGTCTTGTACGCCAGTGTATTCCTCCCTACTGTGAGAAAGGCCTGGTGCTAAGAGGTAGGCACAGACACAAGAATCCACGTTTCGAAAACCTTTATTTATACAAATTGGGTTTGAAGAATGCCTAATGTGCCCCATTTCTAAATGGGAGTAGTCTCGACGATTAAAATAAAGAAGAAAGAATAGTTCAAAAGTCTGTCTGTCAAAAGTAAAGAATCTGTCTGTGGCAAACCTATACTTGCCCTCACCTTCTAAGTTAACAATGTGTAGGGTATTAGATTAAATATATAAGTGTCTCAAAAGAATATCAGGATGGTCATGAAGTTTCTTCTCAACTCCCTTCCCCAAGCTTAAGCCACTCCGGATTTCCAAAAGTTCAGTTTGTTCCAAACTGTTAATAAAAAGGCAGTACAATAGGTTTCTTATTTGGCACAGTTCATGTACTTCTTTCGGGCTTCTCTCACCTGAATCAATGTTCTCTAGTACAACACAGTTCTGCTTTAACAATGTTCTCTTTCTCAGGCTTCCCTCACATGATTTAATGCTTTTTAGCATAACACAGTTCTACTTTCATAATGTTCCTGGGTGGATCCTTCTGTCTTTCTGCACCAGAGCTTAGACCCTCTTTTCTCGTTTCTTTCAACTATTTATTTAGTATTTTACATTACAATATTTCGTCATCTTGATGCACAGGGTTCCCTTCCCCAATCTTCGTGCTTTTTCAGGCTATTTATCTCAAAGACTTTTGAAACGGCACTGCTTTACTTATTCCCATGCCTGACCACTCAGACACTGTTGCATTCTGGTTATCGTATTCCTTATACTCTGTTAGTCTTTCCTCAAGCGTGTCTTCTAGCACCATGACAAGTTCTACTTCCTTGTCTCTGTCTCAAGTGTACCTCTTAGCACCCCGAGAAGTTCCACTTCCTTGTCAATTCATGTAATCACTCAGTTCTGTTTAATCCGATCCCCACCGGGATCCTGCTGCATTCAATATTATTTTCTGTAGCTTTTCCCGTCGGCTTTCACTTCTGGTAACGTTATTCAACTCGCTTTTCACCTCAGCGATACTTTGGCTAACTTTCGCAGTAAACAGAGTCTTTCAACGATGCAGTATTCCACAGGATCACTCTGTTACTTTATTTCATCACAGTTCAAAATAATTGGAGCTTTCTTTCAACGTGTCGCGGTTCTTGCGCGTAACCTTGCTTGCAACTTGATAATCATTTGCCTCGTTACAACCCAGGCCCTCTCATCACTTTGAACTCACTGTACTTTAACAACGCGTCCTTCACTGTTCTTTTAACCGAGGTCAATGTCTCTCCCCCTCCTGCCCCTCAGACCTTCCTAGGCGGCTTTACTGTCCTTGGGAAGCCAGCAATCTCTTGGCCCAACGTCTGGAGAGATGAACCAGCTTCTCGGCTTCCTTTGACAAACCCTTTCGGCTTCTTGGATACACGGCTCCCTCAACATGCTTTCGCCAGCTTCAACCTGCAGCCTTGTAGCGTCTCGGCATCCCGTTCTCTCAGGCCTGGTTCTCAATAGCCTCTGCTCAGCTGCTCGCCATCTCGCCTGCTCTCCTTCTGCAACTCGCCTCTGCCTTCCTGGCTTTCTGAGCTCCATTTGTGAATCTGGGTTCTACCTTTTATACTTAGTTAGGTTCTCATTTGGAGTCAGGTGTTTGTGATCTTAGCTAAGTGCCTGACCCTGCCTGGCAATGTTAGAGGGACAGAGCCATGAAACATTGCCATAGGTCATCTTCACAGCTTCGGTCTTCTTCCTCTACTCAGTATTAGGACTGTCATAGTGAATATAGGAGTTGTAGTATCCTCTAAGGATATTAAAGGTGTTGGATCTATAATTGCTAGAACAGTGGGGATAATAATGTTGTGGTATGGTTGTATGTTTATGAAACTCTTTAGCGTAAAAGAAAAATGGCATTTCTCTTTTATTTGTTATCGCGCTCTCTTTCGGTAAGAATGATAATGAATGAGAGGATTGGGTTTCACAACAACTCTGAAAGCCAGAGTAAAAGGAGGATGGATTATTAAAAAGGATAGTTGACTTAGATTTTAATGTAACTTTCCCCCCCTTTTTTTGGTACTTTCCTTTCAGTATAGGGTTTTAAAGTTTTTTTAGATTTCCAAGATTGGGCTTTGGAATATCCCATAAAGGCTTCTGTTATATTATTCGCTTCTTCCACTTTTGGAAAATACCATGTCTCACCGGAGGTCTTCCCTCTAACACTCCCCAAGAATCCTTCCTCCAGGTGATCCTCCCTCGCTTGTCTGCCCCCAGGTTTGGCATCCAAGAACGAGGGCCCTTCCCTGGCCACCTGAATCAAGGATCCCCGGGATCTCATGGTTGATTGCGTCAGAGGCAACAGAGGGATCCAGCTAAATCAAAGACTCAACACTGCCTGGATTCACCTGAGCACTCAGATCATCTGGCATGGCTATCACCACTGATTCATGTATTGCATGGGTGTTAGCCAGCCTCCTTAGAGTGCAGAAGGTGGTTGCCTTCCACAATGTTTTCAAGCAGAGTTGCCACAATGTGCTCTGTCAATTCAGCGAGATATATCAGATTTGATATTAGTCTAAAATTTGATAACTTTGCAGGATCTTCTTGATGTCTTTTTAGCATGGGAGTCCCAGGGGTATGTTTAAATGCTAATGGTACTTTGGCAAACCATAGTGAGCTATTTCTAAGATTCCAAATCAAGCTGTCTCCATCGGTTGAGCTGGGAGTGATTTAAACATTGTGGTGAGCAAGGATGTAATGGAGAGCCAGAAGGTTTGCTATGGGTAACTAACTTTTAAAAATCCTGCACGACTGAATAGGAGAAAATGTTCACTTTAATGCCAGTGTTTGTAACTGGCTAAAGAATATAATTTGCTGTGGATTAAGTATGTGTCACAGCATACATCCATTCAATTGTTGCTTAGAAGAACTGCTGTAAAAGGCATTACAAAGTGTCTAATATGTGGATTCTTTTTTTATCAGGTTACCTCAACTCATCGAACATTTCAAAGAACTTTTTTTATGGAGTCTCAGACTCAGTGATCTGATTAGAGTAGTGGAGTTGTCTTGCATTGTCTGTCATTTTCTTTTACCCTTCTACAACTCTATGGTATTCTACAGATAGAGAAGAGTCATAGGTGTATCTCTAGTGTCTCAAACAAATATTCGTTTTGTTTTTTGAAGTGCTAGAGCCCAGTTGAACTATAACCATGCCTGAGCCTTATGGTTTGAAGTTCGACTAGTTTTCACGGAAAAACAACTCTCTCAACTGGCTATTACAACGGGCTCGAATTGTTCACAAAGGATGTCTAGAAGTTTGAAAGTATTCTAAAAATGCATCCACAGAGAAGTTTCCCTACACTACTTTGCTAGTCATGTTTGTAATCTGTAATGTGCTTTTGGTATAGCCAATATGCTGTAAAAACTGGACCAGACAGCTGTCGGACCAGCTTTTCAGGGTTGGAGGAGCAGTCATCAAATATGGTCTCCGAGGAAGAATACAGATCTAGTGTATATCCTTCGCTATATGTACGATTTGAAATTAGTTGATGTATTATAGAACTAATAAATTAGAAAGGGGAGTCTGAAAAGTCAACTCAGATATTACAATCCCATACAATTATCAGCGATTGGAACTGAATTGGAAGCTGAGCAATACAATCAACAAGCTTGAAAAAAGGTTGAGTAGGTGATGTGGGTGGACAGTACATTAAGAGAAAATGTTCTGTGCTACTTAGAGAAAGCGTGCATCTAGTAAGCAGTATTTTAAGGTTTTTGGGAGTTGCATAAGTTAGAGGTGTGATATGGATACTATCTTTAATAAAAAGGGCAATTCCCCTGATTTTCCTGAATCTATTGATATGTATTATTTCAAAGCATTTAGATACCCTATCAAATTGGATTGGCTGACCATTTCCAGAAATCCAAAATCTACTAAGATGCAAGATCAGGTCCTTTTTCAATGATCACATCATAAATCCCAGTTTCAATTTTCACAGCTGACCATTTGCAGCGTAAAGATCTAAGAACTTGAGAACCTGATCCTTGAGAGTTTGTTTCTTGGTTTTAGAAGTGTGGTTTTCAGTGTTTTAAGCTGTTTTTGTTATTATTGCGCACAATGTAAAACAGAACATGAAATCAATATATAACAGCAAGTATCAACAATGTACAACTGCAAATATTGCATTTAATTTATAAGCAAACTGATAATGAAAAACCCCTCTGTCCCACACATACACCATCGTATTGGTAATACAGCAAAGAAAGTTAAGCTTTTACAGAAACTAGCAACGATGTCATGTTATGTCCATTATGTCATTAGGTCTGGAATTCATATGTTTGCTTTCAGTGGAAACCAGAAAAACACCATGCCATGCTTATTTGCTATTTCTGTGTGCTAAGCATTTGCTACATTTGTTATTTGTAGGAACCTGGAGTTGTGGCAATAATAATGCTAGCCTGTACAGGGCATTCCCCCAATTGATGGATGGTGATCTATTTGTACATCTGTCAGGTTCGCAGATCAGTTCATTTGTAGGAAACGCTGCCTCCGTTTTCTTTTCTTTTGCCTTTTATTGTTTTGTCCCATATATTTACTGTATCAAAAATTCCCAGGTCCCACACGTGCCAATCTCACAATCGTGCAAGTCACATATGCGTTACCCGGAATCCTAATGACTGCCAGTGGTACACTGTGTATAGTTTAGGAAAATATGCACAATTCAGAGAACGTTTTGAAGCACGGCCCCATATTTACAAGAAAGAATATTCTCATACTTACATTTTGTTCGTGCTGGTAGAGAGTTTCCCATACTCCCTCTGTTTTGCATACCAAGTAACTTTGGGTCAAACTCTAAGTTCTCAGGGGAATCCAGACGTGGACCCCTTGCTCACTGCTCTTAGAGAGGCACAACTTCACCTCACTGATGATGGCCAACTAGGCTGAAACACGTGTATGGGGTTGCTGTGGTACTTTTGTTCAGAGGAGAATTGCCTAGCATTTCGGTGCTGGACTGACCCTGGGCAGTACAAAGACTGATATGCGGGGACATTTCTTTTCTGTGAAAAGAACAGTGAGCTAAAGACTTGGTTGAGACTCTCCCAGGGGCCATCCACCCAAGAACAATTCAATGGGCTGTGTTCATGCTGGAAGAGAGTTTCCCAGACCCCCCTCTGTTTTGATTACATTTTATGATGCCTGTTCTACGGTTTGGCGGTAGAGCCTATGCAGACCAAAGGCCCATGCTAAAGAATGATATACAACTGAGACTAAAACAAGATCACCAAAACTTTGGCAAAGACTCTCAGAATTACTGTTTCAGTTAACTCTAAAATGTATTAAGCAAATACACACGCAGGGTGGGTGGAATAGAATTAACTGTGTCATCACTTTATCTTGGGAACAGAATAATTCTGGGACTTTTTCTTCTGAGGGTAACTAAATGAGAAGTATGGAGGTCATATGGAGGTCAGGGACTAGCCCCTCTTTAACTAGGTTTCAGGACATGACAGTTTCATCATAGCATTTGTGAGTAAGGAAAGCAGCCTGCTGAGCTCTCCTGGAAAAAAGATCTGCCAAGTTTTGGATGAATGAAATGGGTTAAGATGAAGAAAAGGTAAACTAGAGAAAAATTAGAATGTAATGGAATACACAAAATGGTTATTAGGAAAGACACATTACATAACAATATCTATAGGTCGGAGAGCGTGTCCATACTAACTTTGGAGATGGATCTGACTGAACAGGCACAACACCACCATGAAAAAGCTCCTCTTTCCATAGGGCTTGGGGCTGAATATTGGAGAAAACAGTCTCCTGTGTCTTACAGCTTGCATGCAGCAGTATGAATACAATTAGAGGATCTGCAACTAAACAGCAGAGGCTACACCAAGCAAGATAGCACAAGTCACACAGTCAAAATAATGTCTGAAGGATTATGGGAGGGGTTTTGGATGTATCTGCTAAGCCAAGAGGATCAGAGAAATGTAGAGATAAACTCAGACCAGATGAATGAAGCCTAATAAGCAATTGCATAGCTTACCTTGCTTGCTATGTTGGACCTGGTGGGACCAATGCCACCCGTTTCTTTTAGTACTGTGACTACTTTGATAGTGTTCCTAGGTTGGGGGATCTAACGGAGCCGAGGGGGTGGAATTGTTAAGGTTTAATGTTGAACTGACACAAAGATCATGCTAAGGCTGTAAATCTCTATATATGAAACGGAAAATGTGTTTGTTTGCGTGTTTGTTTGTTCCTCATACAATTTCACACAGTTCCACCAATCTGCACCAAATTTTACAAAGGCAACTGTTCGGATCCTCCGGACATCACTGGCTACGTTACATCTGGACACCTAACCCTGTTCCCCGGATTTCAGCCTCTGCACACATGAGATTGCCTGGAAACAGCGAAACATCAAGGTGATTGTTGAATGACTGGTCAGAGCTCTTCAAGCGTCTGGACACAATGAACAAAACTCCAAGGCCCCTATGGGACGTTGAAAAGCATGTTTCAAGGCCTTAGGATGCACCGTTTCTGAGATATTTGCACTGCAATGCACGAATTATCAATGTGGTCATAGAAGGACCGAACAAAATCCAAAGGTTAAAAAAAACACGTTTTAAGGCAAGGCCCTAGGACATACAGTTTCCGATATATCTGCACAGCAATGCACCGCAACAAACTGCGCACATGCGTTTCCATCATGCTGCAGCACGCCAACTCTCACCTCTGCTCCACGTCTGCTCCGGAGTTTGTAAGCCAGCCACATGGTCCCCTTGCAGGGATGCTATTATAAGCTTAAAGTTCTATGTAAGATTCTTCCTTTCTTGTCTCCTGATCTGCGTGCCCCGGTGGTGGCGGCCTCTGTTTTTGTCTCCCTCGACTACTGCAACTAACTCTTTTTGTCCCAGCCTCTCTATATTCTTAATCGCCTTCAGATACTCCAGAACACTGCAGCCATAGTGGCTGCTGGTGTTTCCATGAGGGACCCTATTTCCCCCACTCTGGGCTGACTTCCCTGGCTCCCTGTTAGCCAACAAATTCAATTCAAGTCCCTCTGCATTATACACCAGGCTTTTTATGAGCTCAGTGCTTAGTACTTTCAGAAAAGGTTTTGTTGCTACATTCCAGCTAGAGCTTTGCACTCTACCTCTGACTTGATGATCCAGGCCCCTAGGTTTCGCCAGCCTAGGATTGGCGGACAGGCTTTTTCAGGGTCTGCTGCGGCTCTTTAGAATAAGCTTCCATGCTCTCTCCGTGCCACTGACAACCACATTCTTTTCAGGCGCCATCTACAAACCCTGTGTTCTAACTATTTTCAGTTGCCTGCTCTGTTTTCTTCTGTCTCTTCTTGTTTTCACTGTCCTCCCATCCATTAGCGCCATGATGCCCTTGGGTGAAAGTGTGATCTATAAGTATAACTAACATAACATAACCTAACCTAACATAACATATCATTTTCTTAAGCGACTTACAACAGGGTCCTACAGGATCATTGATTTTCAACACTTGATGAGCATGTCATCATATCTGTCTACAGAACACGTGTATGGGTATATGTGCACAGCAACGCACGAAATCGGCAAAACATTGCTGTGATCGTAGCTCAGTTTAAGTGTCTCGACATCTCGGCGACTCGACGCTCAGTTTTAAGCATCTCGAAACCAGGAACAGAACTTGAAGGCCTTGAAAACCATGCTTCAATGCCCTAGGTAGCAAACAATGTTTCCGAAATATCGGCACTGCAAAGCACTGCACCGTGCCACTGGGGAGGCGACGTGTGGTGACAGTGCACAGAAGGCCCCATCATGCTGCAGCACACTAACTCTCATGTCCCCTCCACATCAAACGACTCAGAACAGGGACATACAGGACCATTGATTTTCATAAGCAACTCACAACAGGGACCTACAGGACCATTGATTTTCATAAGCAACTCACAACAGGGACCTACAGGATCATTGATTTTCAACACTTGAGGAAAATGTTATCATGTCTGTCTACAGAACCTGTGCGAAGAACAAATACTTTTTTGCTAGTATCTAATAATGTTATAAAAAAGAAGATGCCAGCCAGAAAAGGAGAATCAAGTACACAAGCAGCAGCGTGGGTCTGACAAACACTTTCAGTGCATGAACTAATATTCCTGGCTGAGCCTTTGGTGGGAGCTCTTGGGTGGGAGTTGGGTATTAAACCCTCCAACCCCCCCAAGTAGGTAATGTACAGCGTCATGATGAGGAGTGCTGGGTATTGCACTGAGGCTATAGCATGTATTTAAGGTAGTCAGACCATCATTCTACATAGCACCAGGAGGAGTGCCCTTACAAGAGTAGGATCTCATGTCTCAACCAGAGCGTTAACCAGAGGATGGAGAATACATCCAGTGTGAGCCTGCAGTGGATTCCAAGCTGCTGGGGTGAGTCTTCAGCTATGAAATAATATCTTGTTCCAGAAAGAGGGGCAGCTTCCTTAATTGGAGGGTAGAAAGGGGAGAGAGGACACCCAGCTCGTCAATAAGAGATTACCACCCAACGCTATGCTCACATTCTGCCACCCAGAAACACAGCTAGGTCCTGATGCTTCAGAGGGAAAGTGGAATAGTGTACTCCCTCAGCTCCACCATCACAATTAATCAATACCAACCTCTGTCTCATGTTTCCCATGGGAACCCTGCCATGGGTTCAGAATCCCATGCTAATACTGCTGAATGTTAACCCCTACTGTCGGACAGCTGGTTGTGACTAAAGATGATTTCTCTAAGCGCCGATGAGCTGACTCCCCCCAGGGCTTCCCAACTTTCCTCACTCTCATCGGTGCTATGGTTCTAATGGGAGAATTAGGGAAGGTGCCATTCAGTCACTCAGTACGATTCACTTGATTCCACTCACGTCCATGTTTACCTGACCCTTCCTATGCTACGGCTCCTCTCCACCAGCTTCCTGTCCCTCCGATGTTTCACTCCTCCATACCCCCCTCCTCCACCCAATGATGTTTCCTGTTCCTCCCTCCTACCACTTCCCTTCCAGTAAAACCACTGCTCTTTCTACTGCCACTCCGACTATTACTCATTCCACTACTACCACTCCCCTTTTCCTACTACTCTCCCTAGTTCTACCACTCCCACCCCTCCCATTATTACTCCTCCCCACACTACTACCACACCTCCTCCTACAACTATTCCCCTTACTACTACCACTCCAACAACTATCCTACCACTACTACTACTCCTTCCACTCCACTTTTCAGTCACCATCCACACTTCTCGCCCACCAATGCACGTTCACACTGCAGACCCTCTTTTACTCTTTCTCCAATACCACATTCGCTCCACAAGTCTATTCCACACTTCGTCAGTTGTTCTTTCTTTTTCCTGGTCTCTTGGTCCACCTCAGCTTGGCTGCCACAACCTGGCTTCGGCTGGTGGTCCCCTTGAACTCTCAGGGGCACCAATGCATCCGAGGCTCCCCAGGATGAAAATGTGGTAATGCCTCCTTTCTCTGCCACCATCCCCATGTGGTGTGAGAGCTGCCGGTGTGGTCTCCATTGTCGGGTACCCAGCGGTTCCCGTATGCAGGCAACAACAAGGACATTCAGGTAAGGAGGAAGGTGAGGATCCACACATACATACTGTCAGGAGGCCATCTGGGATGAGGATCGCGTTAGGGTTCTTTGTAGCCGGCATCCACCTTCCCCACTTAGAAAGGTATTGGCCTTGTCACAAAACCATCCAGCATAACTCCAAAAGTAACAGTTTTACAGGCTTGTGGGGGAACAGAGCACTGCCACCATCATAATAGCCGGACGGACATCTGCCAAGTAGAATGAAGGGTGGTGCTTTCATTAAGAATAAAACAAGTCATAGTGCAATCATGCCCTCTTGGCACTCATGGGTTACTACCACCAATAAATCAAGCACATCTTTGTTTGGAGATTGATGGCGAGTTGATTTCCGCACAACTGCTGATCGGTCTTGTGAGAAGTTCAGAGCCTGCTTTGGGTGTGAAAGGAATGTTGCCTTTTGCCCTGAGTTTCACTGGAAACATCATGACATATTTGGATGCTTTTTTGCGCATGGCAGCTTTTGTTTGTAGAAAACACTTCTGTGCATCTTGCACAGATGATTTGTAGAATGGAAAAAGTGAAAGTGTTCAAACAGAAACACACAGGTAGGTGCACACTAATGGTAAATCATTCCTCTGTTACCTTTTTAACAATGAATTCCCAAGAAATGTTGAAAAAATGTTTTAAATATATTTTTGGAAAAATTGTATGGTGCAGGGAGAACCTACGGATCAAGCTATCCCTATAAATTAAACAACAAAACACTAATTCGACTCACAAAAGCAGAGTCAATCTCCTGCAATCTTCACAGTTATTCACTCTTTGAAAAAAAATGTTTTTATATACAAATTCGATTTGAGTCCATTTCTTAATGTTTAATTCTAACCAAACTAAATGTTGATAATTTTTAAATATGTTAACACTTTATTTATGATTTACAACTTCATATACAAGTCGCTCAACTTTTGATGCATTTAAATACAACGTTAAACAAATGATACATATCTATTTCACTAAATTTCAACCAATCAAGATAGGATCTGATTGAAAAATAAAGCACATTTCGAATAATATAACTATTCTTCATCAGGGACATCAACTTTCTATGCTTTTTACAAGGAAAATAATTAATGACTTTAATTAATATAACAAGTAAGTGAGAATATATTGGAGATAAGACTACATCCAGATAAAATGAAAACCAACCTGAGTAAGTCTCCTCACTTCAAATACGGTACTACTCAATTCCTAACGTTCCAATGTCTGAATACATTCTAAATCTGTAAAAAATGGGAAATGTCCCAGCCTCAAGAGAATGTTGCTCCAAGATATACATCATGTTAAAATCAACTAAAGATTGCTCACGAATCTTGCTGATCCAAGAAACTCGTGTCACTTCCAAATATGTAGTTTCGTCAGTCTCAAAGATGTGTAACCTGTCCATCAGAAAATCTGCGAGTACCTTTTTAGTACATACATAGAGTAATACAGAGTAATTTCCAATAGTCTCACTCATCAACCTCTCTTACCTTTAGGATGTAAAAAGGTCATAGAGCAATCCACCCCTGTGCTGTGTACAGGACAGAAGCCCTACCCTTAGCTAATCAATTATCTGAATGCCAATCATGTCGGAACTCAGAACTACGTTGATGATTTCAACTTCTGGTGACAATACTGGGCGCCATTTTTAAATATCTAAATCATTGGTCTACTACTGGATGTAATAGTAATTTAGTTGGAAGAACCTGTTACGTTATCTAGGTAAAGAGAAGTGAATTTGTTGACAGGCCATAGCACAATTCCCCCTTTTACTTTGGCACCTTTCAATGGGCATTGTAGTCCAGGTAGCTAAAAATAAATTCTGCAATGGGTGTCGGTGGGGCTCCTGATAAGGTCCAAGGCCAGTGGTCCAGTGCGCACCATCCACCAGAAAATATTGTTACACTTCGGGACTGCAGAAAATCTTCACAAGAGGTTCTCTATAAAGGGTTCTATTTTTTCAATATGCATTACCTCCGACATCCCCAGGATTCTCATATCACAGGTTATGAGAATCCTACCATAACCTGTGGTTGTCATTGATGAGGATGACTTTCTTTAAATTAGCTTGGAGACGTGCAACTTTGGTTTCGAGACGTAAGACTGCGATCCTTGAATCACTATGTGCTGCTTAGCCTCAGCCATTCACTTGTGCAGAATATGTTGCAGCAAGTCAAGCTGCCCTATTTTTGACTCATGTTATCAATGCTTGACTTTAAGGATCCGAAAACCAATATCCCCTGGTCACACAGCACAGAGGCAAAGAGAGCAATGTCGAGTAATGATGTTTGTTAAGCACGAATCAAGGCCAGGTCACCTGGACGCTGGCAGCAACAGTAACATTTTACAAAGAAACATCAACCTCAGAACAGAAACGTCTTGAGTGTACTTCTAAAGCACAGATGATCTGAAATCTCTCGCAAAAAAGTAAGGAGAAAATTCCACAACACTGGAGCTAGGACTGAGAAGGAGCAGCCTCCTGCTTGCGCTTTACAGAATCTAGGCACCTTCGTCAAATGTAAAGAGGCTTAGCTGAAGGCTTGCAAAGGAACATAACAGGTCAGCCTAAATTGAAGAAAAACAGGCCCAAAGAAATAAAAGGCATGACGCGCCATGCAAAGTGTTTAGAATTTTATACAGCTCTTCACCTGTAGCCAGTGAAGCTTTGCCAACAAAGAGGAGACAGGAGCCAGCATAGGGGCGTTTAGGACCAAGCGTGCTGCCGAATTTGTCAGAATCTGGAGCTGATGAACTAAAAGGTATGGCTGCCCAAGATAGATACCATTGCAATAGTCCAAGGAGCACATGATAGTGACAGTGACTAAGGTATCCAGGGACTGCAAAGGGATTCAAGGGAGCACTTTCCTTAAGAGTTTCAATTTGAAAAACCCTAAATATCAGACTAATGCAATCTGAGCTCCTTTTGGACCCGAAGGTAAAAGCTTAATCCCTAAACTCTTGACAAATGGACTAGGAGCTAGGCAAGGTCCCAAGAAATCTGGCCAGAAATCAGAATGCCATGATGAATGGGCATCCAGAGACCCCACCACTAAAATCTCTGTTTTCATACCATTGAGTCTCAACCAATTATTTGACATCCAAGTGCCAATCTCAGACAGATAAGCCGTTAATTTGGAAGGAGGGTCAAATATAGGGGATTGCAGTCTAAAAATGAATTGCGTATCGTCAGCATATGTATAAAAACATATGCCGAAGGAGGCAATGAGATCAGCCAACGGCCATAAGTAAAAGTTAAAAAGAAAAGTAAATACTCAGGTAAATTGTAATGATATTTCCAAATGACCCCCATGTGTTTCTTCACCTCTGTTCTGAAGCATGCTGGGTACAGGTCCAAAACATGTAGGACTATTTACCAGCTACATTCAGGGCAAGAAAAAAATATCCTTTTTGTTCTGTTTGACAATCATGTAGTTGTGAAGTATTCAAAGAGGTGACCAACAGGCACTAAACGGACAGCAGCCCTACAGATAAGGGGTTTATTAGCCAGTTTTACTGCCTAAAAATAGGCAAATACTCCCAAAAAATAAGAATACGGAGTAAAAATACTCCAAACAAAAAATGGGAAAAGGTCATGTAATACCGTGTCCCCCTGCTTTCATCCACACAGCTCCATGCATATGTTTGGACCAGTAGTGCATATAGTACCACAGGATTATTACTGCCTAATCGGAAGAAGTAAACATGTATCTTTTAATGTTCATGGAAAACTAAGTGCAACAAAATAATTATTACAAAAACATTTGTTTTCCAGTTAAAACATATTTTTACCCTCTTAAAAAATACTCCCAATGGGAATTGGACTTACATGTTTACTCCCTACAAAATCATTTTACTACCAACTATTAAAAATAGGGAGTAAAATACTCCCACTTCTAAATCTTATCTGGAGCACTGACCGACAGAGAAGAACCAGTTACTTACCCCTGGTAACCCCTGGTAACGTTCTTTCGACTGGATGTTCCTCCCACTTATTCCTCATCTTTGATATATACAATATCCAGCTTCAGCTGCTTCTTTAACCATTTTCGGCAGTGGGCGCTGTGTGCCGATGCGGTTGACCCGGTGTCTCTCGAGGGACTACGTCTCGAGGATGATGTCACCAAAGGTATACATATCAGCACCTGTTGGCTTCAGTTCTGTTTTTTCGTGTCATTCTTAAAGTAGAAATACCAGCATTAAACTGGTTTAGACCATACTAGACTCAGAATGTGTGTAAAACTGCAATAACATGGAAATTCTACTGCAGGCTAGGCTGGGAGGGGCGATGAGGAATATGTGGGAGGAACACCCAGTTGAAAGAACGTTACCAGGGTTAAGTAACTTGTTCTTCAAATGGATTCTGTCCTCCCACATATTCCTCATCTTTGATAGACTCCCAAAGCAGTATTATTTGTATTTGTATGTAGTTTATTTGTATTGTGCACCTGGCCCAAGGGCATCTGGGCACATTTCTTAGATGTACAAAGTTACAGGCAAATAATGCAAGGTGGCAAGAGTCGCCATGTATACAGGATAATATTTACAGGTAAACATGAATACAGGCAGGAATAATATACAATGCCACTTAGATATTAACAGGTTACACATTTACATTCACAAATTGCAGGGGAGGTGTGCAAACTATACACAGATTTAAAATATAATACAGCTGATATGCATTACATTTCCAGGGTGATGCATATTCAAAAGGTGTAGGTCAAACGACCAAGTTATGGCCGCTAACTGGCGCATAGTGTGGGGTTTGGAATGCATGTATGGGCACGGTCCTTTGCAAAGAGCCAGATTTTGGCTTTACTCTTGAAAGAGTGATAGGATGGTTCAGCCCTAAGTGGGTTAGGGAGCGTGTTCCATAATTTAGCAGCGGGGACTGGGGAGTTGGACCCGCCTGCTTTTTGCAGCTTAAATCTAGGCGTGGCTAAGGAGTGGCTTGGGCAGATCTCAGAGGGCGGGAAGAAGAACGGTGGATGAAGTGGTTGGCTAAGTAAGCAGGAGCCAGATTGGAGTGGCACTCATGGGTGATTGGACTGGCATTTATTAGTTTTGGCCGAGGGAGTACACATTTATTTCATTAAGGGTTGTTGTGAACCGAATGAAGGACAGCTTTCCCAAAGCTTCCATCCTGACTTAAGGTGGAATCAAGGCAGAAATTCTTTGTAAAAGCGTGAATGGTAGACCAAGTGGCTGCCTCCCAAATATGTTTTATTGGAACACCTCTTTGCAGGGCATAAGAAGTAGCCATGCCCCTAGTGGAATGGGTCCACAAGCCTTCTGGGGGGATCGTTCCCGACCAGCCTATAGCATTCAGTAAAAGCCAAAATAACCCATCTGAACCAAGTTTGCTTAGTTACAGCCTGTCCCATTCTAACCCGCGTATCCTATAAATAGTTGGTCATCTAAGCAAAACTTTGCCATCCTTGAAATGTACAAACTCAGAGCCCTTCGTGGGTCGAGTTTGTGTAGCCTCTCCTCTTCCTTGCAGGATGAGGTGGAGGGAAAAAAGTAGGTAATACTATCTTTTGTCCCAAATGAAAATCCAATAGGAATGAAGGTTTGACCTTAAGGACAAAATTGTTGTTATGAAAGACAGTAAAAGGTGGTTTAGAAGATAGTGCCTGCAACACACTCACCCTATGGGCTGATGTTAATGCTAATAACAAGATGGTTTCGTTTTAAAAAAAACTTTATTTATAAGGTGCTTGACATTACAACAAAAGATAAGAGGAGAAGCAGTAGCAAAAGGAAAACAGCTGCTCGAATCTATGAAATAAGCATTTCAGTGGGGTGAGTTAGATGGTGCAACTGAATATCGCAGATATATTATCACATACCTCTGCCCAGAACACTCACAGTTTAGGACAGTGCCAGAGCGTATTGTCCTACTGACATCTGGGACACACAGCGGAGTGGGTTGGAGAGAAATGGTGTAGTCTGGCCATGGTGTAGTGCAACCTATATAGTATCTTGAATTGTATTAGTTGAAATCTGGAATTAAAGGAAACAGCTTGGGTCTGCAGGCATATAGCCTCCCAGATCTTATCAGTAATATCGTCAGTAATATCTATGGTTAGATCTGTGGCCCAAGTTTCACGTAGTTTTGTGAGAGGCTTATTACAGCGGCATTACAGCAGGTCGTACAGTCTAGCTACTCCGCCCGAGCGGAGGTTCCCCCCATGACGATATCCAGTAATGGTTCATCGGGAGGCAGTGCAGGGAACTCTGCCCACGCTGTTTTAGGAGCTCTGCATATTGCAGCCATTGTGAGGAAAGTCTCTGCGAGAGCCCGGCAGATCCTCGAATGTGATAAAGGACCCCATGCTGTAGACATCCCTCATGCTTGCATAGCCATCCATCACCCATTGTCATACAGCTGTTTTATTTATTTAGGGAAGAAGTCCATAATAGTAAGTCCCCATGGAAGGGGCAGGGGTTGTATAGCATTCTCCATATTTTGCCCCAAGCCAGTGTTGTCACAGAGATGGGATTACAGACTACAGGGTCTTTCCTTACCGGCGGTAATATCAGTGAGCGCATGTCGCGAGAGCCTGCCGCGTGGCGCTCAATTTTAACATGTGGGTGACGTGTGTCAACGTCGAACCAATAGGCTGCATAATACGCCTGTGCTGCAACCCAGTATTTATCAAAGTCGGGGGCGGCAAATCCGCCCTGCATGTAGGGTCTTGTTAATGTATCCCATTTTAGTCCGACTGGTCCTGCGTGACACAAGAAGTTATTAATCGCCACCTTCAGTGTCTCAAAGAACGTAGTGCCAGGCCACATTGGTATATTCACAAAGTAGTACAGTAGCCTCGGGAGGGTGATCATTGTAAGGAGCGCAACACGGCCAGCTATCGTGTGACCTTCACCCAGGCACAAAGCTTGGCTGTGAGTTGGGGTAAACATACCCCATAGTTGTGGGCGTAGAGTGGTGTCGGGTGGCGTGTCACGACAATCACAAGCTATTTGATTTCCAGGGGTTTCCAGGCGAATCCCATAAGGTCCAGTGGAGCGTGCATGATTGGGGCCAGATTAAGCGTAGGGTCTCGCACAAATAATAGTGCGTCGTCTGCGTATAACAAGATAATTTCGGGTTCATCCGAGAGTCTGATCCCCTTTTGTGCGTGCTTATGTCGGATTGTTTCGGCCAGGGGTTCCATCACAATAGAAAATAATAAGGGAGATAATGGGCACCCCATGTCGATGGAAGCTGAGAGTGACCCCTTTATGTTAACTCTAGCAGTAGGTGGCGTATATAGAAGTTGTACCCATGATATGAATCAAGGCCCACAGTTGCATTTACGCAATACTGCCCACATAAATTGGCAGGACACCGAATCGAAGGCCTTTCGAACATCAAGAGCCGCAGCGACTGCTTGTGTTTCTGGGCTATATCTGAGGGACATTGAAGAGGCGTTTTAGATTGAGCTCAGTGGAGCGGCCTGGAACAAAATCAGATTGGTCTGGGTGGATAATGTGTCCCATGTAAGGGGCCAGCCTGAGGGCCAGAACTTTGGCGAATATTTGTACATCAGAGTTTATAGGTAAAGGGGACGGTAGGACCCACATTGCTCAGCTGGTTTGTCGGGTTTGAGCATGACTGTAATCACGGCTTCACGTAGTGTGGGGGGGAAGCGTTTTCGATGTGCAGGATTCTTCTCATAGGGCGGTCATTCAGGTGGCAAGGCGGGATTCAAAGTGTTTGAAAAATTCCATTGTGAAGCCATCGGGTACTGGGCCTTTTCCAGGTGGAATGGTCTTCATGGCAATGGAAATATCGTCTGAGGAGATGGGTTGATCAAGAACTTCCCTTGTCTCGTCGGATAGCATTGATAGTGGTAAGTTGTATGGGTCTATCTCGTGGAGGGTTGCCGTGTCTGAATTGGCATATTGTGTGGCGAAGAAGGAGTGGAATACCTTGCTCACTTCAGGTGAGGTGTGGACCAGTGCTCCAGTCACGTCTTGCACAAATGGAATATGGTGGGGTCCCACTGCCTGTCGGGTCATCCTAGCTATCAGCCTGCCAGGCCGCTCACCTTCACCATACTGTCTTGCCAAGTCTGGGTTGTCAAGAAATGTCATTACCCACAGAGCCACTGTTTATCTTGAATACTCATCCACACATCTCCCCATTTTGGTCTCAAAAACAGGGTCTAGTAACGCCTATGGTTTAAATCTCCATACTCTTTTAACCCCCATTGTGTCCCCCAGTGTTAGTGTTAATGTAATCGGGGAGTGGTCCGAGAAGGTTCTGGCTAGTATGTCAGCGCCACCAAGGTGGGTTATGAGGGCACCAGAGAGCCACCATATGTCTATCTGGAAATGGGAGTCATGTACTGTGGAGTAGTAGGAGTATTCACGTGATGTCGGGTTGAGCATCCTCCAGGCGTCCACCATCCCGAGATCAGCTAGGTCCTCACGCATCGTCTGGCAGCCCTGGTCAAACGTTGGGTTTTAATTCTGGACCTGTCAAGATCTATGTTCATTAATGTGTTGAAGTCTCCACCCCACAATACTGGTATTAGGGGGTATTACGCCAGTAGTTTGAACATTTCTGAGTAAAATTCAGGGTCATCTACATTTGGTCTGTATGATATGATATCAGATGATATAATATAATATGGCATTTGTGACGCACCTATACACAAGTGTTTCAAGGCGCGACGAGGCAAGGAAGGGGGTACAGAGGGAGGACCGAGACAATGATCTTACTAGGCCAAGTGACATTGAGATTGCGCAAGTGCAGTGGAGGGGAAAAGTGCCAGGGGCAAGGGGAGGGGGCAGTGCTGTACATGGGATCAAAACAATAACAAGAAGGGCGGCCAGCAGGTGGCAGGTGCAAGGGTGAGTGCTGACAGCAGGTGTCCAAAAGTGGCGGTAGGGGGACTGCAGGGTTACAGATACAGACCCAAGTGCAAGGGTTGCCGGGAGGCAGTGCGGGTGTCCAACCCGGCGGGCAGGGACCTGGGCCCGAAATCAGGGGGTAGCCAGGTGACCAGTGCAGTATCAGACAGGAAATCAGCAGGGGAGAGGAAGAGAGAAGGGTATCAGGTAATATTATCCCCATATATATGGTTGCCGTAAATAATATCGCTGGGAAAAGGTCGCAGCGATATTATATGGGTGACCATATATATGGGGACAGGGGCAAAAAAATAATTTTTTTTTTAAAAAAAAAACAATTTGGGGGTTGCGGGGGTGTCCCCCGCATGTTCCATGCAATAATGTCGCCACAAAAAACGGCCATTTTTCGGCGATATTTTTGCATGCCGAGATTTTTGTGGCGACATTATTACATGGAACCGAGAGAAGGCAGAAGCAAAGAGGTAGGTCTTGAGGTGCTTCCGGAACCAGAGATGGTGCTCCTCAAGTTTCAGAGAGGCTGTTCCAGAGGGAGGCCCCAGCCGAAGAAAGAGATGTACCACCAACTTGTTGCTTGGAGAAGCGACTGACCCTGAGGGAGTTGGAGGTGGAGGAGCGAAGAGCTTGAGTAGGAAGGTATTTACGAAGAGTGAGTTGGAGGTATTGAGGACCCAGGTCCCAGAAGGCCTTGTGAACAATGCAGAGGGTCTTGAACTTAATCCTTGCAGCCACTGGGCGACAATGCATAGATTTCAGTGCTGGAGAGATACGATCCCTGGGCTTCAGGCCAAGGAGAAGTCTCGTAGTCCTGTTCTGGATGAGTTGCAGCAGGCAGAGAGTAGAAGCAGGCAGACTTAGGAAGAGGCCGTGGCAGTAGTCCAGCCTAGAGAGAACCAGAGTTATAGAGACAGTGAGCTTCTGGGGGAAGGAGATGAAAGGAAGAATACCTCTGAGGAGGTGCAATTGGTAGTTTGACTTCTTAGAGACATCAGAGATGTGAGGAGAAAAGGAGAGTGTGGAGTCAAAGATGACCCAGAGGTTCTTAGCCTCACAGGTGGGAGCAGGAAGACGGCCAAGGGAAGCCAGCCAGAGAGTGACAGGAAAGGAGGGTGCAGGTGTGCCGATGAGGAGAATCTCCGTCTCACTGGCATTAAGGCAGAGATTGTTGGTGGCACACCACTGCTGGATAGCAGACAGACAGTCAGAGATGAGAGAAGGAGAAGAGGTGGCAGAAGGGAGCCTGAAAACGAGCTGAGTGTCATCCGCATAGCACTGAAAGTTGGAGTAGAGAGCAGCAATGCGGTATACATTCAGTGGGACTATTTGCTGACCTCACAGCACACCCCGCAATAATACATAGCGTCCTAGTGGGTCTAAGCGTGCCTGCATGTGAGCAAACTGTATGGACTTTTGAATAAGGGTCATGCCACCCCTACATTGGGTCGAGTATGTGGTCAAATATTGTTGTGTAACCCAGTTCCTAGCAAACTTCTCGCAGCCTGCAGCCAGTGCATGTGTTTCGTGTAGGAACAGGATACGCACCATGTGTCGCTCAGTGTATAGCTGTAAGCGTCCCATTTTTGTCGGATTGCCCAGACCTTGCACATTCCAGCTAATGAATTTAAATGGCTCAACTACCATCAGGCCAGAACATAAAATTGGCCTTGTGCCTTAAAGGGGCAGGTTTCGGACAGTACAATGGAGCCATAACTATATAGCGCTGTATCTTATCAACAAACACAAACATGTCTATCATTTTTTGTATAACTGACCTGCAATCCTCTACCCCCTCACCCATCCCTCCCCAATCAGAGAATGATTACTCCTACCCCAACAACATTTGCAACTTTGCATGGGGGCTGTCTGCCGACCTCGGCCAGGCACCAACACAGCCTAGCTTTTACATTTTTAGTAAATAGGTTATGGGTGCATACTTCCCAAGTGTACAGGATCGAAGTAGTGAAATTGGCAACTGTAACATCAAGGGAAATACAAGTGAATATACAGGTGTTTGTCGCCCACTGTCAGGGTCCCTTCAGGGAGCGGCGGAATAAGGGATCTGGAAATCCAGAAAGTGTATTATCTGCGGTCACCCAGGAAAGTGGTTGTCTAAGAACTTCATAGCCTCCTCAGGTATAGTGAAGAAATACACCTTGTTGCCGTGTTCAATTCTCAGCTTGGCTGGGTAAAGCATGGCATACTTCACATTAAGGTCGCAGAGCCTCTTCTATGTGGCCATAAAAGTTTTGCGCACTTGCTGAACATTGATCGAGAAATCGGGGTATAGGTGTATCATGTTGGAGCCTAGTAATAGCTCGCCCTTGACTTTTGCCGTCTGCAGTAGCGTGTCCCTGTCTCGATAGTTAAGTACTCTGGCTATGATTGGACGAGTTGGGGCACTGGGCTTGGGCTTGGGAGCGAGCATGCGATGGGCACGTTCTATTGCAAATTGTGGCGATAGTTTTAGGGCGTCCAGTAAGGAGAGTAAGGTGCGCTCAACAAATTCCTCCATTAACCCTGCAATGTTTTCCTCCGGTATACCGATTATCCACAGGTTGTTGCATCGTGATCGGGATTCAATATCCTCATTCTTTTTGCCTTTGGATAGTACCTGTTTCGAGAGCAAGGTGACATCCGCTCTAAGGGAAACAACCTCATCTTCGGTCATACCCATTCTTGTTTCCACTTCTGTTATGCAGGCATCTGATTTTTCCATCCGGGATTTTATTGAGCTAATTGTGCCAATCATATCCTCCAACTTTGTGTGTATGGCGGTGAATACCTCTTGCATGAAGTTTGCTGGGTTCGCCTAGCTCAGACATCCCACCTACGGCGCCCTTTGCAGCATGAGCACTATCCGCTGCCTTGGGTGTGGCTTTGGCGAACATATTTATTGAGCTCTGCTTTTCCCTGGTTCCTTTGGTCATTGTAACTCTGTTACGCACACGGGGAACTATAGTGTGGCAACAGGTAGGAGAGATCGGATAGGCAATGATGACAGTGGTATTAGTCTGATGCCTGCAAGACCGGCTGGGCTGTCATGAGTTGCAGGTGTGAATTTCAATTGCCAGAGATAGTAGCTGTGATAACAGGGCGCCCCGTGCAGTGGGAGCAAGGAGCAAACAAGTTGTAATGCAAGGTGTTCAAGAAGAGGGATGCTAGAGCTGGTGTTAAGGAGTATTATACTCCAGCGGGGTTGTAGTGGAGTGGCTGTAGGAAGTATTCCGCTATCACCCTTCAATTTGATGTAACATTAATTGGTTAGTGGGGTTGAAAAGTGTAGTACAGCAATCCAGGAAAAGGGTGAACTGAGCGTGGCTGCCACTGATTGTGGAGACTCTTCACCCGTCAGCTCAGGACAGGGCAGTGTCCTACAGTTCTGTGGTAAGTCAAAGAAGTCGCAACAATGCACCCAGCATGTAAAAGTGGTCCTGGGGTCCTCACGATAGATTGACAAGAATCAGGGCTATTGACCAGGACGTGCTGGTGTCCCTCGCAGTAAGCGGACCACACCTTGCCTATTATGATTGTTGCAAGCAAGGAGGATGTAGCAGGTACTGCGTGGTCAAAGGCTCACGATGATGATGTAGCTGTGTGGCCATAGGGTGTTACATGCTGTGGGCACAAGGAGCAGTCGAGTGGCCACGCAAGGTATTCAAGAAGGGAGGTGTCATGATTCCAGCCAATGAGCACAGTGTACATTCAGGCATCCCAGTTTAGCCAGGAACATTACCTCAGTCAGTGGGTCAAAAGAGGGTGTCTCTGCTGACAGCGGAGAACGCTACCAACGCTTTCTCCTCACAGAACCTGTCAAAGGAGAGAAATATAAGACATTAGACTTATAGAAAAAAAGACAACAGAATTTCATAGCTCATAGAAAAACTTACTGAACTGTAGTTTTCTTCAAACCAGTATCTCAGTCAGCATTGGTTGTTTATTACCGCAGCTGCTCCTGTCAGAAGTTTCTCTCACAGCCGCAGCATTGTCCGAAGCAGTTTTCATCCGAAGCAACAGCATCTTCAGTCAGAAGTTTTTTCTCACAGCCGCAGCATCATCCGACGGCAGTTTTGGCCGAAGCAACAGCATCTTCAGTCAGAAGTTTTTTTCCCACAGCCGCAGCATCATCCGACGGCGGTTTTGGCCGAAGTAGCAGTATCTTCAGTCAGAGGTTTCTTCTGTCGCCTCCCCAGTGCTTTAAGTGGGGTAAGAAATTGAGGGGGGGCCCTCGTTTAGAGGCGTGGCCTCCATTGTGGGCGTGGCCTAAAAGTGCACAAATCATAGTAAGGTGCGCAAACAAATATATAAATGTATTTGAGCATTTATATATTTGTTTGCGTACTAGTATGGTTTGTGGTTTTTCAAGCCTTCTTTTATATTCATAGCAATGTTACATATTTCTATGTTTATAAAAGGTGGCTTGAAAGTGCACACACCATAGTAAGTTAAGCACACTTGTGTGCTTACCTTACTATGGTTTGTGTACTATTCAAGCTGCCTTTTATAAACATAGACATTTGTAACATATGTCTATGTTTATAAAAGACGTCTTGAAACGTAGGCATTTTTTATAAAGCGTTGAGGACGGACAAAACCCAAGGTGGCTTTGTCCGTCGACAAAGCTTTATAAAAGTTGCTTTGAATTGTGTACGATTCAAGCCATCTGTTATAAACATAGAAATATTTCTACGTGTATAAAAGATGGCTTAAACGTACACAGTTGAAGGCATCTTTTATAAAGCCTTGCCAAAGGAGAAAGGCGCCTCGGGCTCAGTGATCTCTGCTCAGAGCACTGACCCCGAGGCGTCTTTCACTCTCTGCGAACCCGCAGGCTCCGTGATCTAATCTACATATTAGATCACGGAGCCCGCGGGTTCGCTGAGGGTCAGTGACCTGGTGAGGGGAACTAAGGGACTGTAGCTTCCTCTGATGGCCCCTCAGATGAGGGGTCATCAGAGAAAGTTACAGAGACTGACGGAAGTGCCAGCCAGTCACAGCGACACTGTGGCTGGCTGGCACTTCTGTCAGCTTGCCAGACGTTTAACTGGCGGGCGCATCTCTCGTTGCGGCTGCGGCGGGATAATGCGTCCTGCCATGGCGTGGTGGGGCTGGGGGGCCCCGGCAGGGCCCCGGCTCAGCCTCACTTTTTGGAGACTGCCGGGGCCCGGCCCCGGCAGGCCCCGGCCCACTTAAAGCACTGCGCCCCCCCACCATTTCCTCAGCTTTCCGAAAATCTGCAGATAAAACAGAGGTATTTAATTATCTAACAAACTGAATAGAAAAATACAAAAGAAAGTTGAGTAAGCTTACGCACCAGAAGTACTGCAAGTTTCTCTCGGCACAGTTGTTTCAGCGCTTTCCCTGAGGACTGCAGTTATTACGTATAGTTGAACTTACGTTATTTAGCATTTCCTCAGCCTAAGTAACTTCGTAGTCATCCGCAGCCATAAACTCTTCCGAATTCTAAGAACCTGCAAAAGAAAAGTTAATTATTAGAAAGAGAGATCTCTCCAAGCTAGGAATAATTACATGATATAAAGAATACAGCGTTTATTTTTCTCAAGATACCTTACCCAAAGACATTTCTTGGAAAAGTATAGGCATTTTCAAGGCAAACAACTATTGAGACCTCAGCATTCCAAGACTCCATTGTATTCCATTTTCAATGCGTCCCTGTAGAAAACAGGATGGAGAGCTCCACTCATAATAAACACAAGTGAGAGGGGAGAATACCAAAGCATATATGTTAAGGCAACACCTTCTCAGTAATAAGATGCAATAGCCATTCTATTGTTGTTACAGTTTTTTATATAAAAGGAATCCAAAAAGTTCCCAAGTTCAGGTTCACAGGCTGAGAAGGCATTACGCTCCCGAGGAGTCCAGGTAAGCATTACAGGAGGCCCCAGGGATGGTATGAAGAAGTATTTCCCTTAGTGGGATGTGATAGCTGTAGGGGGTATATTGCTACAGTTCCTTGATTTGTTGCAGCCTTGAGCTGTTAATGGGGGTGGAAGGTTTAGTGCAGCACACCCAGCGAGGTAGCGAACTACACGTGGTCCCCCCTGCTTGTGAAGACGCTCAACCAGTCTAGCCAGGACAGGGAAGTATCTTGCAGCTCGGCGGTACGTCTGGGCACTGGGTGTGTATTGCATGAAAAAGAGGGCGTGCGCGGCCCAGTCCAGATGCAGCAGCATGCCACATGGGCAGCAGAGGTCAGTGGGCCCCTGCGATGGTTTAGCACAGATCGGGGCCGGCGGCCAGAGCGTTGTACTGCTCCTCACAGTAGGCAGGCTTTACCGTGCCAATTATGAGCACTGAGTGGGGGAAATGCAGGAGGCGCTGCGTGGCCAACAGTTTGTGGTGATGGTGCGGCCGCATGCCCATCCGCTGCGGGAGGTCCCCGACTCAGCCCCACAGGTTCAGACAGCACAGTTTCTGGACCGCATGGGCAGGTCGCAGCAGCAGTGCAGCCCGGTGCATGGGTGGAGCGCTCAGGCCGAGGGGTGGCTGAACTGATCAGGGTCGGCCCCCCAAAGGGGATCTGTGGCAAGGTTGCGTCCACTGGAGCCAGCGTCCTCCTCGATCACTGTGCAGCGGCCATGGACCTCAGGGCAGCCCCCATGTCGTGCTCTCCAGCTCCAGCCTGTGCACGCTGTGGGGGAGGAAGGACACACAGCCGTCAGTGTGCCTTCAGGCTTGCAGGTATCCAGCAAGCTCTCCAAGCTGCCGGCCACAATCAGACCATGACAGTTCGATAGCGTAGGTGTTCCACAGCATAGGCAAACCACATCTCATGCATAACGCACCCTTAAAACAAGTATTTTAGGCATGTATCGATGCCGGGCATCGAAGCTCCTCCTACAAGATGCTATCTTTGTTGTGTGCAACAGCACCCCCCCCCCCCCCAACAGGATGATTTTGAATGTTAGTAGTCTTAAGGGACATGAATTGGGTGGTTCAAATGGTGCACACATAAGAAACTTTAAAACAAGATTAAGGTCCAAAACCAGAACTTGAAAAGGAGATGGAGGGAACACATTAGTGAGTCCCTTTAGAAATGCTATCACCAAAGGAAGTGCTTGAAGATGGAAAGTGCCGCCAAATAACCTTTAATGGTCCCAACCTGGAGCCCCAGATTAGCCAAATACAGCAGAAAAGATAACACCTCCAGTGTTTTGCATAGAAAAAGGTCAACATTCTTATCTCTGCACTAGCTGCAGAGTTTATTCCATTGGCATCATTACAAAGACTTTGTTGCAGGCCTTCTGGCCGAAAGCAAAATCTCCATTACGTCATCCGCGAGGTCCCAATCCTTATATGTCAGCCTCTCAGAAACCATGCATGAAGGCTGAGTGTCTTGACCTCTGGATGGAGAACCCGAGCCTCTTCTTGTGAGAAAAGGTACTCTCTTTGTGGAAGACATATTGGAGGGCAAATGGACATGTCCATAAGGTCCGAGTACCACGTCCTCCTGGCCCAATCCGGGGCAATTAGGATAATGGAATTCCCGAAGCTTCTCAACCTCTTGATCACGTGAGGAATGACAGGGACAGGAGGAAACACGTACAGAAAAGCAAACTCCCAGTCTACTATGAATGTGTTCCCTAGAGCTCCTCTTGGGAGAAATACCCTGGAGCAGTAGAATGCACACTTCCGATTGGCAATGGTCACAAACAGATCCAATTCAGGAGTTTCCCAAAGGGTGAAGATCTCTTGAAGGACTTCATGAGCTAATTCCCACTCGTGGGAGAATGTGCTCTGCCGGCTCAGAGCGTACGCTGCAGTTTTCTCCTCTCCGGCTAGCTGAACTGCTGATAGGGAGATTCCTTCTTCAATTGCCCAGAAACTGAGCTGCATTGCCTCTCTGCACAGTGGTAGTGACCCTACACCTCCTTGCTTGTTGAGGTATGGCCACTGCGTTATCTGTCTTTATCAGGACATTCTTTCCCTGTACAGAGAGCAGAAAAGCCTTCAGCGCAAGTCTGTTTGCTCTCAACTCCAAAAGATTGATGTGTAGTTTGGACTCTGATGGAGACCAAAAACTGCTGAATGTCAGATCGTTGGCGTGGGCTGCCACCCTATGAGTGAGGCGTCCATAACTACTGTTATCGCCGGCCATGGTTGCCAAAAAGGTTCTCCCTTCAGAAAGTTGTCCCCGCAGGCCCACCACAACAGATCTTGTGCGACCTTGTTTTCAACCTGAAGTAGGTCTGATATGTTGCCCGAGAATTGAGACCATTGTGTCCTGAGAGCCCATTAAAGGGATCTCATTCTCAGACGAGCCTCTGGCACCAGGAAAATGCAGGATGCCATGAGGCCGGGCCGAGCCACCTCAAGGAGTGGAAAGCCGGGAGACTCTGGGCATTCTGAGATTTGGTGACCATCTGCAGAATGTCTTGAGCCCATACCTCGGGTGGCGAGGTCTTTCCCAAGGATGTATCCAGTAGAGCCCTGATGAACTGGAGATTTTGAGATGGTATCATGTGGGACTTCTTGTAGTTGAGGGAGAAGCCCTGTCTGTGAAGAGAGTGGCAGGTTACCATGAGATGTTCCAGGACTTCTTCGGGAGATACTTTTTCGGGAGAATGTGCCATGATCAGCCAATTGTCCAGGTAGAGGTAGACGTGAAGCCTCCCTCTCCTGAGACCAGCTGCCACCACCGCAATCAGTTTGGTGAAAACACTCAGGGCGGAGGTCAGCACGAACAGCAGAACTCAAAACTGATCATGAGAACTGCCAACGGCGAACCTCAGGTACTTTCTGTGCCTGAGAAGGATAAGCACTTGAAAATAAGCATCCTGAAGGTCCAATGACAACATCCAATCCTGGAGCTGGAGGGCCTGAAGGATCTGAGAAAGTGTGACCATCTTGAACTTGTCCTTCCTGAGGAACTTGCTCAAGTATCTCAAGTCCAAGATGGGTCTCAGTCCTCCGTCCTTCTTGGGCATCCGGATATATGGAGACTACCATCCTTGGTTCCTCTCAGTTACAGGTATTGGCTCTATAGCACCTTTCTCTAGCAGGGTCAACATTTCCTGCAACAGGAACGGACTTGCAACCTTTAAAGAATGGCTTCCCGGTGAATGATTCGGAGGTCTCTGAATGAAGGGGAGGCAGTAACCTTGGGCTATGGTTTGTGCCAAAACATCTGAAGTAATACCCTGTGCCATTCTTTCAGATGCTGAGACAGTCTGCTTCCCACAGGGGTGTCGCAAGTCAAGACCTCAGAGAGGTTTTGAGGCGGCTGAAGCAGTGGATGATGGTATAGATGCTGCTGCTTGGGCGGGCTTTGCACCTCTCCCTCACCCACTACAAGGGAATCTTCTTTGGCCTCTTTGACCAGCCATTCCTCTCAGTCTTCCAACTGAGGAGTAGTAGCAAAAGGATCTACCCCTCCAAGATGGTCCACTGGGGACAAAGGGCTGAGGCTGCCTACTAGCGGCATCTAGAGACTTGGCTGCCGCCTTCAAGGTCTGCAGCTACTCAAGGCTGTCGTCAGCTTGGCTGCCCAAAAGATGAGACCTGTCAAAAGGCATATTAAGGGGTCTAGACTGCGCATCCGGTGCAAATCCAGACTTCCTTAACCATGCAAACCTGCGTATCACGGTGCTTGCCGCCATGGCTCTGCTGATATTGTTAGCAGAATCCAAACCCGACTGAAGAGACTCACACATGTCCTCTTTGCCATCTTTTACAATGGCCAAGAAGCCGTCTCTTTCTTCCCTTTCAGGAATATGTTCAGCCGCCATGGACGTGCAGTCCCATAGGGTCTAGCTGAATTACGCAAAGGCACATGTACAGTTGATGGATTTGAGAGCCATGCTCCCAGCAGAAAAGACTTCCCTTGACCAGGCGTCTATACGTTTATCATCCCGATTTGGTGGGTTGGTCGGATAGGCTGCTTGCTTGGAGGTAACGGTTTCAGCTTGCACCACCAGACTTTCTGGGGTAGGATGTTTTGACAAGTAGCTGGGGTCACTACTTGGCGGCCTATGTTTTTTGACAAATTTGTATTGACTGCCGGACTTGATCCCAGTGCTTCCCAATTTGCACTTACTCTCTTTTGTAGAGCGACATGAAAAGATACGATAGGATCCCTTTGAGGACCTTTGTCCAGGATATCCCTGAGGTCATCCTGTTCGAACATCCCATAAAATCAGTGACTCTGGTCATTAACTGTCTGGAAGATGCATCTGCGTGATCATCTGGTTCTGGCTTACCAAAATCCAACTCTGGTGAAGTGTCCACCCCCGTGGCTGACTGTAAATTGTCATGTAGATCCTGCAACCCAGATTCCTCCGATATATGCCGGTCCGATAACACAGCGATTAGAGTGCTCGCTTTGACATCTGTGCACAGCCTGCTGACGCAGGTTCGAATCCCGGCGGCGACAAACTCAGCCTTTCATCCTTCTGAAGTTTATAAAAGAGCACCACAAACCGCGGGTAATAATAAGCAGTGCTCTGATACCTCAGGGTTCGTAGCGCTATATAAATGATAAATTATTAAAGATATCGCAATCCTAAAGATGGATCATTGTCATCTGAAGACTCATTGTATTCATAAATGGATGTGAGTGATTTAAAAAATTCTTTCTAGGCAAAGGTGTGAAGGTTTTTTTTAATTACTGGTAAAGACGTTGATGGCTTCGAGCCAGATGCTGATGGAGTCGTCAATGTCTTCCATGGCACCGGTGGCATCAATGGCCCCAATGGCGTCAACTGCGCCGCTGGCGTCGATGAGTTCAACGTCGACTTGTCCATGGACTTTGTCTGTGACGGACTTCGATGGCTCGAAGGATTCTTCGATGACTTTTCATTGTGTCGAGGCCTCAAGGCCTCTCAATGAGAATCTGCCCTTCGTCCCGGGCTCAAGGGCGCGCAGGATTTGGCTCTAGCCCTTTCCTTACCAGCTTCAGAAGGCGGAGTAGGAGTATGGCCTACTTGCCACAAGAGTTTCTGACTCTCGAAAATGTTTGGCATTTCCTGCCTGAATGATTCCCATTCAGCAGGAGTACAGGCCTTAGTGGGCCAATATATAGTCCTCTCTGGGGAGGAGTCGGACGAGGAAGACAAAGAAGTCGATTTATGATGCCTTTTCTTCGATTTCATCGACGAGGAGTCGTGGGAGCCACTCTCTGAATCTGGACCTTTTAGTCTTCTGCCGTCGAGGAGAGTTGTCTCTCGCTTAGTCGGAAGAATGTTTTTCCAACTGGGTAATCGAAGGGGATTTTTTGAGGATTCTACCTACCGCCAATTTCCCTTTAAACACCTTCAGAGCTTTTACGGTCATCGACTGACAATTCTGACAGGTCGAGGTCTTGTGCTCCACACCAAGACACCACAAGCATACCCGATGTGGGTCCGTCAGTGACATTTTTGCATCGCACTCTTGGCATTTTTTAAACCCAGTGTTCGCGGTTGTCAGAGCCGGAGACGAAGACGTTGTTGACAATTTTCTGAGAAATATATGAAGACGGCCATAGTTCACGAAGTAAAAGCTTACTCGGAAAAAAGGAACTGAAGCCAACGGGCACTTCACATGCTATATATACCTTCGGTTACATCCTCGAAGCGGAGGCCCTCGAGGGACATCGAGTCGTCCGCATCGATTCAGAGAGCGCTCTGACGAATGTTCTTTTTCCAAAGCAGCTGATCCTGGATATTGGATATATCAAAGATGAGGAATACGTGGGAGGACACAATTCATTCGAAATATATGTTATCACACTGCACTCCAAAGCATCCAGCACAGCCATATGTCTACACATTCCTTGGGAAGATTAAGGCGCATGCACAATTTCGTAATGTCCCGCAATAGAAACAGCACAAATATGATCTGCACTACTTTTCCCATATGCCTTGTGTTTTGATGTTTACATCACTCCTAAATGGGGCTAAAGGGGATCATGTAACCTCTCAATTGTGAAATGGGCATGCATTATTATAACACCATGGGGTGCCGGTGCTGCAGGATCACAGAGAATCCTACAGTTGTGTATGCATGAAGAGTATTTCTTATCATTGTATGCAGTGGGACTGCACAGAACTATTTGCTGCATCATGTGATCTACAATAGGCCTGTTGATATGGGCAGTAAGGGTCTTGCTCTCCCCTCCTGAAGGTGTACAGACATGACTGATGTTCCAGAATGGTGGGTTGTCCCGCCAACAGTGTTCTGAATGAGTTCTAGAGAGTCCTTGTAGTTACTGTTACTCTCCCCTGAAGCACCACAGGAAGGAACTACAGCCCCAAGGTCACAGAGGGATGTGCTGGCAAATGTACAAGGCCAATGGCCCCATCGTCTGGTCTATTGCAGCAAATCAGCACTGCAGTCCTGGTGCTCACATTGGCAACACACTCAACCCTCCCAAAGCCACCAAGTCTCATACCCCTGCCCATAAAATCAGGACTTCCGGTAGTTAGGTGGTCCATGTCAGGTGCTCAGTCTGGGCCAGAGGACTGTATAAAGTTGCTGCGGTGTGAAGCAGCGCTCTTACATGCATATCCCACCAGCTCCACACTGATCGGGTTGCACATTCAGCCAGCCCTCAGGCCAGCTAATCTTTGCATTTTCTCCTGATGCAAAAAGTTGTGTGGGGTAGTACCTGCAACAGAGCCTATGCATGCAAGATCTGAACAGATGGGTCTCCTGAATACCCGCAATATGTTTCCTGAGACATTTTATAAGTTGTATTTATTTATGCAGAGAATTGTTACCCCTTATATTTGGAGTACCTACCTTGAAAACCTAGTAGCAGAAACCTTCCTATCCTCTAAAGGCCAACTCTGATCCCAATAAACATTCCGGTGTCTGTTTAATTGTCCGTTAATCGAAATCGCTACAACTCTCTCTCTTCCCTTTAGTCCCCCTCTTCCACACCATACCATCCATACAACTATATCTCCCATCCGTGCCTCTGTGCTGGGCCATCCATTATTTATTCAAAATCTCGAGTTGAAGGAAGCATTGTGTAGGGATTGTATAGTTGTTTAAGTTCAGAGGTATTCCCCTCTTCGCACCACTCTCCTCCTCGACATCTTAACTAGATATCGTGTTCATGTGTAAACGAGGACCATACCCATTCCACCAGTGATAGCTTGTCTTCCCGAAAGCCCTCCTCCGACCCTATTCTCAAAGGTTTTATATGCAGCACTCCTTCCAACAAATGGATAGAAAAGACAGTCAGCTTAATTTCTTTTCCATCTCTTGGCAAGGAAATTTCATGTTGAGTCTCTGGGTGAGCTTGTGACTCAATAGCAGGTTCCAAGATTATAATAGCTTGTGAGCTGCTCATGTCTGCTGTATTGCAACTTCTTTTCTCACCTCTCTGGTTCAAGGCTTTACAGTACTCATAGATTTTTCTTTTTTCTCTGCAGTTTTCTCTTTCCAGAGAGAGGGCATTGTTGCGCCCAAAGTCCTTTCCCCCAAATCTCCCAGAGCAGGCCAAGGAGCGAGACTGCCTCCTCCATAGTTGTTACCCTATGAATTTTGTTCTTCGATGTGAATGCCAGGCTGAACATTTTTCTGTGATTTCTGGAAACGTTATCCGCTTCTGGGGTGTTACTGGGGGTAGGTCCTGCAAGACACACAAGGTGTGTCCCTGGAATGATATCTCATGGATTTCTTAAGCTCTTTTTAGAATACGCTCTCATCTGGTATCAATGGAACTTCCTTACAAAGTCCCTTGGGCCCATGTCTGAGTTAGTTCTTAAGGGCCCTATTCAGTGTACTATGTCCAGTACGATCCCCTCAGTATGAGCCTCTGGATCCATGCAGGAGAGTAATTGCTGGACCAATGCTCTCAGGTTTGAATCTTCAGTTCCCTCGAAAAGGCCTTGCACACACAGATTATCTCTTCCGTTTGTTTTTTTGAGCACCTCAATTCAGCCTAGAATCATTTCATTTGCTGCCTTCATGTCTTCGATTGCATTAGACAATGCCCCAGACCTTTACAGTTCCTGATCAGCAGTCTCATTTGCCTCTACTCCTACTGTTGTAGAGAGGAGCTTGCGCTTTATGTTATCAATAGATGCACTGATACCTTGCACAGTGGCCCGAAGTTTGTCAGAGAATTTCTTCCCAAAATCTTATCCCAGGTTTGCCATGCAGCTTGGCAGGTCCTGTTGCGAGAGTTACCGTGTCTCTCCTCACTGAGAGGATGTCACCCCCTGCACTGTGCCTTCTCCGCTGTAACTTCTCCCAATGATTGGGCAGCCGTTTGTCTAGCCCCAGTTATTGTCTACTGCTTTCTTCAGAGACCATCCAGTCAGAAGCGTTCGGCTGGGACTTTTTTCGGCAGTTTTTTCCCTTGTCTGTTTGCCCTGTGGATCCATATGCCCTGCAACAAAAAACCTACATTTCCTCTAGGAAGGGTCTCCTCTGCTGTTTTCTTTAAAAAGGATAAACCCCTTGGCGATCAAGCTGTTTTCATGCATGCCAGTTGTCCCCCGGGGAAGCTACAATCAGCTTTTGTTAGCTGAGGCTCAAATCTAGAGTATAGGTTCGGTTGAGGTACTCAGAGATCGGTTGTTGTCTCTATCAGGTTAGAAGTCAGCCCCCCAGGACGACAGAGAAACCACTTGCTAATTTTTGATTTTATGGACCCCAACAATTCACACCAGAGGGAGGTCACGTCCACTCACGCGCCCTCTGGTTCAAAGCTCTTCGGGATCAGCAGAACTTATGTAGGGGGGACAAATGCCTTCGAATGTTAGCCCGGTATTCATTCAGGACATCACCTGATGCCTTATTTTGAGACGGTTTGTTGCCCCTTCTCGAGTTCCCCCTCCACAGGCCACCCCTTCAGGTGAGCTCCAGAGAAGCCGCCCATGATCCAAGCTCTCCAGCTCCTATCTCTCTCCTGGGAGGTGAGCTGTCCGGAGGTCTGCCCTCTTTGTTCGTTCTCTAGGACCACGCTGATTGCGGGGTTACCTTGCTGAAGCCAGGTAGGTTCTCTGGCAGGCTGATCATGTTGATTCAGTTGGGTCCAGGGATGCTTGTACGTTTGTTTAGGTGCTCCTGCATTACCGGTAGACCATCAAAGCCAGCATTTCCTTCACCCGCTAGGTCCTCTGCATCTCTAATCTTTGGGACAGAGGCCGCCCGCCAGAGCTTAGGTGTTATGCAGCCATCTTGGACCGCTTGCAGCCATGCCCCCTGTTGAAGATATTGGAAAAAGTAGCATCTCTCCAAATACCGAGTTTTCTAGAAGATCTTAAATTACCCTGAGAAAAGCAGTCATACTTTAAGCCTGGTAGAAGCACAAAGAAAATGCTCTCCTTGATGTCAAGTACAACCACCTCCAATATCTGGAGTCTGAAGGTTCCAGCATGCTAATGCTGCTGAACCGGTCTGCAGCACTTCATACATTAGGCCATCTTATTCTCAGGGAACAATAAGAGTCAGTGATAGGGTGCAAACCCTTAGCATTGAAATGTATAATTTCCTTTTTGCAGGGCAGACCCTCAATAGTAAAAAAAACATTCATACAAACCTTTCCCTGCTGCCATAGACTGGGGGGTTCCACTGGGATTTTATCTCTCCCCTGTTTTGTTATTTATGCTAGTTTGGAAACGCTTGTCTTCGCATAGCCATGTACAAGATACACAGTTTCTAATCAGACTCAAAGATATTGAGGGAGAAAATGTGCACGTATTAAGGTACTGTTCAATTTAAATGAAAATTGGATGAGAGCCAATTAGTTGAAGCTAAATCAATCTAAAACAGTGTCTGATACTTGCAAATGATCCATCTGAAGCCAACATAAGCAAACTCTATCCCATCATCCCCATCTCTCAGACCTGTATAAAACTGATCAGTCGGTGATTTTCTGGATTCTTCCCTCTCCATGGAAACATAAGATAATGCTATAACAATTTCTTCAAGTTACTATCTCAAGCTTTTGAGAATATTCAGAACTTTCTTAACTGGAACTATGCAAGAATTGCTATGCAAGAATTGCTCATGTCATTATTGGCTCCAAGCTGGACTACTGCAATGCTCTGACTTTTACAAAATAGGTTGGGAACCATTGTTACAAAATCATCTAGGTGCACCCATATCTTTTCCATACTGTGCACATTCCACTGGTTGCCAGTCAAGAATGGTATCCTATTCAAAGCCATGACTCTTACGATGGGATCACCACCCCATTATCTTCGCAAAAATGTGAAATAGTACAAATCTAGAAATCACTAAACTCTAGTGATAAATGATTGACATCGATGCCAAATTTTAAAAATAAACTAGTGTTTGTCTGTGCCTTTCAAGTTCAAGCATTGAAATTACACAACACACTCGTGGAAGACTGTCGCCAAACTGAGCATGTAATTTTCATCGGTTGACGCCTGAAAACATTCCTCTTCTTCTGCTTAAATATGAAAATCGGATGTTTTTTTGGTTATCTGTATTAGAGCGCTTTGAGAAAATAAAATGAAAATGAAGTGCGGCCCTAGCGACCACTAGATGTACGGAAACTATAAATGTTGTTGGAATTTGTGGCAGATTAACAAAACGTATGACATAAAACATACGTGCTAATTTGTTTTATTGTTGATGTCAAGGAGTGGTTGGATTAACACCTTAAAATCTTTGATGGATTGAGGTTTATCTATACCTGAAAAGTCCTGTTTTAGAACAATATATATGAAAACAGCGGTGTGGAAATCATATCGCCCAACACAAGTTCTTTGTTGTCAAGCACCACACGTTTAAAAAAAATGAAAATGTTCTCTGCTAGACAAAAATGGTACCAGCACGTTTTTTTTATTTAGGTGTATACTAAGCGGAAGTATTGTCCAGATATCAATCAGTATGATACATTTTTTTACTGTGGCGATTCACATTATGCACGTGACAAAATATTTTCCTGCAGTCACAAGTTAGTGATGCTCACATTTTATTGAGGGAGTGTTGGTGCACACGCAATTTCCTACGTATTGCCAAAGAGAAAACAACAGCTGCATTCGAATGTCCAAGCACATCGCAACACAATATGTGCCCTACATGAACAAATGGCTGGAAATCTTTACATGGTTTTGTCTCTGTACTCAAGCTGAGGGCAGTTAAGTGCTTGGATTGCTACAGGATTCATTTATTCTGAAGTCATACTATAGTCTAAGTGTTTGTCTTTGTATTTTGTATATAAAACTGTTCAATGAAAGCTATTCATGTTATTTCATGTCTGGCTATGTAAGTGCTGACGTGGGAAGGAAACCATGGTGAGATAAATTGAGGTTTGAGTGTGTTCGCTAAAATGTAATCTTTAAAAATATCTGATGAATTGGATATGTGATGTTAGTGCCGCCTATTTTGTTAGAGAGAAGGAATGCATTTCGTTTCAAGTTGGACAGACTGATCGTTATCACGCTTGAACTTCACATGTTGTAAAAGTGGTCCTCTGGTGAGTGCTGGACCAACATGAACCTTGTATTGGTGTAGGGACTATCTGGGAGGTCTCAGCAGGTTTTCACAAATACAAATAAATGGTAGATCACCTCTACAAACAAGTTAGTTGAGAGCTACGAGTACTCGCTCAGTTCACATGATTTCTTAAAGGGCTGGGAAGAGATATGGAAATTATAATGTATCATGTGCGTTACATCTACTAAGCCAAATCACACACATTACCTGTACTATAGTAAGTAATGCAGCAGTGTGCTAACAGGATGAATTCACTTGCCCTTGTGGGAAATAACCATCCTTGGGGCCTCATCACGAGTTGGACTGCAGACCTTAAATGTGGCGGTAACGGTATTACCGCCGCCATTAAGGGCTGACCCTATCACGAGTTTGGTGCTAAATGGGCTGTTTTACCTCCAGAAAATCCCATTTAGTGCCCTGTTTTCAGCAGTATTACCACTGGCTGTATTAGCGTGCAATATTAGTTCCGAAAAATGCCCCATTCGATCCAATGGACCCAATGGGGATTTACTGTGAACGCCCAACCCGTGATACAGCAGCAATACCGCTGGACCGGTGGGTGCCAATGCTATTACAGTTGGGCAGTATTACATACCCCCGCCCAACTCGTGATGAGACCCTTGGTAAGGTTTTAGTAAGCACAATCACTTGATAATTGAGCACAATTCTGCATTTGTAGAGCTACCAGCAAGACTCCTGAACCCCTGCTTTTCTTGTCTGACTGTGTATTTGCCTTTCATGAGGAAACATTTAGATTCCGAGAGGTTATTTCTGACTGACTCAAAATCAGAGTCCTGGTACTTTTTTAGATTTACCACCTTAAGTGGTGCTGGCATTCCCTTAATTTCCCATTCGGTTGATTGGAGACTCATTCAACTTTACGAATGCAACTCCTGTTTAAATGAGGATCCCTCTTTAGTTCTCACGATCAGCTTTTACATATAGTGTGTACATTTTTCACAGTAACAAGCAGTTACCATGTACACATAAAAGATTGTGCAGCAGGCAGCCACAAAACTGTGAAGTGGCAAGGAAATAAAATTACAGGACAAGTAGATTTCTTGAACGTTTTGTCCATTCGGCAAGTCAATTTAAAAAATAATTGTCAGTCAGGTTCTGTTAAACTAAAATAGGTCATGGTTCTTCGTCTAGTAAATATACTGGTCTCCCTCAAGATAACCATTCTTTTAGTCCGGAAGTGGTTGGCATAACTCCTCTAGAGAACAACAATTTATCTACAACTATAAATGGTGACCTCTCCTAGAACCAACTAAGAAAAAGGTGTCCAGATTGCTCAGCAAAAAATAGAAGAGGGATGGCTGGACAGTTTTGAATGAACCAAACTTTGGCATTCCTTGGGGCAATAACAAGACCACTACTGCTTTTCAGCCTGCCATGCCATTACAAAATGGAAAAACCATAGGCAAATCAGCAACAAAAGAGGCAGTCATGCCCAGACTGCTAGGTCACATCCCCTTTCTACACAACAACACGCATCCCCAGACATGTGTCAGGCTCATTGGGCATTGTTAGTGAATAATAGCTTGCGTCTCTAGGCATGACAAGTTCCTGACCCAAATCTGGTCATAGCTTTCCCAGTCACAGTGACTTCATCAAAACAAGGATTTGGAAAGAGTATGCAGGAGTCACTATTGAGTCAAAGGTACCCGCAGTTGTTTATCACCTCTCTCACTCCTCTCTGATCTGGCTTTGGGGTAGGGAATGGTGCATCAACTTTATGTAAGATTCCCAATAGCATGCAAGATCCTCATATGCTTGACACTCCTTCTCAGTTTTTCCTTGAAGGAGCTTTTGGTTTCTCACTGGCCGCATATATCTTAGAAACAAGATTTTGGGCAGGGGTCGTGTATGGTAATAGTCCCTAGGTCATAAAGATCTAAGTCGTCGGACTCAGTTATTAGGTTTCCTAACATAAGGAGCTGGAATGGATTATGAAGGGGACTTGGCAACTCCTATGAACCCTGTACAGATACCAGGTGGCTGATGTCACGGGCCAGGTAGTTCGGCTATCCTGGGCTGCAGAGACAGGCCTCGAGAAATGTACTAGGGAAAGATTCATGGGTCCAGTGATTTTATTTAGGTATTCAACCTTTGGGTTTCAGGCAATTTGTTGATTTGCAAGTCCTGCAGGTCCCCTCCAAGCCTTGTCAAGGGGTCCGTAATCTGACTTCGTCACATCCGTGTAGCATTTTCAGCAGGTCAGCACATGGATGCCAATTATAAGGATTAGGTGGTGGTCTTCTGTTCCTCCTCCAGTTAAAGTTAAGCTATCACGGTTTTGTCACAATTATATCACTGCTGTTATAATTATACCTAACACTGCCTGCAGAGATCATTGAAGTCTTTCTTGATCACGGCTTTCTCCCCAATGATGGCTTGAATCAGTTCAGTGACAACTAACACTGCCCTCTTCAGACATGCGCCAGTCATTCCACATATCCAATCTTAAGACAATACGCATGGCACAGAAGCCTCATACCATCTTCACAGCTTCTTTATCTTGGCTGAGCTATCATGCATGGACGTAGCTCCACTGCCCTTCCTTCGGACACCTTGTGCTCCTCATGTCCTGTGGTCATTGTGGCAATTAAACTTCTAGAAATACATTGATGCCATGTTTGGAGACAGATTCACGGAACAGGGAAAAACAGCACTATTCTACAGAGCCTTGGGATCAGAGGACCCAGCCCTAGATAAGTGTATCAACCAAAAATGAAAGATATGGTGTGAAAATACTCCCAACAAATATAGGAAACAGGCAACTAGGAGACTGTCCATCGGCTTTTATCCACAAAGCTCCATTGAATTGATATTTTTGGACCAGTAGTACCCAGAGCCACAGGAAGAAACTTGATTATTACTGCCTGAACTGCTGAAGAGGAAAACATGTACCTTTTAATGTGCATGAATAAGTGCAACAAAATATTTATTACAAAAACCTTTGTTTTACATTAAAACATTTTTACTTGATTATAAAATACTCCCACTCGTAATGGGGCTCACTTTTTTACTACATCAAAAATTATTTTATGCCAAACTTTAAAAATAGGAGTAAAATACTCACACTTAAAATCTTATCTGGAGCACTGAGAGTACTAAAGGCTGTTTTTGTCATCATCAGTGGGAAAGAAAGTGGTTGGATACTTTTACAAAAGACTATATGGAAGCTTGCACAGGAATAGAACGAGTTGACAAAAAAAAGTAAATACTGTGCTAGAGATGTAAACTGTGTATACCTGCCTACAGACTGAAAATTGATTTCAGACCTTACTTGGTCATGGACTTGCAGGAAGTAAACAGACCTAATCCACAGAACGTTTTCCAATGGGGTTTTACCATTATAAAGCGCTTCTGTGAATTAGGCCCATTATGTACGTTTGGGCCCCAATGCTGATCAACTCGTTTGAGATCAATTGATCCCATCCCCTCCTTAGAGGAGGCAATGGCAATTGCTATGTGCATTGAACAATCAATGCATTGCATGGAGAAAGTAAAGAGCCCCAACAAAAGGCAAGAGGTGTGCACAGTTTAGTGCAAATCAAAGAAACAAAACAGCTCTAAGAAAGACTCAAAAAATGTATAAATGACTGTTCGCATACCATCTGAGTGTGATTCTGATGCAGCAGCAGAACTGGGGAGGAAGGCTAGCAGGGGCAACACGATTGTCTTGGAAGCAAGACAACTCAGCGCAACACAGGTTCGAATTCCGATCCCGTGCTTACCAACCACTCGCTGGTATTTGAGCGCGTTATAAAACAACAATTATAATCATTATAACTTGCTATTGACAGAGACTGCCCATCAAGAGATAAGTACTGGCATAGCAGTGGTGAACATTAGCTCTGACTGATAAACTCACAGAAGCAACAGAAGTAACCTCCCAGCTGGTTCTCATGATCCCAAGTTCATCTTAAAAAGTAAGAGAAGAAATTGTTCTGCACTGTCGGACGTCATAGTGTGAACTGTGAAGGCAAGCCATGTCTGACTTTTTCAGGTTCAGACTACATAATAATTACAGAAAAGGTGTACAAGAACTCTTAGGTACCGAGATCTACAAACTTTCCAAACAGGGTTCTAAAAAGGCCTGAAAATCAAATGAATTGGATACAGAATGTGCAATTCGAATTCAAAAGCAGAATTGCTACTGTATGGGGCCTAGGCAGGTAATTCTGTACAAGGACTGCATGAGCAAGGTTCACTTCAATAAGCCTGGATCCATGCCATGATGACACTGTACACATGTTACACCAACCCACTTGTGTACGTGAAAATAATTATAAGTTACTCACCGTAGCTGCTTAACTACTTAGTCCTTAGTCCCCTTTCCTCCATACTGCATGGGCATCCCTCGGGAGGGATGGGAGACAGAACCTTGTTCACCAGAAAAAACCCTTCTTCCTCTTTAAATTTAGAGGCGCGCAGGGGTGCGGTCCTGGGAGCATGCGCTGCCCTGACACTGCTCTCCGGTGCCACACCTCAGTCCCCACAGACGCATCGACAATAGATTTAATATTGCCTAATGACACCTGTTTTATTAGGGGGAGGTTGGTGGGAAGTATGGAGGAAAGGGGACTAAGAGTATGTTAGTCACTATGATGAGCAACTTATAATTACTCTTACGTCCCGTCCCCTTTCCTCCATACTGCATGAGCAATTACAACTGAGTGTAGCCCCAGGGTGGAGAGGAGATCCTCCTCAAGCAAACAGGTTTCTAAGAACCACCTGTCCTAAAGCCGCATCTGCTCTAGAGCCAGCATCCAAACAGTAGTGCTTGCAGAAAGCCGAAGGGGGGCCCATGTGGCCGCCCTGCTTATGACTTGCCAGGGGACATGCCGCTGGAAAGTGATGGCCGTTGCCTTGGCACTGACTGCGTGGGAGTGCATGTTAGCCAGCAGTGGCTTGTGCTGTTCCTCTTAGGCTTCTTTGATGGCCGAGACCATCCAACGGGCTATGGAGGCCTTGGAGGCCTGATTCCCCGGTCTTGATCCTCCAAAGGTGACAAAAAGAGCATCCGACTTGCGGAAGCCCTTGGTCCTGTCCAGGTAGAATTTCAGGGCACGCCTGACATCCAGGCAGTGCAGAACTCTCTGTGCCTTGTCTTTGGGTTCAGCAAAAAACATGGGCAACATCATTTCTTCATTCAGATTGAATGCAGACGGCACCTTAGGTAAGAATGCTGGGTGCCTCCGTAGGACTACCTTGTCCTTGTGAAACGTAGTGTATGGCTCCGAGGCGACCAGCGCCTGGATTTTGCTGATTCTGCGAGCCGAGGTGAGGCCGACTAACAAGGCCGTCTTAATGGTGACCAGTCTGATGTCCGCGGACGCCAATGGTTCGAATGGTTTGTGCACCAGAGCACCCAAGACTATGTTGAGGTCCCACAACGGTAGCAGCCGCTTGATGGGCGGGTAAAGCCTGGCGACACCCCTCAAATGTCTTTTGACAATTGGGTTGGAAGAGGAAAACTCTCCTCCTCCGAGTTTCTGTATGCCCCAATGGCAGCCAGGTAGGTGCGGCAAGTGTCCACCTGAACACCTGAATGGACGAGATGAGCCGAAAAGGAGTGCATGTCGTCCCGGGAACATATCAGAGGGCCAGAGCCCTTAGAGTCTGCCCAGTGACAGAACCTGGTCCACTGGCGCCCTGTATGATCTCGAGATTAGCCTGAGAGTGGCCGAGATGTCCTATCGTGACCTGTACAGGAGCCACGCTGTGAGGGCTAATTTCTCTGGTGTGGGGTGGATGACCCTGCCCACCTGCTGCGCCAGAGGATGTGCTGGGCCCGTCGGCAGGCGAATGGGAGGCCTCTACGAGAGGCTGAGCAGCTCCGAAAACCATGGCCTGGCTGGCCACCATGGGGCTATAAGGATGATGCTGGGGAGGCGAGACTCTTTGATCTTGCATATCACCCTGTGAATCAGGGGAGCGGGCGGAATGGCGTATGCTGTCATTCCGACCCATCTGATCTGGAAGGCATCGCCCAGGGAGCCCGGGCTCTGATCCTGCCAGGAGGCGAACAGTTGGCACTTCTTGTTGCCCCGTGAGACAAAGAGGTGCACCTGAGGGTGACCCCATTCGCGAAAGATCTCCTGCAGAACTAGGTCATTCAACTGCCATTCGTAGTTGTCCGTTCCCAGTTTGCTGAGCCTGTCTGCCTCCAGGTTAGATTCCCCCGGCAGGTGGACCACCCTGAGGTAGATGTTCTCCAGGGCCCACTCCCACATGCTAACTGCCAGCCTGCACAGTGGGGGTGGTCTGGTACCTCCCTGCTTGTTGACGTAGAAAACGCTGGTCGAGTTGGCCGTCTGAATAAGGACAACCTTGCCCTCGATAACTGGAAGGAAGGCCCTGAGCGCCAGCCAGATGGCCTTCAATTCCAGCCAATTGATGTCGTACTCCTGCTCCTGCCGGGTCCAGATGCCATGGACGCAGTGGTTGTCCACAGTGGCCCCCCAACCCTCGAGAGAGGAGTCCGTGGTGATGGTGAGGTGTGGTGTAGGATCCTGGAAAGGCCGGCCCGCCTGTAGGTTGCAGTCTCTGGACCACAATGTGAGGTCTGGGTGAAGCAAAAGAGGAACGTTGATCACCTCTGACTGATGTCCCCGTTCCTGGTTCCAGGATGCTGCAAAGTGCAGCTGTATCCTCCTCAGGTACGGGTCCTTCAGATCCAGGGAGCACATCCAGTCTCCCTTGAACAATGTCTCCGCTATCAAAGCTGGTGTAAACATCTTGAATTTTTGTAGAGGTAGGGAGAGGTTGAGGGTGGAAAGGTCCAGCACAACTCTCAGGCCCACCTGGTTCTTCTTCTGAATGGCAAAAATCCTGGAGTAAAAGCCGAAGCCTCATTGGGAGGCTCGGACATCCTCCACTGCCTGGCTCTCGACGAGCGACAGGATCTCTGCCACAAGAATTGGTGTCCCAACCTGTGGGAGTGGAGGGGAGGAGGGAGAAGAGGCTGAGATAGGGAGGCGGTGCCCCGTGGAGATTACAGAGAGGATCCAGGGGTCCGTGAAATTCTGGCACCAGAAATGTGTGTGAAGAGCAACCCTGTCCCCCACTGGAGCCACATGGACCTGGATGGGTGTGTCATGCCTTCTTTCCCTCTGAGGCTGTTGCAGAGGATGGGGACTGGAAAATACCCTTACCCCCCTTTTTGTCATTTGCGCCTATGCTGGGACGGCGAACGGTCAGACTGCCTGGACATCCGCTTTTGGAAGCCGCGGAACTCTCCGTACGTACGCCCCTTCTCAGAGTGCTGCTGTGACTGGGTGTACAGTTTGGGCGTGGTCTTTGTAAAGATGGATAAAGACTTGGCCGTTTGAGAGCTGTTTTTTCTTCTTATCCAGCTCCTCGTGCGTTGTGGAGTGGAAGAGGTCACTCCCTTCGAACGGAAGATCTAGTATGCGTTCCTGGACATCCGGGTTGAATTTCGTAGCACAGAGCTAGGCTGTTCTTCTCATGTCCATGGCAATACAGATGGCATGGCCAGAGGTGTCAATGTGGGCCACAGAGGACTCCATGATGTCCTGCGCCACAATCTTGGCCTCTGCCAAACCTGCCTTGAATCGTGATTGGCTCTGTGCCGGAAGCTCTGGGAGGAAATTCGCAATTTCCTGCCAGAGCCTCTGGTTAACGGCTGCCAGCAGGGCATCCGCGTTGGCTTGATGCAAGTGCAAGGATGCGTTGGAATATAGCTTCTTCCCATATGCATCCAAGATCTTCTCCTCCTTGCCTAGCAGCGCCGCAGAGGAGGAGGCTGAGGATGACTGAGGCTTGGAGGACAGTCACGCTGCAGCGATCACCGAGGAGTGTGGCTGAGGATGGGCCGAAAGCAAAAGTGTATCCGCCTCCATCTGCCTGTACTTGGCGTCCAGGCGTCTAGTTACTGGCTGGTCTAAGTAAGGCTTGAGCCAGCCCTTCTTGGCCAAGGCAACTACGTCCTTCTGCATCGGGATCGCCGTTCTGGCCATGGGATGTAGCGTGAGGACTTCTGTGAGGAACCCCTCTGCTGATTGCTGGACCTCGGGTTGAGGAAGGCCCAAGTACTCTGCCAGCCCTGCCAGACATTTGTGGAAGGCCTTGGCTGAAGATGGCGTGTCGGGGTCCTCCTCCTCATCTGGGTCCACCTGCGGGACCGGAGGGTCCGGCACCAGAGGGGGGGTGCTGGGGGCAGCTGGCTTAGGTGTGGGGACCGGAGCCAAAGGCTGCAGCGGGGGCTGGTATGCAACCACCTGCCCAGTCGGCTGGGGGGCCGGAGCGGGCTGCTGAGGCTGAACAGGGACCGGAGCGGCCTGTATTGGGGCCTGCGGCGCCAGAGCCATTGGAGAGAGCAAGTCCCTGATGGCGTCCCTGAGGATGACCCCGATCTGTGGAGATTTCTTGAGCCCCAGGAACTTTTCAAAGAACCTGTTCTCGCAGGCTGCATTGGTGGTAGGGGGTACTGATGGGGTAGCGGGTGGCTGCTGGAGCTGTTGCATGCCCTGCCCGTATGGACGCAGCAGGAACCTGCTTTTCGCGAAGGAAGGGTAATCGGTAGGCCACATACCTGGTTGACACCAGTCCCACCTTGACACACGGGCGAGTCCTTGGGAAGGAGTCTCCATTGCAGGGTGCACTGGAAAAGAGCGGCCCTACCTTGGGCCTGGATCGATGATAGACAAAACCCTTTAGGTCCTTTGGAGGCAACCTCTGGAAGAGCTCCTTCCACCTGGCTAGTCTGTTCTTCAGAGACCTCGAGGAAAGCGCGTCGCACGCGGTACAAGCTTGCCAGCCGTGGTCTGTGCCAAGGCACCATAGGCATAGGGCGTGGGGGTATTTAGTCGGGAAGAGCCCATCGCGGAATGGATGCCTGCTGAACCATGTAGAAGTCGACATGCACCTGAGAAGAGCGTGATGACTGAGGACAGAGTACCTGAATGATAAAAAGACAAAGAGAAAAAGTATCTGCATATGGAATTACGTGGCCGAAGCCAAACCCAGGAACGCTGGTGAATTCGCCCCTTTCCCGTCAACGTGGAAAAGGGGACTGAGGTGTGGCGCCGGATTGGGGAGACAGGGCAGAGCATGCTTCCAGGGCTGCACCCCTGCGTGCCTCTAAATTTAAAGGGGAAGAAAGTTTTTTTCTGCTGAAAAAGGTTCCGTCTCCCGTACCTCACGAGGGACGCCCAAGCAGTATGGAGGAAAGGGGACAGGACGTAAGGGTATGACCTTGTATTTCGTCCAGAAGTGGGGTCAATGCGGCTCTACGTCCACCAGATACAACTGAGAGGGGGCGTTTCCCAGTACAACATAAGGATTGTCTAGCCAGTAATCGAAGAACAAAATGCATGCAAGAGGATAAAGTCATCGTACCAGGCGACCGAATGGGTCAGCACATAGTTCTTAAGAAGAAACCAGAAAAGCATACGATTCTATGTCAAGACCGGAGGTGAGCATTATGCTTCAACTTTCTTTAATCTACTCCTCACATCAGATTTCAATCTTATAAATATATATATATATATATATATATATATATATATATATATATATACATACATATATATTTTTTTTCAAAACATCAAAATCAAAACCAAAAAAATAACCAAACTACAGATCCCAGCAACATCTGGCCCCTTAGTAGTCCTCTAGTCCTTTCCCTGGACCACACAATTCACTTCCTGTCTCGGTCCCTTCCTCTTCCTTTTCTGCTCTTCACTAAGCTAAGTACCTCATTACATTAGATCATGGGGTCCATTTATTTATATTACAACATATTTGGGCGACGAGCACAGTAGTGCAAGCACGATATAATGCCTGTTATACAATTATACTGTTCAGTCCATGTCTTACAGGTCATATTTGCCACACGCACGTTTATGCCGGCATTGTTTGTAGTGAGGCGCCGCTGCGTTATGTTTTCCTTTGCAGTTTGGGGCACTTGACAGCATTGTGAGAATGCACCCTGCCATGACCAAACAAAGCTGTTTGTCGGCAGAGCTTGGTCATGCGCAGGGGAGATCTGCACCTGCACAAGGCTTCAGCGCTCATGCAGACGCATTAGATGTTTTTCATCGCACAGAGCCTGTATTCAGCAGCACGACAGAGAGAACGCAGTTGCTGATTTCCTGAGGCATTAGTGGCTGCAATAAGCACAGAGACGTGCGTCGGAGGATGTTTCCAATACGTGAAGTGCTTGCACGTGCCTCCAAGTTGTAAGCTAGAGGCTGTGAACTGTTATCGCTATAAAATGCTGTTAACACTGTGCCCTAACAGGAGGCACTATAGTGATTCCCCTAGAGGGGCATTCATCCTCAATGTATAACATGTGGCCCATATTATCAGATACCCTCTGGTTACTCCCCTTCGTAAGACAGAGGACGTGCCACTTAGCCTGCCCTGTTCAGGCATGCAGGCACTTTGCTAGTGTGTACGGTCACAATGGAGGGGAGGCAGGACCAGGTGATGGAGGATGATACTGATCTAACTCTCAGTTTCAAGAGAGTGTTAGGAGATTCTCTGGTCCATGCGGTGGCACTTGGGGTGCGTCAGCTTCATGAGAGGCTAGAAGCACTGGAGTACTTGATTGGGGAGGGCCTTAGGAACAGTCCTGATATGGACGACAGCATGTCCTCTAACCAACCTCGTGAACAGGTGGCTTAGGAAGGGAGAGAACAGACCCGCAAGAGGAGGGTCTCTACGACTCCCCCGGGTCTAGTGAAGGAGGGAAAGAGAAAACATCCTGAGGCTGTCGACGTGTTTGAAAAGCTTAAAGGAGCTTTCATGAAACGCTTGACTGTATCAAGCCCCTACCTGCTTCCCCAGGGGTGCAAAATACAGGGTGGGGGGATAAGGACTCTTCGCCATGTCAGACTTAAGATAATCTCTGAGATTGAAAACTGGGAAGCGAAAATCTTAAGTGAAGCACCTAGAAGTGCTCTATAACATTCAGTTATAGAGCGCAGCGACAGTGCCACACCAGTCTTTATCAGCAATATGTTCTTGGTGCACACGAAGGAGAAGGAGAGGCCCGTAATCAACCCCAAGGAACTCAATGAGTGGCTGGTTTACAGGCACTTCAAGAAGGAGGGAGTACATCTCACGGACATTCTCTGGACAGGTAATTGGCTAGTGAGGTTAGACCTGAAGGATGCTTACCTGACGGTCCCGATAGCCAAGGAGCACCGCACATAACAGAGTTTCCCATGGGATGGGCACATATGGTAGTTCAGGTGCATACCTTTTGGTCTCGGCTCAGCGTCCTGGGCATTCATGAAGATCATGAGGCCAGTGGCCGCGGCCATGAGAGAAAGATGTATTCGAATGATCATTTATCTGGACGATATCCTCATGCTAGCAAGCGACAAGCAGACGCTCTCAGCCCAGACACAATGGGCAGCTCAGCTCCTGATGTATCTTGGTTTCCTGGTAAATCAGGAGCAATCCAAGCTCGTCCCAAGGCAATGCATTGGAGTTTCTGGGATTGATAGTAGACTCCACAAGAGCGACCCTGGAGCTTTCGGCTCTCAAAATGAGAGCGATAAAGAAGGAGTTCAGAGCAGCGCTAGCGAAAACCAGGATTTAATTACAAACGCTAGCGAGTACTGCAAGGCCACTAGCACCCTCTATTAAAGCAATCTTCCCAGGCCCATTACATTACAGGGCACTGCAGAGGTTGAAGATCCGGTATCTGGAAGAGGGCCTGGGATATCATTAGATAGTACTGCTGGATCCAGAAGGGAGATCAGAGTTAGAATGGTGGCTCCATAATATGGAAGCCTGGAAATCGAGCAGTCTTCAATGACACCCAAGATTGATAATAGAGTCTGACACAAGCAGAGCCGGTTGGGGCGCAAGGTGCGGCCAACTGGTGACAGGATGAAAGTGGTCCCAAGAGGAGCTGGACATCCACATCAATTGTCTAGAACAGATTGCAGGCTCTTTCTCAGTAAAGGCGTTCGCGAAAGACAAAGCAGAATGTTACATCCTTCTTCGGATGGGCAACATATCAGCAGTACACTACATCAATGACCTGGGAGGTACCAGGTCGAGGATGCTACTGGAGCTGACAAAGGACTTCTGGCATTACTGTCTTGACCGGAAGATTTCAGTGATGGCAGAATACCTGCCGGGAGTCCAGAATGTGGTAGCGGATTGGAACCTGCTACTTGCACGATTCCAGCAACTGGATGATGCACAAGGACATCTTCGCACGAATAGCAGCACAGTGGGGCCTTTGGAAACCGATCTGTTCGCATCCAGATTGAACAGTCAGTTGGTCAAATTCTTCAGCTGGAGACTTGACACAGAAGCGCAAGGGGCAGACGCGTATCTGCACTCGTGGTTGGGCTTCATAATGCTATCCAGAGCATTGGCAAAGATTTGCCACAAGAAGGCGAGGTCGTAGTGATAGCTCCGAAAAGGAAATCGCAAGCGTGGTTTCCAGTTCTAATGGAACATTTCTCAGATTTCCCGTAAGTGAACACTCAAAGGCAGCATCTTCTGACAGATCCCTCTGGGAGCTTGCATCCTCCGACGAGGACGGGGAAACTGCCTCTACTTACATGCAGGGTTTCAGGGGCAGATGGAGTCTGCCATTCATTTTGGAGCCAGCTGCCGACTTTATCAAGCAGTCTTGGGCACCATCTACCCTCAAGAGCTAGGATGCAGCTTGGAGAAGATGGCAACTATGGTGCATCCAAGACAATATTCATCATGTTTCGGCTGAATTTATTTGGCTCCCTCGCAAAAGGGGGCAGGGAATTCTAGACCGTAGGAGTTTACAGGTCTGCCATTTCAACAGGTCACGAGCCAGTGGATGGAGCTCTGTGGGGAAACACCCAGCAGTAGTTCGACTGATGCTCGGAATGAAGTTTTTTTACTCCACCTTTGCCGAGATATACGCAGCTGTGGGTTGTCACAGCGGTCCTGTGGCTCTTTATGAAGGGGCAGCGAAATAAAGACCTATCGGACCATCAGTTGTCGGGAAAACTGTCTATGTTACTGTGTATAGTTTGTTACAGGAGGGTAGCAGGTGTGAAAGCTCTCGGGGTAGACAGGAAAACCTTTTCTCCGGACTCAGTGTGTTTCTCTATAGCGAAGAGAACGAAGACCCACTGGACAGTCATCTCGTACCCCTATTTTCAGGGGCAGCGGAAGTTGTGCGTTGCTAACTGCATCAAGGAATATGAAGCTCAAATGAGCCAAGTGAGGCCGCAGGGCGTAACACAATTACTCATCATGCAAAGGAGGCCATATAAGGCGGTAGCCGCAGCGACAATAGCCAGTTGGGTACAAGAAGTCATGGCTCAAGTGGGCGTAGATATTACAGTTTTTGGAGCCCACTCAGTGAGGGCTGCAATGTCTTCCAAAGGATTTGTGACCGGAGATAGCCTGTAGGATATTTTAAAGGCGGCGGATTGGTCTAGCGATGCTATGTTTAAGACATTTTATTTAAGGGACATTTTATTTTAAGACAGTAGCAAGCATTAGAGCACCTGTTGTTCATAGCTTTGAAAAAGCATAATGCTCGCCTCCAGTCTTGACATAAAGATTACCCCTGCTATAGTGCAGGGAGTCTTGATTATATTAAAGACATGGAGGTGAGCATTAAGCCAAACTTTCGCACAAGTGCAGAGCGTTTTTTTAAGCGACAATGTCTAGCGGCTGTCTTTATTGTACTTTGCGGCTTGATTCCTCATGCGTGTTTTGATTTAGCAAGGGATGACCAGGAGGCAGGCTGAGCCATTGAAGGCGGCGGTACCAGGGAGTCATGGTGGAGCTTGCCGGCGAGCATCGTGGTCCGGGTCAGGATTTTGGTCCAGGCCGGACTCGTCAAGAAGTTCACAGGAGAGTGTTTTTCATGGAGTTTGTCGAATGTCAGTTGGAAGGCATCTAAAAGAAAGAGGAAGACCCCTAGACAGGAAATTACTTGTGTGGTCCAGCGAAAGGAAATTGACTAGAGGACTACTAACGGCCCATGTGTTGCTGGGATGTATAGTTTGATTTGGTTTTTTTGTTGTAATTTTGATGTTTTCAAGAAAAAAAAGAAAAGAAAAATGTGTAAGATTTAAATCTGCTGTGAGGAGTAGATTAAAGAAAGTTGAAGCATAACGCTCGCCTCCGTGTCTTTAATAGAATCAAGACACCCTGCACTATAGCAGGGGTTATCTTTATTGTGCATTGACCTACGTAGTCCAAATACAAGTGTGGTGGTGGATCACTATCCTTTACCCAAAATTGCTGATCTTATCTGGGATAAGATAAGAGCGCTAACCGTCAGATCCACACCCACCCTAATTCCAAGCATCTCACAGCTTTTTTAACACCATATGCTAACTTTTAATTCAATTGCATGTCTTTTTCTATCTTCAATTCAATTTGTATTAGACTTTTGAATCATTAGAAGAACAAAACAAAGAGGATACATAAACAGTGACAAAAATTACAAGTTACTCACTGCAGGCCTTAGTCCCCTTTCCTCCATAATGTATGGGCGTCCCTTCCTAGGGACGGGAGACCAACCTTTTTCACCAGAAAAACCTTCTTGCCCTTTAAATTTAGAGGCGTGCGGGGTGCGGCCCTGGGAGCATGCGTTACCCTGATGCCGCTCACCGGCGCCACTCCTCAGTCCCCATTCACGCGTCGACAATATTATCGCATAATGACACCAGTATTATTAGGGGGGAGGATGGTGGGACGTATGGAGGAAAGGGGACTAAGGACTAAGAGTATGTTTTAGTCACTATGGTGATCATTCAGAACAATTGGGATTTAATTAAATCTGATCCCAATCTCAACAAACTATTCCCTGAACCGCCAATGTTGGCCTATAAAAGAGGGAGAAACCTCAGAGATTCATTGATCAAGGCAGAAAGGAGCAAAAAACCACATCAAAGCTTTCTTTCAAAACAAAAAAAGGAACTTTTGCATGCTTGAATTGCCAGCACTGGTCGAATATAATAAAAGTAGATCACGTCCGCCACCCGAACAGTGGTAAGAAAATCCCTATAAAAGACTGCGCTACTTGTGAAAGTAAAAATGTTATATGCCCTTAGAATGCCCTTGTCACAAATATTATGTTGGCAAGACATCCAGGAGAATTAAAGAACGCTTAACAGAGCACAAATCTAATATCAGAACAAGCAATGTTAAATCTCCCGTATATAGACACTTCCACAAAAACAAACATAATATTTCCCAAATGCGATGGGTCATCCTGGAAGTAATCCATCTATTACCAAGAGGTGGCGATTTGGCTAAACGCCTAGCTAAAAAAGAACTATATTTGATCCATAGATTGGACTCATTAAACCCACTCGGACTGAATGAGGATTTCTACTGGGGGCCGTTTCTTTTAATTTAATTTTACTAAACCATATTTCTCAACCATGTAGGTCGTGAGTAACCATGAGACAAAGGTCCTGAGTAACCTTGAAACTCAGTACCAATCAGTATACACATAACCTCTAGGTGACAAATCTTCATTGAGTATCCTTTATTCAATATATTAATTGCATCGATGTCATTAAGTAATACCATGTGAGTGCGGTTACATCTTAAAAGACAAATGAGAATGTGAACTCTATATGAGTCAGTCTTAACCACTGTAGTGAACTTGTTTGGCAGAAATACGTTGTTTTGATTATTGGATCATTTATGAGATCTCTGTGAAATGGTCTTAGCCACTGTGGTGTATTTGGTTGCCAAAAATATGTTGTTTGGATTATTGGATCATTTTGATAACAGACTGTGCACTCTGTTATTAGAGACAGCGTTGATGCATCAATGCAACACACATTGATGCATCAATGCATTAATAACTTGTATGAATCGGACCATGACATCATTTTGCCAAGAATTTCACTAATAACTATGTGTTAACTATGTGTAGTTACTCTTGTGGATAGAGTGTACACTCCGTTGTTGGAGAAGGCATAACATATATTGTTGTACCAATGCTCTACTCGTATAAACTGGTCTACTAAATTACACTAATAACCATGCAAAGTTATTTTTCACCACGTATAATATAATACACATAGGTAACCCAGTTCTAACAAGGCTACAGTTGCACATCTAACTGAACCACTCATATACTTTAGTACGTTCAACTTCCCCTAAATCGGCATCACCACCTGCATTATGTATTGCAAGGTTCAGTAACATCCTACATATGGACATTATTGTTATTTTGTCCATCTTAACCCCCTTTGTTGTGACTTATGGTTGCCTTTTACTTTTTGAGTCCAGTACACCTTTTATTAAAAAAATCAGCCTGCATTTGTATCAAGTTCGCGGGTGTTTGCTAACTTTTTTTCATCATTGTGGCATCGCGGCATGCGCACACGTGATGACATCACATTGTTTACAGTGTGGCGTCATTACACGCGTGTGCGCGATGATGTCATCAAAACAGGACGCTATTTTAAGCAGCCATTTTTACTCCATTGTGAATCCTTTCTCGCTCAGGAGTGGATCGTCCGGGTTTCACACAGAATGCCAGCTTCAAAGTAAGTCTTCTCTTTGACAGGTTTTTAGACTCTTCATTTCCCCTCACTCTGGGAAAAATCTTAAGGACTCACACTGGGGCTTAGCCCAGCCCTACCAAATGTAATACCACTTTTTTTGCTTTTAGGTGCCTTGTATAAACCTATGAAGCAGGGGGACATTGTTGATACCTCACCTTTTTGAGAAGCTGTAGACGTTTCACCTGACTTAGAAGATTTTTGGGACCTCATTTATGCTGCCATCTTTTGCCAATAGTATTGGCAAATTGGGTTAAGTTTTAATGGGGCCCACTTTAATTTATCTCAGATAATACCGCCTTACAATTTAGGACCAGTGATAACATCATATACAAGACAAAACCAGTTGAGTACACAACCATCTTGCGAGGTTTAAGTGAAAGGAATTACACACCACCAATGTGTTGATTGCCAACATCTTTGGTAAACCCAAATTACTCTTTAGATCATAGTCTTCTTTGAAATGGATAATCTGTCTCAAACAGACGCATGATAAATTGATGAACGGAGTTTATACACTTGGCAAATATGTAAATTCATGTGTACTATATTAACACTATGTCATACAAACTTGGAATAAATTCCTTTGTACATACCAACCATGACATATAAACCTGATGTGTTATTACTCTGGGTAAATACTGTGAATGACAACTGACATGTGTACTTGCTTTCGAATTTTGAAGATTTTTCCTAATATATATTGTTTGAAATTTTTCCTAGATACTGTTGGAATATGTTTTATATGCCCCTGATGAAGAGACTCGTCTAGAAACGTGTTGGGCCTCAAATAAATAATTTATGTTTTATAAAAATGTGATCTCGTCAACTTCTCTGATATATGAATAATTATGAAAAAATGTATTGATTGAAGTATATGATGCAAAATTATTTTGAAATAATTACATGAAACTATCATTTAAGAATTTGGACCCAAACTACTAAGTTGGGCCAGTGATACTGTGCAGGGGATGCGAGTACCCACATGGGAACTTTTTTTGCTTGTACAGCTATGTGCAGTGTCTTGTGTCTATTTGATTCTCCCTGGCACAAGATACTACATGGAGACAGTGAAGGGCTGAGAGAGAGATTGGAGCGCGAGCTAGAAGAGTGATAACTCCAGCCTGGAATGTTAAGCTGCGGCAGTTGGCGAAGAGCGAAGGACAGTGCTACAGATGACATTCGTGTCCCCTTTCTCCCTCCTGTATCTTACATATAAAGGTATATTTATTTATGATAAAGTAGCTAAGAGTAATAAACTATTTACCTTTGAGGCCCGTGTCTGCCCCTACTTCAATGGCGACGAGGATCTCAATCATTAGCCGGCCGTCGAGAAGGATCTCCGGCCGGTGAGCAGGTAGGAGCGGCAGACTATGGTGCTTTCTTTGAAAACTTCATCTTTGCCCTTCTGTATGCAATCCACATTAGTTCCCTCCATCATGTATACCGTATCGCTTGCATTGGGAGCCAATCGAGCTATGGCACCCCCTTCATGCGGCAGCACCTGAAAGCAAACCACCAGGCAGCTATTTGGAGGGTTGTCCCCTGTCAAGCAGGCAGTAGGTTATTGTCCTCTACAGCAACCTCCGCATCTGCTCCTACCACCATTAGGGACACTCCAGTGGGCCACTGCATCCCGCAAGCATCCTTGGAGGACATACGCAGTACAACAGACCCCTACCTTTCAAAGGTCACCGTATTGTGCATATACTGCGATGCGGTAATGTGCAGGGGAGAACATTTGTGAAGTGCTTTTGAGGCTGCTGTCCGGGACCATGGCAAACACTGCCCCCTACCCAAGTAATGAGCACCCTACATCTTCTGCTCTCCACGTACGATTTCCTATTTCTGTGGTGGGTACTCTTTGTCAAATCTCCCTTCCACTGCTGTCTTTTCTGGCGTCTCTTATAACACAAGGAAAAATGCTACACAGCCAGACGGTGGGGGGAAGAAAAAGGCTATTTTCAGAGCCTCCTTGCACTGTTCAAAAGTTCAATTCAAGCATGCAGGCAGTGACGCTGCCTATAAGTGCTGCGTACAGAGATGGCAACAATGGGCGGTGGGATGCCGTCAAAAGCGTTGTATGCATCTCAGAAAAAAAGTGGGGGCTCTGAAAAGAGCCTTTTTGGTACTATTTGTATTTTGAACGTTAAAATTGGTGAACGACCACTGGGAAAATGCATCTACACTTGCAGGAAGCACTGTACAGCATTTTGGATATTATGCAGAAAAATCTCATTGCCAGCATCAGTCAGATGAACTCCATCTGAACGAAAAATGTTCCTACTACGAAAGGTAATGTTTTCATTGTGGAAGGAGAACATGCCAACGTTGCGCAGAAAAGCGCACACAGCCTTGTTCACATTGCACCACGTTTTCTCCATTTAAGGGCCACGGAAGCAAGAACGCAGCCACATCTGCCTCTGGGCAATGCGAGAAAAGATTATGTGTGATTTTGGAAACATTTCCATTAGTTGCCAAAAGGTCTCCTTCATTGCACACTGCAGTGAAATGCCAGTAACATGCCCTAAACTGTTCCCTCCACAATAAACAATAAAAATGTCTGGATGAGGAAGCGTCACCAAACTAGCACGAAAAGGACCCACATGGAACCACTGCATTCCACGTATTCCATACCAGTGCACAGCAATATTATATTATCGAAACCTAGGTGTGCTGCTCATGCACAACGCTCTGCGTAAACTTGTACCAGATGCATCCATGAGTCGCCCAACAGCCATATAGTCCGCCTACTTAACGGCACACTTGTCCCCGTAGCCATGTCCACTCCTATTGACAAACAGACATTCTGGCACAGTCTGTTGCTACACACCACACCCACAAATTCATATTGACCAATCCCAACTCCTGCACAGTCCCATTTCCATTTCAGAAACCCTCACAATACCCGGATGTAGCATGTGCACTCCCCCAAAAGGCATGGCTTTCGCCAACATATTGCCCTGTGTACGGGGTTACACAAACACATTTTAAGCGTAACAAAAAATGGGTGTCTTCGTAGAAGTTATGCAAAGTGTTTCTTTCTAATTTTGCTAAAGGGACGTGTCAAGAAACACCTTCTTCTGTGCTCCTTGTTATGGGTTTGCTCTCGGCTTGTGCTCCGTACATTACTACATGTGTGTCTGCAGCGTACATTGTATATACGGCAACTGATTACTAATTGCAATAGAGGAAAAAAGAATTTACTGCCACTAACAAACTTCACACTACAAGCACTAATGTTATCATGGCCACAAAAGAACATCCTACCATGGAACACAAAAGCAGACATACAAGTGAATCGCTCAACCGTAGTCCCATTTCCATACCACGCACATTACGAAGAACAGCATTCAGCACGTGCGATTTCCCCAATGGCCGCGAGGGCCGCGGCCCAGTATAGCAGGGCCAGTCCTTCTTCCCTTTCAAGTAGTCTTTGAGCAGCACACCCTGATTGGCTACTGTTAAAGCATTACATACGCATCCACCAATTACAACCAAGAACTCTGCATGTAATTCTATAACATCTAATGGACAGTGCATAACAGCTGTTACTAACGCAGAGTGGGCATATCTTCTAAATCAAAAGCACCTCCACGATGAAGTACGGGTCAAAGATCTATGCGTTCTGCACCCACAAACATCAGCATCACTACCCATCAGCACACCCAGTAGGTATTACAATTTTTTCTACAGTACAGTGCCAACTGTGTTATACGTCTGCATACCTCTCAACTCACACGCTTTTGGTGGGTGTCACCCCCCACTTATGCAGCTGTCTCAAACGCCAAGCTCCCTAAACGCCCATAACAATCAATGGGCTTTCACACGCCAATTACAAAATCAGTTGTTTTCACCCGCCCAAGGGCCATGAAATGTTGAGAGCTATGCACAGTGCGTAGCAACAGTGTACCTAGAAGTAAATCTCAATAACGTACTCAAAATTTGTACTTTTGTGCCTCCCATCACCTACAATTAAATTGCTCCTACAGTTGTAGGTGGTGGCAAAGGTTCCATTTGGCCACAACACGCATTGGTACACGAAAAAGGTTACTGTGTTCTTTTGTTCCGTCTTTTTTACAATGCTTTCCCCCATTAAACCAACTTCTAGCAAATTTGTCCAAATCGCAAACACAACTATCAGGTAGCCTTTCCCACCAAACTATGCAAAGTGCATACATTTCAAGCATAACGACAGTTTCCACCCGTATGTCATACATAACAACAGCAGTTAAGCAACAAAAAAAGTTATCATCCTGTTCAAAACAGTAACATACATAAATGTGCATAATCAAATGAAAACCCCGAAGTAATGCCTGCACTCATGTACTAAGCATACATATGCACAGACCTGCATGCAAATGGACGCCCAAAATCATTGTTCTTTCCACTCTGTACATCATTCCGCACCTTTGTCTCATCCTTCCACACTGCGCAGAACATCATTTGTCAAGGAAATAGGCCTACAGTAATACACACACAATCTTCATAACCTGCGATACACTAAACTCCCAAGTACCCCACCTACTCCCTTAACAAACATGCTTATACTCCCAAGCACCCTTCATATTGTACACCTTCCATTTATACAGACACACTTCGTCTTCCTGCCAAAACATCCCCCTACAGTTCTTAAGAATGTAATTTGCAAATGTAAGCACTATGTCATTAGCCAACATATTTTCTTACCGTCTTCATATACAGGAGCAGTACCCACCTGTCTCTGGAAAGCTACTGGAGTGTACACTTGAAAATACAGCCTAGAAGACACCTACTCTCTGCAATCAACAAAGTAAGTACAATACCAGCATACTCTTGTATGTCCTGCTAACCGAGTGCACTTATGTTCTCCTGTAGCATATAGATGTGTGCCCATCCAGCAGTATGTACTTCATTGTTACTATCACATCTTTAGAGTGTTTGTTATGTCACCATCATTAGAATAATACCCACATACTAACATAATATCCCCAACCTAACCTTACACACCACTGCACAGCCCCACACTTGCACTTAAATAACTACCTACACTCTCATTCACCCACTGACGCACATTGCACACATATGCATGTCAAGATTTGCACACCCACACTTCCCTTTCTTCGCCAACAGCTACTACACAATGCCTACCAAACAGCAATTCAGTAGAAAACAACACAGAAAGAGAGCCACGCAACCTACAAACACAGAAAGTAGCCATCCACTGCAATCTCAAAGTAAACAGAACGGTGCAGGAGAAGAGGTAATGTAGCCATTAAAGAAAACAAATCCATCTACCAGTGAAGACAGTGTAGGTAATCTGGTAAAATGTGAGAATGTACAGGAAACCACAAAATACAGTACAACGCACAATATTCCTAAAAGAGCACATACAAATGGTAGTGTAATCACAAGCATTAAAAAAAATAATTTTAGTAAAAAAAATCCACCAGAGTCCTTCAGAACCTTACAAGTAGAGGGCAGAAATCACGCTCAACCCTCAAAACCTACCACAGAAAAGTCATCCTAGAAGCTCTTGTAGACACTGCTATAAGTGTGAAGCAGAAATTGTTTATAGTAACTTTGAAGAGAATGGAACCACTAACAAGATTAATTGGTAAATTGCAAGCACTACTTCGAAACAAACGCAATGTGACCATAGATACCTTTGGCCACATATGTACAGGTGAGTGGAGTCACACCACCAACACAGAGCCATACTTGAATGAAGAATCATACAAACAGCATTAAACTAACCAAATTGCCTTACATAAGAGTGGACGAGGGTATGAAAAGATAGACAATACCATGATAGAAGAGCAAACACTTCTTTCAGAAATATCCCCATCAAACTTAGATGGCACTCTCCAATCCACAAAACCAACACGCCTCACCTACAAATGGCCTTGCACATCAATAAGCAACGTTCGACCATGCCTAATCAAAAATTTGCAGCAATTCCTCAATCAGTATGTCAGAGGCACTGACAAAAGAAAAATGAAAATACTACAAACTATGGACTCCTGTCCAGGGCACAAGTACACTGGAATACGAGGAAATTCCTTAGCCTGCATTTCTGAAGCAGCTTGCAAAAGCACCTTCCACCGTATTAAAATGTTAGCAACCCACCATTCAACAATCAGAAATCTTGTGTACAAACTGTACTATGCAAAAACTCCAGGTTTAGCACTCAACATTTAAATGATATTCTCCTACACGGTACAGCCAAACAAGTGCTCGATGAAATTGAGCACATCCAAAGGAAATACTGTGAAATTGAAGAGCACTTACCCACTCCAACATTGTCAGACAACAATACTGACAACAGTGCAGCTATCAACTTTTTACATCACACATACAGAAGTGAAATACTAAAGTTCAAAAGCACTTCTGCTGAAATGCCAAACCAAGTATGTGTGTGTTGTCTTAGAACTTTCTGTAAATAGAGCACCAAAACATTTGATATAATTCAGAAAATAGAAGGCAATGAGGGATCCGAATGGTTTCAATTAGCTCTGTACCTTCTAGCAGAAAACAAGTACGACATTACCAACACCTCCATACTGTGCACATGCTGCACTGCAAAACTTGACAATAACCAAAGGCCTTCACGGGCAATTAGTAATAATTTGGAACTGTTTCCACTGCCAAATGCACTGCAGCAGTTTAATTTGTATGAGAGCATTATAATACAAAACAGTGCACCCCTTTCAAGCAATAATACGTCTTCAACCAAAAACAGCGAAATTACCTCCCACCGAATTACTGAAAGGCATTTGTGGTAAAGTAGTTCATTTACCGCTAGATCTCAAAGAAAATGTAGACTCTTTACGAGTGCAAAGGCCAATACACAAATCTTTGATTATCCTGGTAAATGGTGTACCTACAAAAGACCAAAAAAACTGGCAACACCTAGTGGATTTAACCAAAGTTCGAGAGGCGTTGCAGTCCCTTATAGATAACAATGACTACTATAAGGAAATAAACATTCAAGAAAACCTGAGAGAAACAACCAAAATAATTCAGGCCTCCACAACACGTAGCCAATTTGAACGCCTAGATCCTAGTGCAACCTCCAAAATTTTAGACCTCTATACAATTCACCCACTGCACTGCAAAGACACCATAGACAATCCACTAGAAGCATATCAAATGCGGCAAGCCAAAGGAGTCCCAATCAGTATATGGGAAAAAAGTGTGTAAGCACGAGCCTTTGCTCTACTCTTCACCACTGGAAAAGGTGAAAGGTATGATGAAAGAAGCACACAAATAACAGCATCAGAATACTGCTGTTTACAAATGTATTCGGAAGACCCTAGATTTAGACAGAAAATTGAGTACATATTCCACCTGCTCTTTGAAAGTGAACTAGCAACGCTATGTTATAGAGTTGCGCACACATTAAAAATAGGTACCCATTTCCAAAACATGTCTGCTACACAACTATTTCAAAAGGTGCAAGAGAAGGATGAAGTTTTACAATCAAGTGTTACAAATCTCTTGGCAAACATGCGTGGTACGAAAGAGTACTGGTTCTGACGACATGTAGAGTGTATGCTACGGAACCTTGGCCCTCCCACATGGATTATCAATTTAAGTTGTGCTTAGTATGCATGGGAAGACTTGCTCACTTTCCTACGCATAGCGAAAAAAAAACAAAATAGGTGTAGGCATGAAAACATCTGGAGAGCTGTGCTCTTTCGATCCAGTAAATGTTTCACGCTACTTTCATCATCGCTTCCTTGCTATGCTGCACTTCATTTGCAATATAGCACTTCCTCCCTTCAGAGAAGTGGAACACTTCTTTTGAAGAAAAGAATATTAAGCCAGAGGAGCACCACACATCTACATGCTTTTGTGGATTATAAATGCTCCTAAATTTGGCGAGGAGAGTGATGAAAATGTTTTGCAGTTCTTTCACAAATATGTCACTTGCAAAATCCCTTCGTAAAGTACCCATAGTGACCTATGAGCACACATTCTGCAATTCCAAAGACACAAGTGTGGCAAGTATTGTCGACGCAAATATAAGAACAGAGGCAAATGCTACACCAAATGCCGCTTTGGTTTCCCTAGACCAATTTCAACAACAGGTCATGTAAACAGCTTTGTGTCTTCGGTTCCACACAGTGTGAAAGGAAAATCTCCTAAAAACACAAACTGCATAAAAAGGAGCAAAGCATCAAAGTACATCAATGATTGCAATGCAATTATTGCCAATTTTGATGTACAGTACATTGCAGAAAACTCCACTGCTGTTGCACGATATGTCACCGCCTACTTAACCAAAGCAGAGAAAACAGAGCTGAAAGACCTCTGGGATGACATATCCTCTGACAAAACACTGGCACAAAAATTTTACAACTTTGGCATTAAAATGCTGTACCATAGAGAATGTGGCAGCTACGAATCTGCTGACCGCTTAACCAGCACATCCTCATATGGGAAATCTGACAATATAGTGTGGCTAATCCTTCGGCCTGCTGCATCCAGAAGAAGAGTACTTAAATCGTACGAAGACATATAAACAATAACCAAAAACGATCCCAACAGCCAGGAAGTTTTGAAGAACAACTTATTGAACACATGCTACCCAAAAGGAAGTAGTACTTTAGAAGCCTTGAGCTTGTACCAAGTAGCCCAAAACTTCTCATACAAAAACAACATTACACCAAATGAGGAAAAAGGTAGAGACAGAGTGGAAAGTTATGAAGGCAGCCTAGTGAGACTTAAAAAATGCAGCCTAATGTAACGCTCACCTGGCTCCCACGGAGGCGCTGGTCTGGTCTGGGTTGCTGTGGCCTCTTCAAGCGTGATGCGCAGAATTCGGACCACCGATTGAACAGGACCCCCAAATCTTGCTTGTCGGGCCCGTAGGAATATCCTTCTGCAGATGAGAAAGGGGATTAACTGTCTGCTGAATAGTGTGCTTGCTCCCCCCTTCCCCCTTTGTTCTTCTCGGATTCCTCCAAAACCCCCGGTTTAAGCTCACCTTATGGTTTGGAAGGATGAACTCTCCATCCTGCTTCTGGTGCAGGGGCGCGCGTTCGTCCAGTTACTTCACTGGTTTTCAGAATGGCGCTGGCACATCCACTTGACTTTTCTGAGCGATACGCCGTAAGTATGAAGATGCAAAAGTTCAAGTGTGAGCCTCCTTTTATGTTGTCTTTTCTGTCCTTTATTTCAGGTGCAGAACAAAGGCGATGTGTTGAGGGGTTAAATTGCCGGTGGTAAAATCAGGTGAGTTAGTGATGACGGCGACCCCAGTAATGTCTTTTGTCCTTTCCCCATAGGGGCCGGAGTGCGGTACCTGCCAAAGATGCGGCGCCGACCCGAGATGTGGAATGGTTCACCAAGAAAAGCCGGTAAGTAATATGGCTGAAAATGTCCTTTCCCCATAGGGGCCGGGGTGCGGTACCTGCCAAAGATGTGGCGCCGACCCAAAATGTGGAATGGTTCACCAAGAAAAGCCGGTAAGTAATATGGCTGAAAATTCAGCTTTCCTCTTGTGTTCCCTTGCTCACCTTTTGTCTCTTCTTCTCTCCCCTAGGTGCAGAGATGTGGCGACCGGTGCTGAGAGCCGCGATGGAGCCGGGCGGCGTCTCGGGAACAGGTGAGTGAAGTGCGGCGCTGCAGCGAGCAACGCGGTGCTTTTAAATGGAAGTCTTCCTTCAGGAATGCTGGCGTGAAGATTCCGGATGCAGGTAAGAAGGTTGAATAAGTTCTTGGTTTTCACCTTTCTCTTCTCTTATTCCCTTACAGGTGTTCCGGGTTTGAGGCGGGCGTGGCTGGAGTCCAGGTGCAGGAGCAGACACGGTGAGCGTTCAGCTGCTGGGATGCAGAACAACGCGAAGCACGTGTGGCTGTCCGGGCGTGGCTTAAATAGCTTGGGAAGAAGTTCCAGGTGAGTATTCTTCCACAGCCCCACCCAAGTACCAAAATAGTTCCTTCAGAAAAATAGTCTCTCCTAAGCCTCATTTGGCTTGGTTCTTCATGCAGCATGGTCTGCATCAGGTGAGTATGCAGCATGGTCTGCTTCGGGTAAGTGCACCAAACACTTCCCCTTATGAGCCTGGCGCCTATGGCGCCAGGACTGATGTCCAACATGAGCCTGGCGCCAACGGCGCCAGGACAGAGTCCAAAGAGCCCCTATAAAGGGCCGCTGGGCTTTTACCCGGGGGCGTGATGCCTGCTCCCGGGGGTGCTGGGCCTGGCCTGGTGCTCCGGGGTAGGCATCATGACAGCACTCCCCCCCAAGGCCCCTCCCAAGGTCTTTTCCCCAGGAGGTTTCGGTTTGTTCGGGGAATTCCGATGGAACCTTTTTACTAGCCGAGGTGCATGTACGTGGTCGCTGGGTTCCCAAGATCTTTCCTGAGGCCCGTACCCCTTCCAATCAATTAGATAGAAAAGTTTTGATTTTGAGATCTTGGAGTCCAAAATGTTCTTCACCTCGAATTCAGGCTCCCCATCTATCTGGATTGGTTCTGGTGGCTTTATTAATCTGGTTCCTGGTTGCACTGGTTTCAAAAGTGACACATGAAAAATGGGGTGAATCCATACGTTAGCTGGTAGATCTAGCTTGACTGCCACTGGGTTAATTATAGCTTTGATCGAGTAAGGGCCTAAATACCTTGGATTAAAAGTCCGAGGTCCCTTGAGCGATAATTGTTTGGTAGCCAACTATACTTGATCGCCTATTTGGTATGGAGGCGCCTCCTTTCGATGCAGATCCGCATTCTTTTTGTATTTCCCTTTCGCATGTTGTAAGTGTGCAGTAGCATCCTTGAAGGCTTGAGTAATCGTAGAATGCAAATGGTCCACTGCGGGCATTTCGAGGCTCAAAGGTGAGTCCAAGTCTGAAGTACGAGGGTGATGTCCATATAGGGTATAAAAGGGGCTCTGACCAGTTCCAGAGTGTATCGAGTTATTGTATGCATATTCAGCCACCCATAAAATATCCTTCCAATTACCCTCCGATTGGTGCAACATACATCGTAGATATTGTTCAAGGGTCTGGTTTGTTCTCTCCGTTTGACCATCGGTCTGTGGGTAGTGGCTGGTTGAGAGTCTGCGTCGATTTGTGCCAGTTGACAACACTTTTTCCAAAAATGAGAAATAAACTGGCTTCCCCGATCGGAGATTAGTATGGACGGGAATCCATGCAGACGGATGATATTTTCGAGGAATTCCTTGGCAAGAACAAAAGCTGAAGGTAATCCTTTCAACGGGATAAAATGGGCCTTCTTGGAAAATAAATCCACCACAACCAGAATATTATTGTATCCATTACAAGAGGGCAGTTCCATGATAAAATCTAGTGACAAGGTGTGCCAAAGTGCTGGTGGAATGTCTAAGGGCTGAAGAAGACCGGCGGGTTTTGTTTTTTGACCTTTGTTTTGGGCGCAAACTCCACAGGACATCACAAAAGATTTAATATCCTTTCGCCAGGACGGCCACCAGAATTGTCGTTTAATTTTTTTCCTCTGTTTTGGCAATGCCAGGATGTCCTTCCATCAGAGTATCGTGATGACGGGAAATAACCAGTTCTTGCAATTCCTTTTCTGGCAAAAATAAACGTCCTTGGAAGTAAGGTAAGCCATCGTTGATTGAAAAGGCAGATCCCCTTTTGATCCAATCCTGCAAGGCTGAAGAGTCCAGGAATAGTTTTACCACTGCTTGAATGTCTTCAAGGGTTTGTAAAGTGGTTATCCCCAAGGTTCTTTGTTCGGGAATTATCGGCACAGGTTCTGAGTTTGTGTCCATTTCTCCCATTCCAATTCGAGATAGCGCGTCCGCTTTGCCATTCTTACAGCCGGGACGGTAGGTGATTACAAAATCGAACTCAGCAAAGAATAAAGCCCATCGGAGCTGTCGTGAAGACTGAGCCTTGGCAGTTTTTAAATATTGTAAATTTCGGTGATCAGTGATCACGGTGATGGTATGCCTGGCGCCAAGAAGATAATGCCGCCAAGCCTTAAAGGCGGACTTAATGGCTAATAATTCCTTATCGGTGATTGCATAATTTATCTCCGGCGGCGAGAACTTTCTGGACCAAAATGCTACGGGGTGCAGTTGGTTGGTTTCGGGGTCTCTCTGAGACAGGACAGCTCCCATGGCTAAGCTGGATGCGTCGGTTTCGACTATATAAGGGAGATCAGGACGCTGGTGTTTCAAAATAGGTGCGGTCGTAAATTTAGCTTTTAATTCCTGAAAGGCCTGTTCAGCTTCCTCGGTCCATTCAAAACGTTTATTCTTCCGCAAGAGTGCCGTGATGGGTTGCACCACCCGTGAAAATTCCGGGATAAACCTGCGATAAAAATTGGCAAAACCAAGCATGCTTTGGACACCTTTCACCGAACTAGGTGATGGCCATTTGAGGATGGCATCCACTTTCCGTGAGTCCATTCGGACCCCTTTAGGTGTCAGGATGAATCCAAGAAACTCAACCTCGGTGGTATGGAAAACGCATTTTTCCAGCTTTGCAAACAGTTTGTGCTGGCGCAATTTCTCAAGGACGGACCTGACATGTTTTCTGTGATCAGATTCCGAAGAGGAGTACACCAGAATGTCATCGATATACACGACAACACAGCCATCGATGAGTTCCCGAAGGACATCATTCATGAAGAATTGGAAGGCAGCAGGCGCGTTGCACAACCCGAAAGGCATCACCTGGTATTCGAATAGTCCATATTTTGTACGGAAGGCCGTTTTCCATTCGTCGCCTTCTTTTACTCGTACCAGATGATAAGCCCCCCGGAGATCTAACTTGGTGTATATGCAAGCGTCCTTCACCTGGTCAAGGAGTTCAGGGATCAAAGGCAGAGGGTAACCATTTTTAACAGTTATCTGGTTCAATGCGCGGTAATCGATACAAGTTCTAAGGTCGCCTTCTTTTTTTGGCACGAAGAACAAAGCCGAGGATGCCGGAGACTTTGACGGGCGAATGAAACCATTGGCTAGGTATTGGTCTAAATATGGTCTCAAATGCAGATTCTCTGGCTCAGTAAGGGCATAAATCCTGCAACAAGGGGGTTGTGCACCGGGCACCAGATCGATTTGGCAATCGTACGATCTGTGAGGAGGTAACGTGTTGGCCTGTTCCTTTTGGAAGACGTCCTGAAAGTCTTGGTATTCCGGAGGTAGTTGCATGGAGACAGAGGTTACTGATGCTAGACTGATCTTCAGATTTTCTGGGTAGCAGGTTCGTGCACACTCCGGAAAGGTTATTCTCTTCGCTCGCCAATCAATTCGAGGATTATGTGTCTCTAACCAAGGGATTCCGAGAATAACCTGAAACTGTGGAGCCTTGATTACATCAAACACAACTGCCTCCCGATGGCCGTCCGGATCTACAAGTGTCACCTCAGCTGTGGAATGTGTTACCGGTCCCGAGGCAATTTCGGTTCCATCAACTGTGGTTATGACATCTTTGCTGGTTTTAAGACGCAGGGAAAGGTTAATCCTGGAGACCAATTCACGATCCACGTAGTTTCCTATAGCCCCACTATCGATGTATGCCTTTATTGCATGCAACCGCTTAGGCTGTTCCGGATCTACGAGGACCATTGGCACAGTGAAATGCGAGGTCTGAGAGTTCGTTTTCAAGCTCGGCAAGCGGACCCCTGCGCTTGTCGGGCAGGGTCGTTTCCCGATACAGAGGTTTCAAGGATATTATCAGCGGCTCCTACCACCTTCCTGGGCGGCCTTGCCGGGCAATCTCGTAGAAAGTGTCCGGAGGATCCACAATAAAGACATAAGTGCATCTGCCGTCTTCTTTCACGTTCCTTTTGCGTTAAAGGTCCTTTAACTCCTCCGATTTGCATTGGCTCAGAGGCTTCCGCCCCCTTGAGGTTAGCGTGGGTCTTGACTAAAACCCGGGTCTCAAACTTGGACCGATCAGCTTTTCTGTTTTGCAGTCTGTGATCCAATTGGACCATTAAGTCTATATATTCTGAGCATTCTTGGGGCGGATTTACAACTTGGGCCAGGACATCTTTAAGTTCTCCGCGTAGACCTGGATAAAATAACGTGATTCTTTTATCCTCTGGCCACCCAGTTTCCACAATTAGTCTATTAAAGGTTGCAATGTAGGAAAGGAGGTCTTGATTGCCCTGTCGCAGAGATAGAAGTTCGTCATCTAGAGCCTGCCCCTGGGAGTGACGAGCAAATAACCTTTCCATGCTTGCTTGAAATCCTTGAAAATCACGAAGAATCGGGTCATCTTGAGTTACCAGTGGAACTGACCAATTGGCAGCACTGCCGCTGAGATATGACAATACAAAGGCTACCTTGGTCTGGTCATTAGGGACCCCAGGTCTGCACAGGAAATGCAAACAACACTGATTCATGGATACGGCGAATCGTTTGGGGTCTCCAGCAAAGCGTTCGGGTGGGGGCAGCGGCATTTTTCCAGGTAGATTAATCTGCACCGGGTTACTGGAAAGCACAGGAGCGGGGTTCCCATCCGGAACCGGGTAAAGGGGTTTGTCCAGCTTGACCTTGCAAAAGCTCTCTAGCCAGGTCATCAGCTCTTTCCTTTGTTACAATCACTTCCCTCCTGAGAGCATTAGTCTCTTGACGAGCGGCGTGTACTTCGGCCCGTAATTCCCCCAGTAGTTGGGCCAACTGGTCAGTCTCGGAAGTTTCCATAGCGCCTGGGTGGGAATTTGTAGGAAGGTTTCGCGTTCTGTAATGCTCACCTGGCTCCCATGGAGGCGCTGGTCTGGTCTGGGTTGCTGTGGCCTCTTCAAGCGTGATGCGCAGAAGTCGGACCACCGATTGAACAGGACCCCCAAATCTTGCTTGTCGGGCCCGTAGGAATATCCTTCTGCAGATGAGAAAGGGGATTAGCTTTCTGCTGAATAGTGTGCTTGCTCCCCCCTTCTCTGATTCCTCCAAAACCCCCGGTTTAAGCTCACCTTATGGTTTGGAAGGATGAACTCTCCATCCTGCTTCTGGTGCAGGGGCGCGCGTTCGTCCAGTTACTTCACTGGTTTTCAGAATGGCGCTGGCACATCCCCTTGACTTTTCTGAGCGATATGCCGTAAATATGAAGATGCAAAAGTTCAAGTGTGAGCCTCCTTTTATGTTCTCTTTTCTGTCCTTTATTTCAGGTGCAGATCAAAGGCGATGTGTTGAGGGGTTAAATTGCCGGTGGTAAAATCAGGTGAGTTAGTGATGAGGGCGACCCCTCTAAATGTCTTTATAATTCCCCAGTAATGTCTTTTGTCCTTTCCCCATAGGGGCCGGGGTGTGGTACCTGCCAAAGATGCGGCGCCGACCCGAGATGTGGAATGGTTCACCAAGAAAAGCCGGTAAATAATATGGCTGAAAATGTCCTTTCCCCATAGGGGCCGGGGTGCGGTACCTGCCAAAGATGCGGCGCCGACCCGAGATGTGGAATGGTTCACCAAGAAAAGCCGGTAAGTAATATGGCTGAAAATTCAGCTTTCCTCTTATGTTCCCTTGCTCACCTTTTGTCTCTTCTTCTCTCCCCTAGGTGCAGAGATGTGGCCACCGGTGCTGAGAGCCGCGATGGAGCCGGGCGGCGTCTCGGGAACAGGTGAGTGAAGCGCGGCGCTGCAGCGAGCAACGCGGTGCTTTTAAATGGAAGTCTTCCTTCAGGAATGCTGGTGTGAAGATTCCGGATGCAGGTAAGAAGGTTGAATAAGTTCTTGGTTTTCACCTTTCTCTTCTCTTATTCCCTTACAGGTGTTCCGGGTTCGAGGCGGGCGTGGCTGGAGTCCAGGTGCAGGAGCAGACACGGTGAGCGTTCAGCTGCTGGGATGCAGAACAACGCGAAGCACGTGTGGCTGTCCGGGGGTGGCTTAAATAGCTTTGGAAGAAGTTCCAGGTGGGTATTCTCCCACAGCCCCACCCAAGTAACAAAATAGTTCCTTCAGAAAAATAGTCCCCCCTAAGCCTCATTTGGCTTGGTTCTTCATGCAGCATGGTCTGCATCAGGTGAGTATGCAGCATGGTCTGCTTCAGGTAAGTGCACCAAACACTTCCCCTTATGAGCCTGGCGCCTATGGCGCCAGGACTGATGTCCAACATGAGCCTGGCGCCAACGGCGCCAGGACAGAGTCCAAAGAGCCCCTATAAAGGGCCGCTGGGCTTTTGCCCGGGGGCGTGATGCCTGCTCCCGGGGGTGCTGGGCCTGGCCTGGTGCTCCGGGGGTATGCATCATGACACCTAATTAATCATATAAAATTGTCCTTAAAAACTCCTCAAAGAACTGTACTACATGGCGCTACTGCAACTTTTCAAATTATGGAGAAAAGAAGATTTATTAGCCACCTACACCTCCTATGAAGATGCTTTCAAAGCCACTGAAAGTACAATTACAGATGAAAACTTTACACCGTACAAAACCATATTGGACAATGAACACCAACAAGAAGAAGAAGAACTTCAAGTACAACTAACTGTAGACAATTCTGAGAGCAGTGAACCTTCGCAAACAGGCAGCCAAGAACAACTTGGAGAGCAACTCATAGCAAATGTGTCACAATCCTATTACAGGCCCTCTGCGGTCGGGTGCAGGGGAGAGGCGTTTTCCCCCATAATAGAGTAGGGAGGTGGTGGACAGGTATGGTGGCTGGCTGGCGTAAGCCTGTAGGAAGGAACAAGGCCGCAATCTACACCAGCGCGCCTACCAAGGGAGAGGGAATGCCCGGCATGTGCAAAGGAGCACTGAGGCCGTGCGAGGAACCAACGCCCCTGGCAGTCTAACGCTGACAGGGCGTGGGCCAAGGCTCTAAAACCACGCCCCGGACCGCACCCTGTGCTTAGCGTTTCTTCAACTCTTTGTAAGAGCAGTGTCTCGCTTACCGCTCCCGCTCTCAGTGTATCTGCAAACAACTTTACATGGATGGGAAGTAGAAGAAACTCACCTGAACGAGGATCCACGCCCCTGTGTAAAAACTTTGTCTATGCGTTTGTTTTTGTTTTTTCCCAAACCGCATCCGAAGTCGACCGGTGGGGCTGCCCCTCTTGGACATTGGTTCTTCATCGACTGATCATCTTGGACATTGGTTTTTCGTCATCTGCTCAACTTGGTTCTTCCTCGATTTTCCGACTGTTGTCATTCCCGCAGTATCCGAGGACCTGAAAAGCAAAGCAACAGTGTGAGAGATCCCATTCTGTTCTTCGACCGCCACCCGTCCCAATGCCTAGTGCGCTCACCTGCACATTGAGTCCAGCTCTGTTCCTTCAGCATCTCATTGGAGTGTTGGCTTTCAGTCGCTCAGATCCTGTGAAGAAGAAAGACAAAGACATTGCGAAAGTAAGCTCAGTCACTGTACAGAACAAGTTTGCAAGCACCACAAGTTTTATACCCATGTTTAATCAAGACTTACCCGTTCACTGCTTTTATTCAAGACTTACCTGTGCACCCTCATATCCTGTGTGTCGCAGCCGGCCTGGACCACTCACCTTTAGTGAAGCAACTGGAGGCCGAAACGTACCCGAGGACCGCGACCATAGTCACAAACATTACGGTGAACATCGCTCGCTTCGAACCAGCCAGCCAATCCAGGCTCTGAAGGGGAGGGGCAGAAGGGAAGGTCCTGCGCTTATACTTACCTTTAGGTTACCCTGACCCTCAGGACGATACATCCCAAAAGTCCCGAAACCATCCAGGTCCCTCCCTCCCAACCTCACGGTCCCCTGGGAGTTAATCCCCAGACGACCAGTGGGGGTAGGAGTGGCTGGGGGAGCAAGGGGGCTACACATCGGCACAGACCGGACCAGGCACTCCTGCAGGGCACCAGAGTTAAGTGTGACAAAATGAGGCAGAATTAGACATGACCGAGGTAACCACCACTATGCTTCAGTATGAGCACTCTATAGAAGAGTTGGCAGTACTTAAATCCCAACTAAACGATGAACAGCGTACCATTTTTGTAGAAGTAAGTGAAACCACTGAACATGGTCTACAGCATGAAAGTAAAACTTGCACCTGTGAAACCTACAAACCTGTACTGCTGATGTAAGTGATGAAGCCGGGTCAGGTAAAACATTCTTAATAAATATCAGTAAATACGTCCAACAATTAACACACAACAACCTTTCTGCGGTTATAACCGTACCATACAGGTTTGGCTGCCTACAACATAGGTGGAGTCACTCTAAACCGTTTGCTACACCAAAACAAATTAGAGTACTACAAACTTTCACCACAATCTGCTATGGAGCTACGAAGAGTTTTAAAACAAATGAAAATGCTCCTAATAGATGAAGTGAGCATGATCTCCAACCTAATGTTAGCTTTGATTCACCTCATATTGCAAGAGGAACTCAAAACAGACTACGAAGAAGTCTTTTGAGGAAAATATGTCATTGTTTTTGGAGATCTCCTTCAATTGACACCAGTCAAAGGTGAACCTATCTTGAAAACCTTAGGACACAAACAGTGCCGTAAAAGTCTAGGAAGCATTGGGAATGTTAATCTTTGGCAACATTTCCAATACAGAGAACTAATCATGCGTCAGTCTGCAGACCTCACCTATGCCAACATTTCAAAAAACGTACGCATTGGTGTATTATCAAAGGAAGCACAGTCTATCCTCAATAGTAGATGCATCAATGAGCTGTACGGCCGTAACACATGTGCTACTGATGTCATGGAACAATTGACTCAGAAAAATGTCGGCTGTATGGCCTTAATGCCAACTCTAGCAAGCTGTGCACAATTTAATGCAATAATGCTGCACAAAGAAAAACATCCACTAGTGCAAATTCATGCCACAGACAAACTGGAAGTACACGGTATGACAATACCTATGTGTCAACAAGGCATATCACGACTACAAGCCTTGGAAAACTCTATCTCCAACACAGCAGGTTTGGAGAACATTTTAAATGTATGTATCAACTGTAGAGTTATGCTAAAGCGTAACATTGACGTAGAGCAAGGTTTAGTGAATGGAGCGCTTGGTACATTTGTTGGCTTCCAGACATACCCACGGAACAACAGCATTCAGTTTGTAAACATCAAGTTTGATAAACTTTCAGAAATCAAAAATATAGGAGGCACAACTGCAAAGTTCCTACTTTTCAAAGACATGTATGTACGCAGAGAGCAGTTTTCTCTGTCGTTAGCTTATGCAGTAAGTATTCATAAATCGCAAGGTCTAACCTTAGATCAAGCATTGACTGATATTGGCAACATAGTCTTCAAAGAAGGCATGAGTTACGTAGCACAGTCACGGCTATGTACACTGGAAGGACTGTATCTAGTTAATTTTGATACAACTGCCTTGCATTATAGAGTACAAAAGACTATGGGCACTGTACACACCCCATCTAAAAATGTACCCTATTCCTCAAAAACCAAAAGCTTTGAAAAGAAGGCTCATTCCATCAGAAGTACTAAATGATTTCGGCACAATACCATACAAGAAATAAAAAGAAACTGATACCACAGCAACTACCAAAAGCAAATACAAAAGGAGTAAAATAGACAAACCATACCAAACTCCACCCACAAAAAAAATGCCTCTGCAAAGAAACCGCGTACCCTTCCATCAAAGGGCTCAGACACAGAAGTAGCTGGACCATCCACATTTTCCAATACAACAGGTGTTAATTGCTATGCAAATGTAACAATCAATGTTCTATTCCAAATACCAGTTGTTGAAAAAATGTATTTAAATGGCGCAGTCCAGTTGTGTTGGCAAATGCTGGTCCTTCACAGAAATGCAGTTCGTAATCCTGACACCATTCACAGTGTCTCAGGAATAAGGCAAGAATTGGACTACAGTGCTGGAATGGTGAAATTCACTTTAAAACGACAGAAAGATCCTCAGGAATTTCTAATGTACTTACTACAAATACTGGAAAGAAAAAACAAACTTATAACTGACATCTTTCACATTTCCTACATGTGGAAACATACATGCATTCTGTGCAACCATGTCATTCATGAACAAGTCCCTACCAAATGCTTTGTTTATGTTTCAATACCTAACTGACTCCATTCCATTTCAGCAACTGATGAAAAATGCAAACCATAGCATGTTGTGTACGGCATAGTCGATATGTGATATTAATGCAGACGGTACCAAAAACACCTGCAAACGTACTGCCTTCACACACAGACAGGTATCACTTGGCAAAAAAACCTTCACAACTGTACCCATAATCTACCACAAAGGGGACTCCACCAATGGAAGCCACTATACTGCATACATTAGAAAGCAATCATCATGGTGGGAATGCAATGATGCTTCCATCAGTCCAAAGCACAGACTACCTGCAAATCTTTCAAATGCCTACTTAATATTCTTGTAGCCAAAATGTACTCATTGATGTAGAAACCTACTATACCTTACTCCCCAGCACCAACCAGTACCTTCGTAAGTTGACCGAAAATGTTTTTCCTTCCACAATATCGACCTAATCGACATTGTTGGCATTTGGCTTGGGGTTGTGCGTTTAGTGTTTTTTCAAACAAGTGTGCTCTTGTCGCTGGGTGTCTTCTCTGTGGGAGGGCCGCTGATCTGCTTATTGGAGTTGGGGGCTCGCACCTGGGATTCACCCGCCACGTCTATGGAGGCCTCAGCCTGCATGGCGTGGGTGGCCCAATGCTTCTGAACGTGATCCTGCGGAAGTCAATGTTTGCACACCCGGTGTGTGTCCTTCCAGGGATATTTTCCAGAAGAAGGGCAACATTTAAAAGGCATATGTTCCATAGTGGAGGATAAATCCATGATGATAAAAGGGAAGGTAGAGAAATAGTCATTTTCTTAAAAAAGAATATATGACCACCCCCTGCTCTCCTTGCTGTAAAGGGCAGAAGCCTGGTGAGGTCTGTGTAGGCCGCTGTCACTGTCCGTCGAACAAGGTCATCTCTTTGACGCAGGGGTCAACCGTTAGTCGAGCACTGTTGAAGAATTCTCATAGACTGAAGACGAAAGGCGATGAAAAGAGAAATATAACATTAAACTTATTTTTTTTTTAAAAAATTATTTGAAATATTATAGTTTTTGTTCAAAACTTTTCATTTATCCAAACCACCATACATTTCCAAAATTAACAGTAAAAAAATTTCAACACAAGCTTTCTTTCATTGTCCGTACTCTCCATAATTCCTTATTTCATTTTCCTTAATACTTTGAGTACTGCTTTAAGTCCACCTTTCCAGCTGTTTTTGTGTTCTTCATGGCGATAATATGATTCCAAAATTGAATAATGACAGTAGTGAGACTCCTATTGTTCCCTGACAGTATGAGATTCCATCTGTCCTGGCTATTAAGTTCGGGCCCAGTTGTTGATATCATTTCTCGAAACCAATTTCTCTTTTCAACTAACGCAGGACAAATCATGATAATGTGATGGATATTCTCGAGCATATGTTTGGGGATATGCCTATTATTATTCTCGAGCATATCTTTAGAGATATGCCTATTATTTGCCATGAGTTCCCGTGTTGGTAATTGGTTCAATCATAGTCTAATAAATTGGTCCCTGATCTGCCTATCCGGAAATTGCTTCAGATATGCGGGTAGATCATTAATTGCACGGCTGTCCAACTCATAGTTCAGATTCATCTGGTATTGTGATTTCTCTGTCAGAGTGCGTATCCAATCATTTCGCTGTAGTCTTTGTTTAGCACATTGAGGGCGGTTCACTGGCATCTCCGTTGTTATACTATTTGCTGCCATCACGATTTTCATGACATTCTTCCATAGTGCTAAGGCCGTATTCGCCACTGTGTTATTTCTTTGTTGAAATAATTTGTATGCTGGGATTTCATCCTCAATAATCATCATAGTCGTAACGATTGAGTCGCAATCTCGTGTCTGATTCTTTTGATCGGGAAGGAATTTGATAACCCAATAATTTTCCTCCAAACAAGGACTTCCAAGATGTCCCAAATTGATTGGCTGAGATTTATCATGGCCTCACTCCCGTGACTAAGGATCGCGGTCACTTTTTGTCGATAGAAAATGAGGATCGGTTTTAAAGAGTATTATCCAAATTTTCTATGTAAAAGTAGCCCTTATCTCGCCAATGAGGCCTTTTTTGTTCTTAAATGATTTATCCAGGGTACTTCTACTTCTGATTGATTCACCATGACTCGCAGATATTTGATTGCTGTCACTGTGGTCAATTTTTTGGCATTCATGGAAAATTGAAATGGTTGCTGATTTTTTTTTGTGTGGATTCTGTGCCGAGAGTGCCATGATTCTTGTTTTGGCGGTGTTTATCTCTAAGCCATTTTCCAACATGTATATTTCCAACTCCCGTAGACTTCTTTGTAGGCCTATCTCTGTCTTATCCAAAATGACGATATATCTGCATACATTAAGTGCTGAATCTGATGGTTTTTTATTTTAGGTGGATTTGCCTTCTGAAGACGAGGTGGATCAGGGAGATCCATGGTATACAACTTGAACAGCGTTGCTGCGAGGGGGCATCCCTGTTTAAGCCCATTGTCCACTTCAATAGGTGCCGATAATTGCCCTTGTTGGGAAAGTCTAATTCTTAAAGTTGTATTGCTATAGAATTGCTTGATTGGTTCCAATAGCGTCAATGGACAATTCCACTTTTTTTTAGTTTTCCCCAAAGTGTTTTCCTATTTACCATATCAAAAGCCATATGCAGGTCTATGAATGCTGCATACGTGTTATGTTTGTTAACCAGTGCCTCATGTTTCAATAGATTCAAAATCATAAAATTTACATGAGTACCCATACTTTTGGTAAATCTAGTCTGCCTGATGTCAAATTTCTTGTTTTCTTTGATCCATATATTAAGTTTGTTAAGCAAAGGATTCTTGGGGGATAGCAATGGCGGACCTAAGGATTTCCTTGGAGGCTAAAATCGACGCGGTGGGGATTGATGTCAACCTGCTGCGACAAGATGTCAGAGCGCTGGCAGACAGAACAAGCAGCCTGGAAAGCGCGGTCAAAACTAACACGACCACCAGCACTGACAATGCAAAGGAAGTCCACACACTAAAGCAACAAGTGGCTAACCTGGAGAATCGTGTGGAGGAGGCGGAAGGGAGGGCGAGAAGGAACAACATTCGAGTGGTTGGTTTGCCGGAAGAAGAGGAAGGCCAGGATCCTACATACTATGTTGAGAATATGATCCTGCAGGAAATAGGGGCTGACAAACTCTCACAAGGATTCACAGTGGAGCGTGCACATACCCTCATGAGAAAACCGAAGCCCGGAGCCCCTCCCCGCGCAATAATTGCCAAGATTTTGAATTACAAAGATCGTGAGAAAATATTGGAGTATTTCAGGAAAGGGGGAACGATAGACAGAGCTTCGGCTACCATCACAGCTTATCCTGATTATACGATGCTGGTCCAGAGACAAAGGTACAGCTATGCAGCGGTGAAGAGACGGCTGCGCGCGGCTGGCATCAAATATATGCTTCTGCACCCCGTGAAATTGAAAGTGATGCACAAGAGTGGAATGTTTTTCTTTGATACCCCAGAGGAGGCTGCTGCATGGCTGGATTTACAGGGCTGCCCAGAACAGGATGCCGCACGAGCCCAACGTGAACAAGATAAGTGACTAAGGCAATTTACGCATACTGGTATATCATAATGTGAGGTACTCCAGTAGAGACTTGACAGGAACATTAAAAGATGAGCAGGGACGAGAGGTGCAGAAGCTATGTTATGATATCCCTGATTCTACTGAAGCGCATTGGACTGGAATATAGAGCCTTGAATATATAAGTAAATTGGATACTAGCATGTTGAAGTAGTGTGGTAAATAGGAGCGGCAGAACACAGGCACCTTACCTCCCAAGTAGTAGTAGAAGTAGCAGAATAGTCATTAGGGCTACCTCACCCTGCTGAGCTTCGAGTACAGGCTATTTCTGGAAAGGGCTAGATGCAGGGGGGGGGGGCCTGAGATCCAGGGATGGAGCTGGGCAACTGTTGTGGGGGCAATGTTGGGGAAGGGAAGGGTTGCGAGGGGGGGAGGGGAGTTTGGGGTGTTTGTGGTTAAGGGTAGTTTAAACTGGGGAGCGAGCCTATATAGACAGAAATAGAAAAAGGGAACTGGACTGCAGCAATGGAGGGAAAGAGGGGATTCTAACAAGCCATGGGGGAATAATTACGTGGAATGTCAGGGGCCTCAATAGTTATTTAAAGAGAAACAAGGTTATGTGTTACCTGCGCAGACAAAAGATAGACATTGCACTGCTGCAGGAGACTCACTTGACACATGAAAAGTTGGGAACGGTTGTGAAAAAATGGAAAGGGGTTGTGGCGGGCTCGACATATTCTGCTTACGCTAGAGGGGTGCTCATCTGGGTGGGACCGCATGTCAGATTTAACTTGTTGCAGGAAACTGCGGAGGCAGATGGGAGGATGGTTATATTGAGGGGACTGGTGGAGAACAGGGAGATAAGTATTGTGAATAAATATGCGCCCCCCAACCAGAGTACGGCAGCATATTTTAGAACCCTGAGTACTAGTCTTAGTACATGCATGGGGAGTGCGGTGATCTGGGGTGGGGATTTTAACTGTGTGCTAAACCCTAAGATGGATAGATCGGATCAGAAGACCGATAGACCTACCCCTGCGGCTAAAGCACTACAGGCGCTGCTAGCCGACTTTGGTCTGGCAGATGTGTGGAGAATGAAACATCCCCGAGAAAGGCAGTATTCGCACAACTCTGCCCCGCAACAGTTGCGCACGATACTAGACACTGGGCCTCATTACAAATCGCCCGGATGAAAACAACGGGAGGTGATGTTCCCGCTAGGTCTGCCCTGGCAGGTTTAACAAAGCCCGCCTGCAGGCGGACGAGAAAACACCGGCAGCATTACGAGATGCTCAATGGGAATGGGGATTAACACCATTCCGCCTCCGTGATTCCCGAAAAACCGGGGTTGTAATGCCCAGGTAATTCCGGGAATCACGGAGGCGGAATGGTAATACGAGTCCGGCGCTAACCAGGCGGTTTTACCGCCTCGGTTACCGCTGGACTCGTAATGAGGCCCTATGTCTTCGCCCCGTCCGAAATACTGATGGAGACGGCGCAGGCAGAATATAAGGCGAGGGTCCTCTCAGGCCACTCGCCCCTGGTTATCGGCTGGCAGTACTCCCCCCCGAGAGCAAGGATTCCAACATGGCGGCTCCGGGCAGAGGCACTTAAAGACTCCCTCTTCAGGGAAGACATAAGAGAAGAGATTATAAATTATTTTGAGGAGAATACGGGCAGCGTGGACTCAGCGAGCACGTTATGGGAAGCATTCAAGGTGGTGATGCGGGGTGTAGCCATATCAAAATCTAAAGGCCTGCAAGGTGGGATCCTGGCCGATCTACAAGTGACAGAAAGAGAATTGGAAAAGGCGCTGAGCGATAGAGAGGACACTGGAAGTGACAAGTTGATTCTTAAATTACAGCAGACATGTGCAGAGCAATGGGATAGGCTGTGTAACCTCAATTATAAAGAATACATAGAAAGGCAGCATGCGGGAGGAGATAAAAACAGGGAGGCTCGTGGCATGGTTATATAAGAGCGAGATCCCCAGAACCGCCATTAGGACAATAACAAGAGAAGATGGCAGTGTCGTTGACACCCAGGAGGGAGTGAATCAGGAGTTTGCAGAATACTTTAGGAAGCTTTACGGGGATGAGGAAGAAAGCAATTATGACAGAATAACAGAAACACTAGAAGACATAGATCTGCCTACAATAAGTGCTGAAGAAAGAGAGGAGCTAGACGCGACGATTACCTTAGAGGAGTTAGAAGAAGTGGTGAGGCAACTACCTACTAGCAAGACCCCGGGGGCGGACGGGTTTCCAAGTGAGTTTTATAAAGTGTACAAAGCAGAGGTGCTTGCCCCGATGTTGACTATGTTAAATGAAGCATTTGAAACGGGACGGCTGCCAGAGTCACTTAGAGAAGCGATCATAATACCGCTTCCCAAGCCCAACAAACCTGGGCATTGCTGTGGCTCTTATAGACCATTGTCAATGCTGAACCAGGACAGCAAGATATTGACGGCTGTCTTGGCAAATAGATTGCGAAGAGTCATTGGCAAATTAATACACCCCGATCAGACGGGATATGTCCCAAATAAGAACATAACTCATAATCACAGACGTCTCCATCGCGTTATTGAATGGGGGAGCAAGAATGAGGGTGAAATGGCAATTGTGTCCTTGGACGCTGTGAAGGCATTTGACTCTTAAATGGCCATGGCTACTGGCGGCCTTGGCGGGTTATGGTATGGGGCCTGGATACATAAGATGGGCGAAGATGCTATATAGTGATTCAAAACAGGAGCGGTGATATCTGAAAGGTGGCAACTAGGCAGAGGCACCAGACAAGGGTGCCCATGGTCCCCTATGTTGTACATACTAGCTTTGGAGTCCTTGGCGATATTCCGCAGTACATACTAGCTTTGGAGTCCTTGATGATATTCCGCAGACAACAGTATGAACCTATAGGCATTGAGGTGGGAGGGGAGCTACACCTGATTTCACTGTATGCTGATGATTTGCTGCTATACCTAAGAACCCGGAGGAGAATCTCCAGTACATCCTGGAGGTGATGGAGAGGTATGCGGGACTGTCTGGCATAGCGTTGAATCCTCTGAAATCTATCATCTTCCTGCTGGGTAACTATCAGGGAATCCCTGTCGAACGGTTGCCGGTGCTGCAGACTCCTTGGGCTGTTGGTACTTTTCGGTATCTTGGGATAGATGTTTACCATACGGTGGAAAAAGAACATAGGCACAATACCGAGGTAGCCATAGAGAAAATCAAGAAGAGTATGAAATTCTGGGTGAAGCTGCCTCTAGCAATGATGGGACGAGTGGCAATGCTCAAGATGGTGGTCTTACCTAGGCTCCTGCATTATTTTGGGAACATTCCGTACCTGATACCTAAGAAGGTTTTCACTACACTGAATAGCATGTGCAGGGATTTTCTGTGGCATGGCACCAGGAATAGGGTGGCTCTGTGGAAGCTGCAGAACTTTTACAAAAAAGGTGGAATAAAACTACCTAATTATGAGGACTATTATGTAGCGAGCCTATTGCAATATGTCGCCAAGTGGCTCTCAGATGAATCGACCCCTGAGTCAAGACTGTTTAGTCAAGATTGTGCCCCGTTTTATTTAAAAGAGATGTTCTAGCTGCCCAAGACAGAAATGAAAGAGGGCCCTAAGATGATGATGCTTGGATGGAAGATGTGGCGCCGGGCATGCCAGATGATGGAAAACCCAGTCCCATGCTCCCCGCAGATACCGTTGGTTGCATTGACAGGAGGAGATGAGCAGTTACGGATAACAATTAGGAACCACTGGGAATCGGTGGGGTTGGTAACGATGGGAGATGTCTGGCGAGAGGGGACTATCATCAATTTTGAAGTGTTGGGAGAGGAGATGGGGTTACAAGTGGGCCAGTATATCACATATCGTAGAATGGTGCAGAGAATTAAGAAAACGTGGCCTGAAACAATACTAGTAGAAGAACCAGACGCTACCATAGACACGATATATGATATAGCAGAAGGAGGGCATGAGATCTCTAGATTGTATGAAATGATGATGTCTAAGGTTGGGAAAGACTTAATGCAATTGAGGGTAGACTGGGAGGCGGAAGTAGGAGCCCCGATAGAGTATGGGATGTGGGAACGTGCCCTAGGGTACCACAAGAAGGTATCCAGAAACGCAAGATTAAAACAGATACAACTATATGTCACGCACAGCGCATACATGACACCCCTGAGGAGTTCAAGGTTTGAAAATGCAGGGCGATAAACATGTCCCAAATGTGACAAGGAACAGGCTGACATGGTACACATGTTCTGGTCATGCCCGGTGATCGAGCGCTTCTGGGGTGAAGTGGCGCAGAAACTTGCGGAAAAGGGGGTCACTATTATCATAGATTCAGCCTGGGCCTGCTTGCTTGGGGGGTACCCCAGATCGCGGAAATTAAGCATGTCCATAAACTTAAAGATCTAGCGTATGTGCTAGCAAAAAGGAGGATTGCCATGGGATGGAAGACCTGTCATAGGCCGCGGGTGGAGGTGTAGTGGAAAGAATTGCAGAAGTGGGTGGAGGCAGAGACCACGGTGTGGCAAGAGGCAAGTAACATAGGGGAAGAGGAAGAGGTGGGAACCCTGGTAGCATGGAGATTGTTGATAGCGGAATTATTCGTAGCGATACAAGACCGGACAGAATCTGCGAAAAATGAAACCCCGCCACATGTGGCGGATATAGAGTGATTGGAATGAATAGGCTTGCAAGGGGGGGTGGGATAAGGGGAGCAGTGACCGAATTGTGCGATGAACAATGTGGAAATTGTACTGTGGATATTTGCACTGCGAGTTTGGTTTGTATTGGTTTTTGTTTGTTTCAACTTAATAAAATTGTTTAAAAAATAAAAATAAAAAGTTTGTTAAGCAAGCAGGAGCCTTGCAAAAATGTTCCCAATTGGATCCAAAAGTGCGATTGGTCTATAGTTTACGGGCAGTTGCCTATCACCTGCTTTATATATTGGGATCACAAAATGGGAATTTTTTTCCCTTTTTGAAGCGAATATATGTACGCAATATTTGGCCCAATCCTCTGGATGTTTCTTTATGAGCACATTGCTCAGGCCATCTGGGCCTGGTGCTCTTGATGAATTGAGCTTCTTTATGATTATTAAGATAGCATCGAATGTCCAGGCATTTGTCCATACGGTCGATTCATTCCGCTCCGTACCGATGGGCTGTTTACTCGCTGTACGTTTATAGATGGCCTTGGAATGGCTAATCCATGCAGATTCAGCAATCCCACAGATTATTTTATGTTGGTTGTCCGTTTGCGGACTTAATAAGTTCCACAAACCTCGCATGTTTTTGTTTTTCAGTAGTGCTAGGATTGCTTCTGCATCTTGTTGTAAGAGCAGTGCTTTTGCATTCTTTGTCCAATTTCTGTAACTTTGTTTTCCTTTACGGATAGCGTTCCATGAATTGAAATCATGCTTTCCTTTTATTTACGAGATCTTTCTCTGTAGTTCTTTTTTTTTGTTTGCTACTTGTAAATTGTAAGCATGAGTGTGACTTTTCTTGGTCTACTCTTGTTTGTGTATCTTTCGTATGAATGGTGAGAGTATCCATTCATAGTTTATTTGTTTCATGCCACACACCACGGAACTGGTGTATATGCTTACTAATTTCTTCATTTGATTATCACTAATGCGCAGTCGGGTGACTGCAGCATTAGTTTCCATGTGCGGTAAATGTACTTTGTTACCTTCGCAATACGGTGCTTTCCATGTAATGCTGATAATATGATGATCGCTGTTATCGGATCTCGTAATGTCTTGGGCCGTTACTTTGGAGACTAGGGTTGGCGACATATAGATGTAATCTAAAGTGGCGGTCACTTTTCCATTTGTCCAGGTAGTACTTTTCGGACTATGGTTCATCTTGTTGGTACAGTAGAAATGTCACCATGTGGTTTCTTTAGTCCATGTTTTCGCTCTCGCTGAGAGTTGCATTTTCTCGATCACTAGTCCTTGTTGGTGAAATAAATGAATGTTAAGGTCTCCACATAATATTATTTCAATTTCGTTTGTTTCCAGCACTAAATTATCTACGGCGGAGAATATCAATGAATTCATCCATTTGAATCATCGCCTGGTTCCAATATAAATTGAATATCGCTAATCTCTGCACCGGATCTTGCACCAGGATTCCATGCGTCATCTTTGTACTCAATTTCTACTATCGTTAGTTGAATCCACGGGGAGATGTTGGTAGAGTCTACCACGTGTATGTTCTCTTCCATTTTAATCAAAGTTAGGAGTACTGCTGATGGACGTCCTCTTTTACGGGATATTGCAGGATTCATGACCACTGTTATCCGTTGCATCCGGGCATGATGTCAATCCAAGTTTCTTGTAGACATATAAATTTATATTTCCAGAGATCATCCATATTTAAACGAAAGAGATGAGAAAATCCTCTGGTGTTCCAAGTACACAGGGTCAGTGTAGTATTTGACCTTTTAGTTGGTGGTTATTAATTGTTTTTTCTCATTGATGTCATCATCCTATTTGGGGTTTCCTCCTCTCTCCAGAATGGCGTGTTAGTAAAGTTTGCTCGCGTATATTTATTTATCACTCTTTCTGCTGAGCTGACCATTCTGCTTTTTATAGTGGTCTCTGGGGAGTGAGGACCGTCGACCCCCCCTCTCTCCTGTTTTATTGAATTCTTTTCATCCATGACTTCCACCACTTTGATGTGTCCTGTGTTGACCCATCGAAGAGCAGGAATTGCGTGTATCAATCACAAAGTATTTGTTCGATTTAGGATCAGCTCATGTTGATATTTATCATTTTTCTCTCGCTCAATTTTTAATTATGTAGTAGATCCAGAGGATTGATAAACAAAGGTTGACGAAGTTTAGGTCTAGTCACTGTGTCTACACTGTTTGCTGATATGTTGGTTCTTTGAGTCCTCTCCGAATATTGCGATGTAAAATCTTTGCTGTCTGAGATTGATTCCACACTAAGTATTAAAATCTCCAGCTCTAAATCAGAGATGTCATCACAGGTAAGATCTGCGTAGGTGGAATCTATGGTGTACCCTTCTTCATAACAGTCAATGATTATTAAAGATTGGTCATTGGTTGACGCTTGCGAATCCCAGTTGCTGTATTGCTCTTCTTTAGAATAGGTAGAGAGGTTCAGCAATACCTCTTGACTAAGTGAATCTTTTCGCTGTCGATCTATGTTTGGATTAGGTTTTACATTATCCGTCATGGCAATGTCTATTTGTATCGTTTCGGTCGTAGTAGCTCTTTGTGGCTCCAATGTCCTATTTTGCATTGCCACTTTTTATTCCCCTTGTTGTGTAGTTCTGTTCACTTTAGGGGTTGTCAAGTTGCGTAGGAAGGCTCTAGAACCATTTGATTTCTTTTTCTTTGTTGTTTTATTATTTTTTTCTGTGTTTGTTGTGGAGTATTGGCAGTGCTCTTATTGTTGTCAAAAATAGCAAAGTTTTCCATCAGCATTTCAGGTAAAGAGGTCAGGTCCTCAGTGGCTTCAGTCGCGTTCCCACCTAGTTGGTTAGTGTCCAAGTTCAATTTGTCGATTCTACCTTGCACAATTTCTAACTGTGCATGCGCTGTTGCTTGTGGCGTGGCTTATTTTTGTCCAGTTTCATTTTGCGATTTTACACTAGGCGACTTGTGCCCCTTTGCTATGATTGCCACCATACCTACTGTCAATGTTGCTTTATCGTCATGATCTCTTCTCGCTATTTCAAATACCCTAGACTGCCATTAGGCACTTGTTTCGGCCTCTTGATTAAGTCGATTGTGTATCGTATTTCTGAACGACTCCACAAAAATCTGTTTCGAGTGGATAAGGGCCAGCAATGTAGCTTGATCTTTTTGTGCGTCGCGATTACTTTCTAATAACTTCATGAATGGGATCATCGCGTGTGAGGTTACAGCTAAAAGCAAGTTCATCAAGTCTAGCATTGTGGTGGGTATTGCTTCTGTTATTTTAGTGGGTGGCACATTTGGTTGACATTGAAAATACTTGTTATTCGGGATATGATCTGCCGGTGAGGAGCTGTCTCCAGGTTGCCTACTATGATTTGCTACGGTGGACGTTTGATACTCCTTTGTCCTCGCGGCGGGGTTTAAAATTTGTGGTATTGAGGCTAACCAAGACGGCTCACCCTTTATATTTGTCTGCAGGTTAAATACTTCCTTTCTTTTATCCTGATTCGTCATCAAATCCTCGATTTCTGTAATGTCCATCGATAGTCGTGCCTGCTGGTATTCTTTTCTCTGGAAGCTCCTGTGTCCAACATCTTCTATTGTTTTGGCCTTTGTGTACGCCAGCTCCCAACATTTCTTTGCCTCGATCGCTTTTTTCTTTTGTGAAAGTAGCAGCTCACGTGTCTCTATCTGGTTCCTCTGTACGTGAATTGGGAGTAGGCCTGACATTGCTAGGTCTTTATCTAGGCAATCCGGATCACTGCCAGTCTCGGATTGTTTATTGCTTTCCTGATTATTATCATTTAGGTTATTAACTGGTATCGCTGTAACTCCCATTGTAATCAGTGTCTGTGAAGTATCGCCTGGTATGGTTTCATCAGGATGACTAGTTCCCAGAAGCACCAGTTCAGCTGTAAGACCAGGCTTATTCTTAGATCTGGTTGCAGGCCTCGTACCAGTCGCCATCAGTGAGATTATTAGGGGCGATTTGGTGGATCTGCGGATGTAATTGTAGTACGTACTTATATATAGTTATGCCAATTTAGAGTGGTGTATTTCACTCAGCTTGGCAAAACCGCCCAGTTTAGCTGATGTAGCGAACTTCGCTTTGCACCGTTCCCAGACACACACTGCAAATATTTTTAAAAACGCAGCAGCAGTAATGTCTGTTGTGGTAAAGTGTAGACCGACACGCCAGCAGGATCAAAGGACGCAGTCCCGCAGTCTCCTGCTTGTGTTAGCCTAACTGTACCACAAAGTTAGTCCAATGTGTTTTGTATCGCATACACTGACAGGATCAAAGGATAAGCTCCCACAGTCTCCTGATTTCTTGGGTAGATATCATACAACAGCAAAATTTGCTGATATTTGCCTCGACTCACTTACCGAATCAGGTGAAGCAACTCACACTTAAAAAAATAAAAAAATAAAAAAATAAAGTTAACCCAGTTTCGTGTTCCAGGTAATGGCACTTTCCTCATGTGCTGTTGGTGAGCGAAGGATCTCGCAGTTTCCACTCGGTCGTGCCGTTAGTCTCTCACGCTGTCAATCTCCCCCAGGCAGAAGCACCCTGGGCAGGGAGTGACCGCAGAGGGATCAGGGACAGGACTCGCCTCCCGTGTATGCAGTCTCCTCTGCGTGCCCGTCCCGCAAGCTGCAATCCGCGTGTGACCCACACGCGTGACGGTGCGAGCCGCATGAAGAAAGGTACGAGAGTGGGGAGGAGGTCTGGAAAGGAAAGGGGAGGGGGGAGAGGGTGACGGGGATTGAGGGGGGGTGGGCTCACATTGTTTCGCGGTGGCTCAGCAGCAAAGATCGCCTCAATTGTGCAGGGTGCCGATGACTGGAGCAAAGTTTAGCGTGCTGGCACAGGATGGGCGACTACTCAAACAGTCACGTGTCTCACGAGAGATCACAAGAGTGCCATACTTGAAATACCAACACCCAACTTAAACGAGCTGAGAAAATTTACAGTTGCTCACTGCCACGCGTAGCCGGTAGATGACAGATTAGTTTCCTAAATCCCACCATCAATGGAGTTTATAATAGCATCTTACCGTCAGCCCAGAAGACCAGAGACAAGACACTCTGCAACCTGAGTCTGGGTTTTAAAGAGTCAGCTGGTGCAATGTGAAAAAAGCAGCAATAGAAAGCAGACTGCAGCTCCTCTCAGGCAACAGGCATCAATGGAGACAAGAGACTCTGCAACCCAACTCCGCGGCTCGCTCTGCGGCCGAGTCTGGGTTTTAAAGAGTCAGCTGGTGCAATGTGAAAAAGGCAGCAGTAGAAAGCAGACTGCAGCTCCTCTCAGGCAACAGGCATCAATGGAGACAAGAGACTCTTCAACCCCGCTGTGCGGCTGAGTCTGGGTTTTAAAGAGTCAGCTGGTGCAATGTGAAAAAAGCAGCAATAGAAAGCAGACTGCAGCTCCTCTCAGGCAACAGGCATCAATGGAGACAAGAGACTCTGCAACCCGACTCTGGGTAAAAACCTATGGTAATTAAGGCACCTAGCCAAGAGAACTCTGCAACATGCAGCCGGATGGTGGAAAAAAACAATCTGAGGGACCTTGACGCGTGAAGGACCATGGGTAAAGTAGACATCACACTAGGGCAGAGGTCTTCAAATTGTGGGGCGCACCCCCCCATCCCAAGGGGCGGGGCGCCAGAGCCCAGCATGAAACATAAAAAAATAAAAAATAAAAATTAAAACTTTTATTTAGATTGGAGGAAATGGGAAAGGGCAGCTCAAATGGTTAGATTGTACCATAAAACAGTCTTAGGCACCAATGAAAAAATGGCCAGCAGTTGCAAATGGATATTCAGTCCTTTAGTCACAGACTGTTTGAATAGTACCCAAGTGGTTGTTTTTTGTTTAAATGTAAATAAATTGTGATATTTAAAGAATATTTATTCAGCAAAAATGGTCAAAACTACTAGCTGCATAGGGAAGTAACTCCTCAAACTGGCCCACACTGGCCAAAAAAGTGGCCCATTTTGACTGGCCTACACTAGCATTTTGCATTTTTTGTACAGTCATCGCCCTATTGCCCTATAGGCCAGTTCAAGCCTGCCGGCTCAACCATAATGGGTGAGGGGGTGTCCACCCACTGGCCACCTCACCCATTATGGAGGAGCCGAGGAGCCAGCCCAGTGAAACACTGAGCACTCCCTCAGCTGCTTTTTCCTGCTGAGGGAGTGCTCCTGGGCTGGCTGACCTGTCAAAGGGAAACACTGTTTGCCTTTGACAGTTCATTTCCCCAGCCGCACATGATCACTGAACCATGCAACGCTGGGGGTGTTTTGCATCGCCAGCCTTGCATAGCTCATTGGAAATTTTGGCTGGGGCACTGCATATATGTATGTGCGAGGGGGTGCTCCTGCGCCTCCTCGCACATACGGGCAGAGCAACCTGGAGCGGGGCATTTTAGCAACCACGCACAGGCCCCTGCAGAAGGTACGTTTATGGCGATTTATTTTTTATTCAAATGTGGATGGATGTGTGTATGCTTGAGTTATGGGACTGTGGTGGGAGCAGGATGGGCGGCAGCACTGGGATAGTGGTGGGAGTAGGGTGGGGTGAGCCCATGGTCTGTACTGGGAGTAGGGTGTGGTGACGGCACGCAAGTACATAGCGATTTCTACATACTGTCCATCAGGCACTTTTGGAGGGGCCCGGCCTGCCCAAACCTTGCTCAGGGGGGGCCCAGGCCAAAAAAGTTTGAAGACCACTGCACTAGGGATAGTATTACTAACACGCCCAGGCGACATCCCTTTTTGAGTTTCGCAAACAAATCATGTAATACTCCGCGACTACCACTAGATGTCGGCCTATGCATAGCGTGTGATCTAAGCAGGTCCACAAGCATCAGAAACATAAATATATATGATAAACAAAAAACAACACAACACTTTCACATCCATCATAAAATGAATTGTATCACAAACACATACAACGCCAATACTTGTAGCTTTGGGATTGAAAGGGCTTTGTTTACGCTCAAATTCATAGGCAAGATAGTGAAGTCCCTAGCAAGTGGAGGATGTAGTGGGCAAGGCCCAAAGGGGGAAGCAGAACTGCAGAATGGTTGGCATATCCCACTTAGTGACATAATATCCTGGATTTTACCATCATACTGCAAATTATTGCCAGCATATACCATGCTTTGCCATTAGGTTTACAGATATTCCAAACATTTGGTAGATATTGTCATTTTATAGCAATGTCTGCTGACAATAAACCTTCTCTTAGTTTAATAGTATTCACATCTGGCAGGTTTTGACATTTAATTTCCAGGTACTTGCATCATTTGATTACTATTTTAATCATATGGCCAAGTACTGTCTTTATTTTGTGTGCCCCTTGCAGCACCTTTGTCTCGGTTATCCAGTTCTGGAGGCGGTCTATTGGCTCCTGGTCTGGTCTGGTGGGCTGGCAGCGTGGCAGCGTCACCCACCTTTCTGGTTGGGATTCAAATATCCCTCGCCAGGGAAGACATTAACTCTCCCAACACCACAAAACCACATCATCCCCTGATTAATGTGGTGGCATGACGGTAAAAGCTCTGAACAGACGTGGTGGAGATAAAGGGCCATGATGCAGAAGGCAAGGTCCAAAGAACAACCCTGAAGGGACAAAGCTCAGGCCCAGGGCAGAAAGTAGGAGGTGGTAACATGAGGAAGGAGCAGGACAAAAGGCAGAAGATGGAAGAAAACTAAGTAAGGGAACAAGAAAGTGGCAGCACCACCTCTGGAACGAAGGAGGATAGCAATGCATAGATGCCTACAGCACCCGTGTCTTTATGCGCACCAGCATGAAAACGTGCCTCTGCCTCGTAACTGATATTGCTATGGATAAGAACCCTCACAAGCAATGTAGTGCCCCTGTGCAGAAGGCAGGCGCCAGTATCCACGCATAGGCAATGCGCACAACATGGCAGCACCCACAGCCGAGGACTGCTGCATAAACCGGAGCTGCCACCACACTTCCTGAGCAGCAACACTCCCCCATGCGCCAATGCGGGTAATACTGCCACAGATAAAGGGCGCAGGAAAGCACTGTGTCAATAGTGTGTGTGTCCTGGTTTGCATTTTTTTTTTTTAAATCAAATTTTATTGGCATTTAATGGTAACAAGAGGCTTCTACAGCGTGTCAACCTTTGGGCAAATGCCCATCATAACTTTACAATCAAACCCTACATCCCTTGAGTCCCTCCCCTCTCCCCTCAAGCCCCATAGTTCAAGGCACGAACCAGATTGTCCACAACACTTCTCCTAGAACAACTCCGACCGGGCTAATGGCCGTCCGTGGTTAAACCGACTCCCCCAAAACTAAGGCAAAGTGTTACATGCTATGGATGGTTTCGGGCCGGGTCATGAGACCCCATGATTCTCAGGGCGTTTCCTCTGTGTGGCCGAAAGCCTCCATAAATTGTAGCCAGTCTATCTCTATCTGGGCGCTCGCGCCCTGTGTAGCGCTGTGAGTCTTTCCATGAAGTAGATATCCTTAGCCACGGCTACCCACTCACTTTTCATGGGAAGGCCGGCCCTTTTCCATGTTCTAGCCCGAGCTGCTCGAGCTGCCAGGAGTAACGAGTGTGTCAGGTCGGGAAGTTTCTCCCAACGTTCATCCCTTAGCAAAAGGCCAAACATTATCAGGATAGGATCTTGTGGGTAAACCCCCTCTCCCGCCTCCCTTAACTCAGGACCTCAGACCAGAAGGCTTGAACCTTCGTGCACGACCCCCACATATGCCAGTAGTCGGCTTTTTCCCCACATCCGTGCCAGCACTCTGGGTCAATGTCCGGGAACATCCTTGAGAGGGTGATCGGGTCATACTGCCATCTATGAAGGAGTTTGACAGCATGTGTTTTATATTGGCAGGAGATGGATGTCTTAAACGCCCTGCTGCAAATACGTCCCCATAGCCCGTCCCCCGCTCCACAACCCAGGTCCCTCTCCCATTTCCTTCTAAGGCTTTTGGTCGTTCCCTCCCGGGGGATCATAAGGGCTCCGTAGCGGAGGGAGATGAGTCCTTTCATTTCTACGTGAGAGTCTAGGATTTTTTCGACAGGGGTGAGCTTTCTTTGTATGCAGGGCTTTAGTTTGGGTTTCATTAGGACACCCTTGAGACGTAGATATAAGAGCGGGGAGAGGGTACCAATTCCCAAGGCCTCCTCAAGTTCCTGAATGGGAATTAAGGAGTCCTCCCGCACCAGCTGACCGACTCTGGCTAGACCTTCCTCGAACCAGATCTGGTAGTGTTCATGGCCTGGGATTTCCTCTAGAACGGGGGTAGACCAGATGTGGCTCAGGGGCGAGGGCCAGGTGGCCACCTTTTCTCTAATTCCCTTTCCTGCAAGTGCTTTCCACATAGTTCCAAGGATGGGGTGGTCCCTGATTCTTTTGGGTAGTTTTTTCAGGGGGACCCATAACCATTCCTCCACGGTGACTGGGTGTAGGTAGAAATGTTCAAGGTAAACCCATTGTTTATTGGGGTCTTCCCTAAGGTGTGGGGCCAGGGCCCTAAGCTGAGCTGCTCTATGATATGTTCGCAGGTCTGGGAGGGCTAAGCCCCCTCTATCCTTGGGGAGGATAAGGGTCTCATATCCTATTCTGGGTCTCCGGCCCTGCCATATAAATTTAGTTATTCGTCTTTTGGCTTCGCTAAGGTAGGATTCTGGGGTCTCTAAGGGGAGCATCTGGAAAACGTATAACACCCTAGGTAGAAGGTTCATTTTTATAGCGTTTATTCTTCCCATCCATGAGATCTGTCCCTTCGCCCAGCCCTCCATGTCCCTGAAGAGTTTGTTGAACAGAGGGGGGTGGTTTGCCTGGCTCAGGTCTTCGTTAGGTCTTACTATATTGATCCCCAAATATTTTATACCCTCGGGGCAGACTTGGAGGCCCAGTGGGATCAATTCTGCTAGGTTTCTCTCTGCATCAGGAGCAAAAGGGAAGACCATGGACTTGCTTACGTTTACCCTGAAGCCCGAGAAGCGGCCAAATTGTTCTATGACCTGCAGGGCGGCCGGGACCGATCTCGTGGGTTCCCTCAAGTGTAGCAGAATGTCATCTGCGTAAAGGCCCAGTTTAAACGTGCGGCCTCCTATATCTATACCTCTCACCATCTGGGAGCCTCTGATGCTTTCTGCCAAAATCTCCCTGGTCATTGCGAACAGGAGTGGGGAGAGGGGACAGCCCTGTCTTGTCCCTCTCTGTAGGGCGAAAGTACGTGACAGGTGGCCATTGACCGTGACTCTGGCAGAGGGGGCCATGTATATGGCTTTAATGGCCTGTCTAATCCCCACCCCGAAGCCTAGTTTCTCCAGGACCCCGTGCAGGAATCCCCAGTCCACCCGGTCAAAAGCCTTTTCGGCGTCGATGGACACCAGAACCGGTTTGTCTCCCTTCCGTGCCGCCTCCCTCATGACGTGGAGGGTCTTGCGGAGGGTATCCGCCCCCTGCCTCCCCTGTATAAAGCCCACCTGGTCTGGGTGGATCAGCTCTGGCATGTGGCCATCTATCCTCGTGGCAATGATCCTGGTAAATAGCTTTGCATCTACATTTAGGAGCGAGATCGGTCTGTAGGACCGACAGTCTGCTGGGTCCTTCCCCTCCTTTGGAATCACGGTGATCAATGCTTTACCAAATGATGGGGGTGCCCTCCCTGTGGCCATGATGTTGGAGAATAATCTTGCCAGGAATCCCGCTAGGTTCCCCGAGAATTCCTTGTAGAAGCCCGCTGTGTACCCATCTTCTCCCGGGGCCCTTCCAAGCTTGAGGCCTGATATTGCCTTGAGTACCTCCTCCTCTGTTATTGGGGCGTCCAGGGCTTCCGCCTCCGGGGCTCGCAGGGTGGGGAGGGCGACCCCACCGAGGTATGCGTCAAGCATTTCCTTCTCTGCCCCCCCGTCGCTCCCATACAGGGTTTCATAGAAGCCGGCAAAGCTCACAGCTATGCCTTCGGGATCTGAAGTTTCCTCCTCTTCCCCACACACAACTCTGGACACCCACCTCTCTGCCCGTTGGCCACGGAGTTTAGCTGCTAACATAGCATCTGCCTTATCTCTTTTTTCGTAATATCTTTGGCGTAAGTGTTGGAGTCCCGCCACAATTCTGCCCATCTCTAATTCCCTCAGGTCCTGCCTTTTCCCTCTTGCTATGCCCAAGTCTCTCGCCCTCTCCTCCTCCCCCTTCCCTTCGGACCTTTCCAGTATAAGGATCTCTGACCTAAGTCTGTGAGCCACAAGCGTCCTCTCCCTTTTTTTGGAGGCCCCCTCCCTAATCAGCCTGCCCTCCAGGTTGCCTTCGCCGCCTCCCATACTGACCCTTGGTCAACTTCTCCAGTATCATTTAGTTTGAAGTATTCTCTAATCGCCTCTATCATTTCCTCTTTAAAGACCGCATCCCTTAGGAGGAAGTCATTACATCTCCACAGAGAGTTCCTAGGTTTTAGGCCCGAGATGCTAATGTCAGTCCAGACAAGGTCGTGGTCTGACCAGCTGACTGGGCGGATCTCTGAGGCCTCTATTCTGCTCATGTGCTAGTGTCTCGTGAAGAGGTAGTCATTTCTGGTTCTCGTACCGTGGGCGGCTGAGTAGAAGGTGTATCCCCTCTCCGTTGGGTGGAGCTCCCTCCATATATCTACCAGACCCTTCTCCCACATTAGGTCCCGAAGCCCTCCATAAGGTCGTGCCCCCCCGCCACCCGGTGGTATGGCCTCACCACTATGGTCCAACTCCCTGTCAGCCCACATGTTGAAATCCCCCCCAAGAGGAGGAGCCCTTCCGTTCTGGTCAACACTTCCGCAAGGGTTTCTTGGATAAATCCCAGCTGCCCTACGTTGGGGCAATATATGGCTGCTAGGGTGATTTTTGAGTTGTGCAAGTTGCCTGACACTACCATGGCTCTCCCGTCTTCCCGCTCCCATCGGGATACCTCTGTCAGTTTATGATTCCTGTGCAGAACAATTCTGACACCCCCCTTCTTAACGTGGCCGGATGCCCAGAAGGTCTGGCCCACGTGGTATCCCGGGATCGCCCTCTCTTCCCCCTTCACCGTTCTAGTTTCCTGGACAAAAAGGATATCGGCTCTCGCATTTTTCATTTCCCTCCCCAGAAGTGAGCGATTTGTCGGGGAGTTGAGCCCCTTAACGTTGAGGGAGCCTATTCTGAGGGACTCGACCCGGCCCTTCCTCTCATTCTGTGTCATTAGCTCTATGCCTTGCATTCATCTTTTCCCCGGTCATGTGGAGATTGTCCTGTTCCCTTGTTGAGCTTGGTTCGGTCTGGGGCGCGGGCCTCTAACTACCTCACCCTCCCTTCCCCCTCCGCCCTCCCTTCCCAGTTCAAGACGCCTGCCAACGGGCAAGCCACCAGGGTGAGAGAGTGTCCGTACCTCGCAGGACTCTCGATGAACTCTGTGTCCCCGGCCGGGATTGCAAAACGGGTGTCCCTGTGTTTTCCGATCAAAAGTCATTGTTCACCTGGTCTTCCCCAGCTTCTGACGTGGGGGTGTTTGGTTTTCTGAATTTTCTCCTGCCCTTTGTCTTCTTCTTCGTGGACCAAGGGCCCTCAGGTTGTCTCCGGGGATCAGGCTCCATTTGTGTACCTCCTTCGTTCCCTCCCTCCGGGGAGTCGCTCTTGAGCACTTGGAGAACTTGTGTGGCTTCTTTGCCGCTGATCACCCTGTAGTCTACACCAGCTCGCTCAAAGGAGAGGGCGAACGGGAACGACCATCTATATCTTATGTCCTGGCTGGTGAGCCACTGAGTGAGCAGGCGGAAATCCCACCTGCGGGTGAGCGTGAGGGTCGAGAGATCTTGGTAGATCCTAATTGTGTCCCCTTCAAAGATGAAGCTCTCAAGCCTTTTTGCCTTCTCCAGTGTTAAGACGGATTTCTGAACTCTGTCCTGGTGGCGCAGAAGTTCAGAAGGCCAACCCAATTACTTGGAACAGGGCAATCTCTGGACGAGCCAGACCAATCAAGGTAGCGATCGCGGCGGTCAAGACTAGGTCTCAAGAGGGGTGAGGGTGACTGAAAGCCCGCAATGAGCACACAAAGCAAGAACACTTACAAACTACTCCAAACAGTTGTTATATTAAAAATATATACATATTTATTTCAAGGCCTTTAAAACAATGACCGTAGCGAGAAAATCACAATATAACGATAGTAAACCAACACATACCATATCAACACAATATATATACAAATACAAGTCTCAAGCGTTATATGCACGAAATGTGTAGTCCACCTAAAAGGGAGGGAAAACAGGCAGTGCGCAATAATGCTTAGACCCAGTTCGCCTTCAGAGGCACCTAACTAGATGGAAGTTCGAGCCCTGCGAAGAGTGGAGCCTTGTGCTCAAAAGTACCTGCACGCGCTGGTGCCAACGGGCAAAAGGAGAAGCTCTTCGAGGGAAATCAGGCAGTTCAGTTTAGTGCACAAAAGAAGAACAAGTTCCGCGACTCAAGCGCAGCCTCCACAGTGGGCAGAAGCAGAGCGCGAGTACGGAAAAGGGTGCTGTTTGACACAGCGGGGAAAAGCAATGGGCTCCTGCAGGAGGGCGACCAGATCCTAGCTATGCTACTCACCGGTCCCCGATGCAAGCAGACCCAGGCTTCTCCGCGTCAGTTTCAGCAGCTGGCAGGTTCAGAAGAGCAGGGAAAGCCTCGTCGTTGTGTTGAGTAAAAAGACGTCCCAATCGAAGAAACCCGCACAGTTTGTTACCACAGCAGGGCAACGGAGCGGCCGTGTGTATCTGAGCCAAATGTACACTACTCACTTCAGACCTGGGAACGCCAAGTGTACGAAGCGTGTGAGAGTGACAAGGACTCGAAATACTACACAACCTGGCGGCGGTTACAGAGCAAGACTCCCGTGTAAGCTGGTCAGTCAGCTGGATGGCCCAGAGACGCTTCCGAAGGCTTACTGGCAGGAGATGGTGAAGATGCCGAGAATAGCTGTTCCCGCTATTCCAAGGGTCGAAGTACCAGTACAGGCCTTCTGGTTCGATCAAAGGTGAAAAGGGTTTCACAAGGCGACAGCAGTGCAGAGGAGAAGTCCTCCAGCGGGTCACCAGCGATTCCTCGGTCCAGCCTCTTGGTTGCAGGATACTTGGCTCCTGTATTCCTTCGTTCGTGAGAACTCAGGAGTTTGACATGGTAGTGGTGTTCCCAGCCCCCTCTTATCCACGGTTCCCTTCGCGCCAAAACGGAGGGGACCCAATGGGAGATCCGCTCATCAACACTCGCACCATTCGTGGACCAATCACGGACCACGGTGGTCCCAGGCATTCACACCACCCTAGACTCTCTGGCACCCAGGATGTGTATTGGGACCAGACATCCCAGCCCACATCCTGCAGGCACACACAAGACATGTAGAAGCCCGCGAAAGCATCCGTGTTTCGCGGGAAAGTACATGCCCAAATAAGGAAGGCCCCGGGTCGGCTCGACCTGGGGAAGGTGAAGGGAGCAAGACGGTCAGCGGACAGGACAAAGGAGCCTCGTGGTCTGGCCATTTTGGGAGCCAGGCCACCATTTTGGGTTAAGCGCGGAAAACGCGCTTAGAACGCCAAAAGGAGCTCAAAACACAAGAAACGATCGCTGCCACCATTCCCGTCCCTGAATCACTTGCACCGATCAGATACAATCCTAAACGAGTATCTAGGGCCTGTAGAAGGCTAGAGACCCAAGAAAGCTGTAACTTAGCTTACAGTGCCCTCTTGTGTCATGTTGCACGAAAGCCGCAACATGATAAAAGAAACTACGGGAAACAGTGTTCCCTGGTACTGACTGTCTTAAGGGCATGTCAGTTTCCCCGTAAGAAAGGAGCGAAAGCCCAGAGGAGTGCGGCAGAAGGCTGCACTTCTCTGGCAAAGTCAAGAACAAGGTGAAAAACAACAGCAAAAAGTTTAGGGGTTGCCACATGGAAGGAAAATTACCTACAATTACGAAATCTTTCCTAACATCCAGGACCTCCATTTTTTCTCTGTACCGAAGGAAACGCACCACTATAGACCTCGGGGCCCCTCCTCCACCCCCTCCACCTTGATGCGCCCTCTCCAGCTGGACCTCCTTCCCCCCTCCAAGGTAAAGAGTTGGTTGATCAGTCCTTGAACCTTCCTTCCCACATCGGCCGCTGTCTCCCCTCTTTGCTGGGTGACGCCCATTATGCGTAGGTTATTTCGGCGTTCCCTATTTTCCAAATCATCCATCTTCAAGGTTATGTCCTCATCTCTCATTTCGAGGTCCGTTAGTCTCGCCTCATATTTCATGTCCAACAGGTCTGTTTGGAGGTGGTTATTTTCCATTCCCTCCATGTTTTCTTCCAAGATTTCCACTCTTCCCCTGAGGTCCACTATAGAAGCCTGTATGTAGGTGCGAATGGCCTTAATTTCCTGAAGGATGTCCTTGAGGTCCTCCTTCGTAAGTCGTGTAGGGGGCGGGTCGCTGCCTGAAGGCATGGTGGCACTGTGGGCCTCTCTCGGGGCTGGAGCTGTTTGTGGACGGAGAAAGTGTTGGAGGGAAAGGATTGCCCGAGTGACCGAGGGCCTCTCCAGGGTGTCTCTCTTCGTTGGTGACCTTTGGTGCGATGCCTGCCCGTGGTGCTCTCAGCGTGTAGTGGTCAAGTTCTATGGAGTCGGGGCGTCGAGTATGTAGGCCTTGGCTTGGTGCTGAGGAAGGCCTATGGGGCCTTCAGGTATTAGGGCTTTGGCCCACTTTGTTTTGAGGGCCTCTGCTGTGATGAGAGGAAGGCGGTGTGGGAGGCGGCGCCGCTGGCCGAGCGTGAGCCGCCCTGCTCCGTTCCTTTTCTTTTCCGCTCGTTTTTTGGAGGGGGGTTGTGTCCCGGGAAGGGGCCACGGGAGGCCGAGGGGGGGGGCAGCACAGTTTCCTCAAAAGACCCCTTCACCCCTCCGTCTCCTCACCTCTTTTCCGAGTACTTAGGGAAGCTGGTGCTCAGGGCCCGTATTCCTCCTCCCACTGGGGAAGCCACGAAGATGTGTCTCGTTGGGCCGCCTCGCCCCGGGTTGGGCTTGAGGGGACGGGTGTCCGCCTCGTGTCATGGACTCAAGTCCTTGGAGCGTGGGCATGGGGCCCGGGCTGTATCGTGGGCGAGGGCTCTGCTCCGGAGTGCGGGGCTTCCCCGCGATCGGCGAATCAAAATGTCGACGTCCCCGCGAGTCCTCTGCAGGGGGCTCACAGGTCTGTGCGTGGGATTGCGGGGGCTCCCGCTCCGCTCGGCTTCTTCTGAGCACCCTCGTACATGGGGGATCGCTCCCTCTGTCGCCGGGTCCCCGCGGGCCTTCGGCGGGCGGCGCTTGTCTTGCTACGGCACTCGCCACGGGCCGCGGGCACCGGAGCCTCGCCACCCGCTCCGGGTCTCCTGGCGTGTACCGTGCGTGTAGGGGGGGCCACCCACTCTCCGGGTCGCGCCCCGGTCTCAGAAGGGGGAGGCGGCAGTGCGGCCAGATGGTGTGCACATGGGTCCCCGCTCGTCGCCAGTCCGCTGGCAGCACGTCGCCTTTGTCGGTCTTCAGGGGGGCTGGCCCCTTGGCCTCCGGCGGTGCTGAATCCGGGCCCTTGATCGGGGGCTTCAGTGGGGGAGATCGCCCCGGGTGCTGGTCCTCCCTGGTTTCAATGTGAAAATCCCGGCCGGGGATTGAAAAGGCCCACTAGGCCCCGCGAGGCAGGAGGAGCGCGAGCCTCACACGACTTGCATGCTCTGCGCCCCCTGGCGGTCTCCCTGGTTTGCATTTTTGATGAATACTTTGTGTTGAGTGTTTGATGCTAAGGGATTTGTGGTGTGTATAGTGTGTGTGTATGTTGTGTACATAATGTAAATGTATGCATGTCATCTACGGGGTCTATGTTGTCTATGCAGTATGTGCATTGTGCTGTGCCTGGTATCTTTGTATTTGGTGCGAGTGACATTATAACATTTAACCAATGCTGCCACAGTTTGATCAAGAAACATTAAGGTCAGAGGGTCTGTGACGCACATCTTCTGGGGAATTATTCTGGTAGACTTGGGTGGGGAGAGATTCCTTTGCAGGTCTGTTGTGCAGGTTGTTGTGATCCCACTCTAGCCTCACTACTTACAGAGCCACCTCTCGCCTGCTTGTCTCCCGCAAATTTTACATCATCCTGGTACCCGCAGTGTCTGCAGTGGCTCATATCAGCAGCAGCCCCTCCGATCAGCAAGCCCCTGGATGTACCTTATTGGGCCCTTGTCTCTCCACTTACGCCTTCTCCAGCGGCTCCGTTGGCCAGTAGAGGAGGATGGGATGCTATGAGTAGAGGAGGATGTTGGAGATTTTGAGTTTTTCCATGAAAAGTGGTTGCTCAATGAAATCATTCACAGAATATTAGGTTGTTACTGGGAGTTTGAGCTACCAGGAAATGTAGATTGCATCAGGCTACACTCTTGTCAAGCCTTCCATCCTCTTCTTAGTATGACCCTTGTTGATGGGTATGATGGAAGGACCTCTTTACTGCCAAATGAGCAACACGTGTGTTTGCAATGGTCACAGAAATGATGTTTAGGATGCTACACAACACAGTGTTCCATTGGGTCAACCACAGAACCCTGATTTACCGTCTGAAATCGATTCTCAGATTGCCGGCAAGAAACTCACCAACAACATCGAAAAAGAAAACAAAAAGATGAAGAAAACAGTGACAGAAACAGCCCAGCCTCTGTCATGATCCTCAGAACGCGTCCCTTTTGGACTTCCTGGTCCTTGTCACAACGGGGCTTGCACTCTTTCCTGGTCCTTGTCACAATGGGGCTTGCACTCTTTGATACTCCCAACTTGGCCGTCTAACGTGATACGCCTTGCACCAGCTTCCACGTCGGACGTAGCACATTCTACAAATAGACCACGCCCCGGCGGCCCCACGCGTCTCAACACTATCGCTGGTAGTCACTAGACCTGTGCTCCGTAGTTCGCTGAACTATTCTCCTGTCCTTGGTTCCCGGATCCTCTAATTTCCCAATTCATTCCTCCCTCATCTCTTACCTTGTTTCCCGGATTTCGTGTACCTCCTTCGTGTACACTTCCTCGCTTCCTGGACGTCCTGAGCATCCGAGTATCCCGGAACGCTGAACGCACGCTGGAGTCAGAGGAGACTTGCGCGGGCTTGTACAAAACCCGATCAGTGCGCAAGAAGACTTCCTCCAAGAAATCCTGCAAGGAGCTATATCAGGTGAGAAGGGGGGAATTCCGTGACAGCCTCGGGTGTTCAAAGAGGCCTCGGCTGCGGCAACACTGTGCATCCCAATTGATTCCCAGCAAATGGGAATTGTAATGGCAGAAGCATTAACATCAAAAGCGAAAGTGCTACCAAAGATCCAGTGCCCATACCTCAGAGCTCACACAAAGGCCCGGTGGCATTAGTCGAACAAAAAGTCTCCTTTGGTATTTTCACCGGTCCTGCAAAATCGATCAAACCGGCATGCGCAAACCCTGCGCTGTTGAAGAAAAAACAAACTAAGGCAGCAAATACTACCTCCAAAGGTCCTGCACAAAAAACGCTTTCGTTCAAATGATGCAAAGAAGTTTATTCGAAATCTGACCACTCCCCCGTGGCTAGAAGTCGCCAGAGAAAGAGTAATGGCGGCCACATCTGGAAAGCAGAATGACAACAACAACACTGCCAAAGAGACAGTAAAAACTTCAGCAATTGCATCAAACAAGGGCGCGAGGTTTCCTCCTGTCTGAAGATGCAGCCTCCAACATCTCAATAGACTCCTGTGATCTTTCAACATATTCAATCGACGATGAGGACGAAATGGCAATCAGAGAGAGTGCGGCGGATGCCCATTCCTTGAACAGCCCAGTCTCTCCAGCAAAATTTGAACCCAGCAGGAAAGCGCAGCGGCGAATTAGTGAGCAGAGGCAAGCTGGGATTCGGCCAATACTGAGTCCTAATGAGAAATGGGCCCCTTCAATTGCGCAAGACTGCGCACGAAGTAAGTCGACTGACCTGGAAGCAGCCAGCTTATTGAGGCTCAATCCGAAAGAAACTGCTGCTCAATCGCAAAAACTAAAACAGGAGAGGTTGAATGAGAGAAAATTGCGGTCTGAACCTGCTAAATCGGGCTGGCTGAAATTAGAACTGGAAAACATCTAAGAAGAAAAAAATGAGGTAAATTTAAACAGAGCGAACGTATTGAGGCTATTACATTACATCCCGGCGCTACGAAACATAAGATCCGATGATATTGCAATTGTGGAATATAAATCATAAGTAAGATCCGACTGGGTAATTCTGCACATGAAGTCTAAGAACTTAGCAGGGCCTTTGCTGGACGCTAAAGAAGATCTACTGTTCTGCGGATTTGATTTTACAGTATGTGAAGATCAGTTGCCGCCTAAATATTCTGTGTTCGCAAATCAGCAGAATTCTTCATCCAATAAAACAAAACGTGATGATTTGTGGAAACAACTCAAACACCAGTCTAATCCATCTAGCAACAAAAAAAATCAAAACAAAGATGTCTAGGAGCACGAGGGGTCAAGTAGCTTGACCCAACTGCTAACCTGGTGGAATATGCGTGGATTTGCCCATTTGTTTCAAGACGGCTGTTCCCAGAAGTTAAGGAGCCCCATAATCTGTTTACAAGAAACGTGGCTCCTTGAATCGCCTTTAAGTGATGGCTATTCAGTATTCTTAAACGCGGCTGGGAAAAATGTATTTGGCCGCCCATATTCTGGACTATTAACGCTGATAAACAACTCAGCAGAATGGGAAGTGATAAGCAACTCTAACCCAAACTTGTTTGTACAAGCGCTAATTTTAGAATCAAGTCCGGAAGATTCCCTGAAAAAAAAACAAACAACAATTTTTGATCATAAATACCTATTGGAATCTGGCAATGATCAATGATGCTGAATATTTAACATCCATCACATCCCAAATAGATGCTTGTCTTGCTTCTTTTAACAACCCATTTATTCTGGTTTGTGGTGACCTAAATTATACTTGGTTTGATAAAGCAAAAGCGCAAAGTTCTCGCAATATGCTAAAAGTTCCAACTGAAACAGCAGATCGAGGAACCAAATGGGAATACGAATTAACCCTACGACAATGTGTAATGCTGAACGGCTGCACCAGGGGCGATATCCCAGCAGCTGACACATGGCACAGAGGTGACTCAAAAAAAACTTAGATTACATTTGGGTCTCAAGTTATCAATAAAGAATTCAGCAAAAAGCGATCATGATGCCCTAGTGTTATTCTGGAAAAGGCACCACAAAACAAGTCAGCCTACCTACAAAACAGCACTCAGCATTAATAGTGCTCAAAATCGTTTGCGGATAAACAGCAAACAGATTGAAAACTTGACAGCTGACTTTACTCGGATAAACACAGGGGGCGTTCAGGCAAATTGCATGTCCTTGCTGATGCAATTCACTACGTGCGCTCACAAGAATAACTTGAAGACAGCAAAAAGCAAGCATCTATTCAGCCCCATGTTAAGCGAAGCAAAGAAACGGCTAAAAAAAAGACCTGCAATTGTTAAAGAAATCTGGTGGAAAAAATCAAAGTAAGTTGGCGGTGAAGAGACAACAACGTTACCGAAATTGGTTAAAATCATTTAATTCCATTCGGAACCAAGAACAAGCAGAATTAATGCTACGCCTAATAACCCAAAAGGACAGCCGAAACATCTGGCAAATCATTAATAATGGACATCTAACGCATCCGTTCGCACTATCAAATGGTGTGAATGTTGCAAGCTGGGTGAAACATTATACGGAAGTCTTTAAAAATCAAGAAGCCGATGACGTGCCAAAACTAACGATAGAGTCCAGCATATGGAATGTCTCTGAATCTGTGGACGACATCGCAAATGCCATTCAGAACTTAAAGACCTCGCGGGCCGCATGGCCAGATGGTATTTCCAACTCGATGTTAAAAGAAAAAAAAAATTTGGCGCATTTCATCAAAGTACTATTTGAGCATATTGCTTCTACGCTGGCAATCCCTGAGTCGTGGACATGTGCAGTGGTAGTCCCGGTGTTCAAAAAAGGAAACCAGGAAGACCCAGAGAATTACCGGCCCATAGCACTGCTAGATACAATGGGGAAAATATTTGCCACCTTCCTCCAAAAAAGAATTGCTAAGTGGGCGGAAGGCATCAACCTAGTCGACGAAAGGCAAACTGGGTTCACAAAAGGCGTAGGTGTGGAGTTAAATCTGATGCTCCTAAATTTGGCAAAACTCGATAAAACGCAAGAAAAGGCTGTTTCTTGCGTTTGTCGACTTAAAACAGGCGTTCGACAGCATTACCGCGAGCTCCTGTGGAAAAAACCTATGAACTGGGGCTGTCCATATCAGCTATTGGCCCCGCTAATGGCATTAAACGCTAACACCAGCATTCAAGTGCTGGACCAACGACGTTCTGTCTCGTATGAGGATTTTCGCACAACATGGCGCAAAACTACATGCAAAATATGGCAAATTCACTTTACAGCCTGTATTAACCTTTTACCTACAAAAAGTGTCCCCAGCAGTTTGTTTTGGTAGCGAAGCAGGGTGGAACATTGATGCTGGGCTGTGGCAACTACTGTAGGGGCTTTTTGGGCGGAAAGTGCTCAAATTGCTGCAGAGTGTCCCAATGGTGGCTATTAGACACAAACTAGGGCTTGACTCACTACATTCCCTTCTACTGTGGAAATCAATTTCAGTGCTTCGAAAAATGCGTTTAACACCAGCTGTGAAACCCTACTTAATTCTGAACGAAAGAATTCAAGTACCGTCAGCATTCCTATTAAACATCTGGGAGGAGAAACTGTTATCAATACTACACGCAGCAGACTTAAACATGTCTCTTGTTGTGCAAATTCCACAAGTGGCAAAAAAAAAGTTCTGGCAATGGAACTGGATAATTAACATGGAGAAACGCAGGCAATTAACTGCTGCAATCGATCTTGGAACTTCAACCCAAAGAGTAGGGGAATTGACGAAATACCTGTCAAAATTCCCATCGTCTTATCATCGAAACCAGTTTTTAAGACTACGGTTAAATCTTTATTCCACTCAGGAGGTTCGGATGAGACGAAAGGACCGGGCGACCAAGAGCAACATCTGTCGCTTCTGTTCGACTGATGTAGAATCGAGCAAACACCTAATAACTAAGTGCCCCAAAATTGTCGACCAACGTTCACCTCATCTAGCACGATTCGCCCCAAAACATGGAAATATGTCTGAGTGGTGGAGCTACTTAATTTCAGGGACAAATGTCCAATTAACCTGTGCGGTTATTAATTTCATGGATATGATCTTAAAAAGTTCATCATGCTTCGAGTTGCGAGGATGAGGGGCAACATGTGCCTATTCTGTCTAAATTTATGTTAACTTGGAAACTTGGTATTTGGAATCTACTCTATTCTATGTTTCCTTGATGTTTTCTTTCCTTCTGTCGCTCTTCTTCTTTTCTCCTTGGAGGGCAGGCAAACGGCTGCGGAAGGACTTAATGATTTATGAATGTATAAAAAATTACAAAAAGTTTGTTTCTCTTTGCATGTCAATAAACAAACATTTTAAAAAATGAATCTATGAGTCAACATGCAGACGTAGACTCAAAACTAAAATGTAACACCAATGAACACAATGCTAACTATGACAAAAGGCTAGAGTTCCTTGATGACCACTATGGAAGGGACACATAAGAAACTAGGACTCACTGGAGGACTACTACCCACCGAGACAAATTCATTTTAAAAGTAAAGTTTTACCACCAAAACAACTACAAGGAAAATACATGGCAAGTCTTACCTTTCTTCAATTTTTGCATCAGCTCTAGATGCTAAATTGAGCACAATCACTGTTGTAGTTATCCAGTATGTAAATACATGACTGATTAGTTCCTGACCAGCACACATTACACAGTTCATCCATTGAGCAAGTGACCATGGAGGCAGACTTTGGAAATGTGTTAGATGAGTTAGGTACGACCCTTCATTCCTGACATGATGGACAGATCAAATTGTCTTCTTTGTTGATTCCAATGGATGACCAGGCCACTAGTTGTCCTCTCCTGTAATTGAAAATAAAGAAAGCGGTGTTGTGAGGAAGCATTATCTAGAGATTTGACAAAAGGGTGAATGCTAGACAAAAGAAAAGGAAAAATACAACGATATAAAAAGGAACTGTTTGCCACCTTGAAAGGTCTGCAAAGGTGGGAGAATAGCGCAATTGAATAATTTGAAAAGTATGTGCTGGTAGCGTAATGTCTTATCTGTGAGTAATTTTAAGTCAATGGTGGAATACTTAATGACTGGTGACATACGCGGGACTACAGGGCAAGACTTATGGCTTTCCAAGTCACTGGAGTTTTACAATTAATTGCAGCCTTCTTCTGGTTGTTTGATCTCTATAAAAGCCAACAAAACAACATGGGAGTTAGAACATGCTGACAAATTTCCATTCTCTGTGTGTTTATTTGGAAAAAATGGAATATGACCAAAATCACTAAACCAAAAGATGTAAACCCTTTCCTTCAACTGACCCATTAAAAATAAGTCTGGCTACTGGGCAAAGCACAGGACAGAAACCACCATGCTTGACCCCAAGTCCACCTTAGCTGGCATGGCGAACAAAGGTCATCCTGCCCTGCTGATGCTCCTGGACCTCTCTGCGGCCTTCTATCTAGTAGATCATCCACTGCAAGTGACCAGGCTCGGAGAGGTCACCCACTGTCGCCCACTGTTCTACTTTAGCATCTAATTGGATAGCCTCCTTCTTGGGACCTCAGACTTTTCAGGTGTGTTATGGGGATGAACAATCCTCACCTGTCATGTGGTGTCCCCCAGGGCTCCTGCCTGTCTCCACTCTTGTTTAATATTAACATCCCGCCCTTGCTCGACCTGTTGGACACCCTGGGTGTCCGATATACCTACTACGCCGATGATACCCAGGTTGTTCTTCAGTTCAGTGGGCATTACGAGCAAGATCTTTGTGTCCTTAACATCATCTACAATGCCATCCAGGATTGGATGGCTTGTAACTCTCTAGCACTCAACTGTAAAAAGACTGAACTTTTGATTGTTGCTTCTAAAGCAGGTCTGAGCAAGCTAGCGCCCGAGTACTCCAACTTTCAAATCGCAGGCTATACTATTCTTGTTCCTAAACCTTAGGAGTAGTTCTGGATGAAGAATTATCTATGAAGCCTCATGTGTCTTACATCCGCTCCACATGCGGTCTCATTACCAAATGTATACACTATATTCACCCCTTCATCACTATGGAAAACTGTGCCTTGCTGTCTACTGCACTCATCAACTCCAGACTCAATTACTGTAACAGCTTGTTGGCAGGTACTACTGCTCTTAACCTTCGAGCTCTGCAAGTCACGCAAAATAACACGGTCTGAGCGACTTTAGGTCTTTCTCGTTGCGCATATGTCTCTGTATCGAGGAAAGCTCTACATTGGCTTCCCATTAAGCAAAGGATTACACACAAATTTCTGACAGCTTTTAAATGCCTTTCTCACTCATGTCCGGCCTATCTGTCTGATCGTGCTAAGCTGAACATCCATACCAGAAGCCTTCGTTCCTCTATAGCACCCACATTTGTCCAACCAAGATTCAAACTAGCCCGCTTTGATGGAACCAGCTTTGACGTCCAGGCACCCCTTCTCTGGAATTCTCTTCCTTCTTCTATGCGTCTTGCCAGCAATCTAATTTCTTTCAAAAAATCAATTAAAACATATCTTTTCAACCTCAGTCCAGACTAATGCTTTGGTCACTCTATTGCTGACTTTTCTGGTATGACTCCCTTCTTATGCTTCGGTTGTCTTGTCCTGTCTTGGTTTTGTGCACCATGAGTCCCATGGGCATGCAGCGCTTTATAGGAATTAAAATAAATGAATAAATAAAAATACATGAATATTGCTTTAAGGGACATCAACCACTCCCTGACATATACAAATCTTTCAACAAATTGGAAAGGACTTGCAATGTTGTAGATACTGTATGAAAATGCTTGATACAAGACTGACATGGTATATGTTTTTGGTTCAGTTAAACTGAAATGTAACAAAATACACCAACAATATAAACACTCACATATAAACAAAAGTTAAGTTGGACAGGGCAACAGTAGTGTAGCATGACATGCATTACAATGGGATGATGTGATAGAAAGTGGGTTATTGTTAATGGCAGCAAATAAAGCCTTGGTCAAACTGTATGCTCAAAGCTCTTGTATTTATGGGGAGGGAAGGGAGTCAATCAGTACTTGTAAATGGATAGATTTCTGGCGGCACAGTCATGTGAGCCTGGGAAAACACTATAGATACATAATTGCTTGTGTTCAATGAGGAGGAACCAAAGAAAATCAGTACTGGGAGACACACTGATCAGTGTGTTCTTGTGATCTTTGGCAAGGAGTATCTTCTGAGTGTGTGTGTTCCATTGAGCGGCAGGAAATGCAATTGTCACTGAGAAATAAAAGGATGCATAAAATTATGGACTTAGGATCTTGGTCAAGCAGTAGGCATTGGGGTCTTATTTTCCATGGGGAGGCTGGAAAGGAGTCAGCATAAGGAGTTGAAAGGATTCAAGTGAAGCCTTGTGATCTTTGGCTAACATTATGTTCTCAGTTCTTATGCTCATGGGGAGGAAAACAATCAGCATATCAGTCAGTACAGGGGTTGGAGGGATTCATTACAGCAAACTATTTTCATTTTGGATAAACAGTAGATCAAGAGCTCCTGCAACCAATGGGAGAAATGGAAGAAACAAGCACTGGAAAGTGAATTATCTTTGGCGAGCAGCCTTGAGATCTTGGGCACATAGTATTTTACAAGGTCTTATGCTCAATTTTAAAACATGACATACAAAATAATGTAGTAGCTTTCTTTCTGTTCTGTGATTCTTCTGAACATCGACATCCCAATAATTCATTGTCACTTCAGCTACCACCCCCCAGTTTGGAAAGAGTTATTGCCTCAGTGCTGGTCTAAGACTCAGGGGACTTGTGCACTGGGTGGAGGCAGGTTTCTTTCACTTGCTCTCTACTGAGACTGTAACTTAGAATGGCACAAAGTGCTCTCTAACAAGACCGAAAACCTTTCTGCAAACTAGCAGAAACAAGTTTTGAACTTGCAGACAGCTAATTGCAAAAGGTCAATTGTAAGCTTGGGGTTGTCACTAACATTTACTGTTCTGTTCACCACTGGCTTCAACTCCTCTTCTGTAACCTAAATCATATTTTCATTATGATACATTAGGTATGCTTTTCGTAATGTAAAAATGTAGGAAGTGAAAGCTAAAAATAGAGCAATTAAGTCAACACTATAGAAGGGTTGTAAGGCACATTCTACCACATTTTACCACTCAGAAAAAACTATTTGTACACCCCTGTTATGAGTCATTGTGCTCTACCATATTTGTACATCCCAACTACTACACAGTCACAATCTTTCAGTTGCAACAAATAGTTATCTGCATCAATGGGTCTCAGACAAATCATAATAAACCATTTTGTGACATCAGGATAGACATGTCCATCCTCACGGCACATTTAGCTGACTCAAGATCTTGTTACACGATTCTTTCACAAGAAAAATACTTCAAACAGTTTCCATGTCACAAAGTTCGCTTAGATTGCATAAACATAGTAGCAGGAGTTTATGGTGGTGTAAGGAACTCATGATGGCAACAGTAAGACAGACACAAGTGATCACAGTTCAATGGCGTTTATTGAACTTTATAATGGGTGAGGTAAATGCCTAATCTAAACCTAAATCTAAAACGGGAGGAAGCTACGACCATCAAATAATAATAAAGCAGTCCTAGTGGTGTCTTGTCAAATAAAAAGGGCCTATACCAAAAAAAAAACAAAACTATTGCCAATCCCTACTGCTAGATTACAAAAAGAATATGGGATAATGTTCACAAGAAAAGAAAGAAGTGTTCACAAAATGAAAAGTCAGGATGGTACAGCTGGGTCTCCCTTCCCCACATTTTAAGCACGGGACAAGGCGGGACTCTCGAGCACAGCACACTCCTGAGCCTCGTTAGCACGAGGTTCCCAGTTCTGGTTCAACGATATCAAAACCTTCTGAGGCTAAGTCTCTTACCTGGAAAAGTCTCTTGCTGTAGAAGGCTTGCTGATTCAAAGTAACAAACAAACAAACAAACAAACAAAAGGTTCCTTCGGTACTCTTGAACCTTGGGCAATTGCTCTTCGCCCCTTGGATCTCCCTCTGTCGGGCTCGGATCCTTCTTGCAACTTGGTCCTCCCTCCGTCGGGTTCACTACGGCCTTTCAAACATTGCTTGTAGGATTCAAATGTCTTTTTAAAAAATTCTCCACTGCGGACAACCCTCGACCGGGTTTACTCTTGTCGACACAATGTTCACGGGTGCATTACTCTTGATGCAAAATAACAAAAAACCAAAAGTTCTCTCAGTGATCTTGCATCTTGGGATATTGCCTTTCGCCCCTAGGATCTCCCTCTGTCGGGTTCGTATCCTCCTTGCAGTTTGGGCCTCCCTCCGTCGGGTTCACTACGGCCTTTCTTTAACACAGTTCATGTATTTCTTCTTTACATCAGAAAGCAGGGTTTTTCCTTCTCTTAGCATTCTTTTGGTATCCCTCTGTTGGATTCACACTTGCCTTATTCCACAGTTCACAATTTTATTGGAAAGCCGGGTTCCCTTCACCTAGCTTTCCTCTGGCAACGAGTCAGAGACTTTTGATTGTATAAGGAATTTGATGTAACCCTCATAGGACCACTCTGTCATCTCACACCACCCTTTGCTAGGGCCTTCTGGTTCTTGTACTTTCCTAAACAGGTCCCGGTCAGAGTCTTTCGAATGAGTGCCCACGTGGTGCCGGACCCCACCACAACTGGACCTCAACTGGGCTTTCTTTAAAGTTCAAAGAACTACACAAATTACTTTGTCTTTCAGATTCACTGCATTCAGAACGTTGCCACTTGCAACCTTTGGCTCAGAACAGTTCGGTTTGCAACAGCTTCCTCCGACTCATTGGCTGTGTTGAATCTGTTGGCTTTTCTGTTCTCTGGAGTCAAGGATAGTACCAGGGTAGCTAGATTGCCTCTATGCCTGCATTATCAAAGCGGGAGGCCCCCCGTCTACCAATGACATTTGCTGCTCTGCACGCCAGCTGCAGCTCCCAGTTTTATGCTTTCCCTTTCGGAGGCTTCGCAGGTCTGAGTTGAAAAGGGCAAGGGCAATTCTCCATTATTCGTCCTCTCAAGTCTCACTGCCTTTCTTCTCCTTTTGAACTGCCGGTTTGGTGTAGCTGTATCCTCATGCATTTGGTCAAGTTCGAAGTGTGCTTTTATGCTCTGCCTTTTTTCCCTGTGGGGAAGGTAAAAGGCTGTCAGGTGTGTGTGGTTGTCAATCACCTGACTCTGCCTGACCTGCATGTTGGGACATGTCCGGTAAACGGCTCTGGTGTTAGTCCATTGTCTGTTATCGTGTAAGAAAGTATTTGTGTGGGAAAAGGGGGCTGGGTATAGCTTGTAAATATCCTACAGGGTAGGCTGGGGAAAAGGTATTACAGGGCTAGGGAATACCGCATCTCAACCCTTGGTGTTCCACTTCCAGTCCCCGAAGAACCCTCACCCAGGTGATCCTCCCCCACTGGTCCACCCCCAGGAACTGGATCTAATAGCGAAGGGCGTGTCCTGGCCACTTGGACAACATATCACCTGAGACTAGTAAGTGAGACACCTTTGGGTTTCTCACAGCAGACACAAGATTGAATTAATTGACAGAGCACGATCCAGTTCAAAGGTTGATCAGCAGTTGTCAAGGTTTATGTATCTAAAAAAGGTCAGGCTGTCCTAGATTGGGATGACCAAAGGTTTGTAGAGATCAAATAGATCTCTGTTCCGCTGAACAGGTGTACTATGATGCAAGCAGACAAACATGGTCACCCTGTGGTCGTATTTGCATCCCGAGCACTCACAGAACCTGAGAAGGACTACATATGGCGAATAGAGCTTGCACGCTTTGCACTGATCACAAATGTTAGTCCACATACTAACACCAAGAGGTACCAGAAAAGTCACATCACGATTGGGACGCTTTGTTAGCTGCAGGTGTTCCTGTTCTAAATAGAGAATGTTCCTGGGTGGCAGAACACGCAGGAGGATTGCTCATCATGCCTTCCATTACCACACAAACCCATTGGAGGATGGATCGCAAATGATTGCGTTGTAGCATCTCAATAAGATGTGGAAAAAAGCACTATATCTAACATTTCTGCATCTGTACAGAAAAGAATGTATATTAAGAGAGCATGTTAAAATGAACTGTGAAATAAACCAAGAAAGGATGGCTCCCCCAGAAAAGGACTTGTATCCCACACTATGAGCTTTCATCGAGTTGGTTGCTGAAATAACAGATGAAGACGGACGGTTATTCAGACACGACAAACTCATCCCTCCTGGATCTCTCATTGCACCCTTGTTGTCATTGGCCCACGAAGGCCATTTAGGGAGTATGTTATCCAAGCACTGAGTGAGAGAACAAATACTACTGGTGGGCAGGTGTGGACAATGACCTGGAGTGACATCTCTGGTATTAAGCTCAATATAAAAGAACAATTATAATAATAAGAATAGATTATAGGGCCCATGGAGCACATGCCCCTTGAACAAAAGTATGCACTGGTGTTGGTCAAAGCAACGTTTGTGACCACAATCACTACAGCAACCACCATCTTTGCTCTTGCAAATGTGTTTAGACGCGTGTTCAAAAGGGCAGGATGTCTTATAGGTGTTAATATTGAACAATGGAGTCAAATTCATACCTCACGATATGGCAAATGTCCTTGAGAGTAACAGAATCAAACACCTTTGTTCAGTCCTCTATCATCCTAGGGGTAATGGACAAGAGGAAAGGGAAAATCAGTTGATAAGATAAACCATTCAGTAAACCAGAGCAAATAACATTAACTGTCATGAAGCAGTGCAAAAGATGTCAATTTCCATAAACTCCACTACAGCAGTTGAACCCTTTCAATTCATGAGAGGGTGACACACATGCAAAATAACATAGCAGAAGCATACATTGCAGAGATCCAGGACAACTGGTTATTTAGTGCAACCCCCCTGGAAATTCGACATGGGTGACCTAGTGAAGATAAAAATGCAGCAAAAGAACAAAGCACACGCCATCGAAATACAGAAATCCGTTTTACATCATCGAGATACATCAAGATGAGGGAGGTAAGAAATGGAACTTGGCACAAGTAGCCCTTTATAAAGCAACGAGTTCAGAAATCATAAGGGACTAGGAGGAAAGCGACATTATTCATCACTTTGATGGAGAAGCAGAACAGAATAGAAAGCAGAAAATAGAAATGCGGACTTTGAACAGCAAGAAAAGAACAATGTAGAAATGGAGAGAACTACTAGGTCGCAGTATACCATGAGCAGGCAGCTAAGAAAGAGGAACATTCCAGAAATACTCAGACAATATGAACTTTGTTGATTTGCAAAGGCAAGGCTGTGACACGCGGCATGGAGCACCAGCGGGGCGTGTCAGAAGAAGAGCAAAGCGTGCAGTGGCTGCTTCCCCCAGCTCTCCCACAGCTCACTTATTGAGCACCCCCCAGCATACAGAGCACACAATACACAATGCGGTCTGTCTGGGCTCCACGGTCACACTAGCAATTCGTGGCATGCCGCGCTTAATACGTATACACGTGGCAGAGTTGCATCACTCTGCCGCGTGTGTGTGCCCTTAAAGGGGCAGGTAACTCCTTCATAACAAACAAACCAAAAGGAGGCACACATAGATACTTTAAAACATTTCACAGCACACTTAACAACACCCCTTTATTAGCTTCCCTCCCAGGCCCACAAGTCTCCAATCAGCACGTGGGCCCGGCCCACCAGTTCAGGGGTCCAACACATAGTCACTGAGATAGGCAGGCTTCCCCCTCCCTACCCTCTGGGGACACCTCCTACCCGCTTGCCGGATTGGGCCCTCCTCACCTGCATCCCCTCGACCTAGGGGACTTGGCGGATGGGCCAGGCCACCGCCCTGGTCCGGTTTCTCAACACAGTCTTTTCACAGGGTTACCTCAAGCCTGGTCTTTTCTTGAAGAAGCTGGCATTTTGGGTAACAGTAGCAGTCCCATCGGATGCAGTCACCATCGAGCCACTCACCGCTACCACGTCCATGGGACTCGGCTCATAAGTCAGTGAGAGTTTGCCTTGTGGATGCTGGTTCTTCACTAGCACTTCTTCAGCGGGAATCAGCTGCTGCGGTGGTAGTCCTCTTCTGACATTCTCTCCCTCTGTCCTTCGTCTCCTTTCGTGCTCCACCTGAGTAATCAATCATGGCTGGTTCTCGCTCCCTCACTTCAGGTATTAACCCCCTTGGACACCACCGAAACATTGCTTCCGCTGGTGCCACTCCAGTTGACGCATGAGGGGTGGCCCTATACTCTCTCAGGAACTGGCATAGCGCCCGTTGCAGGCAGTGGCCCTGGCCATGAGCAATGCAGAACACCTTGTTTAGAGTCCTCATGAATCTCTCAGCTTCGCTGTTGGCACGGGGCCAGACTGGTGTAATCTTCCTGTGTTGTATGCCATACTCTTCCATCAACTGGGCGAAGCTGTCTCCTTGGAATGGCGGTCCATTGTCGGAAAAAACAGGGTCTGAGGCAACTCATGAGTGGCAAAGATCTTTTCCAGGGCAATGCCCACCTTGTCAAACGACACCGATTAGATGAATTCAACCTTGGGGTACCGTGACCACTCATCCACCACAACCAAGAAGTGAGTGTCTCTGCCAGTGGACCCAAAGTCTGCATGCACATTCTCCCAGGGCCTTGTTCCTCGGGGCATCATCTCAATGAGGAGCTCCCTCTGTGCCGGGGCAGCCACCTGGCACCACACACAGGCAGGCACAAACTCTTCCACCCTTCTCTCCAAGTCAGGGAACCACACTTTTTGGCATAACCTTGCTTTTGTCTTCGCTGTCCCTTGATGACCCTGGTGCGCCAGCTCCATTACCTGGGGGATCATACGCATCGGTATTACTATGCGGTCTCCCCTGAGCAAGAGCCCTGACTCAACAAATGTCATTTCCTCCTTCACGCTCCACAGTTGCTAAAGCGCCACCCGCGCCTCTTGGGTCCTTTGTGCCAGGGTGTCCACCCCCGACTTCCACGACCCTTGCTGAAGGGTCGCCTTCAGGATTCCGGAAGCGCTCATCCTCGGCTGCTGCCATTTCAAGCTCTTGGAATGGCACTGACTTCGGGGTTGCTGATTCTACAATTAGCTGTACATGCTTGTCTGCCTCCTCACCACTGATGTCTTCACGTCCATCCACCCCGCCTCTGGGATGCCTCAACAAATAATCTGCTGCGTTGTTATTGCCCGGCCGATACACAAGAGAGACACCATACTCCAGGAGCGCTATCATCCACCTTTCAATCCGGGCTGGAGGTTTGGATGACGAGCCGCCCATGATCGGCAGCAGAGGCTTGTGATCAGTCACCACTGTCACCGGCCGTCCCTGCACGTACAGTCGAAAGTGCAGACACCCCCACAAGACTGCCAGGGCCTCCCGCTCGATCTGCGAGTAGCGCTGCTCCGTTTCCGACAGTGCCTTACTCGCATAGGTGATCGGTCTGACCTTGTGCGTCTGTTTCAGGGAGGCGCGCACCCAGACTAAACGGGCTGGCATCCACCACGATCTCTGATCCCAGGGACAGATCAAAAAACGCCATGGTGTCTCCTGCCGTTAGCCCCCTTCACATCTTCAAATGCTGCCTGTTCTAGCCGTCCCAATTGCCACGTTGCATCTTTCTGGGTGAGACTTCTCAGGGGCTCCGACCTGGAGGCTAGGTTCTGAATTAAAAGGCCACAATATGTGACCATCCCCAGGAAGCTCCAGATTTCGATTATATTCTCTGGGGGCCTTGCCTCCACAATGTCCTTGACCTTCCGGGGGTCGGGTTATACACTCCATTCCTTGAACATAAATCTAAAAAACTCAATGTTTCTTTTGAGGAATTCAGACTTTTCTTTATGCAAGGTCAGCCCCAACGCCTGCAGCCACTCCAGAGTCTTTACCAGCCGTTCTATGTGTTCAGCCTCCGTCTTTGCAAACACCAGAATGTCCTTGCTGATGTTGAGGACACCCTCTAGATCCGCTAGGGCCCCACGGATGATATTTTGGTACACTTCTGGCACTGATGACACCCCAAAGCTTAGGCGCTTGTATCGGTACAGGTGCGTGGCAAATGTGGTAATGTATCTCAAATCCAGGTGCAACACCACCTGATGATAGCCCGCCCGCAGGTCAAGCTTCGAAAAGAAACAAGCCCCTTGCAGTTCTGCGATGATGTCTTCGATCGTGGGCGTGAGGTATCTCACTAGCTTGATGGCCTTGTTGGGGAGCCTCATATCCACGCAGATCCTCACTGATTCAGGTTGCTTTGGCTTCCGTGCGATGACTATGGGCGACACCCACAGGGGTAGGTCCATCAATCTTCTCGATCATGTACAGCGCCACCAAATTGTCCAGTTCTTTGTCCACCAGGTCCCGCATATGGAATGGGACTCTGTGGTGCTTGAGCACAATCGGCTGTATGGACTCATCAATATGCAGCCTCACGGGTTTGTCGGCAATGCAGCCTATCCCCTCAAAGAGCTGACTGTACTTTGTGAGAAGTCCCTGTACGTCTTCCACATACACTGCATTGGTGAAGCTCATGATGCACAATGCTTCCGCTGCTGCGCAGCAGAGGAGAGTGTTGCTGCTTACACGCGTTACAAAGAATCGAGCTCTGATGGATGTCCCTCCATGTTCAACTTTCCCACAAACGCTCCGGCCAATGGAATGGGCTGCTCCCCGCCAAAGGTGAATATCCACGCCTTCGACTTCTGCAAGGCAGGCAGCGCCAGCATGGCATCATAGTGCACCCTGGCCATTATGTTGACTGACAGCCCCGTGTCCACCAGCACAGGTACCGTCGACTTACTGCCCTTCACGAAACACAGTGGCTGCCTCCTGGTGGTGGCCCGTAGCGCACTGACACTGGATATGAAGAAAATGTTCTCCTCCTCATTCTCTTTCTTTGTGAGTAAGGCCATCTTCCCCTTGACCTACTTGAGAGACGTTGAGCGGGCGCTGTTGTCTAAAGAAGCCTGCCCTCACTGGCCCTTTATGCACCACCATAGGCAACGGTGCCCTGCACATCCAAGCATAATGGACGAGTGTCCCACAGCATGATGCATCCACGGCTGTAATGAATGAAAAACGTTGTGCACCGCTGGTCCTGCCGAGTATAGAAGCGTGGCCACTTTGCTATCCTCATCTGTCTCACCTGTGGCCCGGAAGTACACGTCCAGCCAATATATCCAGAGCCTCCACCTCGGTCCGACAGGGCCCCAAAAATGTCAAACTCAGGCATTGATGTAAGCACCCCATGCTGTCTTGGCGCATGTGCACCCACTGGCTCCGCTCGTCCTGCCGGAGCCTGGTCTCCTGAACGATCTTCCTGTTCACCCATGGTGGTGAGCGCATGAGCACTGCACATGGAAACTGGGGCCACAACTCATGATGGCCCTCCTCCAGGCCGAATGCACCAAAACGTGAGCGTGCCGATATTAGCCAACACTCCACCCTCGGGCTAGTTGTAGTGAGTGCCCCTCCACCAAGTCCACACAGCCAGAAAATGTCCTCCCCAGAGCACAGTCCAAAGTGTCCAAAAATTGAGCATGCAAATAATTGCCACCACTCCACCCTTGGGCTTGCTGTAGTGATTGCCTCTCCAATAATGTCCAAACAGTCATGAATATGGAATAACCCCCCCCAGCACACAGGCCAAAGGTCCCAAAAATTGAGTTGGCTAGGACAAAAAAAAGGGAAGGGAAAAACAAATATTCCTAGGCCTCCCCTTGGCCTCACCTCAAACTCAAAAGAGAAAAGTGTCCAAAAACACTCCAAAATGCTTTGCAGCAACAGAAAGTTTCCCTCTGCATGAGGGGGGGGTCCAGAAATTAATGTGGGAGGCCCACAAGCAAACGGGAGCCACAACCCTCACCACCACGTGTCGACAAAATGGCGGCCGACCACCGCAAACTTGCCGACTCTGCGGCATGGAAATCCAGAGAATATGCCCGGTGGGGATCTCACCGCCTTGGCCTTGCAGGTCTGCGTCAGATCGACAATGCAACCTTGTTGCCACTTTTAAGAGTTGCTGGTGTGCCCATTCGGCCCTGTGAGGCCCCCCCAGCGTACAGAGCACACAATACACAAACGCACTCAGTCTGGGCTCCACGGACGCACTGGCGATCTGTGGCATGCCCAGTTTATTACGTGCACAGGTGGCGGAGTTGCGTCATCTGCCGCGTGTGTGCCCTTAAAGGGGCAGGTACCACAATTTCTACACTTGGCTAATCAGTTACTCTGAGTTCGCTGTACAACATGGGACAACCCGATTTGCACCCTGAAGTCAGGCAGATGTTGTCCAAATAAAGATATCCACAATATTGGAACCTAGTTGGGGGATCTGGAACTCAAATCGTCCCTATCATCATATCACAATTTGATTTGAGTCAATTCTATTAGAGTATTGCTTCTTTTTATGGGGATTTAATCCACACTGTTGGATTCCTGTTTTGCTTTATCCTTCAAGGTTTCGCACATGGTATGTTTCCCAAATAAACATTACATTTTTATTTCGTTTTTTTTGGAATGCAACCTTTTAAAAAATTAGAGGTGTTGATCTAACCCCTCTCAGCTGAAGAAAGGATTATATGAATCGAGAGGCAAAACTCATGAATTTATTTCACAAGTAATATTTGTTAAAAAACATCATTTGGAGTGTTGGACCAAGAATAGTCGAAGACAACTATTTCTTTTGGTTCAGAGGTGTATTTATTAGTGTGAACTCCGTTCCTAGGGTTTTTAAAAAAAAATTATATACACGATCCCTTTATGGGATCAGAATTATGGCCTAATTTGGGGATATCTCTGATCCTTAGTTTTTTCAATCAGGTCACATGGAAGCCGACCGGTTTCAGTGGTATTGAAGTTATTAAAACCACTTTCTTCAGGGCTAAGGATCAACACCAATTAGTGTGTGATCTAATTTCTTCTACTGGTTATGGTAAATCTCTTGTATTCAAAAAGGATGTTGCCCTGCATTTGGAAGAGCAAGGAGCGGGAGGGAGAAAAGAAAAAAGGGAGAATGCCATTAGGGACATATCCCGCAAATAACCCCCGAGACATAAGAGGTCATAATGTATACATCTTACCCATTACAGGTGAGAACTCCCAAATGTCAAGGTCCTGGATTCGAGCTGGTTTAGTTATTTACAGTATTTCGAGTCCGTGATTATCGCACGTTCCTTGTTCACCTACAAAAGAAATGTGTTCTTTTAGATTTGGTGAATTGAGGTCTAACTTAAAGGATAACTATTTTTGCATCTACGAACATTTTAAACAAACAATCATTCAAAACTAGCTTTTTTCATTTTATAGGTCAACGCCTGAGGAGTTTGACCTATAGTGCACACAGGCCCAGTCGGATATCCCCACGTCACGTCCCCAGGCAGCAACCCATTTGGTCACTCAATGTTTTTTAGTAGTAGCCCATGTGGTACTTGTGATCTACAGACTATACTTTCCCACGCCAAACTATTGCATAGAAATAAAGTACATCTAATGCACTGGGGGGGTGGGTGATACACGAAGGATATGCGTGCAGCCCATGGTCCAATACGGTAAATGGAGACAGCCCAGAGCACGATTCACAACTGTGGCTGCTGGTGTCTCGATGCACATGACACGTGTGTTTTTTAGAGAGAAACGAGTGTTAAATTAAATGGAAGGGGGAGTGGCGCTTCCGCCCCAGATGTTGCTTACCCCCCGGTGGGTGAGAAGTACCCCTCGAGATTCTGCCCAAGTCCGATGTCGCTGCACAGAACGGCGTATAGGCTGTGATGTCTTTGGCGTTTCGTCCTCACGTGACACTCTACGTGCGGACCATGGTAAACACTAAAAAGGGACCAAAAAAGGACCACATGGATTGGCAGCCATATTGGTGTAGGGTGTTAATGATTAAGAGCGACAGATCTGTCTAATAATGGAAAACCATAGATGGCGTCCTGGTATTTCGATATGTTAGGTGTAAACTCGAAGGTTGCAGAGGCTAATGCCAAATAGTATCCTAATGCCCGGGTGGTAATAGGGTCTTGTTGTGTATAGGTCTGAAAATGACTTCACAAGATCCCAGAAAAATCAGAAAAAAGGTTAGGAATGTAGTGTGTCTATAGCACAGTAGAATATTAGAGTAGACTTGCAACTTATACAGATTGTGAAATGAAAGCAGATAATATATGCAGAAAATATACAGCAATATACAATGGATAGCCAGTAGTGCAGTTTGACAAATTACAAAAAAAACATGAACAACATGTGAATGATGGTTAGAGGGTTGCAAGTGATTGCCAGCACATAGATTCATTTAGGCCCTCCACATCTGTTCTTAATCTGTATATCCACATTTGTTCAAGTCTGAAGAGCAGGTTTTGAATGTTCCCTCCTCTCATTGGTATCTTCACCTTTTCAAGGATTGTCCATTGCATGTCTTTGGGGCTGTGCATTTTTTTTAAGTAGTGTTCCACCATAGGTGCTGTAGTTTTTATTTGTTCGTATGCAGGAGCGATGCTCTGCCAGCCTCGTTCTGATCGGTCGGGTAGTCATCCCTACTTATCTAAGTGCACACGGACAGGTAATCAGGTAAATTACATTTTTGGTGTTGCAGTTGGTCATTTCTTTTTGTATCCATGGATGGTGCCATCCGATATCTATGGTTTTGGTTCTTGCAGTCCCATAGCAGGCACTGCATGACCCACATGGGGTATGTCCTGTCGGTTTTGCATGATTCCAAAGTGTCTCATGAGGCAATCTTTTTTCTTTATAAGTTTTGACGAGGGAATCCCTCAAGTTCTTGTTTCTTTTCATGGCAAAACGTGGGGTAGCCAAATTCGATTCCCCCACATTTAAGATGGGCCAGAGTCTTAAAACTTCTTGTTTGAGTTTGTTAGTGAGCGGTGAGTACGTAAAGACCGCTGTGATTTTATCCTCAGAGTTTTTTTGTTTAGCATGCTGATCTAGCGTGATGTCACGTGGAATGTTGCGTGCCCTCTTCCTCGATTGTTGTATGGTTTTTCTGGGGTATCCTCTCTTTTTTAATTTATTGGCCAAATGATCCGATTGTCTTTCAAAATCTAGGATGTTCGAGCAGTTCCTTCTGTATCTTAAAAATTGGCCGAAGGGCAGGTTGTTCTTCAGGCTTGCTGGGTGGAAACTCGAGAATGTTAACAAGGAGTTTCTATCGGTGGGTTTATTGAATACCATGGTGGTTATGATGTTGTTTTTGATTTCAAGTTGAAGATCTAAAAAATGTATCTCAGATTTGCTATGCGTCTCAGTGAACGTCAAATGTCTATTTCGTTCATTGAGCCAGATCATGAATCTTGTTAGTTCTGGTTCAGTGCCTTTAAAAATCATAAGAACATCGTCGATGTATTGTGACCAGAGTTCTATGTGGGCTTTCCAAGGATTTGTGTCAGAGTAGATGGTGTCCTCCTTGAAGGCTGCTACATATAAATTAGCAAGGCTTGGCGCAAAAGTTGCCCCCATGGCTGTGCCCGATGTTTGTTCAAAGTATGTTTGTTCATACAGAAAATAGTTCTTTGTGAGCGCTATTTCTGCCAACTGCATAATCAAAGTAACAGGGGAATCTAGGGGTGGTTCCAGATTTCTGAGGATATTCTCTACTACTTATAACGTGGCCATTTGCGGGATTCGTGTGTATAATGACTCAATGTCTAGAGTGACAAGTAAATGGGTTTCGGGGTCAAAGTTCTGGTTCTTAAGGAGCAGTAGCGTCGCAGTGGTGTCCTTGAGATAGGAGCGCATTTTGTTAACTCTGGGTCTCAAAAAGAAGTCTACGAATAAAGATACCAGCATGTCTGCTTTCTGGTTTAGGGTTAAAGATTCGAAAACAAAAGGATCGAATGCAATACATTCGAGTCAAAAGGACCGAAGAAAAAAAAAGACCAAATCCCCTTTCTTTTGGGAGAGGGCCCCCCCAAACCCTGTTTTTTGGCCAAAAACCATTAATTTTACCTATACCAAAACCCCAAAAATAAAATACATTAAAAAAAAAATCAGGTCTTTTTTTTCCGTCCTTTTGACTCGAATGTATTGCATTCAATCCTTTTGTTTTCAAATTAATAACTGGACACCCTGCTTTCTACCATCGCTTTGGTGAAATGTCAGATGTAGGCAACCAATGAGAGGTGCCTTACTGCTGGAAGAACTGGGGGTGCCTCTGAGGTATGGGCAAGGTAGCCTGGGTTTGTGTATAAGGATAGGTGACCACGGCATAAGCTGCTGTGTGTATTGTGGCTTGGCAATGCCAAAAAAATTGCTTTTGTGATACCAGTTGCCTGGGACTCCCACTCTGTGAAATAATGCAATCATGCGTTTCTGGAACAGGCAAGATGTTGGGAAGCTGCAGGTAGGGTTAGGGGAGCACTGGTGCAGAGAAAGGCAGACCTGCAGGGTATCAAGGGAACACGTAGGTGATCTGCCAGGGGTTGGGCATGAAACAGAACTGCTGGCCAGGGACAGACTGCAAGGCATCCTAAGTAAGAATGGGGTTAGAACAGGAGCTCTGCAAGGATACAGAAGAGACGTAGATGTTTAGCATAGTCCAGTGATCCTCTCATGGACTGGCTTAATTAAGGGTGTTGATCTGTCTCACTTTCCAGCAACAGCCAAGGGGTTGGGCTTGTTTCTTCTCTGTTTAGGGTAGGTCATTCAGGGGATGGATGTATACTGCACCAGCTACAAGTATTTCCTGCTATTTTACAGAATATTTTACCGTCAAATTACATTTTCAGGGCACTGTGTTTAAAGATGAGGGAATAAAGGTGTGATGAGCAGAAGCCTGGGAGGCTACAGCTCAGTTGAAGAAGGTACCTGAATCTAAAAGATGCTGAGAGAATACAATAAGGAAAGCAGGGACAGCAGGCAGAACAAGACACTGTAGTTGTTATCTGAGCAGCAGGCAACACAGTCATGTGGGAAAGGGTGTAATAGGCTCCAGGTCAGAGTGGGACAGTGGGTTAAACAAAGTTAAGATTTCCTGGACATGTAGAAATGGCAGAAGCCCAATGCTAGAATGCCGACAGGCAAGGCAGAAAGTAATGAAAAGCAACATAATAAACAACCGGAATAAGGCCACTAATAACAGGGCAATACTCCCAGAGAGTGTTTTTGGTAGAGAAGGTTTGAGAGAAGAGAAAGAATAGAAGATGAGGAAAGAACAATAACAAAAGGAAAGACGCTGGCATCCAATGAGAAGTCACATATAGGGAAGTACAGAGAGGGACGAGAAGGACCAAAGAATGGGTTTTTGCCAATTTGTAAGACTATGGAGCAAAGGCTGTTTGGCAAAATGCCAGATGGGACAAGGCTGGGAGAAAACTAGCAAAAAGAAGAAAGCGAAAGGAGGAGGTGAACAGGGGGAAAAGGCTCTGGAATAGGAGAGTCTAAAAGGATGGTGAATTACTGAAGGAGAAATAAAGAAGAACCCAAAAAGCCAAAAGAGGATGCAGTGATCTGACAAGATCTCTGTAATAAAGAGGTGTGAAGGCGTTTATGATACAGAGGTAGCCTGATGCAGGTCAGTGGCTTTTATTCCAGACAATTATTACAGACAATGCGTTGATGGGAAAATAGGAAGTGGTAGGTTGGGAGGAGCAGAATTAGAAGCAATAAGACAGAGAACCTTGTACTGGGGATGGTAGGTTGTACCTAAACTATCTGCTACGCGTGGAATGATAGGACAGAACACTGGCACAAACAATCCACAGCATCACTTTCAGACCACACACCCCACATTCTAATCCCAAGACTAATAGACAGTTGGGATGTACAGATTCTTTGCAGGGTATAGCACACTTTCTCTTATGAGCTCGGTCTTACAAAGTTTAAAGGTGTCTTTTTCATCCAAAAGTGGTTTGATGCCTAGAAATAGGTTGTACGCTATCAGAATCTTGAAATGTCATTTCCGCCTCAAATCCTGCAAAGATCACCAAAACAGCAGCATGAAACTTTTAGAAACTACGGAGCCACAGAGGCATGGTTGACTTCTTAGTTTCTGAAAAATGGCTGGTTTAGCTTTCAATACCAGTTCCTGTACTGTCACTGAAACTCTATCCCTCACCTCAACCCTTAGAGTTGACAGCAACTCCTTCACGTTAATTCCAGCACATTTGATCAAACCTGCACTGGCTTTCAGCAGCCATAATCACCATCCAGCTCCTTGAGGGATTGGGCGTAAACATCATCCTAAACTTCAGCTGTGAATATGGGGGTTGTGGTCGCCATTACAGATCCAGTCACACTACTGATACTCTTGGCAGAGGGGCTTTCCTCTCCAACATCAACTTTGGTCCCGACGGGATCTGCCACTTACTAGATAATGCTCTTTACCTCCAATCTACATTAACTCCATAATACGTAGATCGTTGTGCTATTTATTGTTCCAGTATCAAATAGAAGATTAATGCATGCCAAGTACTTCTGCCCACTAAAGAGGTCTAATAAGTTCCTCTTTATAACTATACTCTTCTCTGTTGCCGCATCCATCAGTTTGACACTAGGTGGGCAAGGGGAAGCAGCTACACTTTCATCTTTCCCATCACACACAACATAAAATGCAAGACTGCTTGAGAGAGCCAGATACTTTCTTAGCATCAAGGGACTGATAATTACTTTTGTATAGAAAAAAAGCTCCTAAATTATAACTTCTCAATTTCTTTTTTCTAGGTTATGCAATAATCAATTGAGACCTATGTTTGCAGGGGGACTGATCCAAGTTTGAGATACATAATAGAAGCACCGCAACTTCTTGAATCTCCCTTGCACCAGAAAAATACTGCAGGATGTGTATTCTCAATTTAACAAAATATATCTATGTATTGTGAATTTGTAATCAATTAATTTTAAAATAACACAATGACTTTGAAAATGGGCTCTAGAAATAATTAGTATGGTTAATATGGGCTTTGCTTTATATTGCCCAACAAATTATTTTGCGGTACTCACATTTTCCTTACTTGTTTTTGTACATTTTCTCCTGTAGGATCTTTGGCTATGTGCAATTCAATCGCATTGGCAATGAGCAGTGCACCGGTTTGGCCAAATTATGGCTATGTTACAACAGTGGTGACTGCGTTATGGTTGCTTTTGGAATGGTCAATATGTGGATTTTTTTTATTTTGCAGTGCAAATAGACGTCCCTTAAAGCAAATCTCTTTCACTTAATTTAACTATAGTAGTACCCAGCGAGGGCGCAATCAGAATGAAAGAGCCATTATGATTGGCCCTCGGCGAGTCGTTACCAGGCCGGGAATCCCTCTGTTGGGATTCCACGGCCTTTGTCCACGGCGGGAGGCATGGCAGCCCCTCAGCCAATGAGGAGGCTCGAAGCAGGGCCATCCCCGCTCCGAGCCTCCCCAAGGTTGAGAGGCTATCTTCGCCCCCCGCCGGGGACAGAGGTAAGGCTTTTTTTCCTTCCCTCCCTCCTACCACCTCCCTGCCCTCCCCACCACACTTACCTTCTATGCCTTGGTCCCCTGCAGGGGACGATGAAAGCCTCCAGCCGTGTGAAGACTCGGAGCGGGGCCATCCGTTTTCCCTTTCCATGGCAGCCATTTTCTTTGATGTCTTTTTTCCCCCGAAACGCCACGTAGTTTTTGCAGGCCGGGGTACTAATAGCTATATGCCCCTCGCGGTGGGGGCATTACCGACTCTGGTAATTCCCCGGGGCCTTCGTTAAGGCCCTCGCTTCGCTCGGGGCCTATAACTATGGGCCCCTGGGGCATTACCTAAGTAGGTAATGCCCCGCCACTCGGGGCACATTGCTTAATTAATGACATTGGGGGTCATTATAACTTTTGCGGTGTGGGAAAAGTGCTGGTAAAAATGGCGGTAATTCAATCACTGCCACTTTTCCTGCACTGAAAAAGTACAAGTCTGCCGGTGGGGGTCACTGATTTACCTCCAGCTAAGAGCAAAGAGTATTCCAAAATACCGGGACTCCAGGGAATGGGGATTTACCGCCGTTGTCGGCACTTGGAATATCCTGGTAATACCGGGATAGGAGGGGCCGGTAACGGTAGGCCAGTTTCCCGGTATCCCACCAGAATTACCAGCGGGAAACTGGCAAACGTACGTTGACACTCATGGACTATAATACCCACAGTACCCAGAGGGCATGGCCCTCGGCCAAGCCCAGGTGGGCACTTTAACTTCAGGATGGCCTTTGACTATTCTCTGGACACAATGGAGCAGTATGAAGCACCCAGTGTGCATGGACTGCAGCTATGCCAGTGGCTACTTTGGCCAGGCCACTGCCAACCCCCACACGTGCAGCTATGCCAACCCCCACACATGCAGCTATACCCAGTAGCCACTATGGCTGGTGCATCGGCCAGACCCGGGAATTAAGGTGTTTCATCCTTTTAACTTGTAATGGGCCTTCTCTGACTCTGAGAAAAAGGCAAACATCATTTGGAAATGGCCCCCACACATCTTTTTCTGCCTTGCACGGGCACTCAGAAACACCTAATGTGCCAAATTACCACTTTGCTTGGGTAAGGTTTTTGACTATTCATGCGCACAACTATGCCACCGGCATTGACTTTACTCAGGGCATGCCCTCCAACTATGCATGGGCCTCCTAAGTTACCTGAAGTGGCCGGGTTTTCAGGGTCATCCCCTGGTCACACAAACATGCCCAAAGTAGCCAGTGGTTATGACCTGTTGATCTGAGCAGCCCACAGCCATTTTCTTTAGGTCATATGTCTCCTATATGAGTGTTTGGAGATACTGGAGGTGGTTGGTGAAGAAGCTGGAGCTGAAGCAGGAGACAAGAGGCTAAAGGAGAGACCCATGGGGCCCACAAGGCTAGGGAAAGGAGGACCGATGAAATAGAGAAGATAGGAGCCTGTAGAAGAGACTCGGAGGACTGGAAAGAGGCAACTCAAAAGGCTGAGCAGAGGCAGAACAAGACCCAGAAAGCTGGTACTAAAAAGGAAGCGACTGAGGAGGGGGCAGCAGTGAATAGTGGGGAGAAGCTGGCATCGGATACAGGGGAGCCTGATGGGCCACAGGAATGGTGTATAGTGAGGAGGATGTGATGCATGATACCGGGGTGACTGCAGAGGTGCTAGTGAGGAGGAAGAGATAACTGCTACTTGGGTACCAAAGGAGGAGCTCAAAGGAGGAGATAAGTAGTTGATAAGACTGATTGGAAGAGCTCAAGAGAAGCTTGAGAGGGGAGAACAGGAGGAGCTGGAGAACTGAGCTAATGATAGTCTGAATGACGGGGTTGAGTGGCTGAAGAGAGGAGCAGAAGATGAGTTGAGAAGGGGAGTAGGAGAGGTTAAGAGGAGCTGAAGAACAAAAAGACAGGATGCGTTGAGGAGGAGCCTGGGAGTGAAGACAAAAGAAGAACAGAGAGGGGTGCACTCACTGTATGCCTGCAGGCTGTATGAGTAAGATTGGAGGGGGCATGAGAAGATGATGAGTTTCAAGGAAGTGCACTAGCAGGCAGCGAGGTGCCTTAAGAAGGATTTGGTACATGTCCCCTCTGTACTAGCTTGCAGTAGGATAGCGAGGAGAGGCATCGTTTTTTTGGCAGCTAGAGGTACCTGCGAGAGAGGCCCTGTAAGAACCCCATACATAGCATAGAATGTCCTCCTGACTTCCTATGGCTCTGAGTTTCAGGCCAGTCACAGCATACAATCCACTACAGAACTCAGGTGCCAGTGCAGACTTTAGACCTGTACCAAGCTGCACAAGAATATTGCCAACAAAGCTACACATTCGAGAGAATGGTACTGTTCTGAAATGTTGAGACCAAAGGGAAGGGACCCTTGAGATACCGCATTGGGAATCATGCGAGACATTTTTGTTTTTATTTAGCTCTTTACCTTTTCATTGGATCAATCTAAATCTACTCACCACATCAGTATGTTACTTTAAGCTGCCAGGAGAGCTCAGGACAAGAGCTTATCAAGAACTGAAGAACTTTTATTTTGAACATTTTCAAACCTCCTTGAAAGACACTAAAATTTGAGAATACTCTGAGATGTGACCACAGCTTGGTGAACGACTATCCTGACACAGATTATGTTATTTTGTGCACTCTTGGCCCTCAGAGTATCCTGCTTCCCCCACCAAAGTCAAATATAGGACGTTCAACGATAGCAACCCTGTAGTTGGACTCTGAAATGTGACCAAGATATGGGGACAGAGATTTCCGACTCTAAACAGTAAAGAACATGTGCACATGTTAAAATGGTTTCAATTTATACAGATTTCGAATTGATACAGCTTTTTATACTGCACAGAAACTTTCTGCCACCAATCCGTGCATATACATTTCACGCGAACTGCACCCCCCTCCCCCAATGTTGCTGTAGATGCAAAGAACAGGAAGAAGATTGTATGCAAGTGGTTTGGAACACTCTTCTGATGCAGAGGGTGTAGAGCGCAGTTAACGGATGCCTGGAGATATATGCAAGCGGCAAGGGCTAGTGGCGCCTAAGATCTGTATTTTGGGCATCATCCCTTGCTGAAAGAACAGCAAATGGTGGGTAAGTTCCTTTTGCAGACACTCTTGCTTGTCAAAGGACATGGATAGAAATAACTCATCCACAGTATAAGGAAAGATGTAAGAAACAGATTAAATGCATAGTGCTGGAGGATGCTATACTGGGGAAGTGGAGGTGCTTAATGTATGGGCAGTCTTTTTACAGACATTTCTTTAGACACCAAAGACTCTTCAGGCCAATGCATATTGTTGATTGCTCGATGAACAAGACATAAGAGGTAAAGAGTGTTGCTGTGTAGGTAGGACAGATAGCCTGATGGCGCTCATGGCACTCTGTTGTTCTGTTCAAAGCAATGTGTACTATGTAAATATCATCTGTCGTGTGTATGCAATGATCATGTTTTTTGACACCTATTTATGATGAACTGCTAGACATTTGGGTGGTTCCAGATGAACAGAGAATGTGCACTCTTTACATAGCGATTCTGTTTATTTGCTTATCATTGCTGTTTGTGTAAAATTCATAAATACATTTCAAATAAACGGACTCTGCATAGGAAAAGCCCTTTGTTATTGTTATAACTTTGGAGATGTTCTACAAACGTCTGTTTCAAAATCAATGTAGACTTACTTGGCTTAGAACTTTTTGTAAAGTTTCATGAGATTTTGTCAAGGGGGACAAAATTACAGTGGATGAGATTTCTCTCACCCACAGCGTGAACTGCTTGACAAATTTGCACCATATTGTGCACCGGGTAGCCGCCTGGTCTTGAAAGTTTGCATATAAAAATGGTCAATTCCTATTAATGATATCTGGAATTTCCCAAACTTTTAGCAGATCCACAGGGCCGTTTTCAATGTTGCAAATGGCCAGATGTTGTCTGTACACCCACAAATAGTTCACAAACTTTAGTAAAAGGCAACCGGTGTCAAGGAACGACAAATACCTTTTTTTGCAGGTTAGTTACTTCTTTTACATTTTAAAATAATAATTCTATCCTGAACTCAAGGCCATAAATGTCCTTAAAAAACTACTTAATTACAACTACAATTCGTAGGTTACTAAGTGAAGGACTCATGTCTTTTGCATATCACAGATGTTTGTCTAAATAAACGATCATTATATATTGATGCAAATACAAAATACGTTTATTTTTAAGGCTTTGACACTGAAGAAGTACAAACCTCAATTAATCTTAAAGGTTTTCCAGTAGTGGGTAGTGGGGAAAAAGTGTTGGTCCTATTTTTATCTATTAACTGAATGAGAATGATCACATGGAAAACTATTATTGTAACAGAAAGATATATTTATATTCCCTGGAGGTAGCTGACTTGATTTATCCTTGTGAAATTTCACACAAACGAAGTTGCATTTATGTTCTTGGTTGGTCAAAGAATATATATTCATTGTTATTTACGGTACTACAGTCTTGTGCAGCACTTTGTCAACACACACTCAGATAACTCAGAAATCACCATCACCACAACACCATGCACACCTACAATTTTCAAATGCACTGTATTTATGGGGAACCTGCGCTCTTGAACGAAGGTACGTTTTGAGATCCCCACAATCTCAAGATGTAGAATTGGCCAGAGGTGTCATCGTCTCCATATTAACACCTCTAGAGCAAGAAGCAGCAGACATCCATGAAACATGCACAATATGAGAACAAACTAAAACGAGTGGATAGAAACGTAACTCTATTTGCAAAAAAAAAAAGACCATTCACAAAAGGCTGCATACAGAATTAGTAGGGCGTCCAGGAGCTACAAGAGGTTGAACACATGGGAAGACATGATTGGATAAAAAGTTTTTTTTTATTAATTATGAATTATGTGTCTATCTAAATTCAGGCAAAGGGTCATGTTGAAGGCTCACAAAACAAAGGGAATTACATTTGACTAATACATTAAATCAAGTCTGGGCTTGTCGTACCACGGAACAGTAAAATCCAGTTGGGTTGTGGGGTCATACCTATATTCCAAACTTCTCTAAGACTACACAGCCTAATTGACTTATCGAATGGCACAGTTTGAGAGTTTGCAACACACAAGACAATCTATATTTTTCTAGGGCGAATACTCTTCAACTCGTGATTATGTGATGATGTCAGAGACTGCGCTTACATGGGTCGAGTGGTATGAGATTGAGTGCATACTATATTGGCTCATACCCCAATTATGGTTGCATGCACTGAAACTACCAACACATGGTTCTCATTTCAAGTATGGCGGTCTGCAAATAAGGGTGCTGGTAGCAACGTACCGGCACCCTTTCTGGACCACCATACTACAATGATGCCATAGGGGCCACGGATCTGCCGGCAGGCCTGGGTCCTCCTTCTCGCTGCCTCTCTCTGGCTGCACACGTTGGTTTTCCTGCATCTGTCTAATGTGCAGAGAGGATCGGAACATTACAGGCTCTGCTCGACTCTACCTTGTCAGGTATTACACTTATAAGGTGCCTCTCGTAATGGCGTATGAGTTTCTCTTGTTTTCCTTTATTTGGCACGTCCTCTCTCTTCAACCTCCTAGTCGCAGTCCATTGGAAGTTTTCTCTTAAAGCGACATACTTTATTCTCGTATTCAGCCAATGTTCTAAATGTGGTCATGCGCTGCCTATCAGGTCGTCCCATGTATGCCATCACAGGGAATGACTGAGGCAGTTCCTCAGCAGAACAGGGGTCCTTATCACCTAAGGAGGAGTTTCTCCCATTGAGATCCCACTTACACAGACCCCTCAGGAGGGTCTAGCAGAACGGGCTCACCTCCCGAGCCTCACAGGGGAAGGTTCCTCCTTGTGGAGAAGGGACAAATTCCCTCGATTCGTCACAAGACCCATAAACCCATAGATCCCAGAAGATATGGAGAGAAACAAAGACCTGGAAAAGCACTACCTTGGCTTGTGACCAGCTAAAGAGGTAACACCATTATTCCTGTAGTTGAAGATGGCATTGGAAATAGGATTGCCTACATGTTGGGAATACTGTGTTTAGCGATGTCTATGCTTCATTATATGACATAAAAACCACATGCACAAAGGCGGACCTAACATCATATTTAGATGGAAACAATTCCATCAACTAGAAGTGGACACTTCTGAAGCTGTCGAATCCTTTATCATTACCAGAAATACTCAACAGCATAGATAGTTTGATCAGTGGCAAGTGTGAGGGGTAAGAAATGCGAGGCAGACAAACTTTTTGGACGTTTTTCAAAAGATGCCATTTTATTAAACTCAAGAATGTTTGATAAATGCCTCCCTATCCCTAACCTAATAAGGATTCCCCACCTATAAAATAAAAAAAGGATATACTCTAACAGTTTAAACATGACAAAAAGATAAAAATTGATCTGTAAGACTGAATAATAGTTCGACCTTGTAATCTGGGTGGATTCCCCTTTCTCCAGATTCACTCAGGATTTCAGTCATTTTTTTAAAAAAAAATTTATTTAGGCTTGTATACGGTTTTACAACATAGAAAACCTTTTGCCCCTATCATCACCTTAAAAAAATACATCATCCTAACAAAGTCATATCAGTCCTTCCCCTCTAAGCTACATAATGGTCCTCATTACATGTCCGGCGGTTATCGTGCCAGTAAAACACGCAGGTTGCTGCCGGGCTTGTACATTTTACAGGCGCTTGGCTTGCTGGAAACACCGGGGCATTACAACCCTGGCGTTCAGGGAAGTCAAGTGCTGGTAATTGTAAATTCCCGTTCCCACCTGTAGGACTCAATGGGAATGGGGACCATGGAAGCACCAGCACTGTGAAACTTTGCGGGCGGGTGGAGCTCCGCCCTCCAGGTCTGACCCTGGCAGGCGGGACTGCTCCTGCCCGGAGAGTTGTACTGTGCCGGTCCGGTAACAACAGTGCGGGTAGGTTTAACGGCACCGTTGTTACTGGACCGGCACAGTCATAATGAGGCCCAATGACTTCTTCAAATGTCAGTTGTTATCCACTAAGCTCGATCAAGAAAGAAGTCCAATCCTTCTCCTATGTCCTTTCCAAGGCCGCTAATTGAAGCTTGCTGGCTTCAATTTCCCCAAAGATAGCTCTCAACAGCTTGACCAATGATAAGCTTATTGGAGTCTTTGCTCCTGAAGTGAGAACCCTCCACCAATCACCTGCCGTCATTGATCCATATTTGTTGATCTCCTCTCCTAGAGTTTTAGTTTGTGCTTCTATCAAGACTGTGCAAAACAGTGTCAGATATTTTAACGTTTCATTAGAGTCTTTTAATAGACATAATCTGTATGTTACATCCGTTCGACTCAATCTTTTTCTTGGTCCCAGGACTTCTCTAGTCGGGAACAGGTTAAAGCAGAATCTCATAAATCGTGCTCTAAAATACCAGTTCGGAAATAGTTGTAGGTATTTTAGAAGTGTATTCAGCTTCCTTGCTGCCTGTAGAGGTTTGCCATATATTTTATATGCTTGGCTCTCTTCTTCAGTTGTTATCCAGTCCTTCCTGTAGACCTTCTTTTTAATCCTGTCAGGGTTCTCCACCAAACTGTGGTCTGATTCTCCCAAATCTATTAAAATTGCTTGGCAGATGGACCTCCATTCCTCCAGGGATTTTTCGTTGTCTCCCTCCATTTCTTTTTTTAACACCCCAAATCCTCCCCTGGGGTTCACTTCAATACATTTCTGATAGAAGGAGAGACATTTCCAGATCACTACTGCGTTCACTGATGTTAGACCGAGTTCCAATCTAACTGCTTGAATTGGTGTACTTTTTGGCAGTCAGAAAAATCTTTTCCAGAAGATTCCTTCCGGTTGGGGCCAATTCTCTGCTGGAAACGTGAAGGATGTTTCGGCTCCATATGTAAGGATTGGCAGTACCTTCATGCGCTAGAAGGAGACTAATGGCACCAATGAAAAGCCACAATATCTACTGAGAAGCAGCCTACCCTGAGCCGCCAGATTTTTTGCTTAGTTTCTAAGGGCTACCACTCTTGAGGCATCTCTGCTACTGGTGTTCAACCAGACGCCCAGGTAAGTGAAGGAGCTTACCTCTAGAATGTTTTCGCCGTTAGGTTCCATGAGTAACATTCCTTTTGCCTCCCCCATTTGGCCTTGTCAAAAATCATAATCCTTGATTTTGGGGATTTATTCAAAGTCCATTTGCCTTGACGTAGTTTTGTAGACCTTCCAGCTGTCGCTGTAAGCCTATCTGTGTTTGATCTGCCAATACGACGCTGTCTGCATATAACAGTCTACCAATAGTAACCCCTGCTATTTTTGGCAGGAAGCAACTAATATTGTTGAAAGCCGCTTTTAGGTCTGATATAAAGCAGTTGAATAATTCTGAGGCCAGTGGGCATCCTTGTTTTAAGCTCTTGTTGGTTGGTATTGGGTCGGATAAGAAGCCTGATCTATCTAGCCTCACTCTCACAGTCGTTCCAGAATACAGATATTTCATTGTATCCCAGATGGATTTAGGGCACCCCCAATCATCCAACTTCTTCCATAGCTTCAGCTGTTTTATGGTGTCAAAGGCTTGTGTTAGATCAATAAATGCCATGTAGGTCTTTGTCTCCTTCTTTGTCTCGGCCAGGGCCTTTAGGATGTTAATTATAAAGATGTTAAGCGAGGTTCCAATCCCCTTGGACAAACCCTGACTGCCATTCACCTCTATGGCAAGTCAAGATGCTCCATTTCACCAGTGTCCTCAAGATCAAGGTAGCAAACACTTTACCAGCCATGTCCAATAATGCAATTGGTCGGTAGTTGTTTGGGTCCGACCTCGACCCTTTTTTTAAAAAATATGGGTATTATCACTGCAGTTTTCTATGTCATTGGGAGCTTTGATATTTCACAATAGCCCATTGATGTGGGTCTTGCTTCAGCATTTCATTGGTCATCCCATCTGGGCCTGGGGCTCTTGAGTTACTGGCCTTCACAATAATCTCCTCAATAGATGTTAGTTCTATCCCCAAATTCTCCAAAGTAGTATTCCTTGGAACGAAGTTAGGTGGCTCCTCTTTGTTGGCATGTCCAGATATGGTATTGCTGTTTCAGTTTGTGACTTAAAGATCTGGCTTTCATTATAGAGATCTTGTTAAGCGAACATATTTGTGAACTAAGGGTTTTCTTCTTTCTAGCCAACTCCTGATCATAAATTTGGCGATGACACATGATCTTTGTTTCCCCGTGGCTTTCTGTTTCTGGAATTCTTCCAGCAAGATAGAGTAATTAATTACTTGCTCTCCTTCCTTGTAGTTTAGTTGTAGTATTGTCGATCTTAATTTGTTTGTGAGCCCACCTATTTTATCTGGGCATTTTCTTAGCCTGTTTCTACCAGGGTTTACTCCTTGTACATTGTCCATTGTGGGTAACTCAATGGAGCGCATGTCAACCTTAGAAGATTGTGGTCACTTGCTGGTATTTCTTCTACTACCATAGTCCGCGCAACCGAGGTCATGTTTTTCGGGACATGCATATGCAGTCGAGAATTTGACCACCCATTTTCCCTTTTCTTGTTATATTCACTGGGATATCCCCCTGGATGTTACCATTCAGAATATCAATATTTTTAGAAAGAAGAATGTTTCTCCAGGATTGACCTCTTCTTTCAACTAGACTGGTCAGTGACATAACATCCTCAATGAGTGTTCTGTTTTTGTCAAAGCAAATGCAGTTCAGATCCCCGCATATGATGATCCATGGATATTGCCACTTTTCCATTTGTTGGTCCAGGTCTGATAGCTGTTCAGGAAGATTGTGTGTTTCCGCAATTGCCGGATTCCAGTACAAATTAACAATAATCTATGACATTTGGGCATTTTTTGCCCCTTTTGATATCTCCAGGGCTAGCATCTGGATATATGGATTAGGATATAGCACTTGCAGAGATGTAAATTGGGCTCTGTTCTTTTATGGCAGTCAGTAATCCTGACATATTTCTTCCTTTTAACCCCTTCATGACCCGGTTCAGGAAAATGGTGTAACCTTCCAATACCGGGGTCTCACTGAGCCATGTCTCTTGGAGACATAACACGTCAAAGGAATCAAACTGCAGTTTCCGTTTGACAAACAGGTGGGCGAATCCCCGAGTGTTCCAACTGCCTAATGTGAAGTCTTTCTGGTCGGTTGTTTCTTGGCATTATGATTTTCTGATTTTCTCAGGAAGAAAACCCGCCACCACTTCCAATTTTCTTTGTTTCCCTTCTCTTTTGCTGTTGGATTTTCAACCCCAGGGTCTCTTTCTGTCCTCTGCCTTTCATCATAGTTTCCATTCTCAAGAGCCCATCTGTATTTAGTGCTTCCTCTTCGCCTCCTTCCAGTTGCGATTTTAAATCAATAGCCTCTCCTACTTGACATTTTTTCTGATTTTCTGTTCCCGATGTTTGGGGTTCTTATTTTGTTAAATCGAAGCCCATTGGCCGCACGCGATATGCCTCCTCCTTTAACAGTTGTCTTATTATAGCGGAGGAGGTGTACAAAATCACCCTGTCCATCCTTTCTTCCTGTGGGAATTCAATGATATCCAAGTCGTCCGATGTTAAAAGTCTTAAATTAGGGACGTGATGAAATAGACTGACCACATTGGCCCGATTCAGGATCAGTCTGCCGTTCAGATACAGTGTTCTTTCTAATATCAGGCCATCACTACGTGATGGGGGCTTCTTGGAAGGGCCTTTTTTAGGTCTTTACTTGATCGCTGTTTGTACTTTTCCTGTTTGTTTCCCGCTGTGCCCGTCCTATCTTTCTGCACCAGATCTCTCCTTCTTTCCTCCATTGTTTTAGGAGGGGGGAAATCATGTTTTATTAGATCTTCAGGCAACTGCTTTTCTTGTATTTCTGACGCACACTTCCCCCGCCTAGTCGATTAGTAGTATCTTCCCATTGCACCACCTTCTTTTTCATCATCTCCCCTGATTTTCCTCATTTCGTGGCCATCCTCTACTGTGGGGGTCTTTGTTCTGTAGACCCTGTACTTTCAGGGTCCCCCACCCCCATGTTCTCCAATGGCCTGGTTACGTTGCTATCCTTCGACCCTGTTTTGAATCGTTTTACCTCTTGCCACCTCACAAAGGGGGCTAGGCCAGAGCTAGCATTCTCTGATTCTCTTCTCGGGCATGTTTCATTTTGGTTTTCAAGTCTCTTTGTGGGCTTATTTCCCTCAGGCTTTTTCCTCAGCCCGTTGCCCACTTCCTCTATCATACTCTTCTCACTCTCTGTAGTATCCAGATCGATGTTACTTTGCTCGTTCACTAATCTGCTGGTTTCTTCGAACGAGTCACCTTCCGACACTGTATATTTTGAGAGGTCCATCAGATCAATATCGTCCCCCTCGTCCACTTGGTCTGAATTCTCCTGTTGAGCGCTCATCAATTGTATTTTGTTGCTCTGATCTTTTTTCGGAGTCTTTCATTTGCTCACAATAGGAGTTTTGATAAGATCCTTATTCTGTGGTGTGGTTAGGTTCCTGGTGAAGGCCTGACTTCCATTCGATTTCTGCTTTGGTAGTTTAGCTCTATTTTTAGACTTTTTCTGGAGGTCTTCTTTAGCTTGGGCACCAATTGAGGAATTCTTCTTAGATTTTTCTAGATTCTGTATCATTTGAACTAGAGCTTCCTTTTGGTCCTTTCAATGTTTCTTAAAGATTTCAAAGACTTTCGCAGCACTTTGCCCTTCTGCTCTGTTTTCCCCTTTTTTAGCCTAGCTATGCTGGTTTCACGTCTTGGTATATTATGTGATGGTCTTTCATCATCCTCTATTAATACTGATGTACTGCTCGGTTCGTCGCCCTTCTCTTGCTGTTCCTGCAGCTTTCCCAAGTTACTGTCCTCAGCTGCCCTCATTTGCGTCTGTGCTACAGCCAATCTCTATGTTGCTATGGCCTCTTCCCTGTCCGATCCAGTTAGTTGAGCGTTGATAATAACTTCCAGTGGGGGCTTTACATCTACATGGATTAGGCTGCCATTAGCTGATTTGTAAGCCACGGGATCTGGTCATCACTTCTGTGTTCTGAAAGTTTCATAAAGGGGGCCATGTGGCAGCTAGAGCGATGAGTGTTGAGAAATCTATTTCCTTTGGGACTTCTGGATTCACCTCTGTATGTTCTCTGGTAGGTGGTCTTTCAATTACCTGCTCTGTCATTGTGGTGCAATCCCTTGTGTTTATTTCTTTAGTTCAGCATTATATTTCCTTTGGGCCTTTTGGATTCACCTCTGTATGTTCTCTGGTAGGTGGTTTTTCAATTACCTGCTCCGTCATTGTGGAGCAATCCATTGTGGTTATTTCTTCAGTTCTGCCTTCTTCACTAAATAGTTCCATTCACCCTCTTTTTGAAGCTCCATTTGCTTTTGTGATATGGGATGTTATTCTATGGGATGTCATTCTAGTTGGTTCTTCTCTTACGCCCCCTTCCCATTGGAAGTTGACGTGGTTAGGTAGAAATTCTTACTGGATTTTTGATCCGCCTTGGCCAAATCGACCGCCAAGGTCCCTAAGGCTTACTTTGCAGAAGTATCAGCCTCCGTAGGCCACAAGATGGGTGCTCTTTTGTTTGCATCCCCTTTTCTTTGTGTGTTCCTCTCTTTTACATCAGATATTGGCAGCTTGCGCCATTTCCTCCTTTATGGTTTAAGTTTTTGCCAAAGCTTTCTGCCCCCTCTACCAAAATGATGTTTTCCAGCAGTACTTGATCCGAAATCTAACCCCATGATTCCGGCTTCTCAAGTGTGGTTCTTAAGATTGATGTTTGTTCTTGAGATAACCTCTCTGCTGGTTCCTTATAGAAGAAGCAGCAGTTTGCTGACAAACTCACAGGCGGTAGCCTTGTTAAATTCCATATATTTTTCTCTGGTGCAATTCGTTCATTTGTCTTCTTCCGGGTTATGGTGAGAGCTCCTCTCCCCGAGCGGATTTCATTAGGTTCTGTTTTTTGTAATGTTTGTGGGGAGCACCTCAATATGCCAGTGGAAGTTCCCGGATGAGTCACACTGTCTGCCAGTGCTGACTCCAAAACTTGATTATTATTAATTCTATTTGCAGCATTGAATAAATACAGCGTAGTTGGTTCTGCATGTTCCATCGCGTTTTCTATTGTGTTAGGTCTCTCACTTGGGCATGTCTCCAATATTGCCAAAATTTCCCACAAATAAATGGGGGTAGGTGAGCAGGAAGGCTGATGTTTCCCACTACATTTGTGATTAATGCTGCTGTTCCCGGCCCCAACTCCTGTGGTTCCACCATCTGTGGGCTGCCCGCCTGCCTCGTGGTCAATGAAAGTCGTTGCTTCAAAGAGACTCCTTTTGTCTCCAGTGACCTGAGACTGGTGTCTACCTCCGGCTGCCTCTCATTGTCAAGGTGAGTACTCATTGAAGCTGTGGATGCTGGGGGCCCATTTGGTGGTTGGTTATCCATATAATGTGCCATACTAGCACCAATATATAATTCTACATTAAAGGGGCAGGCGATCGGCCCCCTCGCCCCTATGTCCTTTGGGAGTGGGCAGCCCCCTCCCTCTTGAGGTACACTCACCTCCAGGCCTGTTAGAGTTAACTGCGTGTGACTCACCGTGCTGCATTGGGCTGACTCGATCACGGTCTCCATCTGCATCGAAGGTAGGGAGTCGCTGATAAAGGTTACGTCCCTCCATTGCGAGGCGTCGCTTTTCCAGCATTCCACTGCACGGGCTTAGCGCAGATTTAGCCCAGACTGCCTTCACCTCTGCTACAGCTCTGCAAACGCTCTGCGTTGCGGGCTGGTTTTTAAAGTATGCTCCTCCTTGCAAGTAGAAACTGTAAACAGACTGGAAACAGGCAGACAGCGGGTACTGCCAAGACTGCCTTCCCCTCTGCTACCACTATGCGAGCAATCAGCTTTGCAGGCTGGTTTTTAAAGCAGGCTCCTGCTCGCAAGTAGAAACTGCAAACAGACTGGAAACAGGCAGAAAGGGGCTCTTGCCAAGACTTCCTTCACCTCTGCTACAGCTCTGTCAATAATTGAAAAGGGTATGGAAATCCGGTAATGTTACAATGTTCAAAACAAAGTTCTTCCATGATAAGTTTCCCAATTGTAATTAATCAACAGCCTTGCAAGTCGTTTGTCTCTCTACTGATAGTAGAGATTTCCACACAACAACTTCTTGCCAACAAGCTGGTATAATTCCACAATGGTATAAAAGTAAACAAAAAGACTTTGGTCAAGATGATTCTGCAATAGTTCACACAATGCACTTTCATCGCAATTACTTCTTTGGCACAAAATGATACACTTTCACCGTGCAATTTGTTCAACAACAAAATAATATTGATTAGCGAAGATACTTACACAACATTTTACGCATGATCTTTACTAGTCTTGTCACTTCCTCTTCACCATTTTCAGCAATACCACAGTACTTCAAAGATTTCCGCCTGGTCTACTGATCTGCCAGGCCTACACTACAATAGTCCTTTGCCCTGGTGTACTCACCTGCCAGGGCAATGTGAAACTACAACTACTACAAGTACCTTTGTGGTACAGTTCAGCTTTATACAACTTCTAAAGCTTTAGACTTCCACAACTATGATGTCAACTACTTTGTTTGTGAAAATAGGAGACACATTGGTGCTGTTTATTGCACACTTGTAATTGCCACATGCAATGCTGGTTATGCCCCTCTACTTCTGAACCTCTCCTGTCAGAAGGGTACCCTTCCTACCACTCTTTCTCCCACTGTGGTTTTAACCAAGTGCTGATACTCGGTTTCTCCCACTCCTGCTCTTATTTGGCTTAGGCAATGCTTGTTCAGGTCAGTTCTTTCTATTGCCTCTGTCTTGTACAAAAGGGTACACACACAACTGGTTGCTTAACTTCTCCCTTTTTATTTTGGCAATGCTGGTTCTCTTCAGCTTGATTCACTATTGCCCTCTTTTGGTTTTGGCAAGATTTGTTGGCTTTGGGTTTTAAAAATATTGCCCTTGGATGTTGTTGGAAATTGTTCTGACCTTTAGGTTTACAATAGTTCTGCCACTTCTTCTCTGTATCAACGTGCCACTCAATACAAATATTGCATAGCCTTTCACCAGTTCCATTTATGTAGAATCTACATTTCTGCCACTTAGTTTTCTTTTCATTAGTTCGGTATTGAAAAGCCCCACTCTCGGCTAGCGGGCGATTAAGGAGCGCTCCGGGGTCAAAGAATTCAAGCGAACTCACCTGGTCTGGCTTGCGCGTCCGCTCGCTCGGCTGCCAGTGGGCTCTCTGCTTCTTCTACTGTATGCGCACCGGAAAACTGTCACTCGGTTTTCTTCATGCCACGTCTTTCAAAATTGGAGTGTTCCTTGCTCTACATGCGGTCAGGTGCTCGCCTGCCACCGAGACTGTCCTGCTTTGGGGAGAGCATTCCCTCTGCACAAACTCTGCAAACATCATCCTCATGGGGAAATCTTTCATAATAAATGCTTCCTGGTGCGTGACCTTTACAAACAGAGTCCTGGCATCCGTACACCAAAGGTCATTTGTCCCAGCATCTCTGCTGCCCTTCAGCTGCAATATTGCCATTGAGTCACAGGAAGCACTCCATCTTCTACTACTACTGCTACGCCTCCTGATGGCCTGCACCTGAGGGGGCCTTTTATGCCTCCCAGTCTCCCTCAGGTGTGTGCCATTACCATTAATAGGCTACAACTTGCAGTCTCTTGCCTCTGTGGCCCTCTTCTTCGTGCCAGTACGTCAACAATGTCCAAATCGTTTTTTCTCACATCGATTTTACAGCATGGCATCAGAAGGGTAGGATCTCTGGGGAATTTATACTAAGGGTTTTCCCATTACTCTCGACCTGTTTACCACCCCATGTGATCCTCCTACAGAACACCACACCCAAGGTCAGGATCACAAAGCATCCGCCTTTCCCTGGCCACATCAGAGGGGTCCCAGCCGTAGTTTTGGGGGGAATCATCCCAGATTCATCACACAAGTCCCTCAGCCTAGATGGACATTTATAATGAAGCATATGATCGAGGAGTGCTACCCTCCTCCTTGAATACCGCTACCATTATTGTATTATTGAAACCTGACAAACCACTCAAAATTATGGTTCCTATTGTGTGTGGTCTATGCTGAACTTGGACAATAAAATACTTGCATAGGTTATATATATGGAAACCTATTCATCCAGATCCAAATGGATTCATACTAGGGCGATCAACACAATTTAATAAAAGACACACGTTCGGTACGATAGCATGCATAAACCCCAAACGAGATAATAAAAAATAATAGCAGCTTTACTAGATGCTACAAAAATGTTTGACTACATAAAATAGCAATATATGTGGGCAGTTTGCTACTGGTTAACCTTTGACCCTAGTATTATGCAAAGGGTACACTACTCTACTATTTTACCTGTGCTATGATAATCACAAACACAGCCATTTTAAATCCTATCATATTAAAAAGGTGCACAATCATACCTGTGTCCTCAATTCTGTTTGGCCTGACAGTATAACCACTGGCTTTAATACTTTGACAATGCCATTTACGACAAAGTGTACAACTTTTACGAGCACTCCTCTGACACCTTCATATGCTGATAACATAGTTCTTTATGCAACTGACCTACTAGTATGTACAGTTTCATCAAAGTAAATTACATTGGAGTGCATGGGGAGCGTATGCTCCCATTATTAATACAATTCCCACAAAATAGTAGTGTGACGAATTGAGGGAACCTGTCACTTCTCCACCAAGGTGGAGCCTCTCCATGTGAGATTAGGGAGGTGAGCCTGCTCCGCAACACCCTCCTTAGGGGTCGAGGCAAATGGGACCTCACCGGGAGAGACTCCCCCTTAGGGGACAAAGACTCCGGTTCCTGTGAGGAACTCCCAAAATCCAAGCCATGTATTGGCATAAATGGGACTGTCTCTCATATCCAATACTTTAAATTGGCGAGACTTGAAAAATGAACAAGATAAAATATGCCCACGAGAGAAAAGAACAGCTGGCTCTTTAAGTGAAAATCATAGATCCACTGAGACAAGTGGATCTGGGGAGGGGTATTTGTTAAGTTTCAGAGAAGGAAGACAGAGCGAAGAGAGAGGATTGTATGGAGAATCAGGGGAGGACCCTGGTAACGTCACACTAGCTGGAAGCGGGGTTGTGGAAAATCCAAACTTGCTGGCAACCAGCAACAGAGAAGCTATCTGCTTGGGGAGGCGAGACTCTGACTTGACCGGAGCTACAGTAGCGGCAGTGGCATGACCACGAGATTTCAGTGGTGGGCAGGCTGCGCGGGTAACGTCACAAGACCGCCAAGAAGCCAGAAGAGTAGACAAGCTGCGTCAGGTAAAGACACCGGAGAGGAGAGGAACAAAGAAGAGATAACGCCTGCAGGTACCCGAACCATAAGCAACCCTGAGATGTTCCAACCTGAAAGAGAAGGTAACTGGAAACCCAGGAAGTATGGAAACTGAGGCTGGGATCTGTGATGATGATTCTTGTCACTTCTCCCCAGAGGGGATCCCTTCCCAATGAGGCTAGGGAGATGGGGCTGCTACGCAATAGTCCCCCTAGGGGTGGTAAAAAGTTGTAGGACCTGATATGGAGAGACTACCCTCATGGGGATAAGAACTCTCATCCCGTAAAAGACCTCCCTAAACCCTTGTACCCAAAAGCCATCGCCCCATTGACTCCTTCTCCCTCCCAACCTGAAATGACTGCTGTATGTTATTGTGAAGTTTCTACTATCTCACCTCTAAAGCCAGATAGGACTGAGACTAGGAAGAACCAAAGAAACAGAGAAACACTGTAGAAGGAATTACCAAAGTTCGGTAATGAGGTGGCCACCAGGAGGCATGAAGATAACAAACAGTGAGGCTAAAGTGGGTCAGTCCCAGCAATATAAAGTAAAGACCGAAGAAGGACTAGAGGTATTTAGCAGCAGAAAGAGTAGCAAGCAAAGTTGGCGTCTGTCCTGCACAGCCCGGGAAATTCAAACCTGTGCTGCCCAAAGCATCAAGAGACAGTTGGTCTCGGAAGAAGAAGACAAAAAGAATGACGCGAGCCGGAGTAAACCCGATTCACTGCAGAAGCAGGAAGAATCCATCCATGGCGTGGCCTCTCAGAGGTGGACCGGGTGGTCCCTAAAGCATGCTGAGAACGCTGCAGCAATGGCTCAATGGAGCCGTACGAACCAAATAGGAGGGAAACAGGACTATGTGCCGAGCATGTGCAGAAACAACAGCAACCTGAAACCCTGGGAAGAACCGGTAGCACTCCCCAGTGAAGATACAGGTAACAGAGTTGTGGGAAAGCCAGGTGAGGTCCAGGGAGCCTAGAGAGTCTAGTATTCCTCTGGAGTGATCTCCCTTGTCACAGTAGTGATAACCAGAGAATCAAGAGTCAAGTATTCATCAGGAGTTGTCTCCCACATCCTAGTGCTAATATTCAAGGAACCAAGAGTCACAAAAGTCAAAGGGGTAGTCTCCCGAATTACATGAGTAGTCTACAAAGTAAAAAGTGTGTCAGACATGAACTCCTTTGTCAAGGTGGTGATATGAAAAACTCTAAAGCCTCATCACGAGTTGGGCGGTATCCCGGCGGTATTCCCACTGGGATACCCCCACTCTAATAGCGCTACTGCCAACCAGTCTGGCGCTATTAGTGCCGGATCACGAATTTGGCGGAACAGTAGTTCCTCATTCCCCATTGGGCCCATTCAGGAATTCTCCATTCCCCATTGGACACAATGGGGAAATTCCGGCGGTATTACCGTCTGCAGTATTACTGCGCAGTAATAGCGCAGAAAATCTTCAAATTCCTGGTGGATTTCCCCCAACCTCAGAGCTTGAGGTAAATGATGCCAAATCCATGATTTGGCAGACCCTTAAATGCAGCGTAATAGCATTACCGCCGCATTTAAGGGTTACCGGCAAACTCGTGATGAGGCTGTAAATCTCAAGAGTGCCTCAGGAGTGCACTCCCTCATCACAGTGGGCACCCAACCCATGTGAAAGATACCAAAAGGACCAAAAACGGTCAGGGAGCTATCTCAAAGAAAGGCGGATATAAAAAGTCCTGACAAAGTGCTAGCATTTAGAAAATTAGTTGATAAAGCCTTAACTTTGTTGTTTGCAAATCCTTGGGAGAAAGTACACAGATGTCTAAAGAATTGTACGAAGAAATATTCAGGAACTCTTCCAAATGGAGTAATTCTCCTGGTTTTGGAGTATTTGGTAAATCAGACCCTATTCCAAGAGACCCTTGTTAAGTTAGCCTAAGTTAGCCTAAGACTGGATTATTTCACCAGGACAAAGGAGCCATTCGGCTGGCGACTATGATAAGAAGTGAATTGAACCCTTTTTGGTTTATTTCATAATGGTAGATCTAGAGTGTTACTTTGGACAGAGGATGGTATATTGGTTTTTGACTTACATCCTGACAAGTACCAGAGTTATTCTGTGTTGAGGTAGGGAAGACCCCTTTAGAAATAGGGAAAAGCAGGTTCTTTTCTTTATTAGAATAAAAGTCTATAGCCAAAACGATAATGCCTTCTCAGCTTCCTTACTCCATCTTGCCACAGACCATGATAGAAAAATGAAACTTGTCCCAGTAGAAACAAGAAAAGCGAGAAAGTTAATTTGACAAATTTGAGCTGTAAAAGTGAAAGAAAGAGAATCATAACCCACTCTGAAAGGGAAACCAATAGAGTTGGAAGAATAAAGAATGTGTTGCTAAATGTCAACTACCAAATTGACTGAGAGAGAATACTAACTGGGAAGCATTTATGATAAACAGTTTACAAGGAAACACACCATTATCCTGGAAAGAAGGGAAGGTTAACCCTGAGTACGAAGTGAATGAATGGTATATAAGAAAGACAGAAGATAAGGAGCAGAAGGCCAGAGAAGCCTTCATGAGAAATAATTGGGAAAACCAACCAGACTCAAGGAAAGTTGTTGTACCAAAAAAAGGGAGCAGCAGGGGCCTTTTGAGAGAGTTGAATGAGCAAATACGAGGAGTCACGAAAGACTATTTGTAAAATGCATATTAAACTGAGTTTAAAGACTAAAGAGAACAGTTTAAGAAGCACCTACCAGCAGAAGGGAGACATTCTCCTGCCCTTATTCTTAATGGTATGGTCAGATATTAGTTTTTGGATGGTGGACTCACTCTTTTTAGACATTACAAGATGACGGACTAGTTGGTAAAATTGGTAGGTAACACCCCATAGCGATAGGGATTGTCAGGTTTTCACACTATCGTTTAATATAGTAATTCTAAAGATGCCCTCTGTGAGTCTGGGTCCTCCTTCTGATCCACCACAGTAGTTTTAGCGAAGTAAATTGCCACAAGGTCATTAACAACAGTGAAACAGCATAGGACAGACATGAACCCTCTAATGTGAGATGTCATCGACTTTGGACTGTATGTGGGGCTCCTCATTAACTGAAATTCTCCCTTTCATTGCCACAGCTGTACTGTTACCTATACATAAAGCAAGCCCGAAAATGTACACTCACCACTAGCCAATGGTTAGTGGGAATTGATTCCTTTTTTTTTTTTATTTGACTTTATTGGATTTTATAGAACACAGAGTCAAAGCATACAAGTATCAGTTTGGAACTTATCATAACTAACTGTAAACCTCCCCCCATTCCTCCTCCATAAATACTTTATTTTAAACAGTCAACATAATTCCTATTCTCCCCTCTTCCCTAAACCCCCTTTCACCTCCCCCCAGAACAGTGTTTCATCACATCTATTCACTTATTTTCGCTGTTCTCAGCAATCGTGATTGGCTCGTGCCTTTTTACAATAACATTCCATAATCTGGAGTACTTTAGTGTGGCGCAGAAGGTAGCCCATTCTAGAGGTCTTCAGGTACGCATTCCTCATAACAAGGTCCATTGCGGCACATACAATTATGCATTTGGTACAGGTTCATGGTTCATCATCATTCCCTTTGTGTTGTCTCCCGTGAGGGGCTGGGCATATACACATTTACAAAATCACTCGTATTGTGCCGCTCTCCCGTGAAGGGCTGTAGTAATTCTTTCCATTGTGCAAATGTTTATCGCCACGCTGACCCACTCTCTCTTGCTCGGGACCACATTCGCCTTCCACTTGATCACCAAACAGGCTTGTGCAGCGAGCAGAAGGGGGGCCGCTATCCCAATCATTCTTCTCAACTCACCTTCACTTTCCTCCAGGCCAAACAGTATTAGAAGGGGTGCGGCCTCCCGGGGGATCCCATCTACCTGCTTGATCCAGCCAAGGACTGTTAGGGAGAATTCTCTGTTTAGGCTGAATTTCCTAACCTAGCGAGTCCCCCAGCAGCTTTGCTGGATTTCTGGAGTTTGTTTTTTTTTCTCCTGCCAAGAGTGAGTCTCTTTTCTTCACACTCTTGGACATGATTTGAGGGGTTCCTTTGACTGTTACTGTGTTTTATGGGCTATAGGGTATTTTACTCCATAGGTTCTCATGTGTTTTACTATGTGTGTTACACAGCACCCTCAGTGCAGTGACACAGGGGTGTCATAGTGACACCCCACCAAGACTCCATACCTCGGGACTGACTACTGTCTCCCAGGGTATGTAAAGTCACCATTGGCTTTACTAGTCCCAAATTAAGAACAGAAACCAGTACAAACCATCATATTTTTTATATTCGACCGCGAATAGATCTCTATGGGATTTTCCCATTGTTCGAGGCTACCAACTTTAATTATTTAATTCTCATAGCCTCGAACATACCGCCGGTTTATTTATTTAATATTAATTCGCCGGTTGGTATCTTTTGCCAGAACTCGATTCTAAAATGGCGTTTGTGTTCTCTGCTGTGACTCCAACCCAAGTCGAGCCCTTTATTCCACTTTTTGGCGGGCTTCTCCACAGAAGCCTCCAAAAGTGGTGCCACTCTGTCTGGGTACCACAGAGGGTGTGGGAGGGGGTTTAGGCACCCTGGACTGAGTTACCTTGGTAACTCAAGTCGCACTCTTGTGTGATTGGCCCAAGTGGTGAGCCGGCCGGCTCACCACTTAGCATGTTTGATTGACAGCTAGGCTGAGTGAATGGGGGTGTGCTGCATAAAAGCAGGGCTTTTGGGACTGGAACTTTAGAAGTCGCCACAGGACCTGAGAATCCGACGAGGGAGAAGCTGAGCCGACCTGCTACGACGACACCACCGGTGGAGCCCTGCGGAACCTACTCACCACTTCCCGACGACAGAGAAGATCTCCCGGCTGGAGAGTCTTCTTCCCCTGATTGGTGGGCACAACCAGTTTACCTTCTTTTCCTCGCATCCCAGGACGTCTTGTGGTCGAATTGCCCGTGCCAAGCACCCCGGCAACCGGATAGCCACTTACCACTGGACCGCGAATAAAAGGACCGCTCCTTTTAACTGAGAACTCCGCGGCTGGTTTCTTCCCTGGCAGTGCAACGGACTCCTGTCTTCCTCCCCGACGAGATCCTCTCTTCCCCCGGACGAAGCATCCGCTGCCAGGAACAACTGCCCCCGCTGGAGTATTCTCACCACTTTAAGGTACCGTGTCCGCCAGGCCTCCCTTTCTAAAGATTGCTACAAGGTAATAATAATCCCTTAACCTTCTGGACTGGGCTGGCCGCCTTGACCATCTAACTGGTCCCTTTCTTTTGGTCCAACTCTTTCTGAACTGATTTCGAGACTTTTGGGCACTTTGAACCATGTGACCTTGGACACATTTCGACCGGAGCCTCTTACAGTGGGTCCGGCCTTGTTAACTTTGACTTTACGGTTTTAACCTGCCTTCTTCTCCTACTGTGTTCTTCTAAAAGTATTGGGATCTGTTTCTATCTTTGCTCTGCCTTTCTCTCCCTGTTAAACCGATTGATTAGAGTGCCATCTTCGTTAAGCACTCACCGCTGTCTGAAAATAAGTGTTGCTTTACTTAAGACTTGTCTAACTAATCGTTGAAGGGAGTGTATATCTTTTAGTGACCGTGTTTTTGAGCTGCTTAATATTAGTGCCTGTGTGTTTTATTAGATGTGGTTTTAAATAAATACTTATATCTCTTTTACACCAAGCTCTGGTCAGTGTTTGCTTGTTCCACTGTGTTCTTTTGACCTATTGTGAATACTCTGTATACTGCCTAACTCTTCTTGAGGGAAGTCTGACTGCTCAGCCACAGCTACCAAGTGAATCTGTGTGGTACAGACTGCTACCAAGTGGGTTTACTGCCAAACACCTGTAGTCTTAAATCTTTTGCAGTGGTCCCAAAGGGAACTGCACAGGTTTCTGCCTAACACTGGTGTACAGCGGTGGGATCTGTATTGAGTATACACTTTAGTGTGCTTTTTGAATACTTTAGGACAACTAAACACAAAGCTTAGCACTAAAAAGCTGATTTTCAAACTATGTCTGCTATGGAGAGTTATACCCTAGAATTTTGTCTGCCAAAACTGCCGATTGCTTAAAAGTATTGTGTAGACATGAGAATCTCTCTGAGAAGGGCAAGAAAATGGAATTTATAGAAAGATTGTTAGAAAACCAACGTCTGGGTGGTACAAAGGAATCTACCCCCCCAGCAAATGTAGAAAACAGTGATGGTATTGATCTGAATCAAAGCCTTGATAATGAGTCAGAAGAGGAAGGTGAACCTAACGAAGTTAGCCACTCTGAGCCTCTGTCTGCCTTACCTACTGTACATACTGGGCCTATACCAGGTCCTACATGTAACCCTGCTTATTTTGAACTTGAAAAAATGAAGCTTGAATTAGAGTACAAACGTTTTATTGCTCAATCTGAAAGAAACCAAGAGCTAGAGTCCAGAAGAATGAATGCCCAGGCTGAGCAGAAGCAAGCTGAGTTAAGACTCAGAGAAATAGAGCTTAATCATGAACTAGAAATGAAGAAGTTGTCTGTGGAAAATGCTTCTCTCTCCTCTGGTTCCTCTAGGACTTCCAGTCCCAAAAGACCCCAGATGCCTAAGGAATTAGTGGGTATGTATGAACCTAAGTTGGATGTGTTGGATTGGTTAAAAATGTTTGAGTATAATCATGGGCACCTGGACATCACAGGGAATGAGTTACTTCCCTGGTTGTTCTCTAGGCTTCCCCCTGTTGCAACTGATGTGGTAATGGAGTTGGGAGAGGTGGATAAGAAGGATTATGAATGTGTGAAACTAGCTTTGATAGCTAGATTTGGGAAGACCCCTTCCCAGTACCTTAAGAGGTTTAGGACCCTCAAAAAGCATTATGGTCCCCCTTGGGCTACCTGGGTGAGTGAAAGTTTGAAAAACTTAGAGGGATGGATTAAGGGTTACAGGGTTAACACTTATGAAGTAATGAAGAATCTTGTAATGTTGGAGTCAATTTATGATGCCTGCTCTCCTGAGCTCAGACAGCACTTGGCTGATTCAAATGAATTGGATTCCAGGAAGTTAGCTAAGGCTTCTGACTTGTGGGTTGCCAACAGGGCCACTCACAAGGATTCTGGGGCTACTCAGAAAAAGGATGAGGGAAAACAGCCAAGGAAGGACTCCAAAGAGAATTCTAATAATTCCAATTTCAAAGAGGGCCCCAAAAAAAACCAAAAGGGTAAGCCACAAGGGAAACCAAATCAGGTTAGTGTACCTTCTGGTGCCAAACCAGAAGGAGGTCAGAACAAGCCACCATTCCAGAAAGCATTTGGTAAATGCTTTGTTTGTGGCTCTACTAACCATGTGAAAGGAGATCACAGATGTAAGGGTAAATCTTCAGGGGTCCAGCTTGTCTCCTTAGCCTTCGCTCCAGAGGAGGAAGTACAAATGGCAAGTGGAAACTTTCTATTGCTGGCTGATGAACCCATTGGAGTCTCAGCCAGTGTTTCCTTAGTGTCTCTGGGTTTGTGGGAACAACAGAACTTAGATGTCTATAATTCTATCCTAGATAATACTAAAGAGTATTAGAAGGACAGTGTCCAAGTGAATGGTCAGGAGACTCCTGCCATTAGGGACACTGGGGCCAGCATAACTGTGGTGGACAAATCGTTTTTTCAGGCTGAGGATGTTGCTAAGGCACCCAAACGCCTCACCAAGTTAGCTGGAGGGCCTGTGCAGATGCTTCCCCAATTACCAGTTCTCATCCAGTGTAATGACATGACTGTGAAGATACCTGTCAGCATACAAAGGGAGGTTCCAGGAAGGGTTCTGTTGGGTAATGACTTGAAAACTCTTGGATTAGTGTCACATACCCCAAGACCTCCTAGTAAAAGGTTACAGGAGCTCACCAGACCTGCAAGAGAGAGAACCTTGAGAGGTGCTCCCAAGGAGATGATGAAGAGGAGACCACTCCTTCTCCACTAGAGATGTCAGCTGCTGTCTCTAAGAAACTGGAAGAAAAAGGGAAACCTACAACTTCTAAAAAGAACCTCACAGCCAGCACTCCAGTGCAGCCAACAAGGACTTCCCCTAGGTTGTCCAAAGTTACACCAGTAACTCCCCCTCCAGCTGAGGCTAAGAGGGAGGTACAACCCTGTGTGGTTGAACTAGACTCGGAGGAAGAGCTAGTAGAAGGCCAGAAACTCATTGGAGATCTGGATCCTGTTGACCGTCCTGAGCTGCAGTCTTTACTGGCAGAAGGTGGACCCAACAGGGCAGACTTCAGTAAGGGACAGAGAGAATGTCCAACTCTGGAAGGTCTTCGCCACCAGGCAGATGCTCAGGCTGAAGGGCAAGAGCCTGGGAAATATAGGTTACACTAGGAAGATGGCCTCTTCTACAGTGAACTAACGGAGTCTGCACCTGGGGACAACAAACGACTTGTAGTACCCCAAGAGAACAGACCACAGTTTTTGCAGTTAGCCAATGAGATTCCTTTGGCTGGTCAATTGAGTTGCAAGAAGACTAAGGAAAGGCTCTCACTCTACTTTTATTGGCCAAAGATGGGGGCTGAAGTAGATAAGTACTGCAGGAGCTGCCACACCTGCCAGACTTCTGGTAAGGTTGGCTCCAAGAATGTGGCACCTTTAGTGCCTCTCCCTGTAGTGGGAGTCCCATTTGAGAGAGTAGGGATTGACATTGTTGGTCCCCTTGATCCTCCAACCTCCTCAGGCAACAGGGTTATACTTGTTGTAGTAGACCATGCTACTAGGTACCCTGAGGCAATTCCTATAAGGACTGTTACAGGTCCGGCTGTAGCTAAGGCCCTCCTTGGTATTTTTACCAGGGTTGGGTTTCCTAAGGAAGTAATCTCTGACAAGGGGTCGAATTTTATGTCCCACTACATGAAAGCCATGTGGAAACCCTGCAGAGTTAATTACAAGTTCTCAACCGCATACCACCCTCAGACAAATGGACTGGTTGAAAGGTTCAACAGAACCATGAAGAGCATGATAGGTGCTTTAGAGGACACCCTTAAAAGAAAGTGGGACCTTATACTGCCATGCCTTCTCTTTGCTTATAGAGAAGTCCCTCAGGAGGGAATAGGTTATTCTCCCTTTGAACTTCTTTATGGTCATCCGGTCAGAGGTCCATTTGCCCTGATCAAGGAGGGTTTGGAGAGTGCTCCTTCCCCCAAGCCAGTCAGAGTGACTGACTATGTGATAGGTCTCCAAAGGAGAATGTCACAAATGATGGCAGAAGCAAGTGATAACTTGAAAGCTGGACAAGCATTGGTCAAGCACTGGCATGACCAAAAGGCTAACATGGTTGAGTTTACTCAGGACCAGCTAGTTTTCGTTATGATTCCAACAAGGCAGAGGGCCTTGCAAGACACATGGATGGGGCCCTTCAAGGTTGGGGGTAAACTTGGAGAGGTCAACTATCTGGTGGACTTGGGCAATCCCAAGGAGGCTCCAACAGTCTTCCACACCAACAGACTAAAAGCGTATGTCTCCAGACCTGATGTAGGTGCTTTGCTTCTAGCATCATCAGAGGAAGAAGAAGAGAGTGAAGCTCTTCCTAATCCCCTCAGAGGCTTACCTTTAGACGAAAAGATTGAAGGAGTAAATCTCTCTTCAAATCTGGCACCTGAGCAACAGGAAGAGTGCAAATCTATGTTAAATCAGTTTGCCTCCCTGTTCTCACTTTCACCAGGCTTGACCCCTTGGGGACAGCATGACATACTCACTGGTGACTGTCTGCCAGTCAAAAGCAGAGGATATTGAATGTCAGAGAATGCAAGAACCCACATCAAAGGTGAGGTCAGCAAGATGCGTGATCTCGGGGTAATAGAGCCCACTACTAGTCCATGGTCTAGCCCAGTTGTGTTAGTACCAAAGGCAGGATCTAAAGAACTTAGATTCTGTGTGGATTACAGAGCTCTTAATGCAGTCGCTAAGACTGATGCCCACCCTTTGCCAAGGACAGATGAGTTGGTGGATAGACTTGGTGCAGCCAAGTTCCTCAGCACATTTGACTTGACGTCAGGCTATTGGCAAATAGCCCTGACAGACCATGCCAGGAGAAAACTGCATTTTCTACCCCAGTTGGCTTATACCAGTTTAAGGTTATGCCTTTTGGATTGAAAAATGCACCTGCTACATTTCAAAGGATGGTAAACCAGGTTCTGAATGGGATGGATGACTTCTGCATGGCATACTTGGATGACATAGCAGTGTTCAGCAATTCCTGGGAAGAACATGTGCACCACCTGAGATATATTTTCCAGGCTCTTGGAAAGGCCAATCTGACCATAAAGGCAAGTAAATGCCAGATTGGACAGAGTAAAGTGGTCTACCTTGGACATGAGGTAGGAGGTGGTGAAATAAGGCCGTTGCCCAGTAAGATTGAAGCTGTGCAAAATTGGACAACACCTACTACTCAGACCCAGGTGAGAGCCTTCTTAGGCCTCACTGGATATTACAGGAATTTCATTGAGTACTATGGGTCCATAGCTTCTCCACTGAATGTCATCTCCTCTCCTATATTCCCTTAAAAGGTTAGGTGGAATGAGGAATGCAATCAGGCCTTTGAAACCCTGAAAAAGGCTCTTTGCCAAGCCCCAGTACTCAGAGCTCCTGACTACCACCAAACTTTCATTGTGCAAACAGATGCTTCAAATGTAGGAATAGGTGCAGTCCTCAGTCAACTGGATGGGAAAGGTAGGGAGCACCCCATTTGCTTCATCAGTAGAAAACTGAAGGATCCTGAAACAAGGAGGGCAACCATTGAACGAGAGTGTTTTGCTATTGTGTGGGCTCTGAAGAAGTTTAGACCATACTTGTATGGTTCTACTTTTGTCATTCAGACTGACCACCAACCCTTGAGATGGTTAATGCAAATGAAAGGGGAAAACCCAAAACTATTGAGATGGTCAATCTGCCTGCAAGGGTTTGATTTCACCATTGAGCACAGGTCAGGGTGTCACCACCAAAATGCTGATAGTCTCTCTAGAATGTATGTCATCGACTAGAGGTATGAGATTCATCCAGGAGTGGATTAAATCCTTAAATCCTCCTGTCCCTTAGTCTGGGGGGGGGGCGAGTGTTAGGGAGAATTCTCTGTTTAGGATGAATTTCCTAACCTAGTGAGTCCCCCAGCAGTTTTGCTGGATTTCTGGAGTTTGTTTTTTTTTCTCCTGCCAAGAGTGAGTCTCTTTTCTTCACACTCTTGGACATGATTTGAGGGGTTCCTTTGACTGTTAATGTGTTTTATGGGCTATGGGGTCTTTTACTCCATAGGGTCTCATGTGTTTTTACTATGTGTGTTACACAGCACCCTCAGTGCAGTAACACAGGGGTGTCATAGTGACACCCCACCATAGACTCCATACCCCAGGACTGACTACTGTCTCCCAGGGCATGTAAAGTCACCATTGGCTTTACTAGTCCCAAATTATGAACAGAAACCAGTACAAACCATCATATTGTGGATGTACTGGTCAGGGCAATTCAATTGCCCCGGGGTCTGTTAGTCGAGGGGACACGTCTCCGTCCTCCCTGATCGAGTTTTGGCTGGTGGCAGTGGATACTACTTTTTATATTCGACCGCGAATAGATCTTTATGGGATTTTCCCATTGTTCGAGGCTACCAACTTTAATTATTTAATTCTCATAGCCTCGAACATACCGCCGGTTTATTTATTTAATATTAATTCGCCGGTTGATATTTTTTTGCCAGAACTCGATTCTAAAATGGCGTTTGTGTTCTCTTCTGTGACTCCAACCCAAGTCGAGCCCTTTGTTCCACTTTTTGGCAGGCTTCTCCACAGAAGCCTCCAAAAGTGGTGCCACTCTATCTGGGTACCACAGGGGATGTGGGAGGGGGTTTAGGCACCCTGGACTGAGTTACCTTGGTAACTCAAGTCGCACTCTTGTGTGATTGGCCCAAGCATGTTTGATTGACAGCTAGGCTGAGTGAATGGGGGTGTGCTGCATAAAAGCAGGGCTTTTGGGACTGGAACTTTAGAAGTCGCCACAGGACCTGAGAATCCGACGAAGGAGAAGCTGAGCCAACCTGCTACGACGACACCACCGATGGAGCCCTGCGGAACCGACTCACCACTTCCCGACGACAGAGAAGATCTCCTGGCTGGAGAGTCTTCTTCCCCTGACTGGTGGGCACAACCAGTTTACCTTCTTTTCCTCGCATCCCAGGACGTCTTGTGGTCGAATTGCCCGTGCCAAGCACCCCGGCAACCGGATAGCCACTTACCACTGGACCGCAAATAAAAGGACCGCTCCTTTTAACTGAGAACTCCGCGGCTGGTTTCTTCCCTGGCAGTGCAACGGACTCCTGTCTTCCTCCCCGATGAGATCCTCTCTTCCCCCGGACGAAGCATCCGCTGCCAGGAACAACTGCCCCTGTTGGAGTATTCTCACCACTTTATGGTACCGTGTCCGCCAGGCCTCCCTTTCTAAAGATTGCTACAAGGTAATAATAATCGCTTAATCTTCTGGACTGGGCTGGTCGCCTTGACCATCTAACTGGTCCCTTTCTTTTGGTCCAACTCTTTCTGAACTGATTTTGAGACTTTTGGGCACTTTGAACCATGTGACCTTGGACACATTTCGACCGGAGCCTCTTACAGTGGGTTTGGCCTTGTTAACATTGACTTTGCGGTTTTAACCTGCCTTCTTCTCCTACTGTGTTCTTCTGAAAGTGTTGGGATCTGTTTCTATCTTTGCTCTGCCTTTCTCTCCCTTTTAAACCGATTGATTAGAGTGCCATCTTCGTTAAGCACTCACCACTGTCTGAAAATAAGTGTTGCTTTACTTAAGACTTGTCTAACTAATTGTTGAAGGGAGTGTATATCTTTAAGTGACCGTAGTTTTGAACTGCTTAATATTAGTGCCTGTGTGTTTTATTAGATGTGGTTTTAAATAAATACTTATATCTCTTTTACACCAAGCTCGGGTCAGTGTTTGCTTGTTCCACTGTGTTCTTTTGACCTATTGTGAATACTCTGTATACTGCCTAACTCTTCTTGAGGGAAGTCTGACTGCTCAGCCACAGCTACCAAGTGAATCTTTGTGGTACAGACTGCTACCAAGTGGATTTACTGCCAAACACCTGTAGTCTTAAATCTTTTGCAGTGGTCCCAGAGGGAACTGCACAGGTTTCTGCCTAACAAGGACCTCATTCTAACACACCTGAACCTTGGAGCACCCCCACCACATGTGCCAGTAATTGGCCCTCTCCCCACATTGACGCCAGCAAAAAAGGGCTCCCAGATTGGAACATCATTGATAACCTGTGAGGGTTATAAAGCCAGGTATGTAGAAGCTTGATGGCATGCAATTTATATTGGGCCGCTATGGACACCTGTGAGGCTCCTTTAAATATTTTTGCCCATAATTCAGTGTCCACTTCTATGTTTAAATCTCATTCCCACGTGTGTCTCAAGTTAACAGTTGCCCCCTTCCCGGTATCAAGGAGTGTTCTATACATAGTTGAGATCAAACCCTTGGTTTCTGTTGTTGTGTCAAGCAGTTTCTCAAACGGGGTGAGGTCTCTCTGTAACTTCGCCTTCCATTTGTTTCTCATGAGAGTTCCCTTGAGTTGTAAAAAGGGAAGACCGGTAGTGGGTGTATCCCAAGTGCTTCTCCCAATTTAGTGATCGTAAGGAAGACACCTCCTTTCCATAGTTGACCCACCCTGTCAAGGCATGAATCGAACCACGATTGGAACCGCTCAAATGAAAAAGAAATATTGTGTTGTGTGTATGTGGAGAATTGAGGAGTCAAGTGACATTTCTTGTTTGAAATCTCTTTATTAGCATTTATAAAATGAAAAACAAACAAGAACCATGCTCATGTTACAGATGAACTTGGTCTCCCACAGAATAGGGAGAATTTGCAAAAACAGTCAGAACACAAAATCCCAAAACATTAGTCGTATAAAGAAACATCAAAACCAGGAGGCATTACGCATCATATTCACACAAACCTATTGACCGAGGTCAAGGAGTAAAAATAGTCTCAGCAGGTCCCCCTACGGGCAAGCAACCTTTTCTAGGAGCATTCCAGCAGAACTATGGCCCGCAGCCTGCTGGGCAAGTACAGTCTATATTGTGATCATGTGCATATTTTAAGTATTCTTCCCACCTCTGTAAGAAAGCCAGCTCCTCAGATTCTGAGAAGTATACCACTTGCGCTGCAGCCACCACCGACAACGTACATGCCCACCAGTCATCCACACTAGATACCCTTGTAGATATCCAAAAGCATGCTATTGCGGCTCCTGCTATGAGGAGCATTGTTAGGCAAAATTATATGCAGTACCCTTTGAGAGCACCACACACAATTAAGACTACAAGTGACAGTACAAATTCCCTTTGGTACAAGCCTGTACTACACAGTAAAGTGGTAGCGATGGCTGAGCAGCCAGACTTAGCTCAAGAATAAAGTGAGCAGTATCAATAGTTACACAAAGGGCAGCAATTACTATGATTCAACCAAACACTGACTCAAGGTTTCTGAGTAAAAGAATATACATTTATTTACACATCAGTTATAAAACATTTCACTATTATCAAGCAGTTGAAAAATCACAATCTTGATACACTACACCACACCCGATAGATTCTGGACAAGTTAGGCTCAAAATGAAGTGTGAGCTAAATGGCACTCCAGTAATTTAAAAGGGAGGAAAAGACAAAGTTAGACAAAAGTTGAGCAGCACCAACAAGTAAGTAAGCAGGGCAATCTAGAAAAAGGAACTACAGTAAGGAAATCAAATCAAGAGGCCTGGGCCAAAGTCAATGGACCAAAGTCTTTGCAGGGGATCACACAGTTCAGGGTAGTTCGCGTTTAAGTCTTTGCCAAGAGTTCAGAACAAAGTTGGTCGGACGAAAAAGTTACTTTAAAGAATAGAGAAAGACAAGCCCTCGGATTGGCAAAAAACATTTAAAACACTTTCACCGCGGTTGGACGAAACGAACAACCGGGTTAGCACAGTACCTTTAGAGCAGAAGAATGCTGTAGCTGAGGCAGATGTTCCTGGCAGGTCCTGAAACGACAATCAGACTGACAAGAAGGAGGAAGACTGGAGGGTCATGCACTGCCCAGGGAAGAAATCAGCAGCGGAGCAAAGCGACGAATAAAATAAAAGGTGCGCTCCTTAAAACCCAAGCAGGGTCCGATCCTCCTAGATATCCAGTTCACTGTAGCTTTGCAGAGCAAATTCGTCCGGAGGAGGGAGGCCTGGCTTGCAGTTTGGCAAACTGGTTGTTCCCACCAGCTCAAGGGGAGAAGTTTCCTTGTAGATCTTCCCTGTCGTCTAAGGTTGGAGATTGGAACCCACAGCAGGGCTTCACCGGGAGGTTCAGTCGTGGTAGAGGTCCTCTTCTGTCAGCTTCTCTTCGGTTCTCTCGATCCAGTGGCAACTCTGCCTTCTCAGTCCCAGAGACCTGCTTTTTATGCAGTTTTCCCCCATTCACACAGCCTGGCTATCAATCACACAGCAGGGTGGCTGTCCTGGCGGGACAGTCACCTAGCCAATCAAACAGGAGTGCGACTTGGGTTACCAAGGGAACCCATGGCAGGGGTCCTAAAACTCCTCCCTCATATCCTGCCTACCCAGACTTTCAGGCGCCTAAGGAGGGCTTCTGTGCAGAAGCCCGCCAAAGGTCGGCGAACAAAGGGACCAAACCTGGTTTGGCGCGCAGAGTAAAACATGAGAAAGACTTTTACAAAAAGAAATGGCAAATAAACCCAGCTGGAAACAAATAAAAACATATATGGTCCAGCAGGTTTAAATTCGATGCTAAGATAGCCTCAAACAATACCAAGACTATTTAAAATAACCGCTGTAGGAAACTTAGGGTAGATACCACTGCCACCAGCCAAATCTTAATGAAAAGGGAACGAAATAATGTTCCATGAGAAACAGACAAAAGGGGATAACTATTAACCCTTTCCAGGACCCTATGTAAGATAGTTTGTACTGGGTCTGTGGATTTAAAAAGACTAATAAAGTCAATGGCAACTTTGCATGTTCTGGGACAGTAGTAATTCCCAGAAAATGGAGTTTAGTGTGGAAAGTCTGAAAAAGACAACCCTGTGTCACTGCACTAAAGGTGCTGTGTAACACACAGTAAAGAGATGATGCCTATGGAGTAGGTGATGCGCCACAGTCTATGAACACAAAAATGTTAAACACACACAGCAAAACCCTTGTAAGAGTGGGAAAAAAAGGCTCACACTCTTACCAGGTGAAAAATAAAATCCTAGAAATCCAGCAAAGCTGCTGAGGGACTCAGTAGGTAAGGGAAATTAGCCATTTTGGAGAATTCTCCCTAACACTCGCCCCCACCCCCCCAGACTAAGGGACGGGAGGATTGCATCCACTCCTGGATGAATCTCTTCACTCTAGTCGGTTAAAAACATCCTAGAGAGACCATCAGCATTTTGGTGGTGACATCCTGCTCTGTGCTCAATGGTGAAATCAAACCATTGCAGGCAGATTGACCATCTTAGAAGTTTTGGGGTTTCCCCTTTCATTTGCATTAACCATCTCAAGGATTGGTGGTCTGTTTGAATCACAAAAGTAGATCCATACAAGTATGGTCTAAAATTTCTTCAAAGATCACACAATGGCAAAACATTCACGCTCTATGGTTGCCAACCTTGTTTCTGGTTCCTTCAGTTTCCTACTGATGAAGCAAATGGGGTGCTCCCTACCTTTCTCATCCAGTTGACTAGCATCTATACCTGTATTGGATGCATCTGTCTGCACAATGAAGGGTTGGTGATAATCAGGAGCTCTTAGAACTGGAGCTTGACATAGGGCTTTCTTCAGGTTTTCAAAGGTTTGAGTGCACTCCTCATTCCATCTAACCTTTTTAGGGAATTTTGGAGAGGCGATCACATTCAAGGGAGAAGCTATAGACCCATAGTTCTCTATGAAATTCCTGTAGTACCCAGTGAGACCTAGGAAGGCTCTCACTTGGGTTTGAGTAGTAGGGGTGGCCCAGTTTTGTACAGCTTGTATTTTACTAGGCAATGGCCTTATTTCACCTCCTCCGACCTCATGACCAAGGTAGACCACTTTGCTCTGACAAATTTGACATTTGCTTGCCTTTATGGTCAGATGGGCCTGCTCAAGAGCCTGCAAAACATGTCCTAAGTGATCAACATGTTCTTTCCAAGTAGGGCTGAACACTGCAATGTCATCCAAGTATGCCATGCAGAAGTCCTCCATCCCATTCAGAACTTGATTGACCATCCTTTGGAATGTAGCAGGTGCATTCTTTAATCCGAAAGGCATAACCTTAAACTGGTAGAGGCCTGCTGGTGTTGAGAATGCAGTTTTCTCCCTGGCATGGTCTGTCAGGGCCATTTGCCAATAGCCTGACGTCAGATCAAATGTACTGAGGTACTTGGCTGCACCAAGTTTATCCACCAGTTCATCTGTCCTTGGGAAAGGATGGGCATCAGTCGTGGTGCCTGCATTTAGAGCTCTATAGTCCACACATAATCTCAACTCCTTGGATCCTGCCTTTGGACTAGACCATGGACTTGTAGAGGGCTCCAGAACCCCGAGATCAAGCATCTTGTTGACCTCTCCTTTGATGTGGGATCTCACATGTTCTGACATTCTGTAACCTCTCCTTTTCACAGGTAAACAGTCACCAGTGAGAATATCATGCTGGCCCCAAGGGGTCAAGCCTGGTTAAAGTGAAAACAGGGAGGCAAACTGATTTAACAGAACTTTGCACTCCTCCTGTTGTTCAGATGTCAGTTGAGAAGAGAGATTAACTCCTTCTGTGTTCCCATCTAAAGGTTGGCCTCTGAGTAGGTCAGGTAGAGGTTCACTCTCCTCCTCCTCCTCCTCTTGAGCTGGAGCTAGAAGCAAAGCTCCCACTTCTGGTCTCGAGTCATATGCCTTTAAACGGTTGTGTGAAAGGCTCTGGGAGCCTCCTTAGGTCTGCCTAAGTACACCAAATAGTTCACCTCTCCAAGTTTGCCCACAACCTTGAAGGGTCCTATCCATTTGTCCTGCAAGGCCCTCTGCCTTGTTGGCACCATAACTAATACAAGCTGGTCTTGAGTAAACTCAACCATGCTGGCCTGCTGGTCATGCCAATGTCTGACCAGAGCCTGACGTGTTTTTAAGTTATCACTAGCTTCTGCCATTATGTGTGACATTCACCCCCAGAGACCTATCAAATAGTCACTCTGACTGGCTTGTAGGAAGAAGCACTCTCCAACCCCTCCTTAATCAGGGCCAATGGACCTCTGACTGGATGGCCATAGAGAAGTTCAAAGGGACTGTAACCAACTCCCTCCTGAGGGACTTCTCTATAAGCAAAGAGAAGGCATGGCAGTAGAAGGTCCCACTTTCTTTTAAGGGGTTCCTCTAAAGCACCTATCATGTTCTTCATAGTACGATTAAAAATCTCTACCAGTCCATTTGTCTGTGGATGGTAGGCTGTAGAGAACTTTTAAGTGACACCACAGTTTTTCCACACGGCTTGCATGTAGTGGGACATACAATTGGATCCCCTGTCGGATATCACTTCATTAGGAAAACCTACTCTCGTAAAAATACCAAGTAGAGCCTTAGCCACAGCCTGAGCCGTAACAGTCCTCATAGGTATTGCTTCAGGATACCTAGTAGCATGGTCTAGTACAACCAGGATAAACATGTTTCCTGAAGACGTGGGAGGGCCAAGGGGACCAACAATGTCGATGCCCACCCTCTCAAAAGGAACTCCCACCACTGGGAGAGGCACCAGGGGTGCCACATTCTTGGCTCCACTCTTGCCAGAGGTTTGGCAAGTGTGACAGCTCCTACAGAATCTGTCAACTTCTGAACCCATTTTAGGCCAGTAGAAGTATAGGAGAGCCTTTCCTTGGTCTTTTTGAAACTCAAATGACCAGCCAAAGGTATCTCATGGGCCAACTGTAGGAACTGGAGTCTGTTTTCCAGGGGCACAACAAGTCTTTTGCAGTCCCCAGGGATAGACTCAGTCAGTTCACTGTAGAAGAGGCCATCTCCCCAGCTCAACCTATGCTTCCCAACTTCTTGCCCATCAAGTTGATAAGATGCCTGTTGCCGAAGACCTTCAAGAGTAGGACACTCTCTTTGTCCTCTGCTGAAGTATGCCCTGTTGGGTCCACCTTCTGCCAGTAAAGACTGCAGCTCAGGATGGTCAACAGGGTCAAGATCTCCAACTAAAACAATGTGTTCCTCCAGATCCGACACTTCAGAAACCGGATCAGCCACGTAGGGTTGTACCTCACACTCTGCCTCAGCAGGTGGAGGAGTCACAGGTGTGATTTTGGACAATATTGGGGATGTCCTTGTTGGTAGCACAGGGGTGATGTCTGACATTTTCTTGGAGGTCTTGGGTTTCCCCTTTGCTGCTTTCTTTCCAGAAATAGCAGTGAGCAACTCCTATGGATTGGGAGTGATAGCTTCCTCTATCAACTCCTCTGGGGAGCCTCTCAAGGTCCTCTCCCTTGCAGGCCTAGTGAGCTCCTGTTTCCTTTTACTGGGAGGCCTGGGGGTACTAGACACAAGAGTGTTCAGGTCATTACCCAACAGGACTCTCCCAGGCACTTCACTCTGCACTCTAACAGGTATCTTGACAGTCATATCATTACACTGGATGAGAACTGGTTACTGGGGAAGCATTTGCACAGGGCCTCTAGCTAACTTGGTTAGGCGTTTGGGTGCCTTAGCAACATCCTCCACCTTGAAATATGTTTCATCAACCACAGTTATGCTGGCTCCAGTGTCTCTGATGGCAGGGGTCTCCTAGCCGTTCACAAGAACACTATCTTTATAATACTCTTTAGTATTATCTGGGATGGAATTATAGACATCTAAATTCTGTTTTTCCCACAAGCCCAGGGACACTAAAGAAACACTAGCTGAGACTCTCATGGGTTCATCAGCCAGTAGGTCAAAGTTTCCACTTGCCATAGGTACTTCTTCCTCTGGGGAGAAGGCTAAGGAGACAGTGTGGACCCCTGAAAGTTTACCCTTACATCTGAGATCCCCTTTCACATGGTCAGTGGACCCACAAACATAACATTTCCCAATTTTTTTGATGAATGGGGGTTTGTTCTGAACTCCAGCTGGTTTGGGTCCAGATGCTGTACTAGCCTGATTCGGTTTCCTTTGTGGCTTACCCTTATGTTGCTGTTTGGGGCCCTCTTTTGGATTGGAGGTATTTTAATTCTCCTTGTTATCTTTCTTTGGCTGCTTTCCCTCTTCCTTCTTCTGAGTTGCCCCAGAATCCTTGTGAGTAGCCCTGATGGCAACACACAAGTTAGCAGCCTTAGCTAACTTCTTTGGATCTATCTCCTTAGAATCAGCCAAGTGCTGTCTGAGCTTAGGAGAGCAGGCATCATAAATTGACTCCAACATAACAGGATTTCTCATTCCTTCATAAGTGTTTACTCTTAACCCAACCATCTAAGTTTTTCAAACTTTCACATACCCAGGTAGCCCAAGGGGTACCATCATGCTTTTGTGGGTCCTAAACCTCTTATGGTACTGGGAAGGGGTCTTCCCAAATCTAGCAATTAAAGCTAGCTTCACACACTCATAATCCATCCTTCACAACATCAGATGCAACAGTGGGTAGCCTAGAGAAGAGATAAGGAAACAACTGATTCCCTGTAATGTCTTGAATCCCATGGTTATATTTGAACATTGCCAACCAATCCAAAATATCAAGCTTAACCTCATACATACCCACAATTTCTTTAGGCATACAGGGTCCCATAGGAATGGAAAACCTAGAAGACTCTGGGAGAGAAGCATTCCCAATAGACAACCTTTTCATTTCTAAGGAATGGTTCATCTCCATTTCTCCGAGCTTAAGTTCTTGATGCTTTAGTTCAGTTTGAGCATTTAAACGTTTAAATTCCAATTCAAGCCTCATCTTTTCTAGAGCAATTAATTCAGGACTGAGTGTAGGACCTGTAGGGGACCCGGTGGACAAAGGTTGAGGTTGCTGAGCAGATAAAGGAGCAGTGAGGCTTACATTGTGGGACACACCTGTTTCATCTAACTCATCAATAATAGACACATTATCATCCTTAGCATTTTCCCCATTTGCTGAGGGGTTAGGTATTTCAGATCCACCCTCCAGACTTTGTTTCTCTAACAACCTTTCAATCAATTCAGACGTTTTGCCTTTAACAGAGAGATTCCTTTCTCTACACAGATTTTTCAGATAATCCACAGCGTAACTAAGGAGGGTTTCCTGACTGTAGCTTTCTATATCAGACATGATTAATATTGCTTTTTAGTGATGTTTAGCCTTGTGGTTAGTTGCTCCAAGGTAATAGCAACACTCTAAGTGTAATCTTGATCCCATCACTGCCACCAGTGTTGGGCAAAATTATATGCAGTACCCTTTGGGAACACCACACACAATTAAGACTACAAGTGACAGTACAAATTCACCTTTGCTACACAGTAAAGTGGTAGCGATGGCTGAGCAGCCAGACTTATCTCAAGAGTAAAGTGAGCAGTATCAATAGTTACACAAAGGGCAGCAATTACTATGATTCAAACAAACACTGACTCAAGGTTTCTGAGTAAAAGAATATACATTTATTTACACATCAGTTATAAAACATTTCACTATTATCAAGCAGTTGAAAAATCACAAACTTAATACACTACACCACACCCGATAGATTCTGGACAAGTTAGGCCCAAAATGAAGTGTGAGAAAAATGGCACTCCAGTAATTTAAAAGGGAGGGAAAGACAAAGTTAGACGAAAGTTGAGCAGCACCAACAAGCAGGGCAATCTAGAAAAAGGAACTACAGTGAGGAAATCAAATCAAGAAGCCTGGGCCAAAGTCAATGGACCAAAGTTCAGAACCAAGTTGGTTGGACAAAAAGTTACTTTAAAGAATAGAGAAGGACAAGCCCTCGGATTGGCAAAAGATTTAAAACACTTTCACCGTGGATGGACGAAACGAACAACCGGGTTAGCACAGTACCTTTAGAGCAGAAGAATGCTGTAGCTGAGGCAGACGTTCCTGGCAGGTCCTGCAGTCCTGCAAGCGACTTGTCGGACTGACAATGTCGGACTGACAAGAAGGAGGAAGACTGGAGGGTCCTGCACTGCCCAGGGAAGAAACCAGCAGCCGAGCAAAGCGACGAATAAAAGGTGCGCTCCTTAAAACCCAAGCAGGGTCTGATCCTCCTGGCTATCTGGTTCACTGTAGCTGTGCACAGCAAATTCGACCAGAGGAGGGATGCATGGCTTGAAGTTTGGCGAACTGGTTGTTCACACCAGCTCAAGAGGAGCAGATCTTCCCTGTCGTCGAAGTTTGGAGATTCAGATCCGCAGCAGGGCTTCACCAGAAGGTTCAGTTGTGGTAGAGGTCCTCTTCTGTCAGCTTCTCTTCGGTTCTCTCGATGTAGAGGCTACTCTACCTTCTCAGTCCCAGAGGCTTGCTTTTTATGCAGTTTTCCCCCATTCACACAGCCTGGCTGTCAATCACACAGCAGGGTGCCTGTCCTGGCAGGACAGTCACCTAGCCAATCAAACAGGAATGTGACTTGGGTTACCAAGGGATCCCATGGCAGGGGTCCTAAAACTCCTCCCTTGCATCCTGCCTACCCAGACTTTCAGGCGCCTAAGGAAGGCTTCTGTGCAGAAGCCCACCAAAGGTCGGTGAACAAAGGGACCAAACCTGGTTTGGCGCGCAGAGTAAAACACGAGAACGACTTTTACTAAAAGAAATGGCGAAAAAACCCAGCCGGAATCAAATAAAAACATATATGGTCCAGCGGGTTTAAGTTTGAGGCTACTAAGATAGCTTCAAACAATACCAAGGCTATTTAAAATAACCGCGGTAGGAAAATTAGGGTAGATACCATTGCCACCAGCCAAATCTTAATGAAAAGGGAACGAAATAATGTTCCATGAGAAACGGACAAAAAGGGATAACTATTAACCCTTTCCAGAGCCCTATGTAAAATAGGTTGTACTGGGTCTGTGGCTTTAAAAAGACTACTAAAGTCAATGGCAACTTTACACGTTCTGGGAGACAATAGTCAGTCCCAGAAAATGGAGTTTAGTGTGAGAAGTCTGAAAAAGACAACCCTGTGTCACTGCACAGGTGCTGTGCAACACACAGTAAAAAGATGATGCCTATGGAGTAGGTGAGGCTCCACAGTCTATGAACAAAAATGTTAAACACACAAAGCAAAACTCATGTAAGAGTAGGAAAAAAAGGCTCACACTCTTACCAGGAAAAAAATTAATTCTAGAAATCCAGCAAAGCTGCTGAGGGACTCAGTAGGTAAGGGAAATTAGCCATTTTGGAGAATTCTCCGTAACAAGCATAATGCATAACAAATGTATATTATGGTTATGTCCGACGCTTACTCTCCTAACAGACACATGACAGGATTCAGCGGGAGCGTCGTCCCCACAATGCTGTTCAACATGTTTACAACCTCGATCCAGTATCGTTTGAGCTTGCGGCAGCACCACCATATATGCAGGAAGATACCCACGGTCCCGCACTCCCTCCAGCACTGACTACTTACACTTCCTCTCCCTATAAGATGCAACCGATCTGATATGAGGTAACCGATAACCAAGAATCTTAAACCCTTTTTCCACATATTGGGCACTCTTAGTTGCCTTTTTCAACCAACTCCATACTTCCCTCCAGGCATCGGGTTGGATCTCCAGCCCCATCTCATCATGCCAAGCCTGGATGTAAGCCGACAGATAACTCTCCCATCTTCCTCCAAACAAGCATAAAGGCCAGACACAAGTTCCTTTGGGAGAGCTGGCTGCTAATATCAGCTCGTCAAACTCCGTAAGCGCCCTAGTGGCTGCCTGCCTATTGGCCTGTTGCATCACTCAATGTCACAAATGCTATTATTGAAATCTGTCCCTCTCCGCAACACCAAACGTTGCTTTGCATGACTCAAAGGACCGGATGCGGCCCCCTTCAAACAGGCACACCAAGAATTCACAGCCCCCCACCTGCCAGTTTGAGACGCAAAACCCATAATAGGCGGGGAGAAAGCTAGTGTTGAAATGAATCAGGGTAAGGGGTTATGGAAAAGAAGATGGCTGCAGACTCCCCACCACGAAATCCCAAACCTGCATAGTCTCCTTAGTGGCTAGGAGTTCATATAAGCTGAATGGCCTGTCCACCTTGGGCAGCCGCGGGATGTATCATAGCAACTTGCTCGCCACCTCTTCCTCTAGGCAACACCACCCCTTGGTTGTGGAGTGATTGACCTGATCACGGATGACCCTTAGTAGCACTGCTCTATAATATCTAAAATATTTTTCCGCATTGAGAGGACTGACTTTGAGCGCAAGACACTCCTCCGAAGCTTAATCTTCAATTGCTCTATAATACCGACGTACATCGGGCAGAGCCATACCCCCTAGGTTTGTAAAGAGTAGCTTTAGAGATCTGGGCCTTCCCACCATTCCAAAGATATCCCATAATTTCCCGCTGCAGCCGCGCCAAAGCGCCTGTCGGTATAGCGACTGGAAGCACTTGGAAGGGGTAAAGTAACCTCAGCAGTATATTCATTTTAATTGCAGAGATCCTCCTGAACAACGAGGCAGCCTTCATCCCCCGCAGATCAGCCCTGATGACATCAAAGAGAGCCGGGTAGTTGGCACAGTACAGGTCGCTACACTGGGGAGTAAGATAGATCCCAAGGTATTTGAGCTTCCCATTCGCCCACGTAAATGAGGCCATGCACATCAGGAAGTTAAGAGTCTCCAGCTGGTCTGAGATGTCAAAAGTGCCTATATCAACTGTGCTCACCCTAGTCATTAGAGACTCACCCACTGGGGTGTGGGCATGGGAAAATAAGTTGTAGTCCCTGTTATTCGGGTGTAAGTGGCGCCAAGCATCCACTAGCTGCAAATCTGCAATCTGCCTGAGAACTGCATTAGTGGGCCGTACAGCTCACCAGTAATCCTTTTTAGACTGATCCAGATTGAGGTCCATGAGAAGGTTAAAGTCGCCCTGCCAATACAATATGGCCCTTGGAAATCGCCAGCAGATCACCTAGGACAGAAAGGCGTTCTGCCCAGAATTTGGCCCATAAATAGATGCTAGGGTGACCTGCGTATCCCCCAGCACGACTGCTACAAAGAGAAATCACCCCCTCCCGTCCGTCCACTTTTATCTTTTCAAAATGAAGCAGGACATTCTTCCTCAAAAAAATACCCACTCCGCGCTTCTTGGGACGCTGTGTGGAAAAGAACTGCTGTGGCAACTTCCTTGTACGTAGCCTGCCCACATCAGCCCTATGCAAGTGTGTCTCTTGAAGAAACGCTTTACCTATCTGCTGTCATTTTAACCAATGCAACAGTATGTTACGTTTCACTTTGGGAGTGCAACCCCCTCATGTTATGTGTCAACCACTGCAATTCCATGAGAGTAACAAAGCACCCGTGGGCTGCCCCAGCCTGGCCCAGCTGAGACCCGCTGTTGAGAACCTTTTACCCCCACCAACCCCATGACCTCAGATGCCTCCCCCAACCTTTCAAACAGAAAACATGAACAAACCCATAAAACAGACATAAAACATACCCAGGCGTGTCAAAGCGAATATGCCTCATCAGAAACCATCCTCCCCACACGGACAAGCTGCCCTCCTCCTTCCCCGGACCAGAGGCCCTCACAAATACCCCAGCCCCCAAGATCAACATCCACATGGAAGAAAGAAAACAACAGGTAATGACCCTGCCCTCACATACTCCTTTCCACAAATGATACATATGTAGCCTGATGGCCCTTGCCCTGGGCCCATCCCCTTAAGGCCCCTGCCCCACACTCGTCTCCATCTCCTCTCAACCTCATTCTTCTTGTGCTGCTTCAACAAGATTCCCAGGACCTTGGCTGTCTCCTCTGGCGTGGTACACCACCATTGCTCCCCCTCCAATGTGAACTGGAGGCCAAAGGGGAAGGTCCAATGGTATTGAATCGGTTCTTGGTGAAGTTTCCCTGTAATTGGCTGAAATACTAGGTGTTTCTGGAGCTTTAGGTTTGCCAGATCCTGAAAAATGAGAAGCTTCTGAGAGCCGTAGGTGATTTATCCCATTGACTTAGAGAAATGGAGGATATCCTCCTTGACAGTGAAGGCATGACATTTCATAAGGATGACTGTAGGCTGGCCATGCGGTTGCTACGCAGGGGCCCAACCCAATGGACGCGATCAAGGACAATGAGATCTGTAGAAACGCCAGTAAAGGTATCCTTCAAGAAGCAAAGAACCCAGGATCTATGTGAGTGCCGCGCACCCCTTTTTAGCGTATAGAATTCTAAAAAGGCGATGCGCTGTGATCAAATGGATCGCACTGTGCTGATTTCCCCAACCGCCAACCCCCCGGCCTACTGACCTTTGCCTCCTCGCATTTACCTGAAATCCCATCTCTTCTCAGTCCCCTCGTCCGTCCCCTGCGATGTAAGTCTCCTTCCCTCAATGTGGGTAGAGACTTCTGTCGCAGGGTTCTTTTTTCTATTTTTTGCTTCTTTTTTTTTTTCTTCGGTGCCACACTCCCATACTGTTCGCATTGGAAGCGGGGGACACCGCCGATCCCCTTATACCAAACACAGGGAGCAGGGGACACCCCTGCAGCCCCCGTTCGGTATAATGGGATTCAGGATGTCAGTTCATGATGAATGCGCAGTAACTGCACATTCAGCATTTATTTCTCACTCCGGCCAGCTCACTCTTCAAATGTATGACTCCACAGCATCACCCACTCTTGTGTTAAACTGCTTCAGGTCATTAGAGAGAACGTCTGTGGACCTCTGGAGGTCCTCAGTTGCCGCTGTGATGTCCTTTCTGACTGAGGTAGAAATGTTCTCTTCCAGAGTGGTCATGCACTCCAGGAGGTCTGCTTTTGTGTAGGGAGAGCCCCAGCACCCGCCACCGCCGCAAGAGAGGTCTTTCCATCTGCTGGTTTATCGGCCCTACCCATGTCACCAGGTTCTGACACAGCTACCCAGAGTGAGGTTAAGGATCGTAGCTTCTTTTGCGTCTTACACAACGACCTCCAAGTGGGAGCAGAAACCCCCAATACCCAGCCACACTCTCCAGAGCCCAGCGCCACCCCTGCGCCTTCTTCTGGCCACAAGCCCTCACTGAGTCCAGCTACACTTGTAAACCAGAGGAAAACTGAAGGAGCACTTGGCGGGTGCTGCACCCGGCCCTCCACCGCTCATAAGAGAGAGGGAGAGCGGGGTGGGGTCCGGCGCTGCATAGTTTTAGTCAGGTAGGAAATGGAAAAAGTGAAACTGGGATATCGTACTTTGCGTGTGCCAACATAGGGTTAACATGTGGGCAGTGGATGAGCGTACTTGAGGTGATATTCGCAGCTCCTGGCCTGTTACTCTGAGGGGTTGCTCCCTACAGTAGCTCCGCGAGGTGCGGGAAAGGAGGTAATTCATTTAGCACAGAGGTGGGTTTGAACGACTCCAGCGAATGGCCCAGTGGTGCCATGAGTGGATTGGTTCTCTTTTGTGGGGCAAGTGTCCCACCTATCTCCCGGAGCCCCTGGTTGACCTGGAGGTCATGAGTAGTATTGTTCCGTTTCTCTCAGTTGTCACCGCTCTGGGTGCAGTGATTTATCCAGTCTGAGATTGGCACTTGGCCTGCTCTGTGGGGGAGTAAGATTCCCGCCAGGTCTTATCCAAGGGACCTCGCCTAGTTCATGGTAGAGGAGGATCGTGACCCGACCATAGTTACTCTAACTGCTTCAGCCACTGCAGCAGCAATGACAATGGCATCCTTGGTGGGGGGTTGTAGCTTCTGGGCGGAGAGGTATTCCGGGTCAAGCATCTAGCTGCCACACAGGGCAGGTAAACACAGGTTCCCTGCCTTGAATTTCTTTGGGCAAGGTTTTACCTGTAAGAGAAACTCCACCATAACATAGCATATAACATTTGGTATCATGTTTGGTATGCGGCCCACACTTTTCACTTTACCAGTGATTGATTCTAAAGGACCAGTCATGGCTAATATTTCATCTGTTGTAATGTGTAAAGGAACCTCACCTATGATGAAACAGGCTCCGGGGCCAAGTCCTTCAGCTCGTATCCATTGTAACACATATTCCTGTGCCATCTTGACTATGTGTAAATAATCACTAATTTTATTTTAGTTTTTCTCTTTTTGAAACAACGCCTGGTTGAGCAAATCCCCCCTTGGGATCTCAGCACTGCCTACAAAAGTGTAAGGTGTTTCTCTCCTTGATTTATTTTTTCTCTGTAGGAATGAGTGAGTCGCTCCCTGTAGGAGACCTGAGTCAGGAGTCTAACACCTTACTGCACACATGGGCAAAAAAACAAACGGAAAGCCCAGGGGGGCGGTGGGTTGGGGAGGTGAAACAGGGGAGCCCTCGAGGACTGACAGCAGTACTGGTACCCTTGGCTAAATAAACAGACGCAGTCTTACTACTTTTTTAGGCGTGGCCACTTTCATTTATGTAATGAAATCTGTTAAACCAATTCTACATACACTGGAAAAATATTACACCACTGTGCTCCTGGCAGAGTCGCTCCCCGCTAGTACAAGAAAGAAGCCAATCTTTACAGTTCTCATTTCATCACTTTACATAGCATTAAATACACATTTGCTACAATAATATTCAAGTAGGTCATGGGGAGGCCCCTGAGGACAAGTACATACACATTTGATAAAAATTAATAAAGTGGATCTGTGGGGATCACCTGAGGACAAGCGCTTTCCCATTTGATAAATAAATGATCAATTCTGTCAGTAGGATTTCCTGAGAGCAAGCGCTTTCCCCTTTGATAAATAATCATTTATATATGGCCAGCGTCCCCTCAGTACTGGTAGTTCCGCCCATCACAGGGGTGCAGAACCTTAGCACACCAAACACAACATTCACCCAGCTGGGTCTGTATTTTCCTCACAAATTGTTGCAGCTCCTCAATCTGTTTCTGCTGAGAGAGGGCATAGATGGGAGCTGAGATCTTGCTTTGGACAGGATGACTCTGGGTATTGACATCGCCAGTTTCTTCTTCCAAAGCTCTTATTGACCTAAGTAGATCTTCATCAGAGGGAGGTGAATCCAATTTTTCACGCGGTCTCAGTTGGAGGATGGGTATGCAGCCTCTTCGGGCCTTCTTACAATCTGCTTCAAATGACACTGTTTCATTTTGGAACTCTCTACTCCTCCCCTATCGTGTGCCAGGTGCAAAATTTGTCCAATCCTCACCAGGAATTCAGATAATTTCTCTCGCTGCTTCAGTGAGGTGGCATGGAACCTCATCATCAAATCTTACCCCGGGTTCGGTAGTGCTGAACGCTCTTTCCAGTGTATCCATCACTTGCAGGGAAGTCGGATCAGGACTCCGTGTGCGCAGGGACTGTACCATCTGTAGTGAAGGTCCTCACAATGCCTCTATCACATGCCTCCTCTTTTCCTGATCTGACACTTTCCAATCATGTAGCATATGTTGAGCAAGGTCGGCCCACACTTCATAACCCTCTTCTCCTTTGGGCACTGGTTTTTCGCCTGCAAAGGGGCGCAACCAGGTGTAGGCTCCATGTTCTTTAATCAAGGGCAACAGTGATTGTCTCTACCCAGGGAAAATCTGAATGTAACTCAACAGCGAGGCAGACACTTTTTCCACTCATCACGTGACAAAGAACATCAAGTATTTAGTCGAGCTCAACAGCCTCCAGAATATTTTACCCAATCATCTGCCCCTTTACCACCATGGAGATTTTGCCATCGATGTGGAGATGACAGCCACTCAACTCATCTGTGCGACCAAGACCAGGACTACGCTCGAGTAGTTGATCGATTTACTGCACTGAAACCAACTCCAGCCCGAACATTGCTGGGAAATGCACAGGAGGTTGTAGCGGAAGAGCAGTTAGAACCTTGAGTACAGGAGTAAGCTCCACTGGCAATAACTCCTGCATATTTGTACAGGCACGAAATTCTGACGTACTGACTACTAAACACCCAGTTAAGGGTCAGAAGGGTCCGACAGCTGACCATCTCCATTTAGTCCATGAGCTCTGCAACTCTGCAAGCTCTGCATATTGGCCATTTGTTGTCTGCTGAAGGAGTGAGTGTGGATCCCACCAAGATTGAAGCCCTTGACACTTGGCCTCGCCCGCAGAACCTGCGAGAGATGTGAAGTTTCATGGGGTTCTGCAATTATTACAGAAGGTTTGTGCCAGGCTTTGCCAAAATAGCCTGACCGCTCACGGAATTGACCAAAGGTTATCCAGCTCCACAGAAGAAGACGGCTAGCCGGGGGAAATCAGTCCACAGCCCAGTATCATCCTAAAGAGAACGCTCGGCCTGCGCTGGAGTGAGAAGTGTGAACAAGCCTTTGCCCCCTTAAAAAAGACTCTTACTGAGGCTCCGGTACTGGCCTAAGCTGATCCGCACCTGCCCTACATTCTACATGTGGATGCCAGTACTGATGGGCTGGTCACCGTACTCTATCAAGAGCAACAGGAACCTGTCAGACCTGTGGCGTTCGCAAGCCGCTGGTTGAACCCAGCCGAATTGAACTATCCTACCCATAAACTGGAAGTTTTGGCCCTGAAGAGGGGCGTGCCTGAGAAACTGCATGACTACCTGTATGGAATAACTTTCACAGCGAGAACAGACAACAATCCACTAACATACATCCTCAAGTCCACCAAATTGGATGCCACCGCCATCGATGGTTAGGGCGCTGTCCACATACAATTTACAGCTAGAATATCGCCCTGGAGTCAACAACATAGATGCTGATGCACTGTCCCGAAGACCCCCCCACTGAAGACAGCTCAGAGTCCATCTCTGTCGAGCCTCTGTGGCCGCAATGAAAGCCATCCTCCAACTAGGAACTAGTCAGACCGCCCAATTAGCACGCTGCATCGACTGCCTAGGAGGGACCGAAGAAGAGGTCCCCACAAGCTAATCTGACGCCACCAGTCTAATGGCTCAGCAACAGCCGACTTGAACCAGATGGAACTGAGACAAAAGCAGTTGCAGGATGAGGAACTACGAGAAATGCTGCTAGGCAAAGAGAACGGCACCAGAGGACCATCGGAAAGCAGAAACATGTCAAACCACCAGATCTATCGCAAAGAATGGAAGTCGCTAGTGTTGAAGGGAGGAGCATTGTAAAAGGATAGTCAAATCCAAGGGTGCCTGATACTTAGGCTTGTGTTGCCACGCTCTTACGTCCACTGGCCCTGTGCACTCTGCATGACCAACATGGACACCTGGGAAGTGAACGGACATTAGATTTGGAACGGAAGCGATTTTACTGGCCTCGCCTAGGCCCAGAGGTGGAAGAGTATTGCCAAACCAGCGCCCGATGCATCGCCCGAAAAACCCTCAGTCATCCAGCTGCAGCCCTTCAACATCTACAGAGCTCCGGACCCATGGACCTAGTTTGTATGGACTGCCTGAGCCTTGAAACTGACAACGGAGGGATTGAGAACATCTTGGTAGTGACTGATCACTTCACTCGATATGCCCAAGCATATCCCACCAGAGATCAGATGGCTATGACCATAGAAAAAGTACTCTGGGACAAATTCTTTGCGCACTATGGCTGGTTAGCTCGCCTACACTCAGGTCAAGGGCAAGACTTTGAGTCCAAACTACTCCAAGAACTCCTGCAATTGATTGAAGTAAAGAAAACCAGAACATCTCCTTATCACCCACAAGGAGACGCACAAGCCACATGTTTTAATCGCACATTGTTGGGTATGCTAGGGACACTTGAGTGCCATAGAGAAACTGAAGTGGAGCCACCGTGTATCCACTCTAGTTCACGCCTACAACTGTACCAGGAATGACAGCACTGGATTCACTGCGTATCAGCTAATGTTCGGCCGGGATGCCCGACTCCCTATAGACTTCAGTTTTGGGGTCTCTTCTGATGGGACAGGGGTAGAAAACTATCGCAAGTATGTTAAGGACCTTTAAAAACAATTGTCCAGAGCTTTCAACTAGTGCAAGCCTCTGCCAAACTTAATGGGCAGCAGAGCAAAATAAGGTATGGTGATAAGGTCCGGTTCCACAACCTGCAACCCGGGGATCGGGTGCTCATCAGGAGTTTAGGGAAAAGAGGTTGAAACAAGCTGGGCGATCGCTGGGACTCGCAGCCTTATCTGAGTGAGCGACAGCTGACAGGGTTGCCTGTGTTCAGACTGAAAAGGGAAGGACCCCCGAGGGATGTGAAGACCCCTCCACAGAAATCATCTCCTGCCCATAGGGGATGGTGTGGAAATGGATACAACTGTTGCTAAAGTTCCTTTTTCCCCCCAGTAAGAGGAGCACCAGAAGTCTTCAACAGGAGCCCATCCACGGGGAAATGCTACAACCTGCAGGCCCACATAATGCACCGTCTGTAGCCTCCAAGTCAAGAGAGAAGAGAGATGCGGAAGATAGAGAGCCTACAATCACTGAAGTAGCCCCAATGCCCTCAGACATTTCGACCAGTACAGAGGAAGAGGAAGGGGATTAAGGTGCTGAAGGCTTAACCTTAGGCTACTGGTATGGAAGCGAGGATACACATCCAGGTTCCGCCATACATTCTGGGATAAGGAGAGAAGTATCAGGGTTTGGGGACTCCGACACAGTCATCCCAACTCAAGAGGAAAACCTGCCAAGGCCGAACTAGGGACGGACCACCCGCATCAATGGACTCTCAAGAAACAGCGCCTGAGGATCATTCAGAGGTTGTTAATGAACTCTGGTGATCTCAATGAGAAGTCAGGCCAGTCAGAATATTGAGCTACGATGCACCTGGAGCCCAAACTGAAATTATCAGCAGGGGACTGCCTGTTCACACAAGTACATGTGCAGTTATGTATACTAATGTACCAATGGGTTGTTCTAGACAATGGTGAATTGTGCCATTGCTATGGAATGATAAATGTCATATGGTATTGTATGCACTACGGGGGCAGAGAAACCCTTAGGGCCAAGGGTTTTGAAGGAGAAGGGGGTGAGTGTAAGGGCTATTTGTCACGTTCCCTTAGCAGGCGTATTTGTTTATAGTCCCTTCTTGTTGAAGTTTCACCGGACGGCGTGAGTTTTGGCACGGGCATAGTTTGTCAGAACAAGAGATGGTAGGCTCCAGCAGCAGGTGAATTCACCTCAGGAGTTGCGCGGGCCCCCCAGCTGGCGGGCAGCAGTGGAAAGTCCCCAGGGAGCATAAGAGTCTGAGGCAGTTCATATGGGGGAGAGCACCTGGAGAGACTATTGGAAGAGGAAGCTCCAGACCTTCACGGAGGGCACCAAGGCCCTGTGTTGAGTCAGGAACGCCCGCCCCGACCCATAGGCCATCCGCCTATCTGGGGCCGGCAGTTCTCTCTACCCCACCCGGGTTCGAGAGAGTGAACCAGAGGAACACTGAAGTAGCACTCGCTCGAGAGAGGGAGCGCGGGGTCAGGTCCGGCGCTGCGTGGTTTCAGTCAGGTAGGAGAGGGAAAAAGTGAAACAGTGCCAACATAGGGTTAACACGTGGGCAGTGGATGAGGTATTATTTGACGCTCCTGGTTTGTTCCATGTTATGTTATGTTACTATGCTTATACCACGCCAAAGCCCGTGGGCATCCAGGCGCAGAGAGACAGTTAGATGACAAGAGGGCTGCTTACAGGTGTTTATACTAATTAAAGAGATGAGTTTTCAGCTGCTTCTGAAAAGTAAGGCGGTCTTCTGTTTTACACAGCAGTAGGAGCAGGGCTTTCCATGCCTTGGCTCCCTGAATATGAAAGGCCCGACCGAAGCTGAGGGCTCGTTTTACCTGATGCAAGACCATTTGGGAGCCCTCTGCTGATTTTAGATTTCTTTTAGGCCGGTAAATATTAACTTTGTCTTTCAAGTAGTTTGGTGCGCTGCAAAAAATACATTTATGGCATGTGGTTAACAATTTAAACCCAGATTCTTGCTCCTACTGGGAGCCAGTGTAGCTTTTTCCATGCTGCGGTAGTTGGCTGCGAGCGCTTCATCTGAAAGAGGATGCGTATGGCTGCATTCTGGATTTTCTGTAGTTGTTGAACATCGGCCTTGTTTGCACCTCCTAGAAGTGCATTACAATAATCCACTCGAGGGAGGATCACTGCTCTCACGAGTTTCGTGCGATTCTCTATTGAGACCAATAGTGCTACTTGCCGGAGTACTTTAAGATGGTAATTAGTACTGGTGGTAATTGTCTGTTACATGAACTTCACAGTCCAAGCTATTACCCATGTAAGTGCCTAGGGTCTTTACCTTCTGTACTACACTTATTTGGCTACCGTCTATAGTAAAACTGGCATAATCTTGACCTAGCTTGACTTGAGCCGGCTGGGGGCCAAATAGCATAAGCTTGGTCTTAGTTGCATTTGGGTAGAGCCAATTTGTAGACATCCAGCATTTTATGATATTATACACTGCGTTCAGCATACATTGATCTTTCTCATGATCACCAGTAATGTCAAGGACCAACTGGAAATCGTCGGCATAGTTACAGAAAAATAACTGTAGTAATTCTAGGTCGCTACAGAGGGGGAAAATATAGGTATTAAACAGCAGGGGGGAAAGACATACCCTCTGAGACACTCTGCACGTTATGGTTTGTGACTCAGAAGCGCTGTCGACACAATGTACTCGCAACTGACGGCCCTCCAGGAAGGATCTCAGCCAAGTGATGGCATCTGTGGAAAGGCCCCCCAATGGTTTGCATACAATCGAGTAATATTTTATGATCTAGCAAGTCAAAGGCTGCTGATAAATCTAACCCCATCAGCAGCCCTGACTTGCTATGCTCCAGTTTGGAGAGCATATGTGTGTGAAGGTCCAGGAGTGCACTCTCCGTGCGATGATGACTCCTGAATCCTGACTGCATCACATGCAAAATGCTAGCAGTCTGTACGTGGGACTTTAGCTGAGTAGTAGCTACTTTATCAATAAACTTAAGAAAAAATAAAGTGTTTGTTATGGGTCTTAGGTTAGCTGCATCAGTGGGTTCTAATCCTAATTTTTTTAGCAATAGGGTGACTGCTACATTTCTTATTGACTGGGGATAACACAAGTCTGTAAGGAAGAATTCACAAATCTGCAAAAGAAGGGTGCAAACAATTGCTTATGTTCTAATATGTATTTTGACGGGAGCAATTCTCCCGGGCAGTTGGTAGGGTGCATAGTTTTAAGTATGTTTAAAATGTCAGCTATGGTGGTTTCCTTAAATCTAAATCTTGTAGGCAAATCTGGTGAAATTACTGTTTCAGTTGTCTGATTAATCAGGACTTTTGATGGATAACACATGTTTCTTGTGTCTCAATCGGAATTTTATTAAGTGTCGGGATTAGTAATGCGGATGCCAAGGCTTCCATCTTAATGTTATCTTGTGCTTTTGATAATTTGTCTGCAAAAACCTTCTGTACTCAATCACAGTCATCGGCTGTAGGTTTGATGGAGGGACTAGATACACTGGGTTTTTTCCATGATCTAAAGAGACAAAAGAGTTCTTTCGTTTGGTCTCCAGCCAGGCTAATTTGATTGTTTTAAAAGGTTTTCTTTGCCTCAATGATTTTGATCTTATATTGCTTTTCTTTAGACTTGCAGGCCAACAGGTTCATTTCAGAGTTATCCTTGTGCCATGCATGTTCAGCCTGTCTTTTACTGGTCCTAAGTTCTGCCAAGGCTGGAGAGAACCATTTGTGGCGGTTAGGTAGAGCTCTAACAGTTTTATCTTTCATTGGAGCACGTTTAGCAAGCATTTCGGAGATCTCCTCATTATAACTACTTATGAGCGTCTCAGGGCCATCACAATCGTTTGTTTTAGTCAGCAATGATTGTATACAGTCAGTCAAGATAGGGGCAGTGATGGCCTTAAAATGTGATAGTATATGTAGGTTCATGTACTCTCCGTGCTACAGCCGGAAGCCTTAGAACACATGCGACAAAGAAGTGGTCAGACCAGATACACAGCGTGGTTGTGATGTTTCCAACCTGTATGTTTTCACTGCCGATCCGATCTAGTATATGGCCCTTATTGTGCGTGGGTTCGATGTTATGAACTATAACATGATTTTTTTAGCATTGTTTCCAGTTCTAAAGCTTTTTTATCCAGTTTGTCGCCTATCCATCAGTTAAAATCGTCCAGGATGACTAAACCTGCATTAGTGGTCATCATGGGTGTGAAAGTGTTAACAATATCCTCATTAAAACTGTCAGAATCCCCAGGTGGCCGATAAAGAAGTACTAGGTTCAGACTGTAATTAGGTTTAGATGTCAGTTTAACGTGAATGATGCCACTTCCTGTGCATTCAATTTTGACCTCATAGAATACTAGCTGTTTTTTTACATATAATAGCTACTCCACCTCCAACAGTGCCCTCACAGTGTTTCCCAATGAATACATAGCCGGGGGGGGAGTCACCTGTTCTATGGACGGCATCAGTAAGCCATGTCTCAGTGAGGCACATAATGTATGTTCCTTGTTCCTGAATGTAATCATGTATGTCTAAAGTATGTTTTACCAGGGAGCAAATATTCAGTAAAACTATGGTAAGTTCAGAAAGCGAGATGTCAGTCCCTGGTAAAGATTCCAATCCATTTATTTTACGTGGTTTAATGACCTTGTTACTGTTAATACTGCCTAAAACTGGTGGCCTGCTAAGAGTTCCACACGTAGCAGCACAATGAAGGGCATTTTTATCAATTCCGACTGTATGAACCTGTGAAACAGTACTAGACTTTCTTGTGGCTTTCATGTTCTCAACAATACCGAAATGCTGAGTGTGTGGGCACGCCTGCACGTCCACACGGACCCGCACAGACTTGCAGTTCCGTTCGCGCAGGCGCGTTTGCGACAAAGGGCGGATGAAATAGTGCGCAAGGACTACAATCTTGCTGGCGATTGTAGTTCGACTCGCTTTGCTGGTGTGTGACTCAAGATTCTGCTCACACGAGTAGCTACATACAGTAGCTCTACTCTACAGTACACGCTCTGCGAGGTGTGGGAGCTGAGGTAATTCTTTTAGCACAGAGATGGGTTTGATCGACTCCGGGGACACCGTGCGAAAGGAGCACTGGTGCCCTGATGGAGTTGGTTCTCTTTTGTGGGGCAAGTGTCCCGCCTATTTCCCAGAGCCCCGGGTTGACCTGGTGGTCATGAGTAGTATTGTTCCGTTTCTCTCAGTTGTCACTGCTCTGGGGGCAGTGATTTATCTCGTCTGAGTTTGGCACTTGGCCTGCTCTGTGGGGGAGCAAGATTTCCGCCAGGTCCTATCCAAGGGACCTCGCCTAGTTCGAGGGTACAGGTGGATTGTGGCCCGGTGGCTTGACTGGGTGAACAGTGTGTTTGGTGTGCTAAGGTCCTACACCCCTGTGATGGGAGCAGCTACCAGTACTGAGGGGACACTGGCCATATATAAATGATTGTTTATTCATCAAAGGTGAAAGAGCTTGTTCTCAGGTAATCACATTGACAGAATTGATTATTTACCAAATGTGAATGTGCATGTCTTCAGGTGATCCCAATGATATAACTGAGTATTTATTTATCAAATGTGAAAGTGCTTGTTCTCAGGACATCCCTCTGACAGAATTGATTATTTATCAAATGTGAAAGTGCTTGTTCTGAGGTAATGCCACCGAGAGTATTGATTATTTTATTTACCAAATATGAATGCGCATGTCTTCAGGTGATCCCAATGATATAAATGAGTATTTATTTACCAAATGTGAAAGCGCTTGTCCTCAGGTGATCCCCACAATGTTTTTTAGCGTTTTTTCAAGTTCTAAAGCTTTTTTATCCCGTTTGTCGCATTTCCATCGGTTAAAATCGCCCAAGATGACTAAACCTGCATTAGTGGTCATCATGGATGTGACAGTGTCAACAATATCCTCATTAAAACTGTCCGAATCCCCAGGTGGCCGATAAAGAAGTACTAGGTTCAGACTGTAATTAGGATTACATTTTATTATTTATTTATCAAATGTATAAGTACTTGTCCTCAGGGGCCACCCCAGGACCTGCTTGAATATTATTGTAGCAAATGTCTATTTAATGCTATTTAAATTGATGAAATAAAAACTGTAAAGAATGGCTTCTTTCTTGTACTAGCAGGGAGCAACTCTGCTAGGAGCACAGTGGTGTAATATTTTTCCAGTGTATGTAGGATTGGATTAACAGATTTAATTACATAAACGAAAGCGGCCACACCTAAAAAAGAAGTAAGACTGTGTCTGTTTATTTAGCCAAGGGTACCAGAACTGCTGTCAGTCCTCAAGGCTGACCCACTCTAGGCCCTCAAGTGGGCTCAACCGTCCGCCCCCCACAGCCCCTCCCCCACCCCACCCCTGGGCTTTCCATTTTTTTTTGCAATGTGTTAGACTCCCGACTCAGGTCTCCTACAGGTAGCGACTCACTCATTCCTACAGAGAAAAAAAAAATCAAGGGGAGAAACACCTTACACTTTTGGAGGCACTGCTGAGATCCCAAGGGCTGGTTACGCCCAACCAGGCGTTGTTTTAAAAAGAGAAAAACAAAAACAATATCAGTGATTATTTACACATACTCAAGATGGCACAGGAATATGTGTTACAATGGATACAAGCTGAAGGAGCTGAAGGACATAGGCCTGAGGCCTGTTTCATCATAGGTGAGGTTCCTTTACACATTACAACAGATGAAATATTAGCCATGACCGGTCCTTTAGAATCAATCACTGGTGTAAAGTGTGGGCCGCATTCCAGGGCATCATACCAAATGTTATATGCTATGTTATGGTGAAGTTTCACTTACAGGTAAAACATTGACCACAGGTGTGGAACCTGTGTTTACCTGCTCTGGTGGCAGCTAGATGCTTGGCCCGGAATACCTCTCCACCTAGAAGCTACAACCCCCACCAAGGGTGCCATTGTAATTGCTGCTGCGGTGGCTGAAGCAGTTGGAGTAGCAATCACAGTTGCCCTTGATTAATGAACATGGAGCCTACACTCGGTTGTGCCCCTTTTCAGGCGAAAAACTGGTGCCCAAAGGAGAAGAGGGGTATGAAGTGTGGGCCGACCTCGCTCAACTTATGCTACATGACTGGAAAGTGTCAGATCAAGAAAAGAGGAGGCGTGTGGTAGAGGCATTGCGAGGACCTGCACTACAGACGGTACAGTCCCTGCGCACACTGAGTCCTGATCCGACTTCCCTGCAAGTGATGGATGCAGTGGAAGAAGCGTTCAGCACTACCGAACTCGGGGAAGATTTGATGATGATGTTCCATGCCACCTCACTGAAGCAGGGAGAAATAATCTGAATTCCTGGTGAAGATTGAACAAATTTTGCGCCTGGCACACCATAGGGAAGGAGTAGAGAGTTCCAAACTGAACCGGTGTCGTTTGAAGCAGATTCTTAGAGGGGATAAAGACATTGCCATACCCATCCTCCAAATGAGACTGCGTGAAAGACTGGACTCATCTCCCTCTGATGAAGATCTACTTAGGTCAATAAGAGCTTTGGAAAAAGAAACCGGCGATGTCAATGCCCAGAGTTATCTTGTCCAAGGCAAGATCCCAGCTCCCAACTATGCCCTCTCCCAGCAGAAACAGATTGATGAGCTGCAAAAATAGGTGGGGAAAATACAGACCCAGCTAATACCCAGGGAAAATCTGAATGTAACTCAACAGCAAGGCAGAGACTTTTTCCACTCATCACGTGACAGAGAGCATCAATTATTTAGACGAGCTCAAGAGCCTCGAGAATATTTTACCCAATCATCTGCCCTTTTACCACCATGGAGATTTTGCCATCGATGTGGGGATGACAGCCCTCAACTCGTCTGTGCAATCAAGACCAAGACTATGCTCGAGTAGCCGCTTGCTTTACTGCACTGAAACCAACTCCAGCATGATCATTAACGGGAAAACCACCGGAGGTTGTAGTGGAGGAGCAGCTAGAACCTCGAGTACAGGAGTAAGCTCCACTGGCAATAACAACTGTATATCCGTATGGGCACGAAATTTCGACGTACTGACTACCAAGCACCAAGTTAAGGCTCAGGAGGGTCCCACAGCTGACCATCTCCGTTTAGTCCATGAGCTCTGCAACACCAAGAAAATGTCATCATCGACATGCAACAGACCACGAATTCAGGCCAATTTTTCCAGAGGCATTCCGTAGGGCTTGATTGGGCCACCCATGACAATCCCAGTTGAGCTTGAAGGGCGAAGGACTACATCACTACTGCACAGTGGCTCCCAGGTCACTATTGGCCATGAGACCTATTATCGCAAACATATGTCACATCTGGCCTTAGAACCACTGGAGGGGTTAAATCTGATGGGAGTCGGCGATACCGCTTGCCGATATCTGGGGTACATTTGCGTGAAGATTCATCTACATCAAGAGGTGGCTCGAGTAAGCACCACTTTGACAACTCTGGCATTAGTATTCACCACCAAGAACCAGTATCCAGCGGTACCCCTGGTCATGGGCACCAACTCCGCCCTGTTTGGTACTTTAGCCAGGATGTTTATGGAGATGGCCGGTCTGCAGTTTGCACATTCTCTTTCGATGTACCCAGCTTGCCAACAGGTCTACCTTAAGAATAGCATGGAGACGGTGGTGCACCCCGACAGTCCCGTGGGAGAAGTGACCACCACTAACCACAGTCAGCTTGACATACCGCCTGGTCAGACAATCATGGTGCCTGACCGTGTACGACTCCAAGGTCAAAACCGTTACAGGAGATTGGTGATGGAGGCTCCTGAAGGTGAAGAACTGCCTGGAGGCCTGATGGTCCAATGCACGTTGATAAGTGATACTGGTTCAGAAGTGACCCACATTAGAGTCCCTATCACTAATGTCACTGATAAAACTGTGTATCTGACTATTGCGCAGTTGCACATTGCTGACTCTGTGGCACAGACGGCTGGAACCAGAAGCTCATATACCACCTTGGATGTGGGAAAGATAAACTTTGGGAACTCTACGTTGTCGGAACGCAAGAAAAATCATTTACGAGACCAACTGGCCATGGGGGCGGATATGTTTTCAACCAGTGACTGGGATTTAGGTGAAGCCAAGGGAGTACAACACCAAATCCGTCTGAGCAATACCACCCCCTTTAGAGAAAGATCGCAAAGCCTGGCACATGCGGACGTGGAGGACGTCCAGCGCCATCTTTAAGAATTGCTGCATGCAGGTATAATCCAGGAGTCGAGAAGCCCCTATGCCTCCCCCATAGTGGTGGCGCGAAAGAAGAACCAAGATGTGTGGGTGTGCATCGACTACCGGTAGCTAAATAGCAGAACCGTGCCAGACCAATATACCACCCCCCGAGTGGATGCAGCCCTGGACTGTCTGGTTGGGAGCAAGTGTATTTGTGTCTTAGATCTCCAGAGTTGTTATTACCAGATTCCCATGTTACCTGAGGATAAGGAGAAGACCGCCTTCATCGGCTTACTAGGATTGTACCACTTTACCCGAATGCCACAGGGGATATCGGGAGCGCCAGCCACATTTCAACACTTGATGGAAGGAACAGTGGGGGAAATTAACTTACTTGAGGTGCTAGTTTACCTAGACAATGTGATCGTGTTTGGGAGGACACTGGAAGACTGGAAGAACATCACCAATGGTTGCTAAAGGTTTTGGATCGTCTTCAACAACAAGGGCTGAAAGTATCCCTAGAAAAATTCCTATTTTGCCGCACCAGTGTGAAGTATATTGGCCATGTGGTGTCTGCTGAATGAGTGAGTTTGGATCCCACCAAGAAGGAAGTGCTTGAGACTTGGCCTCGCTCGCAGAACCTGAGAGAGATGAGAAGTTTCATGGGGTTCTGCAATTATTACAGAAGGTTCGTGTCAGGCTTTCCCAAAATAGCCCGACCGCTTACGCAATTGACCAAAGGTTATCCAGCTCCACAGAAGAAGACAGCTAGCCAGGGGAATCCGTCCACGGCCCTGTATCATCCTAAAGAGAACGCTCGGCCTGCGCTGGAGTGAGAAGTGTTAACAAGCCTTTGCCCCGTTAAAAAAGACTATTACTGAGGCGCCGGTACTGGCCTACACTGATCCGCACCTGCCCTATATCCTACATGTGGATGCCAGTTCTGATGGGCTGGGCACCGTACTCCATCAAGAGCAACAGGGAACTGTCAGACCTGTGGCGTTCGCACACCGCTGGCTGAACCCCGCAAATTGAACTATCCAACCCATAAGCTACTTTCACAGTGAGAACAGACAACAATCCACTAACATACATCCTCAAGTCTGCCAAATTGGATGCCACCCAATTGATGGTTAGCGGCGTTGTCCACATACAATTTCCAGCTAGAATATCGCCCTGGAGTCAACAACATAGATGCTGATGCACTGTCCAGAAGACCCCCCACTGACGACAGCTCTGAGTCCATCTGTGTCGAGATAACCTCTGTGGCCACAATGAAAGTAATCAGACTGGTCAGACTGCTGAAGAAGGGGTCCCCGTGAGCTATTGTGACGCCACCAGTCTAATGACTCTGGAACTGCCGCACCTAAATCAGACAGAACTGAGACAAAAGCAGTTGCAGGATGAGGAACTACGAGAAGTGCCGCTAGGCAAAGAGAATGGCGGCAGAGGACCACCGGAAAGCAGAAACATGCCAAACCATCAGATCTATCGCAAAGAATGGAAGTGCCCAGTGATGAAGGGAGGAGTACTGTACAAGGATAGTCAAATCCAAGGGCGCCTGATACATAGCCTTGTGTTGCCACACTCATTACGTCCACTGGCCCTGCGTGCTCTGCATGACGAATATGGACACCAGGGATGTGAACAAACGTTAGATTTGGTACGGAATCGTTTTTACTGGCTTTGCCTAGGCCCAGAAGTGGAAGAGTATTGCCACACCTGTGCCCGATGCATCGCTCGAAAAACCCTCAGTCATCCAGCTGCAGCCCTTCAACATCTACAGCGATCCGGACCCATGGACATAGTTTGTGTGGACTTCCTGAGCCTTGAAACAGACAACTGAGGGATTCAGACTATCTTGGAAGTGACTGATCACCTCATTTAATATGCCCTAGCATATCCCACCAGAGGTCAGAAGGCAATGACTATAGCAAAAGTACTCTGAGACAAATTCTTTGTGCATTATGGCTGGCCTGCTCGTCTACACTCAGATCAAGGGTGAGACTTCAGGTCCAAACTACTCAAAGAACACCTGCAGTTGATTGGATTAACGAAAACCAGAACATCTCCTTACCACCCACAAGGAGACGCACAAGCCGAATGTTTTAATCGCACATTGCTGAGTATGCTAGGGACACTGAGTGCCACAGAGAAACTGAAGTGGAGCCAACATGTATCCACTCCAGTTCACGCTTACAACTGTACCAGGAATGACAGCACTGGATTCACTCCATATCAGCTAATGTTCGGCCGGGATGCCCGGCTCCCCATAGACTTCAGTTTTGGGGTCTCTTCTGATGGGACAGGGGTAGAAAACTATTGCAAGTATGTGAAGGACCTTCAAGACCAATTGTCCAGAGCTTTCCAACTAGCACAAGCCTCTGCTGAACTTAATGCGCAGCAGAACAAAAAGAGGTATGATGATAAGGTCTGGTTCCACAACCTGCAACCCGGGGATCGGGTGCTCATCAGGAATCTAGCGAACAGAGGGCGAAACAAGCTGGGCGATCGCAGGGACTCGCAGCCTTATCTGACTGAGCAACAGCTGACAGGGTTGCCCATGTTCAGACGGAGAAGGCAAGGGCCCCCGAGGGATGTGAAGACCCTCCACAGAAATCATCCCCTGCCCGTAGGGGATGGTGTGGAAATGGATCCGACTGCTGCTGTAGTTCCTTTATCCCCCCAGTAGGAGGAGCACCAGAAGTCTTCAACACGAGCCCATCCACGGGGGAAATCCTACAACCTGCAGGCCCACAAACTGTACCGTCTGTAGCCTCCAAGTCAGGAGAGAATAGAGATGCAGATGATAGATAGCCTCCAACAAGTGAAGTAGCCCCAAGGGCCTCAGACATTTCGACCAGTACAGAGGAAGAGGACGGGGATGAAGGTGCTGAAGGCTTAACCTTAGGCTACTGGTATGGAAGCGAGGATACAAATCCAGGTTCTACCGAACAGTCTGGGATAAGGAGCGAAGTATCAGGGTTTGGGGATTCTGTCACTGTCCTCCCGACTCGAGAGGAAAACCTGCCAAGGCCAGGCTCAGTGACTAGGGATGATCACCTGCATCAATAGGCTCTCAAGAAACAGCACCTGGGGATCATTCAGAAGTTGTCAATTAACTCTGGCGATCTCAACGAGAAGTCAGGCCAGTCAGAATATTGAGCTACGATGCACCTGGAGCCCAACCCAAAATTATCAGAAGGGGACTGTCTGTTCACACAACTACATGTGCAGTTATGTATACTAATGAACCAATGGGTTGTTCTAGACAATGGTGGACTGTGCCATTGCTATGGAATGAGAAATGTCATATTGTATTGTATGCACTGCGGGAGCAGAGAAACCCTTAGGGGCAAGGGTATTGAAGGAGAAGGGGGTGAGCGTAAACACGCATTTCCTGTGGGTTTCAGTGAACAAGGGCTATTTGTCACATTGACTTAGCAGGTGTGTTTGTTTATAGTCCTTTCTTGTTGTCAGTTTCACCTGACAGCGTGAGTTTTGGCACGCACATAGTTTGTCAGAACAAGAGATGGTAGGCTCCAGCAGCAGGCGATTTCACCTCAGGAGTTGCGCGGGCCCCCCTGCTGGCGGGAGCCAGTGGAAAGTCCCCGGGGAGCATAAGAGCCTGAGGCGGTTTGTATGGGGGAGAGTGCCTGGAGAGACGATCGGAAGTGGAAGCTCCAGACCTTCATGGAGGGCATCCAGGCCCTCTGTCGAGTCAGGGACGCCCGCCCCAGCCCATAGGCCGTCCGCCTATCTTGGGCCGGCAGTTCTCTCTCCCCCCCACCCGGGGTCGAGAGAGTAAACCAGAGGAAAACTGAAGGAGCACTTGGCGGGCACTGCTCCTGGCCCGCCACCGCTCATAACAGAGAGGGAGAGCGTGTTCAGGTCTGGCGCTGCGTAGTTTCAGTCAGGTAGGATAGGGAAAAAGTGAAAGAGGGATACCATGCCCTGCGTGTGCCAACATAAGGTTAACACGTGGGCAGTGGATGAGCGTACTTGAGGTAATATTCAGCGCTCCTGGACTGTGACTCTGAGGGGTTGTTCCCTACAGTAGCTCTGCGAGGTGTGGGAGCTAGGTAATTCATTTAGCACAGAGGTGGGTTTGAACGACTCCGGGGACATTGTGCGTAAGGCCCAATGGTGCCCTGAGGGGGTTGGTTCTCTTTGTGTGTCCCGCCTATCTCCCAGAGCCCCGGGTCGACCTGGTGCTCATGAGTAGTGTTGTTCCGTTTCTCTTAGTTGTCACCGCTCTGGGGGTTGTGATTTATCCCATCTGAGATTGGCACTTGACCTACAGGTAGCAACTCACTCATTCCTACAGAGAAAAAACAAAAAAATCAAGGGGAGAAACAACACCTTACACTAGGTAACTCCAACGGTCTCAAAGGCGGAATACGATTACTCAAAAATGTGTCCGTCTCACCACATAACCCTTTGCCATTCCCTCCACTTCAGTATATATGTTAGTCCACCAGTAATCTCTACTCATCCTCCCCTTTGGTCCTGGTTGTGACCAGATGTCATTCATACCCTACTTCCAATATTCTTTTTTGTATCCCGATCAGGGGTACTAATTTACCTCTTTTACACAAATACATGAGCAATGCCTCTTTATAATGGTGCAAGAGCAAAAGTGATAGTTAACAGAGTCCATCTACAGAGTTCCAACCAAGCAGAGTTACAAGAGAGGGATGCCCCCTATCACCCTTGATTTTTGCAATAGCACTAAAGCCAATGGCGGTAGCAATCCATAGGGAAGGTCAGATAAAGGGCCTAACAAGACATGAGAGGGATTATAAACTAGCCTTATTTGCAGACGACAAACGGATGTACATATCACATCCCGAGACATCACTCCCGAGACTAACTGTACTACAGAGGAATACAGAGTGATGTCATGCTTTAAATAAACTTAAATAAATCAGTAGGTCTGCCCCTGACAGATATCACATGAGAGGTGGATCAGCTCCTATAGATTCAAGGGGTATGACATCAAACGGAAGGTTTTAAATACCTGGGGTTGGTCATCACTAGAACAATTGTGGATCTGTATACCGCTAATTACTCTCCTTTCTGGTAGTGGATCAGGAAAGATCTACAAAACTGGTCCAACCTCAAGCTTTTATTGGCGGCACGCCTCTCCTCGATTACAAGGCATATACTGCCCAGACTATTAATCATGTTTCAAGCTCTCACAGAAGAGATCCCATCAGCTCTCTTTGAGGAAGAAAAGAGAACGCTCCTCACATTTCTATCGGTCAGGACAAGATCACAGATAGCCTATAACACCTTGGTCCTACCCAAAGACAGAGGGGGGTGGGATTTCCAGATCTGAGCGAATACTTCACAGCTGCACAGTTCCGGGTCCTAATAGACCACCTGAGGGAAACGAACGAGAAACAGTGGATAAGCCTTGTAAATGGTCTATTCTCGTTTGTCACAAAAAGCGAATGGCTATGGGTCCCTTACAGACGTTTACCGGACAGAATACGGATTACATCCTGTATTAGCTGTATTATGGCACCTATGGAGGAAAACAAAAGAGATTAAGGGAGTTACTACATGCCTGTCCCCCCTCAGCTGTATATGAGCTCCCCCAATCTGTGATAAAATGGTCAATCCACTTAGGTTTCAGCCATACTATGAGGCTAGGTAAATCAGGACCGGACAAGCATGGAAGGAGGGATGCTTCTGATGCGTACATGAGTGACAAGGCCCTACAAGTAGGACCCATGCCCTCCCTGCTATATCTGCAATTTAAGGGCAATTGAGACATTCCTGGCACTCTCTAAATGTCAATGGTACAATGTGGGCACTGAATTAATGACAAGATGGCATATTCCTTTCAAAGAATGACTGTCTCATTACACCCTAATCAACATTGTAAATATGTTAAAAAAAGGAGCTGGGATTTGGAGAGGAATATTAGAATGGCACGCTCACTACCCTCACTTGCTTTCTTTACAACCTCAAGAGACACTTTTCATGGAGGTGGGGCGATCTGCTTAGTCAGATCGGGGCCATGTAGAAGGCTCATTATAATGACCAGGCTGAAGGGCAGGAAGAAGTGGGACCCTAGTGAAAGGTCTCTGTAATCAGAATCGAGTTGAGAATTTGGGCCACTTCTTACTGCTATGTCCATGGGATTTAGATATTCGCAAACTGTTTTTAAATCATTATTTTAAAGCCTGTGATGCAATTTGTTTAATTATGAAGAATAATGACAAGGTATTTTTGTACAGTTTATATATCTATGTGTTTAATGCACTGAGTAGGAGAGCACTCAGTTTAGAGGGAGGGGGTGGAAGGAGGGGAGGGAAAGAATTACACTTCTGACTATTGACTTCTTAGGACGCTCGGGTGTTTATTTGAATGCATACTGTTTGATATTTTTCTTGTCTTGATTGCTCCTGATTGTAAGTCGACATTTTTGTGCCTTGAAAATCTCTATAAAGAATAAATAAAAAGAAAAGAATAGTACAGGACAAACAAAAAAGCACTGAACTCATGGAACAAATGGAAAAACAAATGTGCCAGAGGTTATCCCAAATACAATCTAGAAATACTCTTCTCACACAAAAGAATACCAGAGCTGCTTCACCTTCCTTAGTATATGTTTCCAAGTACTCCACACGGAGCTTTCAGATTAAGAGGATTATATAGAAACATTGGCACTTTTTATCAGAGGATGAATCACTTGGTCATTTACACAAAGATCTCCCAGTTTCTGCTTACACTGGAAGCAGGAACTTGAAAGATATGTTGATTAGGAGTGATATTAGACATAATAAAATATGCTCCAAACACAGTGGCACTTTTCAATGCCTTCAATGCACTAACTGCAGTTTTGTACTGAAAGGGAATTTAGTACATCATCCATATTCTGGCAAAAAGATTTATCTGAAGAATTATGCAGCATTAAGTGCCCTTAATGCTATGCTGGACAAGAAAATAGGAAAGTAAAATTGAGATGCAATGAGCATAGCTGGAATGTATGCACAAAAATTCTGAATTCACCAGTTACGTGACACTTTTTGGAAAAAGGTCACCAGATCACCCAAATGAAGTTTCAAATTTTAGAAGTTATCAACATTAAAACTAGAACTCAAGATCTGGCAAAATGTTTGGACCAAAGAGAAACGTATTAGTTGCCTCCAGGCGGCTTGAATGAAGAATGTAACTGCTACGGCTACTTATAAAAACTCTACCTACCATGGCTTACACAAAAATACTCCCTATTGAGATATGTCCTTGTTTTTCTTTCTGTTTTTATAACGAATCAAGAATATAATTGTTACTGTCACCTATTTATATATTTATTGTTCATTTGTTATGTGCCTATAGACAAGTGTTTCGAAGCGCAGCAAGGCGAGGGGGGCAGGTAGGAGAAAAAAAGCAATCCTAATAGGTCTTAAGACATTCAGATCGTGCAAGTGCAGTAGCAGGAAGTGCAAGAGGGGAGGGCTGGAACTGGGAGGAAAGGCCCTTGAGAAGGAGAATGCCAAGGGAGGTCAGGTGCACAGTGCCAAGGGGAAGATGGGAGTTAAGGGGGGTCCGCAACTAAGTGCTAGTTAAGCAGCTGGGATGGCACCAAGGGGTGCAAGCCAACTGGCAAGTGTAGGCAGGGGGCATGTGAGGACAAGTGCAGGGTAAGGGTCGGGAGGGGTCAGGGAGAACAAGTGCAGTGGTAGACTGGCAGGGTAAGACCTGGTATCCTGTAAGACTCTGAAGGAACCAGCCCATCAGTCTCAGGCGGAAGGGACATTAGCAGGGGAGGGGATAGGGGAAAGAGGAAGAGAAAAGGAAGGTCTTGAGGAGCTTCTGGAACTTAAGGAGATCCGGTTCAAGTCTGAGAGGGGTAGGGAAGACATTCCAAAGAGGGAGGCATCTGCAGAGGAGAAAGATCTGCCCCACAAGAGGAGAGAGATCTGCCCCACACCCTCTGCTTGGAGAAACGTCAGATTTGCAGATAGTTAGAGCTAGACGATCGAAGGGATCTAGTGGGGAGTTATTTAGGGAGAGAGAGCTGGATATAGCCTGTTCCCAGGCCCCAGAAAGCCTTGTGGATGATTCAGAGGGTCTTCAATTTGATCCTCGCAGCAACCAGGAGCCAGTGGAGAGATCTGACCTGGCTGGCGGAACGGCACCCGCCTGCAGACTTTGACGGATGCACTGGCACTGTTGCACACAGTGCCGGTGCATCAGTCCTACCCATTCCCATTGAGTCCAATGGGACTCGATTGGGAATGGGGAGTTTCTTTTTCCGGCTGTAATGCCCGTGATTCACCATTGCCAGGCGCCGAAAAAAAACATGCCTCTGGCGGCAGCCTGCCGTTTTTACCGGCACGGCTACTGCCGGGATCGTAATGAGGCCCAATCATTTTCAGGAGGAAGGTGAGGAAGGGGAGAATGCCTATGAGGAGATGAAGCTGAAAGTGAGCCTTCTTGGCTAGGTCCCTGATGCGAGAAGAGAAGAAGGAGAGGGGGGAGTTGAAGATGACACCAAGCCGGCGGGAACGCTGGTGAAAGCAGCAGGGTTTTCATCCAGTTTCAGCCCCTGTAGTGCAGGTGCTGAACTTTTTAGCGTCGCTTTCAGAAGAAGGCAGAGCGTAGAAGACTATTGGAGTGAACAGATCAGCAATTACACCAGAGCATGATCATGTGGAAGGGATGCCAGTGGGGGGAAACATCCAACAGTATTTCGATTGCTTCATGGAGAAAAGAACTGTAAACCTCCATTGCTGAAGTACTTGTGTTTATTGGATGTCAATATAGTGCTGGATCTGTTTATGATGTGGCCAGCAAACTAAGATCTGTCAGACAACCAATTGTCAGGAAAGTTAGCAATGCTACTTTGCCTGGTGTCATGCAGGAGAGAAGCAGATGTAAAAGCATTGGAGATAGGTCGAAAAATATATTTTCCGGTAAGGCGTGGCGTTTAATATCACAAAACGAACTTAGAGTAACTCAAGCATCATCTTGTATCCATACTTTCCAGTACAGCCTAAATTGTGCGTAGCCAACTACACTTAAGAATATGAGAAAAGGACAGGAGTAGTTAGGCCCTCAGGCATATCCCAACTGCTCATAGCGTGTAGAAAAACGTTTAGGGCGGTAGCTGCGGCTACGATAGATGGCTGCGTGTGAAGTGATGACTCTGGCCGGCATGGATGTAGCATTGTTTGTAGCATATTCTGTGAGAGGAGCTATGGCATTCAAAGTGTTTGCGGCAAGGGCTAGAATCCAAGATATCTTGAGGTCTGCCAACTGGTCAAACAACTCTACTTTTAAGGTGTTTTACATCAAGCCGATTTCAAGTGTGGCGACTGCAGTGGTGCAGAGCTTTGAAAAAGCATTATGCTTGCTTCCGGTCATGACATAGAATTAAGATTACTGAGGCTTACAGCACAGGGAGTCTTCATTCTATTAAAGACACAGAGGCAAGCATTATCCCACCCAGATACGCAACGCACAAGACAGAATACTAATGTTATGAGGATGTTGTGTATTGTAATTCACAGCAGCATATCTCCCTCCCTAACATATTTCTTATTGTTGCGCAGGGGAAGAAGAGAAGAATGGTTGATGGATAGAAGATAACTAGAGGACCTGGAGTGACGTCAGAGATGGATTAGTAAATTGTAATGAGCTGGCAGTTCTGTTCAGACTGGATCTTTAGCGGTAGTCTCGGTTGCTTAAAGAGGCTGATAGTTCAAAGGTGTCAGTTTCAAGGTATCAAAATAATAGGAAAGGACCTGGGCACAAAATGACTAGGAGAGTCCAGAGGAAAGGAAGTGAGTGAAAAGAGGACTAATAAACAGAAGAGACTTAAGGGGATTAGTAGTTCATATCATGTTAAAAAGAAAAGAAAAAAAAAGTAAGTTTTTGTTTAATAAATGAGAAGCTTTCAAACTGCTGAAAAGTAGAGTTAAAGGAAGTTGAAGCAAAATGCCCACCTCCCTGCCTTTAATAGAATCAAGACTCCCTGTGCTGTACGCCTGGGTAATCTTCATCGTTGGGGTTAACGCCCGCTCTCCCAAGGTATATACGTAGACTAGCAGGGCTTCTTCTGGTGCTGGCATGCAGGAGAGTTAGCCATCGTCTGGTGGAAGGGACCACTGCCAAAAATCACAGCTTGGATGGAAGATATTGCTTACTGTTATGATCTCGATGCTGCATTTATACGTTGTATGCCAAGCCCCAGATGTTTGGGGTCCATATATGCAATATTTGTTATCTTTATCTAGTACGACGGCCTCTGATGTTGATCATGTACAATCTATATACTCAAGCTTATAGATGACTGATAGATGACTGCATATAACCTCTTTGTGCAATGGTTTTTTTTGTTGTTACTGTGCTTTTGGCCACTCGAAGTTGGATTTATGTGTGTGTTAGTAAAATCAATATACAATTTTTAAAAAAAAAAAATAATACATTGCTAGTCATCAGCAATGCGGTCGGATTGCAGGTTCATGTGGCTATTTTGCTCTCAGAGTTCCTATGCCGCATCCTTAACTGTGGCATGTGTTTCCAGTAACCGCTGATTTAATGTTTTCATTTTCTTCAGGAGAGCCTCCAGTTGGAGGTCTTGGTTCCTGAGCCCATACTGTCTTGACCGCCTGCAGTAGACACAGTCATGCTGGTTCTGCTTCCAATTCTGAGTCCAAAGTGTGAGGCAGCATTTTGTGGGGAGCAGGATGCGTAGGTATGCTCGTTAAATGAATGCTGTGCATTACGGCAGCATGAGAGCAATTTTGAACAAATATTGTTTGGATTTTCCCAGACCTTTTCCCACCAATGAGATGGACTCTACTAGTGACACTTGTACTAACCTGATATCTAGGTTATAGGCTGCACTACAAGACAATAAACCAACAGGGAAATGTATAGCACTACATAAACAGATTGGATGTGGATATAGATCATTAGGTTTAGATATGCTCACTTACATGAAACATCTCACTCAGTGCTAGGGTATTGTAAGGGTGCAGAATTAAGGCTCGGACAAAAGGTGGCATAGTTTTGATTATAAATTTTTATTCCTCAGTAAAAAGGTGTTGGGAAAACAGCATTGATATCCCTAAAGGTTAGAGAGGTTCCTCTGCCTCAAAGGAAAACTAGTGAAAATGTCATGATGTCAAATAAAGAGTCTATCACTGTCATGTCCCAACTACATACTTATGACCCTAACACTAATAACCTAAACCAAATGTGTAAGTGTGTGCTCTTCCAAAGTAATGTGGTAATAACAGTTTGTGCCAACAAAAGAGTTCCCAATGTCTTGGGTGGTCAAAACAAACAAAAGAAATGCTCCACAATGTACAACTCCAAGGATTAGCGGTTAGCTCCTTTCCTCTGGATTCCTTCTGGTTCCATTTTACCTTTCTTTATCCCCTTGGATCCCAGACCCTTTGTCTTCTTGGACAAACTTCACTGTAATTTTATACTCTCATATGGGTGCGAGTGCCAGAGTCACAGATCCATATTATACCAGATTGGTGTACACTCTACCAAGCATAGGTTTTTTTTTTGATTCGTCTCTTTTGCTTTCAGGGTCCCAGACCCTCTTATTCTCAAATTTCCATGTGGATGCGGGTCCCAGACTTGAAATGTGTGGTCGCAATAGCATGGTTTACTTTCCTGCCAAGCAGATGCTTTCTGTCAATTGGCTGTTCCTCTTGGGGTCCCAAACCCTCTTATTCTCTTGTACTCGCAGTGTGCTGTTGCAATAGCTTGGTTTATTCCCCTTCCAAGCATATTCTTCCTTCCGTACTGTCTCTGCTTCTCTCAGGGTCCCAGACCCTCTTATTCTCTTGCTCTTGTTCCTAGATTCCTCCCGGACCTCTAGCAGCTCTATGTCTGCTCGCATACCTGTTTCTGTGATTCACATATTCTGAGCAGTGGTGCTTCCCTCTGAGGCTCCGGCAGCGTTTAGGCATTCTCTGCGGTTTTCGGCATCCCTGCTGGTCAATATGCGTTCGGGTCACCCTGCCAGTCTCTTCTTGGGATGCGGCTTTGCTTTTCGGCAGCTCGAGAGGGTCTGGGGACACCCGAAGGATTGTTGGGCAGCGAGCAAAGTAGCTGTGGACTACTGTTGCGCTCCTGTTTGCCTCCATGCACGTCGTCTCATGAAGGGTCCCCTGTTCGCTGGGTCGACGTCTCCCGGGTTCGCTCGTCGGAGGATGGTTCTCTCCATGTTGGTGTACCTCTGTGGTTTTGTATTTCCCTTGGCCAATCAAATGCGGTGAGAGACTAGACCGTTCAGTCCGGTTCTCTGTAGTGCTCTTCATTCTCCTGGTCATCATCCTATTACCAGTACTTGTATTGGAGCTATATGGGAAATATTTGGTATCTTCAGGGCTGCTATTCAGGTTTAACCTACCAGGTTGGTTGACCTCACAGTAGAAGACATTGGTACTAACTGGGAACAGGGAAGGACAGTTTGGCTTGGGTAGGGAGGGTCTAATAAAGTGGAGGAATACTGGATTCTCTGGGAATGATCGTTCCTAATCACAAAAGCTACTTCCACTCCCAGTGATCCTCCCCCGGTGAACCACCACCAGGGGGACTATTGTACTGTGGATGCACCACCCCGTCCCCATGGGAAAGGTCTACCCCTAGGGGAGAAGGGATTGCATCCACAGATTCGTCACAGTATGCTTGATACATTTCCAATATGTGCACTTCATGTATCACACTCCAAAATGATTGCATAAGCTGGACCATACTAGATCAAATGAGTGGCAGAGGTGTACTGTGAGCCCTGCTGATTTTTTTCATATAGGCCATATTGTGTTTGTTAGATGTCCTAATTATGATTGGATTGATTATTGGCTGTACAATGCCCATGCCACCAATCAATTGCCTTTTGGCAAATGATGTGTTGACCACTTTTTGTTGATAACCCAGAACTTGATAACAAGTTTGTGCAACTTACCTGTCGGCAGGAACATACAATGAATGCAAAAGACGTCACCCATGCAAGTGGAATGGCTATCTGATATGATTAACATTAGCAATTTGGAATTACATTTGAGCAACTTGTATACTGCAAAATGCCATCCAAAAGACACCTTAATGGACTTCCAAAAGTATTTAAACACGTTATGATAAGATACTGCTTCCATCAGTATGAACTCTAATGAGTAATATTTAGAAATCTACTTACCTAAGAATAGCATATTTGATCATACTGCTTACTGTGATACTTTTGTTCGCTCCTTTGCCACTATGGTTATTCACTGATCCCTCTTAGTAAACACTGATCAATTTTGGAAAGTGACTTATATGCTGTTAGTGTAATGGGTGAGGGGAGGTTATATAATCGTACAATGTTAGGTTTGATGTGTCTGAAATTCTAATAAATACACTTTAAACAAATAATAAAATCCAGTTTGGTTTTCAGAAGGAGCAACACATATGAGAATAATCTCCAATTGAATTAATTATACTTGCATTTTTATCAAGCATGCTTACTGATCTGTTGATAGGTTAGCACAGCCACACAGTGTATTGATAAGAGCAACAATGGGGAAGGATCTGGGGCACCAGCATGAAGTCCCCTTGCAATAGACATGTGGAGCAAAATTATCACACCTGAACCGCATCTTTTAGCACCAGCAGCTCAGAAAGAAGGTTCACTGGGTCGACATCATCAATCAAAACTAAGGGCAGAGACAATCAGGGGACAATAAAGATTTACAAGCTAACATGCAGGTAGCTGCATGATAACTCACATCATTCACATTGCAGTGTCACGTTTGTGCTTTTGCAATACAGTACACAGGGGCAAGTATATTTGATTTTTTTTTAAAAAAACATAATTCAGGACTTGGGAATGTAAAACAAGCTCACAAAAGAGAGTACTCCATTTGAAAATCATGACAAATGTGTTAGAATATTGAAGTCTTGAATGAAAAGCGTTTACCGTACATGTTTGTAATGCTACTTCTGCTGGGTCGCCTTTTGTCAGAGATTCTGAGCGGACTCCTTTGACACGTGTTTCTTTTTTGAAATCGTAATGACTCTTTCACCCAACAAACAATCATCGTTCTTTTGTATGTATTGTTAACTATACATTACACAACCTGTCGAATATAATATGTACGTGTATTCAACAAGCAGCAAGGAGACTACACGTGTGTAAAATGACATATCTTATTCTTTAACCATTATTAGTAACGGGGCACTGCTACCGAATAATCCCTAAGCATCTTTGGTACTGAACATCCTGGCAGAAAAAGGAACTTTGTCATATGGTTCCTGTGCAGGATCCTTGCCCTTTTTAAATGTTTATTTAAACATAAAATGATGCAGGTTATTCTTTCTCAGAGACGGTGGTCTGCTGACCAGACCCCGCTCTCCACAAACTCCATGCCAAAGATATAGTACACAACTGTGCCTGGCTGAGCCAGTATCTTGACCTACACCCCCTGCTTTCCCGTGGCACAAAGCAGGAGCACAGCACATGTGACCTATAGACAGATGCAGTGACAAAGTCACTGCAGTGCTGTGTTGGGATTAGTTTCTTATGACTGTGTAAGGTCATATTAACCTTATGCAAGAAAAGGTTCTATGTATTTACTTTATGATGTAACCCGATTCCATGGTGTTATGTAGATGTGTTCCATTAGAATGTTGTTTATGTTTGCTTTTGAATGAGGCGCAGTTGGAGCCAGCCTCTTGAGGAGGGCGCCTGCTGTGTCATACGGTCTTACCTCTTAAATAAATATTCAGCCATAAATTGCGTCCAGCCTTTAACTTAACATTGGCGACGAGGCTACGGCACCCTGAGGACCTGCGTGTGTGCGCGGTTTCGTTTCCCGTTTCCTGCAGTGCCGGGCCTGGATTTCCGACGCTTCCCTCCTCTGACACAGCGGGCGAGAGGCTGGCGGAGGGAGCGGCTGTTCTCAGTGTCACGAGTGAGTAATCTGCGACTTGCACTTCGCTGCTTTTGGGACATATTGGAGGGACACGGCAACGCTACTGCTGCAAGGCTCGAGACTTCCTTACTCACGGAAGCTCGTGCCGGCGACGCGCATTTTTTTTTTTTTTTCATTCTTCGTGGCACAAGAGGGTTGCTACAACACGCCCACCACCCGCGTACTACTCTCCAGCCCCTATTGTTACGTCACGCCTGACCAAGGCTGTCATTGGCTGATCTCGCCTCATGATAAAACCCCGGATCTCCCTAGTGACATTCAGCATGCTGGAGCATTATTAAAGGAATCACGTTCACCGAGCCGTTTCCTTTCCCTGAGCACCGCATAACTTTGATGTTTGTTTTAAATATTTCACATTGACTGCCACAACCAAAATAAAGAGGATACTGGCAGTTTTGAAGGAAACTGAAAAGTAGTCAAAAAAAAAAAAAAAAAAAAAACATAATAAGAGAGAAAATTAGTTTTGTGTTTAAAGTGATTCATGCAGTTTAAAAGACATTAAAGAGGATTTGAAAAAGGGAAAGGAGAACACCTTGGTGTTCACACTGCTCAACCCACCTTTTCTAAGTTCAATTGCAGTGGCATTAATCACACACATACCAGCCATTGGTCTTTATTGGGAAATAAAGTGTCTTGTCTCCTGATCTAAACATGACCGCCATCCCACCTCCTCTCCCTTTTGTGAGCGAACCAGGCCGTCCTGCCATTCCATGGGATCGATGGAAAGACATTTTTGAGAATTACTTGGTGGCCATGGGTGGAGACAGATTTCCCGCTGCGCGGAAGAAGGCTCTCCTACTTCATAATCTGGGCACCGAAGGGCGCAGGATTTATGATGGTCTTCCTAGAAATTGTGATCTGGGAGCGGGTGATATGGATGAATACTCTTTTGCCCTTAAACAACTTCGAGACCACTTTGAGCCAAAGAAGAACATCAGTTTTGAGCGGCACAAGTTCTTCCAGAGAGTTCAAGAAAAATCGGAATCTGTTGAATCTTATGTCGCCTGTCTCAGATCATTAAGCTATACATGTGAGTTTGAGCAATTGACAGATTCGCTCATCAGAGACCAGTTGGTCAGATGCACCAACAATCCTAGAATTCAGGAGAAGCTACTTGCAAAGGACATGGTCCTTCAGGAGGCAATCGAAATGGCAAGAAGTATTGAACAAACCTCTGAGTACGTGAAGGAACTCAAGAATGACAAAGCTAATGTTGATCAAGCCTCAGTGTGTGTGGTGGATCAAAAGAAGAGGAGTAATTACTCTACAACAAAGAGAGGAGTGTGGAACGGAAAAGGGATATGTGCTCGTTGTGGCAGCTCCAGGCATGGAATGAATTATCCCTCATGCCCGGCCAGAAATGCAGACTGTTTTAGATGTAAAGTGAGGGGCCATTTTGCAAATGTTTGCAAAAACAAGTCAATCAACTGTGTGGAACCCAAATTTGGGAATGGTGAGGAGCTCGACATCAAGACAGGATACTACGGTCATCAAACACCTGCCATTCAAGAGATGACTCCTAAGCACGTCTTCCAGATTTCGGAAGTATCCACAAATACCAAAGGCCCGGTCGACATTTTCCGGATTGATGGTATTGAACTCTCAATGAAGGTAGACTCTTGTTCACCCTGGTCCATCATATCCAGGAACACTTTGAGAAATCTCCTCAAAAAGGATGATGCTGTTATCCTGCCCACCAGCATTAGAGTATGTGGATATGCCAACTCTGACATAGATATCGTCGGCCAATTCTCTGCAGAAGTACGCTACAAGGGAAGAAACTGTCAAGCAATCTTCCTGGTGGCAGAGAAGGGAGCTTCCCTACTGGGTTGGGAGGAACAGAAAAATTTGGGAATAATAGTGCAAGCCAGTGCACCTGTTCCAGTTTCCATTGCCGAAGTGGGGGATTTCTGGACGAAGGAATTTCCCGAAGTTTTTTCTGAAGGACTTGGCAAACTCAAAGACTTTGAGCATCACATTAGACTGAAAAATAATGCTCAACCTGTTGTGCATAAGGTTCCTCAAGTTCCATTGAAGATGAGGGCACAACTCAAGGAAGAACTGGACAGTCTGATGGTCAAAGGGGTTATTGAACCGGTGACAGCTACAGAATGGCTGTCCCCCATCGTTTTAGTTACTAAGGCCAATGGAAAAATGAGGTTGTGTGTAGACTTACGCAGTCTTAATAGGAACATTGTGGTTGAGAGACATCCCTTGCCGAAAATTTCGGAAATTCTGTCCACTCTAGGGGAACCCAAACTATTCTCCATTATTGATTTGTCTTCTGCGTACCATCAGGTGCCGTTGTCTGAAGAATGTCGGCAATTAACAGCATTCATTACTCCTGAAGGTGTTTTTATGTATAAGCGTATGCCCTTTGGTTTGGCCTCAGCGGCATCTGTTTTTCAAAGAGTGATGGAAACAGTGCTGAAAGATCTTAGCAATGTAACGGTATTTCAAGATGACATTCTTGTATTTGCCAGGAACGAGGTTGAGCATGATAAGGCTTTAAGATCTGTTTTACTTAGGCTTAAGGATGCTGGCCTAACGGTACAAAGAGAAAAATGCAAAATTGCCATGTCAGAAGTTGAATATTTGGGACACAACATTTCTTGCAATGGTATATCTCCTAGAAAGTCCTTGGTGGACAGCATTGTGAGTGCTCCACAACCCCTTGATAAGGAACAATTACGATCCTTCATGGGGTTGGCGGAATATTATCACAAATTTGTTGATGGGTTCTCTAATATTTCATCTCCATTGAGAGATTTACTGAAGAAAGGTTCCAGATATGTGTGGACGGATGAATGCCAGGAAGCCTTTGTTAAAATCAAAGAGGGCATAATTGAAGCTCCTTCTTTAGGTGGGTTTGTGTCTGGAAGGAAGACTGTTCTTGCTGTGGATGCGAGTATGTTGGGGCTTGGGGCCGCTCTTTTTCAATATGAAGGGAGCATTGAACATGTAATAGCTTTTGCCTCCCGGCCACTAAGGGGGGCGGAGAACAACTACTCGGTGGTGGAGAGAGAAGCGCTAGCTGTCTCGTGGGCGGTAAACCACTTTAAATTCTTTCTATGGGGCCAATCTTTCATTGTAAAGACTGATCACAAACCTTTGGTTCAGTTGCTGGGCAGTGCTGACTGGACTAAGGGCTCGCCCAGAATATCCCGGTGGATGGTTGAATTATTGGCATACGATTTCAGAATGGTATATGTTCCTGGGGATGAGAATGTCATTGCTGATTGCCTTTCAAGACTACCCAGTCAGACCAGAGATTCGGAGACTGCGAATGTGGAGTCTCCTATCAGTATATGTGAAATGGTGCAGAATGCAATAAGTGAACAGGAATGGGTGTCTGCTGACAATCTTGATGAAGTCTTGGGCCAGGTAAAAATTTGGGTCAAATCAGGTTGGCCTAGAAAGGATCTGGTGGAGAAGAAATTTGATGCGTTCCATAATGTCAAGGAGGAATTAAATTTGACAGAGAACGGGTCCCAGCTCAGAAAAGGGATGAGAATAATACCGCCCTATGGAGTTAGATCCAAACTTGTAGACATAGCTCACCAGGGTCATCTGGGGATGGGTGGCACCAAAAGACACATAAGGCAATCGTTTTGGTGGCCAAGAATAGATAGTGAAGTGGAGAGATCTGTCAGGAATTGCAAGGAATGTGAAAGGAGTGATAAAACTAAAGTTGTTAGAAACACATCCTTAAGGCCAGTTACTGTCCCAGTAGAACCTTGGAGGAAGTTAGCGGTAGATTTGATGGGACCCATTCAGGAGTTAGGCGAAGACTTCAAATATATCATTGTTCTGGTAGACTATCACTCTAAATGGGTTGAGTGGAAACCCATAAGAGAGGCAACCACGTCCCAAATGATCTCTTTCTTTGAGGAAGTTTTCTACAGAGAGGGGTTTCCCTCTGAGCTTATCTCAGACAATGGGGTCCAATTTTGTTCGGACAGAATGGTGGAATTCTTTAAAAGATACTCCATTAAACATTACAGAACAGCGTTGTACCAACCCAGAGCGAATGGTTTAGTGGAAAGAATGAATAGGTTCCTTAAGGGTGGTTTGCAGTTGGCAATGGCATCGGGGTTGAAGTGGCAGATGGTTCTTAGAGAAATGGTCTGGAACTACTGTGTAACTCCACACTCCATTACTGGTGTTTCTCCTTTCTCATCTCTCAAGGGTAGGCACCCGGGGACAAAACTATGTCCGGGTTGGCTTGATCTAGCGAGGAGTGTGCATATTGACAGAAAAAAAATCATGGACCTAGTCAGGGAGTCCCAGGATGATTACAAAGCTCGTTTTGATAAAGATAAGTCTGTTGGAGGAGTAAATTGGTCTGTCGGGGACTGGACTTACATCAAAAATCCCAGAGTGTCTCCTAAATGCATCACGAGTAAATTTATTGGTCCCAAAAGAATTGCAGTCATAAGGGGAAATGTGGTTATAATGGAGGGTGGTGAGTGTTGGGCAATGTCTAGACTTGCCAAAAGCAACAAGACTGCTACTGAAGGAAGTGAATTATGGGACCAGGATTTGTCTCATGAGATGGAAGAAGATCCAGTGTCTGGACCACATGAGGACAGAGTAGAGGACACTGAGAGTGACCGCAATAGTAACATTGATAGTGGTCTGAAAGAGAGCAGAACCAGAAACAGACCAACCAAGCTTAACGATTATTACTTGGGTTAAATGCTCCTTATTAAAGGAAGGAGATGTGTTGGGATTAGTTTCTTATGACTGTGTAAGGTCATATTAACCTTATGCAAGAAAAGGTTCTATGTATTTACTTTATGATGTAACCCGATTCCATGGTGTTATGTAGATGTGTTCCATTAGAATGTTGTTTATGTTTGCTTTTGAATGAGGCGCAGTTGGAGCCAGCCTCTTGAGGAGGGCGCCTGCTGTGTCATACGGTCTTACCTCTTAAATAAATATTCAGCCATAAATTGCGTCCAGCCTTTAACTTAACATGCTGGGGCTGCATTTAAGATATACACCTCGGTTCCCAAACCCCATAATAAAAGTTTACTGTCCTGGGATTCCAAGATGGCCGCTCGCAGGTAAAGACGTACGTCTCCGGGCTCTGCATCAGCAGGATTCTAAAGGAGTATAATGCATGAAACAAGTGCAAAAAAAGGGCTGAAAGCGCATGGACGGCATGCATTTATAGCGACTGAGGCTGCGGATCGTAGAGCGTTCTCAACGCAGAGGAGGAAGAGCTCCGGCAGGCTGCTATCCCCCAACAGTGCAAACCAGGCGGGAGCCCCGAAGTGGAGGGCCTGGAGGGGGATGGGCGAGTGAAGCGCCCCGCCACGGGAGGCCCCCAGGGGAAGAGAGTTTGAGCCCCCTCACCGGGCAGTCGGGGTGTGAGTGACCCCTCCCCCCGGCGGTCTGGGGCTGCTGGGGGTCCCCATCCGGCAGAATAGATTGCCCCCGGCGGTCTGGGGCTGCTGGGGGTCCCCATCCGGCAGAATAGATTGGCGGAGGCACTGGTGGTGGTTGCGGCCGGGGGGCTGGCGCCAGGAGTGGAGCCTCGGAGCAGCCCGCGGGGAGTGGAGGAGAATTCGCTCTACAGAGGGAGCTGCCTCGGAACAGAGTCGGCGGACCAGACTGAACTCCCGCTGGATAAGTGGAGATCCTGGGCCATAATCTGCGCAGCTTGGGGGAGTCCCACGGCCCCCGCCCCCCTGGGAAGAAAACTCAGAGAGGGTGGCCCACCGGCATCGTGAGGAAGATCAGGAGCAGGGGAAAAACTCTCCCTTTGGAGCGGTCTTGAAGCGGCCGCGCGGAGGTGGGAGAAAGGGCTGGAAACAGGCGGTGAGCCCCGCGGTGCAGCCACCGGATAGACCGGGAGACCCAACGGAGCTGCCCGGGCCCAGGAGGGTGCCAGCCTGGGCGACCAACTCAGACTGTGCAAGCTCCGCCCCCCCTCCCGACAGCAGACACACTCCATTAGGGGCTGTTCAAGCCCCATTGCAATATAAGAGAGGGAGCGAAGGGGCCGCAGAAGAAGCACTGGCCCAATCGGGGTGAACGGAACCAGCACCAGTAACAGACACTAGGAGAGTAAGGTAGGAGACTCGCCCATTCCACCTTGCAAATATCCAACCAGGGAGGGGTGCGCCAATATCAAGCACTTGCCTGGAACTGGCCCGGCGGGGGTGAGGAAGAGTGGAGCAGAGGCTTAGCGGACACTCCTTCAGGGCTTGCAGGGCCCCGGGACCTTAAAGGGGACTTAAAGGACAATCCCCCCCAGGGGGGCAACACATCAAAAACAGCATACCTCCTTCAAATACACAACCAGGGAGGGAGGCTCCAATATCAAGCACTCACCTGGAACTGGCCCAGCCGGGGTGTGGAGGAGTGGGGCGGAGGCCTAGCGGACACCCCCTTAGAGCTTGCTGGACCCCGGGACCTTAAAGGGGACTTAAAGGACAATCCCGCCAGGAGGGGCAACACTAAAAGCAGCTACCCCAAATATTAAAAGAGGGGGGAGAGACCAATGCCGAACACAGGCGAGCGGGCGCCCACGACTCGCCCCCGCCCGGAGCCACCAACGGGATTGCACAGCCAGCCCACAACCTCCTCAGAGGTCACAGCAACAGTACCGTCCTGACGGAGAGCACAAGAGAGCAGAGATACCTGTGATCAGCTTAGATGCCTGGCGCCAGGATGAAAAGTGCACCTCCAAAAGCAAAAAGGTCCCCCAAAATCCAAGAAAACCAACTGGCCAGGTGCTGGAGTCGTCAACAACAACAAGACGTAAACACACTGCCGCTGTCACAGCACTCTACAGAGACAATGCAGGATACATCTCCAAGCGCCGCAGACCCAGACAAGGTGGGCCTGCTGACTTGCTTGAAGGGCATGGAAAGAAGAATGACAAACGCATTCCAGACCCAAATCGGTCAACTACGGGATGACCTAAAAAACTCACTACAAGAAGTCCGAAAAGAGATCAATGAGTTGGGAGAGAGAGTGGACACAACGGAGAGTGGCCTCTCCAACTTATCAGAAGAAGCTAAACAAACCAGCCAGTTGCCAGACCAATTAGCGGTAGCCACGAATAACCTCGAACTCCAAGTGGAGGATCTTTAAAACAGATCACGCCGATCCAACATCTGCGTTAAGGGCCTACCAGACTCGGTCTCGGATGGAGACCTACGTGACACCCTGCAGCAGACCTTCAGCCACCTGCTACTAGACACTATGCCAGAAACAATAGGGTTTGACAGGATCCACCGAGTGGGCCCCCGCAGGACGGAGCCAGGAGCTCGCCCTAGGGAGGTGCTGGTGGCTCTAACTTCCTATGCCACAAAAGAAAAGATTCTGAAATCAGCCAGATCCACCACCGATTTGACAATCAACAGAAGCCCGATCAAGTTGTTCCAGGATTTGGCGCTCTCTACCATACATAAGCGGTGCCTGATGCGCCCAGTGACGAGAATTCTGCGGGACAAGCAAATCCCCTACGGCTGGTCGTACCCGTTTGGCCTGACATTCAGTTGGGAGGGAAGACAGAAGAAAATCAGCACCTGTGACGAAGGCCTTGCGTTGCTGGGAGTGGAGGAGAACCAAAGCCGAGAAGAAGAAAATGGTCGGGTCCAAAATAAACAGCTGGCCGGGGCCAACCGTGGGAATGGTCCAGAACACGCAGGAGTAGACCCAGGAGAGAACCGCACCTTAGAGGTCCAAATATTACCTCACCAAGTCAAGAAAGTCAAAGTTTATAACTCAGGACACTCTCGAGACTCCGGCCAAAGATGCACATAGCAACATCCTAATATAAAAGCATGCACATATACAGGCCTGCAGAGGTGGAGCAGGGAGGGGCCGAATCTTGGAGTCCAAACCGAGACAGGGATCTCTGAGACCTCTCGGAAGTAAAGCCCTATATAGTGACCCTAACCCTCAATTTATTAGAGGGGGGATAATGGGAAATCTAGGTCACAAGGGCCACAAAGGGAGGGGAAGGGGGGACGGGGGGGGGGGCAGGGGGAGTAGAGAAGTAAAACACAGAACAAACAGCAGCTGTATGAAACAGAGTAGTATAAAACCGCATGGAACAGGGGTGGGTGCCGTAGAGGTGAATTTGGAGCGGACCACAAGGGGGGGGGGGCAACCCTCCATAGAGGAAGGATGTCAGAATCTAATGTAATTTCCCTGAATGCACAGGGGCTGAATTCTGCGACCAGGAGGAGAGCTATATTGGAAAGGTTAAGGGCTATGAAGGCTTCTATCGGGATCCTGCAGGAGACCCACCTCCTCCCGAAAGATGAGAGGAGGATGTCCCACTGAGCTTTCCCACAGCAATTTTACGCTTCCAGTGGGGAAAAGAAGAGGGGAGTGGCTATCCTGATAGGACTAGACCTAGATTTAAAAAAACTACAACTCTGAAAGGATAGTGGGGGAAGATACCTCGGGGTTAAAGGGAGAATAAAGGGCTGTATGTATACAATCCTAGCCATTTATGCCCCCAACGAACGACAGGATGTATTCCTCTCAGACCTACTAAACCAGTTGGGCAGCTGGTGCGAAGGCCAGTTGATAATAGGTGGGGACTTTTACTGCGTCATGGACCCGGCGCTAGATAAAACTCTCCCCCCCACAGCGGCGGACCAAAGGAATAGGCAGGCGCTAGGACGCCTCTTTAGAGAACTAGGGGTTATAGAGACATGGCAATTCTTTCATGAGGGAATCAGGGAGTACACCCATTACTCAGCGGTTCACCTGGGCTATTCCAGGATTGATATGATCCTGGTATCGGCTATGCTAATCCCCCAGATAACATCCGTAGAAATAGGGGTGGAATATTGTTCGGACCATGCCCCAGTTGTGGTGGGGGTGGACTGGGCATAGGAAGCGCGGAAACAAAAGCCACCCTGGAAGTTAAATGAACTCCTCCTGAAGGATATAGCTCTAAGTTACCATATAGAAAGCACCATTAATAATTATTTCAAAGAAAATGACAACGGGGAAGTGAGCTGGGGGGGTAGTATGGGATGCAGGGAAGGCGGTGATTAGAGGGGAATTCATATCTCAGGTGGCAATATACTACAAGAACAGAACCCCCATAACACAACAACTAGAAAAGGAGGTGAAGAATGCCGAAATCCAACATAAGGCCCAGCAAACAAGGAAGTCCCTAAGCGAACTCAGGAAAATCCGAGCTCAGCTCGAGAACCACATGGCAGAACGAGTGGCCCAGACACTATTAAATGCGAAACAGTCCTATTACACACACGGGGGCAGAGCAAACAGATTTTTAGCCGCTAAACTGAGAAAACGGAGGGCCCAAAATTACATTACGCAACTACACAACAAGCACGGCAACCCCCACACAGCGGAAACCAAAAAGATGGAAAAAATGTTGAAATTCCATGAAGACCTCCTGTGTAGAGAGAACCTGGACCGGGAGCAGCAGCATTCTTACATTCGCTCAACCACCCTGCTACGGATCACGGAGCAAGAAAGGAGTAGCCTGGGAAGCCCGATCACAGCACAGGAGATCAGCGACGCAATTTCAGCACTACCGACGAGGAAAGCTCCCGGCCCCGACGGCTTTAGCAACGGTTACTAGAAAACATTCCGTTCGCAACTTCTGGCCCCACTGACCAAGCTCTTTAACACAATCAGGGAAGAGGGTCGAGTGACGCCAGACATGGGATGATCCACAACCATACTGCTACTAAAACCAGGGAAAGACCCCCGTGAGTGCTCCAGCTATCGGCCAATCGCATTGCTAAACACAGAGGCGCAAATATACACAAAAATCTTGGCAACAAGATTGATGAGGATCCTCACGAGCATAATTCACGAAGATCAGGCAGGCTTTATTACAGGCCAACTCATACATACAATGTAAGAAGAGCAATAGATGTAATAGATGCAGGGAGACGAAATCAACAAGCAATCGCGGTGACCGCCCTGGATGCAAGACAAGCATTTGACAGTATGGATTGGAGGTATCTGGAAATGGTGATGGAGGGCTTTGGATGCGGACCGGAATTCATAAATATGGTGCTAGCAAATTACCAAATCACGGCAACTAGTTTCACGATCAACGGACAAAGCACAAAATACATCCAAATTCGCAGAGACACACGACAAGGATGTCCACTCTCCCCTCTGATATTCGCGATGGCAATGGAGCCCTTCGCCATGCGGTTTAGGCAGGACGCCGAAATCAGGGGACTGAGATTTGGGCAGGCAACCCATATAATTGCGCTATACACTGATGACATTCTGCTCTTCATGTAAAATCCAGAAATAACGATGACCCGAGCAATGTCACAACTACAGGAATTTCGAGAGGTTTCCGGATTCGCCATCAACTTCTCAAAATCCAAAGCAATGAACATCACGGAGAAGAGGGAAGTGATTGAGAACCTAGAGAAGAACTTCCCAGTTACGTGGGTGAAAGACTCACTGGAGTACCTGCGGATCCGTCTAACATGTGACCCAAACAAACATATCCCCCCTATGGAAACAGTTGCAGGAAGATATGCTTAGGTGGGAAACCCAGGAACTGTCATGGTTCGCTTGAATCACAGTCGTAAAAATGACTATCCTCCCCCGACTCCTCTATGTGGTGGGAGCCATCCCAATGACCATTCCCCCTGCCAAAATTAAAGAACTGCAAAACGCGATATCTAAGTTCATTTGGCAGGGGAAGAAACCTAGGGTCCAGAAACGCATCATGCTGCGCCCACCTCTGCTCGGAGGCCTAGGAGCCCCGGATGTGAAAGGTTACATACTGGCAGCTCAACTAGCCCCTATGTTACGGTGGGCTAACCCCGATAACCATAAAGGTTGGTGTCAATTGGAGCAAGCGGCCACGACAACCCCTCTAAAAGCCTTAATAAATCTGAAAACAAGGGACCGAGAGAAGGGGGGCCTTCTTCTGGAAGCGACCAAATGGTCCCTGATCAACTGGGAAATAGCCCGGAAAAGGAAGGGAATCCCACGAGTGCTAGGTCCCAACACTACATTAATGCACAACCCGGACTTCTTACCGGGCCTCCAAAAGAAATTCTGGGAAGGGTGGGCAGGAGCCGAAGAATTGACTCTGCAAGATTTATACATTAATGGCTCCCCACTGTGTTTCAAAGAATGCCAGCCGGCCTAGAAGAAAAAGAGCGATTTGGAAATACACAGATCAGGCACTGGATAAATCACCCAACAGTGAGGCAGGCGGGCACAAGGGCACCAACAGGCCTGGAACTGACCTTACAGGAGGGGCAGACAACAAAAGGAGTGACTAGACTTTATAGACTACTCTCCATGGCCCAAGCGGAAGAGGTGCTTCTGTACCAAGAGAGCTGGGACAATGACTTAGATGAACCCATAATAGAGCAAGAATGGAGCCAAATCTGGGCAAGAGCACACAGTATCTCCAGATGCACCAAGATTAAAGAATCGGCATATAAACTATTCCTCAGATAGTACCTGACCCCCCACCGCATACACAAAATTAACAAGTCCTTCTCACCTAGTTGTTGGAGGAAATGCGGAGCAAAAGGCGACCTGTACCACATGTGGTGGACGTGCCCCAAAGCAAACAAGTTTTGGAAAGAAATATTGGGCCACATCAAAGACATTACAGGGGTGGAGCTAGCTGCCGATGTCCCCAAAAATAATACTGTTGGGAGCGCCCATAGAGGGGATATACGCAATGTCAGGGCCCAGAGCTACCTTAATTACTCAACTGCTATCGGCGGCGAGAATGTCCCTAGCACAGAATTGGAAAGATGAGGCAGGTCCACAGACTGCCTGGTGGTGAGTTAAGATCTGGAATATAATGGCCATGGAGAAGATATTCGCCCTCAATTCCGGAAAGTACCTAAGGTTCCTATCTATATGGTCACCCTTCCATGACTTATTAGTGAAAGACATAGAAGCCCATTACTTCAAGCCACGCCTGCTCAGGAACATGCACGTTATTTGATCCTCTACTCAAGACTCATCTGCTTACCGGAAAAGCCTTCCAGTTTGTTCTCTACAACCCAAAAGTTTGTGTTTAAAAGTTGAAGGATTAGAGGGTATAAGGGGGAGAGGAGGAGGGACAAGGGGGGGGGGGGGGGTAAAACAGAAAACACTTGAAGGCTAACAATGGTCACCCAGAAGAGCAAAATCAGGTAACGCACAATATTCCACCAGACTATAAAGACCCAACAAGGGGTAATGTACCACTGCATTGTCTTTGTATGCCTTCGATTAATAAATAAAGTTGTTTACCATCCTAATGGCAAGCTACACTTTAAATAGAATCCATACCTGAGTTAGGAAATGGTGGATGGTATTTCCCATAATTATCACAGCCACATATAATTGATATCACATGTGTCAGTCCTGTGATCTCAGCCCAACTCAGCTGTGGAAGGGTTATGTGGATTTCCCCAAACCAGACTGTCCTTGCTGCTGCCAGCAAGACTGTAGCTTTTGGGGTGTCCTCCCTTTGGTTCTTTGTGAGGGCAGATAAGACACCCCCCCCCCAGAAAGACAGACACTCCACAGGAAGCTGTCCTGAGACCAGGAATCAAAGTCAAAGTCAAAGGGAACACAAAAGGAGTAGCCTAGCAGCAAGCATACAAAAAGGGCTTTTGATTCTACTGGGAAAGGAAGGGGGGAGGTTTAGTGCAGACCGAGGGAATTCCTTACTGCTGGAGGAAGCTTCTACCATCTTGTTTCTCTCTGCCTCTATCATTCCTTCCTGTCTGCCCCACATCCTGTAGCACAAAGCACTTTCGGTGTGATGTCAGGAAGCAAAATCCACTTGCTACAAAAGAAATGGACTGGACCCTTAAATCAGGGTTGCTTCTGACCAATCACATGAAGACATATACCTTCATTTTGGAACAGGAACAAACACCCAAGGAAGAATTTCATTTGACCTCTGCTGGGAGAGGCGAATGCATTCCTTACCTATCCCCTGCTGCTGGAACAAGACCTGCATTTCTGCTAGTCACACAGTTGCCTAGACCATCATCGTGGTAAAGGACTACTGGAAGTGTGCACCATCCTTGCATTTGGGAGCATGCAAATAAAAACTACCCTTGTCCCTGAGACCCCCGAGAGGGGCCTAGAGCACCTGAGAGCCAAGGCAGCCAGGATTCCTGCATTTCCCACCATCAAACCACTGCAAACCTTGATGTGAACCTGTTTGACTGCATCGAATCATCAGGGTTCTCCAGAACTGCCTTTGGCACTCAACCGATCTTTGAACCGCTGAACTGCACGTTCTAACCCGTTTGCTGCTGCTGCCGCATCACGCTACCTGAGGGCATCTTTGTCTCGGCTTGAACTCCAAGTTCCATGTTGCATCTTCTGCCTTTGAACCGCAGCTCAATTCTCTAGCATCTTTGCTGGCAATATTCATCCCCAGCCGAACAGACCCTGCTAGATCATAGAACTATGACCATTGGACGCAGCATTGAGATGCCCGCACAGCATATGCAGCATCTTCACAGTCAAACTGATCCTCGACCTGACCCTGGTGGTCCCCACGATCCGCCCTTGGTCAAGTTCCTCATTGAACTGATTGCATCGAAAAGCGTATCCAATCCCCAGCAGCTTCACAGTCAAACCGATCGTGTAGCCGACCCTGGCGGCCAGCATGATCATCTATTCAAGCATTGCTGCGAACCGCAAGGAGCTCCCATTGAACCCCTGCTCGACACCACTCCCTGCCTAGAACAATGCGACTGCGCACATGAGCCACTTTCAAACTGCACAAACAGCATCTAGAAGCCTGGTTCTCCGTTGCAGAAGCACCAAGACAAACAAAAAGGTACTATTTACTGTTAACAGCCCCTGATCCATTTTTGGACCTTAGAGGCTGGCTAGGTCACCATCATACCTTTTCACTGAAGTACATATCCTTTTTACTATCGTTTTGGTTTTAATTTCCTGTTCCATCCTTGCTTCTTTGCACAGAGTACTGCCTCTGCTATCTTTTGCATATTCTCGGTTCTTTCCACAGGAGTGGATTTTATACTGTGTTTCTCTATTTAGTTTTCTTGCAGATGGTGTGTTTAAAAAAGTTTATTTATTTTTATAGACCCATGATTGGACATTCCTCTCCTTATTTTGGACTGTTATACTTTGCTCTTTTGGTTCCTTCTGAATCACATTCACACCCACTCTTAAGTATAGCCTTCCCTTGGCCTGCGTTACAACAATAGTTGAAGGAGTTATATCTTTTAACTGTCTTTTATATTTATGATTGGGATCACTGTTGGTTTATGGGGGCTGAGAAAGGGGGGTTCTACTACTCACCCCTGTACTGCTGCAGAGCTGAAGCCATTTTGTCACCGTTCCCTAGACATAACTAAAGTTTACATGGTGTATTTATGGACGAGTGTAGTACATGTGTTGCAAGTCACAGATTCTTATATGTCTTTAAGTTTAATAGGCAATCTTCCAGACTATTCTAGTTTGGATAATCTTTTCTTTCGCATGATCGGAGGTGAACATTATGCAAATTGGATAGTTCCTCGTCCAGTACAGGGTTTCCCCCTTTTCTTAGTCTTTTGCCCCTCTGTGCTTCCTAGCAGAGACTACAGGGCTTCTAGCCTTGTTTGCTTTTCTCTGAGCCACTCCGATACTGCCTCCTATTGAGGTCACCAGCCCTTTTTTACAGTTGAGGGTGAGGTCTCCATATGGGTAGCTATACTCCCCTTCCTTGTAAACCACTTGCCCCACTTCATAGTCAGAGACATAGCCAGGAATGTCTAACAAGTTGGGCCTGAAGCTAATGTAGTTGGGCCCACTGCAGTAAGATTAACATCTGTAAACGCCCACACAGTACTGCTGAGTGAGCATTTACAGATTTAGGGTGAGCCTTGCCTACTCAGGCCCTAGTCATATTCATCTTGGAAAAACCACCAGACAAAATAATTCGTTTATATATATATGCATTAATATAGAGAGCCTTGTGCCTGAACCTGGCAGTCTGAGGGCCCAGGGCAAGCACCAGGAGTATTTTCAGTCCGTGTGAATGGGCATTGCCCCAAAATAACGTATTCAAAAAGACAAATGCAAGTTTTAGGCGCATTCGGCATAGTTCAAAATGACAAATCCAAAATGCCGAACTAGGTGAGCAGGGGTTGCCGGGGTGTCCCCCACACACCTAGTTGGGCATTATGGGCTTCGGGGGTTGTACATTAAATGCAAAGCCCAGGGCAAATGAACAGAATCCCAAAAGACTGAGTTTCAAAATACGACCAGGTCAGCTTCGCAATTTTACAATGCTTGTGCACAGTTCAAAGGGCTGAGCATTTGATACTCTGTGTGTGCATGGGGTCCCTCCCTAATCCCTAGTGTTGCTTTGGGAAATACGAGAGGAATGCATACTGCTGGATGCATGTTCCGCAGGGTACCAAATACTTCACTGTTGCTCAGTGTAAAATGTCATCAGCCCATCTGCGTGTGCACAGCTTGTGTCACTGCAATACTGTACCCACCCAGTATTTGTGCCAACGAGCAGGCGCATGAAGGGATTTCATGGTTTGATGATTGCCAGGAAACTATACAGCACGGGGGGTGGGGGGTCTCTATGAGTATAACATGATTTGCAGGTACTGGCACGCAAATAAAAGGGCGCAGTCACTTCCAGTGCGTTTTTTCTTCCGGCGCAGAGCACGGAAACTGCAACTCTGAGCGTACCTCTGCAGGATAGAATTAATGCAAAGGAATGCACACCCATGAATGGTTACGCCCTACACAAACCCCCTAAAACAACCAAACACCTTCAAGCTTTGTGCCCCTCCTCATAGGCAATTTCTCCATACCTATACTCTAATGCAATAGTTTCGGCTAGAGCCCAATTAAAAAGAACTCTAGTCAGGATAGGAGATGTAGTACTGCCTTACACAGTGTCAGCCCTGATCTTGGACATGGATTGGTTGAAAAGAGTAAACACTCAACTATTTTTTTTCTTCAATATGTTTATCATTGTTTGATTAATATGTATCTGATTGTTATTTTCTATATTTGTAAAGGTGTATGTGCACCAAACACAAATAAAAAATAAATTAAAAAATGAACTATTCAAAAAAACAAAGAAATGGAAAATGTAATGTTTTCAGCTGAATGTTGGTTTTGGTTCTTTTTCGTGAATCTTTTATGTGAATTTTAACATGATTAACATAAAAAGTAAAGGAAAAAAGAATACAATAATCTTATCGCTTCTACTTGCATTCCAATAAAACATGTTAGTGACTACAGGTAATAAAAGAATGAAAGGGGAAGGGAAAAAAACAGGCATATTGACCTGAGAATGTCATTATCTTGCAGGCAATATATCTCAGCTAAGTAATCCCATTACACCTTTAGCGAATACTGCATTTGAATCCCAATGAGCAGATAGGTAGCAATATATTAATCTAGCAGACCTATCTGGTAAAATCTTGCAATTGGATAAACAATAAACAGCACAAATGGGATAAAGAGGAGGAAAAAAGAAAAACGTTTGTTTCTAATTCCATACAATATTTCTAGGGTCTCCAACATCTTCGTGGAAGGGAGGAGACAATGCTAATTACAACATCTACATCCCACATGATGGAAGGAACCCAAAACCACTGCACAAAGTGTGCCCCCGAACAATGTAAGCTCTTCTTATCTTTCCACCTAATCAGTCTGCTCCATGAATTCTCTCCAATACAGATCTACGCTTCTCATCTAACCAAAATGATCAACCCTACTATCCTCCCACAGTGACTGAAATCCAATCGTTCAGTAGTCCAATACATATCAGCGCTCCAATAACTCAGGAAATGCTGTAAAGTTGTCATAAATATATCTTACATATCCCCATTTATTGCAGTAAGCCTTTCCTTGCTATGTATCTTCCATATGTTGGCCCACCAATGTGCCTGCGCCAGTGGTTCCACTAGTTTCCATTTCTAATAATACGTTTTGCAGCTACCAAACATTGTGTAATGAATGTGTTCATAGTAGTATACAAGGGTCTTGTTTGATGTTTCATCTCTCTAATCAAAGCAAGTCTTTTTTTAATCAAATATAGACCGAGCTTAGGACAATGGCACCAAATATTATCAAGAGATTCTATAGCCCAACATTCCCACTAATACAACTGGGAACATCTCATGCACTAGGTGCGGGGTAAAGCACCATCTAAAACATACTTCATACGCGGTTTCTGTATGTTGAATAAAAAGATTATGTCAGTGCCACCCTACATCAAATTTCTTTCCATTTTCTACCATTTCCATTCCCAGATCCTTTTCCCGTGCTAACCTATACATTTTCAGATATATTGTCCGTATCCACAGCCTTGAAATAATACAACAGGCTTGGTGGGAGGGTCCAAGTATCAATTACTAATAGTTGATAGGGGCTCTTAGTGACCTTTTCATTATTGTTTTTTCATAGCAACCAATAATATAACTGTAAATATTTTTGTAAAACTCTGGGTCCCTCGTACTGAAATGTCAGTCTCATCACGTCCAAATGATAGGAACGAGACATTTTGAATCAACTATGCATCTCTAAGAACCCCCTCTGAATCCCATGTGCTATATAAACTCCCATCGACCCCTGACGTGAAGTCCGAGTTGCCCACTGTAGGAGTCAGACCAAGGTGGAAGGCAAACACGTGCAGAGCTACCGAATGCAGCTTAGAACATTTAAACAGTCATGGAGTCAAGTGGAAATTTAGCCACTAAGCTTGAGTGGATAAATGTTTTGATAATGTGTGCACACTGGGAGAGAGGACTGTTTGTGAAAGGCAACCGGGAACAAATAACTTCCTCCCCTGCGGGGACGAACGAAGGTGTGGAATTTCGGTCTCCACCCACGTTAAGGATGTGTCAGTGTTGCTGCGCATAGCTTACCTATACCCAGAGAGGAACTGGAAAGGTTAAAGAATATGGACATGGTGACCCCTCAGGTATTGCAGAAACCCATGATGATATGAGTGCACGGACATTGGGGCACATCCAAAAGGCAAACTGACAAAGCATAACATGTTAAGATAAGGACGGTGGCCTTGGTGGAAACAAGGTGTACAGGAACATGTGTCTGCTTGTTGACTTATTTACGACCTGACAGGCCATCTCGAAACAAGAAGGGTCAGTTATTGCAGAAGGAGGCCCCAACAGAGCAAATGGATATAATCCTAATGGACTACATGGACTTGTTTGCACAAAGTAGGGGCACAGATAGATATGTATTTATTTTGACTAGACACAGTCGATGGGTTGCCTGAAGCCACCCCTTCCAGAAATCACACTGCACTGAGTATTTGCAAAACAGCGAAATACTGATAATGGACCTTTTTCTGCTCCTTTGGTTTCCCTATGTTCATTACAATTGTCAATGAACTCCAGACCAAGAATTATAAACACCACAGTGTGTCAAATGTTAAGCAATGATTAGGAATGTCTTATACCCATCATCCTCAGTCAGCAGAGAAGGTAGAAGCCTAAGGATGGGTTCAGAACACATTGACAGGTGGAAACTGAGATGCAAATCTACACTTGTCTTCGAGTAATTGAGAATGTAGAAACATACAATGAGGGAAACAAGGCCCCACAAGGCATTGTTTGGGAAAGAACTATGCCCAGTTGGCCAAAGGAAACTAGCCACATAGATAGGGGCCCCAGAGGCGTATGCATAAGCAACTGATCAACACTAGGAACGATACAATGCATGTATAACATGCACATAAGCATCTTGTCGGTAGAAGGAGAACTTACAATAAAAGAAAGAAAGATATGATCGGAGTAGCAATGTAAGTAAGTTGCAGGTCAGCAACGAGTATTTGCTTAATTCCAGGGACAAGTATATCTAATTTCTTCATCTTCTCCACTTTGGCCGTATTGGATCTTGGATGAATTAATAGCTGTTTATCAAGTTTACTTACTTGATCTAACCGACAGGAAATGTTTCCCTGCATCGTAGATCAAGCGGTTAGGAAATCCAAAGATGAAGTGAAGGAGGTAGCTGAGTGTAGCAGTGCCCCAACTAAGGTAAAGGAAAGCAGGAGTAAAAGGAGGAGAATAAATATGTCCTTCACAAAATGATGAACAATATTTCAGCTTCCATGGCAGATCTAAAAAAAGGGGTGTCAGGCCTGCTGATTCAAACAATCCTTAGTCAGAAGCAAAAAGAAGACGGACTGAACATTGAGTGTTGAGTTGGTGTATACACTGTGTCAGAGAACATGTAAAATCAGGTGTGCGTATATATGTGTGCATGAAATTTAATGTGTGGATTTTAAGGTATAAATGATGTACAAAAGTTAATGTTTTTCTTTGTAAATAGAAGCCGATTAACAAGCAACTGGTACTTACATAGAAACACAAACAGCTAACCGTTAGGCTCCCACTGTCGATTGTCAGTCTTTATGGGTATCATGAGGTTCTTGTTGATATGTGTGCGTCTATACTTCTTATACGTGTATGTTGAGAATAGGTACGTGAAGGACAATCATTGAGAAGACAGGCACCCATACGCATGCTGGAACAACATACCACGTTCATCATATACCATAACCACATTTGTAAATGCTTAAATGTTTCATGCTAAAAGGAGATTTCTACATACAGTTCAAATGTAGACGCACTACTTACTACATGTAATATGTGTACAAGGCCAAGGCACACCTGTGCATTTCCACAATTTACCTACATTACATGGTTATTAATTGTTCTCTTTTGCATCCAAACTCCAAGGTCCTTATTAGCAACCAACGCACAGAATTATCTGGGAAGTAGGAGGGCAGCGCAACGGTCGCCCACATAGGGCGATCAAAAAGCTTATTTTTTGTGACCACATAGCACCTGAGGTTTTATGTAATGGCAGGACATGATGGGGTTTAATTGGATGGCTATTTATGAAGGTACTGTGTTACAAAATAAACTGGATGCGTGGCTGCCAAACCTATGGTGGCCATCATTCTCAGCTCTCAGAAATAGCATATCAGAGAGGTGTGGCTTGGCACACCGACGAAGAATGCTGCATAATCATTACTCTCCTGTCCACCAAAATATATACGTTTTTGGCATAACATATTTATAGGACTATAAGCTGAAGAAAGTTATATGAAGTGTTCTGCATTAACCTGAAGCTGAAGTTTATCCAAAAAGTGTAGGCTGCGAAGCGCTGCGAACGCTATCATTTGACGTTAGTTCCTGTGGTGCTGCTCATCTGCACCTACGGCACTCTTTAGGGAGGAGCCTACGAGGTGCTACAGAATGTGATATCGCAGAGCGTGTAAGGGCCACCACCCACTTCCTCTATACAAATCCTACTACAGAGCTCTCTGGTGCACCATTGGATTATATTTGATCACATCCAAGTGTTGCTGTGTTCAACAGGTTCATCCCTGCTCATCTAAAACCATCAAGGACCACATTGACACCCTCGCTCCGGCCCTTGCCAAGTTTTGCAACCACTCCTTTGCCTCAAGATCCTTCCCCTCCCCTCTGAAGAACTCCCTTGTGCATCCTCTTCTCAAGAACCCCACAGCTGATCCCTCCTGTCCGGCTAACTATCACCCAATCTCCATTACTTCCTTTCTGGGCAAACTCCTGGAAAAGCTGGCCATCTCTCAGCTAAACCTTCATTCTGATACTGTTGGCTGTCTCCATGACCACCCGTCTGGCTTCAGAGCGACCAGAAGCACGGCAACTGCTCTCCTGAACATCCGTGAAGACCTGCTCTCCAACCTTGACTCCAACTCTGTCCTCATCCTACTTGATCTCTCTTCTGCCTTCGATACGGCCAACCATACCATCCTGCTCAACCGTCTCTGTGATAACCTGGGTATCACTGATCAGGCCCTTTCCTCTCTGATCGACCATCCCAGGTCCAACTTGGGTCCTTCCTATCATCTATCTTCCTCTCTACCTGTGGTGTTCCCCAGGGGTCTAACCTCTCGCCCTGCCTTTTCAACCAATACCTGGCAACTCTCGCCCACTTCATTGCCATTTACTGCTCAAATGTCCAGTGCTACGCTGACGACACAACTCATTTTCAGGCTGCCCACGGCCACCTCCTCTCCCTCTCTTATCTCTGATTGCCTTACTGCCATTCAAGATTGGTGTGCCGCCAATGATCTTTGTCTGAATGCCAGCAAGAATGAGATCCTCCTCATCGGCACACCTTCACCATCCTTTCCCCTCACACTCTGGCCGGCATCCCTTGGTCTTCCTCCTACCCCCACCTGCGAGACTAAGAACCTCGGGATCATCTTTGACTCCACACTTTCCTTCTCCACCCATATCTCTGAGGTTTCTTAAAAAGTCAAACTTCCTACTGCACTGCCTCAGAGGAGCTCTGCCTTTCCTTTCCTTCCCCCAGAAGCTCACTGTCTCCCAAGCTCTGGTTCTCTCTAGGTTGGACTATTGTAACAGCCTCTTTCTAAATCCACCTGCCTCTACTCTCCACCCTCTTCCACTAATCCAGAATAGGACTGCAAGACTTGTCCTTGGCCTCAAGCCCTGGGATCATATCTCTCCAGCTCTGAAATCTCTCCATTGGTTCCCATTGGATGCAAGTATTAAATTCAAAACCCTCTGCATTGTCCACGAGGCTTTCTGGGGCCTGGGTCCAAAATACCTTCAGGTATCCCTCCGCAAATACATCCCCTCCCGAGCTCTTCGCTCCTCTACCTCTAACTCCCTCAGGGTCAGTCGTTTTTCAAGGAAACAAGCTGGGGGTAGATCATTGTCTTCAGCTGGTGCCTCCCTCTGGAACAGACTCCCTGCCACTCTAAAACTTGAGAAGAACCATCTCTGGTTCCAGAAGCACCTCAAGACCTTCCTCTTTGTTTTCTGCCTTCGCTTCCCCTCTCCTCTGCTGATCTGCGCTCTCTTGGCACTGTGCACCTGGCCACCCTCTTTCCCCTGGGTCCAGGTACCTGCTCACCCTGCCACCCTCCTGCACTGCCCCCTGGCCGCCCCTTGCTCTAAGGACTGTATCTGAACCCATACAGTCCCCCAAGCCCCATTTTCCTCTTTTTCGGCACTTATCAGACTTACCCAGTCTGCTGCCGTAAACACAGCACTTGACACAGACTGGCTGCACTACCACTGTTTATTGCCTCTATTATCTATTTATTTCTATTTATTATTATTTATCTGTCCTCCTCTGCTCTGCACTTTCCACTCTGCCCCTTCAATGCACTTTTCCCCTTTCCAATGCACTTGTGTGTTCTCAATGTCACTGGGCCTAGTAAGATCTTTGTTTCTCCCCTGTTCCCCTCCCTTGCCTTGTCGTGTTTTGAAACACTTGTGTACGAGCGCGATACAAATTAAATATCATATCATATAAGGAGTATTTCCACATATTTGTTAATTAAAACGTAACTGGGTCGTGTCAGTAAACCAGTAACAAAAGGTGCACAAAAAGGGTCAGGCAATAAGGAGCTCCTTCAGCAAATCTGAAAAGACCAAAAAGCGACTCCCTTACCCCTAATTTGGAACCTGCAATGGAAACTACCTTATCTGAACTAAGAGCCCTAAAACTCTTCATGGAAATTACTAATAATAAACTGCAGCAACTAGATGATAGACCTTCTTTGAACCGAGAATTGGTGAGGTAGAAAAACAAATCAGCAATGTCGAGAATTGGTGAGGTAGAAAAACAAATCAGCAATGTTGAGGATGTTGCACTTTGCATGGATAGGCTTTAGAAGTCTGTATTGCAACTTCAAAAGCAAAACAAGGTATTAGAAAATAGAGGGAAAAGGAATAATATTCCTGAAGGATCAGAAAGTGACAATCTGGTGCTGCTCCTCAAAAATAGGTTTGTTTCCTCAGATTCTTAAACTGCAATATTCAATTGTTTTCAACATCTACAGGGCCCACAGAATTGGCTCCAAAAACCAAGCGAATCCGCAGAGAAAATCTTCAAAACACACTTTGATTTTGTATCTCCTCAAATAAACTTAAGTGCATTTGATCATTAACAAAGCTAAATGCACTAACCAACTCTTCTTAAGAAATCATAGAATTGTTATATCACAAGATGGTTCTAAAGTTATGGCACAGAGGAAGAAGTAGCTCTTGTCATATGGACCTATCTTAGTCCACTAAATGCCAGATTTGGTCTTCTAGACCCATGTTTCTTTAAAGTCACTCTTGAAGGCAAAACATCGGTATTTGAGAGCCTGGCAGATTTAAAGGATTTTATCGGAGTCACTACAATAGATGACACATCAATTGACTAGTTAATTTAATTGGTATAAGTCTCAGGAAATGGCTGAGTACTTCATTAACTTAATGGTATTGGGTGCCATTTTCCCCTTTTCTTTTGTTGCTCAGCGATCCATCTGCCATTCTTACACCTATCTGAAAGGGTGATTGAGCCTCATCTGAGGCTCCGGTTTCAGTATAAGATTGTATGATGAACCTTTTATTGGTGCTTTTGTTTCATGTTAATGGTGTGATTACATTATTTTTACATCATACTGTGCATACATCTCTTTCCCCTTTTTCCCTTTGTGTTGTTTCCCTTTGTTATTTGTGGTTACACTCGCTTATATCATCTTAGTGGCAGCAGCCGGCATGGTCAATATTTCTGACTAATAATGAATCCTTTTACTTATATTGTAGGAGGAACAATCTCTTATACAGTTTTTGCTTAGATACAATAAATGAAGTAACATGGAATGTTGAGGGCATCATAACCCAATCAAACAGGTTGGCATACTTGAAAAGGTTCGAACCATCGTTTGCCTGTATTCAAGAAACCCATCTCTCTACAGAGGAGTCCAGTAAGCTTAAGAAATGGTGGGAGGGGGAGGGGATTTCAAGGTCAAGCTGAGGGAAAGAAAAATTGTGTTGCTATTCTAAATAAAAAACTAAAGTACCCAATTTTACACAGAAACTCATATGTACAGGGCAGATGGGTTCTAGTTCAGAATCAAATTGACTCCCAAATAATATCTATCTTTAACATATTTGGCCCTGCAAACCCTTGCTTTTGGATCCATGTAAAAAATACCATTATACAATCTGACCTACCCAATCTCATGGTATGTGGCAATTTTTTTTTTTAAAACATAGATTTTTATTTGTTTTCAACAAGGTAAAACAGTTAACAACATTCCCTCCCCCTCTCCTGCGGGTTCAGCCCAGTGCCGGCCTTGTGTCCTTTTCGCTCCTATCGACATAACCAGTCCCTGTGATGTCAACGTAGTCCCCTTGATTGGGTTCAATAGAGTAGATAGCCTCATTCTCCTCCGGCACCAAGCCATTCGTGCCCCCCTGTCGAAGGTGAACCATCACCCTTGATCGAGTGCTACGAAGGTCCACATTTTACCCACTCGTGTTCTTGGGGGGATCCTTCGACTTCCACTTCTGCGCCAAGGTGAGTGCCCCTGCCATCAGCATTATAACATAGACTTTCCGTTCAGCTTTGTTGGATGGTTCCTCCAGGTGAGCCCCCATCCCCAGCAAAACCAGACCTCTGTTCTCCCTGACATTTTGTGTTTGTTTTATTATTAATAATGCGTGCCAGACCCGAATGTATCAGGGCGCAGGGTTGTCTCAAGCGCTCCGTAAACATTGTCTCATACTTCTTGATCTTTGGGCATTCCCACCAAATTTGGCCACACATCCACTCATTGCCACATTCCCTCCAACACATCTTCGAGTCTCAGTCGTAACTCTTATGCAGCCTCGCCGGGGTCAGGTGCCATTGCACCATCAGCTTCACCCACATTTCCTGCGTTTGAAGGGATCTGGTCAATTTTGGGATACATCTCCAGAGTCGGGCCACTCTGCCTCCTCAATCGCCTCTGCTGTCTTCCCATCTGCACAAATATAGTCTTGCCCCCATCACCTCCCCTGTTTTGCATTTGAGTAGATAGCCACCACTATATGGGCATTCCCCGTTTCCGTTGTTAAATACTTTTCAAATTGAGTCAGGGCCCTAGTCGCCCCTCTCCTCACCGGAGCCTGCATCACCCAGTGCCGTATTTGGATATACATGTACCTTTCCCTTTCTCCCAGCCCAAAGTCCTCCTTACATTGGCTAAAAGTTTTGATTTCAGTTCCTTCGAACATATCTTGAATTCTATGGCACCATCCCTCTCTCCAGGAATGTAATCCTTTGTCACAGATCCCCGGTGAGAACTGCGGATTGTCAAATATAGGGGTATTTGGGGACGGGAATGTAGTAAATTGGGCTTTCTCCACCAGCTCATCCCATGCTCCCCCACTCTTGCCACTATGCCGCTCCGGTACAAAGTAGCCAGTCTATCAATCTTGGGTTTCCAGAGGATCTCTGTTAGCTTACCTCCTACCACCTCCTCATCCATTACCCTCCACAACTTTTCCCGATCATCCCTCAACCAATCCCTCAGGACCCTTGTCTGTGCCGCCAGGTAATAAACCCTAAAGTCGGGCTGTCCCATTTGCCCTCTGTTTCTGGGCATCATCATAACCTGCCCTGCCACTCTAGACTTCTTTTGGTTCCACACAAACCTCCCTGTTTGCTTTTGTAAGGCACAAAGGAAGGGCCAGGGGTACCTGTATTGGGAGGGTCGTAAAGTGGTAAAGCAGCCGTGGCAGCACCACCATTAAACAGGCCCCAATCCACTAGTTTGTTTCTAATACTCTCCAAGAGCGGCGGGTAATTAGCTCCCTCCGTTGCGTCCAAGGATTTGGTAAAATAGACCCCCAGGTATTTTAAACCCTTTTGCACCCATCTATGCGGGTGTTCGTATTTTGTATTTGTATTTTATTTATTTGTATAGCGCGCTAGGACCGAGGGCAACCAGGCGCATATCTTAAGGCGCAGGGTACAAAAAAATGGCATTGATACAGTTACAGGCAGAAGATACATTAACAGGTGCATATCTTAGGCACAGCGGTACAAGTGGCTAAGATACAGGTATAGGCAAAGCATTTAAATTCAGAGCAAAAAGTGCCAAGTTAAGGGCATAATGTAACAGGTGGCTTAGGCTGGTAGTAAGTGGGGTGTAGAGGATAGCCACAGCTTGGCTTTGTGTTTGAAGAGCGTGTCGGAAGGTAGGGATCTGATGGACAGTGGCAGGGAGTTCCAAAGTTTGGAGGCGAGAACTGGGAAGCTGACGCCTCCGGCCGTCTGCAGGTTGTATTTCGGTATGGTAAGCGATTGAGCTTGGGCAGATCTTAGTGTCCTTGAGGAATGTATTGAGAGAAGCGGGACGTTAAGTAGGTAGGGGCCTGGTTGTTGACACATTTGTGAGTGAGAGTCAGTGATTTTAGCGAAATTCTTTGGGCAACAGAGAGCCAGTGTAAGCTCTTCATAGTGTCAGAGATGTGCGCCGACCTAGGAATGGAGAGGGCTGCTCTGATAGCATTGTTTTGGGCGATCTGTAGTTTGTTGAGGTTGCGTTGGTTAGTGCCTTGATAGAGTGCATTGCAGTAATCAAGTTTGGACATAACCAACGTCCTGGCGAGAGTAATGCAGTTCTGGGAAGAGAGGAATGGGCGGCAGGCTGTAATCAGCTTACAGGTGTAGGCTGAGGCAGAAACGACCGCATTCATTTGTCGGTTGAGGGAAAGTGTGGAATCAAGGTAAATACCTAAAGTTTTGATCTCTTTAGCCACTTTGATGGAGTTACCATCAATGTTAAAGGTACTGAAGGATGGGTCAAGCTTACTGAGTCTTTGTTGGGTGCCAAGGATGAGGAGCTCTGTCTTGTCATCATTGAGACAAAGCTCATGATGGGCCATCCAAGCTTGGACGACTTGGTAAACGTCGTTCAAAGCTTTGGCGTCTGCGATGTAGTCACCAGTGATGGGGATGAGTATCTGGGTGTCATCCGTGTAGTTGGTATAGGTAACACCCAGATAGTCAAGCACATTGAACAATGGTTTGGTGAAAACATTGTAGAGCGTGGGAGAAACGCACGACCCTTGAGGGACTCCGCATGGGACCGGAGATGGGTCAGCAGATGCAGTAGGTGAGAATACTCTCATGAGTCTGTTGTCCAGGAAGGATCTGATCCAGTTAGTGGCATTTTCCGAGAAGTGGGCAGCAGATTTCAAGTGTTGGTGTAACGCTCACCTGATTCCCGTAGAGGCGCCGGTCTTGACTGGGCGTATACCGTATCTTCAAAGGTGATGTGTAACACACGGCTGGCTCTTTGGGCTGGACCTCTGTGCACTGTATGTCTGACTCGAAGGGTAAGATGTCTTAGGTAAGTGAACACCGTGCTCTCCATCTGCCTCGGGGCAGGGTGCTTCTTCACTGGATAAGGGGAGCAGGCCTCTTGACTTCAGAGGACTGCTGTCCGTCGTTTACTGCATGAACGGTAAGTTTCGAGTAATTCTAATGTCTTTAAAGTCTTTAGTAATGATGTTTCTTGTTTTGCAGGGTTCCGGCGATGGCGGATGACGGGCTGAAGTGAGTTGAAGATGGAGCCCGTGTGATGAATAGAAGCGCCTGGAAGCACGTAAGTAAGCGCTTGTTGCCTGCTTCACGATGCGCTCTAACTGTCTTTTTATTTTGCAGTTACAATTTCGGAGCGGCTGCAGGGTGCCGGAATACCCACTGGGTTAGATGTGGAAAGGAGTAATGGCACGTGAGTATTAAAGTTCCCCAATGTCTTTAAACGCACCTTGTTTTGTCTTTCAGATGCGGGATGCAGCGCCGAAGGCCTCCGGAGCGCACGAAGAGTTGGTAAGCCTTTGTCTTTCAGATGCCGGAATGCAGCGCGAGGCGTTGGTGACAGCCGATGGACCAGGTAAGTGAAGAGCTGTCACTAAAGACCGTAATGCTAACCTGTTCTTTCTTGTCTTTATAGGTGTTGCTGAAGACTGGATTCAGGATGGTAAGCCTTTTTCCTTAGGCCCAGGATCAGATGCAGAAGACACGATGAGCGTTCTGCTGCAGAGGATGCAGAATAACGCAAAGCAAGATTCATCCATCGGGTGTGGTTTAAATAGCCTCCTGTAGTGCTTAGGTGTCTCCTTCCACAGCCACGCCTAGGTAAGAAAAGAGTTCCTGCTTTCCAGAAGAGTTCCAGTGTTCTGAACCTAGGGAGTGGCTCCTGCCCCACCCAACAGGAAAAGTAGTTCCAAACAGAAGAGGATCAGAGGCTCAACTGGCAGGCAAGTAAGCAGCATGGTCTGCTGCAGGTAGGTCCACCCAAGCATTATGAGCCCGGCGCTTCCAGCGCTGGGACTGGGCATATTTATGAGCCTGGTGCCACTGGCGCCAGGACTGGGTCCAAAAGGTCCCAATTGGGACTGGTTGGCACTCGGAACCTGGGTTATGGATCTGCTTCCAAGGAAGTTGGGAAAACCCTGACCTTTTGGAAGCAGAGATCATGACAGTTGGCATAGGATTTGGTGACTGACCAGATCGAAGGCTGCAGAAAGGTCCAGGAGTAGTAGTAGAGCTAGTTTACCATTATCTTTTAAGTCCTCTATTTGTGTTTTCAGATCGAATAAGGCTGTTTCTGTCCCGTGCCTAGGTCTGAAGCCGGATTGTCTTGTGCCAAGTAAGTTGTTAGTCTCCAGGTATTTCTGTATCTGGAGGTAGACCGCTTTGTCTAGGATTTGTAGGAGAAACAGGACCGTGGTGATCGGTCTGAAATTAGTAGGTATGGACGGATCAAGTGAAGGCTTTTTCAGCAGACGGATGACCCATGCGTCCTTCAGATTGTTGGGAACAGTTCCGAAGTCAAATGAGGAATTGATGAGGGTGGTAATGAAGGGAGCAAGGTCATCGGCAGATTCCTTAATGATAGAGGCCGGGCAGGAGTCCCCTTGGCAGTTGGAAGGTTTAAGGTTACTGATAATTTTTTCAACTTCAGAGGTAGTAAGAAGACGGAAGCTAAATGGGGGCTGTGTAAAAGTGGTAGAGGTTTTAGGTGCAAGAGATTTGGAGAGGAGAGAGTTTTGTTTGGCATTGATTTTGGCTTGTAAGGTGTTTATTTTTGAGAGGAGAGCATTTTGGACGCTGTTGCACCAAGAGCTGTCTTTGTTACAGGTATCTGGTATGGGTGAAGGGGGTTCTAATTCTTTGAGAATTTTGAATAGCTCCTCCGTGTTGGATTCAGCTTGCAAAATGCGCAAGTTGTAGGTTTCTTTTTTGCCTGAATGATCGCTTCCTTATAGTTGAGGGATGCAATGAAGAGGTTGTCTTTGTTAGAAGCATAAGGGTGACTTTTCCAGAGTGATTCCGCCTTGCGTTTTTCTTTGAGCAGGGCTCTGAAATGTGGAGTGAACCAAGAATTCAGGTGAGCTCGTTGTTTAGATTTCCTAAGTTTAAGCGGGGCTATAGTGTCAATAGCTTTGAGCAGTGTTCGGTTGAACGTGTCCACCAAGACCGTAGGGTCATTATAGGATGTGGCACAATTGTTCAGAATGGGTAGGATCAGTGGGAGTAGCTTGTCCTTGGTGATGTCCTTTTTATTCCTGGTAGGAATAGAGGGGGCTATTGTAGGTTTGGTGCTAGGAATGGTGGTAGGTAGATGAAAGATAATGATGTGGTGGTCAGACCAAGCGCAGGCTCAATTGGAGCTTATCGTGGTATTACAATTTAGGTCTACGACCCAGTCGAGCATTCTGCCTTTGTTATGTGAGGGTTCGAGATTGCATTGTTGAAAGCCTAAGTTTGACACAATGCTTGCAACTTCTGTGGCCATGAAATCCTTGGGGTCAGACAGTCCAAGATTCATGTCACCTAGCAGCAGCACTTGTGTATTAGGCTTAGTATTGTTGGATAGGATAGACGTAATATCTTCTGCGAAGGAGGAGAGGGGACCGGGTGGTCTGTAGATGAGGTATAGTGACGCTGTGTTGGTAGATGAGAGTGAAAGTTTCACTGATAATTATTCAGCTGAGCTACAAGGAATGTTGGGGATCGGTCTCATGTTGATATTGTCCCTATGTATGAAGGCAACGCCGCCCCCTTTGGACATATTGGAGGGGCGGTCATTTCTAAGGATAGAAATAGCCATCAGGAATAGCGAGGGACAAGAGCGGGCCAGAAGCGGCGTGTAGCCATGTTTCAGTGATAGCGATGAAGTCAAGGTTTTGGGAGGTAATGAGGTCGGAGATATCAAGGGCATGAGCGGTAAGGGATCTGGCATTGATAAGAGCTCCTTTCAGTTCAATCGGTACAGTCGTGGATGGTTTAGGTGGAGTCTGAATGGGGGCACAGGGGGTGTTAGTGTGTTGGGCGCAAGCACTGCGAGGGAGTCTGGATCTGAGTCTAGCATTTCTAAGTGGAAGTGTACATGGTTGGTTCGGAGTGGGTTTGGTTGCGAAGTGTTTGAGCCACAGGGCGGGTTCATTGAGGTAAGGGTTGGAAGAATGTGTGTGTGTGTGAGGGAGTTGGGTGTGGAGATGTGCTAAGGGACATAGTGGAGTATGCACAGGAGATGTTGCAGGGAATGCACAGGTGGGCGTTGCACAATATGCCTTAACTAACGACCAAGTGATAGCTAGGATGGGGTGAGCGTACTTGCTAAAGGCGGAGGCAGCATGTCCACCGTGTTAGGATAATTCTGAGGTGTCAGGGGACAATTATGTCAGGTGATGACGCAAATAAGGCGCTATGTTCGTGCTACCGGGCTGGACAATAGGCAGTGCTGACTTGTCAAAGCAAGTCACAGTGGTACAAATCATATGGAGGCGCAGTCAAGCACGTGTGAAAACAGAACAACTTTCACAGTAGATTGCGCCGTGTAAAATGAGTCTGGGCAGAGTGACACCTAGATTCGAAAATTACATAGGCAACATAAATCACTGTAAAATGAGTCTGGGCAGAGTGACACCTAGATTCGAAATTTACATAGGCAACATAAATCACTGTAAAGAGTCTGGGCAGAGTGACACCTGGATTAGAAAATTACATAGGCAACATAAATCACTGTAAAATGAGTCTGGGCAGAGTGACACCTAGATTCGAAAATTACATAGGCAACATAAATCACTGTAAAAAGAGTCTGGGCAAAGCGACACCTAGATTCGAAAATTACATAGGCAACATAAATCAATACTAGGTTGTGGTTCCGCAAGTTTCAAATGGAATACCTGGATAAAGTGTTAGCTTGAGGGTGGGGGAGGTGGGCAAGTGAAGGCTAGAGCGTGTGGCAAAAGTTACCTCTGTTAGTGGACCCAATAGGCATCACTTTCTCTGTGCGCACGGGCAGGGGGTCTGGCCAGCTCGGGACAGTCTGGGGACAGTTGCTGGCCTTACCCTCAGGGCCTTCCCGGGAAGGGCTGGCTTAGCCTGCTGGCTTCCAATAGGCTAAGGAAGGTAATGGATGGCCCAATCAGCAGGAGGCTGCTCTCTGGTGGGGGGGCTGGCCATGGAGATTCCCACAAGCAACACGGGCGGCCATCTTGGAAGTGTGAACACCTCATGTGTTCTGATGCTGATGCAGCAATGCTGGCAATAAAAGGAAGGCAACACAAGTTGTGTGCATAACGAATGCCTTACTAGTAACAACGGACATTTGCTGGGATAAATTTCATTGGCTACCGCACCTATAAGCGCTAAGAATAGCCCTAGAATAATTGCTGCTTTAAATGCAGGCATACCTCCACAGGGACTGCACATGGTCTTTTTAGCTTCTGGGGGGTGCTGTGACCGACTGCATCTGCAGTGGTCCGGAGCTCCTGCTCCTGCTTCAGATGTAATGCGAGTGTTTAGATTCGATGCAGTTATAGACTTGCTCACAGAGCTTTCCAGGAAGGGCCGGCTCATGTCTGCCGCCTTCCGATAGGCTCAGGTAGGTTCCAATCTAATCGCACATTCCATGTTCAAAGGGGTAGTCAAATTTAAGGTTTCCGATTCATGGGTGTTCATTTTCAGGCCTGCCACTGCCTGAAATTCCTTTAACTCGCCCTCTAGGGCTCTTAGAGATCTTTCAGGATCCTGTATAGTTAGGAGAATGTCATCTGCAAAGGCGGCTATTTTGTGCTCTGTTCTACCGAAGGTTATTCCCCTTATCTCGCTGTTTGCCCTAAATGTTTCAAGCAGCGGCACAAGGTGGTTCACATATAGGAGGGGCGATAGAGGGCAGCCCTGCTTCGTGCTGAGTTGAACCTTAATGGCAGGTGACAGTTGGCCATTACTAGCCAAGCGTATAGATGGGTTTTTATAATTCTTCTTGACTCTGGACATAAACCTCCCCCCAAACCCCATCTTCTGCATAGTGAGCAACAAGAATTGCCATTCGACCCCGTCAACCGCCTTTTCGGCGTCCAGGGCAATCAGCAAGGCAGGTGCTCCCTTTTTGTTGACTATGTCTATAAGGTGGGCTACCCACCTAGTGTTATCACTCGTTTGCTTTCCTTTTATAAAATGGGATTAAACCCAGAGAAATCAGCCGGGGAAGAATATCATCCAGGCGAGTCGCTAAGATTTTGGTATAAATCTTGGCCTCCACATTAATCAGGGCTATCGGTCTATTGGAGGCGCATACCGAGGTATCTTTACGCTGTTTGACTCCTCCATTGACGGTGTGATGGTCTCCGATCTTCCTATTTCATTGTAAAGGGCTACCATGTGAGGGATTAACGATTCCTTAAAGACTTTGTAGAATTTTGTAGGAAATCCGACCGGGCCCGTGGTTTTATTAATTGGTAAGGATAGAATGGCCCTCCTCACCTCCTCTACTGTTCTAGTTCCAGTCTTTCCTGGCCGGTGATTTGTATGAGCGACCGCCTACTAGCTAGGTACTCTTCCTGCTTTTCCACTGAGGGCCCTCTCGGTAGTATACAGATTTGAGTAAAACTTCCCAAATTCCCTCTTGATGTCATCTGTGTCTGTGCTCATCCCCCCTCTATCTGTCTGGATTTTCAAAATGGTCTTTGCTTTTCCCTCCCTTTTCAACATCCTCGCCAGTAGCCTGTCTGCGCTGTTCGCTTTAACATAATACCTTTGTTTGAGAGACATTAAGGACCGCTCCAACGCTTGTGCCTGAATCATCTCCAGCTGTCCAGGCACTGCCCTGTATTCCCTCTTAGTGTCTCCGTTCGCCCCCGCCCCCATTCGGGACATCACCTGCTTCAGCCTCCCCTCAAGGTCATGTTCAACGCGCTGTATCTCCTTATCCCTTCTTGCTTTCATCGCTATGATCCTCCCCCTAATGGTTACCTTGAATGCATCCCACCTTGTCTGCACTGAGGTATCCCCTTCCTTGTTGTCCCCGAAGTATTCCTCTATTCCTGTCTTTATTTCCTCTTTCAGGGTTTGATCTTTCAATAGCTGGGCTGGGTATCGCCATGCCCATGTTCCCGGTGGTCCCCCTTTCCTCCAAATCTGTAGCGTAATGGGTGCGTGGTCCAAGAGCACCATGAGTCCCACTTCCATCCCCATGACTCGGCCCAGTAGGGCCTGCGACGCCCAGGCATAGTCAATCCTGGATGATGAACAGTGTACGTGTGAGTAATGGGTATATCCCTCTCTATCCCCCTCTCTCTCCGTTCAAATGTCCACCACCCCCCAGCCCTTCAATTTTCGCTGCCAATTCCTTTGAAGGCCCACCGTGTGTTCCATGCGCCCTCCTACTTCTATCCTTACTTGGGTCCCACACTATGTTGAAGTCCCCAGTAAGTATTATTGGTCCCTTTGCAAATTTCTCTAATCTATACAGGGTCACCTGGAGCTAGTGGTCTTGGCATTAGTTGGGGGCATATACTGTGGAAATAGTGCACCCTTCGCCCTGTGCCTTGAGATTAAATGCTATGTACCTCCCCAGGGTGTCCTTTGCCATCCCTTCAATTGCTAGGTCTAAGTTGTTCCAAAGAGCTGTCAAGACTCCTCTTGTTTTGTGTCAATCGCTTGACATACCTGCTGAAATTCCCTTAGTCGCACCCTGACCCTGTCCCGAAGTTGGACATGTGTATCTTGAAGGGTTAATATATCTGGTTTTTCCCAATTTAGGTATCTCTCCAGCTTTCCCCTTTTCATTTGGGAGTTTATGCCATTTATATTTATGGAGATAATCTTAAGTTTCCTTTCTTTCTCCATCATCCCTCAGGTTGACTGCATTGTGCTTTGCTTGAGGCCTCCCCCGTCTGAAGCACCCCCTCTGTAAACCCCCACAAATCTTCCCCCGTGCCAGGGGTGCTCAACTGGCCTCTAGCCCCCCCTTGAATCTATCACTCGAGAGTTGAGCCCCTTCATATCCCGAGCGTACGCACATGCAGGTACTTCCATACCCTTTCCAAGATGTTCCTCCCTCCCTACACTCCCCCCAGGACCTCTTTGTGCTCCCAGTCAGTACCCTTCCCAGGCTTTCCCTTTAATGGTTCGGCCCACGGATCTGTTAACTTTTGATTCACTTTAAGTTCCCTCCCATGCTGCTCTTACTGGTTTGGCCCGCCCATGTTTACTCTTTCAAGTCTTCAGGCCTTTTAGTTGAGGCTGGTAGCCTCCCTTCTTGCCTTTCTTGCCCTTGGCCGACGACCATTCCCAGCTCCTAGGCACAGACTAGCCCTTGCCTGTATGCTCCCTCAAGCTGGTTTCCTCTTCCTCGATGCCAAGTAATCTTGCTCCTTCCTCATAGGATCCTATCCTCCTCTGTTTGCCCTGCCACTCAAAGATCACTCCAAACAGAAATGTCCACCTATATTTTATGTCCTTGTTCCTCAGGACCCCTAGAATTGGAGCCATCCGCCTCCTCTTGATCAGCGTTACCTGGGCAAGGTCCTGAAAACAGAGAATGACTGACCCAGTGTATGATATTCGGTTGACCTTCCTTGATGCCTGCAGCATTCTCTCCTTGGTTGAGTAATCGTGGACCGCCACTAGCGCATCCCTCAGTCTGGCTCTGGGTTCAATTCTCCATAGCCCAACTCTATTCACCCAATCGATGCGGACCTTCTCCAGGCAATTTGAGTCTAGAAGATCTGCGAAGATGTTGCAGACCGCCCCTCTCAGGTCTTTGTCTGATACCTCCTCCGGTAGGGCTTTAATTTGTATGTTTGATTTTCTGGACCTGTTTTCCTGGTCTTCTGCTTGAAGTTCGAGATTATGGGTCGCTGTAGCCAGTTGCTCTATGAGGGTGTCTACCTTCCTGGCATCGTCGGCCAAGTCCTGAATCGCCCTTTCGTTTGTGTCCTTCTTCTCTTCAATCTTGCTCACATCTCTTTTGATATCCTGTAGGGGCTCAGCTATATCCTCCATAATTTTTTCCATCTCCCTTTCAACCGTGTCCGTTACTTTATCACCAAAATCTGTGAAAAACTGGTTGAGGAGCGTTGTGGTGACCACCTCATCTTGGGCCTCTGGCATTTGGGGGTTGCCTTTCTCTGACTAGTCGCAGTCTGCTTCACCTTGCCAGGGGGACACTGTCTCGCGACCCCACATCTTTTGCAAGGAATAAATTAGATTAAAAAAATTGATTAGCAGCTTTTGCTAATTAAGATTTTTTTGTACACACAACAATGTGAGCAACAACACAGCAGTTTTGTGTACAGCTGAAGACATAAGTGAGATGAATCGGGCCCTGCAAATTCTTTAAAATTCCACTAGACCTGCAGGTCGAGTAACTTAGTTCACCTACTCGACCTAAAATAAATGCACTAGACCCACGCCAACAGATGATGACAAAAGTAAGTGTGCTTTCTATAAAATGGTGCATGTCACCACAAACCCACATTGTTTGGCACACTGCTGCCACCCAGAGGCCAGCCATCCACAGTGAAACTTATTTGACATTTATTGAAAAGTACATGTTACATAACATACATAACATTATCAAACATCCCCTGCAAATGGTACTTAATCTTCATAAATCTACTCTGCTATTCGAGTGGGCGAAGAGACTTTGCGAGCCCTGGAAGAGTGCCTATAAAATGTAAAAGGTTAGCTGCATGACAGGACACAGATATGAATAGTCTCTGAAAAGAGGTGCTAATATATAATGCAATCCTAATCAATGAGCAAAGCAAGCACTGGAGGCTAACTAAAGTGCAGTAGATATAGATGTACAGACTGGATGGAACTATTGATCACTACTTTGCGCAAACCTCTAGTGAGCATATGTATTCATTATATAGGAGGAAAGAAAGTAAGAGACTAAGCAGATTGGATGGCGTAGCAGGCAGAGAACTGAGAAAACTAGGTGGAATATCATAGTTTGCGGCCATCTCACTTACAGGGTAGCTGGTATTAAGCAACTGGGTGATAAACTATGAGGCCAAGGAGTATGGGATCAGCTCATGGGCATCAGTTGCACAAGGTATGTAACCAGCAGGTCACAGAATTAGGTTTGCCATCAAAGGCATTTGGTTGTGTGATCATGTACATTTTCAAAAGTGTTCACTCGTCAATATAATGCATCTTCCCCAACAAAATGAAATATAGTTGACACTATGGGCCTCATTACGACTCAGGCGGTAAGGGTTTTACGACGGCGTAAACAGCGCCGACCCTTACCGCCTGAGTACGAGGTCCCTTAGCGCCATGGCGGATTTAACACCTGCTTTTAGCAGGTGTTAAAATCCATGGCGCTAAGGGACCATGGAGTTAATTACGCCACCGTAATTTACGGTGGCGTAATTAACGCCTTCCCCACTCCCATTATGCCCTATGGGGCAAAAATGGGAATGGGGAAGGGTAAATGGGGATTGGGGACTTACCGCCCCGCCAACCTCGGAATGGGGCGGTAAGTCCGCCAACCACCATGGCGTAAAGGTAGTTTACGCCATGGTGGTAAAGTCACGGCCCAGGCGGTAACTTACCGCCTGGGTCGTAATGAGGCCCTATGAGATTTAGATACACAAACCTCAACTTTCCTGTATAGCATTGAGAATATGCAGTGTTTTACAGTAGAAATACTGTAATTGTGCATTATATAACCAATTAAATGTGTAGGGATGGAATTGCAAGAATGTCTTTAAAAAAAAATAAAGAGAACACATACCTGTCGTTGCCATACAGGATATAGTTAGCTTACTAAAAGTATCATCCCAAATACTTTTGGCTTGCAATTATTTGAAAAAGAAAATTAAACATTCTTGCCTAGCACTCCCACACAGCCCTCTGGCACTTAGGATTGGAGGTCACTGCACTCTCTTTCTAGTAGCCCCTTTGAACTTATAGAGAAAAGAGTGGTGACAGCCTTGAAGGCAAGAGCGGAATGCAGCGCCAGCCGTGCTTTCATTGAACAGGGCAACTTAAATAGCTAGCTTTGCTACACAAGTGGCAATTTAATTAGCAGATGTACAAAATTGCATAGCAAACTGCTATGCGACACTGCTTATTTTATGCCTTGTTTTGCAAGCTGGAGTCCTGGAGCTTCCTGGCTCCCTTTGCTGCTGAGGAGGGGTATTTCCCCTTTGCCTTGGACATATTGGCCTAGATCTTTGTGTGTGGGTCTTGTTCCCTTGGTGGCTCCCTTGAGCCTGCGGTCCGAGCCCCTTCTATGTGACAGTTGGGTGTCACCTCCTTTTAGGGATCAGAGTCTTCTTGGGGGCTTTTCTGGTTAAGCCTTGGCTATCCTGTAGCCATTTCTTTCGCCTGCCAGCTGCTGTCCCTGGTTACTTTCTCTCCTTGTGTTTATGTGCCTGCCCTTTCAGCCACTTGGCCTGTTGCTTATTGGCCTTTCCCCTTGTCTTTTGGTCCTTGGTCAGTTGGTGCAGCTGCCCTGTGTGGGCGCTGGGCAGGGCCTCCTCTGGGTCCTCTTTCTTTGGCCCAGCAGCTTTATGGGCGTTCAACCAATGCACACAGTGAGGTGTCAAGATGGCCAGTTTATTGCAGGTCTTCCCCTGGCTCCGGCCGGCGTTGCCTGCCAAGACGTTGCCTCCAGATTTCAGCCCCCGGGCCCGGCAGCCTGATTGACGGGAGCTCCTGCTTCCCCCCTTCAGCAGCACTCCCTCACTTCCTTCTCCGTTGCGCCCTGCTTGATTGCCGCTACTGTGGGCCCGAGTGTTAGGGAGAATTCTCTTATAAGGCTAATTTCCCAAACCTAGTGAGTCCCCCAGCAGCTTTGCTGGATTTTTGGGGTTTGTTTTTTTTCTCCTGCTAATAGGGAGACTCTTTTCCTCCCACTCTTAGGCATGATCTTAGGTATGTCTTTGACACTTTGTGTGCTTATGGGCTATGGGGTTTTCTTTTTACTCCATAGGGTATCATCTATTTTTTATGTGTGTGTTACACAGCACCCTCAGTGTAGTAACACAGGGGTGTCATAGTGACCCCCAAACATAGACTCCATACCCTGGGACTGACTACTGTCTCCCAGGGCATGTAAAGTCACCATTGACATTACTAGTCCCAAATTGTGAACAGAACCAGTACAAACCATCATATTGTGGAAGTACTGGAAGGGGTTAATTATATTGCCCCTGGGTCTGTTTCCAAGGGTGCACTGTCCAGTCCCCCCCTTGTCGAGTTTCTGGCTGGTGGCAGTGGTTACCACATGAAATATTCCACCGGAATATTCTCTATGGGATTTTCCCATTGATTTTAAACGCACCACTTTTTGGTGCAATGTTAAAGATACCGCCGGTTTATTTATTTAATATTAAATCAACGGTTGGTCTTTTTGCCAGAACTCTTTTTGAAAATGGCGTTCGTGTCCGTCTCTGTAACTCTGACCAAGGTCGAGCCCTTTGTTCCACTTTTTGGCAGGCTTCTCCACAGAAGCCCTCCAAATGGTGCCACTCTGTCTGGGTTCCACAGGATGGGTGGGGAGGGGAATTGGCACCCTAGACTGCGTTGCCTTAAACTCTAGTCGCACTCTATTCTGATTGGTCAGCATGTTTGAGTGACAGCTAGGCTGTTGAATGGGGGCTTTTCTGCATAAAAGCAGGGCCTTTGGCACTGGAACTTCAGAAGTCGCCACAGGACCTAAGAATCCGAAGAGGGAAGAAGCTGAGCCATCTGCAACAACGCCACCACCGGTGGAGCCCTGCTGCAACAAACTCACCACTTTTCCAACGACAAGAGAAGATCTTCTGCTGGACGAGTCTTCTTCTTCTGAGCTGGTGGGACCAACCAGTTCACCCCTTTCGCCTTCCAAAGACGTCTCTTGGTCGAATCTCCCGTGCCAATCACCCCGGCGGCCGAATAGACAAGCTTCACCACTTTGACTGCGAATAAAAGGAACGCACGTTTTACCGACGAACTCCGCGGCTGGTTTCATCCCTGTGCAGTGCATCGACTCCACGTTTCCTCCTCGACGAGATCCTCTATTCCCCTGGTCGAAACAACAAACTGCAACCACTGCCAGGAACAACTGCCACCGCTGGAGCTTCCTCTCTATTTAAGGTACTTTGTCTTGCCTGGCCTCCCTTTCTTCGGTTTGCCCAAGGTGACCCTTAAATCCTTGGCTTTCCAACTGGGTTGGCCCCAGACCTTCTAACTTTACCTTCTTGAATCGCCCCAACCTCTTTTGAACATTCTGCAAAGACTTTTAGTGCATTTTAAACCGTGTGATTCTGGGCACATTACGCTTTGCTCCATTAAAAGTGGGCCTGGCCTATGCACTTTGGCTCTACAGTGTATATTGCCTTTATTCCCTTGCTGAGAACTCCTAAAAGTGTTGGGACTTGTTTTATTTCTATGCTCTGCCTTTTTCTCTCCCTTTAACTGAACTATTGGAGTGCCACATCTGTTTTAACAAATCGTGATGTTTTAACTATGACTTGTCTAATAGTCATCAAGGGAGGTGTGTATACTTTACCTGACTGTGTTTTAACTTGCTTTTGATTTAGAGTGCTAGTATATTGCCTAAAGTGTGTTTTAAATAAATAATTATATACTTTTTATACAAAGCTCTGGTCAGTGTTTGTTTGCTCTACTGTGTTTTTAGCCCTATTGTGTATACTCTATATACTGCCCTACTCTTCTTGAGAGAAGTCTGACTGCTCAGCCACAGCTACCAGGTAAATCTGGGTGGTACAGACTGCTACCAATTGGGTTTACTGCTTACTCCTGTAGTCTTAATCTTTTTGCAGTGTTCCCCAAGGGAACTGCACAGGATTATGCCTAACACCGACAACCGAACCAACAGGGGAGTACCAACGTGCTCAATGATCCTCTGGGGAGAGGGGCCTTGTTCACAGTGTCCAGGATACGCTCTACTGACGGACTCCCTCTCAAGTGCTGCCTCAGAGCCCAAGCCGGGCCCCTCATGAATGTACCCAACGCTCTCCTGCGTCTCCCGGTTCTTCCTTTTTCGCCGGCCACGCATAGGGCTGCCACCCGTTCTTCTCTTGCAGCCTCAGTTCCCGCTGCTCGCCACCTTCCTCCGAGGGGCATGCACTTCCAAGCCGGTCCCCGCTATCCTTGCGATGAAAGGACCGGTGCATACCTCCACCCGGTTCTCAGCTTCGGGTGGCAGAGCTTCCGCACGCCTCTGTATGGAGCGTATTCTTTGCCCGGTGGGTTCTGACCAAACTCCCAGGGTGCCCGCCATCACTCGTGGAGCTCCACTCCGCCGCTTCCACGGGGTGCTGGTTAACCTGCTGCACGTCGCAGACACCACCTGTCCCTTCTTTGCTTCTTTTCCTTAGGTCAACACACTCTGTGTCTTGTGCCTGGGGAGGGCAACAGCTTGCTATATTGGCCTTATTGCGGTCCTGAGTTTCGGAAGAGCATCAGTCACGGTGCTTCCAGTTCGGCAGCCATCTTGGAATCCGTATGTAGAGATTTTTTAAGAAAATAAAAGAGATAAGGAATATTTGTGCTGCTTTACAGAACTAGGTCTCGTTGATTCTTGGACATTGCTCGTCCCATGACTTAGATTACACATTTCACTCAATTCCACACAACACAATCTCAGATTGATTATATTTGGTTTTTATGGGGTATTAACACCTGCTTTAATACACTCCCATATTGAAGGCACAGTTATTTCAGAACATGCCCCGGTCATTTCTATACTTGATATAGATGACGTTCAGATGTATATGAGCATATGGACATTTAACAACAAAGATGATGATACATCGCCAGTTACAAAAAAATGAAAAAAAGAAGTTTTGGAAAATGTAATAAATGACAGAAAACGTATAATAGCAAGCCGGATGAAAGTATGTTACGCAACATTTTATCACTGTGCTGTGAAATTAATAGAAAATTAACCAAAAGGACCGAAATGTAATCTATTTGAGATGTCCAGGATACTGTGGTTCCTCACCAATAAAGCCATTTTAGAGATCTTTACAAAATGTTATGAACCGGAATATAATAATGATAATCTAGACTTAAAAGTCCTTCTTCCATTCTGTGGGCAGGAATTCGTACCCCCAATTAGTAGCACTGATACACATAGATACAATTTATAAGGCTCTCAGGGATCTATGTAAAGGTAAAGCACCAGGACCGGATGGTTTTTTAACCAATTTTATTTAGCCATTTTTGTCAAGTCTGGCCCCAAAATTATTTGTATTGTTCTCACACTTTTATGATATTGGGCATGCTAAAAGGCTCTTACTCTGAAAGCGCTGTTCAGTTTTTTCTCTTAGGTGGAGAAGGACAGCATGTGCCCATAAGAATTACAGACTGATTTCATTCATCAATACAGACTGCAAAATATTGGTGAAATTACTGGCCAATAGAGTTGAACTCATCCTACCAAAATGAATAAAACCTCAACAAGTAGGTTTTGTTAAAGGACGTTTTATGCCTGCCAATACAAGGCTATTTTTTGAATTATTATATGTTGTCAAAAAATTCATAACCAAAAGGATAGCTATGCCAATGTCGCTTTCGACAGGGACAAAGCTTTTGATAGGGTTGAGTGGGATTTTGTATTTGAATCACTTGAATGGGATGATCGTGCCCAAATTTTATATAAATTAGTTTATTGCAATCCTAAGACATACATTTTTATAAATGGCCCTTTTTCCCTGTATTTCTCATTAAATAGAGGCACTTGCCTGCGGTGCCCCTTATCACATATTCTTTTCATTCTCTCTATTGAGCCCCTGCCAGAGATTATTAGAAAGTGTCCCTCTGTCCCTCGTATAATTTACGGAAACTCGGAAGTTAAAGTTACAGTCTATGCGACCAACATTCAAATATTCTATGATGTCTAAGGATATAAGTTTAATACAGAAAAGTCAGAAATGTTACCCCTAAATTCATTGGGCCTCATTATGAGCATGGCGGTAGCCGTGCCTGTATGGCAGGCACAGCTACCGCCATGCTCGCTACCGGCCCCGCCACCCGCGACTGGGCAATAACTGGCCCATTACGAGATGAATGGGCCGGTAATTGTCCATTCGCGGGTGCCAGTAATGCCGGGCTCCGGATCAGGGGTGGGGAGCATGGTTGCACCTTTACAGTTGATAACGGTGCCGGTGCAATCACTAGTTCTGCTCGCGGGTGCCGCACAGCCCGCCAGGTAAGACCTGGCGGGCTGTCAGGAGCCCGCAAGCAGAACTCGTAATGCGGCGGCACGGTATGAACGGTGCCGGTGCCTTACCGGCACCGTTCATACCTTGGCCGCCACCCTTATAATGAGGCCCAATGTGTCTCAAACATGAATTGAAATTCAGGCCTTAAATGGTGTAAAAATCATATTTAATATTTTGGCATTGCGATTTCCTCCTCTGATGAAAATCAATCAAAATCAATGTCAATTGCCTCTTGGTCTCCACTATACTTAACCTGATGGGGCAGACTTGAGACCGGTAAAATGATGCTATATCCTGTTATGTTATGTTATTCTACCTGCAGATGCTCCCTCTCCCAGTGCCATCTTCCCTTTTTAAAGATAGCAATACTACTTTATGTAACTTGCTTTCGGTGCAGATAAAACCCAATAGAATCACCCTGCCTATACAACTCTCAAAAGCATGGGGAGACACTCCTGTTGATATTCCTGTTTGGCTACTGGTTGAAAGGGAAATCACTCGACCGATATTGGTTAATGATCTTGTGTTCATTTTCAATAAATCGTTGTATGGTTATTCTAAACCAGCCCAATTAACAACAACAATACTAGAAGAATTTCTGTTCTCACATATTAATAACCCATCTAACTCCCTTTCACCTAATCTCTGGTATAACAATAAAATCCTCGTTTGCAAACCCTGGCTAAAAAAAGGCATCAAGTATAGTTATCAGGTTTTCATAGGCCCCAACCCCCTCTCTTTTAAAGTTGTCAAGACAAGCTTTTCCCTCTTGTAGTCTGACATTCACCAATATTGTAAATTTATAGATGCATACATTGATAATCTGTTAGTTGAAAATAATGCAATTGGTTAATTAAAACCTTTAAATGATTTTCAAAATTACAATAACTGAACATATTAGAATTACAATACTCAATTATTATAATCTTACAAAAACAATTATGTCCATCATATCAAAAACCTTATTGACATATAAATATAAATAAATAATTTCATCTTGTTTAAAACCATTACTCAAAATATTCCCTCCATTTACACTTCATAAAACGCTAATGTTCTTACACCACACCTTTAAAAATCTAAAAGGGAAAATCATTTTATACCATCTTATATTTCATAACAATAATACATCTTAGATCAGGATAGTACAAATATGCCTTCAGTCTTTACCTAACTAACTGCTTAAGTCCCCACATTCTTCATCTATAGTTCACCAAATTCAGTTTTTCCCATTCACACACAATTCTTTTCCATACATAATAAGCAGCTACTACATAAATCACTGGCTCTATGTATAAATTGAAGACCAAAACATAATCATTCTCGTGTTATTAACCAGGTCTTTATAACCTTTATAATAACATTCTCCCAATTTTTCACAGGCTGCTAATAAATGCCTAGCAGTCTCAATCTCCAGTTTGCAGAGCCTACACATTCTTTTTTCCATCGGCACTCCCGACCATGCACCCAAATATTCATAACAGGGTAGAATATCAAACCTTAATAGTGTTATAAATCTGTAAAATTCCCTATTTCTAACCTTCCACAAATAATTACGGGGTTTGGCAGGTAGCTTTCCTTGTAAGCAATATGTTGCATGACTTCTCTTTCTGGCTAATAAAACATGATTTTTTATTAAATCCTAATGTATAGCTTTCCGTTTCAAAATTGTATATAAACATTTCACATCACATGTATTCTTTGGTAATTTCATTTAAAAATGTGGGGGAAGTATCTATCAAATCCTTCATAGCATCATTGCTTTGCTCCTTATTCATGAGCCCACCTATTACATTAATCAAACTATCTTCCTTATTGCCGTCCACTGTTATTTTAATATATAATTTGCAGCATCTGATTTTCCATGAAGTCAACAAGGAAGTAAGTCCTAATTCACATCTAATAATCTCTTTGGAGTGGATTTGGCTAATCTCAATGCAGGTCTCTACAGCTTCCCTTCAATTCTACTCATGTCCTTTGTACCGTTTCCAATGCATGCATAGCACCAGGTACTATACGACTCTTATACATTTCCAACAGTCCCTTCACCGAGTACCCACCCTTTGCAAACATGTATGCTCTAATAACATTCAATTTTTTTTACAACCTTTCTCTCTATCATTTCCTGATAATAATTTCGGGGAGGATTATTTCTCACAGGCATCCCCAAACATGGATAGGTTTCCACCACCTCAATAACTTGGGTGTCAATTTTCCATCTAAATTTACAGTTTTCTTTCTTTTCCTCTCTTTCCGCCGAATATCAGCATCTTTGTTTTTCCCACATTTATACTATGGTTGTTCTCTTTGGCATACCGATGTAGCTCATTTAACATCCTCCAGAGTCCAATGGGGGTTTTATCAATTAGGATAGTATCATCTGCGTAAAACATCCAACTAATAAAGAGGTCTCCAATCTTAGGTGGATGATTATTGATTTAAAACTCTCTCCCATGTCTGAAATATACAAATTATATAAAACAGGGGATGTCACACATATAGCTTTGTCTTCTTCCTAATAATATCTGCAGCAATATAGTTTAGGGTCACCATATTATCTATGGTGCTAATCCCTGATCTAAAACCCGTTTGAAGAGGGGACAAAAGTTTATGGTGCTTACTCCATTGGTTTATAATTTGTAACAATAAAGAGCAAAGAATCTTACAACTGGAGTCTGCCATGGCTAATAGACGATAGTTCTTAAGACACTTTCTTTGCCCTTTTTTATAAATGGGGATAAATATACCCTCTCGCCAGCTGTCCAGAATTTTGACCTTTTTCCATACCCATGGGTATAATTCCAACACAATCGCTGCCCATTTTCCCGGGTTGCACTTTATCACTATGTTTGCCAGTATAGCAGGCCCCGGAGCCCTAGAAGATTTCATATTTTGTATAATCTTTAGAATATCCTCTAGCCCAAAGGGGAATATCATCTCTTCCATAGACCAGTTAATCTCAATTATCGGTCTAGAGTTGTTTTCATCAAAATAGAGTAGGGATATATAATCTGTCCATGCTTCTATTGATAATACATTTACATCCGTATTCTCCTCTTCTATAATATATTGTCAGTACAGATACCAACATTTTTTCGCATCATGAGTTCTACATAGATTGAATATCATTTTCCAATTAGCACTTTGGACATCACTCTTACAGGCCCTGGGCCAATTCTTAAATTTCATAAGTATCTTGGAAATTCCTTGTCTCTTTTGATCCTCATTCATATCCCCATCACGCTTAATCTCTTTTAATTCATATTTCACCTCTTTTTTCCTAGCATTTAGCTGACAATCCTAAATATTGCTAAGTTTTTTCCACTGAGGTTTGATTTATGGTGATTCTACAATTTGTAATCTGTATCATCCCCAATCACCTTAAGACCATTTAGGACTATCTCTTGGCCATTTATAGTTAGGATGTTAAACATCTTATCACATTTTACCAAATGTGTTTCTGTCCAACATATCCTGTCCCACCCCCCCCCACCGTTACTTTGTATATTCAAACTTTCTCCACTTCTCCCTCGTTTAAATTGTGGTCTATGCAGTGTACATTTTAATATTTTATGATCGCTAAGGATGGTAGATATATGGTCAAAACCTTTTAACAATTTTTGCACCCCCTTGTTTACAAACAAATAATCCATCGTTAGTCCATGTCGGATAGGTACCTCCCTCAATGCTGGGTTCTAAGAAACCAAGTCCCCAGCTCTGAAGCATATTCAACCAAGTTATTCCATGGGTAATTTGATGATAGTGTGTTTGCTTTATACCCAAGTTTCCCAAGACCCCTGGGTAGGAATCTCATATTCCCCACAGAGCTCATTCCAATCTTCCATTCTTACCATAGCCTCATCACAGTAAGCATCAATATCCCCCTTTATTATTAAATTTGCCTTTGGGGATTCAATTTGCCATCCCTCTATTGTATCCATTACAATCTTCCCTACCTCTATCAAATCTATCCCTCCTGGCATGAATATACATTTATCAATAACATTTCCTCATCAAAATCAGAATTACCTATGATTACACACATGACAAAGTCAGAATCTCCAAATTTTCCATAGTCTTTAAAGGTTAAGGTTTTTTCTTACCCCTATGCACAACACCCCATTTGTCTACCTCTATCACCGACTATGGCAGGTTCAGTAAAAATATTGTACCCATCTATAAGTATTGTACCCTTGGCCCACGTTTCTTGCAGGGCAAAAATATCGCAACTTTTCAACAGAGAAGTACCATCTTTATGCATAAAAGAGCAAAAGCCCCTGCTATTCCAAGAGATTATAGTTATATCTTGAACTTCCTCCTTAGCTCGCATTCTAATAAGTAATTCTCATCAGGGATCCATCTCTCGTTTTCCTTTCTGCTCAGCTGCCTCATTTCTGTCCTTACACTTTGCCCCAAAGTATTACTTTTTTTCTCAATAATACTCCCAATATTGTTACAGACAATGATTTTGAAATTTTTATTTCAAAGTTCTCTCTCGAGTACTCAATAATTAATTTGACGATAACTGCTGTTCCAAATTGTATAATAGCCCAATTTTCCCAACTTCCATTGTCTGGGAGAATGACTCGTTCTATATCTGAAGTTCTTATACATTGTAATTGTGGTATTTTGTGATGACATTCAAGCAACCAGTTTCGGTTTAAATGAGGACTATCATCCTTGGGAACCTTCTCAATTATTGTAATAATCTTAGCTCTGTTAATTACCAATTCATCTTGTTCCCCCTTTCTTTCCCAACTTCCTTTCTCTTTACCTCTCCTATTTCTACTCATCGACAAAAGTTTACCGCCTGGACGGCAAAATCGTTCAGTTGGTCCTCCAATTTGCTGCTCTGAGAACGTTTGTAGAAGAACATATAAGGGTGAAAATAAGATATCACTGGCCAACTTGCACATGTCCGCCTTGCCCATTTCCTAGCCCCCCTTCCCTGCAAATTCAGTATCATGAAAGACGCTTTGCTGCTGAGGGGAAGAAGGGATTGAGGTCTCATCAGTTTGTTGAAATGGAAACAACCCCAATATATGTATCTGTTTCTTGTCCCCCTTCCATTTCTAAATAGTCGCTATGAATGTATGCTGATAAAGATTGCTATGTTAATTTGTACGGATTGTGTATGTCCCTTTTTTGTTTGTTTAACATGGCCATTGTAAGTGAGAAGGGCACAGCACTAGTGGGGGTGATTACAAGTGAGAAAAATGGAGGAGACGGATGACCGCCGCACCTGAGTGCTCTATACGAAATTACAATAAAAGCATTGGTAGGACGCCACTACGGGCCACATGTTTCCATGCACATATCCGTCTGTAAATAGTGGTAGGAGCGTCCGTTTATCTTTGGCACAACTGCTCACATGCGTATATCATCCTGTGACGCCTGGTAACACTGTCCCTGGTGAACAAATGCGAATAAACGTGTGATGTAATTGTACTAGCTGGAAGCACGCACCAACGTCCTGCTAGTATTTTTCTATGGAACTATTCCACCTACTATATCGTGCTCACAGCAAGCGTAGGTAGAAATGTCCAATGTACGTGTACCATATGTTTAAGTAGGCCGGGGCTGGCAACAATATCGGTTGGAGAACTGTGCACGTGCCACAAAGTATAACGTCCAATATACGTCTGGCAGACAAGCTTGCAAATGGAGAACAATGGCAACGTCATCATGGTAACTTATCAACAGTGCGCGTGGTCCCTTATTTGGCGGACACGAGTGTTATGAGGCAGACACTGTATAAACGGAGGCCACACTTAGGGAGTGTTGCTGATCGGAGTATATTAAGTATTATCCTTAAAACAACCTCCAGCCTCAGGTGACTCCTGGCAGCTCACCTTAACTGGAACTTCTAACGCCCCTCACATTCTCAACTATCAACAATAACAAGTTTACTTAGCCACAGTAACCAGGTGTGGGTGTTCTAAGAACCACTAAGCCTGGAAGTGTGTGATGCCATCCAGGGAGCCTAAGCTCGACATGCTAATCTAAGTATGGGGAAGAAGAAAGGAGAAACCTCTCCTAACACCTCCCTTATTTCTGAATGCAACAAACAATGTAAAATGTTGACCTGTAATGAAATAAAAATCACATTTTGAAACATGCACATGAACACCAGTTCTCGTCCACAAACTTGAACAGCAAGCTTGACCTGTAATAAAAAAATCACATTTTGAACATGCTCATCCACAAACTTGTCCAGCAAGCTTGACCACTTCATCTCTCCTCGTCCTTACTCTTTGCACCATTTTTGACAATTGCCACTCTTTCTTTGTTCCATACTGCTCCACCCTTCACCAATACAGATGAACCCAAATCTTTCACTACTAGTTTGGGTTCCGAAAACACTGGAGAACCTTTAGGTACCTTGGTTGGCAACTTAATTTTGATCCAATCACCTGCATTGACCGTTAGCTTCCTGCAACAATTTATGAAATCATACCTGCACTTAGCTTTGCTACCACTTACTTGCATTCTGTCCCTCAACCTATCCACATCTACTTTCACCATCTTTGACCTCCCCATCCAACCAGGGCACAGATGAGTGTTGGGTTTCCTTCCTCATAAAACTTCAAATGGGGACACACCCGTGACACTGTGTGGAGCTAGACAATGTTGAAACGTTCTCTCCATTATGGTCCTGAACCAATCACCCCCCCGTAGCCACTACAATCCCTATTGCTTCCATGAGCGTTCTATTGAATCTCTCAACACAACCATTCCCTTGAGGATGGTAAAGTGCTGTGTTCACTTGTTCAACCCCATACATGTTCAAAAATGCTCTAAATTCTCTGGACACCAATTGTGTGCCATTATCTGAAATGCATCTTTTGGGGAAACCTTCCCTCCAGAACAACTGTTCTAGAAACTGAATTAATTTCCTTCAGGACAAATACCTCGGGCCATTTTGAAAGAAGATCAACAACAACTAGTAAATAAGTGTCTCTAGATCCCCTTATATTAAAAGGTCTGAGTAAATCTAGTGCCATCTCATCCCATGGTAATTTGGGACTGTCCCGAACAACCATAGGAACCTTTTGAACAGTGAGACCTTTGTCTCCCTTTATGCACTCTGAGCAGGCCAACACCTGAGCCTCCACTTTTTTATCTAACCCCGGCTACCAAAAATCCGCTCTCACTAGGCCCTTTGTTCTCGCCACTCCCAAATGGCCCATGTGAGCTATATATCAATAACAGCATTTCTCATACTAGTAGGAACTACTAGTCGATGCCCACGATACAAATAGTTATTTTCTACCCATAATTCTTCCTTCACTTTGGCAAAACCTTCTGCAACAATTTCTTGTCCTCTAAAGTTATTATTTACCATGTTGAGAACTTTCTTGTACACTTCATCCTCATTACATGCAGAATCCCACTCAGTCCTCTGAATGCTGTTCTGTACCTGAAGAATTTCCAATAAATCTTCATCTAGACTTTGTTCCACACATCTCGACAAAGCATCTACCACAACGTTATTCTCACCAGAAATGTGTACCATGGAAAACCTTAAACCCTGCATGGAACTCACCCATTTCATTATGCAGCAAGATAAACCCTCATGCTCACCAATGGTTTGTGGTCAGTGCATAGCACAAATTCTCTCCTCCACAAAAACCTCTTGAATGTATCTACTCCCCACACACATGCTAGCGCTTCCTTCTCTACAACCGAATACCTAGTCTCCGGGTCCTTGAGACTTCTGGAGGCAAACGCAATTGTATGTTGTACCACTCTATCCTGTTGCATCAAAACTGCGCCAAGTCCATGATCACTAGCATCAACAAAAACAATTGTCTCCCTACCCTCCTCAAATCCTGACAGAATGGGAGCATTAACTACTGCCAGCTTTATAGCTTTAAATTCTGCCTCACATTTCGCATCCGACTTAAAGTTGACCCCTTTTCGTGTCAACATCCTCATGTTCCTGGTTTTATCTGCCAATCCTCTAATGAATGTTCCGTAGAATTCAATCAATCCAAAAATTACCAGGTTAATCACTGTAGTGACCACCTTACTCCTAGTCCATAGTCCCCTTTCCTCCATACTTATGGGACATCTCTCCGTCCTGTGGGACGGGACCGGAGCACTTTGTAAAAAGCATCCACATTTTTTTCAAAAATGTGTCCCTCCTCTCTTTCCTGTGCGGGGCCCGGCACGTGGCCGTAACCCCGCCCACCTTGGCTCCGCCCCGCGCATTGCCCATCAGTCCTTTTCTATCGCAGGATCCAAGACCCATTAGCAATAACAGAGGAACCTTATTAGAGGGGACGGCGGGCGGGCGTATGGAGGAAAGGGGACTATGGACTAGGAGTAAGGTGGTCACTACGGTGAGTAACCTGGTAATACTCCTACGTCCCGTCCCCTTTCCTCCATACTTGTGGGAGATTCCCAAGCACTTCTTACAGGAACTATGGGTGGATGGAAATACCCCTTACTGAAACAGGTTCTTCAGCACAGCCTGGCCGAACTGAGCGTCGGCCCTAGAGCTCATATCGAGGCAGTAATGCTTGCAGAAAGCAGATGGGGAGGCCCAAGTAGCCATTCTAGCGATGGACTCCCAGGGAACATACTTCTGAAAAGCAACTGCAGCTGCCTTGCCTCGCACCTGATGCGCATGAATACCCTTAGGTGGTTTCAGCTTTTGGACGGTGAAAGATTCCGTGATACAGGCAGCAATTTATCTGGAAATGGCTGCCTTAGACACCGGCCTGCCCTGGGGTTTACCGAAGGTCACAAACAGTTGGGAAGAGCTCCGAAGCTCGGCAGTCCTGTCCAGGTAGAACTTAAGAGCTCTTCGGACATCCAGGCAGTGTAGAACCCTTTCTGCCTCCGAGGTAGGGTTCGGAAAAAAGACCGGAAGGGAAATCGACTGATTCAGATGAAATTCGGTCACTACCTTTGGTAGGAAAGCTGGGTTCGTCCGAAGGACTACCTTGTCCTTGTGAAAAACCAAGAAAGGATGCTCCACCGACAATGCCTGGACCTCACTCACTCTCCTCGCTGACGTAACGGCGACCAGAAAGGACACTTTCCAGGACACGTACTTGAGGTCAACCGTAGCAATTGGCTCGAAAGGTTTATGGCACAGCGCCGTCAGGACTACGTTTAAGTCCCAGGGCGGGTGCAGAGTACGAACCAGAGGGTAGATGCGTGTCATACCAGCAAAATGTCTCTTCACCACCGGGTTAGTTAACGAATAAGAACACCGGTCTGTAGAGAGGTAGGCGGAAATCGCAGAGAGACATGAACCCCTGACTCTGCTAGGGAGGAGACAAAGGACAGCACCATGTCAATCGTCGCCACCCTCGGGTCCAATTCTTTCTTCAAACACCAATGACAGAACCTGAGTAATTTACTCTTGTATTGGGATCTGGTCGAGGGTTTCCTGGCTGCCTGGATAATGCGCATGTTATCCTAAGACAAACCCAAAGGCTCTAGCGCCGCGAACTCAGGCACCATGCCGCCAAGGTGAGCGATTGTGGGGAGGGGTGCCACATATGCTGTTCCGCTTGGTGAAGAAGATCGGGAGTTACTGGTAACCTGATCGGCGGACACGCCGACAGGTGTTGAAGTTCTGAGAACCAAAACCTGGCCGGCCCCCACGGAGCGTTCAGTGGAAGAGAACAGTTGACAGAACTTTTCAACTTCCAAATTGCTCGATGAACCAGAGGAAGAGGCGGGAAGGCGTAAGCTCTCATGTTGTGCCATGGGATCTCGAGTGCGTCCCCCCCTCTGGAGGCGTACTGAGGAAGCTTCTTGTTCATCGCCGTGGCGAAGAGGTCCACCTCCGGTGTGCCCCAACGCGAGAAAATCCATGATAGGATCCCCGCCTTCAACTCCCACTCGTAGCTGACCACTGTCCGCCGGCTGAGGGCATCCGCGGTGACATTCAGCCGGCCCGGGATGTGCACTGCAAGCAACCAGACCCCATGAAGCACGGGCCACTCCCAAATCTGAATGGCCAGATCCACGAGAGGGGGAGACTTCGTTCCCCCCTGCTTGTTTATGTAGTACATTGACACCACATTGTCCATTCTTATGCGGACCACCTTGTTCACAATGAGAGGTCTGAACGCCTTGAGCGCCAGAAAAATCGCCAGAAGCTCCAATTGATTTATGTGCAGGAGCTTGTCCTGAGGTGACCAGAGGTCCGAGACCTGAAGAAGATCTAACGTCACACCCCACCCGAAAAGGGAGGAGTCTGTCGTGATCGTCACCATGGGGCTTGGGTCCTGGAACCCAACGCCCACTGACAGGTTGCTGAGAGAAGACCACCATTCCAGGTCCACTCTCATGGAATCCGGAATCATTATCCGTTTGGAATCCGGGTCCACAGCCTAACGCCAGGAACTCCGAAGAGCCATCTGGGTCCGCCTCATTTTGAGACGAGCAGGAGGAAGAGCCAGCACACACGAGGCCATGAGGACCAGAAGCCTCTGGAACCACCAGGCCAACATGCTCTCCGACTGCGTAAACATCTGACATGTGGCCAACAGATCCGCCATTCTGTCCCCGGTCAGATGCACATGGCAGTCTATCGTGTTCCAACGAAAACCCAGGAAAGTCAGGTCCTGTGAGACCATCATGGAGGATTTCCGCCAGTTCACCGACAGCCCAAGATGGAACAGGAGCTGAAGGAGAGACTGGAGGTTGCCCGCTGCTGCCAACGGGCAATGGCTGCGTAGAAGCCAGTCATCCAAATAGGGATACACATGGATACCCTGGAGACGAAGATGGGCCGCGATCACCGACATCATCTTCGTGAAGACACGAGCACCGAACTGAGGCCAAAAGGAAGCACCCAAAACTGGAAGTGCTCCTCTCCCAGAGAGAAACAGAGATATCTCCTGTGTGGGTTCCAAATCAGGATATGCATGTACGCATCCTGAAGGTCCACCACGCTGAGCAATCGCCCGCCTGCAAAGAGGAGCGAATTTGGCTGGGCGTGATCATCTTGAATTTCTCTTGGGGTAGGGAAAGTTTGAACTGGGAAAGGTCTAGGATGGTGCGCAGGCCAGCCTGGTTGGGTTTGGGCACCGTAAACAGCCGGGAGTAGAAGCCCTCCCCTCACTCCCCAAGGGGAACGGGTTCCACAGCTCTGAGGAGCAGAAGTTTCTGAACCTCGGCCTTGAGGGAGGGTGAGCCCGACAGCTGAAAAGGAGGGTTGAGGGGTGGGGTAGGGGGTAGAGGTAAGCGGAAGCCTGCTCGAGCGACTGACAGACCCATCTGTCTTCTGTGATGGTCTGCCACGCCTCCCAATGAGACGCAATGCGTCCTCCCACCGGGGTCTCGTTCGTACACGGAAAACCCTCATTTGGCAGGTTTATCGGTGGCGGTGCCACCTGAACCTGATGAGGAGGCTGAGGAGCGGGAGAAATACCGCGTACGATGTTGTCTATGGCGGTTATTCCCCGCAGGAGTATCCACTCTGCGATTTTTGCAGTCGAGGAAGCCCCTAAAACCAGAGGAAGGTCGACCTTGCGACAACGGCCTTTGAGTCTTGAAGGGAGGTTTAACCAGAACAGACAAAGATTTATCCGTCTGAGTGCTGTCTTTGGTTTTGGTGAGCTCTAAGTCAGTAGAAGAGTGAAAAAGCTCCTTACCATCAAATGGAAGGTCCAGGACCTTGTCTTGCAACTCCTTCGAGAAATTAGTGGCATGCAGCCATGCTTGCCGCGAGGTATCAACCCCTAACATCAGACCCCGACCCGAGGTGTCTACGTGATGAGCCGCAGCCTCCAGGAGATCCTGGGCCAAGACCCTGGCATCGGAAAGGCCTCCTCTGAAATCCTCCAGCTTCTCGACCGGGATATGCTCCTCAAACTCCGACAGACCTCTCCACATCCGCATGTTAGCTCCCGCCAAAATCAATTCTGCATTGGCCTGCCTGAGCTGCAAGGCCGAATTGGCAAAGATTTTCCTCCCTATGGAGTCCAGGAGCTTGTCCTCCTTCCCCAAGACCTGAGTCGCCGTCGCGAAGAAAGAAGCTGCAGGTCTGGATTGCAACGTGGTCGCAGCCACCACTGTGGAGGAGGGAGGCGGACAAGACGACAAGGCCACTTCTTCCGAGGAATGTAGCCTGAACCTCGCGTCAATCTTTTTATTGACAAAAAGTCCCGAGTGTGGCTTTTCCCAAACTCTTCGGACCTCGGCCAGAATGTCCTTCTGCAAGAACAGGCAAGTACGCTCCAAAGGAGACAAGGTGAACGCCCCAGAAAGCACGCCCTCCTGCGGAGAAGGTGCCTCGGGCACCGGAACATCCAAGAAGCTCATCATGTCCAGTACCCGGTCATGGAAAGCTCTGGTAGAGCGGGGCAGGTCCTCGTTGTCCTGATCGCCTCGAGGGTCATCTGACAGGTCCGGCTCCTGCTGAGCCGAGTCAGGCACTGCCTTGTCCACTGGGGACAATGGCGGCACAGGCGGAAGCGTAGGGAGAGGCACTACGGGCAAGGGAGGCGCCGGCGGAACCACCGACGGGACGGTTGGAGCCAGAGGCGCGGGTGGTCCTTGAAAAGCCCCTTGAAATATTCCCTCATGGGGTCGGTGCGCATTAGCGCTTGAAACTTACCGTAAAAGGCATCCTCAGAAGATTGTTTCGGAACCTGAGGAGGCCTCTCATGAGGTGGACAAAACCAGGGACGCAACGGGGACGGGTGCCACACCAGCCCCTCCGCTGACGTATCCACATAAATCAAGGGAGCCGCCCCCGCGGGCAACAAAACACTGTGCGGAAGAGGCATCCGGGCGTTCCAATCAAAAACTGGCCGGTAAGGATGCGCACAAGGGACCTTAGGTTCACCCAAAGGACCGAACGCTACACCAGGGGCCGATGGCGTAGTTGTAGGGGTAGTACCTAAAATGGCCGCCGTGGTCGTGGCGGGAACGGGCGCCATTTTGTCCTCATCTGAGGGGAACTGCGGCACGTGAGGAAATGAGGTAGGGGTCCCCGTCGATGGATCAGGGGTCTTAATTTTAGCCTTAACTTAAGGAACCTCGGCAGAGCTGGTACTATAAGGTCTGGAATGTTTCTGCAACATACCAACCGCCAACTGAGCCTTCGAAGGAAGAGCCTCGGCACTGCTGGTAAAAGAAGAAACCTTCTTCCTTGCCCCCTCAACAGATCTGGTGTCACAAGAGCGGGAACGGTGCGCTGTCACCAACAGGGCCTTGCCCGGCCCCTTAGAATTGTTGGTAGCCTTAGCCTCTGTACGAGGAACCTCGGACCTAGGCCCGGTAGAAGCCTTATCGGCACGGGCCTCGAACATGCGTTCGGTAACCTCAAGCCCAGCCTAGACTTCGGGGCGTACCCCGGTTTTGTTTTTGAGGGAAGCCGAAAGAACGGCCTCAGAGCAAGCTCCGGTACCCCACGACTCAGTAGAACTGGGTCTACACACAGCCCCCACAGGAGGGGCCTCGGAGTGTACTCCGGTGAACACAGGCCCCTTATGGAGACCCTCAGAGAAAACTCCAGTAGAATTATTAGGCCCGACAGGCACCTCAGGACGAACCCCGGTAACAGAGCGGTCGACACCCCTCCCGGCTCGAGAGGAACCCGGGAAGGTATCCCCCGGCCGTGGTGCTCTGAAAATCAAAGAACTTACCGGTCGTTTTTTCTTCTCGTCGATGAATGCCTGAAAATGCAAAGGAGGAGTCCGACGGAACACCTCCTCCCACCGCTCCAACCGACGTTGAAGAGCCCGGACCGAAAGGGAGTCATTGTAAAAACAGGAGTCCCAACGGTGTTCCGCACCCAAACACTCTAAACAAAGAGGATGGGGATACGCCCTCGCGAAGCGACGGTGACACGATGAACAGTCTGGAAAATCTAGTTTAAAAGACATAGACAGACTAGTAAACGAACGCTAGCGAGAGCCAGAGAGGGAAAAACGGAAGAAAAACTTCCGAGGATACAAGTGCGTCCGGCCCTGATCATGCGGAGAAAAGGACTGATGGGCGATGCGCGGGGCGGAGCCAAGGTAGGCGGGGTTACGGCCGCGTGCCGGGCCCCGCGCAGGAAAGAAAGGAGGGACACATTTTTGAAAAAATTTGGATGCTTTTTACAAAGTGCTCCGGTCTCGTCCCACAGGACGGAGAGATGTCCCATAAGTATGGAGGAAATGGGACGGGACGTAGGAGTAAGGACAATACATCAGCTTTGCTCTTGGGCGCTATCATGTTCTTAATCGCCTCTATGGCATCTTCTTTGGGTCTGACTCCCCTTCCAGAATTCTCGTGCCCAAGATAGTCTACTCTCTCAGCTCTGAACGTGCATTTTTCCTTAGCAATTGTTAATCCAGCCTCCTCCAAAATTCTTAGAACTCTCTTGAGTCTCACATCATGGTCTTTCTCGTCAGCTCCACACACTAAGACATCATCTTAATAACACATTACGCCTACTTCACCCACCAACAGTTTATACATTATGTTTTGAAACACACTGGCAGCGGACACTGGTCCGAAAAGCATTCTCACACATCTAAACAATCCTATGGGAGTTATAAAAGTTGTGACATCTCTGGAGTCCTTGTGAAGTTCTACTTGATGATAAGCTGATTTCAAATCAAGTATTGAAAATAATTTTGCGCCTGACACGCCCACCAACAAATCATCAATCATTGGAAGAGGAAATATTTCAGCGACAACCATACTATTGAGGTTTCTGAGGTCAATACAGCCTTATTTGTCCATTTGCCTTTTTAACAACTACTATAGGGCTCACCCACTCAGAAGTCTGTATTCTCTCTATAACACCCTCACTCTCCATCCTTAGTATCTCATTCTCTACTTCCTTGCACAGTGGAAGAAGTAATGTGCGTAATTTAGCAACTTTGGCAACAGCTCCCCTCTTTAATCTAATCTTGTGTACAAATCCCCTCAGCCACCCCAATGTTGACACATGCTTCACCTCCATCATTTCCACTGCTTTCACCTGTGTTTCAACTTCTCTCACCATTAGCACTTGTTCAGGATGGCTGGCTTCCAGCCTGATCTTCAAAGCTGCTTGGTCGCTCCAAGATAATAACTCACCACCCTTGGTTGCTACATGAATGGTTGGCATAGCTTTTCTCCCTTTGAACTATACCTCTCCCTCAAAACAACTTATGATTTCAATGGGTACGTCCCCATAAGCATTTGCCTTGACACCATCTTCCCACAATGTGCAACACTGGAATTTGTTTCTCTATACATCAATACTAATCAGTGTATAATCTGCCCCACTGTCAATTTGCATTTTCACTGGTATACCTGCAATCACACCATCAGCATAGGGTTTGGCTATTCTCACCCTCCCTTCCACAGCATTGACTGAGAATACAACTTCCCTGCCCGCAATTTTAGACTCATACATTTCCTCATTGACATAGATCTCATTAACTTGACCACTGTTAAAATTCTTGCAACATCGTGCTAAATGTCCCTTTCTTCCATATTCACGACATATTATGTGCCATGCAAAAAATTCCCTGTCGAAAGCTAAATGCGTGGTGCTTCCACATCTAAAGCACCTTCTACTGGGCCTGCCTCTACCACCTTCTCTGAATGTTCCGGCACCTCTCATTGGTGTCTTTGTGTCTCTTCCCCCTATCCACTGACGTCCCCCACCCCCATTATATGAACTTCTCTGTTCCACCACCCTCTTGTCCCTCTCTGGTTTCCTGGAACCTTCATTTGTGGACAATTTGGAAGACACCTTATGGACCTTATTCACCAAACCATCGTCCGCTTTGGGCTTCTCTCGAGATTGGTCAGCTCCCTTGTCCGACTGGAGGGCATTGATACATTTCTCTGTATGCTCCACCATCGTGGCAATTTCAATTGCTCTGTCTAATGAGGGATTACGTTCTTTGCAGAGCTCTTTTCTAACATTGTCATTAGTACACTTGATCATAAGTTGATCCCTCAGATGTTCATCATGACAATGCGTGAAACAGACACAAAAGGTAGCAGGCGCCCCTCTCTCGAAAGAACAAGGCATGATAACCTGTTCAGTGGTTATTAACCACATTGAGAGTTCGCAGCCATTGCTTTTTGCTCACTGTACCTTCACAGATGGGAAATATCCATTTGCATATCAGTCTTTGTCCCACCCACAAACAGCACTTTACTGCCAATCCCCTCAGTGCCGTTATAAACTCCTCAATGGTTTCACCCTGTTTTTGTTCTCTGGTGCCAAATTTATAGCGTTCTAGAATAATGTTTTCTTCCACCAAAAAATGCTCGTCTAATTTGGACAAGGTCCTTTCATAGAGACCAGCATCCTCAAACCCCAGCGATTCAGGAAGCTTCCTCAGTAGATCTTAGCCAGCTGGGCCCAAGCAATGAAACAACAATGATTCCTTTCTTTCATTTGAGTAGTTCGCCGCAAATGCTGCTAGGGCATATTTGATAAAGCCATCTTTCCAATCAACCCATCTCACTCTGGATTCACCAGGGCTGGAAAGAAAAAACACTGGGGCAGGAATGTTTGCCATGCTGGTGCCAATCAAATCCCAAATTCTTGGCACTGCCTTTAGTTTCAGTAAATTATGCCCTCTGTTTTTAAACGTCCAAATGCCACTTTTGCACAAAAGTTTGACTTACTTGCAAAAAAGAATCTTGTATAATGGTCCAAATACCTCCACGACGATGCTGTCTGCCTCTGCTTGGTTTGGTCGTGCTGTTAGTGCTGCTTTGTGTTCCTGGAATAAACGTGCCTTTTTTTGTTTGTTCTTATTGTCTGTGTTACGTGGCTCCCTCGCAGCATATTTTGCTTACTTAATCTTTGTTGCTTCCGAGTCTCGTGTGTGTGTGTGTCACGCGACCCGCCTATTGCTGGCAGGCCCATTCTCCAATTGGGCAACAGCACAAAGAGACTTCCCTCCCGCAGGGGATCTCGCGTAGGACGTCCACTGGCAGCCGTCTCCAAACTGCGTCCCACAAGGAGCCCAGGCGTCGCGCTCCGAAATCGCTGAGCGCTCGTCTCTGTGAACGGGCGAACCAGGCAGAGCACTCCTGAAGGTAAGTCCCTCACGTCGCTGTGCTGGCCCCCTTCCACCGATCCTCACATGCACTCACTGCTGCTATCACTCTCCACCATCTCAGTGCCTTCTGCTCAGCTAGGTCCTCTCTAACGATCTTCACATGCGCTTGCATGCGATCACGGCTGCAACTGCCTTCTGATTAGCTGACTGTAGACCGTAGCGTTGCTGGGGCCTCTCCAATCCTCACATGTACGCATGCACCGCTGTGACTTCACTCAGAAGTCTCGGTGCCTTCTGCCCAGCTGACGGCAGACCATAGCGTCGCTGGGGGTTGTCTTCTGCTTCTTGTGCCCAAATCCTCATTACCAATCTGTTATGATGAGACAGACACTGTATAAACAGAGGCCACACTTAGGGAGTGTTGCTGATAGGAGTTTATTAAGTATTATCCTTAAGACAACCCCCAGCCTCAGGTGACTCCTGGCAGCTCACCTTAACTAGAGCTTCTAACACCCCTCACATTGTCAACTATCAACAATAACAAGTTTACTTAGCCACTGTAGCCAGGTGTGGGTGTTCTAAGAACCACTAAGTCTGGAAGTGTGTGATGTCATCCAGGGAGCCTAAGATCAACATGCTAATCTAAGTAGGGGAAAAAAGAATCCTCTCCTAATAACGAGCCAGATCCGTACACATCGAAAGAGGACATTTTTCTACAATGTACAGAGAGTTACAGTGATAGTGCACCCTTACAGCGATCCTCCACTCTTCCTTCTGCATGGAGATATTGTAGGGAATGAGTTATTACCACTTTGCAATGTCACATGCTCCACATCAGCCCTATAAAAAAGCACACCCCACGATTGCTCCGTTTGGCTTTCTATTGAAGAGCACCAGTGCACATTGCTTGGGGCAGAAATTGCTGTCTCGCCAATTATGTGCATGCAGACTACTTGTCCAAGTATTGGCCACTAGAGCTTCTACTACTACCTCTGACTCAGGAGCACCCAGACCCTCACCACCAACACCTCCTTCTAAATGTCCCGATCAAGTGGACAGGAATCATAATGGTAAGGGACATCGAAAAGGAAATGAGAGTAAAGTAGAAGGAATCCCCATTGCCTACAGCCAGCGGCAATCCTGGGTGTGGAATCTATTTAGGACCGTTGGAAATGTGGCAAAAGGGTGCAGTGCACTTAGTAAGTCGCGAGAAACCTGGCTTGTACAGCTATGGCACCACCTCCATGTGGCTGCACCTGAAAGTGAATCACCAGGCAGCTATTTGGAGGGTTGTCCCCTTTTAAGCAGGCAGTAGGTTATTGTCCTCTACGGCATCCTCTGCATCTGCTCCTGCCACCACTAGGGACAACCTTGGAGGACAGACCCCTACCTTTCAAAGGTCACTGTATTGTGCACATACTGCGACGCGGTACTGGGTAGGGGAGAACATTTGCGAAGTGCTTTTGAGGCTGCACTCTGGGACCCTGGCAAACACTGGCCCTTACCCAAGTAAGTACATCTTCTGCTCTCCACGTACAATTTCTTTTCCCTGTGGTTGCTACCCTTTGCCAAATCTCCCTTCCACTGCAGGCTTTTCTGGCGTCTCTTATAACAGGAAAAATGCTACACAGCCAGAAGGTGGGGGGGGAACAAAAAGGCTATTTTCAGAGCCACCTTGCACTGTTCAAAAATAGAAGTTAAATGCAAGTATGCAGGCGGTGACGCTGCATATAAATGCCGCGTACAGAGATGGCAACAATGAGCGGCAGGACACCATCAAAAGCATTGACGCATTTCCCCAAAAAAATGGTGGCTCTGAAAAGAGCCTTTTTGGTACTATTTGTATTTTGAACGTTAAAAGGGATGAACCACCACTGGGAAAATGCATCCTACATTTGCAGGAAGCGCTGTACAGCATTTTGGATATTACACAGAAAGATTTCATTGTGGAAGGAGAACATGCCAACGTCACGCAGAAAAGCGCAACCAGCTTTGTTCACATTGCGCCGCGCTTTCTCCATTTGTGGGCCACAGAAGGAAAAACCGAGCCATATCTGTCTCTGGGCAATGTGAGAAAAGATTATGTGTGATTTTGGAAATATTTCCATGAGTTGCCGAAAATGTCTCCTTCATTGCAAACTGCAATGAAATGCCGGTAACATGCCCTAAACTGTTCCCTCCACAATGAACAATGATAATGTCTGGATGAGCAAGTGTCACCAAACTGGCACAAAAAGGACGCACATGGAACCACTGCATTCCACGTAGTCCGTACGAGTGCACATCGACATTATCGAAACCAAGGTGTGCTGCTAATGCACAATGCTCTGCGTAAACTTGTAGCCAATGTATCCACGAGTTGCCCAACAGCCATATAGTCCGCCTACTGAATGGCACACCCGTCCCCATAGCCATGTCCACTCCTATTGGCTAACAGACGTTCTGGCACAATCTGTTCCTACACACCATACCCACAAGGTCATATTGACCAATCGCAACTCCTGCACAGTCCCATTTCCAATGCAGCCACCCTCAAAATACCCGGATGTTATCACATGTACTCCCCCAAAAGGCACGGCTTTCGCCAACATATTGCCCTGTGTAAAGGGCTACACAAACACATTTTAAGCGTGTAGAAAGTGGGTGTCTTCGTAGAAGTTGTGCAAAGTGTTTTTTTCTAATTTTGCTAAAGCGATGTGTAAAGAAACACCTTTTTCTGTGCTCCTTGTTATGGGTTGCTCTCACCTTGTGCTCTGTACATTACTACATGTGTGTCTGCAGCGTCGATTGTATAAACGGCAACAGATTACTAATTGCAATAGAGGAAAAACAAATTCACTGCTACTAACAAACGTCACACTACAAGCACTAAGGTTGTCATGGCCACAAAAGAACATCCTACCATGGAACACAAAAGCAGACATACAACTGAATTTCGCTCAACCATAGTCCCATTTCCATACCAAGCACATTACGAAGGAGAGCATGTAGCACGTGCGATTTCCCCAAATACCGCGAGGGCCGTGACCCAGTAGAACAGGGCCAGTCCTTCTTCCCTTTCAAGTACACTTTCAGCAGCACTCCCTGATTGGCTACTGTTAAAGTATTACATACGCATCCACCAATTATGGCCAAGAACTGTGTATGTAATGCTATCACATTTAATGAACAGTGCATAACAGCCGTTACACACGCAGAGGTGAAATATCTTCTAAATCAAAAGCACCTCCACGACAAAGTACGGGTCAACGATCTACACGTTCTGCACCCACAAACATCAGCATCACAACCCATCACCACACCCAGTAGGTCTTACTATTTTTTCTACAGTACAGTGCCAGCTGTGTTATACGTGTCGTTACCTCTCAACTCACACTTTTGGTGGGTGTCAACCACCACTTATGCAACTCTCTGACCCGCCAAGCTCCCTAAACGGCCATAAAAATCAGTGGGCTTTCACACGGCAATAACAAAATCGAGTGTTTTCACCTGCCCAATGGCCATGAAAGATTGAGAGCTATGCATGTTTAGCAACAGTGTACCTAGGAGTAAATCTCCATAACGTACAGCATTTTTTTACTGTTGTGTCTCCCATCACTCAACATTAAATTGCTCCTACAGTGGGAGGTAGTGCCAAAGGTTCCATTTGCCCACAACACGCATAAGTAGATGAAAAAGCTCACTGTGTTCTTTTGTTCTGTCATTTTTACAATGCTTTCCTCCATTGCACCACCCCTCTAGCAAATTTGTACAAATCGCAAAACTATCAGGCAGCCTTTCCGACCAAACTATGCAAAGTGCATACATTTCAAGCATAACGACAGTTTCCACCTGTATGTCACACATAACAACAGCAGTTAAGCAATAAAAAAAGTAATCGCCACGTTCAGAACAGTAACATATGCAAATGTACATAATCAAATAAAAACCCTGAAGCAATGCCTGCACTCATGTACTAGGCATACATATGCAAAGAACTGCATGCAAATGGACGCCCAAAAACATTGTGCTTTCCACTCTGTACATCTTTCCGCACCTTTACCTCATCCTTCCGCAATGCGCAGTACTGCATTTATCAAGTAAATAGGCCTACACTAATACACAGATGTTTTTCATAACCAGTGATACACTAAACTCCCAAGTAGCCCACCTACTCCCTTAACAAACATGCTTATACTCCCAAGCGCCCTTCATATTGCACACCTTCCATTTATACACACACACACACTTCATCTTCCTACCAAGACATCCCCCTATTGTTCTGAAGAATGTAATTTACAAATGTAAGCACTATGTCATTAGCCAACATATTTTCTTACCGTCTTCTTACACAGGAGCAGTACCTACCTGTCTCTGGAAAGCTACTGTAGTGTACACTTCAGAATACAGCCTAGAAGACACCTACTTTGCAGATGGGGAGCAGGTGCAAGTGGATCTTGGTCACCTGGCCTAAGCCCAGCCCACCTGGCGCCTTCATGTTTACCGCTCTTTTTCCCCACTTAGCATGCCCCGCCCACCTGGTCCCTTCCTGGTTGCCTCTCTTTTTCCCCAATTTAAGGAGCCCTCCAGCCTCTTTTCCTTTGCAGATGAGGAGCAGGTGCAAGTGGATCTAGGTCACCTGGCCTAAGCACCGCCCACCTTCTTAGCCCCGTCTCTTCCTTCCTGCTCTTAACTCTTAGATCAAGGGCGTCTCTCGCTCGGGCGTCTGACGCGAAGGGCAGTCGAAGAAAAGGGAAATTTCTGTTTGGACCTGTTCGGACCAGGAGGATCCAGGGACCGAACCCCTGCTCAGACAGCAGGTAAGCATGCACCAACGTGTTTACTCCCTCTGTCCCCACAGGCCATCCCCACCCCACTGGTCACCCCATGATGTTCCCTTGTGCTCCCCCACATCTCGCACACAGTTGTTGCCTGTTTTGCTTGATTCTTCTACCCTGTTCCCCCTCCAGCCTACTTCCGCAGAAGTCTGTCCTGATACATTCCGGTTTCGTCATCACCGTCTTGTGGCCAATGCTGGATTTGACTTTTATGGACTTCATTGATTCACGGTGCATCACCCTTTCTCATGGTGGCCCTGAATCATGCTGTTCCCATCTTCATCTTGTATCCAGGCTTGCAACATTATGTGTTACTACTGACTTCTGCAATTGTATTCTCTCTCCTCTTGCTTCTCCACTCTTTTTGACTGCTTACTCTCTGTTCTCTCCTCCTCTCCCTTTCTCCCTTTTCCTATCTCCTCATCTCCTCCCCTTACTTTCTTCTATGCACTTACTCTCAGAATTGTCCCTGGATCTAGTTTGATAGCAACCTCGTCTGTCTCCTCCCGCCTCCCATTACTTGTTCACCTCCAACCCCCCCCCAACACTATCTGAAATGTCGTCAGGCCTAGTACGATAGTCGCTTGTTTTGTTTCTCCCCTCACTTTCTGCACCCCTCTCCCTCACCTTTTGTATTCTCCGGTTCTACCAGAAATGTCGTCAGGCCTAGTACGATAGTCACATGTCTGTTTCCATTTCCTTCCCACTCCTCCCCTCCCTTCCTTATCGATAGTTAATTTCACATCCTTACTGTTCATGTGCTGTAAGAATGGCTTTGTATTTTCCCTTGTTCCCTCCCTTGCCTTGAAGCGCTTTGAAACACATTGGGCCTCATTACGACCCTGGCGCTAAGGGGTCTGCGCCAGCGTTAGCTGCGCGGACCCCTTACCGCCAACTACGAGTTCCTGGAGCGCCATGGTCATTTTTCCGCCCGCTTTTTGCGGGCGGAAAAATCCATGGCGCTCTGGGACCTTGGTGTTAATTACGCCACCGTATTTTACGGTGGCGTAATTAACTCCTTCCCCACTCCCATTGAGCCCTATGGGGCCGAAATGGGAATGGGGAAGGGTAAATGGGTCAATGGGGACTTACCGCCCCGCCGACCTCGGAATGGGGCGGTAAGTCCGCCATCCGCCATGGCGTAAAGGGACTTTGCGCCATGGCCGGAAAGTCCGTCGATGGCGGAAAAAATCCGCCAGGGTCGTAATGAGGGCCATTGTGTATAGGCGCTATATAAATAAACTATCATATCATATCATACTCTCTGCAATCAACAATGTAAGTACAATACCAGCCTAGTCATGTATGTCTTACTAAACGAGTGCACTTATGTTCTACTGTAGCAAATAGATGTGTGCCCATGCAGCAGTATGTACTTCATTGTTACTGATCACACCTCTACAGGTGCTAAGTGTTTGTTATGTCGCCACCATTAGAATAATGCAAACAAACTAACATAGTGTCCCCAAACTAACCTTACACAGCACTGCACGCCCACACATGTGCACTTAAATAGCTGCCTGCCCTCTCATTCACCCACTGACGCACATTGTACACATAGACATATGGAAATTTGCACACCCACACTTCCCTTTCTTCACCAACAGCTACTACACAATGCCTACCAAACAGCAATTCTCTAGAAAGTAACGCAGAAAGAGTCCCACACAACCTACAAGCACAGAAAGTAACCATCCACTGCAATCTCAACATGAACAGAAAGGTGCAGGAGAAGAGGTAATTCAGTCATTAAGGAAAACAATTCCATCTAACAGTAAAGACAGTGTAGGTGATCTGGCAAAATGTGAGAATGTACAGGAAATCACAAAATACAGTCCAACGCACACTACTCCCAAGAGGGCACGTACAAATGGTAATGTAATCACAAGCATGCATTAAAAAAAATCATTTTAAAACAAATGTTCCTCCACAGAGTCCTTCAGAACCTTACAAGTAGAGGGCAGAAATCACGCTCAACCCCCAAAACCTACCGCAGAAAAGTCATTCTAGAAGCTCATGTAGACAGTGCTATAATCGTGAAGCGGAAATGGTTTATAGTAATTTTGAAGAGAATGAAACCACTAACAAGATGAATTACTAAATTGTAAGCAGTACTTCAAAACAAACGCAACGTGGCCATAGATACCTTTGGCCACATATGTACAGGTGAGTGGAGTCACACCACCAACACAGAGCCATACTTCAATGAAGAATCATAAAAACAACAACAAACGAACCAAATTGCCTTACATCAGAGTGGACGAGGGTATGAAAAGATAGACAATACCATAATGGAAGAGGAAACACTGCTTTCAGAAATATCCCCATCAAACTTAGATGGCACTCTGCAACCCACCAAACCAACATGCCTCACCTACAAATGGCCTTGCACATCAATGTGCAACGTCCGCCAATGCCTAATCAAAGATTTGCAGCAATTCTTCAATCAGCAAGTCAAAGGCAACGACAAAAGAAAAATGAAAATACTACAAACTATGGATTCCTGTCCAGTGCGCAACTACACTGGCATACGTGGACATTCCTTAGCCTGCATTTCTGGACCAGCTTGCAAAAGCACCTTCCACCGTATTAAAATGGTAGCAACCCACCATTCAACAGTCAGAAATCTAGTGTACAAACTGCACTATGCAAATACTCCAGCTTTAGCACTCCAACATTTAAATGATATTCTCCTACACGGTACAGTCAAACAAGTGCTCGATGAAATTGAGCACATCCAAAGGAAGTTCTGTGAAAGTGAAGAGCACTTACCCACTCCAACATCTTCAAACAACAGCACTGAGAACTGTGCAGCTATCAACCTTTTATGTCACACATACAGAAAAGAAATACAAAAGTTCAGAAGCACTTCTGCTGAAATGCCATACCAAGTATGTGTGTGTTGTCGTAGAACTTTCTATATAAAGAGCACCAAAACTGTAGATATAATGTAGAAAATAGAAGGCAATGAAGAATCTCAATGGTTTCAATTAGCTCTGTACCTTCTAGCAGAAAACAAGTAAGACATTACCAACACCTTCATACTATGCACATACTGCATTGCAAAACTTGACAATAACCAAAGGCCTTCACGGGCAATTAGTAATAATTTGGAACTGATTCCACTGCCAGACGCACTGCAGCAGCTTAATTTGTAAGAGAGCATTATAATACAAACAGTGCACCCATTTCAAGCAATAATACGTCTTCAACCAAAAACTGCTAAATTACCTCCCACCGAATTACTGAAAGGCATTCGTGGTAAAGTAGTTTATTTACTGTTAGATCTCAAAGAAAATGTAGACACTCTACGAGTGCAAAGGCCAATACACAAATCTTTGATTATCCTGGTAAATGGTGTAACTATAACAGACAAAATAATTTGGCAACACCTAGTGGACTTAACCAAAGTTAGAGAGGCGTTGCAGTACCTTACAGAAAACAATGAATACTACAAGGAAATAAACGTTCAAGAAAACCTGAGAGAAACAACCGAAATAATTCAGGACTCATCAACAAGTGGCCAATTTGAACGTCTAGATCCTAGTGCAGCCTCCAGTATTTTAGACCTCTATACAATTCACCCACTGCACTCCAAAGGCACCATAGACAATGCACTAGAAACATATCAAATGCGGCAAGCCAAAGGAGCCCCAATCAGTATATGGGAAAAAAGTGTGTAAGCACGAGCCTTTGCTCTACTCTTCCCCACTGGAAAAGGTGGAAGGTATGATGAAAGAAGCACACAAATAGCAGCATCAGAATACTGCTGTTTACAAATGTATTCTGATTCTGAAGAACTTAAATTTAGGCAGATCGTGGATACATATTCCACCTGCTTTTTGAAACGCTATGTTATGGAGTTGCGCACACATTAAAAACAGGTTTCTTTTTCCAAAACTGCTACACAACTACTTCAAAAGGTGCAAGAGAAGGACGAAGTTTTACAATCAAGTGTTACAAATCTCTTGGCAAACATGCGTGGTACGAAAGAGTACTGGTTTCCGACGGCACGCAGATGTATGCTATGCAACCTTGGCCCTCCCACATGCTTTGTCACTTTAAGTTGTGCTGAGTATGCATGGGAAGACTTGCACACTTTCCTACGCATAGCAAACAAAAACTAAACAGATGTAGTATGAAAAAACCTGGGGAGCTGTGCTCTCTCGATGCAGTAAATGTTTCACGCTACTTTCATCATTGCTTCCTTGCCATGATGCACTTCATTTGCAATAAAGCACTTCCTCCCCTCGGAGAAGTGCAACACTTCTTTTGGAGAAAGAATATCAAGCCAGAGGAGCACCACACATCCACATGGTTTTGTGGATTAAAAAATGCTCCTAAATTTGGTGAGGAAAGTGATGAAACTGTTTTGCAGTTCATTCACAAATATGTCACTTGCGAAATCCTTATAGGGAAGTGCCCATAGTGACCTACGAGCAAAAATGTTGCAATTCCAAAGACACAAGTGTGGCAAGAATTGTCAACGCAAATATAAGAACAGAGGCAAATACTACACCAAATGCTGCTTTGCTTTCCCTAGACCAGTTTCAACAACAGGCTAAGTAAACCGCTTCATGTCTTTGGTTCGACACAGTGTGAAAGGAAAATCTCCTAAAAACACATACTGCATAAAAAGGAGCAAAGCATCAAAGTACATCAATGATTACAATGCAATTATTGCCCTCTTATGGAATGCCAATGTTGATGTACAATACATTGCAGACAATTCCACTGCTGTTGCACGATATGTCACAGCCTACTTTACTAAAGCAGAGAAAACAGAGCTCAAAGACCTCCGGGATGACATATCCTCTGGGAAAACACTGGCACAAACATTATACAGCTTTGGCATTAAAATGATGTCCCATAGAGAATGTGGCAGCTACAAAGCCGCTGACCGCTTAACCGGCAGAGCCTTATATGGGAAATCTGACAACACAGTGTTGCTAACCCTTGGGCCGGCTGCATCCAGAAAAAGAGTACTTAAATCGTACGAAGACATACAAACAATAGAGAAAAAGCGATCCCAACAGCCAGGACACTTTGAAGAACAACTTATTGAACACACACTACCCAAACAGAGTAGTACTTTAGAAGCCTTGTGCTTGTACCAAGTAGTCCAAAACTTCTCATACAAAAACAACATTACACCAAATGATGAAAAAGGTAGATACAGAGTGTAAAGTTGTGAAGGCAAACAACACAAAGAACTGTACTACATGACTCCACTGCAATTTTTCAAAACATGGAGTAAAGAAGAAGATTTATTAGCCAACTACACCTCCTATGAAGATGCTTTCAAAGCCACTGAAAGTGCAATTACAGATGAAAACTTTACACGATACAAAACCATATTGGACAATGAACGCTAACAAGAAGAAGAACTTCAGGTACAACTAACTGTAGACACTTCTGAGAGCAGTGAACCTTCACAAACAGGCAGCCAAGAACCACTTGGAGAGCCACTCATAGCAAATGAGGCAGAATTAGCCATGACGGAGGTAACCACCACTATGCTTCAGTATGAGCACTCTACAGAAGAGTTGGCAGTACTTAAATCCCAACTAAACGATGAACAGCATACCATTTTTGTAGAAGTAAGTGAAACCATTGAACATGGTATACAGCACAAAAGTAAAACTTGCACCTGTGACACCTACAAACCTGTCCTGCTATATGTAAGTTGTGAAGCTGGGTCAGGTAAAACATTCTTAATAAAAATGATCAGTAATACCTCCAACACCTAACAAACAACAACCTTTCTGCGGTTATAACCACCCCTACAGGTTTGGCTACCTACAACATAGGTGGAGTCACTCTACACTGATTGCTACTCCTTCCGGTAGAACACCAAAACAAATTAGAGTACTATAAATTTTCAGCACAAGCTGCTATGGAGCTATGCAGAGTTGTGAAACAAATGAAAATACTCCTAATAGATGAGGTCAGCATGGTCTCTAACCTAATGTTGGCTTTGATTCACCTCAGAATGCAGGAGGTACTCAAAACAGACTATAAAGAACTCTTTGGAGGAAAACATGTCATTGTTTTCGGAGATCTCCTTTAATTGACACCAGTCAAAGGTGAACTTATCTTCAAAACCTTAGGACACACGGGGCGCTGTTGCGTGGCGTGTGGAATAGCCGCTGCCTGAGAGTGCTCCGGCTGAGGCTCGAACATATGGCCGTATCCTTGGTGAAATACACCCGCTGCTGTTCTGAAAATTATAGGAATACAACGTTGGAACCTTTGCGGAACCGGAGGACGAACCTCCGGTCCCTTGGGACCCCGGGGCAGCCGAGATACACCGGAGAGCTGGTCACCCCATCCCCCATCGGAGACGAGCCCTCTGCGGACAGCCCAAGCCCGCTGCGGTGAATTTGGAGGTCTTGATCCCCACCTGCCCTGTAATTGTGTCCCCTGCCAGTTACCCTGCTGCATCTCGGGGGGCACCTCTATGGACCTGCAGACCCCTAAGCGAGGGGCGGCGCTGATCCCCGCCCTCAGTTTCTGGCCTGCAGGGAGCCGCCGGGGCGGCCGCCGACTCCTGTGCGGGGATCTGTGTCCGGCTCCTGCACCCGACGCGGGTCGCTCACTCACCACGATCCGTGGGGGCCTCATCTCTAGACTGCGGCCTGAGACCCCCCCCTGCCCTGACACCAACGGGGACAGCTGCTTGGGCCCCCCCGAGAGGGAGGGAAGGACTGTGCCCGACATACACCAGCTGCAGCCCACGAATTTTGCGCAACAAGCGCTGCGAGAGAGCTGGTGTGCCGCCCCGCAGCTGATTGGAATCTCAGTGCTCAAACGGAGTGGGCTGCATGGCGAGTTGGAGGCCAAGCTGAGGGACCCCAAACATACCACTCACCCTTGCCCTGTTGCTGGTGTCTGAGGGGCCCTCCCCCCGTCTCCCTCCTAACCCCCTTCCCTCCAACCGGGCCGCACAGAAACAGAACTTTATCAGATGGGCATTTTACAACACCAGATCTGCTAATAGGCTGCGGGTGGCCGCAATCCACGCAGAGGCACACCTGAGGGAACCCGCCCTGCTGATACATTAGAGGACTGGTCACAGCAGTATTACACGTACATAGGAACGGAGGTCCAGGCGGGGGTACCTGTGTATGCTGCCTTCCATTTACTAGCATAAACAGCACACCAGCTGGACCTGCGGGGGCCCACTTGCTCTCATGATTTAACTAATTCCCTTCCGAAGTGTGGCCTGGTGTTTCAAGATTGCGATTCCCCCCCCTTCACAACTTTGTCAAGTGACTGAGACACTCCTGCCAGCGTGGCGTCCATCCCATCATGGCTCCCATAGCAGCGCGGCCATATAAATGGGTAACACAAAGAAGCAGGCGAAGCTGGACCAATAAGCCAGATACGATACAACTCAACAGGATGATGAGCCTGCCTCTTTCTAGCTTGACGTTCTGGCCCTTAATCAAACTCTGCTAGCGTTAAAAAACAGTACAGACTCACTGGGAGCCAAAATCGATACGTTGACTTGTAAAGTGGATACATCAGCTGTGCAAATTGAAAAACTGTGTGGAAGAATGTCTGAGGCGGAGCATCGGATCGGAGACGGGGAGGAGAAAATTGCAGAGCTTCAGCAGGAGGTGGTGTCCCTTCGGCAGACGGTCAAAAAGGTGGTCGCTAAGAACGAGGACTTGGAGGGACGATCAAGAAGAAATAATGTACGGATAACGGGGTTGGCCGAGTCCACCCCTATCGACAATATCGAACTTTTCGTGGAGAAATTGCCCAGAGAGGTACTCGATGATCCCCCTGTCACGAATATGTTCATGGTAGAGAGGGCCCACCGTTCCCATGCAGCCAGACCCCACCCCCCCGGGTGCCCCGGAGAGGGCCATTATTGCATGCATATTTAACTATAGGGACCAGGACACTCTGCTCTGAGCAGCAAGAGAAATAAAGACCCTGCGGTGGGGCTCGGCTACAATTAGACTTTTCCCGCCAACAGGTTCAAGATCTACGAAAGCCCTTCCAAACTGCGAAAAGCATCCTTAGAAAGAAAGACATTCGCTACTCAATGACCCTGCTAAGCTCAGAGTTGTCCACGAGGGGAAAACTCTGTTTTTCACTTCAATGGAATCTGTAGAGCGGCTCGCTTCGGAGATCCGGGACCCAGAAGCCTCTCCTTCCTGCCCATCCTAAATCGATCCAAGGGGGTCTGTACTTACATCCCAGCTGCAACTACTGGGCGGTTATCCTGGGCGCGCTCCGGGTTCTCATTATGCAACCTCATGGGCAACAGCTACGTTCGGATTTATCAATATTAAAACTTGCAATGTGGTAAAAGAGCCTCTCGCCACTGGGAGCCACAAAGGCTGCTGGCACCCCCCTATGCCCAGTGGCACCTGATTGACTTAAAGTTTAATGGTTGGTGTTAAGAGGGTGGGGGGAGGGATTTATAGGCCGGTAGGTTGGAGTTTCTGGCGTGGGAGGGGGGTGGGTTTGGGTTGTTACAATGTTGATCAAGTTGAGGCCCTCACATCAGTTAGGCTGGATGGGTGGGGGTTTCGGGGTCTTGAAAGGCCGGGGCACAGCGACCACTGGGGTGGGGGGAGCACCTTCTAAACAGACAGCAACGGTCACAAGAGGTACAAAGCAGGGCACAAACTCATCATACGGCCGGGGGGATCACCTCACAATGCCCTTCAGATATGCAAGCAAGCCCACACTCGCCATGCCTTCTCCCAATAGCTTGATCACTCCTGGCAATTTTGATACAACCCTGATGTCGTGGAATATTCATGGTTTCACTAATAACAAAAAAAACAGGCTGATCTCGAACTATGCCAGGAATCACTGAGTGAACGTCCTCTGCCTACAGGAGACCCACTTGAACAAAGGAGATGGACTCTCCCCCCACCCCCCCCTTGAATGGTTGGGGCATTCATAGGTATGGCTCCTCCTTCTCCTCTCATTCTCATGGTGTAGCGATATATATACATCGCACCCTAGAATTCAGGCTGCATGCTCAGAGGGTGGACGCTGAGGGAAGGTTTATCCTGGTGGCCGGGGAGATTGCGGGGTGGTCCGTCTTCTTTATTAACATATATGGCCCTAATTCCGATCAGCCAGACTTTTTTCAGGAGTGCTCAAGAGCATCTTTGCTCTTTTCCTGGCTACGAGGTAGTCTGGGCAGGGGATTACAATATTGTGCTCTCACTACACCTGGATAGATCATCCTCCGTGCAGGACTCTCTTCCCAAGGCGGCTCTTAAGTGGAACGCTCTAGCAGAGGACTATGCCCTTATCGATGTCTGGCGGCTCTTACACCCCCATAGTCGAGAATTTACCTTTTACTCCAGTGTGCACGGTTGCTCGTCTAGAATCGACTATATACATTTAACCCCTGAACTGGCTCAGGTCACTCATAAGGCGCTGATATTGCCCCGGATTCTATCCGACCATTTCCCGGTCCTTGTTGGTTTCTCTGGTCCGATACGTCCTTCTGGCCATCCTCGTTGGAGGCTTAGGGCCCGAGCGCTGTATGACGTTGCATTCCGCGAAGATTTGCTTAAATCTATTACTGAGTTTTTTCAAACAAATACTGATTCAGTCCCGGATCCTAGGATAGTCTGGGAGGCTTTTAAAGTGTACATTCGTGGGTGGAGTAGCTCACAGGAGGGCGGAGTAGAGAAGGAACTCATGGACATCGAGACCCGTCAATCGCACCGGGATTCTGCAGAGATCCGAACCAAGCTGGAACATAAGAAAGAAGAAATTCGAGCATTGATGTCCAGCGAGGAACGGTTCTTGGGCGATCCGATCAGAACGGCCAGATATATAGAGGCGACCGCCCTAGCAGAACACTTGCGTGGGGCATTAGGCAGGAACGCCATTCTGTCCCAATACTAGAAATTGAGACGCCAGATGGAAGTCTTGTTAGGGAGTCATTAATGTACAAACTTGTTAGGGAGTCGTCAGCGATTAATGTTGCATTTCGCGACTACTATGCAAAGCTCTACTCATCACAGTTACTGGCAGGGCAGGACGACATTGTGCGTTACCTGCATAAGATTGCCTTGGGGTGGATTGAGCCTGAACTCGGGTCCCTTTTGAATGTTCCCCCTTCAGATGAGGAATTCCTTAAGGCAATTCGCTCCCTCCCTAATGGCAAGGCTCCCGGTATGGATGGCATTACAGCCGAACTATATAAAGCTTATCCTGATCTTCTTATTCCCCATTTGAGGTCCATGTTCGAGGCGGCCGCTACATCGGGTGTTCTTCCAGAATCCACACGTACCGCCCTGATCACGGTGCTTCTAAAACCCAGTAAGGACCCTAACAAGTGCCCTTCATACAGGCCTCTGTCGCTTATTAATTCGGATAATAAGATTATTGGGAAATTATTGGCAGATAGACTCATACCCCATATGCCTGGTTTGGTCCTCCCTGACCAGGCCGGTTTTATACCAGGTCGTTCCACTCAAAACAATCCGCGGAGGCTAATCACCTTGATGCATAATGTAAACCCATCGGTCACGCTGGCCGTCGCTGCTTTGGACGCTGAGAAAGCGTTTGATTCGGCCGTTTCTGTTTGAGGTCCTCCGCCGCTCCGGGTTAGGCAACACGTTCCTACACTGGGTCTGCCTACTGTATACAGCCCATAGAGCCCTGGTGTACACCAATGGTAAGCAGTATGTACCCATTTTCCCATCTCGTGGTACGAGACAGGGATGTCCCTTCTCTCCAACTCTTTTTGCCCTGGCCATCGAGCCAGTGGCCTATGCTCTGAGGGAGTACCATGTGCATAGGGGTATAACCCTCCATTCTTTCACTTCCATCGTCTCACTTTACGTGGACGATATGTTATTGTACATCAAACACCCTTGTGAAAACTTGCGCCCAATCGAAAAAGAAATCACCGGGATCGGCGCTCTGTTCGGACTACAGATCAATTGGTCCAAGTCTGAGGTCCTCCCCCTCATTGAATGTGTGACCCCGGATGATGTGGGTAAGGATTTCGCATGGTGTCTCCAAGGGATTCGCTACTTAGGTATCCGAGTATCCACGTCCCTTAAGAAGTTATACGAGGAGAACTACAACTCGGCCCTCCAAACTCTGGAGCACAAGGTAGACACCTGGATTTGTCTTTCCATCTCCCAAGTGGCTAGGATCTCGCTCTTAAATATTGTCGTTTTACCTAAACTATTGTATGTTTTTAACAATGTCCCGATTTGGCCTCCAGCGAAATACTGGGTTCGGATGAAGGCCTTGGTGAACAAGCTCATCTGGGCCGGCAGACGGTCATAAATATCTTTAGAGACGATATGTCGCTCGAGCTCTCAGGGGGACCTTGAAGTGCCGGACCTGTTCTTGTATTTCCTTGTCGCCCAGGCCCAATACGCTGCTTGCCCACGTCCAACTTACCCCACAAGACCCTGGCAAAAGTCCTTAACCGCCCTGACAATCTGAAGGGGCTATTGATGGGCACACGGGAGCGTGGCGACAGGGCTGAGGTGCAGCCGGTGGCCGTCACCCTTGGGGCTTGGGATCAGCTGGCTGCCTTGACGGGACAGAGACAGTGGTACTCTCCCTCCATGGCCATTTATCACATACGGGGCATACCTCTTACCCATGAGACAATATTTATCCAACATTTTCCCCTCTTGCAGATCACGTCCATGGGAGATATAGCTCCACAGGTTAGATTTGTTCTTGGGAAGACCTCAAAACGAGTGGCGAATGGAACTCGATAACACTGTTCCTATATTATCGCTTGCGCGAAGTGCTACGAGCTAAGTGGCCTTAATTTCCGAGCGTTCCTCCTCCCACACCAATTCTGGAATATATTACGACGTCAACGTCCAAGGCGAGATTGGTGTCCACCCTGTATGGGATGGCCAGGTCACTCAGACCCCCCCCCGGGCGAGTCAGTATAGAGATAAATGGGAGAGCACTCTAGGTCATACCTTAACTGGTGGACAATGGGGCTCTATCCGTGCACAGACCAAAACTATATCAGTTAACAACAGATTCTGATTGATACACTTTAAATTCCTTCACCAGGTATACTTCTCTCCACTTTGGTTGAATAAGTTTTACTCAAACAGGTCTTCACACTGCAAGAAATGCAATCAGATTGATGCAGATTTCCTTCACATTACCTGGGGGTGCTCTCTAATTCAGCCTCTATGGGAAAGGATAGCAGAAACTGTGTCAAAAATACTAGATGTGGCTTTGCCACTATCTCCTGAGATCTGGCTACTCGCACTTGTGGAAGAGGGTACTAGTAGTGGGAAGCGGTTGGTTGGTATAGCCTCTGTTGTGGCCAGATTACTCATTGCTCAATCTTGGGGTGCCAGCAGGCCTGCCACGTTTCAACACTGGCTCAATGTTATGACAACCTGCACACAAAGAGAAACACAGTTTGCCTCAATGGTCCCCATGCAGTGTAGGCCTAAGGACTACTGGGCTGCCTTCAGGAACTTCATATATGAGGAGCGAACGCCGAGCCCTGCCGCGCAGGATACCGATGGACCAGCAGGAAGTGCTGCTGCTGCACTCCATGGGTGCTCCTCTCCGGACAATCCTGTAAACTGACGGATTTAACTGGCAATTTGGCCTCTCCGGGGGGATACCGGACCCAGACCTGGCAAGAGGGGCTCATGGCTGGGATGGAACTATCAGATAATGCTCCAGCGGCGGGGTGGGCTCCTAAGAACGGTCTTAACAACTGGGTTATGTACCACAGTCTGGGTCCTTTAATGGACTCAGGGACATGTGGGTAGTTGTGTCAGTGTCTCGGAAGGTGCCAGGGGTGGGCGGAGGGAGGGACTGGATGGAATAGTTCCCCGGGTGGGTTTCTGATTCTTGTTGATTTTCTACATGTTGAATTAAAATAATAAAAACAGGTTTTAAACAAAACCTTAGGACACAAACAGTGCCGTAAAAGTCTTGGAAGCATCGGCAATGTAAATCTTTGGCAACATTTTCAATACTGAGAACTAACTCAAAACATGCGTAGTCCGGAGACCTCACATATGCCAACATTAAAACAAATATACAGATTGGTGTACTATCTAATGCGGCACAGTCTACCCTCAATAGTAGACACATCCATGAGCTATACAGACGTACCACATGTGCTACTGATGTGATGGACCAATTAGCTCACAAAAATGTCAGCTGTATGGCTTTAGTGCCAACTCTAGCAAGCTGCGCACAATTTAATGCAACAATGCTGCAAAAAGAGAAACAACCACTAGTAGAAATTCATAGCACAGACAAACTGGACATACACGGTATGAGAGTACCTATGTGTCAGCAGGGCATAGCACGAATACAAGCCTTAGATAACTCCATCTCCAACACAGCTGGTTTGGAGAAAATTCTAAAATTATGTGTCAACTGTAGAGTTATGATAAAGCGTAACATTGATGTAGAGCAAGGTTCCGTTAATGGATCACTTGTTACAGTTGCTGCCTTCCACACATACCCACGGGATAGCAACATTAAGTTTGTAAACATCAAGTTTGACAAACTTTCAGAAGCCAAAAATATAGGACGCACAACAGCGCGATTCCTTCTTCTAAAGGACATGTATGTACGCAGAGAACAGTTTTCTATGTCGCTAGCTTATGCAGTAACTATTCATAAATCGCAAGGTCTCACCTCAGATCAGGCATTGATTGATATTGGCAACCCAGTCTTCAAAGAAGGCATGAGTTACGTAGCACTGTCACGACTACATACACTGGAAGGACTGTATCTAGTTAACTTTGATGCAACTGCAGTCAGTGCAAACATTCTTTGCATCATAGAGTACAATAGACTAATTGCACTGTACACACCCCATCTAAAAATGTATCCTATTGCTCAAAAACCAAAACCTTTGCAATGAATGCTCATTTCATCAGAAGTACTAAATGATTGGGCCACAGTACCGTCAAAGAAATTCCAAGAAAGTCATACTACAGCAACTACCAAAAGCACATACAAAAGGAGTAAAATTGACAAACCAAACCCAACTCCACCCAAACAAAAAAAAAGCCTCTGCTAAGAAGCCACATACCCTTCCATCAAAGATCTCAGACACAGAAGGACCAGTGCCATTAGATTACAATGCAACAGGTGTTAATTGCTATGCAAATGTAACAATAAATGTTCTATTCCAAATACCAGCAGTTGTTGAACATATTTATTCAAATGGCACAGACCAATTGTGTTTGCAAATGCTCATCCTTCACAGAAATGCAGTAAGCAATCCTGACATAATTTACAGTGTCTCACTTTAAACCAACAAGAATATCCCCATGAATGTCAAATGTACTTACTACAAATACTGGAAAGAAAAAACATACCTATAATAGAAATCTTTCACATTTCCTACATGTGGGACATACATGCACTCTTTGCAACCATGTCATTGAAGAGCAAGTCCCTAACACATTCTTCGTGTATATACCAATAACCAACTGTGACTCCATTCCATTCCAGCAACTGGTGCAAAATGCAAACCATAGCAGGTTGTGTACGTTGTGCAATTCTGATAATCGTTCGACGCTACATATACACTCACATAGTCAATATGTGATATTAATGCTCTTAAGGTACAATGCCGACGGTACCAACAACAACTGCAAACTTACTGCCTTCACACACGGACAGATATCACTTGGCAGGAAAACCTTCACAACTGTAGCCATAATCTACCACATAAGGGACTCCACCAATGGAGGCCACTATACTGCATACATTAGAAAGCAATCGTCATGGTGGGAATGCAATGATGCTTCCATCAGTCCAAAGCACAGACTACCTGCAAATCTTGCAAATGCCTACTTAATATTCTTGAGGCCAAAATGTACTCATTAATGTACAAACCTAGCATACCTTACTCCCCAGCACCAACTAGTACCTTCGTGAGTGGACAAGAAATGTTTTTCCTTCCACACTATCGACCTAAAGCAACATAACATACATGAAGCATTGCAAAATGCACTACAGTGTATATTTGCCAATTTCATCCCCAATAATTCCAAGGAGTATAGTCACACAAATAGTACGTTTCCACAAAACACAGTGCCATTATTTTCCACTGTGTATGTGGAAGGGAATTTGCTAAGTGTGAAGATTGAAAACTGTTCTCTGTAACCTCTAAAATCACCACTAACGCAAATCAGTCACCAGCTCTCCAAGAATAGTATTACAAATACCAACACATATTTACGTATCACCACATAAATCCGCAAATGGACAGTACCACTTCAAAATGTACACAGATGTCCAAATAACCAAAGGGATGCACAAACTTCTCTACGTACCCTTTAGAAACGGGACATTGCAAACAGTTAGAATACGCCACCTGGTATCTAACTGCAACCTGAATATGAAAATGTTATTTGCAGCATCACAACTACCCAGGTCAAACTTCAACAACTACTGTGCTACAAACATAGGATGAAACACTTCCAAAGTATCAGCAGTTACAGTATGTAAACAGGTACGTAACTACCGTGCAAATTCTGCAGTAGCAGGGACTCCACCAATGGATTCTACTATACTGCATGCATTAGAAAACAGTGGTCATGGTTGTAATTCAATGAAACTTCAATCAGTCCAAAGCACATGCTACCTACGAATCTTGGAAATCCCTACTTAAAATTTTGAAGCCAAACTTTACTCAGTGATGTACAAACTTACTATACCTTACTCCCCAACACCAAGCACTACCTTAATAAGTGGAGAAGAAATATATTTCCTTCCACACTATCTACCTAAACATTGACGAAATGCACTACGCTGTGTGTTGCACAATTTTATCTCCAATAAACCCAAGGAGTACAGTCACGCAAACAGTACGTCTACACAAAAGCACAGTACTAGTATTTTCCACTGCATGCGTGGAATGACAAGTGCTAAGTATGAGGGTTCAAAACTATCCTCAGTAACCTCCGAAATCAAGACTTACGCAAATAAGTCACGAGCTCTCCAACATTACTCATACAACTCAGACACATATGGACGGTGCACCACGTACATCCGTAATTCGGCAGTACCAGTTCCAAATGTAGACAGATGTCCAAATAACCACACACATGCACAAGCTTCAGAAACAGTACACTGTAAACAGTTAGAATGTGCCACCTGGTATCTAACTGCAACCTGAATACGACGATATTATTTGCAGCATCACAACTAACCAACTGAACCTTCAACAACTACCGTGCTACAAACATACCAGCAAACCCTTCCAAAGTATAAGCAGTTACAATACGCCAACAGCTACGTAAGAACGGTCATAATACTGCATAACCACTGAACAATATCATAATACTTGCAAACCACCAGCAGAAACCAAACGGATAAAGAAACAATGGTACAAAAAGGAAGCAGTGAAACATTTGCAAATCAGCACCTACTATAGAACGCCACCCATTTTACCAACATGTATAGTGCACATTTCGTACTCCATTACATTTCCTCCTACTTCACCTGTACGCCTTAAAAAGTGCTGTAACCACTCCAAACATCACTATCACTCATTGTGCACTGTATTATCAACTAATTTTTTAAGTTTTATTTGAATTCAGCATGGTCTACACAGACCCAGTGATTATGCAAAGAACCACAGGAACTGCGCTGATTGCACAGTACACTGGTTCAAAGCATAGTACTTACAAAGTGCTACTTATGAGCATCTACAAAATAAAGAAATGTATGCTATGTAGTGTACTTCAAAGCAACGAAATACCTGCGCTAACATATTGTGTTCTCTTTTCCCACAGATAATACAGCAACCAGTACGGAAACATTTTACACTCCATACCCAAAACACAGTGCAGGGCTTCCTTAATGCAAGCATTAAGTCTTCAACGATTGCTATTATACTTCTGTAGAATATTCACAGTGCATTAAGTGCACTTATTTCTGCTATACACATACCAATAGCACCACTGACAATGCACACGTATATTACACTATGCAGCTTGTGGCCACGCCTTGCACGCCTCACTACACCCTCTACATTGTACAGCCTCCAGCCACACACTAAACATTACACACCCTGCCCACTATTGCCGCTGCACTGCAGAACTACACATACAAACATCTATGCAGATACAACCCCACACATAACACAGCACCCCTTAGCCACTACAGTTTACATTGCCTACTACTTCTTCCACTGAATACATAACGAGTTTCCTACGTACACTGGTCACCTAACCCTACCATAAGTGCACACACTGAATTAACAACACTACAGTAACCTACCCTAAAATCTGCACAATTAGAACAATACCACTTCATGCATGCATCCATAGATCTTACGTAAGTCTCCTAACTTCTCCAACATTTGCCTCCTTGCTTTACACTGCCACCATGTACGCCCCATTAGCTCACTTTCATTGTTATGTACACCATTTGCAAAAAACGTAGCCAACCCATATTTCAATATAGAGCATACATCATAGCTCACCAGCCACATTACAACCACTACTGTACCTCTTTACTTTTTCAACTTCTGTTACCCTTTTCTTTCTGTAAAGAAAACACCATTTGTAGGTCATAACCGCCTGACAATGTCAAAAGTTCAAATGAACTGTTTTCCTTTCCTAAACAGTTGCCCCAAAAAAGGTCATGCATTACAACACCAACCTGCGTACTATGGACCACCCACCCACGTGTTCGCAAACAGCAAACACAATGTCACATTACCCACCATTGCCTTGTAACACAGTGCACATCTAACCTTTCCTTACACACTGTAAAAACAAATTGTATGTATTTTGCCATCTGTGCATTCACGTGTCCATTTGTACAGCACCATCATATCTACTTGTACGTTGCACTACCTTCACTGTAATAACTACCAACATTTGTAAATAGATGCTACACTCAAAACACGTTCCTGGCTAATGCCTTCCTTTTTTTCCTGCCTCATCTCCGGAAATTGAAACTTAACATACCTCTCCTTAAACAGGACACACGCTCATTGTAAAACAGCCTTTAGGGTGAAGCATGTGTAGCTGCAAGGTCATATATTGTGTAGCAGTCTAGCAAAAAAGGATACATAACTTGCACTGCATTTCCTCTGTCCATGTGGCACAAAGGTACTCTTCAACCATCTCATACGCTGTACAGTGCCATTTCACAGCCTCCCAATTGAAGGATGGAATTTGCCGAAATTATGTAAGTACACCTTTACATCACATGTGCATGGTTATTTATGTGCTCCTCTGTATGCATATTTACAAACTTGCTCTACTGCTCACTTTCTCTCCACACATTACACAGACCTTTGAGACGGCAGTAAAAAAAAACGCTGTCACACTTCCATGTCTCCACCATTCCCAGTAACTTGCAACTGTCATTTTACAATCTTTTGCTTCTCGTACACTAAAACACCTCACCTTCTAAGCGCTCGTACACTGCTAGATTCCCTGTTCTGCCCTTTGTATGCCCTTTCACACAATGACTACGTCTACGCACCCTGAGTGTACTATACTTTGTAACCGACACAGGCGCACGCAACCGTCAACCGGCACACAAATATGTGCAACTCACATTTCTTTAGCACGCTTCTTACCAAAGCAGCTACTCCATTCTCCACCAATCCAAGGTATCCCCCATTACGTTTCTTATTGTGTTACTTTCTTTGTAAACACACTGACGCAATGCACCATGGGTCCAACTGCACTGGCTGCCACTGTCAACTTTTGTAAAAAAGCAACACATGAAAACATCATCTTGTCCCAAAGGTTCCAACACATTTTCTTCTGTGCACCCGTACAATCACTGTATTACCTACAAAGCAGTCACCAAGGCAGTGAGTTCATATATGGCGCTACGCAGTAACACACACGTCATTTTTCCTCAGTCATTCAGCTATTACTACATTATGCTTCCTGCAAAGTTTTGTCCTGTACGCTACAACTAATATCCGCTACTTACATGTACTCTTATTCCTCTTTCCACTCAGATATGTTGCACCCTACTGCGCATGCCACACCTTCCACATTTCAATAGACGGCTGGTGGACCAACCATTGGAAGATTACCATAAGCAATGTCTTTTCCATCATTATTATCTGGGCTGACCACTTTGGGTCGGTATGTCCACTTGCAGTTCCTGCTATACGAACCAACCTGCAAACCTTTGTTCTATAAAACATCCCAGAGGCACCGCATGCTACCTTCGCTACCTTTCAAAGACAATTGGCATCATTACAAGTCTGCCGGTCCGGATTTAATGTTGCTGGTAAAACCATACCAGCAACGTTTACCAGACCAGCTCATTCCGACCTGCGATCCCGGAAACACCATCACCCCGAATCCACTCCCGCGCAGCTAACGCACCCGGAAAATGCGTCGGCGGACACAGCGCGTCTACACCCCCGTTAGTGGTAACACGAAACACTGTGCGCATTACGAGTAGCACAGACACGGAAACACTGCCACCGAAATAGCGGAATCACTGTGAACACTGTGGCGGTACCGTCACAACCGTGGAGATGATGGTAAACAGTGGCAGGTGAGTCGAATCAGGCCACAGGTACACCAAATGAGCCCAGCTTCACCCAGAAGGCCACTGGGAGCCTACAAAAGGGCCACACCCAGGCCAACTCCAGACACAACCATGCAGGCAGCCGCTGTAGCAGCATTGGGCCTGGGGCTATTGAACCTACAGGCAGCAGCGCGAACAGCAGCAGTAATGCAGCAGAGGAGGAGGAGGCAAAGGCGGAGGCGGTGCAGGCAGCAGATAGCAAACCCGGCACCCATACCAAACCCAAACGTGCAGCCGGCATGATCTTGCAGGCGGCCTGCAATACCACACATCAGGGTCTCACCCTAGAACCTGACCCCAGGGCAGATCCACACATTATACCGGCTTGACCGTCCAACAATCATATCCATCGTCACCATGATTGAGGACGACATCAGCATCCACATTGCCATTCGGACGGCAATCTCGCCCCTACTGAAGGTGGTCTCGGTGCTGCATTTCCTAGGAACTGGAACATATCAGCTCACTGTCGATGAGCTGCCGGGCTGTCACACCCCTGTTTTTCAAGGATACTCAACTAGGTACTGGATGTCCTGCTGCGCCTTGCGTCGGAACACATTGCCCTCCCTCATAACCCTGCGCAGGTTTTTGCCACCAAGATGGCCTTCCATGCCATTGCTGGCATGCCAAATTGCATCAGTGCATTAGACTGCACCCACATAGAGCTGACAGTACCACGTGCAATGGAGTTGGTGTACCACAATAGGAAACAATACCACTCACTAAATGTACAGATGGTATGTGACGCTGGACAAGTGATAACCCATTGCTGTGCACGTTTCCCGGGTTCGACACATGACTCAATGGTCCTGCAGAATTCCATATTGCCACGGTACATGGAACGCTATGCTGGACAGAGCACATTGCTATTGGGTGAGTACAACTGCCAATGCATGACCCTGTGAAAGGGGTGGGGGGTGAGGGGTGGCCAGGGCAATGACCTGTGTGTCTGGGTTGCTAAAACTGCCAATGCATGACCCCTGTAAAAGGGGGCTGTGGGTGACCACTGCAATGACCTGTGTGTCTGGGTTGCTACAACTGCCAATGCATGACCCCCTGACCTATGCAACGGACAGTATCAACACCCCACACATTGCAATGATTCACAATACAGATGGCCACAGTGTGCCTGTACAAACCCTGCCAAAGGAGATGCACAACCAAGACATGTCGTAGCACCACAAGCAAACACGAAATGAGGGAGTGAGTCCCCCCACCCATCCAATGCACCTGTGCCCCCACAATGCACATGATGAATGCATATCTGACATTGGGCCTCATTACGACCCAGGCGTTAAGGGTTAACACCGTCGTTAACCCTTAACGCCTATTCTGATTTAACGGCTGCTCTTACAGCCGTTAAAATCCATGGCGCTAACCTGCCATGATGCTAATTACGCCACCGTAATTTACGGTGGCGTAATTAGCGCCTTCCCCACTCCCATTATGCCCTATGGGGCAAAAATGGGAATGGGGAAGGGAAAATGGGAAATGGAGATTTACCGCCCCACTCACCTTGGAATGGGGCGGTAAATCCGCCATCCACCATGGTGTAAGACGTAGTTTACACCATGGTGGTAAAGCTGGCGCAATTAGCGCCTGGGTCGTAATGACCCCCATTGTGCATCGATCCACGTTAACACAGTGACCACTGACAGACTGCTCTGCGTGTGTACATCGGTGCACAATGCTGACACTAGAGAATTGCTTACCCCTCACTACTCTAACCTCAAAGATAGGTTGGAAACTTATTGTTCTGTGGGATACTACATTGTACTCCACAGAGGTTATGCTTCAATTGAATAATCCAGTATTTTACCGTAAATTGAATCATGACCCTACGGGGTCCATTCGGGAAGAAATCAAAAGCCTGATGGACCATGCCTTGCAAGAGGAATGGATCGATCAGGATGAACATCAATTTCTCATTAAAACATCACCTACCATTCCTGCTTTTTACCTCCTCCCGAAGGTTCATAAAAACGAGCGTACTCCACCGGGCAGACCGATTGTATCAGCTATCAATTCCATCCTTGAGCCACTGTCCATCTACGCCGACTATTTTCTTAGACCTTTTGTGTTAAAAATGAACTCTTATGTAAAAGATACCACTAGCATGATTAATCTAATATCTGAACTTCATCTTAACATCACAGATCTTTTAGTTACTTTAGACGTAACTTCTCTCTATACAAGCATCCCACAGGGTGAATGTTTAATGATTATGGAGACTTTTTTGAACAAACGGACGGACACACTGTCTAAAGTACCTACATCATTCATTATGGAGTGCATTAAAATTGCCCTCACTGAAAACTTTTTTCTTTATGAAGGGACCTTCTATAAACAAATTCATGGGACAAGCATGGGGGCGACTTTTGCGCCAGATTTGGCCAATTTATTTATGGACCATTTTGAAAGCACCTCTATATATAATCCATCTAATCCTTTCAAAGACAACATCTTAAAATGGTTTCGCTATATAGATGATGTGTTTATGATTTGGCAGGGGGATCTCCCCCGCCTATATTCCTTTTTAGAATGGCTAAATAATCATAATCCACACATTAAATTCACCATGACTTTTGATACAACCACCATCCCGTTTTTGGATCTCTCCATTTTTAAAACTGAAGAAGGCACTTTGAACACCAGACTTTTTCGTAAACCTACGGATAAAAACACACTCCTCAGATACAACAGTTTCCATCCCCTTAGTCTACGAGAAAATTTACCCATCGGGCAATTCTTAAGACTAAGAAGAAACTGTACTGATCTCGGTGACTTTATCCGAGAAAGTAAAGATCTTAAGCAACGGTTATTTACTAGGGGCTACCCCAAAAAATGCATCAATCGAGCATATAAAAGAGCTAAATATGCCAATAGAACTAGATGCCTTCATCATGAGCCCATGGTTACAGAAGATAGAATAACGTGTGTGAGCACGTTTAGCCCCATCAGCAATACCTTACGCAAAGTTATCAAACAACAGTGGCATATTTTGACTACGGAAGAATTCTGCCCTGCCCAACCTAGGTTTGCTTTCAAACGGCAAAAAAATGTAAAAGACCGCTTGGTTCATACCTATCCAGTTATATGTCCACATATATCACAAACTACCCTGTGGAACCTTCCACCGGTAGTAGGACATTTTAAATGTGGCCATTGTTCAGTTTGTGCTTTAACATCTAACTGTAAGTCGATTGAACTTAATGGCAGAATATGGAATTTAAAACACTTTTCCAATTGTGCCTCAGATTGGCTTATCTATGGCATTAAATGTCCGTGCAATTTATGGTACATAGGAAAAACCAGCCGCGCTGTACGGCTTAGAATTTGTGAACACAGGTCGTGTTTGAAGAATAAAATCGAGAAAAAACCCCTGGTGTCTCACTATATTGCGGCAAAACATAATTACACTGATTTTAAATGGTTTGTCATTCAAAAAATCTTACCCTCCCCTAGAGGAGGTAATAGAGATTTAGCCCTGAGCCTAGCTGAACAAAGGTTGATATATAATCTGAATACGGTCAGCCAGGGTTTAAATTCTTCTGTGGAATGGAACAGTTTAATCACATGATTTGGATCATTTATGAGGGTACTAGATATCCATATTTCCGTGTGTTTTACTCTTTGTCTCCTTTGGACCTCTGATTGGCCATATGGTGGCTGTTTCCCGTTGTGGATGCGCTACCTGGGGGCACCTCTGGTGGACCTCTGCCCACGGGTCATTTCGGGCCGCTTTTGACTTTTTGGTGTAGCGCCCTTTGATTTCTGGGGGTTTTTTCCCCTGTATGTTTTGCCTCCATTGCCATCAAGCAATGACGTGTGGCTTAAGTCCATGCCTGCTACGAGACAATTACAACACTGTATCTTTAAATCAATGAGCCCCCGCCTGCCGTTACGTCAACGCTGAGACCTATTTAATCCCGTCCTCCGCACGTCTTTTGGTCATTAGTCTTTACAACACGGCTGCGGCGAGAGGATCGTTCGTCTCGGAACCAAGGAGTGCAAGGTAAGCATTCGTATTCCACACACCTCAGAGTAACAAGCTCGCTCTCGCTAATAGCGTGTCTTCTGACCAGCTCTTTGTGCTCTGTATTTCTACAGATTGCCTACACACGAACTGGACAACATGCCCTCGACTACACGGATTCTATTGCTACTGGGGTCCTAGTGTTGGTATTAATTTCCCGATCGCCTCTTCACATTAAAAATTACAATTGACGTTTTCCTTGTGAACAGGTATATAAAAATAGCGTTTGTTAAAAAGTTTGTTCATGTCTAACAAGACCATAAGATTAAATACTTGCTTCTTATACTTTACTTAGGATACGTTGTGAATTCAATACCACAAATGCCGTTTCTAAGCTCCACTTTGGATGTGTTAAATGATGCCTAGCGGGATTTTCCTCCGGTTATGTGCATGATTCACTCGACGATATCCGGATGTAAGTCTTTCTTCGCATGAACACTATTTTTTGTGTCCCGAGGTTTGATGGAACACTGTCCTTTGGGATTAACAACCTGATAAATGACATATTAATAGCAATAGAACTAATTCAAAATGACTGGCCATTTCTTACCTATTGATGTAGGTGACGCTATGAATTAACTAGATGACTAATAATTAGGCATTATGGGTGACATTTTTGTCCCTTAAATGGATCATCAAGGTTCATTTTTTCACTGTGCTGATCACATTCGACCTAGGAGCTACTGGTAAGGGGTGGATTTTTTCTTAGATGTCACACAAGGGTATGTTAACTGTGGTCCGTGGTAAACACGGTAGATAGACTATCTTGGAGATAGAATACAGTTTGATAGTTTACCTACATAGTTTTTGTGAATAAAATAGACAGCCAATATGAGTTTTGTGTATACATTAGAACCTATGCATGGAAGAACATTTTAGTCTTATTTTTGAAGTCAATGCTTGATGTCTTATAATTAATTGCATATATATGTCTCTTTTTAGATCTCTGATGCCAATAGTAAATTGTCCATAAGGCTCATCTTGAAGAAATGTCCTGTCCTGATGATGGCCACTACATTTATCCCTTGTATGGACACTTGAGAAACTGTCCCATCTGATTATTGGCCGAAACATGTCGACATTTTTTATCTCATGAAATGTCTAAATTTTAGTCATTTTGTACAACTTGTGTATTAGGATTAGAAAGTATATTAAGTTTATTCATCCTTTATGTCTGTTTTCCTTGTTGGTTTTCTGTTACGTATAACCCTGCCTTATTTTTCCTGACACTGAGCACTGTACCTTAATTTTGTGTGCTTTCGTAATATGTTTGACATCCCCTATTAAAATTATGTTTATTTATGTTCATGCATATGGTTCTTGATATAACTGCTGTCTCTACAAATTAATGCTGTCTTGTAAATATATATATGTGTGACAATAAGTTTCCAACCTATCTTTGAGGTTAGAGTAGTGAGGGGTAAGCAATTCTCTAGTGTCAGTTTTCTGACACACCTATATATTCCCTTGTTATTTATCCCTATTTTGAGAATTGCTCCCCCGTTAACAAAAAACATTGGGATTGGGCCTATTTTTCTATCACATCGGTGCACAATGCCATACTTACCTACCACAAATGAGCATAAGGCCATCAACGAATGAACAGCGAGTCGTTGACCACTGTCAAAGCGCCAATATGGAAAACAATGACCCAGGAATGGGATTCTCCCACTAGTCAGATCAGCGCAAGGCCCCATATGAATGATTCACTAATGATACATGAATGAACTGCATCTTATCCACACATGGATGCCACAAACAATTAAATGTCCCCTTCCTTCCCATTCCATGTAGGTGATGCAGGATATGCACTCACGCCATGGCTGATGACGCCCATACGGAGGCCAAGGAACAGGCATGAGGAGACCTACAACAGGGCACACGTTCGCACACGTGGCATGATCGAGAGGACATTTGGTTTACTGAAGGCCAGGTTCCGCTGCTTGAGCAGATCTGGAGGATCATTGCTGTACAAGCCAGTGAAGACAGGTAAAATAGTGGTTATGTGTGCCATGCTGCACAATCTGTGCATGCGCAGGAACGTCCCTCTGCCCCCAGACACAGAGGTTGATGATGAAGTGGATGAAGAAGATGACGATGGGGATGGGGATGGGATGGCTGCACTCCCTGACAGGGGCGCACAAGATGGACAACATGCATGGGATGCACTGATTCGCAGTTTCTTTTGAGAGACTCTACATGAACAGCACTGCATGCATTTAATGTAGCACGACATCAAATGGAGTCATTGTAGATCAAATAACGGATGTCCACTCGTCACTTCAATTTCAACAGGGAATTAATGTTAACAAAGCAGGAAAGAAGGTGGTATCGACAGGAAAGCTGTACACCCATGCCCACCCACCTCCCAAACGTATCCACCCCCAACCAGGACCCAACACACTACCCCCATAATGGACCTCCCCCACCTCCCAAACGTACCCACCCCCAAACGGCCCCAACACACTACCCCCATAATGGACCTCCCCCACCTCCCAAAAGTACCCACCCCCAACCAGGCCCCAACATACTACCCCCATAAGGGACCTCCCCCACCACCCAAACATACCCACCCCCATACACCCAATAATCCCAAAATGTTCTGTGGACAGTCATTCATACTGGACACTATTTCCGGCTGCGCTTATGTGCAGTAGCACCCTTGCCAGAGGGGCCAGCCAGCCGACTAGAGCGCCTCCGTGGGCTGCCTGTGATGGAACTTGAGGGGGTGGTGCTGGTGGACGGCACTGGTGGCGTGACAGGTGGCACACGGCCAAAATACGCTTGCTGGGCCACCAACATGGACTCAGCAATGGAGGACATTATGCTATTGCCCTCCCTCACATGGCGTGGCAAGGTCACAATTGGTGTGGCAAAACAGACGATGGCCCTGGACAGGTGATGTACTGACTTGGCAGTGCTTTCACGTTGCAGCCTCGCTTCCTCCTGCTGCTGCATAGCCTACTCCCGCTGCAGCCTAGCCTCCTCCAACTGGCTTTCCACCAGCTGTGCAAGGCTGGCCTGCTGTTATTCCACGCGCTGCATGTGTGCACTTAACTCAGCCATTGAGGGTGTTGGTTACCTCATGGGGCTGTGTAGGTCTGGGGAGCTAAACTGCAGGTTGTAGTGGGATGAGAGGTCACCCATGTCATCTACCTCCTCCTGTCCTGCATCTTCAGACTGCACGACTGGGGCACTGTCGCCAAAGGATGCAGCATCCTCCTCAGTGCACACTGCCTGCTCGATGGTTTTGGTGGCCACGGTGGTGATAGGTGCTACTTGTGTGGCAGCTGGCTTTACGGGGTTGGCCACGTGGGTTGGGGCATCCGTGCCAGATGTTGCTGGTGCAGGTGCCTGTGTCCCGGAGGTGGTGGCATCGGCATCCTGGGCAAGACAGCTGCGTCGGTCATGTGCAGGTGGACGTGGCGTTGCCTTTTGTGCCGTGTTGCTGTCACTTGACGTGCCTGTGGGGGAATAGAGGGTATGCTGTTAGTTGTGTGGTGGAATTTGATGGGTCCATCACATGCATCACACTGAAATGTCTCTGCCCACTTGCATGTACACACATCTGACAGGTGACGCACTCAGGTTTGCGTGTCTCAGCCTGTACTCAGTCACGCTGTCATGATCTCTGCTTCCAAAAGGTCAGGGTTTTCCCAACTCCCTTGGAAGCAGATCCATAACCCAGGTTCCAAGTGCCAACCAGTCCCAATTGGGACCTTTTGGACCCAGTCCTGGCGCCAGTGGCACCAGGCTCATAAATATGCCCAGTCCCAGCGCTGGAAGCGCCGGGCTCATAATGCTTGGGTGGACTTACGTTCAGCAGACCATGCTGCTTACTTGCCTGCCAGTTGAGCCTCTGATCCTCTTCTGTTTGGAACTACTTTTCCTGTTGGGTGGGGCTGGAGCCACTCCCTAGATTCAGAACACTGGAACTCTTCTGGAAGGCAGGAACTCTTTTCTTACCAGGAACTCTTTTCTTACTTAGGCGTGGCTGTGGAAGGAGACACCTAAGCACTACAGGAGGCTATTTAAACCACACCCGGTGGATGAATCTTGCTTTGCGTTATTCTGCAACCTCTGCAGCAGAACGCTCATCGTGTCTTCTGCATCCGGTCCTGGGCCTAAGGAAAAAGGCTTACCATCCTGAATCCAGTCTTCAGCAACACCTATAAAGACAAGAAAGAACAGGTTAGCATTCCGGCATCTGAAAGGCAAAGGCTTACCATCCTGAATCCAGTCTTCAGCAACACCTATAAAGACAAGAAAGAACAGGTTAGCATTCCGGCATCTGAAAGGCAAAATCTTACCTACTCTTCGTGCGCTCCGGAGGTCTTCACACTGTATTCCGGCATCTGAAAGACAAAAGCTTACCAACTCTTCGCACGCTCCGGAGGCCTTCGGCGCTGCATCCCGCATCTGAAAGACAAAACAAGGTGCGTTTAAAGACATTGGGGAACTTTAATACTCACGTGCCATTACTCCTTTCCACATCTAATCCAGTGGGTATTCCGGCACCCTGCAGCCGCTCCGAACTCGTACCTGCAAAATAAAAAGACAGTTAGAGCGCATCGTGAAGCAGGCAACAAGCGCTTACTTACGTGCTTCCAGGCGCTTCTATTCATCACACGGGCTCCATCTTCAACTCACTTCAGCCTGTCATCCGCCATCGCCGGAACCCTGCAAAACAAGAGACATCATTACTAAAGACTTTAAAGACATTTGAATGACTCGAAACTTACCGTTCGTGCAGTAAACGACGGACAGCAGTCCTCTGAAGTCAAGAGGCCTGCGCTACCTATCCAGTGAAGAAACTGGTTACAGCACCCTGCCCCAAGGCAGATGGAGAGCTCGGCATTCACTTACCTAAGGTGAGAGCGTTAACCTTTGGGGGTCTACAGGAGAGGAGAAGAGGAAAGAGATAGGGACACCCCAATAACCCCAGTTCATTAACCCCATATTTTCTATCTGCAGACATCTTACTCTACACGTCAGGCATACAGTGCACAGAGGTCCAGCCCAAAGAGCCAACCGGGTGCTACACATCACCTTTGAAGATACGGTAGTCGCCCAGTCAAGACCGGCGCCTCTGCGAGAATCAGGTGAGCGTTACAGAACGCAAAGCCTACCGCAAAACTCTCGCCCAGGCGCTATGGAAACCTCGGATACTGACCCCCTAGCCCGGTTACTTGGGGAATTAAGGGCAGAAGTGCATGCAGCTCGTCAGGAAACGAATGCTCTAAGAAGGGAACTAATTATTTCCAAGGAGAGAACAGACAATCTTGCTAGACAAGTGCTACAGTCACAAGCCGGACAGACCCCGTTACCCGCATCAGGGGCAAATCTTCCTTCAACATCCTCTATGAATCCAGTGCAGATCAACCTACCTGGGAATGTACCTCTGGCTCCGCCCGAACGATTTTCTGGTGACCCAAAGAGGTTTGCAGTATTTATCAATCAGTGCCGGTTGCACTTCTTATGCCGGCCAGCAGCCTTTCCAACTGATCAAGCAAAAGTAGCTTTTGTACTTTCGTACCTTAGTGGCAATGCGGCAGACTGGTCGATCCCTCTAGTTAATCAAGATGATCCGGTTCTCCATGATTTTCAAGCCTTTTAGCTTAGTATGGAAAAACTGTTTGCAAGACATTCACAGGGGCAGGCCTTGGACAATGAGCTTCTTTCGTTGCAACAGGGTAATCAAGACCTTTTGGCTTATATTGCATCTTTCAATAGACTAATAGTGGAAACTCAATGGCCTGAGGACAAAAGGATTACGCTGTTTTATAGAGGTCTACGTGGAGAGCTCAAAGACGTTTTAGCCCAAGTAGTGAATCCCCCACAAGACTGTTCGGATTATATAGACTTGGTCGTTCAAATAGATCACAGGCTGCAGAACAGGAAGGCCGATCGTTCCAAGTTTGATGCTCGAGTATTTTCCAAACCGCCAACTCCTTCCAAAGGAGTAGACTCCGGGGAACCCATGCAAATAGGGGTTCTGAAAGGTCCTCTAACACAAAGGGAGCGGGAAAGGAGGAAACAGTTGCAATTATGCCTATATTGCGGAAACTCAGGGCACTTTCTTCGAGACTGTCCGGTGAAACCTGCCAAGAAGGCAGTAGGAGCTGCAGTTACCAAAGTTATAAACTCTGAGCAGGGAAACGACCTCGCCCGACAAGAATAGAGGTCCTCTTGCCGAGCGTGAAAACCAGTTCCGTGACCTCGCATTTCGTGATACCTATGGTTCTCATTAGCCCTGATAATCCGGATCGATTACATGCAATTGAAGCTTACGTCGACAGCGGTGCCATCGGCAATTATGTGGATCATGAAATGGTTTTGAGGATGAATCTAACTCTTTGTCCCAAGGCTGTAAAGGACGTCATTACTACGGTGGATGGTACGGAGATAGCCTCTGGGCCAGTAACGCATACCACTCAAGAGGTGACGCTAGTAAGTCAAGATGGACACCATGAGAAGATCGTGTTCGATGTGATCAAGGCCCCTCAGTTTCAGATTATTCTAGGAATACCTTGGTTAGAGAAACACAATCCTCTGATCGATTGGCGAGCAAGAACGGTCCAGTTTCCAGAATGTGTCTCTACTTGTCACCCTCCACCTGGTGTTGCACTGGCCGCAATTTCTTCAGAGACTCCCCAGTTACCTCCCGAATACCTAGAATACCAAGATGTTTTCCGGAAGGATCAGGCTAACTCTCTACCTCCTCATAGGTCTTATGACTGCCAGATAGACCTGATACCTGGATCTACTCCTCCTTGTAGTAGAATTTATGCCCTCACCGAGCCTGAGAACCTTCACCTTCGACAATACCTGGATCAATACCTGGCAAATGGGTTTATTCGTCCTTCCAAGTCCCCTGCTTCTTCAGCTTTGTTCTTCGTTCCAAAAAAGGAAGGAGACCTTAGAACTTGTATCGATTATCGCTCCCTGAACCAGATCACCGTTAAGAATAGATATCCGTTACCTTTGATCCCTGAACTCCTGGACCAAGTCAGAAAAGCATGCATATATACAAAGCTGGATCTTAGAGGAGCTTACCACTTGGTACGAGTAAAAGAGGGCGATGAATGGAAGACGGCCTTCCGCACCAAGTATGGGCTATTTGAATATCAGGTCATGCCCTTCGGACTTTGCAATGCCCCGGCCGCCTTTCAATATTTTATGAACGATGTCCTCAGAGAGCTCATAGATGTATGTGTTGTTGTTTACATCGACGACATCCTCGTTTATTCTTCATCGGAATCTGAACATCGGAAACACGTGAAAATGGTCCTCGAAAGATTGCGTCAACACAAACTTTTCGCTAAGTTGGAAAAATGTGTTTTCAACGTGACTGAAGTTGAATTCTTGGGATTCATATTATCACCTGGCGGAGTGCGTATGGATTCAAAGAAGGTCGATGCAGTTCTCAAATGGCCATCACCATCCTCCGTAAAAGGTGTGCAAAGCATGTTAGGCTTGGCTAACTTTTACCGCAGGTTTATCCCCGAATTCTCTCGAATAGTCCAGCCCATCACTGCCTTGTTAAAGAAAAACAAACGTTTTGAATGGTCTACCGAGGCGGAACAAGCTTTCCAGGATTTGAAGACTAAATTTATCTCTGCACCAATCTTAAAACACCCTCGCCCCGAACTCCCCGACATCGTGGAAACTGATGCTTCAAGCCTTGCCATGGGGGCAGTTCTATCACAAAAGGACCCGGTAACCAATCAGTTGCATCCCGTGGCATTTTGGTCCCGCAAATTCTCGCCTCCTGAAATCAATTACACGATTACTGACAAGGAACTTCTGGCTATCAAGTCTGCCTTTAAGGCTTGGCGGCATTATCTGCTGGGGGCCCGACACACCGTTACTGTGATTACGGATCACCGAAACCTGCAATATTTGAAGACCGCAAAAGCCCAATCCTCTAGACAACTCCGTTGGGCATTATTCTTTGCCGAGTTTGACTTCATAATTACATATCGACCTGGTACAAAGAACGGTAAAGCCGATGCCCTTTCTCGGATGGGAGTGGAAGAACACTTGGTCAACCCTAAACCTGTACCAATCATTCCCGAACAAAGAATTCTGGGTGTAATCGCCACAGAATCCATAGAGGAAGTTAAGGATAAAGCCGGGCAACTTGTAACTCCAGCAGACATACAGAATTGGCATCTGCAGGGAAAGGACTTTGCAGTAAAGGACAACTTATTGTATTTCCAAGAACGATTATACCTACCCAGCACAGATTTACAGAAAAAAGTAATCTCTTGTTATCACGACTCTTTAATGGAAGGTCATCCCGGTATAGCCAAGACCTCAGAAAAGATCAAGCGCTACTTCTGGTGGCCGTCTTGGAAAAAAGATATCAGAGACTTTATAATGTCCTGTGGAGTATGCGCCCAAAACAAGAGTCAAAAGGAAAGACCAGCAGGCCTCTTACGCCCTATTGACATCCCACCTCGCCCTTGGCATACGCTTTCTATGGACTTCATCACCGATCTACCTCCATGCTCCGGATACAATACGATTCTAGTAATCGTGGACTTATTCTCCAAGATGGCGCATTTCATTCCGCTCAAAGGCTTGCCAACAGCAGCAACTCTGGCCCGAGAATTTTTCTCGAAAACATCGTCCGACTGCACGGTTTTCCTTCGGTTCTAATTTCGGATCGAGGTAGTCAATTTATTTCTCATTTTTGGCGAAGTTGCTGTCGGTCGGCTCAAATTGATGTGAGACTATCGACCAGTCACCACCCTCAGACCGACGGACAAACCGAGAGGACCAATCAAACTCTGGAACAGTATTTACGCTGCATGCTGCAACAAACTGAAAAAACTTGGAAAGATATCCTTTGGATAGCCGAGTATGCCTACAATAACTCTGTCCATTCGGGAACTGGGAAAACCCTGTTTTTTCTTTTGTACGGCAGTCACCCTCGAACCTCGGAGTTGGATCCCTTCCAAGATCTTGAAACACCAGCAGTAGACTACCTGCATTCTACAATCACCCAAGCCTTTAAGGAAGCTGTTTTTCACCTTCAAAGGGCTAAAGAACAATACAAGAAAGGAGCAGATCAACATCGGAAGGAAGCCCCTCACTATCAAGTAGGGGATCAAGTCTGGTTATCCACCAAATATCTATCTCTAAAAGGGCCACGCACATTCAACCCAAGATACCTTGGTCCCTATTCCATCACTACCATAGTAAACCCAGTAGCGGTCAAGTTGGACTTGCCCCCGCACATGAAGATACATCCGGTCTTCCACGTCTCTCTATTAAAACCCGTGCAACCTCAAACCCGACTAACCAAATCTCCAAAACCTATCCTAGTGGATGGAGAACTCGAGTTTGAAGTCAAAAGCATTCTGGACTCCAAGATCTCCAAATCTAAACTATTCTACCTAATTGACTGGAAAGGCTACGGCCCCCAAGAGAGATCCTGGGAACCTGCTGAATATGTCCACGCTCCTCGCCTAATCAAAAGATTTCACCGAACATTTCCTGACAAGCCAAAACCCCCGGAGAAGCCCGGTTTGGGAGGGGCCTTGAGGGGGGGTACTGTCATGATCTCTGCTTCCAAAAGGTCAGGGTTTTCCCAACTCCCTTGGAAGCAGATCCATAACCCAGGTTCCAAGTGCCAACCAGTCCCAATTGGGACCTTTTGGACCCAGTCCTGGCGCCAGTGGCACCAGGCTCATAAATATGCCCAGTCCCAGCGCTGGAAGCGCCGGGCTCATAATGCTTGGGTGGACTTACCTTCAGCAGACCATGCTGCTTACTTGCCTGCCAGTTGAGCCTCTGATCCTCTTCTGTTTGGAACTACTTTTCCTGTTGGGTGGGGCTGGAGCCACTCCCTAGATTCAGAACACTGGAACTCTTCTGGAAGGCAGGAACTCTTTTCTTACCAGGAACTCTTTTCTTACTTAGGCGTGGCTGTGGAAGGAGACACCTAAGCACTACAGGAGGCTATTTAAACCACACCCGGTGGATGAATCTTGCTTTGCGTTATTCTGCAACCTCTGCAGCAGAACGCTCATCGTGTCTTCTGCATCCGGTCCTGGGCCTAAGGAAAAAGGCTTACCATCCTGAATCCAGTCTTCAGCAACACCTATAAAGACAAGAAAGAACAGGTTAGCATTCCGGCATCTGAAAGGCAAAGGCTTACCATCCTGAATCCAGTCTTCAGCAACACCTATAAAGACAAGAAAGAACAGGTTAGCATTCCGGCATCTGAAAGGCAAAATCTTACCTACTCTTCGTGCGCTCCGGAGGTCTTCACACTGCATTCCGGCATCTGAAAGACAAAAGCTTACCAACTCTTCGCACGCTCCGGAGGCCTTCGGCGCTGCATCCCGCATCTGAAAGACAAAACAAGGTGCGTTTAAAGACATTGGGGAACTTTAATACTCACGTGCCATTACTCCTTTCCACATCTAATCCAGTGGGTATTCCGGCACCCTGCAGCCGCTCCGAACTCGTACCTGCAAAATAAAAAGACAGTTAGAGCGCATCGTGAAGCAGGCAACAAGCGCTTACTTACGTGCTTCCAGGCGCTTCTATTCATCACACGGGCTCCATCTTCAACTCACTTCAGCCTGTCATCCGCCATCGCCGGAACCCTGCAAAACAAGAGACATCATTACTAAAGACTTTAAAGACATTTGAATGACTCGAAACTTACCGTTCGTGCAGTAAACGACGGACAGCAGTCCTCTGAAGTCAAGAGGCCTGCGCTACCTATCCAGTGAAGAAACTGGTTACAGCACCCTGCCCCGAGGCAGATGGAGAGCTCGGCATTCACTTACCTAAGGTGAGAGCGTTAACCTTTGGGGGTCTACAGGAGAGGAGAAGAGGAAAGAGATAGGGACACCCCAATAACCCCAGTTCATTAACCCCATATTTTCTATCTGCAGACATCTTACTCTACACGTCAGGCATACAGTGCACAGAGGTCCAGCCCAAAGAGCCAACCGGGTGCTACACATCACCTTTGAAGATACGGTAGTCGCCCAGTCAAGACCGGCGCCTCTGCGAGAATCAGGTGAGCGTTACACACGCATTGTGTGCATGTTCAGGGGACATGTCTTGAGTGATGCGTGTTGCTTGCCGTCTGGGTCATTGGTAGATGCACAAGCATAGCTTCATACTCTGTGCACTTACCAGCATCAGCAGGTGGGCATACTCCAACCCCTGTATCCCCTCGAGGTGCAGGATACTGCTGCACCGCTCTTCCCAACACTGCAGTTTTAATGGCGATGCTGGGCCTCCACTGGTGCCAGTGCTGTGCTGGCGGTGTGCAGAAATGAGATTCCGCACTCGCAGCCGTAGGTCATCCCACCTTTTGTGGCAGTCCTTTACGGTGCATATGGTCACCCCAACGGCTGTGCACCTGCATGCAGCTTCTACCCAGACCTCTTTATGGCGTTGCTGGGTGCTGCGCCGCTGGTCTGCGCTGAAAAGCATGTCTGCATTCCCTACAATGTGCTCCACAAGCACTGTGAGCTCCGCCTCACCGAACCTTTGCTTGCCCTGTCTTGTAGCAGGGATACCGGATGCCATTGTGGTGGATAGTTTTTCCAAAGGAAGGAGGTGATCTGGCCTCTGGTCTGTGAGGATGGCAGTGGATTGTGGTTTAAGTAATGGCTGCCTCTCTCTTTCCGGTTTTCGCGATCACAGTGTTTCTGCTTCCGGTAATTCCATATCTGTGTCGGAGGGGGCAGTTGTGGAAATCCCACTGCAATTTTTGGCTGTATGTCCGTGTCCGTTGGTGTTTCCTTGCCGGCGGTGACACCGTTTCCGCATTGTTCTGGTGCGCGCGACCGACAAGCCGTAATCAGCAGTTGATTCCGCAAGCTTGTGGTCGCGGAAACTGTGTCACTGTCGTCACGGAATCAACGGATTATGGACCGGTGAACTCGTAATGAGGCCCAATGTCTTCTTGCACATGGACCACCAAGCAGCAGTACGTACTCCTTTTCCCACTGTGCTACACCAGAACAGAAGAACATAATTGCACAGACGGCATTGGGCACTGCATTGTGTGTGAGAAATAAAAGTGCAGTGAATCCACCAACTGTGTTTACATTCTGTGGCAAAATAAAGCACTTTCAACCACGCACTGTATTATTAGTAAAGATTTGAATGATCTCGAACCGTACAATCTGTCCGCGCAAGTCCGCTTTTTCTTTTGTTTATGTTGTTCCTTTCCAGAGCTAGGTGCTCACATGACAGAGTGTGCTACACTTGGTATGCACATAAAATAAATACCTGAAGTGCACGTCGTGAGGAACGAGTGTCCACAAGTAAAGTCACTGACGCCAGTGACTCCTGCAATGGTGTATGCGGTACACCGGCATAGCTGACAGAAGCGATCCACACAGTACAAATGCACACAATTCAAACTCCACCAGCTTCCTTTCGCCATCTTAACAAGTACGCCAAACAAAGCTAACAGTCAGATAGCCTGCCAACGGCGTTCATCATATTGCCAGCTGTAAATGTATGTGTGTTCGAATTCACATTCTCCATAGTGTTCATATATAATACTTATTATCTTGTGTCATGTCGCACTACCTTCCTTCTCTCTCCACATACTAGGTGTAGCATACTGTACATTAATTGTGTCGTCTCAGAATGTGAATAGCAACAAAGCCAATAATGGGCACCATATTCACGTGCTGTCACTCCACACCACCTCTACTGGTATGGCACCTGCAAAATTTCCTCCACAACCATGCTGTGACAGTGAGCACCCACACTTCAGATACAAATTTCCAGTCATGTACGCTAGACTTCCATAGCAGTGTAAGAACTGACCCAAAGAAGGGGACATTGTTAAACCTACTTCCGAACAATGTCCACATTGTTACGTCAAACACCCGTAGCCATCCATACACGGCAGTACATGCTTGCCACTCCCAACACAACATGGTACACCAATTGGAGCAATCCCTACACCATCTGCAATGCACTCCCCAATCCCAATAGCCTCTCAGGGTTGTCACCTGCGCACTTACCCCACAACTGTTTATGTGTTAGTATCTGCGTACATGAGCCATGTCGCAAACATTACGTACTAAAACAAGCCGTGCATTTCCCACTTTCTTACTACAATCCCAGAACCGAACCTCTGGTCAAGTCCACACCCCTCTGAACACAAATGATGTCTTATCTCTGCAATTCCCCTCTATGACCTGGACTATGTCCTCCACATTAATTCTGCAAAGGGGCGGATCTTACGGCACTTACATATTTACAAGTGTATTGTATAGCACAAGGTAAGCTTATAATTTACTGCCTACAAGTACGTGTAGATGCAGCAAAATAAACAAGGCAACAGTGTCACACCTACTTCCAACCAGTGCCCACACTGTTACAGCCAAGGGCCATACCCATGCACATAAGGCAGTATGGGTTTTACAGGCACAAGGCAACATGGCAGCCCTACTGCAAATATCCTCATATTGTCTCCAATGCACGCCCCATCTCCAATCGAATCTGCCTGCACTCACCTAAAAATAATAGTCGCCTCAACAAATGGCCACCAATTAACTGTCTGTGAGTACCTACATACAAATTACTTCCATCCGCCAATGTCTACCTGCCCTCCCTAAAGCAAGGCTGTGGCCAGGCCCTAGGCTCTTGGTTACATAGGCAAATACACTAATATATGCAAACATGTCAGCACTTACCCTTTCTGCCCACAGGTACATATCGATTCAGTAATACACCCAAGCAAGTCAACTTTCTGTTACCTACTTCCAACCAGTGCCCACCCTCTTATGTATAATGCCCTACCCATGTGCACAAGGCAGTATAGGTTTTGCAAGCACACTAAAATATACCACTAATACTACAAATATCCTAATTTTCTGTCCAATGCCCTCCCCATCCTCAATGGAGTCTGCCTGCACTCACCAACAAATGATAGTCGCCTCCACAACTGCCCACCAATTAACTGTCTGAGTACCTCTGTAAAAAATTCCTTCCATCTGCCAATGTCCACCTGCCCTCCCTAAAGCAAGGCTGTGGCCAACATCTAGGCTAGGTACACAGGTGGATGCCTACGGCCTCCACCCATGCACCCAATAGCCTAGTCCTACTACACACCCACTAGAAACCAATAAAGTCATGCATGGTAACATTTCCCACGGTGCTGTACTGCCTACAATTACATATACATACAACAGACTCAAACAAAGCAACATTCTCACACCTACTTCCAACCAGTGCCCACACTGTGACAGCCAAGGGCCGTACCCATACACACAAGCCAGTATGGGTGTTACACACACAAGACAATATGACACTCCGACTGCAAACATCCCCATATTATCTCCAATGCACTCCCCATACCCAATAGAGTCTCCCTGCACTCACCAAAAAATGATAGGCGCCTCCACAACTGGCCACCAACTTAGTATGTGTGAGTACCAACAGACAAATTCCTTCAATCTGCCAATGTCAACCTGCCCTCCCTAAAGCAAGGCCATGGCCAAGCCCTAGCCTCTTGGGGGCAGAGGCCTGTGGCCTCCGCCCATGCACCCAATTGCCTAGTTCTACTATACACCCACTGGAAGGCAATACAGACATACATGCTAACATTTCCAACGGTGCTTGCCTGCCTACACGTACGTATAAGTACAGTGAAAGAGCGAACCAAAACAGCATTCGCACACCACCCGCCACAACAAAACAACTCAAACGCACGAACGCAACATAATCACTGGCAGCCGTAGCCTACAACACAAAGCATTGCAAATATCTTTGCTGCCCCCTCTTTCACCCAGAGAATCCTGCAAAGCAGTCTTTCCAACGCCTTTCAGCGCACCACTATCCTGATACTCCATGGTGCCGTCTCCCACAAACCTTGACGCACAGCACGCTTCCCTCCAGCCAACCACAGGCCGTGTCCACTGCTCGCCGACAGCACGCCATACCGCGACCCAATCACACATTGTTCCCCGGAGCAAACTAGGAAAACTATTTTTTTGGGACGTACATTTCAGTGTTTCGCAAATAATTTTCCAGTCCGATTTCGACCGAACACACAAAAGCACACTTTCCAAGCCCCTGCTCCTGGCGCACATTTAGTGAATAGCCGTCCAGTTGTTCGACCTGTAGCCGTGCAAAACATTTTGGGACCCCCCTATAACTCCACCCCCCCCGCACGAAACCTCGCCCAACTTGGCGAAAAAATTCAGAGCAGCCCATATACTTTTTTTGCAAAGTTTGGTGGGGATTGGTCCAGGGGAAAAAGTGCTCTTCCTATGAGTTTAGCAACTTAACCATAACTACGCAGCCGCTACCGCGGGCCGTGTAATATATATTAGGACTATTATGTGGTAATTAGGTAATCATGTGATATAATATGTACCGTCTTATGTTTTGGAATGAAGTCTCTAGCATATTCAGCATTAAACGCATGACAGGAAAGGCATAAATGAACCCAAGTGTCATGGCTGGCTGGGAAGCCACCTTTGCAGGTATATATCATTTAAGGCCATGTGATATGGAAGGAAAGGTGGGAGGATCTAGTGAGTAGTTTGCTGACTGAACATAACAGCCTGATGTTGCTTTAAGGATTCCAAGATAGGGAAAGCAACACCCAAGCACAAATATAGATAGAAGTGTACCAAAGCAATGTCACTGGCCAAGAACTCAGAATAATGGAATGCCCTAGACTTCTAGAGCTAGCACAGTAGAATTATAAAATCACCTTTGTAATTTTGGAGTTTATAAAAGTCTAATGTTTATTGCAAATAAAGCTGTACATTTCTCGCCGTTTTACAGAAAATGCCAATGCTCCGGCCTTTGATAATCAACTTGTGAACTGGATGATGACTAGATATGCATTGATGGAACATAGTTCGGGATTGGATAAGACCATAGAGGGCCTCCCCTTTGGGGATAGGGCAGAGATTACAAAAGCCACTGCTTAGTGTTTAGATCTCTATGTGCAAATAAAATCCTGTTTGCTGCATCGTGTTCGAGTCTGTCTCTGTGTGTAAGTGTTGACTGAGAGGGCAGGGCGGCTCCACTTAGGTTTGCTGGAGCAGGGTATGCCAAGCAGAGAAAGAATCCTTAGCCCCTAAGAAGGGTTCCCATAATGTGAATCTGACAGCCTGGCTCTGAATAACCTGTACGTGACAAGGCACTTTGGCCCCTTCTGAGAGGGAGTGATTTGGTCATTGGGAGCTTTGGGAGCTTTGTGATCACACACGTTTACTTTACTGCAGGGATGACCACTTGGCACTCTACTTTAGGATTGCTATTTTAAGTGACATTTCAGTTCTAGCTATGGCAACCAAACGGGCGTGGCCAATGAGATCTGACAAGTTGCCTTGTTGTCAGCTACATGAGATGCTATCCCATCCATCTACATGGATGAATAATGCCCTTTGAGTTCAACCATGAAATCCCTCAGTGTAATTGATGCTTCGCCCTTGGTGTGCGTATCAATTGTTTGTGTTGTGTCATCACCTATGACTGTTTCAGTTGAAATGAAAATCCTAACAGCCTGGACAACTATCTGTAACACTTACTTTAGAAGATTAGCACTGGATCTTCCAGACTATCTAACACCACAGCATGAGCAGTCCACAAAGATGCAGATCGAACCATTTCGGAACACTGCCAGGTTATGCTAAAAGCAGGTCTCTGTAGTACAGCCAATGTGTGGGTAAGAGGAAAGCTCTATACAGTATACCACAGAATATGAAAAGTGGGTGGGCTAGGGAGATTCACACCAGTTCTGTTGCTAGGGAAATACTGCAGTTTCCACTTTGATCAGTGCAGTATTTCATGTGTAAACTGATCTCCTCCACCGCTGGACACTTGAGCAAAAGGACACAGACTCAGATAAAACATTTCACAATCTTCTTTATTAATCTAAGGAAAGAAAAGCACATCTCTCCCTATACTATAAGGTGTCCCTACCTAACAAAACTAGCTATGTTGCTCGTCAGTCGTCAGTGAATGTCTTAACAGAATCTGTCCAACGTCCAAACTAACCTCAACTGGCCCTACCACTGAAATAAAAACTAAGGACAGGAGAATGACTCCCTTCTCCTGGGATCCTGCTTTCAACAAGCTTCAGTGCTCCAGATAAGATTTGGAAGAGGGAGTATTTTACTCTCTATTTTTAAAATTTGGCAGTCATATTATTTTTTATGGGAGTAAAAATATAAGTCGAAATTCCCAATGAGAATATTTTCTAAGCGTGGAAAGCGTGGAAAGATATTTTTCAAAAATTATTTCTTTACACCTAGATATTCATGCACATTAAAAGAAAGGTGTTTGGGGTATGGCTTGGAGCGCCGGCTATGCGGACGCTTCTTTGAAAACTCCACGCGGGCTCCGGGACATAAAAGCATCTAAATGAGTCTAAACCTATGGTACTAAGACAGAGGCAGCACTGAATAGCTGCGGAATGCCTAGCGAGAAAGTTGCTGAAGTTGCAGGGGAAACCGGCGCCCACAGCCGGAGGAAACCGTGAGCGAAGACCGGGCTTGTTCTCCAATGGCCAGCTCACAATATGGCGTCCACCTGGTAAAGCGCCCAGGGAGACCCGCACCACTCGCGAAGCCAACTGCGGCATGAGCACTACCCCACTGAGGTGAAAGTGAGGGACGGACCGACCCATCTGCACTGAGGGATACCAGCAGCAAGTCGGGGACCGCGACTGAAACGATAGGTGCTCTGGGGTATCCGGAGACCGTTGGAAAGCAGTGTCCATCCCAACTGGAGGAGCGGGCCCTGGAGGGCTGGGGACAATTGATCAACGAAGTCAGCGGAGTGTGCCCGCAGGAGCGATCGTCAGTTTACTACCGGCTCAGTCAAGGGAGCTTGCAGAGACGGCAAAGGGCTGCTGTCGACGAGCCCCCTCCACAGAAGGCAGAGGAGGAGCACAAAGGGAGCGGACCAGCCGCCGACCCATGCAGCAGCGATCCCCAGCAAATCGTCAGCTGGGTGAGCGGCTACTGAGGGACAGAAGACGCGGCAGTGGGGAAGAGGCTGCCCCTTGATGGATAACAGTGAAAGACAGCCAGAAGTAAGTCTACAACCCTCCCAGCCCATAACAGGCATGCGAGATGAGGATGCCCCCACCCCAGGGCAACAGAAGCAGTCCCCTGACGAATTGAAGAAGTTTGGTGGGGGAGGGAGAGGTAAACCCAACACCACCACAACACAGGGCCCTCCTCCCCACCGGCATTACCAGCGGAGTGGCCTCCAGACCACCAAGCAATAAAGAGGGCAAAAGAGCCCCCCCACCCTCCTAAGACACTCAGCCAGAAGCAGCCTGAAAGGGGTAAGAAGGGGAAAGCCAGCACCAGCACAACATAGTGCCCTCCTCCGTCTCTACCACCATCAGCGAAGTGGCCTGCAGATCACCAGGCAGTAAAGAGGGCACAGAAACACCCACCCCACTAAGATTGTCAGCCACATGGACACCCCGCAACGGGGGAGGGTGCAGGAAGGTAACAGGCAGTGCAGCCAGTAGCGAAAGCACTCACATCGCCTCAGTCCCACAACCCAAGGCACCCCCCAAGACAATGGCCAAACAACCCAAACCCCAGTAGGCAACGGACTTCGCCACTATGCTGCAGCAAGATAGGAACAAAGAATCAGACCCTGGACGAGCTATAACCCCCTCTCCGGATAGATCAACAGGTCACTGAGCCACCAAGGAGGACATACAATCCCTTCTGGCAGACATAAAGGCAGAATTCAGGAACTGCATGGCAGAAATACCATCTAAGGTGGAGAGCCTCGATAACTGCAAGGGGAAGGTGGAACAAAGGGTTAGCGGAACTGAGAAGCAGACTCTAAACCACGCAGCCCAACTCGCAGAGCTCCAGAAGAAAATTCAAACCCTGGAAGGTAACAGTGAAGACATGGCACATAAGCAACAAGACATGGAAAACAGGGCCCGCAGGACCAACATTCGCATTCGAGGGATCCCAACAACAATTACGGACCAAGCCCTACAAACATACGTAGGTGACCTCTTCCAAACACTCCCAGACTGCGAAAACCCCTATTGTTATTAGATCAAACCCACAGGCTGTGTGCCCGCAGGAGACCCTCGACAAACAACCCCTCCCCCCCCGAGATGTAATCACCCGGGTCAATTTTTTCTCTACTAAGTAAGGCATTATGTCCGCCAGTCGCACGCAAGGCGACCTAAACTAGCAGGGGTCTCAGATCCAGATATACCAGGACCTGGCAAGGGCAACAGTTCAAAGACGGAAGACACTAAAACGCCTAACAACATTTCTCCAAGACCAAAAGATAAAATACAGCTGGCTCTTCCCGGCAACGCTCAACTTCACCTTTGAAGGCCAACTACGCACAATCAATTCAGCGAAGAGGGCGAAGGCATATTGAAAGGAGGCCCCTCTAACCTAGACGAAGATCTGACAAATCTATCACCCTCGGGAGGCCCTAGAGAAGACCCAAGAGCCCAACGAAATTCCTGGGCTAGAGTGGCGCGCCGGGGGAAAATGTGTACCCTTCAAACCATGAAAGTCCTCCCCGACTCTCCCACAAAGCCCTGCAACCTACGGACCCCAACAGAACCAATTGTAGCTCCCTGGGATAAAACAGAAACGCCCAGAGACCACGAAGTTCACACCGGCCCTAATAGTGTATTTTTTATTAACATTTGTATAGCGCACAGCAGCCCTGAGGCATTGTGGCGCTGTTACATGAAGTCATTTCTGGTTACAGACAAAAAGCAAACTTGGTTACATAAAACAGTGATTCTTGGAGATACATACTTAGTTACAGGCAGTACAAAGACAGTCATGGTAGCGAACGGCTGGTGGGTGTTGGTATAGAGGAGAGTTAGTTGAAAAGTGATGTTTTGAGGCCTTTGCGGAAAGCTGCGAGTGAGGTCTCGGCTCTGAGTGTGTTGGGCAGGGCGTTCCACAGGTTGGGTGCTAACGCAATGTTCCCTCTAAACTGTGCGCAATTCTCACCTATTCAAAAAGATTTAATAAAGCACAAGCCACAGCAATTACCTGACATGTTCTTTCTCTTAAAATAAGCAACTACTCTTGATTTTCTGCTTATTTGCATTTGCAAGGGTGACCGTAAATACCTAATGTTAGGCAGAAACCTGTGCAGTTCCCTTAGGGAACACTGCAAAAGATTTAGGGCTACAGGTGTTAGCAGTAAACCCACTTGGTAGCAGTCTGTATCACCCAGATTTACCTGGTAGCTGTGGCTGAGCAGTCAGACTTCTCCCAAGAAGAGTTAGGCAGTATGCAAAGTATACACAATAGTCACTCAGACACAATACTACAAGCAAACACTGATCAGAGCTTTGGTATCAAAGTATATAATTATTTATTTAAAAACACACTGTTTGAAACACTCCAGTACTCTTGTTGTAAAATAATCTAAACACAGTTACTATTGTAATATATACACCCCTTTTACCTTATCAGATAAGTCTTAGTAAAACACCACTTATTTTCATACAGAGGTGAGCGCTTGACTAGATAGCACTCCAATAAGTTTGTGAAAAAGGGAGGGAAAAAGACAGAATATTGAAAGGTACACCACTCTAAGATTTAGGAACACTGTTAGCAAGGCAGAAGAGCAAAAGTCACTGGTGAGCCAAAGTCCAAAGGCTGGGCCCACTCTTAGAGAGAGCAGAGCACAAATCCACCCAAGATCACACAGTTAGACTAGGCTTAGAAAGTCTTGCAGAGAGTTCAAAAGGAGTTAAGAAAGGCTCAGAAAAGTTTAGCCAGGGTGTCCCAGGCCAACCCAGGTTCGAAAGCTGGGGGCTAAATCTACCCGTAGAGTCGGTGGCAAGGGAAGCCAGGCGGGACACGGTACCTTAAGTGGGAAGGATCCTCCAGCGGTGGCAGTTGTTCCTGGCAGTGGGTGCAAGTCGCGTTGTCGTCCAGGGGAAGAGAAGATCTCGACTTGGAGGAAAGATGAAGGTCGAGCACTGCCAGGGAAGAAACCAGCCACGGAGTTTTCCGGTTAAAGGTAGTACCCTTTCATTCGCAGTCGTGGTAAAACGTGGTATCCCGGTTGCCGGGGTGCTTGGCACAGGCAAGGCGGCCACGACATACGTCGGGAAGGCGAAAAGACAGTGAAACTGGTTATCCCCACCAGTCAAAGGAAGAAGACTCTCCGGCGGGAGATCTCCTCTGTCGTTGGGGAAAATTGGTGAGACGGTCCAGCAGGGCTCCACCGGTGGGGTCGTCGTGGCAGGTCGGCTCAGCTTCTCCCTTGTCGGATTCTTAGGTCCTGTGGCGACTTCTGAAGTTCCAGTCCCCAAAGCCCTGCTTTTATGCAGAAAACCCCCCTTCACTCAGCCTAGCTGTCACTCAAACATGCTAACTGGTGAGCCGGCCGGCTCACCACTTGGGCCAATCAGGACAGAGTGCGACTTGAGTTGCCTAGGCCTAGGCAACTCAGTCCAGGGTGCCTAAATCCCCCTCCACCCCTCCTAAGTACCCCAGACAGAGTGTCACCACTTTGGAGGGCTTCTGTGGAGAAGCCTGCCAAAAAGTGGAACAAAGGGCTCGACTTTGGTTGTCACAGAAGAGAACACAAACGCCATTTTAGAATCAAGTTTTGGCAAAAAATACCAACCTGAAAATTAATATTAATTAAATAAACCGGCGGTATGTTCGAGGCTACCGTAAATAATTAAATAAAGATAGTAGCCTAAAACAATGGGAAATCCCATAGGAAAATATTCGCGGTTGAATATAAAAAGTAGTATCCACTGCCGCCAGCCAAACCCGATCAGGGGGGACGGAGACGTGCCCCCTCGACTAACAGACCCCAGGGCAATTGAATTGCCCCAGCCAGTACGTCCACAATATGATGGTTTGTACTGGTTCTGTTCAGAATTTAAGACTAGTAAAATCAATGGTGACTTTACATGCCCTGGGTGACAGTAGTCAGTCCCAGGGGATGGAGTCTATACTGGGGGATCACTATGACACCCCTGTGTTACTGCACCGAGGGTGCTGTGTAACACACATCACATAAACACATGAAGCCTTATGGGGTAAAAGACCCCATAGCCCATTAAACACATCTAGATTCAAAGAAACACACTCAAATCATGTCCAAGAGTGAGTGTAAAAGAGTCTCACTCTTGGCAGGAGAAAAAAATAAACCCCAAAAATCCAGCAAAGCTGCTAGGGGACTCACTAGGTTAGGAAATTCAGCCTAAACAGAGAATTCTCCCTAACACCTAAAATCCCTCACAGCAAAATACACACACAAGAGGTTAAAAACTAACATGAACAACTGGCTCTATGAACAGAGAATCTAACCAAGATATGCCTGCACACATTAACCAAATAATGTTCTCTCCCCACACATGACTCCTAAACTTGACTACAACACTTTCCCCTTATGACTCTAACTTCTGCCCCAGAGAACATCTCTGACCATGCCTCGGTAGTCCTAACATCCCGGGTGTATGACCCGGACCCTCCGTCAAGACCTCAATGGTCCCTCTACGATCCGTTACTAAACGATCTGTCACTGCGGGATACACTAACTACAGCTATCTGCAATTACTTTGTAGAAAATCACGTTGAGGATATAACAATTGCTACGAGGTGGGAAGCAATGAAAGCGGTCATAAGGGGGGAGCTAATAGCCCACATAACAACCTACTGAAAGCGACGCTCAAAACTACGAGAAACTTTGGAAAAAGACATAGCAGCAGCGGAAGCAGTCACCAAAAAGGCTCGCCACTCAAGCCATCCCGAGCTCTATGTCTCACCTGCAGCAAACTCGAAGCGCACTACGTAGAAGAAACAGCTCAAACCCTCAGCAAAACCAAGGAATGTTACTATGCCAATGGCAACAAAGCCAACAAATTCTTAATCAGGAAACTGGCGAAAGCCTACACACGGAACTATATCACAGACCTGAAGGACACTGAAGGGGCAACTCAATACGCGGAAGATGCCAAGTTACTAATAGCAATGGCACACTTAAAGAGCACCATGACTGCCTCTCAACGATCAACAGATAAGCAGAAACAGTACATTGCGTAAGCCACCCTTCTCCACCTCTCAGAAACAAACAGGCAAGCCCTAGACCTGCCGATCTCATCCAAGGAAGTAGACGAGGAAATAAAGTCCCTGTAACCCACAGCCCCTGGCCTGGATGGCTTCTTGCCCAAATTCTACAAACTCTTGAAAGCCCCCCTGTTAAAACCGGTAACAGACCTCTTTAACTCATTCCGAGAAACGAAAACAATAACTCAATCTATGCAAGAATCGACCACAATACTGTTATTGAAACCGGGGAAAGATCCGAGAGACTGCGCTTCCTACAGACCTATCTCGCTTCTGAACATAGACACAAATATATACTCCAAGGTTCTGGCAAACAGACTAGCAAAAACTCACCCAGACCTAATTGACAGAGACCAAACTGGGTTCATTTTGGGAACAAGCACTGTGAATAACATCCAGCGAGGAATCAATCTAGTCGAAGTGATGTCAACAGCGCACAGCGAGATGGCGCTACTATCCCTAGATGCCACCAAACTCTTTGATAAAGTAGATTGGACATTCACGAAACTGTTCGTGGAAGCACTCAGCTTTTGCCATCTCTTCCGCAAAATAATATTAGCCAACTACAAATCCTCGAGAACATCCTTGAAAATGAACCAGAGGCGCTCAACCCCAATCCCACTCTCATGCAGGACAAGACAAGGATGTCCCCTCTCCCCTCTTATCTTTGCCCTAATAATGGAAACTTTTGCCCAAAGAATTCGCAATAACCCGGCCATCAGAGGAGTGGATACAAAAGGGGAACAATACAAGGTATCCCTCTATGCAGATAATGTAATGCTCTCTCTTACGGATAGTGTTTCTTCTCTACCGGAATCCCTTACCGAACTGGATCGATTAGAACAGGTGGTAGGCTTTTCCGTCAACTATACCAACTCAGGGGCCTTGGCGATAGAGATGCCAGAGAAAACGTTAAACGACCTATGGCAAATATGCCCTCTGGCATGGAACACAAATGCAATAAAGTACTTGGGAATACAAATCACATCAACTCCCAAAGGCCTCTACGCAGCGAACTTCACCACCCTGTTCAATGACTTAGAAGCGGACCTCAACAGATGGACAGGCCAGGAAATCTCCCTGCTAGGACGAATCACAGCTGCAAAATGAACCTTTTACCCAGATTCTTATACATATGCTCAACCCTGCCAGTGAAAGTCCCTGTGAATCCACTCATGCACCTCCAAAAGCTAATCTCCTGGTTCATATGGAAGAAAGGAAAGGCTTGAATCCCAAGGCCAGTAATGACACGGGCGGCCAAATGGGCGGGATGGGAGTGCCAAACCTACGCTATTATTACGTGGCGGCGCAACTCACAAACATGGTGGCGTGGTCAGTCCACACACACACCCTGAAATGGGCAATCACAGAACAAGCCAGGTGCCCTCCTCCACTAAGCTCCCTGCTGCATGCCTAGGGGCCATCTTGCAGGCACTGGATAACCATAACCCTCCTCTCCTCAACGAGAACGACTTGGAGGGTCTGGGAATGGGCCCTATGAAAGAAAGGGATCCCTAAAGGGCTGAGCCTGAACTCTTCAGTCCTACCTTAGTGGTAACCAACTTCAAGAACTGGAAGCAAGGAGGGCTGAAGCTGATTTCACAATTTTACGAGGGGGTGCCCCTTTAACGGTTGAGGAATGTAAGGCCAAATTTGCTCTACTGGAAATGGACAGGTTTGCATACACACAGATTCGCCATTGGATCTCCCAATCGCACATTAAGCGGGAAGCCACTAGAACTATGCGCCCCATAGAACTAGCGCTACAGAGGGCTCTAGGAAAGGCCTTGTCTCGAGGCTATATGAACTGTTACAAGAGGATATGCTGGTCGAACGCCACCGTTACATGGACAATGCGAAAAGGACTTGTGCCATCCAATAGAAGACCACACATGGATAGACATCTGGTCAAGGAACAGTAAAGCCACAAGAGGCGTAACAAACAAAGAATGCGTTCTTAAATTACTCTATCGGTGGTACTACCCCCGGATTGCCTGCATCACTTTAAGAGTTTGTGGAGCCCAGAGTGCTGGAGACAGTGTGGGGCAAAGGGTATATATCTATTTTTATTTTTGAGGCGTATTTGCATATTTTTAGGGAGTGAAAGTGACCGATACACCCCTTATCTGTAGGGGTTACAAACTTTATACAATATTAGATTTTCAGATAGTCTCTGGTCACTCTTTTGATCAGTTCATGCAACTCATTCAATACTCTAACAAGGTTTTGCTTCTTCTCTCTTTCAAAAGTGTACTTTGTTATTTTATTCCCTTCCTCTTGTTTCTCTCCACAGAGAGAGATTCTTTGTTGACTTTGATTGAGTTGACAAAGAGTATTCCAAAAATGATTCTCTTTTACTTCTTTAGGTGTCAGTATTCTGCTCTCCTCATCTACACTGGGAAGAGTATGATGGCTCCCATAACGAATCCCATTGTTAAATCCTCTGGGTTTTAATATTGCCGTCTCTTGAACTTCACTGGGACAAGTATGATTGGTCGCATAATGATTCTCGTTCACTTCTCTGGGCTTTCATATTACAGTCTCTTGGACTTCGCTGGGACGAGTATGATTGGCTCCATAATGATTCTTCTTCCCCCTCCCGGGTCTCCCGTTTTCCCTATTAGCTTATGTTTGAAGGAATAACCTCACCAGGGCTTTCATTTGCTCAGATTTGTTGTGGAGTGGTGTCAGCGTTGTTTAGAGAGACCCCGGTCCACCACAGGCTCCTTATGGTCATGCCACCACAGGCTCGTTATGGTCACGCCACCACTTTCCATCTCTTTCTCAGTGCTTCAGGATGCCACACGCCCAGTTTTCTTTCCTTCAGTCTCCTGGTGTCAGGATGCAGCGCTTCTAATTCAGTTCCTCATACCTCTCAGATTACAGGATGCTGCGTGTCCAGATTCTCTGTCGCACTGGATCTCCTTCTTCCAATCTCCTCCCCTCTCGCCTATGACAGTGGTGGAACTTCCTTAGCGCACATCTCTCTCTCTATGTCAGGTGTCTTCTCTCCTTCCCACCATATCCTCTTCTTCATCCCAGCTACATTGGCTTCTTCATTTAAATAAATATTTTGTTTCCTGATGACAGTAATACATATTGATCTTTTCTTTATGCCAATCTTCATAACATATTCTCAAAGAGGTACTCTGGGGATATATTTTAGGTAGTTCCTCACAGGAAAATGCGTCTTTGGCCCCAAAGGGGGAATCTCTCCCGGGGAAATCCCACTTGCCTCACAGGGGGAGGTGGCAGAGGGAGTGCTCCCTCTTGGGGAGAAGGGATGCATTCCTGCGATTAATCGCAGTACCCAGCGGCTCCACTGCCACTGTCCCCGCAGAGATGAGTACAATTGTTATTTCAACCCCTCTGCTATGAGTGGAGGGATTGCGAGAGCCCCATCTCAGATCTCGATGTATCAGGTTTACCAGCTCAGGACAGTGTGTCAATTGTACAGGCCCCCACACTACCAGTCATGGCGCAAGGTGCCACAGACCAAATGTGTAAATCCGGAGCCAAGTCAATGGCCCCCCGCACCCTCTCTCTCTCCACTCAGTTAGTGCTCGCAAGAGAGGATCAAGCATGTGAGCCACCATCACCAAAGCAACAGCTGTATTGTGCACAATTTTAGCCAGTGATTGTGGCCTCACCAGCAGGGCCCGGGACGACTGCAGTAATACTCTGTTCTGCTATGGACGATGTATGAGGAAGCACTACAATCAGTGGGAATCCAGGCATAGACATCCGGCCCAATATTGAAAGATACCCTTGAAGAATATTTGCTAAGGAGGCCTCAGGGGATTTCTCACTCAGCATGCCCATCATAGACGCTGTCCATTATGTGACCTCCCAGTTATCTCTAATAACGAATGTAGTGTTACCCTTGCGGTTGGTCCTGATGTTGAAATAATTGTTAACATCATATTAAATAATAGGCTCAAACTGAAACTGGTTCAACCGCCTCAATATCAGTACAATTGACAGTTTTTCTATATATTTAAACAGTTACATTTCTCTATTCCATTATACATTCCAACATTATCATGGCTTAAAAGGTTATCAATGAAAAATAGAATATGGGAAGCTGATTATCTCTCACAGCTTCTCCTTATTTAAACTTCGGGCACACACCATGTTTGCGGCCTGTCCATCACTTCCCAACGGAAAGATTAACATAAAATGTTGTTACTAGGAAGGAGTGGAAGATGGTGGAATTGTTAAGAGGAAATTTGTTTATTGACTTTACATTCAACAATAACATTTGAGTGACCAAAAGGAATAGTGACAATGAGAAAGGATCTTCAGTACAATAATATTAGGGCGGGGCATCCATGTAAAGGCATATTATGAATAAACGCAACGTCCAAATCATAACAATATTCTAATGCATGGTCCCTTCAACTATGCAATAGCCACTTTTCTACAAGCTGAATCCAAGAGAAGCCCTGTCAGCATACGCACATGCTGAGGTGAGTCCCAGAAACGCCTGTACCGGATCCATCACAACAAGCTTTCTCAGAATAAGGGACACAACCTCGAAAACCTAGCCCCAAAATTCCACCATTGGGGGACAGGTCAAGGTTAGGTGGACACAATCTGCACAACTACTCTTGCATCGAATACATTCATGTGGTGTGTCTGGGTAATATTTAACTGGGCTATAGTATGTCTGGTGCATAAAGTTGAAGTAGATTCAGTGACACTTTTGGTTTGACCCATTACATATGACCAATCCTCCTCAGGAATCTCCACTCCCAAGTTGTTCTCCCACCTACTCCTGGAGGAGTAACACCCATTGGGAATCTCAGGCATAAGTCTTTCATATATCTTTTAAACCAGCCGTCCCTCTCCCTGGGCATTAATAACATCATGTAATAATGTGCATGGGGCCGGCTAAGGGAAACGTACCTTGAATTAATTGCTAATACGGATATACATAAATATATCCAACAAGGTATCACCTCCCACCTTGTATCACTGTTCGGAGCAAGGCTGGAGCGGCCACTGCCTTATCTGAACATGTGGTCTAGATATTTGTACAGTGTACTAGAAGGGTACAAAATGGGCTTGTGCTGCCAGGTAATATCTCTCAAAATCTGAAAGTGCCAGACCACTCCGCATGGAGTGTGACAATGTATCCCACTTGATCCTCGGCTGCTTACCGGCCCAGAGAAGCTCCCTTGAAGGCGGGTGGAGAAAGTGTCGAGAGATAAAGAGGAATGTTCAAGAAAAGGTACAGAAATCTGGGCAATACCACCACCTTGACCACTGCAATAAGCCCTAGTAGCTAAAGCGGAAGGCCTCACAATCTTCCTACCTTTTCCTTAAGTTTATCCACAGCTCTACCATAATTTTCCTGCAAAAGTATAACACAGCCCCTCAAGAGCTCTATTTCCAGATATCTGGTATTGCACAGCTCCCATTTAAACCCAAAGCCATCTGTGAAAACCGACCTGATCTTAGTCAGTGGGAAAATCCAATTTTCCAAGGTTAATCTTCAGACCGGAAAGTTCAATGAATCTGGACACTTGTCTGATTACCAGGTTTAAATTCTCTTGCGGCTCCTTAATGACCAACACTCTATCATCCACGTATAGCGAGATGATCAGTTTATGTGAGCACAATTGAATCCCTATTTGCAGGTGCTGTTTCCGCACTAAGGGCCTCATTACACGGTAGGCGGTAAGGGTCTACCGGTACCGGTAAACCGGTACCACCTTACTACGAATTCCCTTTGCGGGACCTGACTTTAACGGCTGGCTTTACCAGTCGTTAAAGTAGGGTGCTGCAAAGGGAGCTTGGAGCTAATTACAGTAAAGCAATTTGCGGTACCGTAATCAGCGCCTTCCCCATTCCCATTATGCCCTATGGGGGCAAAAATGGGAATGGGGAAGTGCCTTGGTGAATGGGGAATTACCGCCCCCGCTCACCTTGGAGTAGGGCGGTAATTCCATCATCCACCAAGGCGGACACGGTAAAATACAGGCGCAACCATGGCGCTAATAGCTAATAGCTAATAGCGCCATGGTTACCGCCTACCGTGTAATGACCCCCTAAGGCTGCTAAGGGAGCCATAGTTAGGCCAAACAATAGTGGTGAGAGAAGGCATCTGTTATGTCTTGCTTTTCCCTGCAACCTCCCCTTTATACATGGAATGCTAGGAGAGACTGAAATGGAATTCGGTGTGTGTGAATGTTATGTTCTGAATGGTTCTGTGAGGATGCCAGTGGATGTTACTCCCATGTAACTTGCCAGATGTTCCCTAATTGTATACCTATGCCTTGTACCCGAGACTGGGACTTCAGTACATTTCTTTCCTGTGTCTACACCAGTCTCAATGTCATCTTTGGACAGACTTTGTTATTACAGCATCCTGGCCTCATCCCCCTCCCCATTACCAAAGATTCAGATAACATCCCGTTCACAGCGATCTTGGCCAATGGGGAATTATACAGAAGAGCACCAAGGAAGTGAACCTATAACCCAGCCCCACTCTTCCCAATATCATGAACAGATATAACCATCTGGCAGTCGAATGCCTTCTCTGCATCCAAAAGCACCAATACTGCAGGCACTGCCTGAACTAATATATTAAGGAGCCCTACAATCCTAGGCAAGCCATATGTTGTGTTCCTTCCGGGAACAAATCATGATTGGTCTGCATAAAGGGAAGGAGTCCATTCCCCAACAATTGAACATACATTTTATTATCGACATTTATGAGTGAGATTGGTCGATATGATTTCAGAGCTTCATGCAATAGGGTTATCGCCGGCTCACTGAGCGTCAGGAGGGGGGGGCGGGACTCCTCGATCTACTGATTCCAGATACATCTGTTGTAGATGGAGAACTAAAATAATTGCATAAACTTATACACTTATACTCTTATACCATCTGGTCTGGGGGCTTTCGATCCAGGTAGGCTCTTAATAACTATATAATATACAGCACTATAAAATTCCCAGAATATTGAATATTTATATAAACCGTTTTGGTATTTAACCATCCTATATGACTTGATTTTTTACTCCCGGTGAGCATTCGTGCCAGCAGCGCCCCAGGTTTTTGACTTTGCCCGTATTGCCATATTTGATGGGCCCTGCTCATATATTTAACTTCCCTCAGGGCATTCTCACGAAAACTATCCAGTTCTCGTTGAATATCCACCAGTTTAAGTGTGTCCAGTGTCGATTGGAAGTCCATTTCCAAGTCCGTAAGCCTGATTTCATTGGCTTCTAATTCCCTTCTGATCAGCCTCAGTATCCCAGCCTCTTTGGCAATACACACACCCCTTAAATAACATTTAAATAACTCCCAGAGCACCCACTGAGAGTTTACCGACCCCTCATTGATGGCAAAGAAGTAGCCAATCTTGTAGCGCAACTAATAATGAAAACCTCTTTCCTTAAGAGCTTCAACTTTGAAGCGCCAACCAGCCCTCCTATGGGTCTGGGATAGAACACTCTAGCGTAACTGAAGAGTGCTATGACACAGTATGTCATAGGATTTCGCAGTCCACAAAGCGCAGTGCGTTCATTCGTTCTCGAGACCAATATGAAATCTATGTGTGAGGCTGTGTCATGAACCATGAATGAAAGGTAAAACCCCTCTGTTCAGCGTGTTTCAACCTCCATATATCAAGATGGAACAAATGTCATTAACCTTTTGGCTTGCCCAAAAGCGCCTCGTCTTCCCTTTATTGGATCTGTCCAGTACTGGGTCTAGGACTGTGTTAAATTCCCCATTCCTATAGACTCCCCTACCAGGGCCACATTAAGCATCAGTCGAAAAATCCAGGATCATCGCAGTTGGGGGTGTAGGTGTTGGCCAATGTGACCAAAATGCCTTCTATGCATCTCTGTACCATCAGTGCCTACCCTCCTTGTCCCTCAATACCTCCTGCATACAAAACCTGGGGGAGCTATGAATGAGTATTGGGACTGCCCTGGCATATACGGAGTAAGACGAATAATATCTGTGGCAACCCCATTGCGAGGCCCATCTACATTCGGATGACTGGTAAGCTGCGTCTCCTGAATGAATGCTAAGTCAAAATATAGCTAAAAGGCGCCTGGCGGAGTCCTGATATGCCCAGGAGGGTAAATAATATTAATATCAGAAAATCAGGATGCGAGATCAAAACACAGCTGCAGTGTTTTGGATAAATTTATTTGATCTCAAAACAATTTTTAGCACAAAATGTTAAGTATTTACTTTTTTTTGTTTTTTAGACAAGCGAGACAGTAACACGGACAGGTTTAGTGTTCTAACAATAGGGGGTACATCTTGGTACCAACCTCTTGATTATGGAGGTAAAATTCCCATATAGGTGCACATGTGGATACAACAATTAGACAAATCAATCTGAATTCGAGAGAGTGCTACCCAGGACTACTCTTGGTCCATGAGTGTTTACAAGACAGTATACACAACAATATACATATATATACAAAGAGGGTCAAACAGTTGTGTCACGGATCATCGACACTGTAGTGTTTCGGCTAACGGTGGCATTTTCTGAGCACGCTAATGTGGTGGCCTTCATCAAGATAGACGTGAAGTATAGTTCTGTCCGTGTGTATTATCGTCAACTGTGAGTTTGGCGGTATGGCTGTGCTTAAAAGTCCCTCATGATATCATGGTGGACAAGGCGCTCTCACTGCCATCGTTATCGCAGCGAGAGCGCCTTGTCCACAGCACCACCAAACCTGATACCAGGAAGTGCCATTGATAGGCATTTTGGCTCCTGTTGAACTCTTTGGATCCAGGAACCTCAGGTCGACTCTCTCCAGTGTATTGAACCCACCACAGTCTCCACCATGACCAGTGTCGATGATCTGTGACACAACTGTTTGACCCTCTTTGTATGTTTATGTATATTGTTGTGTATATTGTCTTGTAAACACCCATGGACCAAGAGTAGTCCTGGAGAGCACTCGCTCGAATTCAGATTGATTTGTCTAATTGTTGTATCCACATCTGCACCTATATGGGAATTTTACCTCCATAATCAAGAGGTTGGTACCCAGTTGTACCCCCCATTGTTAGAACACTAAACCTGCCTGTGTTACTGTCTCGTTTTTCTAAAAATAAATTTAAATACGTAACATTTTGTGCTAAAAATTGTTTTGAGATCAAATAAATTTATCCAAAACATTACAGCTGTGTTTTGATCTCACATCCTGATTTCCTGATATTAATATTATCCTGAATGAATGCTACATTTATGTTGTGACGCTTCATGTATAAGAGGAGTTTCCTGGTTTTACCCGGATGGTTACCCCCCTTATGTTCCAAGTAGCTCTTTGATTAACATATAGGACGAATCGGGGGCATACCCGCCCCAAGGACCACAACAGTGTACATATCCTCCTCACATAGCGGACTGTATAAGTCCCAACTGTTACATAACTCATCTCCTACACCCATTAATCATATTCCTTATTTTTATTGGTTAATTATAATGCGCTTATATACAAGTGTTTCGAGGCGCAACAAGACAAGAGGGTGGGGCAATAGGGAGGACAAAAAAGTAGTGATCATACTAGGCCTTGTGACATTCAGATCGTGCAAGTGCAGTAACGAGAAGTGCAGGACAGAGGGGACGGGTTGAAGTGCAAGAACACAGCGAAAGAGCCCGTGAGAAGGAAGTGCCAGGGGAGGCCAGGTGGACAGGCCTAGGGGAAAGCAGAGAGGGCAGGGGAAGGAGGGCCCCCGGGCTTAGTGCGAAGTAAGGGGCTGGAATGGCTCCAAGGGTGCAGGCCCAGCCAGGAAAGTGCATGTGGGGGTTGAGGGGTGTAAGGGCAAGTGCAAGATAGGGGGGTGAGTCAGGGGTGGACTGGACAAGGGGGGGCCTGGTGCCCTGTAAGACTCTGATGGAGCCAGGCCGCCAGTCTAGGGCAGACAGGGACATTAGCAGGGGAGGGGGATGGGCAAGGAAGAAGAGAAAAGGAAGGTCTTGAGGAGCTTCTGGAACTTAAGGCGATCGCCGCATGTCTGAGGGGGGCAGGGAGTAAGTACTCATAGCTCTCTAACTCATTTCTAGAGGTCAGTTACCATTTATGTATATTCTAGAAATACATTTTCTACTGATGTCTCCCATATAGTCCCTACATCAATTGAAAGTTCATGTTGTACCGGCATTTATCACCAGAGGACCGACGTTGAAAATTAAAACACTCCTCCCAGTCTTTTTCAGTGTCCGCTCACCAATCTCTATACCTCTGTTCAGTTACCTGCCGCTGCCCAAATCAGGGCCCTTCAGGTCTTTCCCAGCATTCTGCCACCCAACAGTGACATTGTAAAGCCCCAACTAATTGTAACAAATACATGAAAAGAGGTTCATATGATAAGTGATTTGAAAAGCAGGAACGGATGGGAGTCATGGCCGGCGGCACCCAAGATGGACGCCTTTTAGACATCTCTGGTCACCGGGTTGAGCCACCACCATATGTCCCCTAAATAGAACACAAATAGAGCACAGCCTCGGTGAGGAACACTGTCAGGAGGCGGCACTAAGGTAAGAAGTTCCAGGGAGGGGATGAACGTGGGCAGGGGGCAGTGTTGCGTCCTGGTACTGTGCTCGCTGTCTCCCCTCCCCTCGCCCCTGCGAGCCACCTGAAGAGGCGCCGGCTGGCCCGCAATATGGGCTGCCGAGCGCAGGGAAGACAGCAGGCATATACGTGGTGTCCGGGACCCAGACCCCATTCCACATCTGACAGGAACCAGCCGGGGAGACTGACGCGGCTGCCATAGTATGCTCTGCGTGCAGCCCCTGCCAGCCATCGCAGCTACAGAGAGGAGGGCCTGAACGAGTAGACTGCAGTTTGGACGCGCTACTGAGGCCGGAACCCTGGGACATGCTGGCTCTCTCCCTTTGAGGTAGGGAAAAGCCATGCTCCCGGGCCATGATGCGGAGAAGGCATTTGACGGGGTTGAGTGGCCAATTACCTGCAAGGTATTCAATAGATTCAATTTGGGCGAGAGCTTTGTCAGGGTGGTCTCTACCTATCATCACCCTCAGTTAACGTGGCCACAAACGTGTTCTTGTCTCAAGGGTTCCACCTGACCAGGTGAACCAGACAGGATGTCCTCTTTCGCAGATGTTTGCCCTGGCGATATAGCCCCTAGTATCAAGGATTAAAAATGAGGGCGCAATCAAGGGCATCGTCTATCAGAACACTGTTTAAAAAATTGCCCTGTTTGCAGATGATATCATCTTAACCCTAACAGAGGCTGACGCCTCAGGTTCTCTACTATTACAGCTCCTCAAGGGATGCCGTGAATAGTATGGATTCAAGGTGAATCTTGACAAGAGTGAATCCCTTAATATTAAGATGATCCCATTCACTGTGGAGCAGTTGAAACAGAGTGCCCCATTTCATACCTAGGCATATGCCTGAGGCTGCATAGCTTCAGATGTACCAGGCCAACTACCAAGATTTAATCACGCTGGTCAGGGCTGGCTTAAGGACTTGGAGCATGCAGAGATCTCCTGGTTTGGCAGGATCGACTCAATACAAAATTAACATTCTTCCAATGTAGCTTTATAATTTTCAACTCCTTCCGATATATGTCTTTGCATACATGCAATAAAAGCAGTCATACATAAAGATGAAAAGACCACAATCTGATCTCCGGCTAGCCAATGTTTGTATTTTTATTTTTGTTGTACAGCAGCCAAACAAAGATGACAATTGCAGGCATTTACAAGATCATGAACGCCATATGACGTGTACCTCAAAGACAGTCTCCAATTCATTACTTAATATGCAGGTATGTCTCCCTTGTATGGGAATTCATGTTCAAATTAGATACTAACAACACAGTTTACAATGTCCTCATTTGTTATATGGTTGTGATACAAGCCTTTTGAAAAGTATACATATGCCTTATTTAACACAGTCAGGGAAAACCTTTTTGTTTAAATGTCTCATGGGGTAGAAGCCATCCCATTTAAGTACATATATAAGAAGGTAACTAGATATTTATTTACAACTTTTGGTGCTATGTTTCTTTGATTACATCGGACACCCCTTACATTTAATTTTCCTCCAAGTCTAACAATTACGAATGTTATTTTGTTGTCTCCCGTTTAGCCAAAGGGTAATTTGGAAACAATATTCTTCCACATGAATAATTAGACATTTCGCAAACAAAGATTTAAACTAGTAAGCAATTGCTCACACTTAACTGCAACTGATGTATCTTTGGCATACACAATTAGTATTTATTTTATTTTATATTTGGGAATTATTGTTTGGTTTATATCCAGTGGTTAAAACTAGTTTTTGGGGCAAGTAAAAAATGTTTTTGTGGGATAAGAATATTTACTTTTTTGATGTTATTCTGGACTGTTTTTCATAATGCGCAAACTAATGATAAGGACTACAAGAAGAAGCTCTATGAGAATATAGGTAAACAACTTGTGTTGATGAAATTATAACTCTCTTTATTTTTTCTCTTTCTTTCATCTAACTTTTTCTTATAGATCATGTTATATGTACCATCTTGCTTTGATAATAACATGACTATGTGTGCCGTTATTAAACCAGCACTTAAAATAACAGTTGTTTCATTTAACTACCCATGACTAAAACTGAATATCAGGCCCTGAGGAAGGATACACTAAAGGCTATATTGTAAGCCTCCTTTAGTGTGCAACAAGAGTTGGCTGTTTTATAGCCTTTGACGTTAGGTTACACAACAAATCTGTGATGGTGCAAATGGGGCAAACATCACATTATGCAACGCCCCCAAAATGTGAATAATAAGTATAAGATAAGAAAGCTCACTTAAGGAATGGTTTTAGGCCCTTCATGCCCAGGACTGTTTTCAAGAAGCTTGAATACAAGCAACACACTAACACAAGTGGAATAGGGACAAGTGTCTCATCTGTTAAAATATAAACACAAGTAGAATAGAATTAGTCTGCAGCGCTATAGGTAGTTGATGGAACTAGGTTGCAGCATACACTGAGAAGATTACTAAGAGATACATACAGGAAGAAACAGTATTACTGATGAACTAGAATGTAGCATTGAGCAGAGGTTCTGCCATTTTGCAGCACAGGTCCCATTAGAAAATGCATGTGTTATTTGAGAGCTGCTCCGCTACAGTGCTTAGATTTGTCCAACTTTCTGAAAAACCCATTCTCACCTGAAAGTACGAGACAGCCAATGTTATAGTGGAAGGGAATACAAGATAGTGCTCGACGGAGCAGCTAAGAGATGTTTTCCCCATGACACAAGACTAGATATGTAGCAATTATTTGTGGTTCAAACGATAATTCAATAAACACACAGAAGCCTTGATTGCCAGGTGCATGGTGCCCCAAGAGGAACTATTGCCAAAGACACTAAACTAAGTTGTATACACAGTGCCTCTCTATGGCCAATTAGTGCCACTACACCCTGGACTAAATACAATAAAATAGAAGAAATTATCCCTGGCAGACAGAGCCCCATAATGATGGTTATTCATCCCATGACCCAATTAAAAGAGTACGCACCTGCGTCGGCAGTGAGTATCAAGACAATAGTTGCTAACTAGAATATTCAAGATTGGGGTAGCTGTCTGGGACAAATGAGATGGGAATATCTTTTTGGTTTGAAAGTGGGTATTTGATCTCTCTATTCCCGGTCGTTAAATCAAATAATAAATTGGACTGTCTATGACAGTTGCAACATTCAAGGGTGCCTTAAGAGGTGCCATCCAATGGCAGGGAAGTATTCTTATCACAGTCAGTATGAAGCGAGCCAACCAGCCAAATTGTGCGGTAATGATGTGATTGTAAGGACTATACTTCAGGGGGATGAACCTGAGTGGGGGTGTAGATAATGGATTAGCCGATGGTAGACTCCAATGTATAGGGATCTATAGGGGTTTTGATTAGAGTAGCCAATTATTATGTTAGATATTTATGTATTATTTTTTGTAACGATGCAAATCTTGTGGTTTTCGCATTATAACCCTCAGCCTAACGTGGGCTCATTGCGTTTTTTGTATTTTGATTGATTTGGCTGACACTTTGTTTTTTATAAAGTGAATCAAGTTGTTTTTTCTTGCACTTGACGCACTTTCTTATTTCTTAGTAATGGACTGGTGTTACGTGCCTTAATACATTTGACAAGCACAAAGGATCTCCAGCATCCTTGGAAGGCCGAGGGCTCCTTACCGCACACCTTGAATAGCGGCGTTGACCTGTCGAGATTGATTTCCGTGCACACAAATGAGGAGGCGAGCAGGCGTGGAGTTCTGCGAAGAGCCACATAATCCTGCTGGTGGCCTGCTGAGCAGGGTGAGGCAGACAGTTGCAAGAGGAGTCTCGGCACCGTGGGCCTCAGAGTCAAAGAAGTTACTTACCCCTGGTAACATTCTTTTGACTGGATGTTTCTCCCACGCATTCCTCATCTTTGGATATACGTTTCTTCAGCTTTGCTGCTTTGGAAACAATATTTCACCAGAGGGTGCTGTGCTCGATGTCGTGGCGTCGATGTCCCTCACTGTCATCAGCAGTATAAATAGCTAGAGCCGCGCCCGTTGGTTTCAGTTCAGTTTTGTCGTTCCCATCAATCGAGGGATTGAATACGCATACCCCCATGACTGCAAGTTCTCAGAAAGCGCAGAGTGTAAAGCATGTGAATTGTATGGAGGGGTAGGCTGGGAGGAGCAATGATGAATATGTGGGAGGAACATCCAGTCGAAAGAACATTATCAGGGGTAAGTAACTTGTTCATCGAATGGATTGTGTCCCCTCATGTATTCCTAATCTTTGATAGACTCCCAAAGCAGTGACAATTTGGAGGAGGGAGTGGCAATTAAATTAGTCACAGACCGTATGAAGACCGGCCTTTGCAAAAAGACCTCCTTGAGACAAGGTCGAGTCCAAACAGTAATGCTTTACAAATGTATGCATAGACGACCAGGTGGCCGCTGCACAGATATCATTTACCGGGACACCCCTTTGCAGAGCCACAGAAGTTGCCATGCCCCTAGTGGAATGAGCCTTTAGCCCATCTGGAGGTTATTTACCGCCAGTCTATAACATTCTCCAATTGCTAAAATTATCCATCTGGATATAGTCTGTTTGGTTACTACCAGGCCCAAATTGTGGCCGGTATCCCCAATGAAGAGTTGGTCATGTTGTCGAAATTTAGTTGGTCTTGACATATAAAAGCTAAGAGCCCTTTTTGGGTCTAGCCTGTGAAGTCTTTCCTCCTCCTTACCTGCATGAGGGGGAGGATAAAAAGTTGGCAGTGTTATCTTTTGACACAAATGGAAATCAGAGACTACCTCAGGCAGGAAAGATGGTTTGACTTTAAGGATTCCTTATGAAAGAAGGTGTAAGGAGGTTTACAAGAAAGAGCCTGTAACTCACTCACCCTGCGGGCTAATGTTAGAGCCACTAGTAGGACTGTTTTTAATGTAAGGAGCCTTTAAGGGCATGAATGTAATGGCTCGAATGGAAAGCATGTGAGCAATGTTAATACCAAATTTAAATCCCAAACAGGGACATGAAATGGGACTGGAGGGTACACGTTAGTGAGACCCTTTAGAAATTGTACAATCAATGGTATCTTGAAATAAAAGACCCATTCAGAGGAGCTCTTAAAAAGGGAAAGCGCAGCCAGGTATCCTTTTATTTTTCCAATCTGGAGCACCAGATTGGCCAAATGCAACAGTAAAGAAAGCACCCTAGGTGTGCTACATAGGAATAGATCCACATTCTTATGCTTGCACCAATTACTGACCTTATTCCAGCGACACCGGTACAGGATTTAGTTGCTGGCCTTCTGGCCGAAAGCAAGATCTACATTACGTCTTCTGGGAGGTCCCAATCCTTATATCTCAGCCTCTCAGAAACCATGCATGAAAGCTGAGTGTCTTGACCACTGGATGGAGAACTCTTGACCACTGGATGGAGAACCCGACCTTCCTCTTGCGAGAGAAAACCCTCTCTTTGTGGAAGGCAAATTGGAGGGCAGATGGACATGTCCAGAAGGTCCGGGTAACACGTCCTGTCCCAATTAGGAGCAATTAGGATCATGGTTTTCCTGAACCTTCTCAACCTCCTGATCACATGAGGAATGACGGGGACTGGAGGAAACGCATACAGGAGTGGAAATTCCCAGTCCACCACAAATGCATCTCCTAGAGCTCTTCTTGGAGGAAATTCCCTTGAGCAATACTGATCACACTTCCGATTAACCTCGGTCGGGAACAGATCCACTTGAGGGGTTCTCCAAAGGGTGAAGATCTCTTGAAGGACTTCCTAAGCTAGTTCCCACTTGTGGGAGACTTTACTCTGCCTGCTCAGAGCGTCTGCCGCCGTGTTCTGCTCTCTGGCTATGTGAATTGCCGACAGAGACATTCCTTCTTGTATTGCCCAGAACCAGAGCTGCATTGCCTCTCTGCACAGTGGTAGTGACCCTACGCCTCCTCTCTTTTTGAGGTAGTACATGGCCACTGTGTTGTCCGTCATTATCAGGACATTCTTTCCCCGGACAGAGGGCAGGAAACCCTTCAGCGCTAGTCTGATTGCCCTCAGTTCCAACAGGTTGATGTGTAGTTTTAACTCTGATGGAGACTAACGACCGCTGATTGTCAGTTCGTTGGTGTGGGCTCCCCACCATGTGAATGAGGCGTCCGTCACTACTGTTCTCTCTGACCATGGTTGCCAAAAAGATTCTCCCTTGAAAATGTTCTCCTCACAAGCCCACCAAATTAGGTCTTGAGCAACTCTGCTCGGAACTTGCAGAAGATCCGACATATTCCCTGAAAATTGGGACCACTGAGTCCTGAGAGCCCATTGAAGGGATCTCATTCTCAATCGGGCTTCTGGCACCAGGAAAATGCAGGATGACATGAGACCGAGCAACCTCAAAAAAAATCGAAGGTCGGAAGATGTTGGGCATTCTGGAATTTTGTTACCATCTGCTGAATGTGTTGAGCTCTCACCTGGGGAGGCGAGGCTGTCCCTGAGGAAGTATCCAAGACCCCTCCGATGAACTGGAGTCTTTGGAATGGTATCATATGGGACTTCTTGTAATTGAGGGAGAAGCCCAGTCTGTGTAGGAAGTGGCAGGTGTTCCTGAGCTTGCTCGTGTGAATGAGCCCTGATCAACCAGTCATCCAAGTAGGGGTAGACGTGAATCCCACCTCTCCTGAGACTTGCTGCCACTACCGCCATCAGTTTGGTGAAAACCCTCAGGCGGAGGCCCGAATGGCAGAACTAAAAGCTGATAGTGAACACTGCCAACCGCGAACCTGTGCTTGAGATGGATTGGCACATCAAAGTAAGCATCCTGAAGGTCCAGTGATACAGACCAGTCTTGTCGAGTTGGAGAGCCTTAAGGATCTGACAAAGGGTTACCATCTTGTTCAAATTTCTTAATTCCAAGATGGGTCTCACTCCTCCGTCCTTCCTGGGAATGAGAAAGTAGGGAGAATACCAACCCTTGTTCCTCTCTGCTAGAGATACATGTCCTATTCCACCTTTCTCTAGCAGGGTCACGATCTCCTGCACAAGAAGTGGATCTGGAATTTTGGTAGAGTTGTATCCTGGTGGGTGATCCTGAGGCCTTTTCTGAAAGGGAAGGCAGTAACCCTGGGCTACTCTTTCCAGTGCCCAAACATCTGAAGTAATTCCCAGCCATTCGTTCAGATGCTGAGAGATTCTGCCTCCCACTGGGGTCTTGTGGGTCAAGGCCTCAGAGTGGCTTAGAGGGGTCTGCAGCAGCCGCTGATGGTACAGTTGCCGCTGATGGGCTGATCTAGAACCCCTTCCTCGTCCACCACGAGGGAATCTTTTTTGTCCCCTTTGTCCAGCCTTTCCTCTTCCCCTTCCAAATGAGGAATAGAAACGAAAAGGACGACCCCTCCAGGAAGATGAGCCTGAATAGCGTTGTTGTTCAGGTTGGTGTATGGAGGTGCTAAGTGATTTAGCCGCCTCTGTGGAGGTCTGCAGCTTCTCCAGACTCTCATCCACCTTGCTGCCGAACAACCTCAAGCCATCAAAGGGCATATTGACTAGTCAACCCGGCACATCCGGTGCAAAGCCTGACTTTCTCAACCACGCAAAGCTGTGCAGTACAGTGTTAGAAGCCATGGACCTGCTGATACTGTCAGCAGTGTCCAGTACTGGCTGGAGACACTCCCCCATTGCCTCCTTTCCCTTTTTCACTATAGCCAGGAAGCCATCTCTTTCAACGCCTTCCGTAATGTGTTGAGCCGTCATGCTAACACAGTCCCACAGGGTGTAAGTAAACCTCGAAAGGGTACAGGTAACATTAGCCGACTTCAAGGCCATACTGCCCTAAGAGAAGATCTTTCGAGCCCAGTCTTCAAATCTCTTGTCATCCCTATGCGGAGGAATAGAGGAGTAAGCAGACCACTTGGGCGATGCAGCTGCCTGAACCTCCAAGCTTTCTGGTGTAGGGTGCTTAGTCAAGTAGTCCGGATCAATGCTAGAAGGCCTATATAAACTGCATGGCTACCTCTAACCTTGTAATGAGGCCCAATGACTATTCATGATACTCCTGTATGCCGAATCCGCATGATCAGCCGAATCAGGTTTGCCAAATTCTAGCTCTGGCGAAGTGTCTATGCCACTAGCTGATTGGAGGCAATCATACAGATCAGTTATCTTAGATTCTGATCGATAAGGTCCTCAGAAGCATTTTGTGTACCATAACGTAAACCAAAGGTGGGACAATAAATTGAGGCCACAGACTTGAAAAAGTCTTTCTTTGGCATGGGTTCATAAGCCTTCTCCGTATTAGGCAGAAGTTTCGAAATGGTCAAAGTGACCTTCGAAGGCGTCGGCATGGGCATCGATGATGCTAATGACATTGATGTTGACTTCAACAATGGCTTCGATAACGTCTAAGGCGTCGATGGAGGCTTCGACAATGGTGTCCATGATACCTTTGACAATGGTGTCGACGTAGGTTTCGACACTAACACTGTTTTGCCCGGCCTTATGCACAGATAGGCTTGAGTCTGCCGATTTGCTCTTTTTTTGGAGGTATCCGAGAAGGACTATATGCTCTAGACGATACCCTTGACGATTTCTCGCCGGACTTAGAGCGACTATCCGATTTTACACTCGGCTTCGCCTTGGTAGTCTTTGACCCCCCTCTGTCATCCGAAGAATCGACAGGGGTATGGTCTTTGCGTGACTCCTTCGAAGGGGGTTTAGGCTGCATTCTCGAAGAAATGCAACATAGAGCTCTTGAAAGCCTCCCATTTTCTAGGAGAATCATTCTTGGTTGGGCATCTGATAACCTCTGTATAGGAATCAGAGGAAGAAGAAGAGAGAGACCTATGGCTTCTCTTCTTCGTCGAAGAAGACGAAGATTGTCTCGACCGACTCCTTGACCGAGACTTCTTTGACTTTTTGCGGCGGGGCGAGCCTCTAGACTCCCTGGACTTTTTATCCCTCTTTGAAGAGGCCTTCGCAGCCTTACTCCCCGTCGCCAATTGACCTCAGCGCTCCCTGAGATCTTTTCCCATCATGGCCTGACAGGACCCGCAGTCGTCGGTCCGGTGTTCGGAACCTACGCACCACAGGTAGACGCAGTGGGGATCCGTAATAGACATCTTCGTCCCGCAGTCATGGCATTTTTTAAACCTAGACTTTGGGTTCAAAGGGTTTGAAGAAGAAGACATCTTTGACAAAACGGAAGCGTGTCATTCAAAACTCGAAGCAAAAGCTTGCGGAAAAACAAAACTGAAGCCAACGGGCGCGGCGCAAGCTATTTATACTGCTGATGACGTTGCCGCTCTATGGCGACCATCGAGGGACATCAACGCCACGACATCAAGCACAGCGCCCTCTGGTGAAAAAATATTTACGAAGCAGCAAAGCTGACGATACGTATATACAAAGATGAGGAATATGTTGGAGGACACAGTCCATTCAAAACACAGAACATGAGTGTACCCATGCTTGAAAAACCCAGCAGCGTAGACAATTGTGGTTTTGTTATTGTGTGTGAGGAGGAGTTTTGAGTGGAAAAGAATACTCCCAGTAAATGGGGAAGACCATGTAGTATAGTTATAGTGTATATATATATTTGGAGAAATAATAAGGAAGTGGACACTCCTCTAAAAGATGAAGTGCAGTGCTGCGTAGATTACATGGTGCACTGCAAAGAAGGTGTGTTGTCCCTCTGTCCCAGGTAAGGGGGCATAAGGAGGTGTGGACAACCTCATGTTAATGAAGCAGAGGAGGTGTGGTTTTCCCACTGTACTGGGTAGAGGGGTGTGAGGTGTGTTTTGTCTCAGTCTCGAGTAAGTGAGGGTGAGGAGGTGTGGATACCCCTGCGTTATAGGAGCAGAGGAGGTGTGGTTTTCCCTCTGTCCCTGGTAAGGGGGCATGAGGGGGTGTGGATACCGTTGTGTTATATAAGCAGAGTAGGAATGGTTTTCCCTCTGTCCTGGGTAAGGGGGCGTGAGGAGTGGTTTTCCCTCTGTCCCAGGTAATGGGGCGTGAGGAGGTGTGGATACCCTTGCGCTATTGAAGCAGAGGAAGTGGTACAACTGAATTGTGTCATTATTGATAAATGTTTTTCTATAATATGTGTTTTTTGTGAAAGTATATTGTAGGCTGAGGTTTATCGGTGGTTTTGAACGTTTTTGGAGTAAAAGAAGCACTTTGGGTAATAAGGTTTAAAATGTGTTACATACACATATAAATAAAATAGACTACCCACTAGTACACATGTGTAAATCATTTCCACAGTATAGGGAGAAAATAATTAAATACCATAAGGAATGGATACATGAAACAGCAGTGCAGATCTTTGAATCTTGGCTCGTGCAAGGCACACAAAATAAGAATATTACATAATAAGAATATGTTACAAAACATGTATGCACATTTAACGGCTAAATATAAAGGGAAGAAACTGAAAAAAAGATTAGGTATTATAGAATTGTGGAATATATTTGAGGAAAAACAGGGCGATAAAAAGGAAATGAAAGGGAGGTGAAAATTGAAATACGCACACAGCCCACTGCCCCTCCTCTATATGGGTCCCTACATCCACTGTGGACACTATCCCTTGCAGCCTGCAACAGGCTATGCAAATCCCAAATTTGTACCCACATGGGAGGAAAATAAAATGAGCAAGACCCACCTAAACACGCAACAAGAGACCCACTTGTTTTGCAAGTAGAAAATGATGCGCAGCAGAATTTAGAAGCACAGTTAAAGGAAACACAGGAAGAATTGGCAAGAGCAAGACTGGAGCAAGGAGATGGACATGGACAAACGGAGAGCAGGACACATTTTATTTAAAATAGACAAAAATAATTCAGGATCCTCACGTAAATGATGAACAGACAGTAAAGGAACGGGGCGAGTGGGCGAACGTATAAAACAATAAAAATACAAAAATACAATACAATTGCGCATTGACAGCTTTGACAATGATTTAGATGATGGGGATATTGAAGGAGGTTGGGAGGATGTAGATTTGGGTGGCGACGATGCAATGGATGAGGTTGAAATTGAGGAAACCGAAAGGGCGGAATGGAGGGAGACACTTTATAGGGAAAAGAATACCAGGATGGGAATTTGTAGCAAAATGGACTAGAAAGGGGAATGTATCCGTACAAAAGAAGAGAGGTACACAATTCCCTTTATTACAGAAGAGTCTACGAGTATTACAGTATGTTCCAAGACCACACATTGATAAGGAACATTTAATGAATAGTTTACCATCACTCAGAGCAGGAGTGGGTAAATGGATATATGAGTTAGAAAAATGTACCGCAGGAGTTACTTTAGCTGTGGGCGGCATGAAGAGTGTATTTTCCTCACTATTGGGAGAGCAAGCAGACGATGTCTGGAAGAAGGCACAGTATCCAGGTGTGACATGGAAAAACAATGCACATGACGGATCTCTCTCTAATGGGCATTTTCATTAACAGTTTCCTGATACAGTAACAAATAAACCCACCCCCTCTCCTCTTCCCTCCCCTGAGTCTGAGCATGAACCAACAAATTATATATGCTGTAATTTCCTGTTCCTGTGAGCTACCACACCCTTAACCCAACCCCCCCAATTGTTTGAGAGATCTCCTCCCCAATGTCTAGCTAGTCGTGTCCTTACGCGATAAGTAGCGTTACTAACATTAGCGCCAGAAGCCTCATTCTTCTTGGGCACCAAGCTCCTCTTGCCCCTTTCTGAAGGTAGTTCAGTACCAACGCCCAATCTGCCAAAAAACACTGCTGGTCTCCTTGTAACAAGTAGGACACCCATTCTAGTGCCACAAAATTCCAAATCTTGCCCACCCATTCATGTTCCAATGGGGTTTGGGGGGGATTTTCGCCTTCCACTTTTGTGCCAGAGCCAGTGTCCCAGCCATCATAAATATGACGTAAACTTTACATTCCGCTTTGGTAAGGGAATCGCTCAGAGCAGGCCCTAGTCCCAGAAGCGCAAAGCTTTTGTTACCACCACACCTTATCCCCAATGCTGTCTCTATCGCTTCCAGGATAGCTCCCCATTACCCCTGGATCCGCTTGCATTTCCACCAAATATGACTCCATGTTCCCTCCTTGCCACACTCTCTCCAACACATCCTAGAGGCTGAACCATAGATTTTATTTAACCTAGTTAGGTGCCATTGATTCAATAATTTCACCCAGATTTCTTGAGTTTGGAGGGACCTTGTAAGCTTAGGGATGCGTCCCCACACTTTCTCCCATTCCTCCTCCTCTATTGGCTGACCTACCGACATTTCTCAGTTCTGCATATAACTTCACCTCCCCGGAACCACCCCCTGCTTTACCAACCTATAAATTGCGCCTACGAGGTGATTGTTTCCTGATTCCGTTACTAATTAACTTTCAAATGGAGACAGGGCTCGAGTTACCCCTTCCCTTATTGGGACCTGCATCGCCCAATGTCTTAGTTGGTTATATCTAAACCTTTCCCCCTCGTCAAGACCAAAGTTCTCCTTACACTGAATGAAGGTTTTTATCTCAGGACCTTCAAACATATCCCGAATTGTCTGGCAACCCCCTTCCTGATACTTCACACTACACCTTTCCTCAGGAGAAAACTGGGGATTACCAAAAATAGGGGTGAAATGAGACAGGAAGGTAGTAATTCATGCCCTCTTTACTAACTCATCCCAGGACTAACCCAGTGCCTCTATTAACCGACTACGGTACATGTTCTTGGGTCTATCTGCTTTAGGTTTCCACATGACCTCTGCTAAGTTCCCCCCCACCACTGCCCTGTCGATGTCCCTCCATACCTACCCCCGATCCTCCCTCAGCCAATCCCTAATAACCCACACCTGTGAGGCCAAAAAGTATACCCTAAAATCCGGTTACCCCATACCCCCTCTGTGTCTGGTCATCCTCATCACCTGTCTCGCCAATCGTGTTTTTTATTATTCCAGAGAAACCTCCCGGTATATTTCTGCAGAGTTCGAAAAAACAAGGGGGGTAGAGGGTGACCTGAATCGGGAGGGCAGTAAAATAATATAGTAGTTGTGGAAGGGAGACCATTTTTAGGACATTAATTCTACCCATCCATGTAATAGTCAACGGGCCCCAATCCACCAATTTCGATTTTATTCTCTCTAGGAGGGGTGGATAATTAGCGTTGTATAATAAATCTATTGTTTTTGTGAGGTGTACCCCCAAATATTTTATGGACCTATGAACCCATTGGTACGGAAGTTTCTCCTTAAGTATGTTTACAGTGGCAATGGGAGTCGCCATGTTTAATACTTCCGATTTATGTGTATTTATTTTTAAGCCAGCAAACGCACCAAATCTCTGCAATTCCCCTCCCAATGCCTTCATAGAAATTTCCGGGGATTGAAGTGTTATCAACATATCATCCGCATAAGCAGCAATTTTATGTGCTCCACCTCCAAACGAAAATTCCTTTTATTGCAGTGTTTGCTCTGACTGCCTCCAGGAAGGGCTCCAAATGGATTGCGTACACCAATGGTGAGAGGGGGCAACCCTGCTTCGTACCCCTCTGAATATTTATAGGAGCGGACAACTGGCCATTCATTGCGAGCTTAACGGAGGGGAATGATAATTAGTTTTAACCTTAGAGATAAAGTTCTCACCAAAGCTCATTTTCTTCATGGTTAGAAACAGGAAGTTCCATTCCACCCTGTCAAAAGCCTTTTTTGGTCCAAAGCAAGAAGGAGGGAGGGATTAACTTTCTTATTCGCTTTTTCAATAAGATGAGTAATCCTTCTGTTTTTTTTTAAAACATTTTTTATTATTTTATAACAACACACCAAACATTACAATAATTAGGACTTCCATGTTCAAGTCTAACAAGGTAACATTACAAACTGCGTTCTTCAGTCCCGCTCCCTCCTGCCCCCTTAACTTGAGCTATAATGTCCGTATCATCAGCCTGTACCTCCTCAGACGGGTCTATTGTCCTCATCTTGTCCGCATCATCATCACTGTGATCGGGTTGGGGGGGGCCACCATGGTGGCCACCAATTGCCTCCATTCGATTAAGGGTCCTACCTCCTCCTTACCTCCCCTGCTGACCGCTTCGAACCAAACAGCCGTTTCTGCCTCTGCCCACTTCAAGAGGTCAGCCCACCACAACTCCATCCTGGGCCTGTGGGCTGCCTTCAAGCACATCACAATCCTTATTTTGGCCAGGATGTATGCCAGTTCCTTCATCTTGCTAATGTGCCTCAGATGACGTGGCCTAGGGAAACCTCCTAGCATGCATGCCCAGGCCGATTCCACCTCCAGCGTAATGCCTTTTTCAGCCAGGCGTATCTTCAGTTCAAACCAAAACCTACCCACCTCCGGACAAGCCCAGAACATGTGTAACATCCCGGCTTCCTCCTCCCCACACCTCGGGCATCTCTGAATCGTCTGGCCCCCAAACCTAGCAATCTTACTGGGCGTCAAATATGCCCTATGTGTGACATATAATTGGATCTGTTGGAGCCTCGCGTTCCGGGACACTTTCTTATGGTATCTCTGGGCTCTATCCCATACCCCCATCCGACATAGGCTCTCCCACCTCTTCCTCCCAGAGCTGTCTCAATAGGGACAATTCCTTCCCCACCTTGGACCCCAGTGGCTCATATATGCAGGATATCTCGTGCCCACCCTCCGAGATGTCATATGTCATTTCCATGGTGGCATCCGGTTGTTCTGTGAGCACCACCGCCGGCCACTTTTCTTGCACTCGTCTAACAATTCTGGAGTAGGTTATATGTTGCCCTTTATGTACCCCGGTGTCCTCCATCAGTTTCTGGAATTTTAGTGCCTCCCCCTCCTGCCATATGTCTCCCAGAGTGGCCAGGCCCATCGGTACACAGTATCTACAGACCCTTTGAATCAATTGGGGGTCCTCTCTGCATAGCGCCGCCAACGGCACCTGAATAGAAAACGGAGCCGGGCATCCCACCATCTGCCATGCTCTGTGCCACACCTCCCAGCCAAGCCCTATCAGCCTCGCCATCTCTCGTACCTTTGGCTTGGACAACCACACCACCTCTCTAAGGAAGTAGGGGGCCGGTTCCATGCACAACAGCCTGGTTTCGGCTGTTTCTTCCTCAGCCAGCCACCTGGCCACATATTGCAGTTGTCCCGCTAAATAATATAACTCAAAATTCAGCAGGTTTATTCCCCCCCTATGGCACGAATTCTGTAATTTCCAAAGAGCCACCTGTTCCTGGAGTTATGCCATATAAAGCCCCTGCACAAGCTGTGGAGACTAGCAAAGAAGTGCCTAGGGATTACATGCAGAACATTTACAAAGAAGTGTAACAGTCTGGGCAGGACTACCATCTTGATTAGGGCCACTCTCCCCATCATGGCCAGGGGCAATCTGGACCAGAATCCCATGCTATTTTTGATGCCTTCAACTGCCTTTACCGTGTTTTGTTTATGCTCTTCTCCTGTCGTGTGGTATATGTCAATTCCGAGATATCGAAACAACCTGGTTCGTCAGGGTATTGGCAATACCGGCAAACCCCCAGGTAGGACAAGTCGATATCTCCCCAGGGGGAACATGCTGGATTTGTTGGGGTTTACCGTTATGCCGGAGAGGGTAGCATATCGTTTCATCACCTCCAGTATGTATTGTATATTCTCTTCTAGGAAGCACAGATACAAGAGTATATCGTCAGCATATAATGAAATAAGATGCGGACCGCTTGCAGTGCGGATCCCAATTTCCTCGTATTGTTGTCTAAGACAAACAGCCAATGGCTCCAACGCTAGTATATACAACATGGGCGACCAGGGGCAGCCATGTCTGGTGCCCCTGCTAAGTTGCCATTTGCCTGAGATCATGGCACCCGTTTTAACCCTTGCAATTGGGGATCTGTATACCATTTTAACCCACCTAAGATACCCTGGCCCCATTCCATAGGCTTCTAGAGTCGCCAAAAGCCAGGGCCATCTGACCGAGTCGAAAGCCTTGACCGCGTCAAGCGAGACTATCGCCAGCTCACCCGGGTCCTCTTCCGTCTGATCGATAATATGATGCAGTTTCCTGTGGTTATCAGTTATATTCCTACCAGGGACGTAGCCTGTTTGGTCAGGATGTATCAGTTTGCCAATGACTCGCTTAAGCCTGTTTGCTAGCACTGCCGTAAGGATTTTGCTATCTTGATTGACCATTGATAGGGGTCTGTATGACCCACAATCTGTGCTCGGCTTCCCCGGATTTAAAAGCGGTATGATCACTGCCTCTCGTATGCTCATACGCCTCATTAAACATAGCCAGCAACGGGGGAAGCAGCTCTTGTTTGTAGGTTTTGTAGAATTCGCTTGGGAGCCCATCTGACCCTGGAGCCTTACAAGTGGGCAGGTGCTGAATCACTAACTCAAGCTCTTCTACTGTGATTGGGGTATCCAGGTCTGCACGTTCTAAATCGTCTTAGGTGGGCAAGCCCATGTCCTCTAGCGTGTCCCGATTTCTTGGTCACTAGTTCCACCTGGGTCCTCATAGAGCTGTTTGTAGTATCCCAGGAACTCTTCATTCACTCCCTCCTGGGTATCCAGGGTCCGGCCTCCCTCCCATCTAATTTCCCTGATCACCGGGCGTGGTGCCTCGCTCTTATATAGCCAGGCCAGAAACAACCTTCCAGGTTTGTCTCCCCCGCATGCTGCCTCTCCACATATTTCTTATAGCTTAATTTACATAACCTGTCCCAGTGTTCGCAACTAGCTTGTTGAAGTTGTCTCATCCTGACCCCATCCCCCCTAGAGCTGCCTCCCCTACGCATAATGTCTTCCAGCTCTTCCTCCGTTCCCCGCAGCTCACGTTCTATGCCCCCCCTGGATCCCTCTGGATTTTGACATAGCCACCCCCCGCACTACCACTCTGAATGCCTCCCACACAGTTCCCATAGATCGAACACTGGCAGTATTAATCTCGAAGTACTCTGTGATCTCCTCCCTTAAATCCTCCCGGAATCCTGAATCCTGCAGAGCCTCGGCTCTGAGTTTCCACATCGGAATCCACGCTCTAAGGGGTTGGTGTTGCCACTCCAGAACCAGAGGGGAGTGGTCTGAGAGCACCCTGTCCTTATATTCCGCGCTTCTCATCCCAACTACCAGATCGGCAGCAGCAAACACGTAGTCCAGCCTCGTGTGCAGGTCGTGTTGTGCCGCATAGTGAGAGTATTGCCTATCTGCCGGGTGCAGCTGCCTCCAGACATCTACTAGGTCAAAATCTCTCAGGAGGGCTTTTAGCACCTTTGCAGCCGGGGTGGGTTTGTCTAGCTTACTGTCTGATCTGTCCACCTTAGGATTCAGTACACAATTGAAGTCTCCACCCCATAGAATCCCGCCAGCTAATAGGGGGCTAATCTTACCATACAGGGTCCGAAAGTAGGCCGCTGTGTCCTGGTTGGGGGCTTATAAGTTTACAATACTCACTTCCCGGTTTTCCAGCATCCCCCTCACAACTATCCCCCTCACAACTATCAATCTGCCTTCTGGGTCTCCCGTGGACTGAAGCAATTGGAATGTTACGTGAGGTGCTACCCAAGTGATAACTCCTCTTGCGTTGGCCGAGTATGTGGCACCCGCAATACTCCCCCCTCCACTTTCTCTTGACCACCTCCAATTCCTCCCTGGTGAGGTGGGTCTCCTGCAATAATGCTATGTCAATCCTCATCCTTTTCAGGTACATCATAACTTTATTACGCTTCAAGTAACTATTGAGGCCCCTAATGTTCCAGGTAACCACTCTAAGGCACCCCAACGCCATAGGTACGATATCCTGCCCTCCCTCTCCGCCCAAGATTTACACATTGGCTCGTTACCCGCCCGCCCCCAACAAACTCCCCCTCCCCCCTTTCCCCAACAACAAACCCCCACACATCGCCCCTTTTCTCCCCCCACCCCCCGCAACCTCAACAAATGCCCAGCTCCATCCCTGGATCTCAGGCGAACCCGCGTCTGGTTCTGCCTCGGTATGGCGAGGACAGAGGCCCGGCACGGTGTCACCGGACTACCGGTAACCTAACTAAGGTACTCTAAATGGGGGTATGAGGACTAGCTCTGCGAGGCTCCCTAGCTGGGTAAATAGTCACAGTGCTCAAGGATCAAATCCTATTCCGACCTAATCATGCCAGCCCATAAGCTACATCTATTACAATATTCAACTCCCATAGTCTTAGGCTGCGACACCCTTTGGTGCCCCCTCCATAGATTACTTATCTCTTCCTTCTCCTTTTTCCATCTGGATGCCCGACTCCGGGGGGGCAGCTCTGCGTATCAAGCCACCCCATAGCATCTTCCGGGGTTTCGAAAAACAAGGTTCTGTTTTTATGGAACACCTTCAGCTTCGCCGGGTAGAGCAGCATATACTTGTGGCCTGCTTCACGCAATCTTCTCTTCACAGTCCCAAAGTTCATGCGGCTACGTTGTACCAACAGGCTATAATCAGGGTATGCGGTTATATTTGCTGTTCCTCTTTGTATTGTTCCGCCCTTACGGAAGTGTTCAAGGATTCTTTCTCGGTCTCGATAGTTCAGGATCTTGGCACTCACCGGCCTAGGGGGGGTGCCTAGCGGCGGCCTCCTCATTAGAACCCTGTGCGCTCTCTCCACCGCGAACCCCTGGGACAACACTCCTCCGGTTTTCTCTTGCAGCAGCATGGATTCAATAAACTCTGTAGGGTTGGGTCCCTTGGCCCCCTCCGGCAAGCCAACAATACGGATGTTATACCTTCTGGCCCGTCCTTCCGCCTCCTCCGCCCTGCATTCTAGGTTGCCCACGTGTTGCACTAGGGCGTGAAGGTCTGCTTTATGTGTTTCACAGTCCGCTGTGTTCGGGCCCACCTCTTTATCCAGGTTCTCTGTGCTTTCTGCGAGCGACCTGACATCTTGTCGGAGAAGGTTCACTTCCTCTTGCACTGCCCTGACTTTCAACTTCAGTGCTGCTTTCAATTCAGTCATAGCCAAACCCAGTTTGGTCTCCCAGGCTACTTTCAGATCCGTGATCGCTGCGAGGATCTCCTGGTTGGTGCCCATGGTGACTGCGCTCCCAGCGGGGATTTTGTCTTTACTCTTGGCTCATTCTGGGGCCGGTGGTGTTCTGGCGTATTCTTCCAGCGTGGGTTGCTTGCTCTTCGTTCTTAGTGGTTTGCTGGACATAGCGTCGTGCAAAAAAACTTATGGGCAAGACTCACTTCTCCCCAGCTCCTGCGGGGTTAAACTGCTGTAGGCGCCTGGGCCCGGGCGGGCCGCGCAAGGGGTGTCTGGGAGCTAATTATTAGCTACAGGAATGGATTGTGTCCTCCCACGTAACAATGTGACTTCACTCCGATCCTGCCAGCACTCGCCCGTACTGTGGGCCAGCCAAACTAGGCTCCATGTGTCACGCTGGCTGCGGGCTCGAGCAGGTCCTCCAGCTCATCTCATGAGTCTCTCATATGTCCCACTCTTTATACCCACTCCCCTGATTTATGCGCGCTGGGTGGTTGTGGCTGTTTAGGGTGCTTGACTCCAAGATTCAATCAATGCCTATAGTCCCCGCAGCATCCTACTTCCTTCTGGACCTGCCATCATTTTGGGCCTGACAGCTGGCCATTATACTCTCACCGCCACCAGGGAGTGGGGGAGTGTGTACAGCCCTTTATTGTGGTACTAACAGACCAGCTTAGGTGAGGGAACACAGCAGTTCAGAGTGTCATCAGGTCACCTCACTGGCCTACTAGAATCCGATTTCAGACGCTTGCCAGTCCACTCTCTTCATTTCTCATTTCTGTAATCACATGCTGGCTTGCTTTTGCAACTTTTCAGTGCTCCACAGCTGGCATCTGCATCCGCAGCCCCGAGCACATAACTAGAAGATGCCTTAGGGCCAGATTGCCTTGGGCCCTCTTATGTCACACTTTATTTCATGCGGCTGCATGCGCCTCCCCACGTCCCTTGGCAAATACCATTAATGCGCTCCGTAAGCGCTCCGAGTAGAAGGGTCGGACCACAGTGGAAACCTCATCCATTTATTATTTCTTATCATGGCCTCTGTTCTTCCTCCTGGGCCTGGTGACACTGCTGCTCTACCCCCAATATTTCTTTAGGCAGCATGTATCTGTGCAGGGCAGACCACAGCGGAAACCGCTCCGCATTTTCCTTCCTTAGCAAGGCTTCACTTCTTCCAAGGGCCGGACCACCCTGGAGCCCTTCAGATACATCTCACATTCCTGACACTACTGGATGCAGAGGGCCGGACCACAATGGGGACTGCGAGCTGTTCACATTGTTTGCAGTGCTGCACTCGCATAATGTCAATGAGGACCAACATATGAGCCGGGTTTCCACCACGGGTGCTGTGTTATGTTTGACTTTGAGCCTGAGAGTTCTTTGTAATCTGGCTGGTGTGAGTCTGTATGTTTACTTTTGTCCGTGCATGGGCAATACAGGGCACCCTCACTCCGGCGAGCAATGCCTTCTCAGCTCTGCCTGATGTTCGGGAGCAGCTATTCCCGTTTTCCTCTGGTACCGTCTGCTCTTTTTCTATCCCAGTTCCTCCTCTCCGAGTCCTGTGGCTCCACCAATACACACCAATTCCTGTGCATTCGAGCAACTGGGGCCGTTGCTATCTGTCCCCTGTCAGCAGATCCCTTGCATTCGCCTTTCCTGCGTGTGAGGTGGTGTCAGCCCCAGTTATCTCTGGCGTACCGCCGAACTCCGCCGTCACAAGGGGCTGTCCCGGTTCCAGAGTATCACTCGCGATACAGTATCCATGCAGCTCTGTGTCCGCCTCCTCAGACCAGCTTCCTCCTCCCAGATGGTTGCACGCACTTTCTCAACTGTGCTGTGCCGATCTTCCTCGCCATTCACCGTTCCAATGCAGCCCTTTGCTAGGCAGTGCCGGCCATCTTGGTTCTGCGTTTCATTGTTGGATACAGTTTCCAATAGCCCGCAACTGTGTCTCCTCCGCACTTCTCGCCTTCAGTTTGTTACTCGATCGTGCCCCTTTCATTCATGCATCGGGCCTTCTGTCAATAAGCCGGAACGTTCTCTTTTAACTCTATTTCTTCACAGGATCTTTGCGGATAGGCAGGAGCTTCACTTGAGATACGTCCTGCTACATGGTCTCTTAGCCACGCCCCCAATCCTTCTGTTGCCTATCTATAAAAACCCCGACTCGTCTATGCTCACCCAACGAGGGAGTATCTGGTCTAGTCGGATTGCTAATGTATAGATCTTAGCATCCACATTAGTTAATGCAATCAGTCTATACGACCCACACAGAGAAGGATCCTTTCCTGCCTTCGGAAGCAAGATCACCTTTGCTTCTTCCATGGTTGGGGTAATTTTCCCCTCTCTCCCAAAGACATTAAAGAGAGGAGTCAAAAATGATATTAAAGTTTCCCTAAAGGTTCTGTAACCCATCAGGCCCCAGGGACTTATTCAGAGGGAGGGAGGATATAACCTTTCGTATTTCCTCACTAGTTATATCGTGCTCCAATACATCTCTCTCCTCGTCTGAAATAGTGGTTAATTTCACACTCTCTAAATATTTCATCTGCTCCTCTTCCGCTGCCACTTCCGATCTGTATAAATGGAAGTAAAATCTGCAAAATTCCTGGGAGATATCCTCTGTTTCCATGTACATGCCCCCCTTAGCTATTATGAATTTGCCTTGATATAATACTTCTGTTTGGGGAACAGTATGGCGCGTTTCCGCCGCTCTCGCCTGTATCATTTCCAGCTGACCCCTTATTGCCCTATATTCTCTTCTTGTTTCCCCACTCGCTCCAACTCCCATTTGGGCCGTTACCTGTTTCAACCTCCTTTCAAGGTCCTCCTCCACCCTCATTATTAATTCCCTTTCCCTTCATACTTTAATAACTATGATCATTCCCCTTATGGTTGCCTTAAAGACATCCCACTGTGTCTGAAGAGGAGCATACTCTTCCTTATTATACCCAAAATAAGTCCTGATCCCTTCCCTAATTCCCTCCATCAGAAACTCATCCTTAACACTCCATTGGGTTAACTCTGTTTCCAGATTCCCAGTGAGCCCCCCTTGCTTCTTATCTTCAGCAATATCGGGGCATTGTCTGGCAATACCATAGCTCCCACCGTCATGTCCAAAGATGAACATGGGAGAAAACGTATATCCCTTTCTTTCCCCTTCTCTCACCCTCCATACATCAACTACCCCCAGGCTCATCATCTTCCTAATCAATTCATCGGAAGGCTTTTGATATGGTCTTAAACTTTTCCCACTGTCCATTCCAGGATCCCACGCGATATTGAAATTGCCTGTAAGCACAACCGTGCTCGTTGCAAACTTCTCCAACTTAGATAGTGATCTCTAGAGAAAATGGTCTTGACCAGTATTAGTCGCATATACCGTAGCTATTGTACACCCCTCCATTCTCCATTAAACATTTAAAGCTAAATACATCCCGGTGGCATCCCTTTCCATCCATTCTACTGTGAGGTTTATGTTATTTTTGAAAGCTATCATTAATGCCCCTTTTTAATCTTTTCATTGGCTTGATAGACTTGTGTGAAACCCCTCAATTGAACTCTATCTCTATCCTGAAGTTGCACATGAGTCTCTTGTAGGGTGATTATGTCAGGCCCCTCTCTCAGAAGGAATCTCTCCAATTTGTTCCTCTTCAACAGGGAATTTAAGCCATTAATATTGATAAAAATAATCACCAGCCCTGTAAAATTCCCCTTTGTCATCTTAGTTTGGGACTGCTCCTACCCATCTTACCCTGGTCATGTTCAGACATCTTCACCCCTTTATACTTGCCACATCCCCTCACCCCCAGCACCCCTTCCCTATGCCAGGAATGCTCAACTAGCCTCTAGTGCCCCCTCGAATCGCTCCTTTGAAAACTGAGCATGTTCCCAATCCCAGCGCACACCATAGCAAGCATACCCATGCCCATTCCAAGATGCCCCCCCACCACTCCCTTTCCCCCGGGACTAGGCCAAATAATTCCAGAATCCACCCTCCCCAGGCTTAATATTTGTCCCCTCTGCCCCCCTTTAACCATTGAATGTTTCCCCCTCTCAACAATCTCCCCAAAGGATACATATTTTCTTTGCATTCGTCACCCTTCAGGCCTTATCAGTTGGGGTTGGTACTACCCCCCCCCCTTTAGATCTTTTGGTAGTCCATTCCCAGCATCAAGGCCTACTCTGGGCCCCCGTTGACTGCTCTCCTGCTACCAGATCTTCTTCCTCAATGCCCAGTATTCTTGCTCCTGCTTCACATGAGCCAATCCTTCTCTGCTTGCCTCGCCAGTCAAAGATTACCCTAAACGGAAATGTCCATCTGTATCTTATATCTTTTTCTCACAAAACATTAAGGACCGGGACCATTTGCCTTCTATTAATAAACATTATATTAGCCAAATCTTGAAACAAGGAGATGTCCACTCCATTATAAGTAATTTACGGCGCATTCCTTGCCGCCAATAAAATCTGCTCCTTTGTGGAACAATCATGAACTGCCACCAGGGCATCCCTAGGTCTAGCTCCTGATTCTAATCTCTGAGGACCAACCCTGTGCACTCTGTCCAGGCGAATGTCCTCCAGATTCTCCGGGTCCAGGAGGTCTGCAAAGATGTTGCCAACTGCTATCCTAAGGTCTTTATCTACTACTTCCTCAGGCAACGCCTTTATACGAATGTTCGATCTTCTGGACCTGTTTTGAGGTCCTCTGCCTGGATTGCCAAATTGTGGGTTACAGAAGCCACTTCCAGGAGTATTTCCTATTTCTGCGTGTTGTCTGCTAGATCTTGGATGTCCCTTTCATTGGTGTCAATCCTCTCCTCCTTTCTGTTAACATCCCTTTTTATGTCTTGCAAGGCTTCTGCCAAATCCTCCCTCATCTTGTCCATCTGGCACTGAACCGTATCCGCAATTTGGACCCCGAAGTCGTTAACCTACTGTTTCAATAACTGCGGTAGTTACAGTCTGATCCAGGCCCAGTGTTTGTCGAGTGTCTCCTTTCTCGGCTTGCTCATGGGCGCCTTCTGCTGCTTGCGGAGAACCCAAATGAAGCCGGCCCCACATCTTCTGTAAACTAGTATCCAGAGTTTTCTTGGAGCCCGCGCTCACTGTTGATAAGTCTCCAATGTATGGCAATGCCTTGGTCTGCACGGGAGGATTACCACTAGTTTTCTGCGGTGTACAGTACACAAAATATGTCAAAGACATCTACAGCTTAATAAACCAGAGGAAGTGTTGAACTATTACTTGAAGTTCTCCTCATATTCTTCAAACCCTTCTCTGTATTTCTGTTCAGTATGTATGTGTATGCCAAGCTTATATTAGGGTTGCAGCAGGCAGGGGACTAGCACTACTTCCCGCAATATCCTGCGCTCTTATACCTATTACAGGACAGGGTTTAAATGAGCATGTCTTGCCCTCAAATAGGTGTATAAGTAGCCAGCGGGTGTGTCCAATGTTTAAAGATGATCCCCTCCTCCTGTTTCAACAGGAGCGTCTAGGCTTAAGCTTCCTTGGTGATGTACAATCTGCCCTCTCCTCCCTTGGTGCTGTGACACCACCTGGGTCATCGCCTCACAAACAAGTCTGGGCTGGGGCCCCTCCGTCTCAGGTACTCACATTGTGGGTGTGTCGCAGATCGTTATTAAAGTGCCCCCGCCTCAGCAAGGACCCGTCTTCTATTGCGGCTACGCAGTCCTCTGCCCAGCGGTAGCGTTCCCTCCTTGCCCCTTTCCCTGCCCCACTTACCGGTAGAGTGTTGTGCAATCCTCGATGCAACCATAAATTGGGCACTTCCTTCAAGGGAGGCTAGTCGATTCCGTCTTCCGCCGTATATTTAAGCGCCATGCACTCTTGCTGGGGCAGCACCCTCTGGGCGTTACGTTCTTGTTCCAGGAGAAGCCTCTCAAAATACTCCTCCCGAGTACAATCGGGGACGGCTAAATAAGAAATCAGCTGTTCCAAAAGTCCATCCGCTTTTAATTTCGCCTGGGGAAGGTGAAACTTTCCCTGCATTTGTTCTAACCAGGCTTGGGGGTCAGGAGAGCATCGCTCACGGTGCTCTCCTAAAGGCGGCCATGTTGGCACTCACAGATCGTTTTTTAATAATTGTCTAATACGAGTTTGGAAAGCATTAAGGGTACAATACCCAGATACATCGGATAGGAGTGCTATCATGACGTGAACAAGAAACGTGGATGAAGATGCAGCAAAATTCATACAGAAGCTGCAAGAGAAATGGAGTTTAGAAACATGAGAACCATGCGACAAAAACATTCCAATATAATATCATATTTTGATTAAGGGCTTACCCAGCAAGGTCCAATTGGAACTGAGACAAATAGAGGGTATAGAAATGTAACCATAGGCCACAATACAAACAATAAAAGTTCATTTATGCAAATTGAGGGAAGAAAGAGAGAAGAGAACAGTGGAATAAAGAGAGAGGGATGAGGCGAAATTGGTAAAAAATAGAAATTAGCTAAGGTTACAATGGAAGCAGCAGTGATTACGAACCCAGTGGAAGGTCACTTTGAACAGGATTGGTCACAAAAAGGACCAACAGGCTATATCACTGGAAGGGAGAGGGAGTGCACTATCCCAGAGGAAGAGGGGGTTTTCAGAGAAGTAGAGGGGGATTTGGAAATGGATTTAGAGGTGGATTTGGAAACAGATTTGGGAGAGCATTTGATGATGGAGGTGATGTCGCAGGGCCTAGATTTGGAAGATTTGGAGTACAATGCTGGACATGTGAAAGGACAGGATATTATGCATTAACATGTAGAAGCAGATGGGCAGTGTTAGGGAGAATTCTCTCTTTAGGCTGAATTTCCTAACCTAGTGAGTCCCCCAGCAGCTTTGCTGGATTTCTGGAGTTTGTTTTTTTCTCCTGCCAAGAGTGAGACTCTTTCTCCCACTCTTGGACATGATTTATGGTATTCCTTTGACTGTTAATGTGTTTTATGGGCTATGGGGTCCTTTACTCCATAGGGTCTCATGTGTTTTTCCTATGTGTGTTACACAGCACCCTCCGTGCAGTAACACAGGGGTGTCATAGTGACACCCCACCATAGACTCCATACCCTGGGACTGACTACTGTCTCCCAGGGCATGTAAAGTCACCATTGGCTTTACTAGTCCCAAATTATTAACAGAAACCAGTAGACACCATCATATTGTGGATGTACTGGTCGGGACAATTCGATTGCCCCGGGGTCTGTTAGTCGAGGGGGCACATCTCCGTCCCCCCTGATCGAGTTTTGGCTGGTGGCAGTGGATACTACTTTTTATATTCGACCGCGAATATATTCCTATGGGATTTTCCCATTGTTCGAGGCTACCAACTTTAATTATTTAATTCTCATAGCCTCGAACATACCGCCGGTTTATTTATTTAATATTAATTCGCCGGTTGGTATTTTTTGCCAGGACTCTATTCTAAAATGGCGTTTGTGTTCTCTTCTGTGACTCCAACCCAAGTCGAGCCCTTGGTTCCACTTTTTGGCGGGCTTCTCCACAGAAGCCTCCAAAAGTGGTGCCACTCTGTCTGGGTACCACAGGGGGTGTGGGAGGGGGTTTAGGCACCCTGGACTGAGTTACCTTGGTAACTCAAGTAGCACTCTTGTGTGATTGGCCCAAGTGGTGAGCCGGCCGGCTCACCACTTAGCATGTTTCATTGACAGCTAGGCTGAGTGAATGGGGGTGTGCTGCATAAAAGCAGGGCTTTGGGGACTGGAACTTCAGAAGTCGCCACAGGACCTGAGAATCCGACGAGGGAGAAGCTGAGCCGACCTACCACGACGACACCACCGGTGGAGCCCTGCAGAACCGACTCACCACTTCCCGACGACAGAGAAGATCTCCCGGCTGGAGAGGCTTCTTCCCCTGACTGGTGGGCACAACCAGTTTACCTTCTTCTCTTCGCACCCCAGACCGGCTTGTGGTCGAATTGCCCGTGCCAAGCACCCCGGCAACCGGATAGCCACTTACCACTGGACCGCGAACTAAAGGACCGTTCCTTTTAACTGAGAACTCTGTGGCTGGTTTCTTCCCTGGCAGTGCAACGGACTCCTGTCTTCCTCCCCGACGAAATCCTCTCTTCCCCCGGACGAAGCACCGACTTGCATCCGTTGCCAGGAACAACTGCCCCCGCTGGAGTATACTCACTACTTTAAGGTACCGTGTACGCCAGGCCTCCCTTTCTAAAGATTGCTACAAGGTAATAATAACCCCTTAACCTTCTAGACTGGGCTGGCCGCATTGACCTAACTGGTTCCTTTCTTTGGTCCAACTCCTTTTTGAACCGTTACAAGACTTTTGTGCACTGCAACCGTGTGACCTTGGACACATTTCGTTTTGATCCTCTTAAAGTGGATCCGGCCTACTGACTCTAAACTCACAGTGTTACTTTGCCTTCCTCTCTTGTTGTGTTCGTGAAAAAGTGTTGGGATCTGTTTCAATGTATTCTCTGCTTTTCTCTCCCTTTTAAAACAAATTATTAGAGTGCCATCTACGTTAAGCGCTCACCGCTGTCTGAAAATAAGTGGGGCTTTACTTAAGACTTGTCTAATATTCTTCTAAGGGAGTGTATATCTTTTAGTGACCGTTTTTTTTAATTGCTTACCATTAGTGCCTGTGTGTTTTTCTAGATGTGGTTTTAAATAATTATATCTCTTTTACACCAAGCCCTGGTCAGTGTTTACTTGTTCTACTATGTTCTTTTGACCTATTGTGAATACTCTGTATACTGCCTAACTCTTCTTGAGGGAAGTCTGACTGCTCAGCCACAGCTACCAAGTGAATCTGTGTGGTACAGACTGCTACCAAGTGGGTTTACTGCCAAACACCTGTAGTCTTAAATCTTTTGCAGTGGTCCCAGAGGGAACTGCACAGGTTTCTGCCTAACACTGGTGTACAGCGGTGGGATTTGTATTGAGTATACACTTTAGAGTGCTTTTTGAACACTTTAGGACACCTAACCACAGAGCTTAGCACTAAAAAGCTGATTTTCTAACTATGTCTGCTATGGAGAGTTATACCCTAGAATCATTGTCTGCCAAAACTGGTGATTGCTTAAAAGTATTGTGTAGACATAGGAATCTCTCTGAGAAGGGCAAGAAAATGGAACTTATAGAAAGATTGTTAGAAAACCAAAGTCTGGGTGGTACAGAGGAATCTACCCCCCCAGCAAATGTAGAAAACAGTGATGGATTTGGATTTGATCTGAATCAAAGTCTTGATAATGAGTCAGAAGAGGAAAGTGAACCTAATGAAGTTAGCCACTCTGAGCCTCTGTCTGCCTTACCTACTGTACCTACTGGGCCTATACCAGGTCCTACATGTAACCCTGCTTATTTTGAACTCGAAAAAATGAAGCTTGAATCAGAGTACAAACGTTTTATTGCTCAATCTGAAAGAAACCAAGAGCTAGAGTTCAGAAGAATGAATGCCCAGGCTGAGCAGAAGCAAGCTGAGTTAAGACTCAGAGAAATAGAGTTTAATCATGAACTAGAAATGAAAAAGTTGTCTGTGGAAAATGCTTCTCTCTCCTCTGGTTCCTCTAGGAGTTCCAGTCCCAAAAGACCCCGGATGCCTAAGGAATTAGTGGGTATGTATGAATCTAAGTTGGATGTGTTGGATTGGTTAAAAATGTTTGAGTATAATAATGGGCTCCAGGACATCACAGGGAATGAGTTACTTCCCTGGTTGTTCTCTTGGCTTCCCCCTGTTGCAACTGATGTGGTAATGGAGTTGGGGGAGGTGGATAAGAAGGATTATGAATGTGTAAAACTAGCTTTGATAGCTAGATTTGGGAAGACCCCTTCCCAGTACCTTAAGAGGTTTAGGACCCTCAAAAAGCATGATGGTACCCCTTGGGCTACCTGGGTGAGTGAAAGTTTGAAAAACTTAGATGGATGGATTAAGGGTTACAGAGTTAACACTTATGAGGGAATGAAGAATCTTGTGATGTTGGAGTCAATTTATGATGCCTGCTCTCCTGAGCTCAGACAGCACTTGGCTGATTCAAAGGAATTAGATTCCAGGAAGTTAGCTAAGGCTGCTGACTTGTGGGTTGCCAACAGGGCCACTCACAAGGATTCTGGGGTTACTCAGAAAAAGGATGAGGGAAAACAGCCAAAAAAAGACTCCAAAGACAATTCTAATAATTCCAATTCCAAAGAGGGCCCCAAACAAAACCAAAAGGGTAAGCCACAAGGGAAACCAAATCAGGCTAGTGTACCTCCTGGTGCCAAACCAGAAGGAGGTCAGAACAAGCCACCATTCCAGAAAGCATTTGGTAAATGCTTTGTTTGTGGCTCTACTGACCATGTGAAAGGAGATCCCAGATGTAAGGGTAAACCTTCAGGAGTCTAGCTTGTCTCCTTAGCCTTCGCTCCAGAGGAGGAAGTACAAATGGCAAGTGGAAACTTTCTATTACTGGCTGATGAACCCATGGGAGTCTCAGCCAGTGTTTCTTTAGTGTCTCTGGGTTTGCGGGAACAACAGAACTTAGATATCTATAATTCTATCCCAGATAATACTAAAGAGTATTATAAGGACAGTGTCCAGGTGAATGGTCAGGAGACTCCTGCCATTAGGGACACTGGGGCCAGTATAACTGTGGTGGACAAATCGTTTTTTCAGGCTGAGGATGTTGCTAAGGCACCCAAACGCCTCACCAAGTTAGCTGGAGGGCCTGTGCAGATGCTTCCCCAATTACCAGTTCTCATCCAGTGTAATGACATGACTGTGAAGATACCTGTCAGCGTACAAAGTGAGGTGCCAGGAAGGGTTCTGCTGGGTAATGACTTGAAAACTCTTGGAGTAGTGTCACATACCCCCAGATCTCCTAGTAAAAGGTTACAGGAGCTCACCAGACCTGCAAGGGAGAGAACCATGAGAGGTACTCCCAAGGAGATGATGAAGAAAGAGATCACTCCTGCTCCACTGGAGATGTCAGCTGCTGTCTCTAAGAAACTGTAAGAAAAAGGGAAACCTACAACTTCTAAAAAAGAACCTCACAGCCAGCACTCCAGTGCAGCCAACAAGGACTTCCCTGAGGTTGTCCAAAGTTACACCAGTAACTCCCCCTCCAGCTGAGGCTGAGAGGGAGGTACAACCCTGTGTGGTTGAACTAGACTCTGAAGAAGAGCTAGTGGAAGGCCAGGAACTCATTGAAGATCTGGATCCTGTTGACCATCCTGAGCTGCAGTCTTGACTGGCAGAAGGTGGACCCAACAGGGCAGACTTCAGTAAGGGACAGAGAGAATGTCCAACTCTGGAAGGTCTTCGCCACCAGGCAGATGCTCAGGCTGAAGGGCAAGAGCCTGGGAAATGGAGGTTACACTGGGAAGATGGCCTCTTCTACAGTGAACCAACAGAGTCTGCACCTGGGGACAACAAACGACTTGAAGTACCCCAAGAGAACAGACCACAGTTCTTGCAGTTAGCCCATGAGATTCCTTTGGCTGGTCACTTGAGTTTCAAGACGACTAAGTTATGGCTCTCACTCTACTTTTATTGGCCAAAGATGGGGGCTGAAGTAGATAAGTACTGCAGGAGCTGCCACACCTGCCAGACTTCTGGTAAGGTTGGCTCCAAAAATGCGGCACCTTTAGTGCCTCTCCCTGTAGTGGGAGTCCCATTTCAGAGAGTAGGGATTGATATTGTTGGTCCCCTTGATCCTCCAACTTCCTCAGGCAACAGGTTTATACTTGTTGTAGTAGACCATGCTACTAGATACCCCGAGGCAATTCCTATGAGGACTGTTACAGCTCCGGCAGTGGCTAAGGCCCTCCTTGGTATTTTTACCAGGGTTGGGTTTCCTAAGGAAGTAATCTCTGACAGGGGGTCGAATTTTATGTCCCACTACATGAAAGCCATGTGGAAAACCTGCGGAGTTACTTACAAGTTCTCAACCGCATACCACCCCCAGACAAATGGGCTGGTTGAAAGGTTCAAAAGAACCATGAAGAGCATGATAGGTGCTTTAGAGGACCCCCTTAAAAGAAAGTGGGACCTTCTACTGCCATGCCTTCTCTTTGCTTATAGAGAAGTCCCTCAGGAGGGAGTAGGTTATTCTCCCTTTGAACTTCTTTATGGTCATCCGGTCAGAGGTCCATTGGCCCTGATCAAGGAGGGGTTGGAGAGTGCTCCTTCCCCCAAGCCAGTCAGAGTGACTGACTATGTGATAGGTCTCCGAGGGAGAATGTCACAAATGATGGCAGAAGCAAGTGATAACTTGAAAGCTGGACAAGCATTGGTCAAGCACTGGCATGACCAAAAGGCTAACATGGTTGAGTTTACTCAGGACCAGCTAGTTCTCGTTATGATTCCAACAAAGCAGAGGGCCGTGCAAGACAAATGGATGGGACCCTTCAAATTTGTGGGTAAACTTGGAGAGGTCAACTATCTGGTGGACTTGGGCAATCCCAAGGAGTCTCCAACAGTCTTCCACACCAACAGACTAAAAGCGTATGTCTCCAGATCTGAAGTAGCAGCTTTGCTTCTAGCATCATCAGAGGAAGAAGAAGAGAGTGAAGCTCTTCCTGATCTCCTCAGAGGCTAACCTTTAGACGAAAAGATTGAAGGAGTAACTCTCTCTTCAAATCTGACACCTGAGCAACAGGAAGAGTGCAAATCTATGTTAAATCAGTTTGCCTCTCTGTTCTCACTTTCAACAGGCTTGACCCCTTGGGGACAGCATGACATACTCACTGGTGACTGTCTGCCAGTCAAAATCAGAGGATATCGAATGTCAGAAAATGTAAGAACCCACATCAAAGGTGAGGTCAACAGGATGCTTGATCTCGGGGTAATAGAGCCCTCTACTAGTCCATGGTCTAGCCCAGTTGTGTTAGTACCAAAGGCAGGATCTAAAGAACTTAGATTCTGTGTGGATTACAGAGCTCTTAATGCAGTCACTAAGACTGATGCCCACCCTTTGCCAAGGACAGATGAGTTGGTGGATAGACTTGGTGCAGCCAAGTTCCTCAGCACATTTGACTTGACGTCAGGTTATTGGCAAATAGCCCAGACAGACCATGCCAAGGAGAAAACTGCATTTTGTACCCCAGTTGGCTTATACCAGTTTAAGGTTATGCCTTTTGGATTGCAAAATGCACCTACTACTTTTCAAAGGATGGTAAACCAGGTTCTGAATGGGATGGAGGACTTCTGCATGGCATACTTGGATGGCATAGCAGTGTTCAGCAATTCTTGGGAAGAACATGTGGACCACCTGAGATGTTTTGCAGGCTCTTGGAAAGGCCAATCTGACCATAAAGGCAAGTAAATGCCAGATTGGACAGAGTAAAGTGGTCTACCTTGGACATGAGGTAGGAGGTGGAGAAATAAGGCCTTTGCCCAGTAAGATTGAAGCTGTGCAAAATTGGACAACACCTACTACTCAGACCCAGGTGAGAGCCTTCTTAGGTCTCACTCGGTATTACAGGAATTTCATTGAGAACTATGGGTCCATAGCTTCTCCACTGAATGTCATCTCCTCCCCTAAATTCCCTAAAAAGGTTAGGTGGAATGTGGAATGCAATCAGGCCTTTGAAACCCTGAAAAAGGCTCTTTGCCAAGCCCCAGTACTCAGAGCTCCTGACTATCACCAAACTTTCATTGTGCAAACAGATCCTTCAAATGTAGGAATAGGTGCAGTCCTCAGTCAACTGGACGGGAAAGGTAGGGAGCACCCTATTTGCTTCATCAGTAGAAAACTGAAGGATCCTGAAACAAGGCAGGCAACCATTGAACGAGAGTGTTTTGCTATTGTGTGGGCTCTGAAGAAGTTTAGGCCATACTTGTATGGTTCTACTTTTGTCATTCGGACTGACCACCAACCCTTGAGATGGTTAATGCAAATGAAAGGGGAAAACCGAAAACTTTTGAGATGGTCAATCTGCCTGCAAGGGTTTGATTTCACCATTGAGCACAGGTTAGGGTGTCACCACCAAAATGCTGATGGTCTCTCTAGGATGTATGTCATCGACTAGAGGTATGAGATTCATCAAGGAGTGGATTAAATCCTCCTGTCCCTTAGTCTGGGGGGGGGGGCGGCGAGTGTTAGGGAGAATTCTCTCTCTTTAGGCTGAATTTCCTAACCTAGCGAGTCCCCCAGCAGCTTTGCTGGATTTCTGGAGTTTGTTTCTTTCTCCTGCCAAGAGTGAGACTCTTTTTCTCCCACTCTTGGACATGATTTATGGTGTTCCTTTGACTGTTAATGTGTTTTATGGGCTATGGGGTCCTTTACTCCATAGGGTCTCATGTGTTTTTCCTATGTGTGTTACACAGCACCCTCCGTGCAGTAACACAGGGGTGTCATAGTGACACCCCACCATAGACTCCATACCCTGGGACTGACTACTGTCTCCCAGGGCATGTAAAGTCACCATTGGCTTTACTAGTCCCAAATTATTAACAGAAACCAGCACAAACCATCATATTGTGGATGTACTGGTCGGGGAAATTCGATTGCCCCAGGGTCTGTTAGTCGAGGGGGCACGTCTCCGTCCCCCCTGATCGAGTTTTGGCTGGTGGCAGTGGATACTACTTTTTATATTCGACCGTGAATATATTCCTATGGGATTTTCCCATTGTTCGAGGCTACCAACTTTAATTATTTAATTCTCATAGCCTCGAACATACCGCCGGTTTATTTATTTAATATTAATTCGCCGGTTGGTATTTTTTGCCAGGACTCGATTCTAAAATGGCGTTTGTGTTCTCTTCTGTGACTCCAACCCAAGTCGAGCCCTTTGTTCCACTTTTTGGCGGGCTTCTCCACAGAAGCCTCCAAAAGTGGTGCCACTCTGTCTGGGTACCACAGGGGGTGTGGGAGGGGGTTTAGGCACCCTGGACTGAGTTACCTTGGTAACTCAAGTCGCACTCTTGTGTGATTGGCCCAAGTGGTGAGACGGCCGGCTCACCACTTAGCATGTTTGATTGACAGCTAGGCTGAGTGAATGGGGGTGTGCTGCATAAAAGCAGGGCTTTGGGGGCTGGAACTTCAGAAGTCGCCACAGGACCTGAGAATCCGACGAGGGAGAAGCTGAGCCGACCTACCACGACGACACCACCGGTGGAGCCCTGCAGAACCGATTCACCACTTCCCGATGACAGAGAAGATCCCCCGGCTGGAGAGGCTTCTTCCCCTGACTGGTGGGCGCAACCAGTTTACCTTCTTCTCTTCGCACCCCAGACCGGCTTGTGGTCGAATTGCCCGTGCCAAGCACCCCAGCAACCGGATAGCCACTTACCACTGGACCGCGAACTAAAGGACCATTCCTTTTAACTGAGAACTCCGCGGCTGGTTTCTTCCCTGGCAGTGCAACAGACTCCTGTCTTCCTCCCCGACGAGATCTTCTCTTCCCCCGGACGAAGCACCGACTTGAATCCGCTGCCAGGAACAACTGCCCCCGCTGGAGTATTCTCACCACTTTAAGGTACCGTGTACGCCAGGCCTCCCTTTCTAAAGATTGCTACAAGGTAATAATAACCCCTTAACCTTCTGGACTGGGCTGGCCGCCTTGACCTTCTAACTGGTCCCTTTCTTTGGTCCAACTCCTTTTTGAACCGTTACAAGACTTTTGTGCACTGCAACCGTGTGACCTTGGACACATTTCGTTTTGATCCTCTTAAAGTGGATCCGGCCTACTGACTCTAAACTCACGTTGTTACTTTGCCTTCCTCTTGTTGTGTTCGTGAAAAAGTTTTGTGATCTGTTTCAATTTATTCACTGCTTTTCTCTCCCTTTTAAAACGAATTATTAGAGTGCCATCTACGTTAAGCGCTCACCGCTGTCTGAAAATAAGTGGGGCTTTAGTTAAGACTTGTCTAATATTCTTCTAAGGGAGTGTATATCTTTTAGTGACCGTGTTTTTGAATTGCTTACTATTAGTGCCTGTGTGTTTTTCTAGATGTGGTTTTAAATAAATAATGATATCTCTTTTACACCAAGCCCTGGTCAGTGTTTACTTGTTCTACTATGTTCTTTTGACCTATTGTGAATACTATGTATACTGCCTAACTCTTCTTGAGGGAAGTCTGACTGCTCAGCCACAGCTACCAAGTGAATCTGTGTGGTACAGACTGCTCCCTAGTGAATTTACTTCCAAACACCTGTAGTCTTAAATCTTTTGCAGTGGTCCCAGAGGGAACTGCACAGGTTTCTGTCTAACAGGCAGCATTTTATGGCTCGGGTCCTTATGGAGTAAGGGGAGTTACAGCATATAATACATCTCAGTACCACCCATAGTATCAGATACAACACAATCCTAACCCGCAGAATACTCAACAACCGACTGTGAGGAGCAAGTCATGGTTTTGGTCAAAGAATTTTATTAAAATAAACGTGGCTGTGGAAATGATGGAGCTTGGTTGGGGCTCCCATTTCCCTAATGTACTAGCCTGAAATGTGCCTGGGTTAGAGGTCAACTTACTAACACCAGGGCTTGTAGTGGGGGTCTCAGTATAGGTTCCCACAGGCTTAGAGGGGTCCCTTAAGGTGGCCTCTGTAGCCAATTTGGTTAGGTTCTGGGTCTCCATAATGGGAGGCCTGGGGGTATGTGACACTACTCCTAGAGTTCTCAGGTCATTCCCCAACAGGACCTTCCCAGGCACCTCAGTCTGCACACTGACAGGGATCCTCACTGTCATGTTGTTACACTGAATGAGGGCTGGTAGAATAGGAACCATCTGGACAGGGCCTCCAGACATTTTAGTGGGACCTTTGGGTGCTTTTGCCACATCCTCAGGTTGAAAGAAGCTTTCATCCACTACTGTTCTGCTGGCCCCAGTGTCTCTCCTGGCAGGGGTATCCTGGCCATTGACAAGAACACTGTCCACATATTACACCTTAGAGTTACCAGGTAGGGAGGTATACACAACCCTATTCTGGGGACTAACCAGACCCATAGGCTCTAAGTTTACAGTGGCTTGAAGACCCAAGGGTTCTTCAGCAAAGAGTTCAAAGTGGGGACTAGCCATCTGTACTTCATCCTCAGGAGTGAAGGCCAAGGAGACTGTGCTGATCCCTGCAGGTTTACCCTTGCATCTGGGATCCCCTTTGATATGGTCAGTAGCCTTACAGATATAACATTGTCCAAATGCTCTCTGAAAGGGTGGCTTGTTCTGACCTCCTTCTGGTTGTTGACCAGAAGGGACACTAGCCTGATTCAGTTTACCCTGGGGCTTACCATGGTTATTTTGTTGTTTGTGGCCCTCTTTGGCATGGGAGGTATTAGAATTCTCTGGATTCACTTTAGGTGGCTGCTTTCCCTCATCCTTTTTCTGAGTGACCCCTGAATCCTTGTGAGTGGCCCTGTTGGCAACCCACAAGTCAGCAGCCTTAGCTAGTTTTCTGGAATCTAATTCCTTTGAATCAGCCAAGTGCTGTCTGAGCTCAGGAGAACAGGCATTATAAATTGACTCCAACATAAAAAAGATTTTTCATACCTTCATAAGTGTTCACCTTGTAACCCTTAATCCATCCCTCTAAGTTTTTCAAACATTCACTCGCCCAGGTAGCCCAAGGGGTACCATCATTCTTTTTGAGGGTTCTAAACCTCTTAAGATACTGGGAAGGGGTCTTCCCAAATCTAGCTATCAAGGCTAGTTTCACACATTCATACTCTTTCCTATCCTCCTCCCCAACTCCATTACCACATCAGTTGCAACAGGGGGAAGCCTAGAGAACAACCAGGTGAGTAAGTCATTTCCTGTGATGTTCTGGAGCCCATGATTATATTCAAACAGAGACAACCACTCCAACACATCCAACTTAGGATCTTACATACCAACCAATTCTTTAGGCATCCGGGGTCTTTTAGGACTGGAACTTCTAGAGGAGTCAGAGAGAGAAGCATTTTCGACAGATAATTTCTTCATTTCCAGCTCATGCTTGAGCTCCATTTCCCTTAGCCTTAGTTCTTGATTCATTTCCTAATGTCTCTGTTCAGCCAGAGTATTCAGTCTCTTGAACTCTAGTTCAAGTTTCATTTTCTCGAATTCGAGATATTGAGGACTTAGTGTGGGACATGGCAAAGGCCCAGTAGGTACAGCAGGTAGAGCAGACAGAGGCCTAGGGGGGACAGTCACAGCAGCCTCACCCTCCTCTTCTGACTCTTCCTCAAGATTATCAACATTGTGATCAATATCAATCTCTATACTGTTATCTACATTTTCTGTCATGGTAGGTTCCTCAGAACCATCATCCAGACTTTGGTTAGCTAATAACCTTTCTATTAATTCCATTTTCTTGCCTTTAGTCAGGAGGTTCTTATGCTTACATAATACTCTTAAACAAGCAGCAGTTTTTGTAGCAAGGGACTAATGACTATAAGTTTCCATAGTTGACATGTTAGAAAGATTACTTTTTCAGTGCTAAGCTTTGTGGTTAGTTGTACTAAGGTATCCTAAAGCACTCTAAAGTGTATACTCAATACAGATCCCACCGCTGTACACCAGTGTTAGGCAGAAACCTGTGCAGTTCCCTTAGGGACCACTGCAAAAGATTTAAGACTACAGGTGTTGGCAGTAAACCCACTTGGTAGCAGTCTGTACCACACAGATTTACCTGGTAGCTGTGGCTGAACAGTCAGACTTCCCTCAAGAAGAGTTAGGCAGTATGCAAAGTATACACAATAGGCACTCAGATACCACAATACAAGCATCACTGACCAGAGCTTTGGTATCAAAGTATATAATTATTTATTTAAAAACACACTGTTGAAAACACTCCAGCACTCTTATTGTAAAATATTCCAAACATAGTTACTATTATAATATATACACCCCTTTTTCCTTATCAGATGAGTCACTGTAAAACACCACTTATTTTCATACAGAGGTGAGCGCTTAACTAGATGGCACTCCAATAAGTTTGTGAGAAAGGGAGGGAAAAAGATAGAATATGGAAAGGTACACCACTCTAAGATTCAAGAACACTATTAGCAAGGCAGAAGAGCAAAAGTCACTGGTGAGCCAAAGTCCAAAGGCTGGGCCCACTCTTAGAGAGAGCAGAGCACAAATGCGCCCAAGATCACACAGTTACACTAGGCTTAGAAAGTCTTGCAGAGGGTTCAAAAAGAGTTTAGAGAGGCTTAGGAATGTTTAGCCAGAGTGTCCCAGGCTAACCCAGGTTCGAAAGCCGGGGGCTAAATCTACCCCGTACAGTCGGTCGCAAGGGAAGCCAGGCGGGACACGGTACCTTAAGTGGGAAGGATCCTCCAGCGGTGGCAGTTGTTCCTGGTAGTGGGTGCAAGTTGCGTCGTCGTCCACGGGAAGAGAAGATCTCGACTTGGAGGAAAGATGAAGGTCGTTGCACTACCAGGGAAGAAACCAGCCGTGGAGTTTTCCGGTTAAAGGTGGTACCTTTGTTTCGCGGTCGTGGTAAAACGTGGTGTCCCGGTTGCCGGGGTGCTTGGCACAGGCAAGGCGGCCACGAGGTACGTCGGGAAGGCGAAAAGACGGTGAAACTGGTTATCCCCACCAGTCAAAGGAAGAAGACTCTCCGGCGGGAGATCTCCTCTGTCGTTGGGAAAAGTGGTGAGGCGATCCAGCAGGGCTCCACCGGTGGTGGTGTCATGGCAGGTCGGCTCAGCTTCTCCCTCGTCGGATTCTTAGGTCCTGTGGCGACTTCTGAAGTTCCAGTCCCCAAAGCCCTGCTGTTATGCAGCAAACCCCCATTCACTCAGCCTAGCTGTCACTCAAACATGCTAAGTGGTGAGCCGGCCGGCTCACCACTTGGGCCAATCAGGATGGAGTGCGACTTGAGTTGCCTAGGCAACTCAGTCCAGGGTGCCTACATTCCCCTCCACCCCTCCTAAGTACCCCAGACAGAGTGGCACCACTTTGGAGGGCTTCTGTGGAGAAGCCCGCCAAAAAGTGGAACAAAGGGCTCGACTTGGGTTGGAGTCACAGAAGAGAACACAAACGCCATTTTAGAATCAAGTTTTGGCAAAAAATACCAACCGGAGAATTAATATTAATTAAATAAACCGGCGGTATGTTCGAGGCTACCGTAAATAATTAAATAAAGATAGTAGCCTAAAACAATGGGAAATCCCATAGGAAAATATTTGCGGTTGAATATAAAAAGTAGTATCCACTGCCACCAGCCAAAACTCGATCAGAGGGGACGGAGACGTGCCCCCTCGACTAGCAGACCCAGGGGCAATCTAATTACCCCTACCAAGTCTTCCACAATATGATGATTTGTACTGGTTCTGTTCAGAATTTAAGACTAGTAAAGTCAATGGTGACTTTACATACCCTGGGAGACAGTAGTCAGTCCCAGGGTATGGAGTCTATACTGGGGGGTCACTATGACACCCCTGTGTCACTGCACTGAGGGTGCGGTGTAACACACATCACAAAAACACATGAAGCCCTATGGGGTAAAAGACCCCATAGCCCATTAAACACATCTGGATCCAAAGAAACACACTCAAATCATGTCCAAGAGTGAGGGTAAACGAGTCTCACTCTTGGCAGGAGAAAAAAATAAATCCCAAAAATCCAGCAAAGCTGTTGGGGGACTCACTAGGTTCGGAAATTTAGCCTAAACAGAGAATTCTCCCTAACAGGGACTCAGAACATTTTATCGCACAGCACAGTGGATAAAATATAAATGGTTGGTGGCACAACAAGGAGTTAATGATTTCAAAATATTTTAAAACAAAACTGGGAGAATGAGCAGGACAATGGGGGAGGTCTTTGATCCTGAAATATTTAAGGGAGGTATAAATGATGGATTCTCTATTGATATTGAAAATATGCGGTATGGCCATATGCAGGTAGGGGAAGAGAGAGTGTGCATCCTGTGAAGGCATCATGCAGCAAGACATTGAAAACAGACAGAAATTCAAACAAAAGATGTTTATTAACTCAAATGTCAGTATGGTTGAATACCTCATTTGCCCTTTACTGAGGTGAGATTTCCCTACCGGAAATAAAACTACAGAAAGTCTCATTCAAAGAGTTCAACTTAAATGTCAGTCCGTGTCCACAACCAATTCTTGCCCTTGCATCTACATCTAACCAATGTGTAGGGATGTTACTAACAAAATATACAGTGTTCAACATAAAGTTCTAAGCTTCTTCCAGCTCTTAACTTTCTTTCAGCTCCCTTTCCCCAAGTGCAAGAAAGTTCTACAAACAGTGTTAAGATTACCTTTCTCACATTCAAGGTAAAACAGTTCCAAGTAGTTCTCGGGGTTCCTTTCCCCAAGCTCCAAGCAACACAGTTCACAAAGCAAAGTGGTCTTGAGGCTCCGTTCTCAAGACAACAATTGTAGTTCCTCAAGTCTTGGGGTTCCCTTCCCTTTTCCCCAATTCTGTCAAGTTTATTTCCGTCTTTTCAAAAGTATCACAAAGTCTTTGAGTTCCTCTCATTCAGGGCTCACCGGTCTAGGCGCAGTTGTCAGACCACACGGTCCACCCATCACAGGTCACACAACCAGGATCCCTAGATTATCGGTCACACAGGTTCTCCAGCTCCTGTCCCTGTGTACCAAGTCACTTTGACTTAATTCCACTTTGTTGAACCCTTGGCTTTATGGGCAATTGAACACATTTATTGGGCTTCTCTTTATCAACCTCTCTATTCTTTCATCATGTTTCACACACCTCTTGCCAGTCTGTGGCCTTGCCACCTTGTATTCATTCACAAAAGTTCATCTTTGTGGGATTTTATTCATACCCCCCTTCTGTGGCACTCTTTGACACTTATACCCTTTTCTGTATTTTATTTTCACGTGGGCACTTTATTTTCCCTTCGAGATTTGCTTTGCTCATATGGTTTTTAGGGTATTCAGTAAAGAACATGGCAGATAGATCAGGATCAAAGGATATTGCAATGCATTATACACTGGAGCACTGGAGAATCCACACGGGGGGAGTTGCATTTAGGACTATGAGTTTAAAAAAATGCACAGATGCATAAGGGAAAGTACTGCCTTGGTTCACACAGAGACCACAGCTGCACATAATAGGGGATGGCTTTCATAGAGGGAAATGGGAAGAAGGGATAATGGGATGCAGAGCAGAGGCAATGGTTGAAGTAGCAAAATAAATGGTTGCGCACTTGAACAATCTATGTCTCGCTGACTGGAGGCAATATGTAAAATTGTTAACTTGGATAAATGCGAAAAAATAACTGTTTCACGTCCAACGACTCATACACCCTTCTTTATGTTACAGATATATGGACCATTATTGGTCCTGTTGCACCCAGGCCTACACACAGCTCCTACCAAATTGGAGTGGCTCTTGCGTGTTAACAACTCTTCATTCACCGGCATTGGTGGTGCCACAAAGCCACGTTGTTTCAATTGCTGAGCACCCCGGCCTAACTTATGTGAGCTATCGAAAAACAAGTAGTATCTCTTTGATATTGCAAAAGAGTAAGAGAGAAAATTACTTTTCACAGTCCTCTTCTGACAGTTTGGTGGCAATTCCTATAAAGTACAAGCTTTTCAGCAAGGCGGCCATCTTCTTCACATCGCTTTTAGCACCTGGAATTGAAGCAGCAACAAACGCTAACTGGGTGCAGATTACCAGGTGGGAGCTGCTCCAGCTTACTAATACTACTGAGAAAGGACTCAATTCAATTAAAGAAGAGCTAGGGCTGTCAGATTAACCACTCTCCGAAATAGGTACGTCCCTGCCATCCTTACTGCTATTGAAGGAGGCATATGTGCAAGAATTGGCACACGCTACTGTACATTCGTCCAGCAAACAATGCACAAAATGGTAGCCTAACAGATGCTATTGATGCCCTACACACGTTGCACACTACCATTGAGAAGGAGAGTAGTCCAGTTGTTTATGAAGAATGGTATCATGTAATGTCTTCCTGGGTGCCCTCTTGGCTAAGTACTGGTTCCCATTCTTATTGCCTTACTCGTAAGCCTCTGCATTCTAAAAGTTATTTTATGATATTTAAAGGGGGTTCGAAATAAGTAACAACAAGCGCAAATGTTTTCACTTACATTAGAATCTTATGATGCCACTGTCCTCTAAATGCATGCTCATACACAAACAGACCTGTCGAACGGGGAGAAAGAAATATGTATGGTTGTAATCGATAAACCTATTGGCCCGCCTGGCACGCGTTTTACCCCTCCCCGAAAACCTGAAAATTATACCCAACACGGATAGATTGTGATGCAGATAGAGAATGATGTTTTATGAGACGTCCCCCAGAGGAATATGCAGCATGCGGAGGAAGTTTAAAGGGAGTGTGTAGGACATGGATCCCAAAAGATGCCTATGATAAAATGCTTGCCGCAGGCTTATTGGTTTGTAAACTACCCAAAGGGGGGGAATATGACGGTGCAAATGGGGCAAACATCCCATCATGCACCACCAAGCCCTCAAAATGTGAACGTAAATATAAGATAAGAAAGATCACTTAATGAATGGTTTAGGCCTGTTATCCACCCAGACTGTTTTCAAGAAGCCTGAAAACAAGCAACACACTAACAGAAGTAGAAAAAGGAAAAGTGCCTATCCACATCATTTTGGCAGGAAGTTCGTTATCTGACCCGAGAACACCGCGGAGCGGTGAGCGGAGCTGAGAGCCGAGGTGAGAGCCAGTCTGCTGCAGTCCTGTAGCCTATCCACATCATTTTGGCAGGAAGTTCGTTATCTGACCCGAGAACACCGCGGTGAGCGGCGCTGAGAGCCGAGGTGAGAGCCAGTCTGCTGCAGTCCGCTGAAGACGCGAAGTAAGAGCGCGATGGAGCCAGAAGTACGACCTCCATTAGCGCTAACAGGAAACGCCAGGAGTTCTAGCTTGAAGCCTGAACTGACAGATGAACATGGCGTGGCCCTGCCAAAGTCAAAGCTGAAATTGAAAGCACCACTTAATAAAGAGGGTGCCGACCTCATGTTGGCTGAAGATCTCTGGGAAGTTGTGGACACCCGAATCGAAAAACCGAGAGCACCCAGAGAGAAAACGATAGTAAAGACCCAACCAAGATCGACATTAACTGGCTTACCGGCATTATGGGCTTCGGCGTTGGCGAGTGTTCCTGGAACGTCGTTGCCCAACTCCGACTCCGCATCACCTTCGGTGAATGGAGTGCGAATACACAGAGTGGCGGAGGAGGAGGAGGCGGGGACTCGCCGGCTCGAGGTTTCTACGGACGCGACCGTTCCAAAGGAGCCCATCATCACGAATGTCCGCGTTCCTGTCTCGTCCTGCAGCGCCGCAGTGGGGGCTCCGCGTACCGTCCTGGAGACGAGTGGTAGCGATGCTGGGGATGTCGGAGGACGGCCGGCGTCGGGACCTTCGCGGGGCCTTGGCTGTGAGGTAAGTGAGGGGAGCCGGAACACTGAGGAAGTTGGCCGAAAAGACAAGAGGGCTGAGGATAGTCCCCTCAACGCGACACCTCAGCAAGATCCTTTGTTTGTGGACACTGATCCCCCGAGGGCAGGATCTGAAGAAATGAAAGAAAACGTACCATCTTTGCCTTTGGGAACAGTAAATAACCCGGACCTCGTCCAGAAAACCCTGAACATTAAGGCGATGATACATTCCTCATATAAAAGTCAAGTCCCAGATTTGAAAAACAAGACCAACAGGTTAAAAACTACAATCGCTGATAAAAATCTGGTAAAGGACAACATGGTGTCCGTCGAGATTAGCTCTAGTGACTCAGAAAGAGAGCCTGATGATGTCTTCACAGAGGGTCCAATAGTAGGGGAAGTGAACATAGTGAGCGACCAGGAGGACTCAAACAAGGAAACAGAGGGTGAGCTATTAAAGCCGGTACCAAATCAGCAAAGAAAGAAAAAAGTCAAAACGAAGAAGGGACAAAACCCCCGGAAGGCTAATCCAATTCAACCACCCAAAAGGTGCATAGAAGAGTCGAAACAAAGGAGCAGAGAGGAAGTAAAGGTGATTAAAAGAAAAAGACCCACGGCCATCCAGTTACCTTCGCCTTTACTATCCTGTCCCATAAAAGCTTTTTTTACCCAACAATACAAACGGAAGTTAACAGTGGACTCTGAGGTGTCAGATGCAGAGATGCTCGAAGTTGCACAAGAAATTCTGCCAGGGTTGAAATTAAGGAAAACGGACGAAACCCCAACCCTAAAAGCCATACTAGCAGAGAAAGAGTCCGATGATCCAGGAATTGCAAAAAAACTGACAGGAGTGAAAATGGAACACAGACTAAGGAAAGGGGTGACGACGAGCCCCTGAGCCGACAAACAGAACACTCCTGTACCCTGAACCTTTCAGCACTAGATGACGCCAGCGCGGTGCCCAACAGCAGGGTGCAAATAATTCCAGAAACCAAAAAGGATGGTGGGACAGAGGCTAGTAGAGACCAGCGTACTCCAGGTCAGCCGTTGGAGGAAACTCAAAGGTCGTTCGAAGCAAGAGACGACAAAGAACAGCGACTCACATGGACGAAGCCTCACTTGATCACGGGGATGAAAACTATGCCCCTACCATCCGTAAGAAAAGGGGAATTCCAACGCACACCCCGAAGGGTTTCGGTAGGCCGACCACAAATGGAACAGGGCCTAAGCTCCTCAATGGATTGCCCGACCTCATTAATCCAATCCTCCCCAAAAAAAGCACCGGCTAAGTGACATAGCAACTGCCATCCATAAAGACTCCTCTAACAAGAAGCCAGACATGATGGCAATCATGTCAGCAATGTCTATTGTTTTAGCGCCCTTCTGTAAATTGTATGAAGCAATAAAAGAAGAGATCCATGACAATACAGCAATCCTCTCAAATATGATCGCAAAAATGTCCACGTAGAAAGTTATATAACGGCTGTAGAAGATCAGAAAAGTATTCAGCAAAAAAACTGGGAAAGCAAAATCGAGGCCCTTGAAAGAAAAATCGAATGTATGGAGCAACAAACTAGAAACACTTTACCATCACATGCCGCAAAAGTGGTTAAGCCCCTTGAAGTGCAATCACAAAAGCGGACTAGTGTGACCAAAGCCCCAGAGGGCACTGCGGAGAAGCGTCAGGCTAATCCGCCTCAAAATAATAAAAAAGATTCAGCAGCGACTACATCTCGCAAACTTTCATTGGACACCAAAATAACAACAGGGCAAGCGGTGTTAACGGTAAAGAAATCAAAGGGGGAGATGGATGAGATCCAAATACTTGACGACCACATTCCCCCAAAGATTATTGCCCAAAGATCTCCAAGAACGGTTGAGGATTTCCTGACAGACTCGCCACTTATGAATTTATCACAACAAACCAACCGGACAGTAGTGAATATGACCCAATGTCCGCTACCACCGACAAAACAATCACGGAAGTAAAAAACAACACAGGAGAAACGAGGCTCTCAAGCGAGGATAGTGACAAATGGGAAACCGTGAAACGAAGGGCGAATCCCTTAAAAAAAGGGGACGTCGACGGGACAAACAGGGGACCTCAGAAAGAAAACAAACCATCATTCCCAAGAGCGAGCCCAAGAGGCAGAAGTAGCCCGGGTGTCCAGTCCCCCTCAAGTGGAAAGAGGAAAATGGAAATGAATAGAAATGGCCGGACCCGCCTCTTTAAGCTCGAGCAACAGGATCTCAAAAAAGAACATATAATTCTAAACCGGCTGACCATCCTTCAGATTATGAAAAGATCCAAAGCACTTAGGTGTGTAAAGACGGAGGATCTCGAGTTGGTTGAACCATACCACAAAGACAAAATAGCCAAAGCGTATATACACATAAAAGCAGTGGGTATTACCCACATGGATGAATCAGCTTTTGAGGAATTGGCATCGATGGGATTCTGCCTGACCGAAATAAAAAAGCCACACCGAGAGGAGCAAGACCCGAAAACAACAAAATCTAGAAAACACAAATCACATTCCCACTCAAAAACAGAAGAACTGTATTCGCATAACCGATGGAAAAGGCCGAGGGATGAAGAAGTGGCTCGAGAATTGATCCAGCATTGCCGAAGAGATGGAATACGCGACCGGGTTGAGGCCAGGAACCACGCAAGCAAAAAATTACGTCTAAGACGTGACTCGGATTACAACTATCGCCCCCATGAAATTAGATCGAAAAGATCAAGAGGAAAAGATGATGACAAGCTACAATCAGGGAGCATGTCCATCTCAAAAGCTTCCGATTTGAAGACTTCAGCAAAGACAGCGGACGCCAGACATTTCGGAGGCCCGTGGGACTGGTTCACGTTCACCTCCACCTGGTCGAAGAAAAGTACGAAATCGCAGCGAACAGGGCTGGGCCTCGAGAATGTTGGAACGGCATCGACCACCGAGGAACGGCCTGACATGGATCATTATATCGTAGGATCCTGGAACACCAGAGGTCATAACCATTTAACAACGCTGGGAGACGTGAACCTAGGTGCTTTTGACATACTATGTCTTCAAGAGACGTGGCTGTTGGAGAAACCCACGCTGGATGGATTCTGTTTGGAAATCTCAGCAGCAACCAGGGGAACCTTAGGAAGACCATCGTCGGGACTGTTAACAGCCATTAAAAATGGCCTGGGACTCGAAGCTCCGAGGAAACGGAAGGAATCATACGAAATGTTGGTGATCCTGACTACATGGTCCCCACCAATCCAGAAAAGCAAGGGTGCTCCACGGAACTTTTTGGAAATTATAAACTGCTATTGGAACCCTCAACGAACGACCTCCAAAGCTTTTTTGTTCAACAATGAGTGCAACCATTGATCAGCTCTATGAAGAGTTTGATGAAAATGAGATCATGGTATGCGGAGACTTTAATGCCAATTGTAATAAAGAAAACCAGGGATCGTGGACGGATTCTAATCTGGAACGCGGAAGAGCATGGATGAAAGTAACCAGTTCAAGAAATCTACAAAATATAGCTTACCTTTTCCCCAACCAACTGAATATCCCAACCTGGGAACGGGGGGCCTCGAAAGCGATCGTAGACTATATTTTCATCTCATCCGCCCTTGCAGCAAACATAGTGAGTTTTAAAGTGTTAAAAACGGATAACACGACCACAACTTACTCACATGTACGTGGCAAGGATGGAGAACAAGAAAAGCAGTCTACATGACCACAGTTGAAACAAATGCCCAACAAACTCGGTTTCGCCTAACTAAAGCAAACCTCCTGAAAATTAAATCATCTTGGGAAGAAAAAACAACTGCTAATCACCTACGTAAGGCTAACGAGAGACCAAACTACCTCCCGCTTCTTTTGCCCTACCTGAAACCAACAGGAGGCAGACGCACTGTTCAACCGCACCCCATCGATGCATATAACAAAGAGCTGGTAGAACAAAGGAAACTAGGGCGAAAACTAAAAAGAAGGGCAAAGAAATCTAATATGGAACAAGACTGGTCGGCATGGCAATGTGAAGTGAAAAGATACGCTGGTTGGCGGAAGCGAAGAAGAGCATGGCAATACCAACTGGACGCGGAAGAAATGATGAGAAGATTGGTAACTAACAAATCTAGTGACTTTTGGTCACTAATTAAAAACAGCAATCTCGCATCAAACTTAGCTCCAACAAACGCAGTCTCAGAAGCGAAATGGATTGAGTACTTTTCGAGGGAGTTTGAAGAACCTAAGAAATCTGTAGGTGCGTCTGAAAGAACCACCAACCCGGTTTGGGTAACAATATCGAACCCTGAAGATATTGAAGTAAAAATCAGAAATCTGAAAACATCTAGAGCCCCAGGACCGGGCGGCTTAACTAACATCATTCTTAAGCAATTCCCGAAAGAATGGTCAGAATTGATTGGAATGATCTTTTCCTTTAATGTCAAACAATCGCATTGTTTGACATTATAGGCAAGATTTTTTCCTCTCTCATTCTGGACCATCTGAGAAAATGGGAAAAAACGGCCAAGTGCAAAGACAACCTACAAACTGGCTTTCAAAAAAATGGCACCACAGCAATTAACATCCTGATAATTAACATCTTTAAAGCAAAAGTAAAAGAAGGGGCACCGAATATCTACCTGGCTTTTGTAGATTTGTCAAAAGCGTTTGACAAAATAGACAGGAATTTGCTATGGAAAAAACTCGAATCCTGGGAGTGTCCCCAACCTGTGCTTGACCCTCTCAGAGCGCTTCACTCACACAACCGTAAGAGTGAAGCTAAATCAACAGGGAAATCTATCGGACGAGATCCAGGTGAAAAGGGGAGTTAAACAGGGTTGCCCTCTTGCGCCCGCTCTCTTTATCGCATTCTTGGGAGACTTGCAGTACTCGGAAGAAAAGATCAGGACGTTCCCACCAAAAATAGGAAAATCCATCATTCCTCGTCTCTTATATGCGGACAATGTAATCCTGATCGACCAAACCAAAGTGGGGCTTCAGCGTAAGTTAACAAATCTGGCAAAATACATCGAAGAAAATCACCCGGAGATAAACAAAAAAAAACAAAAATTATGACATTTGAGAAAAAAAAATTCGCAAACATGGAGTCGTGGCACTTAGACGACATCAAAATTGAAAAAGTCAAAAACATCAGATACTTGGGGTTTGAATTAGACAACTCATCAACGGACCAGGCAATGCAAGCAGTACTCTGGGAAAAAGCGAAAAGATTGACAGCGCAAATGAGAACCCTTGATAGGAAGTTCGGCAAATTTTCGCTAAGCCCGGCTATTAACTTCTACAAAATGAAACTTGTGCCGACGCTGGCTTTTGGAATGAGGCCTCACTCTGTATTCCCCATACGATATGGGTTAAAATAGAAGGTCTGGTCTGGAAATCCCTCCTGGGGCTCCCAAAATCGACCTCAATGGCGGCTATCTGAAGGGAACTTGGACTAGTCTCGCTAGCCACGACTGTTGACTTCAGCGCAATGAGACTAGTCAGAAAAATTATTTTGGCTGATTCCCTTCCCATCTATTCATTAATCAAAGAAGAAACGGAAAACGGTAACTGCATTGCATTTAAAAAGTGGGCCAAAAATCAGAAAAGAAAGGTTGTCAGATATACTGTGCACAGAAACAGATTTAAAAGAAAACCCTGATAAAATCAAACGTAAACTCGAAGAAATGGACTGGATTAAAACAATACAGACAGCAGCAGATAACAAACTTTTACGCCACCTTCCTCCCACGTTTAACAAACCAAAAGTCCCAATGAATTATGTCAGCAAATTTCCAGAGAAAAAAAAAAGAGTGTTTATGAAAGCGAGATTAAATGTACTTCTGACTAAAGAAATCCTCGCAATTCGAGGTGTGGTGGAAAATCAGACCTGTCGATTATGCAAAAATACGGAGAGGGTGGAAACCCTCAGGTTCTCAATTGTCCCATCACTGAAAAAAACAGAACTATTTACCTGTTGCCGCTGATCACGAACCCATGGATGACCCACGAAGACGACTTGTGGAATAGACTGATCTCTGGAGAAACCACAAGGTGGACGGTGGCTATGGCTAACCTAATCAAATTGGCTTTCAAACAGATCAACGAGGCCTCACGCACGGATGCCACTTCAACACAGTGAGTTATGTAGCCCAAACAGACAGGTGTCTTCTGGCCCTCTCTGTTACACTGCGGACAACCAGTTTAATCTGTGGGAAGCCTTTTTTCCAGAGAAACCTGAGATGAAAGTCTTGAATTTTCTGAACAGAGAATTTAATGCACCTTTTGATAAAATTACAGGTTTTACCTGAATACAAGTCAAATAAATAAAAAAAAATTTAAAAAAAAGGAAAAGTGTCTAATCTGTTAAAACATAACCGCAATTAAAATAGAATGAGTCTGCAAAACTATAGGTAGTTGTGCCACATTGAGGGAGTTAGGTTGCTGCGTACACTGAGAAGATCACAGAGACATATAGGGTGCTGAATACACTAAGAAGATTACTAAGAGATACATAAACGGAGAAATAGTATTGCTGATGAATGTAATGTAGCATTGAGCAGAGGTTCCGCCATTTTGCAACAAGGGCCCCATTAGAAACTGCACAACATGTTTACTTTAGAGCTGCCGCGCCGCAGTGCTTAGATTTGTCCAACTTTATCAAAAGCCCATTCGCGCCTGAAAGTATGAGACAGCCAAGGTTACAGCGGAAGGGAGTACAAGAAAGTGCTTGATGGAGCGGCTAAGACATGTTATTCCCATGACACAAGACTAGATATGTAGTAATTATTTCTGTTCCAAACGATAACTGAATAAACACACAGAAGCCTTGATCCACAAGTGCATGGTGCCCCAAGAAGAAATATTGCCAAAGACACTAAACTAAGTTGTACACGCAGTACCCTCTATGGCCAATTAGTGCCACTACATCCTAGAATAAATACAGTAAAATAGAACAAATTATCCCCAGCAGGCAGAGCCCCATAAAGATTATTATTCATCCTGTGACCCAATTAAAGAGATGAACAAGCACGTGCCCTAGGAAATAAGTGTGCAGAGCACACTTTTACATAAGCCATGGAGCCTGGCAGAGCCCCATAAAATTATTATTCATCCCGTGCTGATGCACCACCTACATCAGCAGAGAGTATTGAGACAACAGTTGCTAACTAGAATATTCAAGGTTGGGGAAGCTCTCTGGGACAAATGAGATGGGAGTATCTTTGTTCTTGAAAGCGGGGGTTTGATCTCTCTATTCCTGGTCATTAAATCAAATAATAAATCGGATTGTTTAGGACAGTTGCAACATTCAAGGCCATTTTAAGAGGTCTCATCCAATGGCAGGGAAGTATTATTATCAGTATACAAACCAACCAAATTGTGCGGTAATTATGTGATTGTAATGAAGACTATACTTGGGGGGGTATGAACCTGGGTGGCGGTGTAGATAGTGAATCAGCCAATGGTAAACTCCAATGAATAGGGATCTATAGGAGTTTTGAGTAGCCAATTATGTTAGAAAATGTCACATGTGTTATTTTTTGTAACTATGCAAATCGTGGTTTTTCGGCTTATAAACCTCAGTCTGATGTGGGCTTGTTGAGTTTTTCGTATCTTGCTTGACTCCCGGTCGACACTATCTTTATAATGAACTAAGATGTTTTTTCTTGCACTTGGCGCACTTACTTATTTCTTGGTAATAGACTGGTTTTGCATGTATTAATAAAATTCAAAGGCCATCATTGCTGAAAGTGTTTCAAACAATGACTTACCATTGATCTTGTGAGGCAATTTGTTCCTTTAGAATTGTAAGTAACTGCTTCATTTTGTTAATTGGAAAGGTAATCAGACCTCACCATGTTATTTTGGTCTGTGTTATTTTATGTTATGTTATGAACACTTATACATCGCAACGTGTGCCCAACAGCATTTTGGCGCTAACAGCAGTCGAGAGGTAGGCTAGCAAAGGGAAACCGATAAATTAAAACAAGTAGGTCTTCAAGGACCGCCTGAATGACAGGTGGCTCTTCGCAGTGCAGAGTGTCGAGGGGAGGGAATTCCAAAGTTTAGCAGCAGCTAGTGAAAATACTAGACCGCCAATACGAGAAAATGTAAAACAAGGGATTGCGTGATCAGACAGGCCTAGGCCGAGCGCAAAGCCTGAGCAGGGATATAAGGCTGAATGTTCGGCTGCAAATTGTTCAGTGCCTGTGAAATAAAAAGCGTGATGAAGCACACAGAGAGCCAATGCAGGCAGTGAAGTACCAGGGTAATGTGTGAGCATCTAGCAGCTGACGCGAACACTCTAGCAGCAGAGTTCTGTAAAAACTGAAGTTGCTGAATGAATAGGCAGGTTGTTCCAGGAAAAGAGCATTACAGTAGTACAGAGAAGATCGGTCAAGAGAGGCGACCACCCGAGCCCTAAGTGTCAGAAGTTCTTACCCCCAAATCCTTCATAACCGATACAGGAATAGGGAAAGTGTCAAGAGAGGAGGGACAGAAAAGGGGAGTCCAGAAAGCCACGGCAAAAGGGGGGCAAACCACTAACACCTCAGTATCGTCACCATTCAGCTTGAGCCAATTGTTACACATCCATTCCCCCACAGAAAACAAACAGGCTCCAAGTCTAGAAGCAGTCTCATCCAACTAGAGGTCTAGACGCACAATGATTTGAGTATCATTGCTGTAAGAATAACATAGAAAGCCATGGGAGAGGATGAGCTTGGTCAGAAGAAGAATGTAGATATATCGGAGTGATGGCGGACCCCTATGGTACACCCCAGATAAGAGGAGTAGATGCAGAAAGAAAAGGGTGGAAGGAAAGAGACTTAAAGAGACTGAGTCTGGTCAGATAGAAAACTAAACTAGGATAAGATGGCCCATTAGAGGCCAGCAAGGCACTCAAGCAGCACAACGTGATCGAGGATATTAAAGGCGGTGGAGAGGTCCAGTGAAATCAGCACTCCCATGCCGCCCTGGTCCTTCAGCCGCGCAAGATCCTGCTGTGCCCAACTACTGCACAAACTGATGTCAGCGGCAGCTTGAGATAAGAACGGAGCACCTGTAGGCTTAATTTAGCATTGATCCGGTGTATGTACACGGAGCAAGGAGCAGTTGAGACTGCGCCTTTGGTGAAGTGCTAAGTGGCACCGGAGGCCTATCGGCTTCCACATGCACCCTCTGTAATACGAATTGTCGGACTGCACTGGAGGTGGTGCCTAGAGCCTTTCCCCCAGTGAGGGCCCTAAAGCGAAATATTGTAGGCTGCCTCGCAGCTAGCCTGCGTATGCCGGCGTGGTCCTGAGGCGAAGGGCGAACACTCGCGGATGTGGCGGAGTGTTCTCTGGTGGGGGAGGAGGAACGCAGAGCATGAGGCCACCGGCCCAGAGGTACCGGCTTGGATGTTGCCTGGGGACGCATGACTGAGGCGCCAAGCGCCACGGAGGGCTCGGCTGGTGCTGCATATCTGGGGAGAGGATCCTAACAACCCGCAAGCTAATATTACATTTTTGACCTGCCTGAGCTCCCAGCTGGGCCCGGGGATTCCGGATGGGAGCCGGGGGGTGCACGGCGAGGGTGCGCAAGGGCGCGTGGATCCATCTGGATGCATTCATACGAGGCAGCTGGGAATGCCGGAGGTCCGGCTTAAGGCGCAGGCCACCCCTCAGCTGCACACTAATACCTGTTGCATACTGCAACTCAGCTACAAGCTCCGATCCATGGTGTGCTTGGGCGTCGGGCTTCTGGAACTGACCTGCGAGGTGCGGCAGGGCCTCTGGTATCGCTGACGAGCTTGGTATTATATCCTGCAATGAACTCCACAATACAAAGTGAGACACTATTCGGCTGGTATCGCACTCGTACTGCCACCTACGTACAACTAGATACTGTGAGGCCATATTTGAAACAAATGGAGACAGCCGCTGATCCGCCTCTCTCGCTGCATTGCCACCTGGATCTGGGGGGTGCACACACGCTGTCCCGTGGACAGGGCCTGCGGTGCAGTGGTGGCCTACGTCCCCTCTCAGTGGCGGGGGCCTGCTGTCTTGCTGCACTGTGCAGCGGGGGACATGAAGTGGAGGTGAGTGGGGCTCCATGTGTTGATGTCCTCTTGGTCGTACTCTTCAGTATGTAGCGCATAGAACACGGGGCACAGAGTCAAACTGGTGAACCTCCTGTGCAGCGGTTGTTCGTGCGGACATTGGAGAGCCATGAAGACCTTGTATAAGACTCTGGGCACTCTTGAAAACTTGAGCTCAGATATACAACAACACCTTAACCCTGGCATGGCCCTCTGGAGCTGTTGTGGACCAGCAATACAAACATTTCTTATGTGAAAACGGAGGTAGTTCCAGTACCGTTACTAAACAATAAGGGGTGCACAGTGGGGGCGCTCTGGGAAATCTGAGGGCCTGGCCATTGCGCTGATTCCAACGGTGACGGGTGGGTGTTACAGGTGAAAGCGCTGGGGTTCGGGGACCAATGTGCGGGGGCACGCCCTGGGGAGTCTGTGCTGGACTGCTAACGCTGGGCTTAGATCTAAATGGAGTTCGTGGCAATACCCTGAGGTTCTGGACGCTTGCCAGGCCATGTGGCGCTCTATACAGAGGTGGCCAGCCACCCCACTGAACTTATTGTAACAACTGCCTCTGGCGCGTGCGACTTGTGGACAATGCCCATCTGACCACTTCCCGCTACTGCGGTGTCAAAAAGCGCAGATAGGTTGACCTGCTACTGGTTGTTAACTAGCACGCTGCCCCTCTGAGCTAGGATCCTACAGAAGGATAACTGGAGGCCTGCTGTCATCTTTGCTAAAATAGTGTGTCCCCTGCTGGTACTTGGTGGTGAGGCAACATGGCAAAGGGCTTTGGAGCCAAGAAAAAAGGGCCAATGGATTCATAGACTAGGACCCCCTCTAAAACCCCGGGAACTACAGTGCCGCCAGCCGAGGAGGATCAGCCTTCGGCTTCTAATACCACCAGAGATGACCACCTCATTGCAGCGATGCGTAATGGCAGTAAACATGAAACTAGATGACATTGTTTACGTATCACGGAGGCGGAGACAAGGATTGGCGAGATGGAGGATAAAGTTATTAAACACGACCGCGATATAGCGCACTTGCAGCAGGACCTGGAATCACGATCTTCGACAAAATAACATCTGTATCATTGGTATTCCGGAGGCGGCCTGTAAAGGCCTAATGGAACACTTCGTCAAGAACCTGTTGAAAACTATGTTCGATCCATCTAAATTCTCACAACACTTCTTTGTGGAAAGAGCGTCCTGTGTTCTGGCTCCTGTCCCCAAGTCGGGGGCTCCTCCCCACACCAATCTTGCTAAGCTCCTAAATTACCAAGACAGGCCCTGTTTTGCACCTGTGTCCCTCCATTGCATCCATCCTTGCAGAGGGTAGAGGGCAAGAGCCTCCCCAACCCAGAAGCTGCTTCGTGCACATGGAGAGCATGGAAGCTACTCCACCGGCCTCGTCGTAGAAGGCATGCTTGCCTAACCCTGTCCTAAGAAGGTGCCTGACGCCCGCATGCCAGGCGCTGCATGGTAGGATAACAAGGCTAAACCTCATTTGCAGCTGATATCAAAGCGAAACATCCGCCGGTAGGCGGAGTCGCCGGTGGCCAGCCACGAAGGCCACACAAAGGCCCAGTTCTGCGCCTGTTCGGCACATGGGAGGCGCAGCGTGGCCCATTCCTTTGTTCCTGTTTTCCAAAGATGCCTCGTAAGGAGCCGTGCCCTCTTCTATGATGGGCCCCCACCACCACGGTAAGCCCTTGGGCTCTTTATTCTGCACCTTTAGCGGGAAAGCAAAAAAACTGCAAAAATTGAGTTTTATCTTCCACTTTCGCCTTAATGATAAAGAGCCTTTCTGTAACCCTCTCTGCACTTCTGTGAGTGATGCAGATTTGACTCTGTCCACTATCCCGCAGATTATACAGTCCCAAAGCATGAGGTTCGCCATTCCATAATGGCCTCTCTGCTTTACTAAGGTGCTCCTCACCTGTGTTGAAACCAGCCTCTACAAGGCTGCTCAGGACTGCCCTCTACAGTTCAACAGGGAGCTATAACGTGCTATCCCTCGCGCCTAGCCAGTGATCTGGTCAGTTTGTAAGATTATATGATTGCTGCATTCCTCGCAACTGAACTACCACACCTATCATGCCCACCAACCAGTCACACGTTTCACCTGGTGCATCCTACGTCACCATGTATTCACTGTCTAATTCACTAATAGTACTAGTTATTTTATATGCTTGAACTCTTATGGTCCTGTAGATGCCTAACTGCATTTCTCCTGCTTATGCCTCTGCCCTTGCTTTTGCCTCTGTTGCCTGCACTGTGCCTATGCCATTTGAAATGTATTCATTATAGACCATTGCGCCTATGCTACTTGAACTTTAGTTACTGCAGCCCACTGTGCCTATGCTAATTTGAACCTTAGTCACTGCAGCCCATTGTGCCTATGTTGAACTTTGCCCACTGTGCCTTTATGTAATTTCGTCATTACAGCCCTCTGTGCCTATGCTACTTGAACCATACTGATTGCAGCCCACAGTGCCTATGCCAATTTGAACCTTAGTCACTACAGTCCATTGTGCCTACACTGAACTTTGCCTACCGTGCCTTTGTGTATTTTAGTCATGGTAGCCCACTGTGCCTAGGCTAATTTGAACGTTAATCACTGCAGCCCATTGTGCCTACGTTGAACTTTGCCCACTATGCCTTTATGTAATCTAGTCATTGTAGCCTACCGCGCCTATGCCAACTTGAACCTTAGTCACTGTAGCCCACTGTGCCTATGCTAATTCTGCCCACTTGAAGTAGCCTTTCCAGCTTACTGTGCCTACTGGAACTTAGTTTCCACATCATGAGTAGCACACCCTGTAGCCTGCTATTGTACTTATTCCTCTTAATTATCACCCACCAGAGAGAGGACTGTAGCTTCCCCACAGCGTTCAGCAGAGCCCTAAACAAATCTTCCATGACCTCACTAGCTACCGCTACCACTATGGAACACCAGGATCTGAGGCCCTCAATTGAGTCTCTTAGTAACCCATGTAGTCTACTCCTCAGAAATTCCAGGCTCCGAGCTAGACTCTCGAGAATCCATGAGCCCCTGACTAGAACCCTACCTCCCACCAACAAAATATCTAACATCCAGAAGGCCAATATCGTCCATCTCAATTGCCCGAGGCCTCTCCCCACCCTTACCAAAACAGAACCGTCTCATCCTACTGCCTCCCCTCTCAAAGGAGGACTAATAAATGCCAGATCCCTGACCACACATGCCACAGACATCTGCGATTTGATAGTGTTCGATAACTTGGACTTCCTCGCTATTACAGAGTCATAGCTGCATGATGCAGCAGGACCCCTACTCTCCCTAGCAATCCCGGAAGACTATACAATATTCAGGCAAGATAGAACCAATATGCGCAGTGGCGGCATTGCTATCATCACAAAGACCAGTTTAGGTATGAGAATTATGCCTACCATAGCATCCGATTCATGCGAAACGCTCATAATCAAACTTCCATTAGCTAGCTCCCAAACACTGACTATCCACCTAATCTACAGACCACCTGGACCTATAGGGACATTTGAGGAGGACATCCACAACCTACTTTCTAACAACCTTAAAACCTCCCAACTACTTGTCCTAGGGGACTTCGACTTGGGTTTTAATGACCCTCTAGATAAAAATGCCACCACCATTGCCAATTCTCTTTCCAACCTGGGTACAACGCAAAAAACTGTAGAACCCACTCACATTAAAGGGAGAATCCTTGATTGGATAGCAGACTACAACTGCACCGCCAATATCAAAGCCATTGTCCATCAACCCTGGACAGACCACTTCTTCTTGCCATTTGAATTATCTACTTCCAGACCACCTCCGCCAGTATCTATCATGGCCCTGCCATGCCTAACAAGAAATAAAAAGAGCATCAATAGAGACAAAGTGATCCGGGCGATTCTACCCATCCTCAACCGTTTAGAACATCATTTAGACCCAGAAACATTAGTCAACGAGTATAACAAAATTATGTTAACCACCCTCTGAAACTTAGACCAAGTAAACCTAAATCCCACCTAAAGAAATGGTTTACCCCTGAACTAAAGGATCTGCGACTACTTAAGAGGAGTTGCGAAACAGCTTGTAGGCTTATCCCTTCAGAAGATCATACAATGAAACTAACAGAAAACTCCTCCCAATATAAAAAAGAAATCCATTTGGCCAAGCAGAGCTCATTCAATAAGCGTATATCCAATGCTAACTCAAACATGAAGGAACTGTTCACCATCCTCAAGGAACTAGAGTCACCCACCCCCACTCCGGATATATGCTCCAAAGATAAAACTTGGTGCTCTGCTATTCAACAAGCCCTATCAAATAAAATCTCCTTACTCCAAACGAAAATAGCCACAAAAAAGCCCCCTCACACAACTACCCAAGACTTACAACCCAATTATAGACTGTGCTCCAAAGGAACAGGACCCAGCTGCACGATTTATGTTCTCTAAAACCTCTATCCTTGAGGTGGAGAAAGTCAACCTCTCTCTCAAGCCTTCAAATTGTCAGGGCGATACCTGCCCTGTCCAGCTCATAAAAGATCCTGCTAGGGATTTTTCCCCATTTATTGCAAAACTTGTCAACTCCTCATTCACGTCTGGCACTGTGGCCACCAATCTAAAACAATCTTGGGTACTACCAATGCTCCAAAAGCAAACGCTAGACCCACTTATACCCACAAACTACCGTCCCATCACAACAGTTCCTTTTCTGCTTAAAATCCTGGATAAGATTGCTTATAATCAAATCCAAAAGTTTTCTGGAACAACACAAACTTTTAGGAGAGCACCACATTTCTTTAGAGAGGCCATAACTTGGATTGAATCCTTTCTTAGCGATAGGACCATGAGGATGTTCTCCCCATCGGCAGCGGCTGACCCGATCCCCATCCTGTGTGGAGTTCCTCAGGGATCTTGTGTCTCCCCGACTCTATACAACATATTTACTAAGCCCCTTTTTGATGATCTGGACCTTCTCGGTATCACCTACACTCACTATGCAGATGATACCCAGATTCTCCTCCCACTTTCCGGGGATTATATTAAGGATTTGGCCTTGGCAAATAGGGTGTACATTATCATCCAGGCATGGATGGCAACCCACGGTCTATGCCTAAATGATGATATAACAGAGCTTATCATCCTAGGTGTTAAGACGGATTTCTGAACTCTGTCCTGGTGGCGCAGAAGTTCAGAAGGCCAACCTAATTACTTGGAACAGGGTAACCTCTGGACGAGCCAGACCAATCAAGGTAGCGATCGCGGCGGTCAAGACTAGGTCTCAAGAGGGGTGAGGGTGACTGAAAGCCCGCAATGAGCACACAAAGCAAGATTACTTACAAACTACTCCAAACAGTTGTTATATAAAAAATATATACACATTTATTTTAAGGCCTTTAAAACAATGACCGTAGCGAGAAAATCACAATATCACAATATTAAACCAACACATACCATATCAACACAATATATATACAAATACGACAGTCGCAAGCGTTATGTGCACGAAATGTGTAGTCCACCTAAAAGGGAAGGAAAACAGGCAGTGCGAAATAATGCTTAGACCCAGTTCGCCTTCAGCGGCACCTAACTAGATGGAAGTCCAAGCCCTGCGAAGAGTGGAGCCTTGTGCTCAAAGTACCTGCACGCGCTGGTGCCAACGGGCAAAAGGAGAAGCTCTTCGAGGGAAATCAGCAGTTCAGTTTAGTGCGCAAAAGAAGAAGAACAAGTTCCGCGACTCAAGCGCAGCCTCCACAGTGGGCAGAAGCAGAGCGCGAGTACGGACACGGGTGCTGTTTTACACAGCGGGGAAAAGCAATGGGCTCCTGCAGGAGGGCGACCAGATCCTAGCTATGCTACTCACCGGTCCCCGATGCAAGCAGACCCAGGCTTCTCCGCGTCAGTTTCAGCAGCTGGCAGGTTCAGAAGAGCAGGGAACGCCTCGTCGTTGTGTTGAGTAAAAAGACGTCCCAATCAAAGAAACCCGCACAGTTTATTACCACAGCAGGGCAACGGGGCGGCCGTGTGTATTTGAGCCAAATGTACACTACTCACTTCAGACCTGGGAACGCCAAGTGTACGAAGCGTGTGAGAGTGACAAGGACTCGAAATACTACACAACCTGGCGGCGGTTACAGAGCAAGACTCCCGTGTAAGCTGGTCAGTCAGCTGGATGGCCCAGAGACGCTTCCGAAGGCTTACTGGCAGGAGATGGTGAAGATGCCGAGAATAGCTGTCCCCGCTATTCCAAGGGTCGAAGTACCAATACAGGCCTTCTGGTTCGATCAAAGGTGAAAAGGGTTTCACAAGGCGACAGCAGTGCAGAGGAGAAGTCCTTCAGCGGGTCACCAGCGATTCCTCGGTCCAGCCTCTTGGTTGCAGGATACTTGGCTCCTGTATTCCTTCGTTCGTGAGAACTCAGGAGATCGACATGGTAGTGGTGTTTCCAGCCCCCTCTTATCCACGGTTCCCTTCGCGCCAAAACGGAGGGGACCCAATGGGAGATCCGCTCATCAACACTCACACCATTCGTGGACCAATCACGGACCACGGTGGTCCCAGGCATTCACACCACCCTAGACTCTCTGGCACCCAGGATGTGTATTGGGACCAGACATCCCAGCCCACATCCTGGAGGCACACACAAGACATGCAGAAGCCCGCGAAAGCATCCGTGTTTCGCGGGAAAGTACATGCCCAAGTAAGGAAGGACTCGGGTCGGCTCGACCTGGGGAAGGTGAAGGGAGCAAGACGGTCAGCGGACAGGACAAAGGAGCCTCGTGGTCTGGCCATTTTGGGAGCCAGGCCACCATTTTGGGTTAAGCGCGGAAAACGCGCTTAGAACGCCAAAAGGAGCTCAAAATACAAAGAAACGATTGCTGCCACCATTCCCGTCCCTGAATTACTTGCACCGATCAGATACAATCCTAAACGAGTATCTAGGGCCTGTAGAAGGCTAGAGACCCAAGAGAGCTGTAACTTAGCTTACAGTGCCCTCTTGTGTCATGTTGCACGAAGGCCGCAACATGATAAAAGAAACTACGGGAAACAGCGTTCCCCGGTTCTGACTGTCTTAAGGGCATGTCAGTTTCCCCGTAAGAAAGGAGCGAAAGCCCAGAGGAGTGCGGCAGAAGGCTGCACTTCTCTGGCAAAGTCAAGAACAAGGTGAAAAACAACAGCAAAAAGTTTAGGGGTTGCCACATGGAAGGAGAATTACCTACAATTACGAAATCTTTCCTAACACTAGGGACTTATTCTAACCTCAAAAAACTAAGCCAGGACTACACCTCATTTGAAATTGATGGTAATATCATCAAGGTGTCCAAAGAGGTGAAGACACTTGGCTTCTATCTGGATGCCACCCTCTCTTTCAACAAACAGGTGAAGTCTTTGGCATCGGCCACCACTTACACATGTAAGCTCATCAGAGCAGGCAAACACTTTCTCTCTGACAACAACTGCCTTATCCTAGCGAGAGCATTAATCCTCTCTAGGCTCGACTATTGTAATGCCCTCTACAAAGGAGCCAATAAATCCATCACCCATCGAATTCAAATTCTACAGAATAACGCCCAGCGAGCTGCCATTGGTGTCTCCAAAGATCGCATATTTAAAAAGATCAGGCGCCAAAACAACTGGCTCTCCACCCAAAATAAAATCCATTTAAAAGTAGCATCCCTTGTTCACAAAGCCCTGAACAATGCCGCACCGAGCTATCTCACAAATAATCTTACAAAAAGAAACCATATACGCCTAGCTAGAACCTCAAATGCCAATAGCCTCATCATAACAAGATTCAGGCTAACTAAGGCGGGGGGGGAAGTAGCTTCCAGGTTCGAGCGGCCCAACTTTGGAACTCACTGCCCCACCCTTTACGTGAGGAGCAGCCCTTTCCCGAAATTTAGATCCAACTACATTAACTTGCTGAGGTCTGCCAATGATTAGCCCACTAGTGCCTACTCATCCCAACGAGACCCTGGTATAGACATATCATTGTCCTACTTACCTTTGCTCTTATGGACCTCCTGAGCTAATATCTATCTAGTGCCTGTACATATACTGTTCCCATTGTACTTTGTACTCATTATGCCTGCTTGTAAACTGCAATTGCCGTCTACCTGTATAATACTGTATTTTGTATTCTGTATGTAACCCATGACCCTACCCTGTAACTTAAGCTTTGCATTTTCTGTACTGCTGCGCCCGGCTACCTTCGGGTTTGGTGCCCATTATAAGTGAATAAAACAAACAAACAAACAAACAAACAGGGACCTAATTATATGCATGGCCAGAGAAAAAGGGGCCATGCGGTATGAATCCTCAGATATCCACATATATCCTGACTTCTACACCAATGTACAGGCTAAGCGCAAGTCGTATGACTCAGTTAAAAAGCTACTGCGCATGAGACAGGTCCTATATGCGCTGCTATAGCCGGCAAAACTGCACATACAACATGGTAGAATGGTGGATCGTTTTGAAAGTCTGACGGAAGCAACAACCTACATCGAATCCACTATTCCCATACCGCTCCCGAGGAGAGACAGGTGGCGGGGGCAATCCCTGTGCGTGCAATAACGAGCCCGATAACATGGACAATGATTGATTTCCACATAGGGTGCTATGCCGTTCCCCGCCTCAACCATGGGCAAATAAATCTTGCGACCTGGGGTGGGCTGCAGCAGTGCGCCCATCTAAAAAGTACTGGTTACTGCTCACGGTGCTCCCCAAGGGACATCCTAGTGTGTTCAATTGTTTTATGGGTTCCATCGTCGAGTTGGGGGGTGATGATGAAGGTGGGGGCTGGGAAAGTGTCAAGATTGGGGCTAATGTCACAAGTAAACCACAGTTGTATGGGCTTCTCAAGTTTTGTTTTGATGTTGTTAAACACAGTGTTGATAAACAATGCAGACTGCTTCCTGGCTACACTTAATGATCTTATCCTAGGTTTCGCCCAGCTATACTTGGGCCCTGATTTGTTACAGTTAAGATATAACAGATAATATTGCATTCATGTCATGGAATATCTGTGGGCTCAATCACCCTATTAAGTCACGAAATGTTGTGGCATACATGAACCACCAGGCCCTGAGGGTGGTGATGCTACAGGAGACGCATGCCCTGGGGGCCATTAACGAAGGATTTGCTGCGGCCTGGTGGCCTCAGCGAAGCTACACTAATTTTTCATCGTAATCCTTTGGGGTAATAACATTGATACATCGCTCAATCCCTTTTCAAGAAACTAAACGTTGCATAGACCCTCTAGGTAGATATGTTATTCTACGGGGTGAATTGGCAGGCATCACCACAACCTTAGTGAACACAAATGGCCCAAATGTTGATGACCCTGAGTTCTATGGTCAGGTTTTAGACCTCTTATTAGGGGGAGCCATCACGTGTATTGTTTAGGATGGGGACTTTAATTTGATACTAGACTGTATGCTGGATAGATCCAGATCCACCGAATGGGAATTAACCAATGCAGGCCGCACAGTTTTTGAACATAATGCAAAACCTTGATCTTATAGACGTATGGAGGGGCTGCAACCCGGATACACGGGAGTATACATATTATTCATCGGTCCACGGTACCCATTCAAGAATCGACTACTGGCTGATACCCGCCGCTTTGATGGTACAGGTAGAAGATAGCAGGATTCTCCCTCGCACAATTTCTGATCGCTCCCCTATCACTATGACGCTGGAGGTGGGATGGACAGGCCACCCATGGCGCATGCCCCCAGCATGCCTGTCAGACCCAGTATTTCTGGAGACGTTACATACTGGAGTGGTAGACTTTTTTCAAAGAAATGAGGGAACCGTACAACTCCATAGAACGGTCTGGGAGGCCTTCAATGTATGGGTCAGGGGGTAGGTTATCTCTATTTCTTCGGGTGCTTTAAAGGACAATAAACGGGAGCTGGGTAGGGTAGAAACAGACCTTTAGAAGCTAGAAGACGAGTATGGCAACACACAAGACCAAGCCTTGTTGGGTTGTATTAAAGGCAATCTCCTAAAGTTCAAGGAATTGGCGGATATGGAGGTCCACTTGCTGTACTATCCCACTCAAGCACAGAGATATGGTGAGGCTGATAGACAGAGCCAACTTCTAGCTAATGCAAATGCAGTTAGATCCGCTAAAGGAGTTCAGCACATCACAGGGATAAGAGATTCCTCTGGACTCCCCCTTACTACCCAAAGGCTATAAACGATGAATTCCATAGGTTCTATGAATCACTCTATTCAAGATCGGGTGGCTGTTCGGCTGCCGAGCTGGAGAGCTATTTGGACGAGATACCGCTCTCAGAATTACCATTAGAGGCACGACTGGCAATTAATCAGCCACTGACCCCTGAGGAAATTACTGATGCTATTATGTCACTTCCATCTGGCAAGGTGCCTGGTCCGGATGGTTTGGGCATAGAGTTCTAAAAGGAGCTGCGGGTCAGTCTGATTCCAAATTTGTTGCGTGTGTGGGAGGAGTCGTTCCGGCTTGGCCGACTTCCCCCATCCCTCGCTGAAGTGGTTATTACAGTGCTGCTGAAGCCAAACAGCCTTGGACACTGACATTTTTGCTAAATTGCTGTCCTCGTGGCTCCTCCCATACATGTCACAGTTGGTTCACCCGGATCAATCTGGATTTATTACGGGACGATCAACGGCGTTCAATCTGCGAAGACTATTCGGTATTATTTCACAGCTCAGCCTGCATGCACAAGCGGTTGCTGCCTCACTTGACACAGAGAAGGCTTTTCATTCGGTCTCCATGCAGTTTGTTCTCGGTGCAGTGTTGGATGGGATTGGGGGGGGGGTGATTTCTTTATTCAACGTGTCCGCTTGTTATATGCTTCCCCGGCTGCCAGGGTGCGCACTGGGCCCATACTCTCTCCCGCATTTTTGCTTGGGAATGAGGCAGGGCTGCCCGCTATCCCCTTTACTATTTGTGCTCACTATAGAGCCCCTTGTGTGCATAATGTGCCTCAAGCACATACACTGAGGCTTGCCTATAGCTGGCCCGCCACAATTAATCTTTCTCTACGCCAACGATACGTTGCTGTATATACATAATCCGGCTACAAATCTGGCCGCGATATTGGATGAGGTGCGTACGTTTTCCACCTATTCAGGATATCGTATCAACAAATCTAACTCAGAGCTATTCCCGCTGAACAAAATTACTACCGCACCGCCAGACTTGGCTGGATTCCGATGGGTACCTGACAAAATTAAATATCTAGGCATAGTGGTTTCACGCACACATCGCTCCCTATTGGCTGAGAATCATGAGGAATATCTACAAAAGTTGGGGGACAAGTTGAGTCCCTAGGCCAGGCTTCCCATCTCCCTATACGGCCCTATACGGGATAATGGGATATATATATCCTTGTTAAAAATTATCGTGGTCCTCAAACTGCTGTATTACTTCACTAACATTCCGGTTTATCCTGGCCGAACGTTCTTTGATAGACTATGATCACTGGCAATAGGCTTTACATAGGGCTCTGGAACCCCGTGGATGAGATGGGAGGGTATGACCAGGCCGAATGAGCAGGGCGGACTGCAGGCCCCAGACTTCAAACTATAATACGAGGTATCGCAAGCACAATTTGCCGGTCACTGGTACTCTTCACAAGAACAGCCGATACACAATGCCCTGGAGAAGTACATCGCTTCCCCATCGTGTCTGAGCACTATTGTCCTCGCCAACAAACACGTGGACACATGCACATTTGACTCAGTCCGCACAACTGTGAACACTTGGTCCAGAATATTCAAGAGGCTAGGCGCCTCTTCCCTCTACTTCCGTTCACTCCCACTCTGGAATTTCCCAGGACTACCCCCACCATATGATAAAGGACATACAGAGAGGGTGGGACCCCGAGGAAACACTGCATGATCTCTTCCCTGATGGTTCCTTAGTTACGCTCGCAGACTTTTCCAAAAAACTGGGTAATAATCCAATTACATCACAATATTATAGGATGAGAGCGCCAGCCAGGAGGTGCTGCCTGTTGTTCCCTGCCGAGACCCAACAAATGGGAAATACTGGGGACTGTAGTTACTGGTGGAAATCTCAGAGGGCTGGTATCCAGGCTGTATAGGAAATGTCAGGGAGCTCCGATTCTAACTCTCAGTGTCAAGGAAAGGTGGGATGCAGATTTAAATAGGATGGTGGATGATGCTCAGTGGCTCCGCTGTTGTTGCTTAACCAAGGTGCTATCTCTTAACGCTTGACACATGCTGATACAATTCAAAATACTAAACAGGATGCATTATACCCCTGCAAAAATTGCTCGGTTCACTCCTGTAGCTGATGGCGGTTGTGTCAAATGTGGCGTTGACGTTGCCGATTCTGATCATATGTACTGGAGCTGCCCACGGGTAGCCCATTTCTGGCAGCTGGTTGCAAATTGCTTGTATAAGGTCACAGATATCCCTCCCACACTTTTGCCCCCCCCAAATACTTTTTGGGAGACATAGGAAAGGTATCTGTTAATATTCATCGCTGCTTCAATCTTGCTTGTTTGATTGCCAACAAATGGATATTGTATCATTGGAAATCGAAAGTTGCCCCGGATATTAAAATGATGTGGATTAAAGAAATGACTTATGTTAATGAGAGGGAGGAGGCCCAAGGACATTTGGGAGCCTTTCCGAGAATACTTGCAGAAGCAGAGAACAATCCAGTAAATGTGTCATGACTTGATGTTTAAAATATGTGTTAAGCCCAACAATTACTGATCATATGTCTACAATTCTGCTCAAAGTTGATGGTAAAATACAGTTGTGTAAATGTGTTGCTGAGGATGTATGTTCTGCACTGCACAAAATAAACAAAAAGAAAAAAAAAGAAATCTCCAATGGACCGTGTTCCCTGTTCCAGGGGATGGCTACCTTCCCCAGGTTTCTCTTCACCAAAGTAAAAATGATCCAACAAAAGAATAACCAAATTCCTCTAGCCCAAGAAGTTCACCCCCTTCCTTCGGTGTTGTAATTTACTCCCGGGGAAATTAGTCCTTTCCCCATGATTTCTCCTCATGCAATGAAGTTCAAAATCCCAAAGGTATGAATCTTCGTTTGGATTCCCTCTTTAGAATGCCACAACTTGGGGTGGGGGTAACAGACTCACACAACAACTCGTATACTCCCCTGCCGTCAGGTCTGTTGTACAATTCTTTACAAGGGTTCTATGTGATAATTTTGAATATTAAAGGCTGCACGCAAAAATGACCGATTTGGTGCAGCTTTTAATATTCAGTCCACCAACCCCTTGAAAATCAATCTACCGCTTAAAATCGGGGTGTTTCTCCCCCAAACCCTCCCTTTAATCCTGCATCCCTTCCCCGCCATAACTATCGTTGCCCACCCCCCCCTTACAGAGAGTTACATGCACACTGTCCAACACACAACATGCACACAGACACACAGGTAAGCAAACAATCACCTGAGCCGATTTCCGTCTTTTTTCAACCGTCCCCACTGTGCCCGTCAGCCCCTGCACGCCCTAGCGTGCAGCAGGGGCGTGACAGTTGGACTTAAAAAGGCTGATCTGAACAGTCTTTCAAAATCGGTCTATTTAATTGTCGTAAAAATTAAATAGACCATTTCACTTAGTACCCTTTTCAAGAAGGGGTATTTTTATTTATTTAATTTATTCATTGAATTGTTTTTTTATAATGCGCCTAACAACTCTTTCTGTTTTGTTTCAATACTCTAGTTAGCCTGGTATACTCTCCTGCCAGGAATTTCTATTTCAACTTTATGGGTGTGGGTCCCAGCCTCGCCATCCGTCTGGAGTACTCTCCTGCCAGGGCTTTCAACACAACAGTCGACAGCTTCGGGATCAAGGGGTATTTAGCTTCCCCAAGATCCCCTTTCCATTTGGGGTCCTTGTATTTTCCTTCTTCCTCAAATACTGGAACGCTGAAGATTAGCCATGTAGCAAGCCGCAGGGATTTGCCTCCTATTTTCGCTTAGGGATACCTTCTCCTACTCCCACCCAGTGCCCCAAACTTTTACTATGGGCTCACCAGGGCCTCAACGACTTCCGCACCTTCTCCGACTCCCGTTTTGGTCCTGCTTTGCGCCTGCTCTCTACCTTCAGTTTGGACGGCTCAGCTCTGCGGTGAATGGCGTTTGGTGAGTCACCGCGGCTTCCCTTGCTAGCACAAAGCTTCCTCTCTGCTTTGCGTCTATCACCGGCGTCTCCGATGCCTGTGGGAGTGCGCTGCCAACACAGACGTCGTCTTGCCTGCTCTCAGCTCTTCGGCTTTGCTCGCTTCCTCCTTTTCCTCCACGATTCTCTCATGCCTCTGTGCTCGTCTGTCCTCCTGACAGCTTGGTTTACCCTGCATAGGTTAGCTGGTTGGATCTCACTATGTTGCTCAGCTGTTCCGTATTTGAACTTCCACTCAGTTGAGTAATCTTCATTCTGGTTGCCATCTTCCTCGTCTCAGTATTTGTCAGTAGGATGGTTTCAGAATATTGAAGTATATTGTCAAGATGCTTTGTGGGTTGCTGAGGGGGATTACAATATACCATGAAAGCATGTGGAATGAATGGTATCCCTAAAAGGGAAAGGGGGATACCATGTCTCACTTGCCCCCCGAGGGTCACCTTCCCCCATGTGTTCCTCCCTCAAATAACTGCCCCCAGGGTCAGGATCAGGAAGCGACCGCTGTTCCCTGGTCACATGAGGAGAGGCCACCATCACCAAAGGAGTGATGACATCATCGGATTCATCACAGCACACTGATTGTTCAATGGTTGTTATGGATGTACTAAACAAATTTCAATCCTCATGTGGGGTTGCTGAATTCATTCACGCTCTATGCAGCTACCAGTCTTGATAACAGAAACCTTGTAGCATTATCAATAAAATTAAGAGTCCAGTGATCAACCATATCAATCATCTGACAAAAGATTGGTGTTCGATTCATATTTGTGCTTAAAACATAGTGTCCCACATCTGCTTCAGATGTGGGACACTATGTGGATTCACAGCTAGCCTGGCTGTCTGCACTACGGCCAGTGAGAACATTGTCAGGATGCTGCCTTTATTGATTCCCAATAAGAAATAGTAACAACTTCTTAGTGCCCAGGACAACTCAGGAGATCTCCCGGGAGTCAATGCTTCAAAAGTGGTACTGTCATAAATTCAGACTAACAAAAGGGTGCAGGTCACTGAAATGCTTTTGAAGCCAGTAGGCATAAGAAGGGGGCAAAGATAGAGTAGCCAGAGAAGGAAGATCGGCTTGGAGAGGGGTTCCACCATCTTGATTTGTGTAAAGTCTCTCTTCCTTTTTCTTGTCCCCTCCATCGCCTGCAAGCAAGACACTGTGGGTGTAATGTCATAAGGCAAAGGGCAATTGTTACGAAAATGGGGATAGCATACCTTACACCAGACTTGCTTTGCACCAATCCCTTGTGGCCTTTTGCCTTGGGGCACAACCTCATTCTTTGATTAATCGTTAGACCATCAAGGTAAGAAGGATCCACTTTGAGGTGAAGGCAGAACTCATCCAAGGCAGAGCAGCGGTTATTTCCCTAACCATCTTCAGGGAACAGTGGGGGTGACTGTTGCTGGACTAAGGTCGGTCTGCTGGCTGATCTGGAACCGGACTACTGATCACTGGAGGTGAAGGATCTCCTGTAGGTGCTAGCCAAACCCCCTGCAGTGGGAGTTGTGAAGAATCCTGCAGATCCCTCACTGAAACCCTGCCTAAGGTTTCCTCCAGGTGGCATGGGGAAGGCAGACACTTCCTGATCCCAACCCTGGGGGTGGTGTACTGCAGGAGGATCACCTGGGTGAAGACAGGGCCCCGGGTAGTAAGGAGATTCCAGGGATGAGACACAATATTTTTCCTCTGATCGGGAGATTCATACCACTGTGCCAAAAGAGGTTAAGGCTTATTGTCATTTTAATATCTCGCAACCTCATAGTAAATCTCAGGTTGTGAACCCTAAGGTTGTAACATCAAAGCACACTGTACCAAAAGAAAGGCTCTTTTTGGGATCTAAAATTAAATATCCTCCTCAACTCCGAGGGTACACTACAGAGGACTGTGGAAATGTTGTGTTCTCTAAACCATCTTCCTCTATAAAAATTCAAACCCACAGCCCCTCTGTTAACAATATTAAGGGAATTAAATCTACCCGTATAAATAATCAAGAAGCAGAAAAAACAACCTTTATTAAAACAAACTACATGTCCGAGAATCCTAGAGGGACTGAGATAAGAAAGAGGGCTGAAAAGGTATGTAGATATAGTGGTCAGGCAATTAAGCCTAACAGCCTTTCCAGGAGACAGACAATTGAATCTAATGGCTCACACCTGAAGCCTATTGCCAAACCTGTGAGGCATAAAAGGCCCCAGCAGGAAAGCAGGAGAAGGAGCTGGAGCAGGGGTTGGATGTCTAGCAGTATTAGTAGCAGAGGAGAAGCACGAGGCTAGCAATTCATGAGTAAGTGAGAAGGGACGCCGGGATGTTGAGACAGTAGATTTCACCTGCAAGTTCTAAGAGGGTCCTGTGTTCCCAATACCTGTACTGCAGAGGCTGCGCAGTGGAAGACGTGCTAGAATTGAGGTTTTTCCATGTCAGCCGAGTTGCTGTGATGCAGAGCCAAGACCTTGCAGGAGCCTAAGGCCAGAAGCAGAAGGCAAGCGGAGGGTCTCGGGAGTAAAAGAGACTCCCAATTAAGGTGGCCGAAACGGAGACACCTGTGCTGGAGAAGGCTGTGAGTCCCAAGTGACCCTGAAGTAGTAGCAGTGGTTGAGGAAGTCCGGGAAGCAAAGCCACCCGAAACCGCATTGTCCCTGAAGCTGGTATGTGAAGAACAGCTTTCAGATTAACTTCACAAGCCTTGCCAGTAACTGTAACCCGCTCAAAGTAACTTGTGTAACGTGCAAAGTGAGTAAAAGTTGTACGGCATCTTTAAACTGTTGGTTAACAATGGAAATGTAGCCCTCCCGCGTATTCCAAAGCTGTGAGATTCGCGTGAGAAGTAAAAAGCTATTCTATCCATTGTTGAACTGTTTTCTAATTACCGGAGTGGTCGCGTGTCCTTAATTGTGCAGAAGGAACGCGTATTGAAACCATTCCGAAGACCTAATATTAACGTCTTACAAGAGTTACAACTACTAACAAGTGAAAGCTATATCAAAGGAAGGGCGCGTGTGGCCAATTGTGTTTCCCAAGAGAAGTCTGAAGTTGCCTCCTTGATACTACACAGGAATACAATCACATTCAAAACTTTAAGTTTAAAAATCTACATTAAAGAGTGGGGATGTGTGCCTAATTATGTTTTCACTTTGAAGACTGAACCTTATATTATCCAGAATTGACATTCTTTATTATTTCAAGAAGGTATTATACTGAGGAGAGGAACAAACATTGCCCAACCCAAGAGACAAACCCCTTTCATAGTGAAACCAGCCTTGTTTATACCTATCGACCTAATCTGTAAAGTTGTCAACAGTCCAATGGCCTCAGATAGAAGTGTGGCATTATCACCTGAAGCTGAAGAGTGGCATTATGGCTTCTGGGTAATTACTTGTGCAGAAAAGGTGCGAGTAAAGCTGGGGAAGGGGAGCTGGGTGCTTGTAAAGAATATTCAGAGGTTAACCTGTAATGCTGAAGACTGCTGAAGCTGAAAGGAAATCAGTCTTGTGGGCAGAGGCAGATTATTCTTGTGGCAGTCAGACAGACGGAAGAGGCAAAGAGGCTGCCCCTTTTTAGGAATTCATTAAAAGGAAGAAAGCCTTGCCTAGCTGATGAGGTCCAAGTATCTTGTTAGAATTGGCCTGATAATTAAAAAGTACAAAGCAGTTGTAGAAGTAGCTAAACTCTGGTGGCAAACAAAGTTGTCAGCAGATGTCACATTGGAGTGGTTTGAAGTAGTGGCATACTGTGGAACATAGGTGACTGTTCTCATAGTATTAACAGTAGAAGAGCGGTTGTTAAAAGTGTAACACTATCTGTTGAACACCACTATTAACACAGGAAGGACCTTCTCCCACCAGTTAAAGTGCCCCACCAAATACCGTTATGTCTGAATCACATATAATAATCACCAAGGCTTTCTCCCCCTATGCCACACTAAGCCAAGAACCAGGCCGGGGAATTGAGATAATAGATATTTTTATTAACAAATGGTTTGAATTTGACAGAATACAAATCAGGTTTACTCGTTTTATCTCCTGTCCCACAAACTCCAAATTATTAAATCACACACTGCGTTGCAATATTACAGTACAATCAGGCAGATTTTCATTTGGTTATAAGCTTAGAAAGTTCACAGGCATTTATACATTACATTTGAACGTGGGTTTCATTTCTCTGCACCCAAAATACATGCATTTGAGAACACACTTTATTGATAAAATGCTTTAAATTAAAATAACGCTTTTTGTTGGTAACCCTGGAGCAATGCACATCTCTTTTTGGTCAGGGTCACTGTATCACTCTCAGTAGAACATGTTAATTGTCTCAGAACTCCCACTTATTGTCTTTTGCACCTATATTTCGCCAACACCATAGCCTGGATTTTTGTGAGTTAGCAGACCCTGCTTTAAGGTCAGGTCTGATGAAGAGGGACAAGAAGGAATTACGTTTTTAGGTACAAACAGCCCTTTTCCTTTAGGAAAATGTAAAATGCAAAATATTCAGTTACTGAAGAGGCAACCGTTTTTCATGAATCTGCTAGGAAAGAGGGCAGCGGTTACGAATTCCTCCGAGCTCTACCCTGCACTCAGTTTCTATATGGGAATTCATTATCTTTAGTAAAATTATTCCAGGGATTTGCTCAGTTATCCCACAACACCTTACTTAATGGAGATAACACAGGCAGATCGCCCTTTCACTTGATTCTGTGAACAATATACTTACTTTCAAATCTCTGTTCTAGTGCTCAGGAAAATACCATCACCTCTGGATACACTCTAGGAGATGCAGTGGGATCTGGTCAAGCATCTGTTAGGGACGGTTACCAGGATTCACTTTCTATTTTTCTCTATTCTTTCAGCAGGGCCCATCAGCTCCAATCCTTCCCTGTAACTCTGACTTCCAGGCAAAGTGAGCCTACAGCAATCCCAGTCAGTTTCATTTTCAATAGTCTTGCAGAAAAAGGTTAAATTCTGCTAACCATGTCTTTTCTGGGCCTTCTTTGGTGCAAATGTTTGGCAGCGTTTCCCCTTACATGTTTTTCAGCCAGCTTCCCCTTTTCCCATAGAGTAAGCTGTTTTTATTCTCCAAACCACACCTCCAAAACATGTCATCAGTAGGTGTGGACTCAATATTTCTCCCCACGCAATTGAACAATTATTTTATCCTCCTCTCTGCAAGCACAACCCCCCTCATATGGATAGGCTACCAGAGTTATCTATGGGAAAGGAGGCAACACAGAGGACACTCCCCTGCATTAACACATTTGTTGCATATCGATTTTGGTCAAAACCCATCACACACTTCAAAAAAGTTTGTTTTACATGTAACAATATAACATGTAGATTTTCGAATGACTTTTCTCCTGCCACATTTTTCAGAATGGCCTCCTTGTCGAATGGCACATTTTTGCCCTTTACTCAAACCCAGACCATGCTATCCATTTCAGAATTTCCAGAGCGCGAGAGTATTCATGTATCCATCCACTCACCAATTTTCGTTACGGTGAGATTTTCGGGGAGGCCGTACTTTTTTCTTTACAATTACTTTATTTTCCATCACATTTTGATCACAGTTGGACTCAAAGATCGGGCTCGCCAAGAGCTAAATTCGGACACGTCAATGGCTTCAGTACGACCTATGGTTACAGAGAAAGGTGCAAAGAAATATGATCTCCTATGTATGCCCATAGACAATATTTAAGACATTTTCATATTAACATTATTTTACACAAGCCCAAGACATCTTATTAAATGGCTACATCACAGTTTATGAGATTTCGTGGCAGAGCAGATGACAGTTGCCTAGAAACAGTCAGCTTCAGGCTTCACAGAGAGGTGTGATTCCAAGAGAACAGGATGACCATTTGGATCTGGGGGTTGTTCCCTTCAACCAAACTGCAGCTTCAAAGCGAAGAACACAGAGCATCTGGCACCAATAAACATTCCTAGTCACTGCAACCAGGCAGATTTCTTTAAGAACTGGAGGCAGGCAAGCATCTCCCCACTGCCATCACAAGCTGTGTATTCATCAGTGGCCATTTGGCAAGGGACCCCTTTTAACCTGTATTCTTTATGTATTTCTCCCTCTTGGTTTAAACTGTAGAAAACACACACACACATTTGCAGCTTCGGTGTTCATGGTGTATACTTTTATGTAGAATATTCCTGTCCTTTTAGTGATTTGTATTCCTTTATACACAAAGCGCTCATTCTTTCAGTGTGGCTGTTAACAGAATTGCATGCTGTCAGTCATTTTGCACAATTTTCGCATGCTCCCTTGCAAATCTACACACTTGAATTCATGGCTGGAGTTAAATTTCAAGGACTGGCCCTTCATTCTGCCAGCATATTTTTAAATGGCACAACGGCTGCTGTGCTGTGTTGGGCCTAATCATGGCCCTTCCGTTTTAACTTACAAATACACATACAAAGCAGATTTTGTGTCAGTGTTTACAAATCTTGCTTTTCATGTGAAAGGGACATTCAGTTTGGGGAACTTTGATTAAACCCCACAAAAGGAAGCAGCAACCCAATGAGAAGCATCCTGAAAATATACCAAATGTACAGCAGAGGTTCCAACCCATTATAAAGTTGTAGCTGGAGAAGTCCTAACAAGTACCTATTCTTTTGAACTGTGACAATAATCTTGACAAGGATAACCAGGATTAACATTGGTGCTCTTTCTTTGCTGGAATTGGAAGCAACCAACCAAAACTAGAGAATTGTTACAAGTGGATTTTTGTTTGATGAACTTTTGGTTTGACTTGGAACTAATAAGACCTGGTTCAAGACTTTTCATTTCCCTTGAACATTTTGAAGCTGACTTTAAACCCCGGGGAAAGGATCTTACCCATTATCTTATGTTGCTTTATAGTTTTCTTTGAATGTTTGTTGTTTAGAGTGAGGGCCAGTTTACCCATGCTAGAGATTGTTCCCTTAGCCATTAGACTAGGTAGTGAATTCCTCATTAGTGTAGGGCAAGCAAGGCTTTATTGGAAGATTTTACTTTAATAAAATGTCTTACTTTGAGAAAACTACAAGCAGTTGTCCGCCAGGCATTACTGACCTCTCACAGAGTGCAGAACAGAAGGACTCAACTTGTTCATGCAGATCCCAGATTGGGCTTCCTACCAACTAAAGAGTCAATGCACAGCTCTGTCTCCCTGATTCCTGCACTGAATCGCTTGTGAGCTACACCAAACCGGACATTGCCTGCCTGCCCCAAGCTTCTTTGTACCACGTGCTGTTGGTGCTTGGACCACACCGCCTGTTGGACTCAGTTAACCAGCTCACAAACCAGACACCAAATCAATGCCTCAGAAGATCCTAGAAGCCTGCCTCAAAGCTGCTGAGCCCCCAAAGACAAGAATAAGGTACAGTGAAGAGGTCCTGGCCCCTGGTCAATTTGTGGCACGAGAGAGACTTTTAAACCCCACAGCCTTTTTTTGTAAGACATTCTGGAACATTGACATTGCGCCAATTAAGTGCCTGAACATCTTTGCTTACCTACCCAGTTTGCAATTCACAACCTATCCAACAAACAATCTTTTAGACCGGCACAAATATTTAGCTCTGCAAATGTCCCAATTTGGGAAAGCCTTTCCTGCCTCAGAGTGATAACAAAAGAATATTAGTCTCCAATCTTCCTAGCTTAGGTGGCAATTTGAAACTTTTGGCAAGAAGGAGGAGCGAATTCTGAGAAGAATCAGTCTTCTTGAAAGCAGAGATTGTAGTTCGCCAAGTAAGTGGTTTTCATGGCACTAATTCAACATCAGCAAAGATCATGGATTCAGAAGTCTTATAAGGGAATTAATTTAAAACAATGATGGCTGAGACCAAAAACCAACAGAAAAAAAGCCTTTTAAAGGCCTTTTTAAATGCCTCTTTATAACCTCATTCAAAAAAGTGAACAATTGGCTTGCAGTGTTCCTGTAGACTTCATCTCTAAATATACCTTCCAGGAACTCAGTATGGGCTGAATAAAAAAAGACCTAAAGGTAAGATACAATTAACACAATACAGAAGAGTGAGCAGAAAAGAGTATCAATGGCAGCTAGACCTGCTCCCCAGTTGCCCTTAGTATTGCTTATTGTTCTCTGCTTGAGTTGATTATGAGAAGGTACACACAGGCCAGTGCCTGAGAATAATAATATTTTCAGTTTGGGTTCCTCATTTAATCACTCACGCAAGTGCATTATGCAAAAAAACAAGGTCATTTGTCCTTTCTCCCCAATAGGGAGTCCCCCGCGAGGCTAGGGAGGAGAGCCTGCTCTGCAACACCCCCCCTAGGGGTTGAGTGAAGTGGGACCTCACTGCGAGAGACTCCTCCTTTGGGGAAAATGACTCCCGTTCCTGTGAGGAACTCGCTACAACTGTGCATACCATGGCCTACATGGGATGCGCTTCAATGCTAGAAACTACTAAAGATCGAAACTGGGATGAAGTAACACTCAGACATCTTTATTATCAAGAAGAACATGTCCCTTTAAATAAAATGATCCAGTCCACTGGGACGAGTACATTGAATAACGTAGTCTTGGCAAATGTTGGGATGGAAATGAGCCTATCCCACCCTCCTAGACGCTTCCAAATAAGGCAAACCCCTTATGAGGTGATATACATACAAAGGGGAGTAATCCACATTACAGGGCAACATATAGCGACCTTGCATCGCTTAGAAGTAGATGCCTGACACTATAATAACTCATAGTTTGTGACTCCATTTTGTATTAGGCCCAAAAGGGATGAAGCTGCAGGCCTGCGCTGTTTGTGTCCCCGGTCCACACGGCCCAGTTTCTGTGCAAACACACCGACTCCACAGAAGCCCTATTCCCATGGAAGTCCATTTGCCTACTCTGGAGTGTGCGTAAAAAAGGGACTTGCCTTCATTTGGTGACCCATATGATGGGATTCCATTGCTCCTATGCTTGCGAAGGTATCCAAGTGGCCTCTCCGGAAGGGCTGTGCCCACCTGCGGTGACCGTCCCCTAAACGCGTACGCAGCAGTGGCCCCTGCGGGAGCCATCTTTGCAGAATTCCTGCCTGCTTGTTGAAGCGGGGTACGGCCCCAGGGAGAGGCCCAGGTCAGTGGTGAATTCCCCGTGAATTCAGACTTTCAGAAAAACGTGAACACATGAGCATGGCCTACAAGGAATAACAATGTTCGAGTGGGGATGTAGAGCAGCGTGAAACAGGTGAATACGTAGTGAATGAAAGCGAAAGCATAGTTTTACCTGGTGATTGTGAATGTTGTTTTTTTGGCCACCTCTGCTCATTTTTAGTTTTAAGATATAATGAAGATAAGGAAACAGAAATACGGGAGTCTCCCCGAGTGAGGAGAGAAGGTGGTACCACGGTGCACTGCCTCATCCAGTGCAGGAGATGCATACAAGAGCAAATTTAGGAGCTCCATATAATTAGCGAGCTCGGGAGAAGTAGTGGTTGTTGTTTTGGCTTGTGATTTTAGTTTATTTTTTTGGTGTATTTTTTTTGTGTGTATGGAGGAGGCCCAGGATGGGCGTGTATGGCGTGTGTAAATAAGGGGAGTGTGAAGAGAGTGAAAGAAAATGCTCTAGGGGGAAGGGAAGAAGTGAAATAAATGTAATTTTGTTACACATGTTTTGACCATATGACTGACCGTACAGATAAGACGAGAGTATATGCGTTTTAAAAGGTGACATTGGAAGGATTGCATTTTTTACCTCAGTTGCAGAGAAATTGTGCGAGAACACTGCTGACACGACACTGACTGACTATCAACTGACTATCGCCAAGGGGACAGACACACCCCTAGACAATATATGTAAGGCCCAACCCCTGTACTGTGACAAAATCAAGAAGTACCACAGTCAATGGGTGACCGAGACTAAGGGAGAAGGAATGCTGCACTCCTGGGCAGAGGGGGGGTCCTTCGATAGGTGTGCCTTGGACCATATCTTCACATACTTGACTGCAAAGTACAAAGGGAGACCATTACAGAATAGGAGGGAGATCTTGGACCTCTGGAGAATGTTCGAAAAAAACAGATGCCCCCGAAAGGGATTAGGCAACACCAGATAAGGGAAAAAACAGAGGAGAGTGGAAAAACATAGGAGAAGGAAAGGGGGATTTACCTGCTCGCCACATGACCAGCAGAGGGGTACACAAATCCGACCTATGTGTCTGGGGGGACGATGACGGGCGGTCCCAGCATGGCCCCACCCCCGCCATATGTCGCACTCCCTGAGGTGTCAACGCATACAGGGGTAAGTGCGAGAGACCTTGAAGTGGCACTGGCCACTTCAAGTAAAGTATTAGCTAGGCTGAGAGCAGCTTGTGAAACGGCGCGGGCGACAGAGGTACCAATGTTGCCCCCCGGGAATGCCCCCAACGCCACCCGGAGAGGGATGGAAGTAAGGTGACTTCCTGTTCCGAATTGACAGCGCCTCCATAAGGGCCCTTCATGTAGAGGACGAAGGGGAAACAGACGGCCTGGGGTATGAGAATGTGGGGTCACGGCGAGGGGATGAGGAGTACTGGAGTGATTTTGAGGAAACAGAAGAAGGAGCAGAGGGAGGGGCCGAGCAAGCACCCACGACCACAGCGAGAGTAGAAAGCCTATGGGACTTAAAAGGTAAGGGAACGATTTGGTAGGATGGCCTTGTCAAAGAAGGGAAGTGTTGTCAGAAGTGGGAAAGGAAAGACGAAACTGCAAATGCCCTTAATTCATGAATGTGCGGGACGGCCCCATTATGTCCATTGGGGGCAGACGAACAGGAATAATCTTCTCAAAGCCCTCCCACAACTCACGGCGGGAGCGGGAAAGTGGATCTACGCTTTTGAGAAAAACACGACAGGGGTACCCTTAGCTATAGGAGACATTACGAGTTTGCTAGTGGGAGAACAGGCAGAGACAGTGTGGGTGAGAGCAGGGTCCCTGGTAGTAATGTTAAGCAACAACGCCCATGATGGGGCATCATTCAATAAGATCAGAGCAAGGGTATGGGATGCACTGCGGCGGATATTCCCGGACACCCCCGATTTACAATCTATAATGCAATGCACAATGGGGGGGACGATGAAGACGCTACGCAGTACATTCTTAATGCCCAAGAGATGTGGAGAGCAAAAACGGGCTGCGCCTTGGACCAATCCACGTGCCTGTTTTATTTCATTGTAAAGAGAGGACTACTGAAGGAAGTGCAGAAGCCGCTTGATAAAATAGCAGGGGTGGAAGCAAAGGGATGGCCTGAGATTCAAAGCATTATAGTGCACCATTGTAGGAGGATCAAAGAGCGTGAAAAGGAAACTGTTCAGAGGAGACAGCTGAAGAAGCAAAACTAGATCAAAACAAACTAGTGAAAGCAGTGCCTACATTGCAACACAGGCGAGGATGGCAGCAGTATTGGCAAACAACGGGCAGGGACAGTGGGGAGGAAAGCAACACTTGGGCCCCAGTGCCAAGGAGGGCCGGAACGAGGACGAGGTGGGTTCCAAGGGCAGAGAGGAGGGGGATTTGGTGGGCACAGACCAAAGGGTAGCAGGCCAGGGCAGTATTGATCCTGCGGAAGGTGGGGGCATTTTTCAAGAGAGTGCCGTAGCAGACAGGGGGGAAATTACAACTAGAATAAGGATCCCTATGGGTATTCCGATCCCTGTAGCCCACAAGGACCCGTCCAGAGGATGTCATTAAAACTGCCTGAAATACATCAGGCATACATACACACAGTCACCTCCCCATAAGCCTGGCCCGTATCACCCCCCACACCAGCAACAGAACATGCAACCACACCAGGCCCATCCCAACCAACTAACTCCAGAAAATAGACACCCGTTTGCTACTGCACCCAACAGAGCAGCAGCCCCATACCAGGGGGCAACAGTGGTAGGGGGAACCCTTTCTCTTTCCCAGGGACAGACACCTATCCCGGCTAGGACGGGCCACATAGAGCACTTGTGTGTCCAGTACTGTCAATGACCCTACATCCAGAAGGGGAACCGCTGGTGGGGGCAGAGATAGGAAATAAGCAATTCATCTTCATGGTGGACTCAGGAACGGAGAAGTCATGCATAAGTGAAGGTGACTTCCCGCTATCAGGAAAAACTCTCGAAACGCTGGGGTTCTCTGGGGCTGTAGTAATGGTTCCATGCACAGAAGATTTAGACCTCAAGATAGGAGGGAAGATTGTATGAGTGCCCGTCCTATACTTTGAAAGCTCCTCTGTCAGTTTACTGGGAAGGGAACTGCTTAGCAAACTGAATATGACAATATCATTCACAGATAGAGGGATTGTTTGCGCCACCACTGGCATGTGCTCCCTCCGAGCAATGCTAGTGATACATGCTGTGGCTAGCGAGATGGCAGTGAGGAGAATACCTGTAAATCCAGACATGTTTGTTTATGGCATTAGAGTGCTTGCCCGAGCTGTACCACAGATTACCAGGAAGGAGTGGAGAGTACCTGCAGATTTCATTTTGCGACCTGTAGCACTACCCGAAGTGGTTGCTGGCACCATCTTGTCATTAGACCTAGAGGGTTTGCAGGTGCCCGGCAAGAGGATTTGTAGTACTGGGAACTGACACCCATGGGTGCCAATGCCGTACAGTGCTGTGCATTGACCCAAATATAACTCCGCGTGAACTGACAGACAAGGACCTTTTTGAGGATGACAATAATGATAGGGAGATAGTGCTTGAAATGTGTATACCTTGTGACATAATGGTGCAATACCGAAATGTACAGAGTCCCCTCATGGCTATTGTTAGCGGGACACCCACCTTCTGTGAAAATGACTTGCAGTGCGTCCCACCACACTTATGGACCATGAACCCCCATGATGTGGGTATGCTAAAAGAAGTAATCCCTGTAAAGATTACACTCAAGCCAGGTGCTATAGTCCCACGGGTCAAACAATACCCCCTATCGAGAGAAGCAGTAAAGGGAATACAGGAAACATTGCAGGCCCTGTTGCAGCAAGAAATTATAGGGCATTCCACCTTGCCACGCAACACAGTGATATATCTGATCAAAAAAGCAACAGGGGGCAGTTGGAGGATGATCCAAAATGTGTGCCCCCTGAATGACATAGCGCAAAAAGAGTTTCCACTAGTTCCTAAAACGGCATCCATCTTGTGCAGCATTCCCAAGGAAGCCACTCACTTCACTGTAGTGGATTTGAAAAATGCATTTTTTCTCAGTGCCCCTTGACCCAGACTCACAGTACCTCACAGCAGTACCCTGGGTGGAAGGCGATACAAACATTGTTGCTTGCCCCAGGGGTACTGTGAAAGCACCAGTATTTTTAACAGGATACTACATGAAGATCTAGGGAACATTCAGGCGCCCAGCACATTGATTCAATATGTAAATGACTATTGGTCTGCAGTGACTTTGAACAGAGTTGTCGAAGGGATTCCATTGCCCTCTTGAAGTTGTTAGCTAAGAAGGGGTACAAAGTGCATAAGAAAAAAACGCCAGTATTGTTTGCAAGAAGTGCTTAGGGCAACTCATATCCAAGGATGGAAAGAGAATAATTCCAGACCGAGCAGCCACAGTGCGTGCTACTCAACCCATCACAGTGAAGGACATGCAAATATTCATAGGCTCAGTAACTATTGAAGAGCATGGATTTTAGATTATGCAGCATATACAAGGCCACTCTTACAGGGCCTCTAAGAGCCCCAAAAAGAGGACACCACAATTCAGTGGACAGCAGAAATGTTGACTAGTTTCAATGATTTGAAAGAAGTGATTTCAACAGCTCCTATTCTCGCCACTCCTGACTACACGCATGAATTCTACATTTTCTTTCATTCAGACGGCACACTCATGACAGCAGTGCTAACACAAAAGAGTTCTATGGGTCACAAGCTTCTGGCATATTACAGCGGCACGCTCGATTCTGTCATTCAAGGGCAGTTCGCATGCGGCCAAGCTCTTGCTGCCGCGGCCTTCGCAATTGAAAAGAGTTACAGAATTGTCAGGGGATGCTCCGCAACACTGTATGTAGAGCATTCACTGGTTGCCATTTTGGATCGATCAAAATCTACACTCACGACAAGACGGGCATAAGCATATGAGATAATACTGTGTAAAGTAGTCAGCTGCAGACAACACGTAATTTAACAAATGTTTATTTTTCAGCTCAGCATACGGCACTTTGTCTTTAATGCAAACCAAGGATTACTGGGACTGCATTCCCTTCAATTATATGCAGCTCCCCGTTCGTAGCTTTGTCAAGCGTTAAATACACACACTCGTCTGTTTATGCAAAATGTCCCATAAATCATTCACCCGTTCCCCCCAGGCTTGCGGCTGCAGGCTCTCCAGCAATTCAGCCCGATGGCCGGCCGGCAAAATCCGTCAAAGAAAACAAAAAAAAAAACAAGTGTCAGTCCTTACATGGCTGAATGCTCACTTTTCACCAGGCGCTTCTCTCCGGCGTGCGGCCGTCTTTGCATTCCGATGAGGTAAGGGTTTTTCCTCCGAATCTTCATTTCTTCCTTAATATGCCCACCGATACTCTGGACTGGTCTCACTCCACTCTGGGGCCGCGCTGTCGGCTCCCTTCCGCTCCTGCAAGACAAGACCCCTTCAGAATGGTTTGGTGCTGTTTTTAACCTGTGCGCCGCCCCTCCCCAGTCATTAACCCCAAGTGATCCCAGCAACGGTTTCCCCATACCTGATGAGGATTCCCCTCCTCCTCCCTGTTCAGCCCTCTCTGTGTTACACTTGGTCTTAGTTTCTATCTGTGTGGGTCTGACTACATATGGTAACGCAGTTTTTCCTCCCTCTTGTTTATTCTCTTTTCCCATTGTTTTGCTTTTATACTGATGCCGTATTTCGTGGGGCATGCTGGGATATGTAGTCCGTAGGGGATTTTGTATAATAGAGGTCAAGTTTCCTGCTTCATTCAAGGCTAACATCATTTTGTCCGGCAGGATTGTTGGCTTACACCCCTCCTTGCTGCTCTGTTCCGTGACCACCTCCCTTCTCACATGCTCTCGGGCGGCTGCCACTACTTCCCTATCACATACTCCCCCCCCAAAGACCCCTGCCGTTCGGGCAGGTCCATGGCTCGGGACAAGTAGTCAGCCACCAACTGATATCTTCCTGGTTTATGTAGGTTAGGAATTGGTACGGTTGTAGAGTCAGAAACCATCGTAGAACTCGATGGTTGGAGTCTTTCTGGGTAGCCAACCATTTCAGCGGGGCAGGTCAGTAAAAAGGGTAAATCGCCTCCCCAGTAGGTAATACCTTAGGGTCTCTACCACCCACTTGATAGCAAGGCATTCCTTTTCTAGTGTTGAGTACGGGATCTCATGTGGAAGGAGCTTCCTACTGATGAAGGCTATGGCGCACAGGTTTTGCTCCGTACCCTGTGATAGTACCGCTCCCAGACCACATCCCGAGGCATCTGCCTGTAAGTAGAAATCTTTAGAAAAATCTGGACAAAGGAGAACAGGCCGAGTTGAAATCATCTGTACCAAGGTGTGAAAAGCCTGCTTTGCCTCTGGGGTAATTTGCAGGGGACGGTTAGTTTTCAGTGCGTCCGTGAGGGGTGCTGCTATGGTAGAGAAGTGGGGCAGGAATCTCCTGTAATAACCCACAAATCCCAGAAGGCTCAAATTTCTTTTCTGGTTTTAGGCATTCATAGCTTTTGTAGAGCTTGAATTTTTTCCAGTAGTGGGGTTATCACACCCCCTCTGCCCCCACGGCATAACCCAGGTATTTTGTGGTATGTGTCGTCAATGTAGTCTTTTTGGGGTTAAAGTGTAGACCGGCCTCTTTTAATGCCTGTATTAAATGGGACAGGTGTTCGTCCCACGTATTGCTGAAAATTACCATGTCGTCCAAATAGGCAGCAGCATATTGCTCATGGGGCCTCAGGATTTTGTCCATTAGTGCTTGAAAGGTGGCTGGGGCCCCATGTAGCCCAAAGGGTAAAACCGTGAATTGAAATAAGCCTTGGGGTGTAGCAAAAGCTGTTTTCTCAGTCTGCTGGCTCTAGGGGAATCTGCCAATAGCCTTTTGTTAAATCCAGGGTGTTTAGGAAGGCAGCGGAACCCAGTTTCTCTATTAGCTCATCAATTTTGGGCATTGGATAGGCTTCATATTGGGATATGGCATTCAACTGCCTAAAGTCCATACAGAACCTGGTGGTACCATCCGGTTTGGGCACTAGGACTACTGGAGAACACCAGGCGCTTTTTGAAGGCACAATGGTCCCCAGTTCCAACATGTTTTCTATCTCCTTGGCGATCTCACCATGTTTTGACTCCGGAATTCTGTACGGCCTGAAGTGTATTATTTTCTCATCCTCCGTGGGAATGGAATGGGTAGCCATACGGGTTCGTCCTGGAATGCCTGAAAATGTCTCAGCTACCGGGTTCAACGTAGAAAACAATTTAATTCTTTGGTTTTCAATTAACTGTTCTCCCACTTGAACATCCAGTAGGCTACTGGGGCTGTTCGGAACCATTTGTTCTGTGACGGACATATCTGAGAGGGCCGAACATAGCACATCCTGTGTTCCGTCTTTCCATAATTTGAGTAGGTTCATTTGATAGTTCTGATATTTGTATTTCCGTTCGGGTTGTTCCACCTCATAGTTCACTGGGCCCAGGATTTTGGTTATCCGATACGGCCCGTGCCACTGAACCAACATTTTGTTGGTGTGGGTAGACAGTAACACCAGTACCTTATCCCCTATCTTAAAGGATCTAGGCCGACTCCCCTGATCGTAGTATTTCTCTTGTTTTTCTTGTGCCCTACCCAGGTTTTCTTGAGCATAGTCTCTCAATTTTCCTAGTTGCTCCCTTAGATCACTAACATAGTCTGTGAGGGACATTTCTTCTTGTTGTTCCCAGGTGTCTTTTAGTAGTCCCAGAATGGATTTGGGTTGTCTTCCGAATAATAATGCAAAAGAAGAGTATCCTGTCGACGATTGCGGGGTGTCCCTTAGAACCATCAACACCCAGGGCAAAATCCGCTCCCACCCCAATCCTGTGGGGATGGTGGCTCTCCTTATCATCTGTTTAATTGTTTTATTGTATCGTTCCACCAACCCATCTGTTTGGGGGTGGTACACTGAGGTTTTTAAGTGATGTATTCCTAGGGTTTTGCACACCTCCTTCATAACCACCGACATGAAATTACTCCCTTGGTCTGTCACTATCTCCATGGGAATTCTCACCCGAGCAAAGAAGGGCATTAGTACATCGCATAACTGCCTCACTGAAGTTCCTCTTAAAGGAAAAGCCTCGGGGTACCGAGTGGCGTAGTCCACTATTACTAAGAGCAACCGGAACCCTCAACTGGTGGGCTCTAATGGCCCTACAACCTCCATTTCTATCCTCTGGAATGGCTCCCTGATCAGGGTCATTCGTTGAAGTGGTGCTCAGGCCGGTGTGTGGGTGCTCGTTTTTTGACATATGATACACTTCTGACAATATCTGGCTATTTCCGCATATATTCCAGGCCATTAGAAATTCTGTAACACCCTTTTCCCAGTCATATTTTCTGCTAAGTGGCCCCCTGTTGAATGATCATGGGCTAGTTGAATCAGAGTCTTCCGGTATGACTGGGGAACCAACAATTGTTCTCTCTCTCGGTTATCCGGGCCTCGAGTTACCCTATAAAACAGATCCTGTTTCTCCTTGAAGTATGGAATGGTAATCAGGGTTTCTCTTATTGCTAAGGCTTGCTCTCGGGAACTTTTCAGGGTTTCGTCCAGACTTGTTTCAGTCCTGAAGAAGGGAAGATGGTCCCCCACCTGCCAGTCTATGAGGGCAATGTCCATTTCCTTTTCCCCATTTAGTTTAATATTCCTTCTCTGGTTCTTCGAGGTCTTCTCCCTTATTTCAGGTGTTCTGATCTCAGTTTGGGAAAATGGGGCTTCTTTTAACCATTTATCGAACTCTGGAATATCAAGTGGACAAGTGTGTGATGTCCTACGATCAGACAATGCGACTCATTTCTTCAATGAACTAATCAAAGAGGTAACTACTTTATTGGGGATCAAACACAAAATGTGCTCCATTTACCACCCACAAGTTAACAGATTGGTCGAGAAAATAAACAGTCTGCTCAAGAGTAGACTTTCTAAAGTATGCAACACCCGTAAGAAAAATTGGGTCTACTGCCTACCCCTGGCACTGTTCCAGTTACGCACACAACCTAGTTAGGACCACCACCTGTCCCCCCCTGGCCGACACATGTAAACGCCGCTGTCGAAAGTAAGAAGGGCATCAAATGCTCATAGAGCTGCCACAATCCTGGGAGAGTTCAAGCAGTACCTAACACAACTTACATGTGCAATAAGATGCATTTTCCACCCCACACAGAAGACAGAGAAACTACAACAGTCTCACTGACTGATACTGCTCCAACCCAACCCTTGTTGCCCGGGTAGTAGATATATGTCAGAGGTTTTGTTTGAAAATGTAATTCACCCAGATTCCATGGACCCTATAAAGTGGTATTTTACACCCCCCTAGCAGTAAAGGTAAAGGGGCTGAGATTTGCATACACCTCTCTGATGTTCGTAGGGCACCACAACCCACCACACCAGACACCGAAAATGGAAATAACACTACCTCAACACAGTAACTCTACGCTGACCATATCTGTGCATGGTAAAAAGGGAATATAGTACATGCATTGCTGCTAGAGCATGAGCTACGCAAACTAAAAAACTCTCTTTCAATATTTCTATCTCTCCCGCTCCATCTCTCTCTCTCTCTCTCTCTCTCTCCCTCCCTCTTTTCCATACCCCGGACCCCTTTTTAACCGCACAATTTTTTCCTCATTCCGTAGGTGCAACGATGATGGACATGACGCCATTAAGAGATTCATCAAATGTAGATAGTAGTAGGAGCAGAATTAGTTTTACTAGAGCCTAAAGCTACGATAGTGGGCTCCACTTTACGGCTATTGTGTTTACAATTTTAATGTTCGCATTGGGCATTTAGTGGGGAACGTATTTTATCTGGGCTGGCCATCTAAAGGAAAGGGTTTGGGGGGTGAATGGACACAAATGGACCTGCAATGGGTGTACACCCTTGAACATTACTTACTAGCCTACACAGAAATAAAACGCAAATGTGTTTTAAAGGAATAGTGCGCTCAAAAATATTATTGTCCCGAGCATCGGGCATGTGTTTTTAAGCATACGTTGATCGATCGTACAAACATTTCCTATGCACCTTACCGCAGTTTTCCTCACTTTTACACATGCGAAATCAGGCAGCAGGGCGCGGCCATCTTGTGCTAATCTTATCCGTTGCCGCAATGCCCTAAGCGGCACTAAATCATATCCCCCACATCTGAAGCTGACATCACCATTCCTAGCGATATTCTCTGCCGATCTCCATGACGTTACTGTGCAGCGTAGCCAAATGCGCCCAGTGATCACCTACGTCTTGACGTCAGTTGACGCAGAACTTGGAATATCAACACGCATCCTCTCACAGCACAGCATGTCCCAATTTTGAATACAAAACATTATTTTTAAAGGAAACCGCAATACGCTGCAATTTATAATGTGCTTATATATCACAATAAACGCTCCGAGAACATCTGACGATTTCCATATTTAACCACTTTGGTAATTTCTTACTTTGTTCTCCATCCACAAATGTTTATTGTGAGTCACACAGTGTTCCTTTGAGTATAAGAAGCGCATTGGACGCACCATGAATCACAAGGCTTCCACATCAGCTTTTTGCTAGACCACCATAAACAATGTCAGGTTGCTTCTTAACGCAGGTACTGCGAAAGGGCATATCGCCCTGGGGCGATCCTCCCAAAACAGCATGATTAAAATCCAGCCATTTAGGTGTATCTGCAACTGCCTGCTGAAGAAGCCATCAATTGGTATCTGGAAACTATGACATTCGCAGAATGGCAGGATGTAGCTGTGTAGAAAACATAACAGAAATGTGTCTCAGTAGCCGGTCTTTATTCTAATTGATCAATTTACCCATTAATTCTGCACCGTGTGAAAACTAATGATGAACACAAACGTGAAACAATAGAAACACAGAGAAAATATCGTGGAAAGTTGGAGTCTACGATGTGCTTGAGAGGTTAGTTCTATGGAGTATGTTTAGCTCGCATTGGGATGCGGATGTGGAAGCTGACAGAAGAATACGAAGAACACATAGATGGTATTTTAACAGAATATTAGCATAGAATTTGGCGTTGGTGGAACCTGGGGGAACCCAGATGTTTACTACATGCATTTCGCTGCTGGACTGCCCATGTTCACGGGACAAAGACAAGTACACACAGGTTGTTTTCCCGTCTCGTTGCAATATGTCCCAAACAACAACCCTTTGCAATGTAAGCCAGCAATACCGGTAAGAAAATTAAACCTTGACTCATTCGTCTATAAACTCGTCTACAGTAAAACTTACATAATATTCAGCATTTCCATTCTCTCAGCGTAACGCAGAGTGTCCGTTCAGATCAACACATTTTCATAAAATGAAATGACATGTTCTTTTGTCCAGTTTTGGAATGGTAAACCTTATCATATTTGACGGTATTACACAACTCCCTTCATTCATTCCATTCCGAATCCTCCCTTTCTTCCAATGACGAAAAACAATCGAACCTTATACTATGTAGGATGCGTGGGTGTGCACAGCTCAAAAGCAAAATTCAAACACGGTAACCTTCACTCCCATGGGAGTGAATAGCCCTGCAGACCAACGTGGTATTTGAAATATTTTTGAAAAAATAACAAATTGTTTGCTGGCATCCAACAATGGCAAGCAACATTTCTAGTGGCCCCCTGGTGAACTGCTCACTCTCCCAGCGCCTCTCACAGCCAGCCTCCACCACCTATCAGCCCAGCCGTCTCCTGTTCTCACTGCAATGCAGCTATTCATTTTTGCAAGTAGCGAGTCTCGAGCCCTGACAAAATGTGCTTGTACGAGAATGTCAGAGCAAGCCCTGCTCCAACCTTAGTGCACAATCCATCTCTGCTCACTGACTCATGCCATCTCCAAACCCTCCTGCCAGGCCGCGGTCCCCTGAACCCATGAGCCCTGTTCCCTATGAACGCATCTGGTCCCCAGACCCTACCCCCGCACCACCTCAAATTCACCTCCCATATACCTAATCAGGAGTGGTCATATATTTCGGTAACACCGACATCTATCCCCACTGCGTTTTGAAATCGTATGACTCCAAAGGCAGCAAATCAAAGATCGGCCCCTCTGATAAGGCATCCGATAGCAACGACCCCAACACATGCCCCCATAAAAATATAGGTCAGAATGCACCTATTTCACATCAACAGCCCCCTTTCATACGTTGTTTTTCTTACAGTCAGTAGTTCTTGTGTGCCAAGTTTCTTATCTAGCCTAGGTCTCATTCCTTTGTGGGACGCGTATTTATTCAGCTATTTGGACAATACCCCACAGTTGCTTTCATGCTAATATCCATCTGACCTGACCCTCCCCGATCAGTGAAGGACCCACAAGAGCTCCACGAAAGCAGGAAGTGTGAAAGCACAGCGTTACACTCTATGGCATCCTGCAAAAGGCACTTCTTGCAAAAAAGAATTGACAAAGAGGATACATTTGAAAAGACATTGTTGAACAAATAAATAGCTGCTAATCATTTGGACCGGGAAGTGAACTGCTCCACGAGGTCTGCTTTCGATGGACAGGGCATGTTTGCAATGTTTTGTGGCAATGTATGTGTCCTAGGAACAAAATCATGAGCGATTGCATGAGTATGCATGTCCAACACAGTCAAAGTGAGATCTTTCACAAAATCAAATTCCATTTCCTGGTATATTGGCTTGACCCCCCCATTTTTTGCTTCTTTTCTCAAAGGCCATTGTGTAACGAAGCATCCCAAAGTTTCCTGCTGTCCTCGATTGTTCTCGCCCCACGTTCTCATTATGCGCCAATACCACTAGTAATGTTCGATATTGCATCCCGTCTATGCCGAAATGCAATCTCTTGGGCCTGTACTTTAGGCACATATTGTGGAACACCTCCAAATCTCCCGTGTGACAGAATTCTGTGAGTCCCTTCAGATCTCATGATAGAGTTTTATCAAACACAATCTTCTCAAGAGCTTTGTGGAGATGAAGATGAACCAACCACTTCTTCTTGCGTTCCTGCTCCTAAAGGTCCATGTGCACATTGGTGAAAATGTAGGTTTTCTGTTCAAGAGTGAACGTTGTGGATTATATGCAGTGGTGCATTAATGAGTGCCATTTTTCAAGTAGAATTTCCACAGACCCACCACAAGTTTTGGAGCTCCTCCAAAGATGGTTGCTCAAAGACTGGGACCACTGTAAAACATTTTCAGAACCCTTTTTTTTACAAGCAGCTGTGATTTTTTTATTGATTGATTTGGCAACGTGCCATACATCAAATTGATGGTGAATGTTTGGAAACTGCTCTTGCATGGCCTTGGCTATTGAAACATGTCTGTCGGTGGCTATGAGGTCTATTTGCATTCCCCTTGATTGGAGATCTTCCGGGGATTTCATAAAACCATGTTTCTCCATGACCACTGAGGATTTACATTCGGACACCTGTACGACCACCAAACTCACAATTGTTTTAGTTTCCATGTCCGGAAAGTGGTATCTGCGGTACTTTGCTGAAAATACAGGGCTGTCACTGTCCATCGCCAGCTAGCCTGAACCGTTTGTCAGAGAATGTCCCTTCTATTGACATTTGTTCAATTTTCCAGGCTTCACTAATAGCAGGGAATAAATATTCTCGTTGATATTTGTAGTACTGCGTTTCAGAAAGGAACTGAAGTCCCACAAATTGACAGAAACTGGACAACTTACTAAAAGTAGAGCCACTGAAAAGTAAAGCTGCTGCACACAGATTTCCAGCTGGCACTTTGCCCAGCATCGGTTAAGCGGTCCATGAAATGTAGCATGGAGCCGGGCACAGGTGGCTTTGATTTTCAGGTTAGTGCCATGTGATACACAAGTCACATTCACCAATGGCTGTCCGCATACTTTCCCTCCTCACTGGATGCATACATTTAAGCATCATTATAATCTCTATCAGGCAGCTGTCGAATACAATGTATTTTTCGCTCCTTTATCAGACTATCGTCCTGCATGAATGTGGTTTGTGACTCAACTGTGGTGGACATATCAGCTGAACAGGACACCCTGAAGTCGAGATCTTTGGCAAGTTCCTCGGTCAATTGCGTTGAGGCTCCAGCGTCTGTTATTTCAGCTTGTGTTATTAGCACACAAATTGGAGAAACCATTTATGTCGATTGTTTATTGGGTGGCCCTTTTTTGCGGGTGTGGATTGTGTGAAGTGGTCACTGAGTAATTCAAAAGCATCTTCCTTATATTCAGTTTCTTCTTCATCTTGTCGAGTTCTAACATTGTAGCAATGGTCCAAAAACACTTTGCTTGCTTCGCCGGTCACATTCAATTCATTTTCTGGCCATTGAGCATAAGCATCTTGTGTCTGCTTATTGACTGTACTACGCTGCGCCTCAAATAATAGTTGCTCCATGGTGAAATCTGTTTGGCAAGCAGCATCTTTGGTTTCATTTGTTGTCCGTGTCTTTATACTTCTTTTCCCTCTGGGCCTTTAGGAGATGGGTTGTAAAAACATGTCCAATGTAAATCCAACATACAGTATATAGCACTTTAGATTAAAAAATCATGTTATGAAGACACCAGTCCAAACCACTTTTCGTAAACTAAATTGTTTGTAAGTTACCCTTGTTTTCTTGATTTTCTGTGAAACTGTGTTCTTCACTGTAACGACCGCACCAGCAAGCTGGTCCACCACCTCTGATCCATGTACCTCCTCTTCTATTTCCCGACCTTGTATACATCCCTTGAATAATATATTCATTAAAAAAAGTCAATCATATTTGAAATCAAATTCTTTCATCTCACACATCTCTTGCATACATACACTCGTAAACAGTGTATGTCATTTAGTCAAAATAGACATTTCGAATTTCACCTGATTGATGGCAAGTGTACTCGATCAGAGATCACTGTGCAAAACCTACTGATTGTAATGTTGCACTCAAGCATTTTGCATTGTATTCAGTATTAGGGTAGAAATTGTACCGTTAGAACTGAAATGATAAAAGTTTGAAAAACTGCACGTTTATATGAATGTCACTGTCTAATAGTATCAGATGTAGGATTTACTTTCTTTCATTCAAGGGAACTGTCAGTACATATACCTCATACTCTGGACCAGCTCCAAAGGATGATGTAATTGCAGTCGAAGTACCAGCATCCCCCTGTAACACAGTACTTGTTTTAGTATGGATGAAAACAGTGAAATTGAACAGAGACAATCGGATGCAGACAATGGTACATATAAATAAAAACCCATAAATGAAACATTATGTAAACAAACGACAGGATACGTAAACGATTTAATATTATCTTAAATTCCATACATAATACATTTTCTGTAATCGAAAAGCAAAATAAAACTACCTGATTGGCGCTCGAAGTTGTTGTTGACTCCTGAAAAGAAATGGATGCAGAATCTTGCTCCTTCATTTTCAGTGCATTGTCACGAAGTGGTAAAGTGAAAATTAGATTTGCATTAGATATGTGGGAAGATGAATATGAACTTCGGCAAGTCTGTATGGCTCACCATTGGTATACTGGACGTGTCGGTGATGTTGTCACTACCGATAGTCTGTGCTTCAGTCAATATGTTCACCTAAAATAATTGACATGTGAAGCAACCGATTACAAAAAGATTATGGTCATCTCGAAAGGCACTATGGCATAGTTTTCTGTGTTCATAAATAAATAATGTTCTATGATGCTCCTAAAACCAGGGACAGATGTCTAGCAAAGTGGGGTATAGTTATAGAGCAATACAATCTGGTAAATATGCAAAGTTTAGTAAGAAACATTTACACCGTAAGCACCAATCCGTTCATGTAGGCACCTGTTCAGTACCACAGGGCATACAGCTAATTAATGAACCGTGACTCACCTGAGGCAGTGTGTGCATGAATAGAGTTGGAATTGCATTTGGAAGCAATTTACGAGACGTTCTGAGTCAATGCTTCTTTGTGTACTCCGATTGGTCGTACATATCCGGGGTAAAGTGCAGGCTGCAGATGCGGAATCGATCGCCCCTCAAGTCCCCTAAGACATCCTGGGCTCTACTTTCAAGCTTGCCTGGCTCAAATCCACAATATCTGACCCATTTTCTTATTAGATCTACATTCCCGGGAACATATGCATTATTGAGCCCTTAGGTTTGGTATGGGTCTTAGAACGCCAACCGTAAACCATACAAGCAGTCATTGTGGAAAAATATGTTTAAAAAAGTACACATAGTAAAAAAATTATTTTACATGAATGCGTGAGAAAGATGGAATTATATCATACATTTTTCTATGCAATGTTTGTTTTGGTCACAGAAGCAAAACCTGTGTAGCGTAGTTCACTATACACTAGGATAACATTCATACAGAATTGATTGATGTGACGCAAATCATAACGTGTTACTCATCCGTTGAATGTACTTTCATGCATCAAAAGGAAACATGCTTATAGACACAGTCCGGGAAGGATGCAATTCTATCCCAATCGACACTGTTGACAATTGCACTACTCGGTACATTGTTTCAAAATAAATAGAAATTTAGAGATCAAGAAGAGATGATTAGGTGACCTGCCCTTACCTTGACCAACAAACAGTTCGATTCAGCAAGCAGGGTATTTTGTAGCAAGATAACAGGTAGCGCGATCACGAGTCGACTTCCAGTGCTCAGAGATGTTCACAGATAGCACAGTGACGAGCTGACTTTCAGTGGTCACAGATGTTCTGAGGTAGCACGATCACGAGTTGACTTGCAGTGCTCAAAGATGTTCTCATGATAAATATCAAGGGGTTTATAAAGAATTAGAAAAGTGAGTGTGTATGTGAATGAGTGACGTGTTTATGGTGTGGTCTTATGTGGATAGCAGGGGCGCGGCCTGCTTCAGGGGAGCCTGCCTGGAGATACAGAGTCTGGGGAGGCCATGAGTACAATGGCCCCTGCACGTAAGATACCTTTGAAGTGTACATGGTGTTTGACACCTTGGGCATTCTCATCCCTGCCAGCCCCTTTGGCAGCGCCCATCCACAAATGCGAACTGCCGTTGATAATGGAGCGGGATGGATGGGTATGAGGCGTGCAGGCAAGGCCTGGAACACCGCTGAAGGAAGAGACAGACTTATGTGGATTGCAGGGGCACAGTCTGCTTCAGGGGAGCCTGCCTGGAGACACTGGGTCTGGGGAGGCCATGTGAACAATGGCCCGTGCGCGGAAGATACCTTTGAAGTGTACATGGTGTTTGGCACATCGGCCATTCCCACACAGTCAGTCCTGCCAGGACAAAATGAGTTTGTCCTTGATTCACTGAAAAATTGAAACCATTCATAAAAGTTCAGTTGTATTTTATTTTGTTGCTGATGTTGATGTCACAAATGTACTACACACTATATATTTCGGGTTGCAGCACAGTGTGGGAAAATCCCCTGTACTGACTGCTGTCACTGGGGAATGTGGCTCTAATGGCACCAACGACACAGTTGGGTATTACTCGTCGAACGCGGTATCCAAGCCTCCCATGAAGCCACCATGTAAACGCACGATAGGCCACCAGCCTGTACACCCTTGGAAGAGAAACATACAAACTGTATTTAAATGAACATGATAACTGTATCAAACTGTTACAAAGATGCCTTAATACTTCTTAGAATTACTTGTAAGGTGTATTGCCAGGTTCTCAAGTCCTTTACAAGCAAGTTACACAGATTACAAGTAAGATAACAGGGGAAGGATAAACACTGGCTCCCATCACCCAGGCAGGGGGCTTCCTAACTGCCTGTGCTGGAACCCTCACCCACACATTCTATTGTTCAGGAGGCAACACTCCACATGGCATCACAGCCTTCCTTCATTCCTGAACAAGCACTTCACAACACAATCCTTCCTTTATATTGTCACCACAAGACACACAAGGAAACACTTCACAACACACACCTTAGTTGAAAATGCAATCTTGTACCCTTTGGCATAGTTGCCAGTACAAATGTTACTTCATGGATCAATCAACTTGGGCTTTAAGGTGTAGACACATTACAAAAGTGAATAGCTATGCGTTCCATAACTTTGGGGGCACAGAGAAATATTGTTTCTTGGTGGTACATGAAAGACACATAAGATGACGAGTGATGTATAGAATTGCAAGACTACATTAATTTGGCGGTGATAGATCAAAGTTACGACAATATAGGAGACAAACAAGAAATGTAAGTGGCCTCAGTGGTCAAAGTGACATCAAATCTAGAGTACACTTACTCGTTACTTGGATTGTGAGGGCGAACTGTTGCGCGAAGTTTGTGCATAAGCACCATCATAATCCTCAACACGGACTGTGTGAGGCAGGCTGCCCTGAAGTCATGCAGCTCGGTAACGCATTGCGACCGCGTCTCGTCTTCGGATATGTAGGCCAAGCATCCAGAGTTTTCTCGGCAGCTGCAGTTCTCCTCCTAGGTTGGCATGACCTTGCACCGATTGCAAGTACACCAGGTGGAAAAGTCTTCCATGCGACTAGGCTAAGGCTCTTGATTCGCTCCGGTGATTCGTCCTCCCAACTGTCGTCCGAAGCCCCATTGTTTCCGCATCTTTCTCTTTCGACTAATTCCGCCTCGGAATACTCCAGCTCGTACTGGTAGGGCAGTATTGTTACCATTATGCGAAAAAATTAAAATAGATAGTAATGATAGTACTAGTATCTGTTCGCACGGGCTACGAGCAACGAAGATAGCTGAACAGATCAGAAACAAGCCACAGGATACACAAATAAAAGACAGTGAAACGATTGAAAAAGCAACGCTGATGTTGTCTGATGAGAAGTAGTCTGTTTATACTTATTGAGGAAAGAAGCGTCCAGCCATTCCATGGAGACACGTAATTTGCTGGAGCGCAGAGAACATTGACACAAGACGTGCATTGGCGTTGTGAAATGGGACATACGCGTCTAGTGATGTCAGCTTCAGGGGCGGGGATATGATTTACTGCCGCCAGGGCAGTTCACCTTAGGGCTATGAGGCAACGGATAAGATTAGCACAAGATGGACGCGCCCTGATGGCTGATTTCGCACATGTAAAAGTGAGGAAAACTACGGTAAGGTGCATAGGAAATGTTCATACGATCGATCAATGTATGCTTAAAACCAAATGCCTGAACGCTCGGGACATTAATATTTTTGAGCGCACTATTCCTTTAATGTTACTGTCTCATCCTTAAATTTAACTGAAATATCTCCCAGTGTCCCAAGTTCTACTTTCCTGTATTCTATGCATAATAAGCTTCACCCTACCTCCATCCCCAAGTCGAATGAAAGAATGAATGCAAGTATGCCAACATTAACAATCAAGGGTTTTGTAACACTAACAAATGTCACAAGATATAACAGTAGCAGCTCCTAACCCACAATAGGCAATGACAGAACGTTTAACAGTACTAAAGAAATGATAGCCATGCGGAAAAGGTTCATATTGCGTAGTAACAGGAAGAGGAGACAAGTGTGTCAACGTTAATAAGATGTAGTGGGAGGCGCTCACCACCCAGAGCACTCAAATAGTTGGTACTCAGATATGAGTGCAATTAGAAGGCGAACGACGAATGGGAGTTGCTACGTTTCTTCCTCAATACCGCATGTATCTGGGGCACCCAGGATCTTAGTTCCACAAGAAGTACCCATGAAAGAAATACAATGTCTAATTCATCTTGCACTATGTAGGATCAAGAGCACTTTTCAGGCATGCAACGTCCACCTAGAACTCATCGATCCAGATCCACGAAAATGCGATACAAGTTAAAGCAACCCCAAGTGCCTCAAAGAACCACATCTTCACGTCAAAGGAAAAAAGATATGTCAACAACGAATGGCAATAAGCAACATATATGTGCAGGGCAGAAGGACTACTGGGGGGGTGGACCGAGGAAATCGCAGTGCTCATAGCACAGGCCTGGAAGAGAACCTGGGCCGAACATATAACAAAGCTAACGTGGGTCACAGCTCTCGAGAGGCCCATAAAGATATGACCACCGAAATCCTACAAACTCTGTTTTTTCAACAAAAGAACAGCTGCGGTGGGGTCAAACACACAATGCAATAGAACTGTCATGATCCCAACCTCAAAAAAGGCACAGCTGCACTAATGGACTATTACTGGATCTGCGGGCAGCAAGCGTACTTGCACCTCCCACCCTCGTGGAGGGGCTACTGTTCGCTAGCCACTTTACACTCTGCCCTACTGGTCATGCCCGAAAAGCACCTTAAGGGGGGTGCTCTGCTCGAAGCTCCCACTGCACCCCCACCGAAGAACTTCGACACACCGAACAACCGCCCCTTCAAAGGAACTGAGTGGGCAAGTGCGCAGACAAAGGACAGCATCAAATTACATATCGCAACACTTGCCTGACCTGTTTGCACAAATACCATGTGAATATAAACTGTATAATTCAGCAGAGAAATGTTTTGCATCCTTAATACCCAGCATCCACACACGAGCGAATGCAAAATGGCTCCAAATCGTCGTTGGGAGCTGATCCAGCTGGCAAATGATACTGAACAGGGATTCAATGTCATAAAAGTGGAACTAAGGGCCCTAAGACTAATGACTATGAAAAATAGGTAAATGTTGGACCTCCGGAACGCTATGGAGGGTGGGGTTTGTAAAAAGATCGGGAGTTCATGTTGCATGTTCGTACCTTCTGAAGATGCAGAGAATGGGACACTATCACATGTTATCGCGGCAGTGCATGAAATGGAGGTGAAAATGAAAAAAGAGGCTGGGGTCCAAGAAGAGCATTGGTTCACCATGGCTTTCCGCTGGGTCCCATCACGGCTCAGAGCATTGGTGAAGATGCTGGTCCCTATCCTTGTGGTTATCCTGGTGATCCTCTGCACATCCCAATTGGGTCTCCGGTGTTGTGCCAAAGCAGTACCTAATAGTGCAAAGGTGATGGTGACTATTGGGAAAACTAATAATAAAGTACCTTGTAATACACAAGAAGTAGAGATCCAAACTGAGTTGAATGATGGTCCCAAATACCACATGGTGCCCCTCCCTCTTGATGAAGAGATGGACACTCTGTACCACACCACCATTGTGCCTCCCCCGGACCTTGAAAACTACAAAGAAGTATGGGTAGAATTAGCAGGAGATGGAGATGCATATACATGACCTGCACGCCTGAACACTATGCGCAGCATGGGGAGAGTTTAAGAAGTGTATGCAGAGCATGGATGCCCATAAAGGGTACACCTGCATGGAATGACTCAGAAAGACACGCCAATGAACAGAAATATGGGGTAGGAGAATTGGTTACTGTAGAAGTAACGAAAGGGGGGTGAATGTTGGAATGGAAATGAGCCTATCCCACCCCTCTAGGTGCCTCCAAATAAGGCAAACCACTTATGAGGTGATATAACATACAAGGGGGAGCAATTTGCATTAATGGGCAACATATAGAGCCCTGCAGCGCTTAGATGTCGATGCCTGACACTAGAAAAACTCATAGGTTGTGACTCTATTTTGTATTAGGCCCAAAAGGGATGAAGCTGCAGGTTTCTGTGCAAACACACTAGGCCTCATTACGAGTCCGGCGGTAGCCGTGGCGGAAAAACCGGCAGGCTGCCGCCGGAACTGAAATCCCACTCCGCCTCCATGATTGCCGGAATCACCGGGGCATTACAAACCCGGTGACCTGGTAATTCCGGAGGTGGAATTCCGTAAATCCCCATTCTCATGAAGTCCCATGGGGATGGGGACAATGGAAACACCGGTTCCATCTATGACGTAGCCAGTGTTTCCATTTCCGCTAGCAGGCGGGTGGTGTTACTCCCGCCAGGTCAGACCTGGCGGGAGTGACACCTCCTGCCTGCTGAACTCGGAATCAGCTGGTCCAGAAACAACGGTGGCAGCGGATTTACCGCCACAGTTGTTTCCGGACCGGCAGGGTCATAATGAGGCCCACTGACTCTGCAAGAGCCCTGTTCCCACGAAAGTCCATTTCCCTTCGTCCCTCCAGTGTTGCGAATATTTTGTATCTTCTAAAAGAATGCGCCAAGCTCTTTGCGTCCACTCATCTCTATTAATAAACTGCCATTAGGCCTCTAACCCCCACCCAGCCAGGCTGGAGCCGGCCTCACACCACTGACTCGACCCCCACACCTTTGCATTCTTGATCCCATAACGTGTCCACAAAAGATCTAAGCATGCACGACTGTATTTCTTCCTAGCCAGAACACACATCCTTTGTAACACGATGTACCAGGAGGAATACATTAAAGATCAAATCCCAGTGGGGAAGACCTTGAGTGCGGGAACTGCGGTATCAATGAGGTCCTGAATGTGTGGGTCAGCACGACTATATTTTATTCTCCCTTCTCCCTGGAATCATTTCCCGTGCCGCCCAGGTGCCTGCCACAATGAGTGAATAATCTGTCTCAGTTTGTTTAGTTTAGATAGGAAAAATGTATTTTATGTGTGTCCCGACCTTCACCGCGAGGATGAGCCTAGCTGACCCACGTGGATCCAGACCGAAAGGGAAGAGCCAGCCAATTACTGCTTGCCATCCCCTATGGAGCAAGCCCCTGTGTAGGGTGCCTCCAATCAGTGGCCCCGAATTGTACTATATCGCATGACATATTTTGAGTTTATAAGTCATTGTTTACAATTGTACTAGTTAGAGCGCTCTCGAGCAGCAGAGCCCTTTGCTGACATTTGTATTCTGTACGAATATACCTTGTTATCCTTGCAACGCTATCTCCTGGCCTATTTCCCTACCGGGTTGTCTTTACTCTGAAGTGTGCATAAAAAGGGACTTGCCTTCGCTACACCTGGATAGAGAGAACTGGAGAGAGAAGCCCATACATAGCCACAGGAAGACCCAGAGCTACTAGCACCTAGCGAGAGAGACCTGGAGAAAGAGATGCCCATACATAGGCACAGGAAGACACAGAGCTACATAACAACCAGCGAAAGAAAGCTGAAGAGGGAGGAACGCATGCGTAGGTCCGAGAGGACTCTGAGCTACATGTCATCCAGAGAGAGCGCAGCGCATAGGCCAGTAGGCCTGCGAGGTTCAAACTCGCTCAACATTGCAGAGAAGCATGCCAACGCTGCAGCAAATCCCAGCAGTAGAAACTAAAAGGGCAGCAGCTTGAAGAACAGGGGTGGCGAGACCACAGAGTAGCCGTGGTGGACAGCTGGTCCACAGAACTTTGCAGACACCCCAGGAGATATTCTGCAGTATGGTACCCAGTCCCCCACTGAGATATCAAAAGAACACATAGGGCGAAGAAAACCAAAAGCAAAGAATGCTGACGGAAACATGCCAACAGTAGTATGAAACCAGGAGGAGGGCTCCCAATGTACTGCACTCGCAAGGACTTTCTGCAGCATACTTGAAAGTAACAGAGACAACTGGAGTCACAGGAGTAATCGGGTGGGGGGGGGATCGTTATACTGTGCAAATAAGTAGACATAGCGAGACGATGTTAAAACAGAAGTTGAGGAACGTTAAAGACTGACTCAGGAGAAAGAAATTCTAATAATCTAAGCTTGAAGAGAGAGAAAGGAACAGTGGATAATACCCTGGCAAAAGGGGAAAAGCATGTGCTAAGCCAAGTAGGCAAGGATAAACAGAATTATAATCATCAAGGAGAGAAGGCTTATCAGAATGACAATTCAAACCAAGAATATATTGAAATGAGTAACCAGAACCATAGATCCTACAAAACATCGCCAGAGGTAATTTCCAAGGGGACATGAACAGTCAGTAGTTATTTTTGAAGAATTATAAAGAGGAATCCAAAAAGTCACAGGACACTATTTAAGAATGGTGTTAAGCAAGAACACTATCGCTTGGTACTGGAAGTATCTTCAGGAGAAGGGAGTCATTCTCGTGTTAAAAGTTGGTTTCATAATGGTAGAGTCAGTTAAGTTAGTCTGGACAGTGGACTTATTTCTTTTGGACTTTTACATATGACGGACGAGCACCTTAATAAGATATGCAGGGATCACCCATAGTGACAGGGAAAGCTGGTCTCATAATCTTTCTTTAATAGTCCTTCCGGTTTGCCACTATTCAAATAATGAGTTCTTAAATATTGACAAACGTAATACTCCCTTTTTATTTTATTCATTTTGGCGAAGAAGCCAAAACATGATTCATGTACTTCTTTAGTTTTTTTCAAGACTTGTAAACATTAAGGTGACAACATATAACTCTCTGTAAAAAAACAGAAACAAAACTAAAACAGTTTGGTACATCCTTATTCCGTATTTGGAATGAATTTAAACCTCTAAATAATTGCCTGTCTACTTTGAACTTTGTTCAATCCCACAAACAATATTATTCTTTTTGCGAGCTGGTTAGGCTAAGGAGAATCATGAGACAACTGTGTATGTCAACATGTATACTTGTCTCTATGCTGCTTATGCTTTACTTTCTATCAAATCATATATATACCATTCTAATGATCCTGATCTGTGCTATGTGATATTTCCTATTATTAATTTCATATCGTAAGGTTCCTATGACATGCTAGATTCTATTGGCCATCATTTTCGATTGGGTTACGCAGGATCTCTTATGGGGGGATTCTTTCCTAACAGGTCTAGAAGCCATTTTTCCCATAACAAAATGACTGTGGAGATGTTGGAAATTATGCTACAGAATAACATTTTACATTTAATGTGGACATGTATAGGCAGAAATGTGCGGTCCGGTCCCTACCTTGCAAACCTATTTATGTCACATTTTGAAATTGTACATTGTTGGCAAAATACACCAGAAAACTAAATAAATCATGTCATTGTGAGGGACAAGATATATTCATTATATTTTTACTAATAACTTACAGAACCTCAGAAAAACAGAACAAGTAGGTTAAAAGGCTTGCAAATACTCACAGGTGGGAAGATACAAGGATGGAAACAATTTTCAGTAAACCACATATTAGCTAACAGGAAACTGAGATGCATAAAACCAGGTGTTTTTTAAAGGGATCGCTGGCCTAGGAAGTCAATCAATAAGAGATGCGGATGCCAACTCTTTTAATAGTCTACTTAATTCAAAGGATAAGAATACAAGTTCTGAACAGGAACAATAAAGTGGGATTACAATATATTCTTAAATGCTTCAAACTAGGTCTAGTGATCGAAGTCCTTATTTGACAGTGTTTATAACCTAAATGCAATACTAAAGGAAGGTAAATACATTTGTATAGTACATTAGTTTTGTTTATTAATTTATCTGTCGCATTGTATTGTGTATGTGCATGGGCCAAACTGTAATTCGATACCGGCCAATCCCCCTCCTGAGAGCGAAGTCTTACTGCTAAGCCGCACTAACAATTTAGCCAGTTTGTACTGACTTGATGGACCAACTGTTTTGAGGCCACTGTAGTTTTGACTTCTGAAACACCTCAAAAGAGGGTTTTGGAAAAATATCCCAAGCAATTCCCATCAGCTTCTTTTTTGGCAAGTTATAACTCCAGATACACGAGAAGAACATGGTTACATATTAACAGTAATTTTGTGCATATGAAACGTTCACCTACAACAAAGATAGTGGCTACCAAAAACATTGTGCAATTTGAAAAGATTGGACATCTTGTGTTTGGTGAAAGCAATACCATATGGGATATCGTGCCAGGAAATTAAAGTTCACTCATAATAATATTAATGTGCAGTTGATGCAATGTTACAACATTCCTCCAAATACATTATCATGGGTCAATACTCTTCCTCGTAATATTGGACCCAGGTCAGATCCAAATAATATCATGCCACATAATATGGTCATAAGATATTTTTCCAGTAGAGTATGGTAATCAATACAGCTCTACTAAAATAAAACAATGTAACAGAGAACTTGAAAATACAATACAAATAGGCATTAATGATCCTCATCAGGATATTTGGCCCAGGTCATATGCACAGAATATGGCCCCAGGATATTGTTCATTATAGCAGAGTAATCATCATAGGTCTGCTAAAATATAAAGCTTTAACAGAGAATTAATTTTCAAGTACAATAACAATAGGTTAGCCTAGTTATCTGAAAGTGTCCATAGTAAAAACTGAAGACTCACTTATTTGTTGAAGTGTTAAAAAAAAAAATCTTTTGAAAAGCGAGTTATTTACTTTTCTTTATAGGGTCAGTCTACAAGGTCATGTTCTTCAAGGATTTGCACTGTGTCAGTGTAATGTGGGATTTCTCCTGTTCCTGTACTGCAGGACTAACTCAGATCTCTGCCCTTACCCTAGAAACAAACTGCTTGAAAGGCTAGAGTCACTCTTGAATTGCTTGCATTAACACCCAAAGTCTTTATAGATATATTCTTGTTAATACCTAAAACCAGTCAGAGCTCTGCTCCACATGAAACCCAGATTCACTCTAAACTCTGCTCCTGATATCACACAAGCCGTCAGACCTATGTACCACGCTCAGAGTTCTAAAAAATAGGACACCCAGATTTACACAGAGTTCTGTTTACAATAAAACCCTAGATCCACCCAAGGTTCTACTCATAATAAAACCTCATTCTCTCAACCCTCTGCTCTTAATAATAAAGGTAAACTAATAAAGGTGTTTATAAGTGTGCATACTTTAACTAAAGGGTGGTTTAGTTCAATGAGAAAAATATCAATACAACAGATGTGAATTCATGTTTGTAAAGCCTGTAATGTGTCCATAACTACTATTAGCACCTGGCGGTTGGTGCTTGTACAATCAGGATGCTTGGATTGCAGGCAATATCATCTACTAGTACACGCTGTGTTGCAAGCAGCTCAATTTGCTGTTCTGGCTCTTACCCACTCCCATCGTAGCTTTTGCATTTTTCGACCCGCCATTCGCCAACAGTCCTCACTTACCTGCCTATGGTTCCATTCCCTTGCTGCCATCTTCTGAATACTAAAGAAATGGAAGATGGGCTCCCATGGAGCCCCTGTCTGTCTTACACCAACCGTTTTGTTAGATTTGTGTTGTGAAAAAAGGGCCCGAACGCTCTGCTGGTCAGTGTTCAACCATTGTTAGATATAATAAGAGCTAGAGAGGTTGAGGAACCTCCAATGGCATGGTGTGTGTGACCCATGCCATTTTGCACCATAACCGATCAAGCGGGCAAGTTTGGCAGCCACGATGAGAGCTGCTGATATGACCTATGAATAGTAGCATATCCCTGCTAAGAAGTCTCAAAAAAGTACCAGTGACAAATATGACAGGCCTTCTGCTGACAGTACTGTTGTTTGTACTGAGTTAGTGCTGCAATTACTAAAGACGATGGTCAAAAAGTGTCTGGAATGCTTCTTACCTGGATGTCGGGCTGGTGCTGACTTAAAGTGGACAACTAGAATCCTACCAAAAGGATGTTGCGAGTATGAAAAGGTTACAATACAATGTATTATGCATATGTGTTTCAGACAGAAGATTGATAAAGGCAGTTTGTTTAGTAATATTTTGCTATGAATATATATTAGCAGAGTCGGTACTTTTACAAGTATGCCTATGCTTGCCATTGTAAGCAGGAGAACATGCTTACATAAGTGTGATTAATGAAAATGACAAAGCGATGCATACATTGATGATTTTAATACATTTGATAAACAATGAGATTTGTGAGCCTAAATAGATTGATACCACTTTGTTGAAACAAAATCTATGCTCATTGAAGAAGGTTATGGATTCTAGTCCACAGATGAGTACTACTTTTATAAGAGAACATTATGAGTATTGTTTTACCTTAAAGTTAGTGTTTCTGTATTTTCAAAAGTGATAAAATATAGAAAAAGGTGCATTTTGCATTTCTTTAACAGTGTTACCTGCAAATAAATGTTAGTAAAAATGGAATGGAACGTTTGTGAGAACTACACACATTGCTCAATGTATAAAAATGCATGGCTAGATTCTACAAATAAGAAACTGCAATCTTTATTTCTTTTTTCTCAAAGTTTCTTTATTAAAGCGCTCGGATTAGCATATTACACAGCTAGAGTACAAGTGACAGAAACGTAATCAGATAATACAAAGGTACAGTTGTGTACAGAAAACTGAGGAGGCATCAAAACATATCAGATGTAGTGATGCCAGGTGAAAGCAAGCCCATAGGTGAGGGAAGTTAGTCAACATAGCTAGGCACCGAAGTGGAGACATTCATTATTCTATCTGGGGGTTTTCTTGCGCGTGCGTCAGCTAAACCTTGAAGGGTTGCCATATGTCATACGGATGGTTTTCTCCCGGTTGCACAGAAACTCACTGAATCCGGCTATCTCTGGCAACAACACACAGCCATTGATCAGCCGATGGTATATTGGGTCGTAACCAATGCAGCAACAAGCAGCGCACTGATAAAAACAAGCATAAACACACAATGTGTACGTCCCACTAAATCATCAGATACATGAAGCAGGTGCTGCATGGGAGTAGCATCCAGTTTCCTGCCAGTCATCTCAACAAGGGCAGCACATACATCCTTCCAGTACCCGTCAAGCTTAAAGCAGCTCCACACTGTGTGGAAATAGCCAGCATGTCCTCCCCACATTTAGCGCAGCAGCCCGGGACTGACTGAGAAAAGACCTTCAGCCTAGCTGGAGTGTAACGATACCTGTGTAGGACTTAAAGTTGTATTGGACGGGACCGGGAGTTATAGGAGACCTCACGGGTTTGCGCAAACATATCACTCCAGATCTCATCTGAAATGTCTAGATTCATATCCCGTGCCCTTTTGGAGCGGAGCTTGGTCAAGGGTATCAGAACTTGGGCCTTGGACTAGACTATATAAAGTGGAAACCATGCCCTGGGAACCCTGTGCGCCCATAATATACCTGAGTATGGAGTTGTTTACAGGTTTAACAGGGAAATCCACCCACCGCCCTTTAAACTCTCTGCGGATACTGATATATTGAAGCCACAGCAAGGATTTGTACTGTGTGAGCGCAGGGACGTCATTGACAGAAATAAAGTTCCAAACTAGGTACATGTCTCCCAGTGAGCTAAAGCCCTTTTGAATCAATCACCGCTCAGTAATGGCATCCATCCTGGGAAAGACTGGGATAGAGTTCCACAAAGGGAAGTTGCAATGATAAAGATGAGTTACCCCAAAAGTTTCCAGATCTTGCACCAGCCCAAGGCAATGATGCTTGCAGGGTCAAATGGGCAAGAGTTTAAGAACATAGGGGGAGTTATAGAGATCTAATGTTCCGCTCACCCGCAGAGTACCTTTCAAGATTAACATGCAGATTATGCACATCCCGTGCAAACTAAAACTCTGCATACTGCACCTGTGCCACAAGACAGTATATCTTAAAGTCGGGAGCGTTGAATACCCCTTGCACATAGGGCATGGTTAAGGTATCCCAATTAAGGCGCACCGTCCCTGAGTGCCACACAAAAGCATTAATGTCAGCTACCAAAAAATTGCCTTCCAGGCCATAATGGTATATTTTGAAAGAAGTAAAGGAGTTTTGGGAGGACTATCATCTTGAGTAACACTATTTTACCCACAATGGTCAAAGGCAATCCGCGCCCAAGCCTTCAGCTTAAACCTGAGGGGAGATAAATATGAAACATAATTATATTCAAATAGGGTAGTATGATGTCTGCTCACTGTGATCCCTAAGTATTTAATTTCAGATGGAGCCCATCAGAAGACAAGCAAATCGCTTGGTTTGGACACAGCGTCAGTAAGGGAGAAAAGGTCCCACTTGTTACAGTTCACCCAGAGGCCAGATAATTCCCCAAAAGCATAGATTTCCAGCATAATCAGGTTTAGGTGAATCTGAGGATCCCTTACATAAATTATCTTGTCAACCGCGTAAAGTGATATGATTTCAGGCTCACCAGCCATTCAGATGCCTGTATGCTTGTGTTGATGACTGATAAGGTCTGTCAATGGCTCTATAGTTATGATGAATATTAAGGGAGAAAAGGGACAACCTTGCTGTGTGTCCTTGGCTATGTGGAATGGTTCCGATAGCGTCCCATAAGAGCTAACCTTTGCAGTCGGTGAGGTGTAAAGTAGTCGCACATATGACGCGAAATTGAGACAGAATTTACATTTCTCCAACACTGCATACATGAATCACTAACAGACCGAATCAAACTTCTTCTGTATGTCAAGCGTGGCCACCACAGCCTGAACCTCCAGGTCTATCTGAGCAAGAATACTGAAAAGGCAGCTCAAGTTGAGCGCAGCAGAGCACCCTGGTATGAAGCCTGACTGGTCAGGGGGAATGATGCGAGGCATGCATGTAGTTAAATGAGTAGCTAAAATCTTAGCGAAGATTTTACCATCGGAATTTACCAAGGAGAGGGAGTGGTAGGAACTGCATTGTTCAGCGGGTTATCAGGCCTTAATAGTATCGTAATAACTGCTTCGCACACAGTGTTGCGAAGCCTACAAAGTTCAAGGGCCTCTACCCACACCGTATGATGATAGGGAACCAGGGAAGATTTGAAATGTCTATAGAATAGTTGTGTGAGTGGAAGACCCTCCGAAAATCCTTCAATGACATCTTCGGAGCAAGTGTCTTTGTCCATGTATAAGTCAGAATAGAAGGTTTCAAATACTTTATTCATCTCAGACAACGTGTGCAACAAAGGTTCCCGACTGATCCCCAATGAGCGGAAAGCAGCAACTTCCATTCGCCTAGCAAACCGCACGAGCCAACAATCTACCCAGCCTCTCACCCGCTCCTTATCCCCTTACCACCAATGGAGCGTAAAGAAACTTCAGCTCCCTCGCTGCATTATACCTAAAGTTGTCCAATGCTTCCTTAACCTGTGAGAGTGTGACGGAAGGGGAAAAAGCTGACTGCTGCTGCTCCAGGTAGTGTACAGTGGCTGTTTTAGCTGTTTTAAAGTCTCGCCTGATTGTTTTCAGAACTCTAAACTCAATGGACATTGCAATGCCACGGATATATGCCTTAAAAGCCTTCCACAGAGTACTTTGAGGGGTCAGTAATGTCGGGCTCACAACTGAGTTTAGTTTTCTCAGGGTTTGACATTTTATTTTAGACAAAAAACAACCCATAAACCCTCACTAAACCTACTCTACCAGTGGATTCCCTATCTAGTCTAAGATCTAAGGGAAAACCTCCTAGAATACACAAAGCTAACCCTTACACTAAGCAACAAAACAGTCAAAGTAAAGCATAAACAACATAAAATATAACCAGTGTCTTGGATGACTTTTACTCGCTCCTCCAGGAATGTCCATAGTCAATTTCTCCCAAGGAAAAATAAAGTCTTAAATCAGTTCTTGAAAAGTTCCAAAGAAACAAAGGTTCACTCAAACGAAAATCCACTGGTAACAGTTCCTTTTGCATTGGTCGAAAAGCTTCCCTTTCTAAGTTCCACAAAGAAAACTGCACCGATGGTAATCATGGCAAAATTTCAAAACAAAAAGTACCACTTCTGCTTTAATGACAACTTTACCTTTGTAATTTCTGGAGGCCATAATTAATTTGCAGGTGTATGCCGAGGAGGAGGATAAGGCATTGATTTGTCTAGATAGTATTAACGCAGTGTCAATATATAGGCCTAATGTTTTAACATCCTGAGAGACCTTGATGTTGTTCCCATCAATGTTGAAGGCATTGAATTGTTTGTCTGGGCTATTAAGTTTTGATTGCGATCCTAGGATGAGTAACTCTGTCTTATCATTTAGACAGAGACCATGGTTGGCTATCCACTCCAGGTTTGGATGATACGGTAAATGTCATTGAGTGCTTTCGCGTCAGTTGCATAGTCACCAGTGATAGGGATGAGTATCTGGGTGTCATCTGCATAATTAGTGTACATGTGATTTTGCCCAAGAGAGCTTTGTGTATAATACTGCACCAGGCGGTATCTTTAGTGCATGTGTCAGGTGATGAGGCAGGGTTTTCCAGCTGTCTGATTATATTAAAAAGTTATTTTGTACTGGGTTTTTATATGTGTCTTTTTTAGCCTGTACGATGGACTCCTTGTAATTTAGGGAGGCAATTAAGAAGGTTTCTTTGTGGGTGGAGGAGGGGAGGCTCTTCCAAAGAGCTTCTGCATTTCTTTTGTCTTTCCGTAAAGATCTAAGGTGTGGTGCCAACCACAAATTCAAATGGGCTCGAGGTTGGGCTTTAAGCAAGTTTAGCGGGGATATAGTGTTAATGGCTTTGAGCAGGGTATGATTGTATATGTCGACTAGGGCGGTGGGGTCGGAGTGAGCGAAGGTGGCATTGAGAATTGGTTCTAGCAGAGGAAGTAATTTTTCAACTCATGTTTCGATTGTTACTCGTGCTTAAAGGAGGAGCAAGATTCTGGAGGTTGGGCTGAATACTGTCGTTTATGGTAAATGTGATACGATGGTGGTCTGACCAGGAGCAAGGTATATTGGCAAACATGTTGGTATTGCAATTAATGTCAACCAACCAGTCTAGAATCCTGCCTTTGTTGTGTGTCGGTTTGGTGATGCAATGTTTAAAGCCAAGTTCAGTGAACGATTTGACGATGTCAAGAGCATTATGATCTTTAGGGTCCAAGTAACCCAATGAGGATACTTTGAGATCCTGTCTTAGTATTGGCAGTAAGGAGAAGTGTAATATCCTCTTTGAAAGTATTGAGAGGCCCAGGTGGTCTGTAGACTTGGTGGATGGTAAACGTGTGTGAAGCAGAGATAGGTAATTTTATAGAGAGTAATCCTGATGACCGAATAGAATGGCTAGAAATGTGGCTAATGCCTAGCAAGGTTTTGGTAATGAGTGCGACGGCTCCACCCTTGGTTTTATTGGACTCTCTGTCAGAGCGGATGATGGAATACTCATCAGGGATGGCGAGAGATAATGAGGGACCTGCTGCAGCGTTGAGCCAAGTCCCTGTAATCGCGAGAAAGTCAAAATCCTTAGCATTTGGATGGGGGCCGACCATACCTCCAACATCAGGAGGGAAACCCATTGGCTACCCATTAAGGCTAGAATTATTTTCAAATCCCTATGCCTCGCTAAGAAAGCGCCCATCTATATAAACAACTCAATAAGCAAAAAGGAATCTAATAGAACGCTTAGATCGAATAAAAACTTGCTCCTTGTGCTACCTCATTACAATAGTTCTAGAGCAGGGGGCAGCAGCTTTTCAGTTATGGCCCATAAACACTGGACTGTCCTCCAAATAAAACATTAAAAACGAAGATTCCTTCCATTGCTTCAAAAAATAACTAAAAACTTGGTTATTCAACCAATTCTAGCTAACTAAAACATAGTCAACAATATTCAGTCTCCTCAGGTCTAGATAGATGCCTACTCAACGTAGATTATTTCCAGAAGATGTAAATAAATATGACCAATGCAATGTATTAACCTATGTATTCCTAAAGTTATGTTTAAATATTTATTGTTTTCTATTATTGTTCTTTTAAATGTATGTACTTCGAATACTGTTGAACCAATTTCAAGATGTCTGCGACTATGCAGTGATACCTCAGGGTTTGGGCGTTTAACAAATGCAATAAAATAAAATTTTCAAAAATACTATGACGTCAGCAATGTCAAGGGCATGGGCCAATACAGATCTTGCATTAATGAATGCACCCTTAATGAGGGAGGCGGTATTGTTTAGGGTAATTTCTCTGAGAAGTATTTGCCCTTGGCAGATCTGCTTTGTTCATTAGGGGCTCCAAAAGGAGGTGTTTTTGGCGCTAGGTGAGATGTAAGTTTGTTTTAAATCTCGAGCCTAGTCTTAGGTTCCTATTTTGAAATGAACATGGTTAGTTGGGTGTAGGTCTAGAGGCAAATTGTTTGATCCATTGGACTGGGGTGAGGCGAAAAGTGTCACTTGGCGTGGGTTGTAAGCTGTGAGTTTGCATATTGGTGGACGGCAAGGTGGTAGGAATTTAGAAGGAGGTATGCTTTTGGGTAAGGGTAGTCTCCTAGACATGCATAGACGGGTGCTAGGTATAGTGGGCATGCTGCTTGTTCTCGGCTTACATGGGGCCAGAGTAGAGGAGTGCATGGAGTTCAGCAAGGTTGGGAGGAGCGATATGATAATGGTGGGGAGAACCACTCGCATTCCAGCTTTCTTACAAAATTCTAAGAATTAAGAAGTTATAAGAAGATTGCTTATTGTCATCACTGAACAATTCTTAAAGCTACCCGAGTACAGCGAAGAGAATACAAATGCTCCTCTCAAACAAAGCAGCTCATAGACTAGTCAGTGTGGTGTTCATTCGTCTGATTGAAGAGTATCTGCAACTTGTTGGGAGGCACACTGATGTGCTCACCTTTCTAAGGGATCCGAGAAACACTGCAAATCTGAATGTGATCTTGGAAGGCATTATAATCCAAGTGAGCATACATTCCGAAATCACAGGCCGGTGTAGAAACTTTCCTTCAAGGGACAGATTGAAAGGCTGCCGATAAAGAAAGACTTTTAGTTCCTGCTGAAAGAAATTCGACATGTCATCTGGGCTGAAGCAGATTCGAGGCATAGATTGGGAGATAATCTATGTCATAGAGCTTGTTTAGACTTACTGAGGTCGTTTTTCTTCATACTAAAGAGGCATCTATATTTCGACTGATGAAAGACTGGTTCCAGAGATACAGAGAAAGTTGTTTTCATCGTCCAATAAGCAGACAACTGACCAAGGACGAATTGCTGAGTCAAGAAAGCAGCTTCCAGACACAGTTCACAATGCTGACGTATTCAGGTTTGAGTTTTTCCTTCCTTAGGTAGTCAAGATGGGAAATCTAGGCAGCAACATCATATTACTGCATGAAGAAAAATGTTCACGCTGTCCAAGAAGTAAATGTTGTAGGATGATAAATCATTGTGTCATTTACACTTGCATTGTGTTCATAATCGTCCTGCTTTCATTGACTGTGTGAACGGCGCTATATATTGGTGCAAATGGAGATAACACTCCTGTGCATGCTCCTGAGCTGAGGGAAAATGTACGCGTGGCATCTACTAGGCAGCCTAGACCCTCTGTAGTCATTCCTATTCCAAAGAAAGATGGCAAATTGCCTGAGCTTGAGATGGATGTCATTAGCAATAATTCACATGCAAAACGTGTCTTAGAGACTGTTTCTGGCACAGACAGGCTCGGCAAAACAGGGAAGGCAAGGGGTTGATAAAAGGTGAGTCTACACAAGTAATACATGCAAATACACCTGGTTCAGTGACAATTGACCCAAAAGCAGTTTCTAAAAGAAGATGGCAAAGGGAAATTATGCGAGACATTTTCATGCCTACATGGGCTGCTGAGCAGATGAGACGTTCTGAACTTTCTCCAACTCAAGGAGCACATGTAGGTGTACTCCGTCCACTAATCGATGCGCCTATGTCTTATCCAGAAAGAAGAGGCTGTGCTGGTGCACTTCATGATATGATTATGGAAGCTCACATGAAAAGAATGAGACCTAAAAGAAGCACACAGGAAGATAATTATTAATTGAATGATTACCTGCACAGCACGGCACACTTGGGAAATAACATATGGTACCAACACATGAAGGAAGTTGAGAGAAGAACTTCAAAAGAAGAATGCTTCGTATGTGCACTCCTGCCATACAGCATGGGGAAGTCGAAGATCTTCATAGCTGTTAAAATAGATGTCCACACAGCACATCGTCTTTCACATGTAGCACTTTGCAAAACAAGAGGCCAGTTCATGGGTAGTGATGCTTCTCTCAAATAGGCAACTGAATGGTCAGATCCAGATGAAGATGACTATATACAAGATATAAAGACAAGAAACAATGCAAAGACGAGGAATCATGTGATCAGATACGAAAAACCTGGAGTATAAGGAGCAGAAATCAGATGGGAAGTGAATAAAACAAACTTGAGATCGCAGGAAAATCTACAGACGACATTTGAATTTGGAAGAACAGAGGTGAGATGCAGATCTGGGGATCAGTCTTATCAACAGATGGATGGGACAATGGAGTGGTGATCTGCAGAGCCTGGATGGTAACTAATCGTCCTGAATCAAATATTTTGAATGTACAAGAGGTGTGCAAACTGTTATGGCCAAAACTTTCTAAACTACTGACACGGGTTGAAGACAGAGGAGGACCCCTGCAGATAGTTGGAAAGTTCAAAACTGTGCTTCAGAAGTAATGGTACAAGAGAAGTTGGAGAAAATCAAAAATGCGATCGTATCTTTGATACATTAGGAATGGTGCATGGGACAGCAGTATTCATGGATCATTATTGGGCTTGTGGATCCAAGCATACGTAAGGCTAACTAAAGACTGGGAAGGAATATGCACATTGGCGAATGTCCATGTTCCAGCATTAGTGATTCCAAAAAGTGATCTAAATCTTGACAGTTTTCCAAAAGCAGATGCTCACCTGAGGAAGAAGAGATCTGTGGAGCTGATAAAAAGGATAAAGAGAGAGAACTACTTTTCAGCCAAGTCAATAGACGTTTTTGATTCTATCCCATATGAACACAGACTGCTCAGCCAGACTTCTTCAGTATTCACATTGATCTTCATGCCAAGAATCCAAGTTGGAGCAAATACCAAGTGGCTCCAGATAACCAGATGGGAATTGCTGCAGACAATGAAAACTACCGTAAAGGGATTCAATGCAATCAGAGAAGAGATGAGAACCATAAGACTGATGACTCTCCAGAATAGATATGTTTTGGACATGATCACAGCTATGGATAGAGGTGTTTGTGCATAAATTGCAGAATCATGTTGCAGATTCATACCTTCTCACGATGACGGGAATGGAACCTTGACAGAGGCCATAGACATGGTGACAAAACTCCATGGCCAGATGATAGACGAAGTATAAGACATTGCTGATGTCAGCAGGTTTGGATCACTCTTTTCTTGGGTTCCACAATGATTGGCAGACATGTTCAAGTTTCTTGGAGCCCTGATCTTGTTGGCATTGCTTGGATTTTGTGTAATCAAGATAATAATCTCGCAGTGCAAGAAGACAGCAAAGAAAGTCATAGTGATGAAGATTATGACTGGTGTTGACTGAGGATGGAAGCCCAGAGGTCTGACAGAGGAAGAGATCACAGACTTTGTGAAAGCCAGTATTTATGCACCTGAGAGAACAAAGTTCCTGTACCCAAAGAACCATAAGAAATATGTGGGAAGATGGATCTATTGCAGTCCAAGTGGACAGTCCATGCTCATGACATGGAACAAGGATGAACATGTGAAATCAGCAGGATGTCTGAAAGGAGTCAAAGATATGGATCCCAAAGAAGCAGTTCTTCAGACAAGGATGTCTCGACGTGAAGGATAATGGGAACGGGGTTGATGAATCACCCAGAGGGGGGAGTGTAGAGGAGGAGCCATGTACCCCTACTCCAACTGCCCCGCCTCTATTACCTATAGAGTGGGAACCAAAGTATGTGACGTATGCAGAACAGTTGAACCAACAAAGAGCAGAGTGTGGACTCTGTGCAGTACCAATAAGAATACCCATACCTAAGAGAATCTGGGAGGCAAGGTACCCATTGAGAAAATCATATCTGCATACAAGACAATATGATGGCCATTTGGATGAGATTCCTGAAGAAGCAGAGCAGATGAATGGCAAGGATGAATGGTGACATCACACAGAGAGAGATGACACATACAGAAGAGATGCGGGGACCAGAGAATGCAGATATTCTAAAAGGCATCAAGAAAGTACCAAGGATAAGTGACATATTGGGAGCAAGTAGAAGAAGCTTATGACACAGACACAGATGACGTTATTAAGCTAGTGTATACATGTACAGATGCAAGCAGAAAAGTAATCATGATGCTAGCTTTATAGTAAATAGATTGCGGCACGCGCCAATATATATAGATGCATATGGACAAGTAAAAGATGGATGTTTCCACTACGCATTATAAAGCAGTGCTGAACATTAACAAGAAGGCCTCACTTCAGTGTGTCGCAGTTAAAAGCAAATTAAATTACAAATGAAATCTCAGCAGAAGGAGTTGAATGAGTCAAGAAGCCACAGTCTTATCAAACAGGAATTGGCTGACATTGGATACAAATTGTGTAAAAGAACAGAGACTCCTGTTCAGAAGGCTTGAGCAAAACAAAAGATAGCAGAGGACTATTAGAGAATAATATTAATACACGAAAAGGCTCGATTTCATGGTGTTCAGTCACTCTGAAGGAGGAAGTTGGACGATCGAGGTGGTCACACCTATGCACGAGGGCAGGCTGCGCCTACACTCCTTAAAAATGCTCAAAGCACAATACAAACTCAAGGCCAATCTTCAAAGCACTAATTGACACTGAACCATTGAGGTGATGATGGATTGATATATTAATTGGTGGGAAGCTAGTGTTAAGATGAGCCCACTAGCACCTGAATGTTCAGTCTGCATGCTGCCAGACGTAGGTGGAAAAGTGCTGACGGGGGTTAAAATCCAAACAATTATAGAGGACTGCGTAATTAAGGGCCCTATAATTTGTGTAGCCAATGGAACATTGTGCATTTAGTGACGTTTATAGTGCCCATTTTGAGGGGAGGGCTTAGTTGCCCCACCTGATGTTAAGTACCCTATCACTCTCCTTCACAGTTCTATACTGATATGGAACTTATACTTAGATATTCACTTAGAGCCTATTACTCCCTCCAATAGGTTTTTGTAGTTTGCCACGTAGGTAGTGACGCAGGTCAACACGTTACTGAATACCAATTTGCCTGATAAAACCTCCGTTTTTTTGTAAGGTTCGTTGAGTAAGAGGATCGAGCGAATGCTGACGTTCGTTGTACTCCCGTTTTAGACAATTGATATTAAAATGGACTCCCTTTTGCCAAACTACCCGAGTCATCTTCATTATTGCTGTATGAATAAAATCTGAATCCCCATCCATCTCCAGTGTATTGCTATTCATCTTAAAGGGCTAGGGCCACCTAGTTCTCCTTTCTGTGCATACTTTTCTTTACTTGAGGATTCTTCCTGACAGCGATAATAATTGCTCTGTATTTAGCCTGTTCTCTCAATAATTAAAAGGGGAGACACAGCCAATAGGGCCATTGTAGAATGTGTTGAATCATGTGATAGGTTATGTATGTATATTGATTGGAAACTGGACATATTTTAATTTTGGACTGGCAAAAAAAGAAATTACAAAAAAAGCACTCATTTGAGATCGCATTGGGAATTTAGAATATCTAGCCACAAAACAAAGGTATGTAGAATATAACAGGCAGAAGTTTCTTTTTATTGATTCCAATCAAATATATACCTTTATCTATATATATAAAAGGTGTATTTGTGGATATGTGTATGTGCCTGTTCAAAATGTTCAGCATACTTTACAACCTGCTACAAACTTGAAATGTAGTATCTGGGTAGGTGTCATGGTGTAGACAATGTCAAAGTATAAAACATACATTTTTCTTGCGTTGTCCCCATAAATAAACAGCATAGGCTTATTTATGCGGATAATGTATGGGGTAAATGGGAGCAGGGGTTCCATATGTTAATATCGCCGCCAAATAACGGCGCCATTCTTGTATTGCGATATTTCTGCAGGGATATTAACACATGGAACTAAATTTGGCATGTCGGTAGGTTCCATGGTGTAGTAGACAATGTTCAAAGTATAGACATTTTCAAACTCACTTATTTTTTAAGTGGTCTGCAATGCTTGGATATGTGTATGTGTCTGTTCCAAATGTTCAGCATACTTCCCAACATGCTGCAAACCTGGAATTTGACATGCGAGTAGGTTCAACGGTGTAGACAATGTAAAAAGTTTAAATATAAATATACGTTTGTCTGATTTTTTTTCTATGAATTACCGTGCAAAGCACGGGTACAACTGCTAGTATAAGATATAATGATTCAAGTTTGCACAGATTTATGATGAAATTAACATTTGATGTGCTGACATCCTTGTTCATTTTGGTATTGTGCTGAACATCAAATGTGTCATTTTTGTAAGCCAGAATTGGAAAAGACTTGTCATTTATTAACCCAATGCAGATGCCTTTTCTTTTAATATGAGCAAGCATATAGCAATGTTGGTGATGTTAACAGTATGCAAACTGATTCATTTTGGTCATATATTAATTCGGGTAACTCTGATTTTTTCCAAATCGGTTTTCTTTTTGTGGAACCGATTACAGGTTTTATTCGAGGTTAAAACTAAAGTATAGTTTATGTAAATGTGATTTTTATCTGTTTTAATTTTTTATGTCTTATTTTGTATGAATGTTACATTGTTTCTTTTAAGACTGATGTATAAAAGGTTTCTTTTGTAACCATATACTAATTTTAAAAAAGGGTGAAAAAGATAGGTTCAGTTACCAGAGTGCCAGGAGTTATTATCTTAGCTGAGGCAGTGTTATGCTCATCCAACTGTACAATATTATTAAGTCCATATTGTTGTTAGTACAGTTCAAAGTAACAAGTTCCACACACGAGGCAATTGTGCTGTATAGTCCTTCAATACCATAATGCTCTTTGTCCAACCTTTTTTTTTAATGTATTCTGGACAATGCTTTCCAAGAGTTTATATTGATCTTGCTATATTTCACAGATAGCGCAACTGATTTTATTATGGTATTCAATGCTATAGTCACCGCACTAATGTGCATGCTTTGTGTCCTATCCATTTTAATCGGAATTGAAGTTACATGAGTATTCCTTGTAACGTCCACCACAAATAAACTTAGAAATTACAGCGATAGTTGTTAATGGTAGTTGTGGCATCTCCTTCAATGTGGATAATACAGGCATATCCTGCACTGGTAATGGCGTTGGAATTCATTGATTGGCCATTGTGCTGCAAACTATGTTTGTTTATTTATAAATCGCTCCTCTCCCGAGGGTATCTGGGCGCGTCAAGATTATGCAGTTACTTTATATACAGTACATGGAAGTTACCGGTAGGCATGGTATTTATATGCAGTGCATGGACGTTAGAGATAAGCAAGGTATTTACAATACATGAAGATTACAGGTAGAGCACAATATAGTACAAAATGGTAAAAGTGAAGTTTGCAGGGCGATAAGATTGCATTCAGATGTCATTAGAAACCAGCCAGTTTTCGTATTTTTCCTGAAACTAGGAAAGGTTTGGTCTTTTTGTAGTTGCAGTGGAAGTGCATTCCAGTATAAGGCCGCTTGGACCAGGAAGCTATTCCCCCCTGCTCTTTTACGGTTGAATATGGGCATTGTTATACACCAAGATTGGGCAGCTCTCGTGGGGAGAGATGAAGATTTCCTGATGGTTTTTTCTTGGAGGTATAGTGGGACGGAATTGTTCAGACATTTGAGGGTGATATAAACTAGTTTGAATAGAATCCTATCTTTAATGGAGAGCCTTTTGGTTTCTCTTCTAGCCACAGAGATGTGTTCTGTCTTCGGACTGCTTAATGCAGATCTCGGCGCATTGTTTTGTAGGACTTGTAGTTTGCTGGTGGTCCGTTTGCTGGCTCCTGCATATAATGTGTTGCAGTAGAGTTTCGACATGATTAAAGCTCTCGCTACGGTCATACAGCTATTGGTGGATAGGTATGGTTTGCAGGCGGGGATCGGCTTGCAGGTGTAAGCAGAAGGAGAGGATGAGGCATTGACTTGTTTACCCATGTTCGGGGTAGAGTCTAAGTAGAAACCTAAAGTTTTGGCCTCTTTAGCCACTTTGATGGTAATACCATCAATGATAAATGCAGTGTACTGCGCATCAAGTTTGTTGAGGTGGGCTGGGGCACCTAGGATTAGGATCTCTATCTTATCGTCATTCAGGCATAATCCGTGGGTCGTCATCCATGCCTGAATGACTTGGTAAGTTTTGTTTAGGAAGGCTAGATCTAGGTCATAGTCACCTGAAAGGGGAAGTAGTATCTGGGTATCATCTGTAGCAGAGACTTTAAAGAGAGTTCTTATCATCAATAGCCGTGGAACTGGGGCTTTGCAGACTAATTTGATCCACTGCTGGTGTCAATATTGTTTTGGGCTGTTGTGCTGGGATAGCAGAAATAGGCTGTAATCTTCCCCTTCTGTTTACTATGATTTAGTTGATCTTTATTAGTGAAGGAAACATTTTGGGGAAGGCTAGCCACATTGCTACATAGGTTAAATTCCACTAAGTAAGCTAGCTGAAAAAACAATTAGAAAAGGAGTAGAGTCATCCACGAATTACTTCGAAGGCAATGCTCGTCAGCTTCCCTGCAGCCAACTGCAGATAACTGCACTCCCACGCACTCTGCAGCACTCTGCGCCTGGATTAAGCTGTTGAAATGGAGGCTTCAGTCTCCAAAGAAACGGTCCAGACAGAAAGAAATCCTCAATCGCAGCAGTCTCCAGCAGCAATAACTACACTTCAGCCAACTCCGTTGTGCTCAACGCCTGCAGTATGCTTTTGAAAGGGAAGCTTGGGTCTCCAAAGAAATGCTGCGGACAGGCAGAAATCATGCGCCGCTGCAGGTTTCAGCATCAACAATTGCACTCCCACGTAAAAGGGTTTTGGAAATAAATATCTGCTAATGTTAAAAGCATTTTTGGCTACCTGATTACAAGTGAGCGCTGCTATGTGATACTAGTCTTGAGAGACCCATCCCTGAAACATGCATTCAAGTACTATAGGTTCCTATTACACCAGTTGCTGTTAACAGCTAAGCTTTTGATTGCAGGTTTATGATAAAAGAACGCACGACAAACCTAGTGGACTAGATTCACAGGCACTGGTCCATACTAGAACACAGACTTTAGAGAGGCTTACATTAACTTTGGACTCAGATTATAGCCCATTCCACAAAATCTGGGGGCCTGTTCTAATATATCTAGCAGACACTGACAAGGAACTGATGTATCCTACAAGGCTGAGGTTGTGGAACCTTTTCCGCTGAATACAAATTAGACTCAAGATGAGAGACTTGATTCCATATCAAAGAAAGCGTCACATCTGTTTACAACCACTTAAATATTAAAGTCGAGATATAGTGAAGCGAGACAAGCCCTATACAAACAGCACTTGATCCAGGATACAGCAGTTTTTTGTTTACTTGTTTGTTGACTATATGGATCACTATGATAGGAGAAAACTACTGCAATGACACAGGGAAAATGAATTCAAAGTGGTACATAAACTATGCAATTAATGATATAACATATCTCCAGTGTCTGAGGAGACATGTGTTTTATTACTAACTCAATGTTTACGAGCTTGGGGAGGAGTAGAGAATTATAGGGGTTTGCAGATAAGTTTGATCTAATTGACATTTGGAGGGTTTTACATCCTGAGGAAATGAAACACTCATTTTACTCTCCAGTTCACGACTCCTATTCAAGGATTGATTACTTCCTGATCTCGGATAGGTGATTGACAAGACAGTTGGGGCGAGTATAGGAGAACGCGGTTTTTCGGAGCATTCAATGGTTGCTAAAATTAGATATGGAAGTCTGTCTGCCCAATTATTTTAGGTGGAGGCTTAAATTATTCATACTAAAAGATGAAGAGGCCTATGAGGCCTTGGAGAATTGTATTACTTTCTACTTTGAAGAGAATAGTGGGTCGACAGATAGTCAGTCTGATAGTGTGGGATTTCTTTAAGGCTTCTGTTCGCAGTGAATTATTGGATTGGAGTTCTTGGGGAAGGAAGTCGGGAATGGAAAATTTAAGGGGGATGGAGATGCAGCTAGGGGACCTGCAAAAGAAATATGCTTTGTCAAGGGACGTGGGAGACAAAATGAAGATGGATAGGGCTAAGGAGGCGCTGAAGTTTGAGATGGAGACACAGGCGGAAAGGGTTTTTTTTCTTTACGAAACAAAAATATTGGGAGGGTGTCTACTCCTGGTAAATACATTGAAGGGTTTGATGGAGAGAGTGTGCATTCATAGGATAGGCAATGGGTGAAATTATTGTAAAAAGAAGAAAATGTGTGAATGTTTCCGAACTGGCTAATTTCTTTGGAAAAAATCAACATTCCGAGTATGTCTGAGGAGGGCAAATATGTGCTTGATGCCCCTATTAATATTCTGAAGGTCTTGATGGCGATAAACCAACTTAATACTGGGAAATCCCCAGGCATGGATGGATTATCTGTAGAAGTTTATAGATCGTTCCGCTCCAAACTGGCACCCATACTTTGTGGTTTATATAACCGTTTTATGAAGGATGGGATTCTCTGTCGATCAATGAGGGAGGCAATTGTCATCTTGATCCCAAAGCCAGGGAGGGATGTGAAGGATTCCAATCGGGCGTCACACACCGGACCAGGACTCTTGCCTTTAGGCTCTGATGTGTAGCTCAATTAGAATACTTTTTGTTTATTTTCTACGAATTCAAATTGAGCTGATACCCAACCCGTCTCACACCACCTTTTTACAAATAACCCGGGTCACAATGGACCATGAACCAGGCCGGTGAGTGGTAACACAATATTTATTTATTTTAAATTTAAAGAAAATCACACCATTTTTATATTGGGCAGCAATCACCAATGGGGTGTAATTACAATCAAACCCACTGTAACACACTTGGGTAACCTTCTACAAGAACATATCCAAAGCACAAATGAATAGGAACACTTTTTCAATTAGGATAGATAGAACCCGAGTGAAGGTTTCCCCCTGCAATGTTCCTTTAAACCACAATTAATCGAATTCTGAGTGGATCGAAAGAATCAGCAGGGAGTCAGGAATATGAGGCAGCAAACAGAATCCAACCTCCCCTCACAAAATAAGAGGATTTAAAAACCCTTTGCAATTGCTTAAAATGACACTCGGACTTTGACAAATAATTAATTATATGTGTGGTTAAATAATGAGGTACATATGTTTTATCACAGTATCAAGAAGGTTATATCATCAGCAACTACAAGGTAAGGTATCCCAAAAAGCATACAGTTCAAAAGCAATTTGAAAGTGAGAACCCCAGTGCAATCACACATGTAAAAGTTGCCTTTTCACCTTTTTCAGTTTTAAATGGTCAAAACTTTTTTATTTTTAACGGGTGAATTACACAGAATCGGAATGCGGTTTTTAGGCTGGGGAATAGATGCACATCACAAGGATAATATAGAAGTGAAAGAGTGATTATAGCTGGATAATTGGATAAGATTTTCAAGGTGAAAGAAATTCGTTTTTTGGAAAAAATAAAGCAGTTACAAAGAGAAAATCGGTTTGGAAAGAAAGGCAGGTTTAACTTAAACTAGATTATCAAGACTATATTGTTAAAGAAAGACACAGTACGCTCGAAGCTTGATTTGCGACGTCAACCTTTTCACCCCACTCTCAACTTTATGTGGGAATTAATCTGATTATTCAAAATATGACTAAGGACTTATGATCTATGCCAGACATAAATTAATAGAAAAGTGCCGCTAACGCTGGGAGATCAAGGACAGGACGCACAGAGAATTCTAACCGTCTTAAACCAGTTACCAAGGTATGAATAGGATTACTTAGAAAATAGGACAAAGACAAAGGGTCAAGATGGGGTAGGCTATTTGTTGCTATGGGATGGGTAAATAATCACAATCCGCAGTTTGGGATTTGGGACAGCCAACCGGGTTCTGGACTCAAAAGGTTATGGTCACAGCAAGGCAGGCACCCCTTACATCACACAGCTGGGCAAGTCTGGTCACTGGATGACAAGGAAACAGCGGGCATGCAGGTAGTGGGCAAAAAGCTGGTCTGGTCACATGATACTTCCCAAAGGTTACCACAGCTTTTCCTCTTTGTTATTGGGATTTTTAGTGAGGTTTCTGGATCAATGGCCTTGCTGGGATAGGGTCAGCAATGCTTTTGCCTGGCAGTAGGGTCTGGAATCTTGCAACGGTGGATCTGGAATGTCTGGATATGCAGGCGCTGGAAATTCAGGATAGAGTGTGTGTGTCAGACTCTCTTATTTATAAGACGGGTGACATCACAGAATTGTATTGCTGGGCAGAACTAAGCTAGACCTACCCCCACCCAAGAACCGGATAGGTCAGCCAGTGTTGGTCGCCTCCTCAAGAAGGGGACTCAGTTTAGGGGGTTGTGTTTTTATGAGGTGCAAAGCCCTCCCACAGTCCTTTTTGTCAAAAATACATCTTAACATAAATCACACATTTATACAGTTGCAGCATTTTTACAAATTACATAAGCAGATTACATATTTCACGCAGAGCATGGCAGTCCAACTCTCCAGTTCGTAGGACTTTGTTTCATCCGTCTAATAATTTTTCGTACTTTTCAGTGAGAAATATCATACCTAAAATTCTATAACTTTATACCTGTGTACATATTATCATAGGGCATGTGAATATTCAAAGTGGCACCATATACACATTCCTCAGAATATCCAATTCTCTGTCATTTCTGTCCCTTATATGCCAGTGAAGGCTACCACGTCTTGAATTAAAGCCACCAAAATTGCATCTAGATTGTGGAACTTTCTGCATTGTCCAATAGCAGAGATAAAAGTCTCAAAATGTTATTAATAAACTAGTCTTTTGAGCCAAAATGGGCTGGCCTTTGTCCTCCACTGGGACCATTTTCTTTCTTCAGGCTACCACTAAATGTCAGTTTAGTTGAGGGCTGCCCTGGAGTTTCCACAGCTTGAGTGACTGGTGGTTGCCACTTCAAAAGTTGCATGCAGGTGTCACAGATCTATTGTCTCAAGCTGAAACCCAGACAGAAGTCTGATGAGCTTGTGATATTTCTTTCTCTTGATCATTCAAAGTTTCAAAAGGCAACAGTTAACATGTAGGTGTACCAGAAATCCCTTGTGGCACCTGTTGGGGGAAGCCACCAGCCCCCAGCTGTCCCTTGAGCCATAGTAGAACCCTGTGTGCTAATTTTCCAGTATAGCCAATGCCTTTATTTCTTTATTTTATTTTGTTATGGATCAGCAGCAAGCCTGTTGAAATAAAACATCCCATATATGTTTCCCAGCAAAACCCCCTTTACATTGCTAGGCCAAGACAGGGCCTTCTTTCATCATTACACTTTTAAAACAGGCCTTTTCCCTTATTTGCAAAAGCACATTTTAACACATGGTAAAGTCTGCTGGGCTGACCATTTCAAAAGGTTTTCTCTTCCTTCTGACTTCCCAACATTGTTTTTCAGTCCTAGTCAGTTTCACTTATACAGCAATCTGTTTAAGGCACAGGTCCACTGAAATTGACCTATGCCCTTAGAACTAGGGTTTCTTTTGAAGCAGTGATTTTTGACATTTTGTAGCCCAAAAGTCAAGCGTTTTTCTGTGCAGCTTCTATTGATTTCCTGAATCTGGTCTGACAGCCTGTTATTCAGGGATAATGCTCTCTTCTGCTGGAGCACCATCTAAATATGGATAGGCATGGCAGGGCCTCGCTGATAAAAGAAGAGTAATGTAGAACAGATCAAATGAGAATCGGAACGGCATCATTTTAAATGTAAAATATTTCCCTTTTTCAATGGGAAGCTTTGGGCTAGCAGCAAAGCAGCGCTGCATTTTCACTCCGCTTCTATAAGAACACAACAGAACACACACTGGCAGCCTTTCTCGGGGTGCTCACTGTTCCAACATGCCCAATGGTGCTTGGCAAAACAGTGCAGCCATTCTTTTGTAGCTGCAAAATGCAGTTTTGATGTGAGGCAGGGGTGCTCAAAGGAGCCATCGCAGCCATTTTGCTGTTAACTGCTGAAGTGTAGCTTGGTTATAGATGGGAATTCTGCTGAGTGGGTCAGTGTATCCCACAATAATAATAATACTAAATGTAGTAATTACCGCCCAAGCTAGTTGCTTAATGTAGATGCTAAAATATTCAATATAATACTGACTGATAGGTTGGATAAAAATATATGGGAATTTAATTGACCAGTCCAGGGTAGGGTTTATGAAGCAGAGATATGGATATGATAATATTTGAACAATAATAGACATGGGACTTCCATAAGACGAAGTGGAAAATATAATATTGATTTTTATGGATGCTGAAAAAGCATTTGATCGTGTTAACTGGACTTTTTTGAATTACGCATTGCTTGAAATGGGATTCGGGCCTTTCTTTCTGAATGCTGTTGGTGAGCCACGGTGCAACATAACTGCTCGAATTTGAGTGAATAAAAAATTATCTACTGCCTTCCCGTTGTTTAGGGGCACGAGACAAGGATGCCCGCTATCTCCTTTTCTATTGAATCTGGCATTGGAAACCCTGGTAGCCTAGATCAGACAAGAGCATCACCTTTGAGGCCTGAGAGTAGGGGACAAAGAGGTTAAGATACTTGACTTCGCGGATGACATGACCATACTTTTAGCAAACCCAGGTGAAGGAGGATGCCTTACTGAAACATCTATTTGAGGATGTGGGTCTTGTCTCAGGGCACAAAATCAACTGGGAGAAATCTGTGGTCTTCCCGATTAAGGAGTCTCCACCGTGTATAGGACTGTCCGATTGGAATTGTCAGTGGGTGAACAGGAGTGTGAAATATTTAGGGGTATACCTCTTTTGTGATCTGAAAGAAGTTGTGGAATTTGATATCAATAAGCTGATAGAGGTGCTCCAAAGCGATATCCGCAAATGGGAGCTTATGACCTCGAATGTTTGGGCAAGAGTGAATGCCGTTAAAATGTTACTTCTGCCCAAAGCATTGTATGTTATGCAAGTGATTCCTTTTAACTTTCCCAAGAAGGTGCTTATACGTATTGATAATGTTTTTCAGGGATTTTTGTGGGGTATTTTTTTATTGTTTATGGTTTTACAAAAAACCTTTACAAAACTCTGATAAAATGTAAGATTGAAACATAGATTACATTACAATGTCATTAAAAATCATTAGATCTCAATCAGAAAGAAAAAAAACAGTTTAGGCATACAGTTCAGCTCCAAAATACCAGTCAAATCTATCTACCTTTAACCCTCTTCAATGCGATGAACAATGTAACATTCAACATGTGAATGTATTACCCATCATTGGAGATCAATCAAATGTGAGTCAAGCAAAACTCAAAGAAAGGCAGAGCGCCTTGAGTTTTCTAGCCTCTTGAAGCTAGGCATATGCCGCTTATACGCATTTTACGCAACAGCTTTTGGTAGGAGTCACACCACATTTATTAACAATTGAGTCGCCTCATTATCAATGGCTCTTTGTTGGTTTAGAGCTTCCTCAAGGATGCATAGTAGGTTCGTTTCTCTAAGCAACAGCTGTTGACTATTCCCCCACATACATTGTTCCCAGAGACTCTCTCTCCACGGTCGCGATGAGGAATACAAGAAAGAAACAAAAATCACTGCCCTCTTTGGTTAAAAAAAAATTGTCAATCTATTGTTAGATGTTTAAGCGTTTCCAACTGATTTGGGTGACAGCAGAAGCGGCATCTACCGGTTGATGTATCAACCACTTTATGATCCCAATGTTGCATTTTTTTCATTGGTCATGAGCTGGCTGAGTTTAAAACGTAGATAGGTTTTTCTGGCTTTATTGCACAGGAAGATCTCTATGTATCGTGCACGATCCCCCCATTTTCTTCTAAACTTCGCATATTCATAATATATTTTACTGTTGCCCAGTTTGTCCAGCATAGCACACCAATAGTAAGCATAAAATGTCCTTTTACATGCCGGAAGACCCACCACTAGGTCCTCTTTTGCAATCATGGTAGTCTCCAGTATTTTCTCCATTTTATTTTTAAACCTTAAGATGGAAGGCGGCCGCCCCTCTTTTAGTAACATACCAAGATCTTCATATAGGGAGTGTTTGGGGGGCACAAGCATTTTGACATAATTATTCAGCATGCGCCAGTGCCATTTGGCAGACAACGGAAGAAGACCAAGTTCGTAACAGATCATCGTGTTTGGCACTGACGGCACCAAACCAAGTACTTGTTTCCACAGTCTACCCTGGCCACAATCCAAAAAAACGTCCATCTCAACAGTGCAGATGTCAAGGGCATAAAGAATAATTGGTTCCACTTTTAAAAGGTAGAACTGTATGCTGGGCAGTATTGAGAATTTACTGTGGCGATGATATAAGATCTTCATCTGGGAGGTCAGCAGCTTCAATTTATCAAGTACCTCCTTCCACATGGCAGCTGAGTAGTTAGACGAGAGCTGATAGCCCGGATACCGAATAGAGTGAACCTTCGGTATTACAACCTCATTAAGACACCAGGTAAATTTAGATGTTTCCTTTTTCCCATCTGCAATTGTAATGATGAATGATTTGGATGGATTTACTTGGAGGTTGTTCTTAAGTGCATAACTTTGAAATGAGGAAAGATTCACCTGAAGACCAAAGGGGGTTTGATCCATGAAGATTAGGTAATCAGTGAAGCCAATCCAATTCAAACCTAACCCACCCAATTTAACAGGGTATATAACAGCGTCGCACTGGGAGAATTCCAGGTCCGCAAGGTATAGGTTAAAAAGAATAGCGGCCAGATTACATCCCTGCTTGAGACCTATTTCAGTGGGTATCATATTTGTAACATCCCCCTCCTTAGTCAACCTAATTCAGTAATTAGTAATTTGATGGAGGAGAGCAATTATGGTCACCAGATGGATTGGAAAGCCCTGGGCAATCATCTTCTCCCATAAAACGGATCTAATGACAGTGTCAAACGCGGCTGTAAGGTCTAACGCTGCCATATAAATGGGACCAGTGTGGGAATGTTTGGTTTGGTCGTACAGATGGGCCATGATCATCGCATTTAAAGGGCACCCTAGATTTTTCCGAAAACCTACTTGGCAGCGTGGTAGCAAGTCAAGTTGCACAATGTAATACTGGATCGACTCCAAGAGCAAGTATGTGTAGATTTTTGCTGAGGCATCCATCAGCGCAATAGGCCGAAGGTTGTTCTGGTCATCGAGCCTGCGCTTTTTGTAAATGGGTATAATAGTTGCCGAGCACAATGAGAGCGGGATGGCACCTAGCATATAGATGCTATCATACTTGCACTGCAATATCTTAGCGCATAATTCCGAGTCTGCTTTAATTGGGCATGGAGGAATGCCATAGGGGCCAGGCGCCCTGGAACTCTTAATCTTCACAATCGCCCTAGTAATGTCATCAACCGACCATAGAAATATTCTCAAAATCAAGTTCTCAAAATTCCTTTGTCGAACAGTGGCAAACCGGTTGGGAAGAGCATATTTATTTTGTATGTATTTTACCCAAGTTGCAGTAGCCACAGCGGCTTCCTTCGGAGGTTCCCCAGCGCCTACAATGGCTCTAAGCATAGGCCTCACATGTCTCGTATCATTATTTAGTAAATGTTGTAGCATCATCTGGTTGTCGGACAGCATCAAGTCGAATTTTAACATCTTCATCCTATTACGATAGGTTTGACAGATTTTAATTAACCAAGGCTACGAATTTGGTACCTTTTCTCTTTGCAGGGGTTCACCACGGACAGGTTATAACAATGCCGATGCGTGGGGACCTCCTTTCTAATGGTCTGCTTTTGCATCATCTCATTCACGTGCACCTGTATTCTCCTACTATTTTGGAAGTCCGCAAGTAGGCAACTCAGAACAAGTCTATCCAATGGAAAAGTAATCAGGGGGATCATCCCTCAGATTGGACACCATCGAGTTGCACAACTTCATGTTCCATCTCAACGAGAGCTGTGGACGCTCGTAAGCGATACGATCCAACGCTCGTTCAGATGAATATCGCCCTATTGATCCCTTCAAGGATAATTTCAGGGCAAGGTGATCACCGAGGAATAGATCACATATTACCATCTCGTCGATTACTCCAAGAAGTGCCGCAGACACGAAGAAGAAATCGATAAGAGATCGTTACCCCCCTCGTGACCACGTATGCTCAATCAAACCCTTGTTTGGGGGAACCAATTGGATATCACATGCCAAGAAATAGGACACCCACTGTTTCCCATTACGTATCGATGGGGCACCCAGATAGCGGGAGGTCTACCCACGGTCCCCCCTTTTCATGCAGGTAGAATTAGAATTAAAATCACTGCCCACAATAATCAAGGTACCAGGGTTACTAGTAAGGGCATCCAATAGAATCTTATCCAACTGTTCAGCGACAGCTGTGAAGGATATAGTCAATCTATTCCAGTACAAACATATAAATAGAACTCAACCGATGGGACCACCTGATAAACTGACTTTGACTGCTAACATAGAATAATCAGCAAATACTACTTCAGTGGCAATTTTACATGCTTTATTGATCAATATTGCCAGGCCACCTGAGGGACGTCCCTGTGTGCCTCTGCGCTGGCTGGACATGTGTTTCATAACCGTCAACTTCATACTGCCCCAGGTGCATAGTCTCTTGAATCAAGATGATTGTCTGGCGTGACCCCTTGTCGAGGTGCGTGGCCCATAACCGAAAATTCTTCAAGCCACACACATTCCACAACATTAGAGTCAGCCGCAGACCATCACTCCAGTTTTCATTCGTCTGGGTAATAACCGGCATCTGGGGTCCTACATTGGTCCCCCTTGTACCGGAAAAAGCAGCAGCAAAATTCATGAATTGCCTAAATAGATCCTCACTCAGTTGCGCTTGATCGTTGCCGGACAACATCAACACAGGATTCTCAGGCCTTGGTGCTGGCATTTCCACATAACCAGTCGCTTGTTCTTCTGAGAGAAATATAGTTGGAGACAGACCAATCAGCTCAAAGTCCCCTCTTTGTGCCCAGATCAATTTCATGATGATATGCAAATGGTACTCGCATATCATCCTTTTAGCATTATTTGAAGATAAACGCACCCAATCGATGTCATCAGATCGGATCGTTCTCAACGAGGGTATGGCCTGAAAGGCCTTAAGAATGGCCGATCGATTTAAACTGCGTTTACCATTGGTACAAGGCTTGCATTCCCAACCCATGATCGACAGCATTTCAGCGGTAAGCACCAAGTCCTCTGCGAAAGAGGCCATCTCCATAGGGCCCATCTTTGTGGGTGCCCCACCACCTGCTTGAGTAGTACTGGAGGAGATGATATGGCTATTCCCGTAAGGGGCGTATGCCCCATCACCTCCCTCATTTCTTTGAGGTGTGACAGCGGAGCCAGTCTGTAGATCACTTTGGCTCGGTTCACTGCAGGGTTGCTCCATATTACACCCTTTCCGACCCAGTGAGGGGGTTTTCACTAGGCTCACCTTCCCCACCAATTTTTGCTTGTCTACAGCAAAGGTTTGGCAGGTTTCATACTGCACAATCCTTTAATTTTATTTGTCGCTTTTTTGATATGCATATCTGGGAAAAAGTTGAGCAGATACAATTGTTTTTGTTTGTTTGGACCCAAAAGATCTTCTTGTTGCAACCCCTTACTCTTTCTGGCCTTGTGCACTACTTGTGCCACATCATTCTTAGTAGTTTTTTTTTTCCTATGATCTCCTTAGGCTGGAGCAGCGTAGAATCAGCATTTTCATGATCAAGATTCAATACTGCTTTAGATTCTTGATTAAGTTGTTCTAAGTCGATAATCTCATCGTCGTTACATACATTACCACTATCCTTACTAGAAAGAGAGGCTTTGACATTAAGTTTTAAAAAGTCATCCTTTGTTTATTTTGTTGCAACACACAGTTTTTTCCTTGATGGAACTTCCGTTTTTGTGCCCTTGCATCTAATTTTCTTTGTTTTCTTGTTAACACAACCTTCGGAGACGGTTCGGTTTTTGTGGGGCATTGGAAAGAAGCCGAAGATTCCACGATACATTATGGTACGTAGGGTCCGAGATGGTGGCTTTGGTTAACCAATTCTTGAGAATTACCAGAGGATTCTTGCTGAATAAATCTGCCAACTATTTTGCTGAAAGTGGGGGATCAGAGTCTTTGTGAGTATCGATAGAGAGGGAGAGCTTGTCGCCACATGGTCTGGGTAATGTGTAGTCACTTGGAAAAATGCCTAAACTGTCAACAAGATTACAAACTTTCAATGTTACTAAGACTGCACTGACATCGTGGATTTTGGGCTGTGGACAGAACCGGTTTATGCATTATGGGGCTTTAATTTGGCATAACCCTGGGTTACAGATCGATAATAAGACATTAAGCTGGTGTAGTTGGATTAGGAAAGGGGTTTCTGAAGATTGGAGATGTTTGGCAGGAAGGGAAAATTATGCCCTTTGCGACTCTTTAGCAGAATGATGGCTTAGGTAGAGGGGATCTTAGGAGATACAAGGCTTTAGAGGCCTTGTTATCTGAGAGGCAGAGGGTGCTGAATGCACCAATGGAAGACAGGCTCAATGTATTTGATTTGTTTGATGCACTGCCCCATCTGGCGTCAACCTTTCTTAAGATGATGTCGGTAGAAGACTCCTTGACAGCTTTTTGGGAAAAACTGAAACAAGCCTGGATTGAAGAGCTGGGCAGAAATATATCAGTAAAGCAGTGGAAGGGGCTTTGGAGGGTGGCCAGTGTTCGTCAGAATCCTGTGCAGTGCCCTTAGGGACCACTACACACAATTAAGACTACAGGTGGCAATACAAGTTTTACCTTTGGTACAAGCCTGTACTACTATGTTAAAGTGGTAGCAGTAGTGGAGCAGCCAGGCTTATCTCAAGAGTATATGAGCAGTAGCAGAGATTACACAAAGGGACCACAATTACTGTGACTCAAGCAAACACTGACGCAAGGTTTCAGATAAAAAATATAAGTACATTTATTTTGAAACCATCTTACTAAAGAAACGCGTATCCGCGGCAAGATATGTTACCGGGGCAAAAACACACTTAGCACCCGAGATACCCAGAGAGAGTTGGGGGCAAAAATCATAGGCAATACTTTTGTCAAGGCTGACAGAATCAGAGAACACTTAGACAGAAATTCAAAAGTCAATAGGCCGGAGCCAGTGTCAAGTGGAACCGGGCTCCTGTTGTCGAGGATCACAGATAGTTCACGATTCGGCGTAGCCAGGAGTACTTAGATTTTGTCAACAGAGTAAGCAAATGTTGTAAGAAGGAGGGAAAACAAGGGCAAGACTTGGAGGCGAAGAAAAGGGATTCACCCAAATTCCTCGAGCCAAACACAGTACCTTATTCAAGGAAGAAGCTGGTGCCACAGCAGTTGTTCCTGATAGTTTCCTGCAGACCCTGGGTTCCTGGAGCTTCGATCCAAAGGAGGACCTCTGGAGGGGTCTGCACCACAAAGGGCTGAAGCCGACCGCATGAATAAAAGGTGCGCTCCTTAAAAACAGGAGAGGCTCTTCAGATGGCTATCCTGACCACTACAACAGTGTGCAGCGATTTCGACCACGAAGAGGATCCTCTGGCTGTAGAAGATGAGCTGGATATCCCCACCAAGCTCAAGGGAAGAAGACACCGGACTGGATTTTCTCTGGTCGTCGAAGGGTAGATAGCTCAGGACTGCAGCAGGCCTTCACCGGGATAGTTGCAGCAGTCGACTTCTTCTCCGCTTCTCTTCGGTTCCTTGTAGTTCCAGTGGCGACTCTCTGACTTCCAGACCAAGAGACCTGCCTTTTATGCGAAAATCCCCCATTCACACAGCCTGGCTGTCAATCACGCAGCAGGGGGGTTGTTCGGCCCGGACAAAAACCTCAGGCAATCATGGCAAAGTGCGACTTGGGTTTCCTAGGATACCCTGTGCAGGGGGTGACTACACCCTTCCCTCCCATTCAGCCCACCTAGTCACTCAGGCGCCTAGAGGAGGGCTTCTGGGCAGAAGCCTGCCAAAAGACAGTGAACAAAGGAGGAAAACCTGGTTTGCCGCGCAAAGTAAAACACAGGAATGACTTTAACAAAAAGAAATGGCGAATAAACCCAACCGGAGCCAAAAGAAAATGTATTTGATCAAGCGGGTTTAAGTTCGAGGCTAATATAATAGCCTAAAACAATACCACGTTTATATGGTATAATCGCGGTAGAAAACACTGCCACCAGCCAAGTCTAAATGTTAAAAGAGTGAAACAATGCTCTAGGAGGTACAGATAACAAGGGCTAAGGATTAACCCTTTCCAGTACTCCATGTAAGATGGGTTGTACTGGATATGTAGTTAAATGACTAAGTAAAGTTAATGGCAACTTTACCCTTTTCTGGGGGACAGTAGTCAGCCTCAGAAATGGAGTCGGTGGGAAGTCTAAAAGACAACCCTGTGTCACTGCACTGAAGGTGCTGTGTAACACACAAAAGAAGGGGGCTACTGAAGTGGTGTACTCCAGAGTCCACAATCAAAAAAACAGATGAAATACACATGGCAAAACACAGGTAAGAGAGGAAAGAAAGGGGTACACTCTTACCCTTACCAAGTGGAAAAATAAACTCCAGAGATGCAGCAAAGCTGCTGGGGGACTCACTAGGTAAGGAAAATTAGCCATTGAATGAGAATTCTCCCTAACACTCACAAGAGCTAAAATGGATTTGAATGTATGCTATACTCACCAGAGAATTCTAAGTCGCCGCTACTGGACTCCGGTGCGGATGTGTGGGTTGGCTATGCTTCATACTGAAACGTGGTGGGGCTGTGGTCGATAAAGGGATTTGCTGCTCCACTTGCTATGGGACTGTCGTAGGGTTGCTGACTTCGAGAAGGATGTGCTTGATAGGCTGGATACAATCTTGGGTGTGGCATTCCCGAGATCTTCATCTGCCGTGGTTCTACTTTCACCCAAAGGTAAATGCGATGTGGTACTGATTGCGGTAACCAAGCAAATCCTCTCAGTGTGGAAAATGGGGGAAAAAACTCTAGTTGAGGGTTTGCTGTCAGATGTGCAGACTCTTCCGAACTTTGAAAAGCATATGATGTTGTTAAAACAAAACTGGGAGGAGATTTATCTGGAATTATGGGGGCCTCTTAAGGAGATGTATGGTTGCACGTGATTTTGGAGAAATGTATGAGTTAGATGTGTGTGTGTGTGTTGGTCTATTTGGTGGTTTGTTGTGTACAGAGATGTGTTTGTTTGTGATTTGTCCTGTTCAATCTATGTAGTTTGTATTTGTGTATTATATCTTGTTGACCTAAGGGCACTGGGTATTTTGTTTATAGCAGTTTGAGATGATTCAATAGATACGTTTATGATTAATACTTGACAATATAGTAAGAATATGTTTGTGTTAAATTCAAATCGGTATAATTTTGAAACCAATGTGCTGTTTGATTATTTGTTCTTCATGAAAATCTAAATAAAATGTTGAAAAAGAAATAGTGCCCTTATTATGCTAATGATGATATTAGGTATGAGATTTGCTCTCTGTGGGAATTATAGATATAACTGAATTGTTGATCCAGGCTGTAACCTTAACTTATGTTAATTATTCTGCATATTACATGATTTTATTGTTGATTGGTACAAAATATGAATACAAATATATAAACCAAAAAGAAAATTGAATAAAAGGTTAGAACAACAACAAAGCAACTCCTTTAGGACTGCTGGGTTGTTAAGTCTTTAAAGTAAAAGGCCTACATAGCACTTTTACTGCGGTGAACCAAGAAATGATTGGATCTTCCATCTTCAGTAAGGGAGATTTCCCCAGATCTCTCTTGATGCAATATTGGGTGTAATTTGGAGAACTATAACTGTCTGCAGAATAAGCAAACATAAATATTGTCTTATCTCGCAACTCAATCTTAGCAGAGAGCATCTACCATAATCATGAATTGGTTTAATGATGCAGTGAAATGTAACACTGAAAAGAAGAGGAATTCGGGCACAAGAAAGAAAAGGATCCATAAATAAGATAATGGATGAAATAAGTTAAAAGATGAAATTGGGGGGGCTGGAGAGCCGCCACAAAGTTGGCGCCTTGGTAAAGGAGCTCCAGCACCGTGGAACGACAGTGCGACACAACGTCGTTTCTGCATATAACTTACTCACTGAGGCGGTTGCCCCAGCACTGCGCAGGAACGGAGAAGGTGTTGGCATTCCTGGACCCCACCTCAGGCCTTTGTGACGTAGATCGAAAGGCCTGGACTCGCCGCTCGGTCCCCCATGGGCAGTACACCAAAAACTGCGAGGAAGACAGCCGCGCTGAGGTGGAGGAGCAGCAGTTTGTGGCACTTGGCAGGTCCAAAGGGCTAGGCTGACTGCTGGGCGGGGTCATCCCGATTAGCGAGGCCCAGCGTGTGGTGATTCTGCAAGTGCCCGGATCAGGACCGGGGAGCAGACAGGCATGTAGCCAGAAGCGCCAATAACTAGTACACTATGAGGGAAGCTGGGAGGTGGCTGCTGGGAGGCAGTCACATGCCTGCACCACGGCAGTTCCGGTTACTTTAAACAGCCTTATATCACCCATACCAATGCCCAGTCACAGGACAGGGCCAGATAAACATTGGGTGAGAAGCCATTTTGCTGCAACTTCACAATCTATGCTAAGAGAGCCCACGCCGGAGATTGAAGTGGGTAGGCAGTTTAGTATAGAGTGGCACTGTCTGGAGATCCTGGCAGCAGTAATGCAACAACCACAAACATAAAAGGCCACATGGCCAAAAGGAAACAAGTGCCAGGCCCAGCTCTCATTAGTGAAAAAGCCTAAGTGCTCTGAGCTCAGAAAGATTTGTGGAACCTCTCGCTGACACAATGCTTGATGAGGATGCTAGATCACCATCGGTTCCTGCCCCCCTTCGCAGCAGACAAAGGGTATGCGTCGGTGGCCCTCCTCCTCTGGAGCTGTCCCTGATCCTTACACAAATGGACACTGGCTCTGACTCAATAGCAAAGTGGATAAAATTGTTTTTAAGGTGGACACAATGAAGCAGAGGATAAGGAAAGAAAGTGGTTGCATAAGGTACACTGAGGATCACATCAGCACACTGGAAGATGCTGTCACAGACCTAGACCGCTCTGACCAGTCTCTACAATCTGACATGTAGGTGGTGCAGTCCAAGAACAAGGATTTGAAGGCAAGATCCCGCCAGAATAACATACGAATAGTGGGCCTCCCAGAATCTTGCAAGTCGTCTGCAAAACTTTATAGAATCTTTAATCAGCTATAAACCTCAATCCTCCAAGACCCTCTGTTATCATCACAACGTCTGATGGAAAGGGCTCATAGATCCCTCTCTCCTTCTCTCAAACAGGGCCAGAACCTAAGGCCAATGATTGTATGCTTACTCAATTACCCTGACAGGGATGCCTGGAGATCTCATCCACAGGCAAGATTCTCGTTTTATCCAGACTTTACAATGGCTACCCAAAATCTGCTGCAATCCTTTTTGGGTGTGAAGCAAAGACTGAGAGAAAAGGGCATAAAATATGGGATGCTGTTCCCTTTAAAGCTTTGGGTAATTCATGAGAACAGATCGCATTTCTTCTTGACACCAAAAGAAGCTCAAACGTTTTTGGACACCCTGTCATCAGCATCAGTCAATGCAAATGCCTAATGTGGTGCATGTTTATCACTATTTCCTTACGTTGGCAGGTCCTGTATAACTGTTTGTTAAGTATGTAACGTTTCAGTCCCTTTCCAAGACGTGAAATCTGTTTTTTTAACCACAGTGTCGCAACCCACAGTTTCTGTCTGTGCTCGCGGTGGCTGCTCTGGCACCCCAGGCAGTAGTTCCCAGTCAATGTCTCTAGGTGGTAGCCCCTGGTTTGTGATCAATAATTTGGGAAGGATACCATATGAAAAAGGAGGCTTCTCAGCCCTGGACCTGAGACTATAGGCCCAACACGCCACACACTGGTGCGCGTACTTGAACCCGCCCCCTCACGTCAAACTGGAGAAACTAGCTGGTGTTGGGAACAACATTATGACCTTACTACTACATCGTACGTTCCAGTCAGATGCCCCAGCGGACCCCGTGGCTGCCACGATTAGAGCGTGGAATAGCATTCTAGACTCCAATCAGAAGCAACGCCCAAACTATAAATGGCTCCCGATACGGCAGTTCCATGGCCTCTCCCCCACACATGACCAACACTTCCTGCGGCACTGGGAAAACCTGGGCTATCGTGCATTAGCTGATCTGTACCCCCGACGGCAAATTCATTACCCCTCAAACGTGGCGGCCCGAACACTCCAACTCACCGCTCGAGCTATTACAATACTTCAGGCTAAGAGCGGCGGTCCGCGAAATGAGGCCCTCCTACCCAGACGAGCCCCCGGACTCACCAGAACACCAATACATATCAAACTCTGTAGGATGCAAGGGCATAATATCCTCTTTGTACAAAATGCAACTGGGTAAAGTAGGGGATACTTCCCGCAAACCACGAGAAGCTTGGGCCAGGGAGCTAGAAATGGAAATCACTGATGAGTTATGGAACAAAATGTGTGCACAAACGCGCAAAGTCTCCCTTAGCGCTAGATTCCGCTGTATACAATATAAATTCCTCAACAGACTCTATTACACACCGTACAAAGTTGCAAAATTCACACATACCCGACCCACATATGCCCGAGATGCAAGTCTGAGGAAGCAGACCACATACATATGTTCTGGTCCTATGTTGCACTGGGTGGGTTCTGCAGAGAAGTGACAGTAGCGCTCTCGGAGATAGTTGGGTCCCCGGTGGACCTTGACCCGCTGGCCTTGTTGTTCGGAATCTGGGCCGGAGAAAGTGTTAAAAAAATGTCAAGATTTTTAAATGTAAGTACTATTGTGGCTAAAAGATGTATACTGCAATGCTGGAAGCGCCGCTCCCCCCCACCCTGGAGATGTGGCGAAAGCCCTTACTTGGGTACAAATGTGTGAGGAAGAGTACATTGGAACATTACCCATGCCATCTCGCCCCAAAAATGTGTGGACCGAATTCTGCAGTTATCTAAACAACAGGGACGGGGGTGACTTGAGCCCTACACCCCCGCCAGCCCAGGCCGACTCTTCATAAGTACTGAACACTTTACGATCCCTCATGTTACTGCTCCTCCCTCTCCCCCCATTCTGAGCTGCTTGCATTGTTGCGTGATGTAATGCCTAAGTGCAATATTGTAGTGTTTGTTGTTCTCGGTGTGTAATGCGTTGTACCTGTCCTAACTTTCTGCCAATAAATAAAAGTTTTTAAAAAAATAATAAATTGGGAAGGATTTGGGAATACTACACTGCTAGTTGAGGACAGGCAGTGAGAGTGGGTGTTGGGATTTCGGCAATCTGGTTGGTGGAGTTGTTTTGTACAATAGAAAACTGAATCACAACCCTGGTTTACATGTTTTCATGGTTGCCTCCATCAAACTGTTGAATAGCGAGAGGCCACCAGGGGGCGCGCAGATGCTGTGCCCATATTCGCGCCGCTACTGGCTTGCCGGGCAGATTAGGGACCGTAGCCCCCAAAAATGCCCCCATCAAGGTGACGGCTGCAAGCTACAACCGTCCAAGATGTCCTACAGTGGACTCTGATGAAGTTTGGGGTCCCTTGCTTCAAAGGCACTGGAGATCAGCCGCTCTGACTTTCCTGTGGAGCAACGTAGCGCTCTTATCCGGGGAACGGCTCCATGCTGAAAACAGGCAAGAGTGGGGCTCACACGGAGATACGTGTGTGTGTCGTTCGCTCCGAAATGGGAAGCAATAATTGCTACCCTCCTTGATGGCAAGGACAGAGGCACTCCGGTGCCCGAAGCAGCACAAATAGTCTTCACACAAGAGAGGAAGACGGTTGACGGAGGGATTAGTTGTTGCTCTGTACTGCGTACCTTCGTCCACATGGATGAAGGCCCTCTGTGAGGCAGTCTGTCAAGATAAGAGTGCACTTGATTGGCCGTGAGCACCCAGAACGCCAAAAGCCTCCGGAGTGCCTACAGGAGTGGGTAAGAGACTTGGTGCCAGCGTATCCCCACAACGGCTGTCCAAACGGCACCCCAACCCCCTCCAACAGCGGAAAGGCACAATAATAAACACAGCTCGAGTGGCGCTCAACACTGAATAGTGTGGTGAAGCAGGGGACAGAGACATTACACGCCGGGAGGTGTGGCACACGGGGAGGGGGACAGAAGGAGATGGGGGGGCTACCACTTCCTGAAGAAAGTATTACCTCCAGTTGGTCTGCGGCCTATTAGGTGACACTGTGCTCTTTGACACCCAGGGAAACTGAAACGGTGCCAGAGGCACTTATCAGCATGGCACACACAGATCCCTACCAGTGCGGCTTGCATTCACTGGATGCACCACAGATCAGAGGGGTGTGGGGCCAGCTGAAGCCCCCTACGAAATACACAGGGAGACAACATTGTAACAAAAGCCTTACTTGGCGAAAGAAGTCACCGGGTCACCCCAGACTCCTCCAATCTGATGAACAGAGCCCAGTGTGAGGGGACGTAGCTAACCATTAAGCCTGACGGTGTGGAAGTCACATGGTTAACCTCTGCACCACAACCCTTCATAAGTGATACGTGGATAGGGACAGGTTCTGCACCTCAGGATGCTCCAATGGACGAAGCAAACTTTACACTGGTCACTGGCATGCCCACAGCGTATGGGAGGATGATCAGTGGCTCGCCTGTGGAAGGAATACCCCTCCTTGGTGTAGCCACCTGCATGGTCGACCAGTTGATGGCTGGCTGTCTCTAAGAGGTCTGGCCTGCAAGAAAAGGGGGTAGTCATTGACTCTGGACAGTCTGGCGGATGTCCGATTCCAGCATTGGCCAGTTCTACTTCCCCGACCTTTGCAACTATTTAGATCTGTATAATCTCTGTTTGGGGGACAGTAATAGCCCGAACACCCCATCTCAGGAGCACCGGTATTCAAGATCCTTACCAGGGGAGGAGTAGGTTGGAGCATTCATGTGAAGGTTCATTTTCGACCCGAGGGTCCGCTTGATGATTTGGAAGTTGTCGGTGCAAAGGTTTCGATTCTGATAACCCCCCTTTTTGACAGAAGATGAAGATAGTCCAGCAATAGCAGAATCAGCGGGGGATGAAAATTCGACAACAAGGGACATCGCAGATCCAATTTAGGAAATCAGGGGAATCAGAACTGACGTAGGCCACAGATTGGACAAGCTGGACCGCATAGGCGACACAGTGGAAGATAGAATACAGGGCCTCGAAAATAACCAGACTTCGGTTGACATCTTGGAGACACAGATAGACACAAGATTGTCCGCATTGGCGAGATGTGAAGAGGAAAGAGCCCTTAAGATGGATGACTTTGAGAACAGAGAGAGGAGGAATAACCTCAGGTTCTTTGGATTTCCAGAGAATTACGACAAAAAAAGATATTGTCCGAGCCATCATGGATGTGGTTCAGCTATTATTTGGAGATGACACTTTACAACGAACCAACTATCGACAGAGCACACAGGGCTGGTGGCGGAGCAGGAAGGCCACAATCAATACTGGTTTGTTTTCATTGCTATGCAGAGAAGTTAAAAAAATGCCAGGAGAGCAGACTCTATAACCTATAATGGTGCAACAGTTACTATTTTTCAGGACCTCTCCTTGTTTACACTGGCGAGCCTAAGGTTGTGCTAACCCCCTTCCGCAATGGCTCAGAGGGAAGAGGATACGGTATCAATGGGGATTCCCTTCTCCCTTTTCTTCGAAAACGGAGGTCATAGATATAGATAGGTGTTGGAGGAGGACAAATGGGGGGGCCAGGATGAAACTGATGGACGCCTCTGTATACAAGGGACATGACTCCAAAGGTACTGCTACAGAAGAACCAAAGAGAGGGAAGCCAAAGGACAGGAGACGTATCCCGGGTTCTAGGAAATTTAAGAGGCTTAACACCCCTCCCTCGCGGAAGCCTAGTCCTCAGCCCTGGCAATGGGGACAGTAACATCTGATAGATAAGGGGACTACAACGTACCTCCCCATTTGGTAGGATAAGGGAAGGAAAGCTGGGGGGCCTGTAAGGACAGAGAATCCAAAGTAATTTCCGGGGGGTGGTGATTGTGGAGTGCTTTTGAGTGAACGGTGGGTTATCGACGGGGAGTGAAGGGGGAGCAGAGGTGGAGGTCAGGAGGAGGGGTATTGTGGCTGGATTGCCCAGGGATTCAGGAATTTTCTGGTGGTTCAGTCGGGAACCGATGCCGATGGGGGGGTTCTGACTGGATTCTGGTGGAAAATGTTTATGATGCGTAAGGGTGTTGGGAAAGGTTATGGGAGGTTTTGTCAAATGGGTTTTCGAGTGATTTCGTGATGTATATGCAGCATAGGCAGGGCATCATGCTGGCAGTCTGGAAACTCCAGGGAGCTGGTGGAGCATGTAAAGTGGAGAGTTATGGATATGTGGTCTCTGGAAAACAATGGTTAGCCCATTAAAGGGGACGTTAATCGGTTCCTAAACACCAGGGGCATTATTTACTTACGAAAAGATTGTTGGTGGTCAGGGAATTCACATGCTCCAAGTGTGACCTGCTTTTCCTCCAGGAGACCCACCGGGTGAGGGATTCAAAACATTCCCTAAGATAAAAGTCCATTGAGGAAGTATTTTATGCCTCATTCTTGGCAAAGAAGAAAGGGGTAGCTATCCTTGTATCCAACCACTTGGGTATGGGTGTAGGAAAAGTTCTTAGGGACCTGGAAGGGCGTTATTTGTTCTTGAAGGGAAGGGTAGCCATCTGACACTGGGCACAGCGTGCTGCCCGAATGAAGGGCAGATCGCTTTCTGGGAGAAAGTGAAGAAGAAACTAAAGATGTTTGTGAAAGCCCCCTGATAGTAGTTGGGGATTTTAATATGGTTCTTGACCCGTCTAGGGATAGGAAGAGAATGGGGTCTTTGCGGGCAAATCAACAGAAGGAGGGGAATTCTAAGAAATGTCAACATATTATCCGGGAACTGGGTATTATGGGCTCATTGATGAAGAAAGCTGGAAAGGTATAAGGCTCAGCTGAAGGACCTGTTATTACATGGCACGGAAAAGAAGATACTTTTTCTCAGACAAAAGTATCATGAGAAAGAGACAAGGCAGATAGAATCCTGGCATGGAAGTTAAGGGAGAGTTAGAAGAGAAAAATAGTGGAGGCTATAAAATTGGATCATAGCTCTACCTATTATGATACAGAAAATATAGGGGCACAATTCAAACATTATCATAAAAGCCTCTATAAATCTGACTACAGGGGTGATGGATCGCATATAGCACAGTTCATGGATTCCTTGCCAATACCAGGGCTCTCAGGTGAGAGGGCCTCCTTGTTGGAGACTCCAGTAACCGTGGACAAAGTGATATGGATGATAAAAGCAATGAAGGGGGGCACAACTCCAGCGGATGATGGATTCACGGCCAATTTTACAAGCTATATCGTTCCACTCTTCCACCCTATCTGGTAAGAGTTTTTAACACAGTGTTAGAAGGGGAGGAGCTGCTGAGGACAATGATGGGGGCCATCATAGTGGTCATCCCAAAGGAGGTCAAAGACCCAACCTTGTGCTCATCTTATCGCCCAATATCCCTCTTCAACACAGATGTTAAGGTCCTGGCAAAGTTGCTGGGGAATAGATTAGAGGGATTCTGCCATATTCATCGGGGGCCGTCAGGGTCTGGAAAATATCCAGAAAACAATCAATTGCATTATTCACATGCAACTGATCTCAACGCCGGCTCGGTCTCCCTAGATTCCGAAAAAGCATTTGACAGGGTGGAGTAGACAGCACTGCTGGAGAAAATAGGGATGGCGGAATATTTACAGAAATGGGTGACCGCACTCAGCTCCGTTCACACAAGTACAAGTCAATGGAGTCCATCTGAACCGTTTCCCTTAAATAGAGGTATGAGGCAGGGATGCCCTCTTTCCCTGCTGCTTTGCACACTCACAATGGAACCACTGGTGATAGCGTTTCACGTACATCATGGGATACGGGGCATTAAACGGGGGAGGTGGAATTTAAGCTCTCTTTGTTCACAGATGACATACTGGGCTATCTTGGGGATGTGCACACTTTCCTGCCCACACTGATATCAAACATTTGGAATTTATTCGGGGCTGAAGATTCACGTTGCCAAATCCTCCATAATGCCGCTGCACAGGCCGATATCCCGCCTTGATAGTGCAAGAGAAATGCATGGTATTAGAGTGGAAAAGGGAACGCTTAGATACCTAGACATTCAGTTGCCAAGAGAACTTCATATATAGGCCAAATTGAGGGTGTTACCAGAAGATATGAGAGATGATCTTGGCACGTATTGGACATACCTGGAGGATAAGGATACCTACCCGGTGAAAGTGAGAGAGCTATTATGGGCCCCACGCAAAACCATCCCAATAAGATTAAGGGACCACCCAACCCTGGGGGTATTGTGGTCTCTGTGGAGAAGAAATGTGTTCACTGATAAACTATCCTCGTGGGCGTCACCCATGGCATTGGTTTGGGGCCCCGACGTGGACTTCGGAGGTCAGGTATTCCGACGTTTGCATGAATGGTCAATGTCGGGATTAGAAAGATTAGCACAGCTGTTTAAAGAGTGGGTCTTTCTAGATTACGACCCCATAAGCGTCATCTTGTCTAGGGATAAGATCCCGATTTTTGAGTACCTTCGATTTAAGGGGATATTCATGGACCAGAAATGGAGCAACAAACTACAGCAAACACTGACCCCCTCCGAGAGTCATAAACTCCCCAGACTCTAGGAGAGGAAGTCTTTCTAGGATCTATAGGGCTCCAATTACGGTGGATATAGTGGGCAGACACAAGTTTAAGAAGTACTGGAATGATTTGGGAGCAGGGAAGATTCCAGAGTAAAAATTAGAGAATGTTCAAAATTATGTTTCACAGCAACTTGTTTACATCAGCATAATTTTTAAATGCTACAAGGCTGGCACTGTGATGCATTGAAAATCTCTAAAATGTTCTCAGGTTCTTCCTCGATATGCCCATGGGGATGTGGGGGCGTGGACTCCCTTTTCCATATATGGTGGCACTGCCCAAAAGTTCAGGAATACTGGAGTGACCTTCTGGAGTGGATGGCAGAAGTCACGGGTGACCGACTCACATTGGATCCTCTAAAATTGTTACTGGGGGTCCCCTAGGCGGACAAAGAAGTGTGTATATATATCCCAGAATATGAGAGGACATGTTCAGGGCGGGAAGAGTAGCTCTGACCCAGAAATGGAAAAGCGCCGACATCCCAGACAGGCTGACTTGGTGACTGAAACTTAAAGAGATGTTCACCATGGAAAAGCTAACATCCCTGGTTAACAATTGCATGGGCTCCTTTACGTAGGAATGAGGGCAGGCGATACATAAATGGAAGTGGGACATCGACCCTTTGTCCCCCACGTCTTATTTTGTTGCTGGGAGGGGAATGAGAAAGGGTAGTCTGGGTAGGATGGAGAGATTAACCGAGGGATAGCATGTAACACACGTTGTAGTGGGAAGGGAACAAGAATGGAAGAAGGCACAAGGACCCTGAAGATAAGAGGTAGATGATAAGATAATACACATGGTTTTTATTGACTTAAGAAGGACGTTCTAGCCAATACACAACAAGTTTTAGAAATTGAAATCACTTGCAACAGTTGGTGAGGGAGGGAGAAAGGGATGGAGGTACTGGGTGGAGGGAGTTTGAACAAATAACTATACTTTTGTGCTTTGCTGTGCTGAAAAACCTCAATAAAAACTGTTGGATAGCTTCTCAAAATGAGCAAGAGACTGTGGAAAATGAGGCAAAGTGATTATCCGGGAGATGACATATCTCTACTAGTTGGAATGTTAGGGGATTAAATAACTCGATTGAAGCTACACTGTGAAGGCCAAGGCACTAATATTATGTTAATACAGGAATCACACCTGAAAAGCACAACTAATTTAGCATTTGCCAAACCATGAGGCACTTCACGTTTTTACATGTCGTACTTGTCAAATTGAAGGGGGTGTAATAAAGTAACACAAAGCACTCCCCTTTCGGGTTGCTGCGACAGAGGACGATAAAGAGGTCACTATGTGATTGTATCAGGAACATTGGTGAACACTAAGCTAACACTTATTTAATATAGACCCGGATAGGTGCTTGAAATATGAAATATATGGACACACAAATGGTATGGGCCACGGATTTTAACATGATTCTGGATGTGATAAGAGTGAGATCAAACACCAGGCCGAGAGGGCTCACCTCAGCCGTTCTGGAAATTCAGTGGCATTTCTTGAACTTGTCAAAGACCTCTGGTGTCCGGTCAATTGCGGGGTATCAGGTTTCTCCTATTACTCCTCAGTACATGATATGTACTCTAGAATCTATTTCATATTTGCATCTTCTCGCATGGTACATGTCACCTCGAGCTGCTTGCTGCTACCCTGGACCTTTCTGACCACTGCCCGTTAAACTGAACACTTAAAACTCCCTGACATGCCCGTTATTCCCCCCAATGGTGCTTCAAGCCAAGCGCTTTACTGGATGTGGTTTTCAAGCGGGAACTGAACACTTCAATCTCCTCACTCTTCGACATTACTTTCTGTAGCCGCGGTATGGGAATCATCGACATTACTTTCTGTAGCCACGGTATGGGAATCATTCAAAGTTCACATTAGAGGTATTTGTATTGCCCTGGAGGAAGGGATACTTAAACCTATCCATCATGAACTCATGAACTTAGAGACAGATATAAAGCGACTCGAGTCCAAATTGGAAAGCATGAACAACAAGTGCTTCAACATCCCTTAAAAACTAAACTGGACCAATTTAGGGCTGCTGCAGACAGAGACATTAAGTATATTGGTAAACCTGCTATGGCTCGTCAATAGGGGGAAAGTGAGGGACCTGGTCGCCATGGAGAGGAGCAATCCAGACATTGCTGCTACTTGAGATGAAACAGGCCAAACAGTAACACCCCGTGAGAGATCCCCTCAATCCCCCTTTGAAGACTGCCTTTGCCACATGCATGCAAAATCAGGTGCCTCTCCCCCTGCTACATCGCCAACCCTCACCTCGATTTGCAAGATTTCCTTATGCCTGGTTTTTCCTACTATAGATTACCTTGGAAAGACAGGGAATGGAGGTCTCACTCAGGACTCTATGGACAGCTAAGATGTCGTGCACAAAAGACTGCATGTGATCCCTGAACCATGCTCAGGAAAGGATGCCATCAAGACAGGATCCCTTAAATTAGCCCTTCTAAGCACAAGATCTGTAGCTAAGCACACTATTTATGTACATGATTACATAGTAGAAGGTAACATTGAAATTATGTGCCTCACTGAAACCTGACTACTTGACTCTCATGGCCCCATAATAGAACAGTGACCACCCCAGGTTATGATTTCTTCAGTAAAAATCAGACACTTGGACATGGGGGTGGTGTCGCTATCATTTGCAAAAATAACCTTGCCATGTATGAGGACAAAGGGTACTGTGACGGATGTGAAATTCTACATACCAAAATCACGCCAAATCATCGTAACAGCATTAACCTTATACTGCTTTATAGACCGCCTGGAGAAATGCACCTGTTCAATGAAAATATTATTAATTTTGTATCCCGCCTGGAGAAAACTAACTGCTCTATAATTCTCCTGGGTGATTTAAATCTATGCAAAGGAGATCCCAGAGATAGGCGAGCCATGGATTTGGAACAATCATTGAATAATATGATCATTTCTGTACAGAATTCAGCTCCCTCACACATAAAGGGTAACACCCTAAATTGGCTGGCAAGTGGTAACATCCGTTTGACAGACGTAACCACCACTACTTGTGTGTGGTCGGATCATTTCTTCCTCACAAGCTTGGTGGAACTCCCATAACCTCTTTCCCAGGTTCTTCAAAACTTGGCAAAACCCATTCAATCGCTGTCATCTTGGCTACACACCCTAATTTTTCTTTTTAATTGTTGGGGGTAGTTAAACGTTACACTGAAATTTCAAATGGACTGGGTTATTAAGGAATTGTGACCAAATTAGTATTTCACATTACATTTGTGGGTGCATGGGAAGAGCAAGGGAGGACAGAGGGTGTATGTAGGCTGTGTAAAAATTCTTTTCAATTGTGTTGCAATCCCAGTCGGAGTTTGGAGGGGTGTACAGGGAGGGATGGGATCTGTTAATTTCAATTCTAGACATCCATGAAGAAATTTCAAAATGATAGGCATGGCATAAAACAACTTACTGCATTCGATAGGCGTTAACAGGGCTTGCAGCACTCCATCATGAGCATAGTTGAAATGATACACTATAGAGTGCTGTCTGGAAGCGTCAAAGGGCTCAAAGTCATTGTAAAGAGAGGGGACTTAAATTATATTTTACACAGGGACTTAAATAACTTCCAAGGTAGAGACAGACATTTGGCCATGCGTCAAATGCGCTGCTGCAAATTACAGGAGACTATTTATGAGTTCAGTGGTGTGGCCAAAAAGGGTGGTAATGCAGTGGTAAGATAGTCACCACTGCATTACTGCACCGCAAACTATGGATGTGGAGGTAAGGTGGAGGAAAAACCTCCAGCAAAATGCTGATGGTAATTTGGTAATTTCACCGCCAAAAACCTGCAATTCTGCCGAAATAAATGGAAACTAACACCTACATTTGTAATTCCACTGGACCAAGTGGCGGTAACAGTAAATCACCTGACAAATATACCACAGAGATACTACCAAACTCATAATGAGGCCCCATGACTTTGTGGAGGTCTGGTGCCGTTTTCATCCATCTGATGTAGCATGCTCCCTTTTCTCAAAGCACATCAATCTTACAGCTGAATTGATTTTGGGTTTACTCACACTAAATGGGTACACATGATACATTCAGGTGAATATCTGGACTGAACACTTTCTGAAGGTTGCCCATGAAAATGACTGTTTTTTTCTCCCGTGGACATTTCTGGCAACCCGCTCCCCCCACATCTCTTTACTTACCTGTTGGCGGCACACCTCGTTGTGTGCCGCCATATCCTCCATCCCTCTGCGACGCCGGTACCCTTCACTTACGTGCATGGGAACCGCCGCAGCATGGTCCTTTTTTTTGTTACTTTATCCTATTGGGAGCGGGGGGCATCCCGACATCCCTGATGCCATTATGGTGGACAAGGGTGTGGGGGGGACCCCCTCAACCCCTGTTCCCTTTGCCCACTATAATGGCGCTGAATGGTAAAATTGGTCAAATGTTCAGCTGTACGTAATTTTCGTACAGACAAAATTCGATCAACTATACCATTTGTTGTTTTTTTCATTTGAGCATTTCTAGGGATACACTTTCTGAACACACTCCATTGTAAATGGTGTTCAACCGGACCTCCAATAAAGTTCTTACACTAATGTGGACCGATGTGTTACTACATAATGCCTCTAAGAGTACAATTAGAAAGGCATTTGTGGATTTCATTGCAGAAAATGAGGGCTCTGGGGAAGATGCGGATACGATTTGAGAGGCTTTCAAAGTCACAATAAGAGGATATTGTATTTCCACCACTTGCGGGATAAGAAAGACATAATTAACCTATTGCGAATTGCACCAGCTTAACTGCAAGGTAGAAGCTTTCTCTTATCTTTGTAAGTGATTAGTGATTAAGAACTAAACATAGTTTGAACATTCTTTTTTCACTAGATTCTTTTTGGAAATTTCAGACTCAAATTTGGAGGACTCGTTTGGGGAATTTGTGGGGAAGGGAATAGTTTCTTACCTGTAACTCCATTTCTCCAGCATTGGTATCTTTCATGGATTCACATGCTTTGAATATTCCCCGTCGTCAGGCTGGGAATCCCCGGTACATTATATAGACCCTTTCCCGTAGGAAAACTTTTTCGACGCTTATGCGTCCTATCCACCTCGTTTTGTATCATGCGTGCCCGTGCCGTCAGGACGTCATGATATAAATACAGGCCCCGCCCCCGCGCTCCCTCAGATTTCGGCCCCCAAAGTAGTGGGGGAACCGGTTTGCATGATCAGGGGAGGCAGGTGGGCGCATGTGAATCCATGAAAGATACCAATGCTGGAGAAATGGAGTTACAGGTAAGAAACTATTCCCTTCTCCAGCATTGGATCTTTCATGGATTCACATGCTTTGAATAGATTACATAGCAGTACTACCCCCAAGAGGAGGTGTGCATGCAAACCCCTATACATTCTTCGCAAAAGGCCGTTCCCTAAGATTATGTATACATCAGTAATAGTTTACATAGGGAAAAAACGGACCACATACAGTCATAAATTCCACAGGATGCCACCCCGCAGCCGGGGCTTACCTTACTGGAATAGGTGTCGAAGCACCGCCTGTCCCATCCGGGTGTCTTCGGCATGTTGCTGCGACAGGCAGTAATGGCGGGTAAAGGTGTGTGTAGTCGCCCAGGTAGCCGCCATGCAGATGTCCCCTAGAGGGACTCCGGCCCACAGTGCCGTCGACGATGCCGCTGCTCTAGTTGAATGAGCTCTTGGCCGTCGTAGAAGAGGCTTCCCTGCCTTGGAATGGCAGTACGAGATGGTAGATGACACCCATCTTGAAAGTCCTTGCTTTGAAATGGCTTTTCCTCTAGCACCCAACCCATAGGCCACAAACAGCTGTCTCGTTTCTCTGAACGGTTGCGTACGATGAAGATAAAACTTGAGAGCCCTTTTTACATCCAATGTGTGTAGCATGCGCTCCGCTCCCGAGCATGGCTCCGGAAAAAACGTAGGCAACACGATAGAAGAGTGTTTATGAAACACCGAAGGAGCTTTTGGTATGAACTGTGGGTTAGTGGCTAGGACTACCTTGGTCTTGAAAAATCGTAAGTATGGTGGGTCCACCATTAGAGCCTGAACTTCTGAGATACGTCGGGCTGAAGTGATGGCCACCAGGAAGGCCAATTTCCACGACAGAAACTTCAGAGACGATGATGACATTGGCTCAAATGGAGGTTTCATAAGAGACGTTAAGATCAGATTGAGGCTCCACTCCGGTGGAAATTTCTTCTCTGGAGGGAAACTCCGAAAGAGGCCTTTAAGGAAGTGCTTAATCAGGCGGTCGCTGAACAATGGTGCCGAGTGCCGTCGACGAGTAAACCTGGAAATGGCTGCTAGGTGTACTTTTATTGACGACACCGACAGGCCCATTTGAGCTAATAACAGCAAGTATGGAAGGAGCTGTTCCGGCCTAATCGATTGCGGGGCCAAACCTGGTTGATCCTCACACCATTGACAGAACCTTTTCCATTTGTACGCGTATGAGGCGTTTGTGGAAGGTGCTCTTGCCGCTTGCAGGATACGTCGACAGTCCTCCGGAATCGTTAGCCGACCAAATTCGGCGAAGTCAGGAGCCAGGCCGTCAACTTGAGGCTGTCCGGGTCGTGATGCCAAACGACACCCTCCTGTCGAGACAGAAGGTCGGGGGTCTTCTGGAATCTCATCGGTTCCGCCGCCGCTAAGTGTAGTAGGTCTGAAAACCACACTTGTCTGGCCCAGTATGGGGCCACCAGAATTACCCGACATGGGTACCTGAGGATCCATTGCAACGTCCTCCTGACAAGGGGAAAAGGAGGAAATGCGTACAGGAATTTGTTCGTCCATGGGAATGAGAACGCATCCCCCAGTGAGCCCTGCTGAGGCCATCTGCTTGCGTACTGATGGCATTTCTTGTTGTTCTTCGTTGCAAACAGGTCTATGGAAGGGTGTCCCCATTCCTTGAATACTTGTTGAAGTTGTTGGTCGTTCAGCACCCATTCGTGAACTTCGTTCATTTCTCTGCTGAGGGCATCGGCTTCCACGTTTTTCACTCCTGGTAGGTGAAATGCTAAGATTTGTATGTTGTGTTGAAGGGCCCAATGCCAGATTTTCTGTGCCTCTGTCGATAGGGACCTGGAACGTGTCCCTCCTTGTTTCCTCAAGTAGAACATCGTAGTGGTGTTGTCCGTCATGACACGCACCACCGAGTCCCTCAGTTGCGGAAGAAAAGACTTCAGAGCCCATCGCACTGCTCTCAGTTCTAGCAGGTTGATATGCAGGGAGGACTCCTGCAAAGACCACTGGCCTTGTACCTGTAACATATCCAGATGAGCTCCCCATCCGCTCAGCGATGCATCCGTCACCACCGTCTTTTGGAACTCTGGTTCCAGTAGAGGCATCCCTCTCGTTAGGTGAGTAGACACTTTCCACCAGCCGAGTGCTTGAACTAGTTGTTCGTCGACGACCAGTCTGTCGGACCAGCGACCTCTGCTCTGTGCCCAACGGTCCGCTAGAAATTCCTGGCAAGGCCTCATAAACAGACGGCAGTTGTTTATTAACGGAATGCAGGACGACATGGTCCCTAGCAGGGACATGTACTTGCGCACAGAGACTCTGGTACCGCCGCTCCATTCCGACGCCTTGTTTTGAAGTTTCTGAATTCTTTCGCTGGATGGTTTCACCAGGCTTGTGTGCGTATGAAACTCCGCTCCTAGAAAGACCAAGGTCCTCGAAGGCTCTACTGAGGACTTGTTGAAGTTTATTGCGAAGCCCAGTTCCTGTAAGATGGACATTGTGGCTCGTAGACTGTCTCGTGTTTGTTCCTTGGATGACCCTCTGATTAGCCAGTCGTCTAGATATGGATAGACATGATGACCATCCTTCCTTAAATGGGCCGCTATAGGGGCCAAGCACTTGGTGAACGTCCTGGGGGAGGACTTGAGCCCGAACGGGAGGACCTTGAACTGAAAATGCTTTCTCCCGACGACGAATCTTAAATATCTCCTGTGTCGTGGGCGTATTGGGATGTGAAAATAAGCATCCTGAAGGTCTAGTGAAGAGAGATAGTCCATGGGTTGCACCGATCTGATAACCTCTTGGAGTTTTAGCATTTTGAATTTTTGGCTCTTTAGCCACTTGTTGAGTACCCTCAGGTCGAGAATGGGCCTCCATTTGCCGTTTGGCTTTTTGACAACAAAGAACCTGGAATAAACTCCTTGGCCTTCCTGTGCCACAGGAACTCTCTCTACCGCCCCTTTTCGCAACATAAGCTCCGCCTCTTGTCGTAGGATTTGGAGGTGGGGCTGTGTCGAGAATAAAGGAGGAAGACGCGGAGGCTTGTCTTTGAATTGCAGCGCATGACCCATGCGAATCGTGTCTAGGACCCATCGATCTTTGGTGATGCATTTCCATCGGTCGAAGTGATGAGAGACTCGACCCCCCAGGACGTTCCGAAGGCCGTCATTGGTTGCTGGTTTGCTTGTTCTTCGTTGACGACGGACCTGAGCCTCGCCGCCTGGAGGCTTGATAGTCCCTGCTTCCACGTGCCGACTGGGACGCTCGTCTGAACCCTTGTGAAGAGTACGAGGGCCTGTTAAATCCACGGTCCCTCGAGGCTCCAAAGCGGGAGTTTCCAGAAGCACCTCTGAAAGGGCGAAAAGAGCGAAAATTTCTACCCGTTTGAAGGGCGCCGAGGGACCTAGCAGTATCCGTGTCTTCTTTCATCCCTTTCAGCGCTTCATCAACTTTTTCGCCAAACAGGTGCTCCCCTTCGCATGGCATGTCCAGGACTTTGTACTGTACTTCAGGACGGAAAGTAGTACATTTGAGCCACGCTTGTCGACGAAGCACTACTCCATGGTTGATTTGTTTGAAACCAGACTCTGCTAGGTCCACTGCGATATTAATAGCGTGGTTCGAGGCCTCCTCGCCGTCCCGCACCAGTAACATAGCTGCTTTTCGGTGTTCGTCTGGCAGGTGTTCTAGGATAGGGGCTAATTTGTGCCACATTTCCCTATCATATCGTGACACGATCGCTAAGGAATTGGCTGCTCTTACTGTCGTCGCTCCGACCGAGAGCACCTTCTTTCCAAATGCGTCCTGCCTCCTAGCCTCGCTTTCCGGTGGCGTTGAACATTTTTGCTGGACCCTGGCCTTCCTAGCTGCTGCCGCCGACACCACCGAGTCAGACAAAGGCTGTGATGTTAGACATTTTGGAGTGGACTCCGGAGCTTTAAACTTTTTCTCGATCCGTCCCTTTATGGCTGGTTCCGAGAACGGATGGCGCATCGTTTTGAGACCTTCTTGCCACACGTGGTCAAGGATTGGGATGGCAAATACCGATTTTCTCCTTTGACCCATATGGTCAAAAAGGAAACAGTCTTTCCTCTGTTCCTCAGGAATCAAGCCGAATTCGGAACACGCTTTCCCCATCATTGCATGGAAGGCTCCCACATCATCAGGGGGAGATGGCTGTGTCTGGCTCCTCGTAGACTCCAATTCTACATCCGAATTCCATGTCGGGTCCCTCGACGGTGACAGGGAGATGTCTGACCCAGAGTCATCATGTATAGAGTCGGACTCCGACAACTCACCCTCCTCCTGAGCTCGAGGACGATCTTTTACCGCCTGGGGAGCCGATGGGTGATTCGTCGACGAGCGAGCCGTACAAGTTTGCTCGTCGACGGAAGGTACAGACAGAAGTGACGATGACGTCCCAGGTTGAGGGAACTGGGTATCCAGCCGCTGTAGTAGCTTCTGAAGAGTATTAAGCACATCCAGAGACAAAACTGTCTGGGGGTTCAGCAACGTGGATGATATAGGTACCATACCCCCGCTCGCACTCGTCGCCGTCGTCGTCGACGTGGAAGGCCGTAAGCCTAAATCCAATGGCTGCAGAACCATGTCACCTTCCCCTTCCGCCGAGCAGGCCGTGTCTGGCTGCAGTAAGACCTCAGGGGGGATCGGGTCATAGACCTCAGGCAGCCAAGCCATAGACTGAGTTTCCGTCGACGAAGGAATCCCAACCGCTGCTGCTTGAACGGTAATAGGCATCGTCAATGACACCGAGGTCGACGAGGAAGTCGTCGTCGTCGAGCCTTTAGACTTCGTTGTCGATTTTGATGCCGACTTCCCGGCTGAAGCTTCTCGACTCACGGAAGACCTGGGACGGTCCCCTGAGGAGGATTTAGACAGCGCCAGCCTCTCCGTCTTAGATGATGAGGAGGAGGAGGGCTTTTTATGAGATGAGGAGGATCCAGCATGTTTCCCCTTATGCTTGTCCTCAGGGCGAATTTCTGCTGGCCGCACCTTCTTCGATGGAGGCTCCGACTTGCTCCTGGAGGCCGTGGAGCCAACTTCCGAAGCCGGGTAGGCACCCGCTCCGTCATTAAGCCAGTCGACCAGCCTTCTTTTACGGTCCTTAAGGGTTTTTTGGGAGAAACCCTGGCATATCTCACATGTATCCGCCGTGTGGTGCGGGTGGAGACAGTAGATACAGTCCATGTGGCCGTCTCCTTCATAAACCTTTTTGAGGCCACAGGTTGCACATGGGCGAAATAACGCCTTTCCAGACATAATTCTCCAGATTTGAACTTCGCTTACGCGAAACAGACAAAAAAACAATCTAGTTATCACTAGTAGTAACACGAAGATCCCACTGCTTTGAAAGACGGTTGAAATCTGAGGGAGCGCGGGGGCGGGGCCTGTATTTATATCATGACGTCCTGACGGCACGGGCACGCATGATACAAAACGAGGTGGATAGGACGCATAAGCGTCGAAAAAGTTTTCCTACGGGAAAGGGTCTATATAATGTACCGGGGATTCCCAGCCTGACGACGGGGAATATTCAAAGCATGTGAATCCATGAAAGATCCAATGCTGGAGAAATGTTTTATTGTGAATACCATGGGGGTCCTATAGGAATCATAGGGTAAATGAACCTTGCCTACTCCTTACTGCCTTTTATAAACACTCTTAGACGTTTTCACTGATGGAATTCCATCTTTTTCTTAACCGTACAGATATAAGTTGAAATCTGCTCCTGAAGAAGGGACGACTAAGTCCCAAAACACATTGCTGGATCTTCCTGTTTTTAAGAATAAATCGTCTGGATGGAGACAATTAAGACTAGACATTACTATATTTTACTCTATGATACAGTATATAATAACATTAGGAAAACAACAGTAAACGTGACTTAACCTTTTGGTGACTTTATCCATTGATAGAGTGCAGGTTGTGACACTATTTTTGTTACAAAATACGAGAGTGATCCAGACGGCTTCAAAATTTTCAAGGAGTATCCCATGTATATGCCGCCAGATGTGTTTTGGGGACTTGATAAACTTGTGATTGATCTTTTATCCAACAGAAAAGATCCTGGAATTAGATTTGAATCGTTGGCGCTGCGATATGAAGATAGTGGGGTAGGCACTCCAAAGCTTAGAGCTTATTACGCAGCAGGTGGTTTCATGGTTGTACGGGGGAGGATAGGGGGCATGGTTTCCAAACTTGTAGATGTGCCGTTGCACCCACCAAAATACTGAATATACTGTTGCTTCCCAATTTGCAGATTTCTAAACTTCCTACACATTTGAGAGCTATACATAGGATCGTGATTAAATACACAAACATAGTGAAATAAAATCATAATGTATGTTCCTGCACTTCCTATTTTGGGCACTGCCATTTGCTCCAAGAAACAGGCAAATTGGACAGGTGGATAGGACTATATAGTTGATAATAAACACCTGTGGACAGTTGTATAGTGATTGAAGGTTCTTGGGATGTGACTCATTCTGTGCAAAACTGGGCATAGACAGAACCTTTTTCTTGATTTACACTGTGTTGGATGCATGTAATAGTGAAAATTACCCAGTGTTCCCAGAGGAACCGCCAGTGAAGGCAGTAATTGCGCTATTATTTCATTGATAGCGGGTGGCAGATGTATAACGGATATATACAGTGTGTGTGCTCCGAAGAGCAACAAATCAATAGTTTATTTATGAACTATGTGGGAGGCAGATTTGGGGGCCCCCTTTGGGGGACTTGGTGTGGTTAGGTGCACGCACGAATACAAATGTTTTCTCACGATATGCGCTACAAACGAATACAATATAAATGCTTCAGTTGAGCGTACTTATCCCCTGCCCTCTTATGCAGAATACATGGAGATGCGGATAGTCAGTGCCTAAAATGTGGTCACTCTACAGCCACATTCCTGCACATGTGTTGGGAATGCCTAGTAGTCCGTATTATTTGGGATGAAGTGGTAGCTGTACTGCACTTGAAATATTCTCAGTGTGGTTACTGAGAAGGTCTTATCAAGTTGGATTATTTACTGATAGAAAAGACAGTAGAGCAGCAATTAAGCTTCTTATGCAGAGTCTTGTGCTGGGAAAAGTTTACTTACAATTCAAGAGAAGAGTTGGAAGACTTCCTCTTTACTGAGGTTTGAGAGACTAACTAAAATTATATGTTGAAATGGGCTGCAGCAGAGAGGGACATTGGGGTTTGCAAGAAGGTACATGAAAATGAAAATAATCGCTACTCTATTAGTATTACTGTTGTATATTTTGTACTACCTCTTCTTTTTAATCTACTGATTATTCATTTGTAAGTATTCTATATGACTTCTCCTTTTGAATATTCTGTACGGTGTTCATGAAAAACCAAATCACAATAATAAATAAATAAATAAATAAATAAATAAAATAGCTACTCTATTGATATACATACTTGGACGGAATGGTACTCTCGCCAGACCTCATTTCTCCTGGAGCACTGGGAAAAACTATTTATCTGAGCTATTAATGTAATTGAAATATGGATTCTTTCTTTAGTCCACTGATTGGGTATATGTTCAGCGGAAGCGGACGTTGGTTGCTAATCCTGACAAAGTTCTTTAACATGTTCCAAACAATGTTTTCAAATGTCTGTATACTTTTTAGAGCTGTGTATCGATCGATTATCAGTTGCTGTAATGTCTTGAACTGTGTACTGACCGTTCTTTCTTTTTTCATACTCATTGGGCCCGATTTACAAAGCGTTTTTGAATGGGCCTTTCCCATTCAAAAACGCTTTTGTAAATCAGGCCCATTCTATATTGTCATTACATTAACTTTTTGACACCTTCTGGCAAACAGCGGGGGTCGGGAGGGAGAAGAGATCTAAGATTTTTTCTTATAAACTGTGACAATGCCTACTCATTGAAACTGTTATTTTCTAGTATTGCCAATTTCATTTTAAAGGGTTCCTGGGGTTTGCCCCATAACCTTAGTTAGAAGCCCTTTTCTACGTATACCTTTAGTAATCATGTAAGCGCAGGCTATGTAAATGTGGGAGCAGCAAATAATTACTTACACTTTGATATCGTTTTACTTTGACTTTTTGTGCATTGCTTTTGGTTGAGGGCGGGGGTCCTTTATTTAGAGGCACAATAATTCAACCAAAAGAAATGCACAAAAAGTCAAAGTAAAACGATATCAAAGTGTAAGTAATTATTTATCGAGTGAAGAACGTTGGGTGACAATAGGTATTGAAGCACATACATATGCAGCTCTCCCCCACCTGAAAGTGGAAGCAGTCTCTTGAGCACCACCTGTAGCGCACCAGCAGCTTTAAGCCACTCGAGTCTCCTCGACCCTGCCCAATACAACAGTACCTCCAGAGGGGGGTGCCAGACAACTCCCCGAATGATTGAAAATGTGGTATATACCTCAAAAGGCTCTGGTCATATGCAAAATGCAACGTATCTTGCAAACAGTGTCACTTTTGGACACTTAAAACTACTGTTGACTAGGCTGCACATGCACAGCTGGTCCCTCCAGCCATGGCACTTGCCTCTGCTATCTACCCTGTGCTAGCAGTAGCGTACAGCCACAAGTCAGATGAGAGTGGAACCAGAAGGACCACTGCATGACAGCATTACGCCGCTATCTCCGCTGCTATTGCAAGGGCAGGCCGCAGCGAAAGCTGTAATTAGCAGCCAGTCCCCGTCACCGTTCTGACACATCCCAGCCAGTCCTAGAGGTTCTCTTCGCATAGCCTTTGACAGCCGCTGCCCGCTACTCACCCGCTGCCGGGACTCTGTGCGGTGAGCGGATCACTCGGCCACAGATGATAGCAGAAGTGGCGGGACCAGCCTGCGTCCTTCTCTGCCTCCCCAGGTGTGCATCCAGCCAACCGGGCGAGAAGCTCCAGCTTTGACAGACCAGGGTCGTCTCCAATCGCTGCTAGAAGCGCAGGTCCCCCGACTGACAGCAGTGACTAATTCTCATTAGAGAAAAGCACCGTAGCAATGGTGCTTGTCTCACGTGACGCACACGACAAGTCTCGTTCAGTTAACTCGGCATTAACAGCGTCCTGGCTTTTCCCCTACGAGTTACCTGAGGGATGGAAAGCCGTGCTTCGGTTATGCTTGGTTGGAACAATATGCAATGGCTCTGCAAGCCGTGGAAATGGAAACATCGTTCTTGTAAGCATAGGCGCCGAATACATGTGGCCAGAGGGTGCAGTTGTCCTCGTCCTCCTTAAACAACGATGGCAGCAGTGTCGTTTTGCTAAGAAAAGAAAAACAACAATCTGGGTTCAGTGACATGCTCATCTTGTTTCACTGTGATGCACTCGCTTTACAAAAGGACGTTACACCGGCTAACAAGTGGGACCTCACTTTATTCCTCCTTCTTTCACCCACTACAAACTAGAAACTGGCGTTCCTGCCAGTTGCCTTACGCTGCCTGAAAATGCGAAGGGGCTTGTAACATAACCCACGGAAAAATGTTCTGAGGTCAGTTTAGCATGGGCTTTCTTAGGGTGCGTTGCGGGCGAGTCCATTCTTCACTCTGCCTTACGCTCTCCGGGCCAGGGGGCATGTCTGGTGGCATTCTGCTCGCCTCTGGGGGTATCCACGGGTCATCGCGGTATTCCTTTGCCTCTGGCTCCTCGTCCACTTGGGGTGTGTCGTTTTCCTCTCTCTTGATGAGATGCTTGAACTGTGAAATGTTTCTTGTAATTTCTTGTGTTGCATTTTGGGCCATCACCATTGGTCCTTTAAAGGCTGTTTAGGCGAGTACCTTGCATCTGTCTTCCTGGTCGGTGTCTGTTTCACCAGTACCTCATCACATATCACAAATTCTTTAGGTGCAGCTCTCCTTCTGATGTAGGTATCATGTTTTGCCCGTTCTTTTCCTCAGGTATCTCTCAATATGGTTTCCTCATCGATTACCTCTTGATCATCAACATTTCTCACGAGTCTGGTGTGGAACTTGTACTGCATAATTACTTCTGCTGGTGCCTTATTGGTCGCTTCATGGGGTGTGTTGCGATAGTCCCTGAGCATCCTGCATAGAACCTGGTGCGGGTTAGTGGCCTCTATGTATGCTCTTTGTATCGTCTTTTTGATCGACACCATGAAGCGTTCGGCCATCCTGTTTGCTTGAGGCCACCTTGCTGTGATTTTTTTGGTGCGTGAAACCCGGGTGCGCTGAAAATGTGGAGAAGTTGTGTCCATTGAACGGGGGAGGGGGGCAATTGTCTGATTTGATTGTTTGCGGTATACCTCGCTCGCTTAGTACCTCATCGAAGACGGTGGCTACTTGGGGGGCCGGGGGTATGCTGTGGTCGCAACTTTCTTCACAATGGGGAATCTGGAGTGTTCGTCAATGAATACCACTAGGTATTCTCCCGATTCTAGGGGTCCGTAGAAATTGACCGCAACCTGATCCCATGGTCGGTCTGGTGTTACCTGTAATGGTGTGGGGCCCTCTGCTTTTGCGGTGCACTGGTATGGCAGACAGTTCTTCACCCAGTCATCCACCATGAATCCATTAAGGGAAACCAGGCGTTGCACCATAGCTGTTTCTTAGTGTTGCCAGCTCCGTGATGTCCCTTGTGCTATCTTGATGATCTCCGCTTTGAGTGTTGCAGGAATGACGAGTTTGCACCCTCAATAGTATGGAATGATCCTTGACTGCTAATTCGTTGTGAACTTTTGCTTGTCTCTCTATTTCTTCTTGGTACACACCCGGATGGCTTTTTATGGCACGTCGGTAGTCCTTCCACTTGTTATTGTTTGTGAGGGCGAATGCCATACCCATGGACGGGTCTGCAGCGCATACGCTAGCGACAGTCTCCAGCGATAGTGCGGGTGGTAAGGCATTTGCCGCAACATAGTTGATGTACTCTGTGTCTCCATCCCGGGTTGTCAGTGCACCTGTCAGGTGACGTGTTATGTAGTCTGCAAGGTTTTGATCACCCTCCGGTTTATGAATGATTTCGGAATCATATTCCTGTAAGCGGATGCCCTATCTCTCAATCCTGGGTGGCATCTTCGTGCAAGGGTTCCCGAATAGGGAGAGTAAAGCCTGATGGTTGGTGACCAGCGTAAATCGCTTGCCGATGATGAAGTTGTGAAAGTGTTCACACGCCCAGACCACTGCAAGGATTTCTTTTTCAGCCTGGGAGAATGCTGAATCTGTATGTGACAGGGCTCTGCTTGCGTACACGACTATGTGTCTGGGGTGAGTGTCTTCTCCACTGGTTTTGGCTAGGATGGCACCTTGGCCTACTGGGCTGGCATCAACGATTTTTTCAGTGTGCCAAAACAGGTCGAAGTAGGCAAGTTGTTGTGCTTCTGAAAGTGATTTTTTGATGCCCTCAAATGCTGCCTGGCACTCTTCAGTCCAGTTAAAATCTGTGTCTTTTTGTAGTGGCCTCCTTAGGGACTCGGTGTGTGTCACATAATGCGGGATGTATCTCGGACAGTACTCAGCCATGCAGAGGAAGGATCTTACATCTTCCACTTGCATCAGGGCCTGAAGGTTGGTGATGGTGTTCACCTTTTCAGTGTCTCGAGTCATCCCTTCATCCGAAAAGATGTGCTCGAAGAACCTGAGTTTTTTCTTGCTGAACCTGCATTTTTCTAGATTCAGGGTGAAGCGTGTGCTTTGAAGGGCAGTGCAGGTCTCTAGTAGGGCCGCTTTGTGTTTTTCTTGTGACGTTCCAAACACCAGGATGTCATTGATGTTATTCAGCATCATTTTGACATGATTTCCACAGCAGAGGAAATGCCAAAATTTTGTTGGCGGTAGCGAAAAAGCCCCTCGTGTGTGGCAAACGTGATTATGCTTCTGGACTCGGGGTGTAACTCAAGCTGGTGGCATCCTTGCACGAGGTGCAGCTTGGAGAAAGTGGTCGCTCTGTTCAGTTAAACTATCATGTCCTCGATACACGGTCCTGGGTCTTGTTCCCGCTGGATGGTGGTATTGGCCATCCTCATGTCGATGCAGATTCTGATGCGACCTTCACCGTTGGGGACAATTACCAATGGTGACACCCATACGGACGGTCCATTGGCAGGTTCTATGATTTCCTTTTGGAGAAGTTGGTCCAGTTCCTGTGAGACAGCGTTCTAAAGATGGAACCCTACTCTTTTTGGGTGTTGAGGGACTGGGCGGACGTGCGTCATATTCATCCCCATAGCCAGCGTATTGCTCTTGCGGGTCATACTTTGGTTCGGGTCTTGGGTTGGCACCTCTTTTTATGCCCTCATGTAACTTCTCTGGTCTTGGTAGTGCGATGGGTTGAACCTTGGGTAACCTGGAGGTGGGGCTTGCCAATGGTATGGTCGCCATTGTGGCTGCACATACGGTTGAGGTGTGGGAAACGGTCTCCCTTCTCTGCTGACGAATTGAAAATATCCTTCTCTCCCACAGTTGGAGCATTTCTGGGTCAGAGCTGGGCAGGTCCCCGAATGTGGAAAGTTCATGCCACATCGGTAGCATTGTCGGACTGACCTGGGAGGCTCTTGGCTGCTTGGTCTTCCTATTGGCATCCTCCTCTCACCCAGCCTTTGTGCCTGTGGTTGCATCGCTGCAATGGTTTCATGGCGGTCATGCTTGGGTTCTGGATTGTTTTCAATGGAGGCAGCCTGGGCATACACTCTCTCAAATATTCTGGCCAGTTCACTCACTTTGTCTATGGTCAGCAGCTTTTTCAGTAATTGTTTGCCAGAGGTGGGTGACGTGTACCCTTCGATCACGCGCAGTCATAAGAATAAGTGAAATTGGCTGTGGGTACTCTTCATGTGCAGGCGCGTGATGAACTCATCGATGGATTCTTCCGGTTTTTCTTTGCACTGGTTGGACACATATCGTTCATGATCCCGGTTGGGCTCAATGATACGTTTCCTGTTGAGGGCAGTGAAATCATTCTTCTCAGGGCGTATGGTTTTGACAATGGTTTTGATTTCGCCTCCCACTAGTTTTAAGAACATGTCGCATAGCGTGGGGCATTTGTCCTCACCTGCCGCTGTGACAAAATGGTGAAATGTTCTATCCACTGTGGCCCTTTGTCACTTTGAGGTGGGAGAGTGAATGGGAGCGGTTTCCTCAGCAGGGGTGCTTTGGATGCAGGAGGCATGGTGGGGGCTGGAGCTCCAGGGCGGGCAGGGGAGCTTAGGCCGCTCATCGCCACTGCAGCCTAGAGCTTGGTTCAAGGAAGTGGTGGTGACGCTGCGCGTCGGATGGTAGGAGGGAGTGCACTGTACCTTTGTGTTCGCTGACCTTCTAATGCCTCTGGCCAGGCCGAGATGTGTCCACTCTCTTTGCACGGTCCAGGTGGGTACACCCAGAATATAGTTTCCTGCCTCTTCTGAGGTCCTGGTACTGCTGGGGGTGGTAGCTGCCACGCTGCATTTCTCAGCAGCTGAAAGTTTGTCCCTCACTATGTTTCCCAGCCGCTGAAAATGTGTCCCTCACTGCGGGGCTGCTGCGAGCAATGACTGTGTGTGCAGAGCGGGATCGCTGTGCTTGTTGTAACGTCCCTGCCGGGTGGGATCGCCCTGAAGAGTTATCTTGGTGGACGGGGTCGGCGGAGTACTGGGGCATTTGGAACGGGTGGGATCACCCGGTGGAGGCGGACGTCAGAGCACAGGCGGGATCGCCGTGTGAAGGAGCGAGCTCGGTGGGATCACCGGCCCAGAGCAGGAGGAGGAGCGGATGCCAGTGTGCGAGCAAAATCCATGTCGCCAGTTGTTGCTCTCGCTTTAACCAAAGGACGCAACACCGGTTGACAAGCAGGACCTTCACTTTATTCCTCCTTCTTTCACCCACTACAAACTAGGAACTGGCGTTCCTTTGAAACCCCAACTCCTCCCTTTCCTCCCACTTCCCACCAGTTGCCTTGCGCTGCCTTAAAGGCGCAGAGGCTGGTAACACACTGGTGCACTTGTACTCGTTCTTCTCAATCATGGCAGGAGTGTCATTTTACTCCGGTGCAAATATTGCAACCAAAACACTAAGAAAAGAAAAAATCAATCTGGGCTCAGTGACATGCTCATCTGAATTACTGGGCAAAGCAAGGCTTCTGGCCTATCTCCTGCTGGGCTCAGGCTTAGTGAAGTCTTTGAACGCATTTAGCAAAATTAGTAAGTGGTGTTCACTTCTAAGTGGAAAGGCTGCCTCATTGTCACCAATGTCTTCATTTGGGGGTAGGAGGGAACAAGTCAAAGCTGTTTGCAGGCATTGGGGAAGTAGGGAATCCTAAATCAGAATGAGGCAAAGACAGCTCGCAGGTTAGGTAGCTGTTGTTGAGATGTTATATGTTTAGACCTGCATGTAAATGCTATGGCTTTTCACCAATTCCTACTGCTAAATGTGCTGTACAATGTGTGGTTGGGTCCTGGGCATGGATACGGCTCCCTCCCCTCACTCAATGTGGGAGTTTCTGCGCTCCGCTTCCCACACCATAGCGAAAATCAAAATTTGTTTATGGCCCTGTAACAACAATCAAAAGTTGGCACCCATGCTTGTTAAGAGGAAATCCTTTGCCTACAGTGAGAGCCAGTAGTCCCCTGTGGGCGATATTGACGCAAGTGATAGGCATGGGGGCAGGCATCAAGATAGTGAATCCGTAGTGAGTCCTTTTAAGTTAATATTGCGCCCTGCGCAATGAGAAGGGTCCTCGTGATTTTGACTCAAAGAATGTATAAAAGTTTCACTTAAGTGGTCTTTCAGTGTTATATCCCCCCTCCCAGTCCAAAAAACCCATACCATGCTAATCTGCAGCCACTCTCCCTTCCCTCTGTTGCTTTAGCTAGTGTTTTGTCTATGATTGAAGCCCAAAGTCTCTAAGGAAGCATCAGTCTCTAGAACCTGGGCCGTTTTAATCACCTTTGGGGCCCCCTCCACTGAAACAAAAAATGAAGGGATACAGAATATCTGGGTGAGTGCCCCTCATCGCAATCACAACCCATAGCTTGATATGCTGCCTGGCAGCGATCAAAATAAGCCTGGTTACTTTCAGTCCCATTACACTCTTCAGTCTTGCAGTAATCAGAATGATAAACAAGTACAATTTAAAGTGCACCATTAGCAGTCCACACCAAGGGTACTTGGTTCTTGCATACCTACAGGACACTTTTCATCAATAGCAGCATTAAAGAAGGTATACCAGCCACTACACAAATCGGATGAAAAAGGTGCAATAATCCAGAATAGACAGACGACTCAGATTAGCTGCCTCTCAGAATTAAAAAGTGCTCAAGCATGGATACAGGAGACCAATTGGTGTTGCCATTAGAGAACAAAGAAACTAGTGGTTGTGGTGTGCGATATATAAATGCTCACTATTACTATAGAAGAATGAACACTATGGGCCTTATTACAAGTTTGGTGGTATCTCGGCAGTAAACCTGCTGAGATACCACCAAACTGATTTACTGTTACCATCACTTGGTCTGGCAGAATTATCACTGGATTACAAGTGGTGGTAGATGTGTGAGTCCCCATTTACCGGGATTTTGGCGGAATTACCGCCAGCAGTAATTCCACAGATATGTCAGTTTTTTTTGCAGTAAAGTGGAGAAATTACCTCCAGCATTCTGCTGGACGTTTTTCCTCTGCCTTATCTCCAAACCCGTAGTTCGGCAGTGTAGTAATGCAGTGGTAATCCAGTGGTACCTCTTACCACTTAATTACCACCATTTTGGTGACACCGCCAAACTCGTTATGATATGTATAGCCAGTGAAACCATGAGTGAGGCTTTTTGAAGATAATGTCCTCAGAACAAAATCACTCTGAAGGGTGACAATTTTGAAGGGGTCACGGACTGGTAATTTTGAAAGGTTAGGCAACACGAGATTAAATGATATGAGGATCACACATTGGTCAAGAGGTAAAGCTGGGATTTGCGCCCACTCAGCAATTTCTGCAATTTACCACTTTCTTTCCCAGTTATTAACATAAACTAAAATAATGCAATGTTATAGAATTTACTTGGAAAGTACACAACTCACATAACGGAAAATACATTTTTTTTAAAACAAAATGTTACATTTATTTATTTATTTCTAACGCACTGGCAGCCCGCAGCATAGAAGCGTTTTAAGGCAAATGGGGATGATTCTAGCTTCATTTTCTACATCAAGGAAAGTATAGAAGTACCAGCATTCTAAATGATGTGATCTTACATTTTTTTATTATTTGTATATTAAAGCTTTAAATGCACCAAAAACAGATTTGTGAAATTGTAATTTATGAACGTGTAGATACAACTTTGAATTGTGAAAAATAATAAACTGTGTGTCAAATGAATAGACCTTAAAAGCCAGAAATCTGGCCCGCTTTCTTCTTTCTAGAACCGCTTCCAATCAAATTGCCTATATAAAAGGAAAGTTCAGGTAATGGGCTAAACATTGTAACCAGCATGTGAGAAGGTAAACCTTTTCACAGAAGGCAGAACAGTACTGCTATGAGATGATGTGTCCAGGATCACTCTATCATCTGCTGGCAAAGCAGGATATGAGAATTAACGCTTTGGTTCCACAGTCTTGTATTTTGCTACCCAATCACCTCTTCAGACTAATGAGCATGACGTGTTAATCATTAGTGGTGGCTGTGTAGGTTTAACAACCACCCATCTGATGAAACCGATATCTAGACCTGTTACCATAATGATGCTATGTTTGTTTTTATAGCAACCACCATCTAGTGCCGGTACATTGCTGATAATAGCACATCTCGTGCTACAAAACAAAGTGCATATACATGAAGGTTTATCATCTACAGACTCGGGAAACGCTGAGTTGGCAATGCTGGAATTTGGTTGTGTAATCTTGCACATGACCAGAGAGATCTGCACTTAACACAGCGCTTAACACACTGAGCTATCTTCTTGACCATCGCAGAACTCAAATGTAACAATATACATTTGAACTTTGGCTATTGCACATGATAAATATAGTCTACACAGCAAGGTGAGAATGCTACAGGTATTGTGCCGTAGTGAATTAACAAACTATGTATACCACAGTGAATACAATGCATTACAGGATTAATTCATCCAAACAGAATTTACTTGTCAACAGCATACATTAAATATCCTAACGTGTGCTATTCATGTTTTGTGAACAATGGAAACTGACTTCTTTAGATCAGTCAGCCTTGTGGGTCCCCTCTCCAAGTTGGGGGCCTGTGGCAAGTGCCCCTTTTACCCTCCCATAAAGACGTCTCTGTCAAAAACATAAGGATGAGTCGATTAAAATGTGTATTGGCTGGCCAGAGACAGACCTTTACAAATATGTTCATTCATCACAATCAGTCTTTCCCCTTGCGTTTAGCTATTTTATGTCGGGCAGTGAATATGCTGGGAGATTAATGAAGTTTAAGGTGAGGTTAGGCTGGGCGGTTATCACAGGTGAAACACACTGACGTGCTGCACAACAGTAAGGTGCTGAGGAGGGGGATGGGACTTGGCCCCCTTCACCCCCTTCCCCCACAGGGATCCACAGCGTCTAAAGGCATTACGTTTCAGAACTGCCTGTAACTTTTTCCCCCAGCTGGATCTCACTCACAAGGGCCATGCGGCTGGGAGAAAGTGTCCCGGCTGCGTGTTCGGTAGGCTTCCTGTGTGGCAAAGATTTCATACTGCTCTACTGGGCTTTGTTTCAGTACCCTGCTAATAAGCAGCAGTTTAAATGAATGGCCATTTTTAAATGGACATTCTCACCTTCAGAGCTGAAATGAGTAGAAACAAAATTTCAGATGAGAAAAAGCACCTTAACAAAGGCCTCTCGATTAGAGTTAAGAAACGTTTCCTTTGTTAGCAGGGCCTTTCTTAGGCATGAGCAATTGGCACAGTGATAGGACATTTCCAAATGAAATATCCCCTCCCCAGGTATTATATACATTGCATACCTCTATTTTATTTATTTATTTCTTGTAACGCACATCACCCCTAGCGGCCTCGGTGCACACCTAAAAAACGACAAAAACAAAAACCACAGAAGGAAGCCAGCAGGAAGAAAATAAGTCAAGAACCAGCAGATCCACACGCACAACTCAAATTCTAGTTTAGTCATTAGAATTGAACAAATGTGTTTTTATAGCTTTCTTAAAGCTTAAGAGATTAGGGATCTCGCGCAAAGCACCTGGTAGCTCATTCCAGAGTCTTGGGGTACAGTGATCGAAACTCAGGCTACCAAAGTTCTTAAGTTTGCACTGTGCCAGGTGAAGTTTGTTATTTCCATTTGACCTGAGCACCCTCACTCTAGGGACCTCTTGCAAACGATCCTGAAGATATTTGGGGGGATTACCTGACCTGCCTTTATGCACCAGCGTTAGTACCTTATGAGACACTCTCTGGGAAACAGGTAGCCAATGAAGCGATCTTCTGGCCTCTGTCACATGCGCAGTTTTGTTGAAACCTTTCACTGCTCGGACAGCTCCATTTTGAGTAATTTGCAGTGATTGCAGAATGGATATAGATGTACGCATAAATAGACCATTACAGTAGTCGATTTTGGTGTTAACAAGGTCTCCAGATTATTAGAAGACAGCTAGGTCTTGGCCTGCTTACTTCATTTAGTATTGAGATTAGAGTGAAACATGATCCCCAATGTTTTTACAGTTTGAACCATTGGAATATTACATCCTGCAATTTTAAATAAGTGGTACAAGCTGTTACGCTTTTTTAGATGCTGGGATGATCCCACTATTAACAGCTCTGTCTTGCTGTCATTTAGGGCCAATGAATTAGCAGCCGTCCATGTTTGAACCACTGAATAGGCATGATTGATGGTCAAGAATGGTACTCATGGTTTCCAGACAGCTCAAAGACAAGTTGAGTATCATCCCCATAACTAGTGTATTTCACCCCATCTTTGTCCAGAAGATCGAATAGCGGGCGGATGCATATATTAAACTACAAAGGGGATCAGCTTGAACCCTATGGTACTCCACATGACAATGGAGCAGAGGGTGCTTTAAAGTCAGCGGATGATACCCTAGAGAGTCTAGGACCGAGGAAACATCCAATCCATGCGGTGGAAGCAGCAGAGCAGTTGGTGAGTTCTGTAAACCCTTTGAGTAGTAGCAAATGGACAACGAGATCAAAGGCCTCTGACAGGTCAAGCAGCATGAGCATGGCAGTATGACCTCCTCCTATAATTCCAGTGAGATTGGCTTTAAGATCAATCAAGGCAGTCTCAGTTCCATGACCCTTCCTGAACCCAGATTGGCGCTGGCCCAGCAGACAATTTTCATTGATATGACCCGTACGTTGCTGATAGACTGTTCCGTCCAATATTTTCAATAAGAAGGTGACATTAGTGATGGGACAGTAGTTCCTGGCCACCTCTGGGTCCAGCATGGATTTTTTAAGTAGGCGTGTGAGCCAAACCTCCTTCAGACCCATGGTGGATAAATGATGTAGAAAAGGAGGAATTGACTATGCAAGCAATTAAAGGTAAAAGGCTATCAATCACACCCTTAATGACACTGGAAGGGCAGGCTTTGCCTTTGGATGATGTAGGTTTGAGACTGAAGACGATCTTGAGAACATCCTCCTCAAAGACCTCATGAATATTACATTTTGGGGGGCAAATGAGATTAGTACACAAATCCTGCCCCCCCCCCTTCCTATTGTTTAATTCTGGCACTACCTCCAACCCTCCCTCCCCCACCCCCCACTTATTGTTAACTTCCGGCACTACCTCAGTTGTCGTCAGGCATAGTAATGTAGACGCTTGTCTGTCTCATTCTCCTCCCCACCTCCATCCCCTCCTTCTCATTGTCAATAGCTCTTTCTCTATCACTAATGTCTCCTGACTTGTTTTGATAGCAGCTTGTTTGTCTCCCCTCCCTCCCTCATTTGTTTCCTCCTCCCTCTCCCCCTCCAGCACTATCTGAAATGTCGTCAGGCCTAGTATGATAGTTGCTTGTTTTGGTCTTCTCCTTTGACTCCCCCCACCCCCACCTATTGTTAAATTCCGGCACTACCTCAATTTTCGTCAGGAATAGTAATGTAGCCCTTGTCTGTCTCATTCTGCTTACCTCCCCCCCTCCCTATCATTATCAAAAGCTCTTGCACTATCTGAAATATCGCCAGGCTGCTTACGATAGTTAATTTCACATTCTGAATGTATCAAGGACATGTAAGAATGTCACTGTATTCTGCTTTGTTCCCTCCCTGCCTTGAAGCGCTTTGCAAAACATTGTATATAGGCGCTATATGAATAAACCATCAATTCAACCGGAAGCATGACATCATGCAATTCTAACTGGCGAATGTTAATATTCTCTTGATGCGTCTCAACTTTTTAAATGAATTCAGCCTGTATGGTTTTACACCACTTATCACTCTTCTGGCATTCATTGCCTTGCTGTTTGCTGCCTTTGAGCTGTTTAAGGATCGAAAATAGTTCTCTGGGCCCTGATTTAGCTTCTGAAATTCTCTGATCACAATCCTCCCTTTCCGCTTGAAGTATTGCTTTCTTATAGACTACTGCCGCAAGTTGATATACTTTCCTGGTTTCATGGCATGAGTTCCTATGTCGGGCCTGCTCCCTGGACCTTTTGGCTTTCCGGTGCAAAATAATGTTGTTGTTAAACCACTTTTTATTTTTTGCCTCACTCTTTTTTTTTTTCCTTGTTCTTTCAGGGGTATGGATATTCATTGCTTTAGATGAGATTTCATGAAATTGCTTAACCAAAAATTCTACATCAGCTGAAGGGGGTAAATTCCTAATCAGAGGCATCACAAGATTGACAAATGCCTCAGGAGTGGCCTTTTTTTTAATTTCCATGAATTCTGGGTTACCCTCTGATTGCTTTCGGCCCAATTGGGAGCATTGGGAAAAAGTAAGTTGAAAGATATCAGATGATGGTCTGACCAAGGGCAAGCATTAAAGTCTGTGGTAGAAATACACAAGTTGTGGGTAAGTACCCAATCCAGTATGTTACGATCTTTGTGTGTGGGCGCGTCAACATGCTGAGAAAAGCCGATGGCTTATCACATAGTGATCAGTGCAAAAGCCTCAGGGTCATGATCGTTATGTGCCCAGAGGTTAAAAGAACCCATCACCAGCATGTGAGTCAAAGGTATCAAGTAGTCGCTCAAGAGAGATGTAAATTGTTCCTCAAAACACATGGGACCTCATCACGAGTGTGGCGGTCCGGAATTAAGGGTGCCGTTAGCAACATACCAGCTCCCATTCCAGACCACCACACTACAAGGCTGCGGGTGGGGGGCCGTTGCGCCTGGCAGGTCTGACCTGCTGGGCGCAAAAGCACCCGCCCGCAGAGTTTTTACAGAAGCACCAGCACCTTTAGCAATGGTGCTGGTGCTTCCGTCTCCCCACTCCAATGGAGTCCTATGGGACTCCATGGAAATGGAGATTAACATTTGCCGGCGTCTGACCTCCTGATCCGCCGGGACTTGTAATGTCCCAGTGGCACAGAGAAGTCAGGCACGGTAAAGAGTTGCGAGTCCGGCGGCAACCCGTCGGATGCACCGGCAGGGTTACCGCCGGACTCGTAATGAGGCCCATGGGGGGTCATTACAAGTCTGCCGGTCCTGAAATAAGGGTGCCGTTAGGAACGTACCGGCACCCGTTCTGGACCGGCAGACTACAGCTATGCCTGCCAGTGCCATTGTGCAAGGCAGGTCTGGCCTGCTGGGTTCAACGGCTCTGGTAGGCACAGTTGCCATGGAAGCACCGGCACCGCTATTAACGGTGCCAGTGCTTCTGAGTCCCCATTCATGGGAATGGGGACTAACATGTTCCACCGCTTGATATCCTGCGGTGCCGGGACTTGTGATGTCCAGTTGCCAGCAATGGTGGTACAGTCCAGCAGCAACGTTATCACCGAACTTGTAATGACCCCCCATAGTTTTTTTGAGGCGGTCTGTACACCACCAGCAAGGTAACAGATGTGTTGTTAATATTACGTTTCAGATGCAAACATTTGCAACAGTCAAGCTCAGGGGTGTTGGTGATGTGTATTTTCTATGATTCTCTGAAAATAATCGCAACACCACCTCCTTTTGAGCCCTTCCGGTCCATTCTCAAGATTCTATAGCCAGGTGGAGTAGCCAGAAATGCTGCATGAGAAGCAGTCTCATGCAGCCAGGTTTCAGTGAGAAAAAGGCAATCTAGATTCAAAGTATGTATCACATCTGCTGTTTCTGTAGCATGACCGACCAAAGATCGTGTGCTGAGCAGGTCAATCTTAGCTTTATGGAATACAGAGCTGCCTGCATTTCCCTTGCTCTTGCCATAAGACTTGGAGCCTGGAATAGGCACAATAACATCATGAGAACGATCCTGAACAGAATTATCAAGCTTAATGTGATGTGTGGTTGGTTTGTTCTCTGTCATTCCAGTGGTGCTGCTAGGCAGGATAGCCATAAACTCAATATGATTGCTGGTTTTCTTGGTACAGCTGTCTGCCCTGCAGTCCGGTGCCTTTCCTAGTTTGTTTCCCCCCAAATCAGCAGCACCCGCTTGCTCCAGGGGTCTAGCTGCAGATAAACCCAAGTGTTGCAAGGTGGTCTGTAATATGACAAGAGACAGAAATGTCAGAGCATACGCTTACGTAGCCCAGGCACATAGATTTCACGACAGAAGTTACCCATACACCGGCACATCCCTGATGTGCCTGATTCAAGATTAAGTAAAGGCCTGCTAGGGCTGCTGGGGAATGAAGTCTCCCAACATTTGTTGTAGAAAGTTTTAATGTGGCAAAAGCACACAAATAATATTCTAAATGCATACACAGGAATGAACTCAAAACTGTTTTTCCAAGCAAGGAAAGTTTAGCAAAAACACACACAATAATCTGCTCTAAGCAGCTTTAAGGAACCAGAGCTTCGTTTCACCTGGCTTGACAAGTACCTAGAATGTAACAATTATTTTCTATTTCCCTGCAGGAGTGAATGAACATTTAGGGATTTATTTATTTTACAACTGTAATCTGAATAGAATTTTGTTTTATGATGCGCTTCATGCCGGACTCCAGCCTCTAAGCATGGGACTGAGTATCAAGCCCATGCTTCTTGGCGCCATCTTATTTTTAAGATGAGCTCCTTGCCTCTGAGCTAACCTCTCAGCCAAGTACTCTGCTACTTTTACTAAACTTTGGCAGAGACGCAAGTGCTTTTTTCTTTTGTCCAAGTGGTTATTCTTTAGCCTTTACAAAAAAATGTGAAAGTGTAATAGATTGTCATTTGATAAGAGTCTGAAAGCCCTGGCTTTTTATATTTTGATTAAATAATAAAATCATGCAGGTAATTCCATCTCTGAAAGGGTAATTTGCTTTCACCAACTCCATACCAAAAGCATAGTATGTATCTGTGGCCTGCTGCATTAGTAGTTCAATACAATTGAAGTTACATGGGTTTTCGGATTCTGTCACCTCCCCCACATTTGTTAATACATCATGAGCAGAATCAATTATGTCAAATATAGAATATTTAAACATGTAGCTTCAGTCCCTACAATTAATTACAAGTCCCTATAAAGAGAATCTCTCTGTCCCTTGGAGTGTTTGTCCCTAGTAGGGACAAGCACTCCAAGGGACAGAGAGATTCTAGGGACTGAAGCTACAGGTTTAAATATTCTATATTTGACATAATTGATCCTGCTGCATTAGTACTCAGTCGCAGCATCTGCTCTGCACATGGCACTGGGCAGGTCCAGAGGTCACAGATGCCCATGTGACAGTGACAGAAAAATCACTGCCGCGCAGGGCCGTCATTTAAGATATGCACCCTTGTACCCAAACGACAATGATCATAAGTAGCTCATGATGGTGGCAGGATAATCTCTAAAATAATGCTGTGCCTGAGTTTAGGCATAGTGCATGGTATAACGTATGATCACTTCCACCACATTCCAATTGATATCGCACATGTGTCAGCTCTGCTGTGGAAAGTGATGACTATTCAGGTCAGCGGGTGCAGCGTTCCAAATGGCAGAACAGGAACCTGGAGGGCGGGGCCTGTTCTTTGATCTCTTTGTGAGGGCAGATAGCTCTCTCACTCTGAGACCACTGCAGAGCAGGCAGCTATCCTGGGCCTGGGCGTCAAAAGAGCACCCCCATAGATCTCAAGGCTAAAATTCCATCCAAAGAACTAGACCGTCATACGCACCCAGCTGATGCAGAAAACATTTCAGCGGAAGTTGAAACACTTCGAAAGGAATTGAGAGACATCTGACAGGATAAAGCACTAACGTAACTGAGATATTTAAAGCAAAAATACTACGAAAAAGGCGACAAAGCACACACCATGTTAGCAACGTGACTACGGAATCAAAGAGCAGAAAGAGCAGTCCCCAAAATCAAAGATGAAACAGGTGAAGAGCGACTATACCCTAAGGAAATAACAAAGCACTTTTCCAGATTTTATTCAACCCCATACACGGGGGAAGGGGAGGGCTTGGAGGACAATATTACGATATATTTATCAAAATTCGCCCACGTCCCGATATCAAAAGTGAATCTGGAAATGATAAATGGTCCGATTTTAGCAGAGGAAATACAGGCAGCTATCTCTAAAATGAGGGCAGGTTCTGCCCCAGGACAAGACGGTTCACTACAGCCTTTTATAAGGCTTATAGCACCCAGCTGAACCCTTTTTTTGGTAAAACTTAACTCAATTATGGAAACCAGCCAGGCCCCACAGTCATTCACTCTGTCCCGTATCATAGTGATTCCAAAAGTAGGCAAAAACACCACGGAGTGTCTGTCATATCGTCCGATATCGCTTATAAACGTGGACGTGAATATTTATGCAAGCATTCTCGCCAGCCGATTAGCCCAAATACTACTGCAATTAGTCCATACTGACCAGGTAGGGTATGTAAGGGGGAAACAGGGGGTGGACAATGTCCGCAAAAGGCTCAACCTTATTGCTAATATACAAAAAAGGGGAACCCCAATATAACTACTAAAGTAGTAGCTCTACCTTTTATTGGGTTGGGTAGAACTATAGACGTAGAAGGTAGTTAGCTCATGTCACACATCTACAGCCAATAAACATTAAATCAATGCTGTAATACGTACATAATTCATCATTTATTAATAGTTAATAGTTTTCAAATTCTTAGAAAAATACACATTGGTTTATAAAAAGGATTGTTGATGGAGAAAACCCCATCCAGTTCACGTAGTGAAACAGTTACACACTATCTAAAAACAGACAATTTAGTTTGTGACACTTAGATTATGATATGTACTGATAACAAATATCTAGCAGATTGAACATGGATATAATAGTCTCTGCAGGAGTCTTATACTACCTTGCTTAGATCTAGTGGCCCTGTTAGGGGGAAGATTATATTCTGCTAACTAGAGGTTGTTACACTAGTTAGGAAAGGCTCGACATGTTTCAGTTCTCTGGTAGTTCTAGGAACTTTCTTCAGGAGTGGTGTCACTGTATCTAAATGGTTACAATAAACAGCAGAAAATACTTTCAAATTCAAACAGGATATGGTCTGAATACATAGAGCATTGGTAGGTGATTCCTGTTGTGAGTGTATAGTAACACAGTTGGAAGGTTTATCTGAGGCCAGTCTTGTCTGGACGAGTAGTAGTTGTAGAGGAGTGGTCCTGAATATAGCAGGGAATAGTCCTCTTGGTCATTAGTGGACTCCAACTGGAGTTTCACAAAGACCTTTCGTTATTGAGTAAAGGGTCCCTGTGGAGTTGATCCATGTCCTTCGGGACACTCTAGGGCAAGTTGACAGGTGCGGGATAGGCTATTTACATGAGCCTCGACCGTCAGTGACTGCCTTGCACTATTGGGCGTATGCTGTAGTTGGTCAGATAGTTTCCATAAAGTCAATTCTTCCAGTTAGTGCCTTAAACGCTCTCGATGCGGATTCGAGGATCAAGTGCACTGGATTTCCCCAATGGCGGTCTCGTAAGCTGCGTCTCCGAGCCGCGGGCTTCCCGGAATTACTACAGATGATAATAATACGATGATTGACCATGGTGACGAATATGACACCCTAGACCCCATATTTAGTAACAGTTTGCAATCTCACATTTACAGACACTATTCTTTATTTGAGAGAACACAGCGCTTCTGTTTTCGTGGGCAAGCTGCGCGTAGGGGACTGGCACATTCCAGGCCTCACTATCTCCTGGTTTCGATTCATGCTCTAGAGGTCAGCTTGCTCTCTGGGCCTCACAGTGCTCACAGAAAAGGGGGGCCGTAAAGAAGAACATAATTCAAACCTTTTAATATTCGTTTTGTACATTGCTATTCTTTTTAGGAGACTCGCTGGCATCCATATACTGATTAAAATGCCTTGCTCCCTGCCTTCAAGGACATGTGAGGGAGGGAACCGGGCATTTCTGTCTGGCTCTCCAGTGTAATGTTTCAACATGTCTTTAGCCTTGGACCATTGAAGTGAAATAATATCTACAGCAAAGCAGTTTTACATTAGGCAAAGTGATAACGTTAGAGAGAGCAGAGAGAAAACAAAATGGCGATTCTGGTCATCTTAAAATGGCCGCACTCTAGTTGAGCTAATAGCTACGTAATAACTAATGAGCATATATTCTTAACACTTTAAATGAGGCGGTTGGTCTTCGGCCAACCAATTATCATGCATTGCCTTCCGCTCAAGGGGTGCTTAGTTTTTCTAGACTGACAAACCCTCCACTTGGCCGTATGCCAAACACCTCATCCATACATTGCATCCTCCTCCGACCAGGGTATTTAGATCAGCTTCGGAATCTGATTCGAATTCTGACTCATATACACTCGTTTTCTCCCCCTTATTATTATCAATGTCAATCGCCATGAATTCTTTTATGGTTTTGGATTCATTATTATTATGAGTGTTTGATTTAGTAATGTCTTTCTGTTCTACCATTTGTACACATTCCTCACTAATTTCAGTGCATATAATGGGGAGACAATGTATGCAACAACAACATGTCATGAATATTCCTAGAATTGCTACTAAGATCGCAAATAGCTTCCATCCCCAGGACCACAACACTTCCTCAAATTCATTCATGTTTGTTTTGCCTCGCTGACCAGTTTCACTTTCGTTCCATTTCCCATAATATAAGGCACTCAGAGAGGTATAACATGCAGAAGTCAATGGCAGGGGCTGTACATACCATCCTATTCCCTTACCACCATGCTGAGGCAAGTGGGCACAAACCCAACAGTTGTTTTTTCTTAGGATTGAGTGTGTCATGTTCATTATTAATAGCAATGTGTTTTTCCCATACCCTTCTCTATGTATCTCTTCCATTGGGGACAAGGTATAGGAAATCACATGAAGTGGGCTTTCCGTCGTGGAAATGTTCACAATAGGCAAGAGTACCTCTAAAGGGTGCATTTCGTCCAAGTACCATAATACTGATACGGTCAATATTGGGGCTAACATTATACACATTATTATTGTTAGACCCAGCATACACTTCTTCCGACCATGTCCTTTTTTCACCTGTCTATGTACTCCATTTAACTCATTATCAGCATTGGTGCAGGAGAGGGCGTTTGCTGGTTCAGGCATCTTCTCTCATCCTTCTTCTTCTGCTGTGCTCATCGTGAATATCTCCTGTCGATGCGCTTCTCAGGATGTTAAAGAGTTCGATAAATGTCTACAGTTTTTCTATGCCAGTTCTTACCAGCCTGGATTGCTTACCCACTTGGCAAGATTTCCGTGCATTTGCACATTGCTCTAGAGTTTCAGAGCAGCTGCCTTTGTACCATGTGCGCCCCGCTTGTTCGCTCGGGTTCCGTACACATGGATTTAGCACTGAGGAGTTGCGTTTGTTGAGCTGTCTGGCTTGCACAACTCTCACGCCATTCTCCTCTAGGCCTCCGGTTCCTACTTCATCCGAGAATAGGAAACAGAGGCAATAAAATCACAAAAAGATGACGATGTGATCACTCCTTTTTTCTGCTCCGCAGGTTATACCGATTTGCTCCCGGTATTGTGTGGTCGACAAATAGTGTGGCTGCACTTCCGGTCTCAAGCTTGGCGTCAGCCTGGGGCACAATAGCAGATGGTGATGGGTGCCCCGGCGATGATGCAGGCTGTGACGTAATAGAAGATGGTGGGCGCCACAGAGGTACGCGCTTGATGTCGGCCAGCAGTGATGCAGAATCTGCTGGACAAAGTTGGGGCACTCTTTCCCCTTCCTTTTTTATGGCAATCTCATCAGGCTTTGTTTCAGGATCAGGCAGTTTCTGTGGCAAAGAACTGGCAATTGTATTTCTTGTTTCTGGAACCGCTGTCTCTTTTTGGCTGTTTTCCTCATCAGTTAAAGTATCAAGTGGTGGTGGAACTTTCTTGGCATGCGTGGCATGTATCCACACCTTCCGTCCATCCACTCGTATTGCCGTCTGCATAGTCAGGAGGATCTGGTAGGGCCCACGCCAGCTGGGTGCTAACGATGTTTTCCTTTCAAAAATGTTTACTAGCACCCAGTTCCCTGGCTCCAACGCATGTCCTGGGCCAGTGTATTGTATAGGCAGCGCCTCCTGCACCTGCTGATGAATCAAACGCAGTTTTTGCATTAACAGGTCACAATAAATGCTGAGTACAGGATGTTCCACTTCGCTAAGTTTTTTCAGCTGAGGTGCACACCAAACATTCGCCGGTCTCCCCATTATAATTTCGTACGGGGAGAGCCCAGTTCTTGCTTGCACGGATGTTCGCATACATAGTAACGCAATTGGCAATGCATCTACCCAACTTAGCTTGCTACCTGCACAGATCTTGCTAATCTTGGACTTCAAGATTCCGTTGTGGCGCTCAATAAGACCGGCCGACTTCGGATGTCTCGAACAATGGAATCGCTTATCAATCTGTAAACCTGCACAAATCTGCAGTCATACTGCACCTACAAAATGCGGGCCATTGTCCGACCATATGACACCGGGCAGACCAAAGCGAAGAAATACTCCTTCAGCATTACTTTCGCTGTGCTCATGGCAGTGCAGTCTTTCAATGGATACGCTTCCACCCACTTGCTGAACGCACATATGACCACCAGAACGTACTTCAAGTTTTGGCATCTCTCCATTTCTATGAAATCAAAATGGATCACTTCAAATGGTATAGAGGGAGGGCCAAAACTGCCTGTTGGAGTCAACATTGTGTTGTAGGCACGTGATACAGTTCTGCACCAGCCTCTCAGCATTCTTTTTTATGAGTGGATTTTCCTAGACTGTGGCTAGGTGTAGCACTATTTTCTTTGCACAGATATGGGTGGGGCTGGGAGCCATTGTAACCATTGCATTCACATAGGCATTTGGCAACATCCAATCCCGCTTTTCTTGTCCACCCAACAACCCTCCAAATTCAATTCTGCAGAGCCCTCAGCCCACCCTTGTATTTCATTGGCAGTGACAATTCCATTCTCTATCATACAGGGTACTTCCTCTGATTGTACTGGTAACATTCTTGTGTTCAAATCAGTGGCAGTTTGTTTCGCAATTCTGTCTGCAAATGCGTTTCCCTCTCCCACTTTGCATGTCACCTTTTTATGTGCTTCAAACTTTACTATCGCCAAGTGCTTTGGACACGTAAGTGCAGACAACAATCATACAATCAAAGGGCCATGTTTAATTCTAGCCCCATGTGATGTTAGAAAACCTCTCTCGGCCCACAGTCGGCCAAAATTATGAACCACGCCAAAGGCGTACTGGCTATCAGTATAAATGTTCACGCTTAGATTTTCAGAAATTTCACAAGTTCTCGTTAAGGCAAGTATTTCCGCGGCTTGGGCGGAGTTGTAAGGAATTCTTTTACTTCTCTACAATGCTTTTTTAATGTGGTGATGGCATATGCGGCAGTTGATGTGCCGTCAGGTAATTTAAAGCAGGAACCGTCACAAAACAGTTCTCCATCTGGTTCTTTTAGTGGGGTATCACTTAAATCAATTCTCCTTTTTGTTTCTTCCTCAGTAACCATTAAGCAATCATGGGGGTGTGATTCATTTCCACCAATGTCTTCCCCGGGCATTGGCATCAATTCTGCTGGATTCAAAGCGCTACACCTCATAATTTGAATGTGGGGTGCGAACAACACTATTTCATATCTAGTCAATCTAGCAGAGGTGAAGTGTTGCGTCTGTGTTCTATTGAGTAGAACATCTATGACATGTGGCACCATCAAAATTAAGGTGTGCCCCAATACAATCCCTTCTGTTTGTTTCACTGACGCAGCAGCCGCTGCAACAGCTCGCAAACATTGTGGTAGTGCGCGCGCTACAGGGTCCAGCGCAGAAGAAATATAACCGCACAGCCTATTTCTTCCACCTTGTTCCTGTGTTAAAACAGATAACGCGCAGCCTTCATTCTCATGCAGAAACAACCTAAAAACTTTCTTATAATTTGGTGTACCCAAAACTGGAGCAGAGCACAGTCCAGTCTTAAGCAAATCAAATGCTTTCTGACATTCTTCATTCCACTGCAACGGCATCACTACATCCTTCTTTGTCAATTCCACCATTGGCTTCACAATTAATGCAAAATTCACAATCCACTGATGACAATAAGAAGCCATGCCAATTATAGCTCTCACTCCTTTCTGTGTCTTTGGAATAGGCATACCAGAAAGGCTCTCTATTCTCTCCGGCGTTAGTCTTCTCCCTTCTTTTGAAAGTAGGTAACCCAAATAAACTACCTCTTTCTGACAATACTGACATTTCTTTAAGCTCGCTTTATGGCCATGCACAGCTAGATGAGCCAATAACAATCCAGTACCTTCTTTACAAATCTCTTCCGTGTCAGCAGCAATTCATAGATCATCAATGTACTGGAGCAATACACAACCTGTCGGTAATTCTAACATGTCTAGCTGTTCTTTCAATGCTCTACTGTTTATACTCTGACTTTTAGTGTAGCCTTGTGGAATGCTTGTAAATGTGAATGATCGCCCTCCTAACGTGAAGGCGAACAAATATCTGCTTTCCTTGTGTACTGGAATGCTGAAGAAAGCATTCTTTAAATTAATAACACTAAAGTATTTTGCTGAAGCAGGAATCATTGTCAAAATTGTGGTAACATCTGGAACTAACGGGAATTGGGGATCTACTACTTTGTTTAATGCACGCAAATTAATTATGAAACGTTACGGTACCTCATTACCCTCTTTCTTATATACCGGAAGAATGGGGCTGTTGCATGTGCTGCCTGTAATCTCTTCAATCACTCCCAATTTCACCAAATCAGATACAATACTTTTTAATCCTCTTTCTCCTTCTGTTGAAATCTTATACTGCGGGATACGCGGTAACGTTATTCCTTCTTTTAAAACAATTTTCACTGGCTCTATCTTCAAACATCCCACATCATTGTCATTCATTGCCCAAATACAAGTTGGCACCTTACTCAATTCCCCTGTCAAAGGTTTAATCACAAATTCAGATGTTGGCATATTCTGAGGGGAAATAGTCAAGAATACCCCATCTGGTGTACAGTGGATGACTGCGCTTAGTTTTTTCAATAGATTCAATCCCAGGAGATTTTCCCCACAATTTTCTGTTAAAAGGAATGGACAATGTTCTGTAAAAGACCCTATTGTCACTGCTATTGATTTGGACTCAGGATTTATTACTGGGGTACCTGCGAACCCTACTGAGATATTTTCCCGCCCTGACAGAGGTATATCTGGAACCAAGTGATGGTCTATCAAGCACTTCTGTGCCCCTGTATCTACGAGGAATCTATGCTCTTCATTCCCGACTTTCATCTCTACGTAGGGTCCTTTCTGATTCACGGGAATAGACACTGGTTTCGACCCCTGCCGTGGGCTATCCTATTGCGGTAACAACATATCACCCGAAGTGTAGTCACTGCTATTGTTGTAATATGCACCCGATTGAGTATCAAAAATGTTCCCACCTCTTCCTCTATTTTCATTTTGCATACCCTGCTGATTTTGACTCTGTGTAAAAGTAGTTTGATTCGGAGCCTGGCCTTGATTCTGTGCACCATTCCCTTGATTATTCTGGTGCTGCTACATATGATTTCTATTGTGGCCATTCGTTCCTGGGTGCCCTCTATGCTGCCTTCTCTGACCATACCCGCCTCTATTTTGCAAATGTGGACATTGCGCTTGCCAATGTTCTTCCTCCCTGCAATACGCACATTGATTGAATCCCAAAGGCCCTCCATGCATGTTCGATTTATTCCTGCCCTGTGCATTTCCCCTTCCCCTGTTGTGTCCCGATACTTGCTGGAGTAACACCCTTGTTTTCAAATTTGTTCTATCCTTCGCTTCTCTTTCTTTTTCGGTATTCACTCGATTCTCGTAATATTGGGCCATGTGTACTACTTCTCCTAGCGTTTTTGCTTGCCATGCACTCTCTGAGGTCATTATTAAATTTTGAATCGGAGTATTAATCCTCTCACATATTTATTAACAAATAACCTTTTTCCCGCTTCCGTGCTCACGTCCTGCCCACTGAAATTTGTAAATACTTCTTCGAATCTATTAAAATAATCTGTGGCCAGTTCATCCTTACCTTGAACACACGCAGTCATTTTGTCCCATTGAATTCTTTTCTCTGGGACAATTTCTTTTAATTTTTGTACTATTCGTGCCGGCAATACTATCATATTCGGTCCTGGCTTTGCACCCACATCTTTATCTTTATCCTCCTGTATTAAATTTGCCCAAGTGGTGCAATAGGCTGTCTCATCATCTACCTTCCTTATTTGTTTCCATATGTCTGCTGGCAGAATTACGGGGAATATCAGATCTATATCACTCATAGTGAACACTGAAGATTGCAATAAAGACTCTACTTCTTTATAGAAACCCGATGGATTTTTTCATATGTCAGGGATCGTTTGTTTTATATTATTCACTTCCTGTCTAGAAAAAGGGACATGCACATATTGGGCTGTATAATGTGCTGGAATTACCTGAGCAGGTGTAGCGCCTACCGCGGGAGTCTCTACCTGTGGTACAAAGGTAGGGGGCACTTCTCTCATGGGGAATGCCACACTCACTGTTCCTCCCCCTTTTCTCATATGCAACAATATCCCCAGATCGAGGGATAAGGCTGTTTCTCCCGTCCCTCGTTCCATTGCCCTTTTATATACTGCCATTGTCTCGGGGGGGCTGGCTTTCTCCTCACTTATATCTCTGTTTATTAGATATTCAACCATCGTCTGAAGTGCTTTTCTTTTCATCAGTAAAGAATATTCATCAAATATTCCATGTATTTTCATTGCGGGAATACTAGGATCTGAAATCCACTTTAGTGCTTCACGTGTGCATTCTTTTAGCACACCACTAACCTCACCGGGTGGCGGCAAAGATTTCTGCATATAAGGTCCCGCCGCTTTCTTCCTACCCCTCTCAATATTCTTCCTCCTATACCCCGATGTAGCAAGTACTTTGGAATATTCCTCATCAAGTTCATTCTTAAGTTCAAACAATCTGCTTACATGTTCTTTTATTTCTTCATCTCTCCCTCTACAACGGGCTAATGCATTCAAATCCAACAATCGTTGCGGTGGTAATTTCCCAATTAACTTTTTCTATTGTGCCGATAAATATTCCCCCATGCATTCCAACAATACCTGTCTTTCATTGTTCCTTCTGAAGTCATACAGTGACACTAGCGTGGATTCCCCATCATTCTCGTCTATATACATTTCCGCCTGTTCTTGCAGCTCACGCTTTCTCTCCCTGCTGATCGCGCTGCGGGTCACTCTCATACATTCGCTTTGTTCAAATTCGCTCATGGGGGGGGCAGTCGGGACAGAGACACCCTCTTGACCAGGAGGTGCGGAGGGGGCAGTGAGAGTGGGAGATGTCTGTTGAGGATGTGGTAATTGCGAAACACTCGGAGCTGGGGCTAGTTGGCAGTGCAGTCACTAATGCAGCCTGTGGCTGTGCTGGGGTTGGGAGGGGCTGAGCAACGAGAGGGGGTTGAGCTGCAGCTACTGACGTAGTCTTTTTAGTCTCACTCCTCGGGCCTTGTTTTGTTTCAGTTAATATTTTGTTTACTAATTCATCTGATGAGTGTAGCTCTCTTTGTGGATATATTTTTTCTATATTCAACTCATCACGTCGCCTCGCCTTCCTCAAACTATTACTCCACTCCTCCTCCTTCTCCTCAACTTTCTCCGCTTTTGACTTATGCCTACCCGCAACTTTCTCTCTACTTCTAAATCGGAGCATTGCTTCCCTCCTCCAGTCCCTAAGGATATCAAGTGCTGCAGGACGTGCTTTCTTACTTATCAAAACCTTTTCCAGGTTATCTATCCGGTCCATCTCAAAACTACCATTCCTCGGCCATTGAAGATCTTCCTGCTTTCTGGTTTGCTTATGCCAAATTTCACAAAACATTATTGCTCCCACACCATACTTCACATACATATAAGCCGGCGTTCCCCCAGCAGGCGCGACCTGGCCAGTTTCCAAAGATTGTCCGCCGCAGCGGAAAAACCCCGCTAAGGTGGACAATACCCCAGGCATGTTTTAACCTTACCCTTGGCTAATCAAACTTACTCTGGGTGTTTGATTTTGCAAAATCAACTCTCAACCAATATCAGGATCACTTACGAATTGGGGCACGACTCACCTGATTAATCAATTTGTCTTTGCAAGACACAATTCATCTGTATACTGACGCAACCAATGACGTTGTGTCTGCGTATCTTGGCTCGGCCTCGTTTCGGGACCCTCACGTCCTTATTCGCTGGCCAGGGATGTCGATCAGGGATCAGCTGTGTGCAGATCTGCAGCAAGGAATCTCATCACTTACGCAGGGCGCCCCAAACACCTCTTGATCCCGGCTCCATCGCTCCCATCCTCGCCGTTTTTACCGCCTTCCTTATTCTGCAACGTACATGATGGAATAAGTGGGGGAACGCCCCTATTCGGGCGCCATCTTGAAGGGGCCCCTGAGGGACCCTCGGATGTGGAAACAAGGCGCAATCACCACACACGAACTGATACGCCAGACACAAGGTTGTATTCCCAAAATCTAGGGTTTATTGCAAAACAAATAGTCCCAGTTGGCCAAATGGTCCCACGCCACGCGACGTGTGTCTAAAAGGCCTCGGGGGACGCAAGAGAGAGAAAATTGTACATCAGTTACATATATACAAAATGAGCATCTTACAATCAGTTATGACACATTCGATGCCGCCCCTTATTCATTCCCTTTGAATTGGAGGCGATGATTGACCATGGTGACGAATATGACACCCTAGACCCCATATTTAGTAACAGTTTGAAATCTCAAATTTACAGACACTATTCTTTATTTGAGAGAACACAGCGCTTCTGTTTTCATGGGCAAGCTGCGCATAGGGGACTGGCACATTCCAGGCCTCACTATCTCCTGGTTTTGATTCATGCTCTAGAGGTCAGCTTGCTCTCTGGGCCTCACAGTTCTCACAGAAAAGGGGGGCCGTAAAGAAGAACATAATTCAAACCTTTTAATATTCGTTTTGTACATTGCTATTCTTTTTAGGAGACTCGCTGGCATCCATGTACTGATTAAAATGGCTTGCTCCCTGCCTTCAAGGACGTGTGAGGAAGGGAACCGGGCATTTCTGTCTGGCTCTCCAGTGTAATGTTTCAACATGTCTTTTGGCCTTGGACCATTGAAGCGAAATAAAATCTACAGCAAAGCAGTTTTACATGATGCAAAGTGGCAACGTTAGAGAGAGCAGAGAGAAAACAAAATGGCGATTCTGGTCATCTTAAAATGGCCGCACTCTAGTTGAGCTAATAGCTACGTAATAACTAATGAGCATATATTCTTAACACTTTAAATGAGGCGGTTGGTCTTCGGCCAAACAATTATCATGCATTGCCTTCCACTCAAGGGGTGCTTAGTTTTTCTAGACTGACATCCTGGCCCCTCTGGGCGGCTCCCAGGGGCGCGCTCCCCCACAGGTCTCAGGGCGGCTCTGGGAGCCAGCAATGATAGTATAGGGGGGAGGGGGATCACTCACTGGGAGGTTGCTGCGACGGTGCTCCTCTCTCTGCCCTCACAGCGGCTGATGCTGCACGGGTCTCCCCACCTCTCCCGTGGCGCAGGAAGGTGTCGTCTCTGTGCCGCGCCTCCAGAAAATCTCCTTGCCTGCACGGCCACCTGTTGGGATCACAGGAACGGCCACCCCGGACCGTCACCAAGAGGTCCGCTGTTGAGTTTTAGGATCAGGCGGGCAGTGTAGCGCCGTTAGGTAGGTTTAGCGCACACAGGGGTTGATCTTATCTGCCTCACGGCCCCGCTGGTCACCCACGCAGCGGTCTCACGCCTTGTTCTCGCCGCTGCTCCCTCGTATGATGTGGGTGTGGGGGAGGGTTCGGCCCAGTCCCCAACACAGTTCTCTCAGCGCCGGGGGCAGCTCCAGACTCCAGACTTGGTCCCCTGTGTGACCATTGGATTTCGCCACTGGATTCAAAAGCTTTTACAGGGTTTAGATCCCTATCTCTGCATGAACTCCTCTAGATCATCAGGGCCATGGACGGAGCTACACGTTCAGGCAGCCATCTTGCATGCGCCTCCTACAAGAGAGAGATAAATGTCGCAAAGTGTCATGATGCCTACCCCCGGGGACCCAGACCAAGTCCAGTCACCCCGGAAGCAGGCATCAAGTTACCCCAAGCAAGCCCAACAACCCCCACTAGGGGCTATTTGGGTGCAGTGCTGGCGCCTATGGCGCCAGGCTCATATGGAGAGTCAGTCCTGGCGCCGTAGGCGCCAGGCTCATAGATTAAAACTTACCTGATGCAGACCATGCTGCAAACTTACCTGATGCAGATCATGCTGCAAGAGCTCCAAGCCAAACGAGGCTTGGAAGGGACTATTTTACCTAGGGACTATTTTTTTACTCGGGTGGGGCTGGGGAGGAATACTTACCTGGGACTACTTTGGAGGCTATTTAAACCACGCCCGAAGAGCAGCACACGCTTCGCGTTATTCTGCATCCAGCAGCGTAACGCTCACCGTGCCTGCAAGTCTGCATCCAGTCTTCTGCCACGCCCGCCTCGAGTTTGGAGCTCCTAGAAAAAGGGAGAAAGAAGGAGAAAAGGTTAGAACAAGAGCAATACCTTTGATCCTTACCTGAATTCCCGATCCATTGCGCCTTCGAGCTGGAAGAAAGAAGTTATTTTATGCGCGTCGCCTCGCCTGCTACATCACGGGCCTTCGCAGCATCTTCACATTTCACCGCATCCTCCTGCATGTTACCACCGCACTCCGGCACCTAAGGAGAAGAAAAGAACAGCAAGGTGAGCCAAGGGAATACACAGAGGAATACCCCCCATAGACTTACCTGATTTTACCACAGGGGGTTCTATTCTTCTTCACGGGTCGGCGCTGCTTCCACTGCATCCTAGCCGAACCCCAGCCCCTAAGGGGAAACAAAAGGACAGCAAGGTGAAACAAGGGACTAACAAGGGGAACCCTCCTCACCACAAAAGACTTACCTGATTTTACCGCCAGAGGCATTATTCCTCGAGACTTCATACTTTCTCTCAGCGCCTGAATAAGGGAGAAAGCAACAGGTTACATATGGACATTATTTTATCGAACTGTGTTGAATAATACAAATCCTTACCAGAACATTACCGGTTGCCACGAGGAACTCTTCAGTAGGGTCAAGCTGCAACCTGCAAGGAATCGGACAAGAGTGAAAGTCAGGCATTTGAACTCTTACGAACTACATACTTACGGCGTCTTGCCGGGAATATCGGAGTCAATATTGTCCTGGAACTCACCAATTCCTTCGAGCCAGTGAAGCAACTGCTTATCTACGCGCCCCTGCGCTCAATGCAGGATGGAGAGCTCATCTTTTCAAATCATCAGGTGAGACTATAAGAGGGAACATCCAAGGTGATCAGTGGGGAAAACAGCGGGGTGGGGGGATTTACGCTCAACTCCACAGGTGGTTAATTCCCTTTCTCCACTTGCAGATGAATATTCCTGCGGGCCAAGCAAATGAAGCTAGGGGGGCCAGTCCACTCCATCTCAGCCCTACGCGTCACGTTGGTGGAGACCGCAGCAGTCCAGTCCAGATCGCCGCCTCTGTGGGAGCCAGGTGAGCGTAACACAAAGCTGTTAGGTATTCCTCAACTGTCTCTTCTTCTTCCTGCACCCTCACTCCAAAATGGTCAAGCTTATGCAAAGCTGCATCAAATTCATTGGACACACTCCCCTTCATCCATTTCAGATAATTCAGGCAATGTTTCATATATCCGCTGGCCCTTATGTCTGAGAAAGTGCATCAGAAGTGATACCTACTGGTCTGTCAAAATGGTGTTCCAACAAGCTGCCCTCACATAATGAAGGAATCCTTTTGTCCATGGGGCCCATTTTATTCTGGCAGTACCAGGGGTCGGCATGAAGGCTGGGGGCCCAGCAACACCAGGCATTGCTATTGTTCCTATAGTGCCCGACTCTGGTGTTGTTAAAGAACTCAACTTCCCTTTTCAGCACTTCTCCCAAACTTTTATCAGTTTACAAACTAACCGGCATACAATTTGCATCCTTGTAATCCCTTGCACTCTCTGACTTGTCCTCCGTGCAAAATGGTGCCTCTCCTTTGCAGCGGTGTGAGTTGCGTAGCACAGGCACATATTATTGTACCTCGCTTGTGTTGCTAGGGTAACGCAGTCCATATAAAATGGCCGGACACATCGGCGGGTTCTAGGGTCCTTTACTTTAAAACAGGTGTGCGTCACGGCAGGGATTACAGCGCGAAGCGGGCCTGAGACTCGCTCTTGTGACATTACGCCAGGCCCACTGTACTTGCCGCGTGCACAAGTACGGCCCAAAATTGCCCCCCCCCTCTGCGAGAACGATGCCAGAATGAACTTACCGCTGCTCTTCTTCCGCCCTTGCACAGTGACGCTGTGTACTCAACTCCCCTTCGGGTAACTACTCACACTCTTCCAGAGTTTTCTGTGCGGGCTGCAGCGCTCATCAGTCTACAGAGGCCACTCTGAGTAGTTGAAGAATGCCACTGCTTGTCAGGGCACGGTAAGTTCGGTATTTGCCGGGGTTCTGCACGTAAGTTGCTCTGTAACAGGTTCTTGACTTCGTCGTTGTAATAAAGGTGACTCCACTCTTTGGAAGTCAGGTTGACAGTGGTGTTTTATTTAGCAAGTCCCATGCAGCAACCCCCCAGCACTGTCAGCCACTTTCTAGGACATCACCAACTGCTTTTTCCAAAGATAACATTCCTTTCAAGACCGTACTGCTGCATTCCACTGGAGGTTCCAATGGCACAATACAACAAAGCACTACATCCCAAGCAGGGCCATTCTCACCCAGTCTTTGCCCCTCGCCACCCAAAACACCTTTGAATCTTTGAACTGGCCTTAATCAAGTCTTACCATCAAATTATGCACTCGAAGTGCCTGCCAATATTTTTTCAAAGCAGTCTTCTGAGAGTTAATGACTTAATTGGAATTGTAAACCTGCTACTGGTGTAATACAAATGTTTAAACAGTTGCCTTCAGCAGTGAACAGGGAAACATCCTGAGGAGGCTATTGGCCCAGCTCCTTAGGCAGCAGAGTGGCTCCTACTACATCTCAATCTTGAGGAATGCCCAGAATAGGGAGTGGCGGGGGGGGAGAGGCAAGGAAAAAGGATCTCTTTCATATCTGGATTAGGTATAGTTGCCACAGCTATCGCCCACAGACAGGGAGAAACTGGAGGCCCTGATTGACCCTCAGGCAGTTCGAAGCGCAATTCGACCCCCAAAGGCTAACAAGTCCCCCAGGCTCGATGGGTTTACCGCCAAGTTCTATAAGGGATTGGCACATATTCCGGCCAAACCCCTGGCTGATGTTTCGGACACTATAAAGGAGGGGGAGAATTGCTGGTATCCATGACTGAGGCCCTGGTAGTACTAACACCTAAGCCGGGGAAAGACCCTAAACATTGCTCGTCGTATAGGCCAATAGCCCTCTTGAATCTAGATTCGAAAATGTTCATGAAAATTCTAATGGGGAGGCTGGAGAAATTAATGCCATCCTTAAGACACCCGGACCAGTCTGGATTTATTTGGCGAAGGAGACCTGCAGATAATATTAGGAGAGTACTTCACCTGGTCAATAAGTCTAGCAGAAACCAGGCCCACTCCCTCTTGCTGGCACTGGATGCTGAGAAAGCATTCGACAGGGTAGAGTGTGGATTCTTGGGACAAGTGCTTGATATGTTTAACGAAGGCCCTAGAATACCACACATGATACTTGGCAACTACATCAGCCCTTCAGCCTGCCTAGTGATTAATGGAACCCTTACCCCAAAGATTAGTTTGAGGAGAGGACCACGGAAGGGCTGCCCCATGTCGCCCCTTTTGTTGCCTTGGTTATGGAGCCCCTGGAGGCGCGAATAAGGGCCGACAGGCAGATAGCGGGTATCAAATTTGGAGAGACCAGCACAAAATTAACCCCCACTTTAAGGACTGAGCGGGAGCAACGCTTCCCGTACACCTGGGCTGCAGGCTCACTGAAGTATATGGGGGTTAACATACCAGAAAATCTGGCCCTCCTATATAAACTGAACTATCCAACCCTGGTGCAGGGGATTCAAAAAGACTTGACCCGCTGGTGTTCCTGGCATTTATCCTGGTTTGGGAAAATGGCTGTCATAAAAATGAATGTGCTCCCGTGGTTTCTGTATCTCTTCTAGTGGATTCCTATTCTTGACTTCAAGAGCACTCTGCAAAGCTGGGACTCCTTACTTTTGCAATTCTTATGGAATGGGGCCACCCGCAGCGTGAACAAGCACACACTATGTACCCCAAGGGCTCAGGGTGGCCTATCATTTCCCAAGCTTATCGGTTACTATCTGGCGGCACAGGTTAGACCCATGATCGATTGGGTACAAAAGGTCTTCAGAAAGATCTGGGTAGCCATGTAACAGGCTGTGGCGGGGCGACATCTGTGTACGCAGCAGTGGGTGCCTAGAGGAGGCCAGACCGGGTCTATATGTTAATCCCATCACTAGGGCAACTTTTGAAGCCTGGGACAATCTGAACAGATCCCCGGGGGCCTGCTCCTTCCCTTCACCCCGTTCATCCATAATGATAGAATCTCCCCGGGCAAATTGGATAAGGGATTCGAGAGTTGGTTGGATAGAGGGGTTAGTAAGGTGGGAGACATCTTTTCCGGGGGAAAATCAGAGCATTTAAGAAGTGCAAAAATATTTGCAAGCCAGGCACTGGGTGCTTCACCCATCTGTTAAGAAATGGGCTACTAGGGGGCTAACCCCTCTTGAGATAGTTTTTCAGGAACCTGCAGAAGCCAAGGGGCTGATATCCAAGCTATATAAAGCAATTAACTCCCTCTCGCTCCAGGAAAGAAGATACTATTGCACCGGCTGGGAGAGGGAGCTGGGTAGAGAGATACCCATTTACAAATGGGGCAGGATAAACGTGGGAAATTGCTCTAAGTTATGCCCGTGCTTGGCGGAGACACAGGCCAAGATATTGGCAAGATAGTATAGAACTCCATCCCGGCTGCACCTTGTATGGCTGGCGATTTCTGGGTTGTGCTGGAGAGGGTGTGGGGCAGAGGGAATGTTATTACTCATCCCGTGGGACTGCCCAGCGTTGCAAGTCTATTGGCTGGAAGTCAGGTCTAAACTGAAGGATATAGTGGGCACAGACATACCGGAGGACCCTAGAATATGTGTCCTAGGCCTGAATGACTCGCTTAAACAAGTGTGCATGGCAGTGGAGCTCAAGCTAGTAGCATATATGCTGCTGGCGGCCAAACTCTCTATTTTGCATCTATGGAAGAAACCTGAACCGCCAACTATTGGCATGTGGCTGGAAAAAGTTTGGAATACTCTTGCCACGGACAAACTAACAGCTAACATGAGAAATTCTTTACCCGCGTTTATAACGGTCTGGTCCCCCTTTTTGAACTATGCCCGGAAAGACTTCAATGCCATAACGTGCCCAACAAGGCTGAGAGCCCTCAATTTAGCTGAACTACCCTAAACGTACCCATTTGATCTGTTACGATCTACACACCTTATCAGATATGTTGTTGTTGTGTACTGCATTATTAGTGAGCACTCGCGGGGACAGAGGACGGGGTGGGGGGATGGATGCTGTGCTGGGAAGTTGTTTTGTAATGTCATTGTATGCCGGCATAGGCCGGTGGTTGTTAAAAGCATCTTAACATTTAATAACATCTTAACTTTAAAAATAAATGTTTTAACAGGTCTGCCTTCAGCCACTCGATTTATAAGCAAGCTGCATGTCCTTCACTGAAGTCCTGTTAAAAACATGCATTGGCAAAGCCAACAGTTTTGGCTTGTGTAAAGTATTAGGCATTTGCGAGTCACTGCTATTAGATGCCCAGGTACTCGCACCATTTTGCACATGCTACCATTAATGGCCAGTTAGAACAACTATGGCAAAGTCTGGAAAGTGCCTTCGCCATGCTTACACAAAAGCCCAAACTGTTGGCATTGTCAATGCTTGCTATGGCTTGGATTGACATCTGTTGAGTGCTAAATCAGCTTGCTCACCTGCCCTAGACCTGTCTTGGTGTCTGGTAGAGGACTAGGTCAGCTTTGCCCTTAACTCGGTACAGCAATGACATCACACTTCCTGCTTAACCAGCTCTTTACCATAAGGTTATGCCAGTGGACTGAAGCGCATACAATAATCTACCTCAGACGAACCACGACTGCGACTACCTTCTCCAGGAACTCAACACCAAACAACATCAACCTCCATGCCCCGGTGAAACAACGCGCCCTCAAGCATAAACCTTCCGCACGCTGGGTCACCCAAGAACTCACCCTCAACAAGAGAATCATCAGGAAACTTGGTGAAAATCCATAAGCACATCCTACCTTGCCCTGCTCAAGGAACTCTGCACTACATGCAGAAGACTAATCACCACTGCAAAGGCCAACTACTGCCAGAACTCTAAAGCCAAGGGAAACAACAAAAGCAGAGCCATCAAGCATTGTATCAACCCTCTCCCTGATCCACCCGTACCCCACTTCATAGAAATATGCACAGCCATCAACTCTTTCTACATCATCAGCATGATCTGCCATCACATAGACATCAATGCCACAACTGACAACACACTACGCATCCCATATTGCAAAACAACCACTACCTGGACAGCTTTCAGGATACTCACAATGGAAAACCTAACTGTCACCCTAGCATTCCAAAGAGGCCACTCCTCCCTTGCCTGGCAATCATCAACAACTCCCTCACTTAAGTCACCTTCCCCTGGAACCTCAAGACCAGACAAATCCTCCTGCTTCTCAAGAAACCAAGACTGAACCCCAACAACCTCAGTAACTACCGTCCCATCACCCATCTTCCCATCCTAAGTAAGATCCCTGAGAAAGCACTAGCCACACAACTCCTCAACAAATTGATGCCAATATCCTCATTCAGTACAGATGGATGCGATATTGGCATTGCTGGGTGCGGAACTGTTGCTGCACATCCTGGTTGTGGCCCGATCATAGATGGAGTCAGAAGCACCGAAGCTGGGAAAGATTGGGAGAGCTCGGACCACTGCAGCCATTTTTAAAGGTTGACTGCAGGTGTCGGTGACCACATACCTCCCACGCCTCTGGGACGCTCCAATACTTCCAACCTGCACCATGCTTTGATCACGGGTGCGGCGGTGAACTCTGGGGTGAAGCAATCCGGTGTAGCATTGGTGCCAGCTGCGCCGTGTGCACATGACGGCATTGGGACGGTCCCACAACTTGGTGCCATACTGCGGTGGAGTCACACATACCACAAGTCCCTCACAGCTGCTGAGACTGCACCATCGCCTGGGCCAGCCCCTGGCCGTGCTGTAAACTGCGCCACCTCTGTCGCCCGGGTCCTGGATGGCGCACGGAGGTGGCACGGGCACCCCGTGAGGGACCGGGATGAGGCGCTTGCCCGTGGGCTGGAACACAGATCACTTGCACCTACAGGCAGGGCACAAGAGGTGAGGAGTGGGGGCACCCTATGGGGCTGGAGGAGGACCGGCGGTGCAGGATCAGCCAGTGGAACTTCATTTCTCCAGCGTGCACCAGACAGGCAGTGAGTGCCATGGACTCGGATGGGGTATTTCTACTGGCACGATGGGCCTTTTGGCAACACTGAGGTTGTGTGAATGACTCTGAGGGCTTCCTTTCTATTGGTGTAAACAAACAACAGATGTGGCCTCCCCTTGCCACCTACACACACCCTGTCTCTCATACGGTGTCCCATTTACACCTGCACTAATCAGCAATTACTAGCATTGGGGCATCAGCGGCCTGCTGTGTGCTTCCTTCGGGCCGGGACTGACTTCAGTGGTCTCACAACATCGTGGTCACCATCATTGAAGCCATAAGAATCTCTGTTGCCGGCCGAGTGGCCCCTTCCCCAGGGACAGGCCGTCTTGACCATGGTAAAAGACAAATCTTGGAAAACCTGCACACCAAGCAAAATGCAGCAATATGCAGTGAACGCTTCTACCACCCCCAAGACCCAGGCACCTGTAGGTGACTCTCTCTCTCTGACAGATTGGATGACTGCCATTGTGGGTTCTCGATCATCCATGAAAGGGAAAATTGATGGCTTAAGCTCGGAAGTGTCACTATTGCAACAAGATCTGCACAAACTATCCTCATGCATGGGGAAAGCCGAACAGCATATATCAGATTTGGAAGATGCCCTTAAGATGCTGGAACGCCAAATGAAAACAGTTGCGCAACAACTCAGAATAATGAGAATACACAACAATGTCTGCATCTTGTGTTTCCTGGACCAATTGGAGGGTCGCAGCATGGTGCTTTTTCTCGAACAATGGCTTGCTGACCTAGTGGCACCTAAGAAATTCTCATATTTTTTCTCAATTGAGAGGGCCCATCGGATGGCTTCCGGGCGGCCTGTACCGGGCGCTGCACCATGCATGGTGATCGCTAAACTACCGAACTACAGGGACAGCAATGCACTGCTCCAAATGGTGCACTCAAGTGCGCCGACCACTTACAACGGTTCCAAAACCGCTCTCTTCATTGACTATACTATAGAAGTCCAACGAACCAGACAATCCTTCGATTCAATAAAGAAGAAGCTGCAGACCCACAGCATTAAATATGGACTCCTATTTCCACCCCAACTCAAGCTATACTAAAATGGGACCACTCATCAATCCACAGACCCGCGCAAGGACTGGACATGGTTTGAAATACATATTTTATTTTGTTGTTGTGTTTTAATTATCAAACTTTACACATACAGATTACATAATTAAAAAACATCATACTAATACAATACAATAAAATCGGCTAAACATTTTAAATTCCAAAATTCATCTTTAAAACAAACATTTACATGTGGGTGCTGGAGAGCTCGAGAAAGATGGCCGCAGGCTGACAGAGCTCCGGCCACTGATGGCGATGAGAAGATGCTAAAATCGCCTAAAATGTGATAAGCGCAACGGAACTGAAGGAGTATGCAGCCCGCAAATGTAAGGATCATGATGGTGCAAGAATCGGATTAATCAGATCAGTAGACACAAAGATTACGGGGGCTGGCCTCTCCGGCCCCCCAGTGTTAAACGTAACAGCCTGCCAAAACCGCTGGCTGCTGGAGACTCGCTAAGAAATGAGCTGCGGGCGCCAGCCCCACACACCATAATGCAACTAAGGGGAAGCGAGGCAGATCCGGTGTCCCCAACCAACCAGGGCTTATCCGGAAACGGCCGCTGAGTGCACATGAAGGCATGGTGGTGCGAATCCAACGCGGGCGCTACAACACGCATCGGTGCCAGCCCTCAGTAGCAAGACGGAAAGACGTGCATCAGGCAAAGGCGGCAACTGCTCGCAGCAGCCCAGGAAGAGCAGCGTGCCTGCAGACCGGGGCTGGGAAGCCCGGGGCACATTAGACGAACAAGCGACATCGCTGAGGGCGCGCGCATCCCTACAATCGCCCCAGCCATCGCCAAGGGACAGCGTGGCCATGCGGGACGCCCGGACTGAGCGGAGGCCTCTATTGAAGTAAGTGGGGTATGGAGGGGGGACTTTGGGGCACGGAGGAGGGGGGGAAACAACAGTTAGCAGCGGCAGAGGGGCGCCGGGGCCCCCTGACTAATCAAGACCCACCGGCATAGTGGACACCCGAGTGTAACCCCCCACCCCTCCCCCTGGAGACCGCCGCCTCTCGGCATGAAGAAGAGGATGGGTTTGGGACTCTGACAGAGTTGCGTGCATACCAAAGGCACGTCCAGAAATCTGCTGCAAGAAAGCCTGGGACCACATCTCCAAGTAGGAGTGACTAAACTCACTGGGCACCAGCTCGTGAAGAAACCCAACACGCACTGGAAGGTCCAGGCCTCGCTAATGAACCACAAACTCAACGGAGCACGCAGGCAGTCTGGAGGGACACCCACCCCGGACTGCGCCAAAGCCGCTAAGAACTGGGAGGCCCGCGCACCGGACTGCCATTGGGCCTTGATATTAAAGGATAACATACCACCACACAGCCCGAATAAGGCTGGCAAGGACTGTGCAGCGCCCCCACCAACAACGTATGGCCATGGCCCCGGCAGGCGTAGAACCCACACGGACAGCTGGAGGACAGAGCAGGCCCCGACACCAGCAGGCTGGGCACACAGCACCAGGCGCACCCTGTTAGGCCGAACATAGCCGCCCCAGAAAAGCAGCGCCCACAATAGCTTGAACAGACACCACAGAGAGAGGACAGCCAGGGTGGAAGAGATGTCGCTATAGGGTGCCTGGGAGGACAAGCCACACAACCGGGAGGCCCGACCTCGCATTACAACATTCGGACCTCTCCTGGCGGCCAACTCTGCACGGCGTTAGGGGAGATTCCAGGGCGGAAGCATATCCGGGTACAGAAATCCAGCCCGCCAAAGCACAGCCTATGAGAGCACACCACACCAAAGCGAAGAGTGAGTGCAGAATCCCACGCCAGTTCGCCAGGTCGGGCGCCCCAAAGGTTGCACTCAAACTGGCCGAAAGGGATGCACAAGAGAGACCAGACCCAAATCTGAAAGACCCAGTCGATCCCACACAACAAAGCCTGCAAAGGAGGTTCAGTGGCAAAAAGAGAATGGATGTGCAGACACAGCTTCAGACTATACTCTCAGAAATTAGGATAATAGGACAGCGGACACAAGAGACAAACACCACCGTACTCGATATTAAAAGAGACCTGCAGGATGTACAGACCCGCCTTGCGGCCCAGGCAGAGCGAAATTACTGACAACGAGCAGCGAATCAGCGCCATTGAAAATAATCAGACGACCATGGCAGCGGATCTGGACAGGGCCAATTCGGGAGGTGCAGCCAAGAAAACCACTCCCGACGTAATAACCTGCGGGTGGTGGGCCTCCCTGAAAACATTGAGCAGCCAAACATAAAGACATATATCTATCACTTTCACTGCGAAACTCTAAAGATCGAAGATGCGCAGGATCTCACTATTGAGAGGGTGCACAGGGCACAGATTCCAAAACCACCGCCGAACGAGCGCCTGAGAATAATAAGTAGGCCGATGCTCAACTTCCAACATAAAATGATCATCCTCAAAGCCTACAGAGTGGCAAGCCCCATTAAAGTGGCAGGGATCGACATACGGATCTACAATGACTACTCTTTGGAAGTCTCGAGACGACGCAAGAGCTTCAATCCGATCTTTGAGGCACTAAAGGCCTCGGAGTACAGACACTACCTAAAATTTCCGGCAACATGGTGTATCTTGTTAGATACGACGATCCGGAAATGGCTTGGCGCTTTCTCCAGCAGCGTGACCTTGTTACAACAGACTTTGAAAACGCTCCCTCAGATGCCCAGCGCTGGGATAACCACCCCCTGCCCAGCCATGAGAAACACCAAGCAAGTGGAAAATGTCAAAAGGGAGGCAGCAAGCCAAAGTAATGGGGACCAACTCTCAGATAGCAGCTCAGAGACTGAAGGGTGCCACATGACGCACCCCATCAGAAGACAAACAGGGGGGCTCCGAACAGCAAAAATACTGAGACACCTCGTATCCGATTCTCAGGCACATGTGAAATACCTTCAGGAACAACGATAAAAGTTTGCCAGATCTAGGACAGCGGCTTCGATCCAGTCAAAGAAGGCGGCGCCTTGATAGGAGCAAATGGCTGTGAGAAACACCCCGAGTGGGGCACAACGCTGGGGCCTGGGACTAGCTGGCGGCCGACATCCCAGGCCGCCCTGGAAGGGCACAGCGGCCATGTGTTGGGCACTGCCGGTTCGATGGGCCACCCGACGTTCTGTTTACGATTCTTTTTCAATGGTTAATTGTGGCTCATGTTTGAGCCTGGATGTGTATTGTGCTCCCAGTATCAGGCTAGGCCAATTTCCTTCTAAAATATGCCCCGGAAAGGGGAAGTTTCAGAGTGCCCAGAGAAGACATAGCGCCAAAATATCCAGTGGAATCACATAATGGCCCTCATTACACTAGTGACACTCAACATACAGGGATTGGGCCACCTAATTAAAAGGAGGAGAATGCTCAACAAGATGTGCGATCTCCATGGAGATATAGTGTTCCTCCAAGAAACTCATCTTGGGGGTTGACAGAGTCAAGGAAACTGCAACAGGGGTGGGTGGGCACAGCGATTCACTCGCCACACCACGGAAAGCGGGGCGTCTCCATTCTCATAAATAAAAGGGTCCCCATTTTGGTAAAGCATGTCTGCATAGACAAGGAGTGCAGGTATGTATTAGTTCAGGGCCTCCTACACCAACACCCCATTACGCTTCTCAACATTTACACACCTACCAGGGACACCCCATTGTTCTACACTTGCACATTTGCAGCATGTGCCCAATATATGGGAAACCTAACAATAGTAGGGAGAGACTTCAATATAGCCCTTGATTCCCTCCTCAACCGCAAAAGCACGGCCACTGGACACTCCAACCCGCTGAAGAAGCGGGCAGCTCTCCAATCCTTAATGGCGGATCTCCGCTTGGTGGACATCTGGAGAAAAATACATGGGCAGGATCGAGATTTCAAGTTTTACTCGCACCCGCATGACAGCTACTCGTGCTTAGACTACTGGCTGACCCCAGCCAACGCTGCCCACAGAGTCTCAGAATGCATGATCCTCTCATCCACCCGGTCTGACCATGCCCCGGTCCTACTGAGGATTACTCTCCCAGACACAATAAGCAGACCCCCCACTTGGCGACTGAACCTGCACATGCTACACACCCTGACCTAGTAAACCAACTAGCAGATAACACAGAAGGGTTCTGGGAACTCAACTTGGTGCAAGACTATACAGCATATGACTGTTGGGACGCTTTCAATGCATATCGCCTCAGGCACAAAACGTGGGGAGAAACTGAAACCCAACTGACAGCGGAACTCCAAAGGGTGGAAAAATGCCACAAAGAAACAAGGGATAAACAGTTACAGCCACAGCTGATCAAACCTAGGGTCAGAATACGACAGGTAACTGTGGACAGGGCTCAGAAATCCTACACCAGTTGGTCACAGGCATACTATGCAGATAGCGACAAACCTGTAAGGCTGCTGGCCCTAGCCCTAAAGCAAAGACAGGCCGCGCAAACCATTACCGCGATCAGGGACAAAGAAGGAAATCTGCTAGTTGGCGATGACAAAATCAATGCTAGATTTGCAGAATTCTATAAGGACCTCTATACAGCTTCTAATGCCTGCACAACACGAGATATAGAATCCGTCTTGGACTCAGTCGTGATACCAAAGATCCCTCTAGACCACAGGGCAGCACTTGAGGCTCACATTATGGCAGCTGAAATTGCAAGTGCAAAGCAGCACTGTCCGCCGGGAAAGCCTCGGGCCCGGACGGGAAACCCATAGACCTTTATAAAAGCATGGGCGAGGATGTGGCTCATAGACTGGAGGAAGTGTTCAATGAAGCAGTCTCCCGGGTCCGGCACCCTCACTCAATGCTGGCGGCTAATATCATAGTGTTTCCTAAAGGCGGGAAGGACCCCAAACTATGTGGCTTATATAGGCCAATATCTTTGATAAACACAGACGCCAAAATCCTGGTGACGTGCCTGGCGCGGCGCATTGAAGATAGTCTCCACCATATAATGCACAATGATCAAACAGGGTTTATTCGTAACCGACACTCGAGTGATAACATCAGGCGGCTACTACCTCTAATAGCCGGGGAGAGGGATCCAGATGATATGGTACTGGCTGTCGATGCGGAGAAGGCTTTCGACAAGGTGCAGTGGGAGTTTATATTTAGGGTCTTGCCTCGGTACTGCTTCCCCGTACACCTTGTCCAACTAATAAATTGCTATACACCGGCCCAACCGCCTCAGTGGTCACCAACGGGACCACATCCCCGGCATTCTAATTACAATCAGGCACACAACAGAGGTGCCCGCTCTTGCCCCTCCTTTACGCCCTCTCCATAGAACTGGTGGCGATTAAATTTCAGGCAGATGATGGATGGGCGGCCATACAACAGGGCGGATAGGAACACTGTGTGTCCATCTACGCTGACAATATGCTGCTCAACATTAGCAACAGCCCCACCTCACTACCGCATATCCGTGCAATGCTCCAAGAGATTGGGCCTATGGCTGGATATCTGATTAACTGGAGCAAGTCAGAGGTCATGCCCCTTCAGCGAGACATCCCGTGGGACCCCGGGGGGTTGGCCCCTTTGATCCTTCAAACGCAGCATATTAAGTTTCTGGGCATACATTTAAGTGCCACCTAAGATGAATTCCGGGACCTAAACTACCCACAAACCGTTAAAAACATTTGCAATGATTTGCTTAGATGGAATGCTCTGCCCCTATCCCTGACTGGGAGGATAAACGCGCTGAAAATTAATTTGTTCCCCAAACTGACCAATTTCGCAATGATGATCCCAGTCAGCCCATCACAACCCTCGCTGAAGGGTCTAGACAAAGCAGTGGCTACGTTTATCTGGAGAGGGAAGAAAGCATTTATCCACCTCCCAGTATTACAGGCAGACAAGACAAATGGTGGACTTACAGCGCCATCTCTGAGAGCCTATCAACAAGCGGCCCAGGTCTGCTGGATGAAGCGCTGGCTAGACACATCAGACGAATCGAGCTGGAGGGCAATGGAAATTGAAACCATGGTCACTCCCTCCAAGAAACTACCGGCTAGCATCAAAAAACATCAGATTATAGGGCCAACGATCTCCTAGTGGCACAGGCTGAGGGCCAAGCAGGGGGTCCCAACCCAAAACGCCCCAGTATGGTCCAGTGTGCGGGCTATTCTTTTGTACGGAGTGGAGCAGACAGTGCACCGCAAACAGGAGCAGGAATGGGCAGACATACGAGTGATAGACATCAGTGAGGAGGGGGTGCTCATGCAATTTCGGGCAGCACACACTAATCTGGGCCTGGAAGAGGGAGACTGGCTGACATACCACATACTGCAGGCTGCAATATACTCCCACACGACATGAAACTCCCGGCCCCGGCCCCATGTGAACGGGAGATGGAGCAACACTTAGACTCTTTCCCACATCTTAAGCCCTTCTATCGGATGGCAATTCCACAGAATCTAACCAGGAATAGTACACTAGCAAAGGCATGGTCGGAGGACCTAGGGTCTCAAATCAGCACATCAGATGTCCTTCAATACTTCGCTAGACTCGATAAATCTCAAAAATAGAGAGATCCAGTATAAAATCATACAGCGACTATACCACACCCCGGCCAAACTCAATAAGATGGGGGTTTCCCAGCCCAATGCATGCTGGTGGGGGTGCGGGGCGCTGGGCACAATTGGACACGTTATACGACAATGTGGCAATGCCCACTCATCACCTCTTTTTGGAACGGAGTTCACGAACAAGTTGCAGATATTGAGGGAGCAGATGTAGCTTTGCTATTAGGGGCGGATTCCGACGAATGGCACGCAGATACCCTAGTTCGCAAACTCATTAGCCTCATCTTTTTCACTGCAAGGAAACGCCTCATCATCCATTGGAAAGCTGAGTCGCCACTGTCGGCGATAGCGCAAGCCACACTACTCTCAAAGACATGCCAACTTGAATGTGCAAGACAATCAATGCATAACTCTGGCAGAGCGTCCAGATTCCGTGAAATAATTGATCCATATATGTAGAGGGCGGGGGAGTGGAGAGGGGATGTACCTGCTACATTAGGAGGGACCTATCATCAACCATGAAGGGAAGCAAGGATTGACAATAGAGCCGAGGACCACCCCATGCAAAGAGGTACAGAGACTGGTTCCATACGTGAGCATACACACTGTTGAGGGAATGTGTGGGGGGGTGTATTTTATTACATTTGTTATATGCCCAGACCCGTGGGTATCACAGAGTAGTTACAGTCAGTGGGTGAATGCAATCTTAAATGTGTTGTTGATATTCTCGGAACATGGGGGTACTGTTGGGAAGGGCGATCTGGTTTTGCTGTATGCACATGCACGCACTGCCCCCGTGATTTGTAGGAGCGACCTGACGGTTACTATGATTCTCAATCACTTGTGTTGTAATGTTTTATATAACTAATAAAAATATGTTTTAAAAAAACATTTAAATTTCATCTAATTAATAAGAAGACGTAGCTCACTTAATCACATCACTTGCATGTCATAAAAAGATGTCATATAATTTGATATTGCACACCAGACATAAAGTGCTAAATTTAAAGACATATTCGCAATATTGATGCAGATACTGCAGAACTGACCAGATGTAATATAGTCATAGGTTTGGATTAGGCTTCCAAAAGAGCACATATACAATGGGCCTATAGTTTTTCATCTCGATAGGACGCGTCTATCTGTTTATAAAACGCCTTCCATTTTGCACATCATACAAATTCTATCGCTAGCCTGTACATTTGATTGACCACCCATAATAACAAGTACTGGCAAATGGCCAATGCTAACAATAATAAAAATCGGGTCACTGCAGAAGATGGACAACATGCCAAATATGGTTGGAGCACTTTAAACTTATGGGCCACATTGACATTGTTTTTGCATAGTGCGCATACCGAGAGATGGTCATAGTTACTACACCAATCCCATCTCTCGAGCTTCTTCACAAAACCACTTATCATACTGCCCAGCCCCACCCTCAAATCCGAAGACCACCCAATCTTCTCGTAGATTGCTCCCACGTATTTACTATATAGGTCTTTAGGATTTGACTGCATTATATGGCCTAGTGTTCTCTGAACTGGACACAGCAGATCTTTTAAGGCTCTAATATAAAGTATTCCTTGCCTCTTCCAGGCCATTCCAGTCAGAGACATAAGGCCCAGTTCTAGCCTCAATTTTTCAATTGGGATGGATTGGGACACTCCCAACATTCTTTTCCAAAAGCGGCCTTCAAGGTTTTGAAAAAAGGAGGACGGATGGGCCATCAAGGCTTCATAACCATATAGCATTGTCGTATAAAACAATTGCTTGTACAATATCAGTATTCAATCCCCTCAATGAATACCCCCATATTGTTTACTAAATTGGCAATGAGAGAGGTGAGTGTTATGGCCTGGATTTGTTTCACGTTTGTTAAGGGAGCACATCTCCGCTGCAAGGAGACAAGCCCATTGGCTACCCATTAGAGAATATGTCCTCTTTAAAACACTTACCATAACCCATAAGTGCATCAACCACACAGCCCCACCCTACCTCTCACAGAGAGTAAACAGATCCCTCGCTTCTAGACCAACGAGAACACCCTACGCCAACCGATTTATAGTTCCGAAAGTGAAACGAGCCAGAGGGGGCGGCAAAAGCTTCCCATTCATTGCCTCTAGGCAACTGAACTCCCTGCCGCTCTTCCTCATAGCAGAACCATCACACCTCGCTTTTCGAAAAGCAATCAAAACATGGCTATTTGTCTGAACCTGTACACTGTAAAGCCTGCACCTGTACTAAGTAGTGTCTCTATATGCAAGCACATTATGTAAAGATCCTTGTAACTAGGTTGTTATTTAAGTAACAGCACCACGATGCCCCCAGGCTGCTTGTGCGCTTCATAAATGCAAAAAATAAAAAAATTAAAATTAATTCAGCAAATGGTTTGCCTGTATAAACCTCCACCCCTAGATATTTTTTAACTGGTTACGGGCCCTCCGGCATCACTATTAATGGATACACTAAATACTTTCTGGGAAAAGGCATTATTTTTATTTTTCCCATGGTGATAACCACATTTTCTGAAGCATATTTCCAGAGTTCTACAATGCTCATGGTCATACCTAAGTGCGTATGGTCATATATAACAAGATCATATTCATGTGCCATGCTATTTACTGCCTTACCCACTATTCTTGGAGGGGGATTTGACACCTCTCAATCGAGACAGGAGATCAGCGATGGAGAGATTAAATAGCAGGTGGGCAAGTACGCAACTTTGTTTAACCCCACAGTTGACCCCTATCATTTGGGTTAATACCCCCCTGCTATTTATACCCTGGATCCTCCTAAAGCTGGCACACCCAGTTGCGAAACGTCTTCCTCTGATGCATCCAGTGCTGAATTTGAGTTAACACCTGCATTGACACCAGAGGCAGAGGCATCGACATCAGACACAAATACTACAGAGTGGTTCATTTTTTAGAAAAAGACCAACCAGAAGTGGACAGAAGGAAAAATCGCCAGAGAAAGAATATTGTCACGAAAAAGACCTAGTGGTCAATATCTCATTCTATCAGCTTTCAAAGTTTGAGTTAAAGGTGTTACAGAAAGTATTGTCATTTGTATCACAATACAGCAGCACCCTTTTACAAGAAATCTAATGAAGAAATTAAAGCTCAAGCTTTTCTATGACACATTAGAAGAAGAACCCGAGGGGGACGAACCATCAAGATATCTGGAAATTTCATTTAAAAGTACATTCTGTCCACATGTACAAAATCACATCTTGACAGTCTTGAAAAAGAAAGTACTTGAAGATCTGAAGAAAATTACTTTTCAGCAAAGAACACATGGCAACTTTACTAATAGAGAGTGCCAAAACTTGAAAGGGCTTCTTGAAAATCAGTCTATCATCTTTAAACCTGCTGACAAAGGGGGACCCCTTGTCCTCCTGAATAAATGTGATTATCTAGAAATCTTTGAACTAGAAGAAGTTGAAAGACAGCTGACGGACGGATCAGGAAACTTATCTTGAAATCTTATTTGACCCTACTGAAAAGGTACGAGCTCTGGTGAAAGAGGTTCTGGATGAAGCTAAAGGCAGGGAGGTTATCTGAGGACGTACCCGAAAATTCCTAGAAATGCCACATCCGGTAACGCCGGTCTTTTATATTTTACCCAAGCTCCACAAGTGATTGATAAAGACTACAGGGAGACGCCTTATCGCAGCCAGGGGCAGTGTGTTAGAACCTTTGGCCAAATATCTGGATAAGGTTATACAGCCACTAATCCAAAACAGCCTCACGTACATTAAAGATACAATGCATTTTTTATCTAATCTCAATGGGATAGAGTTTGTGAAAGGACGTGACATACTTTTCACTATGGATGTCACATCTCTATATACAAACATTGTACATGAAGCTGGGCTAGAGGCGATGGAATGGCTGTTGCTTTAATCGTAATCTTGCATGAGCGACCGAGTATTTGTATTGACATTGCTCAAATTGGTATTGATGAATAACTTCTTCTGATTTGATGACAGATTCTTTTTACAACTATCTGGGACTAGCATGGGCACAGCCATGGCCCCTAGCTACACCAACAACTAAATGCTGTACCTTGAAACGCAACATGTCCTACATTCGAACAAATGTATGCAACATCACTCCGTCTTTGTTAGACACATCAACAATTATTTTGGGATATGGAAGGGACCTGTGAACGAGCTACATGACTTCTTTGACATGATGAATGACATGCATCCCAGGATGAAACTTACCACTGAACACAGTGACACCATGATTCATTTTTTGGATGTGGAAATCTACCACACGGAGAGTGGTTTGAATACTAGAATATTTACCAAACCCACTGACAGGAATAGCTTGTTACTAGGAACAAGTTTTCATCCAAAATGTACCATTGATAGTGTGACACTTAGCCAGTTTTTGAGATACAGGAGAAACATCTCCAATGAAGACGAATACAGGAAACAAGCAGGTATTTTACAGCAAAAGTTCCTGCAAAGGGGATATAACACTGAAGTCAGACAGGGAATAGCTGAGAAGGTTGAGAAACAAACAGCACAAGAGTCACTATTGGTACCCAAACCACCAAAAAGTGATAAGTCCTTGGTTTATGTAACCACGCATTCAGTCAAGAGCATCAGGATCGAGAAGATCATTAGGCAGGATTGGTCAATGATGCAAATTGACCCGATATTGAATAAATTGTATCCAGAACTTCCAACATTTGCATATAGGAACAGCCAGGCTCTCTACAACATGCTGGTGAGAGCAGAGCTGCCTATTAGAAAGACACAGAAGATACTGTATAAGGGGACTTTACCATGTCTCAACTGTCAGCATTGCAGCAACGTTATCAAGGGTAACAACATTAGGCACCCCCACTCTGGAAAATCGATAGAGCTCAAACACTCATTCACGTGTGAGTCCACAAATGTGGTATATGCTCTGAAGTGTCCGTGTGGTCTCTACTATGTAGGCATGACCATGCGGAAGGCCAAGATAAAATTGACCGAACATAAGTCCAATATACAGACAAAAAACCTGAAATCCCCGGTAGCCATGCATTTTATAGAAGCCAGGCGTAGTATTGCGTAATTGAAATGTGTAATCTTGGAACAGGTGACAGTTGGTACCAGAGGGGGTGATTTATACAAGAAGCTTCTCCAGAAAGAGATCTCTAGGATATAGGGCCTCATTACGACCCTGGCGGAAGACCATGGTGCTATTAGCACCATGGTCCATGCCGGTAAGTTACCGACTCCGTCATGGAGAAAGGGGGAATTACCACCCCATTACAAGGTTGGCGGGGCGGTAATTCCCCCTTCCTCCGTGGCCCTTCCCCATTCCCATTTTTGCCCCATAGGGCTCAATGGGAATGGGGAAGGCGCTAAGTACGGTGCAGCACCATAATTAGCACCAAGGTCCCTTTGCGGGTTCCTACTTTAACGGCTGGTCTACACCAGTCGTTAAGGTCGGGTCCTGCAAAGGGACCTCGTAATTAGGCACTAATAGGTTAACGGCGCCGCAGCCTTTTACGGCGCTGTTAACCCATTAGCGCCTGGGTCGTAATGAGGCCCATAGAGACTGGACTCACTTATCCCTCGAGGAATGAACTGCGAATATAATCTAATGTGTTTTTTGTAAAGCTTGTGAATATGGCAAGAGGCAAAATGTAAGTGGATATTGCATTGTGAGTGACTGGGCAGTATACAACAGCATTGCTGGGGGACGCACCTTTAAGTGTCTAGGATGTTACTACTAAAATGTGAATGGGTGTTGAGGACCAGGGAGGTGGAGATAATTACCACAAGTAATAGGGGTGCCACAAACTACTGGGAGAATCCGGTTAGATTGTGAGCTGACTTATTCTTGTGTGGTCAGACAGGGTGGTAGAACCAGTGTACGAAATGTATGTCTCAAACTATATCGATTTTGATGACTGTGTAGATCGGTAGGTAAGGTTATATTGTGAGCTGACATGTCCATGTGAGGTCAGACAGGATGGTATGAGCTGGGTTTGTCATACGATATGTACGTTCCAAATTTTATCTGATTAGAGGGCGGTGTGGATCCAAGTGCAAGGTTTGGTTAAGAACCTGAGTGTAGCCACTCACGATGTATTTTTACCAGCCCCTCCTGGTTGGTTGACTGGATGGCTGCTGCACCGCTTACGCACTACTGGGTGTATGGGTTTGCCACGTATATTCACACAGGGCGGGGCACCGGGTCATTTAACCACAGCCGTGTTGTCCCGTTCCCCGTGATAGTAAAATCATTAGTTGGGAGCTTGCCCGACTTTACTAATGTAATGTCTAACTTATTCATTGACAGATTGGGCTATTGCCCACACCAACATGGCCCGCGTTGAGGACTGCATGCTTTTGCGCATGCGTCATGTTGCCCGGGCGACGAACTGTGTATATACAGTAGCAGGGTGAGGAGGAGCCATAAGGGTTGCCGGCTTCACCTTGAAGAAGTTTTGTTAGCACACTCAGGTAGGATTGGTGGCACTGCGATCCTAGTGCAAACCTGGGGAGCTGATAGTTATACGATAAACGATAAGCCGGGATGCAGCAGTTAAGGGATTTGATCTACGTTCCCGCAGGCGACTTATGGTTGCAATGCGGTTTAGATCCACATGTAGTGTGTGACTTGTTTTGACATATGTTGATAGGGGTCCACGCTCCTGTATGCAACTCACTACTAGATCTGCAATTGCATTGGGCCTGCTGGATAGGCTCCGAACTATAGAAATGCTTTTCTATATACTTACGGATTGTTTATGAATTAGGTGTGGGAACTGGTTGCAGCACAAGGAAATTATATGGTTTCACCATATACATTTCCCCCCCAGGTCCTTTAGACGACTATCGAGGAGCATTTACCCGGCTAGATCTAAATTCTCATAGGCGGGGAACATGCCTTTTGAGTATGCCACTCATGTAACTATGTTTATTACACACTTCTTGGTGTGTCTGTTACCCACCAGGAATGACAATGACACGTGGGATAATGTTATATTTGTTTTATTTTGTTGTAACAGGTTGGAGTGATTTTGAGGCTACCTTATTCCTTTGAGGTTAGTGTTATATGTGATTCTGTTCTTATGCACTTTAAAAACTCGTTAATTTGGAAATTACATAAATTTATATCAAAAAGTCTTCATCTGCCATGTGTTATATGTACACAGATGAAAAAGAATGTGTTAACTCATGAAACTGTGATTAAAAACAAGCCCTGATGATGGTTCGTTAACCCGAAACGCGTCGGCTATTGTTTCAATTGTTATTGTTTAAATTGGTTAATGTGACGAAATTGTACTGGTAATTGAGAATAATGTTGAAAGGCTAGAATTGATTTCGGTGACAGGTACACACAATAAGGAAATTGGGATGTGAACATATTCTGGTCTTATCCAATCCCAGGAATTCGAATTTGAATAAAAACAATTCAAACTTTGTTAAAACTTTTGTTTTCCTATGTTCACTTATAGAGATTAAGTATCACTTTGTGAGCTATCAAATTGTCAATTATAGACTGAATACTACATTGGAGGAAGAGTATCCTCAAAGAGTGCAATGGGGTTACCTGTTGGTGACAACAGGTTGGTGGAATTCGAGTTCTTTTGAGTCACCCAGGCCAGGAGATTATACCCCCATCCAATGTTCCCTCTAAGCTGTGTGCATTTGCGCTTACACAGCTTCCTTCTGGGTGCCGCTAGGAGGATTTCTAGCAGCGCACACAGACAGTTCTCACCTATTTAAAAAGATTTAATAAAGGCACAAGCCACAGCAATTACCTGAAATGTTCTTTCTCTTAAAATAAGCAAATAGTCTTGATATTCTGCTAATTTCCATTACACTGCTATGCGCCTAAAATCCCTAACAGCAGAATACAACACAAAAGGTTAAAAACTAAATGAAAAATTGACTCCATGAACAGAAGAATCTAACCAAGATATGCCTGCGCACCTTAACCAAAAATGTTCCCTCCCCACGCATGACACCTAAACCTGACTCTATCACACTTTTACCTTATAACTCTAACTTCTGCCCCAGAGTACATTAAGATACTACCGAACAACCTTGACTCTTCCTCTCTTGGCGCTGCGAAACGTTAGCAGACGTGTAGCTACATCCACTTGTTTTATGTTTGTTGTAACATGAATAACGTTCACTCACCAGAATTTCTGTTACTCATTGTGACTTACCAAGAGCATCACCCACACTATATAATCGAACTACCAGCTCAAATATCGGATAATGACTATGAGTAAGCAGACTACTTGGATGTGTTACCAAATCCCATTCTTCCTCTTTGAAAATATGTCACACAAGTGCTTTGAAGCAGCTCCCTTGTAAGTTAACGCATCTTAAAACTCAAATATTAATTTGTCCTCTAAAGATTTTTAAAAGACAAATGTAATGGTCAGCGTCTCCTACTTTAGCATTACTAACATTACCCTGCAAGTAGAGAGCAACAATGCAATGTCATTTACGTAGCCTACAAGGGATAATGGGTATGGACTATGCCTGGGATTACTCGTACATAGTATCAGGGCACTGGATATTCAGACAGGTAAAAGGTTATCAAACAATCTGCATCGTATCCAAGTGTTTAGAGTTCCTTTGGGCATAGACCTTCACACATTATATAGTAACTTGCTTCTTTACAAAACAGTTTCACTGAGCACTTGTGTAATCGTACACAATGATATAAGGGTGGGGTATGTTGCAAACAATCTTGTATGCACTGCAAAATAATTGTGTACATGCAGAGTAATGGCATTCTTAAAATGAACATCATATGTTGAGGCATTTAAAAATGCCTTGCTTGCAAAGTATTGTGGTTTTTCAAATGTCCCAGTGAGTGTTTACTGCTACAAGTCCTCACTTTTTACAGTGCTCTATCAACCAGTATTAGAGGCAAGCACAGAGGCTGGGGAAGGGTATGGGAGGATGCATCACTCCTTGCGGGTGATGAACGAAGCAGCACATTTCAAAGACCAAGTTAGATGTTTCGGCAGTACACTGGAGGAAATGTGTAGCGCGTTTGCTAAAGGATAGGAAATTCTAGTACCCATGTAGACAACAGCACCTTCTTTTTATTTCTATGCTCACCTGCTGAGGGCTTTTCAATATAACCACGTGTTCTGTGTGTGCAGTCTCTAGCATCTGCCTGTATCTTATTTAACTGATCACAAAGAATTACAGAAGAGGGATCCATAGTTATAGAAGAAGACACTAAATCAGTTGTATCTCTGATGAATTGATGCAATTAACTTAAAAGGCATGTATGTGTGATTTTCTTCACCAGGGCTCTATAATAAACCTCAGTAAGGCTCTTGTTTATTTTGATCTAGGCTGTGTTGCGGAAGGGTGGGCAAAACAACACACTTTATTATCTTCCCTGTCATTTCACTCCCTATGTTAGGGGTACAAGCAGGGCACTAATCAGATGTGGCTCCCTACTCGGGCGTTAATATTATTAGAGTTAATTCTTTTCTATGCCACTGCTCTACTAGACACTAATTCGAAAAAATATCAGTGGAGCTTCGTGGGTTGAAGCACATTTTCCTTTTTTAAGAAGTAAAAATGCATGGTTTATATGTCTCTTAGCTCTAAGGCTGGTGTCATCACTACCCACAGGAGAACGTAATGTGGCTAGTAAGCAGAGGCACAGGAATTTTGGATCATCATAGTCTAAGGTGCAGTTATATTGATGCAATTATCATCTTTACACAAATTATTAGACCATGTTCTCCTTGAATTACTTCATTAAAGTGGTCCTTGAACTCCTTTCAGCATGTTTTCGACACATTGCTGTTAATTGCCATTAATTCATTGGCAAATGTATTCTGTCTGAGTTTCTTGACAGCCACATCACTTATGACAAGAGATATTTGAGGGCCACAAATGCCAGGGACGTCATTCACAGCAGTAACAGGCTGACAAGCCAGCCTATTCAAGGAGTGGAAGCCACCTACCACAACACACCACCAAGAGCCAACCTACCTAACGGTCAATGAACAATAACGCACCAGCCTTGATAAAGACCCCTTGGGTAGAAACACTTGTCGTCTGATCATGAGATTATCGCATCAAGGATAAAATTCCCTTTTTTTGAAAAATAAGAATACAAAGAAACATTTCTTTAAGAATAAATATTGTTTGCACAAGATATCTGGGAGCACAATTAAGAGATATTTGTGTTTTGTAATACAAATGAGTGATTTTCCAGTGGCATAAAACATACAGGGCCTCATTAAGATTTGGGGCGGTATCCCGGCGTAAATCCGCCAGAATACCACCCAACCGAATTACTGTTACCTCCACTTGGTCCGTAGGAATTTCCGCAGGATTACAACTGGTGGTGGCAGTGTAATTCCCCATTCATATTGAGTCCGTATTGAGTCCATTGGACTCAAAGTGGCTTTTTGGCGGAATTACCGCAGCATAAATTCCAACCATTTCTGCGTTGAGTTGGAGGATTTACTTCAGTCCCAGTAACATTGTGTAGTTAACCAGGTTTCCTGTAAAGCAAACACATCATTTTCCAGAATACACCCCATTGAACCCTTTAGAGAGAATACATGTGAATACTCCCTTGTGTTGCAACTCAAGATTTTACAATTTCATGGATATCCGTTACCCGAGGCTTGGGCCTGTGAGGGCATCTGCGCCAGCATACAGCCTAATAGCCATCTAAGCGTTCAGGCAGATCTATATTGGTTGCCTCCTTGCTAACCAACGGGCTGCCCACCTTCATAACAATTTGTAATTTGTCGGTGCTTGCAGTTGGGACTCAGGGATCATTAGACACCACTAACCACATTGTCTCGGGAGGATAGTTCAGGGGCAACGTACTTGCCTTGGAAGCAGGACGACACGGTGTACCACAGATTCGATCCCCGGGCCCGCACTTAGAAACATCTGGGTATTAAGCGCATTATAAATAACATATCATATCATACCTATCATATCTATATCAAAGCCTAAATGTTCCAGTTTTTTTTCATATTCTCTCATTTTTGCTGGGACATCAATGTCTTTAAAATGTACAGAGTAACAAAATGTGTATGCTTAAGTAGCTCAATGAAATCGAAGTCAGTGGTATCCAACATTTTCAATGATGGGTCGTTATGCATAATTTTCAGAAGTGCTGATACATTGACCCATTTCCTTTGGTCTTCTACGTTTCTATAACATATTGTGAAGTTCAGGGTGCCCCCACTTTTATTTCTGTCCGTCCTACTGGACCCCACCTCCTTTGTTCACCATTCTCCATGTGTCCAGTACTTGGGCAATACCTTCAGAATTTGTTGCCAGCGCCCTTTCCTAGCAATTGATTTGTCACCAGATTCCATGGTGCCCCCACAGACATATCTCCATCTGTCGCATCTATCCAAGCCATCTTATTGGTTTCTTTGATATCATTATTCAGAACCCAACTGGTAAGGGTCCCTGGGACTGCATTGGTACGGTTTACTCGTAATTTCCTCTTCCTGAACTTCGTAGTCATTCTTTTAACCCCAATAGCGGCTTCTTGATTAATCGTAGCAACTTCTGCCCTTGCACTATTTTTAATAATGCTGCCACTATCAGCCATTCGATTTGCAGTCTGCTTAAGCTTCTGGTGTTCTTTCTGTGACAACAGTTGTTCTACATGCAATTCATCCCTAACTTCCAGGACTTTCTCCATAGCTTCTGTTTGAACTCCTTCTGATCGGATTTTCCTTTTGCCCCAACTCAACGTTTACCACACCATTCTTTTTGACGGTTTCTTGCAGCATTCTTAAACTTAGATCATTGTGTGACCGTCCACAGGTTTTTAATATCATTTTTAATGCGAACTGTATGGTGGTCAAAAAGGGAGTAATGTCAGCCTGATCCACTCTTTCTTCAATACTACTTGCGCTATGGTCGCTTTCTATGAATAGATTTGGGGACATGGATAGCCTTTGGCTATCAAGAGAACGTAACAGCGACCTTGTTGGCAGATGTAAATGACTCTCTGGCTCTTCTGCCAGCTCCCACAAGCTAGTGCAGCCGCATTCTGCAATGAATAACACAACACTAAGAGAGAGTTATTATCAATCATTGATTGTGACCGTTGACTCTGTAGGGTGTTCAATGTCCGTGTATGCACCTCAACTTCTGTTTCAATTGCAATTAGATTTGGTATTTCATGCGGGGGCTCAGGTCTGAAAAATAAAGTTATTGTTCCCTTTTATCCTGGTTTACTTTTCTTTATTGTGTCTTTTAGCATATTAATATGCAGCTTTCCCTTGGCCGCTGTTACTGCTATACCTGCAGCTTCCACTGGAGGGACCAAACCAGGTTTTCCCTTTGGCTCTGGGGGACAGTAGTCAGCCCGAGAAATGGAGTCGGTCGGAAGTCTAAAAGACAACCTTGTGTCACTGCACTGAAGGTGCTGTGTAACACACAAATGAGTGGGGCTACTGAAGTGGTGTACTCCAGAGTTCACAATAAAAAAACAGATGAAATACACATGGCAAAACATGGGTAAGAGTGGGGGAAAAGCTCACACTCTTACCAAGTGAAACAAATAAACTCCAGAAATCCAGCAAAGCTGCTGGGGGACTCACTAGGTAAGGGAAATTAGCCATTGAATGAGAATTCTCCCTAACAATATTGGCCAAGCTCCTTAGGAAGCAGAGTGTCTCCTCCTGTATCTTAACCTTGAGGGATGCCCAGAATAGGGAGTGGGGGGAAGAGGCAAGGTAAAAGATCTCTTTCATACCTGGATGGGGTACAGTTGCCACAGCTATCCCCCACAGACAGGGATAAACTGGAGGCGCTGATTGACCCTCAGGAAGTTCTAAGCGCAATTCGATCCCTAAAGGCTAACTTGTACCCCAGGCCCGATGGGCGTACCTCCAGGTTCTATAAGGGATTGGCACATATTCTGGCCAAACCACTGGCTGACGTTTTTGACACTATAAGGGAGGGGGGACAATTGCTGGTATCCATGACTGAGGCGCAGGTAGTACTAATACCTAAGCCGGGGAAAGACCCTAAACATTGCTCGTCGTATAGGCCAATAGCCCTCTTGAATCTAGATTCGAAAAAGGTTCATGAAATGATGCCATCTTTAAGACACCCGGACCAATCAGGATTTATTTGGGCACTGAGCACTACAGGTAATATTAGGAGAGTACTTCACCTGGTCAATAAGTCTTGCAGAAACCAGACCCACTCCCTCTTGCTGGCACTGGATGCTGCGAAAGCATTCGACAGGGTAGAGTGTGGATTCTTAGGACAAGTGCTTGATATGTTTAACGAAGGCCCTATAATACCACACATGATACTTGGCAACTACATCAGCCCTTCAGCCTGCCTAGTGATTAATGGAACCCTTACCCCAAAGATTAGTTTGAGGAGAGGAACACAGAAGGGCTGCCCCATGTCGCCCCTTTTGTTTGCCTTGGTTATGGAGCCCCTGGAGGCGCGAATAGGGGCTGACAGGCAGATAGCGGGTATCAAATTTGGAGAGACCCAGCACAAAATTAACCCCCACTTTAAGGACTGAGCGGGAGCAACGCTTCCCGTGCACCTGGGCTGCAGGCTCACTGAAGTATATGGGGGTTAACATACCAGCAAATCTGGCCCTCCTATATAAACTGAACTATCCAACCCTGGTGCAGGGGATTCAAAAAGACTTGACCCGCTGGTGTTCCTGGCATTTATCCTGGTTTGGGAAAATGGCTGTCATAAAAATGAATGTGCTCCCGTGGTTTCTGTATCTCTTCTAGTGGATTCCTATTCTTGACTTCAGGAGCACTCTGCAAAGCTGGGACTCGTTACTTTTGCAATTCTTTTGGAATGGGGCCACCCGCAGCGTGAACAAGCACACACTATGTACCCCAAGGGCTCAGGGTGGCCTATCGTTTCCCAAGCTTATCAGTTACTATCTGACGGCACAGGTTAGACCCATGATCGATTGGGTACAAAAGGTCTTCAGAAAGATCTGGGTAGCCATGTAACAGGCTGTGGCGGGCGACATCTGTGTACGCAGCAGTGAGTGCCTAGAGGAGGCCAGACCGGGTCTATATGTTAATCCCATCACGAGGGCAACTTTTGAAGCCTGGGACAATCTGAACAGATCCCCGGGGGCCTGCTCCTTCCCTTCACCCCGTTCATCCATAATGATAGAATCTCCCGGGCAAATTGGATAAGGGATTCGAGAGTTGGTTGGATAGAGGGGTTAGTAAGGTGGGAGACATCTTTTCCGGGGGAAAATCAGAGCATAATAAGAAGTGCAAAAATATTTGCAAGCCAGGCACTGGGTGCTTCAACTTCTTTTATTACTACTCTTCCGCAGTTTCAACAAACTATAACAAATCAACAACTTTTGAAATGTCCAAGGTGACTTTTCTCTTTTAAAACTGCAACTCGCATGGTCTCTGTAGTCCTCCACTCTACAGCTCAGCTATAACCAAATCCTGTCCCTGAGCTCCTCCTCTTCTTTTACTGCTCTTCAAGCAGATAAGTACTGTTTTGTCACCTCTACCTGTTTTGACTTGTAATGTTAGTGTAGAGGCATTTAGGAGGGTTAGTTGACACCAGAAATTATTTGTTAGAAGTTAGATATGGGCTTGATAACAACACTGAAAAATAAAAAAGAACTCGGACTGGGGAGAGCCTTCCCAAACCGCGCAGCAGCTAGCTGGAACAAACTACTGACCTGTCTCAGGCTGGAAACAAACCTCTACTCTTTTCGCAAAAAACTTAAAACTATGCTCTTTAAATAAGCACTGGTAATATTCCTGACCACCGCTTGTCCCCAATCCCTCTGCAATTTTCACGTCCTGTCGCTTGTTTCGTCATTTTTCGTCTGTCTTTGTCTCTACATATGCGCCCCGATGCTTGCGAGCGGTCGGCGCTATACAAATGAACAAATAAAAATAAAAGATATAGCGTGAGCTTATGGAAAGGCATATAGCTTTATGAATTGGACTACTATATGAGGAGGGCTGCGGCACTCGTAGGATATAACACGTCGGGTTACAGCCGAGACATCGAATCGTAAGTAACTTGAGTATCTCCTTGAGGGAGTGGTTTGCACAGTCCGCAGCGGGCGGCCCTGTGCCGTATTGCAGGCACTTTTGGGGCTCAGCCTGCCGCAGGTCGGAGAAGCGGATAAGACGCGAGAGGACTCCGGATCCTACCCTCAGAGAGGCAGAGCCAGAGCCTCTCCACGGCCAAAGGAATATGGCAGGCTGCAGCGCGCCGCAAGGCATAGGACTCCGGCCCCCACCTTCGGGTAGGCGGAGCCGGAGTCTCACCACGGCTGTAGACGCGCAAGAAGCCGGATCGCACGCAAGAGGCTTCCGGCCCCCACCCTTGGGAGGGTGGAGGCAGAGCCTTCCTCACACATGCGGCGACTAAGTACGAACCGGCACACACATCGCCAGGAGATCAGAAGCGTATAAAGAGAGCAATTAAGCAGAGCAAATTGCACGCGCCGCACAGGAGCAGGATCCTGAATTGAAGAGTAGCTGGCGGACTGACCAGCCAAGACACAGACTCTGAGGTAGCCTCAGGCAAAGAAAGCCTCACTGGGTAGGCTGCTTAAGAACATACAGCCATATTAGGAAGTGGAAGAAGAACAGTCCGGTGCAGCCACTAAAAAAAAACCTAAAAAAAAACAATATACAGAAGAGCATTAGTGATTAAAGTGCTCATAGGACAAGCATCAGACCAGTGGAGTGGCCGTGCTAAGACACCTTTACGGGTACCAGGCACACAGCACATGTCAGAATGTCGGAGTTTGAGTGGAGCGAGGAGGAACAACCTCTTGACCTCGCTGCCAGCTTTAAGGAAGTGCTGGGAAATGTGCTCGTCGATGCAGTGGCACAAGGGGGGAGACCCCATCAAGAGAGACTAGAGACTCTATAGGCTTTACTGAATCAGCCAAAGGATAGCGCCAAAGGGACTGAAGGCATGCCCACCGGATCCTCAGATTCAGGATGTAAGGGGAGTAACAAGGCCTGCAAGAGGAAATCCTCTGACGACCCCCAGGGCTCAGCAGACAGGGCAAAAGAGAAGGGCCCGGAGGTTGCCGACGCCTTCACAAAGCTCAAAGAAGCCTATTTGCAGTGGCAGGCAGTGCCAAACCTCACAACCCCCACTCCTGGGGAAGACAATGAAGGAGAGGGACACCCAGGCCAGTAGAAGGAGACCTTTCCTCACAGGAGGCAGAAGAGCCAGTCGAGGAAGAATGGGTGAAGCTCAGCGGGGGAAAGAGAGCCCGCAATGAGAAACACCTCGAGGAGGATCAGGAGGACATGTTCGATCCGGATAGCATCCGGAACCCAAGGTCCTCTGACTGGCATCCATCGCCCAGAGTAGCGCAATACATGAGGGCGAGGTTGAGGAAGGCCCTAGACAAGGAAGTTAGACAGCGCCTTCGAGCAGAATGTCCATGGCCGAACCTACCCCGAAAGGTGGCAGAGACGCCCGAGCTGGACCCTAAAATGCTGACCTTTGTGTCAAAAACCAGCAAGGACCCCCGGAAGGGTATCGACAGATCATGTTGATCAAAGGTTGTCAGGAGAAAGTACTGGATTTAGCAGGACCTCTTGCAAAGATCATGGATCTAGCAGAAAGAGCTAGAGATACAGGAGAGGAAGTGGACCCAGAGGCTTTAGCAGGATGGGCGCAAAGAGCCGTTTGCCTCTTGGGGAATGCTAACTGCACTATCACCTCCGAAAGAAGGAGAGGGCTCTTGCTCAAGATCGACCCAAAACTGAGCGACCTCGCATCCTATGAAGCCGGTGAAGCAGCGCAGGGTATCCTATTCGGAGACACGTTTGGGAAGTAGATGGGCCAGTTCGTCGACACCTACACGTCATTGGAGAAAGCACAGGCTTCCATCCGAAAAATAATAGTTTTTGCCGGGACCGGTCGTTTCCGGGGTCGTACGACCAGTCGGCAGCAAGGATGGAGAAGAACCCCCAATCCCAGAGCACAATACTGGGAGAACAGGCAGCAGGATGGTTTCTTCCTGGCCAGAGGCAGAGCCCTCAGGGGACGCAGAGGAAGAGGCTTCAGTCAAGGGCAAGGCTTTACACCAGGTAAGGACAACTGCCTACCCCCCAGTAGGGGGGAGAACGAGTATGTTTTGGAGAAATTGGCATGCGCTTTCCAGCGACGCCTGGATTTTGCAAACCATAAGAGGTCTGCAGCTAGAATTTATGCAATCACCAGTGCAAGAACGCAGACCCCATCAACAGCGGCTGGCAGTAGCAGAGCACATATGCCTAAATCACGAGCTATCACAACTAGCGCAGAAAGAGGCCACAGAGAGGTTCACAGAAATCCCCAGCTTTGTAAGCAACATGTTTCGCGTACACAGAAAAGAGAAAGTACGGCCTGTGATAAATCTGAAAGAGTTGAATGGATGGATAGTGTACCATCACTTCAAAATGGAAGGAATCCATCAGCTCAGAGATTGCCTGAGAGAGGGGGATTGGCTGACAAGGTTGGATCTGAAGGATGCCTACCTGACGATCCCAGTACAGAAACGCTTCAGGGCGTTTCTAGCTTTTTGCTGGAAAGAGCAATTCTGGCAATTCAGGACGATGCCCTTCAGGCTTGCGTCAGCACCCTGAGCCTTCACCAAATTGATGAAACCAGTGGCGGCAGCGATAAGGGAGAAAGGTATAAGGTTGATCATATACCTAGACAACCTACTGCTGCTAGCAGAAGATCGAGAAACGCTAATATATCAGACTAGTTGGGTACAGGACCTGCTCGAGTCTCTAGGATTCCTTGTGAACACAGAGAAGTCAGATACCAAGCCAGCACAGAGACTAGACTTTCTGGGTTTCGTGCTGGACTCAAGGAAAGCTACCCTGGAGTTGACGGCAAGGAAAATACAAGATATCAAGAGAGAGATCAGATTATGTTTGAAGAAACAAGTGATCTCACTCAGAGTTCTCGCAAGGATTGTAGGACTGTTAGCAGCATCCATTCAAGCCATATTTCCGGGTCCCTTGCACTATCGAGCATTACAAAGATTGAAGATAAAGCATCTACAACAGTGATTGAAGTATCATCAACTGATACCATTGGATCCAGAGTCCATCACGGAACTGGAATGGTGGTTGCAGAATATGGACGCTTGGAATGGGCGTGCCATTTTCGGAGACCGACCAGATCTGATCATAGAATCAGACGCCAGCCGTCTAGGCTCGGGGGCAAGATGCGGGGAGTTACAGGCAGGAGGCAAAAGGAGTGAAGAGGAGCTCTGCCTGCACATAAACTGCCTCGATCTTCTGGCTGGCTCCTTCGCAATCAAAGCGTTCACAAACGACAAGGTAAAGTCATGCGTCCTGCTGAAGATGGACAACATCTCAGCAGTCAGATACATAAAGCACCTGGGCGGAACAAGATCCAAGATGTTAGCAGAGCTAGCAAAATATTTTTGGCATTTCTGCCTTCAGTCAGGGACGTCAGTGACAGCAGAATATCTGCCCGGAACATTGAATGTGGTGGCAGACTGGAACTCACAATACCTCACGGATTCCAGCGACTGGAAACTGGATCCGACAGTATTTCAAATGCTGGATCAGAGGTGGGGTCCAGTTCACATGGATCTGTTTGCGTCTCACCTCAATACACAGACAGCCGATTACTTCAGCTGGAGGTTGGACCCAGGAGCCCAAGGGACATACGCGTTCCTACAAGACTGGTCGAGCGGTCTCCACTATGCTTTTTCCCCCTTCACCATGCTGAGCAGAGTTCTAGCGAAATGTCGGAGGGAGAAGGTAGAGCTGATATTAGTAGCGCCGCTGTGGAAGTCACAAGTGTGGTTCCCAGCGCTGATGGAGCTTACAAAAGACCTGCCGAGAGTCCTTCCCGAAGGAGAACGACTACTCACAGACCCAGCTGGGTCGTGTCATCCTCTCAGAGTGAGAGGGACAATCCCGCTCATCCCATGCAGGATATCAGGAGACGCCGGGAGCTGCCAGGCATTTCGATGCACGCTGCAGAGCTCATCGCAGAATCCTGGGCTCCATCCACTAGGAGGAGCTATGACGCGGCTTGGGCCAAATGTTCTAGCTGGTGTAAAGGGAGAAGTCTTCATCCCATTTCAGCGCCTGTAGTAGCCATACTGAATTTTCTCGCACAGCTCCTAAAAGACGGAAAGGCATTTTGCACCATAGGAGTGTACAGTTCAGCGATCTCGGCAGGACACTTGCCGATTGAGGGAGCCCCAGCAGGGGAGCATCCAGCAGTTGTTAGACTGATCAGAGGAGCTAGGTTTAAAGTACCGTCAGAGCATAAGTACAATACTCTATGGGACGTTACCTCGGTCCTACGGTTAGTGGAGTGCTGGCCAACGGACATATATTTATCCCTTAAGCAGCTGTCAGGGAAACTAGCGATGCTGCTTTGCCTCATATCCTGTAAGAGAGTATCAGATATCAGAGCACTGGAGATTAATAGAAGGACCTTTGGGCCCGAGGGGGTAACTTTCCCCATAGTAAGGAGAAGTAAAACAGGAACTTCTTCAGTTCACTACCCGTACTTCCCGAATAATATGAAGTGGTGCAAAAGCAAGCTGCATCAAGGAATATGAGACTAGGACAGCGGAGAACAGAGCGGCGAGTACCATTCAATTGCTAATAGCGCGTAGGAAGCCATTTCACGCAGTGAAGACAGCGACCATTGCCAGATGGGTCCGCGAAATAAGGTTATCAGCGGGGACTGACTTCAAAAAGTATGGAGCTCACTCCGTAAGAGGACCGATGGCCTCCAAAGCATTTATGGCAGGAGCATCATTGCAGGAAATTATGTTAGCAGCAGATTGGGCTAATGATCGCACATTTAAAGAATTTTACTTTAAGCCAGCTGAGAATGTAGCTGTTGCAGTATTGGGAAAGCTTTGAACAAGCATAATGCTCTCCTCCAGCCTTGCCATAGAATAAAGATTACCCCTGCTAACTGCGCAGGGAGTATTAATTCTATTAAAGACTAGCAGGCGAGAATTAATTTCCCGCCCAAGCATGTGTTATTGATCATATGTATTGTAGATTGTAATGCATGATGATATGATAACAATGCATAGACGCCACCCTTATATTCTGATTTGTATCCTCCTTAGGAGAAGAGCAGAAGAATAGTTGAGTGAGAGGACTAGTAGCCGGAGGAGAGCAAGCAGCCGGAGAAGTTATCGACAGCCAGTTTTAGTGGATGAAGATTTCGCACTGTTAGCGATTCAAAGTTGTGGATTCTAAGTAACAGTCGGAGCACGTAAAAGAGAGGAGGAGCTCAGGGACACCTTGGACATTTCAAAAGTTCTTGATTTGTTATAGTTTGTTGAAACTGCTGAAGAGTAGTAATAAAAGAAGTTGAAGCATAATGCTCGCCTCCTAGTCTTTAATAGAATTAATACTCCCTGAGCAGTTAGCAGGGCTAATCTTTATTGTAATCACTATTCTGGGTGACACATTTCTTTTTTCCCGGCATTTCGGCGAAAACAAAGAGTTAATACCAATGAAGCTTTGTCAAAGGACCCACCACAGTTTAACAGCAATGTTATTCCAATTACTCTTGCGCCGGCTGTGATAAAGGGGAAATCACTCAATTTTCTCTACGTCACTCCGCTGCTACTTGCAGCTTCCTACTTACTTGGAAATCTGTGCCACTGTAGACGGCGAGCCACTCCAATAGCGCAAGGCAAGAGAGGTAGTGCCTGATCACCCTGTCGACACTGGAGACCCCAGACACAATGCCCACACACTGCACATGCTCGGCGCTCCCAGTGAGTTTTTGAAGGAAAATCCCCCCTCCTGCAAGCAGTGAAAATGGAAGACAGACTCCTTTTCCAAAATTGCATGCTCCAGCAGTATTACCAGCAGGTAAGCAGGACACGAGACAAACTGCCAACACCCTGCGCTCGTTCAGTGCTCCCAGTGATTTTTTTGAAGGAAAATACCTCCTCCTGTAGGCAGTGAAAACAGATGACAGAATCTTTTTCCAAAATTGCATGCTCCAGCAGTACTACCAGCAGGTAAGCAGGACGCCGACACACTGCCCACACACTGCAATCCATATGGAGAAGGGTATTCATCCAGTCGGACGCATTGACAATGTCCCCCCCCACCGCACGGACCCAGACAGCCCACATATCTGATGGATCCTGACTTGGCAGAAGAAAGTCCCCCAGCGGCTGAGGACAAGAGATGATGACGCAGAATGTGGCGCAAGCTCCACACCCGTTCCATAAAAGACTGTTATCTATATTGTATGGTCCACCCTTTTTCTGACTAAGACCGCTACAGCGGTTGGGCCAAGAGCTGCAGTGCACTCCCCCCAGTGTTTGTTTGTTGGTGTTGGTTACTTAGACTTACATTTTCGGGCGACAGGTACTTTGGGATGGGGTGGGGGTAGTTTGGGAAGTTTTGGTTTTTACTTCTTTTGATTGGGACATTATATTCGCTAGGGTTCCATGTTCTTTCATCACCTGCAATTAAAACGGCAGGCATTAGAACGTGTACATTCTAACGAAAACTTTCATCTAAATGTTTTTTGGGGGGAGGGTTACCCTCCAAATCCCCCCTCCCCCCACCCATCTTTACCTATTCCGTACACCCAACTCCTTATCTGCCCTTTCCCACTGTCAGGGGAATATTGCCCTCGTAGTGTAGCCGAAGAATTCTTCTGACTATTATACCCCGCTGGCTGAAAGTGAACAACCAGTGCGATCTAGTAGCCAAAAGATAGGATGTCAAACGAAGACCAGGATGGCTGCAGTACTCAGGATAAGGTGCACCGACACAGGAGTATAGATAGACTGGAAACGACTGTAAGGAAAGTGACGTAAGTTATCCACAATCCGTAACAGTAATACAGTGTGAACAAAGAATAACGGAACACTGACCTTTGAGTTAAACACTGTCAAACCCAAAGAAATGAACCAGCCAATCTACCAGTTTACCCCTGTGGATAAGAAAATGAAACAATAAATGCTAGCTACTGGAATTGACAGGCTAATGATTACAAAAAGGGAAATTCAAAAGACACCCTTACCGTGAAGGAAGCATTACTGGAGCAGTTGAGGCAATGATGATTCGAGGGTCCGTAGAGGAATGCAGAGAATCCAAACAGAAACTACCCCGACGGAACGAGGACGCCTAAGCAGGACTCACTGGCAGTCTCAAGTTCAAAGTACACACAAAGTTTCAAATCCAAAAGGAAGATCCAGAACCAAAATCCAAAGTATCCGTAAACCAAGGCAGTTCAAAGGCAGTCCGTAGCAATCCAAAGGGCAAACAAACGTAGGCTAGTTCGAAATCCGTGGACGTTCCGAGGTCAAAGCAGTACAATGAATAGATCAAACAAAGTTCAAACACCAAGGAGGCAGGAGACAGGCAATATCCAGTTGACAGTCCGAAATCCGATACACAGGAAGGCAGTTCCAAAATGGGCAGGGAAAGGGAGGGAAGGTACACAAGATTCAATGATACAAAGTAACGCCACTGGAAACCAGGAAGTTCAGAAGCACCGAGTGATTCCCGGCGGCGCTATTTAAACAATCACGTGAGCGCATAGTGATCACGTGAACACGCTAGCAGCACGCCGGAGGCGGGGCAATGAAGAAATGACAGGACGCCAGCGTTGCCAAGCCAACTTCCATGCTCCTGGTAATCCTTGTCTTAAAGGGCCAGAACCTGTTGGAACACGGCTTCTCTTGCGAACAACAAAGGGGGCCACAAATCTTCTTGAGCCTGAAGCTTTATTCATGACACCCACCCCCCCTAAAAAATTAGATTAATGTTTTTGTCATAATATACACTTTGAAATGCCTGGTGTTGCAATTGCAGGCGAGGAAAGGACTTCGTACCATTCAGTAGAATACATAATGAGGCATGCGTTGTTCCCCAGGAGACCGCTGGACAGTTAGCTGCCGTGTAAACCTGGGTGCATAGTTGAACAGATGATGTCTAACACCACAGTGAAACTACTTACATTCCATACATGGAATGGAAATGGTTTGGGCTCTAGTATTAAGAGATGATTAGTAATGCAGTTTCTTAGCAGAAACTCCCCCGATATAGTCATTCTCACAGAAAAACAGATGGCCAGGTCTGAATGCACACTCTTTCGCAGATCAAACTATAAGACCTCACTCCACTCAGGTTGCTCCATGAGGCTCAGGGGAGGGGGGGCCTTCTGGTTTTAACTTCTCCCCCTTAAATTATTGTCGATGCAACAGGACCTAAGGAGAAGATTTGTCCTATTGATCGGCGAATTATGGGGAGCAACCATCGGCACATTGGCAGTTTATGCCTCTCCACCACTAGCTGCAAAATTACTAGATGACATACGGCCCATGCGCTTGAAATATCAGGCAGACTTATGGATACTTGCGGGGGACTTCAATGACATGATGGACGCGACCCTAGACTGTATGCATCGCCGGGGTAGAAATCCTTACGTACCCACGAGACTATCAGCCTTTTCTGCACTGCACTGGTTCTCATTGACATTTGGAGGGGCCTGCATCCGCAAGAAGGCAGATAATTTGGAGGGGCCTGCATCCGCAAGAACGCGGATAATCATTTCACTTCGGGACTCACGTCTCCCTGTCATGACTGGACTATTTTTTACTACCACAGCAGGATGCATACAAGGTAATTTTTGCATGGTTTCTTGCTCGAGGGATGTCAGACCATTCACCTTTGTTGATAAAGGTTAAGAGTAACAAAACAATGCATGCCCCGACGTGGCGTTTAAATTGATACTATCTGGGTTTCCCCGAATTTGTGGAAAGCATAGCATCCAAAACTACATAGTGCTTCAATATTAACACTGGATCGGTGGACAGCCCAGTGACACTATGGGAGGGATATAAAACAGTCCTTATGGGGGAAATGATCTTGTCAATCTTGGCCCAAAGGAAAACCCAACTACAAAGGGTGAAAGATGCAGAATGCGAGGCTGCAATGTTGGAAGCCGAATACCTTATATCAGGCTCCCTTGAGACATACCAATCACTCCTGAAGGGCAGGGAGATACTCCAAAATATCTCCTTGGATAATGCACGACAAACTCGCCCACTCGGAAAAATGTAGTCCTATATATGAAGCAGGAGACAAGGCGGGGAAGATGCTGGCATGGCTGGAAAAGAGGGATGAAGGCCACCAGCAAGTTCGGGAACTCATAAGTAGTGAAGGTGAGATGGTTAGGGAAGATGAAGATATAGTAGAGGCTTTTGCTGATTATTACAAAGTTCTATATTGAGACCCGAGCAGCTCTCCCAGGCTTTGAAACACTACTATGCTCGCTAATCTTGCTCACTCCACCACCCCCCGTACCCCCACTCGACTGTCTGAGCTCCAGTGCTCGTAATTGGAGGCTGACATAACGGAAGACGAATTCGCTAGCAGCATTACCCAACTCCATTCCATGAAAACTCCCAGCTTCCCCGTAGAGGCATGGAAGAAAATTAGCAGGGAAGTGGGCAACCCCTTATTTAACTTATTTTGTCATTGCCAGTGGTCGAAGTGTATGAAAAGAAGAAGTGGAACTATGTTCCCTGCTGGCCTGTCCCCACTCTCCACAAACACCATCACTGCACCCCTCCCACACACAATCCAAACCACAAACAAACACACCTGCTATTTAAGGGAATGTTCAGTGCAAGGCACTGAAGTACAAGCTTCAACTTCTTCCTACACTTTTATTTTAAAACAAAACCATTCCAGAACGGTTTCTTTTTCAAATAAAAGTATAGGAACAGTGAAACTTAAAAATAATTATTTTTAAGTTTCACCGCTCCTGCCCACTTCGACCTCTGGTCATTGCAGAGATCTGGTCACTCTCCCGCCGGACCCCAGTATAGTGGTCTTCACCAAAAAAGCCTCCTGAACTCTGTGGGTCTTATTGACCGATCTCACTAATTAATGGGGATACCAGGGTACTCACTAAGGTGCTCATGAACCGATTATTTTTTGTAATCTCATCTCTGATTCACCCTGATCAATGTGGGTTTATGCCATATAAATCCACCAGTATGAATATTCAGCGGTTGCATTTGGCAATCGAACAGGTCCCTGCCATTCGAGAGCCGCTGGGACTTCTCTTGGTTGATTTTGAAAAAGCATTCGACTAGCATTTCGTGAGATAGTATATGGGAAATTATGGACAAAATGGGTTGCGGGAGTAACTTCATTAAAGGGGTTTGCTTGCATTATGAGTCGCCAATTTCTGATGTTCGAGTAAATGGGACAATCTCCAGGGCCTTTCCGTTAGGCTGGGGCATGCGGCAGGGATGTCCACTGTCCCCCCTATTGTTCACTACTGCTATCGAACCGCTTGCGCAGCTTCAAAGGGATCCAACTTGGGCTGGCTTCCGTTGGCTGTTGGGATGGGAAGACAAGGTTTTGCTATATGCTGACGGGCTGTTGATATATTTGGGTACCCCGGCTCTCTTCTGCCCGATAGTGACACAGCAACTGAGGGAATATGAAATATTTCATGGGCTATGGGGGAATTGGAGTAAATATATACTTCTTCCAATTCAGGGTGATGAAGTAACCCTGTTTGGGAAGGCCGCCCTGTTGAAGATGCTGACTTTACCCACATACTTTTATATTCTACAAAATGCCCCTCAAAGATTCCCAGACAGGAATTTAACAGGATTGATACAGCCCTTCAGGAACTACTGTGGGGCAGTAAACAACTACAAATTGCCCTCGCCACACTACAGCTTTCATCTGGGATTGCCACATATCCGTCACTATTACTGGGAGAGTCAGCTGGCTGTGATCAACGATTTGCCTCACCCAGACCCCCAATTTACCCCACATCAGGGCTAAAATTATGTGGATGGAGGTAGTTCATGCAATTTGCATTCTGCAATTTGCGTTCATGCAATTTGTCTCGAGAGGATAGCTCAGGGGCAATGTGCTCGCCTTGGAAACAAGACGGCACGGAGCACCACAGGTTCGATCCCCAGGTCCCCGCTTACAAACCTCTGGATATTAAGCGCGTTATATATAACCTATCATATCATACATCAGCGGCCAAGACAGACTCTCCCACCACCCACTAGTGACCCTACACACTATGCAGGTATGGACGGAGGCTCATAAGCATATTGGTTGGGGCAGTAGGCTGACTTTGGCGCAACCGCTTTTGGAGAATGCACTGCTGCCGGATATGAATAAACTGCAAGTACTATGAATAAACTGCAAGTACTTGCAGTATGGGTTGTGTGAAGAATCCAAGGTAAAGGTCCCTTTTTGTTGGCAAACAAACACTCACATACCACATCAACCAGCAGGTGCAAGTGGATCTTGGTCGCCTGACCTAAGCCCCACCCACCTTCTTAGCCCAGCCTCTTCCTTTCTGCTCTTAACTCTTAGATCAAGGGCAGATGAAGGAACTGGCCATTCCTTTTTGGACATGTTCGTACAGGGCCCAAACCCCTACTCAGACCACAGGTAAGCATGCGTTTTCTCCCTCTGGCCCCACAGGCCATCACCACCATCACCAGCCTACGCCAACAACATTGCCCCTCCTCTCAGACATGGCCTCTGCAATGCAGCAACCTTCAACATCCCCTCACCTTCCACAACACAGAAGTTGATGCTTGCCAACGTCCGCTCAGCTTTCACCCATGCAGAAGACATTGCCTCATCACTACACACAACCTCAACGCCATCTTCATCACCGAGACCTGGCTGACACCCACCTCCACCCACATCCTAGACGTCGTTGCCCCTGACAGCTACAGCATCCAAAACAGAGACCGGCCAAACAAGACAGGCAAAGGCCTTGCAGTCATAAACAAAATCTTGTGCCCCTGCACCAGACTGAACGTCAACAACATTGGCTCCTTCAAAGTCCTCTCCTGCCACTTCCTGCTCTCCCCGACCGGGCACAGTCACCTTCCATCTCATTTACAGACCACCCAACCCCAACACTGCCTTCATCAGAGACTTCACCGACCTGGTCACCACCATGTCCCTCACACACACAAACAGCATCTTCGTAGGAGATTTCAAATTCCCAGGTAACAAGGCCACCAAACCGATGAAGGAAGCTCTCCTCAGCCTTCTCCACACCCTCAGCCTCACACAACACACAAAAGACCCAAAACACGAGAAAGGTAACCACCTCGACCTAATCATCACTGCCCTTTCTTCCCTCCACTACAGCTCTCCTCTCTCGCTGGACTGGTCTGACCACCTACCCATGCCTTTCAATATCCAGAAGCCCAGCAGACAAACCTTCAGGTCCTTCAAGAACTTCCCAGTGGAAGCCCTCACAGAAGACCTCGCCAACCTACACCTTACATGGACCGAACACCTCCAACCGAACTGCAACTCTACCGGAAGCCCTCAACTCCACCCTGTCAGCCTTCATCGACCAACACGTGCCTCTGAAACAATGCACCTGTAAACCGAAATGGTCATCACCCTGGTACGCTCAAAAACTCAACCTCAGCAAAAGAGTTATCAGGAAATAAGAGAAAACCTGGTCCCGCTCCAGGACTGCATCTGTCTGGTGCTCCCTAAGGAACTCAGAGCAACCTGCCGACAACTAACACAGCCAAGGCCTCCTACTATCATAATACTATCAGAATACTATCAGAAAACCATAGCAGAAGCCGACAACAAAAGCAGAGCCCTCTACAAAGTGGTCAAGCAGTGCGTCAACCTGCTACTCAACCCTGCCATACCTCAGTGTTTCGAAAAATCCACCACTATCAACACCTTCTTCATCGACAAAATCAGCAAAATTCGCCAGCACATTTATTTTGCATTTTTTAAAGCGCTCACACAGCCCGCGGGCATCGAGGCGCTGTTACAGGAATTGTTCGTTTTTTGGTTGCATAATTGTTTTTTTTTTTTTTGTCTTAGTTGCGTATTTATAACACGCTTAAACACCCAGATGTTTCTAAGCGCGGACCCGGGGATCAAACCTGTGTTGCTTCATGTCGTCTTGCTTCCAAGACGCGCACCTGGCCGTTAAGCTATCCTCCCGGGACATAGATGCTAACTCTGCATCCACAGATCCACCTCACATCCCTCCTTGTGAAATCTCCACACCCTGGACAACATTCAAGACACTCTCGACAGATGACCTGGTAGAAACCCTGGCCGCTCTCAAAGCCACATTGTATACAGATGACATCATCCCAGCATCCATCCTCAAGACCCTCCCAGCAGAAGCTCTTCTTGCCTACCTGGAGTTCATTAACTGCTCCCTTGCTCAAGGCATTTTTCCATCGACCCTAAAAACAGGACAAATCCTCCCTCTACTAAAGCAACCCACTCTGGATCAGCAACCCTGTCTTACGCTGGTTCAAGTCCTACCTCGCCAACCGCAAGCAGTTTGTTCAGATTGGCTACTCTAGTTTGCCAATGCTACCGGTCACCTGTGGAGTCCTGCAGCATTCCATCCTCTCCCCAGTAATCTTCAATCTATACATGGAGCCGCTGGGAGCCCTGCTAGCCACACACAACATCCACATCCACCAATACGCAGATGAAACACAGCTAAACCTCAAGATCAACTCAATCAAGGCCATCCATAGGCTCAAAACCTACCTCTCGCTGATGCAGTCTTGGATGTCCAGTGCATACTGGAAGCTCAACCCCTCCAAGACCGAATTCCTACTCCTCACCAACAACACCGAACACCCAGACATACAGATCTGGCTATCAATCATGAACTCAGAGCTTCAAACCCGAGATCCCCCTGGCTTCCACATCGACAAACACCTCTCCTAGCTAAGAAAACTCAGACAGCTTGGCATCAGCTCTCCCTCCTGCGAAAAGTCAAGCCCTTCCTCCCTCTGGACAGCTTGAGATCCACTGTTCAAACACTGGTCCTCTCCCACCTGGATAGGGGCAATGCTCTCCTCGAAGGCCTCCCGTCAGCCTCCCTTGTGCCCCTGAGAAGTGTCCAACAAGCGGCTGCATGTCTCATCAAGGGTTTACGCAGATACAACCACATCAGATTGTATGTTACAAACCCCAAACACTGTGGCAGAGAAACTGAACTGAGCTTCCATAAGAGGAACTGGCCCTGGTACTGAATCTTTTCGAGGTGGAGGAGCAGGAAGGGTTCAAAGGCAGCGTCCCCCTCTGCCATAGCCCCCTGCTTCACTAGATTGCAAACATTCCAGCGATGTAGACATGGTGGTCTGACAGAGGCGCAAAATGAAGGACACCTGATTGGAGGTGATGGCTGGGTTCCCTCTCCCTGCTGCTCTGCTGCAGTTTAGACAGCACCCATGGATGAAACATCCCCAGAGGCAGGAGAGAACTAAGCGAAGGAGTAGCAGTATGACCTGGGTCAGTGGAAGGGAATCTATTCCTAAAGCGGGGCATGTGGTCGCAGAGGCAGCTTGTCATGTGGTGTCCAGGACCTGTAAGCAGTGCGACCACCAGGAGTGAGGAGCCGTGTAAGAGCTGATCCAGCGGGCGATATTGTGGAAGATTGGCTTTTCTAGGCCTGTGAGAGAGGTTGATAACCTACCACTCCCTTCCCCCTGCTCCACGAGATACATCAATGTTCAGTGGAGGCCGCTTTGGCACTTTAAAAAAAAGCTCAATTAAAGATGAGTTGGCTGGGCCCCACAAGAAATAAAGGAAGTAGTCTGCAATGCAGAAGGCAAGGACAGGCATATGAAAGAGGCAAACTCATAATAGAGTGCTCACAGAGGTCACTTATCAAATGAAAAGAGGAATCCAATGTGATCTGCTGCAACCTAATATAGGAGGTGCTCGAGTGGAGAAGAACTGGACAGACAGTTGGAGGGTCCCACCAGCCTGAGAACTGGCTAAAACAAGACTACAGCAAAACAAAAGAGGTGATGGCTGGAAGGTTTAGAATAAATCTTAACCTCTGGCATTGCTCCGGGCAACCCTCCAGACCATCGTTCTTTGCCTGCCAAGCCATTACAGAAGGGGAAAGACCATATGCAAATCAGGCTTGGCCCCACCCCCAAAGGGGTAGTCCAGCCCGAACTGCTAGGTCACATCCCTTCTGCACGAGACCACAAGCATCCCCAGACATGTTTCAGCCTTGTTGGGCGTCATCAGTGAGGAGTAGCTTGGGTCTCTAGGCCCAGCAGGCACGGGACCCACGTCTGGGCATACCCGTCCCACTCGGGGTGACAATAGCAAAACAAAAGAGGTGATGGCTGGAAGGTTTAGAATAAATCTTAACCTCTGGCATTGCTCCGGGCAACCCTCCAGACCATCGTTCTTTGCCTGCCAAGCCATTACAGAAGGGGAAAGACCATATGCAAATCAGGCTTGGCCCCACCCCCAAAGGGGTAGTCCAGCCCGAACTGCTAGGTCACATCCCTTCTGCACGAGACCACAGGCATCCCCAGACATGTTTCAGCCTTGTTGGGCGTCATCAGTGAGGAGTAGCTTGGGTCTCTAGGCCCAGCAGGCACGGGACCCACGTCTGGGCATACCCGTCCCACTCGGGGTGACAATAGCAAAACAAAAGAGGTGATGGCTGGAAGGTTTAGAATAAATCTTAACCTCTGGCATTGCTCCGGGCAACCCTCCAGACCATCGTTCTTTGCCTGCCAAGCCATTACAGAAGGGGAAAGACCATATGCAAATCAGGCTTGGCCCCACCCCCAAAGGGGTAGTCCAGCCCGAACTGCTAGGTCACATCCCTTCTGCACGAGACCACAAGCATCCCCAGACATGTTTCAGCCTTGTTGGGCGTCATCAAGGGCGAAACATGTTTGGGGATGCTTGTGGTCTCGTGCAGAAGGGATGTGGCCTAGCAGTTCGGGCTGGACTGCCCCTTTTGGGGTGGGGCCAAGCCTGATTTGCAAATGGTCTTTCCCTTCTGTAATGGCTTGGCAGGCGAAGACCGGTGGTCTGGAGGGTTGCCCAGAGCATTGCCAGTGGTTAAGATTAATTCTAAACCTTCCAGCCATCACCTCTTTGTTTTTGCTATGTCACCCCGAGTGGGACGGGTATGCCCAGACGTGGGTCCCGTGCCTGCTGGGCCTAGAGACCCAAGCTACTCCTCACTGATGAGCCCCAACAAGGGCGAAACATGTTTGGGGATGCTTGTGGTCTCGTGCAGAAGGGATGTGGCCTAGCAGTTCGGGCTGGACTGCCCCTTTTGGGGTGGGGCCAAGCCTGATTTGCAAATGGTCTTTCCCTTCTGTAATGGCTTGGCAGGCGAAGACCGGTGGTCTGGAGGGTTGCCCAGAGCATTGCCAGTGGTTAAGATTAATTCTAAACCTTCCAGCCATCACCTCTTTGTTTTTGCTAAAACAAGACTACTACACTGGCTGTTCTTTGTTAAAAGGTACTGTGATTTGCTAAGAAGAAAGAAAGACTTTCTCTCAAAGTCTGATTGGTGTGTATAAGCGGAAAGGGGATGTACACCCACAATGGGAAAAGATAACTCTGACAAAGGTCAACAGAGCAAAATTGAGAAGTTCACAATGGTGACAATGTGTAAGGAAGAAACAGAGGACCACGGTTGTCAAGTGCATCCGCAGACTGCCAATGGAAAGGCACTGGTCCACAGTAGAACCATCCATAGAGGCCATGTTAAAAGTGGTCCCAGGGGCCAGAACCACCCTTTAGGCAAGAAAAGGTGAAGTGGGCTCTGAGATGGGCTACATTAGAGAGGGTCCACCTGAAGTCACAACCTGAGTAATGCCAGCAGAGGATGGAGTAGTGACCTCTAACAAAAAGTGACATAATTGAAACGACAAGATGATAAGTTGGCATCAATCATGCAGAAGCTAGAGGAAAGGGCAGAAGATGCAGAGGGAAGGAGCAGATCCTATAATATGTGCATGGTGGGCCTCCCAGAGGGAGAGGAAGATCATCAGTACACCGACTTGTCCCTGGAGAATGTAATTCATTCCAAAGCCTAATTAAATTCTTCTCAGTAGTGTGAGCCACTGAGCAGCATTTCAGCAGGTAATATTACAGGCACCCAGATGCATGGGGGCAATCAAACGTGGAAGCACAACAGTTTCACTATTTCAATACTACACCTCGAAGGGCCAGCAGTGGCAGAGATCATTTGAAGAAGTAAAGAAACAGGTGCAGGCCGAAGGGATCAGTTCATTCTACTATTTCCAGCAAAACGAAAGCTGATTTCGGAAGGCAGGTCTTATTTCTTAAGATCCTTGAGAGGTCTGGGACTGGCAAGGAGGCAAGAGCTAGATCAATGGAACAGCCAGGCAGTAGATCTCTGCATAGGACTTGACATGGTTCTCACAAAGAAATGGGAGGAACAAAGTAGTCCCATTCAGGAGGAACCAGAGTCTGTGTAGGTCGGCAGCCAAAATCAGAACCCTTATGGATGATGATGCAGGCAAAGGCAAGAGCTGCCAGAGCAGAACTGGCTTTGTCATGAGGGGAGGAAGTTAGAAGATTTATTAAGGGAAGGGACTGTGCTGATCAAGGGAAAATATGCACTGATAGAGCTGTTGATAGGGATGTGTTAGTAGGGTGAGGCATAAACCAATACAGAATTGAAATATGGTGACTGTACCACTGTGTTCCGGATAGGGGGCATATGTGGCCAAGATTCCTTTATGAAAATATCTATGAATGGGGGGATAGTTGGAGGGACAGTTGAATTATTTTTCTGGGTAGTTGGACAAGTTGACATTCGATGAAAGATACCTCTTTGTTGCAGGAAGTGTGTGGTGGCACTGTTTGGGGGGAATACTGAGTAGGGAAGCCAAGGTATTTGAATATGGTTAAGGGTTTTTATTGCAGTCAACTGTTGAATACTAGTGCATTTGTACTAAGAAGGCAGAAATAGCTGTGAAGGACTTCTCTGTGTAAGTCATTGAGATCATATTATGGTTGTGATGACAGAAGCAATTGGTTGCAGTGAATTGTTCATTGTGGAATGTGAATGGGTTGGGCAATAAGATGTAAAAGGGAGGAAACGTTTAGTTTATAAAGAGCCAAAACAAACAGATGTTATTATGCGTGAAGAAACACACCTACTGGGAAATGAATGCAAGATTTGAGCTGATCGCAGTATGATACAGTGTTAAAAGCCAGATTTACCAGTGGTTCAAGAGGGGTGGCCCCTATCAATAAAGATACACTGGCCTTCCTGGTCTTAAAGGTGAAAACTGGTTCAAGGGGAAGGTACCTGATAGTTTCAAAGAAGTTGGATAATGAAAATCTTGCCTACATTAATGTTTACTCCCTACCATTCTTATTATCAGATGTACTGGAGGAGGTGAAAGTGTTGTTGTTGGATATACCAGAGTGGTTGACATGTCTGGCAGGTGACTTCAATGCAGTCATGGATTGGCAGGAGGACAGATAACCTAACAAAATAAATGATGGGCTCTGTGATAATTCCTACAGAGTCGTCACTGAATCCTAGCCTAAAGTCTCCTCCCAGGTGACATGGGGAAGGCAGCTGCTACCTGATCCTAACCCTGGGGTTGGTATTAGCCGGGTGGATCACGGCCACCTGGGAGGAGAAGGCCACCAAGGGAATAGGATGACTGTTGGAAGAGATACAATATTCATCTTCTTCGGAGGATGAGATTTTTAGAATACCAGAATACCTAATGGCTTGTTGTCATAGTAAGACTTCCCTTCCTAGAATTATCCAAATTGTCAGTGATAAAAACGGTTAGGTTTCAATTATAAAGCCAAGAACCAACCATTAATTCCTTTAACAGCCTCCTCTAAAGGTATATTCTATAAATCATTTAAACATTAGATAAAGTTGAAATGACACAGAACATTAAGGACTTCAAGTCCCATAATGCTCTAGGTACTGAGACGTGAAAGGGGGGATCAGAGGTGCAAAACTGTAGTGTGCAGTCTAGTGGTTCTAATGATCCACACCTGAGCGGGAAATTTAACTATTTAAAGCCCCTTCAGGTGCAGGCCATTAGAACGCAGCAGAAGCAGAAAGAAGAAGACCCCAGACCTGCTAATGTGTTTTCAGTGGGACGCAGTGCCGAGAGTGACGTAGAAGTTAACACTCTGAAGTGCAGAGGACGTGCAGCAGGAAGCGGTGCTGTGACTGGCTGTCCCATAGGAGATAGAAGCTCTGGTGGCCTGGCGTCCTACTCCAGTGGTTGGCGTTCACCGTTGCATGTGAAAAGAGAGGCAGACTTCCTTTCGGAAGGCGCGGGCCGCGGTAGTATCAGTAGGTAACCCTGTCAGTAGGTAACCCTCTCAGTAGGTAACCATGGGGCGCTCTGCAATAGACCACTGGCTGCCAGCAACCTTTTTTGAATATCGAACTAATGGATTATAGCAATTTTGGCATAATACTCCTATTAAGAGAAAGGGAGTGGGCAAATATTGTAACCAGCATTACCAAAGTAAAGAGGGGGCAATATTTTGACAAGATGAAGACATTGAAGTACTGCAGTGTGGTGGAAGGTTGTGGTGGGAAGAAAGTGGCAGAGTCTACTGATATGTGGTGATGAACTGTGGTAGACCCATCCTGACAAAACTAGTATGGTTTATGAAAAAGAAATGTGAAAGTGGTTATTCTTCAAATTAGAGAAGTTATATTGACTAGAAGTGTGAAGACAAAGTCTTTATAGTTTATGAAGCAAAAGCTTGTACAAACTTTGGACAATCAATTTGAAGAGTGATATATCTTGTTTAGCAATAAGACAATCCAAGTGCCAAGTGAACGACTTATGCAATGAACAGAATTGTGTGATGCCTTTGGAGCAGAACTTGGCTATTGAAAATAACTTTCTTGATTGGAACTTTGGATTGGAAAGTCCTGCATTAATCCTGTGGAAGGGGATCCGACCCAGGTTACAAGGATATGTGTTTACAAAGTGTATGTTTGAATATAACAGTTATTTTATTGAGTTTAAACAACCATATGATACCTGTATGATTCTGTTGTATGTATAAGTGTGAGGGACAGATACCTTTTGAAATTAGAGTGTTTTCCTTTAGTCTTAGTTTTAAATGAATTACTCCCCTGTTCATTGTATTAACTTTCTTGAGATCTACCGCCCCCCTAATGAGATGCCTACTTTTAACGAGGGTCTTATGGCTATCCTAACTAACTTCAATACTCCTAATTTATCCTCTTGACTCATGGGAGACTTCAATAGGTGGAAGGGAAACCCTGCTGGTAAAGAAGCAATCTCCTTTGAACTAGATTTAAAGAGCATCGATATTTTAATTCATAAAAATTAACAGACACATGTTAAGGGTAACGTTTTGGATTGGGTTGCAACAAGAAATATGAAGGTTGACTTGATTCAAACTATTCCCTGTGTCTGGTTGGACCATTTCTCTGTGTTTCTTTTTTTAAATAACCTTTCCTGAAAAATGTACTCCTCAGGTGAAACCCTTCAAAAAGGTGACCTGTAGGAACATGAATAAAATTGTAGTGTGACCTCAATAACTGCTTACTTATAATCATGGAACACATGTCAGATTTTGATCCACCGCACTTGTTGGTTGTAAAATATGATTCTGCCATGTGTAATATGTTGGGCAGGATAGCCCCTGTTAAGACAAAAACATAAAACTAGACAAAACCACCAAAGTAGGTTTTCTCCTCACAGGACAAACGACTAGCAGAACGCAAATGGAACAAAGTCCAAACATATGAAAATGAAGCTATATGGAAAAATATTGAAAAGGAGTATAGGGAAAATATTTTTATTGCAAAAAAAAACTTTTATAATGCTGAAATCGAGGGATCCTCTAATAGTACAAGGAAACTCTTTCAAATCCTAAAAATCTTGGAAAAACCACACTGTAAACCAGACTTAGCTTCACCTACTAAGGAAGACTGCTGCAGAGTCCAACAAGCTTTTTCAGATAAGATTATCATAGCTCATTCGAAACTCCCAGCAGATTCAGCTTCAGTTCTTGAACCTGGTAATATTAAACCCCCCCCCTCAGGTGAAGATAGTATGGTTTTCAATTTCACCATTATTTCTGTGCAAACCATGGAGGAAGTCCTTAAGAAAATGCGCCCAACTAGTTGTAATGGTGAAACCTTTCCAGTCAAAATGATTTTAAATAACATTGGAATTTTTTCACCTTTCCCAACCCGCTTTACTAATGCCACTTTTCGACACTGTACGATTCCCAAATAGGTTAATAAAGTTGTATTCTCCCCATTATTGAAGAAAGCAGGTTTAGACCCTAGCATTTTTTATAATTACAGACCCATTATGAATGTGCCTTTCCTCTTGAAAGTTGTGGACCGAGTAGCTACCTTCCAGCTACATAAACTTCTCGAAGAGGCCAGCATCCTTCACTCCAGGCACATCTGGCTTCAGAGAGCATTGTGGCTCATTTCTTGATTTTCAGAGCCAGATGATGGACTGTATGGATACGAGTAAGGCAGGAGTATTGATTCTTCTTGACCTATCTGCGTCTTTTGACCTCCTGGACCACATGAAACTCTTATCCACACTGTTCTCACTAGGTCATTGCTCCCCATCTGCCTTGAAGTGGTTGGAGTCTTTTCTGTCACATAGGATGTCAAGAGTGTGTTGGGGCCAAGCTTCCTCGGGACAATTATTGTCCATGTGCGGAGTGCCGTAGGGAGCATGTTTATCCCCTACACTCTTGAATATCTACTTATACCCCCTGGGTAGCATCTTGGATAAAGCAGGGGTGACATTTACTAACTATGCTGACGACACTCAGTTGTTGGTAGAACTGAGTGGAAATTACAGTGAAGACTCGAAAACCATACAGAATATCTACCAAATCATCAAGGATTGGATGACTCAACACTGGCTATGCCTTAATAGCTGAAAGACTAGCTGTTGGGCTTTGGATCTCCCCAAGCGAGGTCAGAATCTGGCCTAGAAAATGCAGAATTCAATATTGATGGCCATTCCCTTAGGGTCTTAGACCAGGTCAAGATCCTGGGAGTGAAAGTGGATCAGTCACTGGATGCTGATTCTCATGTAGCAAATGTTGTACAGAAATCCCAGTTTCACCTGAGGCTTCTTAGCTTGGTCAAACCATATGTTACCAGTAAAAACGGTGAGACTTTGGTCAGAGCCATAATAATGCCCCACATTGATTATTGTAATGCTTTGCTTGGGGGAGCCAGCAAAAGTTGTATACGGAAACTCCAAGTCTTTCAAAATGACTCTGTATTATAAAAGGTGTCTCTAAAAGGGAGCACATAACTTTGGCCAGGAGGGAACTCCACTGGCTTACTGTTGCTTTGAGGATTACCTTTAAGATTTTGACTCTGACATATAAATACCTGTATGGGCTTGCTCCAATTTATCTGAAGAATTGCCTTACCCGTCAAATTCTGGGTAGGTCAACCATATCAAATAACACCAATCGTCTTGTCTGCCCTAGTCTTAAGAGAAGCCAGGGCAAAGGTTGCTCTTTTCCGGTTATAGCTACTCTTGCTTGGAATTACCTCCCAGTCGAGATGCGCACAGAGGAGAGCCTGTTTACCTTCCGAAATAGGCTCAAGACTCTTTTATTTAATTAGAAAACCTGCCTCCGCCTATTGGCCCCTTCTGTGTAGAACTCTCATTTGTGTAGCCCTTTGGGCAATTGTGTTTTTTTCTGTGTTTTGTGGCTTTTGTTTTGGTGTTATATGTGCGACCTGATGCCTGCGGGCTCCGGCGCGTTACAAGCATACACAACAGGCGTTTTCTCTCCCTTATTATTTAACAAAATGGCTAAGCTATCTACTTGTATGCCTCGCATTTCCGACCCCTCAGAGCACAAGCAGAAGTCCCAGTCAACACCAGACCCTCCCGATCGCTTCTACATTTCAGGAAGGAGCTCAAGATTCTCCTCTTCAAGGGATGGCTCCCCCTAACACAAAGCTCCACACACCCTTCACTCCCCACCCAACCTGATACTGAGTGATATCCTCCCCCTGGTACCTCCCCTGCTGGCATGTATATCTCTTGCTGCCTAATTTTCCACCCTCTTCCTCCCCAGTTCTTAGCTCCCACTCCCTTGTAATGATCCCTTGAAATCTGCTACCCTCACTGTGTACTTCCCCATATGACTTGTAAAGTGCTCTGTTGCTTCTTGAAGCTAGGTCCGTGCTCAATAAATACTCTTAATAAGAAGAAGTTGGCCATATTTGTTAATGCGATGGAGTCTAAGGATGCTTGGAAGTGTCACAAGGAGTTTTTAAGAGTTTCTCTCTTTTCCACTCTTTTTTTCCAATGCTGTACTATGTCTTTTTGCCAGCTAAGGACCTGCAACGGGCAGCGAAGATAGAGTTGCTCCCACAAGGTATCTCAGACTGTCATGATGCCTACCCCCGGGGACCTAGACCAAGTCCAGCAACCCCGGAAGCAGGCATCAAGTTATTCCAAACAAGCCCAACAACCCCTGCTAGGGGCTATTTGGGTGCAGTCCTGGCGTCTATGGCGCCAGGCTCATATGGAAAGTCAATCCTGGCACCATAGGCGCCAGGCTCATAGATTAAAACTTACCTGATGCAGACCATGCTGCAAACTTACCTGATGCAGACCATGCTGCAAGAGCTCCAAGCCAAAAGAGGCTTGGAAGGGACTACTTTACCTAGGGACTATTTTTTTACTCGGGTGGGGCTGGGGAGGAATACTTACCTGGGACTACTTTGGAGGCTATTTAAACCATGCTCGAAGAGCAGCACACGCTTCGCGTTATTCTGCATTCAGCAGCGTAACGCTCACCGTGCCTGCAAGTCTGCATCCAGTCTTCTGCCACGCCCGCCTCGAGTCTGGAGCTCCTAGAAAAAGGGAGAAAGAAGGAGAAAAGGTTAGAACGAGCAATACCTTTGATCCTTACTTGAATTCCCGATCCACCGCGCCTTCAAGCTGGAAGAAAGAAGTTATTTTATGGGCGTCACTTCGCCTGCTGCAGCGCCGCGCTGAACTCACCGGCCTTCGCAACATCTTCACATTCCACCGCATCCTTCTGCATGTTCCCGCCGCACTCCGGCACCTAAGGGGAACACAAGAACAGCAATGTGAGCCAAGGGAATAAACAGAGGCAATATTAGTTACCCCCCATAGACTTACCTGATTTTACCACCGGGGGTACTATTCCTCTTCACGGGTCGGCGCAGCCTCCACTGCATCCTCGCCGTACCCCGGCCCCTAAGGGGAACAAAAGGACAGCAAGGTGAAACAAAGGGACAAACAAGGGGATACCTCCTCACCACAATAGACTTACCTGATTTTACCGCCGGAGGCATTATTCCCTGAGACTTCATACTTTCTCTCAGCGCCTGAATAAGGAAGAAAGCAACAGGTTACATACTGACATTATTTTATCGAACTGTGTTGGATAATACAAATCCTTACCTGAATATTACCGGTTGCCACGAGGAACTCTTCGCTAGGGTCAAGCTGCAACCTGCACGGAATCGGACAAGAGTGAAAGTCAGACATTTGAACTCTTACGAACTAGATACTTACGGTGTCTTGCCGGAAATCTCGGAGTCAATATTGTTCTGGAACTCACCAATTCCTTCGAGCCAGTGAAGCAACTGGTTATCTACGCGCCCAAGCGTCCAATGCAGGATGGAGAGCTCATCTTTCCAAACCATCAGGTGAGACTATAAGAGGGGACATAAAAGGTGATCAGTGGGGAGAAAAGCGGGGGGTGGGGGGGTTAACGCTCAACTCCACGGGTGGTTAATTCTGTTTCTCCATTTGCAGAAGAATATTCCTACGGGCCAAGCAAACGAAGCTAGGTGGGCCAGTCCAGTCAGTCATCTTGGCACTACGCGTCACATTGGTGGAGACCGCAGCTGTCCAGTTCAGATCGACGCCCCTGTGGGAGCCAGGTGAGCGTAACACAGACAATCTCACTTAAGATGCAGATGATTAGCCGAGGGGGCATCTGGCTGCTAAACACTTTCTATCTTAGAGATCTACACATCAAAGATTCCCTGGTAGAAGCAACAGAGGAATATTTCAAGTTTAATACTGCCTCTATGACAAGTAAGCAAACACTGTGGGAGGCCTTCATAACCGTTCTAAGAAGGCAATGTGAATAGTGAAGAATAAAGAGAAACCAATCAGTGGTTTCTCAGAGAATTCTGAACTGGAGAACTTCCAGCCCTTTAAGACGGGTCAACAATACATCTGAGAAGGATGGGGATGCAGAGGTTACTCAAACATCAATAAACGAAACGACTCAGAAAGTTGGCAAAAAGATAACTGTTTTACTATCAATGATCTAAAACAGGGAATACAACGAACATCATCAGACGTATCATAGTAAGATCTCTCAACGAACTTCATAAAAAGCACAACTTTGTACTAAAATCTCGTCATAGGTGATGTACAACCTGCGTATTAATAACGTCATCCTACATGGAAAACTACAAAAAAAACTACCGAAGAGAATGATAGGGTCTAAGGGAACATCTAAGTATACAATCCATACTCATCTAATGGGCCTGAGAAAGGTGATAGGTTTCTTAACATCAGGTGGGGCAGCTAAGCCCTTCCCTAAAAACAGGTCACTATGAACGTCACTAAATATATGACGTCCCATTGGCTACTTAACTATAGGACCCCCAATCATGCGATCCTCTATCATTGGTTAGCTTCTAACCTCCGTCAGCATCCTTCAACCCACCATAGCCGCACGTAGGCCAGACTGCCAGGTGCTGGTGAGTTAGTCTTAAACATCTGCTTCCCACTAATTAGAACAACACCCATCATCACCTCAGTGGTCAGTTGTCAATTAGAGTGTTCCTTTGCTCTGGAAGATACAGGGGAGGAGAGATGCGCTCTGCCCTCATGCATAGGTGTGACCATCATGCTCGTCCAACTCCTTCTCCCCACGTGACTGGAGACCACGAAATTGAGCTTTCAGTGTACTAAAAAGGACTATTTTCCAATGAGCCTCTGACATCTTCTTTGTTCTCTAGAAGCTTCTGAACAGGAGGTTCATTCCTTCACAAGATTGTAACTAATTTCTGTTCTTCTCAGCCGAACATGACCATGGCTTCTTGGCTCGTTCAACCTCGCCTTTCAGACATTCGCCTGTAATTCATTTGTTTTCTAACTGCGCCATACGCAGAAAAGATGGCCTTTCTTCTTTAGCTCAGCTCTGCTTATAGTCCATAATGGGACAATCCATTCTTTACTCATTCCTATATATCTATACATTGGCGCCTGCTTTTTTCAACCCAACATTTTATTAGAGATTTCACAAAAACACAATGACATTAGCATAGTATTGCACAATCACACAATTTGGCAGAGTTAACACCCCACATGTCTAGGTGGCTTTAGGTTGGCCAATGTAATTGTTGTAGTCAATTTCCCATGGGGCCCCTGGTCATAGATCAATATCTCCCGACCCCCCCTTTCTGCCAATTCCATTCTTATTGGAGTCAGCGCGTTAGTGGGGGTCTTCTGGGAAGGCATGGGTATTTTATGGCATAGTCCATAAATGGCGCCCAGGTGTTCATGAAATAGTTCAGGTTTCCTGTCCAAATAGCTGTGACCTTTTCGGCCACCATGATTTCCCAGCACTTTGACCACTATAGAGGGACGGAGGGGCCATCTGCATTTTTCCAAAGCCTGGCCATTGCAACTTTCGCAGCTAGTTAAAGATTTGTGCAGAGCCACACTAATTGTCCCAATAATCCCCTCCCCCTCTGTCCCCCAGGAGCACAACTCTGGGATCCCACGGAATTGCCAAGCCGGTGATTGCCTTTATGTGGTCTAACACCTCCCTCCAGTATGTTTCGGCTTTCGGACAAGACCACACCGGGGTGGAATAAGGAGCCGCTAGCTGAACACCCCCCTCCAACAGCTTGGGGAAATTTCAGGATTGGCTTTGCTTAGCTGAGCTGGGGTAATGTAGTATCTATAGCAGAATTCGTAGCCTACTTCCCTATTTGAGATGCATTGTGGGCTCTTGTGTAGCCTGGTCCAGATCTTACCCAATTCCTTGATCTCTATCTCACGGCCTAGGCCCCTCTCCCAGTCTAGCATGTACTTTTCCTTTTTTTCCGGATCTGTTCTATCCAGCAGACGGTAGAGTGTTGAAACCCTGCCCCTGGGGGCGGTGGATAGTAGAGAGCTCTCAAGTGCCGTTAGTTCCCTGGCTCCACACTCCCTGACCATTCTGTGGGAGACCCAATGTCGAAGTTGGCTGTAATGAAACCTCTCGTCCTCCCGTACACCAAACTTTTCTTTACACCGTTCGAATGAGATGGGGGAGCCACCCTCCAGCATATCTGACAACTTTCCAAGCCCTCCCTCCTTGCATGCTGCAAAACCGTGCGGAGGGTTGCCCGGGGAGAAATCAGGGTTATTCCAAACAGGGATGAGTGGCCCCCTAGGCCCCTTACCACCCCATTTCCATGCTGACGTCTTCCGACTGTGAGCGGTCAACATTGTTGCTGAGAGGTGGCCCTGATTTGCCTGTGATTTTATCGGTGGTAGGTGAGGGAGCGCCGACAAGGGAACAGTGCACCAGGCTTCTTCCAGTTGCTTCCACAGAGGTTGGTCCCTGGGCTGAGACCATGAGTATGCGTGGGAGAGTTGGGCTGCATGTGCGTATCTAGAAACGTCTGGGACACCCATTCCTCCTAACACCTTCGTGCGGAGCATAATCCTTTTTGCTATTCTGGGTTCCCCACATCCCCACCCCCCCAGATACATTTTTGAATATTTCTCTGTAAGGTGACCAGTTCACTTGCTGGGACCTCTACCGGGAGCGCTGGACGTTGGTATAATAATCTGGGGACCAGATTCATTTTTACTGCGGCGATACGCCTGAACCAGGAGATTTCTTGGGTCTCCCATCGCTTCAGATCTCGCCGAAATTCTTCCAACAGTTGGGGGAAGTTACTTGAATATTGACGAGAGATATCCCTAGGGATCCGCACCCCAAGGTAATCGATCGTGGATTCGGCCCATGGGATCGATAGTATGGGACTGAGGGCTGATTTTTGTTTTTTGGTGAGATTGATTGCTAGGGCTGAGGATTTGTCTAGGTTCACCTTGAAACCGCAGACCCGGCCAAAGTCTTCAATTTCCTCCCATAGGGGCCTCAGAGATGTGTTTGGCGCCATCGCAGTGATGAGCACATAGTTTGCGTATAACGCAATCTTGTACTCGTGTTTCGCGCCTTGAAACACCTGTGTCGCGCCTTGAAACACCTGTGTATAGGCGCGTTACAAATACCATATATCATATCATATCATATCCCCACTGTGAGCCCTTTTATTTTTGGGAATGGCTCCATAGATAAGGCAAAACCCAGTGGCGAAAGGGGGCAACCTTGTCTCGTTCCTCTAGTTATGTTGATCGACTCGGATCTAGCCGCATTAACGCAGAGCTGCGTGGTGGAGTTATAATTGCCCATTTCCCATTTTGAAAAATTTGCGCCCAACCCAAACTGTGCTAATACCCCATTGATGTACCCCCGGTCCACCAGATAAAACGCTTTGTGCTCATTTAATGATAGTACTACCATGCCCTACCCAGTCCTGGAAGCGCTCTCTATAAGATCTATCATTTGTCTGATATTGTCTTGTGTTCCCCTGCCCGGTATGAACCCAGTTTGGTCGTGGGCAATTATACCTGGGAGATACGGACTCAGCCTTGATGCTAAACATTTTGAAAATATTTTCCTGTCATTGTTCATGAGGGCTATGGGTCTGTAAGAGGAAGGCTGGGTCGGATCTTTCCCTGGTTTTTGGACTAGGATCGTTAACGATTCCGCCATTGATTTAGTGACTGATCCCGTGGACAGAAAGGAATGAAATAAGGTGGTTAGTTGTGGGGCGAGGATATAGGCATAGATTTTATAGAATTTTACCATCAGCCCGTCCGTGCCCAGTGGGTTGTTTTTTAGAGACTTGATGGCTTCCATAACCTCTTCCGATGTAATCAGGTTTTCTAGGGCTAGCAAGCAGGCTGTTGGTTGGGGGTCATGGGTAGATAAGTAGCTGGGCAGGTTTTCGCGGAGAGCAGGGGTGCCAGACATTACTGCTTTGTGGTGATTCACCAGCTCTCCCATTTTGTCCTTCTCCGCATAAAGGGCGCTACCGTCGGCAACAACAAGACTTAAGATGTTATTCCTGCTGTGAACTCTTTTCAGTTTCTACGCAAGTACTCTGTTCGCTTTATTGCCTTTGTTATAATAGAATTGTTTCGTGTAGGCTAACGATTTGGCAGTGCGATCAGCCCAGTGCATTTCGAGTGCCGTCTTGGCTCTCTTCCATGCTCGCTCGGTTTTCCGTGACCTATGGGACTGCAACTCCTTTTCCAGAGTTGCCACCTCGCTCTCTAAGTTGGCCGCTGCTAACCTCGAGACCCTCGTCTGTTCCGCCCCAGCGCTAATAAGGGAACCCCTAATCACCGCCTTCATGGCGTCTCAGATAATGTCTAAGGCCATGGCAGGAGTTGCATTCTCAGTGAAGTAGTTGGCGAGGGTTTCACTGGTTTCGCTTTTTATACTCTTGTCTAGAAGGATAGTTTCATACAGCTTCCAGAATCTCTGGGGAGGAGGTGTGGAACCTTCTATGCTCATATCTGCTGAGACTGGGGCATGGTCCGAAATTGTCAGCGTGTGAATGTCTATTTTGTTCAGGCTTGGATAGATGGCGCCCGAGACAAGCAGGAGATCTATACGTGAGAAACCCTATTTGCATGAGAGTAATAAGTGTAGTGCCTCGCTGCGCTGTTGTGCAGTCTCCATGTGTCTACGGTCTCCGTTTCCCTATGGAGACTAGCCAGGGAAAGGGCGTGGATGTAATCTGCTCTGGTCGGGGGAAGAGTTTTGTCTACCAGGGGGTCCGGAACCAGATTAAAGTCCCCACCCAAAATCAGGACACCTTCCACGAAGGCCAGAATCATTGGGATGAAGTTGGCAATAAACTTTTCCTGGCCAGTGTTGGGGCAATAAACCATAATTATGGTGACCTGGCGCTCTATGAGGGGTCCCTTCACCAGAAGATATCTCCCACCTGGGTCTTTATTGACTGTGACATTCGTTAGCGGGACCCTTTCACTCAGTAAAATTGCTACCCCTCGTTTGTTTTCCCAGAGGTGGCGAAGAACACCGTTTTGTATTTCCTGAATTTAATGCGCTTTTCATCCACATGTAATAAGTGGGTCTCCTGGAGAAAGACCACATCTCCCTCTAATAGCCCGAGCTTGTGTTCCACAGAGCTACGCTTCGCTGGGTAGTTAAGACCTTGGACATTCCATGTGAGGATTCTAACTGCTCTCTCTTCATCCGACCCCATTAGGTTCGATAGTGGGCTTAACTATGGGTGCGACCCAGTAGGGGAGCATGCATGCTGCTACTTTAAACAACTCGGCTGAACTCTTTAAAATATGCAAGGAACTGGCCAACCCTGCCGCAGTCTCTACCTCTCCTGTCCCCTCCCAGCCCTCTGTACGGCAATGGCTTCTCACTTCATCTCTAAAACTCAGGACATCCTGTCCTCCCCTCACTCCCTGCTCCTCCCCCTGGCCTTTCTGCAGAAACCTCTCCTCCCTCCTTCTCTGCCTTTCCCCTGTTCTTTGCAGACAAGGTTTCTAGACAAGTCTGATCTATGAAAGTCTCGTTGAAACAGGTTCACCCCTGTTCCTCTAAAACTATCAACGACCACATCAACTCCCTGGCTCCTGCCCTGGCTGATTTCTGCAATCACTTCTTCGCCACTGGAGTCTTCCCATCCCCCCCGAAGCACTCCCTTCTTAAGAAACCCTCTGCCGACTCTTCCTGCTTTGCTAACTATCGGCCAAACTCCATCACACCCTTACTGGGCAAGCTCCTGGAGAAACTGGCCATCTCCCAGCTCAATCTCCACACTGAATCTGTTGGTTGTCTTCATGACCATCAGTCTGGCTTCAGAAGCATGGAAACTGCACTCCTGAACATCCGTGAAGACCTGCTCTCCAATCTTGACTCTAACACCCCTTGTGTCCTTATCCTGCTTGATCTCTCTTCTGCCTTTAACACTGCCAACCATGCCATCCTGTTTAACCGTCTCCGTGATCACCTGGGTATCACTGGTCAGGCTCTTGCGTGGCTGACTTCTTTCCTCTCTGATCGACCCTCCCAGCTCCAACTTGGGTCCTTCCTCTACGCTATCTTTTTCTCTACCTATGGTCTCCCCCATGGGTCTAACCTCTCTCCCTGGCTTTTCAACCAATACCTGGCACTCCTGGCCCACCGCATTGCCGCTCTCTGCCCCAACTATCAGTTATGCGGATGACACCCAGCTCATCTTCAGGCTACCCTCGGCCTCCTCCTCTCCTTCCCTCATCTCTGACTGTCTGTCTGCTATCCAGGAGTGGTGTGCCGCCAATGACCTCTGCTTTAATGCCAGTAAGACTGAGATTCTCCTCATCGGCACACCCGCTTCCTCCTTTCCTGTAGCTCTCTGAGCGGCCTCTCTTGGCCCTCTTCCTGATCCCACCTGTAAGGCTAAAAACCTTGGGGTCATTTTCGACTCTACACTCTCCTTCTCTCCTCACATCTCTGACGTCTCTAAGAAGTCACACTACCAGCTGCACCTCCTCAGGGGTATTCTTCCTTTCCTCTCCTCCCCCCAGAAGCTCACTGTCTCCAGAGCTCTGGTTCTCTCTAGGCTGGACTATTGCAACAGCCTCTTTCTAAATCTGCCTGCTTCTACTCTCTGCCCTCTGCAACTTATCGAGAACAGGATGGCCCTTGGCCTCAAGCCCAGGGATCGTATCTCTCCAGGACTGAAATATCTTCACTCGCTCCCAGTGTCTGCGAGGATTAAGTTCAAAACCCTCTGCATCGTCCACAAGGCCTTCTGGGGCCTGGGGCCTCAATACCTTCAACTCTCTCTTCCTAAATACCTTCCTTCTTGAGCTCTTTGCTCATCTGCCTCAAACTCCCTCAGGGTCAGTCGCTTCTCCAAGAAACGAGTTGGTGGCAGATCTCTTTCTTTGGGTGGGGGCCCCACTGGAACAGCCTCCCTGCCTCCCTGAAACTCGAGGAGAATCATCTTCGGATCCGGAAGCACCTCAAAACTTTTCTCTTTGCTTCGGCTTTTTCTCCTTCTCTCCCTTGCTGAGCTCCTGGCTGACACTGAAACTGCACTGGTTACCTGGCCACCCTCCTATCTCGGGACCAGGTCCCCTCCAGCTGCACTCCTGCACTGCCTTCCTGGCAACCCCCGCACTTGGTGACTGTTTTCTGTATCCCTACAGTCCCACTACCAGCACTTCACACCTGATGTCTGCACTTACCCTTGCACCTGCTAGATGTACTTTTACTTATTGTTACTTATTGTCTTATCCCATGCACTGCACTGTCCTCTCCCCCTTCCACCCCGCACTTCTCCTCCTTCCCCTCCCCATGCACTTGCACAATCTGAATGACACCTGGCCTAGTAGGATCGTTGTCTGTCTTCCCTCTGTCCCCCCTTCCTTGCCTCATCGCACCTTGAAACCCTTGTGTATAGGCGCGTTATAAATGCCATATCATATCATGGAAGTTACTCTGGCAATGTGTTTCTAGAATGGCAATAGATGTCAATGTGCTACGCTTGTTAGCTAACTGTGGGCAGAGAGGTAAACCAAAATCAACACTCTCCACCCTTGCCCCAAACCCCCACTATCCCTCCCCCCACCCCCCAACACCTTTAACAACCGGTAGGATTGAACGCATCCCACCGAAAAAAGGGCACCTGGTGGTGCTCCAGCACCGAGCAATTGAGGCCAACTGGGCCCTGCACAGAGCAGTAGGGAACGGCGACAGCTCCGATGCAATGGGAGGAGAGGCGGCGGCCTTAAGTGCCTCCCGAGCCGACCAGCCAACCTCAATCATACTTTTGGCTCCAATCTTCTCCATAACTTGCCCCCACACTAGGCCTTACTCCGACCCTGAATTTCCTGGACTTTCGGCCTTGGCAATATGAGTAAGAAAACCTCTAAAGTCTTCAGAAGTGAGGTCTTTAGCCTCGGGCGTGCAGGCAGCGGCTGTGACTCTCAGTCCGGCTTGGGTGACTTCTGATGAGGACCCCGGATCCTGGGCTTCCTGCTGACCCTGGACCATGACATTCCAACCTGTTTCTTGGGGGGGTCCCACGTGGTATCCTCTGCGTCGGTAGCTCCACTTCCTCGACGGGCGCCAACACATTTTTCCGCTTCTCTCAGTGAGTGGATTTGTTGCTGGGATCCCTTCCAAGTGAATTGTACTGATGTTGGGAATCCCCAGCGGTATGGAATGTTTTTTTCCTGGAGCCATTCCATTAGAACCTTGAGCGCCTTCTGTTTTTGAAGGGTGGAATTCGCCAGATCCTGGAAGACCAATATGATAGGGCCAATGAAGTTGATTTGTTGCATCGACCTTGCTTCTCTTATGATCTCTTCCTTTACTTTGTAAAAGTGGATCCTTGCCAGGACATCCGGCGGAGACGAACTCGGCTGCCTCAGGGTTGTTCTGTGGACGCGGTCTAGCTCGAGCGGGGACCCGTCTGGGAGGGTTATGATGAATCTGAATAGGTCTGACACATACCCCTCAAGGTCTGAGTCCAGCACCGTAGTTGGAATGCCTCTGAGGCAAATATTATTGCGCCTTGATCTATTTTCTGCGTCCTCCTGCTTTGCCACCAGCAGTTCGCACCTGGCCTTCAGGGCGGCCATTCTGTCCTGCCCTTGTACCAATTCAAATTTCTGGTCACACCACTCATTCGCCAGCTCTGCAGTGAACTATTTTGAGACTTCTTCAGTGCCCTTTTGGATCTCCTTAGTCAGGGCCGCGAGTAGGTTTTTTAAGCCTGACTTTGTGGCGGATTGTTCCGTATCTGTGGTGCTCTGGTTCAGGCTGAGTCCCGAGGATGGCTCACCCTGCGTGTCACCCTTCTTCGCCCTCTCCAGAGTGGCCCCGCTCATTAGCATCGCAATGTCTGCCTGTTTGGAGGTTTTGCTGCTTTTCGCCATTGTGGCCTGATTAGTGAGAATGAGCAAGGTTATAAGGAATCCGCCTGTGCCTCACTCACTTCTGCGCCCCTGCCTGCACTCAGAGGGGAACCCAGATGAGAACCTTGCTGGGCGATCAGGAACGGGCTGGGCAAGAGGCGGACAAATTCGAGTCCCGGTGTAAAGGAGAGTCCCTCCCGCTGTGGTAACCAGAAACCCTGCTCCCCGATAGATCTCTGTCAGGCCCGCTAGGCTAAGCGGGGCGGTATGTTGTTGTGTGGCGGCTGTTAGAGGGCCTGGTGTGTCGTGGGGAGCTCCTGTGAGGGATCTTACTGCGGGGGATCTTGGTGTTTAGGTCCTTCAGGAGGCCTCTGGAACAGGCAGTCTCTCAATGTTTCTCAAATTGTCCAGCTGACCCCCCTGGACTGGGCAGTATAATATGTCTGTGGTGGCACTTCAGGGCCTTATCCTTCTCCAGGAGCCTCTAGAGTTCTTAAGCTTGCCTTAATTAGGCGTGCGCAGGAGAGCGGGGGCCGTGCAGCGGTGGTGCTGAAGTGCCCCCCCAAGGTGCTCCAAAACAGACTTCTCACCTTTTTGCAGGGATCTCTGGATGGACGTTATTTATGTCAGCAGTTTACAGTTCTCGGGCTGGTGGCCGCATCGCTGGGTGCTGGCCCCCTGCTCCTTCACCTGCCCGCTAGATATGGGGAGACACTAGCAGACCTCCAAGGGGAAGAAAACAGAGGGCGACCAGCGTGGGAGGGGTTCTGCGGGTCCTATGGCGGCCGAGAAGTGTGGGGGATCCCACCAGGCAAGTCGGAGTGGGAGTCGGGCCAGAATAAGGCGGCAGGACCAAGTCGCAGCAGGAAGATCACTATACTGAGAGGAGCCGCTCAGCAAGGGGCCACCGCCTCACCCCCAGCAGCGGAGGCGGGAGGGAACTCCAATCCGTTCTAGCTCGCCGCTCCGACAGGCATCAGCCAAGCTTTCACTGGAGACACGGAGCAACTGGACACCTGTTGTCACGAGCGGTCCACTGCCGGTCGAGCCAGTCCGGCGTTGCTGCGCCAGGGTTCCGGTGCTAACTGCAGGCAATATAGGCTGTACAGCAAGGGGCAGCGGCTGCGCTCGCAGAGAAAACACCAGGAAGCCCCACCACGAGGAGACAGGAGCTAGATGGAGCCTCTCGGGAGCATCGAAGCAAATGCAGCTCAGTTGTCATTGCTGCCCCCCGGCAAGCCAGGCTTGGCTGCGGATACTGCTCTGTACGGCGCCCCTTCTTCCAATGCAGCGATGCGGATCCAACGATAAACCGCCACGGGTGCCATTTTCTGTGCGGGTGTTGCGCTGAGTCGCTAGCTTCTACTGCAGTTGTCGTCGAAGCTACGGCGGTGCTTCACTGGATTTTACATGCGAAACATGCCCCAATCCTTAGGCACTCCATGGCTGCAGTGTTGTGCGGAATCGGACGGAGGAGCCAGCAATATCTTGCTCGGAAGCCTGAGCACCCCAGGAGCTTCTATGGAGCCATGCTTCGCGCAGCAGCTCCAAGCCATGCCCTCGCAATCTATTTCACTATAAAGCTCATGAAAACTTCATCTGCTTACGTTACTTTGCATCTGTACATGTGTAAATTGACTTCAATGATTTCATCATCTCTTCAGCATAAGCCTCTTCATCTTGAGCTCAAGATGTTGCTTATCTTTTGATATCTTTTGATACTTTCTTGATACCTTATAGAATATCTGCATTCTCTCATCTCTGCATCTCTTCTATGTACGTCAACTCGACTCTCGCATGACGTCACCAATCTGCTTCATCAGTCAGGCGTCCTGCTTCCTCTGGGATTTTGTTTAGACAGCCATCCTACTGGCTTGAATGCAAGTATGGTTTTCTCAACGGGACCCTTGCCTCCAGGATTCCCTCTGGCATCTGTTGTTTCAATTGTTCTGCATAGGTCACATACTCTGGTTTCCAACATGTAGGCATTCTGGACAAAGTGGTTGAGGTGGGGGTACTTAGCTCCTCCTCTACAACTCTGTAGGGCTACAGGAGAAAATCAATCCAAGAACACAGATATGGTGAGGTATCAACAGTAGCTCACAAGCTGCAGAAAAGATTCATAAAATGGGACAACGAGAGCAAATTGTTGGCCTGGTTTTCAAGCAGGAATGACAAAGGTAGACTAGATACTAGAATTAAGCCCAACACTGTACAATTACTGACGTATAGCAAGGAAATAGTGAATGGGTTTGCAGACTACTACAGTCTGTTCTACACCTCAAAAAGAAAGAACTACTGCAGAATTTGAGGTCTTCGTGGCTGCCCTGCCTATTAGGAAACGTACAGAAGGTCAGGCAGAGGCTGACATAACATATGCTGAAATGGGACAAGTTATTGAATCTGCTGGTGACTGGGAAAAGCCTGGTCCTAGTGGGATTCCAGCTGAAGTACGAGAATGCCCGAAGGAGAAGGCAGTTAAATCCATTACAGGCATAATCCAGGAAAGCGTAGAAACGGACCTTCTTCCCTGCAGATCTATGAGAAGCAGTAATAATAATGATATGCAAAAAAGTAAACCACCGTAAATCTGGGCCTCATATCGATCTATCTCATTAAATAACATAGAGACAAAAATGTAAGCCAAGATTTTATCCAATCATTGGTCTTGGGGAAAGGAAGACAGGGTAATTCCCTATGCAGATGACCTACTATGATGCCTAAAGAATCCAAAGGTTATAGGATAATGGACATAATAAGAGAATGTGGGAGCTTGCAGGCCTCAAAATCAATATAAATACATCTGTGCAATTCCCAGTACAAGGGTGGAGATGAACTAGTTACTCTTACCTTGTAACGTTCTTTCGATGGGATGTTCCTCCGACGTATTCCTTATCTTAGATAGAAATCCTTCAGCTTTGCTGGCCTCGGAAAATTTTTTCGCCAGAGGGCGCTGCGCGTCGATGATCGCCGAGTCGATGACCCTCGACGGCCTCCGTGCCGACGTCGACGTCATCCTGCCTATAAAGGCCGCGCGCAGCGTCCGTTGCTCAGTTCCGTTTTGTAGTCCCCAGTAATGTTTTTGGATTAGACTAATCACCTTGAAGGAGCATAGGCTGCAAACCCACAGGAAGTCATACTGCGGGGATGGATGGGAGGGTCGATAAGGAATACGTCGGAGGAACATCCCATCGAAAGAACGTTACAAGGTAAGAGTAACTAGTTCTTCGAAGGGATTGTGTCCTCCGACGTATTCCTTATCTTAGATAGACTCCCATAGCAGTGGTATTGTGACTGGAGGCGGGAGTAATAAAAGTTATGTTACCCTTCCAGAATGGACAGAGTGTAACACAGCCTTGCCGAATCTAGTTTCTTGACTAGAGGAGGAATCCAGGCTATAGAATTTGGTAAATGTATGTGCGGACGACCATGTGGCAGCCGCACATATATCTCGAATTGGCACCCCTCTTTGAAGGGTTGAGGATGTTGCGATACCCCTGGTAGAATGAGCCCTTAGATTTTGAGGAGGCTCCTTTCCTGCCAATTTGTAGCACTCCAGAATGGCTAAAATAATCCATCTGGAGATGGTTTGTTTTGTTATTGGAAGGCCCAACTTATGTCCTGCATAACCTACAAAGAGTTGGTCTGCTTGTCTGATCTTAGCCAATCTGCTGATATAGAAGCTCAAGGCTCGCTTAGGGTCCAGCCTGTGCAGTCTCTCTTCCTCCTTCCCCGGATGAGGAGGAGGGTAGAAAGAAGGTAATATAATCTTCTGAGTGATGTGAAACTCCGAGACTACCTTCGGGAGGAAGTTAGGCTTCACCTGAAGAACAACTTTGTCCTTGTAAAAGATTGTATGTGGAGGTTTACACGATAAGGCTTGCAACTCGCTAACCCTTCTAGCAGATGTCAATGCTATTAGCAAAACAGTTTTGAGGGTGAGAAGCTTCAATGAACAAGAGTGTAGTGGTTCAAAAGGGGCACCCTTTAGGAAGTTTAAAATTAGGTTTAAATCCCATAAGGGAACTTGAAAAGGTTTCGGGGGATAAACATTAGTTAATCCTTTTAGGTATTGTATTACCAATGGAATTTTGAAGTATGAAGGCTCCTCTGCAGTGCGCTTAAAGATTGATAGCGCTGCGAGATAGCCCTTAATTGTGCCAACCTGTAGGCCTGAATTAGCCAGGTAAAGTAAGAATGACAACACCATAGGTGTACCACAAGAAAAGGGTTCAATATTCTTTTCTCTGCACCAGCTGCAAAATTTGTTCCAACGGCAGCGGTATAGAGTTTTAGTTGCCGGCCTTCTGGCCGAAAGCAACACCTCCATAACATCATCCGGAAGGTCCCAATCCTTGTACCTCAACCTTTCAGACACCAAGCGTGAAGGTTGAGGGTCTTGATGGCTGGATGGAGAACCTGACCTTCCTTCTGCGAGAGAAGATCCTCTCTGTATGGCAGTCGAATTGGAGGGCAGATGGACATGTCTAGAAGGTCCGGGTACCACGTTCTCCTGGCCCAATCCGGGGCAATTAGGATCATGGTCTTCCGAAACCTTCTCAACCTCCTGATCATTTGAGGAATGACAGGGACCGGAGGGAACGCGTACAGAAGTGGGAACTCCCAGTCCACTACGAACGCATCTCCTAGAGCTCCTCTCGGAGGAAATTCCCTTGAGCAAAATCTGTCGCACTTCCTGTTGATACTGGTGGCGAACAGATCCACTTGAGGGGTTCCCCAAAGGGCGAAGATCTCTTGAAGGACTTCCTGAGCTATCTCCCACTCGTGAGAGACTGTGCTCTGCCTGCTCAGAGCGTCCGCTGTCAAGTTCTTCTCTCCGGCTAGGTGAATTGCCGATAGAGAGATTCCTTCCTGAATTGCCCAAAACCAGAGCTGCATCGCCTCTCTGCACAGTGGTAGTGAGCCTACGCCTCCTCTTTTGTTGAGGTAGTGCATGGCCACTGTATTGTCCGTCATTATTAGGACGTTTCTTCCCCGTACAGACGGCAGAAAAGCCTTCAGCGCTAGTCTGATGGCTCTCAGCTCCAACAGGTTGATATGTAGTCTGGACTCCGATGGAGACCAACGACCGCTGATGGTCAAGTCGTTGGCGTGAGCTCCCCACCCCGTGAGTGAGGCATCCGTGACTACTGTTATCTCCGGCCATGGTTGCCAAAACATTTCTCCTTTCAGGATGTTCTCCCGACAGGCCCACCACTGAAGGTCTCGGGCTACTTTGACCGGGATCCGAAGGAGATCTGTCATCCTTCCTGAGAACTGTGACCACTGAGTTCTCAGTGCCCACTGGAGGGATCTCATTCTCAGGCGAGCCTCCGGCACGAGGAATATGCAGGATGCCATGAGGCCTAGCAACCTCAGAAAGTCGTAGGCTGGGAGATATTGGGCATTCTGAAATCTGATGACCATCTGCAGAATATCTCGAGCCCTCACCTCTGGTGGCAAGGCTTTTCCCAGGGAAGTGTCCAGGACTGCTCCAATGAATTGGAGTCTCTGTGATGGTATCATCTGTGACTTCTTTAAATTGAGGGAGAAGCCCAGCTTGTGAAGGAAGTGGCAAACATAATCTAGTTGTCTCTGAGCCTGTTCCGAAGATACAGCTCTGATCAACCAATCGTCTAGGTAAGGGTAGACATGAATCCCTTCCCTCCTTAGACTTGCAGCCACAACCGACATTAGCTTGGTAAAGACCCTCGGGGCGGAGGTTAGCCCAAATGGCAGAACTCGAAATTGATAATGAGAGCTGCCAATTGCGAACCTCAGGTATCTCCTGTGCCTGGGATGGATCGGCACATGGAAATAAGCGTCCTGGAGGTCTAGAGATACCAACCAGTCCTGAAGCTGGAGGGCCTGAAGGATCTGAGAGAGAGTCACCATCTTGAACTTGTCCTTTCGGAGGAATTTGTTCAATTCCCGTAAGTCTAAGATGGGTCTCAGTCCTCCGTCCTTCTTCGGTATTATGAAGTAGGGGGAGTACCAACCCTTGTTCCTTTCCGCTACAGGTACCAGTTCTATGGCACCTTTCTCTAGCAGGTCTAAAACCTCCTGCAAGAGGAGCGGATCTGGAAGCTTCAAAGGGTTGTTCCCCGGTGGATGACTCTGAGGGATATGTAGGAAGGGCAGGCAGTAACCTTTGGCCACTGTCTCCAGAGCCCAAGCATCTGACGTAATAGCCTGCCATTCCGTCAGATGGTGAGTTAACCTGCCCCCTACTGGTGTTCTGTGAGGGGAGACCTCAGAGTGGTTTTGAAGCGGCTGATGCAGTTGCCGAAGGTAAAGTGGCTCCTGCTCCTGCGGGTGCGGCTTTCTTTCCCCTACCCCGTCCACCACGGGTAAATCTTCCTTGGCCTCTTTGAGCCGGTCGTCCCCTGCCCCTTCCATATGAGGAATAGTAACGAAAGGACCGTCCTCTCCACGATGATCCCGAAGGACGAAAGGTATTCTGACGGATAGCAGCTCCCAATGACTTGGCTGCTGCCTTGGACGTTTGCAGTTTCTCCAAACTGTCATCCGCCTTCTTTCCAAAGAGGGTAGAACCGTCAAAGGGCATATTCAAAAGCCTGGTCTGCACGTCAGAGGCAAAACCAGACTTCCTCAACCACGCATGCCTGCGGATTGTGGTACTTGCCGCCATGGCCCTGCTGATACTGTCAGCAGAATCTAGGCCAGTTTGTAGGGTCTCGCACATCGCATCTTTACCATCCCTGATGATGTTTAAAAATGCGTCCCTTTCCTCTCCTTCTTGGAGGCAGTCAGCCGCTGATGAAGCGCACTCCCAAAGGGTGTGGCTGAACCTAGCGAGCGTACAGGTCGCGTTAATAGACTTTAACGCCATGCTACAGGCAGAAAAAACCTTCTTAGCCATGGCATCATACTTTTTGTCATCCCTATCCTGCGGAGCAGTGGGGTATGCAGATGTGCTGCCTGATGAGGTTGCAGCCTGTACAACCAAGCTCTCAGGAGTAGGGTGTTTTGACAAATATTCAGGGTCAGAACTAGCCACCCTGTATTTTGTTGACAGTTTTTTATTTACTGCCGGGATAATTTCTGGCGTTTCCCAGTTTGTCAAAATCCTTCTCTGTAGAGCAGAGTGAAATGGAACCACAGGATCCTCCTGTGGGCCCTTGTCCAGTATGTCAGTGAGGTCATCCTGCTGAAAGGCAGGAGAAGGTGCAGACCAACCCATAAATTCTATGATTCTAGACATCAGAGCTCTATATGGAGTCTCCGCATGTTCTCCTGGGTCTGGTTTGATAAATTCTGCTTCAGGAGAAGTGTCCAAGCCACTAGCTTCCTGAAGTGCATCCTGAAGATTTTTTAATCTTCCTTCCTCAGAGGCGAAAGTCTCTGGCTCTGGTGATGTGGTCCTCTGTAAATCAATATCTTGGTCTGAATCCTCCCTTTCCTCAAAAATCGAGGTTAAAGGGGGATACATTGGTTTTTGGAATGGTATAAACCCCATTTCCAATGCAGAAGGAGCCATCATCACAGGCCTTGAAAACGTCGATGTCGTCGACACCGACGTGAAAGTACTCGAAGGCGCCGTGAAAAGCGTCGAGAAATGTGTACTAGGCCTCGAAGAACTCGAAAGGATCGGAGTCTTGCTCGAGAACGACGTCGACGTTCTCGGCGTCGAGTCGGAGGTCTTTTGTCTAACCGTTGGCTGTGGAGTAGCCGTGGTTCTTTCCTTCACCGGCGTCGATATCGGCGTCGACGTCGGCGTCGACTCGATCGACTGATGCGCCGATGAATCCTTCGACAACGGCGTCGATGGCGCCGACCTCTGTTTCGAAGGAGTTTTCGACGATGGCGTCGATGATGCTTTATCTCCCGATGGCTCGAGGCGCTTTCGGGTTGACTTTTCCGCCGGGTACTGCGACTCGCGGCGTTTAGATTTTTTGGGTTTTTTACCCGGGGTATCACCCTCAGCTGTCTTCGAGGGGGACGAGGCCGCTTTCTCGAAGACGCTTAGCATCTTTTTCCTGAATTCCTCCCACTCAGCTTGCGAGCTGCGTTTTGTGGGGCAATGAACTCTCTCAGGAGAACTCGACGAAGATGACGAAGGGGATCTCCTACGTCTCTTCTTCGAGTGTCTCGATGTCGACGAGTGGTGGGAGCCACTTCGTGATCTAGATCGAGAGTGTTTTTTATGGTGAGGAGACGAACGTCTCGACTCTACCGAAGAAGCTTTCGAGGAAGTTAAAGTTGACCTACCTCTCTCGAGCTTCCCCCTACGCTCCTTCAAGGCTTTCGCCGTCATGGAAAGGCATTCCTCACACTCCGAACTCTGGTGCGTGATTCCCAGACACCACAAACAGACCCTGTGAGGGTCCGTCAACGACATTTTCTTCCCGCAGTCTCGGCACTTTTTGAAACCGGACCGAGGGGTCGTCGGGTCGGAGGAGGATGCCATCGATATCGAGGTAAATAGTAGTTATTATATACGTTATCTTGACGAGAACTGAGCAACGGTGTTCCGAGGCACAACGAAGCGCGGAAAAACGGAACTGAGCAACGGACGCTGCGCGCGGCCTTTATAGGCAGGATGACGTCGACGTCGGCACGGAGGCCGTCGAGGGTCATCGACTCGGCGATCATCGACGCGCAGCGCCCTCTGGCGAAAAAATTTTCCGAGGCCAGCAAAGCTGAAGGATTTCTATCTAAGATAAGGAATACGTCGGAGGACACAATCCCTTCGAAAGGGCTATTATGGAGGTATCACACCTTACATTACCTAGGGGTGCATGTGTGAGGTGGCATTGCAATCTACTGATCCAGGAATCTAATCCCAGCATTCACCTGCTTTGCAGCAGACTTCACCCAGTGGGAGAGGCTTCCTCTGACGCTGATTGAGGAGGTGGCGCTTTATAAAATGGTGTCCTTCCCTAGATTTCTCTATCTGGTTCGGTACACTCCAGGAGTAAGGGTGGGGCAGATTTCCAAAAAGTGTAGGCAATAATTTGAAGGCAAATATGGAGGGTTACTAGCCGAGGGTGGTTACAGCAACTTTATATAAGTGTTTGGGAAGGACGGTTAGGGTTTGCAAATTTACAGATTTACTATTGGGCTGAATTTTAGAAAGACTACCAACCACATAGTCCAACTGGAGCTGGCATACCTGGGAAAGAAAGGGTTGGTCAGACTTTGATCTCACTCGCGAGGCATCCCGGACAGCTCAATAGTATTAGGGGCGATGGGGGTAGCGTGTCCCATGCAAACACAAATTGGGATGGAAGGGTAAGGCATAATTGAGGACCCCATTATGGGGAGGAAATGCGCAGCACGGAATAAGCCAACTACGAGTTTCGGTAGGTAGGAGGAGAAAGGCATTCTAATGTTACATTTTATTGAGAATGGGGTGGTGAAAGAGGTGGCTGTGCTGGAGCGAGGAGGCTTCTATAAATGCTTACAGACCCTTCATGGGTTGACTATGTAGTTGGGCAATAGTATCATCCTCCCACCCAGTTCCCAGCCGGAACTAAATGTGTTGGGACACGGTATTTAATCTTTGCGCTCTATAAATTATAAAGTTGTAGCAGATTTTACAGCAACTCTTTTAGTTTCATTAAGACAAGGTGGGTGGTGGATCTGGGGAAACTCTCTGACGATAACTAGAGGGATGGACTTAAATCCCCAGGAGAGTTCTCAACAAGCTCCAGGATTTGTCCAATTCAATTGAAATGGTTCCGGGCCACCTCACCACAGTCGTTTCACCACATTTGGTGAATGTCCGTTTTGCTGATTTTTTTCGTGCAATTTTTATGGGGTGTATGCGGTTAGGGTGCATTTTTTAATATGTATGGTTAGTTAGGATTTGGGTGAGTTGTGGGGGTGCGTGGAAAGCAGGCATGGTTGGCTTGCCTCCATAGAAATGCTGCAGAGAAACAGCAGCAGTGAGTTGGCCCTCTGTAAGTTTCACCAGATACATTTAAATACCTGCATCGAGTATACTTCTCCCATAAAAGGTTGTAAAACACACAGGCCAAGATGCTGGGTGTCTAAAATATAAGCACCCAAATGGTGACTTTTCTCCATATGGTTTGGAAATGCACAGATGTTAAGCATTTTTTGGGATACGGTCTTGAAAGAACTTTCTGGAATGGTGGGATGGTGACCCCACCCGGATCCCAAGCTAGTTTTGCTGGGTGTATGGTGAGACAACGAGGCCCAAAGGCATGTCAAGGTTCTTTTGAGCACGGATTCCATTATATCTAAATGTGATATTGCAAGACTTTTGGGTTCTGTCACACCCATGAAATTGCCCAAATTGTGCCTAGGTATGGATAAAGTCAGACTCTGAGAACAAACAGAGGATGTGATGCCAAGTTCAAGAAAATATGGGGATCCCTTGAAGACTCTCAGTAGTTGGTCTGGTACAAGCACAGATAATATATATAACTGATGTATTGGCATTCGTTAATTTTAAAAGACGACAATGAATTCTTTGTTGTGTTTGTGTTTGGTTTTACTTTCATGTATGCTTGATACATAATTTAAATGTTTTTTATTAAAACAAATCTTAGTCATCTTCCCCCAGATTACTGTAGAAGGTGCTTGAGCAACACCAAATGTTATGCTGTCCAAATCTTCTCCCAGGAATAAGGAAGAGCTCTAGAGTCTTTAAGCACAGTTTAGGCCTTTTCCCTGTAACCACTGACCCAAGGGGCTGTCCTTATCCAGGCATGTGTTAGATGACCACTGGGGGGAGCCCCAGCCTTTTGAGGGGTAAGATCTACTTCCCCAGTTGGAGGTCCATCATGCATACTTGGGGTGCTGCCCTGGCCTTAGGCTCCAGGTACTGAACCAGATTGTCTGCCCCCACCCATCCACTAGTTCCATGTGCCCGAGTTAGAACTCCACAAGACTCTCAAGCGCACTTGAGGTGCTGCCCCTTGCCTTGGGCACCACCCAGGGTGGCTGACCCCAACACAGTCATGAGTTGCTTGAGCCCCGATTTCAGCATCAAGTTCCTCTGTAGGGGTACGCTCTAGTGTCCTACAGATCAGATATAACTCTATCAGGCAAACTTGGGGTGCTACTCCTTGCCTTGGGATGTAGCCACTGACCAGGGTGGCTGTATTTATATACGAAAAAGTTGCACACGGTACTGGAGGTGTCCCAACCTCCTCTGGAGGGATAAGCTCTAATTCATCCCAGGTAGAGCTAGGCAAGTCTTGTGAGCACACTTGGACTAATGCTCCTGGCCTTGTGCTCAAGGCACTGATTCATGGTGGCCTTTCTGACCATATTATAAGCTCTGCAAGCCTCTGAGGAGTCCCAGCGTTCTCTTGAGCGGTAAGCTCTACCGTGTCCCAGTTAGAGCTTCATCGGGCACATTCAGTGGCTAAGCCTTTTCTATGTATTTATTTATTGATTTTTTCATTTATTTCAGCGAACAAAATCCATAGGCATCTAGGTGCTAGTTACCGAAAGTGCCTAGTACATTTCGCGAAGTGCAAGAACACGCATATCAGTTACAGAAACAATTGGAGTGTGTGTACAGACTGGCAAAGCCTCACCTTATGGTACGGGAGCTACATCAGGAGGGGTACGCTTTAATGCGTTTCAGTTATAACCCTAACATACCCACTAGTGCACTTGGGGTGCCTACTCTGGCCTTGTGCTTCAGCCACCAACCCAGGCACAAGTTTAGTGAGTCCCAGGAGGTCTTCCCGCCTCCTCTGGGAGTAGTTTGCTGTAATGTGTCCCAGATAGGGCGCCACCTGGCACATCTGGGGTGCTGTCCTAACCTTGAGTTTCATTCATGGACCCAGGAGGGCTGTCCCTACCAAGCCTTAGGATGTCTAAGTGCCAGTGTGAGTCCCAGCCATCTCTGACGGGGTTGGAGTCCGTGCATTTGTGTTCCTGCCCAGGACCATAGGCTCGAGCTACCAACCGAGGGTGTAATCCCTAGTTGAAATGTATGTAAAGTAATTGTGTACACCCCCAATCTTGGGGGTCCGGATTGAATTGATCAAAGACAGCACTGGAAGGCTGTCCTTCAGTTCGTGCTTGATGCAGGGCTGGGTGCAAGAGTCTGAGGCTAGGGTCGCATGCGAAAGCATGAGTGCACTGCTCCAGCATACTGAAACCATTATTGTGTTTGCCATGATTCTGTACTTATAAACACCACAGTTCGATGCGTAGACAGAACATAAAGTAAACAGAATTCCAGTCGCCCACTTTCAATGGTTAAGTGGCCACATCTCCTAAAGACAACCTAGTTCGCTCTGGACACCTGTGATGACTGCATACCTAAACACCTGGTGGGAAACTAATATTACTACTTTTACTTGTGGAGCCAAGTAATCCTGTGTTGCCTTGCAGACAAAGCCCGTAAACTGGTGAGTCACATATGTCGCATTGGCAACAGGCCTGTCTGAAAAGTTCCTTTTTATAAATATTATTTTTAGCACAGTGCCAGTCATCAAACCTACTCCAGTGCCCTGTCCTCGGGAAGAGAAGAGTTCAAGTCAGGATACTGCTTGCCACAGCAGGTCCTCTCCTTATGATGTATGTCAGAATATCCTAGCAAAGCTCTTTCCCCCGACACAACAGCTCCGGTTGCGTGGGACAGATCTGCTTTCGCTTTGGCCTGGCACCACAACATCTAACTGGCTGGCATCCCAAGGTATGTTTGCATTTATCTACCTATGTATACATTCATGTATGGCATTGTTATAGCATGGACCTAGCTAGAAAGCCCAAAAAAGGAAGAATCTAGCAAGAAAAGAGGGTGGGCCAGGGAAGGAAAAGGCATCACAGCCAGTGCAGGAGATCAAGGTGATGAGTTGTTCATTAAAGAAGCCGTTCCTCCTTTCTGAAGTCCAGGCGAGAAGGGGTCCAGTCTGATCTGCATCCTATGTTTAGTTCCAGAGTCTGGCTGCATAGAGGGATAATGCCTTTACCTTCTTGCATCCCTTAGAGTTTAGTCTGATGTTGTGGTATTTCTGATACTGTGAAACTCCAGAGATGGTAGCAAGGCTTTCTTCCAGTTAGAACGGAACCTCGTTTATTATTGCCTTGAAGGTGATGTGAGCTAGGAGGAGTATGAAGCGTAGCTCTGTGGGGACTGGAGTCATGTCATGGGATGCCTTCCATCCTGAAACGATGTAGGCTGCAGCGTCCTCGACCGCTTTCAGAAGGGGCAGGCAGGCAGGGGGCTGGTACTCTACTGAGGAGGACGTTGCCCCGGTCCAAGTGAAAAAAGTAGATATGGCAAGGGCAGCAATATATTTGTTCCATAACAACCATTGTCAATATGGTATTCCCCCCATCCCCCCCAAAAAAACCTAAACCAAAACGAGGCCATTAATAATGAGTTTTGAAAGTCGATTTTTGCGGGATTTTGGTAACCTTTTAAAATAAATGAATAGGGGGTACGGTAACGGTATAAATTAAGGTGGGGGATGTGGTGGGGGCTGCAGGGGGTCTCCCCCGCCATTGAAAAAAAAGATTTTTGGCGGGGAAATTCGTAATTTTAATTTCGCTATTTTAACGTAGAACCCTCAGCACACATCTGGAGAGCATTTGTGCATTGGACACCTGGCATATCATTGGGTGATGTGTGGTTGAAGACTATTCTGAGCTTTCCGTTTCCATGGTTCTGAATGTCCTTCACCGCACTAGAAAAGGATTGCCTCGTATCTTAACAATGCTACTGCTTTAAGCCTCCATCCACAGCGACCTTTCTTTGTCCATCCTAGCGGAAGGCACATACACCATTTGCTAAAGCGCCACTCCTAGTTTGCCCAAAAAGATGTCGAGAGCTATCATGTGTCATTCAAAGAGAATACATCAAAAGCCCAAACTGAAGTGCTTTTTCACCCACTAGATGCCCTGTGTTGGGAGGCAGCCGAGGTCCAAAAATGCTTTCGCCCAAATCCATAATTAGTGCGAGGATGAGGGGCGGGTCACTGGGGGGCAGGGGTGCACTGGGAATACAAAGTGGCCATGGAAATGTTTTTCAAAGGGGCCCCTTCATACACTGTGTGAGTGAATGTAGTGAACAAAACTAACCTCTTTAAGTAGGACTTGCGGGGTTTGCTCAAGAAAAGTTGGAAGCATTGGCACAAACAGTTAATTTTAAAGCCCATTCGTCCCTATATAGTGATTAACAAGTAGGTAACAATGGCTTATACATTGAAGGGATATAGGGACATGGAAGGAAGGAGGTGGGGTGACTGGGAAAGAGGGTAGGAAGAGCAGAAATCCAGGGTACTCACAAAAAAGAGGCCCTGGTGTCAAGGCACACTGGAAGTTCCCTGTAAGCCAGTCCACCAGAGGGGCAACATTCCGTACCTAGTTACACCCTAAAGTGAGGCAGCCATGGGCGCCATTCGGGTGGAATAGAAGCTGTAGAATCCCCACTATGTCCTGTGGCAAATTATAACTATGGGCCTACAAATCCCTGCATGCAACTTTGAAAGCCAGGACTGGCTCAAGGAGTCACGCCTGACATTAGGTCACCTGGCAGCTATGAATAGGAATATTAAGATAGATGTGTGCATGCTCCAAACTCCTGTTGCCCCGTCGCTCCTGCTTCTGCTCACCACACCTCCACCCATCCCCCACGCTGACTACACACTCAATGCCTACTAATAAATGCCAAGTAAACCGTGTGACGTGTGCTACTTTAAGGCTGTCCTGCATGTTCCCTTTGTACAGGGCCCAGAGCGAATATGCCAGTGCACGGAGCTGCGCCCCTCTTTGGTTCGATATCCCTCATGCTTTAAAGGTGCACCGGGGACGCTGCGGGCGTTTGCGTCACCACAGGGGAAGTAGTGGAATGCAGAGAGGAGGAGCACGTGGGAGAAGGAAGGAGCTATGACAGAAAGGTATGCCGTTTGTTGGGAGGGTGAAATGGTTTCAAGGTGGGTTACACCTTCTACAAAGGAATGTGTTGAGATATAGGGCTCCTGTAAGTATTTTAAGGTTTGTTACAGTGGTGGGAGAAGCCAGCATCTGCACGCACTCATTACATGCCGACTCTTGTGATTCTTTTCAGAAAACGTCATTTTTCATGCATTTTACTTTCTGCCTCCTAAAATATCCGCATCCCATTGCAAGTCAATCAGCAATTTTAATTAACATTTATCCTGTGTAAACATCTTTGTAAAAATCTCTCTTTTGGATAACCAAATGTTTTAGCATGTAAGCATTAGAAGACCGTACATGCCAACATGTTCCATGTCGGTCAGGAGATGGTTACCCAGTCCTGTTATTTTCTTTGCATTCTGGGACCTTTACTTTAGACATGATTCGTAATGGGGACAAGCAAAGTCCCAGAAGGCCCGCCTCCATCAAGCTGGCATGTATGTATGGGATATCCTGAAGCGACTGCCCTCCATGCTGCCTAACATTGTGAAGTTGCTGGTCAGACAATGGGCGTAGTTTCCATGTGGCCCAACGTCATGCGTAACACGTTGTGCCAGTCGCAGAATTTCAGATTGCAAGGTAGGGTTTGTAGGCCCATAGTTGTAATGAGAACAACCAAACTACAAGGCAGAGAAAGCAAAAGAATAGATATATAGTGGGATAGCAAATATGTGTATCTCTATTTTCCCACAAATTGGCTTGGCAACTGGTTTACAGCTTCTTCTAAAGAAGAGGTTTTAAAATATTGGTTAGCCATAAGGTTGGTATTAATGACTTAATCTTTGATTTTTTTAATGAGTTCACTTCTTCCCTTCAGTGACCCAAGTGTTGAACACTTTACAATTGCACTGATTTAAGAGGATGTAAAAAAACATAATAGATCGATTAGATCTAAGAAGATTCTACCAAAATATATACATCAATGAGTTACAATAAATAGTAATACTTTATTCTATGTAAAAAATGGGGACTCGTTGGAAACTATGTAGCATATAATTATGGACCCTGAGGAAGACAGTGATATGAAATGATTATTCCTGCAGACTAAACGTGTGACACTTTGACCATGGTTTGTAAAATAGAGACGGTTTCCTATCACAATTAAATGTACAATCTAAAAATAATAGAGAATGTATTGGTTATAAAGTAAAAACAAAAATATTGGATTGTAATTGATTTCCCTAAATGGAAAATGGATACCAAAAAGTCACTTTAAATGTCCAATGAGTGCAGTAATGCTTTATTAGTGATTGTATTAGACGGTGTAGGTATTTTTATTTTGTGACGTGATTGTCCTAGTAATTTGTCCCTCGTTTTGATCTCCTCTCAGAATACGTTCCTCTTTGTGGAGGGTGGGAGTAAGGAGCTTCAGGTGCCTGATTCTGCCTGCGTACCTTATGTATGACACCCTGGTTATTGATCAAGGTCTAGATAATGTGCAGATGGCATGACCTGAAAGAGGTTAAACAGCCCCTCATCCTAGAACAATTCTGCAGCTCATTACCTCCTTCTCTCCAACGACCTGTGCGGCAACTACATCAATTATTCTTTGAACAAGCAATAAACAGAAACAGGACATCAACAAGCCAATCAGGTAAGACCTTCTCCACTGAAGCAACTGGTAAGGAAGACAGTAGGTCTCTGTAGGTCTCAGAATCATGAAGGACCCAGCTGTGCTTCCATTCAACACATGCCTCCCCAGCCACCACATAAGTGAGACATTCTTACAAGTCCTTTTATTTTATCCAATGGGGAACAAGGAGACACAAAAGTCATTTCCATCCGGTGGTTCTGATGAACCATCCGCAAAGTGCTACACATTCGATAAGCTGGACCACATGGCCTGTGGATGCTCGGGTAAAGCACAGGCAATGCTGATGGAAATGAAAAATATCTGTCCAGCAGTATCCCCGGAGCACCCCGGATCAATGGTGGCTTGACCCAGAAGAACTAGCGGGGGATGAACCTTGGTAGCAACTCAAAATGGTGGCTAAGGATTGTAGGGTAAAGATTATTACCTACGAATGGAAACTGAGGAGCAATTAGTTACGACTTTGCTCAAATTGGGCAGTTGACGAACTACCATCCGTGCCAACCTCATCTCCCTCGACCAGCTCTTAACTCAGAAGACAGTGTTAATCACCTGTGTACACTGGGATCAAGAGATGTACCCCAAAGGTAAAGACAGTAAACAATTTCTTATGGCAGCAGCTATGACGCCAGGGTTGCCTGAGCAAAGTATCTTAGAGAAATACCTGCCCAACTTCTTGATGTGGGTAGATCAACCTAAAAAGCATCAAGCAAAGCCTCTACTCAAAACCTACAGCTGCCACGACAGTGAAAACGTGGCAAATGAAGAGCAACCTGGTTGTCCAACTTGAATGGCTCTGGTCGTATGATAATGGCCTCAGGAGTTTGTAACACCCCAAAAACCTCCTTGTATATGAGTCGCTGTCAAGAGGAGGGGCTATAGAAACAAGCATTGGCAATGCCAATATTTTTGGCGTTTACTATTTTTCTTTGCATTATACATTTACAGGAGGATGTTATTAGGAGTGCAGGTGTGCAATAGAACGAGATGGGGAATAGAGCAACAGAGAAAGCCATTAATAGAGCGTGGCATCAATGATGAGCAAGAGGAAATATGTGCCAGAAAGATTGAGAGGGTAACAAAGTGAGAGTGTGAGAGAAAGGATAAGAGGGAATAGGGAGAGCGAGAAAGGTGGGTGTGTGGTGAATAGAGGGGGCAGGGTGGGCGTGTGTGGGTGGGGCTAGAGAGGGGGTAGGGTGCGCAGTGGGGTAAAGAGAAGGGGTAGGGTTGAGAGATAAAGAGGGGGTAGGATGTGTGGATGGGGGAGGTAGGAAGTAGATGGAGGGGGCAGCGTAGGTTGGTGGTGGTAGAGAACTTGTTTCACTCTTTTTCGCCACATCTGGCCTGAAATTAGCTGTGCTCGTGTGCCCGCTCTGTGGACCATGGCACTATTTGCTCCCAGTTCCTGAGCGCTCAGTGCTGTCCACTGTTGTCATTGGGCCTTTCTACATACAGATCCCATACAGACAATATGACTGCTAAGAGTGTCAGAAGTGGCCGTTACTCTACTTGTCTGCTCTTACTTCTGCCTTGAGGCTCAACTTCTTACGGTGCGGCTTGACGCTGGGACACTGGACGCCTCTAGGTGCCCTTCACTAGAATGCAGGCACTGTTTTGTGAGGACGCCACAATCATGCATTGTGTGTGGAGAACCAGGTGAGCGTGGCCGGTGAAGCACCGCGGAGGCTGTGAGGGACGGCTCTCCTAGCTCTCATTTCAGCAGCTACAACCTCACACCGACGTTGGTGAACAGCGCGGCGGGCAGTCAGAAGTGCGGTACAGCTGCTTTGTGGGGTGTGCCCACCGCAGCTGTGGCTGCTTTTCTAGTAGGTTGGGGTGCCTTACAGTGACTGCTGCCACTGCTTTCTGTGGGAACATGGTGTGCCAGGCATAGGCGTAATTTTAGGGAGGAGACAGAGGTGTTTGTCCCCCCCAACTGGGGTACTACTGCCACTAATGCCACCTACTAATATCCAATTTTGTCAGTCACAGTCCCCCCTCGGTACGCCATGATTGCAGCTGATTTACTCATTAAAGGTGAGGAGAGTTGTGCTACATGCGCTGCTTGCCCTCCAAAGTCATTCTGCTACTAGCCGCTCCACCTGTACACTGTAACTCTGTTTGGTGCCTGCCTTTGATGCACTCCCCTGCTCCACTGCAATCTATTCCGCAATTCTTTTTACTCTAAGATATTGGTGCCGGTAGCATTTGGTTAGGGGGTTGCACAACACACCACAGAGTCAGCCATTTGGGACCTGTGATCTCGTGGCATTCTACCCCCCTTTCCACTTTTTTCTTGCCCCGGACACCCCAGCTTAGCCATTAACTCCAGGACCTTTCCTGATGTCTGCTTGGGGTAATTGTGACTTTGTGAAACAAATATAATCTTCTCAATCCAAAGAGCATTAGTGGAAAACTCCTACGGAGCCCCACTAAAACATCTGACAGGGCCAGTCGTAAGCCTCGTGCAAAGAAAGGCAAACTGGAAAGTAAAACACATCTTTCATTGGAGAAAGAAATTACTGTTTTTTGGGATCTTGCACCAAATACAAATAAAGCTATAACATTGGCTCCATTGACTGTTCAACCTAAGATTGATACTGCACAAGTAACTACAAAGTCCCCAGCTAGCAAACCCAATAACAGTTGTCTGTATAGCTTTACCTCTATGGATACTAATGGCTCATTACTCAACCTTTTCACCAACTTAAAAATCAATTTCCTGGGTTTGGATATGGCTTGTAATACTAGCAGCCAAACACTTACTGCTAATCTGTCAGCCAACCCCAAACTTGAAGGTTTGGTTTCCCCCTCGATGAATTCATTTGAGGATAGCAGCAAAGAGGCAGCTATCGCCTCACTCGAACCTATTGTGACCCATTTTATTCAGAATGACCCTTCTCTGTCTCCATCATTGGCTGATCTGATTCTGGCGAGAATCAAGGCATTGCTGAGCTTATGTTCAAGTATTGCTTTGGAGCAACATGCGCAAAAACAGACATTCACCACTATTGTTAATACCATTATATGGGCCAGCATACCCCAAAATGGTCAGCAAATTACCAAAGGGAAGTGCAATACACTCTCAAATTAACATAATTATCCATCTGAAAGTGTCGACTCTCTTTACATCTTAGTGGAGGATGCTGTGGAAACTAACAATGCCATGGAAGACTCTTTAAACATTGCTGCGGCTACTGAAGAGAATGCCATTGAGGCCCTTTGCAATGAGATATCTATTATTAATAGCCCCCAGATTAAACATACTAAGAACAAGTGCAAGCGCACCATCAATCTCAGTGAGGGCGTGAGGCCCAAACGAGTGGCCTTTTTTAATAATTCAACCACTGTACCCGCTCTCAATCATAATGTGCAAAAGGTGTCCTCACCCACCCGGAACTATACTGTAGTGCAAATAATTCAGGGGATGGCACTATAAGGAAAGTTATACTAAAAGGCCCAATTGACAAATGGGCACCCCCTATGCATATTCCGACCAGAGTCCAACCTGTGTCGACTGGCACCTTCTCCAATTCAACGATCCCTGCATATTCTAACCATCTAGTGCCTTTATCAATCACATCTGGGGCCCAAGAAGGATTATTGTACAATACTCCTGTGTGTCATCCCTCTTCTCTTTTTCATAAAGATTTGAGCGTGGGCTCTAGACAGAAACATAACTTTATTCCAACCTGGGCAGACAGACTGTTAAAGTTGGAAGAAATTTCCCCTCGCAGCAACAGCCCTTTTCTTAACCATTCTAATCTTTTATCTATGAGGAAATACATTCTGCGTTTGTCATCTATCTGCAGCAGTGATCTGCATTGTTTAGTTTAGTTTGTTTATTTATATAGTGCGGCCAAACCCTCAGGTAACTGGGCGCATTGGGCTTGAGGCAAAACATAGGTTCCAGAAAGGTTGCACATGCGAGATGCATAAAGGGCAATGCAATAGGGAGCATATGGACCGGGTTACAGTGTGGTCCATATCATGGTACAGGCTGATTAGGTTACAATGGAGTTACAGAATGCAGTATAGATGAGCGTGCAGGTATCATATTCTTACTGAGTAGTGAGCCAGGTTTTCACCATAGCTCTGAATGACCAGAATGACTCCTCAGACCTGATTGTCATGGGGAGTGTGTTCCAGCACTTTGCTGCTAGCACTGGGAATCTAGCTCGCCCTGCTGTTTTCAGATTGGATTTGGGAATGTTCAGTCAGTGCTTGTAAGGTGTTCTGGTGGGTCTAGACGTGCTATGCCTGGAGAATTTGTCTGATAAGTACCTGGGGGCAGTCAGTGAAAGGCATTTGTGTGTGATGACAAGCGATCTTAGTTTAATTCTGTCCCGGATGGGGAGCCAATGGACTTCCTTGCTGATGGTAGAAATGTGGGCCTTACCAGGGAGGTTAAGGGCGCATCTAAGGGCATTGTTCTGTAAGACCTGGAGTCTGCTCAGATTACTATTGGTGGTGCCCAGGAAGAGTGTATTACAATAGTCTAGTCTAGTTAATATCAGAGCTCTAGACAATGTGAGGTAACTTGTGGTTGAGAGAAATGGTCTACAGGCATTAATGAGTTTATTCGTATAGAAGATTGTGGCATTTATTTGTTTTTTGAGCGCTAGTGTAGAGTCGAGATACACGCCCAACGTTTTGACTTCTTTTGAGACTTTTATGATATTGCCATCAATGGTGAATGATTGGTACCTAGTGTCCAGTTTGTTGAGGCGGGCCTGGGAACCTTCGATGAGCAGTTCTGTCTTGTCATCGTTCAAGCAAAGGCTGTGGGTGGCCATCCATGCTTGAATTTCAAGGTAGATTTCATTAAGCTTTGCAACATCTCTCTCATAGCACCCAGTTAGTGTGATGAGGACCTGGGTGTCGTCTGCGTAATTGGTATACGTGACACCCAGTTCATCAAGTCAGTCAAAGAGGAGCTTGGTGAAGATGTTGTAAAGCGTAGGTGAGATACAAGAACCTTGGGGTACTCCACATTGGATGGGGACAGGGTCAGCTGCTGCCGAAGGAGCGAAGACCCTAGTCGACCTATCAGACAGGAAGGACCAAATCCAATTGGTGACATTCTGTGAGAATGCGGCAGCTGAGGAGAGGTGATGAGTGAGGATTTGGTGATCAACTAAGTCGAAGGCTGCGGATGGATCCAACAGGAGCAAGGTGACCAAATTGCCCTTGTCGTTGGCTTCATCCATTTAGATTTTTAGATCCAGGATGGCAGTTTCGGTCCCGTGCCTGGGTCTAAAGCCAGATTGTCGCGGCCTAGGAGATTATTGTCTTCCAAATGTCGTATTTGGAGGTATGCCACTCTGTCTAGTATTTTAAGGAGAAATGGGACGGTCGTGATGGGCCTGTAATTAGTGGGTATGTTGGGGTCTAAGTTGGGTTTTTTAAGGAGGGGAAGGACCCATGCTAGAATTGAACTACCTAAATGGGACTCTGCTGAAAATTGTGTACTCATCGAATGCACCTCCACAGCTGTAGCAGAGCTAATATGTACATGTATGGATAGTTTGAAGTCTTTGGGCTTTTGCCTCACTACAGCTAAGATTGGAAGTAAATATAGGCAATCGGAACAATTAATAGTACATGGAAATGAACTTGGAGGGGAGGGCTTAGTTATTAATAGTGACCATGTGGTTTCTGTTAAAAGATTTGGGTGCAGGGATGGTCAATTACTTATTAAGGGAAATTGACCTCTGCCCAACGCTGGGTCCGTCTCCTGGATGTGTTAGAATACTCGTGGTTTAAGATCCTTCCTTTCACATCCATTGGGGATCCAATTTATTGAGCAGAGTGACATTTGTATGCTGCAAGAAACTAGGTCCACAGAGGCATTTAAAATTGATGGATATGAGATATTATATTCCCATGCAATTAAAGGCGAGGGAGGTCGGCCTCGTGGGGGGTTGGCCATTGGAGCATAGGTCAAATATTCAGTATAACCATTTAATGTAAAAATCACCTCTACTTTTATTATGGCAGCAAGCTTATTGGGAGGAACTACAAATACCTTAATTATCAACATTTATAACCCACCTGATGGAACTAATATCATCACGAGTAATGTTGAGTCCACTCTTGAAATGTGGAATGAATTCTGCCCTAATGGTAAAATTGTGGTTGGCGGAGATTTTAATGCTCCTCAACTGATGCACTCCCTACCCACCATATTGGAGGATACTGTAATTCAGTGTGGCAAGGGAAAGTTATTGAATGCATCTATTGCAGGACCTAACTGGAATCAGCTGTTTGAAACTTATGATTTATTCCGTTTAAATATTTTTTAAAAAAGTAATAATAATTATGCAGCTCCCAAATCGACCTGGACCAATGGGGGGTCTTCTTCATGTATTGATTATAGAACTACTTGGGATAACTATTAATTTTGACATAATGTTAAATTCTCTTAGTGACCATGCCATTCTTAGCTTGTCTATGAGGTCTACAATTCACAGAATATTGTGCTACATCAATGCATGTGCCACTGCTAATATACAGGGAAATTGCATTATTTAGAGTGAAACTAACCAGACTAGAGTAGGTAACTATGCGCATAATAATAATAATAATAATAATAATAATAATAATAATAATAATAATAATAATAATTTGGCACTTATATAGCACTACGAACCCTCAGGTATCTGAGCGCTGCTTATTATTACCCACGGTGTGTGGTGCTCATTTATCGACCTCGGAAGGATGAAAGGCTGAGTTCTGTGGTGCTCATTTATCGACCTCGAAAGGATGAAAGGCTGAGTTTGGCCCCGCCGCGTTAGCAGGCTCTGTACGGATGTCAAAGCGAGCGCTCTACTCGCTGTGCCGCTTAACCGTAAGGCCTTGAGCTTAGTACGCCGCAGGCCTAAAGGTGACCTACTGAGAGTTTTTCAGAGGTTGCCTCTGGGTATAGTAGCATCATAATGAAAATGAGAAGCAGGTGAGCAATACACCAGAGCAGAATGAGGGTAAGAAGCAGGCAAGCAGCACCCTGACAAGAAAGACAATGTATTCAAGAAAGAAGTTCAAGAAAGAAGAGTAGGGTACTCAAACCCCCAGAGACTGTGCATGACGTTATGCTTCCCCACTAGGAAGACAGAGTCTAAGGGAGAGAAGAAGGGACTAAAGGACCATGTACCGACAAGGAAGTTTGATTTGTTTTATCCCTTGGAATCCTCATTAACCTGTCCAAATCTATTTCCCTCATAATAACGTTTGGAACACAGTCCTTGGCTCTGATTTGTCCGTGTATCACTTGGCCTGTGAGACAGAGGATATGAAGTAGTTGAATAAAAATACATCTTACATTCCATGGATACATCTAACAGACATTGACCCCAATGCTCCCTATGAACACAGATTATACAAATGACAGTGCAGCATGCAATGCAATGCCCATGCACAATCTTTTTAATTCCTAAAACTTTTTTTTAAAAAAACATATGATAGGTAAGGAGAATACCAAGTGAACATTCTCCCTAAAATTGATTCTTGTCCAACTCGCAGTACATGGACAGTTGTTAGGTTGTCTTTCCAAACCTGTAAGGGTAGTTTCCCCACAGAGCGATGCTGGTTGCATATCACTTTAAAATGTGAAACCGTGTGCATCAATGGAACAGGGTTGACAGTCCAGTTATAGATCTGCTCAAATTAAATAACACTTTTCTCACAGGCGTAGCTCAAGAATTCCTCAGACAGACTGACAATATTCAAGCTGGCTACTTTTTGTTGAAGAAGATTCACAAAACAACACCACTCGTCAAAGTATAACCTTTGTAGTATAGTACCACTATTGGCATAGCAGTTGCTCACTTTCTGAATACCACTTACCAGAAAGAGTTATTTAAGTTTGCAACCAGTTCTACAGAAAATCCAAACAAAGTTTGTGTCTTCTCTCGCAGAACATCCTGCAAAGTAAGTACACAGTAAGATATGGCCCCAGAAATGATAGCAATGAGCAATCAAAGTGATTCAGATTGGTCTTGTACCTTGTACTAGAATTCAAGAATGGTCTAACCGACTTATCATTGATTTACATCTATTGCTACAATAAACTCGATGACAACCACATTCCTTTCAAGCTGTTAGTAACAATTTGGAATTCAATCTGGTCACAACGATAACATGCATTGAGTATATTCCAGACATATAAACCCTTTTCCAGCACTTCTTTCTTTAGATGTTTTCTGATGGACAATCCAAATCACTCCTTTTGGAGTTAAGCCTATGAAAAAATTATCTTAATTAGGATATTGGCACTCCTGAGCATGCCAAATTATTTCATGGTCAGGTCCAGTGGTGACATACCACACGTGTCTTTGGTTGTGGGTCAAACGGTTCGATAGCAACAAATCTTCCAATTTCTGTCAGGCCTGAGCTTGGTGCTGTGCCAGTAGCTTGACTCTGCAGACAGGATAAATGATTTGTGCTACTTAGCCAAATAAGATGAGCACAGTTATCAACTTTTCTTTTAGGTTATTTTTACAAACTTGGAAAGTACTAATCTAATGACATTAATGGGAGAAGAAACAGGCTGGTTTGTAATAATGCTTGATTTTATTTCAAATATAGAAGATGGAATTTACCAGTCATCCCCACTCACAATACAAGACAATCGTTGGACTCTGTCCCACTCCTAGATTCAATTCATAGAATATCTCTCATGATATCAAGATTGCTTGTGATCCCTCATCTACGAGGGACGGCAGGTCACACAGTCCCTGAACCATAATGGGAGCATAAAATATGTCTTCCTTAACTTTACTGGACAACTCAGAAAGAATCTTCTTGATATCATTGATTTCATGGACTTGACCTTGGGTGACCACCATATATGCATTTTCTTCCTCAAGATCAAGTTCATGTGGGTTGGTTTGGGAACCTGTTGGAATACCAACACACTTGGAAATCAAATATGGAGCAGGCACCTCCTCTTTCTACCCAGACTCTTTACTGTCCCTTCCATTTAGAGAGCAGTACTTTGAATCTTCCAGGAAGGAAGGCAGAACTACTTTCTGGACTCTCGCTAACTGTGGTTTCTACTTTGTCATGTTGGACCTTGTGTCCAAGGGTTTCTTGACACATCTCTATATTCTGTTCATTGTTGTCAGAAACAATTTCTAGAATGTTGATCCACTTTTCTTTTGGAGATGTCAGACCACCTCTAAAAGAGAAATCCCCAACTTCTGTCTTCACTGAGCTCTCCTCTCTCTCAGTGGTGACTATCTTGCTTTTCTTTTCATCAAATGTCAAATACCTGTTGGTTTTATTTTTAATTCAACTGTATTTTTATGGGCTAGAAAGGAAGCTTCCTCTAAGGCAGGTCCTTTCCTCCCCTTTTTTCTCTTCACATTTGACCTTTTTATTGGATTCAAGTATGTCCTGTCAATCTCCTGCTGGGATGGGTGGCCCATCAGAACAGTTTTTTTTTTTAACATACCTTTTTATTAGGTTTTTCAACAACATGTAACAGCAACATAAAAAGAAATAAAGAGCATATTACAACATAAAAGAATTAAGGTCCAGAGGGTCGAGGCAATGTCGGATTCGCACATGTACATGGTTAATCAACATTGGGGCATTTGTAAATGAATAGTCTCTGTTGTAGCGTGTTCAGGGCTAGGACCGAATTGGAATGTGACGAGTCTGGATTCTTCTCTGCTCCGGGTTTTCTATTTTGTTGGATGTCTTGGGAGCACTCTGGTTCCAAGATTGCCGTTTAGTTGTGCTTTGCCATCCAACGGAGGGTGGGAGGTTGCCGGGCTGTACCCGGAAATTGCTCCACATAATCTAGGAAGGGTGCCCAGACGTTATAGAATCTGCTTGTGTTTCCGTTGCAGAAGTCTGTGATTTTTTCTGCGACCTCTGTGTCCCAGCATTTTGTCCACCACATGGGGATTGCCGGGCCTTCAGGGTGTTTCCACAGTCTAGCTATAGAAATCTTTGCCGCAGTGAGCAAGTGAGAACACAGGTCCACTGCCAGACATCGGGAATTTCCCATCGCCCGTGTCTCCCAGCAGAACTATCCCTATGCCCCATGGGATTGTCATTGCTGTAATTTGCTGGATCTGCTCCAGAACTTCTTTCCAGAATCGTGTTGATTTCGGGCATCACCATAGTAAAGGAAACAGGGGGCCTGTGGTTGGGCAGCCTCTCCAGCATTGTGCTGGGATTGCTTGGTTGCTTTTGTTTAGGATTTCTGGGGTTAGGTACCACCAGTAGCACACTTTAACCGCTCCCTCTTTGTTTGTGATGCATTTTGAGCTCCTGTGCGTTCGTGCCCAGATTCGGCCCCATTCCTCCGGTCCCAGCTCCTTTCCTATGTCCTTTTCCCCTTTTTGAATGTAGTTTCCTTTTTGCTGGGATCCGTTTTTGTCTAATAGTCTATATAAGGTTGATCTCTTGCCTTTAGGGGCATTTGCTGTTAGGGTGCATTCTAGTGCTGTTAGTTCCCTGCCCCATGTGTTTTTATGATGCCGTGGGACAGCCAGAGCCTAAGTTGCGCATAGCGGAATCTTTCAGTCTCTGGCACCAGGAATTTTGTTTTACACTCTTCAAATGCTAGTGGGGTTCTGCTGGCAAAAATGTCAGCTATCTGGTTTAGTCCCCCCTCCCTCCACTTGTCGAATCTGTTCGGAGGAACTCCTGGGGAGAAGCCAGGATTATTCCAGACTGGGAATAGGGGTCCCACACAATGTTCCCTCTAATTATTTTTCTCTAAGTGCGGAAATGATTTGTCTTTGTGCGCACATTATTTTCCATGTGCGCAACTTAATAACGATTAAGCCACTTTTTGAGCATGCGTAGTTAGTGAGATACCATCTCCGAAGAGTTTGGAAGGCAAATTCCCCTTCACAACCACAGCAATTCTTTACAAATCATCAACCGGTCCAAGTCTTCAAGATATGCCATAGCACCTAACAAAAGTACTCCTGCGCAGACAGAAAAACGTTTATGCACAAAAAAGCACTGCATACTCAGGATAAACAGTAGGTTTAGTGGTGGCTATACATTTGTCAGCACTGCTCAGAGACAATATGCATAGTGCTTAATGCCATTGGGAAACAACTCATGTTCATGACAAAAACCAAGTATCGCTTATCACTGATGTGGCTGTCAAAAAATTCAGACATTCTGCAATTTTTTCAAATGGAATAATTGTAATTGAAAGGAATGTGTCAGAAAACATGCCAACAAGAGTGCATATGTCACCTTAATGGAGTAATTCAAGGGCCAGGAGAAAATGCCTCTCATAATTGGGATAAGGACGATAATTGCTTCAGAATAACTGCACCACAGAATAGGATGATCAGCATTCCTGGGCATCTGCTCACTATCCACATTATGTTGGTCTGTGAGTTACTCAAAACCACTCTATTCTCAAAACGGTTCTGAGTCACAGGTAGGGATCAAACAGACTTCTTGCTCTGTGAGCATACACTTTTATCTACAAAAAGAAAGTCCGGAATTCAACAGGTGTCGCTAAACACTCTTCCCACATAAAAAGTGGAAACTCAATATCACAAAATTTTATTAAGATTCAATATATTTCATCATAAAAAAGTTCATAGTACATAAAAGATATACATTATGTTAAAACCACACACGTAGAATACACCGTAAGTGAGTGCTATTGTAATAACTTCCTTCGGATCATACACTGTGTGTACATATCACACTCTGATTCCTATGCCACACCACTCATGGCCTATTTCTTATAGGTGCAATACCAACAACCCGACTTGTACAAGTTTCTGTCCTTGATATACAATAATGTAGGACATTCTTCAGGGGAAAATTGTCTTGTGCTGTGCTAAAAAATTCTTCTTTAGGGGAGAACCCTGTTAAACAAAGAAATGGACACCTATTAGTATCTGATAACCAAGTATCAATCTTCATTTAGATAAAATTAGCCCTTATCCCTAAAAGGGCAGGAAAACTAGTATGTCTATAATTACATACCTCTCTTCCCACTAATGAATCGTGGGCCTGTTCTGTTATTTGCTGCAGATTCCCCATTTCTTCAGGAATTCTTGCGTTTCCTATTCCTCTCTTCTCTATGGTGTGTGAAAAATAGCACAAAATACATCAGTGAAATTTCCAAAAATCCCATTCCTATTCACTACAAAAAGTTCACCGGTGAAAAATAGTAGTAAGTCTTACCTATCGTAAAACAGGATAAAGATGTAGTCTGGCTAAAACATCTCTCTGTCCCATATCAAATGTTCCACAGGGAACTTCTCTTATGTGCAGATTAGCATCAACTTCACTATCCTATATGGGTCGCAGTCTGTAAAGACATAAATCCCAAATAATTGCATTAAATCTCTATACTGTTTGAACTGGGGAAACCCCCCATCCCAAGAAAAACAAAAGCAAATGGTGGCATTCCCTCACTTGTAGGTGTTTCTATTTTCTGCCATTCACGATTTCACCGCTGTATGGTCACTAACCGGATCCACTGTCCCGCGAAAAGAATCGCGGGTAAAACCCGTCCCTAACATGACGTCGTGACGTCATCACACCCCCGCGGCACGTCATGACGTCACGACGCCGCGAACGCCACCAATGGCATGCCATGGGCCACACCATGGACTGCACAGGTCATTCTGGACCTTGTAGGCGCCCAAAAAGAAACGTGCAGCCACAACAATGCTGCATTATGTCTGGACCAGACACATTTCCCCAATGTTACATCTTTTCCTTTCCAAGGTAACAGGACCCCTAAAAACGGCTCAGCTGACACACACGTTCCACTTAAATATAAGCTCACTGTTTTTTGGTAAGGAAGGTGTCATATCTTTCCACCCGATGAGGCATGGCACCCCTTAATGCCAACCGTTACAGACATTGTTTTTTACTAACAGCACATTATCTCGCAATACAGATCCCATATTGAACATTACAAAAGTATTCTATAATGGCAGTGCTTCATGTCATTGCATCAAAATCATATTGTCATTGCACAGTTGATAGCATTTCATTCCACTCTCTAGGGCATAGTATCCCTTCATGTCTAACAGTTACAAACAATATACTTGTAAAGCATTACTTCACCTAAAGCAGACACTGTATTGTGCAATTGCAAGGTATTCTATCTTGGCAGTACTTCTAATTATTGCATTGTCACAACCGAGGCTCAGACAGATAAGCATCAACAAAGGAAATTACAAAAGTTCTAATGTACACACCTCTCCATGATACACTTTACGATTGGATTGTTATAAAAGGGGAACACTCTTATTCATTCTACCCAAACAGGGGAGAAAACATAGTGGTGGCTCTTTGATTCCCTCATTAGGCATTATGCCATTCAACTCCTTCATTTAAACCTTTGATGTGACTTTTGGACAAAAAAATCAGTTTCTGCTCTAGATGTAATAATTTCCTGTTAATAACTGTCTGTGATTGCCCCTTGATCTGTTTCAAAATGTACCACTCAAAATCATTACATGAATGTTTCATTTCTATGAAATGTTTGACGAAAGGTGCTTGCTCTACCTTATTCCTAATGCAACTCTTATGCTCAATCATTCTGATTCTGCATTTCCTATTTGTCTGGCCAATATATATCCGTTTACATGGGCATACAATCAAATAAATCACATTGTTCGTATTGCAATTGGTGTGTTCGTTGATGTTCCACATCCTATCCAGGCCTAAGTTGACAATAACAGTTTTTTTTGTTTGAGTGCACATAGAGCAATTGCCACAGGGAAAATGACCGACCACTGGGGGAAGACCCCATAAATTGGTTTGTTCAAACAGTATAGAGATTTAATGCAATTATATGGGATTTATGTCTTTACAGACTGCGACACATATAGGATAGTGAAGTTGACGCTAATCTGCACATAAGAGAAGTTCCCTGTGGAACATTTGATATGGGACAGAGAGATGTTTTAGCCAGACTACATCTTTATCCTGTCTAACGATAGGTAAGACTTACTACTATTTTTCACCGGTGAACTTTTTGTAGTGAATAGGAATGGGATTTTTGGAAATTTCCCTGATATATTTTGTGCTATTTTTCACACACTATAGAGAAGAGAGGAATAGGAAACGCAAGAATTCCTGAAGAAATTGGGAATCTGCAGCAAATAACAGAACAGGCCCACGATTCATTAGAGGGAAGAGAGGTATGTAATTATAGACAAACTAGTTTTCCTGCCCTTTTAGGGATAAGGGCTAATTTTATGTAAATGAAGATTGATACTTGGTTATCAGATACTAATAGGGTGTCAATTTCTTTGTTTAACAGGGTTCTCCCCTAAAGAAGAATTTTTTAGCACTGCACAAGACAATTTTCCCCTGAAGAATGTCCTACATTATTGTATATCAAGGACAGAAACTTGTACAAGTCGGGTTGTTGGGATTGCACCTATAAGAAATAGGCCATGAGTGGTGTGGCATAGGAATCAGAGTGTGATATGTACACACAGTGTATGATCCGAAGGAAGTTATTACAATAGCACTCACTTACGGTGTATTCTACTTGTGTGGTTTTAACATAATGTATATGTTTTATGTACTATGATCGTTTTTATGATGAAATATATTGAATCTTAATAAAATTTTGTGATATTGAGTTTCCACTTTTTATGTGGGAAGAGTGTTTAGCTGTTAAATTACGGACTTTCTTTTTGTAGATAAAAGTTACTCAAAACCAGCCTTACAGCTAAGAGACATGTGCACCATCCATTTTATTCCCTAAAAATAGGGCAATGTGCCCAATAAAAATGGGAAGCCATGAACATATAGGCATCTAGCCCCTGCTTCTACTCACAAAGTTCAAGCGATATATTTTCGAATCAATGACCAGCAGAGCAGTGGCCTTGGTATAAACTTGAATGCTATTAATGCCCGATCTCAAGAGGAATTTTAAGGGGGAATAACATATTTTAATAAGCATGAAATATCCCTACTGGCAAAGCCAACTACTTTCTTACTCCCTGAAAAATCATTTTGATTCCAAGTATGGAGTAACATCGTATCAGAGCCCTGCTTGTAACCCTGACATAGGAAGTCAAAATGCAGGGCACATTATACAGATTATAGTTTTGCCCACCCTTGCTAGACTAAAATCAACAAGAGCCTTACTAAGGTTTCTTCGGGTGCCCTGTTGAAGAAAATTACATATATTTTCCCTATACGTCGACAGTAGCAATGCTCACAGATACAGCATATTGACTAGCTTCTGCTTTAACTAGGGATCCCTCCTCTGAAATTAACTGTTCACTGCACTTTTCCTCTCCCCCCTCTCCCATGCACTTGTGTACGAGCGCGATAGAAATAAAATATCAATCAATCAATCAATCAATCTGTTGAACAAGATGCATGGGGATGCTAGAGGCAATCAATGCAAAGAACAAGTTACTTCTTACCTTGTAACGTTCTTTCGATGGGATGTTCCTCCGATGTATTCCTTATCTTAGATATCTCCTTCCAGCTTTGCTGGCCTCGGAAAATCTTTCTCTAGAGGGCGCTGCGCATTGACGTCTGCCGAGTCGATGTCCCTCGACAGCCGCCGTGTCGACGTCGACGTCATCCTGCCTATAAAGGCCGCGCGCAGCGTCCGTTGCTCAGTTCCGTTTTGTAGCCCACAATTTTTCTTTCTGGACTAGACTAATCACCCTGAAGGAGCGCAAGCTGCAACAACAAGGGACGTAGTACTGCGGGGATGGATGGGAGGGTCGATAAGGAATACGTCGGAGGAACATCCCATCGAAAGAACGTTACAAGGTAAGAAGTAACTTGTTCTTCGAAGGGATTGTGTCCTCCGACGTATTCCTTATCTCAGATAGGCTCCCATAGCAGTATTCTGTTATTGGAGGTGGGAGTACTGACTTCATGCTTCCTTTTATTGATGAATAGAGTGCAATACTGGAGGAGGAATCCAAGTTGTAAAATCGTGTAAAGGTATGGACGGACGACCATGTGGCAGCCGCACATATGTCTTTAACCGGCACTCCTCTTTTGAGGGCCGATGAAGCTGCAATACCTCTGGTCGAATGAGCCCTAAGATTTTGAGGGGGCTCTTTTCCTGCCAGTTTATAACATTCCAAAATGGCTAGAATGATCCATCTGGAAATGGTCTGCTTAGTTATCGGTAACCCCAGCTTGTGACCTGCGTAGCCTACAAACAGCTGGTCTGCTTGTCTTATCCTAGCCAGTCTACTGATGTAAAAACTTAAAGCCCTTCTTGGGTCCAGCCTGTGTAACCTCTCTTCCTCTTTCCCCGGATGAGGAGGAGGATAGAAAGATGGCAGGGTGATCTTCTGAGTGATATGGAATTCAGAAACCACCTTTGGGAGGAAATTAGGCTTCACTTGCAGGACAACTTTGTCTTTGTGAAAGATTGTATGAGGGGGTTTACAAGAAGGAGCTTGTAACTCACCCTTCTAGCAGATGTAAGTGCTATTAATAAAACAGTTTTAAGGGTAAGAAATCTTAACGAACAAGAATGGAGTGGTTCGAAAGGTGTGCCCATCAGGAAAGTTAAGACTAAGTTTAAATCCCATAGGGGAACCTGGAATGGTCTTGGGGGATAAACGTTAGTTAACCCCTTTAGAAACTGTATTACCAAGGGTAACTTGAAATAGGATGGTTCTTCCGCAGTGCGCTTAAAGATGGATAGCGCTGCGAGATAGCCCTTAATGGTGCCAACTTGAAGGCCTGAATTCGCCAAATAGAGTAGGAAGGATAAAACCATTGGTGTACCACATGAAAAGGGGTCGATATTCTTTTCTCTACACCAGCTGCAAAATCTGTTCCAACGGCAGCGGTATAAAGACTTTGTTGCTGGCCTCCTTGCCGAAAGCAACACCTCCATAACATCATCAGGGAGGTCCCAATCCTTGTACCTCAGCCTTTCAGAAGCCAAGCGTGAAGGTTGAGGGTTTTGATGTCTGGATGGAGAACCTGACCTCCCTTCTGTGAGAGTAGATTCTCTCTGAGTGGAAGTCGAATTGGAGGGCAAATGGACAAGTCTAGAAGGTCCGGGTACCACGTTCTCCTGGCCCAATCCGGGGCAATTAGGATCATGGTTTTCCGGAATCTTCTCAACCTCCTGATCATTTGAGGAATGACAGGGACCGGTGGGAACGCATACAGAAGCGGAAACTCCCAGTCCACTATGAACGCGTCTCCCAGAGCTCCTCTCGGGGGAAATTCCCTTGAACAGAACAGATCGCACTTCCTGTTGACACTGGTGGCGAACAGATCCACCTGAGGGGTTCCCCAAAGGGCGAAGATCTCTTGAAGGACTTCCTGAGCTAGTTCCCACTCGTGGGAGACTGTGCTCTGCCTGCTCAGAGCGTCCGCTGTCAAGTTCTTCTCTTCGGCTAGGTGAACTGCCGATAGAGAGATTCCTTCTTGGATTGCCCAAAACCAGAGCTGCATCACCTCTCTGCACAGAGGTAGTAATCCTACGCCTCCTCTTTTGTTGAGGTAATGCATGGCCACTCTGTTGTCCGTCATTATCAGGGCATTCTTCCCTTGTACAGCTGGCAGGAACGCCTTCAGCGCAAGTCTGATGGCCCTCAGCTCTAACAGGTTGATATGTAGTCTGGACTCCGATGGAGACCAACGACCGCTGATGGTCAAGTCGTTGGCGTGGGCTCCCCACCCCGTGAGTGAGGCATCCGTGACTACTGTTATCTCCGGCCAGGGTTGCCAAAACTGTTCTCCTTTCAGAATGTTCTCCTGACAGGCCCACCACTGAAGGTCTCGAGCCACCCTGTCGGGAACCTGAAGAAGATCTGTCATTCTTCCTGAGAATTGTGACCAGTGAGTCCTCAGTGCCCACTGGAGGGATCTCCTTCTCAGGCGAGCCTCTGGCACTAGGAAAATGCAGGATGCCATGAGGCCTAGCAACCTCAAAAAGTCGAAGGCTGGGAGACGTTGGGCATTTTGGAACTTGGTAACCATCTGTAGAATATCTTGAGCCCTCACCTCTGGTGGCGAGGCTTTTCCCAGGGAAGTATCCAGGATCGCTCCGATGAACTGGAGTCTCTGCGATGGTATCATTTGTGACTTCTTTAAATTGAGGGAGAAGCCCAGTCTGTGAAGGGAGTGGCAAACGTGATTTAGCTGGATCTGAGCTTGTTCCGAAGATACAGCCCTGATCAACCAATCGTCCAGGTAGGGGTAGACGTGAATCCCTTCCCTCCTTAGACTTGCAGCCACTACCGACATTAACTTGGTGAAGACCCTCGGGGCGGAGGTCAGCCCAAATGGCAGCACTCGAAATTGATAATGAGAGTTGCCAATTGCGAACCTCAGGTATTTCCTGTGTTTGAGATGGATAGGCACATGGAAATAAGCGTCCTGAAGGTCCAGAGATACCAACCAGTCCTGGAACTGAAGGGCCTGAAGGATCTGAGAAAGAGTTACCATCTTGAATTTGTCTTTCCTGAGGAATTTGTTCAATTCTCACAAGTCCAAGATGGGTCTCAGTCCTCCGTCTTTCTTTGGAATGAGAAAGTAAGGGGAGTACCAGCCCTTGTTCCTCTCCGCTACAGGTACCGGTTCTATGGCACCTTTCTCTAGCAGGTCTAAAATTTCCTGCAAAAGGAGCGGATCTGGAGCTTTTTGAGAGCTGATCCCCGGTGGATGACTCTGCGGTATGCGTAGGAGAGGTAGGCAGTAACCTTGGGCAACTGTTTCCAATGCCCAAGCATCTGACGTGATAGCCTGCCATTCCGCCAGATGTTGAGTTAACCTGCCTCCTACAGGTGTCTTGTGAGGGAAGTCCTCAGAGTGGTTTTGGGGCGGTTGATGCAGATGCAGATGGTAAAGAGGCACCTGCTGTTGCTGCGGCTTTTGAATATCTACCCCGTCCACCTCGGGTAGTTCTTCTTTGTCCCCTTTGAGCCGGTTGTCCTCTACCTCTTCCGAATGCGGAGTAGAAGCGAAAGGACTTGCCCCTCACAGAGGTTCCTGTGGGACAAAAAGGTGTCTGACGGATTGCAGCGCCTAGGGATTTTGCTGCTGCCTTTGATGTTTGCAGTTTTTCTAAACTGTCATCTGCCTTTTTCCCAAACAAAGAAGAGCCATCGAATGGCATGTTCAAGAGCCTGGCTTGCACATCTGGGGCAAAACCAAACTTTCTCAACCAAGCAAATCTCCTGGTTGTTGTACTTGCCGCCATTGCTCTGCTGATACTGTCAGCAGAATCAATGCCCGTCTGGAGGGATTCGCACATAGCGTCTTTACCGTCCTGTATGATATTTAGGAACGCCTCCCTTTCTTCTCCCTCCGGGATGCAGTCAGCCGCTGTAGAAGCACACTCCCAAAGTGTATGGCTGAATCTAGCAAGGGTGCAAGTAGCATTAACAGATTTTAACGCCATGCTACATGCCGAAAAAACTTTCTTTGCCATAGCATCATATTTCTTATCGTCCCTGTCCTGTGGGACGGTAGGGTAAGCAGTCTTGACGTCAGTAGAAGATGCTGCCTGTACCACCAGACTTTCTGGGGATGGGTGTTTTGACAAAAACTCTGGGTCTGCAGAAGATACCCTGTATTTAGTAGACAGTTTTTTATTTACTGCCGGGACGACATCTGGGGTTTCCCAGTTCGTCATGATTTTCCTCTAAAGAGCTTTATGAAAAGCCACTACAGGATCCTCCTGTGGACCTTTATCAAGAATATCCGTAAGGTCATCTTGTTGGAAAGCCTGTGAAGGTGTTGACCACCCCATCAATTCTGTGATCCTGGCCATTAAGGCTCTATAGGGGGTTTCAGCATGCTCCCCCGGGTCTGGTCTAGCGAACTCCACCTCAGGGGAAGTGTCTAACCCACTTGCCTCATGTAAGGAATCATGGAGATCCTTTAACCTGCGTTCTTCTGAGGATAACTCCTCTTGAACTGGGGTTGCAGGTCCCTGCAACTCAAATGTCTCTTCTTGGTCAGATAGTTCTCCCTCTTCCATAATTGAGGACATAGTTCTCAATTGTTCTGAACTCACAAAGGGTGTGAAACCCATCTCCAAGGCAGAGGGTGCCAAACTTGTTGTAATTGGCCTCGAAAACATCGATGTCATCGACGCCGACGTCGAAGGCTTCGAACGTGGCATCGAAAACAAAGGCGGAGGCCTCGAGGTCCTCGATAAAATTGGGATTCTGCTTGAGGAAGTCGACAATCTCGACGCCATCGTCATCGAGGACCTGGGGATAGCCACTGGGTGCGCCGCAACTGTGACTTTCCTTGGCGTCGACGCCGGTGTCGAAGATGGCGTCGAGTCGACAGACCCGTGTGTCGAAGGTCCCTTCGACAACGGCGTCGAAGACACCGACCTCAGCGTCGACGGAACCTTCGTCGACGGCATCGATGGAACCTTCGAAGAGGTCATAGCCTTACTCGAGGGTTCGTGACGCGCTCGAGAAGCTTCCTTCGCTGGGTACTGCGACTTGCAGCGTTTTTGACCTTTTGGGTCTTTCGACCAGAGCATCGCTCTCGGCAGTCTTCGAGGGGGTCGAGGCCGCTTTGTCGAAGACGCTCATCATATTTTTGCGGAATTCCTCCCATTCAGCCCGGGAACTACGTTTCGTGGGGCAAGGGATTCTCTTAGGAGAAACAGAGGAAGAGGAGGACAGAGAAGGGGATCTTCGACGTCTCCTCTTCGAGTGCTTCGATCTCGAGGAGTGATGGGACCCACTCCGAGACCTGGAGTGCGAATGGTGACGAGGAGACGAATGTCTCGACTTCATTGAGGAAGAAGAAGCTTTTGAAGTCTTACTTTTCTCCAGCTTCCCCCTACGCTCCTTAAGGGCCTTAGCTGTCATGGACATACAGTCCTCGCACTCCGAACAATGGTGTTCAGCTCCCAAACACCACAGACAAACTCTGTGAGGGTCAGTCAGCGACATCTTTTTCCCACAGTCTCGGCATTTTTTGAAGCCGGACCGAGGGGTCGTCGGTTCCGACGAGGAAGCCATCGAGTATGGATCGAATATCTCGAGGTAAACAGGATAAATTCTCTACGAAACTGAGCAACGATATTCCGAGGCACTGAGTAAGCGCAGAAAAACGGAACTGAGCAACGGACGCTGCGCGCGGCCTTTATAGGCAGGATGACGTCGACGTCGATACGGCGGCTGTCGAGGGACATCGACTCGGTGGACGTCGACGCGCAGCGCCCTCTAGAGAAAAGTTTTCCGAGGCCAGCAAAGCTGGAAGGAGATATCTAAGATAAGGAATACGTCGGAGGACACAATCCCTTCGAACATGTGATTATATTGAAAAGCCCTCATCAGCTGAGCATAGACAAAAATAGAAGGTGCACTTTCCCAGACTATTAATATAGTTTCCTATTCTTTAGCAAACAAACATTTCCTTCACTTTACTGTACTGCCAAAACATCCGATTTAGTTTTTGAAAGTTGCTGATTTGTTCTTCACCCCAAGGGAGTGTTCTCCTGTCCCCTTCCACCCAGTCACCTCCCCGGCTCCTGTACTAGCCTCCAATATTAGTTGACAGGGCTCTGTAAAAAGTGAAGGATTGTAGCAGTAAAACACTAACTGGGATATTTGCATACCCAGAATAGTTTGCAAGCAAATCCAATTTAAAGCCTCCCAATGAAATTATTTGGAGTTTAAGAAAATGAAATAAATCGGCATGTGCACAATTACTGTGAAGTACATACCAGATTGTTTGCAACATACCTCACCTTTCGATTGTTGGGCAGGATTATACAAGGGCTCAGTGAAACAAGGTTTGTATAGCAGCGAGTTAACATATAATTCGTTAAGGTCTATGCTCCATGGAAGGTTGCAGATTGTGTGAAAAACATTCTAGTTATGTGAATATTGTTGCACACATTTTATATATGAATAATGCCAGGCAGAGTCCAAACCAATTACCCCTTGCAGGCCAAGTAAATGATATTGCAATCTTGCTCTCCACTTTTAGAGTAATGATAGCAATGCTAAAGTAGGAGACGCTAAGCATGACATTTGCCTACTCAAAATCCTTACAGGACAAATTAATATTTAGTTTTAGAATGTGTTAACTTGCAAGGGGGGGCTTTTCAAAGTGCTTCTGTAACATATGTACAAATAATAGGAAACATGGGATGAGTTTATACATCCCAATAGCCTGCTTACTTACAGTCAGTATCCAATATTTGAGCTGAAACTTGGATTACATAGTGTGGGTAACGCTTTTGCTAAGGCACCATGAGTAACAGAACCTCTTGTGCTTGAACGTCATTCATATTTAACAAACCTAAAACAAGACTAGTATCCAAGTCTGGTAACCTTCTGCAGAGCCTAAGGTAGGCAGATTCCAGGTTGTCTGGTAATATCTGAATATGGCCTTGAGCAGAGTTCGAGTCATGTGGTAGAATCAAGTTTAGGACTCATCAGTGGGGAGGGATGATAATTTGGTTAATGTGTGCAGGCATATCTTAGTTATATGTTCTGTTTATGAAGCCACTTTTTCATATTAGTTTTTAACCTCTTGTCGGTGTATTCTGTTTTTAGAGGTTTTCATTTTTTAAGGTCGAGCTTGTATAGTAGGTCAATGTAAAAAGGTTAGCCTAGAATATCAAGAATAATTAGTATAATTTATCTTCTTTTTGAGAGAAAGCAAATATTAGGTAGCTGCTGTGGCCTGTCCCTTATTATATCTTTTTGAATAGGTGGGAATTGTCTGTGTGCGCTGCTAAAATTCTTCTGACCAGCACCTAGAAGGAAGCTGGCCAAGCGCACATGCGCACAGCTTAGTGGGAACATTGGTCCCACAGTGCTTTTGCAGCCCCATCTGCGAGCTGCCTCTCTCCAGCTTTCTACTGTGTTTCTGGTGGCTGTTAGTGGGCCAGAGTTGGGGGGGCCCGGGGCATTGTGATGTGTGGGAGCGATGCTAGTGGGACATGGCTCCAGTCTTTCTCAAGTTTTTTCCAGCAAGGTTGATTGGTGGCAGATTGCCATGTGAAGGCCTGCGAGAGCTGCACTGTAAGGTAGTATCTAGCGATGCCTGGAACCCCAGGCCACCCGTGCCTGTTCCCTGAAGGATGACTCGCTTAGCTATTTGCCGTTTTTTCCCACCCCAAACAAACTTCAGCATTTTCATTTACAGCTTCTGCAGATCCCTCTTGGGGATGGGTGTTGGGAGGGCTAGGCAATGGTAGATTACTCGTGGAACCAAGTTCATTTTCAGAGCCGTGATTCTCCCCAGCCATGAGACTTCTTGTTTAAGCCAGCGTTCCAGGTCTTTGCTCATTTCTCTATGGAATGGTGGAAAGTTTATTCGGTATGCTCTGTCTATTTTATTTGGATTCTTGACTCCCAGGTAGATGATCTGAGATTTCACCCATGGGCTAGGGTGTCTAATTGCTAGTTCTTCCCTGTGCTTTTGTGGGATGTTAACACCTAATGCTATTGATTTTGCATAATTCACCCTGAATCCTTATGCTTTGCCGAATGCTTCAATCTCTCGTCGACCTGGGTTATGGTAAGCAGGACGTCATCTGCAAACATAGCTGCTTTATACACGCTACCGTTCATCTCCACCCCATGTATTTGCAGGTTATGTCAAATTCTACTGGTGAATGGCTCCATGGAGAGTGCAAATATTAGCGGTGAAAGGGGGCATCCCTGCTGTGTGCCTCTGGTGATGGTAATTCTGGGTGACCTGGTGCTGTTAATTCTTTGGCATGTATTGGGGTGTTGGTACTTGGCTAGGGTCCATTTTGTGAATTTCGGGCCAAACCCAAAGTGGATTAGTGTTTCCTTTACATATTCCCAGTCCAGCAGATCGAGCACTTTATGTGCGTTGAGTGAAAGAACCGCTAGTTCTGCCCCGTTTCTATTTGCGTTTTCTATTATGTTTAGGGTGCGGCTGATGTTATCCTGCGTATTGCGTCCTGGGATAAATTCTGTTTGGTCTGGGTGGATTAAGTCTGGCAGGATCTTTGCCAATCTGCATGCTAAAACCTTTGAGAATATTTTCACGTCATTATTCATTAGAGTAATGGGTCTGTATGATGCGCATTGTTCTGGGTCCTTTCCTGGTTTTGGGATGAGGACTGTCGGAGATTCCTCCATTGAGGGAGTGATGCTGCCTGTGGAGAGAAATGTGTTGAATAGTGATGCAAGTTGGGGGGCTAGAATGTGAGCAAATGTTTTATAAAATGGCGCTGTGAGCCTGTCAGGGCCTAAGACTGTGTGTTTTAGGGTTTTTATTATTTCAGCTATCTCGTTTGCAGTGATTGGGAGCTCCAGGGGCTCTAATTGGGGTTGAGGATTTTCCTTGTGGGTGGTTAGCAGGTACTTGGTCTGTGCTTTCTTGTCTGTTGGAGCTCCAGACATAATTCCCCTGTGGTGCTCTACCATGGCCTCTAGTTTGTCTCTCTCTGTGAAACAGGACCTTCCATCTGGACCCTGAAGTATTTGGATGTTACTCCGGGAGCCTAGTCTGTTGTAGTTGCCTCCTTCTTCTTTGTATGGGAGTGCAGTTAATTGCAACCCCTCTCACCACTGGCTACATTGCATCCCAGACCGTCGCCTCAGAGGTATCCCTTTCTTTGTTTTGCCTGAAGTAGCGAGTGAGTGATTCGGAAAGTTTGCTGCTGATTGCTATGTGTCTAATAGAATATGGTCTTGTAGTTTCCAGAAAATTTGCGGGGGATCTGGAAGGCCTTGCACTCGTAGGCGGGCTATTACTGGGCTATTACTGGGGCGTGATCCGATAATGCTCTGTGGCCAATCTGTATATCCTTGATGCATGGGAAGAGAATACTGGACATTAGAAGTAGGTCAAGTCTGGAGAAACTCTTGTGTACATGTGAGTAGAGCGTGTAATTGTGTACTCCCTCATCAGCGAGCCTCCAGGTGTCTACTGTTCTCGTTTCCCTTAGTAATTTGGCGAGCCCTATAACCGGGGTGAAGTCATCTCTGGTGGGCGGTAGCGTTTTATCATTATGTTGGTCAGGAGTTAAGTTGAAGTTGCCCCCAATTAGCAGGTGTCCTTCTGCAAATGTGGTTATAAATGGGAGGATGTTGCGGAGGAAGCGGTCCTGTGCATTGTTCGGACAGTATATGGATGCTACAGTGATTGGTTGTTCAACCAGGAGTCCCTTAACCAGGAGGTATCTTCCCGCTGGGTCTCGTTTTACTGCGATTCGTGTAAGGGGGACTTCTCGGCTAATCAGCAGGGCTACACCCCTTTTCTTTTTGCCCGCTGTAGCAAAATATTGCCTAGGGTATTGATTAAAGTTGAGTAGCTTCTCATTCACCTCTAGGAGATGAGTTTTCTGTAAGCAGACAATGTCTGCTGAGAGCTGGGGCAGTCTGCGTTCCACTGATTTTCTTTTCCCCGGAAAGTTCAGGCCCTGCACATTCCATGTTATCATAAGCTCTTTGCGTGAGTCCGTCATCATGGGTGTTCCCTATGTTCTTGCTTTATTTGCCCCAATATTCTATGCTCATGGCTTGGCGTGTGTGTAAGGTTACCTTTGTTGGTTATCTTTTGGCCCCTTGTGATAAGTGTTAGGGAGAATTCTCTGTTTAGGCTGAATTTCCTAACCTAGTGAGTCCACCAGCAGCGTTGCTGGATTTCTGGAGTTTGTTTTTTTCTCCTGCCAAGAGTGAGACTCTTTTCCTCACACTCTTGGACATGATTTGAGGGGTTCCTTTGACTTTTAATGTGTTTTATGGGCTATGGGGTCTTTTACTCCATAGGGTCTTATGTGTTTTTACTATGTGTGTTACACAGCACCCTCAGTGCAGTGACACAGTGGTGTCATAGTGACACCCCACCATAGACTTCATACACTGGGGCTGACTACTGTCACCCAGGGCATGTAAAGTCACCATTGGCTTTACTAGTCCCAAATTATTAACAGAAACCAGTACAATCCATCATATTGTGGACGTACTGGTCGGGGCAATTCGATTGCCCCGGGGTCTGTTATTCAAGGGGGCACGTCTCCGTCCCCCCTGGTCGAGTTTTGGCTGGTGGCAGTGGATACTACTTTTTATATTCGACCGCGAATATATCTCTATGGGATTTTCCCATGTTTCGAGGCTACCAACTTTAATTATTTAATTCCTATAGCCTCGAACATACCGCCGGGTTATTTATTTAATATTAATTCACCGGTTGGTATTTTTTGCCAGAACTCGATTCTAAAATGGCGTTTGTGTTCTCTTCTGTGACTCCAACCCAAGTCGAGCCACTTAGCATGTTTGATTGACAGCTAGGCTGAATGAATGGGGGTTTCTTGCATAAAAGCAGGGCTTTTGGGACTGGAACTTCAGAAGTCGCCACAGGACCTGAAAATCCGAAGAGGGAGAAGCTGAGCCGACCTGCAACGACGACACCACCGGTGGAGCCCTGCTGAACCGTCTCACCACTTCCCGACGACAGGAGATCTTCTTGCCGGAGAGTCTCTTCCCCTTGAGCTGGTGGGGACAACCAGTTCGCTTTCCTTTTCGCCTACCAGGACGTCTAGTGGTCGAATTGCCCGTGCCAAGCACCCCGGCAACCGGATAGCCACTTACCACTGAACAGCGAATAAAAGGACCGCTCCTTTGAATCGAGAAACTCCGCGGCTGGTTTCTTCCCTGGCAGTACAACGACCTTCAGCTTTCCTCCCCGACGAGATCTTCTCTTCTGCCGGACGAAGCACCGACTCGCAACCGCTGCCAGGAACAACTGCCCCCGCTGGAGTGCTCTCACCATTTCAAGATACTGTGTCCGCCTGGCCTCCCTTTCTATAGATTGCTACAAGGTGACAGTAAATCCTTAACCTTCTAGACTGGGCTGGTCTCTTTACCATCTAACTGGTCCCTTTCTTTTGGTCCAACTCCTTTCTGAACCTTTTTGAGACTTTTGTGCCCTTTACAACCGTGTGACGTTGGACACATTTCGTTCTGATCCTCTTAAAGTGGATCCGGCTTTCTGGAACTCTAACTTCACAGTTTTATTCTGCCTTCCTCTCTTGCTGTGTTCATTTGAAAGTGTTGGGATCTGTTTCAATTTATGCTCTGCCCTTCGCTCCCTTTTAACTGAATTATTAGAGTGCCATCTGCGTTAAGCGCTCACCGCTGTCTGAAAATAAGTGGTGCTTTACTTAAGAATTGCCTAATATTCTGCGTATATACTTTAGTAACTGTGTTTTTGAAATTGCTTGATATTAGTGCCAGTGTGTTTTTATAGATGTGTTTTTAAATAAGTAATTATATATCCTTTACACCAAAGCTCTGTTCAGTGTTTGATTGGTCTATTGTGTTTACCTGCCCTATTGTGTATGCTCTGTATACTGCCTAACTCTTCTTGAGAGAAGTCTGACTGCTCAGCCACAGCTGCCAGGTAAATCTGGATGGTGCAGACTGCTACCAATTGGGTTTACTGCTAACTCCTGTAGTCTTAAACTTTTTGCAGTGGTCCCTAAGGGAACTGCACAGGTTTCTGCCTAACAATAAGTAGCTGCTAATTTTTGCCGTTCTCACCCGACCTCGCCATAAAACTTCCCTTGCCCCAACTTCACACCCCCCCTCCCTCAAATATGAACCAGGTTGATAGGTCCAGTCCTCGACCTGTGGGGTAACCGGCCTGGCCTACACAACCGACGTTCTTAGAGGCAAACAGTGCCTCTTGCAAACGTAGGTAAAACTCTGTACTTGCGTTTGATGTTTTAGTTCATGCTTCGCATGGTGTTCGACGAGACAGCTTATCTTGGCTCCTCCATTTCTGTTAGCCTGGTTTGATGTAATTTACTGAGACGGGGTCCCAGTGCCGAGTCTACGGGTCCTGGCTGACGGGTGGTTACCAGGTTCACGGGTAATAATCGCAGGATTTGGTGGAGCTGTGGATCTGTAGCTTTGAGTCTGGGGCTGTGTGTGTTCTGGAGGCGTTGCCCCTTTCAGTCTTTGTTGTTTCTCTTGTTTGTTGGTGGTGTCCCCTTGATCCTGCACCGTCGGTCCACTCAGGTCCAGGATTTTGTAGAATCTCTCAGCATGTCTTCGTAGCAAGCTGTTTCCTTTCCGCTGCTTTCCTCATCTGCCTCCGGATTTAGGAATCTCTCTGCCTCCTTCGAGCTGCGGATTAGCCAAGACTTGCCCTCCCAAGAGAAGTTCAGAGCGGTGGGGAGACCCATCGGTTTGAAACTTTCTTCTCCCATAGCCAGTCTGTCACTGGTTTTAGGGATTTCTTCTTCAGAAGTGTAGTTGCTGCTAGATCTTGGTATAGGGAGATAGAAGCGTCCCTGAATTGGATGAGCGATGAGCTTCTTGCTTCTCACATTATTTACTCCTTGACTTTGTAAAAGTGTATTCTCGTCAGAACGTCCGGAGGAGTAGCTGAGCCCTGTTTTGACCTGGTTCTGTACAACCTGTCAAGTTCAAGCAGGGCTTCGTCTGGCAAAGTTAAGATGTAGTGGAACAAGTCCTGTGTAAAGAGTTCTAATTCCGCGTCGGTAACTGATGTTGGGATGCCCCAAAAGCGGATGTTGTTGCGCCAGGAGCTGTTCTCTGCGTCTTCCTGTTTGCGTTCCAGGGCCTCACACCTGGTCTCAAGCGCCGTGATTCTATCTACTCCATCCCCAATTTCAAAGTTTTGCTCATATAGTGCAGTTTCAATCTCTGCTATTCTTCTTTTAATTTCATAAATGCGTTTATCTAGGGATGTGATTCTACTCATCACTTCCTCAGTGCCCTTCTGGTACTCTTTGGTTATGGCGGCCAGCAGTTCTTGAAGGTCTATTTTGGTTACTGCTTGCGCAGGGGGCCAATGGCATTCTCTGGGTTCGCTCCAGGGGCCAATGATCCCCTCTCTTTGCTTTTTCCATGGTGGGAATTGTCAGCAGTGTGGACATCTCCATCTGTTTCGCCAATTTGGGTTTTTTAGCCATTCTTCCCCCACTCTCTTTGCTTTTGTAGGCTAAGTCCTTCAATTGCGGTGCACTCCGCTCGGTGTTGGTGCAGGTGAAGGGGGGTGCTAGATTCCTTCTCCTACTAGTGGATGTTATTGGGCTATGTCATTGCTGCCTTTATTTGTGTGTGTGTGCTACTTCTTCCCACGTGGAGCTTTGGCTACGCCAGGCAGAGTCTTTGGAGGATTGGTGCAGGCCTCCCCACCGAGGTTTCTGCCGTGAGGCTGAGTTGTGTTAGTGGAGCTCGGGGTTAAGTGTTTGACGTTTGTTTGCAGTCACTAGACGGTCCCCCCAGTCGTTGTAGTTACTGGTCTTAAAGTGTCCTTTGTTGTCTCCTCAGCCCCACTTTTCAATTGTGTTGAGGCTGCTTTCACCTTCGGGGTTGTTGTCTTTAGGAGTTTTGTTGGCTGAGATTTTTCATCTGTCTCCGACTCAGCTAGCTTTCCCTCTTACTGTACTGCTCCTCACAACCCCGCTTGGGCTTTCTTGCTGTTTAGATTACATTTACTACTCTCTGTGTGGATTATAGGCATCTGCAGCTGCCTCTGCCCCCAAAGCTTCAGACCAAGGCGGGGGAGAGGGCACTGAGCAGAGGGCCAGTGTTCCATGCGTATCACGCCTTTAGGTGCTGTGTGCACCCCTTCCGATTGAGGTTGCGGGCTGGTTGAGGGGAGGGTTAATGGCGGTAGAATTGTGTGTGTTGTGCGTGTTCCTTCCGGTCAAGGTTGAAGACAGGGGGGGGGCAAGAGCTGTGGCGTTTGGACCGCTTGCACTGGGGGCCGTTGAAGCTGCTGCTGGGTGCAGGTTTATGGGTTTCCTGCCAGTGCGTTCACTCAGTGTAGCACAGCCCGCTTTCCCGCGGGACAGAGTAGGAGGTTCTGCGTGGCTTTGCTTGTGCAGCCCGCACGGTCCTACCTCTCTCTTCTCATCCGCGGTGCAGCAGGTGTGGGGCTGACTTCTCCGACCTACAGGCGAGGGGCAGCTTCTGTGATTCACGGGGAATTGCGGGGCTTCAGGCGGGACTCTGGTGCTCCTTATACGGCTCCGGTTCCATACGAACAGGCCTCCTCACTGCAGTCTGATGATTAGTCGCAGCTCCTCCTCTGCCGTAACCCGGGCCGGTGCTGCCAACGAGGTCAAGTCACCCATACACACGCTGGATCCTAGTGGTGGATCCCATTATCTAGTCCTGCTCTTGAACGCTGGGGCGTTGGGGGAGCGGATTCTCAGCTGCCATTTTGCCTTCCTGGCTGAATGCGCAGTAAATTTGCGCTGTCGCTGGCATCTCCTGTTTCAGACCGTCATGCAGGTCGAGAACATATCAAAGCATGCTTTATGTTCTTCTTTGCTGTTCAGCTCGGTTTCACTTCGAACCGAGTGCTTTTACTGCTATATTTCGGTTAGCTGCGCGACTTGGGCCGGCAACTCTCATGAAGCCGTTCCGAACGCCATGGCTCCAAGCCACGCCCCTTGCTGAACAGTTGTTTTGTGAAACATTAGCAGTTTGAGAAGCATGTTGGGGCCTCAACATCTGTCCATTGTTATCAGTCAATTGTTTGACATGCCTCTCCAGTTGAGAGATCTTTTCACGCCCCAGGGGCTCTGGGGAGGTATTTGGCAATACTTGCGTTGCTCTCTAGAAGGAACAAATGTGGATACTGTTGACAATGCAAGAACGCAGGATTGTCTCAGCGGCAGAGGAGGGAACCCTGTAATCAATCAAGTTGAAGCCAGCCCAGCGCGATATGGGAGCCTGCAGAGGAAGCTGGTGAGGATCAGAGACCAGGAAACCCAGTGTGAAACTGACCGTGAGAGCTCTGCAGGAACCAGTGATTGTGAACACATACCTTGTAGCGGAGTGGTCGCGTGGGTCTGAAAAGAGCGAAACAGGTTCTCACAAGTCTCCATCGGAACTGTCCCTTGAATTAACAATCATGTAAAGTGTTAAAAGGACCGTGCACCTTGAGAAAAGAGAAAGAGCAGTTCTGAAAAGACATTTCAATGGTGTAAACAAGAAGAAATCTTTATCGTTCAACTTTATAAAATACATAAGTCTATCTAAGCATCGAACTGAATCAAAATAAAGTAGAAGGTTTATTCTAAATACCGGATTGAATGCAAATCGACCAACGGAAGGTAAAAGCCAGAAACTGAAATCTTTATTGCTCAACTTTATAAAATACATAAGCCTATTTATATATCGGACTGAATCAAAATAAAGCAGGTGTTTTTTTCTAAATACCGGATTGAATGCAAATCAACCAAAGGAAGGTAAAAAACAGAAACTGTGAATCTTTAAACCCACTAAAACTGAAATTAAAACTAAAAAAGAGTGGAGTAGAAATCCATTGAACACTTAATGGGATAAAACCAAGTCAAAATATAATTGAAATACTAAAGAAAATGAGTGATTCTGTTCTGAACTTGGGGACGGGACCCCAGCGCCTCTGCTATGAGCTGCCTTCAACATGGGAAAGGGAACCCCCCGGGTCCTGATTCAAACTATTTCCCTTTTAGTCTACAGAGGATAACTATGAAACTATTACACACTTAGGGAAGGGGTTTTAAAGAAGCTGCCAGCTGGAAGAAGCTTAGAACTTTGGGTTGGGGGGGCGCTGCTGCGCCGAAATAAGATGGCCGCCTGAGTGTTGTGCTCCGGACGGGGAGAGTGAAGAAACCTCGCATTTAAGCGTTCAACTCCGTCTAATCCTGCTAATACTTGCGGCGCCTCTTCAGGAACCACTCCGCTTCATCCCTGCGGACTTTCGTGATTGAACGCGCCCAGGGCGCTGAGCTGTGCCGCCTGCTCGTGCTGGGGCCACTGCTGCCTGCTCTCCCCGCTCCGCGGCTCCATGGGGCTGCGGCTCTCCCCGCCTCCTGAGAGCGCAGCGTTGTGGGCCGCTGTGGGGGAGGGGCGCCGAGCCTCCTGAGCGTGCCAGACAGCTGTGGCCGGCGGGATCTCCCACTCGCTTTCTCTCGCCACCCTTCTGCGAGCTGCCTGGGGCTCTGGCCCCTTCCCTGTGCTGCTGCTCCCTCCTACACTGGCCTCGGCAACATCCCGGGGCTCTGGATTCCCCCACAACGCTCATCTGTGCATCGCGGGAGACGGAGCCGCCGCTGCTGACCCCCACCCCACCTGCACATCGCCTGCCTGCCACCCTGCAGCCCCCTCCTCAAGATCACTGGTCCAGGCTGCTACAAGGTAGGGGGTGCGGGGGGTACAACTGTGACCAGCTCCTGAGGTCCTTTTTGGCCAGCCCCAGCTGCCGCTTGCGCGCCTCACGGCCCGCCATTATCCGCGCCCGCTGTGACCGTGGTGCCTTGCCCTGATCTGGGTGGCGTGGGCTGGAGCTGGGCCCCCCGGATGGGGGTCTGCGGTGGCACCGCTCTTCACCCGTGATCCTTGGGGGCGCCTGCCGTGTTCGTGCCTGGGCCACGCGGCACCGCTGTCCCTCCTGCTGGTGCCCTGATCCTTTAAACACTTGCTGTGGGCACTCGGGCCTGGGCTGGGCAGTGCACCTGAAGAACACTCCTGCTGCACGCCCCCATATCCGTGCTATGGTCTTTGGCCTTCCTTGTCTTTACAGCTGTACACTGACACTACCAGGCTTGCTGGTGGGGCCTTACCGGCCATTGTACTAACTTCAATATCCTGCAGAACTTGACCATGTGGGCTCCTGCTGCCTCACTGTGCTGGATTGAATTAACTAGATTAACCCTGCAATCCTCCGGCCGCACAGCACTATTTCAGCGATCCGCATGCTTCCATCTGGTGGTGGATGCCACATGCATCATCCTGCACACATCGGCCCACAGTAATTGAGGTGACCATACCTTGTGCTTCACGGGGCTGACCCTCATGGACCCCCGCTGTCACTGTTCCAAGCCATTTCCTCCTGCATCACTCTAGTGGAGCAACAGTTCAGTGGCATCATTACAACGAAACTCCCCTGCAGCTGCGTGGGCCAAACCGTGGGCCTTGACTGATCGGGAGGGGTCACCCTAACACTATACCCAGCGCACCTCATCACCATCCTTGTGTCAGCCCCTCCCAAGGCATTCATCAACGTGGTACCTGTTATCCCCGATTGCTGTTTACTTCTGGGGTTCCTGGACACCATGCCCAAGGGAGCTGGGGCTGGTAAGAAGCAGAGCTCACTAAATATGTTCACCAAGACACCCTCCAGACCGCCGACTGAGCCCCCAGAGGATTCACCTACTGCCTCAACATCCTTAACCCCTGATGACTCCCAGAAAATGCTGGAGTACATGCGCGAAGGCTTCAGCACGCTCCATAGACGCTATGAATGGCACCATCTCATCTATAAAGGCCCATATCAGAAGAACAGACAGCCAGGTTGCCGAGATCGAAACAAGGGTTGGCACTGCTGAGGATTACCTGGGTTCACTTCGCGCCGCAGTGACCACTCTCACCAGTCAAGTCTCGGCGGTGGAGAAGAAAAACGACGATCTCGAATCTCGCTCTAGATGGAAAACCTCTGCATCGTCGGTGTTCGCCAGGACAACATCAACAAGCCCATGGAGGATTACGTGGAACGCATTGTTTTAACATTACTTGATAACCCTAAGCTCCCTGCACAATTCACAGTAGAAAGGGCACACCACTCCCTGACCGCAAAACCCAGACCTGGGGCACCGCCTTGTCCTATCATTGCCAGAATCCTGAATTTCCGTGACCGGGATGCCCTCTTGCGAGCGACCAGTGCCAAGGGGGCGCTACTTCTGGGGTCAGCAAGGATACACCTGTACCCGGATTTTTCCGTCGCGGTGCAACAAGAGCGCAAAACCTTCCTTGCGGTAAAAAAGAGACTCTGAGACTTAGGAATTAAATACTCTATGCTCTTTCCCGCAAAGCTAAGGATCGAACACTCCAACCAAACATTCTTCTTCACTATTCCAGAAGAGGCTTCGAAATTTATAGAGGAACACTTTCCGGGCTGACCTACTCATCGTTAATTCAAGATCCACGCCCACTATGGTCATTGTTGTACCTGAGCCACATATGGGACCACTGTTGACGAGTCCCCCTATGATGGCCATTCGTCGAATGAAGTTCATTAATTGCTGGTTTTGCTCATGTTGCTCCATCAACCCTTCACAAATGTGGCCCTGCTCGCCACACTGACTCATTGTTCTTAGAGACATACGACTTCCTGATAAGTCCCCTGTTTGGTTACTATCCTATATTTACCCCCAGGCCCCTGGCGGTTAGACCCCGGGATCCTGACCCGCCCTCGGCCATTCCGGATCTATATCTCGTGCCCGAGGTGGTGCGTCGGGACCTATGGCTACATTCCTTCGATTCCACTTTCCTTCTCCCTCTCTGGCCATGGCCCCTCCGCACCTCGTGCTTACTACAAATACTTTGTTAATGCTGTTGTATTGTATAATCTCCTCACACACTCCCTAGTCCGGTGCGCCATCGCCCGGCTAGCTAACAGACCCCCAGGTGTAGATGCCTAGAAGTTCATGGTTGTTATGGTTCTGTTTGGGTTTCGTCCCTCTGTTTGGGGGAGGGATGTGGATGGGGGGGATGGGACGTTATGGTTAAAAAAGTCTTGATGGGGGGCGTGGCCAGCAGTGCGATGGGAAAGATGTGAATCTCTCCGGCTCCCGCGACCGCCAAACACATCCTGATTAAATTGCCTGATTCCTGCATGCTATAGAGGCACAAACACTCCGGACGGGTGTCGGACCCCCACGGGCTAAAGTGAGCCGGAAAGCAGCTGAAACCACGGCTGTATCACAGAGCTACGGGCGAGAAGAAATCCGAGCAGGCGCCAACCGGCCCGACTTCAAAATGGCCGCCGGGGGTGAGAGCTAACTCTGTGCCTGAGAAGCAGAGCGGTACGGCAGTGGGCTCGACATCGAGGGCAGGCGAAGCTCTGACTTGTATGCAACAACTGACCAGCCTGTCGGAAGAACTACAATCCTGCGCACCTCCGCTGGGGAAGACACCCCGAGCCGAGGCGGCCTTGATACGCAGCCCACACCAGTGGAAGGTGGGTGCCTGCCGTCGTAGTGAGCGGGCCGGCGGATGAGTGCACGCGAGTGGCCGGCTACACTTGCTCAACCACAGGCCAGGAGGGTCAGCGACGAGCGGAAATAGAGGTGCCAGGGGCTGGCCGGGGCAGAGTCCCAAAGCACAGCAGCAAGCACCCCAGCTCAAAGGACACCGACGGCAGCTCCCAAGAACAGTGCGCTGCACCGCCTTGCAGCATACCGGAAAGCTGTGAATCCGACACTCCCCCAATCGTGGGGGGTAACCGGGCTGGGGCGGCACCGGACTGCGGGAGGCCACCCTCAGCAAGGGCCCTAAGCATAGAAGCACACTCACCGCCAAGAGCACGGGGCCCTGAGGCCTGCATCGAGGATTCCGGGAGAGCAGCACTACACAAAACCAACAACCGCACCGCCTGTTGCAAGGGCGAGGGCACCCCGAGAAGAAGTTACATCTCAGAAACAGGCGAGCGGCACGTGAGTAGCAGTCCCGCGGCCCCACCACTTGCATCGGCCAGGGCAACTGGCCAACACTCCACCGGGGGAAAGGGGTAAAGGCGCGAAGCGGACTCGACAGGCTGTAAGGCGGCCATTACACGCTCCTCCACCCCGCAGATAGCAACAGTGCGTGGCCCCCGGGACCGAGGTGGTGGAACACACTGGGGCCGGTTTGGGCGGGCAGTCCATGACCAGTCCCGATGCCAGAGCAGGCCAGTATGCTACACAGAGGCAACAGCTCAGTCCACAGTCCGGTTGCTGCACAGCGATTTCCGTGCAAAATCCAGACCCACCAGGCGCAGTAAGAAACATGGGGAAAGACAGATCTAGAAGACTGCCCACGCAAAGCAGCATGGACCAATATATAATTCCTCCTCCACAAGCTTCCGACCTCCACTCGTTGTCCTCGGAGGAAGTGGAGACAGTCAATACGATCTACCTCAAAGACATAATGACTGCCATAGCGGAATCCCGCACGTCCATGGAGCAGAAAATGGACGGAATAAGCATGGACGTGTCCCTCCTCAGACATGACCTCCAAAGGCTAACGGCACGCATGGGAGAGGCCGAACAAAGCATCTCAAACACAGAAGATGGGATTCACAACATGAGACAACAACTCCAGAGTGTCACTTCCAAACTCAAGGTGCTGGAGGATAGAATTGAAGTTGGAGAGGGGAGATCTAGACGCAATAAGGTGCGAATACTTGGTATCTCCGAGAAAGCAGAAGGCGCCTGCATGGAACTGTTTTTGGAGCAGCTGCTCGCTGACCTGTTCGATCCGGACTCATTCTCCAAGTTCTTCTTTATAGAGCGAGCGCATAGAGTGCCCGCCGGCAGACCAATGCTTGGGGCTCCCCCGCGCACAGTAATTGCAAAATTTCTAAACTTCAGGGACCGAGACGCATTACTGCAACATGCACGCGCCAAGGGCACGATTACCTTCAATGGTTCCAAGATCGCCTTTTTCCCTGATTACACTAGGGAAGTGCAGAAAGCAAGACAATCCTTTGACCACCTCAAGAAGCAACTACAATCAGTGGGAGTGAAGTATTGGCTGCTCTTCCCCGCGCAATTAAAGATCTACCACAAGGGAACCACGGTCCACTTTAATGACCCCAAGGAAGCATGACGCTGGGCTGAGCAGCATATAGAGGGCGACTGGTCGTCTTCGCGCGGCAGAGGGGGAAGGAACCGCGTGCCCCCGCTTGCCCAACAGCGCAAGCCCCGTCAGCCTCCAGCACAAGACCCACCGGAAGACATAGGTGGCTGACCCACACCTAAATCTCTATCCAGTGCCCCGGTACTCAACAAGTAAGCTTGAATATGGCACCTTATGCGACATACCGCAATACCCATCTTAAGGTAACACACATTTGAATGTGGCGGTTGCGGGAACATCTCGCACATGCGCTTTGTAGGCCCCACCCCACCCCTCGGCTAGTAAGTTTCAAGTTAAGCGCTAAAGGTGTTCCCCCCTCAGTCATAGTTTGTAGGGGGACCACCTGAGCCTTTGGCTGCGATTGTCTTATGTAAGCTGTCCAGTTGACAGCCAGTAGTCTTAAAGTTCGGGCGACCGATGCTTCTAGTTGGGAGAAGTATAGGGAAGGTGGGGTTGGGTTTGTTGAGTTTAGTTAGGGGAAGGACCAGTCTAGCACATAACACATTAAAATCACATAAGAGGGTCAGCACACACTCCATTAGCCACGGATAGATATGGCATCACGTAATACAAACACAACCAGAACACTGAAATTTATGACCTGGAACGTCAATGGCCTTGGCAATGCAATCAAACGACGATTGGTGGGGCAATACCTGAACAGGCACACACCGGACGTTGCTTTCCTGACTGAAGCACACCTTGCATGCACAGAATGCTCCCTATTCAGACGCACAAATTATAGACTCGCAGTCCACGCAGGCTTCACAATGGGCTCAAGGGGGGTCATGGTACTGATGCACAAGAATCTCCCTTTCAACCTGAACACAGTAACCCAGGACACTGGAGGAAGATACGTATATGTGGCTGGTACACTCTGGGAGCACTCTGTCACACTACTAGCGATTTACGCACCGCCCACTTTGTTGTCACCGCTACTCACCGACATTTCCCCACTGATTACCGCAGAGACTTCTAACATGATAATAGGAGGGGACTTCAACGAAGTCATGGACATATCCTGGGATCGCTCACACCTTCGAAATAGAAACCCCAGCGTGCCTATCAAACTTGCAACGTTCACGAACACCATAGGCCTGTGTGACGTATGGAGAGAACTCCACCCTAATATCAGGGAATACTCCTTCAACTCGGGGGCTCACGCCTCGCTCTCCAGATTGGACTACTTCTTTCTCCCAGCAACTGACCTACACAGGGCCCATGAAGCATGCCTACTCCCCAGAGGCATCTCCGACCACTCCCCACTGGTGATGCAAATCACAACATCCAGGCCGACTCCCCCGCCCAGCTGGTGCCTGAATAATTACTACCTGGGCAATCCAGACCTGGTGGTCAGGCTCCAAGAGGCAACGCAGACATACTTTGAGCTGAACACAGAGTCCGCATCAGACCCAACGTCACTATGGGAGGCCTATAAGGCAGTACTGAGGGGGGAATTCATCTCATGGATGACCGCACAGATGAAACAATACCTACTCAAGGTACACGAAGCAGAACAACAAGTGAAACAAGCAGAGGTAGCGCACATAACCCAGAACACACCCGACACAAACCGGGCCCTGCTCCTTGCACAAAAGCAGCTCCAGAACACTGCACTGGATAATGCCAGGCATGCACACTCGACAATGCGTGCAATGGTTTATGAAACGGGCGATAAAGCCGGGAAAATGCTAGCATGGCTAGAACGCAAGGAGCAGGGACGCAGCCATGTCCAGCAGCTACAGACAGAGGGCACAACCCCACTTGTGGCAGACCAGGACATCACGAGGGGCTTTGCAAATTACTATGCTGAACTGTATAAGTCACCTAACACCCCCGCAAATACCTCAATCATAGAGGAAATTAACTTCCCCACCTTGAGCATAATACAACAAGAATTGTTGGAAAGAGACATAACGGAGGATGAGGTGTCGAATGCCATGCCCGGCCTCCAAGCTGGCAAGTCCCCAGGTCCAAACGGCTTCCCGGTTGAGCTGTGGCGGAAAGTGGGAACCAACATGATTGCTCCACACCTACTGCAAATGTTCCAACATGCAAGAGAACAGGGCACCCTTTCCCCAGATTTTAGGGAAGCCACAATAATAGTACTACCCAAACTGGACAAACCCCATGAACACTGCAGCTCTAACAGGCCCATTTCACTTATAAACAGCGAAACCAAAATACTTGCAAAGATCCTGGCAAACCAGCTACAACAAGTCATCTCCTCCCCGGTCCACCCTGACCAATGCGGCTTCATGCCCGAGAGATCGACACACATGAATCTCTACAGGCTGCACTCAGCACTGGAAAAAGCCGGCAGCATACAGGGTCCGCTGGCTTTGTTGGCAATAGACTTTGAAAAAGCTTTTGATTCAGTGAGGTGGGAAGCCATCTGGGACATTATGAGGCACATGGGTTTTGGCGCAAACTTTATCGGCTGGGTGCAACTACTATACGAATGTCCAATAGCCAGAACTAAGGTCAACGGCTGGCAATCAGACCCCTTCCGATTGGGCAGAGGAACGAGGCAAGGTTGTCCCTTGTCGGCCATGATTTTTGCACTTGCCACCGAACCACTGGCCATCCTTTTAAGAAATACCCCACCCTGGGAGGGCTTCCGGTGGTCAGAATCATGGGAGGATAGAGTGTCCCTCTACGCGGATGACTTGCTTATCTACTTGAAAGACCCACGCAACCCCTGCCAAAATGTTACCCAAATGCTGAAAAGATACAGAGCCTTCAGTGGCCTACACGTGAACTGGTCAAAATCCATCCTATTTCCCATAGGAAGCGCAGCTGCCACTTGCGCCATAGACTGCCCCTACCAAATTGTTACTGATCAGTTCAAATACCTAGGGGTAAAAATTACGAAGCACCTCACAGACTACACAGCTCTGAATCTACAACCAGTCGTGGCGAGATTCGCTGAGGACACTCGCCACTGGAGCTCCCTGCCACTGACACTGATGGGCAGAGCTGCCCTATTCAAAATGATCGCCCTTCCCAAGTTCTTGTATGTTGTGCAAAATGCACCGCTGCATATCCCGCACCAGGAATTCCTCAAAATAGACCGTATCCTCCAGAAACTGCTTTGGAGTGGAGGGCCCCCGCGGATCGCTCTTTCCATCCTTCAGACATCTGTCTGGGAGGGGGGGATTGGGCTGCCCAGGCTGCAAACTTACTACTGGGCCAGTCAGATGGCGGTGGTGAATGACATGCTCCATGGGGAAAATGACCTGCCGCATATCAGAAGGTTTAACACCGACAGCAACATAACACCCCTGGAACTTCTATACTGCGGCATGGGCCGCACATCAGCTCCTACAATGGAAACGCACATCACACAATCTGGGCGGAAGCATATCGGCATGTAGGCTGGGAATCGAAACTGACACTGCCCCAACCATTGTGGAACAACAGGCTTCCCCCCGAGTTACAGAAGCTGCCGAAATGGCCCGCCTGGGCCCAACGTAACATCACCAAAGTAGGAGACGTAATAAAAGAGGAGAAATTGGTCCCCTTTGAAACACTGTGAGCGGAATTCGCCCTCCCATCCTCGGAAGGATACCATTATACGCAACTGAAACACGCACTGCACGCCCATCAACAGATCATCAGCGACACGCTAGAATGTACCCCACTGGAGCGTAACATAGTCCAGGACCAAATAAAAAGAAAAGTCACTTCAACCATGTATAATGTAATCACATCCTTTGCTACACCCGAGCTCGTCAGCTTGAGGACCAGGTGGGAGCGAGATGTTGGTCCTCTACAATCGGAAGACTGGATGGAAGCCTTGATGTACCCTTGTGAGGTGACCATTTCATGGAGGCTCCGACCGGTCCAAGTCAAGATCCTACATCGTGTTTACTATCCGAGAGTGGCACTCTTCCGGTGGGGCAGGGTCTCGGACCCGCGATGCATACGATGCAGGCGCGAGGAAGGAACCTTCTTCCACATCATATGGGAATGGATGAAATACAGCGACTATGGCGGAAATGTTGTGACAAACTGTCCAGAGTCTTGGGCAAGCCAATACAAAGGGGACCAAAGCAACTCCTGTTAGGGATCTCCAATGACTGTGACCTGACCCGGTATGAGAAACTGCTCTGGTCAACCGCTACAACGATACTGAGAAGGAAAATTGTGCAGCTATGGGGATCGGAAAGAACACCTAGTTATGATCAATGGATCACGGACGTGGACATCTGTGTGACAATGGAGCGAAGGGTATACCCAGCAAGGGGATGCCCGCAGAAAGCGAGCAAAATCTGGCAGAGATGGGAAGACGATGGCTAGGCCCCCGAAGCAGCGTCACTGGCAATGGGAGCGTTAAGAGCATGGTGCCCATGGACTGGCAGGCCTGGGGCACGGGGACTCTGCCCTGTGCTCCCTCATCAAAGACTAGATGGTGCAAGGGGCAGAGGCCCCTCCCCAATTTTGTTTTGAACCCCCCTTATGGTTTACCCTCTGTTTCTTCCTTCCCCTGCAATGCACAGTGTTATGTGTAATGTTTATGTATGCGTAGAAAATGTAATAAAAAATGTTTGATAAAAAAAAAAAGTCTTGACACCCGCCGGAGGCGCCGCATGCGCCATAGTAGTACACCTTGCACACATAGACAGGGGGCCACATGCATCCAGCTCGACCAACTCCCTTTTGTTGATAACCCCGTCACTGAAACACAATCAATACCCTCACAGGAATGCCTAATACCGACCTGACCTTCATGAGCTGGAACATCCGGGGCTTGGGCAATCGCAAAAAGATGCGGCAGATACAGCTGCATGCTGAACGCCACGGGGCTAAAATCCTATGTCTACAAGAAACCCATGCTCGCTCTGAGCAATGTGAATGATTTGCTAAGCAATGGGGGCCCTAGAGGTACTATACCAACTATTCCACTCAAAGCTGCGGCACCCTTACGTTAATACAAAAGAGCCTGAAGTTCACATGTCACCACTTGCACATAGATCCCCTTGGCAGATATGTATTGATCGTTGGAAAGTTGCAACACCAGGAAGTAGCCATCTTGATCATATATGGCCCCAATGTCGACGACCCTTATTTCTACCTACACCTAGCCTCTCTATTGGAAGGCTACCCCCTGATCCCGATTTTGTGGGGAGGCGATTTCAACACGATACTGGATGTCACCCTCGATAGATCAGGCTCTAGGCCTCGCCAGCTGTCCAGAGCGGCCTATACTATCCTTACAACGCTTCCCCGTCTGGCGCTGGTGGATGCCTGGCGTCTAATGAACCCTGATTCTCGTGCATACTCCTTCTATTCCTCAGTTCACGATTCGCATTCTAGGATAGACAGGTGGCTCGTAACGGACATGCTGGTCAGATGCCTATCTCACCTGGCCATCCTCCCCAGGACGCTATCAGACCATTCACCGGTACTAATTTCCCTAAACTGGGGTCCGCACGCCGTTAAACCTAGACAGTGGAGGATGAGCCATCATTCTCTTCTCGACCAGGCCTTAGCGGCTGAACTCGAATCATCCATTGAGGAATTCTTTGAGATCAACGCAAACTCGGTATCTATGCAAGCTGTCCTCTGGGATTCCTTTAAAGCGTTCACGAGAGGAATCGCCATTTCCAAAGGCTGCGGCATCCTGAAAGGAATCCGTGCAGATATTGCCGCTAGCGGATCAGCCCTGGCTGACCTTGAGTCCCAATATGCTCAGGATCACTCCCCAACCACTCTAGCGGCATTGGGTTCGGAGCTGGACAGGTTCCGTTGCCTTGCCGAGCGTGAGGTTAAATTCCTGGACTCCCCCCAGTCAGTAAGGAAATACGGCGAGGGAGAGCGACCGGGTCGAATGCTGGCTAGACTGCTGCGCCGTGAACTCGGAGCTCCCAATATTCCGGCCATAGTGAGACCTGATGGCTCACTCGCCACTTCCCCTCAAGATATCAACTCTGAGTTTCTGGCGTTCTACACCTCCCCGTACTCTGAAGCCGACGGCCCCCAGGTAACAGAAATCGACTCCTATTTAGACGCTCTTCCCCAATCAGTCCTGTCGGACGACGCCAGCATCTTCCTAGAGAGGCCTTTCACCCCCGAGGAGCTTACTGAGGCCATTGATTCGCTGGCATCAGGGAAGGCTCCTGGCCCTGATGGGCTCCCTATGGATTTTTATAAACAATACAAGTCTCTCCTGGCCCCTCACCTACTGGCCCTATGGGGAGAATCGTGCGACAGGGGTATACTTCCCCCATCTCTCCGGGAGGCACTGATTATAGTGCTCCTCAAACCTGGTAAGCCCCCCACTCAGTGCGGCTCATACCGTCCACTCTTGTTGATTAACAGTGATGTTAAAATATACGCCAAACTACTGGCCAACCGCTTAGCCCCATACATGCCACACATTATCCACCCCGACCAATTGGGATTTATCCCGGGTAGATCCCTGTCCCTGAACTTAAGAAGGCTCTTCAATGTGATCAGCAGGATCAGCCCGACCACACAGGCGGTTGCAGCCACTCTTGACATGCAGAAGGCATTTGACTCGGTCTCGTGGAAATACCTATGGCGAGTCCTCAAGAAATGCAAGTTTGGCCCTAACTTCCGAACCTGGGTAAGGCTGCTCTACACCGCTCCATTGGCCAGAGTTCGCACTGAGGACAGGTGCTCCACTCCCTTCCAGATATCCAGAGGCACCGGACAGGGATGCCCCTTTTCCCCGCTCATTTTCGCCATAACCATGGAACCCTTCGCTGACATGGTTCACCAGTCACACTCGCATAGAGGATTGCGCACAGCCGGCCAATCCGATATAGTCTCCCTCTACGCCGACGACGCCCTTCTTTACATCCGTTCCCATGAAATCAACCTTGCCCCTATACTAGCAGATGTTGCTCGTTTTGGGGACATATCTGGTTTGAAAGTAAACTGCTCCAAATCTGCCCTATTACCGCTTACGGACTCCACACAACCCCCCTTGGACTTATGTAGATTCAACTGGTCCCCATCTAACATCACTTACCTGGGGGTGGTGGTCTCCCGCCACACGGCGCAGCTGCGGGAGGACAACTACCAGAATTACCTAACTACCCTGGCTACAAAAACCTCCAGCTGGGCCAGACTCCCCCTTTCACTGGCAGGTAGGATCGGAATATTTAAGATGGTTGTACTACCCCAACTTCTTTACCGATTCACCAATCTGCCTGTGTGGCCTGGGGACCCATTCTTCAAAACACTACGCCATATAAACAACACCTTCCTTTGGCATTGAGGGGCAGTCCGCCTCAAACTGTCTACGCTGACTGCCCCCAAGGAATTGGGTGGATTCAGCGCCCCTGATTTTACCAGATACTGGGTGGTAGCCCAATCTCAGTTCGCCTCTCATTGGTTTAACACTATTGATCCCCCCCACATGTTCGGCTGGAGAAACTAACGGTGGGTGACCGAGTGATTGGCTCCCTGATCCTTAAACCAATTCCTCCTGACTCAGATTCCGCAGACCCCGTGGCTAGCACATCCTTAGCATTGACCAACCTTTGGGCATTGGTCGATACACCTCACCCATTCCACGGGGACCTGCCATTATGGAACTTCTTCCCGGAAGTCCCACATATCCCATAATCAGTGGTATCTCGCTGGGCTGATGCTGGCTTTCTGACACTCCGTGATGTCTACGAACAAGGCAACTCTGTTGAGTGGCCTGATCTCCCTCTCTCCCTCAAACGCCGGCCTTCAGTGTGGCTACAATACTCCTCACTCCGGAGGAATCTCAAATCCAGATACCCCGATTTCCCCACCCTACCGTCTGACGACCTTATAGTTGCCGAGCTCTGTTCCTTCCTCTCCTTCAAGGGTAAGGTTTGAAGACTGTACTCGCTATTGCAAACCAGAGCAGCCCCCACCTTTCACCAAGCTGAAACACAAATGGGAGGAGGATCTCGGGGTCGAGCTTACTGACGAGAGATGGTCCCGAATGTGTGGCCGCACCCACGATGTGTCCTATAACGCTAAATTTAAATTAATTCAATTCAAGGTGCTACACAAATACCATCATACACCAATGAGACTGCAACGCATGCTCAGCAGCACTCCTCCCAGTTGCCCAAGGTGTGGTACGGATCAAGCCTCCCACATCCATATGCTAAGGTATTGTCCCCGCCTGACCCAATTTTGGTCCGACATCTGTTCCACACTTTCGGATATATTGGAATACACTATTGCTCCCACTCCGCTGCACTGCCTTCTTCACGACCTCCCTCAGTTGTCCCGCGATTCTAAGAAACTGGCTGGTCTTTGCAATGCTGTTGGCAGTCCGATGCATATTGTTGTGCTGGCTCTGCCCTAGGGCACCTACCTACACTCAGTGACTTAGGACAGTCACATGGGCCCATGACGCTGAGGAGTCCTGGAGCACTATGCAACACCCACATTCAAGGCCAAGAGACATCTGGCGGAAGTTCCGGGACTATATGTCCGCAATTGCCTCACCATCAAACTCTGCCTCGTCCTCCCCTGAGTGTTCCCCATAAATGATGTCCCCCTCGATACAGCTGTTGTCACTTCGTCTACTGCCTCACCCCCTGCTTGCTCCATTTGTCTTTTGTTGTGCTGCTAAATATGTATATTGCTTGGTAATCTTCTTTAACTGCCGGTGCCATGTGGCTCCTGTTGTCTCTGGTGCATTGTCAAGTCAATAAAAAAAGGTTAAACAAAAAAAAAGAACTTTTGGTTAAACACGGGTTTCTTTTGATTGCTGATATCCCTACACATTGTATAGAATTAGTTGTGAAGGCAAGCAGGGTCGGACTAGGACAGGAAATAGGCCCGGACACCCAAATAAAAGTGACCCGCCCCTTGCCTCAAAAAAGTGGCCCTCAACCCATCATCTGTGAATCGCATCAACAGAAAATGCTACTTATAGAGGATTAATGTGGCACTTGTAGAGCCACATACACGCATGCAGAAGTCATGACTTGTCTACATATACACGCCCCAAATTCCATACCTATGCAAAGATTAAACTCAGGTGGTAAATCTTCTCATCAAATTCTCTTCTTTCTGCTATTCTCCAAACCCAGAGAATTTCTTCAGTATTTACAACTTGCTGGCCTCGTCCTTCCCAATAAAGTTGCTTTAAGTCACTAATCAAATGTTTTGAACATTGTGAATAACAACGAACTGGAAGTTTGTGACAAAGAATCTGCATATCTATCTTTGTTTATTACACACACAACTTCTTGTATTACATGTATTAAATCACTGAAAGTACAGTGGGGTCAACTAGATTTTTCAGGTTGACATTATCTTGCATTCTGGGACTTCTAGTTTACCATTGAGGATGTGAACATTAAACCCACAAGAATATTCTTTTGGTTTAACATGCTGCTTTAAGGATATATATGTTATCATGTGGCTTTATTATGCAATTAGTGTTTTTTGTCAGTAAACTCTACAAGACTTTATTACTGTGTAGACCTTGAAATCCAACAATTTGAGCCAAAGTTTGTAATCCTGGTCACCACTACACCCTCCCCTGCCCCTCCAATCTGTCCGACCATCCCACTTTCTCTCTTTTGGATGAGCCAGAGTACTCAGCGCCTATGCCCCAGTCCACCACTGCTCAGGGGATGGGGCACTCGCAGGCTCTGGGTTTGGAAAGATACTTTTCAATACGGCATAATCGAAGAAAAAAAGGCTATAAAACTAGGTCAGGCCAGAAGCTCCTGAAAGCATGGGTGGCTCACAGACATTTTATGAGCCTTCGTTTTGATGGGGTATTTTTAGTCAGCTGTCTCTATCAGTTTGCCACAGACAGAAAGCCTTCGCCTGAATATCGCTGTACGCAGCGGTGTGGCTGCAGTGATTAACCCCTTGGGAATGAAACCGAACTGTGGTGCCTCCCATAAACAGGCCAGGCCCCAGCACCTGAAGTTATGCTGAGTTAATGTAAATATATACTGTTCTGTTTAAACAACCATAAATGTTCCCTTTATCCATCCTGCAGTTTCTGTGTTTACAGATGAGCATGGGCCTCTTGCAAGACATGTGCACTGCAGCGGTCTGGACGTATAAAGCCTCCATGGGGACAGGGCTCCTGCTGAACTGCCCTATGGAAGACTAGGAAAGAGTTTTTCGTAGCCCTGTTGTGGCTATTGAACCATGAGAACAATGGTCCAAACCCATCTTCACCCGCTTAACCACACTGTATGATCTGTGCTAATCAATTTTTCTGCATTGACAGCGATTGATTAACTGGCAAAAAAGTGACCACTTAAAAGCAGTAAACATGCCTGTTCACATTGTGTGACACAGTGTTGTTTTCCAGCAGCGAGTCCTAACACTGAACTGATTATTACAAAAACAGCTACAACCTGTAATTGTCTGAAAGAATATTGCAGATATAAGAGTTACCCTGCAGATATAAGAGTTACCCTGTTATATTAAACACAGTCGTTGTATATAGGTATTGGAGCCAAGCTAAATGAAACGCCCTCTTAGCGCAATTTAGCCAAACCTAACAGATGCAAACGAAAACTACACACAGAGAATAAGACATTAGTTTATCTAACTGGAGTTCTTATCCCGGCAATCCCACATTGTTTGATCTCTGACATATTACAATGTCTGCGTAGCCTCTGTGTTACTCTACTCAAAATTGGGGCGCAGTATAAAATGCATCTTATTTCCAATTAACACGTTGGGCTCCCAATCCACCACTAATTCAATGACGTACGGTGTTGTTCCTGTGCTAATGAGCTGCCTTGGGAGACATAACCGTGATACTCTGTCATTTCTAGTTATCACTTACATGAGATTTGTTGGGCCGAGTGCTCAAAGAGAAGCATGTTTATACCATGAAATGCAGCGTGGTCGAAGCGCTAAATAAATGCCTTAATAAAAACAATGTATGTTTTAAAAAGAAACTTGCCGTTTTGGTTCGGATGGCAGATGTTGGGATTGGCATCATCCGTGTCCTCGCTGTTGCTGGAGGGCCTCCCTCACACTGTCTTATGTCGAGAATTGCTTCTGATGTCTGTGCTTAGGATTTCTCCGAGGCCCTGTGGCATAACCACGCGCGTTCTCTCTCTCTCTCTCTCTCTCTCTCTCTCTCGGCAACTTCAATCACATTGTATTTGCAACAATTTACGAGCCAGCGGCCTCCTTGCACCACACTGTCACTGGCGGATCGGCTCAGGGGCACTGCCAGGCCAGCACGCCTACTCTCTACTGTGATGCATTCATCAAAGAAAGGAAACACTTGCATGTTACCTTTCTTTGATGAATGCATCCAAGTTTGTGCCACTATGAGGCGCGAGCTAGCTGCTGAGCGGGCTGCAGCCCGCAGGCAGGCTAAGGTAAAATATTGTACACTGGCTCAACACCGGCCCACGTTTACACCACCCCCAGGTAGTGATCGGCCCGGTCACGGGCTGAATGGCCGACGGCCCAGTCCGACCCTGAGGGCAAGTATAAGTTTTGGACACAGACAGATTCTTCAATTGAACTCCTTGACTCAGACGTTCCTTAGTTTTCTTTAGGTAGGGAAATCCCACCTTAGTATAGGGCAAGTTAGGCCTTTTTCCATCCTGACATTTAAGTTAATAAAAGAGTTTGTCTTGAAATTTAAATCTGTTGTCTTTGTCCTTCTTCATGATGCCTTCACAATGCTCGCTTCAATTTCTAGTGAAAGTGTGTAGGAGACTGGTCTTGTATGCGGTCTTGCAGGCCTCCAGTGGATTTTAGTGGGTGGACATTTTTATAAACGGCTGCTTTGTAGATAGACCATTTGTGATGATTTTGGCCCTGCAAAAAAGCAGGATAATTCTGGGGAAAATGTCCAATTCATATACTCCATATTGCTTTGGTTATCCTTTATTCCGAATGATTCCATCATTTGTTTGGACAATCTAGATGTTACCACACATAATATTTGGCGTTTTTGTGATAAGACATCATGAAACTTTTGATGGATTTGATTTGTTTCATGGGGTCTTTTATACAATTCTTTGATGAATAATCTTCCTTTGCCTTTGCACTTCGGTCAAACTTCCCCTAGAATGAGTACCATTACTTCAACTCCCTTCCCTGCTTACATCTAGGCGCTCCCTGTGGTAGTGGTTTTGGGATTGCCTTCTAGAAACATTGGGCAAACCTTCCTCTTTTCCTTTCTTTGTGTCTCCTCTAGGCTGTTATCCTACACTCTTATGGGACGTTGGATAATAGGGGGTTTCTTCCTCTTCTGATGGTTGGAAATCTACACTGTAACTCATTGCTGTTACCCTGGAAGGTTCCCCCTGCACTCTCCTGTAGGAGAAGACTTTAACAACACTTCTCATGTGCTAGCTTCCTTGTCTTTCTGTTCAGTCAGGTGAGCTAAATTGTCGCTGTTGAATCAATTTCTGGAGTTCTAGTTCCTTAAACCTTCCTGGTACCACTCATGGTTGTCGTTTAATCGATGAACCTTCTCATTTTCTATAATGTCCACTCCTGACATGCTCAGTTGGCCATTTCCCCGCTTCCACCGCTAAGTGAAAGTATTCCTCTGGTTCTGACAGGGAGCTTTCATCTTCCTGCTGATTAGAAAATGTTTGGGGCGGTTTGACCTCTTGGTCTTTAGAGGGGTCAGGCATACAAAGTCCACCAGCATGAACCGGGAAGATCTGGAAAGACTGAAGGAAGCCTCAGGTACAGGGATATCCTTTCCCCTCCCAAGGGTGCCTACACCTGATGGATGTCTACCATGTGGTTGTGAGGTCAATGTACTGCATGTGCACACCTCCTGACATTGATTGTCATTTTATTCGCTGAGTTCACACATACAGTCCTGATTAAATTCAAGCATTTTACTATTGGAAGTCAATAGATTTGTTTTCCTTCATATTGTAATTCTATTGGCGGAATTCATTTGCTCGCTGGCAGGCTTGGCCTAAACTAGACTTACTTGGTCTAGGGAACTTTTTTGTTGGACTGCCATAACAAGTCCAGCCTGTGTTTTTTTAAATGTGGTTTTTAGGAGCAGTCTTTCCTCTTTAACCTTAGCTAACTTTTCAGCAGAGGCCCACATCAGGTCTCCAATGAGCATGCCTGATTTAAATGTTGGATTGTTTTTCCAGAGCAAACATGCTGTTTGGGAATGTACTTCATTAAGAATCAGTTTAGTATGTTCTCTGTTGTTTCTAAAATGTGTTTGCGCCTCATCACGGTTTTGCTGGTCTGGGAAAAAAGTCAGTAATTCTGGCACCAGCATTTTTTCTGGACTGGCAAAACACGTTTGTTGGTTGGGGCAGTGATCTACCGACAGGCTTGGCCTGCCGGTAGATCGGGCCCTTAATGGCAAATAATTGCCAGAATCACTGGCACCAGTACCACCGATGCCGGTAATTCCGGCAATCCCATCCCATGGAGTCCTGCTGGACTCCATGGAATGGGGATTTACAGGCAAAGATGGTAAGGCAGGTTTGCCGGTATCCCACCGGAATTACGGGTGTGATACCTGCAAACCTATAATGAGGGCCATTATGCTGTCCAGTAGGCCATTATTACATGCAGATTGGTCATTTTATGGTCCTTGTAATTTATTTTAAGCTTGTAGACCCTACTCCTAGGTGTCTTGGAGAAGCAGATATTGTGCATTTCTATTTTATATTTCTTGGAGGAGAACCTTAATCTCACCTTGCATTTGCTGCAGGATAGAGACTCGCTTTTATGGTAGTGCCTTTCACAGTCCCCCAATGTCCTCAACCCTTTGATTATATAGTTAGTGGGCAGTTTCATTTCATGTTTTAATCTCAGCACCTGCTTGCCAGCCTGCCTTCCACCAATTGAAGGTGAAAGAACAAATCAGCAGATAGCTGTGCCCGTTTAAGATGTTCTTCCTTTTTTGTGGAAGTCATGTGGTCTCATCCAAACAGGAGCCCCCCCAGCTCTTCCAGATCCATTAAGGACAGCATCTCCTCTCTCGCCCCAGTTCTTGCTGATTTCTGAAACCACTTCTTCGCCACTGGCTCTTTCCCGCTATCCCTCAAGCACCCTCTCCTAAAAAAAGCTGTCTGCTGACCCCTCCTGTCAGGCTAATTATCACCCTATCTCCACCACCCCCTTCCTGGGTAAACTCCTGGAGAAGTTGGCCACCCCCTTCATACTGAACTTGTTGGTTGTCTCCATGACCATCAATTTGGATTCTGGGCATCCAGAGGCACAGAGACTGCTCTCCTGAACACCCGTGAAGACATGCTCGCAAATCTGGACTCTAACTCTCCTGCTGTTCTCATTCTCTTTGATCTCTCCATCCTTCGACACAGTGAACCATTCTATTCTCTTGAAACGGCTCTGTGATACCCTCGGAATCACGGACCGGGCACTGGGCTGACTGACTTCTTTCCTCACTAACCACCTTTCCCAGCTGCAACTGGGCCTTTTCTCCTCCACCACCTCACTCTCTACCGCAGCATCCCCCTGGGCTTTATCCTATCTCTGTGGCTCTTCAATATCCATCTTCGCCCCTCTTGCTCACCTAATCTCCTCCTTTCCAGTGTTATGTTCATGACACACAGCTCTCCTTCAAACTTCCCTCTACTACCTCCACTTCCACCTCTCCCATCCCTGATTGCCTGACTGCTATCCAGGCATCGTGTGCGGCTAACAATCATAGTCTTAATGCCAGTCATCTTCGACTCCCCTCGCTCCTTCGCCCCTCAAATCTTAGATCTTGCCAAGAAAGCCTGCTTCCAGCTTCACCTCTTTAGAGACATTCTCCCTTTCCTCACCTTTACCCAGAAGCTCAATGTCTCCAAAGCTCTGGTCCTCTCTAGGCTGTACTACTGCAACAGCCTCTTCCTCAATCTTCCCCTTTCGTCCCTTCACCCCTTCAGCTAATCCATAGGGCTGCAAGACTTATCATTGGCCTCAAGCCCAGGGACTGTATCTGCCCAGCCCTGAAATCTCTCCACTGGCTCCCAGTCACCGCGAGGATCAAATTCCAGACCCTCTGCATCACCCACAAGGCTTTCTGGGGCCTGGGTCCACGCCATCTCCAACTTTCCCTCCCTAAATACTTCCCTGCTGGAGCCCTCTGCTCCTCTAACTCCAACTCTCTGATTGTCAAACGCTTCTCCAAGCAGATAGTGGGAGGCAAGTCTCTCTCGTCGGCTCGTGCCTCTCTCTGGAACAACCTCCTTGCCCCTCTCAGTCTTGAGCCAGACCTCCTTAAATTCCAGAAACTTCTCAAAACTCTGCTTTTCTCTACCTCTTTACCTTCCCTGCTATCTACCCCACTGCCACTGCGAATGGCAGCCTGCTCCTTCATGAATCTCACAGGTTACCAGGCCCTCTTCCCAGTCGACACCAGTACTCCCCCGCCCCCTCAGCACTGCCCTTGTGGGCCCTCTGACTGGCAGCTGTGCATCCCACCCTCGGGATCTCTACACTCAGCACTTAGCCAGTGGCTTCCTCCCCTGGCACCCCTTGGCATTTCCCTCCCGTGCTCACCAGTCAGCACGTACGAATGTCACAAGGCCTCGTAGGACCATGGTTTTATATTTACTGTTCTTTTTTCCATTGTATTTGCTCCCCTTGTTCCCTCCCCACTTGCCTAGTGGTGCTTGGAAACAACCATTTTGTTGTATAAGCACCTAACAAATGTTCAATACATAAATAAAATGTACAATTCCTGGAGAGATTTATTCAATGGGCTTTTGTCATTCCAAATATTGAAACTACAGTTGCTCTTCTGTAGGACAGTCATGATTTCCAGGACTTGTCACAGTTGGCCTTAATAACTTGCAGAGAGCTCAGGAACGTTTCAAGAGTTTTCATATTTTTGGATTCTCAAAAGATAGCTTAAGGAAAGGAAACACAAAAAACCTGATTGAACCAAAATTAGACAGGCTTCTTAAAATGTGGCACGTGTAGCATGTGACAGTTTGGAAAAGAAATGAAAATATATTTATGAATGTGAAAGAACACTTTGTAATTAGGAACTTCATACATTGTAAATCAAAGTTTGCGGTATATGCTATTATTTGTGTTTGTGGACTCAAATACATTGGCAGTATTATTCAGGAAATAAGAATAAGAATCAAAGAACATCTACATGCATTGCAGAATGATGACCCCAGACTGCCACTTTCAACACACTTGGCCTCATTACGAGTATGGAGACAGGCATACCCTTAATAAGGGCATGGCTGCCTCCATACTGGGTTCCAGTATCGGGTTCCTTCAATGAGGAATTACCGGGTCATTCCAACCTTGGAGGAGCCGGTAATTCCTCATTGAAAATACCCATCCCCATTCCCATCTGAGCCCCCATAGGGCTCAATGGGAATGGGGAGGGAGCTAATAACAGGCCCGTCAATAACAGGCCCGTTATTAGCTCCCTTGTCCCCTTGCAGGACCTGCTAAGGACGTCTGGTCTGACCAGACGTTCTAAGCGGGTTCCGCAAGGGGACCTCGTAACAAGGCGTCCTGTAATGAACGGTGACGGTCCCGTACCGGCACCCTTCATTACGGGAGCGTCAGGGTCGGAATGAGGCCCACTGGCAAGAAAAGCACCAATGGGACGGCAAAGCTGGAATAAGATTTGCTGGTTTAAAATTAGCTCATTCAAATCCCCGAGGAGGGGACAGGGAGAAATATCTAAGACAGTTAGAAGCGAAGTTGATGTGTATATCAGACAATTGTTAAGGGTCTCAACCAGTATTGTTATGAACATTTGTGTAATAGAACTGTGTCTCAAGGGGCCAAAGAGATTTGTGATTAGTAATACAACAGAGATGTTAATAATGGAAACAAGGAGATGGTTACAAAAATTGACTTTTTAAAGTAGCCAATATGAACAAAAATTAGACCTGCACTTGGTCTAAATGGAAGCAAGAAAATGGTACAATTATTCAGTTATTAGGCTATTCAGATTATAGACCAACAAAGCAACAGACAAGTGAACTAATATGATGTTAAATTGGGTCAAGGAGCACAATATATACCTGCTCGCATAACTGGTGAAAAGCCCTAGATACAGGTCTGATATGATATCAAACTGCACTGAATCTGCAACTGGGCCACTCACTCGCCATATGATATGGCATTTGTAACGCGCCTATACACAAGTGTTTCAAGGCGCGAAGAGACGGGGGGAACAAAGGAGAGACAAGACAACGATCCTACTAGGCCAGGTGTCATTCAGATCGCGCAAGTGCAAGGGTAGAGAGGAAGGGATAAGTGCAAGGGGGAAGGGAGAGGGGAAAGTGCAGTACAGGGTTAGTAGAATAACAAGATGAATACTAAGGGCCAGCTCGTGGCAAGTGCAAGGTAAGTGCAGACAAGTGCTGGGAAGGGGGAGGGCTGTAGGGATACAGAGACAGTCCCGAAGTGCAGGGGTTGCCAGGGAGGCAGTGCAGGGGAGAGTGGCTGGGCCAAGGACCGAGATCGGTGAGTGGCCCAGTTGCAGATTCAGTGCAGTTTCAGTAATTTTAGCAGGGGAGATGGATAGAAAGCGTAGGCAAAGAGGAAGGTTTTGAGGTGCTTCCGGAACAGGCCCCTGCTGCGGAGAGAGATCTACCCCCAACTCGTTGCTTGGAGAAGCGGCTGACCCTGAGGGAGTTGGAGGCGGATGAGCGAAGAGCTCGAGAAGGAAGATATTTAGGAAGAGAGAGTTGAAGGTATTTTGGCCCAAGGCCCCAGAAGGCCTTGTGGACAATGCAGAGGGTTTTGAACTTAATCCTCACAGCCACTGGGAACCAGTGTAGCGATTGCAGTCCTGGAGAGATACGGTCCCTGGGCTTAAGGCCAAGGACAAGTCTCGCAGTCTTGTTCTGGATGAGTTGCAAAGGGTGGAGAGTAGAGGCAGGCAGATTTAGATAGAGGCTGTTACAGTAGTCCAGCTTTGAGAGAACCAGTGCTCTAGAGACAGTGAGCTTCTGGGGGAAGGAGAGGAAAGGAAGGATACCTCTGAGGAGGTGTAGCTGGTAGTGTTACTTCTTAGAGACGTCTGAAATGTGAGGAGAGAAAGAGTGTGTTGAGTCGAAGATGACCCAGAGGTTTTTTGCTTTGCAGGTAGGAGCAGGAAGAGGGCCAAGAGAGGTTGGCCAGAGAGCTGCAGGGAAGGAGGAAGTGGGTGTGCCGATGAGTAGAATCTCAGTCTTACTGGCATTAAGGCAGAGGTCATTTACGGCACACCATTTCTGGATAGCAGAAAGACAGTCAGAGATGAGGGAAGGAGAAGAGGGGGCTGAGGGTAGCCTGAAAATGAGCTGGGTATCATCCGCATAGCACTGAAAGTTGGGGCAGAGAGCGGCGATGCGGTGGGCAAGAAGTGCCAGATACTGGTTGAAAAGCCAGGGAGAGAGGTTAGATCCCTGGGGGACACCACAGATAGAGAAAAAGATGTCAGAGAGGAAGGACCCCAGTTGGACCTGGGAGGGTCGATCAGAGAGGAAAGAGGTCAGCCACGCCAGAGCATGACCAGTGATACCCAGGTTATCACAGAGACGGTTGAGCAGGATGGTATGGTTGACAGTATCAAAGGCAGAAGAGAGATCAAGCAAAATGAGAGAACATGGAGTGTTAGAGTCGAGGTTCGAGAGCAGGTCCTCATGGATGTTCAGGAGAACAGTTTCCGTGCTTCTGGCAGCTCTGAAGCCTGACTGATGGTCATGAAGACTACCAACAGATTCGGTATGGAGATTGAGCTGGGAGATGGCCAGTTTCTTCAGGAGCTTGCCCAGGAAGGGAGTGATAGAGATTGGGCGATAGTTAGCCGGGCAGGAGGGTCGGAAGAGGGTTTCTTAAGAAGGGGGTGCACAAGGGAGTGCTTGAGGGGGGATGGGAAGACTCCAGAGGCGAAGGAGTGATTGCAGAAGTCAGCCAGGGCAGGAGCCAAGGAGTCGATGTGGTCCTTGATAGTTTTGGAGGAACAGGGGTGGACCTGTTTTGATGAGACTTTCAAAGATCAGACTTGTCTCGAAACCTCATCAGCAGAAAAAAGGGGAAAGGCAGAGAAGGAGGGGGGGCTGCAGAAGGGCCAGAGCAAGAGCTGGGGTTAGAGGGGGGAGGTGGTAGGAGGAGAGTGAGGACAGTATGTCCTGAGTTTTTGAAATGAAGTGAGAGGCCAGTGCCGTGCAGAGGGCCTGGGAAGGGACAGGAGAGGTAGAGACTGCAGCAGGGTTGGCCAGCTCCTTGCAGATTTTAAAGAGTTCGGCCGAATTGTTAGATGCCGCAGAGATGCGGGCTTGGATAAGGGCTCTCTTCTTGGTGAGAACGGAGAGCCGGTATTGCCTTTGGAGCAGGCGGCAGGCCAGTTTGTCAGAGGATGAACATGAAGTAGCCATTTCCTCTCTGCCACCCTGCACTTGCGTTTAAGGGTGACGAGATCCGAGTCATACCAGGAATTATATTTGGCTTTGGGCTTCAGGCGGATTCCCATGACAGGGGTAAGGATATCAAGAGTATCAGATATATCAGAGTGGAGCGTGGAGAGGGCTGTGTCAGGGTGGGAGTCAGCCGAAGGGGGTGGCGAGAAAGTGGCAGCGAAAGCCTCAACTGACGCGCGCTTCATGGGTCGGATGACCGAGAAGGAGGGTGGCAGTGATGAGGGTGGCTTTGCCTGTGGGGTAGGGAAGGTGAGGTGGGAGGATAGGAGAAAGTGATCACTCCAGGAGAGAGGAGTAGAGAGAGGGACAGAGAGGGGAAGGTCAGAAGAGATCAGGGCATCAAGAATGTGCCCTGCAGAAAGGGTCGGCCCAGATGGAAGAATAGAGAGAGAGAGTTGCAGAGGTCGCAAAAGAGTCCAGAGGGTGGACAGGAGGCATCCAGGTGGATGTTGAAGTCTCCAAGAAAGAGGAGTAGAGTGGTTGAGGACAGTAGTGAGGAGGAGAGGTCCGCCCACTCGGAGATGAAGGAGGAAATTTGGCCAGGCGGCCGATAGATAGTAGCCACGGTAAGGGAATGGCTAGGAGAGAGAGAGAGTCGGCAGACAAGGCATTCAAAAGAGGAGTAAGTCTGCGTAGGAGTGACAATGGCAAGGATCCACTCAGGGAAGATAAGGGCCACCCCCCCCAGCACGGTTGGGCCTGGGCACGGAGAGGATCTTGTAACCGTCAGGTAGAAGTGTATCAAAGCTGGTGACAGAGCTGGCCGTGAACCATGTCTCAATGAGACCGAGGACGTCAAGGTCCAGTTCTGTTTTTGCAATGCCAGGATGTCCTTCCATCGGGGTATCATGATGACGGGAAATAACCAGTTCTTGCAATTCCTTTTCTGGCAAAAATAAGCGTCCTTGGAAGTAAGGTAAGCCATCCTTGACTGAAAAGTTAGACCCCCTTTTGATCCAATCCTGCAAGGCTGAAGAGTCCAGGAATTGTTTCACTCGTGCTTGAATGTCTTCAAGGGTTTGTAAAGTGGTTATCCCCAAAATTCTTTGTTCGGGAATTATCGGCACAGGTTCTGAGTTTGTGTCTATTTCTTCCATTCCAATTCGGGATAGAGCGTCCGCCTTACCATTCTTATAGCGGGGCGGTAGGTGATTACAAAATCGAACTCAGCAAAGAACAAAGCCCATCGGAGCTGTCGAGACGATTGAGCCTTGGCAGTTTTTAAATATTGTAAATTTCGGTGATCAGTGATCACGTTGATGGTATGCCGGGCGCCGAGGAGATAATGCCGCCAAGCCTTGAAGGCGGACTTAATGGCTAATAGTTCCTTATCGGTGATCGCATAATTTATCTCCGGCGGCGAGAACTTTCTGGACCAAAATGCTACGGGGTGCAGTTGGTTGGTTTCAGGGTCTCTCTGAGACAGGACAGCTCCCATGGCTAAGCTGGACGCGTCGGTTTCGACTATATATGGGAGTTCGGGACACCGGTGCTTCAAAATAGGTGCGGACGTGAACTTAGCTTTCAACTCCTGAAAGGCCTGTTCGGCTTCCTCGGTCCATTCAAAATGTTTATTTTTTCGCAAGAGAGCAGTGATGGGTTGCACCACACGTGAAAACTCCAGGATAAACCTGCGATAAAAGTTGGCAAAACCAAGCATGCTTTGGACACCTTTCACCGAACTAGGTGATGGCCATTTGAGGATGGTATCCACTTTCCGTGAATCCATTCGGACCCCTTTAGGTGTCAGGATGAATCCGAGAAACTCAACCTCGGTGGTATGGAAAACACATTTTTCCAGTTTGGCAAACCGTTTGTGCTGGCGCAGTTTCTCTAGGACGGCCCTGACATGCTTTCTGTGATCAGATTCCGAAGAGGAGTACACAAGAATGTCATCGATATACACGACAACACAGACATCGATGAGTTCCCGAAGGACATCGTTCATGAAGAATTGGAAGGCTGCAGGCGCGTTGCACAACCCGAAAGGCATCACCTGGTATTCGAATAGTCCATATTTTGTACGGAAGGCCGTTTTCCATTCGTCGCCTTCTTTTATTCGTACCAGATGATAAGCCCCCCGGAGATCTAACTTGGTGTATACGCAAGCGTCCTTCACCTGGTCAAGGAGTTCAGGGATCAGAGGCAGAGGGTAACGATTTTTAACAGTTATCTGTTCAATGCGCGGTAATCGATACAAGTTCTAAGGTCGCCTTCTTTTTTAGGCACGAAGAACAAAGCTGAGGATGCCGGGGACTTTGACGGGCGAATGAAACCATTGGCGAGGTATTGATCTAAATATTGTCTCAAATGCAGATTCTCTGGTTCAGTAAGGGCGTAAATCCTGCTACAAGGGGGTTGTGCACCGGGCACCAGATCGATTTGGCAATCGTACGATCTGTGGGGAGGTAACGTGTTGGCCTGTTCCTTTTGGAAGACGTCCTGAAAGTCTTGGTACTCTGGAGGTAGTTGCACGGGGACAGAGGTTACTGATGCTAGATTAATCTTTGGATTTTCTGGGTCGCAGGTTTGTGCACAATCCGGGAAGGTTATTCTCTTCGCTCGCCAATCAATTTGAGGATTATGTGTCTCTAACCAAGGGATTCCGAGAATAAGCTGAAACTGTGGAGCCTTGATTACATCAAACACAACTGACTCCCGATGGCCATCCGGACCTACAAGTATCACCTCAGCTGTGGAATGTGTTACCGGTCCAGAGGCAATTTCGGTTCCATCTACTGTGGTGATGACATCTTTCTTGGTTTTAGGACGCAGAGGGAGGTTTATCCTAGAGACCAATTCTCGATCCACATAGTTTCCTTTAGCCCCGCTATCTATGTATGCCTTTATAGCATGCAACCGTTTAGGCTGTTCCGGATCTACGAGGACCATTGGCACAATGAAATGCGAGGTCTGAGAGTTAGTTTTCAAGCTCGGCAAGCGGACCCCTACGCTTGCCGGGCGTGGTCGTTTCCCAATACAGAGTTTCCATGGATTTTATCAGCGGCTCCTACCACCTTCTTGGGCGGCTTAACTGGGCAATCTCGTAGAAAGTGTCCAGAGGACCCACAATAAAGGCATAATTGCATCTGTCATCTTCTTTCCCGTTCTTTTTGAGTTAGGGGTCCTTTAACAGCTCCGATTTGCATAGGCTCCGAGGCATCAGCCCCCTTGGGGTTAGCGTGGGTCTTGGCCAACACCCGGGTTTCAAACTTGGACCGATCTGCTTTTCTGTTTTACAGCCTTTGATCCAATTGGACCACTAAGTCTATATATTCAGTGCATTCTTGGGGCGGATTTACAACTTGTGCCAGGACATCTTTAAGTTCTCCGCGAAGACCTCGATAGAATAACGTGATTCTTTTATCCTCTGGCCAACCAGTTTCCACAATTAGTCTATTGAAGGTTGCAATGTAGGATAGAAGGTCTTGATTGCCCTGTCGCAGAGATAGAAGTTCGTCATCCAGAGCCTGTCCCTGGGAGTGTTGAGCAAATAACCTTTCCATGCTTGTTTGAAATCCTTGAAAATCACGAAGAATCGGGTCATCTTGAGTTACCAGTGGGACTGACCAATCGGCAGCACAGCCGCTGAGATATGACAACACAAAGGCTACCTTGGTCTGATCATTAGGGAAGGCCCCAGGCCTGCATAGGAAGTGCAAACGACACTGATTCATGAATACGGCGAATCGTTTGGGGTCCCCAGCAAAGCGTTCAGGTGGGGCCAGCGGCATGTTTCCAGGTAGATTAATCTGCACCGGGTTACTGGAAACCACAGGAGCGGGGTTCCCCCCGGAACCGGGTAAAGGAGTTTGTCCAGCTTGACCTTGCAAAAGCTGTCTAGCCAGGTCATCAGCTCTATCCTTTATTACAATCACTTCCCTCCTGAGGGCACTAGTCTCTTGATGAGCGGCGTGTACTTCGGCCCGTAATTCCCCCAGTAATTGGGCCAACTGGTCAGTTTCGGAAGTTTCCATAGCGCCTGGGTGGGAATTTGTAGGAAGGCTTCGCGTTCTGTAACGCTCACCTGGTTCCCACGGGGGCGCTGGTCTAGTCTGGATTGCTGTGGCCTCTTCTAGCGTGATGCGCAGGACCCGGAACACCGATTGGACAGGACCTCCAAATCGTGCTTGCCTGGCCCGTAGGAATATCCTTCTGCAGATGAGAAAGGGGATTAACAGTCTGCAGAATAGTGTGCTAGCTCCCCCCTTTCCCCCTTACCCCTTCGTTCCTCTCTAACTTCCTCCAAACCCCGGTTTAAGCTCACCTTATGGTTTGGAAGGATGAACTCTCCATCCTGCTTCTGGTGCAGGGGCGTGTGTTCGTCCAGTTACTTCACTGGTTTTCAGAATGGCGCTGGCAAAATCCACTTGACTTTCCTGAGCGATGCGCCGTAAGTATGAAAGTTCAAAGTTCAAGTGAGGCCCCCTTTATGTTGTCTTTCTAACCTGTGATCTGTCCTTTATTTCAGGTGCAGAATGAAGGCGATGCGTCGAGGGGTTAAACTGCCGAGGTGAGTAGTGATGAGGGCGATCCCTCTAAATGTCCTTATCATTCCCCAGAAATGTCTCTTGTCCTTTCCCCATAGGGGCCGGGGTACGGTACCTGCCAACGGGGCGGCGCCGACCCGAAATGTGGAAGAAAAGCCGGTAAGTATTATGGCTGTTAATCAGGCTTTCCTTCTGTGTTCCTTCTGCTCACCTTTTGTTTCTTCCTCTCTCCCCTAGGTGCAGAGATGTGGCGTCCGATGCTGACAGCCGCGATGGAGCCGGGAGATGTCTCGAGGACAGGTGAGTGAAGCGTGGCGCTGCAGCGAGCAACGCGATGCTTTTAAATGGAAGTCTTTCTTCATGGATGCTGGCGAGAAGATTCCGGATGCAGGTAAGAAGTTTGAAATAGTCCTTGGTTTTCACCTTTCTCTTCTCTTCCTTCCTTGCAGGTCTTCCAGGTTCGAGGCGGGCGTGGCTGGAGTCCAGGAGCAGGAGCAGACACGGTGAGCGTTAAGCTGCAGGAAGCAGAACAACGCGAAGCATGAGCTGCTGTCTGGGCGTGGCTTAAATAGCCTCCAAAGAAGTCCCAGGTATGTATCCTTCCCCAACTAGGTATGTATCCTTCCCTGGCCACGCCCGAGTGAAAAAATAGTCCCTATGAAAAAATAGTCCCTTTCAGGTCTCAGGGAGGCCTGAAGCGTGCAGCATAGTCTGCATCAGGTAAGTGCACAAAACACCTCCCTTTATGAGCCTGGCGCCTATGGCGCCAGGACTGATGTCCAACATGAGCCTGGCGCCAAAGGCGCCAGGACTGAGTCCAAAGAGCCCCTATAAGGGGCCGCTGGGCTTTTACCCGAGGGCATGATGCCTGCTTCCGGGGGTGCTGGGCCTGGCCTGGTGCTCCGGGGGTAGGCATCATGACACGAGGACAGAGGAGGGGGGACAGCAGGAGAGGAAAGGAAGTTGATGAGGCGCGGGAAGCGTCTATCAAAGAGGTGAAGGTTGGCCTGAGGGCCTTGGACCAAGACGGTCCCATTAGTGTAGACATTAATGATGGCCTTAGAAGAGTGGAAGGAGGCCAAGAGGACATCCCAACGGGTGCCACCCTTAATGGGAGAAGAGGAGAAAGGAGAGAGCACAGAGACCATATGAAGGGGCCATAGGTCAGGAGAAGGCACAAAAAAGAGGATGTCAGTGAGAGTTTCCTTAGAGGAGGCACTGGTGTTAGTGTCAGCGATAGAGAGGCCTGGGTTGGCGACCAGGATGTCCTTTTTAAACTTTTTCCTACCAGATTTAGTGAAGAGAGCAGGATAGTCAATAGAGAAGCAGTTAGAGAAGATAGGCGAGATATAGAGCACCATGGAATAGGAGGGAGAGAGGGAGACAGATGAGAGCAAGCGGACAGGGAGTGAGCGGCAAGCCCTAGTTACCACATTCAGAACAACAGTGAACACAGTAAATGCGTATTAGGTACCCAGTGGAGAGGCCACCTAAGTTTGAGAATCCTGCGAGGGGAGAAAAAGCCCTACTTTACCACAAATTGCAGAGCACAGTGAACACAGTAAATGCGTAATAGGTACCCAGTGGAGAGGCCACCTAAGTTTGCGAATCCTGCGAGGGGAGAAAAAGCCCTACTTTACCACAAATTGCAGAGCACAATGAACACAGTAAATGCGTAATAGGTACCCAGTGGAGAGGCCACCTAAGATTGAGAATCCTGCGAGGGGAGAAAAAGCCCTACTTAACCACAAATTGCAGAGCACAATGAACACAGTAAGTGCGTGAAAAAGCCCCACTTTACCACAAATTTCAGAACACAGTGAAGTGAAGGCACGATGCGAATGAAGTGAACAGGTGTAGGTGGGGCAGGCCGGGGGAGCAGGTGGAGCTAACAAGGTGGACCGGCGCCTAGCGTCCCCTGCGGACACCTGCAGACACAGTGGGAGCCGCAGCCGTAGGAGCCGCCCTTTGCCTAAGGGGCCCTTAGCCGTGGGGGCTGCCCAGGAAGGTCGGTATAAGGCGGGGGAGGTGGGCGGGCAGGGAGGCAGGCTGGAGGAGGACACAAGGAAGAGGCTGCAAGGGGAGGGGGGAGGGAGAAAACACACCATGCGCTCGGAGCGCAATACAAAAAGAAAAACACCAATTCACTCACTCAAGGCCCCGATGGACCGGCAGGGTTTCAATCCTGCAACTGGGCTGCCCAGCGAGCTGCTCTCTGCTCTGTATAAGCAAAAGATCTTAGCTGATACACATTAGAATGTTGAACTTTGAAGGATTAGGTTTAAAATGTTGGCGTATGGGTAACAAAGAGATGAATAGGTCTTGACATAACTTTGGAATGCCATTGGAGAGTTAAAACATGATTCGTAAGGGATTACCATAATACATTTGTGAACAATAGACCAAGATTTACTAGCAACTATAACAAAACATTAAAGGCGGTACGTCAGTTGCAGCAAGTTGTGAAGAGTAATAGTGTTTTGATTAAAGTGTTTAAATAAATGGGAAATTACCGCTGTGGGAAGTGCGAGCAGCGTGGGTAACATCTTGTAAAAAGTATGCAGAAAGTATAAATAATCATGTGCAAGACTTAGAAAGTTGAGAATAATAAAATGTGCCCCCCAAACCACCAATGTGTTACAATGGATGGGAAACGATAGTGAATTGTAGTGGGATAAACGTGAGGAATGCTCTGTTGATATATGGAAATACACGTGTGACGTCACACGGTGCAACACGTGACGTCACGTTTTCGTGTGAGTATAGAAAGATACTTTCAAAATGAAATCCTTTGATACATTTGGGTCACTGTGAGTTATGGGACTGTTTTTTTTCATTTTGTTTTGGATACAATTATCTTACTCCCTTTAATAGGGACGTATAGGGTCGCGCATGAGCAGCTTTGGGAACTAATGAATTGATCATCATTTAAGAACGAGAACAGACAAGAGGATTTAAGCACTAATATGGACCATTTAAGGTATGTTAGATACATATATTCTTGTATAACAGACCTTCAGAGCCGAGTGGGCTAAGGTACTGTAGAATTAGAGACTGGATTATTAGTCATTTATATAAAAAACGGTCTTTCTAAGTTTCTTTCTCTTTTGCCACAGAAAATAGATGGAAGCTGAATGCCCTTTGAAAAACTCTAATGTAAACATGTGTGGAATCTAGATCAATTTATGGAGTTGAAACCTCACAAAACTTGTTGAAGTAAGGTATGGAGTGTTATAAAATAGGTAATAAATTCAATAAACACTGGTTTGGCGACAAACTTTTATATGTATCATGTTTTAAAATTAGGGTAAATTGAACCTCAAGAAAAACATAAAACTTTCCTGATAGGTAAATTTGGTGATTAATACTAGGATTTAGCTAATTATACATTATCTCCCAATATAATAGACTTGTTAGAGGCATGGTGGAAACATCTGACTAATATCTTTTGCATGCCATTTGGTGTTAATGGTTAGCGTATAGGACTAATTAAGTATAAGGTGACTGGGAACAGATGATTATTTATGATTTCATGTGCCAAACAAAATACTATTTGATAAACTTAAATACAGAGTTGGAATTAGGGGAATTGAGGTGTTGGTAAATGAAGTCACTTGGGAAAATGCATTTGAAAGATAGGAATGTGAATGGGGGCGGGGAGGCTGTTGAGCAGCTGCAAGATGGCTGCCAATCTCTGAACTCCTGTGTGGATCATCCGATTATTGTCCAGAAGAGCCCGCTTGTAATACTCCAAACTGGGAATCAATACCACTCGCTTGCGTCAGAAGCTTCAGTACGCAGCTGGGGAAACTTCGACTGAGCTACGAGCCTGCGATTCCATATTGCCAGCTGTTTTTACCACTGCGACTTTCAATGCCGTGGAGCCCGGCGTGATTGTTTGCCACTCATCGTGGGACATGGCGAGGCCAGGCTCGGGATCGATGTCTATGGGGGGTGAGCAGCTGAAAGTGACTGCCACGGTACGTGGCCCAATGACTCCGAGACGGAAATCGCGCTGAATACGGCACAAGCCTTGCCTTACCTGCCCTCAGCACTTTGTGGTTCAGAGTCCGGCAGTGATCACTCCTGCGAGGCGGGTGATACGTGTGTTAGGGAGAATTCTCATTCTATGGCTAATTTACCTTACCTATCGAGTCCCTCAGCAGCTTTGCTGGATTTCTTGAGTTTATTTTTTCCACGTGGTAAGAGTGTGAGCTTTTCCCCCGCTCTTACCTGTGTTTTGCCATGTGCATTTCATGTGTTTTTGTGATTGTGGACTCTGGAGTACACTACTTCAGTAGCCCCACTCTTTTGTGTTTTAAACACCACCTTCAGTGCAGTGACACAGGGCTGTCTTTTAGACTTCCCACCGACTCCATTTCTGGGGCTGACTACTGTCCCCCAGAAAAGGGTAAATTTGCCATTAACTTTACATAGTCATTTAACTACAGATCCAGTACCCCCATCTTACATGGAGTATTGGAAAGGGTTAATCCTTAGCCCTTTTTATCTGTACCTCTTGGAGCATTGTTTCGCTCCCTTAACATTAAGACTTGGTTGTTGGCAGTGGTATCTACCCTAATTTTCCTACCGCGATTATATTACATAACGTGGTATTGCTTTAGGCTATTTTAGTAGCCTCGAACTTTAAACCCGCTAGTCCAAATACTTTTTATTTCGTCTCCGGTTGGGTTTAATCACCATTTCTTTTTGTTAACATCCTTCTTGGGTCTTTCTTTGCGCGGCAAACCAGGTTTGCCTCCTTTGTTCGCCGACCTTTGGTGGGCTTCTGACCAGAAGCCCTCCTTTGGCGTCTGGGTGTCTAGGTGGGCTGAATGTGAGGGAGGGGTCTAGTCACCCCCTGCGCAGGGTCTCCTTAGAGACCCGAGTCACATTTTGTATTGATTGGCTAAGGCGGTTGTCCGCGCCGGACAACCCCCCTGCTGAGTGATTGATAGCCAGGCTGTGTGAATGGGGAATTTTGGCATAAAAGGCAGTACTCTTGGGCTAGAAGTCAGAGTCGCCACTGGAACTGCAAGGAACCGAAGAGAAGCAGAGAAGAGGATGGCTGCTGCAACCCCGAGTCCCGGGGAAGCCCTGCTGCAGTCCTGAGCTATCTACCCTTCAACGACAAGAGAAGAACCAGTCCAGAGTCTTCTTCCCTTGAGCTTGGTGGGATCAGTCAACTCGTCTTTTCTTCCGTCAAGAGGATCCTCTCCTGGGTCGAAATCACTGATGTGCTGTAGTGGTCCGGATAGCCATCAGAAGAGCCCTCTCCTGATTTAAAGGAGCGCACCTTTTATTCATCGTTTTTCTTTTCGCTGCTGCTGGCCTCGTCCCTGGGTAGTGCAGATCGCTCCAGACGTCCTCCTTCTTGTCCCCACGACTGAAGCCGCAGGAACCGTGAGTCTGCAGGAACTACCAGGAACAACTGGCATGGCACCAGCTTTTCATCAACGGAATAAGGTACTTTGTACATTTGGTCGGTCTTTCCGCCTGACCAGCCGGAATTGGGGTGAACCCTTTTCCTCCACAAAGATTTGTTCTTTCTTCCCTCCCTCTTATAACTTTTCCTTCCAATTGACAATCTTTTACGAACTCTTGGCATCTCGATTCTCGAACTGTTCAACGTGTGATCCTCGGCAACTGAGCATCTGCTCCATTGACACTGGTGCAGGCCTATTGACTTTAATCTGTATCTCTGAACAAGTCCTCTAGTCTCCTTGCCTTGAAAAAGTATTGCCTTTGATTTTTATTCACTTTTCCCTTGTTTGAAATTCTTAAGTACAAAGTGTGTTTTAACTTCGTGAGCATTTGTATCCGCGGGTACGCATTAGTATCGCAACACCGGTCTGTCAAATCCTAATGTACTTACCTTGAATTTACTGGCACAAGTGGAATTGGTTGTGTGTAGTATATGTTACGTGTGGTTTCAACTTTTTAGAAGTGAAGTGTTTTATAACAGATGGTTTAAAAATAAATGTACGTATATTTTTTAACTAAAACCTTGAGTCAGTGCTTGCTTGGGTCACAGTAATTGTGGTCCTTTGTGTAATCTCTACTACTGCTCATTTACTCTTGAGATAAGTCTGGCTGCTCCGCTACTGCTACCACTTTAACAGTGTAGTACAGGCTTGTACCAAAGGTGCACTTGAATTACCACTTGTAGTCTTAATTGTGTGTAGTGGTCTCTAAGGGCACTGCACGGGATTCTGCCTAACACTGGTGTACAGCGGTGAGGATTTGAAAGTGTAGTGATAACACTTAGAGTGCTGCTATTGCTTTAGGTCAACTAACCACAAGGCTAAAACACCACTAATTCTATTAACTAAGAAATCATGTCAAATATGGAAAGCTACACTGAAGAGGGTCTCTCAAACTACACTGCTGAGGTTTTGAGAACTATGTGTAGGGAGAGGAGTCTCTCTGGTAAAGGAAAACTATCTGAACTGGTTGCTAAGTTATTGGGGAAAAGAAAGTCTGGAGAGTGGGTCAGAAGGGCCTACCCCTCCAGCAAATGTGGATACTGATGTTTCTGATTCTGAGAGAATTGAAGAAGAAGTAGATAACCCTTTGTTAAGAGTTCCTACCAACCCCTTGCCTGCTCAGCAACCACAACCTCTGTCCACAGGGACCCCCACAGGTCCTACACTTACTCCTGATTTTATTGCACTAGAGAAAATGAGGCTTGAATTAGAAGTAAAATGTATTGAAGCACAAACTGCCATGAAACATCAAGAATGAACGCTCAGAGAAATGGAGATGGCTCATGCTCTAGAAATGAAGAAATTGGGCCTCATTACGAGTAGGGCGGTAATGGATAGCGAGCACCGGTAAGGAGACCGGTGCCAGTAATCGCTTACCGCCCTACTACGAGTTCCCTTAGCGGGTCCCTCCTTTAACGCCTGGTCTGACCAGGCGTTATGGACGGGACCCGTTAAGGGAAATCAGAGCCAATAACGGTACCGCAAATTGCGGTACCGTTATTAGCTACTTCCCCATTCCCATTGAGCCCTATAGGGGCTCAATGGGAATGGGGAATGTTTTTTTCAATGGGGACTTACCGGTCCCGCAAAGGTCGGACTACACCGGTAAGTCCCCATTGAACGAGACCAGTGCTGGTACCGTTATTGGAGGCAGTCATGGCGCAAATAGCGCCATGACTACCTCCAATCTCGGAATGAGGCCCATTGTCTTTAGAAAATGTTTCTCTCCCAGAGATTGGTATGTATGAGACTAAACTTGATGTTTTGGATTGGTTAGCAATGTTTGAGTACAATTATGGGATTCATGGTATCTCAGGGAATCAGTTGATTCCTTGGGTTTTCTCTAGGCTTCCCCCTGTTACAAGTGATGCTGTAATGGATTTGGGGGAGGAGGATAAATAGGATTAGGAGTGTGTGAAGCTAGCATTAATAGCTAGATTTGGGAAGACCCCTTCCCAGTACCTTAAGAGGTTTAGAACCCTCAAAAAGCATGATGGTACCCCTTGGGCTACTTGGGTGTGTGAATGTTTGAAAAACTTAGATGGTTGGGTTAAGGGTTCCAAAGTAAACTCTTATGAAGGTTTGAGGAATCTTGTAATGTTGGAGTCTATTTTAAGTGAATTCTAATAGAGAATTACGCTACCCTGACGATTTATACGAGCACTAGAACATCTGGGTGGTCACGGATCCCCCTATCATTGGCGGGCAGGCTTGCACTGATCAAAATGATCTTAGTATCTAAAATACTATGTACATTTGTAAATGTACCTATATGGCCAGGCAATCACTTTTTCGAAGAGCTACATAAAACCTTAGCTAGGTTCTTGTGCAATGCTGGAGTCGTGCAGAAAGAAATGGGAATTTATGGCATTGCCATTTTCCATGGGTGATTTTAATGGACCTAATTTAGAGATTTGTTGGATGGCGTCCCAAGCAAAATTTGCCTCTTATTGGTACGGCACAGGGGAGATCCCACTGCATGTCAAACTAGAAAAATCAGCAACAAAGGGGTTGGAAATGATGACGCTTATAATGGATAACACATATAGAGACGATGGCCCATACAACCATGTGTCTACCACACTAAGAGCCTGGAATCATATTTTTTTAGAACAGACGAGAAAACTCCATATTATCATTGGCTACTATTGTGGGATTTCCCACATCTCTCCTTCACATGAGACACTGCAATCCGTAAGCGATGGGAAGCTTTGGGATATAACTGTATAGGGGACTTATTCCCTGATGGGAAGTTGTTTTTTTTTTCAACTTTTTTTTAATTAACTTTACGGACTAACACAGCCCGTGCAAACAATAAGACCCCACCCCACCCCTCCCACCACCCCACCTTCTTCCGTTGCTCTCAGAGTCCAAGTGCACACATTGCAACATTAAGACACCAAAGAATCACAACCACCATGCATTAGACCCTTGATCACAAGTTATACGTTCATCATCAACTCTTCGGGACTCGGCCGTGGCGGAGTTAAACGAGGTAGAGACTCCGGAAGGGTTGAGGGAGACTTATTTGGAGAGTTCCGGGGCGGGAGTATCATGCCCTGAGTCAGGTTCTCTAGCGATGTAGCTCCTGAATGCTGTCCAATAGTCTTTGGGTCTGCTGGTGGAAGGAAGCGTCAAGTTGTACTGTGTCTCCCTTCGCTCACACAGCAACATAAGGTTCAGCCAGTTTTGGACCGTGGGCGCTCTAGTAGCCCCCCACGAATGATCCAACAGAGATCTGGCAACCACAGAGGCCATAGCAACTAAGAGTTTCTCAGTACAGGATTTCAATTCAACCAGGGCCAGCAACCAGAACTCAGGGGCACATGGAATCGGGTCGTCCACCATCATGACCATTACCTCCACTATACCCGACCAATAAGGCTGGATCTTAGGGCAAGACCAAGCAACATGATAAAAATCAGCTGGGGTTTGAAGGCACCTCTTACATAGAGGGGATCTGTGTGTAGGTAGGGAAATCCCGCCTTAGTATAGGGCAAGTTAGGCCTTTTTCCATCCTGACATTTAAGTTAATAAAAGAGTTTGTCTTGAAATTTAAATCTGTTGTCTTTGTCCTTCTTCATGATGCCTTCACAATGCTCGCTTCAATTTCTAGTGAAAGTGTGTAGGAGACTGGTCTTGTATGCGGTCTTGCAGGCCTCCAGTGGATTTTAGTGGGTGGACATTTTTATAAACGGCTGCTTTGTAGATAGACCATTTGTGATGATTTTGGCCCTGCAAAAAAGCAGGATAATTCTGGGGAAAATGTCCAATTCATATACTCCTTATTGCTTTGGTTATCCTTTATTCCGAATGATTCCATCATTTGTTTGGACAATCTAGATGTTACCACACATAATATTTGGCGTTTTTGTGATAAGACATCATGAAACTTTTGATGGATTTGATTTGTTTCATGGGGTCTTTTATACAATTCTTTGATGAATAATCTTCCTTTGCCTTTGCACTTCGGTCCAACTTCCCCTAGAATGAGTACCATTACTTCAACTCCCTTCCCTGCTTACATCTAGGCGCTCCCTGTGGTAGTGGTTTTGGGATTGCCTTCTAGAAACATTGGGCAAACCTTCCTCTTTTCCTTTCTTTGTGTCTCCTCTAGGCTGTTATCCTACACTCTTATGGGACGTTGGATAATAGGGGGTTTCTTCCTCTTCTGATGGTTGGAAATCTACACTGTAACTCATTGCTGTTACCCTGGAAGGTTCCCCCTGCACTCTCCTGTAGGAGAAGACTTTAACAACACTTCTCATGTGCTAGCTTCCTTGTCTTTCTGTTCAGTCAGGTGAGCTAAATGGTCGCTGTTGAATCAATTTCTGGAGTTCTAGTTCCTTAAACCTTCCTGGTACCACTCATGGTTGTCGTTTAATCGATGAACCTTCTCATTTTCCATAATGTCCACTCCTGACATGCTCAGTTGGCCATTTCCCCGCTTCCACCGCTAAGTGAAAGTATTCCTCTGGTTCTGACAGGGAGCTTTCATCTTCCTGCTGATTAGAAAATGTTTGGGGCGGTTTGACCTCTTGGTCTTTAGAGGGGTCAGGCATACAAAGTCCACCAGCATGAACCGGGAAGATCTGGAAAGACTGAAGGAAGCCTCAGGTACAGGGATATCCTTTCCCCTCCCAAGGGTGCCTACACCTGATGGATGTCTACCATGTGGTTGTGAGGTCAATGTACTGCATGTGCACACCTCCTGACATTGATTGTCATTTTATTCGCTGAGTTCACACATACAGTCCTGATTAAATTCAAGCATTTTACTATTGGAAGTCAATAGATTTGTTTTCCTTCATATTGTAATTCTATTGGCGGAATTCATTTGCTCGCTGGCAGGCTTGGCCTAAACTAGACTTACTTGGTCTAGGGAAGTTTTTTGTTGGACTGCCATAACAAGTCCAGCCTGTGTTTTTTTAAATGTGGTTTTTAGGAGCAGTCTTTCCTCTTTAACCTTAGCTAACTTTTCAGCAGAGGCCCACATCAGGTCTCCAATGAGCATGCCTGATTTAAATGTTGGATTGTTTTTCCAGAGCAAAAATGCTGTTTGGGAATGTACTTCATTAAGAATCAGTTTAGTATGTTCTCTGTTGTTTCTAAAATGTGTTTGCGCCTCATCACGGTTTTGCTGGTCTGGGAAAAAAGTCAGTAATTCTGGCACCAGCATTTTTTCTGGACTGGCAAAACACGTTTGTTGGTTGGGGCAGTGATCTACCGACAGGCTTGGCCTGCCGGTAGATCGGGCCCTTAATGGCAAATAATTGCCAGAATCACTGGCACCAGTACCACCGATGCCGGTAATTCCGGCAATCCCATCCCATGGAGTCCTGCTGGACTCCATGGAATGGGGATTTACAGGCAAAGATGGTAAGGCAGGTTTGCCAGTATCCCACCGGAATTACGGGTGTGATACCTGCAAACCTATAATGAGGGCCATTATGCTGTCCAGTAGGCCATTATTACATGCAGATTGGTCATTTTATGGTATTGGTAATTTATTTTAAGCTTGTAGACCCTACTCCTAGGTCTCTTGGAGAAGCAGATATTGTGCATTTCTATTTTATATTTCTTGGAGGAGAACCTTAATCTCACCTTGCATTTGCTGCAGGATAGAGACTCGCTTTTATGGTAGTGCCTTTCACAGTCCCCCAATGTCCTCAACCCTTTGATTATATAGTTAGTGGGCAGTTTCATTTCATGTTTTAATCTCAGCACCTGCTTGCCAGCCTGCCTTCCACCAATTGAAGGTGAAAGAACAAATCAGCAGATAGCTGTGCCCGTTTAAGATGTTCTTCCTTTTTTGTGGAAGTCATGTGGTCTCATCCAAACAGGAGCCCCCCAGCTCTTCCAGATCCATTAAGGACAGCATCTCCTCTCTCGCCCCAGTTCTTGCTGATTTCTGAAACCACTTCTTCGCCACTGGCTCTTTCCCGCTATCCCTCAAGCACCCTCTCCTAAAAAAAGCTGTCTGCTGACCCCTCCTGTCAGGCTAATTATCACCCTATCTCCACCACCCCCTTCCTGGGTAAACCCCTGGAGAAGTTGGCCACCCCCTTCATACTGAACTTGTTGGTTGTCTCCATGACCATCAATTTGGATTCTGGGCATCCAGAGGCACAGAGACTGCTCTCCTGAACACCCGTGAAGACATGCTCGCAAATCTGGACTCTAACTCTCCTGCTGTTCTCATTCTCTTTGATCTCTCCAGCCTTCGACACAGTGAACCATTCTATTCTCTTGAAACGGCTCTGTGATACCCTCGGAATCACGGACCGGCACTGGGCTGACTGACTTCTTTCCTCACTAACCACCTTTCCCAGCTGCAACTGGGCCTTTTCTCCTCCACCACCTCACTCTCTACCGCAGCATCCCCCTGGGCTTTATCCTATCTCTGTGGCTCTTCAATATCCATCTTCGCCCCTCTTGCTCACCTAATCTCCTCCTTTCCAGTGTTATGTTCATGACACACAGCTCTGCTTCAAACTTCCCTCTACTACCTCCTCTTCCACCTCTCCCATCCCTGATTGCCTGACTGCTATCCAGGCATCGTGTGCGGCTAACAATCATAGTCTTAATGCCAGTCATCTTCGACTCCCCTCGCTCCTTCGCCCCTCAAATCTTAGATCTTGCCAAGAAAGCCTGCTTCCAGCTTCACCTCTTTAGAGACATTCTCCCTTTCCTCACCTTTACCCAGAAGCTCAATGTCTCCAAAGCTCTGGTCCTCTCTAGGCTGTACTACTGCAACAGCCTCTTCCTCAATCTTCCCCTTTCGTCCCTACACCCCTTCAGCTAATCCATAGGGCTGCAAGACTTATCATTGGCCTCAAGCCCAGGGACCGTATCTGCCCAGCCCTGAAATCTCTCCACTGGCTCCCAGTCACTGCGAGGATCAAATTCCAGACCCTCTGCATCACCCACAAGGCTTTCTGGGGCCTGGGTCCACGCCATCTCCAACTTTCCCTCCCTAAATACTTCCCTGCTGGAGCCCTCTGCTCCTCTAACTCCAACTCTCTGATTGTCAAACGCTTCTCCAAGCAGATAGTGGGAGGCAGGTCTCTCTCGTCGGCTCGTGCCTCTCTCTGGAACAACCTCCTTGCCCCTCTCAGTCTTGAGCCAGACCTCCTTAAATTCCAGAAACTTCTCAAAACTCTGCTTTTCTCTACCTCTTTACCTTCCCTGCTATCTACCCCACTGCCACTGCGAATGGCGGCCTGCTCCTTCATGAATCTCACAGGTTACCAGGCCCTCTTCCCAGTCGACACCAGTACTCCCCCGCCCCCTCAGCACTGCCCTTGTGGGCCCTCTGACTGGCAGCTGTGCATCCCACCCTCGGGATCTCTACACTCAGCACTTAGCCAGTGGCTTCCTCCCCTGGCACCCCTTGGCATTTCCCTCCTGTGCTCACCAGTCAGCACGTACGAATGTCACAAGCCCTCGTAGGACCATGGTTTTATATTTTCCATTGTATTTGCTCCCCTTGTTCCCTCCCCACTTGCCTTGTGGTGCTTGGAAACAACCATTTTGTTGTATAAGCACCTAACAAATGTTCAATACATAAATAAAATGTACAATTCCTGGAGAGATTTATTCAATGGGCTTTTGTCATTCCAAATATTGAAACTACAGTTGCTCTTCTGTAGGACAGTCATGATTTCCAGGACTTGTCACAGTTGGCCTTAATAACTTGCAGAGAGCTCAGGAACGTTTCAAGAGTTTTCATATTTTTGGATTCTCAAAAGATAGCTTAAGGTAAGGAAACACAAAAAACCTGATTGAACCGAAATTAGACAGGCTTCTTAAAATGTGGCACGTGTAGCATGTGACAGTTTGGAAAAGAAATGAAAATATATTTATGAATGTGAAAGAACACTTTGTAATTAGGAACTTCATACATTGTAAATCAAAGTTTGCGGTATATGCTATTATTTGTGTTTGTGGACTCAAATACATTGGCAGTATTATTCAGGAAATAAGAATAAGAATCAAAGAACATCTACATGCATTGCAGAATGATGACCCCAGACTGCCACTTTCAACACACTTGGCCTCATTACGAGTATGGAGACAGGCATACCCTTAATAAGGGCATGGCTGCCTCCATACCGGGTTCCAGTATCGGGTTCCTTCAATGAGGAATTACCGGGTCATTCCAACCTTGGAGGAGCCGGTAATTCCTCATTGAAAATACCCATCCCCATTCCCATCTGAGCCCCCATAGGGCTCAATGGGAATGGGGAGGGAGCTAATAACAGGCCCGTCAATAACAGGCCCGTTATTAGCTCCCTTGTCCCCTTGCAGGACCCGCTAAGGACGTCTGGTCTGACCAGACGTTCTAAGCGGGTTCCGCAAGGGGACCTCGTAACAAGGCGTCCTGTAATGAACGGTGACGGTCCCGTACCGGCACCCTTCATTACGGGAGCGTCAGGGTCGGAATGAGGCCCACTGGCAAGAAAAGCACCAATGGGACGGCAAAGCTGGAATAAGATTTGCTGGTTTAAAATTAGCTCATTCAAATCCCCGAGGAGGGGACAGGGAGAAATATCTAAGACAGTTAGAAGCGAAGTTGATGTGTATATCAGACAATTGTTAAGGGTCTCAACCAGTATTGTTATGAACATTTGTGTAATAGAACTGTGTCTCAAGGGGCCAAAGAGATTTGTGATTAGTAATACAACAGAGATGTTAATAATGGAAACAAGGAGATGGTTACAAAAATTGACTTTTTAAAGTAGCCAATATGAACAAAAATTAGACCTGCACTTGGTCTAAATGGAAGCAAGAAAATGGTACAATTATTCAGTTATTAGGCAATTCAGATTATAGACCAACAAAGCAACAGACAAGTGAACTAATATGATGTTAAATTGGGTCAAGGAGCACAATATATAGCTGCTCGCATAACTGGTGAAAAGCCCTAGATACAGGTCTGATATGATATCAAACTGCACTGAATCTGCAACTGGGCCACTCACTCGCCATATGATATGGCATTTGTAACGCGCCTATACACAAGTGTTTCAAGGCGTGAAGAGACGGGGGGGAACAAAGGGGAGACAAGACAACGATCCTACTAGGCCAGGTGTCATTCAGATCGCGCAAGTGCAAGGGTAGAGAGGAAGGGATAAGTGCAAGGGGGAAGGGAGAGGGGAAAGTGCAGTACAGGGTTAGTAGAATAACAAGATGAATACTAAGGGCCATCTGGTGGCAAGTGCAAGGTAAGTGCAGACAAGTGCTGGGAAGGGGGAGGGCTGTAGGGATACAGAGACAGTCCCGAAGTGCAGGGGTTGCCAGGGAGGCAGTGCAGGGGAGAGTGGCTGGGCCAAGGACCGAGATCGGTGAGTGGCCCAGTTGCAGATTCAGTGCAGTTTCAGTAATTTTAGCAGGGGAGATGGATAGAAAGCGGAGGCAAAGAGGAAGGTTTTGAGGTGCTTCCGGAACAGGCCCCTGCTGCGGAGAGAGATCTACCCCCAACTCGTTGCTTGGAGAAGCGGCTGACCCTGAGGGAGTTGGAGGCGGATGAGCGAAGAGCTCGAGAAGGAAGATATTTAGGAAGAGAGAGTTGAAGGTATTTTGGCCCAAGGCCCCAGAAGGCCTTGTGGACAATGCAGAGGGTTTTGAACTTAATCCTCACAGCCACTGGGAGCCAGTGTAGCGATTGCAGTCCTGGAGAGATACGGTCCCTGGGCTTAAGGCCAAGGACAAGTCTTCCAGTCTTGTTCTGGATGAGTTGCAAAGGGTGGAGAGTAGAGGCAGGCAGATTTAGATAGAGGCTGTTACAGTAGTCCAGCTTCGAGAGAACCAGTGCTTTAGAGACAGTGGGCTTCTGGGGGAAGGAGAGGAAAGGAAGGATACCTCTGAGGAGGTGTAGCTGGTAGTGTTACTTCTTAGAGACGTCTGAAATGTGAGGAGAGAAAGAGCGTGTTGAGTCGAAGATGACCCAGAGGTTTTTTGCTTTGCAGGTAGGAGCAGGAAGAGGGCCAAGAGAGGTTGGCCAGAGAGCTGCAGGGAAGGAGGAAGTGGGTGTGCCGATGAGTAGAATCTCAGTCTTACTGGCATTAAGGCAGAGGTCATTTACGGCACACCATTTCTGGATAGCAGAAAGACAGTCAGAGATGAGGGAAGGAGAAGAGGGGGCTGAGGGTAGCCTGAAAATGAGCTGGGTATCATCCGCATAGCACTGAAAGTTGGGGCAGAGAGCGGCGATGCGGTGGGCAAGAAGTGCCAGATACTGGTTGAAAAGCCAGGGAGAGAGGTTAGATCCCTGGGGGACACCACAGATAGAGAAAAAGATGTCAGAGAGGAAGGACCCCAGTTGGACCTGGGAGGGTCGATCAGAGAGGAAAGAGGTCAGCCACGCCAGAGCCTGACCAGTGATACCCAGGTTATCACAGAGACGGTTGAGCAGGATGGTATGGTTGACAGTATCAAAGGCAGAAGAGAGATCAAGCAAAATGAGAGAACATGGAGTGTTAGAGTCGAGGTTCGAGAGCAGGTCCTCATGGATGTTCAGGAGAACAGTTTCCGTGCTTCTGGCAGCTCTGAAGCCTGACTGATGGTCATGAAGACTACCAACAGATTCGGTATGGAGATTGAGCTGGGAGATGGCCAGTTTCTTCAGGAGCTTGCCCAGGAAGGAAGTGATAGAGATTGGGCGATAGTTAGCCGGGCAGGAGGGTTGGAAGAGGGTTTCTTAAAAAGGGGGTGCACAAGGGAGTGCTTGAGGGGGGATGGGAAGACTCCAGAGGCGAAGGAGTGATTGCAGAAGTCAGCCAGGGCAGGAGCCAAGGAGTCGATGTGGTCCTTGATAGTTTTGGAGGAACAGGGGTGGACCTGTTTTGATGAGACTTTCATAGATCAGACTTGTCTCGAAACCTCATCAGCAGAAAAAAGGGGAAAGGCAGAGAAGGAGGGAGGAGGGGGGGGCTGCAGAAGGGCCAGAGCAAGAGCTGGGGTTAGAGGGGGGAGGTGGTAGGAGGAGAATGAGGACAGTATGTCCTGAGTTTTTGAAATGAAGTGAGAGGCCAGTGCCGTGCAGAGGGCCTGGGAAGGGACAGGAGAGGTAGAGACTGCAGCAGGGTTGGCCAGCTCCTTGCAGATTTTAAAGAGTTCGGCCGAATTGTTAGATGCCGCAGAGATGCGGGCTTGGATAAGGGCTCTCTTCTTGGTGAGAACGGAGAGCCGGTATTGCCTTTGGAGCAGGCGGCAGGCCAGTTTGTCAGAGGATGAACATGAAGTAGCCATTTCCTCTCTGCCACCCTGCACTTGCGTTTAAGGGTGACGAGATCCGAGTCATACCAGGAATTATATTTGGCTTTGGGCTTCAGGCGGATTCCCATGACAGGGGTAAGGATATCAAGAGTATCAGATATATCAGAGTGGAGCGTGGAGAGGGCTGTGTCAGGGTGGGAGTCAGCCGAAGGGGGTGGCGAGAAAGTGGCAGCGAAAGCCTCAACTGACGCGCGCTTCATGGGTCGGATGACCGAGAAGGAGGGTGGCAGTGATGAGGGTGGCTTTGCCTGTGGGGTAGGGAAGGTGAGGTGGGAGGATAGGAGAAAGTGATCACTCCAGGAGAGAGGAGTAGAGAGAGGGACAGAGAGGGGAAGGTCAGAAGAGATCAGGGCATCAAGAATGTGCCCTGCAGAAAGGGTCGGCCCAGATGGAAGAATAGAGAGAGAGAGTTGCAGAGGTCGCAAAAGAGTCCAGAGGGTGGACAGGAGGCATCCAGGTGGATGTTGAAGTCTCCAAGAAAGAGGAGTAGAGTGGTTGAGGACAGTAGTGAGGAGGAGAGGTCAGCCCACTCGGAGATGAAGGAGGAAATTTGGCCAGGCGGCCGATAGATAGTAGCCACGATAAGGGAATGGCTAGGAGAGAGAGAGAGTCGGCAGACAAGGCATTCAAAAGAGGAGTAAGTCTGCGTAGGAGTGACAGTGGCAAGGATCCACTCAGGGAAGATAAGGGCCACCCCCCCAGCACGGTTGGGCCTGGGCACGGAGAGGATCTTGTAACCGTCAGGTAGAAGTGTATCAAAGCTGGTGACAGAGCTGGCCGTGAACCATGTCTCAGTGAGACCGAGGACGTCAAGGTCCAGTTCTGTTTTGGCAATGCCAGGATGTCCTTCCATCGGGGTATCATGATGACGGGAAATAACCAGTTCTTGCAATTCCTTTTCTGGCAAAAATAAGCGTCCTTGGAAGTAAGGTAAGCCATCCTTGACTGAAAAGTTAGACCCCCTTTTGATCCAATCCTGCAAGGCTGAAGAGTCCAGGAATTGTTTCACTCGTGCTTGAATGTCTTCAAGGGTTTGTAAAGTGGTTATCCCCAAAATTCTTTGTTCGGGAATTATCGGCACAGGTTCTGAGTTTGTGTCTATTTCTTCCATTCCAATTCGGGATAGAGCGTCCGCCTTACCATTCTTATAGCGGGGCGGTAGGTGATTACAAAATCGAACTCAGCAAAGAACAAAGCCCATCGGAGCTGTAGAGACGATTGAGCCTTGGCAGTTTTTAAATATTGTAAATTTCGGTGATCAGTGATCACGTTGATGGTATGCCGGGCGCCGAGGAGATAATGCCGCCAAGCCTTGAAGGCGGACTTAATGGCTAATAGTTCCTTATCGGTGATCGCATAATTTATCTCCGGCGGCGAGAACTTTCTGGACCAAAATGCTACGGGGTGCAGTTGGTTGGTTTCAGGGTCTCTCTGAGACAGGACAGCTCCCATGGCTAAGCTGGATGTGTCGGTTTCGACTATATATGGGAGTTCGGGACGCGGGTGCTTCAAAATAGGTGCGGACGTGAACTTAGCTTTCAACTCCTGAAAGGCCTGTTCGGCTTCCTCGGTCCATTCAAAACGTTTATTTTTTCGCAAGAGTGCAGTGATGGGTTGCACCACACGTGAAAACTCCAGGATAAACTTGCGATAAAAGTTGGCAAAACCAAGCATGCTTTGGACACCTTTCACCGAACTAGGTGATGGCCATTTGAGGATGGTATCCACTTTCCGTGAATCCATTCGGACCCCTTTAGGTGTCAGGATGAATCCGAGAAACTCAACCTCGTTGGTATGGAAAACACATTTTTCCAGTTTGGCAAACCGTTTGTGCTGGCGCAGTTTCTCTAGGACGGCCCTGACATGCTTTCTGTGATCAGATTCCGAAGAGGAGTACACAAGAATGTCATCGATATACACGACAACACAGACATCGATGAGTTCTCGAAGGACATCATTCATGAAGAATTGGAAGGCTGCAGGCGCGTTGCACGACCCGAAAGGCATCACCTGGTATTCGAATAGTCCATATTTTGTACGGAAGGCCGTTTTCCATTTGTCGCCTTCTTTTATTCGTACCAGATGATAAGCCCCCCGGAGATCTAACTTGGTGTATACGCAAGCGTCCTTCACCTGGTCAAGGAGTTCAGGGATCAGAGGCAGAGGGTAACGATTTTTAACAGTTATCTGGTTCAATGCGCGGTAATCGATACAAGTTCTAAGGTCGCCTTCTTTTTTAGGCACGAAGAACAAAGCTGAGGATGCCGGGGACTTTGACGGGCGAATGAAACCATTGGCGAGGTATTGATCTAAATATTGTCTCAAATGCAGATTCTCTGGTTCAGTAAGGGCGTAAATCCTGCTACAAGGGGGTTGTGCACCGAGCACCAGATCGATTTGGCAATCGTACGATCTGTGGGGAGGTAACGTGTTGGCCTGTTCCTTTTGGAAGACGTCCTGAAAGTCTTGGTACTCTGGAGGTAGTTGCACGGGGACAGAGGTTACTGATGCTAGATTAATCTTTGGATTTTCTGGGTAGCAGGTTTGTGCACAATCCGGGAAGGTTATTCTCTTCGCTCACCAATCAATTCGAGGATTATGTGTCTCTAACCAAGGGATTCCGAGAATAAGCTGAAACTGTGGAGCCTTGATTACATCAAACACAACTGACTCCCGATGGCCATCCGGACCTACAAGTGTCACCTCAGCTGTGGAATGTGTTACCGGTCCAGAGGCAATTTCGGTTCCATCTACTGTGGTGATGACATCTTTCTTGGTTTTAGGACGCAGAGGGAGGTTTATCCTAGAGACCAATTCTCGATCCACATAGTTTCCTATAGCCCCGCTATCTATGTATGCCTTTATAGCATGCAACCGTTTAGGCTGTTCCGGATCTACGAGGACCATTGACACAATGAAATGCGAGGTCTGAGAGTTAGTTTTCAAGCTCGGCAAGCGGACCCCTACGCTTGCCGGGCGTGGTCGTTTCCCAATACAGAGTTTCCATGGATTTTATCAGCGGCTCCTACCACCTTCTTGGGCGGCTTAACTGGGCAATCTCGTAGAAAGTGTCCAGAGGACCCACAATAAAGGCATAATTGCATCTGTCGTCTTCTTTCCCGTTCTTTTTGAGTTAGGGGTCCTTTAACAGCTCCGATTTGCATAGGCTCCGAGGCATCAGCCCCCTTGGGGTTAGCGTGGGTCTTGGCCAACACCCGGGTTTCAAACTTGGACCGATCTGCTTTTCTGTTTTGCAGCCTTTGATCCAATTGGACCACTAAGTCTATATATTCAGTGCATTCTTGGGGCGGATTTACAACTTGTGCCAGGACATCTTTAAGTTCTCCGCGAAGACCTCGATAGAATAACGTGATTCTTTTATCCTCTGGCCAACCAGTTTCCACAATTAGTCTATTGAAGGTTGCAATGTAGGATAGAAGGTCTTGATTGCCCTGTCGCAGAGATAGAAGTTCGTCATCCAGAGCCTGTCCCTGGGAGTGTTGAGCAAATAACCTTTCCATGCTTGTTTGAAATCCTTGAAAATCACGAAGAATCGGGTCATCTTGAGTTACCAGTGGGACTGACCAATCGGCAGCACAGCCGCTGAGATATGACAACACAAAGGCTACCTTGGTCTGATCATTAGGGAAGGCCCCAGGTCTGCATAGGAAGTGCAAACGACACTGATTCATGAATACGGCGAATCGTTTGGGGTCCCCAGCAAAGCGTTCAGGTGGGGCCAGCGGCATGTTTCCAGGTAGATTAATCTGCACCGGGTTACTGGAAACCACAGGAGCGTGGTTCCCCCCGGAACCGGGTAAAGGAGTTTGTCCAGCTTGACCTTGCAAAAGCTGTCTAGCCAGGTCATCAGCTCTATCCTTTATTACAATCACTTCCCTCCTGAGGGCACTAGTCTCTTGATGAGCGGCGTGTACTTCGGCCCGTAATTCCCCCAGTAATTGGGCCAATTGGTCAGTTTCGGAAGTTTCCATAGCGCCTGAGTGGGAATTTGTAGGAAGGCTTCGCGTTCTGTAACGCTCACCTGGTTCCCACGGGGGCGCTGGTCTAGTCTGGATTGCTGTGGCCTCTTCTAGCGTGATGCGCAGGACCCGGAACACCGATTGGACAGGACCTCCAAATCGTGCTTGCCTGGCCCGTAGGAATATCCTTCTGCAGATGAGAAAGGGGATTAACAGTCTGCAGAATAGTGTGCTAGCTCCCCCCTTCCCCCCTTCCCCCTTCGTTCCTCTCTAACTTCCTCCAAACCCCGGTTTAAGCTCACCTTATGGTTTGGAAGGATGAACTCTCCATCCTGCTTCTGGTGCAGGGGCGCGTGTTCGTCCAGTTACTTCACTGGTTTTCAGAATGGCGCTGGCAAAATCCACTTGACTTTCCTGAGCGATGCGTCGTAAGTATGAAAGTTCAAAGTTCAAGTGAGGCCCCCTTTATGTTGTCTTTCTAACCTGTGATCTGTCCTTTATTTCAGGTGCAGAATGAAGGCGATGCGTCGAGGGGTTAAACTGCCGAGGTGAGTAGTGATGAGGGCGATCCCTCTAAATGTCCTTATCATTCCCCAGAAATGTCTCTTGTCCTTTCCCCATAGGGGCCGGGGTACGGTACCTGCCAACGGGGCGGCGCCGACCCGAAATGTGGAAGAAAAGCTGGTAAGTATTATGGCTGTTAATCAGGCTTTCCTTCTGTGTTCCTTCTGCTCACCTTTTGTTTCTTCCTCTCTCCCCTAGATGCAGAGATGTGGCGTCCGATGCTGACAGCCGCGATGGAGCCGGGAGATGGTTCGAGGACAGGTGAGTGAAGCGTGGCGCTGCAGCGAGCAGCACGATGCTTTTAAATGGAAGTCTTTCTTCATGGATGCTGGCGAGAAGATTCCAGATGCAGGTAAGAAGTTTGAAATAGTCCTTGGTTTTCACCTTTCTCTTCTCTTCCTTCCTTGCAGGTCTTCCAGGTTCGAGGCGGGCGTGGCTGGAGTCCAGGAGCAGGAGCAGACACGGTGAGCGTTAAGCTGCAGGAAGCAGAACAACGCGAAGCATGAGCTGCTGTCTGGGCGTGGCTTAAATAGCCTCCAAAGAAGTCCCAGGTATGTATCCTTCCCCAACTAGGTATGTATCCTTCCCTGGCCACGCCCGAGTGAAAAAATAGTCCCTATGAAAAAATAGTCCCTTTCAGGTCTCAGGGAGGCCTGAAGCGTGCAGCATAGTCTGAGTCTAAAGAGCCCCTATAAGGGGCCGCTGGGCTTTTACCCGAGGGCATGATGCCTGCTTCTGGGGGTGCAGGGCCTGGCCTGGTGCTCCGGGGTTAGGCATCATGACACGAGGACTTTTGGAGGGGGGACAGCAGGAGAGGAAAGGAAGTTGATGAGGCGCGGGAAGCGTCTATCAAAGAGGTGAAGGTTGGCCTGAGGGCCTTGGACCAAGACGGTCCCATTAGTGTAGACATTAATGATGGCCTTAGAAGAGTGGAAGGAGGCCAAGAGGACATCCCAACGGGTGCCACCCTTAATGGGAGAAGAGGAGAAAGGAGAGAGCACAGAGAACATATAAAGAGGCCATAGGTCAGGAGAAGGCACAAAAAAGAGGATGTCAGTGAGAGTTTCCTTGGAGGAGGCACTGGTGTAGGTGTCAGCGATAGGGAGGCCTGGGTTGGCGACCAGGATGTCCTTTTTAAACTTTTTCCTACCAGATTTAGTGAAGAGAGCAGGATAGTCAATAGAGAAGCAGTTAGAGAAGATAGGAGAGATATAGAGCACCATGGAATAGGAGGGAGAGAGGGAGACAGATGAGAGCAAGCGGACAGGGAGTGAGCGGCAAGCCCTAGTTACCACATTCAGAACAACAGTGAACACAGTAAATGCGTATTAGGTACCCAGTGGAGAGGCCACCTAAGTTTGAGAATCCTGCGAGGGGAGAAAAAGCCCTACTTTACCACAAATTGCAGAGCACAGTAAATGCGTAATAGGTACCCAGTGGAGAGGCCACCTAAGTTTGAGAATCCTGCGAGGGGAGAAAAAGCCCTACTTTACCACAAATTGCAGAGCACAATGAACACAGTAAATGCGTAATAGGTACCCAGTGGAGAGGCCACCTAAGATTGAGAATCCTGCGAGGGGAGAAAAAGCCCTACTTAACCACAAATTGCAGAGCACAATGAACACAGTAAGTGCGTGAAAAAGCCCCACTTTACCACAAATTTCAGAACACAGTGAAGTGAAGGCACGATGCGAATGAAGTGAACAGGTGTAGGTGGGGCAGGCCGGGGGAGCAGGTGGAGCTAACAAGGTGGACCGGCGCCTAGCGTCCCCTGCGGACACCTGCAGACACAGTGGGAGCCGCAGCCGTAGGAGCCGCCCTTTGCCTAAGGGGCCCTTAGCCGTGGGGGCTGCCGGGCAGGGGGCTGCCCAGGAAGGTCGGTATAAGGCGGGGGAGGTGGGCGGGCAGGGAGGCGGGCTGGAGGAGGACACAAGGAAGAGGCTGCAAGGGGAGGGGGGAGGGAGAAAACACACCATGCGCTCGGAGCGCAATGCAAAAAGAAAAACACCAATTCACTCACTCAAGGCCCCGATGGACCGGCAGGGTTTCAATCCTGCAACTGGGCTGCCCAGCGAGCTGCTCTCTGCTCTGTATAAGCAAAAGATCTTAGCTGATACACATTAGAATGTTGAACTTTGAAGGATTAGGTTTAAAATGTTGGCGTATGGGTAACAAAGAGATGAATAGGTCTTGACATAACTTTGGAATGCCATTGGAGAGTTAAAACATGATTCGTAAGGGATTACCATAATACATTTGTGAACAATAGACCAAGATTTACTAGCAACTATAACAAAACATTAAAGGCGGTACGTCAGTTGCAGCAAGTTGTGAAGAATAATAGTGTTTTGATTAAAGTGTTTAAATAAATGGGAAATTACCGCTGTGGGAAGTGCGAGCAGCGTGGGTAACATCTTGTAAAAAGTATGCAGAAAGTATAAATAATCATGTGCAAGACTTAGAAAGTTGAGAATAATAAAATGTGCCCCCCAAACCACCAATGTGTTACAATGGATGGGAAACGATAGTGAATTGTAGTGGGATAAACGTGAGGAATGCTCTGTTGATATATGGAAATACACATGTGACGTCACACGGTGCAACACGTGACGTCACGTTTTCGTGTGAGTATAGAAAGATACTTTCAAAATGAAATCCTTTGATACATTTGGGTCACTGTGAGTTATGGGACTGTTTTTTTTCATTTTGTTTTGGATACAATTATCTTACTCCCTTTAATAGGGACGTATAGGGTCGCGCATGAGCAGCTTTGGGAACTAATGAATTGATCATCATTTAAGAACGAGAACAGACAAGAGGATTTAAGCACTAATATGGACCATTTAAGGTATGTTAGATACATATATTCTTGTATAACAGACCTTCAGAGCCGAGTGGGCTAAGGTACTGTAGAATTAGAGACTGGATTATTAGTCATTTATATAAAAAACGGTCTTTCTAAGTTTCTTTCTCTTTTGCCACAGAAAATAGATGGAAGCTGAATGCCCTTTGAAAAACTCTAATGTAAACATGTGTGGAATCTAGATCAATTTATGGAGTTGAAACCTCACAAAACTTGTTGAAGTAAGGTATGGAGTGTTATAAAATAGGTAATAAATTCAATAAACACTGGTTTGGCGACAAACTTTTATATGTATCATGTTTTAAAATTAGGGTAAATTGAACCTCAAGAAAAACATAAAACTTTCCTGATAGGTAAATTTGGTGATTAATACTAGGATTTAGCTAATTATACATTATCTCCCAATATAATAGACTTGCTAGAGGCATGGTGGAAACATCTGACTAATATCTTTTGCATGCCATTTGGTGTTAATGGTTAGCGTATAGGACTAATTAAGTATAAGGTGACTGGGAACAGATGATTATTTATGATTTCATGTGCCAAACAAAATACTATTTGATAAACTTAAATACAGAGTTGGAATTAGGGGAATTGAGGTGTTGGTAAATGAAGTCACTTGGGAAAATGCATTTGAAAGATAGGAATGTGAATGGGGGCGGGGAGGCTGTTGAGCAGCTGCAAGATGGCTGCCAATCTCTGAACTCCTGTGTGGATCATCCGATTATTGTCCAGAAGAGCCCGCTTGTAATACTCCAAACTGGGAATCAATACCACTCGCTTGCGTCAGAAGCTTCAGTACGCAGCTGGGGAAACTTCGACTGAGCTACGAGCCTGCGATTCCATATTGCCAGCTGTTTTTACCACTGCGACTTCCAGGGCCGTGGAGCCCGGCGTGATTGTTTGCCACTCATCGTGGGACATGGCGAGGCCTGGCTCGGGATCGATGTCTATGGGGGGTGAGCAGCTGAAAGTGACTGCCACGGTACGTGGCCCAATGACTCCGAGACGGAAATCGCGCTGAATACGGCACAAGCCTTGCCTTACCTGCCCTCAGCACTTTGTGGTTCAGAGTCCGGCAGTGATCACTCCTGCGAGGCGGGTGATACGTGTGTTAGGGAGAATTCTCATTCTATGGCTAATTTCCCTTACCTATCGAGTCCCTCAGCAGCTTTGCTGGATTTCTGGAGTTTATTTTTTCCACTTGGTAAGAGTGTGAGCTTTTCCCCCGCTCTTACCTGTGTTTTGCCATGTGCATTTCATCTGTTTTTGTGATTGTGGACTCTGGAGTACACTACTTCAGTAGCCCCACTCTTTTGTGTTTTAAACACCACCTTCAGTGCAGTGACACAGGGTTGTCTTTTAGACTTCCCACCGACTCCATTTCTGGGGCTGACTACTGTCCCCCAGAAAAGGGTAAAGTTGCCATTAACTTTACATAGTCATTTAACTACAGATCCAGTACCCCCATCTTACATGGAGTATTGGAAAGGGTTAATCCTTAGCCCTTTTTATCTGTACCTCTTGGAGCATTGTTTCGCTCCCTTAACATTAAGACTTGGTTGTTGGCAGTGGTATCTACCCTAATTTTCCTACCGCGATTATATTACATAACGTGGTATTGCTTTAGGCTATTTTAGTAGCCTCGAACTTTAAACCCGCTAGTCCAAATACTTTTTATTTCGTCTCCGCTTGGGTTTAATCACCATTTCTTTTTGTTAACATCCTTCTTGGGTCTTTCTTTGCGCGGCAAACCAGGTTTGCCTCCTTTGTTCGCCGACCTTTGGTGGGCTTCTGACCAGAAGCCCTCCTTTGGCGTCTGGGTGTCTAGGTGGGCTGAATGTGAGGGAGGGGTCTAGTCACCCCCTGCGCAGGGTCTCCTTAGAGACCCGAGTCACATTTTGTATTGATTGGCTAAGGCGGTTGTCCGGGCCGGACAACCCCCCTGCTGAGTGATTGATAGCCAGGCTGTGTGAATGGGGAATTTTGGCATAAAAGGCAGTACTCTTGGGCTAGAAGTCAGAGTCGCCACTGGAACTGCAAGGAACCGAAGAGAAGCAGAGAAGAGGATGGCTGCTGCAACCCCGAGTCCCGGGGAAGCCCTGCTGCAGTCCTGAGCTATCTACCCTTCAACGACAAGAGAAGAACCAGTCCAGAGTCTTCTTCCCTTGAGCTTGGTGGGATCAATCAACTCGTCTTTTCTTCCGTCAAGAGGATCCTCTCCTGGGTCGAAATCACTGCTGTGCTGTAGTGGTCCGGATAGCCATCAGAAGAGCCCTCTCCTGATTTAAAGGAGCGCACCTTTTATTCATCGTTTTTCTTTTCGCTGCTGCTGGCCTCGTCCCTGGGTAGTGCAGATCGCTCCAGACGTCCTCCTTCTTGTCCCCACGACTGAAGCCGCAGGAACCGTGAGTCTGCAGGAACTACCAGGAACAACTGGCATGGCACCAGCTTTTCACCAACGGAATAAGGTACTTTGTACATTTGGTCGGTCTTTCCGCCTGACCAGCCGGAATTAGGGTGAACCCTTTTCCTCCACGAAGATTTGTTCTTTCTTCCCTCCCTCTTATAACTTTTCCTTCCAATTGACAATCTTTTACGAACTCTTGGCATCTCGATTCTCGAACTGTTCAACGTGTGATCCTCGGCAACTGAGCATCTGCTCCATTGACACTGGCGCAGGCCTATTGACTTTAATCTGTATCTCTGAACAAGTCCTCTAGTCTCCTTGCTTTGAAAAAGTATTGCCTTTGATTTTTATTCACTTTTCCCTTGTTTGAAATTCTTAAGTACAAAGTGTGTTTTAACTTCGTGAGCATTTGTATCCGCGGGTACGCATTAGTATCGCAACACCGGTCTGTCAAATCCTAATGTACTTACCTTGAATTTACTGGCACAAGTGGAATTGGTTGTGTGTAGTATATGTTACGTGTGGTTTCAACTTTTTAGAAGTGAAGTGTTTTATAACAGATGGTTTAAAAATAAATGTACGTATATTTTTTAACTAAAACCTTGAGTCAGTGCTTGCTTGGGTCACAGTAATTGTGGTCCTTTGTGTAATCTCTACTACTGCTCATTTACTCTTGAGATAAGTCTGGCTGCTCCGCTACTGCTACCACTTTAACAGTGTAGTACAGGCTTGTACCAAAGGTGCACTTGAATTACCACTTGTAGTCTTAATTGTGTGTAGTGGTCTCTAAGGGCACTGCACGGGATTCTGCCTAACACTGGTGTACAGCGGTGAGGATTTGAAAGTGTAGTGATAACACTTAGAGTGCTGCTATTGCTTTAGGTCAACTAACCACAAGGCTAAAACACCACTAATTCTATTAACTAAGAAATCATGTCAAATATGGAAAGCTACACTGAAGAGGGTCTCTCAAACTACACTGCTGAGGTTTTGAGAACTATGTGTAGGGAGAGGAGTCTCTCTGGTAAAGGAAAACTATCTGAACTGGTTGCTAAGTTATTGGGGAAAAGAAAGTCTGGAGAGTGGGTCAGAAGGGCCTACCCCTCCAGCAAATGTGGATACTGATGTTTCTGATTCTGAGAGAATTGAAGAAGAAGTAGATAACCCTTTGTTAAGAGTTCCTACCAACCCCTTGCCTGCTCAGCAACCACAACCTCTGTCCACAGGGACCCCCACAGGTCCTACACTTACTCCTGAGTTTATTGCACTAGAGAAAATGAGGCTTGAATTAGAAGTAAAATGTATTGAAGCACAAACTGCCATGAAACATCAAGAATGAACGCTCAGAGAAATGGAGATGGCTCATGCTCTAGAAATGAAGAAATTGGGCCTCATTACGAGTAGGGCGGTAATGGATAGCGAGCACCGGTAAGGAGACCGGTGCCAGTAATCGCTTACCGCCCTACTACGAGTTCCCTTAGCGGGTCCCTCCTTTAACGCCTGGTCTGACCAGGCGTTATGGACGGGACCCGTTAAGGGAAATCAGAGCCAATAACGGTACCGCAAATTGCGGTACCGTTATTAGCTACTTCCCCATTCCCATTGAGCCCTATAGGGGCTCAATGGGAATGGGGAATGTTTTTTTCAATGGGGACTTACCGGTCCCGCAAAGGTCGGACTACACCGGTAAGTCCCCATTGAACGAGACCAGTGCCGGTACCGTTATTGGAGGCAGTCATGGCGCAAATAGCGCCATGACTACCTCCAATCTCAGAATGAGGCCCATTGTCTTTAGAAAATGTTTCTCTCCCAGAGATTGGTATGTATGAGACTAAACTTGATGTTTTGGATTGGTTAGCAATGTTTGAGTACAATTATGGGATTCATGGTATCTCAGGGAATCAGTTGATTCCTTGGGTTTTCTCTAGGCTTCCCCCTGTTACAAGTGATGCTGTAATGGATTTGGGGGAGGAGGATAAATAGGATTAGGAGTGTGTGAAGCTAGTATTAATAGCTAGATTTGGGAAGACCCCTTCCCAGTACCTTAAGAGGTTTAGAACCCTCAAAAAGCATGATGGTACCCCTTGGGCTACCTGGGTGTGTGAATGTTTGAAAAACTTAGATGGTTGGGTTAAGGGTTCCAAAGTAAACTCTTATGAAGGTTTGAGGAATCTTGTAATGTTGGAGTCTATTTTAAGTGAATTCTAATAGAGAATTACGCTACCCTGACGATTTATACGAGCACTAGAACATCTGGGTGGTCACGGATCCCCCTATCATTGGCGGGCAGGCTTGCACTGATCAAAATGATCTTAGTACCTAAAATACTATGTACATTTGTAAATGTACCTATATGGCCAGGCAATCACTTTTTCGAAGAGCTACATAAAACCTTAGCTAGGTTCTTGTGCAATGCTGGAGTCGTGCAGAAAAAAATGGGAATTTATGGCATTGCCATTTTCCATGGGTGATTTTAATGGACCTAATTTAGAGATTTGTTGGATGGCGTCCCAAGCAAAATTTGCCTCTTATTGGTACAGCACAGGGGAGATCCCACTGCATGTCAAACTAGAAAAATCAGCAACAAAGGGGTTGGAAATGATGACGCTTATAATGGATAACACATATAGAGACGATGGCCCATACAACCATGTGTCTACCACACTAAGAGCCTGGAATCATATTTTTTTAGAACAGACGAGAAAACTCCATATTATCATTGGCTACTATTGTGGGATTTCCCACATCTCTCCTCCACATGAGACACTGCAATCCGTAAGCGATGGGAAGCTTTGGGATATAACTGTATAGGGGACTTATTCCCTGATGGGAAGTTGTTTTTTTTTCAACTTTTTTTTAATTAACTTTACGGACTAACACAGCCCGTGCAAACAATAAGACCCCACCCCTCCCACCACCCCACCTTCTTCCGTTGCTCTCAGAGTCCAAGTGCACACATTGCAACATTAAGACACCAAAGAATCACAACCACCATGCATTAGACCCTTGATCACAAGTTATACGTTCATCATCAACTCTTCGGGACTCGGCCGTGGCGGAGTTAAACGAGGTAGAGACTCCGGAAGGGTTAAGGGAGACTTATTTGGAGAGTTCCGGGGCGGGAGTATCATGCCCTGAGTCAGGTTCTCTAGCGATGTAGCTCCTGAATGCTGTCCAATAGTCTTTGGGTCTGCTGGTGGAAGGAAGCGTCAAGTTGTACTGTGTCTCCCTTCGCTCACACAGCAACATAAGGTTCAGCCAGTTTTGGACCGTGGGCGCTCTAGTAGCCCCCCACGAATGAGCCAACAGAGATCTGGCAACCACAGAGGCCATAGCAACTAAGAGTTTCTCAGTACAGGATTTCAATTCAACCAGGGCCAGCAACCAGAACTCAGGGGCACATGGAATCGGGTCGTCCACCATCATGACCATTACCTCCACTATACCCGACCAATAAGGCTGGATCTTAGGGCAAGACCAAGCAACATGATAAAAATCAGCTGGGGTTTGAAGGCACCTCTTACATAGAGGGGATCTGTGTGTAGGTAGGGAAATCCCACCTTAGTATAGGGCAAGTTAGGCCTTTTTCCATCCTGACATTTAAGTTAATAAAAGAGTTTGTCTTGAAATTTAAATCTGTTGTCTTTGTCCTTCTTCATGATGCCTTCACAATGCTCGCTTCAATTTCTAGTGAAAGTGTGTAGGAGACTGGTCTTGTATGCGGTCTTGCAGGCCTCCAGTGGATTTTAGTGGGTGGACATTTTTATAAACGGCTGCTTTGTAGATAGACCATTTGTGATGATTTTGGCCCTGCAAAAAAGCAGGATAATTCTGGGGAAAATGTCCAATTCACATACTCCATATTGCTTTGGTTATCCTTTATTCCGAATGATTCCATCATTTGTTTGGACAATCTAGATGTTACCACACATAATATTTGGCGTTTTTGTGATAAGACATCATGAAACTTTTGATGGATTTGATTTGTTTCATGGGGTCTTTTATACAATTCTTTGATGAATAATCTTCCTTTGCCTTTGCACTTCGGTCCAACTTCCCCTAGAATGAGTACCATTACTTCAACTCCCTTCCCTGCTTACATCTAGGCGCTCTCTGTGGTAGTGGTTTTGGGATTGCCTTCTAGAAACATTGGGCAAACCTTCCTCTTTTCCTTTCTTTGTGTCTCCTCTAGGCTGTTATCCTACACTCTTATGGGACGTTGGATAATAGGGGGTTTCTTCCTCTTCTGATGGTTGGAAATCTACACTGTAACTCATTGCTGTTACCCTGGAAGGTTCCCCCTGCACTCTCCTGTAGGAGAAGACTTTAACAACACTTCTCATGTGCTAGCTTCCTTGTCTTTCTGTTCAGTCAGGTGAGCTAAATGGTCGCTGTTGAATCAATTTCTGGAGTTCTAGTTCCTTAAACCTTCCTGGTACCACTCATGGTTGTCGTTTAATCGATGAACCTTCTCATTTTCCATAATGTCCACTCCTGACATGCTCAGTTGGCCATTTCCCCGCTTCCACCGCTAAGTGAAAGTATTCCTCTGGTTCTGACAGGGAGCTTTCATCTTCCTGCTGATTAGAAAATGTTTGGGGCGGTTTGACCTCTTGTTCTTTAGAGGGGTCAGGCATACAAAGTCCACCAGCATGAACCGGGAAGATCTGGAAAGACTGAAGGAAGCCTCAGGTACAGGGATATCCTTTCCCCTCCCAAGGGTGCCTACACCTGATGGATGTCTACCATGTGGTTGTGAGGTCAATGTACTGCATGTGCACACCTCCTGACATTGATTGTCATTTTATTCGCTGAGTTCACACATACAGTCCTGATTAAATTCAAGCATTTTACTATTGGAAGTCAATAGATTTGTTTTCCTTCATATTGTAATTCTATTGGCGGAATTCATTTGCTTGCTGGCAGGCTTGGCCTAAACTAGACTTACTTGGTCTAGGGAACTTTTTTGTTGGACTGCCATAACAAGTCCAGCCTGTGTTTTTTTAAATGTGGTTTTTAGGAGCAGTCTTTCCTCTTTAACCTTAGCTAACTTTTCAGCAGAGGCCCACATCAGGTCTCCAATGAGCATGCCTGATTTCAATGTTGGATTGTTTTTCCAGAGCAAAAATGCTGTTTGGGAATGTACTTCATTAAGAATCAGTTTAGTATGTTCTCTGTTGTTTCTAAAATGTGTTTGCGCCTCATCACGGTTTTGCTGGTCTGGGAAAAAAGTCAGTAATTCTGGCACCAGCATTTTTTCTGGACTGGCAAAACATGTTTGTTGGTTGGGGCAGTGATCTACCGACAGGCTTGGCCTGCCGGTAGATCGGGCCCTTAATGGCAAATAATTGCCAGAATCACTGGCACCAGTACCACCGATGCCGGTAATTCCGGCAATCCCATCCCATGGAGTCCTGCTGGACTCCATGGAATGGGGATTTACAGGCAAAGATGGTAAGGCAGGTTTGCCGGTATCCCACCGGAATTACGGGTGTGATACCTGCAAACCTATAATGAGGGCCATTATGCTGTCCAGTAGGCCATTATTACATGCAGATTGGTCATTTTATGGTCCTTGTAATTTATTTTAAGCTTGTAGACCCTACTCCTAGGTGTCTTGGAGAAGCAGATATTGTGCATTTCTATTTTATATTTCTTGGAGGAGAACCTTAATCTCACCTTGCATTTGCTGCAGGATAGAGACTCGCTTTTATGGTAGTGCCTTTCAGAGTCCCCCAATGTCCTCAACCCTTTGATTATATAGTTAGTGGGCAGTTTCATTTCATGTTTTAATCTCAGCACCTGCTTGCCAGCCTGCCTTCCACCAATTGAAGGTGAAAGAACAAATCAGCAGATAGCTGTGCCCGTTTAAGATGTTCTTCCTTTTTTGTGGAAGTCATGTGGTCTCATCCAAACAGGAGCCCCCCAGCTCTTCCAGATCCATTAAGGACAGCATCTCCTCTCTCGCCCCAGTTCTTGCTGATTTCTGAAACCACTTCTTCGCCAATGGCTCTTTCCCGCTATCCCTCAAGCATCCTCTCCTAAAAAAAGCTGTCTGCTGACCCCTCCTGTCAGGCTAATTATCACCCTATCTCCACCACCCCCTTCCTGGGTAAACCCCTGGAGAAGTTGGCCACCCCCTTCATACTGAACTTGTTGGTTGTCTCCATGACCATCAATTTGGATTCTGGGCATCCAGAGGCACAGAGACTGCTCTCCTGAACACCCGTGAAGACATGCTCGCAAATCTGGACTCTAACTCTCCTGCTGTTCTCATTCTCTTTGATCTCTCCAGCCTTCGACACAGTGAACCATTCTATTCTCTTGAAACGGCTCTGTGATACCCTCGGAATCACGGACCGGCACTGGGCTGACTGACTTCTTTCCTCACTAACCACCTTTCCCAGCTGCAACTGGGCCTTTTCTCCTCCACCACCTCACTCTCTACCGCAGCATCCCCCTGGGCTTTATCCTATCTCTGTGGCTCTTCAATATCCATCTTCGCCCCTCTTGCTCACCTAATCTCCTCCTTTCCAGTGTTATGTTCATGACACACAGCTCTCCTTCAAACTTCCCTCTACTACCTCCTCTTCCACCTCTCCCATCCCTGATTGCCTGACTGCTATCCAGGCATCGTGTGCGGCTAACAATCATAGTCTTAATGCCAGTCATCTTCGACTCCCCTCGCTCCTTCGCCCCTCAAATCTTAGATCTTGCCAAGAGAGCCTGCTTCCAGCTTCACCTCTTTAGAGACATTCTCCCTTTCCTCACCTTTACCCAGAAGCTCAATGTCTCCAAAGCTCTGGTCCTCTCTAGGCTGTACTACTGCAACAGCCTCTTCCTCAATCTTCCCCTTTCGTCCCTACACCCCTTCAGCTAATACATAGGGCTGCAAGACTTATCATTGGCCTCAAGCCCAGGGACCGTATCTGCCCAGCCCTGAAATCTCTCCACTGGCTCCCAGTCACTGCGAGGATCAAATTCCAGACCCTCTGCATCACCCACAAGGCTTTCTGGGGCCTGGGTCCACGCCATCTCCAACTTTCCCTCCCTAAATACTTCCCTGCTGGAGCCCTCTGCTCCTCTAACTCCAACTCTCTGATTGTCAAACGCTTCTCCAAGCAGATAGTGGGAGGCAGGTCTCTCTCGTCGGCTCGTGCCTCTCTCTGGAACAACCTCCTTGCCCCTCTCAGTCTTGAGCCAGACCTCCTTAAATTCCAGAAACTTCTCAAAACTCTGCTTTTCTCTACCTCTTTACCTTCCCTGCTATCTACCCCACTGCCACTGCGAATGGCGGCCTGCTCCTTCATGAATCTCACAGGTTACCAGGCCCTCTTCCCAGTCGACACCAGTACTCCCCCGCCCCCTCAGCACTGCCCTTGTGGGCCCTCTGACTGGCAGCTGTGCATCCCACCCTCGGGATCTCTACACTCAGCACTTAGCCAGTGGCTTCCTCCCCTGCTACCCCTTGGCATTTCCCTCCCGTTCTCACCAGTCAGCACGTACGAATGTCACAAGGCCTCGTAGGACCATGGTTTTATATTTACTGTTCTTTTTTCCATTGTATTTGCTCCCCTTGTTCCCTCCCCACTTGCCTTGTGGTGCTTGGAAACAACCATTTTGTTGTATAAGCACCTAACAAATGTTCAATACATAAATAAAATGTACAATTCCTGGAGAGATTTATTCAATGGGCTTTTGTCATTCCAAATATTGAAACTACAGTTGCTCTTCTGTAGGACAGTCATGATTTCCAGGACTTGTCACAGTTGGCCTTAATAACTTGCAGAGAGCTCAGGAACGTTTCAAGAGTTTTCATATTTTTGGATTCTCAAAAGATAGCTTAAGGTAAGGAAACACAAAAAACCTGATTGAACCGAAATTAGACAGGCTTCTTAAAATGTGGCACGTGTAGCATGTGACAGTTTGGAAAAGAAATGAAAATATATGTATGAATGTGAAAGAACACTTTGTAATTAGGAACTTCATACATTGTAAATCAAAGTTTGCGGTATATGCTATTATTTGTGTTTGTGGACTCAAATACATTGGCAGTATTATTCAGGAAATAAGAATAAGAATCAAAGAACATCTACATGCATTGCAGAATGATGACCCCAGACTGCCACTTTCAACACACTTGGCCTCATTACGAGTATGGAGACAGGCATACCCTTAATAAGGGCATGGCTGCCTCCATACCGGGTTCCATTATCGGGTTCCTTCAATGAGGAATTACCGGGTCATTCCAACCTTGGAGGAGCCGGTAATTCCTCATTGAAAATACCCATCCCCATTCCCATCTGAGCCCCCATAGGGCTCAATGGGAATGGGGAGGGAGCTAATAACAGGCCCGTCAATAACAGGCCCGTTATTAGCTCCCTTGTCCCCTTGCAGGACCCGCTAAGGACGTCTGGTCTGACCAGACGTTCTAAGCGGGTTCCGCAAGGGGTCCTCGTAACAAGGCGTCCTGTAATGAACGGTGACGGTCCCGTACCGGCACCCTTCATTACGGGAGCATCAGGGTCGGAATGAGGCCCACTGGCAAGAAAAGCACCAATGGGACGGCAAAGCTGGAATAAGATTTGCTGGTTTAAAATTAGCTCATTCAAATCCCCGAGGAGGGGACAGGGAGAAATATCTAAGACAGTTAGAAGCGAAGTTGATGTGTATATCAGACAATTGTTAAGGGTCTCAACCAGTATTGTTATGAACATTTGTGTAATAGAACTGTGTCTCAAGGGGCCAAAGAGATTTGTGATTAGTAATACAACAGAGATGTTAATAATGGAAACAAGGAGATGGTTACAAAAATTGACTTTTTAAAGTAGCCAATATGAACAAAAATTAGACCTGCACTTGGTCTAAATGGAAGCAAGAAAATGGTACAATTATTCAGTTATTAGGCTATTCAGATTATAGACCAACAAAGCAACAGACAAGTGAACTAATATGATGTTAAATTGGGTCAAGGAGCACAATATATACCTGCTCGCACAACTGGTGAAAAGCCCTAGATACAGGTCTGATATGATATCAAACTGCACTGAATCTGCAACTGGGCCACTCACTCGCCATATGATATGGCATTTGTAACGCGCCTATACACAAGTGTTTCAAGGCGCGAAGAGACGGGGGGGAACAAAGGGGAGACAAGACAACGATGCTACTAGGCCAGGTGTCATTCAGATCGCGCAAGTGCAAGGGTAGAGAGGAAGGGATAAGTGCAAGGGGGAAGGGAGAGGGGAAAGTGCAGTACAGGGTTAGTAGAATAACAAGATGAATACTAAGGGCCAGCTGGTGGCAAGTGCAAGGTAAGTGCAGACAAGTGCTGGGAAGGGGGAGGGCTGTAGGGATACAGAGACAGTCCCGAAGTGCAGGGGTTGCCAGGGAGGCAGTGCAGGGGAGAGTGGCTGGGCCAAGGACCGAGATCGGTGAGTGGCCCAGTTGCAGATTCAGTGCAGTTTCAGTAATTTTAGCAGGGGAGATGGATAGAAAGCGGAGGCAAAGAGGAAGGTTTTGAGGTGCTTCCGGAACAGGCCCCTGCTGCGGAGAGAGATCTACCCCCAACTCGTTGCTTGGAGAAGCGGCTGACCCTGAGGGAGTTGGAGGCGGATGAGCGAAGAGCTCGAGAAGGAAGATATTTAGGAAGAGAGAGTTGAAGGTATTTTGGCCCAAGGCCCCAGAAGGCCTTGTGGACAATGCAGAGGGTTTTGAACTTAATCCTCACAGCCACTGGGAGCCAGTGTAGCGATTGCAGTCCTGGAGAGATACGGTCCCTGGGCTTAAGGCCAAGGACAAGTCTCGCAGTCTTGTTCTGGATGAGTTGCAAAGGGTGGAGAGTAGAGGCAGGCAGATTTAGATAGAGGCTGTTACAGTAGTCCAGCTTCGAGAGAACCAGTGCTCTAGAGACAGTGAGCTTCTGGGGGAAGGAGAGGAAAGGAAGGATACCTCTGAGGAGGTGTAGCTGGTAGTGTTACTTCTTAGAGACGTCTGAAATGTGAGGAGAGAAAGAGTGTGTTGAGTCGAAGATGACCCAGAGGTTTTTTGCTTTGCAGGTAGGAGCAGGAAGAGGGCCAAGAGAGGTTGGCCAGAGAGCTGCAGGGAAGGAGGAAGTGGGTGTGCCGATGAGTAGAATCTCAGTCTTACTGGCATTAAGGCAGAGGTCATTTACGGCACACCATTTCTGGATAGCAGAAAGACAGTCAGAGATGAGGGAAGGAGAAGAGGGGGCTGAGGGTAGCTTGAAAATGAGCTGGGTATCATCCGCATAGCACTGAAAGTTGGGGCAGAGAGCGGCGATGCGGTGGGCAAGAAGTGCCAGATACTGGTTGAAAAGCCAGGGAGAGAGGTTAGATCCCTGGGGGACACCACAGATAGAGAAAAAGATGTCAGAGAGGAAGGACCCCAGTTGGACCTGGGAGGGTCGATCAGAGAGGAAAGAGGTCAGCCACGCCAGAGCCTGACCAGTGATACCCAGGTTATCACAGAGACGGTTGAGCAGGATGGTATGGTTGACAGTATCAAAGGCAGAAGAGAGATCAAGCAAAATGAGAGAACATGGAGTGTTAGAGTCGAGGTTCGAGAGCAGGTCCTCATGGATGTTCAGGAGAACAGTTTCCGTGCTTCTGGCAGCTCTGAAGCCTGACTGATGGTCATGAAGACTACCAACAGATTCGGTATGGAGATTGAGCTGGGAGATGGCCAGTTTCTTCAGGAGCTTGCCCAGGAAGGGAGTGATAGAGATTGGGCGATAGTTAGCCGGGCAGGAGGGTCGGAAGAGGGTTTCTTAAGAAGGGGGTGCACAAGGGAGTGCTTGAGGGGGGATGGGAAGACTCCAGAGGCGAAGGAGTGATTGCAGAAGTCAGCCAGGGCAGGAGCCAAGGAGTCGATGTGGTCCTTGATAGTTTTGTAGGAACAGGGGTGGACCTGTTTTGATGAGACTTTCATAGATCAGACTTGTCTCGAAACCTCATCAGCAGAAAAAAGGGGAAAGGCAGAGAAGGAGGGAGAAGGGGGGGGCTGCAGAAGGGCCAGAGCAAGAGCTGGGGTGGTGGTAGGAGGAGAGTGAGGACAGTATGTCCTGAGTTTTTGAAATGAAGTGAGAGGCCAGTGCCGTGCAGAGGGCCTGGGAAGGGACATGAGAGGTAGAGACTGCAGAAGGGTTGGCCAGCTCCTTGCAGATTTTAAAGAGTTCGGCCGAATTGTTAGATGCCGCAAAGATGCAGGCTTGGATAAGGGCTCTCTTCTTGGTGAGAACGGAGAGCCGGTATTGCCTTTGGAGCAGGCGGCAGGCCAGTTTGTCAGAGGATGAACATGAAGTAGCCATTTCCTCTCTGCCACCCTGCACTTGCGTTTAAGGGTGACGAGATCCGAGTCATACCAGGAATTATATTTGGCTTTGGGCTTCAGGCGGATTCCCATGACAGGGGTAAGGATATCAAGAGTATCAGATATATCAGAGTGGAGCGTGGAGAGGGCTGTGTCAGGGTGGGAGTCAGCCGAAGGGGGTGGCGAGAAAGTGGCAGCAAAAGCCTCAACTGACGCGCGCTTCATGGGTCGGATGACCGAGAAGGAGGGTGGCAGTGATGAGGGTGGCTTTGCCTGTGGGGTAGGGAAGGTGAGGTGGGAGGATAGGAGAAAGTGATCACTCCAGGAGAGAGGAGTAGAGAGAGGGACAGAGAGGGGAAGGTCAGAAGAGATCAGGGCATCAAGAATGTGCCCTGCAGAAAGGGTCGGCCCAGATGGAAGAATAGAGAGAGAGAGTTGCAGAGGTCGCAAAAGAGTCCAGAGGGTGGACAGGAGGCATCCAGGTGGATGTTGAAGTCTCCAAGAAAGAGGAGTAGAGTGGTTGAGGACAGTAGTAAGGAGGAGAGGTCAGCCCACTCGGAGATGAAGGAGGAAATTTGGCCAGGCGGCCGATAGATAGTAGCCACGGTAAGGGAATGGCTAGGAGAGAGAGAGAGTCGGCAGACAAGGCATTCAAAAGAGGAGTAAGTCTGCGTAGGAGTGACAGTGGCAAGGATCCACTCAGGGAAGATAAGGGCCACCCCCCCCAGCACGGTTGGGCCTGGGCACGGAGAGGATCTTGTAACCGTCAGGTAGAAGTGTATCAAAGCTGGTGACAGAGCTGGCCGTGAACCATGTCTCAGTGAGACCGAGGACGTCAAGGTCCAGTTCTGTTTTGGCAATGCCAGGATGTCCTTCCATCGGGGTATCATGATGACGGGAAATAACCAGTTCTTGCAATTCCTTTTCTGGCAAAAATAAGCGTCCTTGGAAGTAAGGTAAGCCATCCTTGACTGAAAAGTTAGACCCCCTTTTGATCCAATCCTGCAAGGCTGAAGAGTCCAGGAATTGTTTCACTCGTGCTTGAATGTCTTCAAGGGTTTGTAAAGTGGTTATCCCCAAAATTCTTTGTTCGGGAATTATCGGCACAGGTTCTGAGTTTGTGTCTATTTCTTCCATTCCAATTCGGGATAGAGCGTCCGCCTTACCATTCTTATAGCGGGGCGGTAGGTGATTACAAAATCGAACTCAGCAAAGAACAAAGCCCATCGGAGCTGTCGAGACGATTGAGCCTTGGCAGTTTTTAAATATTGTAAATTTCGGTGATCAGTGATCACGTTGATGGTATGCCGGGCACCGAGGAGATAATGCCGCCAAGCCTTGAAGGCGGACTTAATGGCTAATAGTTCCTTATCGGTGATCGCATAATTTATCTTCGGCGGCGAGAACTTTCTGGACCAAAATGCTAAGGGGTGCAGTTGGTTGGTTTCAGGGTCTCTCTGAGACAGGACAGCTCCCATGGCTAAGCTGGACGCGTCGGTTTCGACTATATATGGGAGTTCGGGACGCGGGTGCTTCAAAATAGGTGCGGACGTGAACTTAGCTTTCAACTCCTGAAAGGCCTGTTCGGCTTCCTCGGTCCATTCAAAACGTTTATTTTTTCGCAAGAGTGCAGTGATGGGTTGCACCACACGTGAAAACTCCAGGATAAACCTGCGATAAAAGTTGGCAAAACCAAGCATGCTTTGGACACCTTTCACCGAACTAGGTGATGGCCATTTGAGGATGGTATCCACTTTCCGTGAATCCATTCGGACCCCTTTCGGTTTCAGGATGAATCCGAGAAACTCAACCTCGGTGGTATGGAAAACACATTTTTCCAGTTTGGCAAACAGTTTGGGCTGGCGCAGTTTCTCTAGGACGGCCCTGACATGCTTTCTGTGATCAGATTCCGAAGAGGAGTACACAAGAATGTCATCGATATACACGACAACACAGACATCGATGAGTTCCCGAAGGACATCGTTCATGAAGAATTGGAAGGCTGCAGGCGCGTTGCACAACCCGAAAGGCATCACCTGGTATTCGAATAGTCCATATTTTGTATGGAAGGCCGTTTTCCATTCGTCGCCTTCTTTTATTCGTACCAGATGATAAGCCCCCCGGAGATCTAACTTGGTGTATACGCAAGCGTCCTTCACCTGGTCAAGGAGTTCAGGGATCAGAGGCAGAGGGTAACGATTTTTAACAGTTATCTGGTTCAATGCGCGGTAATCGATACAAGTTCTAAGGTCGCCTTCTTTTTTAGGCACGAAAAACAAAGCTGAGGATGCCGGGGACTTTGACGGGCGAATGAAACCATTGGCGAGGTATTGATCTAAATATTGTCTCAAATGCAGATTCTCTGGTTCAGTAAGGGCGTAAATCCTGCTACAAGGGGGTTGTGCACCGGGCACCAGATCGATTTGGCAATCGTACGATCTGTGGGGAGGTAACGTGTTGGCCTGTTCCTTTTGGAAGACGTCCTGAAAGTCTTGGTACTCTGGAGGTAGTTGCACGGGGACAGAGGTTAGTGATGCTAGATTAATCTTTGGATTTTCTGGGTAGCAGGTTTGTGCACAATCCGGGAAGGTTATTCTCTTCGCTCGCCAATCAATTCGAGGATTATGTGTCTCTAACCAAGGGATTCCGAGAATAAGCTGAAACTGTGGAGCCTTGATTACATCAAACACAACTGACTCCCGATGGCCATCCGGACCTACAAGTGTCACCTCAGCTGTGGAATGTGTTACCGGTCCAGAGGCAATTTCGGTTCCATCTACTGTGGTGATGACATCTTTCTTGGTTTTAGGACGCAGAGGGAGGTTTATCCTAGAGACCAATTCTCGATCCAAATAGTTTCCTATAGCCCCGCTATCTATGTATGCCTTTATAGCATGCAACCGTTTAGGCTGTTCCGGATCTACGAGGACCATTGGCACAATGAAATGCGAGGTCTGAGAGTTAGTTTTCAAGCTCGGCAAGCGGACGCCTACGCTTGCCGGGCGTGGTCGTTTCCCAATACAGAGTTTCCATGGATTTTATCAGCGGCTCCTACCACCTTCTTGGGCGGCTTAACTGGGCAATCTCGTAGAAAGTGTCCAGAGGACCCACAATAAAGGCATAATTGCATCTGTCGTCTTCTTTCCCGTTCTTTTTGAGTTAGGTGTCCTTTAACACCTCCGATTTGCATAGGCTCCGAGGCATCAGCCCCCTTGGGGTTAGCGTGGGTCTTGGCCAACACCCGGGTTTCAAACTTGGACCGATCTGCTTTTCTGTTTTGCAGCCTTTGATCCAATTGGACCACTAAGTCTATATATTCAGTGCATTCTTGGGGCGGATTTACAACTTGTGCCAGGACATCTTTAAGTTCTCCGCGAAGACCTCGATAGAATAACGTGATTCTTTTATCCTCTGGCCAACCAGTTTCCACAATTAGTCTATTGAAGGTTGCAATGTAGGATAGAAGGTCTTGATTGCCCTGTCGCAGAGATAGACGTTCGTCATCCAGAGCCTGTCCCTGGGAGTGTTGAGCAAATAACCTTTCCATGCTTGTTTGAAATCCTTGAAAATCACGAAGAATCGGGTCATCTTGAGTTACCAGTGGGACTGACCAATCGGCAGCACAGCCGCTGAGATATGACAACACAAAGGCTACCTTGGTCTGATCATTAGGGAAGGCCCCAGGTCTGCATAGGAAGTGCAAACGACACTGATTCATGAATACGGCGAATCGTTTGGGGTCCCCAGCAAAGCGTTCAGGTGGGGCCAGCGGCATGTTTCCAGGTAGATTAATCTGCACCGGGTTACTGGAAACCACAGGAGCGGGGTTCCCCCCGGAACCGGGTAAAGGAGTTTGTCCAGCTTGACCTTGCAAAAGCTGTCTAGCCAGGTCATCAGCTCTATCCTTTATTACAATCACTTCCCTCCTGAGGGCACTAGTCTCTTGATGAGCGGCGTGTACTTCGGCCTGTAATTCCCCCAGTAATTGGGCCAACTGGTCAGTTTCGGAAGTTTCCATAGCGCCTGGGTGGGAATTTGTAGGAAGGCTTCGCGTTCTGTTACGCTCACCTGGTTCCCACGGGGGCGCTGGTCTAGTCTGGATTGCTGTGGCCTCTTCTAGCGTGATGCGCAGGACCCGGAACACCGATTGGACAGGACCTCCAAATCGTGCTTGCCTGGCCCGTAGGAATATCCTTCTGCAGATGAGAAAGGGGATTAACAGTCTGCAGAATAGTGTGCTAGCTCCCCCCTTTCCCCCTTCCCCCTTCGTTCCTCTCTAACTTCCTCCAAACCCCGGTTTAAGCTCACCTTATGGTTTGGAAGGATGAACTCTCCATCCTGCTTCTGGTGCAGGGGCGCGTGTTCGTCCAGTTACTTCACTGGTTTTCAGAATGGCGCTGGCAAAATCCACTTGACTTTCCTGAGCGATGCGTCGTAAGTATGAAAGTTCAAAGTTCAAGTGAGGCCCCCTTTATGTTGTCTTTCTAACCTGTGATCTGTCCTTTATTTCAGGTGCAGAATGAAGGCGATGCGTCGAGGGGTTAAACTGCCGAGGTGAGTAGTGATGAGGGCGATCCCTCTAAATGTCCTTATCATTCCCCAGAAATGTCTCTTGTCCTTTCCCCATAGGGGCCGGGGTACGGTACCTGCCAACGGGGCGGCGCCGACCCGAAATGTGGAAGAAAAGCCGGTAAGTATTATGGCTGTTAATCAGGCTTTCCTTCTGTGTTCCTTCTGCTGACCTTTTGTTTCTTCCTCTCTCCCCTAGGTGCAGAGATGTGGCGTCCGATGCTGACAGCCGCGATGGAGCCGGGAGATGTCTCGAGGACAGGTGAGTGAAGCGTGGCGCTGCAGCGAGCAACGCGATGCTTTTAAATGGAAGTCTTTCTTCATGGATGCTGGCGAGAAGATTCCGGATGCAGGTAAGAAGTTTGAAATAGTCCTTGGTTTTCACCTTTCTCTTCTCTTCCTTCCTTGCAGGTCTTCCAGGTTCGAGGCGGGCGTGGCTGGAGTCCAGGAGCAGGAGCAGACACGGTGAGCGTTAAGCTGCAGGAAGCAGAACAACGCGAAGCATGAGCTGCTGTCTGGGCGTGGCTTAAATAGCCTCCAAAGAAGTCCCAGGTATGTATCCTTCCCCAACTAGGTATGTATCCTTCCCTGGCCACGCCCGAGTGAAAAAATAGTCCCTATGAAAAAATAGTCCCTTTCAGGTCTCAGGGAGGCCTGAAGCGTGCAGCATAGTCTGCATCAGGTAAGTGCACAAAACACCTCCCTTTATGAGCCTGGCGCCTATGGCGCCAGGACTGATGTCCAACATGAGCCTGGCGCCAAAGGCGCCAGGACTGAGTCCAAAGAGCCCCTATAAGGGGCCGCTGGGCTTTTACCCGAGGGCATGATGCCTGCTTCCGGGGGTGCTGGGCCTGGCGCTCCGGGTGTAGGCATCATGACACGAGGACAGAGGAGGGGGGACAGCAGGAGAGGAAAGGAAGTTGATGAGGCGCGGGAAGCGTCTATCAAAGAGGTGAAGGTTGGCCTGAGGGCCTTGGACCAAGACGGTCCCATTAGTGTAGACATTAATGATGGCCTTAGAAGAGTGGAAGGAGGCCAAGAGGACATCCCAACGGGTGCCACCCTTAATGGGAGAAGAGGAGAAAGGAGAGAGCACAGAGACCATATGAAGGGGCCATAGGTCAGGAGAAGGCACAAAAAAAGAGGATGTCAGTGAGAGTTTCCTTGGAGGAGGCACTGGTGTAGGTGTCAGCGATAGGGAGGCCTGGGTTGGCGACCAGGATGTCCTTTTTAAACTTTTTCCTACCAGATTTAGTGAAGAGAGCAGGATAGTCAATAGAGAAGCAGTTAGAGAAGATAGGAGAGATATAGAGCACCATGGAATAGGAGGGAGAGAGGGAGACAGATGAGAGCAAGCGGACAGGGAGTGAGCGGCAAGCCCTAGTTACCACATTCAGAACAACAGTGAACACAGTAAATGCGTATTAGGTACCCAGTGGAGAGGCCACCTAAGTTTGAGAATCCTGCGAGGGGAGAAAAAGCCCTACTTTACCACAAATTGCAGAGCACAGTGAACACAGTAAATGCGTAATAGGTACCCAGTGGAGAGGCCACCTAAGTTTGAGAATCCTGCGAGGGGAGAAAAAGCCCTACTTTACCACAAATTGCAGAGCACAATGAACACAGTAAATGCGTAATAGGTACCCAGTGGAGAGGCCACCTAAGATTGAGAATCCTGCGAGGGGAGGAAAAGCCCTACTTAACCACAAATTGCAGAGCACAATGAACACAGTAAGTGCGTGAAAAAGCCCCACTTTACCACAAATTTCAGAACACAGTGAAGTGAAGGCACGATGCGAATGAAGTGAACAGGTGTAGGTGGGGCAGGCCGGGGGAGCAGGTGGAGCTAACAAGGTGGACCGGTGCCTAGCGTCCCCTGCGGACACCTGCAGACACAGTGGGAGCCGCAGCCGTAGGAGCCGCCCTTTGCCTAAGGGGCCCTTAGCCGTGGGGGCTGCCGGGCAGGGGGCTGCCCAGGAAGGTCGGTATAAGGCGGGGGAGGTGGGCGGGCAGGGAGGCGGGCTGGAGGAGGACACAAGGAAGAGGCTGCAAGGGGAGGGGGGAGGGAGAAAACACACCATGCGCTCGGAGCGCAATACAAAAAGAAAAACACCAATTCACTCACTCAAGGCCCCGATGGACCGGCAGGGTTTCAATCCTGCAACTGGGCTGCCCAGCGAGCTGCTCTCTGCTCTGTATAAGCAAAAGATCTTAGCTGATACACATTAGAATGTTGAACTTTGAAGGATTAGGTTTAAAATGTTGGCGTATGGGTAACAAAGAGATGAATAGGTCTTGACATAACTTTAGAATGCCATTGGAGAGTTAAAACATGATTCGTAAGGGATTACCATAATACATTTGTGAACAATAGACCAAGATTTACTAGCAACTATAACAAAACATTAAAGGCGGTACGTCAGTTGCAGCAAGTTGTGAAGAATAATAGTGTTTTGATTAAAGTGTTTAAATAAATGGGAAATTACCGCTGTGGGAAGTGCGAGCAGCGTGGGTAACATCTTGTAAAAAGTATGCAGAAAGTATAAATAATCATGTGCAAGACTTAGAAAGTTGAGAATAATAAAATGTGCCCCCCAAACCACCAATGTGTTACAATGGATGGGAAACGATAGTGAATTGTAGTGGGATAAACGTGAGGAATGCTCTGTTGATATATGGAAATACACGCGTGACGTCACACGGTGCAACACGTGACGTCACGTTTTCGTGTGAGTATAGAAAGATACTTTCAAAATGAAATCCTTTGATACATTTGGGTCACTGTGAGTTATGGGACTGTTTTTTTTCATTTTGTTTTGGATACAATTATCTTACTCCCTTTAATAGGGACGTATAGGGTCGCGCATGAGCAGCTTTGGGAACTAATGAATTGATCATCATTTAAGAACGAGAACAGACAAGAGGATTTAAGCACTAATATGGACCATTTAAGGTATGTTAGATACATATATTCTTGTATAACAGACCTTCAGAGCCGAGTGGGCTAAGGTACTGTAGAATTAGAGACTGGATTATTAGTCATTTATATAAAAAACGGTCTTTCTAAGTTTCTTTCTCTTTTGCCACAGAAAATAGATGGAAGCTGAATGCCCTTTGAAAAACTCTAATGTAAACGTGTGGAATCTAGATCAATTTATGGAGTTGAAACCTCACAAAACTTGTTGAAGTAAGGTATGGAGTGTTATAAAATAGGTAATAAATTCAATAAACACTGGTTTGGCGACAAACTTTTATATGTATCATGTTTTAAAATTAGGGTAAATTGAACCTCAAGAAAAACATAAAACTTTCCTGATAGGTAAATTTGGTGATTAATACTAGGATTTAGCTAATTATACATTATCTCCCAATATAATAGACTTGCTAGAGGCATGGTGGAAACATCTGACTAATATCTTTTGCATGCCATTTGGTGTTAATGGTTAGCGTATAGGACTAATTAAGTATAAGGTGACTGGGAACAGATGATTATTTATGATTTCATGTGCCAAACAAAATACTATTTGATAAACTTAAATACAGAGTTGGAATTAGGGGAATTGAGGTGTTGGTAAATGAAGTCACTTGGGAAAATGCATTTGAAAGATAGGAATGTGAATGGGGGCGGGGAGCTGCAAGATGGCTGCCAATCTCTGAACTCCTGTGTGGATCATCCGATTATTGTCCAGAAGAGCCCGCTTGTAATACTCCAAACTGGGAATCAATACCACTCGCTTGCGTCAGAAGCTTCAGTACGCAGCTGGGGAAACTTCGACTGAGCTACGAGCCTGTGATTCCATATTGCCAGCTGTTTTTACCACTGCGACTTCCAGGGCCGTGGAGCCCGGCGTGATTGTTTGCCACTCATCGTGGGACATGGCGAGGCCTGGCTCGGGATCGATGTCTATGGGGGGTGAGCAGCTGAAAGTGACTGCCACGGCACATGGCCCAATGACTCCGAGACGGAAATCGCGCTGAATACGGCACAAGCCTTGCCTTACCTGCCCTCAGCACTTTGTGGTTAAGAGTCCGGCAGTGATCACTCCTGCGAGGCGGGTGATACGTGTGTTAGGGAGAATTCTCATTCTATGGCTAATTTCCCTTACCTATCGAGTCCCTCAGCAGCTTTGCTGGATTTCTGGAGTTTATTTTTTCCACTTGGTAAGAGTGTGAGCTTTTCCCCCGCTCTTACCTGTGTTTTGCCATGTGCATTTCATCTGTTTTTGTGATTGTGGACTCTGGAGTACACTACTTCAGTAGCCCCACTCTTTTGTGTTTTAAACACCACCTTCAGTGCAGTGACACAGGGTTGTCTTTTAGACTTCCCACCGACTCCATTTCTGGGGCTGACTACTGTCCCCCAGAAAAGGGTAAAGTTGCCATTAACTTTACATAGTCATTTAACTACAGATCCAGTACCCCCATCTTACATGGAGTATTGGAAAGGGTTAATCCTTAGCCCTTTTTATCTGTACCTCCTGGAGCATTGTTTCGCTCCCTTAACATTAAGACTTGGTTGTTGGCAGTGGTATCTACCCTAATTTTCCTACCGCGATTATATTACATAACGTGGTATTGCTTTAGGCTATTTTAGTAGCCTCGAACTTTAAACCCGCTAGTCCAAATACTTTTTATTTCGTCTCCGGTTGGGTTTAATCACCATTTCTTTTTGTTAACATCCTTCTTGGGTCTTTCTTTGCGCGGCAAACAAGGTTTGCCTCCTTTGTTCGCCGACCTTTGGTGGGCTTCTGACCAGAAGCCCTCCTTTGGCGTCTGGGTGTCTAGGTGGGCTGAATGTGAGGGAGGGGTCTAGTCACCCCCTGCGCAGGGTCTCCTTAGAGACCCGAGTCACATTTTGTATTGACTGGCTTAGGCGGTTGTCCGGGCCGGACAACCCCCCTGCTGAGTGATTGATAGCCAGGCTGTGTGAATGGGGAATTTTGGCATAAAAGGCAGTACTCTTGGGCTAGAAGTCAGAGTCGCCACTGGAACTGCAAGGAACCGAAGAGAAGCAGAGAAGAGGATGGCTGCTGCAACCCCGAGTCCCGGGGAAGCCCTGCTGCAGTCCTGAGCTATCTACCCTTCAACGACAAGAGAAGAACCAGTCCAGAGTCTTCTTCCCTTGAGCTTGGTGGGATCAATCAACTCGTCTTTTCTTCCGTCAAGAGGATCCTCTCCTGGGTCGAAATCACTGCTGTGCTGTAGTGGTCCGGATAGCCATCAGAAGAGCCCTCTCCTGATTTAAAGGAGCGCACCTTTTATTCATCGTTTTTCTTTTCGCTGCTGCTGGCCTCGTCCCTGGGTAGTGCAGATCGCTCCAGACGTCCTCCTTCTTGTCCCCACGACTGAAGCCGCAGGAACCGTGAGTCTGCAGGAACTACCAGGAACAACTGGCATGGCACCAGCTTTTCACCAACGGAATAAGGTACTTTGTACATTTGATCGGTCTTTCCGCCTGACCAGCCGGAATTGGGGTGAACCCTTTTCCTCCACGAAGATTTGTTCTTTCTTCCCTCCCTCTTATAACTTTTCCTTCCAATTGACAATCTTTTACGAACTCTTGGCATCTCGATTCTCGAACTGTTCAACGTGTGATCCTCGGCAACTGAGCATCTGCTCCATTGACACTGGCGCAGGCCTATTGACTTTAATCTGTATCTCTGAACAAGTCCTCTAGTCTCCTTGCCTTGAAAAAGTATTGCCTTTGATTTTTATTCACTTTTCCCTTGTTTGAAATTCTTAAGTACAAAGTGTGTTTTAACTTCGTGAGCATTTGTATCCGCGGGTACGCGTTAGTATCGCAACACCGGTCTGTCAAATCCTAATGTACTTACCTTGAATTTACTGGCACAAGTGGAATTGGTTGTGTGTAGTATATGTTACGTGTGGTTTCAACTTTTTAGAAGCGAAGTGTTTTATAACAGATGGTTTAAAAATAAATGTACGTATATTTTTTAACTAAAACCTTGAGTCAGTGCTTGCTTGGGTCACAGTAATTATGGTCCTTTGTGTAATCTCTACTACTGCTCATTTACTCTTGAGATAAGTCTGGCTGCTCCGCTACTGCTACCACTTTAACTGTGTAGTACAGGCTTGTACCAAAGGTGCACTTGAATTACCACTTGTAGTCTTAATTGTGTGTAGTGGTCTCTAAGGGCACTGCACGGGATTCTGCCTAACACTGGTGTACAGCGGTGAGGATTTGAAAGTGTAGTGATAACACTTAGAGTGCTGCTATTGCTTTAGGTCAACTAACCACAAGGCTAAAACACCACTAATTCTATTAACTAAGAAATCATGTCAAATATGGAAAGCTACACTGAAGAGGGTCTCTCAAACTACACTGCTGAGGTTTTGAGAACTATGTGTAGGGAGAGGAGTCTCTCTGGTAAAGGAAAAGTATCTGAACTGGTTGCTAAGTTATTGGGGAAAAGAAAGTCTGGAGAGTGGGTCAGAAGGGCCTACCCCTCCAGCAAATGTGGATACTGATGTTTCTGATTCTGAGAGAATTGAAGAAGAAGTAGATAACCCTTTGTTAAGAGTTCCTACCAACCCCTTGCCTGCTCAGCAACCACAACCTCTGTCCACAGGGACCCCCACAGGTCCTACATTTACTCCTGAGTTTATTGCACTAGAGAAAATGAGGCTTGAATTAGAAGTAAAATGTATTGAAGCACAAACTGCCATGAAACATCAAGAATGAACGCTCAGAGAAATGGAGATGGCTCATGCTCTAGAAATGAAGAAATTGGGCCTCATTACGAGTAGGGCGGTAATGGATAGCGAGCACCGGTAAGGAGACCGGTGCCAGTAATCACTTACCGCCCTACTACAAGTTCCCTTAGCGGGTCCCTCCTTTAACGCCTGGTCTGACCAGGCGTTATGGACGGGCCCCGTTAAGGGAAATCAGAGCCAATAACGGTACCGCAAATTGCGGTACCGTTATTAGCTACTTCCCCATTCCCATTGAGCCCTATATGGGCTCAATGGGAATGGGGAATGTTTTTTTCAATGGGGACTTACCGGTCCCGCAAAGGTCGGACTACACCGGTAAGTCCCCATTGAACGAGACCAGTGCCGGTACCGTTATTGGAGGCAGTCATGGCGCAAATAGCGCCATGACTACCTCCAATCTCGGAATGAGGCCCATTGTCTTTAGAAAATGTTTCTCTCCCAGAGATTGGTATGTATGAGACTAAACTTGATGTTTTGGATTGGTTAGCAATGTTTGAGTACAATTATGGGATTCATGGTATCTCAGGGAATCAGTTGATTCCTTGGGTTTTCTCTAGGCTTCACCCTGTTACAAGTGATGCTGTAATGGATTTGGGGGAGGAGGATAAATAGGATTAGGAGTGTGTGAAGCTAGCATTAATAGCTAGATTTGGGAAGACCCCTTCCCAGTACCTTAAGAGGTTTAGAACCCTCAAAAAGCATGATGGTACCCCTTGGGCTACCTGGGTGTGTGAATGTTTGAAAAACTTAGATGGTTGGGTTAAGGGTTCCAAAGTAAACTCTTATGAAGGTTTGAGGAATCTTGTAATGTTGGAGTCTATTTTAAGTGAATTCTAATAGAGAATTACGCTATCCTGACGATTTATACGAGCACTAGAACATCTGGGTGGTCACGGATCCCCCTATCATTGGCGGGCAGGCTTGCACTGATCAAAATGATCTTAGTACCTAAAATACTATGTACATTTGTAAATGTACCTATATGGCCAGGCAATCACTTTTTCGAAGAGCTACATAAAACCTTAGCTAGGTTCTTGTGCAATGCTGGAGTCGTGCAGAAAAAAATGGGAATTTATGGCATTGCCATTTTCCATGGGTGATTTTAATGGACCTAATTTAGAGATTTGTTGGATGGCGTCCCAAGCAAAATTTGCCTCTTATTGGTACGGCACAGGGGAGATCCCACTGCATGTCAAACTAGAAAAATCAGCAACAAAGGGGTTGGAAATGATGACGCTTATAATGGATAACACATATAGAGACGATGGCCCATACAACCATGTGTCTACCACACTAGGAGCCTGGAATCATATTTTTTTAGAACAGACGAGAAAACTCCATATTATCATTGGCTACTATTGTGGGATTTCCCACATCTCTCCTCCACATGAGACACTGCAATCCGTAAGCGATGGGAAGCTTTGGGATATAACTGTATAGGGGACTTATTCCCTGATGGGAAGTTGTTTTTTTTTTCAACTTTTTTTTAATTAACTTTACGGACTAACACAGCCCGTGCAAACAATAAGACCCCACCCCTCCCACCACCCCACCTTCTTCCGTTGCTCTCAGAGTCCAAGTGCACACATTGCAACATTAAGACACCAAAGAATCACAACCACCATGCATTAGACCCTTGATCACAAGTTATACGTTCATCATCAACTCTTCGGGACTCGGCCGTGGCGGAGTTAAACGAGGTAGAGACTCCGGAAGGGTTGAGGGAGACTTATTTGGAGAGTTCCGGGGCGGGAGTATCATGCCCTGAGTCAGGTTCTCTAGCGATGTAGCTCCTGAATGCTGTCCAATAGTCTTTGGGTCTGCTGGTGGAAGGAAGCGTCAAGTTGTACTGTGTCTCCCTTCGCTCACACAGCAACATAAGGTTGAGCCAGTTTTGGACCGTGGGCGCTCTAGTAGCCCCCCACGAATGAGCCAACAGAGATCTGGCAACCACAGAGGCCATAGCAACTAAGAGTTTCTCAGTACAGGATTTCAATTCAACCAGGGCCAGCAACCAGAACTCAGGGGCACATGGAATCGGGTCGTCCACCATCATGACCATTACCTCCACTATACCCGACCAATAAGGCTGGATCTTAGGGCAAGACCAAGCAACATGATAAAAATCAGCTGGGGTTTGAAGGCACCTCTTACATAGAGGGGATCTGTGTGGAAATAGCTTATGAAGGGAAAGGGGAGAATAATAAGTCTGATGCAGAAATTTAAAATGTATCAGGCGGAACCTACTATTAATAGATATCATTTTGGTCTGGTTCTGAATTAGGCCCCATTGGTCGTCTGATAGCGACCTCCCTATGCTACCTTCCCACTTATCCCTATACAGAGTTGCGGGCGTGGGTCTTAATGACTGGATCAGACTATACAGGGAAGAGATTAATTTCTTGGTGGATGTTAGCGTTGTCACAAGCGACAACAACCGGGATGTGTGTGGTGCATTCAGGAAATCTGGTCACCTGGTCTTCAAGACCTCCCGAAGCCTGTAGTAAAAGAGTAACGTGATTGGAGACAATGTGCCCCTTGTCTTGAGTTCCTCCCAAGGTATGAACTTATCCCCCGGTGCAACATCACCTAGTGTGTATATCTTGAGGTTAGTGAAATGTTGAATGAATATGGTCTCTTGCGTGAGGGGGATGCCGCGAACATTATATATGGCCAAGGATGGAGAGTACCAACAATCCAAGCACATCCTCTTCGCCAGATAGTCCCAAGGCTGCAGGGTGATCTCTAAAGGTTGTATCTCGGCCCTTACGGGTCGCTCCCGGGGTGCCCAAAGCAGGCCCCTTAGGTCGTCGGGCTTAATGATAACCCTCTCCAAGCGCGAGTGGGGGAGGTCGCTCGTGGGGGACCACCACCACACTGCGTACTGGACCTGGGCCACAAGATAATACAGGAAGGAATCGGGGATGTCCAGCCCGCCCTGACTACAGGGGAGAGACATTGTATGTAGTGAGATGCAAGGTTGCTTCCTGGCCCATATCAATTTGATCATCATGCTCTTTAAACGATTCCAGAAGGTCACAGGATGCCATATTGGGACGCTGTTGAAAACGTACAATAATTTCGGCAGGATGACCATCTTGGATAGGGCAATACGGGCCGCCTGAGAGATAGGGAGGCAGATCCACGTGTCTACCCTGTGTTCTAAGTGTTGTAGGACTGCATCATAGTTCTCCTCGTATAATCGGGCTGGAGACGTGGACACCTGGATGCCCAAATAACGGATGCCCTGTAGACTCCAGGCAAAGGCGCCGCCTATGTCCTGTGGACTATCACGGGTATTAGGTTGGTTTGGGGATTCTTTAAATATATTAACATATCGTCCGCATATAGTGTGCGATTGATAGTTACCCCACGGTGAGCGTGAAATTCCCTCAATGCACAGGCGATCGGCTCGATCGCCAGGGCAAACACGTTATGCATCAAGGAGAATAGTCTCCGGAGGTTATTCTGTGTTGAGCTACCTGGTATAAAACCTGCTTGGACTGGGAGGACCACATTAGGCATGTGGGGCAGAAGCCGATCGGCAAGGAGCTTCGCCAGGATCTTGTAGTCGGTATTTACCAACGAGAGGGGACGGTATGGCGAACACTTCTTGGGATCCTTGTTAGGTTTAAGCAATACTGTCACCAGGGCTGTCCTGGTGGACTCCGGGAGGACCCCCGATGAGACAGCTGTTTCGTACATACTGCGCAGTTGGGGGATGAGTAGGGACGGGAAGGCTTTGTACAGCTCGGCAGTAAGGATTATTGAGGAGGGCTCCGACCTCTGGGTTCAGCCATCCCAGGGCGATCCTGCCTATATAACAAATGATAGCGTCCTGGACCACTGTGCATTTGGACGTATATAACATCTCATAATACTGTTGGAATGCAACATTTGTACTCCGTGAGTCCCTAGTGGATACACCCTCGGGTGTCTCTATTTCTATTATAGGGTCCCGGTGCTGTTCCTGCCCGATAGCCCATGCTAAAGCTCTACTCGGGCGATCCCCCTCCCCATACCTGGAAGCTGCGACTCGGTCACCCAGAAATCTTTCCCCGTCGTCCGACAGCGAGTGTAGCTCATGGCACATGGCCGACAGGATGGACTGGAGCTGGGGGGGAGTCTGAATGGGCCTGTCGGAGCTCCAAGTCTTTTATATCTTTTTCCCTGGAAGCGATAGCTCTGCGAATGCTCTTAAGGACACCACCCTCTTGCGATATACACCAGCGCCGGATATATACCTTGACCGCCTCCCAAACCAACCCGGGGTCCGGGACAGAGTCCCTATTTAGTTGAAAAAATTTGGAGATGGAGCGTCGCATATCCTCGCGGAATGCTGCGTCTTCTAATGCCAGTGTACGGAACCTCCATCGAGGCTACCTGGAGGGGGCGATCAGGGCTGAAAATTGTACCACGACGGGGAATGGTCGGAGAGGGTTCGGGGAAGGATCTCTGCTCTGCTGGACGTCCGTACCAACTCCGAAGACAAGTGGATAAAATCTATCCTACAGGAACTGGAGTGTACACTTGAGTGAAAGGTGAACTCGTGATTGTCGGGGTGGAGAAAGTGCCAAATATCAACCAGGGTGTAATCTGCTGCAATGGATTTCCATTTTTAGGCCGCCTGTAAGAGGGATGTTTGTGCCGTTGACAACATGTCTAGTGATAGTGATAAAGCCAGATTAAAGTCGCCCACCCAGATCACCTCATAACCTGGGAATGTACGTATGTGCTCAGAACACGATTGAAAAAAGTCTGGGGAGTCACAGTTAGGATCGTATATATTTATGAAAAGGACAGGCCATCCCCCTATTTCCTCGGCCACCAGGATAAACCGACCCTCTGTGTCAGATGCCTGCTTATGCAATTTGAATTCCAAAGAGCGGTGAATGTATATTGCAACGCCCCGTGACTGGGTACTATATTATGAACCGTACCTATGAATACCCCAGACTGGCAGGGAGCTTCTGTTCCTTTCCCAGGTGTGTCTCCTGCATACAAAGAACAATAGCGTGGTGATTCCTCACATAATTAGAAATAAGGCAAGTCTTTTTACTGTTGGTAAAGCCCCGGATATTCCATGTGATCAGGATTATGTTTGTATTTGCGGGGGCCCCATGAGATAGTGTCAAGTTATGCCTAGCAGGTGGGTATTTCCTAATAGTTGCGATGCAGGAAGACTCACTCGCGCAAGTCCTTTTAGATGCTTCAGGGCCGTGAATGGTGCATTGGGCAGCCTTCCGTCTGGTCTAAGGTATTTTAATAGCTTTATGACTATTGGGTGTCCAGTGGACCCTTGGGTCCCCGAAGAAGTTTCCCTCCCATCCCTCCCAACTGAACTAAAAGCACAGGCTGGTGCATAACCATACCCCCCACACCCACCCTCCACCCACGCCAGAAACTCCAACCTACCGGCCGATGTATCCCACCCCCCACCCACTTAACACCAACCATTAAACAATAACTCAATCAGCTGCCGCTGGGCGTAGGGGGGAGCTGGCGGCCGACATGACTTCCAGTGGCGAGAGGCTTTATTACCACATTTTAACTTTAATAACAGACTTATCAAACATAATTGTTGTTCCAAACGCTGGCAATTGAGGACCCGGACCAGGCCCGGATGGTCCGCAATCAGATTGCCATTGTGAAAAGGATACAGACCCGCCCGGACCGACCTAGGATGGATGGCAGGGGGAGACCTCCGGGCCCGGGACCTCCAATGCAAATTGTTCCCCGTATTCCAGTGTGGTGAAGAACAAAGTTTTCCCTTGATAAACAACCCTGAGTTTGGCGGGGTACATCATTGAATAGCATATATCTTTCTTCCTCAGGATGTTTTTTACTGGTTGGAAGGGTTTCCTCTGGTCCTGGACCTGCTGACTGAAGTCAGGGAAAAGTCGAATCGTTGTCGAGCCCCACCGTAGGGCCTTTTTTTCTCGAGCCACACGGAGCAGAATGTCCCGGTCCCGATTGTTAAAAATGCGGGCGATGATAACTCTTTCCGGTGCCCCCGGTGGAGGCCTAGTCATAAGGGAACGTTGGGCGCGCTCCACCATGAACATATTTGTAACAGGGGGATCATCAAGCCCTTCTTTAAGCAATTTCTCCACGAAAAGTTCCATGTTGTCAATAGGAGTGGACTCGGCAACCCCGGTTATACTGATGTTATTTCTCCTCGATCGTCCCTCTAAGTCGTCATTCTTAGCAACCACTTTTTTAACTGTTTGCTGAAGGGACGCCACCTCCCGTTGAAGCTCAGCGATCTTCTCCTCTCCATCGGTGTTCCGCATCTGACATTTTGCCGCACAGTTTTTCAATTTGGATCGCTGATACATCCACCTTACAAGTCAGTGCATCGATTTTGACCCCTAAATTGTCTGTGCTATTTTTTAAGGCTAACAAAGTTTGGTTGAGAGCCGAGATGTCAAGTTGGGGTGCAGCGGCCTCATCCTCCTGCCTCGTTGAGTCAGACCTGGCATATTGGTCCATCCTCGCCTGCTTCTTTTGGTTATCCATTCCCAAGATGTACCCCGGGAGTGTTGACGGAAAAACTGCAATGCCTGTGGAACCAGGAGCTCGTGAGAGGGACTATCCCAGGTTTCCCTAGGGGCAGCAAGGGGGGTTCCTGAGAGCAGAGGCCACCGAGTGTCACAAGGGAGTGCAGGAGTAGCACAGAGAAAGGCCATGGAGATTAATGTCCGATAGGGCCCCAAAAGGGAGAATGCGCACACGTGGATGATGAGGGGCCAATGTCGGTCCAGTTAGCATATAGTTGGTGCTGACGGGAATAGTGAGGTGTAGTGTAGGTGGGCAGAGGGGGGTCACAGGAGACCGGTATTATAGTCCTGTGGGGTAGGCCCCCGACCACTCCCACACCTTGCAGACCTGGATCCCGGGCTGAGAGCAGCGGGTAAACCCACCCCCGCCGTGCCGCACAGACCAATGTCCAGGTCAACACAGGAGGACAGATGAGGATGGCCAACACCACCGAGGACCGAGACCACGTTGCCTTGTAGACCACAGTTATATGGGTTGTCAGGTCTGGCGTCTGAGCAGTGGCACAGAGGGTGTGTGCCTATGGCCTCAGTGTAGAGATGGCAGTTGCCCACAAAAGTTTGCAGAGAAGGGCCCCTCCAGCACCCATGATGAAGAAGAGGGGCAGCTGCAATCAGATTCACACCCCACCGAGCCCCCGACTCACCGTGATGATGCGGTGGTCCTCGTCGAGGGCTGGGGGAGACAGAGGCATGGGCCGGTCTGCCCACCAAAGAGGCCGCTGGGGGGTGAAGACACCCCATCAAGTCCAGGAGCGTGGGGGGCCGAGCCTCAGGCCCGTGCAGGAAAGCACGGCTGTAGTCGTCCTGGCCATCACAGTGAGGTGAGTGCGGATGGTGGGGCGGCTGGCCAGATGAAACGCTGCTCCCAGATAGGAGGGACCGCACCCCCGGCGCACCGGCCCCAAATGCCCCCCCGCCGAACAGGGGTGGGGGACGGATGGCAGAGAGACCTCGGAACCCCCAACGCAGGCACCTGAGCGAAGGATCGGGGCGGCAGGCAGGGAAGCCTCTGCAAACACACACAGGATGGCCACGGCCCACCGCAGACCTCAGCCTTTGGTGGGGGATGGGCAGCCCACCAGGATCCGATCACAGGGAGAGCTGGCAAAAATCCGGCAATCCACTTGGTTCCAAAGGTTCTGACCCGGATTACCTAATGCCGCCTGGCATCAGGCACCCAGGGAGTAGCTTGCCACAGGTTAATCCAGTGCTGGCCTGCAGGTTTTTACGCTGAATGCTGAAGCTTCTGCCGAAGCACTCTCAGGCAGCGGCCATCACACGAGCCGCGCAACAGCGCCCCCTCCCTGATGGGAAGTTTTTTAACGTCTGCTGATTGGAAAGCAAAACAAGGGGACATGCTGGTGGGATTATTACAATATTATAGATTACGAGCAGCGATACGGGCTAGATGGGCATCTTACCCAGCTGAGCCCCCTGAAAACAAACTGCTGCCTATATCTCCAATTCTAGTGGGTGTAGACAAGTACTGCCACCTTATATATGGAAATACTAGCTGGGATGCTGACACGGTGGGACTACTCACGTGGGAAATGGCAGACAGAGCTGAATAAGGAGATAAATAATGAACAATGGGCAGCTATGTGCAGATTTACTACGTCAGTCTCCATGAATGGATGGTTCAAACTGATTCAATATAAGGTGTTACACATGCTACACTACACACCACATACACTTAAGAGAGTATTCATGGATCACAATGGTCTATGCCTGAGATGTAGAGCAGTTGAGGCTGGATGCCTGCACCTGTTCTAGTCCTGCCCGAGCCTATTGCAATACCGGAAACAGATATACATTGTAATGTCAGAATTTATTGGAAGACATTTGGGCGTAACCCCGACGTCTGCTCTATTTGGGCTATGGCAAGATCTGCCGGAAAGAAAGATTAGAAAGATTAGAGCCTTTTTAAACATGGGGAACATAGTGGCGAAAAGGTGCATCCTTTGAAAATGGGAAGCTTGTTGCCCTCAGTCCATGCAGGAATGGCTGAAAGCCTTAACCTGGGTGAATGAATGCGAAGACCTACATATATCAATGACACCACGCACGTCCCGCCCCAAAGACATAAGGGGACAGTTTAGAACATATCTTGCCAAAGATTTAACAAGATGTATGATAAGTGATGTTAGGGAGAATTCTCTTGTATGGCTAATTTCCCTTACCTAGTGAGACCATCAGCAGCTTTGCTGGATTTCTGGGGTTTATTTTTTCCACTTGGTAAGAGTGTGAGCCTTTTTCTCCCACTTACCGTGTATTTCTGTGTGGGTTGTACTTTTTGTGCTCATGAGCTATGGAGTGTCACCAAGTCCCTAGGCATTATCTTTTTACTTATGTGTCACACAGCACCTTTAGTGCAGTGACACAGGGATGTCTTTTAGACTTCCCTTGTGAACTCCATTTCTGGGGATGACTACTGTCCCCCAGAAACCGGTAAAGTCACCATTGGCTTAGTAGTCCTTTATAAATACAGATCCAGTACAAACCATATTACAATGGAGTACTGGAGAGGAATATCTTTCCCCTGTCCTTCTGTACCTCAAGGGGCACTTTGTGTCCCCCTTCCCGACTCGACATGGCTGGTGGCAGTGGTAACTATCATTTTTACACAGATTCCCGTGTTAGTGTTCTGGCTGTGGTGACAGACATGTACATAAAACCTGCTACCCCATATCATTTTTATTTTGGGTCCTAGCGTGGTTTTTCGCCATTTCATGTTGGAAAGGTCTTTCTTGTTGTTTGCTTTTCGCACCAAACCAGGTTTGGTTTCCTTGTTCTCCGTCCTTTGGCAGGCTTCTGCGAAGAAGCCCTCCTTTGGCGTCTGGGTGTCTAGGTGGGCTGAATGTGAGGGAGGGGTTTAGTAACCCCCTGCACAGGGTCTCCTTGGAGACCCAAGTCGCACTTTGTGTCCATTGGCTGAGGTAGTTGTCCGGGCTGGACAACCCCCCTGCTGTGTGATTGACAGCCAGGCTGTGTGAATGGGGGATTTTGGTATAAAAGGCAGCACTCTTGGGCTGGAAGTCAGAGTCACCACTGGAACTACAAGAACCGAAGAGAAGTGGAGAAGAAGACAGCTGCTGCAACTCATGTATCCCAGTGAAGCCCTGCTGCAGTCCTGAGCTATCTACCCTTCAACGACAGAGGAGATCCAGTCCGGAGTCTCCTTCCCTCGAGCCTGGTGGGATCAACCAGCTCACCTTCTACAGCCAGAGAATCCTCTTCTGGGTCAAAATCACTGCACTGAGCTGTAGTGGTCCGGATAGCTATCAGAAGAGCCCTCTCTTGTTTTTAAGGAGAGCACCTTTTATTCAACATTGCTTTGCTGCTGCTGGCTTCATCCCTGGGTAGTGCAGATTGCGCCAGACATCCTCCTTCTTGTCCCCACGACTGAAGCTTCAGGAACCGTGAGTCTGCAGGAACTACCAGGAACAACTGCCGTAGCACCAGCTTTCTTCATCTGAATAAGGTACTGTGTCCATTTGGTCGTTCTCTCCGTCCGAAGGCTTGTCCTTTCTTTCTTTCGTCTTATATCTTTTGCCTCCCTTTGACAATATCCAGTACTCCTGGCAACGTCAATCTTGAACTGTTCTCACCGTATGATCCTCGACAACAGAGCCCTGCTCCATTTGACACTGGCGCAGGCCTATTGACTTTTATCTGCCTCTTAGATCACGTCATATGATTCTATTGCCTTGACAAAAGTATTGCCTATGATTTTTATCCCTTATTTCCTTGTTTTAATTCTTTGTGCTAAGTGTGTTTGACCACGGTTACATTTCTTCCCGCGAGTAAGCTTTTCTTCCGTAAGACCGAACTGTCATTACTATCAAAAAGTGATTGCGTAGGAACCCACGGTAAAGCATTTGTTTCGAAACACTGGTCTGTCAAATCCTAATGTACTTACCTTGAATTGACCTGACCAAGAGGAATTGGTTGTGTGTAGTATATTTAGAGTGTGGTTTTATTTAATAGAATTGAAGTGTTTTATGAACAGATGGTTTAAAAATAAATGTCCTTATATTTTTTTTAACCAGAAACCTTGAGTCCGTGTTTGCTTGTGTCACAGTAATTGTAGTCCTTTGTGTAATTCCTATTACTGCTCATTTGCTCTTGAGATAAGTCTGGCTGCTCAGCCATCGCTACTACTTTACTGTGTAGTACAGGCTTGTACCAAAGGTGAAATTGTACTATCACTTGTAGTCTTAATTGTATGTAGTGGTCCCTAAGGGTACTGCATATGATTCTGCCTAACAAGTGAACACTATGGTGAGATTGAACAATGTATAATTGTGTATGTACTGAAATGTGAGCCGAGACAACACTTACCTGACAAACGTACTGGTCATGTTTCTGTGATTGCTGACTTTAAATAAAGTTTCTCCACATGCTTACTTTTGTGCTTTCCTACCCTTGTGTACTTTTTTTGGTTGTTTGATTTTGGTTCAACTATACATTATGATATTATATGGAAAAACAATTGTTATTGTATGGATTGTGTAAAATTAACATTGATCTGTATATCTGGGATGAATATGTAACACAATATATAGAAAATGTTAAACTACAATACAGCCCTGAAGAAGACCTGTAATAGGTTGAAACACGTGTCGGCTGTACACGCACAATGGGCCTCATTACGAGGTTGGAGGTAGCTTTGCCGGTTTTCCCGGCAAGGCTACCTCCAAACTCGCATCCGGGACCGGTGTAAAGACTGGAGGGGTGTGTCTGTACTTCTGCTCTCTATATGGTAGAGGAGAGGCACAGAGGACCCCAGCCAAGATTCTCTATTGTTGGTAGCAATGGACGAGCAATCAGGCCTAGCTTCTCAGGAGGTGATGCGGGCTGGGTCTTAAAACAGTGTAGTCCCCAAGCACCCACAAAGGAATTTCCACACACTGTATTAGTGAAAACACAGTCTTTCTATAATTAAGGTTCAAGGTTATATACACAATCACAATAACTCACTTTGTGCTCAGTTAATCTACAATGGCAAACATATACAGTTCTTAGTGGTACCACAATTATTATCAGATTTCATTAAAGTGCATCAACTGTACTCTGGTCAAATGTCACATAAATCAATTTAAAAACCAACAATAGACATAGGAGGAAAGTAGTTCGTTAGAACAATTGGCAGAATACTGGCCCCTACTGTTAGACACAGTTCTGTGTGGAAATCCCCCACCTGGGCAACCTGTAAAATAAAGTTATACCACAAGCCATATATTGTTCAATGAGTTTTATCCTTCTAAAGTGTTTCTACCACCCAATGTACCTGGAATAGCACAGTCCCACAGTCCCTCTAGGAGGCGTCGATGGATCCTTCTTGAGTGACTCCCTTTAAAGCAGGAGCCACGGATCTCTGATGGGCCTAGAAGAAGGTGAACTTGGCGACGAGGCAGCAGCTTCGGTTCTGACGGTGCTCATTGACGACGAGTCGAAGACGTCCTGCAAGGATGAGACGTGCGGGGCATGTCGATTTCAATAGTTCAGGACCGCAAAGAGTTGCTGAAGCACTGTGGCCCAGCAAGGGCGTCGAGTCGTCCAGCGTCTCTACGGTCTTTGGGTGGTGGGAAACCCACCGGCAGCTGCTCCTCAGCACTTCGATGGCCTGGCCTTCTCCGGCGGAATAAGGCGGTGGACGGTGTGGACGAGCGTGTCAGGGAATCAAATGTCTTAGGCAAAGAAGCGTTGCGGTTCCAGTCGTCGACAGGCACAGCGTCAAGCAGTCCCCGTTTCTGGGCAACTAACTTCGACGGGCCTCCAGTGGTTATAGCAAACCTGCAAACCCTGGTCGACGACGGTGGACGGCTGTCCGGTGCTTCTCTTCGTTTCTCATCGGCGGTCCCCATCTCCGGCTGACAGTCTTTCGTAGGCTGACTTCCAGGGCGCTTCGGCAAAGGTTAGCAGTGCACGATGGTCCCTCGTAGCTTGGGAAGAGGGCGCCTAACCAGGTCCTCTCTGGGTCAGTCCTTGGAGACACCGGAGCTTTCAGATCAACAAAGTAGAGCAGCAGCACTACTTCTCTTCCAGCAAGGCTTCAAGGTAAAGCTTCAGTTTCAATGTCAGTTTCAATTCCAGCTTCTGAACGATTTCTAGCAGTGAAAGGCCCCCAGAAATACTAGTTAATCTCCCATTCACTCTGCTGGGTCACACTCAGGCAACCAATCACTCAGAAGGGCATTCAGGTGGTCAGTCAGCCAATCAGGCGCACAGTGCAATCAGGCCATTCTTCTCTATCCAGACAATCACAACACAGAATGTGGATTCGGACAAGTACGACGCCATTCAACACTACACACTGCATTCATACCAGTTTCGGACAGGGCTGTCTCAGTCATTGTGTCAAACACCAGATACTAGACATGCACAACACAGAATGCGTATTCGTTCACACACTCCATTCACCCAGGACCCACCCACAGGCGTACCCACAACATACGGATGTTGGGAAGGCTCCAGCCAGTATGGTCGGCACTTACCCACACTACCATATATGGAACTTCCACCCAACAGCCAGTCAGGGGGAAGGGGCAGAGTCAGGGCTTCCCGGTACTTCGGGAAAACCAAGGAAACAGGCGATGGAAGGCAAGAGGCCACGTGGGCCATCTTGTTTCCATCAGGAATCTACTGATTCCAATGACAGGGTCTGGGCATCTCAAAATGAAGGATGCTCAGGGCACCTGTCAATTCAGCACAGAGCTGCCACCAGCCCATACCCTGCTCTGTGGGCCACACATAGGTGCCCAAAAACATACACTAGGGGCACAGGGTTGTTCCCTCACCCATGGGTGCCATAAGGGTATCTAAGCAGAAAACACGACAGAACACACAATAAAAAACAGTAAAAGACAAGGATATGGAGGCCCTGTTCCTCTGATGCATTTCCAGCATCACAGTACTGGGACAAGACAGCTCCAATTCCGGTGTCACAGGCATCCGTCTGGACGATAAAGGGGCAGCTGTAGTCAGGCGCACACAACACAGGTGCCCTATACAGACTTTCTTTCAAGCCATCAAAGGCCCTCTGACAGTCTTCAGCCCAATTAACCTTCCTAGGTTGTTTGGGTGAAGTCAGAGCTGTCAGCGGGGCAGCTATGGTCCCATAGTCCGCCATAAAATTGCGATAATACACAGTGAGGCCCTCACCAGGGCTATCCCCTGTACTTTACTGGGGAGAGGTTGGATTTGGCCACCTCCTACCTCATGACCAAGATACGTGACTTTCCCCTGAGCTATCTGGCACTTGGTGGCCTTGATAGTGAGGTTAGCCCTTTTCAGGGCCTGCAACACCTTATCCAGATGTGTCAAATGCTCTTCCCAGGTGTAACTGTAGAAGGCCACGTTATCTAAGTAGGCCACACAAAAGGCTTCCAGCCCACTGATTGAACAATCTCTGGAAGGTGGCAGGGGCATTCTTCAACCCAAAAGGCATGACCCTAAACTGGTAGAGTGCCTCAGGTGTTGAGAACGCCATCTTTTCCTTGGCATGGCCCGTCAGAGCTTTTTGCAAATAGCCTGAAGTAAGGTCAAAGGTGCTCACAAATTTGACAGCACCAATGGTGTCCAGGAGCTCATCAGCCCTGCGCAATGGGTGCGCGTCAGTTTTGGTGACGGCATTGACTCCTCGGTAGTCCACACAGAACCTCCAATCCTTAGTACCTGCCTAGGAACTTTCCTTGGGGACAAGAACCATGGGACTGGACCAGGGACTGGTTGAGGGTTCAATAACACCCAGATCCAACCTCAGCCTGGATGTGGTTCTTAACGGTATCTGACATACGGTAGCACCTGCATTTGACAGGCACACTGTCACCAGTGTCAATTTCATGCTCACACCACGGTGTAAGGACTGGTGTCAGTGAGAACAGAGAGGCATTTTGCCGGAGCAAAGCCCCGTAGGCCCTCTGCTGCTCTGCCGTCAGATCTGGAGAGATATGTACTCCCTCCACTGAGCCATCCTGAGGGTTGCTATGCAGCAAATCAGGAAGGGGCTCACTCTTATCCTCTTCTTGCTCTGAAGCTACCAAGAGACATGAGACCTCTGCTCGCCTATGGAAAGGCTTGAGCCTGTTGACGTGGACTACTTGAGGGGCTACCTCAGAGACTCCCATGTCAACCAGATAATTGACTTCGCCCATCTTGGAGATTATCGTGAAGGGTCCAGTCCATTTGTCTGCGAAAGCTCAAGGCTTGCTAGGCTCCATCACAAGGATCTCCTGACCTGGAGTCCAGTCCACTTGCGAGGCTTTAAGGTCATGCCAGTACTTATTCAATTCCTGGCTGTACTTGAGATTTGCTGTCGCCTGACCCATCATCTGTATCATCCTCCGCCTGAGGCCTAACACATAGTCCCCCACCTGCTTGGCAGGGCCTGGAGGGGTGCCTTCTAAACCTTCTCTGATCAAGGCAAGGGGCCCCCTCACGGGATGTCCAAAGAGTAACTTAAAGGGGCTGAAAGCAACACCCTCTTGAGTTACCTCTCTGTAAGCGAACAGCAGGCATGGCAGGAGGAGATGCCATTTCCTCCTTAGGGGCTCTTCCAAAGCGCATAGCATGCCCCTGAGAGTTTTATTAAATCTCTCGACCAGACCATTTGTCTGGGGATGGTAAGAGGTGGAGAAACTGTAGGTTACCCCACACTCTTTCCACATGTTTTTTTTATGTAACTAGACATGAAGTTGGATCCTCTGTCAGAGACAACCACCTTAGGGAATCCAACATGGGTGAAAATGCACAGGAGAGCCCTGGCAACCACCTTGGCAGTAACAGTCCAAAGGGGTATAGTCTCAGGGTACCTGGTGGCATAATCAAGACCAGGATGAACTGTTGTCCACCTCAAGTGGGAGGGTCAAGGGGACCGACAATGTCGATGCCCACCCTCTCAAACGGTGTGCCAACCACTGGCAATGGTTGCAGTGGGGCAATGACACTGCCTCCCGTCTTGCCAGACAGCTGACAAGTTGGGCAGGTCCTGCAGTAGGACTCCACTTCAACTCCCATCCGGGGCCAGTAGAAATGGGCAGAGAGCCTCTGCTTAGTCTTCTTGGTACCAAGATGACCAGCTAAGGGTACCTCATGCGCCAACTGTAACAGGAAGGGCCTGTAAACCTGGGGTACCACCAACCTCTTGAGGGCACCAGGTTCAGGCTTAGTGGGCTCACTAACAAGGAGCTCACCCTCCCAATAGATCTGGAATGTCCTAGGCACTTCGCCTTGTGCCTGGGACAGGGCCTGTTTCCTCAGACCCTCGAGAGAGTGTCACTCACACTGTCCCTTACAGAAGTCTGCCCGGGGTGGTCCCCCTTCAGCCAACAGGCATTGAAGGTTGGGGTGGTCCTCCGGGTTGAGCACCTCTCCTGCATGAGGGTCTTCTGCCTCTTCTCCCTCAGGAGTTGAGTTTGGGTTTTCTACTGGACCCAGCCTGTCCGGAGCATGGATCCCAATGGGTGCTGTAGGAACAGCAGTAAGAGAAGGAGCGCCCTTCACAGAGATGGACCTTCTTGGTCTTCTGTCTTCTTGCCTTACGCCTCGCCTTTGGCTCGGGTACCTGACTCACAGCCAGACCCTGTGTCACCTGTGACCTAGTGACTGCAGCAGCAGTCATGGGTAGACCATCCGAGATCAACCACAACTTTACTAGATCATTTCGTAACAGAATGTTAGCTGGGACATTGTCCTGAACCAGGACAGGAAGCGTTGCTGTCTTGTCTCCAATCATGAGTGTGACTAGGGCTACAGGCGATAATTTGGGAGGCCCACCAGCTAACCTGGTGGTTCTCAGAGGAGCACCTACGTAGTCCTCTGGCTTGAGCAGGGTCCTGTCCACCACTGTCATGCTTGCCCCAGTGTCTCTCAAGCCAGTAGAAGGCTGGTCATTCAAGAGGACACTTCTCAAAAACCTACGGGTGTTCTGTGGGATTGTCGCCAGTACTTCTGAGTACTGGTCCCAGGCCTCAAGGGACACTAGGGAAATCTCTACAGGAGCACCAAATGTGATCCCTGTAGAGGAGGGGAGGACAGTGGCCTCCCCCTCAGGCATGGGGAAAGGGTAGCTCAGGCTGACAGCCTGTACTCCAAGTGCCTTACCTTTAAACTTGGAGTCACCCTTCTTGTGATCCAGAGCCCCACAGTCCCAACAAGTGCCAGGAATGCGGGGTAAGGTACTGGAACCACTGGGAGCTTGCTTTGCAGCAGGTGGACCACTACTCTTATTCCCATCCACAGAGGACTTATCCCCACTAGATTTTTGGGTCTTAGGAAAGGAAGGTTTTGGTTTACCCAACTGTGATTGCTTTTGGGACTCCCCAGCTTTCAGAGAGGTCCCCTTTTCTTTGTCCTTGTCCTTCCCACTGGAGTCCTTAGGAAGACACCCGGTGGGAGACCCACTTGTCAGCCAACCTGGCCAGCTTAAAGGGATCCAAATTATTCTGGTCAGCAACATACTGACGCAGCTCTGGTGAACAGGCTTCAGAAAAATGCTCAAAAAACAAAAGGTGGGAAAATTCACCAAAGGTTTTCACCTTGTATCCATCAATCCACCCCATCATGTTCATATGTGCAGCACTCACCCAGTCACCCCTTTGTGCTAAGTTATCATTGACATAGACTGCCATGGTATATTTTTTCTAGCAAGGGAGCTAAACAGAGATACCCTCTGTGCTAAGTTATCAGTGACAGAGATTGCCATGGTATCGCCTCATTCCGCCCGTTCCGATCTGTTTTCAATCAGAATATCAATGTTTGCTCACGTTTGAGAAGTATACTAGTTATATCTCCCCCACGTCTGGGGCAATTAACCTTCTCAATTATGTTTCATTCAATTTCCTGTGCCTGATGTCTCATCCACTGAAAATTATCCACCAGCGGAGCGTTGTCTCAATTTATTCCAATACAGGACATGTGTTCCTGTATTCGTTTCTTTACTGGTCTGATTGTCATGCCGATGTACATGAGTTTGCAGGGACATTTAATCATGTAGACAACGTTCGAAGTGTTGCAATTGGTTAATGAGTTTTGTCTCCATGGGGTTCTCAAACCTAACTGTAATGTCTTTGTGCGTTTAGTAAGTGGACACACATTACATTGGCCACAAGGCGAGTGACCCAGCTGGGCAGTTGTGTCCCAGCGGGTAGTTTGATGTGCTATGTTCTCCGGAGGTTGATATGAATGTATCAGTGTATCACAGAGATTTCTCCTTTTTTTATTGCAAATCTAGGTGTCGGCAACACAACTGGATGATTTCTTTTTTAATGCAATTGATCTTTCTGGAGTAGCTAAATACAGCTGTTATGGTTTTAGGGCCTTCCAGGCATTTTTTCTGCTGCAAAGTTATATCGTGCGTAATGTTCCTGGCCCGTTTTCTCGCTTGTTTAATTGTCCTTTTGGGGTAACCTCATTCGAGGAGCCGATCAGTCGGGAAATTGGATTGGGTGTAATATTCTTGGAGGCTAGAAAAATTCCTTCTGTACCGCAGGAATTGGCCAAAAGGCAAATTATCACAGAGACTTTTTGGATGGAAACTGGAATACTCCAAGAGAGAGTTACGGTCTGTCGGTTTTCTGAAGACTGTGGTAGCCAGTTTTCCCTGGGTTGCTTTTATCTCAACATCGAGGAAATGTGTGATGTTTCTTGTGATACTATGTGTACATTTTAAGTATCTATTCCTCGAGTTGAGCCAGATCATGAATTCTCCAATCATAGTTTTGTCACCTGTAAATATAGCCAGGACGTTGTCTATATACCGGGTCCATAAAGTAACCTGTGATCGAAAGGGACTCGAGGCTTGGTAGATGTACTTTTCTTTCAATTTGGCACAGAGGTTAGCCAGCGAAGGGGCAAAGGTCGCCCCCATCGCGGTACCTGAGATTGATTGAAAAAAGAATTCCTTATACAAGAAAAAAAATCTTGGTAAGGGCTTTCTCTGCCAATTGTAAAATAAACTGTAGTGGTATTTCAGGTGGTGGATTAAGTTCAAGGAGAACTTTTTCAACAATTTGTAGTGTTTCAGCCTGTGGTATTTTGGCATATAAGGCTTCTATGTCAAGCGTGACTAGGAACTGGGTGTCTGGGTCAAACGTTACATTGTTGAGCATATTTAAAATGCGTGTGGTGTCCTTCAGGTAAGACCTCATTTTGGGGATTTCTGGCCTTAGGAAAAAGTCAACAAATTCTGATAGAGGCTCTAAGATTGATTCAATACCAGCCACTATTGGCCGTCCTGGTGGAGGGAGGGTGTCCTTGTGTACTTTGGGCAATGCATAGAACACAGGTATTTTGGGAGACTTTCGGCACAGAAAGGCAGCTTGTTTCGTGCTGATGTAACCTTTGCATGCTGCTTCTTCGACTAGGCCTATGATGGTAGTCCGGAGTGCATCCGTTGGATCCCGAGGAAGAATCTTGTAATGTTCTTCATTATCAAGGAGCGAAGTAACCATTTGGTCGTAATCTCCAAGGTTCATGACAACATAGTTTGCAACACACAACTTCAAATCACATCCCTCTGAACTGATCAAGGCCATTATTTTCAAGGTTCTACATTTGTTACATTATTCAAAGAGAATGTTGTAATTCTGGCATTAGGCTGTCAATAAGACCAGTCTTTAATCATATTGGTAAAAGGGGTACCAACTAAACAGAAAACATTTTGCAGCAACTAGTTAATATTACCAAAGCTCAAGAGGCTCTGAAGCATCTAAAATAACACAACCAATATTACAGTGATGTAAATGTTGAAGAAGACATAAATGTAATTTCAGATATATGAAGATATCCCCCCACAAATTGGTCAGTTCGATCATGGTAAACCTGATGCTATGGAAGAAATATACGAACATCAACCATCCACCAAAGGCATTTTCAAGATATCGTGCGTGACTCATTCAAAACATACCCAATGCATCAGGCAAGGGGTTGTCTGAGTGTTTAGACAAAAAAGCTTGGGAGGTTGTTTTTCCCCTTATTTTCTATGTAGAAGAAGAAGGCAGATATGATGAAAGACCAGTGAGTGCAGAGAAGCGCATAAAAAATACCATTTTCTTACAGTGTACTCTGAAGATCCCAAGTTCTGACAGTTTATTGAATTCATTTTTCATCCATTATTTGAAAGCGAACTGGCTACCTTATGCTTTGGTGCTCCATGTACTATTATAAACTAGTACTCTCTCAGTGAGTGAATCTGTTCAAAAGATAGAAGACAAAGATGAAGTTTTGGAGTGAAGCATTGCCAGCATCTCAGTAAATATGGGCAGGACAAAAGAATCTTTGTTTTAGCATCATTCTGATGTTTGATGTATGCTGAGGAAGTGTGGGCCTCTTACTTGGTTTGTTTACCATAGTTGTACAGGGATGATTTACATGACTTTCTAAGTCCTGAAAAGAAGAACGAAGTAACAAATGCATTTAAAAAGTACAAGTGGATGAATCCAAGATGGCCACCGTGAGGAGGGCTGCGTCAAGCAGAGCTCTCCTTCCCCCCCCCGGGGCCTTAAATCTCAGAAGAACAAGTTACTTACCAACTGTAACGTTATTTCGACTGGATGTTCCTCCCACGAATTTGTTATCTTTGATATATCCATTTCCAGCTTGCTGGCCTCAGAAAATGTTTTCACAGTAGAGGGCGCTGCACGTCGACGTCCCTCGAGTCGGTGTCCCTTGAAGGCCTCTGTATCGGCGCCGACGTCACCATAGGTATAAATAGTCTTGCGCAGTGTTCGTTGCTCAGTTCCATTTTGAGGTGCTGTTTTTGCCTTGTATGAAATGGTTAATAACCTTGAAGGAGCGTAGGCTGCAACTACAAGGGAAGTTTTACTGCGGGGAAGGATGGGGGGGCGATAATGAATACATGGGAGGAACATCCAGTTGAAAGAACTTTACAGTTGGTAAGTAACTTGTTCTTCGAATGGATTGTGTCCTCCCACGTATTCCTTATCTTTGATAGACTCCCAAAGCAGTAGTGTGTAGAGGAGGCGGGAGTAAAACGAAATGTTTACTTTTAAAGATGCACAGAGTGCAACACAGCTTTTCCAAATCTTGTCTCCTGGCGAGAGGAGGAATCAGAATTTAGTGAAAGTATGTGCGGACGACCATGTGGCAGCCACACATATGTCTTTAATTGGAACTCATCTTTGGAGAGCTGAAGAGGCTGCGATACCCCTGGTTGAATGAGCCCTGAGGTGTTGAGGGGGCTCCTTTCCTGCCAATGTATAGCATTCTATAATATTTAATATAATCCATCTTGAGATGGTCTGTTTTGTAGTAGGTAAACCTAACTTGTGCCCTGCATAGCCCACAAACAATTGGTCTGCTTGCCTAAACCTCGCAAGTCTGCCCATGTAATGTAAAAACTCAAGGCACGTCTTGGATCCAGCCTGTGCAATCTCTCTTCCTCTTTCCCTGGATGGGGACGAGGGTAAAACGGGGGTAAGGTTTTTTTTTTGTGTGATGTGGAATTCTGAGACCACCTGGAGAGAGAACATTCGGCTTCACTTGGAGAACTACCTTATCTTTGTGAAAGATTGTATGTGGAGGTTTGCAAGAGAAAGCTTGTAATTCGCTCACTCTTCTGGCAGAAGTTAAAGCCACTAGAAAGACTGTTTTAAGAGTAAGAAACCTTAATGAACAGGAATGAAGGGGTTCGAATGGAGTACCCATTAGAAATTTCAAGACTAGGTTAAGGTCCCACAGTGGAACTTGAAAAGGAGTTGGGGGAAAAACATTAGTTAACCCTTTTAGAAATTGAATCACTATGGGCGATTTGAAGTATGAAGGCTCCTCCGCAGTGCGCTTGAAGATTGACAGCGCTGCGAGGTAACCCTTGATTGTGCCAACTTGAAGACCTGAATTTGGCAAATATAGCAATAAAGATAACACCATTGGTGTACTACATGAAAAGGGTTCAATATTCTTTTCTCAACACCAGCTGTAAAATGTGTTCCAACAACAGCGGTATAAAGATTTTGTTGCTGGCCTTCTGGCCGAAAGCAACACCTCCATTACGTCATCCGGGAGGTCCCAATCCTTATATCTCAACCTTTCAGAAACCAGGCGTGAAGGTTGAGGGTCCCGATATCCGGATGGAGAACCCGACCTCCCTTCTGTGAGAGAAGATCCTCTCTTTGTGGAAGACTAACCGGCGGACAGATGGACATGTCTAGAAGATCTGGGTACCACGTTCTCCTGGCCCAATTCGGGGCAATTAGGATCATGGGTTTCCGGAATCTCCTCAACCTCCTTATCATTTGAGGAATGATTGGGGACTGGAGGAAACGCGCACAGAAGTGGAAACTCCCAGTCCACCACAAACGCGTCCACTAGAGCTCCTCTCGGGGAAATTCCCTTGAGCAATACTGATCTCACTTCCGGTTGATACTGGTGGCGAACAGATCCACTTGAGGGGTTCCCCAATGGGCAAAGATCTCTTGAAGGACTTCCTGAGCTAGTTCCCACTCGTGGGAGACTGTGTTCTGCCTGCTCAGAGCATCCGCCGTCGAGTTCTTCTCTCCGGCTAGGTGAACTGCCGATAGATTCCTTCTTGTTTTGCCCAGAACCAGAGCTGCATCGCCTCTCTGCACAGTGGCAGTAACCCTACGCCTCCTCTTTTGTTCAGGTAATGCATGGCCACTGTGTTGTCCGTCATTATCAGGATATTCTTTCCCTGTACTGATGGCAGGAAAGCCTTCAGCGCTAGTCTGATCGCTCTCAGCTCCGATAGGTTGATGTGTATTATGGACTCCGATGGAGACCAACGCCCACTGATGGTTAAGTCTTTGGCATGGGCTCTCCACCCGGTGAGTGATGCGTCCGTGACTACTGTTATCTCTGGCCAGGGTTGCCAAAACTGTTCTCCTTTCAAGATGTTCTCCCGGCAGGCCCACCACTGAAGGTCTCGAGCCACTCTGTCTGGGATTAATAGAAGATCTGACATCTTTCCTGAGTATTATGACCACTGAGTCCTTAGCACGCACTGGAGAGATTTCATTCGCAGGCGAGCCTATGGCACTAGAAAAATGCAGGATGCCATGAGGCTGAGCAACCTCAAAAAGTCGAAGGCTGGTAGAAGCTAGGTATTTTGAAACTTGATGACCATCTGTAGAATATCTTGATCCCTCACCTCTGGTGGCAAGGATTTTCCCAGGGATGTGTCCAGGACTGCTCCAATGAACTGGAGTTTCTGTGATGGTATCATCTGTGACTTCTTTAAGTTGAGGGAGAAGCCCATCTTGTGGAGGAAGTGGCAAACATAATCTAGATGGATCTGAGCTTGTTCTGTGGACGCTGCTCTGATTAACCAGTTGTCCAGGTAGGGGTAGACATGAATCCCTTCCCTCCTTAGACTTGCAGCCACAACTGCCATTAGCTTGGTGAAGACCCTCGGAGCAGCGGTCAGCCCAAATGGCAGAACTCGAAATTGTTAATGCAAGTTGCCAATGGCAAACCTTAGGTACTAACTGTGCTTGTGATGGATTGGCACATGAAAGTAAGCATCATGAAGGTCTAGAGATACCAATCAGTCCTGAAGCTGGAGGGCCTGAAGGATCTGAGAAAGGGTTACAATCTTGAACTTGTCTTTCCTGAGGAATTTGTTTAATTCTCGCAAGTCCAAGATGGGTCTCAATCCTCCGTCCTTCTTCAGTATTAGAAATTAGGGGGAATACCAACTCTTGTTCCTCTCCGCTACAGGTACCGCTTCTATGGCACCTTTCTCTAGCAGGTCTGAAATCTCCTGCATAAGGAGCGGGTCTGGAAGCTTCAAAGAGTTGTCTCCTGGTGGATGACTCTGAGGAGTGTGTAGGAAAGGCAGGCAGTAACCTTGGGCAACTATTTCCAATGCCCAAGCATCTGACGTAATAGCCAGCCATTCTGTCAGATGTTGAGTTAACCTGCCTCCTACTGGTGTTTTGTGTGGGGAGACCTCAGAGGGGTTTAGAAGCAGCTGACGCAGATGCTGATGAGGGTTTGGTACCTTTGACCCGTCCTCCATGGGTGAATCGTCTCTGGCCCCTTTGAGCTGGCTGACCTCTGCCTTTTACGAATGTGGAGTAAAAACGAAAGGGCTTCCCCCTCCAGGACATACCTGTGGGGCGATTTGGAGTTTGACGGATTGCAGCCCCAAGTGATTTTGCAGCCGCCTTTGAGGTTTGCAATTTCTCCAGGCTGTCATCAGCTTTTTGCCAAATAGAGAGGTGCCGTCAAAGGGCATATTCAGAAGCCTGGCTTGCACATGAGGAGCAAAATCAGACTTCCACAACCACGCAAATATGCGGATTGTGGTACTTGCCGCCATGGCTCTGCTGATGCTGTCAGCAGAGTCGATACCTGTTTGGAGGGACTCACACATCGCATCCTTCCCATCCTTGATGATGTTCAAGAATGCGTCTCGTTCCTCCCCTTCTGGGAGACAGTCAGCCTCTGATGAAGCACACAACCAAAGGGTGTGGCTGAAACTAGCTAGCGTGCAAGTGGCGTTAATAGACTTAAGTGCCACACTGCATGCTGAAAATACTTTTTTAGAGATGGCATCAAATCTTTTATCGTCTCTGTCTTGTGGTATAGTGGGGTATGCTGACTTACTATTTGACGACGTCGCTGCCTGCACTACTAAACTCTCTGAAGTTGGGTGCTTACTTAAATATTCAGGGTCTGAGGTGGACACTCTGTACTTCGCAGAGAGCTTTTAATTTACTGCAGGGATAACTTCAGGTGTCTCTCAATTTGCAGCTATTTTTCTCTGCAATGCAGCATGAAAAGGGACTATAGGGTCTCCTTGAGGCACTTTATCTAAGATGTCAGTAAGATCATCTTGCTGGAAAGAGGGTGCAGTTGTTATCCACCCCATAAATTGCATAATTCTAGCCATAAGGGCTCTGTAAGGCATTTCTGCATGTTCTCCAGGTTCTGGTCTGGCAAATTCTGCTTCTGGAGAGGTATTTATGCCACTGGCATCTTGTAAACATTCTTGTAGATCTTTCAATCTATTCTCCTCAGGAATGAGTTCCTCTGGAATGGGTACTGTTGTTCTTTGTAACCCAAAAGGTCTCTCATTGTCAGAGTCCTCACCTTCCTCATATATAGAGGATAAAGCTCTGAAATAATCAGATCTTGGATAAGGGGTAAAACCCATTTCCAGAGAAGAAGGAGCCAAATTGGTGAATACTGCTTGGGAAAAAGTTGTGGTTGGCGATGTAGACGTTATAGGTCTCGACAAACCCGCAAATGGCATCGAAAAACTCGAAAAGTGCCTCGATGGATTCGAAAGGAGCGGAATCCTACTTGGTGTCATCGATATTGCTGACGCCACTCTCAACGCCTCGGGTGGGACCTTCGATACCTCTGGTGCCGGTGGCGTAGCTGATGTTTGAGGCCTCGAGGAAGTATCCTTCATCAGGGTTGACCACAGCATCGATGACACAGATTTGTGCGTCAAAGGTACCTTCGACGATGTTGTCGATGACGCAGCTTTACTCGATTTTTGTCTTTACTTGAGAGTTTATGACGCTCTCGAGGGTTTTTGTTCGCCGGGTTCGATGACTCACAGCGTTTTTGTTTTTTGGGTCTTTCACCCAGGGTATCACCTCTAGGCATCTATGAGGTGGTCAAGGCAGCGTTCTCGAAGACCCTAAGCATTTTTTTTTAACGAAATTCCTCCCACTTAGCTGGAGATCTGTGTTTAGTGGGGCAGGCGACCCTTTCTGGGGAATTTGAGGATGAAGAAAAGGGAGATGTATGACGCCTCTTCTAAGAGTGTCTCGATCCCGATGAGTGATGGGAACCGCTTCGGGATCTCGATCGGGAATGTTTCTTTCGATGGTGAGGAGACGAATGTCTCGACTCAGCCGAGGACAATTTTGAAGGGGTAGAAGATTTAACTGCCTTGCCTCTTTCTAACTGCCCTTTACATTCCTTCAAGGCATTTGCTGTCACAGACATGCAGTCCTCACATTCCGAACACTGGTGCTCTGATCCCAGGCACCACAAACAGATCCGGTGAGGATCCGTTAGTGACATCTTTTTACCACAATCTCGATATTTTTTGAAGCCGGATCGTGGCGTCGATGCTTCAGACGAAGATGCCATTGTAGAATATTGAGATTTTCGAAGATTTCAACGATTTTCGAAGAGTAGAAGAACCGACCGTTGCATCTCTGCGGCTTACGAAGTGCAGAAAATCAGAACTGAGCAACAGACGCTGCTCGAGACTATTTATACCTATGGTGACGTCGGCGCCGATACAGAGGCCTTCGAGGGACACCGACTTGAGGGACGTCGACGCACAGCGCCGTCACTGTGAAAAATGTTTCTGAGGCCAGCAAGCTGGAAGTGGATTTATCAAAGATAAGGAATACGTGGGAGGACACAATCCATTTCGAATAAAGCAATTTGAATCCTCCTCAGGCAAGGGAAGAAGTCGAAACAGAGGGATCTAATGCCTGACATCAAGCTGTAAACTCGGCAGACCGACAGATCGGTATCCCTGGAGCAGTGAGCCAATGCAATGGAGGTGGCCTGGTGTGTAGCAGAGGAGGTCCGCAGGGATTGGGACCCTGATGGACATATTGCATCTAAATGTTTGGCAGGAGTGGAAGCGGTCCCCTCCCATGAAGGGGGAAAGAGTTCATCCACCCAACCCCCACCGGAAGCAGCAGTGAAAGCACTGGAGATCCGTGAGGAAGGAGGGTGACGTCTCGCAGAACCCTGCAATGGTGCAGCTGAGAAGGGCACCGGGACCAACAAGGTGGTGAGCGTAGCCACGGGGCCCGGAGAGGGGAGCGGAGGACAGAAGAACTTGAGGGAACAGATTGCCCCCCTCCACCCACTAGCAATGTGAGGAAAGGCAGCAGCTCACCCGTGTCCTGCAGCATAGGGGCTGCAATCTGAAGTTTCCCAGAGGAACGTAATCACTGCAGGGAAGGCCCTGAGAGGGGGCCATTATTAACATAGCCACTGCTGAGACCCCTAGCTCAAAGAAAACAACGGGGGAAGAGTTGTGCCCAGTAGTGGAGTGCTAAACAAAGACTGCTAGCATTACAACAGATCAACACAACAGGGCTATCAAGTAAACTGGCAGCTACCCCAGACACTAACAGTACCCCATCTGAAGATAAGAGGAGCTTGCAGAGGGACCAAGGAGAGGGGTCAGTGACTAAGAAGCCCAAGTGCAGGGGACAAAACAAGCAAGAACTAGCGCAAACCTCCACTGAGGTCAAACAAAACCCCAAGGCCCACTGGTGTGGGGCAAGGGAAAGGAAGAGACGCTCCCCTAACACAAAGCAGCCACACAAGGAACTACCCTGGAGCACAGAAGGACAGGGGGACTCTCCAGACTAGATTGGGACGAATCGACTGACACCAAATCCCAAATATCATAGCCAGTGACCAACGAGAGGCAAGATGTCGATAAACAGAGGAAAATAATCCCAGGACCCATCCAAATCTGTGAAAAAGTCCCAAGAGGGTAACATCCAAAAACTGTGGCGCAAAGATGGGGGAACCCAGCTGGAGGGCGAGCAGGACCCGGATAGAACAATGGAGGATACACCACCTTCCTGAGTGATGAAAAGTGGGGAAAGACTCTGTGCAGAAAATATGGTCCTGCCAACACTGCTACACAAAACAAACTGTCCACTCCTAGGATAAAGCATTCTTTCCCCAGGTCTGCACAAACCATTCAAAATCCTAAAGGCATGAGTCTTCCTTAGGATTCTTTGTTCAACGAAACAACTTGGATGCAAAAACAACTTGTATGCAGGTCCTATCCTGGCAGGACACCTGGTATACTCCCCAGCCAGGTTCTTTTCCTCATTCCATGCAATTTGATTCAGAAGCTTATCTTTGCCTAGGGTACTTTCCTGCCAGGCTTTTCTCCTGTGGTTCACTTTACACACTTGCAAACTTGACTTTGCCTAATATACTCTCCTGCCAGGACTTTCTCGTACAGTTCACTTAATGAACTTGCAAACTTGACTTTGCCTGGTATACTCTCCTGCCAGGACTTTCTTGTACAGTTCACTTTATAAACGTGCAAACATTACTTCTGTTATTATTCCTTTTGACATATCGGGTATCACTTTCCATTCACTTCACTGGCTCTTGATATCGTTGCCTAAGCGCCCCGTGTCCGAGCTTCCCTTCTCAGGACTCACAGGTCTATTATGGCATTCTCCGGTCATCTTGCGGTCAACGTGAAGCAACAATCTGGCGTCCCGTCTCGGCTTCACAGGCTCACCAGTTTTGCATAGCGACTTCCACGTCCTTTGTGGCTCACACTCTGCTGCTGTACCTGCTCTGTGTTTGCATGGTGCTGGTGCTGCTTTTCGGTTCCTGTGGCCGTCAGGAAGTCTTCCCGTCTCTTCCTCTCATGGTGGTGGGACAGAAAACCCACTCCAGCATTCCTTCTCCTTCTGGCATCTCCTCACGCCTCCAGGATCCACAGTCTTCTCTGCGACTCCGCAGTCCTTTGGTCAGCACTGAGGGGACAAAGCTTCCCCAGACAGTGGGCCTCATTACGACCCAGGCGGTAAGTTACCGCCTGGGCCGTCACTTTACCACCATGGCGTAAACTACGTTTACGCCATGGTGGTTGGCGGACTTACCGCCCCATTCCGACCTTGGCGGGGCGGTAAGTCCCCAATCCCCATTTACCCTTCCCCATTCCCATTTTTGCCCCATAGGGCATAATGGGAGTGGGGAAGGCGTTAATTACGCCACCGTAAATTACGGTGGCGTAATTAACTCCATGGTCCCTTAGCGCCATGGATTTTAACACCCGCTAAAAGCGGGTGTTAAAACCTCCATGGCGCTAAGGGACCTCGTAATTGGCGGTAAGGGGTCGGCGCAGCTAACGCTGGCGTAAACCCCTTACCGCCAGGGTCGTAATGAGGCCCAGTGTCTCCTTCCTCCATGCTCGTCAGGGTTTTTAAATGTCCGGTACCTATCATATGCTCGCAACCACTAGAGCGCGTCCTGGGCTTCTCGGCTTCACCGATCCTCATTGCTCCGTTCAGCCTTCTACTCCCAGTGTTTCTATATTTATGGGAATGATGGGCAGTCTTTGGCATTCTATTTACAAAATATTGAAAGATGTCATCAGTAGGTTTTGTGGGTGGTTGATGGGGACTATCACAGGATGCCATAAACACATGAACAATGGAGGGGATATCCCTAAAAGGCAGACCATCCTTTTGAGGGACACCTCCCCCCATAGTGTCCTCCCTCATATTGCTGTCCCCAAGGTCAGGATCAGGCATTGGCTGCCGTGCCCTGGCCAAATGAGGAGAGGCTATCTCTGGGAAAAGAGTGATGACATCATCCAATTCATTGCATTATATTCACACTTTTGACCCTTGATATATTAGTCTTGTTTTTCTGGAAGGAAGTGACAGTTATTATTATTATTTGTATTTGCTTTACACTGGTTGGAGTGTTTCTTTTATGACACTATTTACTTTTCCTTGTATGTGCAGGGTGTGACATTGCCCTGTGGCCTGATGTATCTTCACATTCACACTTTAGCTTGATGATGCCATGAACCGTGAGGACATCACCACACTTCCTAGTCCTTTTTATAGGTCTCGTCTTCACATCACTACTTTCCGACCAATACGCTATGGTATCGTCGCTGCTCCTGCAGTAAGTCTTGATTCTTCTTTCCTTTGACTACCTACTGCCCATGAACCTCCAACTTTTTTCTACCATTGAGGTTTTAATTTTTTGTTTTTCTTGTTCTCTACGGCATGTTTACCACTGTGTGGCAGTCACAGTGGTTGCTTGCTTTAACCTTTGCATATTGCGGTAATTTCATCCCGGCATACCTGTGTCTGATGTGGTTGTTCCTGGATATTTTTATCTAGATGCTTGGTCCCTCTTGGTTCAACTGTCTCATGTTTCTTGGTTTCTTCTTTTACATTAGAATCTGATAGAGCAAGTACCCAAGAACATTCTATATTCTTATTCAAACTGAGAGACAGGTATGGAACAAGTTACTTACCTGTAACTGTTGTTCTCCAGCATGGGTCTGGCATGGATTCACATGCTCATGAATATTCCCCGTCGTCAGGCTGGGAATCCTTGGTAAAGAAAAAATCAGTATCAGTTTCGTTTCTGATCTGTCTTTCTTAGTAGTAACCAATCACTGATCTCTGGGTCATACTGCCCCCAGCCAATGACTGCCCTCTCCCTAAGCCCCGCCTCTGGCAGCCATCCTCAGATTTGGTAGCACGCCAAGTGGCAGTATGACCAAGTGAAGTGCCGCAGAGGGGTAAGTGGGAGGGTTCGCATGTGAATCCATGCCAGACCCATGCTGGAGAACAACAGTTATAGGTAAGTACTTGTTCCTTCTCCAGCATGGGGTCTGGCATGGATTCACATGCTCATGAATAAAAGAATACATAGCAGTATACACATGCACAACCAGGGGAGGTGGTAACAGGCTCAACATTAAGCAATACAACAACTGAACATTAAGCATCTCTTACCTCCTCATCAGGCTCACCTTAAGCAAACAGGTTGCGCAGCACTGCTTGGCCGACCCTGGACTCCCGATCGACGCAGTAGAATCTTGTGAAGGTGTGCGTCGACCTCCACGTAACAGCCCTGCAGATGCCCAGCAGGGGCACACCAGACAGGAACGCCGTGGTAGCAGCGATCGCTCTGGTCGAATGGGCTCTCGGACGGCCGGGCAGCGGTCGGTTTGCCAACCGGTGACAATGCATGATGCAGCCGGAGAGCCATCTGGAAATGGAAGTCTTCGAGAGAGCCTTCCCTTGATTCACAGACTCAAAGTTAACGAATAGCTGTGACGTCTTCCGTAAACTCTTTGTGCGGTCCACGTAGAACTTCAGCCCACTAGCTACATCGAGCGAGTGCAAAGTCCTCTTGGCCGGCGTCGAAGGTGACGGGAAGAAAACTGGTAACACCAAGGGCTCGTTGAGGTGGAAGTCACCTTGGGCACCTTGGGCATGAAGGAGGGCGACAGTAGGTACGGCATCACTTGAGGGGCCGTAATCCGCAGGGGGTTAATCTTCTGTGCACAGCACCAGACAGAGAACCTCTTCCATTTATGACCGTAACACTTGAGAGTTGAGGACGCCCTGGCCTTTGCAAGAACCTCTCTGCAATCAGCCGGGATATCGTACCCTCCAAACTCTAGCGCTGCAGGAGCCAGGCCTGCAAGTTCAGCGACTGTGGGTCGTGGTGTAGAATGGCGCCTCCTTCTCTGGAGAGAAGATCCGCCGGCAGCCTGACTGGCGGGGACGTTGACAAGTCCAGAAGGCCCGGGAACCATACCTGCCTCGGCCACGCCGGTGTCCAACGAGGATCATCCTGCACCTGGACTTCTTGAGCTGGCTGATGAGGCGGAGCAGCAATGGCAATGGAGGGAACGCGTATAGAAACAGGCCGTCCCAAGGGAATGAGAAAGCATCGCCCATGCTCCTCGGCTGTGGGAACCTGCTGGCGAACCTCTGGCACTTGGAGTTCGCTGCCGTCGCGAACAGGTGGATCTGGGGTTTGCCCCATCGTTGGAAGAGTCGATCCACTTGATCCTGGCGCAGTTCCCACTCGTGGCACGAGCGCAGCTCCCTGCTGAGTGAGTCGGCGATGGTGTTTTTTATTCCTCGTCGAGGGGGATCCTGTCCTCGAAGCAGCCCCCAGCCTGAAACCAGCGGGCGTCGAGGAACTCGTGTAGCGGACGCATCCGAAGTCCGCAAAGGGGTACAAGGTAGATGCATGAGGACATCATCCCGAGAAGGGACTTGATGGACCTCACCCTGGCCACGTCCGTGGCTAACAGTCGCCGTACCTTGCCCAGGATGGTTTGGGTCCTCTCCTCTGAAGGGGAGGCCAATTGCTCCACTGTATCGAGCTTCGCCCCCAAAAACAGTGCTACTTGTGACGGAAGCAGGTGGGATTTGGGGTAGTTGATGGAGAACCCCAGCTGCGTGAGCAACCGGACGGTCCTCGCCGTATGATCGACGGCGAGTTCCCTTCACCTTGCCCGGATTAGCCAGTCGTCCAGGTAGGGGTAGGCGCAGCCGCGCTGCCACTGGTGCCAGGCACTTGGTGAAAACCCTGGGTGCCGACTTTAATCCGAACGGTAGGACTCTGAATTGGTAGTGGCGTCCTTGAACCACGAACTTGAGGAACTTCCTGTGCCTTTTTAGAATAGGGATGCGGAAGTAAGCATCCTCCAGGTCCAGCGACGATAGGAAGTCGCCTTCCTCCAGCTGTCCCAGTACGTGCTGGAGGGTGACCATCCTGAATTTCTGCGCCTTGATGTATTTGTTTAACCGACGCAGGTCTAGGATGGGGCGCCAACCACCTGTCTTCTTCCTGACGAGTAAGTACCTTGAGTATACTCCGGAGCCCCGGAGCCTCCTGGGGACGAGCTCGATGGCACCTTTCTTGAGCATCGCCTTTACCTCCAACAGCAGTTGAGGGACGTGATTCTCCTTCCTAGCCACAGGAGGAATGCGAGGGCACTTCCTTAGGAATTCCAGCGAGTGCTCGTTGGCCAGGGTGTCCAACACCCAACGATCGGTGGAGATGGACTCCCACACCCTGATGAACTTCGTCAGTCGGCCTCCCACTGGGGTGCTTCGGTGGGGGCCCGACCACCCGGCCGGGTCAGTCTTGCTTGGAAGCGGCCTTGCCTCCTTGGCCTCCTTGGCGATGACGGCGGGAACCCCCTTGCTTGCCGCAACCTCTGTAGGCCTCCTGGGAAGAGGAACGGGCCGCCTGGCGGTAGGTGGAGGAGCCACCGCTGGATCCTTTGGAGGCACCCTGTCTGCCTCCAGAGCTCCGAAAGGGCCGTCGCTGCTGAAGCACCCCAAGGGCCCGGGCCGTCTCCGAGTCGGTCTTGATGGCCTGTAGAGACTCATCCACCGCCTTACCAAAGAGGTTGTTGCCGTCGAACGGCATGTCCAACACTCTGGCCTGGACGTCCTGGCGAAAGTCTGTCGCCTTGAGCCATCCTCATCGTCGGAGGCAAACTCCGTTGCCCAGTTGGCGAAATCCGGTATCGGCAATGTCTGTTGCCACCGTAATGGCGTGATCCGATGCCACCTCGCCCTCCTGCAGAATTTCTAGGGCCTCCGCCCTTTTGTCATCAGGCAGGAAATCTAGCAGGGGAGCTATCTTGAACCAGAGCTCCCTGTCGTAGCGGGCCACAATCGCTAAGCCATTGGCCGCCTTAATCGTCGTCGCCGCCGACGAGATGACTCATCGTCCCATAGAGTCCAACTTCTTATCCTCGCTGTCCGGCGGGGAAGTGGAAGTTGAGGCCGCTGCACCCGCTGCCTTCTTCTTAGTCGCTGCCGAGACGACCGAGTCTGGCGTGGGCTGGGCCCTGAGGCACAAGGGGGCGGCATCGGGGACTCGGTACTTCTTCTCGTACCTGTCCCTCTTGGCGAGTGTCGTGGCAGGGTTCTTGATCATCGCCACCGTCGTCGTCCGTCCCCGTCGCCGTATCCATCGCCGTATCCTCTCCCGGTGAGGGGGATGAGGGGTCCACGGGCTTTGCGGGCACGGAGGGCGGAGAGGGGTGGACTCTCCTCCGCTTGTTCGGAGGGTTTCCCGACGGGCCTGGTTCTGGATCCTCTGTCGGAGTCCGTGGTAATCTCGTCCTTATCTCGGTACATAAGGATTGGATTGCCAACAAAATGGCCGCCGAGCTATCCTGGGGCTCGGGCAATGGCTGCGACGGATGGGATGGCCGCTCCACTGGGCCCTGTTCGTCGTCCTTGTCGCTATCTTCGATCACGTCAGCCGGGACCGTCCCCTGGGATCGAACCTTCTCGAACCTCTCGTTGAGGCCTATGGACCTTTCTTTGAGGCCCCTCTCGGTCTCCACCAGTTCCTCCTCAGAGGCTGATTCTGAGTCTTTAACGGCCACCGACCCTCCCCCTCTTTTTCAGCTGGGGCTTCACGGGGGTCTTAGCGGTGGGCTGGAAAGAGAATTCCCTCCGCGGCGGCAGTGATACTCTGGGCCCAGAGGCCGTTTCCATTGGCGTAGTCTCAGCCGGCTCCGCCAGGGTCGCAGAGACCACTTTGATAGATGTCTTAGCCGAGTGGATCAAGGCCCTCACCACCTTAGGTGCGTCCTGGGCCTTTGCCTTGGGGGGAGGGTCAACGCCTCGCTCCCCCTTCGAGATCGACCGGGTCCGCTCCAGCGGCCTCCCGGGTTCTCGGACTTCGTCTTCCCCGAACCAGAGCGCTGGCTCGTGTTCGAACGTGCCGGGGAAGTAGCGCCCTGCTTGGCAACCGAAGAGCCCGACCTTTCGGCGCTCCCGGATCCCGCGGACTAGCGGTGCTTGGCCTTCTGTTGGGCCCCCGTCACCGGGGCGCCCTCAAATGACTTAGAAGCCCGCTCAGACTTCTTCTTCACCTTCTCACTTGCTGTGCCCTTCTCCAGCCAGGTGGCGAGGCGGGAACAACGATCTTGTTTGGTCCGTTCCGAAAGGTTCTTGCAGAATGCACAGTCCTTCTCCACGTGCGTCTCGTCCCCATGGAGGCAGTAGAGACATCGCAAATGCTCGTCCTCCTTGAAAACATTATATAATCCGCATACAGGGCAGTTCCTGAACAGCTTGGATCCGGGCGTCGAGCTCCCTTTGTCCTGGGCCATGTCCGTTGAGGTAGGCCGCAGATCTTCTGGAATCCTCCAAGAAGTGTAAACTCGACATAAACTTCACCCTTGAGGGGCGTAAAAGAATTCCGAAACGGGTCCCCGTTATCGGAAGTAGAAACGGTGGAGCTTGAGGCTCAATTAAAGCGAAAAAATGAGAACATCTCCTGAAAAAACGTGAAAACGCAGTAAAAAAACTCGAGAGCAAAACACGAAGACTCCCAACACTTGAGTGTGCAGTAAAAATCTGAGGATGGCTGCCAGAGGCGGGGCTTAGGGAGAGGGCAGTCATTGGCTGGGGGCAGTATGACCCAGAGATTAGTGATTGGTTACTACTAAGAAAGACAGATCAGAAACAAAACTGATACTGATTTTTTCTTTACCGAGGATTCCCAGCCTGACGATGGGGAATATTCATGAGCATGTGAATCCATGCCAGACCCCATGCTGGAGAATAGTTTTAGTCTTCGATTTGTTGAATTATTATTTTTAACTTAGCTTGTTATTGTGTGTTTACATCATATTAATGTGGGGATATCATTTACTGAAACTGCACTGAATCTGCAACTGGGCCACTCTCACCGATCTCTGTCCCTGGCCCAGCCACTCTCCCCTTGCACTGCCTCCCTTGATAACCACTGCACTGCGGGAATGTCTCTGTATCCCTACAGCCCCCCTCCCCAGCACTTGTCTGCACTTAACCTGCATTTGCCACCAGCTGGCCCTTATTATTTATCCTGTTATTCTACTACCCCTGTACTGCACTTTCCCCGCTCCCTTTCCCCTTGCACTTTCCCTTCCCCCTCTGCCCATGCACTTGCGCGATCTGAATGACACCTGGCCTAGTAAGATCCTGTCTTCCCTTTGTCCCCCCTCCCTGCCTCGTCGCACCTTGAAACACCCGTGTATAGGGCGTTACAAATGTCATATCATATCATATCATACTGTTCTAATTTAGTTATTTATTCTTCTTTTTTTGGTTTGATCTATTTTGTTTTCCGTTCATGTTATCATGCTGTCTGTTAATTGTTGTTTCTATATTTGGCAACAGAGTTGCCCTGACGAAGGATAGATTGCTATCCGAAATGCATTGGCCATGTTCTCTGTTTCTCCTGTTTGATCATTTGTTTTTACGATTCATAATCAGCAATAACATTTTGTTTTTGCATCAAACAACCTTTGTATCCTGATTTCTGAAACTCTTTGAATTATGTGATTCATGGTGCACTTGCGCACTAATCCTGTGAGTATGTGGCATTAAGGCCTTAATCTGTTTTTGTTGGTGTACTTTTTTCCCCAATTTGTGCTTGTTGGGGGTGCCACAGTTCCCCTTTTACCAGACATACAGTTCATCTACTGATTTATCTTTGACTGTACTTAGTTGGCTGTGCCCACTCACTCGGTTTCTTGGAAAATAAATATACTGCCATTTCTAAATGCCTTCTATGCCTAAACTGCACTTTCGTTGCAATATTGAACTATGATGCACCATCTCAAAACTACCTGACTCTTGATCATTGTGCACATGTCTAAACCAAATGTATACTAGGACCCTGCAAGAAGCAGTCATTTCAGTCTATCTTACATATTTCCCCTTTGGCAAAGAAAAGGAAGTTGTAGAACACCGCCTCACCTGACGAGACGGCTTCGGTGTGAATAAGTAGCAACATTTGGCAGGCTAGGTACCCCCTGAGCCGCATGAGAATCACAGTGCACCATAATATGCTGACTAGCTGGAAATGTATCTGAATATATCCGCTTCGAGGTTGCAAAGTGCCCTCACGTGGGCGTGAGAAGGTAGTTGATGTATGTATAGCGTATTATGAGAACCGTGTAGAACAGATTGGAAATACCCTGATACATTGTATACTGTGACCCTGATATGTTGTAAACTGTGTCCAACAAATGTTGTTCAGTACGCCCCATCCATAGAAGATCTTGTTATGTGGATGTATAAAAGCATTGTAAAGCAGGGAAGGGGGATTGCTGTATCGTGGTCCGTAAGGACACTGAGATTGGGTGTTTCGAGTTGTTTCCTGTTCTGTGGATGTCTGTCTTCTGCTTTGTCAACTGCCATTGAAGATGCTTACCACCTTTACTTGGGATAAAATTATTTACTGAGTGGTGAATTTTTCCACAACATATAATTATATACTACTGTAATTATGTCAGGTGTAGATGTGTTGGTCAACAGGCCCCATAATCTAGTATTGAGCCTATGTGGTAAGAGTATGCACTAAAATAAAATTAAAGCAAGTTTATTTTTAATGACTTTTTAAGGCACAGTATTTCTTATTTCAAGTATGTAGCAAGCATATTTAGTACCAGATTTCTGCCATTTTCTCTAGACAACATTTTACATTTTATCTGACGCATAAACCATACAAGGACCCCTTAAGCTACTCAACAATAAGAATGGAAGATTCTAACTCGCACTTGGCGTGGGTGCAGCATATGGTAGTCAGTGGAGTAACTTTGCTGAAAATGTTGGGGGGAGGCATGACATCTGAAGAAAAGGTGCCCAAGCCAAATGGGGAGAAAATGGTGTGCCATGAAAGTTGGGGGGACAAACACCGCCACCCCAAATTACACCCATGGCTAGGGTCCCTGTACCGGGAGGGGAATTTCATTTCGATCTCTGATATCACAGAACATGCGTGCAGTGCATCCTCCTAGTGGTTGCAGTATGCAGGCCTGCAGAGGGCATGCAAGACACTGTGGAGCTGCTTTCCAGTTCAGCCCGAGAACAGTGCACTGCTTGGGTTCGCCCTGACAGCGAGCAACAGTTCTAGCTGAGTGTCGTCCCTATATCGCTTAATCCAAACTCATTTGGGTGGTGTTCATCATATGATACGGGATAAATGGGCGGAGGATCTCCAGCTGGACATGACCGACGAACTCGGGCCCGACATGTGTACCCAGACTCATAATGTATCATTCAACTCTCGTTTTTGCTTGATACAGCTTAAGGTACTGCACCGATACCACTACACTCCCGATAGAATGCGCCTGTTTTCCGAAGAGGGGCTCGGGGCATGCCCACGCTGTAACCTTCCTCATGCTAGATATTTTCACATATTATGGGACTGCCCGCGGCTCAGGACTTTCTGGGGAGGGGTCTGTGCAACACTGTCCGAAATCACTGGCTCAGATATGCCATTCCTGTGCTTGTTTCACATCGCGGTCTCATCATCTAGCAGTGTTAATACATTTGTACGAATAGGTCTTCTTCTGGCCAAGCGCTGTATTCTTTTACGTTGGATTATCGCCCAACCGCCTAACAGCGATCACTGGCTGAAGTATGTGACATGGGCAAACGCCATGGAGGAACATTGGGCACACATGCAGCCGCCCGAGGCATGACCGAAGGATATTTGGAGCCCTCTCAGGATGTACCTTCTGCGCACGGCTACAGACTCAGATGGGTCTCTGTCCCCGTAATCGTTTTGGTTGTCTCACTGAGATTAATGTCCCCTTATGCAGGTGTTCTTACGATTTAGCCATTGGTATACTTGTGCTTGCCCTGCCGCAGCCTGTATCTACAGTTCTTATGCTCCCGTGCCCCCGTCACCCCTGCTGAATCTGTAAGAATTATCCTTATGTATTCTGCTGTGTTCTCTCAAGTGCATCAATAAAGAAAGTAAAAAACAAAAAAAACAATAAGAATGGAAAATATACACTAAATAGATGTTAAATGTTTTAATGTATTTACTCAAAATGTACTGGGGTCTGTGCCCACCAAAAGTAGCACATTACCAAACAATAGTAATATTTCCTTGTTAGTTGTAGGAATGGCAAACTCATTTGTGTATTTACTCTAGTATATAGAATTCATACCCCACAAACAAACTTCATAATGTGCATTATATGTAAATCACATGCTTTTATTAAAGTTAAACAGTAGCATTGTCGTCATCCTCATCTTCATGTTGAAGGGAGGTAGATGTAATTGAAGACATCATCATCATATCATCTGTTTTTTTTCTGGTCCCCTTTCTCAGGTTAGATTGTATGGCACCTACTTCTGCCAGTTTCCATTCGAGAGCTGAAACAAACACTAAGTTTCACTAAATGCAGGCACAGTTATACATTGATACTTATTAAAGAATATAGGCAAAGTTAAAGCATTGCTTACATTATATTTAAGGTGTGTATTTAAAACATTTCAACAGGTCTTCAATTAACCACCCTCCTTCAAGAGGAACAAACTAGAGCATGAACAAATAATCTCATCTCACCTGTGTGAGAACTGCCAACCAATCAGGTTGCCAAGAATGCAGGTTGAAATTGGCTTTGAAAGCCAGCATTCAATCCCATCCACCGGTGCCTCTGCTGTGTTCCACCCTATTGTTTTTTGGCCCTATGCTCTGACTGCCAGGGATTCCCTCACCATGCCCCATTAGACAACTTACCCTCTTGATTTTCGCCACCCTTCTCTTCCGCCCAGCAGGACGCAAAGGAAAGAGTAAAGGTACTCGGAGGTGGACATCTTTGTTCATAGTTCTTCTAAGGGGCAAGTATTAATAATAATAATTTGCCTTTATGAGCGCTGCTTATTATTGCCCACGGTGTGTGGTGCTCATTTAACGATCGGAAGGATGAAAGGCTGAGTTTGGCCTTGCCAGGATCCAAACCTGCGGCCGCAGGCTCTGCACGGATGTCAAAGCGAGCGCTCTACTCGCTGTGCTATCTGACCGGCTCTATGCAGTGGTGAATGCAGTAAGACGGAGCCTATTTAACTAAACAAAAACAGTCATTGACACACCATATTTTTGCCTGGGGCGCTAATAGAGTTAATGGTCAGGGGTGGGGCTTACAAGGCCTATAATGCCCTATTCCCTTTGTGAATGCCTTTGTTTGCTTGGGCCTATCACCTCAGTCTAGTGGCTCATTATCGATTAGAACAGTCTGCCCTTTGGCCATCAAAACTATATTAGCGACTTAGGAGCGACTTAGCCAATCGAAGTGCATGGAATGCGGCCCGTATCTCCTGATACAAGAGCACATTCTGAGCAAGCTATTGACCTTATCCTCCCACTATTCCTGTGCTTCAACTGTCCTCCACTGCCCTACCAAAAGGGGTATCATAAAACGTTCAGTTCAATGAATGTCCTTGCCACTCCGGGCCACACCTTTTCCCCTGCAATATGGTTGTCAACGACATGGAAAAGGAGCTTTATATTTTGTGCTTCCATTCTTTTGTTCACGTTGGATTGGAGTTTCGCTTCGTTTTGAAAACATGCTTACTCTACGGTAAATTAATAGGCTGGTCATTGGCATCCCACCATCTGCCCATGGTGCTCATGCCAATAATTACAAGGATGATGGGCTGTACTGGGCGGTAATGGCGGCAACAGCATTTGTTAAAGGCCTTCAGTTTTCCTGAGCCTAGTAATTCGGCCAACACACCATTACTGGTCGGTACAGCCTGCCACGTTGGGGCTCATTGACAATTAAAGTGAAAGGTGTTATAAAAATATTGAGTATGGACAGAAATGGAAAGAAAAGAGTAGGCTGTGGAATATAAAACATTTCCATGAATCTTGCAGTTAGTTAAATTTAAACTGAAACAATAACAATAGGTGGAGTAGCAATAATAATTGGGAGAGTTCATAAGGAAATCAGGCGGTAATAGGTTAATTACCTGCAACTATGAATTCATAAATGTCGTGTTGTTATCACGCTGCTACTATTTCATATAATAAATCTGTTAAGATTGGGTCAATAAAGTTAATGTTAAACATTGGTACACATGTTTAGTGTTTCCCCTTACAGTATAAAAAGGGGTAGAGTAGACCATTAAACTGTTTTTTGCTCTCCTCTACTTCCTCCCTAAGTACCATGGGGCCTTTTAGGTGATCCAATGGTACTACTCAGAGAATGTATTATCCTGACCTAGTAGGAAGAGGACCTCTGTTAAAAAAAATCTGATACAAGCAAAAATATGTCTGGTTATAGCTTATGGTGACAGAACATTTTCTTTAGTATGAGTGGAAAAAGATAAACAAAGTTATTATTTCTCAATTAAGATTTCAAATCAAGGCCAATTTACGGTAGCTGAAGGTTATGGGAGGAAAAGAGTTGAATAATGTAAACATCTGACTCTAAATCTAGGTAAGTTCAGAACATATTACTTTGACTAGGCATGCACTTACATTGTGCACACTCAAATCCAATGACTAACTGCTTTCTGTCTTCTGTCTAAAATAGATAGATCTCCGGTAGCTACTTGAATTACAAATGTCCTGATTTTCAAAGGTAGGATGTTTGAGATATTTGCTGCATGGTAAGAGAAATATAAGACTCCCATTTTCATTTCTTTTCATAGGGTGTTTCTATCATTGTTTTGCTTGTGGATCCTTTCTTTTTTGTTTACTTTATTTTAACTTGCACAGGCACATCATCATATCCTCAACTTCACTGTAATCACATTACTATCCTTCAGCTTTATACACATTTGAGTTCACTTCATATACATAATTGTGATATGTCTGAGTCTTCTTCCTCCATACTTTTATCAGAAAGGTATTGTCTGTATCTGCCCCATATATCTCTGGGGCGGTTATGGGCGGGTAAAAGACCGACATATACTTCTTCGGTCATTTGCCCACATCATGTCTTTTTCCCAGTCATTCTTCGTGGGTTTGCTCGTGGATCTTAAACATATAGACGGAATGTGATTTTTAAAAATATCTTGTTGCTAAGCTCTTGCTCATTGGTGTTAGCACATAGTGTGTAAAGAAGGCTTAATAAAATAGACCACGGAGCATACTGAGTCAATCCACATGACCTTGGAACCATTTGAAATCACCAATGTATCTGTCAAGTAGGCTCGTTGGCGCTAGGTGATTGCCTTAAAAGCAATGCTGCACAATTTAAATTTAGTTGGGGCAATGAAGGGGCAATCACACAGGGAGTGTTCTGAACAAGTTTCTGTGGGCCAGTATTTAAACAATCTTCATAGTGACAAGGGGCTAATGATACCAAGACAAACCATGAGAAGAGCCTTACCACCACCCAGTCTGGTAAAACAAGAGACGCGACAACAGAACATAAATCAGAGGTTAAAAGAAAGAATGGAATCCAAAGCATTGAACCCATTTGGATTTATCAGTCCTGTAGATATATGCCTCAAAGTTCACGTGGAAAAGCCAGGTGAACATAAGGGACTGCACTGTGGGGGGTTGCAGCTGTTGGACAGATGGCAAGTGAAGATAGCGCAGAATCTTGAACTGGAGGTGAAAAGTAGCAGAAATGATAAGAAGACCTTAGGTGTAAGTTCGGCGACACAATTGAAATCTCGTTTCATATCTATCTTTTGGAAGTTTTGCAAGAGCAACCAATTATTGAAACCTTTTAACTGTATACATGCTATTTTGTGCCTCAAATGCTACACAGAAATATTTATTATAGTCTAATTATTAATTCAAAAGGTCCATAATTACCAGGGCAATATTTAATTGTCTCCCCATTAGAGCGGTTACTGCACAATGGCCAGGCTCCAGGGTGAGACATTTTTTTATTATGTCAAGCAGCTTCTGAAGACTTATTACATTTTAGATTTTATTGGCCACCTAGTCAGCCATCCGATCAAACAAATAGAAATTTACTTTTAAGAGATGCTGGTTTTACTCGTTGCCGTCCTATTGACAGCTGAGCAACTGATAATTCACTTGGCACTGTTAACCTATCTGAGACATGCTTTTAAAATCAGGAGTTCTTGTTTATCATTCTGAATTGTATTGAACTGGAGCTTCCAGCCCTTTAAGGTGAGGTAGCAATACCCTTGAGATGGATGGGGATGCAGAAATTATTCAAACATTAATAATCGATACGACTCAGGTAGTTGGCAAAAGATAACTGTTTTAATATTTAATATCAATTATCTAAAACAGGGAGTACAACAGACGTCTCAGCGTAAGCTCTCTCTCAAAGCATTTTTTTAAAAGCATTCTTTTATAGCAAAAAATCATCATAGGTGACATTAACCTACGTATTACTAACGTCATCCTACGTGGCAAACTACAAAAACGTATTGAAGAGAGTGATAGGGTCTAAGGGATCATCTAAGTATATGATCCATACTCGTCTAAGTGGGTGAAAGAAAGTGATAGGTTCATTAACATCAGATGGGGCAACTAACCCGTCCCTTTAAACAGGTCACTGTGAACGTCACTAAACACACGACGTCCCATTGATTACACAACTATAGGACCCTCAATCATGCCGTTCTCCACCATTGGTTGGCTTCTAACCTCTGTCAGTATCTTTCCACCTAAGTTTAGCAGCACACAAGGCTGAGCTTCCAGTTGCTGGTGAGCTCATCTTAACCATAGCTTTCCACCAATTAGCATGACCATCTATAATCACCTCAGTGGTCTGCTGTCAATTAGGACTTTGAACTTGTCCTTGGGAGTGTTCTCTTGCTCTGGAGAATTCAGGGGAGTAAAGGAACACTCTGCACTCGTGCGTAGGTGTGACCATCATGCTCTTCCAACTTCTTCTCACCACGTGACTGCAGACCACAAAATGGAGCTTCTAGTTTATTTAAATACTATTTTCTAATAGACCTCTGACGTCTTCCTTGTTTTTGTCTATGCCTCCTGAACAGGAGCTTCGTTCTTTCACACGATTTGTATCCAATGTCTGCTCACCCCAGCCTGATATGGCTTTGGCTTCTTGGCTCATCCAGCCTCGCCTTCTGAAATTCACCTTTAATTCACTTGTTTTCTTACTGTGACATACTGGAAAAGAGGCCTTCCTTCTTTTACTCAGGTCTGCTATCATACGTAGTGGAAACATCCATTCTTTACTGATTCCAATATATATGTATGTACATGTTGGTACATGCCGCATACTTTTCACTATAAAGCTAGCCTCAAGAATACTTTGTCTGCTTGCATTTCTTTGCATATGTACACATGTAAAGCAGCTTGATATCTTCATCCATTCTATAACATAAGCTTCTTCATCTTGATCCCAAGATGCCACCTATCTTTGATACTCTCTTGATGTTTTATAGACTATTTGCATTCTAAAGTCCCTGCATCTCTTCTATGTACGTCAACATCGTCTCTGCATCACGTCACCATTCGTCTTCATCATTCATTTGTCCTGTTTCTTCCGGAATTTCATTCAAATGGCCATTGTACTGTCTCGTATGCAGGTATGGTTTCCTCAATGGGAACGTTGCTTCCAGGATTCTCCTTGGTATCATTATTTTCACTGGTACTGCACATGTCTCACACTCTGGTTCCCAACCTATAGGTAAGATGGTCGAAGTGGTTGAGGTAGGGGTACTTAGCTCCTTCTCTACACCCCCCCCAGGCGATTCATTGACCACTCTCCCATCATCCTTCACATCTAGACATCCCTGTCTGAAGAAATGCTTCTTTGGGATACATATCTTTATGACTCCCTTCAGGCATCCATCTGATTTCACATGCTCATCCTTGTTCCAGTTCATGAGCATGCACTGTCCACTTGGACTGCAATAGATCCATCTTCCCACATACTTCTTATTGTTCTTTGGATACAGGAATTTCGTTCCCTCAGGTGCATGGATACTGGCCTTCACAAAGTCTCTGATTTCTTCATCTGTCAAGTCTCTGGCTTTGCATCCTGATTCAACATTGATATGATTTTCATCGCTATGGCTTTCTTTGCTGTCTTCTTGCATTGTGTGATTATTATCCGGATCACACAGAATCCAAGCAACACCAACACGATCAGGGCTCCAAGGAACTTGAACATGTCTGCCATCCATTGTGGAACCCAAGAAAAGAGTGATCCAAACCAACTGTCCTCAGCAATGTCTCCTACTTCGTCTATCATCTGGATGTGTAGCTTCGTTAGGTACCATTCTCGTCATCATGAGAAGGTATGAATGTGCAACCATGATTCTCCAATTTTTGCACAAACATCTCCATCCATAGCTCTGATCATGTCTAGGACATATCTATTCAGAAGAGTCATCAGTCTTATAGCTCTCATCTTTTCTCTGATAGCATTGAATCCTTTATTGGTTGTGTTGATACTGTGCAGCAATTCCCATCTGGTACTCTGCAGCCATTTGGTATTTGCTCCCACCTGGACTCTCTGCATAAAGATCAATGTGAATACTGACAAAGTCTGGCTGAACAGTATGTGTTCATACGGAATGGAGTCAAAAGCTTCCATCGACTTGGCAGAGAAATAACTCCCCCTCTTCATTCGATTTATCAGCTCCACAGATCTCCTCTTCCTCAGGTGAGCATCTGCTTTTGGGAAACTGTCAAAACTTAAGTCACTTTTAGGAATCACCAATGCTGGAACATGAACATTCACCAGTGAGCATCGTCCTCCCCAATCTTTGGGTAGCTTCATATATGGATGATTTGACAAACCTTGTTGGTTAGTGGCGCTGGTAGGTGGTTGATACCCATATGTTGTAGCCCTGAGTTAGAAAGTTCAAGGGTATTGTAATAGAGGAGCCGGACTCCTTACTTATTGTCATCAGTAAAGGTTTTAATGTTGTCATATACATGAAACAAAAGACCTAGTAAACATGCTAGGTACAGGTGAAATTGGAAGCCAACGCGTTTCGACCGTAGTCTTTATCAAGGCAGGGCAAAAATGGGTGATCCTGTGTAGGATTGTAGCGCCTGGTAGTGGTCTCCCAATTCTTGTGGGTGGTGGGATGGTTAAGCAATCTGAGTTCGGGCGAGTGTTGCTCAGTGATTCGGATTACCCATGTCGCTGATCTGAAATGACAGAGATACTTGAAGGCATACACGTAAAGTAATCATGTAGCTCCTTTCCTAACAATTCTGCTGTTGGCTGGGCATCACTTCTAGTTCTAGATGGAGATGTGAGAGGTGTCCTCATTCGCCTCCTTGTCACTATCTAGTTGGCAAGATTGTGGTCTGAACCTGGCTGATTTCTCAACGCATACAATGCCAGTGATAGACAATGCAACCATCCTTTCTTCAGAGTAAGGTTCAATTTGGCTATTCTCTTTTTAAGCAGGCCGTTGAGTCTCTTACAGACCCTGTTTGTCTGCTGGTGATATGCCTATGAAAACCTGTTCTTTATACTAAGCAACAATCTCATGTATTCACAGACTTTTATTTTACAAAAATGAAGGCTTTTTTCTGATCTCAATACTTTACATATTCCCCGCCTAGGAAACACTTTTCGTACAAAAAATATGCCTGCACAGGTGGCGCCTGGGTGTGTACACGGTCCAGCCTCAATCTACTTCGAGAAAGGACATACCCCTACAATCATATATCTATATCCATGATGTACTTGGAGCATGTCGACATGCAAATGCTGAAAGGGTTCACAGTCTTGTTATAACTCCTCTAATTGTGCGCAATGTGTGCCCAGCCGTACATTTTTGACATACGATGCAATTTACTACATAAAATGCAACGTGTTCTACAATATTTGGAACAAACCAATCCTCCGCAATTATTGTGGCTAGGCTCTCTTTAGTAACGTGCGCAGGGTAGTGCAGCTGTTCCAACGCCACCCTTAGTAAGGCTACAGGCATCACAGGTTTCTCAGCACTGTCTTGTTGTGACAATGCCTCAGAGGGGTTTAATGAACACCCTCTACGCGTCCACAACTCTTTCTTATCTTGAGGCGCTTCCCCTTGAATCTCTACCAATTGAGTTCTAAAAGAATTACTATAACAGTTAGACACACTCATCATCACCACCATTCTTTCATTCCCATCTCGCGTGTCACAATAACATAATAACTTCTATACATGCAACACGTTTCGCTTCCTCATCTTATTTTTGATTTCCACGTGAGAAAAATCTGCTCTTTTAGTGTGAGCTGCGCACATTACGACTGCAATGGCTACTGGGAGTTGTAGTGCAATAATGAATTTGTCAAATTAAGGCTGCATGTTGCACTGGCGTGCCATCTGCTCAGAGGTAGCCCCTCGTTTTCCAAAGTGCTAGCCCTGCGCGCACTGTCGACTGTCGCACATATGCAGAGTCTCTGTACACTGTTACTTCCTGGTCTGCATGATTCTCAAGCGTGACAATCAGCACCACCAATTCTGCAGCTTGTGCCGAAAAGTGGGACGGTAGTCATGCACTTATCAATACCTCAACCTCTCCATTGGCAGTGTGCTTCACTACAGTGACACCTGTAAATCTGTCTATCGTTTTGATTGATTCTCGACAAACCGTCAATAAAGAGAATCTCCCCAGCTGCCAGCGCATTTTCCTTCACCCTCTGGAGCTCATCATTGAAGTACTCATAGTTCGAGCAATCATGGTCATGCTCGCCATCTGCCAGTGGTTTCGCTATAAACATAGCAGGATTCACTATTCTGCATCTGACTAGTTTAATCGCTGAATTCAATATGACCACCTCATAGGCAGAAGCCCTTTGAGATGTCGACGTGCTTTTAGGTTTTTCCAAAAATGGCAAATAATGTATGCTCAACAAATAACGTCATGGAACATCCCCTCACTATGCTAGCAGCTTTCTTAATGGCGAACATGGCAGCTGCCAAAGATTATTCAGAGGGAAAGTGACCCCTCATTACTGGGTCCAAAATCCCCCTATAATATGCAAGGGCTTGTGCCCCATAGTGAAAAACATCTGGTTCTAATGGCACTCTTTGTATGGCTACCTGTCCTGCAAATGCCATAATAAATTCACTCATGTTCAAATAATGCATTCTCGGTTTTTAAGCACACTATGCCTTCATCAGTGAACAAAATCGTCATGTTCAATTTGGTCATTAAAATCTCGACCTAGTACATTGACAGGTGTCTGCCTTGAATATAAGAATGGCACAGACATGTCACACTCTTCTGTAGAGGCTAGCAATGCGTCAGTAAAAGGAACTTTAATTAGAGCTTCTGTGAACCCTTGAGTATTCACAGTATTTCTAAACATTAAAAAAAAATCCCTTTTGTATACATGAGCGTGTTGCACCCGTATTTACTAAAAAAGTAAGTTCCGGGCAGAGTTCCAGTCTGCTCCTGCTCGCATCGCGTGAGGACGTGTTTGGTGTTTCCTCCGCATTTCCTGACCTGCTGTCCCTTTCAGGGAAAACAAGCTCAACTGCCCATAAAAACCCTACTTCCGCGCGGAGCGCGCACAGAGTTCCGGGCAGAGTTCCAGTCTGCTCCTGCTCGCATCGCGTGAGGACGTGTTTGGTGTTTCCTCCGCATTTCCTGACCTGCTGTCCCTTTCAGGGAAAACAAGCTCAACTGCCCATAAAAACCCTACTTCCGCGCGGAGCGCGAGCGGAGTTCCGGGCAGAGTTCCAGTCTGCTCCTGCTCGCATCGCGTGAGGACGTGTTTGGTGTTTCCTCCGCATTTCCTGACCTGCTGTCCCTTTCAGGGAAAACAAGCTCAACTGCCCATAAAAACCCTACTTCCGCGCGGAGCGCGCACAGAGTTCCGGGCAGAGTTCCAGTCTGCTCCTGCTCGCATCGCGTGAGGACGTGTTTGGTGTTTCCTCCGCATTTCCTGACCTGCTGTCCCTTTCAGGGAAAACAAGCTCAACTGCCCATAAAAACCCTACTTCCGCGCGGAGCGCGCGCGGAGTTCCGGGCAGAGTTCCAGTCTGCTCCTGCTCGCATCGCGTAAGGACGTGTTTGGTGTTTCCTCCGCATTTCCTGACCTGCTGTCCCTTTCAGGGAAAACAAGCTCAACTGCCCATAAAAACCCTACTTCCGCGCGGAGCGCGCGCAGAGTTCCGGGCAGAGTTCCAGTCTGCTCCTGCTCGCATCGCGTGAGGACGTGTTTGGTGTTTCCTCCGCATTTCCTGACCTGCTGTCCCTTTCAGGGAAAACAAGCTCAACTGCCCATAAAAACCCTACTTCCGCGCGGAGCGTGCGCGGAGTTCCGGGCAGAGTTCCAGTCTGTTCCAGTCCGCGCCAGGACTGCGGGACGCTGGACACTGGACGCTGGCTGCTGAGGCTGGGGGCTGGACTTGGACCCACCCAAGATTCTGAGGACTTCCTGGTCCACGAGGTAATCTCTTCACCCCTGGCCCTTGGCCCTCTTTGAACTTGGTTTGAAGTTGGTTTGCTTCTCCTTGAGTGACTCTCTGTAAGCTGACGGCCTGTATTATTTCCAGCTAACGCCGTCTCTGTTGGAGAACTTCCATAACCTCCTCTTTGGGACTCGTACCAAGACCGCTCGAGATTCCTTTCCCTTCCGTACTATCCCCACCTACCCTCCCCACTATTTCGTTACTTTGCCTCCACTCCTCTTTCATTTTGTTTCCAAAGTCTTTACCAACCTCTACTTCTCCCATTCCTTCTGGTCTTTCCCTCCCCTTCTCTCCCCTCCCCCTTCTCCCCTTTCTCTTGTTTTTCTATCCTACCCCCACTCCTGCTTTGGTACCAATGGAGGACGACTCGGAGCTTCGTTCATTAAGAAGTCACACAAAAAAAAAGGCGACTTGCGGGAAGGCAAGTTCACTACTGCCTTTGACTACACTTTCAAATCCATCTGTGCTGCAACTGTCACTGTCTACTTTGCCTGCAGTTTTTGAAGGCGCTAACTTGCAAGTAATGCCATCTACTTCATCTACTTCATCCCTCTCCGGCAGTGCTGGCCTCCTGGGGAACCCAGCGATCCTCGGCACTGTGCCGCAGGGCATTCTACCCTGCATGACATCTATTGCCTGCTCAAAAGTGACACAGCCTTTACTATCTACTGTCTCAGGCTATGACTTTCCAGCCCTCTCGACACCCGCTGATCAGTTTGTAGAGGGGACCTCAGGCCCACTGCCCAACGCCATCCACCCCGTTTCCGCCTTGGCGAGGGTTCCGTTCTGTGCGGGGATCGAAGGATGCCCGCCAGACGACCTGAGGGTGGCAGCCCAGGCAAACGGCTCTGTACGGCCCCCCCACCATCTGCCATCTGATGGCCTATCACTCTGCTCGGCCCAACGTTTGACAAGTCCTCTTGAGCCATTGCTTTTATCTGATGATCCGCCCATGATAAAGCCCGCGACTGCGTCCATCCTGGGCGACTTGCGGGCCCCCAACCCGCCTACAGCCACCCCTTGGATTGTTACTGCTATGTTGCACACAGCTCCGCAAGATTTACCTGTTAATCCCAATGAAGGGTGCTTAACACGAGATCATGTGCCATCATTTGCAGATGACTATCAGTCTGATCCTAGTCAGTCACCCTTGCCAACTTTGAACGTCCATGTATCTGGTACTTCTGAGGACGCTCTGGACCACGACGCCGAAAGTCTTTCTGGACTTTCTCCAAACACAAACTTAAAATCTATATTACACCCCAATTGGAAAAAACTGGTCCACAAAAACAAAGGAAAGCCACCTTTAACTAACCCCATCACAAAAGGCAGCAGCAAGAAACGGCCGATGGTATCCCACTCACAATTTCCGCAACCAGCTGGTAAAGGAAAGTACAGCAGACTGCCGAAGCTGACCGATACCACATTAGGACCCAAAAAAAGAGCCGCAGGAATTAAGAGTCTTCCTACCCCGGTGTTGTCAAACGCCTTATTCAAATTCTTCAAACACCAAGTCATAAGAAAACAAGCGAACGTTTTGGAACTGTCAGATGCAGAAATTTTGGAATCTCTGGAATTAACTCCTCCAGCTTCTAAATGTAGAAAAACAATCCCTGTCTCTGAGGCTAGCCTTCCCCCTGGGCTGCCAGTCGTAAAACATCCTGTGGATTCCCAGGGCACGGCTACGCCAACTGTCCCTACTTCAGCTTCAGATCTAGTTTCTACTACCTCAACTCACCCACCTGACTTTTGCTTAGGCCCAGTGCACAGTTCTCCTATAAGACCAGTTTTGAGGTCTTCAACACTATCACTCATCGAGGCCAGGACCATTCCCCTAACTCCATCCCCGCAGGCCAGGCAAATTCAAAACGGGGTATCAGACATTCTGGAGCTTTTACAACCCAAATCTTACCCGATCCATAAACGCTTGAGTACAGACCTCTGGACGAAGGCTCACATAAATACACCTGCAGATGTCTCATCACCGCAAGAACAGGCAGCAAGACGTCGCCATTCAATAGCTAATCCTGGACTGGTCGAGACAAGAGATACCCTCGGGAAAACAACGAGGCCAAACGCCCTTCCCTCACCAGTCCACAAAGACCCTTCGAACACCAGGAAAGACTTGACAACAATTATGTCGGCAATAACGATAGGCATGGCACCCTTTTGTAAACTCTATGAAACACTAACTGATACTTCAAGAGATCATACGGCAATCTTAGCCAACATCCAAGCCAAACTTTCATTCTTGGAAGGATACATCTCGGCGACAGATCCAAAACATGATATCCTGGATACAAACAAGCCTGGGTCAGGCTCTAATTTTCCCACACCAGTTCTGTGCACCTGCTTAAGCAGACGCACCATTGCTGTTGTTTCTACATCGACACAGACCTCTGTGGTCACACATTATGATAAAATTGCTCCACTATTTCAAAGCAAAGCAAAATCAGTGGCCTCTCTAACTGTGCCTACAGCTATAACTGCTGCTAAGCCAACAAAAAGTATAAACCAGAACTCACAGATGACAAGGGAAAAAAGAACATTGAAACTGGCTAAAAAAGACTGTGTGAGACAAGACCCGGACGAGCCGTCAACTAACGAATCTGACCTCAGCGCTTTGGTCTCTGAGCTCAATAAAGTGGCTACAACTCCTGACGCGAGATTGCCTAAGACATTTGACATAACCGATCTAACTCAGTCTCCTGTGGTTGCTCACGCTGGATTGGACTCGAGTTCGACTTCTTCACCTTCTACACCTTTCCATCGAGTACAGCTTCCAAAAACCAAAAAGAATGAAGAATCTGCGACACCTACTATCTTCTCTTCTAGGTCAGCATCTAACTTGCAACCCCAGACGGGTCCTTCGGCCCTAAAGCTGCCAGACACGGTTCCTCCACCAGCTCTAGGGATAAACCCATCTAAACATCCATCCAGGCACCCTGAACAGAGCAATCATTTCAGGTTGCCGAGTCCTCGTCGCCTCAGGTATGACAAGTCAGAAAAACACCGAGAACGGGCTAATCCTAGAAGCCAAGACACCCGCCTGTTTAAAATTGAGCAAATCTCCTCTCACGACAAATACATGATTTTGAATCGAAGAACGGTCTTGAAAATGACAGCGTCGATAACTGGTCTAAAAAAACTGAAATCCGAAGACTTTAAGTGGATTGAGCCCTATCATATGGACAAGAAGGCTAAAGCCATTCTACATATTTACGCAACTGCAATCCAAGATTTGCCCCGTCAAACAATAGACGAACTAAAGAGATCAGGGTTTCTTCTTACGGAAGTGAAATCCTTGACAGCAGAAAGCGATCCACATGCAAGGCGAGACCCACCTAAAAGACACGTTTTTTCTCCGATGAACCACCACGAGGCTCGAAGAAAAGAGCTTAAAGCCCACTTTAGCATGTCAAGCCACAGGAATCCAGAAGATTATGGCCTAAACCACTATCAAACTCAAACTGCGGCAACCACTCAAGGAGTAACACGGAGGTCAGACAAGTATCAACGTTCATATAAAGCCTCCCTTTCATCTCCGCCCCGCACCCGACTCCGTTATGAAAACACCAGACAGAGTCTGAACAAATCTCCTCTATGCATCTATGCAAGGAGGAAACTGTTGAGAGAAAATTCGCCCTCTTTAAGATCTGAGGCCTACAACATCCACACTCAAAGTCGGTCTGAGAGGGACCGGTCGCCGCAACAGAGCCCACGAAAAAAAGTCTCGTTTACAGACGCTCCATGGAACTGGATAAAGGGCATCATGAGCTCAAACAGGTCTAAATAGCAGTCAACAACAGAAGCCCTCTCCCCACCTGTCCCGAAGACTTTATCTCTGGCTTCATGGAACACTAGGGGGCACGCCCACCTTACGCTAGACACCGCTCCTGACTTGGGCCAGTTCGACATCTTTTGTCTCCAAGAGACCTGGCTCCAAGAGAAATCCTCAATGGAGGGTTACCAGATCGTTATCTCCCCTGCTACTAGGGGTCTGCTGGGTCGCCCATCTTCAGGGTTACTCATTGCCGTGCGATCTGGAACGGACCTAAAAATTACTAAGACCATCACAAGGTCCTATGGGGTGTTGGCCGTCCTCATCGACTGGAACCCGACGGCGGTAAATAAGCACTCTCAGAGTAAGCTCCCTTCCACGCCACCACTCGCCCTTATAACGTCCTATTGGAACCCGCAAAGAACAACGACATCCGATTTCTGCCAGAAGATGGAAGAAACTATTGACGCCATACTCACGGATTGGAACACCCCATTTTTAATACTCTGCGGAGACCTTAATGCTAAGTGTTCAGACTCCTCACGTCCATCTCACAACACAGCATGTCCCGCGCAATCCGAACTCAGAGGGACCGCTTGGATGAATTTAATGTCGAGCAGGAGACTACATAATGCGGCATGGACCCTGGGAACCAATCCCCATATTGCGACCTAGGAAAGAGGGCAGTCACAGGCCACGCTCGATTACATTTTTACATCACAGGCCTCGATCCCAGAAATCTCCAACTTCAAGGTGGCCAGAACAACTGAGAGTGACCACAATATGCTCATTTTAGAATGGGCTTCTTCTACAATGGTACATGGCTGTTATGTGCCCAAGATCGAGACCAACCCGCAACAAACACGGCTCCGCCTTACTACATCTAATGTTAGAGCTCTAACTGCTCAGTACACGTTCAACGAGGGGCACGCATCGAACTCTGACACAGGGTCAAAGCCGAATTACCTTCCCCTGCTGATCGAGCACCAGACACTGCAGCTAGCCAAAAAGCGTAAACACGCTACCTATACGCATCAGTACGACAATGTAATAGCTGAAGGAAAAAAGGCCCTCAGAAAATCGAAACGTACTGCAAGGAAAGCAAACACGCAAGAAGCCTGGGATCAGTGGGCTAAGAACCTAAAATCCTACAAATCTTGGATTAGGGGTCGCAGAGCGGCACTCTATCAGCAAGACTCGGAGATCATGATGCGGGCTTTGACATCAAAAAACTCAGCTGACTTCTGGTCTTTGATCAACAAAACCAAAACCACCACAGATTCCAGCATGAGCAATGCGGTCCCGGAAGCTGTGTGGGTTGACTTTTTTTCGGAACTTTTCGCCAGTCCAAGTACCATCAGTCACCTTAGGGAGAAGCTCGTACACGAACCCTGGATCGATCTTTCTGAGAAAGCGGACATCACCATCGCAATCTCTAAGTTAAAATCGTCTAACGCCCCGGGCCCAGATGGTCTCTCAAACATGGACCTAAAAAAGAACATCACAGAATGGACCGAGTTCATCACCCTGCTCTTCGAGCATTGCAGAAGGTCTAGACAGATTCCCCTTTCGTGGACAAAAGCCATTGTGATCCCCATCTTTAAAAAAGGGAGTCGGGACGAACCGGGCAACTACCGCCCCATAGCTTTGCTAGACATAATGGGAAAACTTTTCGCTTCTCTCCTGCTGGACCATTTCCGTCGATGGGCAATTTCGGCCCCCTGCAGCGATCCCTTTCAGTTGGGTTTCAAGAAAAACGGTAGCACCTCTGTGAACATTTTCATACTCAACATCGTGAAATCCAAGATAAAAGAGGGTGCACCAACTGTCTACGCGGCATTTATTGACCTTTCCCAGGCATTTGATAAGGTGGACAGACTACTCTTGTGGAGAAAGTTGGCTGAATGGAATTGCCCAAACAAGATTCTGAATCCCATAATTGCCCTCCATACTAAAACCACGCTTACTGTCCGTCTTAACAAGCAAGGGACGCTCTCTAGGGAAATCCAAGTCAATCGAAGAGTGAAGCAAGTCTGCCAGCTGGCTCCGCCTTGTTTGTGGCTTTTTTGGGAGATTTCAAGGATTCAGAAGCTACAGTCCGATGCTTCCCGCCGAAACTTGGCACCACAAGACTGTCCAGACTCTTGTATGCTGACGACATGATTTTGCTCGATCAGACTCCAATTGGCTTACAGCGCCAGCTTGATAACTTAGCAAACTACATGGCCTCCAACAATTTATCCATAAATAAGTCAAAGACCAAAATCATGATCCTCTCAAAATCAAATCCACCTCGGAAACACAGCAATAACTGGGCAGTGAATGGTAAAAGAATTGAGGTGGTGTCGAACTTTAAATATCTTGGAGTAGTTTTGGATGGGACTGCACGTAATTCCGCGATGCAACTTCACTTGTGGTCCAAAGCCAAAAGCTTAACCTCCCAACTCAAATTGGTCGACCGTAAATTCGGCAAATTTTCCCTGCTGCCGGCCATCAACTTTTATAAGGGCAAAATGGTGCCGGCACTCACCTACGGGATGGACGCTATGATTAACACGCCCAACTCGCTTTGGCCGAAACTCGAGGGTTACATATGGGAAACCATCCTCGGACTCCCCAATGCGATTCCAATCGCATCTGTGAGAAGAGAACTGGGGCTTCTTTCTTTGAGCGCAACCGTCAGCGTGGCTGCTCTGGCGTTATTTAGGAAGACTCTCCTGAAAGATAATCTTCCTATTTTTGAGATAATCGGCCAAGAGTTGGCATCATCGAAGTGTTCTGCTCTCTTGAGTTGGTCAGAAAAGCAAGTGGCCAAACTTCAAGACCTAGCATGCACAACAGACGATCTCATCACGAACCCTCAAAAAGTAAATGGGAAGCTGAAGAACCAAGACTGGATTAACACTATTGAACAAGCGGCATCATGCAAACTATTGAATCACCTTCCTCCCACATATAATAGGCTCAAAACGCCACTAGCCTATTGCACGAAATTTCCGAACAAAAAATTAAGAAGCACGTTTTTAAAGGCCCGGCTGAACCTTTTGCACACCAGAGAAATTTTAGGGATAAGAAACCTTTCTGCTTCTAAAACATGTAGACTGTGTAAAAATTCTGACTCTATTGAGTCAGTACGCCACTTACTTCTAAGCTGCCCTTCACTTTGCTTAGAACGCTCTGCCTTTTTGCTACCTCTATGGGCGGACTCAGTCCTGATTGAAGAAGAAACTTGGTGGCTTCGTCTTATATCAGGGGAAAAAACTCGATGGTCTGTAGCCACGGCTAAAATACTTGAAGTTGCATTTTGTAAAATTGGCACTGCAGAACCTGTTTCCATGGCAGTGGCTGATGTACCGTAACAGACCCTTGCTGAAGGATTGGTCAAGCGAACGACTTGCCCCAACTGGCAGGTTTTCATCTCGACTTGTTTGCGATCCCTGGGCCTACTTTGGCTCGCCCCATCTAAAAGAAAATGGCGGCCAACCGTCTACTGTACCTTTTACTCCCTAATAAGTTCCGATTGTCTTAAAAGTAAAGAGGGGTCGGTACAAGACTGTACTTCCTTTCTTTTGTCTCTTCTTCTTGTAAAAATCATTTTTCTGTGATTATGTACAAGTAATAAAAAAAAAAGAAGATTTGCCTCCTCTGTTAACGTCAACCCTCAGTTCCTCTTGAAGATTTGGCGTCATCAATTTTATTGTACCTATCAAGTCTCCCAATGAGCTGTCTTATTGTGGATACAGTCTCATCCCATACCTATGAAAGGATTTCCTTTCATTAACAGTAACACCTCTTACTTTAAGAGTCATTAATTGTCCTGTATGTGTGTTTTGCTGCATCTGCATGGGTGACTGCTGTGACTGCCCTTGTGGTGGATTCATTGTTGCTTCTGCGTTTGAAAGTTTTGCTGCACTCTCTGCGCTCATGTCTGCTACACTGTTTGATTCTGAGCAAACCCATCTCTATTCTGTTATGAATATGCAGCCGGGTTTGTAGTCCCCCATCTTGAGAATTGCCCATTCTGCACGACTCCTTGCCTTCTGCATGTGCGAGCAAGATACCCTGTCATATCACATGTCCAACATATAGGAGGCAATCTTCTAATTTGCCCCTCCTGCATACCTTGGTTATCGTTTTGCATATTTTGAAACCCACTTTAGTTATTCTGGAAGTTTCCCTGATTATTCTGGAAGCCCCTACCTCGAAAGCCTCCCCTGGCCCATGGTGCAAATCCACTGTTATTTTGATCAGACTTCCTTTGGTTATTAAACTGCGGCATATTTGTTACTTTCTGTGAACTTGATCCGTCTCTAGTAGACAACATAGCCCCTTCAATTAAGTACTTGGATAGTTTTTTTTCTGCATCACTTTGCCTCTTCACCTTGCCTAAGATCGTCTTTCTTTTTAATTTTAAGTTATATTTCTGATCACGGCTTCGCTTTCATGCACACCAATGTCCTGAGCTGCTTCTGCACTGCTTCTGGCAGCCCTTAACAGAATATACGATAAAATATAGGTATAGAATTCCCCCAAAATCTGCGTCTCTTCAAGGCCTACTGCCCTTTGGAAATTCTGAATGTAGACAAGAGTATCATTCCCTTACTGCATCTTTCTTGTCATTATAGATCCCATATCTGATGTGTCCGGATACAATACTCTGAGCGCTTTCCTGACCGCCGCCCTACAGTTATTGAATGGTGCTGCATCATAAGCAGTATTTATCGTAGTAACACTGGAATACCCTGCTCTTGACCAAACATCATCAGCCCTCTCCCCAAAGATGACAATCAGGAGACCTTTAATGTCCCCTATAGCTAACGTGTTTCCTCCTGTTTTTCTTCTTACTCATGTATCCATTTCTCAGCGCTGAGATTTAAACTCTGGAGTTTTGCACCTTAAATTATGCTTATCTATCTGCGGTCAAGGTATATACTGTGGCTTTGCCGCTCCCTTTTTTAATAAAGGAATCTATGAAATCCCAAACACACATTCGTCACCCATCATCTGCCCATCCATTAGCAGGGACAAAGTTTCTGCTCCGCCTTCCACCTGGCAGCGATCTTAGCCAGCTCACATATGGTGGCGAGTCCCCCCTCTAACCATGGGACCGCTTTTTAAGTCGATTTAGCCGTGTCAATGATTCTGATGCCCAAGATATAGGGAGGTCTAAATCCGACCATCTTCTTTCTTTATTCATTGAAAAACACTCTTCAAGGCCACATGCAATACCCTCCTCCACATGGACGGGTTCTCTATCCTCGTCTGACATATCCTGCCCCCAGATTGGGTGACATCTCTCTTCTAATATCTCTATTCAGAGTCAGCCTATCTAAAGACAGCTCCTTTGGTTCAACACTACATGAGACTCCCTCTTTGTCGAACAGCTGCGTACTTCTTGAGTCGATCATTTTTACCTTTCCCCTATAGTACTTTCTTTGTCCTCATATCATGATAGACTTTATTGATTGCGTCCCCAATACTTCCAGAGTCAAACTCATATTCCAGATCGGCTCATGTGCTGTGAAGAACTCTTTTAACTCCTCCCATGCCACTACTGGATTAGGATCCATTACTTACTTTTTCATACGATCAATGTCGTGTGCTCACTGCTTTCACATTCGTTCTAAATCATCATCAAATTCTCTTCGCTCTCCTTCTTTTCAATTGCTCATTTTGATACACTTGTTCCGGTCTTTGTCTATCCTTTCTTTTTGGCCCATAGTCTTTCAATCTTTCCTCTCTTTCTCTATCCCTTTGGCCCTTCCCATCTCGATCTTCCTTTCGCCTCACGTCCTCGATGCTCTTACCATCAAGTTTGAGCAAAATCTGACCACCCATTTGTTCTGTATACGCACTAACTCATCAGTTTTATCTTTCTTTCCTTTCCATCTCTTTATTTCCCATCCTCATATCTAAGGAAGTACTTGGTCGATCGTTTCTCTCCTTGTCCCTTGGGACTTTAGAGATTACTTCTCTCTCGGGAAAATTCTCTGGGCCCTCGTTGCTGCTTTGCGCAGGCGACTCATATGCCGGGTTGCTATACCCTGTTGCTGCCCTGAGCTCCCTTAATGGGTACAGCCCATCATCTTTTTCTTTTTCTTTTATTGCCGTCTGCTTCAGTCACGGCAGGTAGAGCAGAAGGCTCCTCACCCCCCTCTTTGCATACTTTAAGTATCCAATCCACAGGAGGCGGGTCTACTCTCTCCTCCTGGTTTGTCCACTAATACTATCCAACCCGCTGTAAAGTATGTAAATATGTATATTTGTTAATTTGCAAACTTTGCAAAATTCGTAAACTATGTAAATATGTATACTTGTAAATTTGCAAACTTTTGCCTTACCGTGCCTGCTTCTACCATCCACTGTCCCATGGTAATTATTGTAATGCATTGTAACTTGTAACCAAGCTGTGAATAACCTTGTTGCTCCTGCGCCCTCATACCCTCGGGTCTGGTGCGCAATACAAATGAATAAACTAAACTAAACTAAACTATGTCTTCCAGAGCTCCAAGCTTGCTAGTCTCTTGTCTAACCTTGTTCCCGTATATGCAGCATGCAAATATGTCGTCATATGCTGCAACACTGCCTTCGACAGTGATCCCTCTTGTAGCCATGACATAAACATTTTGTCTGCTGTGCTCTTAACCCACTCTGCACTGTACTGTCTAAGCTTGGATGCGTGCTCAGGTAGCTGCTTACAGAGATATATAAGTGGAGTAATATCCTCCATGTTGACACGTCACTCTTTGACTGTCAACACTCAACTTAACACTTGGCAGATTTTTAAAAGTATATTTTAGAAAAACAAATAATATGAGCGTGCACCAATTGTCGGAGGCTCCAAACGCTTTGTATCACAATTTTTACTTTAACCTCTGTTTTCACTAAACATCATTAATTCATTATCAACAATAAATAATGAATTCACAATTCTCATGTTCTCTTTTTCGCATCTATCAATTCTTCTGTTTTTTCACCATATACAGTCACATAAAACAACCAGACAAACGAACATACTCAACCGGTCACATATATCTCTCAGTCTTCTCTTTAAGACTGACCTACCCTCTAAAAATACCCCGATTGGGGTGTGAATCGACCTCTTTAAATTGTCTTTAAACAATTTCATAGTCTACGTCACCCGGAAATAGGGCTCTTCGTGCGATTCCTTCTGTTCCCTTCTTTAAAACGCAGCTAACTATGTTGTGTTCTTTATCGTGGCCTCTCCTTACGATACTTCTTAATTGTTTGGCCTCTCCTCAAGACAATTACTTAATATTCAACGCTCATCGTTTCTCCAGTTACTTTATACCAACCTCCCTCTGTTACTTATTTTTCCCCTTATCACTCTCTTCACCCACTGCCCATTCACACTTTTGCCATCTCGCTCAGTTTTTACTCACCATTCGTATTTTTGGACTTCAGACTCTCGGTATCGTACACCTCCTCAGTAGCCTCTCTAGCTTTCTGTTTGTTCAGCTTCCTGTAGATGCCGGGAGGGGTTTTTGCCTGAAAACAAGGAACCCGTCTAACCTCACTTGTACAAGACTTTGTGTTACACTAATCCGCTATCTACAGGGAGCTTCACGTCCTTTCAGCCAAATGGCAGAAGTTGTGCGATATTTCCGGGACCCCAAAGCTTACTTATCTCAATGGATATCTAATCATCAATTCTCTGCTACCACGTGAATTGGAGCTTCAAGCCTTTTAAGATGAGGTAACAATACCCTTGAGGTGGATGGGGATGCAGAAATGATTCAAACATCAATAATCGATACGACTCAGGTAGTTGCCCAAAGATAACTATTTTAATATTTAATATCAATTATCTAAAACAGGGAGTACAACAGACGTCTCAGCGTAAGCTCTCTCTCAAAGCATTTTTTAAAAAAAATCATTCTTTTATAGCAAAGAATCATCATAGGTGACATTAACCTACGTATTACTAACGTCATCCTATGTGGCAAACTACAAAAACTTATTGAAGAGAGTGATAGGGTCTAAGGGATCATATAAGTATACGATTCATACTCATCTAAGTGGGTGAAAGAAAGTGATAGATTCCTTAACATCAGATGGGGCAACTAAGCCCTCCCCTTAAACAGGTCACTGTGAACGTCACTAAACACACGACGTCCCATTGATTACACAACTATAGGACCCTCAATCATGCCGTTCTCCACCATTGGTTGGCTTCTAACCTCTGTCAGTATCTTTCCACCTAAGTTTAGCAGCACACAAGGCTGAGCTTCCAGTTGCTGGTGAGCTCATCTTAACCATAGCTTTCCACCAATTAGCATGACCATCTATAATCACCTCAGTGGTCTGCTGTCAATTAGGACTTTGAACTTGTCCTTTGGAGTGTTCTCTTGCTCTGGAGAATTCAGGGGAGTAAAGGAACACTCTGCACTCGTGCGTAGGTGTGACCATCATGCTCTTCCAACTTCTTCTCACCACGTGACTGCAGACCACAAAATGGAGCTTCTAGTTTATTTAAATACTATTTTCTAATAGACCTCTGACGTCTTCCTTGTTTTTGTCTATGCCTCCTGAACAGGAGCTTCGTTCTTTCACACGATTTGTATCCAATGTCTGCTCACCCCAGCCTGATATGGCTTTGGCTTCTTGGCTCATCCAGCCTCGCCTTCTGAAATTCACCTTTAATTCACTTGTTTTCTTACTGTGACATACTGGAAAAGAGGCCTTCCTTCTTTTACTCAGGTCTGCTATCATACGTAGTGGAAACATCCATTCTTTACTGATTCCAATATATATGTATGTACATGTTGGTACATGCCGCATACTTTTCACTATAAAGCTAGCCTCAAGAATACTTTGTCTGCTTGCATTTCTTTGCATATGTACACATGTAAAGCAGCTTGATATCTTCATCCATTCTATAACATAAGCTTCTTCATCTTGATCCCAAGATGCCACCTATCTTTGATACTCTCTTGATGTTTTATAGACTATTTGCATTCTAAAGTCCCTGCATCTCTTCTATGTACGTCAACATCGTCTCTGCATCACGTCACCATTCGTCTTCATCATTCATTTGTCCTGTTTCTTCCGGAATTTCATTCAAATGGCCATTGTACTGTCTCGTATGCAGGTATGGTTTCCTCAATGGGAACCTTGCTTCCAGGATTCTCCTTGGTATCATTATTTTCACTGGTACTGCACATGTCTCACACTCTGGTTCCCAACCTATAGGTAAGATGGTCGAAGTGGTTGAGGTAGGGGTACTTAGCTCCTTCTCTACACCCCCCCCAGGCGATTCATTGACCACTCTCCCATCATCCTTCACATCTAGACATCCCTGTCTGAAGAAATGCTTCTTTGGGATACATATCTTTATGACTCCCTTCAGGCATCCATCTGATTTCACATGCTCATCCTTGTTCCAGTTCATGAGCATGCACTGTCCACTTGGACTGCAATAGATCCATCTTCCCACATAGTTCTTATTGTTCTTTGGATACAGGAATTTCGTTCCCTCAGGTGCATGGATACTGGCCTTCACAAAGTCTCTGATTTCTTCATCTGTCAAGTCTCTGGCTTTGCATCCTGATTCAACATTGATATGATTTTCATCGCTATGGCTTTCTTTGCTGTCTTCTTGCATTGTGTGATTATTATCCGGATCACACAGAATCCAAGCAACACCAACACGATCAGGGCTCCAAGGAACTTGAACATGTCTGCCATCCATTGTGGAACCCAAGAAAAGAGTGATCCAAACCAACTGTCCTCAGCAATGTCTCCTACTTCGTCTATCATCTGGATGTGTAGCTTCGTTAGGTACCATTCTCGTCATCATGAGAAGGTATGAATGTGCAACCATGATTCTCCAATTTTTGCACAAACATCTCCATCCATAGCTCTGATCATGTCTAGGACATATCTATTCAGAAGAGTCATCAGTCTTGTAGCTCTCATCTTTTCTCTGATAGCATTGAATCCTTTATTGGTTGTGTTGATACTGTGCAGCAATTCCCATCTGGTACTCTGCAGCCATTTGGTATTTGCTCCCACCTGGACTCTCTGCATAAAGATCAATGTGAATACTGACAAAGTCTGGCTGAACAGTATGTGTTCATACGGAATGGAGTCAAAAGCTTCCATCGACTTGGCAGAGAAATAACTCCCCCTCTTCATTCGATTTATCAGCTCCACAGATCTCCTCTTCCTCAGGTGAGCATCTGCTTTTGGGAAACTGTCAAAACTTAAGTCACTTTTAGGAATCACCAATGCTGGAACATGAACATTCACCAGTGAGCATCGTCCTCCCCAATCTTTGGGTAGCTTCATATATGGATGATTTGACAAACCTTGTTGGTTAGTGGCGCTGGTAGGTGGTTGATACCCATATGTTGTAGCCCTGAGTTAGAAAGTTCAAGGGTATTGTAATAGAGGAGCCGGACTCCTTACTTATTGTCATCAGTAAAGGTTTTAATGTTGTCATATACATGAAACAAAAGACCTAGTAAACATGCTAGGTACAGGTGAAATTGGAAGCCAACGCGTTTCGACCGTAGTCTTTATCAAGGCAGGGCAAAAATGGGTGATCCTGTGTAGGATTGTAGCGCCTGGTAGTGGTCTCCCAATTCTTGTGGGTGGTGGGATGGTTAAGCAATCTGGGTTCGGGCGAGTGTTGCTCAGTGATTCGGATTACCCATGTCGCTGATCTGAAATGACAGAGATACTTGAAGGCATACACGTAAAGTAATCATGTAGCTCCTTTCCTAACAATTCTGCTGTTGGCTGGGCATCACTTCTAGTTCTAGATGGAGATGTGAGAGGTGTCCTCATTCGCCTCCTTGTCACTATCTAGTTGGCAAGATTGTGGTCTGAACCTGGCTGATTTCTCAACGCATACAATGCCAGTGATAGACAATGCAACCATCCTTTCTTCAGAGTAAGGTTCAATTTGGCTATTCTCTTTTTAAGCAGGCCGTTGAGTCTCTTACAGACCCTGTTTGTCTGCTGGTGATATGCCTATGAAAACCTGTTCTTTATACTAAGCAACAATCTCATGTATTCACAGACTTTTATTTTACAAAAATGAAGGCTTTTTTCTGATCTCAATACTTTACATATTCCCCGCCTAGGAAACACTTTTCGTACAAAAAATATGCCTGCACAGGTGGCGCCTGGGTGTGTACACGGTCCAGCCTCAATCTACTTCGAGAAAGGACATACCCCTACAATCATATATCTATATCCATGATGTACTTGGAGCATGTCGACATGCAAATGCTGAAAGGGTTCACAGTCTTGTTATAACTCCTCTAATTGTGCGCAATGTGTGCCCAGCCGTACATTTTTGACATACGATGCAATTTACTACATAAAATGCAACGTGTTCTACAATATTTGGAACAAACCAATCCTCCGCAATTATTGTGGCTAGGCTCTCTTTAGTAACGTGCGCAGGGTAGTGCAGCTGTTCCAACGCCACCCTTAGTAAGGCTACAGGCATCACAGGTTTCTCAGCACTGTCTTGTTGTGACAATGCCTCAGAGGGGTTTAATGAACACCCTCTACGCGTCCACAACTCTTTCTTATCTTGAGGCGCTTCCCCTTGAATCTCTACCAATTGAGTTCTAAAAGAATTACTATAACAGTTAGACACACTCATCATCACCACCATTCTTTCATTCCCATCTCGCGTGTCACAATAACATAATAACTTCTATACATGCAACACGTTTCGCTTCCTCATCTTATTTTTGATTTCCACGTGAGAAAAATCTGCTCTTTTAGTGTGAGCTGCGCACATTACGACTGCAATGGCTACTGGGAGTTGTAGTGCAATAATGAATTTGTCAAATTAAGGCTGCATGTTGCACTGGCGTGCCATCTGCTCAGAGGTAGCCCCTCGTTTTCCAAAGTGCTAGCCCTGCGCGCACTGTCGACTGTCGCACATATGCAGAGTCTCTGTACACTGTTACTTCCTGGTCTGCATGATTCTCAAGCGTGACAATCAGCACCACCAATTCTGCAGCTTGTGCCGAAAAGTGGGACGGTAGTCATGCACTTATCAATACCTCAACCTCTCCATTGGCAGTGTGCTTCACTACAGTGACACCTGTAAATCTGTCTATCGTTTTGATTGATTCTCGACAAACCGTCAATAAAGAGAATCTCCCCAGCTGCCAGCGCATTTTCCTTCACCCTCTGGAGCTCATCATTGAAGTACTCATAGTTCGAGCAATCATGGTCATGCTCGCCATCTGCCAGTGGTTTCGCTATAAACATAGCAGGATTCACTATTCTGCATCTGACTAGTTTAATCGCTGAATTCAATATGACCACCTCATAGGCAGAAGCCCTTTGAGATGTCGACGTGCTTTTAGGTTTTTCCAAAAATGGCAAATAATGTATGCTCAACAAATAACGTCATGGAACATCCCCTCACTATGCTAGCAGCTTTCTTAATGGCGAACATGGCAGCTGCCAAAGATTATTCAGAGGGAAAGTGACCCCTCATTACTGGGTCCAAAATCCCCCTATAATATGCAAGGGCTTGTGCCCCATAGTGAAAAACATCTGGTTCTAATGGCACTCTTTGTATGGCTACCTGTCCTGCAAATGCCATAATAAATTCACTCATGTTCAAATAATGCATTCTCGGTTTTTAAGCACACTATGCCTTCATCAGTGAACAAAATCGTCATGTTCAATTTGGTCATTAAAATCTCGACCTAGTACATTGACAGGTGTCTGCCTTGAATATAAGAATGGCACAGACATGTCACACTCTTCTGTAGAGGCTAGCAATGCGTCAGTAAAAGGAACTTTAATTAGAGCTTCTGTGAACCCTTGAGTATTCACAGTATTTCTAAACATTAAAAAAAAATCCCTTTTGTATACATGAGCGTGTTGCACCCGTATTTACTAAAAAAGTAAGTTCCGGGCAGAGTTCCAGTCTGCTCCTGCTCGCATCGCGTGAGGACGTGTTTGGTGTTTCCTCCGCATTTCCTGACCTGCTGTCCCTTTCAGGGAAAACAAGCTCAACTGCCCATAAAAACCCTACTTCCGCGCGGAGCGCGCACAGAGTTCCGGGCAGAGTTCCAGTCTGCTCCTGCTCGCATCGCGTGAGGACGTGTTTGGTGTTTCCTCCGCATTTCCTGACCTGCTGTCCCTTTCAGGGAAAACAAGCTCAACTGCCCATAAAAACCCTACTTCCGCGCGGAGCGCGCGCGGAGTTCCGGGCAGAGTTCCAGTCTGCTCCTGCTCGCATCGCGTAAGGACGTGTTTGGTGTTTCCTCCGCATTTCCTGACCTGCTGTCCCTTTCAGGGAAAACAAGCTCAACTGCCCATAAAAACCCTACTTCCGCGCGGAGCGCGCGCGGAGTTCCGGGCAGAGTTCCAGTCTGCTCCTGCTCGCATCGCGTGAGGACGTGTTTGGTGTTTCCTCCGCATTTCCTGACCTGCTGTCCCTTTCAGGGAAAACAAGCTCAACTTCCCATAAAAACCCTACTTCCGCGCGGAGCGTGCGCGGAGTTCCGGGCAGAGTTCCAGTCTGTTCCAGTCCGCGCCAGGACTGCGGGACGCTGGACACTGGACGCTGGCTGCTGAGGCTGGGGGCTGGACTTGGACCCACCCAAGATTCTGAGGACTTCCTGGTCCACGAGGTAATCTCTTCACCCCTGGCCCTTGGCCCTCTTTGAACTTGGTTTGAAGTTGGTTTGCTTCTCCTTGAGTGACTCTCTGTAAGCTGACGGCCTGTATTATTTCCAGCTAACGCCGTCTCCGTTGGAGAACTTCCATAACCTCCTCTTTGGGACTCGTACCAAGACCGCTCGAGATTCCTTTCCCTTCCGTACCCTCCCCACCTACCCTCCCCACTTTTTCGTTACTTTTCCTCCACTCCTCTTTCATTTTGTTTCCAAAGTCTTTACCAACCTCTACTTCTCCCATTCCTTCTGGTCTTTCCCTCCCCTTCTCTCCCCTCCCCCTTCTCCCCTTTCTCTTGTTTTTCTATCCTACCCCCACTCCTGCTTTGGTACCAATGGAGGACGACTCGGAGCTTCGTTCATTAAGAAGTCACACAAAAAAAAAGGCGACTTGCGGGAAGGCAAGTTCACTACTGCCTTTGACTACACTTTCAAATCCATCTGTGCTGCAACTGTCACTGTCTACTTTGCCTGCAGTTTTTGAAGGCGCTAACTTGCAAGTAATGCCATCTACTTCATCTACTTCATCCCTCTCCGGCAGTGCTGGCCTCCTGGGGAACCCAGCGATCCTCGGCACTGTGCCGCAGGGCATTCTACCCTGCATGACATCTATTGCCTGCTCAAAAGTGACACAGCCTTTACTATCTACTGTCTCGGGCTATGACTTTCCAGCCCTCTCGACACCCGCTGATCAGTTTGTAGAGGGGACCTCAGGCCCACTGCCCAACGCCATCCACCCCGTTTCCGCCTTGGCGAGGGTTCCGTTCTGTGCGGGGATCGAAGGATGCCCGCCAGACGACCTGAGGGTGGCAGCCCAGGCAAACGGCTCTGTACGGCCCCCCCACCATCTGCCATCTGATGGCCTATCACTCTGCTCGGCCCAATGTTTGACAAGTCCTCTTGAGCCATTGCTTTTATCTGATGATCCGCCCATGATAAAGCCCGCGACTGCGTCCATCCTGGGCGACTTGCGGGCCCCCAACCCGCCTACAGCCACCCCTTGGATTGTTACTGCTATGTTGCACACAGCTCCGCAAGATTTACCTGTTAATCCCAATGAAGGGTGCTTAACACGAGATCATGTGCCATCATTTGCAGATGACTATCAGTCTGATCCTAGTCAGTCACCCTTGCCAACTTTGAACGTCCATGTATCTGGTACTTCTGAGGACGCTCTGGACCACGACGCCGAAAGTCTTTCTGGACTTTCTCCAAACACAAACTTAAAATCTATATTACACCCCAATTGGAAAAAACTGGTCCACAAAAACAAAGGAAAGCCACCTTTAACTAACCCCATCACAAAAGGCAGCAGCAAGAAACGGCCGATGGTATCCCACTCACAATTTCCGCAACCAGCTGGTAAAGGAAAGTACAGCAGACTGCCGAAGCTGACCGATACCACATTAGGACCCAAAAAAAGAGCCGCAGGAATTAAGAGTCTTCCTACCCCGGTGTTGTCAAACGCCTTATTCAAATTCTTCAAACACCAAGTCATAAGAAAACAAGCGAACGTTTTGGAACTGTCAGATGCAGAAATTTTGGAATCTCTGGAATTAACTCCTCCAGCTTCTAAATGTAGAAAAACAATCCCTGTCTCTGAGGCTAGCCTTCCCCCTGGGCTGCCAGTCGTAAAACATCCTGTGGATTCCCAGGGCACGGCTACGCCAACTGTCCCTACTTCAGCTTCAGATCTAGTTTCTACTACCTCAACTCACCCACCTGACTTTTGCTTAGGCCCAGTGCACAGTTCTCCTGTAAGACCAGTTTTGAGGTCTCCAACACTATCACTCATCGAGGCCAGGACCATTCCCCTAACTCCACCCCCGCAGGCCAGGCAAATTCAAAACGGGGTATCAGACATTCTGGAGCTTTTACAACCCAAACCTTACCCGATCCATAAACGCTTGAGTACAGACCTCTGGACGAAGGCTCACATAAATACACCTGCAGATGTCTCATCACCGCAAGAACAGGCAGCAAGACGTCGCCATTCAATAGCTAATCCTGGACTGGTCGAGACAAGAGATACCCTCGGGAAAACAACGAGGCCAAACGCCCTTCCCTCACCAGTCCACAAAGACCCTTCGAACACCAGGAAAGACTTGACAACAATTATGTCGGCAATAACGATAGGCATGGCACCCTTTTGTAAACTCTATGAAACACTAACTGATACTTCAAGAGATCATACGGCAATCTTAGCCAACATCCAAGCCAAACTTTCATTCTTGGAAGGATACATCTCGGCGACAGATCCAAAACATGATATCCTGGATACAAACAAGCCTGGGTCAGGCTCTAATTTTCCCACACCAGTTCTGTGCACCTGCTTAAGCAGACGCACCATTGCTGTTGTTTCTACATCGACACAGACCTCTGTGGTCACACATTATGATAAAATTGCTCCACTATTTCAAAGCAAAGCAAAATCAGTGGCCTCTCTAACTGTGCCTACAGCTATAACTGCTGCTAAGCCAACAAAAAGTATAAACCAGAACTCACAGATGACAAGGGAAAAAAGAACATTGAAACTGGCTAAAAAAGACTGTGTGAGACAAGACCCGGACGAGCCGTCAACTAACGAATCTGACCTCAGCGCTTTGGTCTCTGAGCTCAATAAAGTGGCTACAACTCCTGACGCGAGATTGCCTAAGACATTTGACATAACCGATCTAACTCAGTCTCCTGTGGTTGCTCACGCTGGATTGGACTCGAGTTCGACTTCTTCACCTTCTACACCTTTCCATCGAGTACAGCTTCCAAAAACCAAAAAGAATGAAGAATCTGCGACACCTACTATCTTCTCTTCTAGGTCAGCATCTAACTTGCAACCCCAGACGGGTCCTTCGGCCCTAAAGCTGCCAGACACGGTTCCTCCACCAGCTCTAGGGATAAACCCATCTAAACATCCATCCAGGCACCCTGAACAGAGCAATCATTTCAGGTTGCCGAGTCCTCGTCGCCTCAGGTATGACAAGTCAGAAAAACACCGAGAACGGGCTAATCCTAGAAGCCAAGACACCCGCCTGTTTAAAATTGAGCAAATCTCCTCTCACGACAAATACATGATTTTGAATCGAAGAACGGTCTTGAAAATGACAGCGTCGATAACTGGTCTAAAAAAACTGAAATCCGAAGACTTTAAGTGGATTGAGCCCTATCATATGGACAAGAAGGCTAAAGCCATTCTACATATTTACGCAACTGCAATCCAAGATTTGCCCCGTCAAACAATAGACGAACTAAAGAGATCAGGGTTTCTTCTTACGGAAGTGAAATCCTTGACAGCAGAAAGCGATCCACATGCAAGGCGAGACCCATCTAAAAGACACGTTTTTTCTCCGATGAACCACCACGAGGCTCGAAGAAAAGAGCTTAAAGCCCACTTTAGCATGTCAAGCCACAGGAATCCAGAAGATTATGGCCTAAACCACTATCAAACTCAAACTGCGGCAACCACTCAAGGAGTAACACGGAGGTCAGACAAGTATCAACGTTCATATAAAGCCTCCCTTTCATCTCCGCCCCGCACCCGACTCCGTTATGAAAACACCAGACAGAGTCCGAACAAATCTCCTCTATGCATCTATGCAAGGAGGAAACTGTTGAGAGAAAATTCGCCCTCTTTAAGATCTGAGGCCTACAACATCCACACTCAAAGTCGGTCTGAGAGGGACCGGTCGCCGCAACAGAGCCCACGAAAAAAAGTCTCGTTTACAGACGCTCCATGGAACTGGATAAAGGGCATCATGAGCTCAAACAGGTCTAAATAGCAGTCAACAACAGAAGCCCTCTCCCCACCTGTCCCGAAGACTTTATCTCTGGCTTCATGGAACACTAGGGGGCACGCCCACCTTACGCTAGACACCGCTCCTGACTTGGGCCAGTTCGACATCTTTTGTCTCCAAGAGACCTGGCTCCAAGAGAAACCCTCAATGGAGGGTTACCAGATCGTTATCTCCCCTGCTACTAGGGGTCTGCTGGGTCGCCCATCTTCAGGGTTACTCATTGCCGTGCGATCTGGAACGGACCTAAAAATTACTAAGACCATCACAAGGTCCTATGGGGTGTTGGCCGTCCTCATCGACTGGAACCCGACGGCGGTAAATAAGCACTCTCAGAGTAAGCTCCCTTCCACGCCACCACTCGCCCTTATAACGTCCTATTGGAACCCGCAAAGAACAACGACATCCGATTTCTGCCAGAAGATGGAAGAAACTATTGACGCCATACTCACGGATTGGAACACCCCATTTTTAATACTCTGCGGAGACCTTAATGCTAAGTGTTCAGACTCCTCACGTCCATCTCACAACACAGCATGTCCCGCGCAATCCGAACTCAGAGGGACCGCTTGGATGAATTTAATGTCGAGCAGGAGACTACATAATGCGGCATGGACCCTGGGAACCAATCCCCATATTGCGACCTAGGAAAGAGGGCAGTCACAGGCCACGCTCGATTACATTTTTACATCACAGGCCTCGATCCCAGAAATCTCCAACTTCAAGGTGGCCAGAACAACTGAGAGTGACCACAATATGCTCATTTTAGAATGGGCTTCTTCTACAATGGTACATGGCTGTTATGTGCCCAAGATCGAGACCAACCCGCAACAAACACGGCTCCGCCTTACTACATCTAATGTTAGAGCTCTAACTGCTCAGTACACGTTCAATGAGGAGCACGCATCGAACTCTGACACAGGGTCAAAGCCGAATTACCTTCCCCTGCTGATCGAGCACCAGACACTGCAGCTAGCCAAAAAGCGTAAACACGCTACCTATACGCATCAGTACGACAATGTAATAGCTGAAGGAAAAAAGGCCCTCAGAAAATCGAAACGTACTGCAAGGAAAGCAAACACGCAAGAAGCCTGGGATCAGTGGGCTAAGAACCTAAAATCCTACAAATCTTGGATTAGGGGTCGCAGAGCGGCACTCTATCAGCAAGACTCGGAGATCATGATGCGGGCTTTGACATCAAAAAACTCAGCTGACTTCTGGTCTTTGATCAACAAAACCAAAACCACCACAGATTCCAGCATGAGCAATGCGGTCCCGGAAGCTGTGTGGGTTGACTTTTTTTCGGAACTTTTCGCCAGTCCAAGTACCATCAGTCACCTTAGGGAGAAGCTCGTACACGAACCCTGGATCGATCTTTCTGAGAAAGCGGACATCACCATCGCAATCTCTAAGTTAAAATCGTCTAACGCCCCGGGCCCAGATGGTCTCTCAAACATGGACCTAAAAAAGAACATCACAGAATGGACCGAGTTCATCACCCTGCTCTTCGAGCATTGCAGAAGGTCTAGACAGATTCCCCTTTCATGGACAAAAGCCATTGTGATCCCCATCTTTAAAAAAGGGAGTCGGGACGAACCGGGCAACTACCGCCCCATAGCTTTGCTAGACATAATGGGAAAACTTTTCGCTTCTCTCCTGCTGGACCATTTCCGTCGATGGGCAATTTCGGCCCCCTGCAGCGATCCCTTTCAGTTGGGTTTCAAGAAAAACGGTAGCACCTCTGTGAACATTTTCATACTCAACATCGTGAAATCCAAGATAAAAGAGGGTGCACCAACTGTCTACGCGGCATTTATTGACCTTTCCCAGGCATTTGATAAGGTGGACAGACTACTCTTGTGGAGAAAGTTGGCTGAATGGAATTGCCCAAACAAGATTCTGAATCCCATAATTGCCCTCCATACTAAAACCACGCTTACTGTCCGTCTTAACAAGCAAGGGACGCTCTCTAGGGAAATCCAAGTCAATCGAAGAGTGAAGCAAGTCTGCCAGCTGGCTCCGCCTTGTTTGTGGCTTTTTTGGGAGATTTCAAGGATTCAGAAGCTACAGTCCGATGCTTCCCGCCGAAACTTGGCACCACAAGACTGTCCAGACTCTTGTATGCTGACGACATGATTTTGCTCGATCAGACTCCAATTGGCTTACAGCGCCAGCTTGATAACTTAGCAAACTACATGGCCTCCAACAATTTATCCATAAATAAGTCAAAGACCAAAATCATGATCCTCTCAAAATCAAATCCACCTCGGAAACACAGCAATAACTGGGCAGTGAATGGTAAAAGAATTGAGGTGGTGTCGAACTTTAAATATCTTGGAGTAGTTTTGGATGGGACTGCACGTAATTCCGCGATGCAACTTCACTTGTGGTCCAAAGCCAAAAGCTTAACCTCCCAACTCAAATTGGTCGACCGTAAATTCGGCAAATTTTCCCTGCTGCCGGCCATCAACTTTTATAAGGGCAAAATGGTGCCGGCACTCACCTACGGGATGGACGCTATGATTAACACGCCCAACTCGCTTTGGCCGAAACTCGAGGGTTACATATGGGAAACCATCCTCGGACTCCCCAATGCGATTCCAATCGCATCTGTGAGAAGAGAACTGGGGCTTCTTTCTTTGAGCGCAACCGTCAGCGTGGCTGCTCTGGCGTTATTTAGGAAGACTCTCCTGAAAGATAATCTTCCTATTTTTGAGATAATCGGCCAAGAGTTGGCATCATCGAACTGTTCTGCTCTCTTGAGTTGGTCAGAAAAGCAAGTGGCCAAACTTCAAGACCTAGCATGCACAACAGACGATCTCATCACGAACCCTCAAAAAGTAAATGGGAAGCTGAAGAACCAAGACTGGATTAACACTATTGAACAAGCGGCATCATGCAAACTATTGAATCACCTTCCTCCCACATATAATAGGCTCAAAACGCCACTAGCCTATTGCACGAAATTTCCGAACAAAAAATTAAGAAGCACGTTTTTAAAGGCCCGGCTGAACCTTTTGCACACCAGAGAAATTTTAGGGATAAGAAACCTTTCTGCTTCTAAAACATGTAGACTGTGTAAAAATTCTGACTCTATTGAGTCAGTACGCCACTTACTTCTAAGCTGCCCTTCACTTTGCTTAGAACGCTCTGCCTTTTTGCTACCTCTATGGGCGGACTCAGTCCTGATTGAAGAAGAAACTTGGTGGCTTCGTCTTATATCAGGGGAAAAAACTCGATGGTCTGTAGCCACGGCTAAAATACTTGAAGTTGCATTTTGTAAAATTGGCACTGCAGAACCTGTTTCCATGGCAGTGGCTGATGTACCGTAACAGACCCTTGCTGAAGGATTGGTCAAGCGAACGACTTGCCCCAACTGGCAGGTTTTCATCTCGACTTGTTTGCGATCCCTGGGCCTACTTTGGCTCGCCCCATCTAAAAGAAAATGGCGGCCAACCGTCTACTGTACCTTTTACTCCCTAATAAGTTCCGATTGTCTTAAAAGTAAAGAGGGGTCGGTACAAGACTGTACTTCCTTTCTTTTGTCTCTTCTTCTTGTAAAAATCATTTTTCTGTGATTATGTACAAGTAATAAAAAAAAAAAGATTTGCCTCCTCTGTTAACGTCAACCCTCAGTTCCTCTTGAAGATTTGGCGTCATCAATTTTATTGTACCTATCAAGTCTCCCAATGAGCTGTCTTATTGTGGATACAGTCTCATCCCATACATATGAAAGGATTTCCTTTCATTAACAGTAACACCTCTTACTTTAAGAGTCATTAATTGTCCTGTATGTGTGTTTTGCTGCATCTGCATGGGTGACTGCTGTGACTGCCCTTGTGGTGGATTCATTGTTGCTTCTGCGTTTGAAAGTTTTGCTGCACTCTCTGCGCTCATGTCTGCTACACTGTTTGATTCTGAGCAAACCCATCTCTATTCTGTTATGAATATGCAGCCGGGTTTGTAGTCCCCCATCTTGAGAATTGCGCATTCTGCACGACTCCTTGCCTTCTGCATGTGCGAGCAAGATGCCCTGTCATATCACATGTCCAACATATAGGAGGCGATCTTCTAATTTGCCCCTCCTGCATACCTTGGTTATCGTTTTGCATATTTTGAAACCCACTTTAGTTATTCTGGAAGTTTCCCTGATTATTCTGGAAGCCCCTACCTCGAAAGCCTCCCCTGGCCCATGGTGCAAATCCACTGTTATTTTGATCAGACTTCCTTTGGTTATTAAACTGCGGCATATTTGTTACTTTCTGTGAACTTGATCCGTCTCTAGTAGACAACATAGCCCCTTCAATGAAGTACTTGGATAGTTTTTTTTCTGCATCACTTTGCCTCTTCACCTTGCCTAAGATCGTCTTTCTTTTTAATTTTAAGTTATATTTCTGATCACGGCTTCGCTTTCATGCACACCAATGTCCTGAGCTGCTTCTGCACTGCTTCTGGCAGCCCTTAACAGAATATACGATAAAATATAGGTATAGAATTCCCCCAAAATCTGCGTCTCTTCAAGGCCTACTGCCCTTTGGAAATTCTGAATGTAGACAAGAGTATCATTCCCTTACTGCATCTTTCTTGTCATTATAGATCCCATATCTGATGTGTCCGGATACAATACTCTGAGCGCTTTCCTGACCGCCGCCCTACAGTTATTGAATGGTGCTGCATCATAAGCAGTATTTATCGTAGTAACACTGGAATACCCTGCTCTTGACCAAACATCATCAGCCCTCTCCCCAAAGATGACAATCAGGAGACCTTTAATGTCCCCTATAGCTAACGTGTTTCCTCCTGTTTTTCTTCTTACTCATGTATCCATTTCTCAGCGCTGAGATTTAAACTCTGGAGTTTTGCACCTTAAATTATGCTTATCTATCTGCGGTCAAGGTATATACTGTGGCTTTGCCGCTCCCTTTTTTAATAAAGGAATCTATGAAATCCCAAACACACATTCGTCACCCATCATCTGCCCATCCATTAGCAGGGACAAAGTTTCTGCTCCGCCTTCCACCTGGCAGCGATCTTAGCCAGCTCACATATGGTGGCGAGTCCCCCCTCTAACCATGGGACCGCTTTTTAAGTCGATTTAGCCGTGTCAATGATTCTGATGCCCAAGATATAGGGAGGTCTAAATCCGACCATCTTCTTTCTTTATTCATTGAAAAACACTCTTCAAGGCCACATGCAATACCCTCCTCCACATGGACGGGTTCTCTATCCTCGTCTGACATATCCTGCCCCCAGATTGGGTGACATCTCTCTTCTAATATCTCTATTCAGAGTCAGCCTATCTAAAGACAGCTCCTTTGGTTCAACACTACATGAGACTCCCTCTTTGTCGAACAGCTGCGTACTTCTTGAGTCGATCATTTTTACCTTTCCCCTATAGTACTTTCTTTGTCCTCATATCATGATAGACTTTATTGATTGCGTCCCCAATACTTCTAGAGTCAAACTCATATTCCAGATCGGCTCATGTGCTGTGAAGAACTCTTTTAACTCCTCCCATGCCACTACTGGATTAGGATCCATTACTTACTTTTTCATACGATCAATGTCGTGTGCTCACTGCTTTCACATTCGTTCTAAATCATCATCAAATTCTCTTCGCTCTCCTTCTTTTCAATTGCTCATTTTGATACACTTGTTCCGGTCTTTGTCTATCCTTTCTTTTTGGCCCATAGTCTTTCAATCTTTCCTCTCTTTCTCTATCCCTTTGGCCCTTCCCATCTCGATCTTCCTTTCGCCTCACGTCCTCGATGCTCTTACCATCAAGTTTGAGCAAAATCTGACCACCCATTTGTTCTGTATACGCACTAACTCATCAGTTTTATCTTTCTTTCCTTTCCATCTCTTTATTTCCCATCCTCATATCTAAGGAAGTACTTGGTCGATCGTTTCTCTCCTTGTCCCTTGGGACTTTAGAGATTACTTCTCTCTCGGGAAAATTCTCTGGGCCCTCGTTGCTGCTTTGCGCAGGCGACTCATATGCCGGGTTGCTATACCCTGTTGCTGCCCTGAGCTCCCTTAATGGGTACAGCCCATCATCTTTTTCTTTTTCTTTTATTGCCGTCTGCTTCAGTCACGGCAGGTAGAGCAGAAGGCTCCTCACCCCCCTCTTTGCATACTTTAAGTATCCAATCCACAGGAGGCGGGTCTACTCTCTCCTCCTGGTTTGTCCACTAATACTATCCAACCCGCTGTAAAGTATGTAAATATGTATATTTGTTAATTTGCAAACTTTGCAAAATTCGTAAACTATGTAAATATGTATACTTGTAAATTTGCAAACTTTTGCCTTACCGTGCCTGCTTCTACCATCCACTGTCCCATGGTAATTATTGTAATGCATTGTAACTTGTAACCAAGCTGTGAATAACCTTGTTGCTCCTGCGCCCTCATACCCTCGGGTCTGGTGCGCAATACAAATGAATAAACTAAACTAAACTAAACTATGTCTTCCAGAGCTCCAAGCTTGCTAGTCTCTTGTCTAACCTTGTTCCCGTATATGCAGCATGCAAATATGTCGTCATATGCTGCAACACTGCCTTCGACAGTGATCCCTCTTGTAGCCATGACATAAACATTTTGTCTGCTGTGCTCTTAACCCACTCTGCACTGTACTGTCTAAGCTTGGATGCGTGCTCAGGTAGCTGCTTACAGAGATATATAAGTGGAGTAATATCCTCCATGTTGACACGTCACTCTTTGACTGTCAACACTCAACTTAACACGTGGCAGATTTTTAAAAGTATATTTTAGAAAAACAAATAATATGAGCGTGCACCAATTGTCGGAGGCTCCAAACGCTTTGTATCACAATTTTTACTTTAACCTCTGTTTTCACTAAACATCATTAATTCATTATCAACAATAAATAATGAATTCACAATTCTCATGTTCTCTTTTTCGCATCTATCAATTCTTCTGTTTTTTCACCATATACAGTCACATAAAACAACCAGACAAACGAACATACTCAACCGGTCACATATATCTCTCAGTCTTCTCTTTAAGACTGACCTACCCTCTAAAAATACCCCGATTGGGGTGTGAATCGACCTCTTTAAATTGTCTTTAAACAATTTCATAGTCTACGTCACCCGGAAATAGGGCTCTTGGTGCGATTCCTTCTGTTCCCTTCTTTAAAACGCAGCTAACTATGTTGTGTTCTTTATCGTGGCCTCTCCTTACGATACTTCTTAATTGTTTGGCCTCTCCTCAAGACAATTACTTAATATTCAACGCTCATCGTTTCTCCAGTTACTTTATACCAACCTCCCTCTGTTACTTATTTTTCCCCTTATCACTCTCTTCACCCACTGCCCATTCACACTTTTGCCATCTCGCTCAGTTTTTACTCACCATTCGTATTTTTGGACTTCAGACTCTCGGTATCGTACACCTCCTCAGTAGCCTCTCTAGCTTTCTGTTTGTTCAGCTTCCTGTAGATGCCGGGAGGGGTTTTTGCCTGAAAACAAGGAACCCGTCTAACCTCACTTGTACAAGACTTTGTGTTACACTAATCCGCTATCTACAGGGAGCTTCACGTCCTTTCAGCCAAATGGCAGAAGTTGTGCGATATTTCCGGGACCCCAAAGCTTACTTATCTCAATGGATATCTAATCATCAATTCTCTGCTACCACGTGAATTGGAGCTTCAAGCCTTTTAAGATGAGGTAACAATACCCTTGAGGTGGATGGGGATGCAGAAATGATTCAAACATCAATAATCGATACGACTCAGGTAGTTGCCCAAAGATAACTATTTTAATATTTAATATCAATTATCTAAAACAGGGAGTACAACAGACGTCTCAGCGTAAGCTCTCTCTCAAAGCATTTTTTAAAAAAAATCATTCTTTTATAGCAAAGAATCATCATAGGTGACATTAACCTACGTATTACTAACGTCATCCTATGTGGCAAACTACAAAAACTTATTGAAGAGAGTGATAGGGTCTAAGGGATCATATAAGTATACGATTCATACTCATCTAAGTGGGTGAAAGAAAGTGATAGATTCCTTAACATCAGATGGGGCAACTAAGCCCTCCCCTTAAACAGGTCATTATGAACGTCACTAAATACACAACGTCCCATTGGTTACACAAATATAAGACCCTCAATCATGCGGTTCTCCACCATTGGTTGGCTTCTAACTTCTGTCAGTATCTTTCCACCTACGTTTAGCAGCACGCAGGCTGAGCTTCCAGGTGCTGGTGAGCTCGTCTTAACCATAGCTTACAACCAATTAGCATAACCATCTATCATCACCTCAGTGGTCTGCTGTCAATTAGGGCTTTGAACTTGTCCTTGGGAGTGTTTGCTTGCTCTGGAGAATTCAGGGGAGTGAAGGCATGCTCTGCCCTCATGCGTAGGTGTGACCATCATGCTCCTCCAACTTCTTCTCACCACGTGACTGCAGACCACAAAATGGAGCTTCTAGTTTATTTAAATACTATTTTCTAATAGACCTCTGACGTCTTCCTTGTTTTTGTCCATGCCTCCTGAACAGGAGCTTCGTTCTTTCACACGATTTGCATCCAATGTCTGCTCACCCCAGCCTGATATGGCTTTGGCTTCTTGGCTCATCCAGCCTCGCCTTCTGAAATTCACCTGTAATTCACTTGTTTTCTTACTGTGACATACTGGAAAAGAGGCCTTCCTTCTTTTACTCACGTCTGCTATCGTACGTAGTGGAAACATCCATACTTTACTGATTCCAATATATATGTATGTACATGTTGGCGCATGCCGCATACTTTTCACTATAAATCTAGCCTCAAGAATACTTTGTCTGCTTGCATTTCTTTGCATATGTACACATGTAAAGCAGCTTGATATCTTCATCCATTCTATAACATAAGCTTCTTCATCTTGATCCCAAGATGCCACTTATCTTTGATACTCTCTTGATGTTTTATAGACTATCTGCATTCTAAAGTCTCTGCATCTCTTCCATGTATGTCAGCTCGACTCTGCATAACGTCACCATTTGTCTTCGCTATTCATTTGTCCTGTTTCTTCCAGAATTTCATTCAAATGGCCATCGTACTCTCTTGTATGCAGGTATGGTTTCCTTAATGGGAACCTTGCTGATATCCTTATTACTACATTAATATCACAAGGTTAGTCTTTTTGTATGGCTAGATATCTCATTTCTAATTAGCATCTAATTAGAGCTAGCCCTCTCCCCTTTCATAATCATGATGAGCAATTGATGAATCAAGTATAAAAACAAAGTATAAAAACTAAGAGTGGCTCTGTTGTATATGAGGAATTATACGAATTTGGGATAATTAGATCCATATTCTATAATGGGCTGTGTCCTATGACCATAAGTATAATTGGCATTAGTTGCACGTTTAAATTCCATTCTGACTTGAAGTGTGTTCCATGTTGATTGATGATAATTTTTTTCTGCGTTCTTAATGAACTATATGTTGTGAATATGATGTTAAAATATTCATGTAAATATGACTATGTATATATATCTTTTCTAGAATACTTGATCTGCCCCTGATGAAGAGTGTTGAATCACTCGAAACGCGTTGGGCCTCCTACAGCTTCATCATTTTTGAATAAAATGAAGATTGGTTCTTGTGACCTTAACTGATTGAAAGCCTGTTTTTTGAATAACTAGCCTTTGTAAATTTGGATAATCTCCATTCCTTTTTGGAAATAATATGTGTTGAACTGTTTATATTATTATCTAATTTTTGGTCTGGTAGTTCAGACATATTATAGTCTGCAGGGGACGTGAGTTCCCAAGTTGGGAATTTAGCTGTTCTTCCTATTGTTCTACACAACCTAGGTGTCAAGGTTGTTCCTCTCTCCTCTGCACCTAAAAAACACTGACTGCTTTTCCTTTTGATCTCTTTAACTATTTTTTCTAAGATCCATTGATATCCCGCCTGATTAGGGTGTGCCATTACGGTCCATTCTTCTTCGTTGATAGAAAAGGAGTTAACCCTACACCTATTATTGTAAAACTGCTACTGGTGCAAGAAAATCTCCCTCCTGAGTGGAAGGAGTTGTTCTCTACTCCAGCTATGCCCCCGTGTAATGGAGTGAGACACTATTGAAACATCTCTGAAATATACCCAATATATTAATGTTCAGGTTTCTTTATAAAAAGAGATTTTCATAGCGACAAAGCTACATTTGAGTAGGGATTTTCCCTCTCTTTATTTGACCCTCCCCCGAGTGTGTAGCTAAAAATGACAACAAACACATCATTTTGGCTGTGTAAATGTCAATACATTTCTAATATATCAACGATTGTTGCCTTCTAAGGCATCCCACAACCATAGTAAAAGATATCCTGAAGAATAAAGGTTGACCGGTTTCAATGACTAATTATTTGCGTCACCTTCATCAGGACCGTTTATTTCACGATGCTTCTGGGGTCTTGTGGAACAAGGTTTCTCTGGGACTCCATCTTTAATTATATTACAACCTGTGACTGGGACAGAAAACACAGAGAGAACATGTCTTCCCCTTTCTTTTCTTTTTCCAATAATATCACTTAGTAATGCAAAAGTGGCACTAAACCCATTTTTGCCGCCTTACCTGCATTTTAGACAGACATTGCCCTACGTATGGTCTTTCTCACTCGTGTCTTCACTGCCTATCGGTGTAAGTGGAGTTTAAGCATCACCCTGTTCGGATAGCATAAGTGTAAGCAGATAAAGACAAATGCACAGATAATTGTGAGAACGGGACTCAACATTTGTTAAAGATAACAGTAACCCATGTGATCTAATGTCCATAATCCTGTGCCATCAAATGACGTAAAGGATTATTATTTGTGATAGAATTATCTATAGATGACTTGCTGCCAATCTCAGCGCAGAGCTCGACTCATCTCCTCTCCCAGGCATGGCAGTCCCTATTTCCTCCGTTTCAAATGGGATACGTGACTTGTTAGCTTACAAACCAGTCACGTGATAAAGCTTGTGTGTTCACGTGTTAGAGATACGCCTTCCCCTTGCGTGGCTGTTTGGTCAACACACCATGTCATTGCGATGATAGTGTGAGCCGCTCCTCCACCTTAGAATGTTATCATATTGGTATCTCGTTCATGCCAACCAATCACAGCATATTCATTCGGGGGGGGACGGGACACTGGTCATACCAAGAATTCCTGACTTCCCTTTATATTCCACCTCACCGGTGGTTGTTAAGTATTTTGGGGGAACCCCAGTGTATATCTAATGTCCTTGCCCTGTGTAGTGCACTACTATTAGGGCGCCTACCACTACTCCAATGTACTCATATGATAGCGGTCCTCATTGTTTAACGGCACTCTGCCTAGTCATGTAATAATGATCACATCTCCTTCCTACAGGACCCTATTCAATCTGCCTCCAGATTCCTGCTATCTTTGAGAGGTAACAAGTGGTTAATAATTCTTAGAAAACCATTATAATGTTTAGCTACACACTTGGGGGAGGGTCAAATAAAGAGAGGGAAAATCCCTACTCGACTGTAGCTTTATCGCTATGGGAATCTCTTTTTATAAATAAACCTGAACATTAGCATATAGGGTATAGTTCAGAGATGTTACGTGGGGCATAGCTGGAGTAGAAAGCAACTCCTTCTAGTCAGGGGGGAAGATATTCTTGCACCAGTAGCTGTTTTACAATAATAGGTGTAGGGATAACTCCTTTCTTATCCCCTTTAAGATAGGCAGCCCGTCACCGAATCCCAGGGCCAGATCTTTCATGATTGAGGGATAGTTTAGTTCTTCCTGAGGGACAGTTGTGTGAGCATTGAGCAGTTTAAGAAATCATTGAGACAGGTGCTGACCCCAGGACAGCTGCTAGCCCACCTCTGGCCACAGGCACTCTGCGCAGAAGGTGCCCATCGGACCCCCAACGTGTTTTCCTGTTCGCCCCGTTTGTGGCAGTCCTTAGACGGCACAGACTACAGCATCCGTTTTCCTCACCAAGCTCCTGACTTCCCACAGTGCTTGTCGGATTCCTGACAAGTGAAATCATGTACCCTGCTTCCTTTGCAGGATTTCTGGGAAAGGAGACACCTGTACCAAGGTCAGCGATATCACCGTGCAATCTACCATCAACAGGCCAAACTCATCACATGCAAGATGTTGGATGAGAATGTCTCTTCCTCTAGTGGTATGGCACCAATTCAGCGTCCAATGATGCAAATAAGTGATCCCTTCCTCATACAAGCTCTACTGCTTTTTGACACTACTGATACCAGCAATCTAGGGCCCAGATGGGCACGCTGGATGCATGACTTTATGTTTATCTAGATGCGTTAGGAACACAAGACGAGAAAAGAAAAAGGGAAAAAGGGAAATTCTCATCTCGGTAGGTCCAGCTGTCTGTGACATTATTTATGAACTTCCTGAGACTGCAATACCCTCTTTGAACAGGCTCCAACATGCCTGATGGATTACTTCATGCTGCACAAAGATGTTGATTATGACCGTCACGTGTTCCATACCACCATGCAATTGAAAATGCGTCAATAGATGCATTCGTCGTGCGACTACGCTTACATGTCAAACATTGTGATTTCCATTGTTATGCAAATGATAAAGCCCTCAAGTCGCACGATATTGCGGGGTGTGAATCATCCATATTCAGAAAAAAATGACTTCAAAAACCTTGCACCCTGGATGCATATGGCCAGGACAGCATCTGGCATTGACCAACAGATGGAGACCATGAAGAAACTGGGCTCCCCAGCCACACAGGTTGCTCCCATATTGCATATTTCAGCATATTGACAGGAGCAACACATTCTGATCACATGTGTTATCGCTGTGGGTATGAGTTCCCTCGCGAGGGTGATTGCCCAGCCATTGGACAGTCATGCACGGCCTGTGGATGTGAGAAGCATTTTAAATCAGTGTGCCAAACTGGCTCTCTACCTCCGCCGAGGGTAGAATGCTCCAAACCCAAAATAGATGTTCCCGGTGTAAAGTCCTGCAGATTCAGACGTTAGTCCTTTTCCAAGGAGAGGGATCAAGAACACAGTAAGGAAAAGCAGCAAGGGTCTTCTCACAGACATCACCCATCTCCAGAAAAGCAGAGGAGTTAAGAAGAACTGTTCGCTACCTCCAGATAATATCACCATTCAGCTCCTAATCTGCCAGATGAATGCAGGGAATTCCTTATAGGCGCGGGAGCAACAGTGATTGTCATCGGAGAGACGGAATATCGCAAGCTATCCAAGCCTCGTCTTCGACTCTCAGACGTCGACATGCTTATGCACATCCCACTCAGCGACTGTGGAACTTCATGTAATAACCACAAAAGCTCATACCGGCTCTATCTGAGTTTTGACATGGCAATCAAGATGGGCCGGTTCACATCTCATACAACCTCTAGCTCACAAAACACCTCAACTCACCATCCGACATTCCAAAACTTTTCCGAGGCATTTGCAAAGCTACCAGGAATTCCATTTAGCATCCAGAAACAAATGGAAGAGCAAATATCACACCTCAGAACTCAAGACATCATTGAACCAGCATCGTGGCCCACTCCATGGGTTTCCCCCATTGTTCTGGTGCCTAAAAAAGCTCTGATCACAAGATAAGGATATGCGTTGACTTGAGATTACCAAACCATGCCATCCAAAGGGAACACCATCAGGCACCCGTATATCAGACATGATTCATCTACTGAACAGGGCTACAACATTTTGGAAGCTGGATCTCAATGAGGGGTATCATCAGCTGGAGCTAGCCCCGGAATCAAGATACATTGCAGCATTCACAACTCATATTTGGCTTTTTTGCTACAAGCGTTTAAGCTTTGGCATTTTATCTGCAGCCAAAATCTTTCAGGAGGAGATCCATTGTGCCATTCAACACATCCCTGACTGTATGGACTACAGCAAGGACATCCTCGTATTTGGGAAATCGCAGGAAGCGCACAACGAAACACTCCATATGGTATGTGCAGCACTAGAAACGGCACATCTCGTGCTAAATTCAGAAACATTGGAATTTAGTAACCATATGCTTAAATTCTTTGCACACATTTTCTCTGGCCAATGGGTTGAACTGGATGCTGACATGATTCAAGCTCTCACGACACCACCTATGCCAGCAAACCTGACTCCACTCTGTGCCTTTTTGGGCCTAGCAAGCTATTGTGCGCATTTCATTCAGGACTACGCCAATGTAAGTGCCCCCCTTTGCCAACATACCAAGGAAGTTCACATGCTCATATGGTCCTCGCTGTGTCAGTCTGCCTTCAACAAAATCAGACGTAGGATAGCTTCGGCAATGTGCATGTCTTATTTTGATCCCGCAAGTGAAACGGAAATCACTTGGATGCCAGCCCAGTTGGACTGGGGGCTATTTTGGCACAGCATACAAAGGGATTGAACTCACACCCTTTGCCAGATCGTATTCTATGCCAGCAGGAGCCTGACACCCACCGAGCAGGCTTATTCGCAGCCCGAAAAAAGGAAAGCTTAGCGGTTGTATTGGCCTGTGAACATTTTACCTCTTCATTTATGACAAGCCTTTTACCGTTATCACTGATCATCGGGCCCTCCTCAGCATCTTCGGGCACTCAAAAGCAAAAATTCCTCAGAGGATTGCGCGCTGAGGCCTCAGGTTACAAGACTACAAATTCTCCATTCTGCATAAACCAGGCAAGGAAGCAAATCCAGCGGACTTCCTCTCAAGATATCCAGTGGAATCATGCATCACCACTCCGTCCGTGGCAGACAGATATATAAATTATATCATTCAGATTATAAAACCTGAATGCTTTCACCTTACGGCATGTGGACACCACACTCAGTTGAACCCCCACCTGTGCACCGTCTGAAACTGCATTAACACAGGAAAGTGGCGACAGATCTTGAAGTCTGAACGGCCACTCGCAGGGGTGAGCAGAGAAGCACTTCTGGCATTTGCGCTGATAAAAAATTATCTGTCTGTAGCATTATCAAACATCATCCTCAAGAATTAGTGCATTGTCATCCAGGAGGTGTTGCAGAGGCAAATAATAGTGGTGATTCATGAAGGGCACAGTGGTGTAGTGTGGACCAAAAGGATGCTGCGACAAAAGATATGGTTCTGCAGGATGGATAGGATGATTGAAGATACAATAGCCGGATGCTTGGTATGTCAGACTATACAACCCCTCAATAGACAGGAGCCTTTACAGATGATGCCGCTGCTGATGGCGTGTGGGAAGAAGTTGCAATTGATTTTTTGGGCCGAACGTCAGGGGAACTACATGCGCTAGTGATCATGGATGAATATCCGAGATTCCCTGATGACCACATTTTGTCATCCATTTCGGGAACCTCTGTGATCCCAGCACTTGACTTTTACATCCTATGGGATTCCACACATTGTAAAGTCGGACAATGGGCCCCCATTCACAAGTAAGGAAATTTGTGGCTTTGCTGCGTACATGGGTTTTAAACACAGGAAAATGATTCCTCTGTGGGCGCAAGCAAATGGTATTGTTGAGAGGTTCATGGCCAATATCAGAAAGTCCCTTCACATAGATAATCTGACTTGCAAGCCGTTTGAACAACTAATCTACCAACTTCCTCTGATTCTGCGATCCAGGTCGCCAGATGGAAGACGGCAATGCACTCGGAGGAAGTCTGTTAGATGGATAGAAGAGAGGGACTGAATGTACTTACATGATAGTCTGGGTGAGGTGGTAGCATCCTATCAATTGTACATGGACTCCCCTTCGTTATGTAAAGTTAGGGTGAAAGGAAAGGAAGTGACGTAAGGGAAATCGGGAGGAGAAAGGCAGAAACTAATGAAGGAATAAAGTGTCAAGACGTATATATTCCTTGGCTCCTGTGTTCTGTCGTGTGAGCCTAGTGTGTGTGTGCACCATACATCCACCTCGGAACACAACAACATTCAGTCTTAAATGACATTAAGACAGTCCCAAAGTTACTGGACATCCGTCATAGATGAAATTCTCAGATAGAGTTGAGTGTCATCCACATAATGGTCGATGGAGGTGCCTGGGCATGCCAGATATTCAAGTTGGCTTATACAGAGCTAGTGTCAGAAACGACAGAAAGTATAAGACAAATCAAGCAACAGGGATTGTGGGAGCTGTGGAGTGGACATCAGCACTAGAATCCTACAGTAAAAGAGCTCTGGAAGGTCAAATAGAGAAATTAGGCAACACAAACAACACATCTGGGCATGCCATGGGTGAAGAAACAGCAGCCATGTTGTGTGTGGCCAGGGAGCCCACCACACCCAAATCTCTCATGTTGGGTGTTGCCAAGGTATAAAAAAAACCCCACCAAGCTCAAGTCTCTGCTTGTTATTCCACGATACAACAGAGGAGGAGCTCCAGAGGCTAAACTGTAGGGGCACGTGGGCTGCGCCACGGACCCCACAGGTGGAATAAGGTGACAGCAAAGTGACATGCTTCAGCTCTGGTTTTACTGCCAGCCAAAGAAAAGTAAAAACCTCCACTTTGCCTGCTAGCCCCACTTGTGTTTGTTTGCAGACTGCGTGGACCATATTTTCTCTACCCATCAGCAGGGTTGGCAGCGGCTGACTTTCGCTTCCTGGCAGATACCCGATTGGAGCTGATTGCTCACCAGCTTAGAGGAACAAGTCTTTATGGGCATCAGAGTTTTTTAGGGTGCTAGGTGCCGCTCTGGGTGATTATAAGGACTGTGTGTTTTGTGTGTGAGCCGACTGTGATGATGTCTCCTGCTCTGCCCTTAAGGTGCGTCTGGGGGAATCTCAGGGGCTGGGTCCCACCACTGGCTAACTGATATAGGGCCGGGGGGAAGTGGAGGTTCCCCTAGTATCCCTGCCAACACTGGGACCTTGTGTCAGGGGACAGCCACATGCAACCAACATGGACCCTTTAATAAAGCAGGCTTAGAATGGCAGGTTGAATGCCAATGGATCTGTGCGCTGTGTTTTGTTTGTGTGTGAATTTCCTCTCAGAACCTACAAGAGCTGAAGCCGTTCTGCTCGCCACTTGGGGAATGAGACGAAGACCACAGAGCAGACGCAAGTCCTGCATGCGTGTCTGATTTAGGATGCATGCATGGTGCTACTGAATCCAAGATGGTGGAACAGCCTTTAGTGGCTCAGTTTGCGGCAATTAACATTAAACTAGACCCATCAGAGTGTGGGAAGCCCACACACTCCTACCAATTCCTGAATAAAGGAACTGATAATTTAGAGCTACAAGTCCTTGCCACAGGTTCGGCCAAGGGTGAGGGGAGGAACAACTATAAACCCCTTGCTGGGACATACGCAGTGTGGGAGTTTGCAGAAGTGAAACAGCTAGTGGAAGAGTAAAGTGGTTGAGGTGCAAGAGGAGATCGGGAAGTTGAAGATGCAGAAGGCGTTGGAGACACAAGAGAAGGCGGGAAACTAGAAGGTGGAAATACAAGAGGTGTTGGAAGTACAGGAGGAAGAGCGACAAGAGAGTAAAGGGACTGAAGACAGGGGGGGGGTAGAGAACCCCTTGAAGAGAAGCAGCCAGATAGGTGGTAAGGAGGAAGAAGAGGCATTCATAGGAGAGGAGAAGAAACAAATAGAAGATGATCGTAGAATGTCCATGGAGAAATAGGCAGAGGGCTAAAGAGAGAGAGAGACAACACAAGCTTATCTGTTTTATGGGTGAATCAACAAGCACGTAGCAGAACGTTAAGAGGTTAGAAGGTAGCCAGCTCGAAGGCTAGATACAAGGTTTAGTGCCAGACTTATAGGCACAAGGGAGCGGTGGTGAGGAGGCTTTAGGTCTAGGATGCAAATGCAGGGAGATGAACCAGATCCGTATCTAGCATCTAAACACCCTCCATTCCTGCCACGCCTCTAGGAGTCTCTGTGAAACCTGTTCCAAAAGAAAATCACACTGCAACTAGAATACGTGAGGCATATTAGCAACCCTCTCCACCCATTGGCCACCTGAAGAGGGTCACTCACCCTCCACAGAACAATGTTTTACAATAGACTGTGAGTGACACTGTGGAGAGACCCAGAGAGCCTTTTCGAGAGTGTTTTTATTCAAGCAGACTTTTCACTTTCTGACCATTTTTTGAGTTCCCCAATACCGTACATAAGCTCAAAAAAACTTTGTGAAACAAGTTTATGAGTTGCGTCATTTGTGGAGTCCACCTGGCTTTGGGTCAGGAGATGGCATGATTTATAGTGCTTGAGAAACATGCCAAGGTTCATTGCAGCAAAGCAGGAAATACAGTAGTGAAAAAGGTGAGTGACACTAACAAACTAAGAGCATTAGTGCTGTAAACTGTGTGTTGTGGGTGCATTCCCTGCATGCAGTTTGAAACTGACTTGTGATAACTGTGATTGTGATGGTACTGTGATTGTGATGGTGTGAATGAGCACAGATGTGCATGAAGGTATTAAAGGAATAACATGCATAATAGGTCTTATGCTAATACATTGTCCAGAATGCATAATATGTTATTTTCATGTTTACATGTTCTTGCATTGGGCAAATAAATGCATTCGAGCCCATTTTTTACAGTGTGTTAATTTGTCAACTTTGTCAGACAATAACCTTTCCCGAATCCCCCTTTCTATCCATGTCTCTCTTCTTAGCCCTGTATCCACTGTTCCTAACTTTCCAGTACCCATCGATCAAAAGGATCCTCCTATTCCTCTTCACACCTCCAGGCGAAGAACTGCAGCCAGTAGAATGCTTTCGTCAAACTGCTGCTCGGAGGTTGGAGACAGGCTGATTGCCCCACTTCTGATGGCTATAATAGGTGCACATCGATAAAAGACATTTAAATCCTACTAATCATATATCAAATTATAGGGGTCTCTCACACAGTAGCCCGGAATGCATGTTAGCCGACTCCTCCAATATGCATATATAATTTATTTTCGTAAAGCAGACATGTCAGAATCCTGAGGGGAGCAAGACCACCGCAGCATGCATGTGCCATGCACATATCCCCCTGCCGGATGCAGGGAGACAGGGAAGGTTGGGTGTGATCAGCGCAAATTGCAGAGGCACATTTTGAGGTACAGTATAGGTTTGTTTCCCCAAAAACTTTGATTTTAAACAACACACTGTGCGTACAGAGTATCGTGAGCAACAGGTATATACCAGACAATTCGGCGACAGTGGATCAATAAGCAAATTAGAATGCAATATGAAACAAGCCTCAGCTTCCCCCACACCCTTCATGGACCATATCAAATCTCTCGCCCCCCCTCCAGACTGTTTTACAGAGATGAGAAGTGTCGCAACAAGGTGGGGCTTGACCACGATCGCGGGGCATGTCTGCAAAGTCGATAAATGGGGTCCAGATAGAGACATACCGTATATAACGTCCTTCACACAGTGCAGTTATTTTCTCAGCCGCCAGAATGTCCCAGATCTTAACCCACCAAATCTGAACCACCGGGCCCTCAGTGTATTTCCAGTTTCGAGCTATGGTCAGTTTCACCGCCAGTAGAAAGTGTCCAATTAGTGGGGCCAAAGGGCCAGTAAGGGGAAACCGCCTAGAGTCTGTGTACCCCAGTATTACAACCCGTGAGTCCATGGGGAGTGACAATCCTGTAAAGTCCTTTATTTTTTAGAGCTCCTCCTTCCAAAAGATGCCCACTTTAGGACACAACCACACGAGATGAAAGTAAGAGCCCTGAGTGTCACAGACCCGCCAGCAAGTAGCGGAATAGTCTTTAAGGATGTGATGCAAAGTTACTGGAGTCAGGTACCACCTGTAACAAAACATATAGGAACATTCCCCATCTGTTACGCAACTAGAGGAATTAAGCATCTTTCCCCATATTCTCAGCCACTCCTCGTCCTCAATGGGTCCCCCTAAGTCAGTTTCCCATTTAGCCATGTACGGTAGGGTAGGTGTACCACCGGGTCCCCTGTATCCAATAGTTTGAACAGCTTTAAGATTGGACCCCGTGAAAGACCCCGCTGTAGTGTTAGCTCAAGGGCAGATAGAGTTCTGTTAGCCACTTTTTTTGAGTGAGTGGGAAGCCTAGTGCCGCAGTTGGGCGATGTGGAAGCGTTCCGTTTCCGGTAGGGTAAAGACACGCTTACATTCCTCAAACGTCATTGGGCGATTTTCTTTGTAAAGCTGATGTATGTGCGACAACCGCTCCCCCCGCTGCCCACCTCTCAAAGTCCATCTGAACCTGCCCTGCCTGAAAGCTCGGATTGTTCCACACTGGTGTGAGGGGGGCCATCCCCGTTGACACTTCCCATTTACGGAGAGCGTGTTAGGGAGAATTCTCTGTTTAGGCTGAATTTCCCTACCTAGTGAGTCCCCCAGCAGCTTTGCTGGATTTCTGGGGTTTATTTTTTTCTCCTGCCAAGAGTGAGACTCTTTTACCCTCACTCTTGGGCATGTTGAAGTGTGTTTTCTTGGTTAAACCTTGTGTTGAATGGGCTATGGGGTCTTTTACTCCATAGGGCCTCATGTATTTTTGTGATGTGGGTTACACAGCACCCTCTGTGCCGTGACCCAGGGGTGTCCTAGGGACTCCCCAACATAGACTCCATACCCTGGGACTGACTACTGTCTCCCAGGGCATGTAAAGTCACCAAAGACTTTGCTAGTCTTGAATCCTGAACAGAACCAGTACAAACCATCATATTGTGGACGTACTGGCTGGGGCAATTCGATTGCCCCAGGGTCTGTTAGTCGAGGGGGCACGTCTCCGTCCCCCCTGATCGAGTTTTGGCTGGTGGCAGTGGAAACTACGTTTTATATTCGACCGCGAATATTTTCCTATGGGATTTCCCATTGTTTTAGGCTAACACATTTAATTATTTATTTACGGTAGCCTTAAACATACCGCCGGTTTATATATTTATTATTATAACTCCGGTTGGGATTTTTTGCCAAAACTTGATGCTAAAATGGCGTTGGCATTCGCCTCTGTAACTCTGACCCAAAGTGGAGCCCTTTGTCCCACTTTTGGCGGGCTTCTCCACAGAAGCCATCCAAAGTGGTGCCACTCTGTCTGGGGTACTTAGGAGGGGTGGAGGGGGATTTAGGCACCCTGGACTGGGTTACCTAGGTAACTCAAGTCGCACTCCGTCCTGATTGGCCCAAGTGGTGAGCCGGCCGGCTCACCACTTAGCATGTTTGAGTGACAGCTAGGCTGGGTGAATGGGGGTTTGCTGCATAAAAGCAGGGCTTTGGGGACTGGAACTTCAGAAGTCGCCACAGGACCTAAGAATCCGACGAGGGACGAGCTGAGCTGATCTGCTATGACGACACCGCCGGTGGAGCCCTGCTGAACCATCTCACCACTTTTCCCGACGACCGAGGAGAACTCTTAACGGAGTGGCTCCTTCCCTTGACTGGTGGGGACAACCAGTTTTCACCTTCTTTCCGCTCTTCGAGGTATCTCGTGGCCGCCTTGCCAGTGCCAAGCACCCCGGCAACCGGAATACCCACCACTTTTACCCCAACCGCGAAAGTCGGTACAACCCTTTAACCGGAGGACTCCGCGGCTGGTTTCTTCCCGGGCAGTGCAACGACCTTCTTCTTCTGCTCTTCAGCGAGATCTTCTTCTCCCCTGACCGACGTCGAGCCTTGCTGCCACTGCCTGGAACCACTGCCCCCGCTGGAGGATCCTTTCCGTTAAGGTACCGTGTTCCGCCTGGCTTCCCTTGCCACCGACTGTACGGGGTAGTTTTAGCCCCCGGCTTTCGATCCTGGGATTGCCTGGGACACTTTGGCTAAACTTTCTAAGCCTCTCTAACTCTTTTCCGAACTCTCTTGCAAGACTCTGAATCCCTACCAACTGTGTGATCTTGGGCACGTTTTCGCTCTGTCTGCTCTAAGAGTGGGCCCTGCTTAGTGACTTTTGCTCACCTGTGACTTTGTGCTTCTTTGAGCTTACAAAAAGTGTTCTTAACCTTAGAATGGTGTGTTTATCCTAATTCTGCTCCTTCTCCCTTCTTTTTACCTACTAGAGTGTCATCTAACGTTAATCGCTCACCTCTGTTTGAATTATGTGGTGTTAACTTAGAGTTGTCTAGATAGGAATAAGGATTGAGACTGCTTTCCATATAACTGTGTTTAGAGTGTTTTACTATATTTTGCTAGTGTGTTTTCAACTTATGTGTTCTTGAAAATAAATAACTATATACTTTTGAAACCAAGCTCTGGTCAGTGTTTGCTTGTGCTATTGTGTCTGAGTACATATTGTGTATACTTTACATACTGCCTAACTCTTCTTGAGGGAAGTCTGACTGCTCAGCCACAGCTACCAGGTAAATCTGGGTGGTGCAGACTGCTACCAAGTGGGTTTACTGCTATACCTGTAGTCTTAAATCTTTTGCAGTGTTCCCCAAGGGAACTGCACAGGTTTCTGCCTAACACTGGTGGCAGCGGTGGGATTTGTATTGAGTATACATTTTATTGTGCTTTAGATACCTTAGTGCAACTAACCACAAAGCTTAGCACTGTAAAAGTGATCCTCTAACATGTCAGTTATAGAAAGCTATAGTCAAGAGTCCCTTGCAGCAAAAACTGCTGATTGTTTAAGAGTGCTCTGTAAACATAAGGATCTCCTGACTAAGGGCAAGAAAATGGAGCTGATTGAAAGATTGTTAGCTAACCAAAGTCTGGGTGATGGTTCAGAGGAACCTACCACTCCAGTAACTGTAGATGACAGTATTGAAATTAACATGGAGCAAAATGTTGATGATTCTGAGGAAGAGTCAGAAGAGGAGGGTGAGGCTGTTGTGACTGTCCCCCCTAGGCCTCTGCCTGCTCTACCTGCTGTACCTACTGGACCTTTACCAGGTCCCCCATTTAGTCCTCAGTACTTTGAACTGGAGAAAATGAAACTAGAATTGGAGTATAAGAAACTTAATGCTCAAACTGACAAAGAACTAAGGCTAAGGGAAATGGAGCTCAAGTATGACTTAGAAATGAAGAAATTATCTGTTGAGAATGCTTCTCTCTCTGGCTCCTCTAGAAGTTCCAGTCCTAAAAGACCCCGGATGCCTAAAGAATTGGTTGGTATGTATGAGCCTAAGTTGGATGTGTTGGATTGGTTGTCTCTGTTTGAATATAATCATGGGCTCCAGAACATCACAGGAAATGACTTACTCACCTGGTTGTTCTCTAGGCTTCCCCCTGTTGCAACTGATGTGGTAATGGAGATGGGGGAGGAGGATAGGAAGGATTATGAATGTGTGAAACTAGCCTTGATAGCTAGATTTGGGAAGACCCCTTCCCAGTATCTTAAGAGGTTTAGGAGCCTCAAAAAGCATGATGGTACCCCTTGGGCTACCTGGGTGAGTGAAGGTTTGAAAAACTTAGAGGGATGGATTAAGGGTTACAAGGTGAACACCTATGAAGGTATGAAGAATTTGTTTATGTTGGAGACTATTTATGATGCCTGCTCTCCTGAGCTCAGACAACACTTGGCTGATTCCAGGGAATTAGATTCCCGGAAGCTAGCTAAGGCTGCTGACTTGTGGGTTGCCAACAGGGCCACTCACAAGGATTCTGGGGTAACTCAGAAGAAGGATGGGGAGAAACAGCCTAAAAAGGACTCCAAAGAGAATTCTAATACTACAAATTCCAAAGAGGGCCCCAAACAAAACTATAAGGGTAAGCCACAAGGGAAACCAAATCAGGCTAGTGTACCTTCTGGTCCCAGACCAGAAGGAGGTCAGAACAAGCCTCCCTTCCAGCGAGCCTTTGGCTCATGCTTTGTTTGTAAGGCTACTGACCATGTGAAAGGAGATCCCAGATGTAAGGGTAAACCTTCAGGGGTCCAGCTTGCCTCCTTAGCCTTCGCTCCAGAAGAGGAAGTACATATGGCAAGTGGAAACTTTCTATTACTAGCTGATGAACCCACTGGAGTCTCAGCTAGTGTTTCTTTAGTCTCTCTGGGGTTGTGGGAACAACATAACTTAGATGTCTATAACTCTATCCCAGATAATACTAAAGAGTATTATAAGGACAGTGTCCAGGTGAATGGTCAGGAGACTCCTGCCATTAGGGACACTGGAGCCAGCATAACTGTGGTGGATGAATCATTTTTCAAGGCAGAGGATGTTGCTAAGGCACCCAAATGCCTCACCAAGTTAGCTGGTGGGCCTGTGCAGATGTGTCCCCAGTTACCAGTTCTCATCCAATGTAATGATATGGCTGTAAAAATACCTGTCAGTGTACAATGTGAAGTGCCGGGTAGGGTCCTGTTGGGTAATGACCTCAAAGCTCTTGGAGTTGTGTCACATACCCCCAGACCACCTAGCAAAAGGTTACAGGAGCTCACAAAACCTGCAAGAGAGAAAACCCTGCGAGGGTTATCTCAGGAGATGATGACAGAAATCACTCCTCTCCCACTGGAGCAACTTACTGCAGTAACTACCAGATCAGGAGCAAAGGGGCAACCCAAGACTCCTAGGAAAAAGCCAGCAGCAAGCACTCCAGTGCTTCCAACAAGGACTTCCCCTAGGTTGTCCAAAGTTACACCTGTAACTCCACCTCCAGCTGAGGCTGAGAGGGAGGTACAACCCTGTGTGGTTGAGCTAGACTCTGAGGAAGAGCTAGAAGGAGGCCCCAACCTTATTGGAGATTTGGACCCTGAGGACCATCCTGAGCTGCAGTCTTTACTGGCAGAAGGTGGGCCTAGCAGGGCAGCTTTTCGTAAGGGGCAAAGAGAATGTCCAACTCTGGAAGGTCTCCGCCACCAGGCAGCTTCTCAGGCTGATGGGCAAGAGCCTGGGAAGTATAGGTTACACTGGGAAGATGGCCTCTTCTACAGTGAACCGACTGAGTCTGAACCTGGAGACTACAAACGCCTTGTAGTCCCACAAGAGAACAGACAACAGTTCTTACAACTAGCCCATGAGATACCTTTGGCTGGTCACTTGAGTTTCAAGAAGACCAAGGAAAGGCTATCTCTCTACTTTTATTGGCCAAAGATGGGGGCTGAAGTAGATAGATATTGTAAGAGCTGCCACACCTGCCAGACTTCTGGTAAGGTTGGTTCCAAGAATGTGGCGCCTTTAGTGCCCCTCCCAGTTGTGGGAGTCCCATTTGAGAGGGTAGGGATTGACATTGTTGGTCCCCTTGATCCCCCAACCTCCTCAGGCAACAGGTTTATCCTTGTTGTAGTAGACCATGCTACTAGGTACCCTGAGGCAATTCCTATGAGGACTGTTACAGCTCCGGCTGTGGCTAAGGCCCTCCTTGGTATTTTTACCAGGGTTGGGTTTCCTAAGGAGGTAATCTCTGACAGGGGGTCAAACTTTATGTCCCACTACATGAAAGCCATGTGGAAAACCTGTGGAGTTACCTACAAGTTCTCAACCGCATACCACCCTCAGACAAACGGGTTGGTTGAAAGGTTTAACAGAACCATGAAGAGCATGATAGGTGCTTTAGAAGAACCCCTTAAGAAAAAGTGGGACCTTCTCCTGCCATGCCTTCTCTTTGCTTATAGAGAAGTCCCTCAGGAGGGAGTAGGTTATTCTCCCTTTGAGCTTCTCTATGGCCATCCAGTCAGAGGTCCATTGGCCCTGATTAAGGAGGGATTGGAAGGTGCTCCTCCCCTCAAGCCAGTCAGAGTGACTGACTATGTGATAGGTCTCCGGAGGAGAATGTCACACATGATGGCAGAAGCAAGTGACAACTTGAAAGCTGGTCAAGCTCTGGTCAAACATTGGCATGACCAGAAGGCTAACATGGTTGAGTTTACTCAAGACCAGCTAGTTCTAGTTATGCTCCCAACAAGGCAGAGGGCCTTGCAAGACAAATGGATGGGACCCTTCAAGATTGTGGGAAAACTTGGGGAGGTCAACTATCTGGTGGATCTGGGCAGACCCAGGGAAGCTCCTAGAGTCTTCCACACCAACCGACTAAAAGCATACATCTCCAGACCTGATGTAGGAGCCTTGCTTCTAGCTTCAGCTGCAGAGGAAGAAGAGAGTGAATCTCTCCCTGATCTCCTCAGAGGTGTGCCTTTAGATGAAAAAGTTGAAGGAGTCAATCTCTCTTCAGACCTGACACCTGAGCAACAAGAGGAGTGCAAATCTATGTTAAATCAGTTTGCCTCCCTGTTCTCACTGTCACCAGGCTTGACCCCTTGGGGCCAGCATGAAATACTCACTGGTGACTGTCTGCCAGTCAAAAGCAGAGGATACAGAATGTCAGAACATATCAGAACCCACATCAAAGGAGAGGTCAAGAAGATGCTTGATCTCGGGGTAATAGAGCCCTCTACTAGTCCATGGTCTAGCCCAGTTGTGTTAGTACCAAAGGCAGGATCCAAAGACTTGAGATTCTGTGTGGACTATAGAGCTCTAAATGCAGTCACCAAGACTGATGCCCGCCCTTTGCCCAGGACAGATGAGTTGGTGGATAAACTTGGTGCAGCCAAGTACCTCAGCACATTTGACCTGACGTCAGGCTATTGGCAAATAGCCCTGACAGACCATGCCAAGGAGAAAACTGCATTTTCAACCCCAGTTGGCTTGTACCAGTTTAAGGTCATGCCTTTTGGACTAAAAAATGCACCTGCCACATTCCAAAGGATGGTGAACCAAGTTCTAGCTGGGATGGAAGACTTCTGCATGGCATACTTGGATGACATTGCAGTCTTCAGCCACTCCTGGGAGGAGCATGTGAACCACCTAGGACATGTGTTGCAGGCCCTTGAACAGGCCCATTTGACAGTCAAAGCCAGTAAGTGCCAGATCGGTCAAAGTAAGGTGGTCTACCTTGGACATGAGGTAGGAGGTGGAGAAATAAGGCCTTTGCTCAGCAAGATTGAAGCTGCGCAAAATTGGACAACACCAACTACTCAAACCCAAGTGAGAGCTTTCCTAGGCCTCACTGGGTATTACAGGAATTTCATTGAGAACTATGGGACCATAGCTTCTCCACTGAATGTAATCTCCTCTCCCAAATTCCCTAAAAAGGTAAAATGGAATGAGGAGTGCAATCAGGCCTTTGAAAAACTGAAGAGAGCTCTTTGCCAAGCTCCAGTGTTAAGAGCTCCTGACTACCACCAAACTTTCATTGTACAAACTGATGCTTCCAATGTAGGTATAGGTGCAGTTCTAAGCCAACTGGATGAGAAGGGTAGGGAGCACCCCATTTGCTTCATCAGTAGGAAACTGAAGGATCCTGAGACAAGGTGGGCAACTATCGAAAGAGAATGCTTTGCTATTGTGTGGGCACTGAAGAAGTTTAGGCCATACTTGTATGGTTCTACTTTTGTTATTCAGACTGACCACCAACCCTTGAGATGGTTAATGCAAATGAAAGGGGAAAATCCAAAACTATTGAGATGGTCAATCTGCCTGCAAGGGTTTGATTTCACCATTGAGCACAGGTCAGGGTGTCACCATCAAAATGCTGATGGACTCTCTAGGATGTATATCATCGACTAGAGGTATGAGGTTCATCCAGGAGTGGATTAAATCCTCCTGTCCCTTAGTCTGGGGGGGGGCGAGTGTTAGGGAGAATTCTCTGTTTAGGCTGAATTTCCCTACCTAGTGAGTCCCCCAGCAGCTTTGCTGGATTTCTGGGGTTTATTTTTTTCTCCTGCCAAGAGTGAGACTCTTTTACCCTCACTCTTGGGCATGTTGAAGTGTGTTTTCTTGGTTAAACCTTGTGTTGAATGGGCTATGGGGTCTTTTACTCCATAGGGCCTCATGTATTTTTGTGATGTGGGTTACACAGCACCCTCTGTGCCGTGACCCAGGGGTGTCCTAGGGACTCCCCAACATAGACTCCATACCCTGGGACTGACTACTGTCTCCCAGGGCATGTAAAGTCACCAAAGACTTTGCTAGTCTTGAATCCTGAACAGAACCAGTACAAACCATCATATTGTGGACGTACTGGCTGGGGCAATTCGATTGCCCCAGGGTCTGTTAGTCGAGGGGGCACGTCTCCGTCCCCCCTGATCGAGTTTTGGCTGGTGGCAGTGGAAACTACGTTTTATATTCGACCGCAAATATTTTCCTATGGGATTTCCCATTGTTTTAGGCTAACACATTTAATTATTTATTTACGGTAGCCTTAAACATACCGCCGGTTTATATATTTATTATTATAACTCCGGTTGGGATTTTTTGCCAAAACTTGATGCTAAAATGGCGTTGGCATTCGCCTCTGTAACTCTGACCCAAAGTGGAGCCCTTTGTCCCACTTTTGGCGGGCTTCTCCACAGAAGCCCTCCAAAGTGGTGCCACTCTGTCTGGGGTACTTAGGAGGGGTGGAGGGGGATTTAGGCACCCTGGACTGGGTTACCTAGGTAACTCAAGTCGCACTCCGTCCTGATTGGCCCAAGTGGTGAGCCGGCCGGCTCACCACTTAGCATGTTTGAGTGACAGCTAGGCTGGGTGAATGGGGGTTTGCTGCATAAAAGCAGGGCTTTGGGGACTGGAACTTCAGAAGTCGCCACAGGACCTAAGAATCCGACGAGGGACGAGCTGAGCTGATCTGCTACGACGACACCGCCGGTGGAGCCCTGCTGAACCATCTCACCACTTTTCCCGACGACCGAGGAGAACTCTTAACGGAGTGGCTCCTTCCCTTGACTGGTGGGGACAACCAGTTTTCACCTTCTTTCCGCTCTTCGAGGTATCTCGTGGCCGCCTTGCCAGTGCCAAGCACCCCGGCAACCGGAATACCCACCACTTTTACCCCAACCGCGAAAGTCGGTACAACCCTTTAACCGGAGGACTCCGCGGCTGGTTTCTTCCCGGGCAGTGCAACGACCTTCTTCTTCTGCTCTTCAGCGAGATCTTCTTCTCCCCTGACCGACGTCGAGCCTTGCTGCCACTGCCTGGAACCACTGCCCCCGCTGGAGGATCCTTTCCGTTAAGGTACCGTGTTCCGCCTGGCTTCCCTTGCCACCGACTGTACGAGGTAGTTTTAGCCCCCGGCTTTCGATCCTGGGATTGCCTGGGACACTTTGGCTAAACTTTCTAAGCCTCTCTAACTCTTTTCCGAACTCTCTTGCAAGACTCTGAATCCCTACCAACTGTGTGATCTTGGGCACGTTTTCGCTCTGTCTGCTCTAAGAGTGGGCCCTGCTTAGTGACTTTTGCTCACCTGTGACTTTGTGCTTCTTTGAGCTTACAAAAAGTGTTCTTAACCTTAGAGTGGTGTGTTTATCCTAATTCTGCTCCTTCTCCCTTCTTTTTACCTACTAGAGTGTCATCTAACGTTAATCGCTCACCTCTGTTTGAATTATGTGGTGTTAACTTAGAGTTGTCTAGATAGGAATAAGGATTGAGACTGCTTTCCATATAACTGTGTTTAGAGTGTTTTACTATATTTTGCTAGTGTGTTTTCAACTTATGTGTTCTTGAAAATAAATAACTATATACTTTTGAAACCAAGCTCTGGTCAGTGTTTGCTTGTGCTATTGTGTCTGAGTACATATTGTGTATACTTTACATACTGCCTAACTCTTCTTGAGGGAAGTCTGACTGCTCAGCCACAGCTACCAGGTAAACTGGGTGGTGCAGACTGCTACCAAGTGGGTTTACTGCTATACCTGTAGTCTTAAATCTTTTGCAGTGTTCCCCAAGGGAACTGCACAGGTTTCTGCCTAACACTGGTGGCAGCGGTGGGATTTGTATTGAGTATACATTTTATTGTGCTTTAGATACCTTAGTGCAACAAACCACAAAGCTTAGCACTGTAAAAGTGATCCTCTAACATGTCAGTAATAGAAAGCTATAGTCAAGAGTCCCTTGCAGCCAAAACTGCTGATTGTTTAAGAGTGCTCTGTAAACATAAGGATCTCCTGACTAAGGGCAAGAAAATGGAGCTGATTGAAAGATTGTTAGCTAACCAAAGTCTGGGTGATGGTTCAGAGGAACCTACCACTCCAGTAACTGTAGATGACAGTATTGAAATTAACATGGAGCAAAATGTTGATGATTCTGAGGAAGAGTCAGAAGAGGAGGGTGAGGCTGTTGTGACTGTCCCCCCTAGGCCTCTGCCTGCTCTACCTGCTGTACCTACTGGACCTTTACCAGGTCCCCCATTTAGTCCTCAGTACTTTGAACTGGAGAAAATGAAACTAGAATTGGAGTATAAGAAACTTAATGCTCAAACTGACAAAGAACTAAGGCTAAGGGAAATGGAGCTCAAGTATGACTTAGAAATGAAGAAATTATCTGTTGAGAATGCTTCTCTCTCTGGCTCCTCTAGAAGTTCCAGTCCTAAAAGACCCCGGATGCCTAAAGAATTGGTTGGTATGTATGAGCCTAAGTTGGATGTGTTGGATTGGTTGTCTCTGTTTGAATATAATCATGGGCTCCAGAACATCACAGGAAATGACTTACTCACCTGGTTGTTCTCTAGGCTTCCCCCTGTTGCAACTGATGTGGTAATGGAGATGGGGGAGGAGGATAGGAAGGATTATGAATGTGTGAAACTAGCCTTGATAGCTAGATTTGGGAAGACCCCTTCCCAGTATCTTAAGAGGTTTAGGAGCCTCAAAAAGCATGATGGTACCCCTTGGGCTACCTGGGTGAGTGAAGGGTTGAAAAACTTAGAGGGATGGATTAAGGGTTACAAGGTGAACACCTATGAAGGTATGAAGAATTTGTTTATGTTGGAGACTATTTATGATGCCTGCTCTCCTGAGCTCAGACAACACTTGGCTGATTCCAGGGAATTAGATTCCCGGAAGCTAGCTAAGGCTGCTGACTTGTGGGTTGCCAACAGGGCCACTCACAAGGATTCTGGGGTAACTCAGAAGAAGGATGGGGAGAAACAGCCTAAAAAGGACTCCAAAGAGAATTCTAATACTACAAATTCCAAAGAGGGCCCCAAACAAAGCTATAAGGGTAAGCCACAAGGGAAACCAAATCAGGCTAGTGTACCTTCTGGTCCCAGACCAGAAGGAGGTCAGAACAAGCCTCCCTTCCAGCGAGCCTTTGGCTCATGCTTTGTTTGTAAGGCTACTGACCATGTGAAAGGAGATCCCAGATGTAAGGGTAAACCTTCAGGGGTCCAGCTTGCCTCCTTAGCCTTCGCTCCAGAAGAGGAAGTACATATGGCAAGTGGAAACTTTCTATTACTAGCTGATGAACCCACTGGAGTCTCAGCTAGTGTTTCTTTAGTCTCTCTGGGGTTGTGGGAACAACAGAATTTAGATGTCTATAACTCTATCCCAGATAATACTAAAGAGTATTATAAGGACAGTGTCCAGGTGAATGGTCAGGAGACTCCTGCCATTAGGGACACTGGAGCCAGCATAACTGTGGTGGATGAATCATTTTTCAAGGCAGAGGATGTTGCTAAGGCACCCAAATGCCTCACCAAGTTAGCTGGTGGGCCTGTGCAGATGTGTCCCCAGTTACCAGTTCTCATCCAATGTAATGATATGGCTGTAAAAATACCTGTCAGTGTACAATGTGAAGTGCCGGGTAGGGTCCTGTTGGGTAATGACCTCAAAGCTCTTGGAGTTGTGTCACATACCCCCAGACCACCTAGCAAAAGGTTACAGGAGCTCACAAAACCTGCAAGAGAGAAAACCCTGCGAGGGTTATCTCAGGAGATGATGACAGAAATCACTCCTCTCCCACTGGAGCAACTTACTGCAGTAACTACCAGATCAGGAGCAAAGGGGCAACCCAAGACTCCTAGGAAAAAGCCAGCAGCAAGCACTCCAGTGCTTCCAACAAGGACTTCCCCTAGGTTGTCCAAAGTTACACCTGTAACTCCACCTCCAGCTGAGGCTGAGAGGGAGGTACAACCCTGTGTGGTTGAGCTAGACTCTGAGGAAGAGCTAGAAGGAGGCCCCAACCTTATTGGAGATTTGGACCCTGAGGACCATCCTGAGCTGCAGTCTTTACTGGCAGAAGGTGGGCCTAGCAGGGCAGCTTTTCGTAAGGGGCAAAGAGAATGTCCAACTCTGGAAGGTCTCCGCCACCAGGCAGCTTCTCAGGCTGATGGGCAAGAGCCTGGGAAGTATAGGTTACACTGGGAAGATGGCCTCTTCTACAGTGAACCGACTGAGTCTGAACCTGGAGACTACAAACGCCTTGTAGTCCCACAAGAGAACAGACAACAGTTCTTACAACTAGCCCATGAGATACCTTTGGCTGGTCACTTGAGTTTCAAGAAGACCAAGGAAAGGCTATCTCTCTACTTTTATTGGCCAAAGATGGGGGCTGAAGTAGATAGATATTGTAAGAGCTGCCACACCTGCCAGACTTCTGGTAAGGTTGGTTCCAAGAATGTGGCGCCTTTAGTGCCCCTCCCAGTTGTGGGAGTCCCATTTGAGAGGGTAGGGATTGACATTGTTGGTCCCCTTGATCCCCCAACCTCCTCAGGCAACAGGTTTATCCTTGTTGTAGTAGACCATGCTACTAGGTACCCTGAGGCAATTCCTATGAGGACTGTTACAGCTCCGGCTGTGGCTAAGGCCCTCCTTGGTATTTTTACCAGGGTTGGGTTTCCTAAGGAGGTAATCTCTGACAGGGGGTCAAACTTTATGTCCCACTACATGAAAGCCATGTGGAAAACCTGTGGAGTTACCTACAAGTTCTCAACCGCATACCACCCTCAGACAAACGGGTTGGTTGAAAGGTTTAACAGAACCATGAAGAGCATGATAGGTGCTTTAGAAGAACCCCTTAAGAAAAAGTGGGACCTTCTACTGCCATGCCTTCTCTTTGCTTATAGAGAAGTCCCTCAGGAGGGAGTAGGTTATTCTCCCTTTGAGCTTCTCTATGGCCATCCAGTCAGAGGTCCATTGGCCCTGATTAAGGAGGGATTGGAAGGTGCTCCTCCCCTCAAGCCAGTCAGAGTGACTGACTATGTGATAGGTCTCCGGAGGAGAATGTCACACATGAAGGCAGAAGCAAGTGACAACTTGAAAGCTGGTCAAGCTCTGGTCAAACATTGGCACGACCAGAAGGCTAACATGGTTGAGTTTACTCAAGACCAGCTAGTTCTAGTTATGCTCCCAACAAGGCAGAGGGCCTTGCAAGACAAATGGATGGGACCCTTCAAGATTGTGGGAAAACTTGGGGAGGTCAACTATCTGGTGGATCTGGGCAGACCCAGGGAAGCTCCTAGAGTCTTCCACACCAACCGACTAAAAGCATACATCTCCAGACCTGATGTAGGAGCCTTGCTTCTAGCTTCAGCTGCAGAGGAAGAAGAGAGTGAATCTCTCCCTGATCTCCTCAGAGGTGTGCCTTTAGATGAAAAAGTTGAAGGAGTCAATCTCTCTTCAGACCTGACACCTGAGCAACAAGAGGAGTGCAAATCTATGTTAAATCAGTTTGCCTCCCTGTTCTCACTGTCACCAGGCTTGACCCCTTGGGGCCAGCATGAAATACTCACTGGTGACTGTCTGCCAGTCAAAAGCAGAGGATACAGAATGTCAGAACATATCAGAACCCACATCAAAGGAGAGGTCAAGAAGATGCTTGATCTCGGGGTAATAGAGCCCTCTACTAGTCCATGGTCTAGCCCAGTTGTGTTAGTACCAAAGGCAGGATCCAAAGACTTGAGATTCTGTGTGGACTATAGAGCTCTAAATGCAGTCACCAAGACTGATGCCCACCCTTTGCCCAGGACAGATGAGTTGGTGGATAAACTTGGTGCAGCCAAGTACCTCAGCACATTTGACCTGACGTCAGGCTATTGGCAAATAGCCCTGACAGACCATGCCAAGGAGAAAACTGCATTTTCAACCCCAGTTGGCTTGTACCAGTTTAAGGTCATGCCTTTTGGACTAAAAAATGCACCTGCCACATTCCAAAGGATGGTGAACCAAGTTCTAGCTGGGATGGAAGACTTCTGCATGGCATACTTGGATGACATTGCATTCTTCAGCCACTCCTGGGAGGAGCATGTGAACCACCTAGGACATGTGTTGCAGGCCCTTGAACAGGCCCATTTGACAGTCAAAGCCAGTAAGTGCCAGATCGGTCAAAGTAAGGTGGTCTACCTTGGACATGAGGTAGGAGGTGGAGAAATAAGGCCTTTGCTCAGCAAGATTGAAGCTGCGCAAAATTGGACAACACCAACTACTCAAACCCAAGTGAGAGCTTTCCTAGGCCTCACTGGGTATTACAGGAATTTCATTGAGAACTATGGGACCATAGCTTCTCCACTGAATGTAATCTCCTCTCCCAAATTCCCTAAAAAGGTAAAATGGAATGAGGAGTGCAATCAGGCCTTTGAAAAACTGAAGAGAGCTCTTTGCCAAGCTCCAGTGTTAAGAGCTCCTGACTACCACCAAACTTTCATTGTACAAACTGATGCTTCCAATGTAGGTATAGGTGCAGTTCTAAGCCAACTGGATGAAAAGGGTAGGGAGCACCCCATTTGCTTCATCAGTAGGAAACTGAAGGATCCTGAGACAAGGTGGGCAACTATCGAAAGAGAATGCTTTGCTATTGTGTGGGCACTGAAGAAGTTTAGGCCATACTTGTATGGTTCTACTTTTGTTATTCAGACTGACCACCAACCCTTGAGATGGTTAATGCAAATGAAAGGGGAAAATCCAAAACTATTGAGATGGTCAATCTGCCTGCAAGGGTTTGATTTCACCATTGAGCACAGGTCAGGGTGTCACCATCAAAATGCTGATGGACTCTCTAGGATGTATATCATCGACTAGAGGTATGAGGTTCATCCAGGAGTGGATTAAATCCTCCTGTCCCTTAGTCTGGGGGGGGCGAGTGTTAGGGAGAATTCTCTGTTTAGGCTGAATTTCCCTACCTAGTGAGTCCCCCAGCAGCTTTGCTGGATTTCTGGGGTTTATTTTTTTCTCCTGCCAAGAGTGAGACTCTTTTACCCTCACTCTTGGGCATGTTGAAGTGTGTTTTCTTGGTTAAACCTTGTGTTGAATGGGCTATGGGGTCTTTTACTCCATAGGGCCTCATGTATTTTTGTGATGTGGGTTACACAGCACCCTCTGTGCCGTGACCCAGGGGTGTCCTAGGGACTCCCCAACATAGACTCCATACCCTGGGACTGACTACTGTCTCCCAGGGCATGTAAAGTCACCAAAGACTTTGCTAGTCTTGAATCCTGAACAGAACCAGTACAAACCATCATATTGTGGACGTACTGGCTGGGGCAATTCGATTGCCCCAGGGTCTTTTAGTCGAGGGGGCACGTCTCCGTCCCCCCTGATCGAGTTTTGGCTGGTGGCAGTGGAAACTACGTTTTATATTCGACCGCAAATATTTTCCTATGGGATTTCCCATTGTTTTAGGCTAACACATTTAATTATTTATTTACGGTAGCCTTAAACATACCGCCGGTTTATATATTTATTATTATAACTCCGGTTGGGATTTTTTGCCAAAACTTGATGCTAAAATGGCGTTGGCATTCGCCTCTGTAACTCTGACCCAAAGTGGAGCCCTTTGTCCCACTTTTGGCGGGCTTCTCCACAGAAGCCCTCCAAAGTGGTGCCACTCTGTCTGGGGTACTTAGGAGGGGTGGAGGGGGATTTAGGCACCCTGGACTGGGTTACCTAGGTAACTCAAGTCGCACTCCGTCCTGATTGGCCCAAGTGGTGAGCCGGCCGGCTCACCACTTAGCATGTTTGAGTGACAGCTAGGCTGGGTGAATGGGGGTTTGCTGCATAAAAGCAGGGCTTTGGGGACTGGAACTTCAGAAGTCGCCACAGGACCTAAGAATCCGACGAGGGACGAGCTGAGCTGATCTGCTACGACGACACCGCCGGTGGAGCCCTGCTGAACCATCTCACCACTTTTCCCGACGACCGAGGAGAACTCTTAACGGAGTGGCTCCTTCCCTTGACTGGTGGGGACAACCAGTTTTCACCTTCTTTCCGCTCTTCGAGGTATCTCGTGGCCGCCTTGCCAGTGCCAAGCACCCCGGCAACCGGAATACCCACCACTTTTACCCCAACCGCGAAAGTCGGTACAACCCTTTAACCGGAGGACTCCGCGGCTGGTTTCTTCCCGGGCAGTGCAACGACCTTCTTCTTCTGCTCTTCAGCGAGATCTTCTTCTCCCCTGACCGACGTCGAGCCTTGCTGCCACTGCCTGGAACCACTGCCCCCGCTGGAGGATCCTTTCCGTTAAGGTACCGTGTTCCGCCTGGCTTCCCTTGCCACCGACTGTACGGGGTAGTTTTAGCCCCCGGCTTTCGATCCTGGGATTGCCTGGGACACTTTGGCTAAACTTTCTAAGCCTCTCTAACTCTTTTCCGAACTCTCTTGCAAGACTCTGAATCCCTACCAACTGTGTGATCTTGGGCACGTTTTCGCTCTGTCTGCTCTAAGAGTGGGCCCTGCTTAGTGACTTTTGCTCACCTGTGACTTTGTGCTTCTTTGAGCTTACAAAAAGTGTTCTTAACCTTAGAGTGGTGTGTTTATCCTAATTCTGCTCCTTCTCCCTTCTTTTTACCTACTAGAGTGTCATCTAACGTTAATCGCTCACCTCTGTTTGAATTATGTGGTGTTAACTTAGAGTTGTCTAGATAGGAATAAGGATTGAGACTGCTTTCCATATAACTGTGTTTAGAGTGTTTTACTATATTTTGCTAGTGTGTTTTCAACTTATGTGTTCTTGAAAATAAATAACTATATACTTTTGAAACCAAGCTCTGGTCAGTGTTTGCTTGTGCTATTGTGTCTGAGTACATATTGTGTATACTTTACATACTGCCTAACTCTTCTTGAGGGAAGTCTGACTGCTCAGCCACAGCTACCAGGTAAATCTGGGTGGTGCAGACTGCTACCAAGTGGGTTTACTGCTATACCTGTAGTCTTAAATCTTTTGCAGTGTTCCCCAAGGGAACTGCACAGGCTTCTGCCTAACAGAGCCCTTCCCATGTAGTAAAATTAGCACTTTGTTGTTGCAAATAGGGTGAAACCCCACTCCCGCCCCAAGTGTCTTCTCTCCATATAGGGTAGGTGCATTAAGGTTACCACCGACTGGGCTTGCTTGATTTGTTTCCATTTTGGTTGTAGGTTGGGGTCACCCCAAGTAAAGACATGAGACAGAGGTGTGGATAAGTTGTAGCGGAAGATATCAGGGACCCCTAGTCCACCCTCACTCACTGGCCTCAACAACACCTTTCTGGATATTCTGGCACGCTTATCCCCAAGATGAATTTGAAGATCCTACCCTGGAGTGTGCAGAGATCTGGGTCAGGAATCCTCACCGGCAGAGCCGAGCATACGTATAGCAGGCGCGGAATCAGGTTCATGTTGACTGCCGAGATACAACCGAACCAAGAAATCTCCTGGTTTCCCCACCTCAGCAAGTCTTCCGCCAATTCCTGCAAAAACAACAGGAAATTAGACCTCAGAAGTCTTACAAGGGATGCAGACCCCCAAATTGGTGATAGGCTTGCAAGTCCACTTTGTAGGGGCTAGAGCCCCAATCATACTCCTCTCTATTGGGGCCTCAAGATTACATCCAACGCATGCGATTTAGTATAGTTTACCCTGAACCCAGAAACCCGGCCAAATCTGTTCAATTCCTGCAGCACCTCAGCTAAAGAGGATCGAAAATTACTCATGGTGAGCAAAATATCATCTGCATAAAGGGATACCTTATGGACCGCCTCTCTAACCCGGACACCCCCAATTGCCCTTTAGTTTTTAGACGGCTGGTGAACAATTTCATGCATAAGGCAAAGATCAATGCTGATAGTGGGCAGCCCTGCCTCATCCCCCGAGTGATTGACAATCTAGACGACAGAGCCCTGTTAACCCTGAGGCTAGTGGATTGGTGTTGGTAGAATCCTGGCCCGAACCGTGTCAGGACCCCACAGAAATAGCCCCAGTCCACCCTGTCAAAGGCCTTGTTGGCGTCCAGTGCCACTATGCCCAAATCTATATCTGAGCGTTTCTCCACTTCCAACAAGCTAAGGACTCACTGCACATTATCGTGCGCACTGTGGCCCGCAATGAACCCTGTCTAGTCGCTGTCTATAAGGTCAGGGAGGACCTCCATCATACGGCGGGCCACCATTTTTAAGTACATTTTTCAGTCTTTGTTAGTGAGGGTAAGGAGGCGATATGAATCACAGCTAAGTGGATCTTTGCCCGGCTTGGGGATCAGGACCGTAGTGGAGGCTCCCATGGAAGGAGCGACCCCACCAGACAACCCAAATGAGTTGAAGAGATCAACCAAAGGGGGAACCAAGTGTTTGCTGAATTTCTTATTAAAGGGAGCCGTGAATCCGTCGAGCCCCAAAGCCTTGTTCTTCAGGGATTTGATTGCCCAATACAGTTCCCCAGGCAAGATGGGCAACTCCAGGGCTTCCCGATCCTCGTCAGATAGACTCAGTAAATGCGCATCTCTCAGATGTTGGGTCTGAGCTTCCTCCAGAGGAAGCTCGCCCCTGAATACCTCCTTAAAATGTGCCTCTATAATCCTCAATTTATCAGCCTCGCCCTCTATTCACCACCACTTACTCGTCCCGCAGGGCTAAAACTGAGTTACGGTTTTGGAGCTTACGCAGCTTGGCCACCACGAGGCGATTGGCTCGATTCCCTTTGGCGTAGTAGAACTGCTTAGTTTTTAGCATTGCCGGAGCAGTCCTGTCGGCCAGATGTGCTTCAAGTTTGCTCCGTGCCACCCTGAGGTCTCGTAGCACCTTACAAGACCCCAATTTCTTGTGTGCCTGTTCAGCCCAAGCAACCTCCCCCTCTAAGCCCATCCTGACCAGCTGTCTCGCCCTCGTGTACGCCGCGGTCTTGCTAATGAGCTCCCCACAACCACTGCCTTAATGGCATCCCACACAATACCCTTCAGAGGGCCAGAGTTTTCATTCTCCTTAAAATAGTTGGCGATAGCCACCCCCAGTTCTCTAGTCAACACTGGGTCTCTCAGCACCGGTTCATATGGGTGCCTAGGCCTCTCAGGCCTGTCCAGTACTGCCAGAGACACAGACACTGGTGCGTGATTGGACAGGGTGCATGTGCCTATTTCCACCCCTCGGACACACAGGTATAGTGCACTGGGAACGAGCATGAGATCCAGCCTAGAGAAACCCCCATAAACATGTGAGTAAAAAGAGAAATTCCTGTCTTCCCCTCGAGCCAATCTCAATGCATCTACCGATCCGAATTCATGGCGAACCGGCCAAAGGCCATGGAATGTTTGAAGTCTAACTTGATAGGGGGCAGGGTCTTGTCCACCAGGGGATTAGGAACCAGGTTGAAGTCCCCACCCAAGATGATCTGTCCTTCAGCAAATGGAGCACTTTGAGCAGGACATTTTCCAAAAATGCTTCCTGGCCAACATTTGATCCCACAGCAGGCCTTTAACACACACATGGGGCCTCATTACGACCCGTGCGGAATGGGTTAACGGGTTCCGCTAATGGATGCGGACCCGTTAACACCATTCCGCACGATTACGAGGTCCCCTCGCGGGACTCGGTAAGGACGCCTGGTAAAACCAGGCGTCATTACCGGGTCCTGCGAGGGGACCAGGGAGCTAACAACGGGCCGGTCATAATCGGCCCATTGTTAGCTCCCTCTCCCATTCCCATTGAGCCCTATGAGGGCTCAAATGGGAATGGGGAAGGTCTGGGTCCGGGTGCCCAGAGGGTGGAATTACCAGGCCCTCCGAACTCGGAATGGCCCGTAATTCCCCATTCAGGGAACCCGGACCCGGTTTTGGTGGCAGCCATGCCGCCAATAGCGGCATGGCTACCGCCAAACCGGTAATGAGGCCCATAGTCTTTCTACTTGGCCCTTACACCCGCCTCCCCGTCCCCACCTTGCACCATCTCTGGAGACACCGGGTTAACCCCATGACTCGGATCCTGCTCAACCACCAGACCTCCCACATCCGCCCCCTCCGGATTCAGTAAGCTCTCTGCTTTGACCACACAGTGCCTCCACTGGTGTATGAACTAGAGTGCTGTAGGAAAGCCCCACCTATAGGCCACCTCCCTTTCACGCAGCCATTCCATCAGCGGGCGCAACTCCCTCCACTTTGCCAGAGTCGTCGATGCCAAGTCTTCATACAGGGAGAGCGACTTATTGCAAAAGGATATGGAGGGCAAGGGCCTGGCTGCAGCCATTATTCATTTCTTAAGTGTAAAGAAGTGGACCCGGGATAGCACATCAGCAGGCCTGTCCTGGGTCGAGGCGGCACAAGATTTGGTCTGGTGGGTCCTGACCTGTTCAATCTCCTGGTCCCCAGGCAATTCCAGAATCGAAGGGAAGAGATCAGAAAAAAGCTGGGTAGATCTTTGTCTCGGACCGCTGAGGAGATGCCCCTAATTTGGATATTATTCCTGCAGGAACAATATTCCCCTGTCCTCCTGTTTATCCTCCAGGGCTTCACAACGGGATTCCATAGCCTCCAGTCGATTGGTGCACTCCCCCACCTCATAGGACTGCTCGCAGAGGGTATCCTCCACCTCTGAGACCATAAGCTCGGTCTCCCAAACTCTTTTGTCTAATGCCAGGATCTTGTGGGAGAGTTCCTCTGTGCTTTTTTGTATTTCTTTGCGAATCTCTGCCAGCAGATTCTGCAGGTTGGTTGACATCTGCATAAGCATGGCTGGGAGCGGGTCGACCCCATGCATTTGGGCAGTCACTATCTCAGAGCGCTTACTGTCTGCGGATTGCAGATTTTCCCTTGTTTCGCAGTTTTAGGAGCTTTAGCCATGTCGGGTCTAGGGATCACTGGGCACTCCGCCTGCGCCACCAAGGGTGACAGGGAATCCGCCCGGGGTGAAGACACCTCAGTGCCAGTTCAGGCTCTTGCTTAGCAGTAGGAGATTATGCGGTGATGTCTTAGAGAGGCTGCAGACAAAGTTGTAGGATCCAAAGTATGCGTGCCCAGAGGCAACCTCTCCTTACATTTATTGTAGAATCATGCACCCAGCAGGAGTATAGAGCCAGGCAAACCAAGGCCACCCGAGGCCACCCCTCCAGCAGCCCCCTCTGCAATCCTTAGAATGATGTGTGTTTCCTGTGTCCACCTGGAATGAAAACGGAAGGAATAACCCAAAAGGACAACCTGCTGCCTCTTTGTCATCCCTACTTCACCAGGCCCCATATAGCTCAGAGTCCACGAGCTAGAAAGACAAAGGAGGGGTCATGAATCCTAAGTAGAGAAGTCAAGGTGGTGTACTATGGCAGTTGGAGCCATAGATCTGGATAGTCACAACAGCAGGAGCCTTCTCTTGCGATTGGGTGTTTCCCATAGCCTCGGTGACCCCTGTTCCCTGGGGGCCCCTAGCTGCCATTGCCATGATGGTATGCAGTCTCGGGGGATTAGCACTCCACAGCAGATGCCTGCTCCCAGTAACACAGCCTGTGTCCCCCGGAGCCTCTAGCCACTCTTGTCAGGATGGTATGTTGTGCTTGTGTGCTGCTTGAGAGCCCGTCTGAGGACGAGCCAAGTCTGCCTCAGTGAGGCCACACGCTCCCCGCCGGTACCACAAGGAAGCGGGACAGGGAGCACATCAAGAGTCCCGGCCCCCACAACATTTGCTAGAGCAGGTGAGTGCCCAGAGGGCCGCCTGTTAGGCAGAATCACATGCAGTACTGTCATCGCCACAGAGCAACGACCACAAGCTCCATCACATAAAGGGTCCAGGCGCCAGCCTCATGATAAAGTGTGCTCTGCACACTTTTATTCTGGTGCACTTGTTATTTCCTCCCCTGCAGGGCCCCCACGTGCCTCCAGGTAGGGCATGGCCATAGGAATACATTGGGCTGCACATGCAGCATCTTCTGGGAGTGGCAGGGTGGGAGTCTTCTGGGAGTGGCAGGGTGGGGCCACAAGGAAGAGCAAAGGGGTGTGGCTGGGACCAGGCTATTTAAGCCTGCTCTGCCCGCATGCAAGCGTTTCGCATAAGTCGGCTCATAGCAGCGGAACGCTCACCACCGCCTGAAGCGCTTCTTACCTGATTCCAGTGATACCATCGCCTGAAGCGCATCTTACCTGATTCCAGCAATACCATTGCCTGAAGCGTATCTTACCTGATTCCAGCAATAGCATCTCCTGAAGTGCATTTTACCTGATTCCAGCAATACCATCGCCTGAAGCGCATCTTACCTGATTCCAGCAATACCATTGCCTGAAGCACGTCTTACCTGATTCTAGCAATAATCGTCGCCTGCAGCGCATCTTACCTGATCCTAGCAGTCACCGCGGTCGGAGCGCATCCTCACCTGTTTCAGGCTTCCAACACTTACTCGGGAGCTCATCTCGGCCAGCATCCTCGCGGGTCCTGTCATCCATCACCCGCCGGCAAGTCTTTGGATAGCTGCTCCCCGTCTGACTTCGTCAGGCCATCCCTGCAGGAGAAAAGGACAAATAAGGTTAGAAACAACATAAAGACAATACACTAAGGTCGTGCGCAACGCAATCCTCGCGCTGGACCTTAGAACCAAACTTACCATCTATTTGGGACATCGTAAACTCCTCAGGCCTCCATTGGGGCTCGCTTCCATCACCCTGACTCCGTTGGGCCTCTTATCACCTATTGGAGAGAAGGAAAGACATTACAAGGGATATGGACAATAATCACGGAAAAAAGGACATTGCAAAAAAATACAGACAATAATCATTGTTGTAGAACACTTACTTTTGAAGTGGTTCAACCACAGCCGGTCTGGGCTGCCACGCACATGGACCAGTGAAGAAACTAGGGTGCCCCTGCACTTGAGAAGTAGGACAGAGAGCTCACCCTCATAAATAAACAGGTGAGGCTATATGGGTAAGCGCATGCTCACCACATTATGGGAAGAAGGGTTTGAGGGAAACCACAGCCATATCACAGCATTCTCACAGCCTCTCGTATTCTCGCAGGGGCAGTATCAACAACCAGCGCAGTCCACAGCACAGGAGCAGGGGAAGAAGCCTGACATAGGGGAGCCAGTTCCAGGGAGGGCTGCAACAGTGCCCCAACGTCCCCGCAGAGACCAGGTGAGCGTAACAAGTACCCTTTGGGAACACTACATGCAATTAAGACAACAAGTGTAAGTACAATTTCACCTTTGGTACAAGCCTGTACTACACAGTAAAGTTGTAGCGATGGCTGAGCAGCCAGACTTATTTTAAGAGTTGAAGTGAGCAGTAGAACAAGCTACACAAAGGACCAACAAATATAGTGGTTCAAACAAACACTCAAGGTTTCTTGGTAAAAGAATATACATTTATTTACTCAGTTTGAAAACATTACACTAGCAAGAGCAGCTCAAGATGACACACTAATAAACCACACATACACAACCGGTAAGTAAATGAACAAGTTTAGCTCCCCTGAAGTGGGAGCAAAATGGCACTTCAGATACGTTTAAAGGGGGTAAAAAGACAAGGTTATAAGAATCAACAGCACAAGTACGTTCCTAGGCAGGGCAAAGGGTTTCAGTAAACTACAACCAGCAATTCAGTTCATAGGCCTGGGCAAATGTCAATGGTTCAGAGTCTTTGTAGAATAGCACAGTTCTGGTAGTAAACGGTTAAGTCTTTGCCACTGTGTTTAGAAGAATTTGGCTAGGCGAAAAGTTTGACGAATGTTTAGGGAAGGACAAGCCTTCGAAGTCGGGAAAGTTTCACGCACTTTCTCGGTGGCCGAAAAGATTTCCGGACCGCGTTTGCACAGTACCTTTAAAGTGAAGGAGAGCTGTAACTGAGGCGTTCCTGGCAGTTCGAGCAGATCTCGCTGTTCCTTAGCTTCAGTCTTGGGGACAAGAAGGACGACGTCCGGAGGTTCCTGCACTGCCCAGGGATGAGGCCACAAGTTTGGCAAAACGTCGTTTTAAGGTGTGAGTGCCTTAAAGTCCACAAGCTGGTTTCCTTCCCTCTGGATATGCGGTTTTCAACAGCACTCTGATGAAATTTCGACCAGATGGGAACAGTGTCCAGGTGGCTTGCGAGTTGGTTGTTCCCACCAAACTCAAGGGAAGAAGTTAACCTTGAAGGGCTTATCTGTCGATGGAGTTTCAGGCAATTCGGACCGGCAGCAGGGCTTCACCGGTTGTCCAGGAGTTGCAGCAGTCCTCTTCCTTCAGCTCGTCTTTGGTTCTTTCATTCCAGTTCCAGTGGTCGACTATGCTTTCCAAGTCCCAGAGACCTGCTTTTAAACAATTTTCCCCCATTCATTCCAGCCTGGCTGTCACTCACACAGCAGGGTGGCTGTCCTTGCCTGACAGCCAGCTGTCCAATCACGCCAGAGTGCATTCAGGTCTCCTAGGAGAATAAGCACAGGGAGTTTCGGGCACCTCCCTCACATCCTGTCCACCCCAGACACTCAGGTGCCAGGGGAGGGCTTCAGCATTGGTTTGGCGCACAGAGACAAACACGAGAAGCACTTTTCCTAAAACAAAATCGTGAAAAAAGATGACCTGTCTGTTTTTACAGATAGGTCTTGGGCGCAATATTGAAAAACATGGCTGACCCGATTTTTAGCTACCGTTGTTAGCGGTCGGGAAACATCATGGTAGTTTGATCTAAACCACTGCCACCAGCCATTTAAAGTAGGAAAAGGTAACATTTGATTGTTACATGAGTGTTTTGACTCGGGGGAAGCTAGGCGTCCCCTCCAGCACTCTATAGAAAGATAGTGTGTGCTGGGCCTGTAAATTTAAAGAGACTATTAAAGTCAATTTAACTTTACATGCTCTGGGAGATGGTAGTCAGTCCCAGAGAAGGTATTAAACCTTGGGAAGTCTAAAAGAGATCCCTGTGCCACTGCACTGAAGGTGCTGTGTGGCACACCGAAAAAGATGATGCCTATGGAGTTGTCTTAAAACTCCATAACCAAAGAACACAAAAGTAAACACACATCAAAATACATGGAAGAGTGGGAAAAAGGCTCACACTCTTCCCAGGTAAAAAAAATAAAATCCTAGAAATCCAGCAAAGTTGCTGGGGGTCTCAAAAGGTAAGGGAACTTAGCACATTTTGAGAATTCTCCCTAACACCACCAAACAGGTCAATTTATTTGATTGATCCTAGGCAGTCTGGCCCCAGGATGATGGATGTCCTACAGATGTCTGTGTCATATAGTTGATTGAGAGTCAACTGGGAGAAGTCCACTCAGTTTCTGGTACGGGGGAGTTGAGGTCATACCATTGTAATACAAATTGATAGTTGCCTGGTGGAGGGGGAGGGGAGAATTTCCCAACTGCATATGTTTTCTATTGTAGCACTTGTAACCATGTCGGCTCCTTATTGAAATGTGATGCTGCAACCAAAGAAAAAAGGTATAAATAAAAGTTGGCAAAAAGAATTATAGTTGCTGAGGATTTCATTAAATACCTGGGAAAATGTCTGTAGGGACAGCAGTTTCTTTCTATCGAAAACATCTTCATTCGATCACAAGGCACTTTCAGCCAGATAAAATATTTTAGCCCATGTTACCAATAAATATGTTGGGAAGATCTGCCCTACTTAATATGCTGGCTTTACCAAGATATCGTTATGTCCTACAGAATACCTCAGTGGAGCGGTATTCTGAATTTACAAGTGTGGAATGATACTCATGGGACTCCTCTGTCAGGAGGAGACCTTGCAGGTATCAATACAAACATTCCACAGATTGGCCTTGAAAGTGGGAACTGGTCTTCCTGAAATCAGAAGATGTTATTGGGCTTCTCAACTGAGAATAGCGAATTCATGGACACATATAGGCAAGATACCTTCCACATTAGACTTGAATGGGATTGTCAGAGTGGCAACAAACCTCTGCAGATATTGTATGGGGGCCTCTGCAGCAAGGTTTGGGGAAATGTGGGTCTGCTAGAGCTTCTTAAAATAGGAAAACTGAAGTTATTATGAGACCCAGCAATTAGTACAATGAAAGATCTAGTAAAAGAGAATGTTCATGTATCATTCAAGGAACTGAGGAACACTTTTTGCTTGGCTAATAGGGGTGTGTTATCAGTATCTAAGTATTAGGTATGCACTATAAAGACCTCTAATGTGTCACTAGTTTGCCATTTGGGTCCCCATAAGTACTTCATTTGTTGGATAATCCTATATTGGAGAGGTCTACCTCAAAGGGATACCATACTATTGTGACCTTTACACTGCACCCGTTAGCTAGGCTGCAGACTTGATTGGAAGCAGATATTGGCTCTATTTCCGATGAGGATGGAGAAAGGCCCTTATGAGTCCCAGTAAAGTGAGTGTTTCCATCAGGTTTCGTTTAATCCCATTTATAATTCTCTAAAGAGTCAACAATTCACGAGAATGTGAGTGTGGTCCTTATTTAATATACAGAGCAATTGCAATAAAATTCAAAGACCCTGGCGGAAAGTACTTGTGTAATTGCCTGTGTAATTGGAAGCCCTCTTGGGGAGGACCCCAAATTGTTAGTACTGGGCATCTGTGGTGATGAGGGGTTCACGAAAAATCAGAAGTTGCCTATTTCAGTGGCATTTTCATTGGTAAATGGGATATGGCATTGAAATGTGGGGTGTTGTACCGGAATGAAAGGAGAGCCTAGATAAATGTATGTGCTTTGAGGAGCAAGTGTTGTTAAGCGGCTTCACTTCAACACTACAGCTAAGTCAATGCCTAGTCTGGGATGGTGAGGGAAACCCTTATTGATATATTTTTAGGTCCAGTTCATGTACTCTGGATGACAACCCTTATATAACACCCCTCTCTTAGAATCCCCCTGACCCCACTGAGCCAAGAAGTAGGTTTGTTTTGCAAATTAAAAGGTTTATTTGAAAAATTAAACAATATATATATATATCACACTTTTATAATAAATTAATATCTGATAGTACACTGAGACATATGATGTGGATCCACAATGGGTAATGTTACAGTGGTACACTTGATTACTTAGGAGTAGTATAGAGGATGAGGTAGCTGAAAATGCTTTATGGTTTCAAGGAAATGCAAGGTGGAATAAAATGCAGTACAGCAAATAAACTTGATATGATTTCAACCAACAACAATGTAATCACTTTTTCTCTGGCAATTCACCCCCCCCCCCTATGCAATGTAAGAAATGGAAGGAGATGGAAAGAGGAGCACACAGTTCTCAGGAATGCAATCAAATACAATACGAAATTCAGTTCCCCCCCAGCAAGCTTAGAGGAAACAGGTAGAAGTTTGAAACACAGGCCCAAAACGCTTTTAAATGTGATGGCAACGGATGGGAAAATGTGCTAACTGATTTTAATTCCCTCTAGAGATTCAGGGTGAGTGAGAGATGCTTGTTGGTATTAGTTCAGGCTCACTTTAGCAATGCTCTATGAGTTATTACCAGGTTGCAAACGGATTTTAACAAAGGAAGGAATGGAGCTGCTATTTTGACAAGTGGAGAAATTGAGCCAAAATCGCAAATCGCGGTAAATTTCACGAGTGCGTAAATCGCGATTGCGGAAAATGTATAGGGAGTAGGAAGCTTTAAAATGAAAGTTAAATTCCGTTCCTAGCCCAAACGGTTCCAGAGATACGGACGATTTAATAAAGGTACATTTTCAGATTTAAAGTAAAACTCAAAATGACAGGTGACAGCTTGCAGCTGCAGAATTGACAGGTGACAGTTGTGCAGCTTTAAAAATGACAGATGACACGATTTCTAGGAAGCAGTTCTACTTAGGTTAAAATAGCTTGAATTAGATTATTTTAACTAAGAGATTGGTTCTGCACAGTTCTGCTAGCTACTCACAATATAAATTTGAAATAGGCCTCGTCACGGATCTGGTCAACACGTCCGGCGGCGGTTCTGTCTGCTCGGCGGGTCAATCAGGCACCGGTTCTGCTCACAGTGATCCGGATCTCTGGTTCTGCTCACAGCGGTCTGGGTCAGCTCTGCACTGCTGGTTTATCCTCTCTGGATACAGCGGCCTCTGGTTCTGGATACTGCTCTCCTTTCCGGTCCAGATCAAGTGGATTCTGGATGTAGCACTGCTTTCTGGGTACTGGCAAAGGTTCTTGGCAAAGAATTCAGACATCTCGCCCGGCTGTGGAATAGTTTGCAAATGATTTTAAGGATGCTGAGGCCTGCTGAGAAGAGTTCTCAGTTTGTGGGTTCAGGCCCTTGCTTTAAGTTCTGAAGTAAATTTCTGGTCTCTGAAGATTGATGGATGTGAAGTCTGGAGTCTCCCGGCAGAGCGTCCCACAGAAAATGGAATTGAATCTCTCTATCTGTCCCAGCAGTCTCTTTTTATGTGTTTTGGAAGTGGGTGTGTGCGTGGCATAACTGAGCCTGCCCCTCTCTACTTCTCATTGGCCCAATTCTCTCCTCTCCCATGATTGGGGGAAGGAAATGGATTGTCATCATGATGAGGTCTGTTTATGGGTCAGAGGATCCTCCCCTGGTCAATTTGCCCACAAATCTATATTTGATTCAAATACATATTTCCATGATACACAATTTGTTGAAATTACATGTACAGATTATATTTTCCTTATGGTCCATGCTTGTCCGCCTCTGATCTTCCTGGGGGCTTGCATTCAAAAATGACAACATTTTGCGCTTTTTGACTGGTTTACCAATATCAGACATTTACCAAAAATTACACACGTGCGCAAGGAGTATGGACATTAATTGATGAAGTGTCAGATTTTTAACATGCAGACATTTGGAGTAAGACCCTATTTTCCGCTAGCAACCCCCCAGCATACACCACAGGGTCCTAACACCTCTTAAAACGTGCACAGAAAAATCACAAGAATAATGATATTACTTATATAATTCTGACAAGTCCGTACTATGAATTATCCATCTTTTTAAAATTATGCTCTGGCCCAGATGGGTGTGGTTTAGGTTCCAAAGCACATGGGGAAGAACTGGTTTATCCACTTCCCCCAAGCTCAGCTGGCTCTCACAGGCACTTCTCCTCCCACTTCTCCCAAGAGGAAGCCACTTTACGGCCCCCCCCAATATAACATTTGCCTGAGTCCATTGTTCAGTTTCCTGCAGTCCCCAGGTAATTCAATCAGAGAGGTGTCACCTCCTTTTTGTGGGGGCAGCAGAATGCAGCCAGGCCTGGGAACACAGCTGTTGATCCAGTTTCAACTCCTGTCGGGGGTAGTTGTCAGGCAGAATCCAGTTTCATTAAGCCAGGTTTCAGCTAAATGTCACTTTTTGTTCCCAGTTTTCTACATTCAAATCAAACTGACAATTTTTACACATGCAGCTAGAATGCTGATTCTAAGTTCAAAACTATGACATTTCAACAGTTACAAACTATGTGACACTCAAAAGTAGGTCCCTCACTTAATTTAAACATTTCGATTTTAGTGGTTTTCAGTACAGTTTAACTTAAGCTGCTGACCTCCACAGCTCAGCCAGTTTTGTTATGAACATTGTTTTGGGCTCTTTTTCTTTCCAGACTTTGTATGCACACAAAACTTCATTCTGCCAAATGTCTGCTGGTGTTCAGGGAGATTTTTGAATATCCTGCAATGTTTGAAATAGGCATTTTGAGCTTGCATTCAGAGAAACCAAGGTGATTTCAAAGGGCTTTTTAAGCTAACGGGCACTGCTGTTTTTCCTTTGGCATACATTCCACTCATGGCACCCCTGGCCCATCACGCTCGCACTGGTGGGTGGAAGGTTAGGCGACCATTTCGGTGTGCGCACAAACTGCGCGGTTCTCCTGGATTCTGGCGCACATGTGGGCTTTTTGGCCATCTTGGATTTTCTAAGCCCACAGCACCAAATGTTGCAGCTTAATGACTCAAACATGGGTCAATACACCTGACAGTGTACAGAGCAAGAGGCTGCCCACAACATTTTTACAAAATATGTTCTAACTGGGAGAACACTAGATAACCGGCATCTATTTGGAAAATGTGTATGTACTCTACCTAGGATACCTGCCACGCGGTGTCTACACTGTACAAATGCTGTAAGGAATGGTGAGTCACATTGTTGGATTTATTCTAGTGTTTTATAGTGCTTTTGGTATAATTTGTTCATACTGACATATGCGTTTCTCTTTTGGAATTTCATAGGTTTAACTTGTACTGTCAAATGATTGTCTGTATTACCATGGCATTATGCATGACAACATTTAAAGAGATGTGTTAGAAAAAAACAAAACTCTTGATCTGAGAGTAGTAATTAAGAGACAACAAAGAAAATCAGGTTCCCAGATGCATAACCAAGACCCGATCCCAACCCAAAGGGAGGGGAATTCATGATATGTAAAGCCCTAAGGAGGAAGTAATGAGCAGAGTTTGGCGCAGAAGTGGGAGAAGGAGGCTGGAGGGAGAAAAAACAGAGCAGAGGAGTCTGGAGACAAGAGGGAGAGAAGGAACATCAGTAGGTGGCAGGAAGGGAAGCAGGAGATGGGAGGAGGAGAGCACCAGGAAGTGGCAGGAGGTGAACAATAGGAGGTATTTGTATTTTGTTTATTTATAAAGCCCGCCTGGCCCAAAAGCATCTGGGTGCATTTCTTTAAGGTTACAGTGACATAAATATATGGCAGACATATAAAATATACATTTCCAGTTACATGCAAGATACAAGATATTTACAAAGGTGTTTGTCAGAGACAAAAAACAGTGGAACACAGAGTCGGATGTTATGGGAAAAGTGTCAGGTGTAGATTTTGACAGGAAAACAAGAGGGGGCGAGGCGTGCACTCCAGTTCCCAGCCAATATACTACCTGAAACAAAAATTACTGGGTTAAATCCCAAAAGTGTCCAGTACATGGTTAAATCCCAACTGCTGCCAAAATGTTCAGAGGGTTGAATCCCTTCAGCTGCATTTGTAATGCTGTTCTCCATGTTCACAGGGTTGAATCCCCTCAGCCTCCCTGATGAGTGTTGGTGACACGAAAGCGCTAGGACGAGAACAACAGTGCAAGAAGTGAATCAACCCTGTGAACAATTGGGAAGCAATTGGGATTTAACCCTGTGAATGAACTGGACACTTTGGGATTCAACCCAGTAACTTTTTTTTTCTTCAGGTAATATATTGGCCAGGAGCTGGAGTGCACGCCTCACCCCTTCTCTTTTTTTACCATGTACTTTGTGGAGATCCGGACTCCAGAGGCTGCAGCGCTGGGGTCATTATGCCCTACATTGGAGAGCCATAATTATGGTTTCCCCCTCTCCCTCTGCTAAGGGTAAGATGTGTGTTTTTGGAGGGAAGTCTTTTCCTGGTCACCTGAATTGTTATAATGGTTTCACTGCAGCTACCACAATTCCTAGAGACTGCAACAGCAATTATATTGGATTCACCTGAACAGAAAGGCACCTCAGACTCCCTGATGAGTGTTGGTGACAAGAAAGCGCTAGGAGGAGAACAGCAATGCAAGAAGGGAATCAACCCTGTGAACAATTGGGCAGCAATTGGGATTTAACCCTGTGAATGAACTGGACACTTTGGGATTCAATCCAGTAACTTTTTTTTTCTTCAGGTAATATATTGGTCAGGAACTGGAGTGCGCGCCTCGCCCCTTCTCTTTTTTTACCATGTAGATTTTAACAGTCCTGCGCTGCGAGCCACATTTTGACTTTACTCTTGAAGGAGTGCAAGGAGGGTTCAGATCTGAGTGGATTAGGAAGCGAGTTCCACAACTTAGTGGCGAGTACCAGGAAGCTGCTGCCCACTGCTTTCTGCAACTTGAATCTAGGTAAAGATAGACAGTGTGCTTCGGCTGCTCTATGTGGACGAATGGAGGTGTAAGGTGTGAAGCGGTTCACCAGGTATTTTGGAGCCTAGGTGGCCAGGCATTTGTGCGTGTGTGCAAGAGTTTTGAGAGAAACTCTTTGGGAGACTGATAGCCAGTGTAGGCTACGTCTAGTGTCAGAGATGTGCTGGTTTCTAAGGATACTTAGAGCTGTCCTGATAGTGTTGTTTTGTGTTACCTGTAACTTCCGTCGACTAATCCCTTGATAGAGCGCATTGCAAAAGTCGAGTTTTGACATAATGAGGGTTCTGGCAAGGATGGTGCAGTTGGCCGTGGTGAGGAATGGTTGACAGGCCGTAATAAGTTTACATGTGTAGGCTGTTGATGATATTACAGCGTTAGTTTGTCTTGTTAATGATAAGGTCGAATCAAGATAGATGCCTAGGGTTTTCATATCATTGGATAATAATAATAATACCTTTATGGTGTTGCCATCAATAATGAAAGATTTGAAGGTGGGATCTAATCTATTGAGTCTGTGTTGGGATCCAAGGATGAAGAGGTCTGTCTTATTGTCATTAAGACAGAGCCTGTGTTGAGCCATCCAGGCCTGGATGACCTGATAGACGTCATTTAATGCTTTGGAATCAGCTATGTGGTCACCGGTGATGGCGATGAGTATTTGGGTGTCATCTGCATAGTTAGTGTTGGTGACACCCAAATAGTCAAGATTATTGAAGAGTGGCTTTGTTAACATGTTATAGAGTGTAGGTGATACGCATGATCCTTGAGGGGCCCCGCAGAGGACTGGTGAGGGTTCAGCGGAGGCCGAGGGGGACAAGAACCTCATCGATCTATGTGCCAAGAAGGATCTAATCCATGCGGTAGCTTGATCGGAAAAATGGGTTGCAGATTTGAGATTCAGGCAGAGAATTTGGTGGTTAACCATATCAAATTCTGCTGATAAGTCGCGCAATAGTAGGAGGGCCAGCTTGCCATTATCTTTAAGGTCCTCAATTTGAGTTGTTAAGTCGATTAGGGCAGTTTCTGTTCCGTGCCTTGGTCGGAAGCCAGATTGTCTAAGGCCAAGGACTTTATTGGATTCTACATAATCCTGAATATGCAGGTAAGCAGCTCTGTCCAGGATTCTGAGTAAGAAGGGGACGGTGGTGATAGGCCTATAGTTAGTAGGGGTACTTGGGTCTAGTGATGGTTTTTTGATTAGGGGGAGGACCCAGGCATCCTTGATTTTATCGGGCACAGTGCCTGTGTTAAAAGAGGAGTTTATAAGGGTGGCAATAAATTGTGCTAATTTATAGGTGGCATCCTTATTGATAGGAGCTGGGCACGTGTCACCCTGGCAGTAAGATGGTTTGAGTTTGATGATGATATTTTCTACCTCTTTAATAGAAAGTGTTGAAAAGCTAAAAGGTTTATGAGTGTGAAGGGGAGGGTCAGTCGTCCCAGTGGGAATACTGTACTGTAAGTCAGTGGGTAAACTGCTTTTTGTTGGCATTGATTTTAGTTTGTAGCCTGGTGATTTTGTCTAGCAGCGCTTTTTGTATATTAGAGCACCATGTACTATCTTTGATACAGGTGCCAGGAGGGGCCGATGGTGATTCTAGTTCTTTAAGTATCTTAAAGAGCTCTTTAGTGCTTGATTTAGCTTGCAAGATTCGTTTGTTATAAGTGTCTTTTTTGGCTAGGAAAATTGCCTCTTTATAGTTAATGGAGGCTATTTAAGGGTGTCCTTATTTGCGACTGAAGGAAGGCTTTTCCAGCGAGCCTCTGCGTTTCTCTTTTCCTTACGTAGTGCTCTCAGGTGTGGCGTAAACCACAAGTTGAGGTGTGCACGAGGTTTGGGTTTCTGTAGTTTAATTGGGGCAATGGTATTCATGGCTTTAAGTATGGTTTGATTGAAGGTGTCAACAAGGATTGTGGGGTCCGCGCATGACACAGAGGCATTATTTTTAATTTATTTATGTTTTATTATTTGGATGGCTGATAAACAACCTTTCCAATATGACACACAAAATGCAAGAACATAAACTATATCTACCGTTTTCATACATGACAAAATAAATGCACATAATACAAATGAATTACATAAGTGAACAGGCAGTATTTCTTAGTTTGGCTTGTTACAATCATTAACTTCAGAAAATACCAGTCTCATAAGATCTATAGGCATTATTTAGTATGGGTAGAATTAATGGGAGCAGTTTCTCCCTTGTTATATATCCCTTTTGTTTCTCGTGCTGATGGACGGTGCCATGTTCTGCTTGGAGCATTGGTTATTGGCTTTGATGTTAAAGGTGATCATGTGGTGATCTGACCAGGCGCAGGGTGCGTTGGACACAATGTTGATGCTACAGTTCAGGTCAGCCAGCCAATCAAGGGTTCTCCCTTTGTTGTGGGTCGGTTCCTGCATGCAATGGGAGAAGCCCAAATCAGTTAAGGAGCTAGCAATGTCCAAGGCTTTATGGTCATTATAATCTTGGAAACCAAGATTGAGATCACCTTGTAAAATAATTTGTGAATTAGGCTTGGTGTTAGCTGATAGTAGAGTGATGATGTCATCTGCAAAGGTGGAGACAGTTTCTGGTGGCCTATAAATAAGGTGCAAGTTAATGGTGTGGGTAGGTGAGACAGGCAATTTGACGGATAGTAATTCTGCTGAAGGAATATGCTGATTAGGAATGAGTCTAAGGTCTAGGGACTTTCTTTGGATGAAGGCGACGCCTCCGCCTTTGGATTGGTTGGTGTTTCGGTCATATCTAGTTATGGAGTAGCAATTGGGGATGGCGAGAGATAGTAGCGGTCCTGCTGCTGCGTGTAGCCAGGTCTCCGTAATGGCTAGGAAATCTAGATCTTGGGCTGTGATGTAGTCTGCAATATCCAGCGCATGAGCAAGAGAGACCTTGCGTTGATAAGGGCACCCTTAAGCGAGGTAACTTTGTCAGCAGTACGATTACTATTGTTATTATCGGGAGCTTTAAGACGGGTGTTATTAGTAGGTTTCAACTTAGGTAAGTGTGAATGTATGCTAGAAGTGTTGAGAGATTTGTCAGCAGTGCTGAGGGAGTCTGATCGAAGGGCTGCGTGGGGGAGTCTGGAGCCTAGTCTGAGATTCCTAAAATGCAAGGCGCACAGTTGATTAGGAGTAGGTTTGGCAGCAAAGTATACCAACCATAATGCTGGTGAGTTCAGGTAAGCGTTGGGAGGTAGTGCAGTGGTAATGAGCATAGTAGTGTTGCTGATATACTGTAGGCAAGGGGGCAGGAAGGTGGAGGGGGGAATGCTCTCTGAAGGTGGGGGACTCGCGCTAGTAGTATGTAGTAAGCCCAACATAGTGAGTCTAATTCTCAATGTGATGGTGGGCAGGGTAGGTGTATCCCTGCTGATGTTAGTCAATAACAAGGCAAGTGTTAGAGTGGTGCAGAGTAGCAGTAATGTACAGCGTGTTAGATAGGGTATGTGCATAGTGAGAAAGGATCTAGGCGTGCAAGCAGATCAGTTTAGGACAAAAGGGATGTACCGAATACAGAGAGCACATGAAGTAAAATCGTGAGCGGTACGGTAATGTAATGGGCCAGGTCAATTAGGATCACCTAGGGCCTAGGAAAGCAAAGGGACATATTAACTTAGATCAGGTTAGTGCACACCAGTGTAGTGGATCAAGGCAGCTGCATTCAGCTATGGTGCATATGATGCAGTTGAATAAATCAGCATAAGCAATTGGTACAGATAGGTCAATGAGATAACATAGCGCAAATCAAGTTGGCTCTGCTAAGGCACACCATAAAATCAAATTGGTTCAGATAGGGCAACAAGATAACATAGCGGGACACAATAAGTCAAATTGGTTCAGATAGGGCAAACAGATAACAGAGCAAATCAAGTTCGTTCTGTTAGGGCACACAATAAGTCAAATTGGGTCAGACGTGTCAACACAGTTCAATGGGACATGACATGACAATAGTGCTAGTGTCAAAGAATTTTGGTGTTAAGCATACATGTCTCAGTGACCGTGAGGGCAAAATAACCCTAAGGATGGGATTATAGTGGCCCTGGGGGTTATTACATGGGCTTATGAGCTGTAATGGTGTGAAAAAGTCGCAGGAGCTGGATAAGCCAGGTTGACGATTATGTACTGCAGGATGTAGGGGTCTTAGCGGTGTGTCAGGTATTGTAGGTATGGTATGAAAGTCAGCTGCGGCTGTTGCTTACCGCTTGCTATGCGTAGTGCGTGTGGTGGGAGCGGGGTTCGCGCGATGGGTTTCCTTCAGAGCAGGCAAATGTTAGCCAGCAGTACCCTTGTGGAAGGTGTAGGCAGAGAGATAATGATGATAGAAATGATGTAAAGCAGGGTCTCTCACCGCTTACTGTGGAGAACAGTGGCAAACAGGGTCTTTTGCAGGCCTTCTGCAATGGGCGGCGCTTCCGCCTGCCGGCGGATCTAGCTGGTTGTTGTGGACATCTGTTGCTAGGCAAACTTTGATGCCAGCCTCGCTATGGCGCCGCGCCTGACATTTTAGGAGGTGGCAGATAAGTTGAAAGGCACTCACGGGCACAGCTTCGCTCGCAGGTGCTGTGAGTGGATGAAAGGGGGCAAGGAGGTTTCTGTGAACAAGCTGGGGACACAATTTCCTGACGGCCTCACCCTTCGTTGAAGCAGCATGGCAAGCGTATCATCAGGTGCTGGAGGGCTGCAGGCGGCGGCGGTCACACAGCGAGTGCCACACGGCAGCAGGTGATGGCGATGGGACCAGGACTGGGGTGGTGGGGTCTCCTGCCCTCTGCACCTCAAGGTCACACCGCTTCTGGGGGAGATAGAGGCAACAGGGCCTTTTGCATGCCTTCTGCAATGGCCGGCGCTTCCGCCTGCAACACTTCGACGTCAGGGTCGTTGTGGCCCTGCGTCGCATCCAACATTTTAGAAGGAGGCAGATAGGTTGAAAGGCGCTCACGGGCACAGCTGGATGAAAGGAGGCAAGCAGGTTTCTGTGAACACGCTGGGGGCTCAATTTCCTGACGGCCTCAGCCTTGGTTGAAGCAGCACGGCAAGCGTATCATCAGGTGCTGCAGTGGTGGTCACACGGCGAGTGCCGCACGGCTGCAGGTGATGGCAATGGGACTAGGACTGGGGTGGTGGGGGCTCCTGTCCTCTCCACCTCGAGGCCACAACGCTTCTGGGGGAGATAGGGGCAAACAGGGCATTTTGCAGGACTTCTGCAATGGCCGGCCCTTTTGCCTTCCGGCGGATCTAGCCGGTTGTTGTGGAGATCAGTTGCTAGGGAACACTTTGATGCCAACCTCGTTATGGCGCTGCATTGCGCCTGACATTTTAGAAGGAGGCAGATCGGTTTAAACGCACTCACAGGCACAGCCTCGCTCGCAGGTGCTGTGAGTGGATGAAATGGGGCAAGCAGGTTTCTGTGAACAAGCTGGAGGCTCAATTTCCTGACGGCCTCACCCTTGGTTGAAGCAGCAAGGCAAGCGTATCATCAGGTGGTGGAGGGCTGCGGGCGGCGGCGGTCACACAGCGAGTGCCGTACGGCAGCAGGTGATGGCGATGAGACCAGGACTGGGGTGGTGGGGGCTTCTGCCCTCTCCACCTCGAGGTCACAACGCTTCTGGGGTGGATAGGGGCAAACAGGGCCTTTTACAGGCCTTCTGCAATGGGGGCAGGAGGAGAAAACCAGGAGGTGTCAGGAGGAAAAAAAGAGGAGGTTGCAGGAGAAGAGTATCTGGAAGACGCCAGAGGTAAACATCAGGCGTTGGTAGGAGAAGTAGTCCAGAAGGTGGTGGAAATAATCATTATTAGGGTATTTAGAGTGGTTCTAGCTTCAGGAACCAGCGCTTTTCAAGTCATAGGGCGAAGGACATGATGAGAGAAGCAGAGATACAAGTGAGGGGGAGCTAACAATGGGGGAGTCAGAGGAGGAGGAAGGGCAATTTTGCAGAAAGGGATATAAAAACAACCATGGGCGGCAGCAGAGAGTGGGGGGGGCAGATTGCCCAACCTCAGGTTAGGTGGGGAGAGGCGGATGTGTGGATCAAGGTGCTAGGGAGGAGCCATTTCTTGGAAGAGGAGAGTCTTGAGATCCTTCCCGAAATGTAGATGCAAGGAGGCTAGCCTGGTGTTGATGGGAAGGAGGTTTCAGAATTTGGGGGCATAGTCAGAGATGGCCTATATTATGGTTCTTTCCTTCCTGCATCATCAAAGTTGAAGTCTGCATATGTTCTTTCTTCTGGTGGATCATAGGCCTGCAGAGATGCTGAGTTTCTCAGTCAGATAGCTTGGCAACTTCAGGTTGACAGTCTTGTAGGTGATGCTGCAGGATTTGAAGATGATATCTGCTTGCAGTGGGAGCAAGTGCAGTTTGTTAGGGAGAATTCTCTCTTTAGGCTGAATTTCCTAACCTAGTGAGTCCCCCAGCAGCTTTGCCGGATTTCTGGAGTTTGTTTTTGTCTCCTGCCAAGAGTGAGACTCTTTTTTTCTCCCACTCTTGGACATGATTTATGGCGTTCCTTTGACTGTTAATGTGTTTTATGGGCTATGGGGTCCTTTACTCCATAGGGTCTCATGTGTTTTTACTATGTGTGTTATACAGCACCCTCCATGCAGTGACACAGGGGTGTCATAGTGACACCCCACCATAGACTCCATACCCTGGGACTGACTACTGTCTCCCAGGGCATGTAAAGTCACCATTGGCTTTACTAGTCCCAAATTATTAACAGAAACCAGTACAAACCATCATATTGTGGACGTACTGGTCGGGGCAATTCGATTGCCCCGGGGTCTGTTAGTCGAGGGGGCACGTCTCCGTCCCCCCTGATCGAGTTTTGGCTTGTGGCAGTGGATACTACTTTTTATATTCGACTGCGAATATATCCCTATGGGATTTTCCCAATGTTCGAGGCTACCAACTTTAATTATTTAATTCTCATAGCCTCGAACATACCGCCGGTTTATTTATTTAATAATAATTCGCCGGTTGGTATTTTTTGCCAGGAATCGATTCTAAAATGGCGTTTGTGTTCTCTTCTGTGACTCCAACCCAAGTCGAGCCCTTTGTTCCACTTTTTGGCAGGCTTCTCCACAGAAGAACAACTGCCCCCGCTGGAGTATTCTCACCACTTTAAGGTACCGTGTCCGCCAGGCCTCCCTTTCTAAAGATTGCTACAAGGCAATAATAACCCCTTAACCTTCCGGACTGGGCTGGCCGCTTTGACCTTCTAACTGGTCCCTTTCTTTGGTCCAACTCTTTTTGAACCTTTTCAAGACTTTTGTGCACTGCAACCGTGTGACCTTGGACACATTTCGTTTGATCCTCTTAAAGTGGATCCAGCCTACTGAACTCTAACTTCACGGTTTTACTTTGCCTTCCTCTCTTGTTGTGTTCTTGTTGTGTTGGGACCTGTTTCAATTTATTCTCTGCTTTTCTCTCCCTTTTAAAATGAATTATTAGAGTGCCAACTGCGTTAAGCGCTCACCGCTGTCTGAAAATAAGTGGGGCTTTACTTAAGACTTGTCTAATATTCTTCTAAGGGAGTGTATATCTTTTAGTGACCGTGTTTTTGAATTGCTTACTATTAGTGCCTGTGTGTTTTTCTAGATGTGGTTTTAAATAAATAATTATATCTCTTTTACACCAAGCCCTGGTCAGTGTTTACTTGTTCTACTGTGTTCTTTTGACCTATTGTAAATACCCTGTATACTGCCTAACTCTTCTTGAGGGAAGTCTGACTGCTCAGCCACAGCTACCAAGTGAATCTGTGTGGTGCAGACTGCTACCAAGTGGGTTTACTGCCAAACACCTGTAGTCTTAAATCTTTTGCAGTGGTCCCAGAGGGAACTGCACAGGTTTCTGCCTAACACTGGTGGCAGCAGTGGGATTTGTATTGAGTATACACTTTTGAGTGCTTTTTGAACACTTTAGGACAACTAACCACAGAGCTTAGCACTAAAAAGCTGATTTTCTAACTATGTCTGCTATGGAGAGTTATACCCTAGAATCATTGTCTGCCAAAACTGCTGATTGCTTAAAAGTATTGTGTAGACATAAGAATCTCTCTGAGAAGAGCAAGAAAATGGAACTTATAGAAAGATTGTTAGAAAACCAAAGTCTGGGTGGTACAGAGGAATCTACCCCCCCAGCAAATGTAGAAAACAGTGATGGTAATGATCTGAATCAAAGTCTTGATAATGAGTCAGAAGAGGAAAGTGAACCTAATGAAATTAGCCACTCTGAGCCTCTGTCTGCCTTACCTACTGTACCTACTGGGCCTATACCAGGTCCTACATGTAACCCTGCTTATTTTGAACTTGAAAAAATGAAGTTTGAATTAGAGTACAAACGTTTTATTGCTCAATCTGAAAGAAACCAAGAGCTAGAGTTCAGAAGAATGGATGCCCAGGCTGAGCAGAAGCAAGCTGAGTTAAGACTCAGAGAAATAGAGCTTAATCATGAACTAGAAATGAAAAAGTTGTCTGTGGAAAATGCTTCTCTCTCCTCGGGTTCCTCTAGGAGTTCCAGTCCCAAAAGACCCTGGATGCCTAAGGAATTAGTGGGTATGTATGAACCTAGGTTGGATGTGTTGGACTGGTTAAAAATGTTTGAGTATAATCATGGGCTCCAGGACATTACAGGGAATGAGTTACTTCCCTGGTTGTTCTCTAGGCTTGCCCCTGTTGCAACTGATGTGGTAATGGAGTTGGGGGAGGTGGATAAGAAGGATTATGAATGTGTGAAACTAGTTTTGATAGCTAGATTTGGGAAGACCACTTCCCAGTACCTTAAGAGGTTTAGGACCCTCAAAAAGCATGATGGTACCCCTTGGGCTACCTGGGTGAGTGAAAGTTTAAAAAACTTAGAGGGATGGATTAAGGGTTACAGAGTTAACACTTATGAAGGAATGAAGAATCTTGTAATGTTGGAGTCAATTTATGATGCCTGTTCTCCTGAGATCAGACAGCACTTGGCTGATTCAGAGGAATTAGATTCCAGGAAGCTAGCTAAGGTTGCTGACTTGTGGGTTGGCAACAGGGCCACTCACAAGGATTCTGGGGCTACTCAGAAAAAGGATGAGGGAAAACAGCCAAAAAAGGACTCCAAAGAGAATTCTAATAATTCCAATTCCAAAGAGGGCCCCAAACAAAACCAAAAGGGTAAGCCACAAGGGAAACCAAATCAGGCTAGTGTACCTCCTGGTGCCAAACCAGAAGGAGGTCAGAACAAGCCACCATTCCAGAAAGCATTTGGTAAATGCTTTGTTTGTGGCTCTACTGACCACGTGAAAGGAGATCCCAGATGTAAGGGTAAACCTTCAGGGGTCCAGCTTGTCTCCTTAGCCTTCGCTCCAGAGGAGGAAGTACAAATGGCAAGTGGAAACTTTCTGTTACTGGCTGATGAACCCATTGGAGTCTCAGCCAGTGTTTCTTTAGTGTCTCTGGGTTTGTGGGCACAACAGAACTTAGATGTCTATAATTCTATCCCAGATAATACTAAAGAGTATTATAAGGACAGTGTCCAGGTGAATGGTCAGGAGACTCCTGCCATTAGGGACACCGGGGCCAGCATAACTGTGGTGGACAAATCATTTTTTCAGGCTGAGGATGTTGCTAAGGCACCCAAACGCCTCACCAAGTTAGCTGGAGGGCCTGTGCAGATGCTTCCCCAATTACCAGTTCTCATCCAGTGTAATGGCATGACTGTGAAGATACCTGTCAGCATACAAAGTGAGGTGCCAGGAAGGGTTCTGCTGGGTAATGACTTGAAAACTCTTGGAGTAGTGTCACATACCCCCAGACCTCCTAGTAAAAGGTTACAGGAGCTCACCAGACCTGCAAGGGAGAGAACCATGAGAGGTACTCCCAAGGAGATGATGAAGAAAGAGATCACTCCTGCTCCACTGGAGATGTCAGCTGCTGTCTCTAAGAAACTAGAAGAAAAAGGGAAACCTAAAACATCTAAAAAGTTCCTCACAGCCAGCACTGCAGTGCAGCCAACAAGGACTTCCCCTAGGTTTTCCAAAGTTACACCAGTAACTCCCCCTCCAGCTGAGGCTGAGAGGGAGGTACAACCCTGTGTGGTTGAACTAGACTCTGAAGAAGAGCTAGTGGAAGGCCAGGAACTCATTGGAGATCTGGATCCTGTTGACCATCCTGAGCTGCAGTCTTTACTGGCAGAAGGTGGACCCAACAGGGCAGACTTCAGTAAGGGACAGAGAGAATGTCCAACTCTGGAAGGTCTTCGCCACCAGGCAGATGCTCAGGCTGAAGGGCAAGAGCCTGGGAAATATAGGTTACACTGGGAAGATGGCCTCTTCTACAGTGAGCCAACAGAGTCTGCACCTGGGGACAATAAACGACTTGTAGTAGCCCAAGAGAACAGACCACAGTTCTTGCAGTTAGCCCATGAGATTCCTTTGGCTGGTCACTTGAGTTTCAAGAAGACTAAAGAAAGGCTCTCACTCTACTTTTATTGGCCAAAGATGGGGGCTGAAGTAGACAAATACTGCAGGAGCTGCCACACCTGCCAGACTTCTGGTAAGGTTGGCTCCAAGAATGTGGCACCTTTAGTGCCTCTCCCTGTAGTGGGAGTCCCATTTGAGAGAGTAGGGATTGACATTGTTGGTCCCCTTGATCCTCCAACTTCCTCAGGCAACAGGTGTATACTTGTTGTAGTAGACCATGCTACTAGATACCCTGAGGCAATTCCTATGAGGGCTGTTACAGCTCCGGCTGTGGCTAAGGCCCTCCTTGGTATTTTTACCAGGGTGGGGTTTCCTAAGGAAGTAATCTCTGACAGGGGGTCGAATTTTATGTCCCACTACATGAAAGCCATGTGGAAAACCTGTGGAGTTACTTACAAGTTCTCAACCGCATACCACCCTCAGACAAATGGGCTGGTTGAAAGGTTCAACAGAACCATGAAGAGCATGATAGGTGCTTTAGAGGACCCCATTAAAAGAAAGTGGGACCTTCTACTGCCATGCCTTCTCTTTGCTTATAGAGAAGTCCCTCAGGAGGGAGTAGGTTATTCTCCCTTTGAACCTCTTTATGGTCATCCGGTCAGAGGTCCATTGGCCCTGATCAAGGAGGGGTTGGAGAGTGCTCCTTCTCCCAAGTCAGTCAGAGTGACTGACTATGTGATAGGTCACCAAAGGAGAATGTCACAAATGATGGCAGAAGCAAGTGATAACTTGAAAGCTGGACAAGCATTGGTCAAGCACTGGCATGACCAAAAGGCTAACATGGTCGAGTTTACTCAGGACCAGCTAGTTCTCGTTATGATTCCAACAAGGCAGAAGGCCTTGCAAGACAAATGGATGGGACCCTTCAAAGTTGTTGGTAAACCTGGAGAGGTCAACTATCTGGTGGACTTGGGCAACCCCAAGGAGGCTCCAACAGTCTTCCACACCAACAGACTAAAAGCGTATGTCTCCAGACCTGATGTAGGAGCTTTGCTCCTAGCATCATCAGAGGAAGAAGAAGAGAGTGAAGCTCTTCCTGATCTCCTCAGAGGCTTACCTTTAGACGAAAAGATTGAAGGAGTAAATCTCTCTTCAAATCTGACACCTGAGCAACAGGAAGAGTGCAAATCGATGTTAAATCAGTTTGCCTCTCTGTTCTCACTTTCACCAGGCTTGACCCCTTGGGGACAGCATGACATACTCACTGGTGACTGTCTGCCAGTCAAAAGCAGAGGATATCGAATGTCAGAAAATGTAAGAACCCGCATCAAAGGTGAGGTCAACAAGATGTTTGATCTCGGGGTAATAGAACCCTCTACTAGTCCATGGTCTAGCCCAGTTGTGTTAGTACCAATGGCAGGATCTAAAGAACTTAGATTCTGTGTGGATTACAGAGCTCTTAATGCAGTCACTAAGACTGATGCCCACCCTTTGCAAAGGACAGATGAGTTGGTGGATAGACTTGGGGCAGCCAAGTTCCTCAGCACATTTGACTTGACGTCAGGCTATTGGCAAATAGCCCTGACAGACCATGCCAAGGAGAAAACTGCATTTTCTACCCCAGTTGGCTGATACCAGTTTAAGGTTATGCCTTTTGGATTGAAAAATGCACCTGCTACTTTTCAAAGGATGTTAAACCAGGTTCTGAATGGGATGGAGGACTTCTGCATGGTATACTTGGATGACATAGCAGTCTTCAGCAATTCCTGGGAAGAACATGTGGACCACCTGAGATATGTTTTGCAGGCTCTTGGAAAGGCCAATCTGACCATAAAGGCAAGTAAATGCCAGATTGGACAGAGTAAAGTGGTCTACCTTGGACATGAGGTAGGAGGTGGCGAAATAAGGCCTTTGCCCAGTAAGATTGAAGCTGTGCAAAATTGGACAACACCTACTACTCAGACCCAGGTGAGAGCCTTCTTAGGTCTCACTGGTTATTACAGGAAATTCATTGAGAACTATGGGTCCATAGTTTCTCCACTGGATGTCATCTCCTCTCCTAAATTCCCTAAAAAGGTTAGGTGGAATGAGGAATGCAATCAGGGCTTTGAAACCCTGAAAAAGGCTCTTTGCCAAGCCCCTGTACTCAGAGCTCCTGACTATCACCAAACTTTCATTGTGCAAACAGATGCTTCAAATGTAGGAATAGGTGCAGTCTTCAGTCAACTGAATGGGAAAGGTAGGGAGCACCCCATTTGCTTCATCAGTAGAAAACTGAAGGATCCTGAAACAAGGTGGGCAACCATTGAAAGAGAGTGGTTTGCTATTGTGTGGGCTCTTAAGAAATTTAGGCCATACTTGTATGGTTCTACTTTTGTCATTCAGACTGACCACCAACCCTTGAGATGGTTAATGCAAATGAAAGGGGAAAACCCAAAACTATTGAGATGGTCAATCTGCCTGCGAGGGTTTGATTTCACCATTGAGCACAGGTCAGGGTGTCACCACCAAAATGCTGATGGTCTCTCTAGGATGTATGTCATCGACTAGAGGTATGAGATTCATCCAGGAGTGGATTGAATCGTCCTGTCCCTTAGTCTGGGGGGACGAGTCTTAGGGAGAATTCTCTCTTTAGGCTGAATTTCCTAACCTAGTGAGTCCCCCAGCAGCTTTGCTGGATTTCTGGAGTTTGTTTGTTTCTCCTGCCAAGAGTGAGACTCTTTTTCCTCCCACTCTTGGACATGATTTATGGGGTTCCTTTGACTGTTAATGTGTTTTATGGGCTATGGGGTCCTTTACTCTATAGGGTCTCATGTGTTTTTACTATGTGTGTTACACAGCACCCTCAGTGCAGTGACACAGGGGTGTCATAGTGACACCCCACCATAGACTCCATACCCTGGGACTGACTACTGTCTCCCAGGGCATGTAAAGTCACCATTGGCTTTACTAGTCCCAAATTATTAACAGAAACCAGTACAAACCATCATATTGTGGACGTACTGGTCGAGGCAATTCAATTGCCCCGGGGTATGTTAGTCGAGGGGGCACTTCTCCGTCCCCCCTGATAGAGTTTTGGCTGGTGGCAGTGGATACTACTTTTTATATTCGACCGCGAATATATCCCTATGGGATTTTCCCAATGTTCGAGGCTACCAACTTTAATTATTTGATTCTCATAGCCTCGAACATACCGCCGGTTTATTTATTTAATAATAATTCGCCGGTTGGTATTTTTTGCCAGGAATCGATTCTAAAATGGCGTTTGTGTTCTCTTCTGTGACTCCAACCCAAGTCGAGCCCTTTGTTCCACTTTTTGGCAGGCTTCTCCACAGAAGCCTCCAAAAGTGGTGCCACTCTGTCTGGGTACCACAGGAGGTGTGGGAGGGGGTTTAGACACCCTATGAGTTACCTTGGTAACTCAAGTCGCACTCTTGTGTGATTGGCCCAAGTGGTGAGCCGCCGGCTCACCACTTAGCATGTTTGATTGACAGCTAGGCTGAGTGAATGGGGGTGTGCTGCATAAAAGCAGGGCTTTGGGGACTGGAACATCAGAAGTCGCCACAGGACCTGAGAATCCGACGAGAGAGAAGCTGAGCCGACCTACCGCGACGACACCACCGGTGGAGCCCTGCGGAACCAACTCACCACTTCCCGACGACAGAGAAGATCTCCCGGCTGGAGAGGCTTCTTCCCCTGACTGGTGGGCACAACCAGTTTACCTTCTTCTCTTCGCACCCCAGACCGGCTGGTGGTCGAATTACCCGTGCCAAGCACCCCGGGAACCGGATAGCCACTGGACCGCAAATCAAAGGACCGCTCCTTTTACCTGAGAAACTCTGCGGCTGGTTTCTTCCCTGGCAGTGCAACGGACTCCTGTCTTCCTCCCCGACTAGATCCTCTCTTCCCCCGGACAAAGCACCGACTTGCATCCGCTGCCAGGAACAACTGCCCCCGCTGGAGTATTCTCACCACTTTAAGGTACCGTGTCCGCCAGGCCTCCCTTTCTAAAGATTGCTACAAGGTAATAATAACCCCTTAACCGTCTGGACTGGGCTGGCCGCCTTGACCTTCTAACTGGTCCCTTTCTTTGGTCCAAATCTTTTTGAACCTTTTCAAGACTTTTGTGCACTGCAACCGTGTGACCTTGGACACATTTCGTTTGATCCTCTTAAAGTGGATCCAGCCTATTGAACTCTAACTTCACGGTTTTACTTTGCCTTCCTCTCTTGTTGTGTTCTTGTAAAAGTGTTGGGACCTGTTTCAATATATTCTCTGCTTTTCTCTCCCTTTTAAAATGAATTATTAGAGTGCCATCTGCGTTAAGCGCTCACCGCTGTCTGAAAATAAGTGGGGCTTTACTTAAGACTTGTCTAATATTCTTCTAAGGGAGTGTATATCTTTTAGTGACCGTGTTTTTTAATTGCTTACTATTAGTGCCTGTGTGTTTTTCTAGATGTGGTTTTAAATAAATAATTATATCTCTTTTACACCAAGCCCTGGTCAGTGTTTACTTGTTCTACTGTGTTCTTTTGACCTATTGTGAATACCCTATATACTGCCTAACTCTTCTTGAGGGAAGTCTGACTGCTCAGCCACAGCTACCAAGTGAATCTGTGTGGTGCAGACTGCTACCAAGTGGGTTTACTGCCAAACACCTGTAGTCTTGAATCTTTTGCAGTGGTCCCAGAGGGAACTGCACAGGTTTCTGCCTAACACAGTTCAATGAGCACTGGGTGATGTGGTCCTTTTATGAGTTGTGCTGCAGTGTCTAACAGAGGGTTCCCAGGGTAGTCACTGGAAGGGCTTCGAGAAAGGTATTGCCACCATCCAGGTGGGAGAGGACCAAGGCATGGACAGCAGCAGGAGTAAGTGCAGTTCAATGAGCGCCGGGTGATGTCCTTTTAGAGTCATGCTGCAACATGTAACATAGGGTTCCCAGGGTAGTCGCTGGATAGGCTTCCAGAAGGGCATTGCTTCCATCGAGGTGGGAGAGGACCATAGCATGGACAGCTGAACCGAGGTTGTATTCTGGGATGGGGGCTTGATTATCAATTTATCTTTTCCTTGTGTGCTGCTTGAAGGAAAGGTGACTGTCGATGTCAAACCCACGGGACTTGGTGCAGGTGGCCAGTGGGCTGTGAAACCCTTGAGGTTCGTAGCATAGAGCCAGGCCTAGATATCAGGGTGTTCGGTGTTGTTGGTTAGCAGTAGGAATTCGGTCTCTTGGAGAGGTTGTGCTTCAGATAAGCACAGGATATCCAGAACATGATCAATGTGAGGTAGGCCCTGAGCCTGTGGAAGTCTTCAGTTGAGGACATCTTGAGGTAGAGCTGCATGTCATCTGCTTATTTGTCGATGGGATGTTACATGGAGGCAGGAGGGTTTGGAGTGATTCGATGTAAAGGTTGAAGATCATGGTAGAGGGGATGCATTCTTTCGGGACTCCACAGGTGATTGATAGAGTAGGGGATTTTGAATCCAATTAGACAAATTGTTGGTGGTTGGGAAGGTAGGGTATGAACCAGCAGAGGACGATCGCATTGATCCCCATGTGGCGATGTAGAATGTCGCAAGTGTTTCCTCGTCTACTGCGTCAAATGCTGCTGGGACGTCAAGGAGAACCAGGAGGCAAGGATGACCATCATCAAGGATGTTCAGGGCATTATCAATCAGTTTGATGGCAGCTGTCTAAATGCTGCTTCTGCGTCTGAAGCCATATTGGTAGGACTGAAGGAGGTTGTTGGCTTTGATATGTTGGAGGAGTTGCACAGCTATTGCTTTCTCAAGGGTCTTACCTAGAAGGGGAAGATGGGTGGTGGAGTGGGGTCTAGTGTTGGTTTCTTGAGAAGAGGGAGGATTTGTCCAGGTTTGAAGGGATGGTCCCTTGAGTGATGGATCTGTTGATTGTCAGGTAAGTGAGGAGTGCTTCAGTTAAAAGGGTCTTGAACATGGAGGCAGGGAGGATGTTGTCTGTGCACAATGTGGCCTTGAGGAATGATAGGGTGAAAGGAACAAGTTACTTACCTGTAACTGTTGTTCTCCAGCATGGGTCTGGCATGGATTCACATGCTCATGAATATTCCCCGTCGTCAGGCTGGGAATCCTCGGTAAAGAAAAAATCAGTATCAGTTTCGTTTCTGATCTGTCTTTCGTAGTAGTAACCAATCACTGACCTCTGCGTCATACTGACCACAGCCAATGACTGCCCTCTACCTAAGCCCCGCCTCTGGCAGCCATCTTCAGATTTGGTAGCACGTGAAGTGGCAGTATGACCAAGTGAAGAGCCGCAGAGGGGTAGGCGGGAGGGTTCGCATGTGAATCCATGCCAGACCCATGCTGGAGAACAACAGTTACAGGTAAGTAACTTGTTCCTTCTCCAGCATGGGGTCTGGCATGGATTCACATGCTCATGAATATAAGAATAAATAGCAGTACACACATACACAACCACGGGGGTGGCAAAAGGCTCAAAATTTAAGCAATACAAAAAACTCAACATTAAGCATCTCTTACCTCCTAACCAGGCTCACCTTAAGCGAACAGGTTGCGCAGCACTGCTTGGCCGACCCTGGACTCCTCCCTGGAATCCTGATCGACGCAGTAGAATCTCGTGAAGGTGTGCGTCGACCTCCACGTAGCAGCCCTGCAGATGTCCAGCAGGGGCACACCAGATAAGAACGCCGTAGTAGCAGCGATCGCTCTGATCGAATGGGCTCTCGGACGGCCTGGCAGCGGTCGGTTAGCCAACCGGTGACAGTGCATGATGCAGCCAGAGAGCCATCTGGAAATAGAAGACTTCGAGAGAGCCTTCCCTTGATTCACAGGTCCAAAGTTCACGAACAGCTGTGATGTCCTCCGGAAACTCTTCGTGCGGTCCACGTAGAACTTCAGCGCTCTAGCCACATCCAGCGAGTGCAAAGTCCTCTCGGCCGGCGACGAAGGAGACGGGAAGAAAACAGGTAACACCAAGGGCTCGTTAAGATGGAAGTCCGACGGCACCTTGGGCATAAAGGAGGGGTGCGTCCTAAGCACCACCCTCGAGGCATGGAAAGTCAAGTACGGTGCTTTGCAGGATAGGGCCTGGATCTCTCCCACTCGTCGTGCGGAGGTAATGGCCACCAGGAACGCAGTCTTCCACGACACAAACTTCATCGGTGCGGAGTGCATCGGCTCGAATGGGGGCCACATGAGCCTGGTCAGCACCACGTTAAGTTCCCACGCCGGGGCCGGGGCCTTCACCGGCGGGAAGGACCGGAGCAGTCCTTTCATAAATTCTTTTACCAGTCGATGGGACCACAGGGACGTCCGTCCTGTGGTTCTGGTATATCTGGAGATCGCCGCCAGATGAATCTTAATGGAGGCATGGGCTAGCCCAGCCTTTGCCAGCGATAGCAGGTACGGCAGCACTTGAGGGGCTGTAATCCGTAGAGGGTTGATCTTCTGTGCTCGGCACCAGATAGAGAACCTCTTCCACTTATGACCGTAGCATTTGAGAGTCGAGGACGCCCTGGCCTTTGCAAGAACCTCTCTGCACTCGGCCGGTATATCGTAGCCTCCAAACTCTAGCGCTGCAGGAGCCAAGCCTGCAGGTTCAGCGACGCCGGGTCGTGGTGGAAGATGGCGCCTCCTTCTCTGGAGAGAAGGTCCGTGTCCGCCGACAGCTTGATGGGAGGGGACGTTGACAAGTCCAGAAGGTCCGGGAACCAGATCTGCCTCGGCCACGCCGGTGCGACGAGGATCATCCTGCACTGGGACCTCTTGAGCTGGCTGATGAGTCGAAGCAGCAACGGCAACGGAGGGAACGCATACAGGTATAGGCCATCCCAGGGGAACGAGAACGCATCGCCCATGCTTCTCGGCTGGGGAAACCTGCTGGCGAACCTCTTGCACTTCGAGTTCATCGCTGTTGCGAACAGGTCGATTTGGGGTTTGCCCCATCGTCGGCCTCCTTGGATAGGGCTGGGGATCTGGTGCCTCCCTGCTTCCGTATGTAAAACATTGTCGTGGTGTTGTCCGTGAAGATCCCCACCACCTTGCCCTTGAGCGACGGGAGGAACGATTTGAGAGCCCAGAACACGGCTCGGAGTTCCAGGACGTTGATGTGCAGGAGCCTCTCCTCCGGGAGCCAGAGGCCTCTTGCGTGGAGATCTCCGGTGTGGGCGCCCCAACCTTCCAGAGAGGCGTCCGTCGTCACCATCTCCTGGTATGCTGGCGTCTGAAAGTCCTTGCCCGCCGTGAGGTGCGCTCGAACGCCCCACCACTGAATCGCCCGCCGGAACCCCTCGTTGAGGGGGACCCTGTCTTCGAAGGTGCCCGTCATCGGTGACTTTTGAGGATGGGAACGTGGAAGTATGCATCCTCCAGGTCCAACGACGATAGAAAGTCGCCCTCCTCCAGCTGTCCCAGTACGTGCTGGAGGGTGACCATCCTGAACTTTTGTGATCTGATGTATTTGTTCAAACGACGAAGGTCCAGGATGGGGCGACAGCCGCCCGTCTTCTTCCTGACGAGGAAGTACCTTGAGTACACCCCAGAACCCCGAAGCCTCTTCGGGACCAGCTCGATGGCACCTTTCCTGAGCATCGCCCGTACTTCCAACAGCAGTTGCGGGACGTGATTTTCCTTCCTGGCCACAGGTGGAACGTGAGGGCACTTCTTCAGGAATTCGATAGAGTGTCCTCTTGCCAGGGTATCCAGCACCCAACGGTCGGTGGAGATGGACTTCCACACGCCGACGAAATTCGTCAGCCGACCTCCCACCGGGGTGCTTCGGTGGGGGCCCGAGACCACGGCCGGTTCAGTCCTGCTTGGAGGTGGAGGCCTTGCCGCCCTGGCCACCTTGCCGACGGCGGCTAGGCGCTCCCTGCTTGCCGCGGCCTCTGTAGGCCTCCTGAGACGAGGAGCGTGCCGCCTGGCGGTTGGACGACGAGCCACCGCTGGATCCCTTGGAGGCACCCTGTCTGCCTCCGGGGCTCCGAAAGGGCCATCGTTGCTGAAGGGCTCCTAGGGCCCGGGCCGTCTCCGTTTTTATGGCTTAGAGGGATTCGTCCACCGCCTTCCCGAACAAGTTGCTGCCGTCGAACGGCATGTCCAACACCCTGGTCTGGACGTCCTGACGGAAGTCGGTCGCCCGGAGCCAACCCCGTCGTTGTAGGCAAACACCGTTGCCCAGCTGGCGGAACCCGGTATCGGCAATATCGGTTGCCACCGTTATGGCGTGGTCCGACGCCACCTCGCCCTCCTGCAGTATTTCAGGGCCTCGCACCTCTTGTCGTCCGGCAGGAAGTCCAATATGGGGGCCAGTTTAAACCAGAGCTCCCTGTCGTAACGGGCCACGATCGCCAGGGCGTTGGCCGCTTTGATCGGCGTCGCCGCCGATGAAATGACCCGCCGCCCCATGGCATCCAACTTCTTTGCCTCGCCGTCCGGCGGGGAATTCGACGTCGAGGCTCCTGACCCCGCCGCTTTCTTCTTCGCCGCCGCCGAGACGACCGAGTCTGGCGTTGGCTGGGCCCTGAGGCACAGGGGAGCGGTTTCGGGGACCCAGTACTTCTTCTCGTACCGGTCCCGTTTGGCTGGTTCCGTGGAGAGGTTTTTAAGAACCGACAGGCCCTCTTCCCAGATGTCATCGATTAGGGGCACCGCGATGACCGTCTTCCTCTTGGCCTCCCGGCGCTGATAGAGGAAACCTTCCTTTCTCTGCTCCTCGGGCAGAGCTGAAACAATTCGGACGCCCTGGCGATCATGGCGTGGAATGAGCCAATCTCGTCGGGCGGCGAGGCCCGTGCGACGGGAGACCCGTTCCGTCGTCGTCGCCCTCAGACCCCATCGTCGATCCCAACGCACCGTCATCTCCCGACTCGTGGGAGGATGAGGAGGGAACTGTAGGCCTTACGGGGGCGGGCGGAGGAGAGTGGGTCCTCCGTCGTTTGTTCTGAGGACTTCCCGACGGGCCGGGATGCGGGTCCTCCGGCCTGGGCCGTGGGAATCTCGTCCTTATCTCAGAGCATAAGGACTGGATGGCAGACAAAATGGCCGCCGCGCCATCTTGAGGCCTAGGATCCGGCCGTGCCGGAAGGGAAGGCCGCTCTTCCTCACCATCGTCGTCTTCCTCGGTTATGTCCCAAGGATCTTCCTGACGGGATCGAACCTTCTCGAATTGGACTTCGAGGTTCCCCACGGCCTCAGTCAGTTCCTCCTCCGAGGCTGACTCCGAGCTCGAGGAGGGCACCGTGCCCCCCCTCGCTTCTTCCATCATGGCAGCCACAACAATGGGTTGAAAAGAGGATTCCCTCCTTGGCGGCAGGGAAACTCTAGTCCCAGAGGCAGTCTCCGCTGGCGTTGTCTCTGCCGGCTTGGCCAGAGTCGCCGCGATAGCCTCAATAGAGGCCTTCGCCTGCTGGGTAGGGGCCTTCACCACCTTAGGTGCGTCCCGGGCCTTCTCCTTCGGGGGAGGGGCAACGCCTCGCTCCCCCTCTTCCGAGATCGGACGGGGCTTCTCCCGAAGCTTACCCGGGGTCTCGGACTTTCTCTTCCCCGAACCGGAGCGTTGGCTCATGGTTGACGGTGCCGGGGAAGGTGCGCCCTGCCTGGCGACCGAAGAGCCCGACCTTTCGGTGCTCCCGGAGCCAGCGCACTCGCAGCGCATGGCCTGGTGTTGGGCCCCCGTCGCCGGGGCGCCCGCACAGGACTTAGAAGCCCGCTCAGACCGTTTCTTCTTCTTCTCACCCGTCGAGCCCTTCTCCAACCAGCTTGCGAGACGGGATCGACGGTCCCTCATGGTCCGCTCCGACAAGTTCTTGCAGAACTGGCAGTCCTTCTCTACATGAGTCTTGTCCCCATGAAGACAGTAGAGGCATCGCGAATGTTCGTCTTCCTTAAACACATTCTGCAGCCCGCATCCAGGGCAGCTGCGAAACAGCTTGGGTCCGGGCGACAAACTCCCACCTGGGCCATCTCGAAGTAGGCCGCGAATCTTCTGGAATCCTCCAAGAAGTTGATTCGACGAAATCTTTACCCTTGAGGGGCGTAGGAAAATCCTGCAACGGGTAGCCATTAACGGGAGTAGAAACGGTGGAGCTTGAGGCTCGATTAACCGAAAAAATGTGAAAATTCACCTAAAAAAGCGCGAAACACGCAGCAAAAGCTCGAGAGCTAAGCACGAGGACTCCCAACACTTGAACGTGCGGTAAAAATCTGAAGATGGCTGCCAGAGGCGGGGCTTAGGTAGAGGGCAGTCATTGGCTGTGGTCAGTATGACGCAGAGGTCAGTGATTGGTTACTACTACGAAAGACAGATCAGAAACGAAACTGATACTGATTTTTTCTTTACCGAGGATTCCCAGCCTGACGACGGGGAATATTCATGAGCATGTGAATCCATGCCAGACCCCATGCTGGAGAAGTGAGGTTTTCCACAGTGAGTGTCTTGAATGTTATCCATGTAGTAGTGGTTTTGCGAGATGGGGTTTGAAGTGTGCTTTCAGTTGTGGTGTTGGTGTCCATGTTCTGGCGGATCATGCTGATCTTGTTGTTGAAGTCAGAGTTGATGGCAGTGGATTTTTTGATGTTGTATGGTGAGGCAGAGGGTTGATGCAACGCTTGATGGCTTTCAAGAGGGCTCTGCTTTCATTGTTTTTCTTGGCTATGGTGCTTTGGTAGTAATTGGCCTCGGCAGTGGTGATCAGTCTTCTGTGTGTAGCACACAGTTGTTTGAGCAGGGTGAGGTCAGATGCACTGCAGAATTTTCACTGTGTATTTCCTGAAACACCAGGATGAGGCTAGGGAGTAGGAGGAACCAGGCCCTAGTGAGTTACTAGATAGAAGTGGACATAACTAGAGGGCAAGCTTTGCCAAGGCAGAGGTAGGGAGGAGACAACCTAATCAGAAGGAGTTAAACCCCACGGTGGGAAGTGGAACAAGCATGTGTTGTGGCGTTAAGGGGGGCCAGGACCAGAATAGGAATAGAGAGGGGTTATAAAGGGCAGACATCAGGATGCTAGGGAAGGAAAGTGATAAGGCCATTGTAAGTTTCTCAGAGGAAACTGGGGCCAGCAGGCCTGCTTGCACAAACATGCAGGTGTTTGTGCATCTAGTGGAAGAGACACGGTGACAGGTAAAGAACCTACAGGAGGATATGGAGAATAGACAAGCAGAAGGGTCTTTGGCAGAAATAACCACAGGGACTAAATATCCTATTGTGCTAATGGTATAACACCTTATTGGTGCTCTTTCTGGCACAGGAGGGCTGTTAGGCTCAGGTAGTGTAGGGACTCGAACCAAGGAAGGTCTGCCTTGAATGGAGCATCTGATTTGAGCGTGTGTTCCCTATATTTACAACATTCTCCCAGGGAAGGAGGAGGTAGGTCAGTTGGGCCTATCGCCACTGCTTGATGGTACCAAATGAGATGTGCCCATTGTGAGGGGGCGGAAATGCTAGACGGACACAGAGTTAATGTTTTCTCAAGGTTTGCAATTTATTAAAGGAAAATGGATTGGATAAATGCCTATCTTTCCCTATCCTAACAAGGAGGAGCCTGCCTACCAAACTAACAAGGAGGAGCCTGCCTACCAAACTAGGACTAAAGAAAAATAACCTTATGTCCAAACCGTCTTTGACCCTCACGCTAATAGACACACCAAAAATTATACAAGGAAGATATGGCTAACGGTAGTTCAACAAAACAGTTTCTCAATTCAAACTTGAAAGCACTCCTTGTGACCAGGGTTGAACTCCCTTGCCCTAGATGAACGAGCTGACCGCTGACTGTCTGGTGTGAGCTCCCCACCCCGTGAGTGAGGCATCCGTCACTATTGTTATCTCCGGCCATGGTTGCCAAAAGGGTTCTCCCTTCAGAATTTTGTCCCCGCAGGCCCACCACAGAAGATCCTGCGCTACGCTGCTGGGAACCTGAAGTAGGTCCCACATCTTTCCTGAGAACTGGGACCATTGAGTTCTTAGAGCCCATTGAAGGGATCTCATTCTCAGACAGGCCTCTGGCAGCAGAAAAATGCAGGCTGCCATAAGGCCTAACAATCTCAAAAGAATTGAAGGCCGGGAGACACTGGGCACTTTGAAATTTGGTGACCATCTGAAGAAGGTCTTGAGCCCTCACCTCGGGTGGCGAGCTATTTCCCATGGATGTTTCCAGAATTGCTACGATGAATTGGAGTTTCTGAGAAGGTGTCATATGGGACTTCTTGTAATTGAGGGAGAAGCCCAGCCTGTGAAGGGAGTGGCAGGTGACGTTTAGATGATCCAGTACTTGCTCGGGAGAACGCACCCTGATCAGCCAATCGTCCGGGTAAGGGTAGACATAAATCCCCCTCGCTGCCACCACTGCCATCAGTTTGGTGAAAACCCTTGGGGCGGAGTTCAGCCCAAATGGCAGAACTCGAAATTGATAATGAGAACCGCCAACTGCGAACCTCAGGTATTTTCTGTAATTGAGATGGATTGGCACATGAAAATAAGCATCTTGGAGGTCCCATGACACCATCCAATCCTGTAGTTGGAGGGCCTGAAGGATCTGAGAAAGTGTAACCATCTTGAACTTGTTCTTCCTGAGGAACTTGTTTAAGTATCTCAAGTCCAAGATGGGCCTCAGTCCTCTGTCCTTCTTGGGTATTAGGAAAAAAGGGAATAGCAACCCTTGTTCCTCTCCGCTACAGTCACTGGTTCTATAGCACCTTTCTCTAGCAGGGTTAAAATCTCCTGCACAAGGAGCGGATCCGGAATCCTTAAAGAGTAGTTGCCCAGTGGATTGTTCTGAGGTCCCTGTATAAAAGGAAGGCCGTAACCGTGGGCTACAGTTTTCAAAGCCCAAGCATCCAAAGTAATGGCTCGCCATTCCTTGTAGATGCTGAGACAGTCTGCCTCCCACCGGTGAGTTGTGACTCAAGACCTCAGAGAAGTTTTGAGGCGGCTGATGGAGTGGCAGATGGTAAAGATGCCCCTGCTTGAGCTGGCTTTGAACCCCTTCCTCGTTCACCATAAGGAAATCTTCTTTGGCGCCTTTGACTGGCCATTCCTCTCGTTCTTCCAACTGAGGAGTAGTAGCGAAAAGATCTACCCCTCTATGTCTGTCCACTAGTTCGAAAAGGCTGAGGTTGCCTAATAGCAGCACCTAAGATGTGGCTGCCGCCTTCGAGGTCTGCAACTTCTTAAGACTCTCGTCAGCCTTGTTGCCAAAAAGATGAGACCCACCAAAAGGCATGTTGAGAAGTCTGGATTGCACATGCAGTGCAAAACCAGACTTCCGTAACCACGCAAACCTGCGCATAACAGTGCTAGTAGCCATTGCCCTGCTGATTCTATCAGCAGAATCCAGATCTGACTGAAGAGACTCACACATGGTTTCTTTGCCGTCTCTAACTATGGCTAAGAACCCGTCTCTTTCATCCCCTTCGGGAATGTGTCCTGCTGCCATGGAAATGCAGTCCGATAGAGTGGACGTACATTTTGCAAGGGCACATGTGGAGTTGGCAGATTTGAGTGCCATACTCCCTGTGGAAAATACCTTCCTTGCCCATCCATCTACTCTTTTGTCGTCCCTATCTGGAGGGATGGTAGGGTAAGCCTAAGCCGCTTGCTTAAATGTTGCAGTAGCTGCATGCACCACCAGACTCTCTGGAGTTGGGCGTTTCGACAAGTAGTCGGGGTCACTAATGGAAGGGCAGTACTTCTTGGTCAAGTTCTTATTTACCGCCGGATTGGTTTCTTAATTCGTCGCAACCCTTTTCTGCAAAACAATTTGAAACAGTGATATGGGATCTGACTGAGGACCCTTATCTAAAATGTCTGTTAGATCATCTTGTTCGAATGACAAGGAGGCCTTCTCGATGTCATGTAGTCCACTACCTTAGACATAAATTGTCAGTAGGACGCATCTGCATGCTCCACAGCCTCTGGTCTCCCAAACTCCAACTCAGGTGAGGTATCCACCCCACTCGCAGTCTGTAGGTTGTCATAGAGGTCCCTCAATCTTGACTCCTCTGCAATAAAACTCGCTGGTACATTTGGCGTACGAAATTGGAGGCCAAATGGAGCCTCTCCATCTGAGGGTTAATTTTCCTCATATATGGAAGTAAGAGACTTGAAATAGTCTTTTCTCGGTAGTGGCACATAGGTTTTTTTCAGGTATGAGAGGTTTTGTTAATAATGGGTTTGACGCTGGATGGAGCCGTCAACACTTTCTTCATTGCCATAGGTTTTACCAGGGTGCTTGGTATCGATGGCGCAGCTGGCAATGATGGCAAAGCTGGCGTCAATGCCTTGGGCGTCGATGTCGAGTGTTTGGCTGGCGTCGAAGGCTCCGCTGGCGTCGAAGGTGTTGATGGTGTCGACGACCTCGACTTATGCTTTTGACTCGACTGATCCTTCGATGTTACTTCATCGGATCGAGGCCTCAACGGCTCTCAATGTGGATTGGGCCTTCGTCCTGGGCTTGTAGGCGTGCAGGATTTAGGTCGAGCCCTTTCCTTTCCTGTTTCTTTCGAAGGCGCGGTAGGAGCATGGCTTAAAGGCTTCTATTTTTCAAATATTTTGAGCATCTCTGCTCTGAAGGTCTCCCACTGGGCTGGAGTTGATTTTTTTGTTGGGCAAGAAACCCTCTTAGTGGAAGCATCCAACGATGAAGTCGACGAGGGCGACCTATGGTGCCTTCTCTTAGACTTCTTCGAGGACGAAGACGAGTCGTGAGAGCCACTCCTCGACCGCTTGGCCTTCCTCCTCAGAGGAGAGTCGCCTCTCGACTCGTCGGTCGAATGTTTCTTGGCCAGGGTAGGAGATTAAGGGATTCTACCTACCTTCAATTTCCCCTTTCTTCCTTCAAGGCCTTTCCAGTCACCGATTTGCACTTGGAGCAGTCGGAGGTGTTATGGTCTGCCCCGAGGCACCACAAACAGATACGATGGAGAACAGTCAAAGACATTTTCGACCCACAATCGCAACACTTTTTTAACCCAGTCTTCGGGGTTATCAGTGTCAACGAAGAAGACATTTTCTCTATTTCCTCTCAAAATAACGAAGACATCACGAAAGTGAAGAAGCGCGCCGTATTTCTGAAAGCTAAAGTTGTGGTGGAAAAACAGAACTGAAGCAAATGGACTGCGCATGCTATATATACCTTTTATGTCATCATCCTCGAGACGGAGGCCCTCGAGGAACATCAGGTCGACGGCATCGATGCACAGTGCCGTCTGCCAAAATCTTTTTTTCAAAGCAGCTCAAGCTGGATATCGAATATCAAAGATGAGGAATACGTGGGAGGACACAATCCATTTGAAATGCTTCGTCCATCTAGATAAGATCAAAAAGATTCTACCATTCCTCTCCTTCACGCACAAAACACTGGCCATCATCTCCCTCATCATGTCCAGGATATACCATACCAACAGACTATACCAACAGCTTCTACCTCGGAATGCCCGATTATTTACGGAAGAAACTGTAACGTATTCAGAACGCAGCTGCCAGACTTCTCAAATTCTCCCGAAGTGACAACATCACTCCAGCGCTAAAGATGCTACATTGGCTACCAGTCACAAAACAAATCACTTTAAAAACAAAATGCATAACACACAGAGCAATCCACGGCCTACAAGCAGAATTTACAAAAGAAAATCATCACGTACCAGCCCACTACAACCCTCAGATCCAGCGACGACATCTGCTAAGAACCTAAACCATATACAAGGAAAATACTTGGTGTATCAGCATCTTCGTGCTTTGCTTTAAAACTTTGGAACTCCCTCCCCAGAGAAATACAAACTATGAAGGGCCATCTAAAATTCAGAAAACCTCTGAAAACCTGGCTCTTCAACTCCAAGAATGGTCCGAAAACGGATGAACAACACTGACGCCCCATGAAATGGACACACAACTGAAAAGGTCTGGGGAGTAGGCCAGACCGGAGTGAAGTGCATGGAAGTCAAAAGGCGCATGAATGGAAGGGGGACCCAGGTGTACCCGTCCCCTTAGAGTGTCAGACCGGAAACAGGGGAGAGAGATGGGTCCAACTTAATTGGACCACACATAGAGGGCCTTAGATGAAAAAGGGAAGAGAGAGGTGCCCAGAACTCGGAACTGATGGACCACGAGGCACAGTGAGCAAGTTCCCCGATGGTGGGGCCCGTCGGGGTGGTGGTTGCTGAACACCAGGGTGTGCTGGGGGGAGGGATGTGGGCAGTATTTGATCAGAACACTGGGGGTGGAGAGGTTTCTGCCATTGAATAGCACTGTTGAGGAACCACACCTCTGCACATAACATAGAAGTGGTAAGTGTAGCATACCAGAATGTACGTCAGGCAAAGGGATATGTGCCGCAGGCAGTCAAAACGGAGGGTGTAGGATAGGGTACTGCCACTAACCAACCCTACTAAACAACTCCTTCTGTATTCACCTCTCAAACTCTGAACCAAACACAAGCATACCTCTACAGCACAACAAACCGCACACACTTCACAAACCACACATGGCCTTACCAACAGCACATGGTGGCTACCAACAGAAAAAAACTCCTACGCTCAGCGAACAGATCAAACCGAACTGAAGCTGCCAATAGCACATCACAGCTATCTTACTCTTTTCTCCCGCTCGGTCCTACTAACTCATCCCACCCCTAACCCCCTGGCTTTACAGATACGCAAGAGCGCCAAAAAACCATGCAGGTGGCAATAGTGCATGGTACAAGAACCTTTAACATAACATAACAAATGTTTGTTCACAATTCAAAACAACTGATGTTTTCCACAATATCCTTCTTCGAAACATAAATATGCTTCTTCCACAACACAAGAACAAAAGAAAAGCAATCGTTATTTTAAAAATGTTCACAACTATTAACTTATTTCACCTTCTACAAGTGGACCACTTTTGTCAGGATAGCAAAGTACAAGTTACTTACCAACTGGTAACGTTATTTCGATTGGATGTGCCTCCAACGTATTCCTCATCTTAGATGTATTCCATCCAGCTTTGCTGCTCTTCGGAAATTTTGCCGGCAGAGGGCGCTGTGCGTCGATGTCGTCGAGTCGATGGTCCCTCGAAGGCCTTCGTCGAGGGTGACGTCATCGGGTGTATAAGTAGCATGCGCGGCGCCCGTTGGCTTCAGTTCTGTTTTTCCCCTTTTTATCTATGACTTTGTACTGTGTAGATTGTGCCGGCAGACAGGTATCAGCCTTGCGAGAGTTGAGTTGGCAATAACCCGGAAAAATCTACAGAGGGGTAGGCTGGGAGGGCGATGAGGAATACGCTGGAGGAATATCCAATCGAAAGAACGTTACCAGTTGGTAAGTAACTTGTTCTTCGAGTGGATTGTGTCCTCCAACGTATTCCTCATCTTAGATAGACTCCCAAAGCAGCATGGATAATTTCTCTGGAGGAGGGGTTAGATTTTTCAATGCCCTTAGAAGGCTGAATATAGTACTGCTTTACCAAAACTCAGCTCCTTAGGCTGGGAAGCATCCAGACTATAGAATTTTGAAAAGGTGTGCAGTGAAGACCAAGTTGCTGCTTCACAAATGGACCTTATTGGAACACCTCTTTGAAGGGCTTTTGAAGAGGCGATGCCTCTGGTGGAATGAGCCCTTAACCCTTCTGGTGGGTCTTTTTGTGCTAATCTGTAGCATTCTGAAATGCAAAGCACAATCCAGCGTGATATTGTCTGTTTTGTCACAGATTGACCCAGTTACCCTCCGGTGTAACCAATAAACAGTTGGTTGTCCACTCTAAGCTTGGAAAGCCTAGAGATGTAAAAGCTTAAAGCTCTTTTTGGATCCAACCTGTGTAATCTTTCCTCCTCCTTAGTAGGATGGGGTCGAGGATAGAATGCGGGTAAAACAATTTTCCTGACTTAAATGAAAATCAGATATTACTTTAGGTAAAAATGAGGGTTTAACCCTCAACACAACTCTGTCCTTATGGAACACAGTATAGGGTGGCCCAGAAGACAGTGCCTGCAATTCGCTCACTCTTCTTGCAGATGTTAAAGCAACTAGGAAAGCAGTTTTCCATGTCAGTAATCTTAATGGAGGAGTTTTGAAAGGCTCAAAAGGAGAACACATTAAGAATTCTAGAACCAGATTCAGATCCCAAATTGGCACTTGGAATGGGTAAGGAGGAAACACATTAGTGAGTCCCTTTAAGAATTGCACTACCAAAGGAATTTTGAAATAGGAGCATTCTTCCGACGAGTGCTTGAAGATGGAAAGCGCTGCAAGATAACCTTTAATGGTACCAACATTTAGACCTCTATGCGCTAGGGACAAGACGAAGGACAGTACTTCCGGGATAGAACATAGAAAAGGATCGACATTCTTTTCTCTGCACCAGTTGCAAAACTTCCTCCAACGGCAACGGTATAGAGATTTTGTTGCTGGCCTTCTTGCCGAAAGCAACACCTCCATGACGTTATCTGGAAGGTCCCAATCCTTGTATCTCAGCCTTTCAGATACCAAGCATGAAGGTTGAGAGTTTTGACCTCTGGATGGAGAACCTGACCCTCCATTTGTGAGTGAAGGCCCTCTCTCTGAGGAAGATGAACTGGGGACAGATGGACATGTCTAGAAGGTCCGAGTACCACGTTCTCCTGGCCCAATCCGGGGCAATTCGGATCATGCGAATCCCAAACCGTCTCAGTCTCCTGATGACCTGAGGAATGACGGGAATCGGGGGGAACTCGTACAATGGTGGGAAATTCCACTCCACCATGAACGCGTCTCCCAGGGCTCCTCTCGGGGGAAATTCCCTTGAGCAATACCTTTCGCACTTCCGGTTGATTGTCGCAAATAGGTCTACTTGAGGGGTTCCCCAAAGGGCGAAGATCTCTTGAATGACTTCCTGAGCCAGTTCCCATTCGTGGGACACCGTGCTCTGCCTGCTTAGAGCATCTGCCATCATATTCTCCTCCCCGGCTGGATGAACTGCCGTTAAAGAGATTCCCTCCTGAATTGCCCAATACCAGAGCTGCATTGCCTCTCTGCACAGAGGTAGTGACCCTAAACCTCCTCTTTTGTTTAGATAATGCATGGCCACTGTGTTGTCCGTCATTATCAGGACATTCTTTCCCCTGACAGATGGCAGGAAAGCTTTCAGCGCTAGTCTGATTGCTCTCAGCTCTAAAAGGTCGATGTGTAGTTTGGACTCCAATGGAGACCAACGACTGCTCATTGTCAGATCGTTGGCATGAGCTCCTCACCCCATGAGTGAGGCGTCCGTCACTACTGTGATCTCCGGCCATGGTTGCCAAAAAGGTTCTCCTTTTAGAATGTTCTCTGTATAAGGCCACCATACGAGATCTTGTCAAACCTTGTTCGGAATCTGGAGAAGATCCGTCATTTGACCTGAGAACTGGGACCACTGAGTCTTTAGAGCCCATTGAAGGGATCTCATCCTAAAACGTGCCTCTGGCACCAGGAAGATGCAGGATGCCATGAGGCCGAGCAACCTTAAGAAGTCGTAAGCCTGGAGATTTTGGGCATTTTGGAATTTGGAAACCATCTGAAGAATGTCTTGAGCCCTCGACTTGGGAGGCGAGCTCTTTCCCAAGGACGTGTCTAATACAGCTCCTATGTACTGAAGCTGTTGGGAAGGTGTCATTTGCGACTTCTTGAAATTTAGGGAGAAGCCCAGTCTGTGGAGGAAGTGGCAGGTGACTTTCAGATGAACGTGCCCTGATCAACCAATCATCCAGGTAGGGGTAGATGTGAATCCCCCTCTCCTGAGGTGTGCTGCCACCACTACCATTAACTTGGTGAAGACCCTCGGGGCGGAGGTCAATCTGAATGGCAGGACTCGAAACTGATAGTGTGAGTCGCCAACTACGAACCTCAGGTATTTTCTGTGCTTGAGATGAATGGGCACATGAAAATAAGCATCCTGGAGGTCCAATGACACCAACCAGTCCTGAAGTTGAAGGGCCTGAAGGATCTGAGAAAGGGTAACCATCTTGAACTTGTCCTTCCTGAGGAACTTGTTCAAGTTTCTTAAATCCAAGATGGGCCTCAGTCCCCCGTCCTTTTTGGGGATCAGAAAATACGGGGAGTGGGGGGGCGCTGTTGCGCCGAACGAAGATGGCCGCCTGATGTCAGTGCTCTGAGCCGGGAGAGTTGAAGATCTCGCCTAGCACCCGTCCAGTGCACTTGTGCAGACCCACGCTTGCGGAGCGGACGTGTGAAGCCTTCCGCTATCCCCTGACTGAGACCGGTGCCCCGGCATCGCCGGATGACCCTGGTGCGACGCCCGGCATTGAGAGCGGACGCCGGCGCTTGCCCTTCCCGGCCCGCGGCTCCGGCGCCCCCGACCCGCTCACGTAACTTTTGAGCGCGGCGCGGTGGGCCTCGGTGGGGGAGGGGCGCTGTGCCTCCATCTGACCTCCTCTGGAGACGGGCCCTGTGCGGCCGCGGACGGTGTCTCTGGGCCCCGCCGGCGCTTCGTCCTGCTGCTGTCTTCGCGCCTTCTGCCTACGGAACTCTGGGACGCCGGGTGGCGTCGGCGCCTCCGATTCTGGCTCCGGTGGAGCACCTGCCATCACTGCGATCCCGGCTCCACCGTCGCGTTGGTGCCCTTCCTCCGCTGCCCCCCTCCTGTCGCCGTGGAGGCCGCTTTGAGGACCAGGTAGGGGGGTGCGGGGGGTAGCTCTGCGCTGTGACCGGCTGGCGGGTGCCTGATCCTCCGGGTCCGGCTCTCCTCACTGGCTGGGGACGCGGTGCTGCGGCGGCCGGCCCCGCTGGTCCACTCATCGCCCCGATCCGGAGGACCCATTGACCCGCGCCTCGGTGTGGGGGCGGCCGCCCTGAGAACTTCCTTGTGCCATTGTTGGCCCCGTGGATCTGCCCGGCCGGCTCGCCCGCATCCCCCTGATTTGCGCTTCTGACTCTGGGTGGACTGGCAGCGCGGTGAGGAGCATAACCCGGCCTCTTGCGACGGCGGCCCAGGTGGCCCTGAGCTCTCTCGAGCTACACAAGGCGCCAAGAGTACCCATCAACTTGCGGTGGACAATTGTCAACAAATTCATCCCCCCGAGGTGTGAGTTGGGCATCCGCATTGGCCAGAGATATTGGGGCTGGACCTCTGGTAGCCGGATTGCCTGGTATTCCCCCCCTGCCTGGCCCCGCGTCACCCGCCCCTGAGCTCCCCCATAGTTGCATTGATTCAGCTGTCCCGGGGTCTGGCGCTGGTCTTGGGGGCGCGGGTGCCCGGTTCGGTTGACCGCGGTGTCAATGCTTATGCGGGCCTCGACGGGTTCAGCCTTATCATACTAGCAGATGTTCTCCGCCTGAGACTAGGGGCTGTTGGTGGTGGTACCAGCTCCAGTTCTACAGCTCCCGTGCTGCTCCCTCCCACGCAGAGGCCTCCCCCTGTCCTTGCGGGTGCGGACGAGCGCTCCCTTGGTGGCGCTGCACGCGGCCCCGTCATCAACATGACCAAGGGGGCTGGAGCTGGCAAGAAACAAAGTTCGCTCAACATGTTTGCAAAAACTCCGTCCAAGGCACCCCCCGACCCGCCTGAGGAGACACCCATGGTCTCGACGCCTTCTACCTCGGATGACTCACAGAAGATGCTTGAGTACATGAAGGAGGGTTTACCGCACTGCACACCAAGTTGGACGACATGAGTGGAACCATCTCGTCTATTAAAGCCCATATGGAAAGAACGGACGGCCGGGTGGCCAAGGTTGAGACCAGGGTGGGTGTCGCGGAGGATGACCTGCTGTCGCTGCGGGCTGCAGTATCTACACTCACTAATCGTGTCTCAGCGGTGGAGAGGAAGAATGATGACCTAGAATCTCGCTCTAGGCGAAACAACCTGTGTATCATTGGCGTTCCGGAGGACAGTGTCAAAGAGCCCATGGAGGACTATGTTGAGCGTATCCTTTTAACTGTACTTGATGCCCCGCAGCTCTCCTCACACTTTGCGGTCGAAAGGGCACATCGATCTCTCACTGCTAAGCCTAAGCCGGGCGCGCCTCCCCGACCCATCATCGCCAGGATCCTAAATTTTCGGGATCGAGACGCATTGCTGCGTGCAGCCAGAGCCAAGGGTGAGCTGCGCTTTGGCTCGGCAAGAATCCATCTGTACCCTGACTTCTCGGTCACGGTTCAACAGGAGCGCAGAACCTTTCTTGCTGTTAAAAAGAGACTCTGTGACCTGGGGGTTAAATACTCTATGCTTTTCCTGGCGAAATTAAGGATTGAACACTTGAATCAGACCTTCTTCTTCACCATCCCAGAGGAGGCATCGAAATTCATTGACGAACACTTTCCCGGCTGATGACTGTTTCCGCACTCATAGTATGGGGCGCCCGGAGGTGGCCCCCCAGCACATGACGTTGGCAGTAAAGGTTTCACCACCGCCAGGTCCCATATGATATTCGGGATTTCAGCTGACTTTTGATCACCGGTTTTGATCTCGCTGTCTCCAGTGCCCCCCCCTCGGGGGTCCACCATTTGCTTATAAATGACTCTATTAAGCTGGAGCGGCTTGGTCCCTGCGGGGCCCCCGGCGCGCAGGCTGTGGCGCAGTTGACCACGGGCAGCCGGACCCGTCTGCTCGGGCCCAGGCCCCACTCTGGGCACGAGGGATTTTCGGCTCGCCTCGGTCTGGTTGCCGGGGCCCCCTTGACTGTTGCATTCACCTTGATTTGTTGATTGATCTGTTAGCTTATACAGCACCTTAGATCTTGAGCCTCTCCGATCCCGATATTCTGTACCCATACGGCTCCCGTACACTACCACTATGTTTTGTTACTTACTACTATTGCACTGTGTAACATCCTTAAGCTCTCCCCGGTTTCAGCATGACATCGCTAGGCTGACTTGCAGCCCCCCAGGCGTAGATGTCTAGTATTTTGTTGGTCTTGTTGTTAATGGGTTTGGGTTTCTTCCCTCGAGTTTTGGGAGGGATGTGGGTGGGGGGAATGGGGGGAGGGGTAGTTAATGTTGAAAATGACTCGGCAACCACTAGGGGCACCACATGCTATACAGCACTACATCACACACTCACGACTGGGGATCCCTCCACGTCGGGATCCGTAGAGTTTCTCCTTTTTGTTAATGCACTACAGTTATTGTATCAATATCCCCAACTAAATGGCAAGTAAGGCCCTGACGTTCATGAGCTGGAACGTTCGTGGTTTAGGCAATCATAAAAAAATGCGCCAGATACAATTATACGCAGAACGCCACGGGGTCAAAATTCTCTGCTTACAAGAAACCCATGCCCGCTCCGAGCAATGTGATCGGTTTGCAAAACAGTGGGGTTCCCAAAGATATTATACTAACTATTCTACCCAGAGCCGCGGCACACTCACTCTAATACACAGAAGTTTGAAATTTGTGTGCAATCACTCACGTATAGACCCCCTTGGCAGATATGTCCTGCTCGTTGGTACACTACAGTGTCAAGAGGTGGCCATCCTAAACATCTACGTTCCCAACGTTGACGATCCAGACTTTTATTTACACCTAGTCTCGCTCCTCGAGGGATTTCCCCTGATCCCGATCATATGGGGAGGAGACTTTAATACTATACTGGATGTCACCCTAGACAGATCGGGCACGCGGCCTCGCCAACTCTCCAGAGCGGCCCACACCATACTTACTATTCTGCCACATCTGACACTGGTTGATTCCTGGCAGTTAACAAACCCTGATGTCCGGGAATACTCATATTATTCCACAGACCACGACTCCCACTCCAGAATAGATAGATGGCTCATCACTGACAGGTTAGTCAGGTCACTGTCTCACCAGGGTATCCTTCCCAGAACACTATCTGATCACTCGCCTGTCGTCATCTCGCTAGAATGGGGTCCTGACGCCAATAGACCTAAGTTGTGGAGGTTAAGCTCACGCACGCTCCTTGACCAGGCCTTTACGGCCGAACTTGAATTGGCCATTGAAGAGTTCTTTGAACTCAACACTGGTTCGGTGACAACTTACTCCATGCTCTGGGAATAATTCAAGGCATACACGAGGGGTGTGGCTATCTCCAAGGGAAGCGGCATTCTTAAAAGGTTCCGCGCGGACATCTCCGTTAGTGAATCAACCCTCGCCGGTCTTGAGGCTCAATACGCTCTTAACCACTCCTCAAGCACTCTTTCGGCCCTGGGATCGGAATTAGATAACTTTCGGGCCCTTGCAGAGCGTGAGGTCAAATTCCTAGAGTCCCCATGCTTGGCGAGGAAATACGGCGAAGGTGAACGCCCCGGCCGTATGCTAGCCAGGATGCTCCGTCGCGAACTCGGTGTACCCAATATTCCGCCTATAGCAAGATCGGACGGCTCCATGGCTCAGTCCCCACAGGACATCAACTCCGAATTTCTTGCATTTTATACATCTCTATACTCCGAGACCAATGACCCCCCTATTTCGGAAATAGATTCCTTTCTAGACTCTCTCCCTCTATCCGTTTTATCTTCCGAGGCTGGTGCCTCTCTGGAGAGTCCTATCACGTCTGAGGAGATCACCGAAGCCATCGAATCACTGGCATCTGGCAAGGCCCCTGGCCCGGATGGATTACCCATTGAATTTTATAAGCAATACAAGTCACTGCTGGTCCCGCACTTGTTGGGCCTCTGGGAGGAATCTTGCGAAAAGGGTATACTCCCCCCCTCTCTTCGGGAGGCAGTGATAATGGTTCTCCCCAAACCGGGCAAGCCCCCATCCCAGTGCAGCTCATACCGCCCCCTCTCGTTGATTAACAGCGATGTAAAAGTGTACGCTAAACTGTTAGCCAACCGTTTAGCCCCTATTCTACCCCACATTATTCATCCTGATCAGGCAGGGTTTGTCCCTGGAAGGTCCACATCCTTAAATTTAAGAAGACTCTTTAATGTGATTAGTAGGGTCGGCCCCACCACGCAGGCGGTAGCAGCCACTTTGGACATGCAGAAGGCCTTCGACTCGGTTTCCTGGAAATACTTGTGGCGGGTCCTTGTGAAATGTAAATTTGGTCACAATTTCCAAACCTGGGTTAAGCTGCTTTACACCTCCCCTTCAGCTAGAGTCCGCACTGAGGACAGATGCTCCGCCCCTTTCCAGATAGCCAGAGGAACACGCCAGGGATGTCCTTTTTCTCCACTAATCTTTGCCGTAGCCATTGAACCATTTGCTGACATGATTCGCCAGGCACATGCCCATAGGGGATTACGCACAGCCGGTCAGGCTGACATAGTCTCTCTGTACGCAGACGATGCCCTGCTGTATATTCGCTCACCAGACATTAACCTTGCTCCTATCCTCGCTGACGTCGCCAGATTTGGCGACATATCAGGATTAAAAGTGAACTGCTCCAAATCCACGCTGTTCCCGCTTACTGAATGCACGTATCCTCCCCCTGATCTGTTGGGTTTCTCCTGGTCTCAATCTAGTTTCACATACTTGGGGGTGGAGGTGTCCCGATCCATAACAAGGCTGCGCGAGGACAACTACTCGAACTATCTAACGGCCCTGTCCGGTAAGACGTCTAATTGGAACAAGCTCCCCATTTCATTAGCAGGTAGGATCAGCATCCTTAAAATGGTAGTATTACCCCAACTTTTATACCGTTTCACCAATCTACCTGTATGGCCAGGCGATATATTCTTTAAGTCACTACGTCACATTACAAACTCCTTCCTTTGGCACTCAGGTGCGGTTAGGCTTAAACTTTCTACGCTTACCACACCGAAAGAATTTGGGGGGTTTGGCGCACCGGATTTCTTGAGGTATTGGGTGGTGGCTCAATCACAATTCGCCTCCCATTGGTTTAATACCATCGATCCCCCACCGCATGTCCGGCTCGAGAGGTTATCTGCTGCTGACCGAGTGCTAGGTTCCCTCATTCTTAAACCTATACCAGCTGACCCCGACTCGGCGGACCCAGTGACATGCACCTCCTTAGCGCTCACTAAACTTTGGGCCCTGGTTACCACACCACAGCCATTCCATGGAGACCTACCGCTTTGGAACTTTCTCCCTGATGTATTACCCATCCCGCCATCCACTGTAACCCGTTGGGCTGAAGCCGGCTTCCTGTCGCTCCGCAATATTTACGAGCAGGGCAATTTCGTCGAGTGGGCGGACCTCCCCCCATCCCTCAAGCGCCGCCCCACTGCATGGCTACAATTTTCTTCCCTTCGCAGGAATCTCAAATTCAGATACCCTGATTTTCCCACAATACCGCCTGATGACTCCATAGTGGCGGAACTCTGCTCATGCCTATCCTTTAGGGGTAAAGTGTCGAGACTATATGCACTGGTGCAATCTAGAGCTGTCCTGGCCTTCACTAAGCTGAAGCACAGTTGGGAGGTCGACCTCGAGGTGGAGATCAGTGACGAGAGGTGGTCCCGAATGTGTGCTCGCACTCAGGATGTCTCCTATAACTCAAAATTTAAGCTTATACAGTTTAAGATTCTCCATAGGTACCATCACACACCTAAGAGACTGCACCGTATGTTCCCGGATTCCCCCTCCAGCTGCCCCAGATGCGGCATGAACAAGCAACCTACATCCATATGCTATGGCACTGCCCACTCCTATCGCAATTCTGGACAGAGATTTGCTCCACGCTATCAGACATGCTGGGACTCCCCATTGCCCCCACCCCACTACACTGTCTCTTTCACGAATTCCCCCGGCTGGGCCGGAAAGCCAGGAGGCTTGCGGGTCCCTGTATGTTGCTGGCGGTCCGCTGCATTCTGTTATGCTGGCTCCGTGCCAGACCACCTATATATTCACAATGGCTTAGAGCAGTTACGTGGGCTCATGACACTGAGGAAACCTGGAGTGCAATGCAACATCCGCATTGTCGGCCAATAGATGTCTGGCAAAGCTTCCGGGATTACATGGCCTCCTTGCCTTCTCCTTCATGCACAGCTGGTGTCTCTCCTAAAAATGTATAATGAAGTGTATAATATGCTCAGCTGTACGAATGATTGTTTCATATGCTGATATCTAGATGGATCTATGAGTTCTCGCTTCACTGCCCCAAAAGTTGAACAGTCGTGTGTTGTTGTTGATGCATATTTATGTATATTTACTCTTGATGTCTTAGCTGCCATGTGGCCGGCCCAGGCCCTGTCTCCTCAGGTGTGTTGTCTAGTCAAACAATAAAAACAAGTTTAAAAAAAAAAGAAAATACGGGGAGTACCATCTCCGCTGCAGGTACTGGTTCTATAGCACCTTTCTCCAGCAGGATTAGAACTTCCTGCTGTAGGAGCGGGTCTGAAAACTTCAAAGGGTGTCTCCCTAGTGGATTTCTTTGAGGTTGCATTAGAAAAGGAAGGCAGTAACCTTGGGCTATTATTTCTAGAGCCCAAACATCTGAAGTAATGGCTCGCCATTCTTGCAGATGCTGTGACAGCCTGCCTCCTACAGGTGTTTTGTGATGCAAGTCCTCAAAGTGGTTTTGTGGCGGTTGTTGCAGCCGCTGATGGCAAAGAGGCTGCAGCTGGAGCTGGCTTTGCAAGTTTTGCTCGTCCACCGTGAGTGGCTTTTCTCTGGCCCCTTTGACTGGCCATTCCTCTCACCTTTCCATATGAGGAGTAGTAACAATAGGATCGTCCCTTCCACGATTGTCCTGGCGCACAAAAAGGTTGAGGTTGCCTAATAGCAGGCCATAAAGATTTGGCAGCTGCTTTTGAGGTCTGCAACCTCTCAAGGCTCTCGTCAGCCTTGCTGCCAAAAAGGTGAGACCCGTCAAAAGGCATGTTCAGAAGGCGGTTCTGTACGTCCGGTGCGAAACCCGACTTCCGTAACGACGCAAATCTGCGCATTACCGTGCTAGTGCCCATGGACCTGCTTACACTATCCGCAGTGTCCAATCCAGATTGAAGGGATTCCTGCATAGCTTCCTTTCCATCTCTAATGATGGCTAGGGACCCTTCCCTTTTGCCCCTTCTGGTATGTGCTCCTCCGCCATTGCGATGCACTCCCACAGAGTGTATGAAAACTTTGCCAAGGCACATGTGGAGTTGGCAGATTTTAAAGCCATACTCCCAGCTAAAAATAGCTTCCGTGCCCAGCCATCCACACGCTTATCGTCCCTGTCTGGAGGGATAGAAGGGTACGTAAGTTTGTTAGAAGCTGTGGCTGCCTGCATGATCAGACTCTCGGGAGTGGGATGTTTGGACAGATAGCCGGGGTCGCTACTGGCAGGGCGGTATTTTGAGGTGAGGGATTTATTTTCCGGAGGAATAGAATCCGGAGTTTTCCAATTCGTGGCCACCCTATTTTGCAGGGCTACATGAAAGGGTAGTACTGGGTCTTCGGTAGGACCATGGTCCAATATATCTGTCAAATCATCCTGGATGAATTGGGCTGATGGTCTAGCCCATCCTAAGTAATCTACTACCTTCGTCATTAACTGACGGTATGATGGACTGGCATGCTCTCCTGTTTCTGGTCTGCCAAAGTCATTTTCAGGAGATGTGTCAATGCCACTTGCATTGTGTAATGATTCCACCAAGTCCCTCATTCTGCTTTCTTCTGAAATCAGGCATTCTGGGACATTTGGGGTGCCATATTCTAACCCAAAAGGTACATTCTCCTCATCAGATCTTTCCTGTTCCACAAAAAATGAGGTCAGGGACTTGAAAAATTCCTTCCTAGAGAGAGGCTTGAAAACCTTCTCTGGGAGAGGAGGAGGGAGAGGTGTATTACAGGGCTCTGAGGTATTACAGGTCATGTAACCCTATCTTTCCCTTTTTCTGGCTGGCCTGGCTTGGTTGGAGCCTTTGACGCCGAGGGCTTCGGGGTAGACGTCGATAAGGGCGTCTATGGCGTCGATGAACTAGTGGTCGTCGACGGAGTTTGCTTCGAGGCGCTCTTCGAAGATTTGCCCTTTGAAGTGCATTGGGTCTCGGACGGCGTCTGAGACCTCGAGCGGTCGACTCGACTCGAGCGGTCCTTTTCGCTCAGCGTCCTGGAAGGTTCTCTATCCTTCCTTTTTCGATCACCCAGGCTCGAGGGCGCGCGAGTGTCGGAGCGATGACGCTCCCGGCCGGCTTCCGAAGAAGGCGCGGACCGAGGCTTCGCTTTCTCAAACACCTCCATCATTTTGACCCTGAATGCTTCCCACTCTTCGGAAGACGAAATGTTTCGTGGGGCATTTAATCCTTTTTGGGGACTCGTCTGAGGACGAGGTGGAGGGAGACCTGTGGTCGAATACGACGAGCGATGGGAATCGCTTTGGGACCTGGACCGATGCCTTTCGCGTCGAGGAGATTTCTCCTCACGGGACCTCGACTCGATGCTAGAGGCTTTACAGTCGGGTTTGCGACCTACCTGTAGTTTTCCTCTCCTTTCTTGCCAGGCCTTCCCCGCCATCGCCTGACACTTCGTAAAAGCCTCCATGTTGTGGCCTTCTCCGAGGCACCACAAACACTCCCGGTGCGGGTCTGTGATCGACATTTTTGAACCGCATGACTTGCACTTTTTGAAACCCGATCTCGGGGTCGTGGTCGGCGTCGATGACAAGGACATATTTGTTCATTTACTATTCTTCACAGAACTTGAGGCACGCTGAATCTCCGAAGCAATGTATACTGCAGAAAAACGGAACTGAGGCCAACGGGCGCCGCGTGTGCTACTTATACACCCGATGACGTCACCCTCGACGGAGGCCTTCGAGGGACCATCGACTCGACAAAATCGATGCACGGTGCCCTCTGGCGAAAATATTTCCGAAGAGCAGCAAAGCTGGATGGAATACATCTAAGATGAGGAATGCGTTGGAGGACTTTTCACCACAACGTTTCAAAATAGATATATTTCATGAAACCATCTTCTTGTTTCCTGGAACACTTGGCTGCCTGCACTACCAACGACAATCCCTTTCTGGGGTACTCGCCTGCCAGGAAGAAAACTCCTACAACTACATTCACATTTGATGGCAATACTTGTTCCACGATTCTCTGCAACAATCTGTCCTGGAAGGAAACTTAAACAACAGCTTTTTCTTAAAACCTCTTGACTCTTTGTAATGTGTGCTCCAGTTTCCCCTCAAAAATGCTAACTTTTTATGGAAGAGCCATTTTGTAAGTGTCTCTCAAATGCTTCTTGACAACCTTTGGACTGTTGGTAGTTTGGGTCTCAAGTTTCCCCCAGTTGGTATCCCAAAGCGGCAGAGCTGAGCCCTTGTTGCCTTGGTATTGTTTAACAGTGTCTTGGCTGTTGGCAAAGTGTAATACAAATGTGTAATCCAAGCTTTTCCCAATATGTGTCTCTTGAAGGAGGATGTATATCTTTGTTGGTTTATTGTATCTTTCTCATAGCCTCTTGGCTGTTGGCAATGCTGACTATAAGCTTTCATCACTTGTAATCTCCGATTAGGGAATTCACATTCTTGCCACTTCTGCTTTACTTCTTTAACCACTTGGTATTTGAAATTAGAAAGTTTCTACTTTCTGGGGGGTGCGGTTGAGCAGCAACTTGAATGGCCGCCTGATTCTGTGCTCCGGCCACAGGGAAATCCTTACTATACATTAATCCTTTCTGGAGCATGACTATTGTATTTCCATGGTCGCATTGAGTTGCGCCCGCAATCTAGCAACTTCAGGCCGGACACAGTGGTGATTGAGCACTGGCAGGAGTGGAGCAATAAGGTGAGCTGCCAGGCGGGTAGTGCGCTCACCAGCAGCCCACCTGCACATCCAGTGGAAGCGACCATAACGGCAAATGAGCCCCTGGCCCCTGAGGGGCTGGACCGGTGTGCTGTCAGCACTCGCCGTGCAACAACAGTGCAGAGGCTATATATCCAAGCTGGTCTCTTCGCCTGTGTTGGCCGGGAGGGCTACGGCTGGCGGGTGAGGAGGACCGCTGCAGTGGGTGGCCTCGAGCTTCCATTTTGGCGACGAGATACATCACTGTTGATACAGAGCAAAATAACGCTCCACACTCTCTGACCCATCTGGCACTGCAGCAGTGAGCTGTTCGTCTTCCCCACATGCCTGAGTGACCTGGATGCAGACATGGGTGCCCAGGGTTCCTGCAAACAGTCCTAAAGACAGGTGTTCCAGCTTATTACATGTGCAGGTGCTGCTCCTGCGGGTCAGCTGTGGAAAACTGCACCCTGGCTGTGTAGCATATTGTTGATTACACACTGTGAGATAGTGCTTTATACAATCCTTACAGACAGCCACTGCGGATGGGAGCTACGTGGAGGTGCTTCATACATTGGCAACCGGAAAGAGGGCAGTCCACATACACAGATATATGGACAGGCTTGTGACATACTGCATGGGAAGGTGTTGCTCCTGCCGGTTAGTGGTGTGATATTGCACTTTGTGAGGGTTTCTTGCATCCAATCAGCACTGTTGGCCAGCTAACTGCAGGAATGAGGAAGGGTGCAGGCAAGCTAAAAAAAGGCCAAAGGATACCTATACCAGCTCTCCGCTGGGGATCCCAAGACCAACTACGCCTGCGATTAGGGCTGAGGGAAAACCACCAGCAGAATCAACATCCACAGACCCTCTTCTGACTGCTATGCAGTCTGGCTTTGCCGCAGTGAATATGTGGTTGGATATCTCAGCTAACATCACCACTCTGTGCTCCAAATTAGAGAAAGAAAGTGGTCGGATTACGAGGTGGAAGCCAGGATTAGCAGCATAGAGGATAAAGTTGTGCAGTACGACCGAGACATTGCATCAATGAAGAAGGACCTGGCAGCGATCTGGAGTAAATGTGATGACTTGGAATGACGCTCTCAGCAAGAATATGTCTGCATAGTTTGGGTGCCGGAGGATGCAGTAAAAGGGGCAATGGAGCCATTCGTAGAGGAACTCCTGCAGCAACTACTAGGGTCGTCAAAATTCTCACCACAGGAGACTACCAGGGGGCGCAGGTGTGATGGCTGCCTAAGCCGCCATCTCCCACTCCAGGCGAAGAAAAAGGCAAAGCGCTTTGAAGATTCAAACTTGCGCAGCATTATGAACACACGATTACAACCCTGCCTGGGAGCTACGCCAAGGAAGGATTTCTAGGTCTACTAAGGGCACACCATCTGATTGACAGCTGGCGCACCAAACAACCAAAAGAGAAGGTGTTCACTTTTTACTCCCCCACCCAATTTCACCTATTCCTGAATAGATTATCTGCTGATCGAGGCAGAGCAAGAAGGCACAATGATAGCTGCTGCATAGAGATTGTAGCTTTGTCAGACCATAATCTATGTGTGTTGAAACTGGACCTGGCCCCCCGCCCCCATGTACAGAATGCAGATGGATCTGCAATGATATCCTCTACAAAGACCCTCTATTTAGAGAAACCCTATCTGACGATATCAGGAATTACTTCACTGAAAAGAAACAGGGGAGGTATCGCTAAACACGGTGTGGGTGTGGGAAGCAGCAAAGGCCACACTTCGGGGGGTTATGATCTCAGAAGGGACCAATAGAAACAGAATAAGGGTAAGAAGGGAAATAGAGCTTAAAGCTAAAATCACGTGTAAAGAATTAGAACTCTGCACTCATCCAGGTGACATTGAAAAAATATTAGTTGAGGTCGGAACGCTTCGAAATGGGCTAAGCGATATCTGGCAAGACAAGGTGCTAACGCAACTGAGATATTTAATGCAAAAATGTTACGAAAAAGGGGACAAAGCACATACTATATTGGCTAACCGACTTCGGAATCAAAGAGCTGAAAGAGCGGTCCCCAAAATTAAGAACAAAACAGGCGCAGAGTTAGTAGACCCCAGTGAAATTACAAAGCACTTCTCCAGATTCTATTCCACTTTGTATACAGCTGAGCTGGTGGGCACAGAAGATGACATCACGCAATATCTATCAAAGTTCTCTCGTGCCCCAATAGCACCAGTTGGTCAGGACCTGTTGAACGGCCCAATCACAGCCAAGGAAATTCAGGCAGCTATTTTTAAGATGAAGGCAGGCTCAGCACTAGGTCAGGACGGGTTCACAACGGCCTTTTACAAGGCCTACAGTAACCAATTAACCCTTTTTTTGTTAAAGCTCTTGAACTCAGCACAGTGAGTCCCAAATGCGCGACCTCCTCGAGCAGATCCCCATGACTATTGTCTCACCCGCTACCAGGGACCAATTGGATTCCCCCATCCTGCTGGATGAAATAGTTGAGGCTATATTCAAATTCCCTAAGGGAAAAGCACCTGGTCCCGACGGGCTGACAGCTGAGTTCTACCAGGAGCATGTGGCCATCTTGGCTCCCAAGCTGCTTGAGGTTTGGAACGAGTCACTTCGGCTGGGCACTCTTCCCCCTTCGCTGTGCGAAGCCACCATCACGGTCCTGCTCAAACCCGGTCAACCCACTAACGAGTGTGGATCATATAGGCCCCTCACACTGATGAATTTGGACACCAAAATCTTCGCCAAAGTGATTGCCAACCGCTTCCTCCCGGTCATGTCGTACATGGTCCACGAGGATCAATCAGGCTTTGTACCCGGAAGATCAACATCCCACAACATTAGGAGGCTGCTTAACATCATGGCACGTATTGACCAAGGGGCGAGTGCGGTTGCGGTCACACTGGATGCCCAGAAGGCATTTGACATGGTGTCTTGGAAATACATCTGGTTGGTCTTGGAAAATATGGGGGTAAGGCCCAATATGATAGCATACATTAGGTTACTGTACACTTCCCCGGTAGCCAGGGTGCGAGTTAACTCTCAGACGTCCGGTCTGTTCCCTCTCTTTAGAGGTACCCGACAAGGCTGCCCGTTTTCCCCGATCCTCTTCGCCTTGGCAATCGAGCCGATGGCCGACTACATCAGGGAGCGGCATGCGCGGAGGGGGCTGCGGTTGAAGGACTCTCCTGAGATCATCTTGCTGTATGCGGACGATGTGCTACTCTTTATAAGAGACTCAGCGGTTCATCTGGACCCGATCTTACCCCGGTTCACTATAAATTATAAGAAATCTCAGATCCTCCCCCTCACTAGCTCCACGATGCAGCCCACCACCGAGTACCCGCTCCGTTGGTCCCCGAATGGGATTAAGTACTTGGGAGTCCAGGTGTCCCTCGCCAGAGAATCGCTACTAGCAGACAACTACCAGGCAGTAGCCGAGCAAGCCGAGGCCAAAGTCACGCGCGGGCGTACCCTTCCACTATCACTAGCCGGCAGACTCTCGCTGGTAAAAATGATCCTGCTACCCAAGTTGTTGGACATATTTGGTAATGTTCCTGTCTGGCTGGGTAGGAAATATTTTACAAACCTGCATAAATTGTTTGCCCAATTCCTGTGGCACTCTGGCGCGGTGCGTAAAAAGTGGTCGGATATGTCACTACCCTACGACAGAGGGGGTTTCACAGCCCCAGACTTGCTGCAATATTGGACTGCTTCACAGGCGCAGTTCGCATCTTACTGGTACCCTGGGCCCCCACCCGTCCCCACGTCAAACTTGAGGTTCTGGCAGCGGCAGGCACTGATGTCATGTCCTTGATTCTCAACCGGCAGTATGTGCCGGACTCTCCCATTGATCCGGTCCGGACCACGGTACAGGCTTGGGGCCAGATATTCAAAACTTGCGACGGGCAAAGTCCGTACTACAAATGGCTCCCCGCCTGGAGGTTTCCCGTGCTGGAACCCACACATGACACCGCCCTGGTGCGCCATTGGGAGGCCCTGGGATACCACGCCCTCACCGATTTCTATCCAGAGGGACAGTTTATAACACCGCAGACGTGGAGGCCGGGGCACTCGGGTTCCGTTCTGGAACTCCTGCAGTTCTACAGACTCCGCGCTGCCTTCTGAAATGTATGGCCTGTCTTCCCCATTGAACCCCGGGACTCTCCTGCGATTGCTTACATTGCCAACTCGGGTGGCGCCCACAGGGTGGTTTCCTTATTATATAAGCTCCTCTTGACCTCGCCCTCTCCACTTCCGTCCAGGGCCCGTGATGACTGGGCCTCCGAGCTGGAGCTGGTACTTACTGACCAACAGTGGGAGAAGATGTGTTCCCATACTAGCAGAGTGTCCCTAAACTTCCGCTACCGCACCATCCAATATAAACTGCTTAATAGGCTGTATTACACTCCAGGTAGAGTGTCTAGGTTTGCTTGCTCCGATCCTCGGCTGTGCCCCCGCTGCGGTGCGGAGGGCGCTGACCACTTGCACATGTTCTGGAGCTGTCCGGAACTGGCCACATTCTGGAGTAAAGTCATAGAGACACTGCCTGAGATCACTGACACTGAGGTGGACCCTGATCCAATGGGGGTTCTGTTTGGAGTGTGGCAGGCCGGGGGAGCGAGAGACATTATTAAATTCTTAAATGTAAGCTGTATCATAGCCAAAAAGTGTGTCCTACAAAGCTGGAAGAACCCCAGCCCCCCCACATTCCAGAAATGGTTAAATTTACTCACCTGGTCCCGAGACTGTGAGGAGGAGTTTCTGGGTATGCTCCCAGCACGTTCTCGTCCTCGAAACATATGGACTGCATTCAACAGCTACTTGATTAGCTTAAATGACACTTCCTCTGTGGATGAATCCCCCTAACGTCCCTATTGCTGTTCAGCCTCTTGGTGCTCTGTGATATGTTATTACTCAACCGCTGTTACCATAATTTTGCCTATATGCTCTGTATTCACCTGTATATGCAACAAATTTGTGGCTATTGCTCGGATGTGTGTGTATGCCTTTTGCCTCTGTCAGCAAAAATAAAAGTTTAAAAAAAAAAAAGCTCTTGAACTCAGTCATGGAAACTAGCCAAGCCCCACAGTCATTCACCAAGTCCCGTATAATAGTAACACCGAAAGAAGGTAAATAAACTACAGAAAGCACGTCATACCGCCCAATATCACTCATAAACGTTCATGCGAAAATCTATGCGAACAATCTCACCAGTTGATTGGCACAAATCCTGCCACAATTAGTCCATACTGACCAAGTGGGTTATGTAAGAGGCAGACAAGGTGCGGACAATGTCCGCAAAACGCTTGACCTTATGGCTGCCATAGATGAAAGAAATGAGTGCCCCACATTGATGTCTGTAGATGCCGAAAAGGCATTTGCAAGATTCAAATGGCCTTTTCTACATAGGGTCATGATGTCGTGCCCTGAAACACATTTGTACAAGTGCGATACAAATAAAATATCATATTATATCATGTGGGCGGGCCTGGGTCATCATTGGGTGTCGGGAGCACTGGCATTATACAAGAACGCTAGAGCCAAAGTTGTACTTAATGGTGTTGCGTCAGAATCCTTTAATCTAACACTAGGCACCCGGCAAGGCTGTCCTTTGTCCCCCTCTTATATGCCTTGGTGGTAGAGCCGTTGGCACAGGATATCAGAATGAATGCACAGATACACAGGGTAGTAAGGGGAGGGAGAGAGCACAAGTTGGCTTTATTCGCTGATGACATTTTAGCCTAGATTACCCAACCATAGGAGTCTATACCTGCCCTCTTTGCGACGCTGGGGGAATATGGGAAGCTGTCAGGATTACAAGCAAATCTGAACAACACTGTGGTGCTACCGCTCCGAATGATTTCGGCCCTCGATAGGAATTTGGTTAACGAATGGGGATTTCAGCAGCAGTCAGAAGAATTGAAATACCTAGGTGTAGTGATTGCAAAAGTTTTATCAAAGCTGTTCAATGCAAATTAGATACCCTTGTGAAAGAACATTAAATCAGACCTAGAGAGATGGTCCAAAATGACGTTATCCTGGACAGCCGGGTCCACCTCCACTAAAATGAATATGCTTCCCAGATACCTATTTCTCTTTCAGAATCTCCCAGTGATTGTCCCGGATTTATTCCAGGCAAGGTCAAGTGACCCCTTCTAGCATATTTGTGGGCAGACTCGAAACCTTGTGTCTCGAATACAACTTAATCACACTGAAAGATAAGGGGGGCATGGGTTTTCTGGATCTCTTTGCTTACTACAGAACCTCCCAATTTCGTATCCTAGCAGACCATTTGTGGGAAAATGCAGAGAAACAATGGGTCAGCCTGCAAAACGAGCTATTTGCACTAGTAACCCTAGGCAAATGGTTGCGGGTCCCATTTCGAACTATGCCGCGCAGGATTCGGGAACACTCAGTCTTAACAGTACTATGGTGCCTTTGGCGTCCCATGCAGATCATGAATGGAGTCACATCCTGGTCATCTCCTCTCAGTTGTATATGGGCTCCCCCATAAGGGACCAGTTGATAGGGGTGCATCACTTTCAGCCTCAATACGAGGGAGGTTTAGTGAGAGCAGGGCAAATGTGGAAGGAAGGTGCTTATTTTTCAAAAGAGGAATTAGTGATAGCACCTCTCCTCTATCTGCAGCTGAGAAGTGTACTACGAGATCCAAGCTGAGGGGACTCTCTTCGAAGGCCACTCATGGCGTTTGAACGCACATTAAGTGAACGACAGGGCAGGAGAGGGTTGATAGCTCCACTATATAGTGCATTGCTCTCCAGGGGTCACCTGACGAAACCAGGCACCCAAGTCAAGTGGGAGGAGAAGCTAGGGTTGCAAAACTAGTTAGACGCATGGTCAGTAATATATACAGCAGTATGGAACACTTCTATTTCCATGCAGTATAAGATGCATAATGGTATCTAACACCACAACGATTATCAAAGATGTTCCCGGGGGTCCCACCGTACTGTTGGAGGATGTGCGGGGAGGTGTGCAATTATTGGCACCAGTGGTGGAGTTGTGACAGGACCTACTGGAAGGAGACTTTGGGTTGGATAAAGGCCATTGACGGGATTCACAGGCAACTATCCCCATTGTTGGTCTTGTTTGGGATAGAGTTGGAGGCTGAGGGTCAGGGTCAGATTGGACCCTTGGCCTTTCAGCCCGTGGCGGGGCCGAAATCGTCCCTTGGGCGTGAATCTGGTTTCTGGCCATGATGCATAGGCGGTTTGGAAGAAAATAAAATAGAAAATAGAAAGAAAAAAAATATTCCACATTTTCTTTTTTCAAAAAGCCTTTCATCCTTCTTAGGTCGATAAATGAGTGCCAACACAGGTGATATTGTATGCATATTTATTCTATAAAAAAGAACTTAAGCATAAGTGCTATAACATAACATATTATCATTTGGCCTTGGACGTCTGCTTGGATTCACAGTAATTTAGTGTACTTTGGAACAATGCTATTTGATGCCACTTCATTTTTTGTCAAGGGGTGGAAGGTTGTGTTTCATCGCTTCCTGGGATGTCACTTTGGGGTGGGGTCAAATGACATCACTCCCGGTGATGTCATGAGAGGTCAAGGGTTGTGAGGCAAGGGATGGGCCATTTTTTTGAGGCGAGGGGTGGGCCATGTTTTTTGGGTGACCGGGCCTATTTCTTGTCCCAGTCCGACCCTGCTGAGGGTACATATACTATTCTTTCACAAATGCCCAGAAATGTGTTGTTAGCTGCTAGAGTGTGTCTAACTGCTAAATGAAAAAACAGCACGTTACCTACAAGAGGCGAGTGACTCATGAAAGCGCACACCATATACCAGATGGAGAGTATAACGGCAGCCCTCTTGGAGTCCCACTCACACATTGACATCGCTTGGCTTCCCTTTTTAGAATATTATGCTGAGCACAAGGCGGCGCAAAATTAAGTGGGGCAGAGATAAATGAGAGGGTACCCAAAGGGTGTACTAAAAGTCATAGGAGATGCTTATACTCCAGACTTAGTTGGGGTGGCAGGAAGAGACAAAGTTTCAATGTAGATCATGAAGATAACTTCCTGGCAATGATAACTTCCTGGCAATGATCGTAGATTTATTGGGTGGTGCTATCATCGATTAGGCTGAGCAATGTGTCCTTTGTTTTTTACCCATTGTGTGGGGAGTCAGTGGAGTAACTTTACTGAAAATGTTGGGGGGGGGACATGACAAATGAAGGAAAGGCGCGCGGTGGAGGAAGGGTGGATGGTGGCTCTGAGGGATAACGCTAAACCACGACACCACAAGTGTCCTGTGCTGACGCTCTGTTATAACTTCATAAGACGGGCGCCGTATCTTTAAAATCTAATTTTAAAGACAGGAATTCACTACATTGACAACAGTAAAAAATGCCACTCTAGCCAATTAATAACACATACCATGCTTGCGTTATCAAGATGCCCAGAATAAAGTCATGTCACAGAAAGAAAGGGCTAGACTGGCAGCTCCAAAATCCCAGTCTGAGTCTAGCCATGAAATATTTAATATTTGCCTTCTCGATGCCCATAAACAAGTGCTGCACCTGCCTCTTGTGCACACATATACATGCATACATACACACAAACTAAAAGTTCATACCCATTCACCATGGCATCAGGGCCTTTGAACCTTTTCAAATAAAAGAGACCTCGAACCTCAGGGGTGGCCCCCAGCACCTGCCCCCATGTTGCCAGTCAGTACTCAGCGGTCTTGTAACATAGCATTATATTAATTTCTCTCTATTTATTCCTGGGGTTTAAAATGTGCACTTTGCAGCGCTCGCATTACAAACTGCATTTTATCTTCCCAGCGGATACACCGAAGTGTTATCACCTCTTTGCCTTTTCACACAGGTTCCTCCACATCAGCCACATGCTGTCAAAGAAGGGTTTAGAGCTCTCCAGTGGGCATTTAGCTGCCTGGCCGCATCAAGATAATTGGCGGCTATTAACCTTATCTTTGTCCCCATTGTAATGTATGCACCCCACAGGTACCTCAGACTGTTTTTGCTTTAATCAGGGGGCCCGAACGATCATGTTGAAGATGGGCCCCCACACATCTTCATTCCTGCCTGCCACTTGCCTAGTGGCACAACAACATAACATTCATTTATTATTCATTCAGACACAAATGTCAACACACATATGCTTGTACACACTCACCTACACACATGCACCCAGCACCTCCATTCAAAGCAGTGTGTGTCCACAACATTCATATGTACATTACATACACAATAACACATGAAAACCGTGGCGCAATGGCCATTGAGCAGACCATGCTTGATCCCCCCCCTGGCCCTGGCACCCAAAATGTTGGGCTACGTTGACTTGACTTGGCTGAACTACGATGCCATAGCAGGACAGGAACTGATATACAGTGCTTGGGAGGAGTGGTGCACTTTCAACAAATTCCAGGCAATTAGTAATAATTTAGCACATTTCATTGTTAGCACCTTAATTTGTATGCATACATGTTTAGGCAATTGAAATCATGATGAGTGACTTGGTACTTGCATGTCAGCGGAGTGAGCAGGACATGGGAGACCGAAGGCAGCTCATTCTCACAGTCCTTAAGTAAGTGTGTGTTTCTGACACAGACAGTCAACAGCTTTTAACATTTAAGCTTACTAGAATAGTCTCATTAGAATATGAAGATGCACCCACAAAGTTTGCCCCTCTCCTGGCGACTAACGCAGTCTCAAAAAGTTAGCCCCTCACTACAAGGTTAGCCCGCATTCAGGGTCAGCACTAGGATTTGCGGAGCAGTGGGCGGCAAAAGATGTGTGGGTCCCCTCGTAGAAAATGATGTAAAAGCATTAGTCATTAATATCCATATGGATCAGATTAACTGACGTTCAATATCTGAATTTTAACTGTTAATATTACGTTTGTAGCAATATCAGGAGTGAGGCTTATTTTGGAGAAGCCGACCGAGTGAGCGGAATCATTTGTAGAGATGGGGACCTCAAAAGAAAATAATGTGACGAGGAAGAGCAGGGCAAAGAGTAATGAAGATCACCATTAAGTAATCCAAACATACCCAAGGTGACTGCACATTCCAAGGATGTAAGGGCAGGGATTGGTCCTCGGCCAGACAGGGCAAAGTGCTTTTGCTGCAGGATAGTGCAATCGTAACAAAGCCTGTTTACCCGAAAGGTACTAAGGCATTCGGAGTAGGCAATTACGCAGGTCTTCAAATGTCCTCAATAGTTGTCAAGTCCAGAAATAAAGTGTGGGGGTTCATTAACATACGCACAGGCACTGAACGTATCCTACAGTAAAATATGCAAATTTAATTCAACTGGCCTTTCCTAATGGAAGAAAATTCAAAATAGAAATGAACATTGGGCCTCATTACAACCCTGGCGTTGGACCATGGTGCTATTAGCACCATGGTCCATGCCAGATTCCGCCATGGTGGATGGCAGATTTACCGCCCCATTCCAAGGTTGGCGGGGCGGTAAATCCCCATTCACCATGGCCCCTTCCCCATTCCCATTTATGGCCCATAGGGCTCAATGGGAATGGGGAAGGCGCTAATTACGGCACCGTAAATTACGGTGCCGTAATTAGCACCAAGGTCCCTTAGCGGTTTGGACTTTAACGCCTGCAAAAAGCAGGCGTTAAAGTGTGAATCGGGCGTTAAGTGTTTAACGGCGCTGCAGCCTTTTACGGCGCCGTTAACCCCTTAACACCAGGGTTGTAATGAGGCCCATTTCTTTAACAAAATTAATCATCAATACCCAGAGAAAAAAACAGCTAGAGGAGATTTTCCTAGAACACTGCTGGCAAAGTGTAAAAGGTGTGCACCTTTTAACCCAAAAATCTATATTGAAATATTCTATGGAAAGCAAAATACCAATACAAGATGTGTGTTTTGGGGAAATTTTCATGTGGTTTTGTGGGTTCAAATCCTGGTGGGTGAAAACTTGAGCAAACAAGCTTTTCTGTATGCAGGCCTCAAAAACACCCAGGGGGGATGGAGTCGGCACTGTGAAATAAGTGTGCGGACATAGTCAACCCCCATGTAATCTCAACTTGTACCCTGAAAATCAACACAGGACCAGGGAGAACATCTTCAGTCCAGCAACCTCTCTTCCCACAGTTCCATGTCATTTCATCACGGGATGTTTTTTCGCTGGGTTTTTTACCGCAAGTTTTTTTATGAAAAAACCCATCGAATTTTAAAACAAATATTTTTGGGGGGTTCCTCCCCTAAACCCCCCATTTTCTTTCATTTTTATTTATTCCCAAACACTGACACCCCATATATATAATGTATTAACCACCCCGCTGTCTAATTACATAATTGATGCAGCAGCTGCAATGTGGCCCCACGGCCATGCCCTGCCCCCGCCAAAAGATGGGGGGGGACAATTCGGCATGGCAAAAAAGTTGGGGGGGAGTGGTCCCTGCCACCCCCCCCTATAAGTACACCCCTGGGGGGAGGGTAATTGTTTAAGAAAACATGTGAAGGAGGCATTGCTGAACGATACCTATTTGATGGTGGCAATGATCAGTCCGGGTAATCAAAAGACGTTTCTCCAACGAATGTCAATTTTTTCTTCATTGGTGCTACATGAAGGAGAAGGGACAATACGAGAGCTTTGATTGAGAGTCATTTATTTTAGTGTTATAATCCATTGACCCTGTGATGTGAATTTATGCATGGTGGCACTTGTTTAATAATTGTGAAACTAATAAAATACTGGTTAAAAAAAAGAATTCTTGCCACAGTTTTTGGTGGAGCTTGCCGAGCACACACTAGCACCAGTCCCGAAACCTGGGGCGCCTTCATGCACGATTATTGCCAAATTGTTAAATTACAGAGACCTCATATTGAAGTTGGCCAGAGAGCCACTTTGAATCTGCTAAAATTCATATATATCTACCCCGACTTTGACGCTAATATCCCAGTACAGCGCAGATCCTATGATTCAGTAAAGCGTCTGCTGAGACGCCATTAGATTCCGTACACCCTCACATTTCACACATTTCCCGCTGAACTTCGTATACAGGACGGAGGTCGGGTGCATTTATTCGATAGACACGCCAATGCCCTCACATTCATTGAAGCCTCAATCCCGCTTCCCATGCAGGGGTCTCAGGCGAATCCCTGCTCAAGGGGGTGCTCTGATCCTGACCCCTCATATTCGGTGGAACATTTTTACCACATGCATTGGAACTTATTTGGTAGGACCCGGTCCCATGACAAAATGGGCTCTGATTTGTGACATGTTGGGCCGCCTGGCTGAATTTCGAAATCAGTTGTTGTTCGCATTGCTTCCCAAGAGATCTCAGATGTTCTGGGTGTGGGTAATCGTCATCAAGTTTGGGGTGATGATAGGGTGGGACGAGGGTGGAGAAGGGGGGAAGCAGAGAGCGCAGTTGCTCCTACTTTTGGGGTTAAACGTTATAAAAGTTGAGGCAAACAGTGCACTATGCTACATGGGTGGTCTTACTGTGTGGAAAGGTCCCCACAGCTGAGTGATGTTGGATGGCGGTGGGAGTGGATGAGTGGAGCCCACAGGGGGCGGTGACCATCATCTCTTGGAATGTTCAGGGCATAAATAACCCAGCTAAGGCCAGGCGGCTGTTGACGTATCCGGAGGGGCATGCCCCTAAGGTTCTCCTTCTTTAGGAGACTCATGCTTTGGGCCCAGTCCACAAGTTCTTTGCTTCTAAATAGGGCTGACAGAGATTCTTTACGTCCTACACCTCGCAAGCCCAGGGTGTGATGACACTGATACACCTCTCTGTGCCATTCAAAGTGGATAGAAGCCATGCTGATCCCCATGATATGTGGTGGTAAAGGGAACATTTAATGGGGATGATATACTCCTGGCAACCTCCTACGGCCCCAATGTTGATGACTCCAATTTTTACTGGTCCTTGCGGATTTACTAGTTGGGCATATTGATGTACCTGTGGTTTGGGGGGGTATCAATATGATCATTGATCCTACCATGGATCGCTCCTTCACTGCCCCTCGTCCTCTCACCATGGCGGCTCAAGCCATGTTGCAAATCATGCTGCAATTACACCTGTGGATGTCTGGCGTGGGTTCCACCCCACGGTGAGAGAATATACATATTTTTCCACAGTCCATGATTCCATGTCAAGGATCGATTACTGGCTTCTGTCCACGGACCTGATGGGGAAGGTGCGTGGGTTCTCTCTCCTTCCGTGCACCTTTTCTGACCATTAGCCTATCATATTGTCCTTGGCCTTCACTCATACATGCAGGCCCAGCATGCAGGCGCGTGCCAACCATGATTCTATGGGATCACAATGTCACTGAAACAGTTTACACTAAAATTGAAGAGTTCTTTAACACGAACTTGGGATCAGTGACACTGTACTCTACTGTATGGAAAACGTTTAAAGTAGTTATGAGTGAGGAACTGCTCTCATTGACAGCCGGGACCTTTACGACACTTCAGCAGGAACTGTGCAAGCTCGATGGGCAGATAAGACACATTGAGAATGAGAATGGGAGGACGAAAGACAGAGTTCTTCTGGGGCTGATTAAGGGCAACCTAATGCGGACAAAGAGGTGCTATACATTGCTAGGCCAGTGCTTTCCCGTCGTTATGGCGAGGCGGATAAGTCAGGCCGTGCTCTAGCTAGAACAGTCAAAATGGACTTCTACCTGCAGGTTATCACTGGCATTACTGCGTCCTCTGGTGCTACCCTGACATCTGAGGATAATATCAACACAGAGTTCCAGGTGTATTATGAGTCCCTATATTCCTGCAGAGACACTAGCACAGATGGGGAGCTGGCACAGTATTTGGAAGGCACTGATCTCCCGGCAGTGCCGGATGTGGCCGCCTAACGCTGGATGCTCCAATTAGCACAGACAAAATAACTAGTGCTATTGCTGCTCTGGGGTCAGATAGACTGGGGGTTGAACTGTGTAAGGAGTACAGTGCTATTCTTACTACACACTTGGTAGGGGTATAGGAGGAGTCTCTCGAGGCTAGCGTTCTCCTGAAGTCCATGCAATTATTACGGTCCTGGTGAAACCTGGGAAGTCGTTGAATGAGGTCACTTCATACCGGCTGCTATCAATACTAAATACGGATGCAAAGATCTTCGCGAAGGTCTTGGCATCTCGACTGCTCCCCTACATGGTAGATCTAGTACACCCTATTTAGTCGGGATTCATCCCGGCCAGATCTACTACTTTGCGGGCCAGGGAGGTGGCGGCATCTCTGGATGCCTGGCCAGCCTTTGACTCTGTGTCCTGGCAATATTTGTTGAGGGTTCTGAGCCGGTCTGAGTTTGGGGCGGCTTTCCACGGATAAGCCGAACTTCTCAATTCCCGGCAGTTGGCCAGGGTGAGGACCAGCACTAAACTATCCCCTTCCATACCCTTACCCAGGGGAACGTGCCAGGGGTCTCCTCTGTTTGCACTGACAATAGAACCACTCGAGGTGGTCATGAGAGGCAAACATGGGCACAGAGGGATTTGTATGCTAGGACCCCCACAGGTTATATCCTTGTATGCTGATGACACATTGTCATATGCCCGCAACCCTGAGGTCAGCCTTGGCCCAATGATGGATGAGGTACAGACATTTACAAAGCACTCTGGTTATATTGTTAACAAGTTTAAATCCAAACTGTTACCCCTCACGGATGCCACATCTCCGATGGCAGATCTTCTGGGTTTTTGCTGGGTAGGCGCAAGATTCAAATACCTGGGCATACGGGTCTGGTGACAACAGAGCACGTTGTATGTGGATAACTACATCGAGTATATGCAGCAATTGGAGGCAAAGCTTAAAATCTGGGCTAAATTACCACTCTCCTTGTATGGCCGATTGTCTCTGTTGAAAATGATACTCCTCCATAAATTACTATGTTTTTTCTGCAATATTCCCTTTTGGCCGGGCAGGGTTTTCTTCTCATCTATACGCTCCATGATGGTGGCGTTCTTATGGGGGTCTGGTGCCACCACGTTGAGCTGGAAGAAGCTCACTGAACCGTATGATCATGGGGGACAGGCAGCCACTGATGTCGAACTATATTACCTGGTCTCTCAGGCTCAATACACAGGTTATTGGTACTCACAGGGGCCTGAACCTGTGCACATGATGCTTGAACGGTATGGGGCATCACCCACTAACCTTAAGGTGGTCATCTTTAGTGACAAATACACTGATTCCTGTACTTTTGACCCAGTATGCACAACTGTCAATACTTGGGCCAGGCTGTTTCATAGGCTGGTGCTTTTTGGTTCTTTACCCTTAGAATATACCACTCTAGAACGTCCCTAGGTTGGCCCCCACCTTTTACGATGACTTACAGAAAACCTGGGGTGACAGCACAGGATTAGTATTGTGTGACCTTGTCCCAGAAAGGCTGTTTGTGACCCTAGATGACGTTATGTCCAAGCTTGGTAGCAGCCCTATTGTTATTCTGTAGTATTACAGGTTGAGGGCCGCTGTAAAACGGTTGTGGCGGCTGATGTTTCCACATGAACCTGAAACCCATCCGCTCATAGACGCAATAGTCACTTGTAAAGAACCAAGAACATTAGTTTCTAGACTGTATGGCCTAGTTCTGAATGCCCCACCCGAAAGAATATTATAAGGCAGAAATGGGAACATGACTTAGGCATCCAATTCAAAGATGTTCAGTGGCAGAAATGCTATATGCACACTAAGGAGGTGTCTCTGTGTGCTTCATATAGGCTCATCCAGTTCAAGCTCTTAAATCAACTGCACTTTACGCCAGCGAAACTCACTAAGTTTTCCCAGGACACTTCTGATAAATGTCTGAAATGTGGCCATTCCTTGGCTGATAATATACATATGTTCTGGCACTGCCCAGGTGTTAACTGTTTTTGGGAGAACGTTGCAGCTACCCTGCATGAGATGTCTCTTACTTTGGCCCCTGTTGAGTATCTTCCGGGTGGACATAGGCAAGTTGTTGTTTGTTACTAGGCGACACTCATGTAGAATCTGTAGTTTCCAAACTGTGTGTACTTTGTTATTGGAAATCAAAGAGTTCTCCGATACACGAGTAGATACGTGCTCATTTATACTTTTGACAGGAAAGAACTGTACGTATTTACCACAGTATCATTGTGTAGGACTAAAGACATTTGGACTCCCTTGCGAGTATACTTGACGACTGCAGAATGATGCAGCTTTGCTATGGACTGATGCCGCACTACAAGACTACGCCCTATTTCAATGATTTACTAAGCAGTTTCCTATGGGACTTTGCCATTATAAAACACTTCTATGAATTAGGGTCATTGTGTCATTTTTGCATTCTTGTATATTATTAATATTTTATGTATGTTATTTGGTATAATTATGATCAGTGTTTACATATGCAGAGTATTGAGCTGCGCCTGCAATCTTGTACGATGTTGCATTGCATGTAAGTGTTTTCTTTCTTTTCAATCAATCATTGTATGTTTGCCATTGATTTAAAAAAAGTTAAAAAAAATAGGATAAAGTTTCTGCTTACTTTCTTTGAGTACTCGATATTCAAAATGATTATAATTCAACTTTCCTTCATCAAATGTTCGATATTCAGAATTTTGTAGCTTCTTTTTTCTTTTTTTAACAGTTCGGTATTCAAAATCATTAATCTTTAATGACTTTCCTTTACGGAGTGCCCCGGAGTTGGCATTTACATTTAGCCAACTCACCGGTTGCACTGTGTTGCTCTGTCAGGTGTTGCAGCGGGTCTTCAGGCTCCCGTCCGCCTTCTCTCCTGCGACTGTGTACCTTCAGTGAGGTGTGTGTTTGTCTTCAGGATCCTCTGACAGCTCTTTTGATGTTCTGCAGCCTTCCTCTCACTGACACACTGTATGCTGAAAAGAGTGCGCACACTGTACAATCTGCTGGGCCTTCACCCTTAGTGACAGTTGTTCCTGGTGTAGTTCTTCCCGTGGCTGCTCGGGCACCGCAGGTCGCTTCAGCTCTATCAGCTACGGCTTCTGCACGGCATTCAACATCGGCTTCCTCTCCATCCTGCTCTCTCTTCACCTGTGCCTCATTTTGGGATTAAATATCCCGCTCAGGTGCCTAGGTCTATCACAATTAGACCACACCTTATGTTTAACAGGACTTTGAATCTTCAATGCCTCTAGGCCAGGGATGTTGCTAGGTTTGTAAAAGATCTGGGGCTACGCTAATGTCAGGGCTGTCAGGAGTCTGGGCTAGTTAGCCTTTTGGTTGTAGCTCCTGAACTTCTATCCGGGGCTACAAGCAAAATACCCAGGGCTATAGCCCCCTCAGCCGCCCTCCTAGCAATGCCTCTGCTCTAGGCCCTTCTTCCTTGTCCCAGTACCATATGCATTATGGTTAATGAAGTCCATATTAGATAATGTGACATTAGTTTGTTCAGTTTTACCTTAAGCTAGTTTAGACTGTTTTAGGTACTGCGAATTATTAAAACCAGGAGAGGTTCAAAAAAAGTCTGTGCTTTAACTTTGTAGAGAGGACTTCCATAAAAGGTTGAATTAGAATAATTCAACAGTTTCATTTTTAGCTCTTGAACCCCTGAAGCATCAACATTATTCTGTCCAAATGATTTCCCCAGACATGTTCCTGGAGCATACATATGGGAGGGACTTGAACATGCCGTTATATATTTAGGAATGATTTTACTTTCATCCTTAGAAGAAGATGAATACTGCGTCTCCCCTAGCGTAATCACCATTTCCCCTTGATAGCCGTCTCCTCCCACGTGATCCTTCCCCCTGATACCACCCCCAGAGTTAGGATCAGGTAGCGGCTGCCTTCCGCTGGCCACATGGATGGAGACTTTAGGCTGCGGTTTGGTTATGACTGCGCAGGATTCATCACACCATGCATTTTGTATATCTGGAGTTCTGCTCATAGCTGTCCTGTTCTAAGAGGTGCTATAATTTAGGCTCTGCACTTCTTTTCCGTATTGGCTATCTCCAAAAAGAGTACAGGGATATTGTGACAAGGCTTGGGTATGCTTTTGTCCATGTTTCGGGAATTCTCTCTGAATTGTTCCTAGTTCCTCAGCCACACAGAACTCTTACTGTGGGCCAGGTATCCTATGGAGGTGCCCTACCAAGGTTTCACCCTCCATCTTGTCTGATGTGTTCGTTAAAGTGAACTGAAGACTTCCTTGCAAACAAGATCTGGTTAGCTGCAGTAAGAACTAGGAAGTATGCCCCTGCTTTATCCATGGCTTAGTTTGTTCTTTTGGATCCAGTTGTAAGGTAGTTTTAGCCGAGGGTTGGCCAATAAAGGTCTGGGATGATCAATCCCACTTCCGACATCAAATGTCACAAAGAGAAATAGGACCAACATGAGGCTAAGACTCCTATTTCAATAGGATATTTATAGGGTTGGGCCGACATACATAAACACAACACAACACAAACTTCAATACCAGGTTATATTCTTCTTGGATTGAACAATTTCAGCCTTTTGCTTAGAGATCCCACCCGGGGTTCATCCCCAGGCAGAGCCTAAGTTTATAGTCACTCACAGTTGTGGGGTTTTAATTCCACCCTATATATTCATATATGTATGCTCTGTTCACACGTCTGCTGGCAGATTTACTTCTGTTTAAATACCTGGCAGACCCCACTCCACTGTGAAACCTCCCTGAACCTGACCCTCCCCAGCCCACAATTTAACCCAACAATAAACATAGCACCTTCTCATATGCAAATTATAATCTGGAAACATTTTCCAATGAGCAAAGAGTGACTTGGTTGTTGGCGATGCACAGTGAGGCAAACACCTCAGAAAGAAGTAGCCACGGCAGCACTGTACATAACTTCTTTTAACAATTCATTTGGTCTCTTGGTGCTTGAGTGGTAGACTTGTCCCATGTTCCCTTATTCACGTAGGACCATCAGCATGAGACATCCTTAAGGGCATATACTCCAATACTCTTACACACTAAGCCTGATTCTCAAAACGTTGCACTGGGGTAAATGAGAAGATGCCCATGAGCATCTCGGAGTTGTGCCGGCTATTTATATACAATTCGAAAAATTCAAAAGTGGAGCAAATCTGGAGTATCTTTGTGATACTCACAAGCAAATGTGATTTACAAATATTCTAAGAAATGCTCATCTTCAGATTTGCTCCAGTTTTATACTTCGTGAATCAGCTATAAATCAGCAGGTGCAAATCGGAGATGCTCATGGGCATTACGGGATTTGATTCAACAAATATCTTTGAGAATCGGGCCCTAAGAGTTATAAGATTAGTAGCAAAGTGTAGAGATTTGAATTTGTAATGTATATTTAATGTTCTTAATGTGTTCAGTAAACATATCCTAGATGATATAGTTGATGTGCTTAACATTGTTAACATTCCTAAACCTCCCCAGTGTTGAGTTAATTAGGGGGTCAGCATTTAGATCAGGTACAGCAAAGCAGCTCCCCCTATGAATAATGTGAAACCAATCGGGCGGGTGAGTTATGCTTCCCTCTCTGGCCATGAATAGAATTCTGCCATATACTGACGGAAGGGGTGGATGTCAGCATGTATCACATTTGATAGCACTTTGCTTACAAATTAAGCAGGAAGATAGAAGTTATTTACAAGTCAAATCATATAACATTAGCAGGCATTTGTATTACATACATACAAAAATGTGTCCCAATTTATAAGTGAGTTGCTCTAAAGGAAAATGATAAGACAATGTAATGTATATTACCTTCAACTTCTAGATTTGTGCCTCCACATTCATTGCATCCAATAAATTTCCCCATAATCTGACCATTCTTGTACACAACTAATGTAGGTAAAAATATATCGTGGTAGTTTTGAATGCAGCTGTTTACATTCGCCTTCAGGAACTTGGTTTCTGGAAACTTTCTAGCCAGTAGGCTAAGGTGATTGTTTAGTACTGAACACATTGGTATGCTGTAAAGAAAAGAGATTATTTGAAATTAGTGCATACTTTGTGACTGTACACAGACAGTAGTATATTTCCAAAATAGTCTGTTTCATAACCTGGATTGCCTTCCTTCTGAATTAACCTTGTGTCCAGAGAGATACTATGAACATTTTTTTTACAAATAATGCAGAAAACCTTACTTATGGGTTAACAGAGTGCTGCACTGAACAAGAACTCTAAAAACATACATAAAAAACATTGATACCATGTACTGTTCCCAAAATATGGAATCTCAGAAGAAGGTGCAATCCATTGTCTGTAGGTTACAATTAAATTAGTGATATCTTTTAAACTAAACCCCTCCAACTCATGCTAAGTGGGATACCTTTAAGACGATTGTAACAGAAATGTTTAAATCATCCTTCAATGTAGGAACCAATTGCATGTATATATAACAACAAGGACCGTTTTGGGATTGCCTACTGTGGGTTACCCAGTTCAATGTTCACACTTAAGAAACACACAGTTTCTTTGTTAGAGTAAAAGTTTTGAAAGAGCAACGTGTCTCTAAATAAACTTACAAGCGTATGTGCACTGTGCACTGTGCCGTGCTAAAAAACACATGTTGGACCACAATGGATCATGTGTTTGCCGCTTTCTAGATGAACAGAAACAGAATTTTAATGGATTTTCTCTATTAAGCGGGTGCAGAATGTTAAAACAAGGAAAAAGAAGAATGGTGGAATATTCTTCAATCAATTTCTCAATTTATCTCTCTCAATATTTTCGTTAAATACAGGGAATCCACAGAGTTGTTGTATTGGGGATTCAAAAACCAAATGCACTGACTCCAGGTAGTCTTGTTGTACTCTTGGGTCAGGTCATTTTATAGCCGACCGGTTTCTGTGGTGAAGAGTGGTTGAACCGCATTCATCAGGACTTAGAATACACGTTATCTATAGACGAGATAGACCTACTTGAGAAAGGCCTCTCATTTGTACCATCGGCAGACCATGACCCTTTCCAAACTTGAATAGAAGTGGCTCAATTGGTGAGAAAAAATCCGGTTAAAACAATATTTTGGCTCCATCACCACCACTACAGGAGAGAAGGGTGTCACCAACCTACGAGGCAAGTCCACCTTTTATTCTCCACCGAACGGTATCTCTCCCAAATCCATTACATTTGAAAAGGCTCTATTAAAACAACTTGATACACCAGAGGCAGATCTAGTTCCTGGCTACAAGAACTTCTCAAAGAAGAACAGACTAGCACTCCAATCACTAGCAAATAATGAATCTATAAACATAAAACCTGCAGACAAAGGTGGACCAATAGTCATCATGGACACCTCAGCATACAACCTCATGGTCCAAAGTCTCTTGCAGGACACTTTAAGCTATAGACAACTCGGGTCAGATCCCACAGAATCAATCAGACAACTAATATTGCCCATCTTGGAAGAAGCTAGCGCTTAAGAATTTATCAGTAACAAAGAATACGATTTTCTCAACCCCATGACCCCTAGGAAGTCAGCCCTCTACGCACTCCCTAAAGTACACAAAGGAATCACTCCTCCACCAAGAAGACCCATTGTCTCTGGAATAGGCTTATTAGAGAAAATCCATTAAAATTCTGTTTCTGTTCATCTAGAAAGCGGCAAACACAGGAACCAATTGCATGCCTATAAGCAAACTATTCAAAAAATGGTTGAACAAGAAGAAGGACGATTCTGTGTTCTTGTTTATGTAATTCAATGATTTCAATGAGCAGATCTAATTTAGTGTATTTTGGGAGGTGTTTCTTTCTAGAGGGAGGAAGGATTAGTGAAGAAGGCCAAAGGAGGGGGCGGGGGGAGGGCTTGAGCAGTAGCCATGTTTGCTGAGCACAATGACGGAGATTAGAGTTTTTGTAGAGTGGTCAGTGAGAAAAGTATGCATTTTCGAAATATTGTGAGCCTCGGGTGAGGGTGCAGGTAGCTCAGTCGAGAAGGAGGCAGGTGTGAGGAGGGATGGCATTGAAAGCTGGGGAAAGAGGACTTCTGAAGAGTTCAGTATAAGGCAACAGAGAGCCGTCCAGTGGCAAATTTAAGTGGGACAGTTTATAATCTGTTCTAAGATGGTTGGGGTGAAGAAGGGAATGGAGAAAGATATTTGACTGTCATCAGCACATAGGTGGCAGTGAAAGCCAAATGATGAGATAAGTCTTCCTCAGGCAGAGGTATAGAGGGTGAAGAACAGAGGTCCAAGGACCTTTGAATAATGGGGAAGAAGAGAAACTGGGTGATAGTTTGCCGGGACGGTTGGGTCAGCAGAAGGTTTCATCAATAGGCAGACAGTTGAAGATTTGAAGGTGGCAGGTAAGTGTCCAGCAGAGAGAGAGAGAGAGAGTTAAGGGTAAGTGATTGAGACTAAGTGCTTGATGATGTGGCGTGCCAAAGGGTTGATACAACCGCAAGATGGGTTGGCGCTATGAAGGGTAGCTGCTAATTCCAAAGGAGAGAAATGACTGTAGCAGAGGTGGGGGAGAGGTGGTTAATGAGAGGAGGGCTATGGAAGGAGAGATAAGAGGGCTGTGTGTGTTAAGAATCTTAGACAAAAACTAGTGAGCAAAGTCCTTAGCAGAAAGGGAAGACGCAATTGATGTTGGGTTTGGAGATGTGAGCAAAGCCTGAAGGGTTTATGAAAATTTTCTGGGGGATTGCAGAGGGAGGAGGTTAAGTTTGTGAAGTAGGAGGATTTGGCGGAATCCAGTGCATACATGAGGGCAGCAAGGACATTTTAATAGGCTAGGAGTAGGATAGCTGTCAGTAATTTGCACCAGTGTTATAGGTCATTGCACATGTTTGTTTTAAGGGTCTGAATATCAGAGGTTATCAAAAACTGTGGATGGGAAGGTGTGAATGTGCAGGCAGGATAGTTTGGGTAAAATGGGGTGAAAGTGAATGGTGAAAGTTAGAAAAATCATGGTCAATGGAAGAGGCATGAATATGGGAGAGAGACATGAAAGAGAGGTCCTCACATCATCAAGGAAAGCTGCAAAAGAGTCCTGCCTGAATTTCCTCTCTCAACAGGAAAAATGGCCTGAATTATAGGTTCTATGTGACCTTTACGCATAATGAAGCCCACACACAAAAAAGACTGATCTCTTTTGGCTAATTTTGTGCAGCCCTCAATATGCAGAACTATGACACCAATAAATACCCCTGAGCCCCCCCCAACCCGCTCCCCCTCCAGGGTTGGCAGGATTTCTTGTAAATAAGGAGGTTTCACTCAGATCCCTCTTTCCTCCCAGGCAACCCCTTTCCCCACCCAAAGCCGTTCTCCCATACCCACCACAGACACACTAACAGTCACAAAAACACGCACACACTCCCATTTACTGGCTCCCCACCTCCGTCCAAGCATTACTCACTCACAGAGACACACACACAAAACACTTGCAAAAACACTTACCTGGACCGCCAGCATCTTCCCTCTTCAAGCCACGCTGCCTATCAGCCCCTGCACGCACTCATGCGCTTCACAGGGGCTGACAGTGCGATTTAGAAAGACCGCTCGGAGCAGTCTTTCTAAATCAATTTTATTTTCTGCAACGTGAAAACATTTTTTCACTCAATACGCAATAATAATGTAATTTGACTCTTTAATTACCCTTTCCCATTTGTAATTTGAGGAAGATGAAATATCAAAAATGGTTAAAATTCTAGAAAAAGTTGATATGACAGAGGGAAAGGCAGGATATGGTCAACATTGTTCAAAGCAACGATAACCATTTATTTTGGAAAAAAGTGTAGGGCAAGGGACATGACAAAACACTGAACGTTGGCACCTGTAGGCAATGCTGGGAGAAGTTCATGTATACTACCTTGGGAGTCAGGATAGTTAATGACTTCGAATATCAGTCATGCAAACTAGCTCAATGGCAGTATACCAGCAATATAGATGAGATAATAGATGTATTAAAGAACTTACCCAGTTCAACTGCACTTGGTCCCGATGGCCTGTCTTATACCCTGATGAAACAAAATCTATGTACTTCGGGACATATATAGCACAAGCTGTACAAATTAGTGAAGTTGGCATAGCATCATTGTCCCCATCTTCAAACGAGGGCCCAGACAAGAGTTATAGGTTCATAGCTATGCTTGATTCCCCTGCTAAGGTATTTAGAAGAGTAATATTGAAACAACTAATAGATTGGAGTGATAACATGTATATTCTGCCGATAAACCGGACTGGGCTTAAAAGGGGTCATCAACTTCTACTACCATACTCTCCTTAGTTACTGCAGTTGAATGTGCAAGGGACTGCTTTCATTGCCCTGCACCTGTGGCATACATCAACTTCAGTGCCGCATTCAACACCGTTATCCATCATCTACTATAGTGCAAATTGCGTTAAAGGGGCATTACGCAGAGTCTGTTATGTTAGATCATTGCCCTGTACAAAAACAAGATGGTGGCTGTCGAATTAAACTGAAATGGGCTACTGAGTGATCAGATTCGAACATTCACAGGATTTAGGGTTGTGTGCTTGCGTCAACCCGGTTTAACTCATACCTTGCTGACCTAAATTATGCACTAAATGTGACATATTTTTACCCTCCAAAAATAGGTTCCATGAAGGCGCAGTTGCTCGTCTATGCCAGTGATATTGCATTATTGGACTGCATACCAACAGGATTGCAAAAACAGCTTAATGTGCTACAACAGAGTTCCAGATAAGATTTTGAAGTCGGAGCATTTGACGCTCTATTTTTTCAAGTTGGCAGTAAAGAACAAGTTACTTACCCCTGGTAACGTTCTTTCGACTGGATGTTCCTCCCACGTATTCCTCATCTATGATATTTCATATTGTCAGCTTTGCTGCTTCGGGAAAATAAATTCTCGGCAGAGGGCGCTGTATGCAATGCCGTTGTGTCGATGTCCTTTGAGGGCCTCCGTCGAACATTGACGTCAACGTTAGTACAAAGTGCGCGTGCAGCGCCCATTTGCTTCAGTTCTGTTTTTTTAGATATCCTTTTTTCGAGGAATTAACCAGGCGTTCCCCAAGACTGCAAGCTCTCAGAAAGCAGAGAGTTTAAAACACGTAAATTGTACAGCGGGTAGGCTGGGAGAGGCGATGAGGAATACATGGGAGGAACATCCAGTCCAAAGGGGGTAAGTAACTTGTTCTTCGAATGGATTGTGTCCTCCCACGTATTACTCATCTATGATAGACTCCCAAAGCAGTGACAATTTGGAGGAGGGAGTATCAATTTAGTCATGGGCCGAATAAAGAACGGCCTTTGCAAAAATACTCCATTGAGTAGAGGAAGAGACTAAACAGTAATGTTTTACAAATGTGTGTATGGACGACCAGGTTGCCGCTGCACAGATGTCATGTATTGGAACACCCCTTTGCAGAGCCGCAGAAGTTGCCATGCACTAGTGGAATGAGCTCTTAGCCCTTTTAGCGGTTCTGCGCCCGCCATTCTGTAACATTCTCCATCTGGATATAGTTTGTTTGGTTACTGTCAGGCCCAATTCGGGGCCGGTATACATAATGAAAAGTTGATTATGTTGCCGAAATTTAGCTAACCTTGAAATGTAAAAGCTTAGAGCCCTTTTTGTGTCTAGCCTGTGAAGCTTCTCTTCCTCTTTACCTGCATGAAGAGGAGGATAAAATGTTGGCAGTGTTATCTTCTGCGACAGATGGAAGTCAGAGACTATCCTTATGGAAAATTGTATGAGGAGGCTTACAAGAAAGAGCCTGCAACTCACTTACCTTGCGGGCTGATTTTATAACAACCAGTAGGACGGTTTTCAGTGTAAGGAACCTTAAAGGACATGAATGTAATGGCTCGAATAGGATACATGAGAGAAATGTTAGTACTAGGTTTAGGGCCCAAACCGGCACATGAAATGGGACTGGGGCTACACGTTACTGAATTTAATTCCAATGACACTGGTACACGGATTTGGTTGCTGGCCTTCTGGCCGAAAGCAAAATCTCCATTACGTCATCCAGGAGGTCCCAATCCTTGTATATCAGCCTCTCAGAAACCATGTGTGAAGGCTGAGTGTCTTGGCCTCTGGATGGAGAACCCAACCTTCCTCTTGCGAGAGAAGATCCTCTCTTTGTGGAAGACATATTGGAGGGCAGATGGACATGTCCAGAAGGTCCAGGTACCACATCCTCCTGGCCCAATCCAGGGCAATTAGGATCATGGGTTTTCTGAACTTTCTCAACCTCCTGATTACATGAGGAAACACGTACAGGAGTGGACATTTCCGGTCTACTACGAACGAGTCTTCTAGAGCTCCTCTTGGAGGAAATTCCCTTGAGCAGTACTGTTCGCACCTCCGATTACACTGTTCGCGAACAGATCCACTTGAGGTGTTCCCCAAAGGGTGAAGATCTCTTGAAGGACTTCCGGAGCTAGTTCCCACTCGTGGGAGACTGTGCTCTGCCTGCTCAGAGCGTCCGCTGCTGTGTTCTGCTCTCCGGCTAGGTGAACTGCCGACAGAGAGATTCCTTCTTTTATTGCCCAGAACAAGAACTGCATTGCCTCTCTGCACAGTGGTAGTGACCCTAAATCCCCTCTCTTGTTGAGGTAGTACATGGCCACTGTGTTGTCCTTCATTATCAGGACATTCCTTCCCAGTACAGAGGGCAGGAAGGCCTTCAGCGCTCGTCTGATTCCCCTTAGCTCCAAAAGGTTGATGTGTAGTTTGGACTCTGATGGAGACCAACGACTGCTGATTGTCAGTTTGTTGATGTGGACTCCCCACTCTGTGAGGGAGGTGTCCGTCACTACCATTTTCTCCGGCCATGGTTGCCAAAAAGATTCTCCCTTGAGAATGTTGTCTTTGCAAGCCCACCAAAGAAGGTCTGGAGCAACTCTGTTTTGAACTGGCAGTTGATCTGACATATTCCCTGAGAATTCGGACCATTGAGTTCTAAGAGCCCATTGAAGGGATCTCATTCTCAATCGGGCCTCAGGCACCAGAAAAATGCAGGATGCCATGAGACCGAGCAACCTCAGAAAATCGAAGGCCAGAAAATAATGGGAATTCTGAAATTTTGTTAGCATCTGCTGAATGTGTTGAGCTCTCACCTCGGGAGGCAAGGCTTTCCCCGAGGAAGTGTCCAGGACTGCTCCAATGAATTGGAGTCTTTAGCATGGTATCATATGGGACTTCTTGTAATTGAGGGAGAAGCCCAGTCTGTGAAGGGAGTGGCAGGTTACGCTGAGATGTTCCAGGGCTTGTTCGGGAGAACGTGCACTGATCAGCCAATCGTCCAGGGAGGGCTAGATGTGATTCCCCCCTCTCCTGAGACTTGCTGCCACTACCGCCATCAACTTGGTGAAAACCCTCAGGCGGAGGTCAGCCCGAATGGCAGAACATCAAAACTGATAATGAGAACCGCCAACCGCGAACCTCAGGTACTTTCTGTGCTTGAGATGGATTGGCACATGAAAGTAAGCGTCCAATGATACCAACCAATCTTGGAGTTGGAGAGCCTGAAGGATCTGAGAAAGGGTTACCATCTTGAACTTGTCCTTCCTGAGGAACTTGTTCAAGTTTCTTAAGTCCAAGATGGGTCTCAATCCTCTGTCCTTCTTTGGGATGAGAAAATAGGGGGAATACCAACCCTTGTTCCTCTCTGCTACATGTACATGTTCTATTGCACCTTTCTCTAGCAGGGTTAAAATTTCCTGCACAAGGAGCAGATCTTGAGGCCTTCTTTGAAAAAGAAGGCAGTAACACTGGGCTACTGTTTCCAGTGCCCAAGCATCTGAAGTAATGCCCTGCCATTCGTTCAGATGCTGAGAGATTCTGCCTCCCACCGGGGTCTTGTGGGTCAAGCCCTCAGAGTGGCTTAGAGGCGGCTGCAGCAGCAGCTGAAGGTAAAGATGCTGCTGTTGGGGCTGAGTTAGCACCCCTTCCTCGTCCACTACGAGGGAATCTTTTTTGTCCCCCTTGTCCAGCCTGTCCTCTTCCTTTTCCAAATGAGGAATAGAAACGAAAAGGACGACCCCTCCCGGAAGATGTATCTGAATTGGGTTGTTGCTGAGGTTGTCAAATGGAGGCGCTAAGTGATTTAGCCGCCGCCTTGGAGGTCTGCAGCTTCTCCAGACTCTCATCCCCCTTGCTGCTGAACAACCTCGAGCCATCAAAGGGCATGTTGAGTAGTCTGGCTTGCACATCCAGTGCAAATCTCAACTTTCTCAGCCAAGCAAACCTGCGTAGCACGCTGCTAGAAGCCATGGATCTGCTGATGCTGTCAGCAGTATCCAGTCATGATTGGAGACATTCTCCCATTGCCTCCTTTCCATCCTTAACTATATTCAGGAAGCCGTCTCTTTCCTCCCCTTCTGGGATGTGATCAGCCGCCATGGCAATACAGTCCCACAGGGTGTAAGTGAACCTTGAAAGGGTGCATTAGCAGACTTCAAGGCCATACTGCCTGATGTAAAGATCTTACAAGCCCAGGCATCTACCCTCTTGTCGTCTCTATCCGGGGGAATAGAGGGATAAGCAGATTGCCTGGTCGATGTGGCACCCTGAACCACCAAGCTCTCAGGTGTAGGGTGCTTGGTTAGATACTCTGGATCATTGCTAGAAGGCCTGTATTTCCTAGAAAAGTTCCTGTTCACAGCAGGTCCAGATTCTCAATTTGCTGTAACCTTCCTCTGAAGGGCTGCATGAAAGGGTAAAACTGGGTCCTTCTGAGGACCTTGGTTCAGGATATCGATCATATCATCCTGTTCATAGGCAGGAGAAGCCCTGCTCCAGCCCGTATATTCTGTGACTGTATTCATGAGGCTCCTATATGTGGCATGTTCAGATGGGTCAGGCCTGCCAAATTCCAGCTCTGGTGAAATGTCAATACCACCAGCCGACTGGAGGCAATCAAAGAGATCACTCATCATGGATTCCTCATTAATAAGCTTGTCAGGAACATTTTGAGTACCATAGTGCAACCCAAAGGGTGGGGAATCCTCTTCAGAGGCATGTTCTTCCTCATAAATTGAGGCCATAGACTTGAAAAAGTCTTTCTTTGGAGTAGGTTTATAAACCTTTTCTGGAATGGACAAAGTCCTCGATAGCGTTGAAGTAACCGTTGATGGAGTCGACGATGGCTTTGCCAATGGTATCAACGATGGCTTCGCCAATGGTATCAACGATGACTTCGACAATGGCACCGGTTTGCTCGACGCTACCTTCGACTTTTGCATCGACAGGCTTGACTCTGATGGAGTCGACAAAGTCGTCGAACGAGTCAACGAATTGCTCTTCTTCAGAGGTATCAGAGACGGACTCGGTTCTCCAGTCGATACCCTTGACGATTTCTCGTCAGGCCGAGAAAAATTGCCGGCTTAACACTCGGCTTTGAAGTGGTAGTATTTGACTTCCCTAAGTCGTCCAAAGGAGTGACCAGGGCATGGCCTTTGCGTGATTCCTTCGAGGGGGTTGAGGCCGCATTCACGAATATACGCATCATTTCAATTTTAAACGCATCCCACTTTCTGGGGGAATCTGATTTGGTTGGGCCCCTGATTACCTCGGTAGAGGAATCAGAAGAAGAAGAAGAAGGTGTCTCTTCTTCAAGGAAGAAGACGAAGACTGCCTCGATCGACTCCTCTACCGGGACCTCTTCGACTGGACTTTTTATCCCTCTTCGAAGAAGACTTTGAAGGCACCCTCACCACTGCCAGTTTACCTCTGCGCTCCCTGAGAGCTTTTTCTGCCATGGCCTGACAGGACCCGCAGTCATCGGTACGGTGCCCAGAGCCCATACACCACAGGCAGACACGGTGAGGGTCAGCAATGGATATCATCGACCTGCAATCGTAGCATTTCTTAAATCCTGACTTTGGGTTCGAAGGAGTTGAAGATGAAGATATTTTCTTGACGAAAATAGAAGCTTGCCATTAGACAATCGAAGCAAAAGCTTACGGAAAAACAAAACTGAAGCCAAAGGGTGCTGCACGCGTTATTTGTACTAACTATGACATCGATGTTCGACGGAGGCCCTGGAAGGACATCGACACAACGGCATCGCGTACAGCGCCCTCTGCTGAGAAATCTTTTTCCGAAGCAGCAAAAATATCATAGATGAGGAATACGAGGGGGGGACACAATCCATTCGAAATTATTTTTTAGTGAGTAAAACTATAAATCACATTCCTAGGAGGAGTCATTTTTAGGTGACAAAATATATTTTAACTCAGACTCATTTTGTGATCCATACTTCTTTGCACCTAGTTATCAATGCAACTAGGTAAGAGTATATAACTTACGCCTGAAAGGCAAGCAAGCAAAAAGTGACAATTCTCTACAGAGGATACAAACTATGGAACCAGAAGCCACTGCTACTAAGTAACAAAAACGGTGCAGCCTCTGAGCACAAATGCTGCATCTTCTTTACCTGAAGCCTCAAAAATAAAAATAAATGTTTAAAGTGCCACAAATGTAAGTCACTGTTGAAATCCCTGTGCACACCACTGATCAAACTACACAACCAGGGTTAGGGAATTTCTCAACAGAGATTGACAACAATAATGTATTACTTAACCTCTGTTTATCTCTACAGACCAACGTCTAACAATTATGAAGCACATTTAGCCCTAAAACCCTGGCCAACATGAGTAAAAATGTAGTGGGAAATTTGTCAGCTCCAGCAGTAACCAATGAGTAACTCTCTGGACTAATTGAGGCTTCACTGAGTGACGTAGCCTGCCAGAGCCTACTGGATGAGGATTTGGAGGAACAGAATGATTCAATTTTTGCAGGCGACTCTGAAGGTTTTCCGGTAAAGCATGAAGCTATCAACTTTGCGCTAAAATCACTGCTGAAATATGGCTCTAAAATCAACAGTTGTGCTTAATAAAATTGTAATTGTCTTAAAGGATAGACAATTTGTATATTCAATAAATGCAATTCAAATAGCAAATATGTAAGGCCAACAGACTGTGTACTAGGATATTTCTATTTAGAATTGTAACATAAGGATATAGCTATCCATTGGTAGGTAAACAAACTAATGTTACTATTGTAGGCAACCAGAACAGGTAGGTTGTGTTGCCGCTTCTATGTATTCTTGTATCTAGGCATTAACATGATGCTTATATTTTGATTTAGTTAATTCTTAATTCTTAAATAAATCACTTATCTATGTACTTTTATCTCTAAATTAGCAAACTGTCTTTTTTTAGAAGCACAAGTAAGATGGGACAATGCCCCCTAAAGGCAAGGGTATATAATTAATATACAATACATTTGTCCATTGTTCCTAAGGACTGAGCCAACCCAATCATATGTCTATTCTGTCTCAGCAACATTATATAGCTTGAATGGGAGGAACACTACATGTACCAAGAGATGTCAACAAACAAACACAAATAAAAAAGCAACAAGACAAAGACCATCCCACTCAAGTATAAAGTCTGTTAGACACACTCTAGATTTAATCACATCTATCAAAATAATGCATTTTGTTGTACATAACATTTTGCTTCACTGAAAGAGCCACAAGGCCCTGGACCCAGACCTCCCAGGAGGGCCTCGTTGGAGACTTTCAGGTTTTCAGGATCTATCTCTCGGCCATGGTCGGTGCACAATAACACCTAAGTCTGAGCACTTCTGACATGGGGAAACTTACTGAGCCACATAATACAAACATGTGCAGGTAAACACAGTGGATTCGTTACTGTCCCACTTATGCCAATGTTTTATTAGAACTCTGGGATTGCATATAGTTGCAAAGTAAAGCTTATGTACCAAGACATTTTACCTACTAATGTGTAGTATACTCAATACAAAATTAACATGGTAGACTTGGCTATTTATTCTTTGAGCTTGTTTATTTACCCATCCGCAGCCTCAAAAGCAAAACCAAATATGTTTACATCAATCCAAATGTCAATGTCCTCCTCCAGAAAAAGAATAATTTCCTAAGTATTACAACTCTGCGGATCAAATTTCAGATAAAACTCAACAAAATGCCCAATGCTACAAATACTACAATTAACACCTATAATTTAAATAATTAGTAACCTATAAAAAATAAAATAATCTGCAAACTGTTTCTTAAACAAGGAGACAGTCGGATTTCTCTGGTGTACAGCTCTGATAGCTCCAATCTTACTGACCAATTAACTTGAAATACCATTCAGCCAACACGCGTTTCACAAGATAGGATTGGATTTTCTTAATACCCCATCTATTGTGAGCTTCTTCAGGGACTTTTTAACATCCAAAATAAGAGCAACAAGGCAATGTTTGCGAAGAAGAAGACAATACAAATGTAACACACACAAAGCCACATAGTTAGATTCTCCGAATCCCTAAACCAGCACTGATAAACATTGTGTTCTATCACATGTATTATTTAATTTTAATTCCACACTTATTACATCCCACAACTACTGTGTCTGTCTTTCTCCTTGTTAAAGAAATGTTCTGTAGATTACAAAGTTTTTTTAGTACATGTATTAATTGATGATTATTTGGGGTATTTTATTTGTACTAATCAGCGTTTGTTGAGTTTTATTTGAAGTTTGATCAATTGTAAGACTTGGGACATTATTCTTTTTCGTGGGGGATGTGAAGAATCTAAAGTTATAGTCCCTGCTTCCCTAGGGGGAGCTTGTTCCCATAAGGTCAGGGAGGTGAAGCTGCTACCCGATAGTCCTCCTGGGGGGTGGTACTCAGCAGGTGGATCTCATGGGAGGGAATCCCCCTGTGGGACTGGGGACGGTTATCAGGGAAGAATGCGGTATACTCTGAATATCCCATAAACTCCCTCATCTCCCTGCCCTATGCAGAGTAACATAATTTCACACTCTTCCATGTACCTATGTAAGGTAGAGCATCCAAACACCTTCCAAAATACGGAGACGAGGAAGAGTAGAGACTCCCTATATGAATCTTACTAAAGTACTGAGACGAAAAAGATTCAAAACAACCCAGTTGATAGGAATAACATTAGTAGTGGGATGAAGAAGAGGCGCAAAGTAATAGAGAGCACTCCATGGAACCAACTCCAGCAGTCTAGTCAATACAATCAGTAAGCTGCCGATGCATAAAAAGGGAAAAACTGAAGAGTTTGTTCAGCCCTTGCGCGAGTTGCCACAAGCAGGTCGGCGGAGCAGAGAAGGGTGATCAGAGGAACTGGCACATGAGGCGAGAAGAGGAAGCCTTCAGAAAGTGTCGAAGGAAGAAGGACTCTTCACACTGCTGGAAGCAGATGACAAAGGTCTGCCCGAGAGAAGAGTCTGCGCCACGCATGTCGCTTAGGCAGAGTATCAGCAAGCATCAGCTACAGAGACGTGGAGGTGGGACAGAAGAGATTGACTCCTGAAGCCAACCAGAGCCTGAACAAAAGCTCCCAGAAGGTAGGGGCTAGATGGTGGGAACGGAGGACAGTGTTGAGAACCCCTTAAGAAGGGTAAAAGCAACCTGGAGTTTAGGGCTGGGAGGAAAGCCTGTGAGAGAGACTTTAAAAGAACAACTGTGAGAAGCAGGGGTCTGGGATCCTAAGAACAAGAAAGAGTATGAGGGGGGGATGTGAAGAATCTAAAGTTATAGTCCCTGCTTCCCTAGGGGGAGCTTGTTCTCATAAGGTCAGGGAGGTGAAGCTGCTACCCGATAGTTCTCCTGGGGGGTGGTACTCAGCAGGTGGATCTCATGGGAGGGAATCCCCCTGTGGGACTGGGGACGGTTATCAGGGAAGAATGCGGTATACTCTGAATATCCCATACCCTCCCTCATCTCCCTGCCCTATGCAGAGTAACATAATTTCACACTCTTCCATGTACCTATGTAAGGTAGAGCATCCAAACACCTTCCAAAATACGGAGACGAGGAAGAGTAGAGACTCCCTATATGAATCTTACTAAAGTACTGAGACGAAAAAGTGGGCACCCACGCTGAGTGGCAGGCTTGTGTGATGCCCCCCTACCTGGTGGTGGGCACCCACGCTGTGAGAAGCAGGGGTCTGGGACCCTAAGAACAAGAAAGAGTATGAAGACAGAGGTCTGGAAACCCCAAGTACAGAGATATTATTACAACCATTCTACAAACAATAGCAGTGCCTGGCAGGATAGTGAACCAGGTCTGCTATACTAACCAAAGAAGTCATAAAACAAACAGTCATAGTACCTGGCAGGATAGTGAACCAGGTCCACCTTACAAATACCAGAGAAGCTGGAAAGCCTAAGAATGCCAAGGGAAGAAACCATGCCTCTTGACATTGTGAATTGTGAAAGCCTAAGAAGGCCAAGGGAAGTGGCACACCCCTTGGCATTGTGAATTGTGAAAGCCTAAGAAGGCCAAGGGAAGTGGCACACCCCTTGGCATTGTGAATTGTGAAAGCCTAAGAAGGCCAAGGGAAGAGCCATACCGGCGTTCCTCATTTATTTTAATCCAAATAAGTCTATAACTACAACAATGTCACCTGTGTGTCGATCTCCTCCTTCCCCACCCTTACATATTGTGGTGTCAGGAAGGGGATTCTGATCCACCTGATAAACAGTGGAGGACCCAAAATACCTGTCGCCAAAATCCTTTAACCATTTTCAAAGTCCCTCAAAGATTAGTTTAAGATCATTATAATAAAAGAGTTGCAGGGCGTGGCCAGAAGCCATGCGGTAGAGAAATGTCCTCTGAAGGCTCCCGCATTATCCGTTCATTTATGGGTTTTCTGCTAGACATTACGGGCCGGTAACAGCTGTACCAGGGACCGGAGCTGCTGAGGAGCAGCCGGGAGCAGCTGCACAGCGCTGGTGCAGGCAGGGGCAAAGAGAGAGCCATCAGAACTCACAGTGCGAGAATCTACCATGGTGCCCTTGGCCTGAGAGGAGAGCGGCACATAAGCAGCATGGGCGCTGCGCTGCGGGTGGCCTCGGGGGCCGTGAAGCTGTCTCCTAGCTGGCCGGTGCTGTGGGAGAGGCTCTTCCAGGCTGCTGGTGTGGTAGAGCGGGAACCCGCTGTGGCTCTGGCGGGAGCCCTGGGAGGGAGCCGGCACTGAAGAAGAAGGAAGGTGCGGGCTCCAGCGTGAGTCACAGTTATCGCACCACAGGGGAGCGGAGTGCAGCGAGAGCACCATTAATAGAATAGTGCGGTGCTGGGGACTTCACTGCGTGGCATGCTGTAAGGGGTGCCTCAAGAGGTGGCCAGCGGGGATAAGAACAGCTGGGAGTCTCTAGGACTGTAACAAGTCCCCCTCGAACAGTGATGGTAAGGGGGGGCGTGAGTGACAGGACCACCCTGGCTGAATTGCTAGTGGGTTGGTTTCCCTCTTACCCATTGGTCACACGGAATGGGCACACTGACTCGGGCCCTGCTCATCATTTTAAACAGTGATAGGAACTACTACTCTATCTCACAGACCCACACAAGTTCAGTGTAGGCGTGGCCCCGGGTGCCATTCTGTTGACTATTCTTAATATTTGTCAGTACTTTGATCTCCCACAACGGATCTCTGATGGAACTGCCGAATACAAGCATTGAAGAGCGACCCTAATACCTCCTGGGGCTGTGCGAGGAGCCTCATAGTCCATACCGCAGCAACTGCTGTAACGTCCAGCAGGTGTGGAAGGGCATGATTGCAGCACTGTGGAAGACATTAGCAACTTGTGTCATTCTGGGAAGGAGCCGGCACGGAAGAGGGGGCTCCGGCGCGGGCCTCATCCTGGCAGATGTACACCACCAACAGAATAGCGTGGTGCTGGTGAACGCACTGCATGTTGTACTGGCACGGGGTCCCCCCTTGAGGTGCCCAGCATGAATTTGAGCAGCTGGGAGGCTGCGGGTTTGCACTTGGGTCCCTCCCTGGAACAGTGAGACAGTAAAGGGGGTGTGAGCGGCAGGACTGACCTGGCTGAGTTGCTTGCAGAAGGGGGTCAACACCCTGGCGCCACTCCTCTGTCAGTGGGGAGCGACTCTGGCTGGCTGAGCCTTACGTGTGAGACCAGAGCAAGTCCGTGGCACTGAGTGTGAAGTTGCCATACCTGACTGTGCCAGTTGGGCGCACCATTGTGTACATGCTGGAAAAACTGCACAAGGGGACATAAGGGGAGTCCAGGCGAACCAGGATGGACACATTTGCGCGCAAGGGTGAGGGGAGCAGCACGGCACAGGAGGAGAGGGGTGCTGCACTGACGCTTCAGCCCCCAGTGGTGCAGGCTGATGAGAGTCAGATCTTGTAGGCCATCTCAGTACTCCAGCCTATATTAGAGAGGAAGATAGATGAGGTAATAATTGACGTTGGTTTGCTGAGACAGGATGTCCTGGCTTTGGCCAACAGGGTGCAGACTGTGGAGACCTAGGCAGATGAAAATGGAAAAAAATAACACAGGTGCCATTGGGGGGTGCGAGAATGGAAGGCGAAAGTGGCGATGCTTGAGAACAGGGTGGAGGATGCCGAAGGACGGGTGCGGCCAAATAACATCTGTGTATTTGGACTACCTAAGGGGGCAGAAGGGAATGACCCCACAACATACGTGGGGAACATGATGCTGAAAGAGGTGGGTCCTGGCAATTTGTTGCAAGGTTTTACGGTGGAGTTCAGCCATCAGTCCCTGTCCAAATTATAGGGATAAGGAGACAGTCCTGGCATTCTCCAGACAAGGGGCGTTATTGAGAGGGGGGCGGTGAAGATAGAAATATACTCCGATTACACTCTCAGGGTGCAGAGGCAGAGGACAGCATTTGGCCCCGTGAAGGAGAGATTCTGGTGCGCTGGGTTGGAATATATGCGTCCACAATGGAACTTCTCACTTCTTTGATAACACGGACGGAGCACATGCTTCGATGGACACTGCAGGAATTGCCCCACTCCCGAGACGTCAGAGGCGGAGAACTGATCGCTTGCAGGATTGCTGGTGACAATTTTAATGGACAGACCAGCAGAAGGTGACATGGTGTGCCATTATGGCGGGAGAGAAGCAGGGACGCAACACTGGAGACTCCGGACGGGAACTGGTCCACCCTGGTGACTACGGTGTGAGCGGTTTAGCTTTTGACTGTGCACTTCTCTATCATACCCATTCCTTTTTTTCCTTCTTTTGAGTGCTAGACTTTAGTGCTCGACCGCTGCACATGCAACCTGGGACCCCGGTTGCGGGACCCGGCTGTGTGTGAAAAGTGGCTGCGCCTGAACGAGTCACTTATCGTTGGGCGGATGCTGGGGATGTTGGGGATTTGGGTTACCTTTGGGGGTTGATCTTTATGCATGCTACAATGTTTGGTACCCCTGCCTGGGGTTCTCATAGTTCACAGCTATATGCCACAGGGGGATTGTGTGTAGGGAAATGCAGAAGCTCTGGATGGGGGCCTGGGGGCCCTTGAGGTGGGCAGGCATCGGCTGCTGGTTGGGATGCGACTGGGCATGGGGGAGGTAGCAGGGTTCAAAGAGAGGCGAGTGGGACGCTTGGGACATTAGGATGGTTTCCTGGAAAGTCAGGGGGCTTAACAGTTTCATCAAATGCAATAGGGTGCACACATACATGAAAGGCAAGGAATAAATATAGTCCTCCTGCAGGAGAGATACCTTACAGAGGCTAGACAGGCCACGCTACTCAGAAAATGGGTGGGCAAGTATATGTGTTCACCTACTCGGCCTACACCAGGGGCACGCTAATATGGGTGACCCACAGCTGTGCTCTTTAAGTTTATCGAATCCAAGTGCGATGATGAGGGGAGGATGACCATTGTTCATGGCTTTTTAGAGCAGCGGGAGATTTGTATAATTAACACATGTCCCAAATCATGATGCAACCTCCTTCTTCTGGTCCTTGTTCCCCAGAATGACACCGTATCGGGGGGCCATGTGGATATGGGGGGGATTTCAATTGTACACTGTACCCTAGGGTGGACAGGTCGGATAGCAAATACAGCAGGCCGGCACCCCCTGCGAAGACTAGAAGCCTTGCTAGAGGACCTGGGCCTAATAGACATTTGGAGATGGCTGCATGGAGCCAGTAGAGGGTATTCTTATTTCTCCAGCCCCCACGGGTACACACATGTATAGAATACATGTTCACATGCACTGAGTCTTTGGTCGACTATCACTGCGGAATATAAAGCCAGAGTGCTCTTAGATCATGCTCTCCTGGCAGTCACATGGCAGAATACCAAGGGTAGGCCACATATCCAAACATGGTAACTGACAGCGGAAGCGCTGCTAGATGGCTCATTCAGAGCCTATATGGGGACAGAATGAGGATTTCTTTGCACTAAACAACACTGGAACTCTGTGCGAATCCTTCAAGGAGGGGCGAGGTGATAGGGAAAATGGGGGTTGCACGCAGGGATTTACAACGCAGCATCTCTGACAAGGAGACTAAGATTGAGGAGCTAATGGATGGGGCAGAAACCCATAGAAGGGTGGGAGAAAAAGCTAATTGAGCTGCGGTAGGCATGCATTGTGGATTGAGAGCGGCTGGGGAAGTATGACTACGCCAAATACAAAGAGAAACCTCATGAGCACAGGGATACCCCCGGAGGGTGCTAGCGTGGCTGTGGCGCACGGAAGAGAGAAGGGAGACCATCAGCTCCATTAAAGATGAGTGCAGGGAGGAATGGAAGGCGCAAATCGAAATTAATTCAGTATTTAGCAGGTGTTATCATCGGTTGTACAGTGCAGGGGCTGAGAGTAGTATGGCAGACATGCAGGGTGTCCTGTTGCAGACCTTGCTGCCCTGTCTAGGACCCGGGACAGGTTGAAATGTTGGATGCTCTGCTAATTGCAGAGGAATTGCTACTGACTATACAGTCGTTGCCTGCGGGTAAATCACAAGGGGCAGACAGCCTCCCAGTTGAATTTTACAAAGAATATGCAGGTGCCCCAACCTTTGCAAATGCTAAAGGAGGCCTTTGAGAAAGGCCAACTGCCGGTAACCCTAAAAGAGTCAGTTATTGTGCCAATCCTCAAACCCAATAAGTCACAGCTAGAGTCCAGCTCTTACATACCGCTCCCCATGAACAACCGAGATTGCAATATCCTTACACCTCTCCTGGCGAACAGGTTGTGCATGGTGATTAGCGCCATAATACATCCTGATCAAACAGGATTCTTCCCAGGCAGGAATACGTCCTAGAATCTACACAGCCTATATTATGTCATAGACCAGACTAATGGGGAGGAGGCAGATTATGTGGTGGCCTTGCTTGATGCGATAAAAGCATTTGACTCGGTGCGGTAGGATTGGCTACAAGCCACCCTGCAACGGTTTGGGATGGGACCACAATTCCTGAGGTGGGTAAAACTGATCTACGCAATACCACTGGCCGGGTCAGGACCTGGAGGTATAATTCGGACAGGTAGAAATTGCACAAGAGGACAAAGCAGGGGTTTTCGCTCTCCCCCATGCTTTCCATCCTGGCTTTGGAGCCCCTGACGGCCTTCCTGAGACCAGACCTCAGGGCTGCTGGCATACCAGCAGGGGGCAGCATGCATGTGGTGTCCCTGTACGCGGAATACATGTTACTTTATGTACAGAACCCAGTGGTCAACCTGCTGTATCTGCTGGCGGTCCTGGATGGGTTTGCGTGACTCTCGAGCATAACCATAAGCAAGGAGAAGTTGAGGTTGTACCCAATGGCTGATCTGTGCTGGTTGGAGTCGGACTCTCTGCTGAGTTTTAAGCTGCAGTGGGCAGTTGATCCGTTTCAGAATTTTGGGGAGGGTATTTACCATGACCCCCGGCGAGAACACAAGATGAATATGCCACGGGCATGGGTGGGGGGGACTAGAGAGGTCCATGGAGTTCTGGCACAAGCCTCCATTGTCCATGATTGGCAGAGTGCTGCTCCTTAAAATGATAGTGCTCCTGCGGCTCTTGTATCACTTTGTTAATATACCGGGTTGTTTTTTCACGTGCTCGACTTCGTGATCAGAGGGTTCATATGGAGCAGGAAAAGGAGCAGGATTTTGCTGGGAACGATGTGTAGAGATTTTAAGGATGGTGGAGTAAAACTGCCTCACTTTGAATTTTATCTCATCGGGCAGCTGCAGTTTGTCGTTACATGGTTAGCGGATGAGGCTACAATAAATGCAGATTTACTACAGGACGACGCTAAGCCTTACTATCCGAAGGAGATTCTTTGGGTGCGGGAGGTGCGCCATAAGGAAAGTTCATGCAGTTGGGATGGAGAATGTGGCACAGATTGTGGAGACAGGTGGGTAGGCAAGATCCGTACTCGGACAATATACCACTGGCAACGATAGGGGGAAGGGACTGTGGTGAGATCTGTAGCATTAGATGTCATTGAGAGTCAAAATGGGATTATTGCCCTGGGGAATTTGTTTGGTGATGGTACTTTGGCAGGCTTCTCTGAGTTGGCCGAAAGATACAACATCCCTGAGGGCCAGTTTTTAACTTATCACAGGGTGATTAGGGCGGCGGAGGACCAGTGGCCTGAATTCAGGCAGGGTGTGGAGGGGGACGTGGTTCTGGATTCCTTTTTTGACTTGTCATAGGGTGGTCATGTGGTTTCTAGGTTCTACGAGCAGCTATTGGAACTCAGGGTGTGCTCCCAGTGGGAAGAGGATGTAGGCTAGTGCTTTCACTGATGGAGAGTGGGCTGGGGTGCTGCTATATGCATGAAGGGTATCCAGAAATGCTAGACTGAAAATGATGCAATCATACGTTATACACAGGGCGTATCTGACCCCACAGACAATCTCACGATTTCCAGGAGTGGAACAGCAGAGGTGCACCAGGTGATTAGGATTTTCTGGCAAGGGGTCGTGGGGAGGGTGTTGTCAGGGGTTATAGCCATGCACGATTGGATGCCAGAGGCGTGCTTGTTGGGCATGTTCTCCGCAAGCGGGGAGAGGCTTACCTAACTTGGATGAAAGACCTTATATGTGCTTTGGCTAAGCGTAGGATAGCGATTGCATGGAAGGCAGCTGGTGGACCCAGTATTGAGGCATGGTGAGGGGAGAGGCGGTGGTATGGCACTGCGTGGTGTACAGAGGGCAGAGGGAGGTAAGTGCTGATGTGGCTGCATGGAATATTGTAACTCAGGCACTGATTGTACCCCCAGAAGATGGGACCCATGAGAGTAAGTAAGAAAGTGTGAAGCATAATTGGACCATGATAGGGTCCTGAGATGGCCGTTAAAAGCATCGGGAGGGATGGTGGGGGCTGGGAGGGTACCTGGGCTAAGGGCATGCATGGAGTTTGGTTTAATGTTACATATGTTGTGGTCTTCGGACTGGGTTTGGCTAGGTACAGGTGGCACACTAGGACTGAACTGGACTCAGTTGCTTGCTTTGAAGTACGCTTTCAATGGGAATATTACAAGAGTGGACATTTACTAGGGGGGTGGTATGGAACATGAATGGTAAGTTCTGTGATCTGCAGGATGTATGTCATGCCAGAAGGTATGCCACTGTATGGCCTTTTTGTTTATTCTTTCCTTTCTTCTTTCTTTCCTTGTTGTTGGAAACAATAAAAAAAGCACAAAAAAAAAGAAAGAGTTACACAGGAAGGGAATATGATTACAAGTTGCTCCAGGGGATCAAGTCTCTGCAATAAAAGCGTTGATTTTGGAGAAACTTAAAGTCCCCATTTGCCAACAAAGACTACGGTACAAAGGGTGAGCACTAGTAAATGAGTTAGGCTTTTATGACTATTTCATCAGTCCAAACTCAAGGTTGAATTTGGTGGTAAAACCCAATAGGGAGTTAACCCCAATAGGCTAGCTAGGTATAAAACCTAGCCTAAAGCGACCCACTCGTACAAGCCCCTGGGAACTAGTTTAACGTCCGTCCCGAACAAGGACCCAATTGCAGGAAAAAGGAATCGTTTTGGTAAATCTAGATGTATTACAAAAAGAATTTAAAGAAGCAGTCCTCTCAGAGGAAATGTTAGGTTCCCCGTCCCCGTTATCATTGATGTCTGAGGACGACAGGAAGGTTCTTGAGATCTTCAGTTACCCCATAACTTCCGTCGACATGAACACCATTGAAATCCTATTAGAAAGGTTAGTCGCACATTAAATGCAGGTCGACAGTAGATTTCAAGAGAGCCTAGATTAACTAGCAGCTAGCCAACACAGACCAATTCTCCCTCAAGGTATTCCTCAAGGTACCTCAAGGTATACATAAATACAAAGTTCACTACTAAGTACGCCCACTAAGAACACCTCCATTGGAAGTGCCCAGACGTATGCTGAAGCCTTCAAACAATTAAGGGCTTTTAATGAGAATGAGTATGGACTAACAGACCCAAACGTCACTTCCAGACACCCACCTCCCTTTGAATCACAGCAGAGAACAACCCCCCTCCCTCGAAAACCCTATTAAATCTGGGAGAACAGGCACTAGAGAGACTGAGAAAAGGGATGAGAGACGATTGCCATTCATGAAAGAACAGGGGTTGGTAAAACTAGAAGAGGGAAAGATGATAAGAACACCAATAGTAACCTATTTTTCTTGCAGTGGGAAAGGGAACCTAGCCAGGAACTACCCACAAAATAAACAAGAAGAACCTATGGTAATAGGTTGGATGGAGGGAGAAGAGAGGGAAAACACAGAATCCCGAGAGGACCCAGACAATGAAACAACCTGTAACTGTTTCTATATCGACCCCCTTTAAGACACATGAACCGGTAACCGTAAATGGGATACAAGTGTCTGCTTTGGTAGACTCATGAAGCAGGCAAACAGCGCTAAAGGCAGACCTAGTTGGTACCAATGAATTACAGAGAAGAAGACCAGTCAAAAATGTATGTATACATTGAGACCAAGGGGTGTGTTATCGGACTCTAGGAACCATTAGGCTTTTCTAGGCCGTTGACTGGACAGCCCTGCTATAATCTCCTGCCATGGGCAGCCCTGGCGTACTCTCCAGCCAGTATTTGCCTTTCTCAATTGTGGGTCCCAGATCCCTTCTTCTGCTTCTCATATGTGGGTCCCAGAGCTGATTGTATTGACTTCTTATCTGCAGGTCCCATACCCCTTTATTCATGCTTCTTAAATACGGGTCCCAGACCCCTTTGTACTGGTTTCTTAAATACGGGTACCAGACCCCTTTGTGCAGGTTTCTTAAATGCGGGTCCCAGACCCCTTTGTATTGACTTCTCAAGTGTGGGTACCAGATCCCTTCGAATTGGCTTCTCAAGTGTGGGTCCCAGACCCCTTCATATTGGCTTCTCAAGTTTGGGTCCCAGACCCCTTTGTAGTGGTTTCTCAAGTGTCCCAGAGGTCCTAAGGTCGACCCTGCACCTTCTCTCAGGGCTCACAGTCCTTTGCCTCCTTCTTGGGTCTCCATTCATCTTCCTGCAGCTCTTCTCAGCTGTTTCATGTTCTCGTGCTGGTTTACACGGCTCTGCCACTCTCCTGTGGAGTCGCACATTGCATACCTGCACGCCTGTGTCGTGAAGTGCTCTCATGCGCCCGGGCCCTCAGTCCTGCTCATTCTCGGCATGTTGCACTCTGGCAAAGCAGGTAAGGGGCTCCAGAACTTTCCCTGTTTCGTCCCGGTCAGCAGCTGTAGTCTCAGCTCTTCCTGGTGTGGGAAAGGGCCTCCGCTCACTGTGTCTCCAAGGAGGGACTGAAAACAATGTTAGTCCCACTTCCATCTTTAAGCTACCTGTGACTGGATAACTAGACCGTTCACTCTGACTTTCTGAGAGGTTGGTTAGGACTCTGTGTATCTTCTTCATCACAGTACTTTGAGGGGATGACTCAGTGGAGTTAGTCGTGATCTTCCTTGTACCAGAACTTTGAGAAGGCAGCTCAGGGACGACATCATGAGATTTGTCACATCTGCTATACTAACTAAAGAAGCCATAAGAGGAACAACCATAGTACCTGGCAAAATGGACAACCAGGTCCACCTTAAAAATAGCAGGGAAGCTGCAAAGCCTAAGAAGACCAAGGGAAGAACCATACCCCTTGGCATTGTGAACTCTGAAAGCCTAAGGAGGCCAAGGGAAGAAAAATTGGTATTGTGAATAGAAATAAGTCATTTGAAGAGACTTTTTTTTCTGTGCCTACTATTGACGGAGAAATTCTCCAAGAGAACTGTTATAACTTTTTGTTTATGCAATCTGGAGAACACGACTCATCACCAGGAGGTGAACATAAAGTCTCAGTCCAGAAGAAGGGAGTCACTCATGTGAACTAAGAAGATCCTCATTTTTCCTTAGTTAGTTAAGAATCTAAAGGACGGAAATCATTTTTGACACACAACGGTGTGAGTCCTTAGTATTTAATTGAGGCAGGACAACCCCTCTTAGTGTTAGGGATATTTAGGGGTTTGCTCTTTTATTTTAATCCAAATAAAAGTCTACAACAGCAACAATGTCACCTGTGTGTCGATCTCCTCCTTCCACACCCTTAGAGAGAGGACATTAACATTTGGATTGAAGTAAATGTATTTGGTTTTGCTATTGAGAGTGTGAATGGATAAACAAGAGCAAATAATAAAAAGCCAACTTGTGGAAACACCCCAAAGAAAGCTGGCATAGGATCATGGGGTAGACAGTATTTAGAGACCAGGTCGATGCGAGCCAAGGGGTTCACCATAAGTTGTTCAGTGGATGACATGACCAGGATATGTGCACATAAGTTCCCTGTCATTCTTAGTGGTAGCACTCATCCGAGTACAAAGGAACACCCAAGCCGGCGAGCAATCCAGTTGAAAAAAAACCCTCAGTTGGTGTAATAAAAGTGTAGGCTCAGCCTTGGACGATGTAAGTATGAGCTGACTTTGGTCAACGCTATCTAGTTGAAGGCCTGATCCATTTTCTCAGACATGAAACATAAAGCTCTTCCAGAGTAATTTCACCTCACTCATAGTAATTTATACAAAGATGGCACAGACCGAGAACAAGAACTTGTCAGGCATAAGATGGGGCGAGGAAAGTTTGTGCGTTGAGAGCAAGGCTTCCAACATGCCTATGAATGTGGAATACCATCTGGCTTATGTATCCTCTAGCTTATACTTGAACTTCAGGAAGTAAAAGAGCAGCATCTTCTCACCAACCAAAACAGCTGTTCTAAATAAGATTCCTAAAATGTGACCAGGATTTCCAATTGATTTTTCTGTTATTGAGCTTCAGGGCCACCTTGTCCTTCCAAAAAGCTCCCAAATTTAGCAGGTAGTTCTTTCCCATTTACAGGAGGGCTATTTTACAATCGCTTCAGTGTGAGCTAGAGAAGGCAAGTCGTATACAGGCCGTCAGTCTAACTGAGGACAACAGGTGAGACAATGTTTATGAGCTACCACCGCACTCAATGGGAGCCCCATTTATAACTTGGCCCTCCGAAGGACTTCCACCCCCAACCTGGTGTTGAGATAGGATAGAGGGAAGGCTGGGTTGTACCTATACAGTTAAGGCAAACCAAAACCTCTTTGGTATCCTCCTTTTTCAAAATCCTCAAACGGATTCTCGTGTATTGTTCTTCCCCCCACAGGAAAGACTTGAAATGTCTTTTGATATCCTTACAATCCTCAAGGTAAAAAGGTACACGCAAAATGCTGAAAGCATATAAGAAATAGAAGGTAAACTAAGTTTGATGGCATTTACCTAGCCCCATATGTTAAGGTACGTTTTTCCCCCAACGCCTACATTCTGGGATGCACTTAGTATCAACCATGGATTGGATCTTCATATGCGACATGTGTTCTGGCTCACCTGGACCCCCAAGTGAGGATTGCAAACTTGCAAATGTACCGCTTTGGCATGACAGGCTTATTGGGAAAAGGTCTGCCTTAGATCTGCCTTAAATCTAAAATTAAAAATCCTATAAAAGCTGAAAGCTGGTCAAATAAGCGCCTGGCTTACCATTCTGGGTGAGAGAGTATAACAAGTAAATCATAACGCATAAAGGAGATGTTTAGAGTAGAAGCCATTATAGGAGATGTGCTTAGTTTCATCATTGGCCCATATGGCAATGGTCATTGTTTCAATGGCCAGGTAAAAAGGTACAGTAAAAGATGGCATCCCTGCCTGGTGCCACAACTAATTCTAAATCTGTAATGCAGCCAGATAGGATAGCAAGTACAGCATAAACAGTTTTTTTTTTACATTTCTGCCTGACCTAATCGAAACTGGTTGAAAGGTGCCTCTGCATCCATGGAAACAACTGCATGGGGTGAAGTGAATTTTATTTTAAGGAAGGTCATTTTAATGAACAATCTCATATTACTGCCCATTCTATTTCTCATGATACCTGCTTGGTTTTTGTGAATTTGAATTGTCTTAACCCCATCGAGCTGATAAAAGAAAGCCTTTTCAAGCAGTTTTACGTCAGAGAGAAGAGGGAGAAGGGTGAAAGTGTGCGTAGTATGTGTGGCTATATAGCCTGCATAACTAAAATAATTAGAGTGAAGGAAATTGAGTTAGTGATTCTCCCCATGCAGACAATTGTAGATCACATAAATTATAGGATTAAGTACATTCCAGAGCGGACCTTGTTGCGAGACCGTCAAGACCTGGACATTTACTGGTGTTCATAGCCGTAGTTGTAATCTCTTTCACCAAAATGGGTAATTCAAGCAGCAAGTTACAGTCATCCCTAATTGTGGGAATTTTCAACCCACAAAAAAATAATGAATTTCCTCTGGTGTTGCATCCTGAGTTGGTTGATAAAGACTGGTAAAGTAATTGCAAAAAGCCGAATTGATGTCCCCATTGGATGTAATATTCTCAAACCCACCACTCACTATGAAACTCACCACCCTTGAGGCTAGTAATGTACCTGCCTTATCCCCAGTATCCTAGATTGCTTAACGTGTGTTAAAGACAGATGTTTCTGACTATAGTTTGAGCCCAAAATGTGCTTGTTCCTTGTCTCATTGAAGACTACCACAGTGAGCTAATTAAAGTCAGTAACATACCTTTCTGCGCCTTCTACAAGGTGAGCTCAAGGGCATGAAAAGTTGACCTCCTGTCCCTATTAATTTGTAGCAAAACTAATAATACACTGTGTATACCTGCCATCAGTGCATTGCAGTGTAACTATGTCATTGTAAGGAAGGCATGTTATCACCAGTAAGACAGACACAAGTGACCACAGTTCAAGGGTTTTTATCGAACTTTCGCAAGAGTGAGAAAAACGCCTAAACCTAAATCTACAGATGGCATCAATTTATGAATTTATGACCATCAAATAATAATAATGCAGTCCTATTGGATTCTTGTCAAAATAAAAGGGCTTATACTTAAAAAAAACTATTGCCATTCCTTACCGCTAATTTACAAATAGTGTGGGGTAGAGTTCATGAAAAAGAAAGAAGTGTTTACAAAATGATGTGTCAGGATGTTCGGGCCGTGGGCCTCCCTTCCCCATGTTTTCAGCACGGGGCAAGGCAGTTCACTCGAGCAAAGCACACAATCTGGCTTCTGTGGCACGAGCATAGTTCCATACCAGCATCAGGAACTTCTGTGTCCAAGTCTCTTTACTTCTTAAAAGTCTCTTGTCTCAGAGGGCCTGATGTACAAAAACAAGATGCAAAGGTTCTTTTCTTTTTACCAGTATTCAATTTGGGTGTTCACCCTGGATCCCCCTCAGTCGGGCGCAGATGACTTTCAAAAACAAACGTTCAACATTGGATGCCCCTCCTCCGGGCTCAGATCCCCTTATTACAATGTTCAGACAATCTTCTTTCTCGGGTGACTCACGGTTCACCCCGGACCACCCTCAGCCGGGCTTAGATCCCTTTCTTTCACCCAATCAGTCTCCCTCAGCCAGGCTTGGACCAATTGCAGTGTACATTAAACCATCAAAGACTTTTGAATGTGCACAGTGTTTAGCTAGACTCGTTGCAGGAACACTTCGATGTCAAGATTCCCTTTTCTCACACTTAGCATCAGTTGGATACCTAACAGGGATTTTCAAATGAGTATCCACGTGTTGCTGGACCACTCTGTCTACGGTATCTTTTCTTGGCCTCCCAATGTTTAGTTACACCTTTGGTTTCCAATTATATTCGCCTTTCTCGTCACATACATATAGCACACTGTTCGCTTTAGGTATCTTCATTCAATGTTGCCACTTGCAACCTTGATTCAAAACACAGGCTGGTTTGGAATCAGTCTCTCTGAATCAACAGCTGTGCTGTTTTTACTGACGCTGCTTGTTGTAGGAGCCAAGGACAGTACCACAGCAGTAATCGCTCTTCCCCACCTTGGTTATCGACGTGGGAGAGCCACGGGTACCTCCGACACACTGTGCAGGTTTGAGAAGCTTTAGTTTCTGGTCTTAGGTTTCTTACTTTCCAAGGTTCACAAAAGTAACAGGGCCTCATTACGAGAATGGAGGTAATGAAAATAGGAAGGCAGAATGGTATTACCGGCATTAACGGGTCCGGGCCATTATGACCCGACAACCCGCCAATACTGCCCGTACCGGGCCCCTTCATACCGGCCTGTGCACGTATACACGCCCCTTCGCGGAGCAAATACCGGGATGCCAGTAATAGGAGGAAATCACAAGTAACGCAAGCATGCACTTACCGGCATCCCCAAGGCGGTAAATAGGGCCTGCTTGACAGCGTTAATACAGGCATCGCGGACCACCCGTAAATAGCAACCTGCAGTGAAGGCAACTGCCACAGGTGCACACAATCACCACAGGTGGATTCAATGGAGCCTGTCCCAGCACAAAAGAAGTACACCCACACACCACTCCCCTTCCCACGCCAAAATGATACCACTAGCTTTTGCAATCATGGGGCTGGAGGACATGCATGTGCTGCTACAACTACAGCAACAACAGCAACTAGAACAACAACTACAGCAGCAACAACAGGCAGCACAGAGGAGACGCAGGAGGAGAAGGAAGGTGAGACAGGCCTAGAAATGACCACCAGTTCAGCCAGTAGTACCTTGTAGGCAGCCAACAATCTCTTGCATCAGACCCAGTCCTTTCAATCTAACCCCTGAGCAGATCCAAACCCTGTACCGGTTGGACCGGGCCACCATCACCGCCATTGTGGACATGATACATGACGACATCGTCAGCCTCACTGAAATACGCACTGCCATCCCCCCGCTACTAAAGGTGGTGTCTGTGCTCCACTTCCTGGCCACAGGCAACTACTAGCACACAGTGGGCCAGCTGCATGGTATATCACAACAACTCTTTTCACACATGCTGACCCAAGTGCTCGATGCCCTCCTGAAGCATGCTAGCACCCACATATCCCAACCACGGACTGCCCTGGAGATTGCCAACACCAAAGTAGGCTTCCATGCACTGGCAGGCATGCCCAATTGCGTTGGTGCCCTCGACTAAACCCATGTTGAATTGGTAGTCCCTCATGCCATAGAGGCGGTGTACCGCAATCGCAAGCAATACCACTCCATCAATGTGCAGATGGTATGTGACTCCAGCAAGATCATCACACATTGTTGTGCCTGGTATCCCGGATCCACACATGATTCCATGGTGCTGTGTAACTCCACGCTACCCCGTCACATGGAAAGACATGCTGGACGACGTGCCTGGCTGCTTGGTGAGTTGCCTGACTGGCCCATGGCAGTGCATTGGGGTTGTGATGTGGTGGGATGCATATTCCACCTGGGTGGGAATGGGGGGGATGCATACTCCACCTGGGTGGGAATGGGCGGTGAGTGGACAATGAGTGGAGCTAAACACATCTGACCTGAAACTCCCAACCCGAACATGACACATCACTGCCACACATTGGACCAATGCCGTACATCAATGACAACATGTAAGATGCACAAACAGGCCACCATGGGTCTGTCAAGCGATGCATGACTGAACATGATTACAACTGTGCCAATGTGGCTAATGTGATTATGCACAGTGTAGCATACAATACAATCATGGGAGGCAAGACAACGTTCCGCATCCACAGTACATCCGCATGCAACTTTAACACCCTGCATCATCTGTACAACGCCATCCAGACTAGCAGACCATATTGCAGTACACAATGCATCCAAATAATCTTTGTGCATACGTACACGGGCACGTGCATGACAACATCAAATAGCTCCAGCCATTGGCTGTGAATCCTGAAGGTGGCAGCTCAATGACTCACGCAGACCTCTCTGTACTCCCATGCAGGTGATGGAGGATATCCCTTGAAGCTGTGGCTACTTACCTTTGTGCGGAAACATCGGAACAGCCATGTAGAGGAGTACAATCGGGTACATACCCATACCAGTTTTGTGATTGAGCAGACCTTTGGCCTATTGAAGGCACGATTCCGCTGCCTAAGCATATCTGGTGGAGCACTCCTTTATAGGCCTGAGAAGGTGGCAAAGATCACCATGGCCTGTGTCATGCTGCACAACATGTGCGTCCGGAGAAATGTACCACTGCCACCGGACATTGACATGCATGCACCGGGTGAGGATGAAGATGGAGGAGAAGCAGCACCCCTGCCAGTACGTGATGCACAAGATGGCCATGCTGTACCCGATTCACTGATTGACGAATGCTTCTGACCCACAGGGACGTTGATGGCTATGTGTCAGTACTACACTGAACACTGGGTCCATGTGGACATTCACACAGGGAATGTGGGGAGTTGGGCACTGTGCAGTGTCATGAATGAAATGAATACACACGAAATTAACAATGTCCAGGCATTCAATGATTTTGTACACAACGGGTGTATTAATGTAAACAACAGAAAAGTGCCTCACCCCTCCACCACTCATATCCCCTCCCCCCTCCCCCTTCCCCCAACACACCAAAGCTCCCCATACCCGCAATGAACTCCCCATACCCCCAAAGAACTCCCCATACCTCCAATGAACTCCCCATACCCCCCATGAACACCCCCCTATTCTCCTACACACCACCGACACCACCTCCCCCGCTCCCATTGTTGTCCCACACTATTTTCGTGCTTTCTTAGTGTCCGGGGGCAGCATTTCTGACTGCCTCGCACTACGCCTTGTCTGTCGCACAGGGCTGGAGGGTGCAGAGGATGCGGGTGTGGTGGATGCCGTAGTGATTAGCATGGCTGGCGCCGGTAGTTGCTGCTGCATTTGTTGCAGTATTGCGGTCAGGACCTGCGTGACGGCCCCCAGACTGTCGCTCATCATGACTGCTGAGGCATTTATGGCGGCAGTGTTCCCTGCTATGGCCTGCACAATCTCTCGCCTAGTGTCCTCTCCCTCAGCCCCATATTGCCTAACAAGTTCCAGCATGAAGTCCTGCCTTGCCTCCACCCTTGATAGCCGAGCCCCAAAGTCAGTGGAAGCAGCAGAGGTTGAGGGTGCTGCGGCCGGGCGTCCAATTGCAGGGCTGGCCTCGGGGGTGGTGCTGAGGTCTGAACTGTGGATTGCAGGATCCGCAATGGTGCTGGAGGGTGTGACCTGAGTGCGGGGTTGGTGGTTGGACTGGGGGCTTGGAGTGTGTGGACATGCCACATGGATTAGGTGTTCCTCGTCCACATGCTCCTCCGCTCCAATGTCGATGTCGCTCAGTGGGGCTGTGGCTGCTGCCTCGCCCACGGAGCTTGTTGCAGCAGAATGGGTGCCACTGGCCTCCCCTTCGCTGGTGTTGCAAGCTCTGTGGTTCCGGTCTCTTCCGTGGCTGTGGGGCCCTCATGTGCCGGCATGGCCTGTGCAGTCGCCCTGGCTTGTAGTGTGGTCTGTGAGGCTGCCCCGGAGGTGGTTTTGCCAGTGGCAGTTGTTCTGGCCCGGGACGTGGATGCCCTTGTGGCTGGATCTTCACTGCCATCTTCTCCACCAGTGCCTAGGGGGTAGAAGAGATGCAGGGCATCACTGATGGTGTTACATGCAATATGCATTATATGGTGCTGTGGAGATTTTCTTTTATCATGCATTCATATCTTACAGGTGTGTCACACAGAATAGTTTGAAGGGGGCATTTAGGCATTTGCTGTCACGTCTCAATTCAGGAATTCTGCATGGCAGGTGGCATGCCGTTGTATTGGGGTTTGTGTGATGTATGACATGGGAATGGTCCCTGTGTGTTGGCTGTCTGTTGGTAATGGGATTGGCACTCAGCATGCATTCCAGTGTGCCAGAGTTTGGGCCTCCATCTGGACATGGACATGTTGATGTGCGTGTGTTGGGACATGCATTGCCTTGCGTAGGCTCTATTCCAGATCATTTGTGCTACGTCATGGTTTGCCATACTGGGGTCTGCAGGGTCATTCAGCTCCTTCTCCAGATGTTGCGGCACCCGTCTCCATCTCCCCGAAGCCCTCGATAGACTCAATCTGAATGAAAGTACTACATGTCTCCTCCCAGCGCATTAGTTTTGTCGGGGAATGGGCACTCCCGCCTGTGGCCATGGCCTCCCTCCGATTGCTGGCCAGGATGTTGCATACCCTAAGGCGGAGGTCATCCCACCTTTTTTTTTTGCAGTCTTTGACTGTCCGTGGGGTGGTGCCAACTGCAGATACTTTGCGGGCTACCTCCTCCCATATCTCCTTCTTCCTCTGCTGCGCCTCCCTTTTGAGGTTATGGGTGTTTATCTCCTCAGCATGAGCAGCAAAGGTGTCCGCCAACATGTTAAGTTCCTCATCAAAAAAACGCTTCTTGCGCAGGCGGGGGTTGGATTTTCTGGTTGCCTTGGACATGTTGATTTGAAAGGCCCTGGTCTCTCCTGTGCAACACTGGTGGTTTGGGAGGATTGCAATGGATTGTGTTTTTAAAGATGGCCGCCAGCGCATTTCCCGTTCCGACGTGATGACGTTACTTTCGGGTCCGTTATTACAAGCCCGGTATTAGCATGATGTTATTACCGGGTCGGTATTAAGGGGTGCCTCCTAGGCGGAGGCGGTGTCAGTGGGTCCCGTGATGGCGCTATCGGGGGGTTAGAGGGCCTTTAGCGGCATGGCAGTATGGCCATTACTGCCATGGGGGTTCGCGCGCACTCGTAATCAGCCGCTATTAGCGGTGTCAAGCGAGCACGGACCCGCTAGTTCCTCCATGCCGGTAATGACCCAGTTTTTAGCACACTTCTCGTAATGAGGCCCACAGCCTTTACAGGTCAAGGGCACTTCCCTCCTTGCACCCTTCTCTGGTCTTGCCGTCTTTCTCCTCGTATTAAACTTCCATATTGGAACTGCTGTTTCCTCGTGTGGTTTGCCTCGCTCTGAGTGTGCTTTCGTGCTCTGTCTTTTATCCGTGTTGGGAAGTGTGATGGAAGTCAGGCGTGTGAAATGATCCGTAATTGCCTGACCTTGCCTGACCATTGTATTGGGACATGTCAGGTATACAGCTTTAGTGTTAGTGCATTGTCGCTCACAGTGGGCTGTCCGTGAGAAAGTGTTTGTGTCGGGAAAAGGAGGAGAGGGGGTTGAGTTCCTAGGTATCCGACAGGGAAGGGGATACCATGTCTCAACATCCGGCCTCCCACTTCCACTCCCAGAAAACCCCTCATCCAGGTGATCCTCCCGCACTGGTCCACCCCCAGGAACTGGATCCAAAAGCGATGGCTGTGTCCTGGCCACCTGGATGAGAGATCCCCGGGGACTAGCGGGTGAGACACCTTCAGGTTTCTCACATCATCCACAAACCAATTTTCTCACTCCAAAAATATGTAATCTCACCTTTCAAAAAAAACATTAATGTGTCATCTGTAAGTAACATTGCATTACAACCTTCAAATACCCTTTCATTTGACCCTTAGGACAGATCATGGTTCATCAGTGCATGGACAGAAATAATATCACTAGTGGAAGCCCCCAACACAGAGGAGTTCAAGGAGTTGAAAACTACAAATAAATCTATTCTTGAGTGAGAGACATGAAGGAGGTGGAGTGGAAAGAATACAAGGTAATTTCCTGTGGGAGGCAGCAGGCACCATGGGTCATCTAGACCAAAGGCTTGCTTTAGCTCAAAGACTTCTTTAGATCCTGTCAGTCCTCTTTTCTTGCAGGGGGCCTGTTCTGCTTTGCATCTTGCTCCAAATTGATCCCCTCCCAAAAGAAATGGCACCTTAAAGTTTTAGAAGATCCCTGATAAGTGAGTCAACACATTACTATGAGAAACAGTTTGGCACACAGACATTCCACAGGGCCAGTGATGATCCTTTTATCACAATCCCAACCAAGATGCACTAGTGAGTCAGTATAGCAGATACCTGTGAAACGAATTCCAGGTTCCCTTACTATTTCTAATATAACACCTGGAGATCTCTTAGTTAAACAGGTGCAATTCTTGATTAAGTACAATATGTGCCCCTCTGGTAGTGAGGTGTGTACCTTCTTGCATTCAACAGGGTGGGTGCGTGGGGCATTCCCCTTAACGTTACAAGAAACGATCTGCAAGGGTTTCATCATCCTTTGTATATAAGTCATCTACTTCCCAACAGTAATAGACAGTCAAGAACAAGGCCTGTGAGTCAATGGCAGGGTCGAGGTGAAATCGGGTCGAGGTGAAATCATCAAGATCCACGTGACCCAGGAACACCTTTCCTTCAAAGAAGTGTGATAGGGTGCAAACATTCTGGAAAAAGGCGCTCTCCAAGGATACCATTGCAAAACGTGTGGACATATTTCACTATCAATATATGAGGATGAGACAGAGAAGGACACATAAAAATACAATTAATATGATTCCAAACATTGGGGCTACCAACCACCAACTTAAAATAAATAAATACCAGGTAAAAACAGATGTTTAACAATCCAGACTATGGCAAGAGAACCTTCTCCTGCCCCTCCATCCATGTATTAAACCCAAATACCCCTGGACAACAGTGACAAGGTTAAAAATGTAATCCTTTTTAGAAGAGGAAGGTTTTCAGTTTTTGCTTAACCTCAGGTGGTTTTCCTTGTATCAGATGATGAGTGGGAGTTAATTCCAGAGGACTGCCCTGACCGTGTGTAGTCTTCTACCAAACTTCCTTTTTCCTGAGGTTCACAACCCCCAAGGACCTAGAGCTGGAGGACCTCAGGAGTCTGCGCTGAAGGTATTTCATTGCCTTTATCTTAAATAAGCTGATGAGGAGTTCCAGGAGGCTCGGTATAAGGGACATGGGTCTTGAGGCTAATGCAGGCTGAAACAGAGAGCCAGTGAAGAGAAAAAATAGCAAGGCTAGAGTAAAATGGTCTCATTACTCCAGACTAAGGATCAGCCTAGTTGCACTATTTTGGATGGTCTAGTTTTCGGTAAGGTGTTGGGAAGATGCAAGTAAAGACTGTTGCTGCACCCAATTGGTGAGATCACCATGTAAGATGACACTTGCACTCTATGTCACATGTTCAGCAGAGGGAAGATGTGTTCTAGAAAATGTAGTAGAAAGTGAGATTTGTTTGTGATTTCTTGAATCTCTCGTGAGAAGAAGAGAAAGCCACTAAAACATCTCCCAGGTGTTATGCCAAGTGAGAGGAAGAGAAAGTGGATCTAAGTGCCAAAATTAATGATCTTAGTTTGCGAGGCATTGTGGCAGAAGCAATTACTGGTCATCCAATCTTGGATCTGAAGTAGGAAATAGAATATGGTATGCAGGTCAGCTGGAGAGCCACAGAGTCTGTAGGTCATCTGCGTGTTATCAATGTAGGTTTGAAGGTGGAAGTGTGAGGCGCAATGAGATCTGCTAAGGTTTAAAATAGGAATAGAAAAGCTGTATAGACAGAACGGATCAGTAGAGAGAAATGCTGTTGAGCATGGTGGGTTTAGAAATTAAAGAGCCCATAACCTGCAGCTCTCTATCAGCCAGAGGGGACTGATCCACCTTAAAGCTGTGCCTTTAAAGCTGAAGGACATTTCAACTGAGTTGGGTGGTATGGATGTCAGTATCCTAATGCACTTAAAGATCTGGAAGAATGAGGATGGTGGGGAAGTAGGTATCCATTTTGGAGTTTTCGAGCCACAACTCCCAAACGTCAACTCTTCCTTGCTGTATTCCATTGTCAAAGCCATGCTGCTAGAATGTAGGAGCGGTGGCACCCCTGCTTCCGAAATTACCCTTGTACCTTATATCATTAGCACAATACCCTTCCCATTACCTACTCATCCATCCATCCCCGTCCTCTGCCCTTACGTCATCCTCCTCGTGAGTTGTTCTCCTCCTTATTATCTCTTCGCTCACCAGTCTTTATTTACCACTGCTTGCTGCCATTGCCCCATTAGTGTCTGAGGTGCTTCAGGACCAGCTTTTTCTCCCTGCTCTCAATAACTGGATGTATACGTCCTCACTCATTCGCGATGTGTCACCCTCCATTGCCTCTGTCCTTTTCATGGAGTCAGTCATCAGCTGCTTGGTTAGGCTACACATCCTTACTGATCTCTTGCTACCATTTTGCCTCTCAGCCTCTATTCCCAGATTCTTCTGGTTGACTCTTTTGAGGGCTCTTTGCCTCCTTCAACTCTTAGAATATCTGATGCTATTCGAGAATAACTTATGATCCCAGTACCTGGCAGTTGGCTACATTTCCTCTCTTTGCGACTTTGTCCTTGAGCTCCCACATGCCTTTCAATAAACCATATTCTAAGCGCTTCATTCAGAGTTTTGCGGTTTGTGGTAAAAGTGGCGATAAATTTGTTATCACAACATTTACCAATCTGCCGAATTAGAGCTCCCAGAAAATGAGCTCTTATCCCACCGATGAATTACTGCAGATGGAATTACTGCCAAAAACAGGCAGAATTAGCCTGGGTGGTAAATCTGCCGGCAGATTTACCACCATAAACCAAAATGGTAATTCTGCCACATTACAAGTAGAAATACTGCCAAACATGAGCAGTAATCCTACCACAAACACAGTGCAGTCACTGCCACCTTAAAGGTGTAGGTAAAAGCATTCATGTGATGGAAATGAATGCACAGGTGCCAATAATTTCTACCAAAAGTGTATTTAAGGCCTATACATTCCCTTCCATAAACACACTGCCAAGCGCCATGCAGCCAAAACCACACATGAACTACGGCATCCACAACCTGCTACAGTTCACTGAGCTCCAGCAGCATGCAAGGCCACAACAGCGAAGGATACTGGCACCACAAAAGCGGAGGAGATGTCTGTTGCAGATTCCAGCCATACCACATGTCCATCCATCCCCCTGGACACTGACTGATGAACAAGTAGTCTTGTTGTATCGCTTGGATCAGCACACCATTTCAGACCTGCTGACCCTGATAAAGGCTGATCTCCAGAGCACCATCACCATGAGAACTGCCATCCAACCCCTACTAAAGCTGATGTCTGTCCTCCACTTCTGTGCCACAAGCGCATTCCTTGAGACTGTTGGGACACTGCTAGACATGTCCCAGCCACCATTCTCTGAAGTGCTGGAACAAGTGTTGGATAAGCTCATGAGGCATGCCCATCAGCACATCTCTCTGCCCACCACCCAAGCACAGTTGCACGATGCAAATGCACGTTTCTACATCATCGCCCATTTCCCTACTGCCACAGCAGCACTTGACTGCACACATGTGGCTTAGTGCCCCCCACCCACTCCCCAGGCAGTGGAGCCTGCTTATCGGAATCAGAACCAGTACCAATCCATGAACATCCAGATGACATGTGATGCAGATCTCACGTCAGCCACTGCACGCCTGACTTCCTGGTTGCACACATGATGCCATGGTCTTGAGGAACAGCACCCTCCCTGCATATATGAAGACACACAGAGAATGGCGTAAAAGGCATTTTGATAAGTAGTACATCTGACAATGATGTAGCACAGAGGCACATATGGCGACAGGCATGAGAACTAATGTGAGTAAACTACAAGTGCCATAATCCCAATGCCATGTAGCATTAAATAGCCCATGGCCCATCACCCATCTACCCCTGGCCATAGAGTCACGTGAGAATACTCTGTAGGCAATCCTGGCATGTATGAAAGCAGGCACACAATTTTTGGCAACAATCATTGCCCCTGTCAAATCCAGCAAGCTTTTCCAGGCAATGTACAGGGATAGGTCAGTAAATGTACTAGCCCCATTGCCACAGTATCACCTGGGTGATGCCCAAATAGACAAAAACACATGAACAATGTTGCAGGACACACTTCTTGTGGCCATATAAAGCCACTTTACCACTCCCCCCCCCCCGCTCCACCCCACAGTGAAGTACAGAGAGTCACCCGAAAACACATATGTGCACACGAAGGCCATGAGCACAATATTAATTGAAATGAGCATTCAGAAGACAAACAGTTACGCTGACCGTTCACCCACTTGGGAGCAAGGTGTTCACCATGCCACTATTGACAACATTTTTGCCACGCGCTACCTTCTTTCGAAGGTAAAAGACTTTGAGGTTCGCAAAACTAAAGTGAGCGACCATAACCAGCTCACCATGTCTCTGCAATCCCATTTTAATCCACCGGCACCGTATGTGGTAGGGGTTGACTCAAATTCACGAGGCAATCGCTTGAACCTGACAACGAAATCAGTCACAGATTTGTCTGCAAAATATGCTTTGGGGCTACGTTCTGGCGGAAAAGATTCTTTGGACTACGTACCTCTTCTTCTACAATATAGGGCCAAATCAAAAACGTCGCCCCCATCACTTACTGCTCCGAGACATTCCTTTGATGCAACACTGGTTGCAAAGAGGCGTGAACTGCGCAGACTGAAACGGCGGCTTGGGTCCCTCCCACAAAATCAAGACCAACTAAAGTCAGAAATAAAGGCCTACACAAACTGGGTAAAAAACCACCGCCACAACTTGTACCAGCAGGACGCTGAATCCATGCTAAAAACACTCTGCGGAAATAAAGCAAAAGATTTCTGGTCTCTGCTAAAAACTTTAACACCTTCTTTAAACAACACGACCATCAACGCCACGGCGGAAGCAAAATGGATCAGTCACTTCTCGTCCCTCTTTCAAGCTCCACTCTCCACAGGCCTGCCTGTTTCGAAATCGAAAAACGAAAATTGGGTGAAATTGGACGACCTGGCGGAAATCAGAGATCAAATTAAAAACCTGAAGAACTCCAGAGCGACGGGCCCGGATGGAATTTCGAACTTAGACTTGAAAAAAAACGCAGACGAATGGGCACCACTTATCCGGGCTATCTTCGCGCAGTGTGCCGCCCAGAAATCGCTCCCTCCATCATGGACGAGGGCGGTTATCGTCCCAATTTACAAGAAAGGTGACATCACCGATCCACTAAATTACCGCCATATAGCCCTTTTGGATTGCATTGGGAAAGTCTACGGGAGCCTTCTTTTAAAAAGATTTGATGCCTGGTCAAAGTCGGCCCCTTGTAATGACAGGTTTCAAACGGGCTTTAAAAGAAATGTGGGAACAGCGGCTAACCTACTTACCATCAGTGTACTGAAAAGCAAGGTCTTGGAGGGCAAACCAAGGATCTTTGTGGCCTTTGTCGATCTCTCCCAAGCCTTTGACTTGGTTGACAGGCAGCGCCTCTGGTACAAACTCGAAGGCTGGGGGTGCCCTCAGGAGATTCTGCAACCAATCAAGGCTCTCCACTCAGAAACCACCCTCAGGGTCCGATTGTCACAAATGGGCAATTTGTCATCTGAAATCCAGACGGGTCGAGGGGTGAAACAAGGCTGCCCCCTAGCTCCAGCACTGTTTCTGGCCTATATTGGTGATTATGGCATCTCAGAAGATCCGTCAAGGACTTTTCCGCCTTCCCTGTCCACAGCAAAAATAAGCCACCTATTGTATGCTGACGACCTCATCCTACTCGACCAGACCCAGATTGGTCTCCAGAGGCAATTATCAAACCTCCTGCGTTACTTGTCTGAGAACAACTTAAAAATAAACAAAGAAAAAAACAAAATCTTGTCCCTGGAGTCCGGCCAGAAAAAAAACGCAGACAACTTCAAATGGTATCTGGAAGACTATGTGATCGAGAAAGTCACAGTATACAAATACCTTGGAGTCCTGATAGACAGCACCAAACAAGAAAGTTCAACGCAGGCAAACCTTCAACTTAGAATAAAGAAGTTGACATCTCAAGGAAAGGCGATTGACACAAAATTCAGTACATTTTCTTGTACCCCTGTGATTGAATTCTACAGAAAGAAAGTCATTCTCTCCATCACTTACGGAGCCGAAGCCATGCCTCTGATTCCAAGTAAAATCTGGCAGAAACTGGAAAGTGTGTTTTGGAAAGGGGTCCTGTCCCTTCCAAAATCAACGTCCATAGCTGCTATCCGGAGAGAACTGAGCCTAGTGTCTCTAAAGACAACAGTTGACATTAGTTCCCTGAGACTGTACCGAAAATGCATCATGGATAGGAGTGATGATATTTTCGGTCTCCTAAATAAGGAGTTAAACTCTGGCAAGGTGCAAATGCTGGCAGTATGGAAAGAAGCAAACTTGGCTTTACTCAACTCAGTCGTCTGCTCGGAAGCCGACCTTACCTCACATCCAACTAGAGTGTTCAAAAAATTGAAAGAGCTTGACTGGATTCAAACCCAGGAGTCTGCTTCAAACAACAAACTTCTCCAGCACTTGCCTCCAACATTCCGTAATCTCAACGAGCCAATGAAGTACCTTCAAAAATTCCCCAATAGGGGGGCTCGGAATGCCCTTCTAAGGATAAGGATGAACTTGGTGGCCACAAACGAAATTCGCAAGATTAGAGGTTTATCTGATACGAGCGCTTGTCGCTTATGTGAAAATAAAACCGAATCCATCAGACATTTGCTTCTGTCATGCCCGAAAAACCAGAACCTGAGAGGGGCTTACTTGAATCATCTAATTGTGGAGGATCGAGGGTGGGACGACGACACCTGGTGGAATAGACTGATCAGCGGAGACAGAATAACCTGGCTCCTGGCAACCGTGAAAATATTGGAACACACGATGAAAATGACAACAGCCACAGGGTCCCACCCTGGCTAGTTATCGTGCAATTTACTGCTTCGGTTCTTTTTGTAAAATTCTTTTGAATATACACAAATAATTAAAAAAAAAATAAAAAAAGAAGACAAACAGTTACGTTCAACACTGTCTGTTCTACCTGTTCCGCGGTTTCAGTGGTTGATGACAACTGTGAGGAACCCTGATAGAAGCATAAGAGACAGCCTATAATGAGGCACACAAGAGGACCAGTACCTACATTGAGCACACATTTGGACAGATAAAGGGAAGGTTCAGGTGCTTCCACCAGACAGGTGGCAAACTTGTACATGCCAACAAAAGTAGGAAAAAGTGTCAACACTTGCACGATACTGCACAACATGTGCATATGGCAGAATATTCCCATGCATCCAGATGAGGACATTGCACCCCTTGACCCAGATGGTGGTGAAGATGCAGGTCACCTCACAATAGGCGCGAGGAATTGAGGGAAGGACACATTTTGCACCAGGACCGAATGTCCCTGTCTACTTTTGCCTGCACTTGCTATGTCCTAATGCAGGCGGTAGGGAGTGAGACAATAATCTCTGTGATCTTCGTACCAGAGTCCTGGGAACAGAACTCTCAGTGGGCCCCTGATGTGCTGCAGTATGAGGGTGATGGCCCTCAGGACGATCTTGTTACTGACTAACATGGCCTCAGTCAGGTTCTGCACCCTCTGTCCAACCAGGGTGATAGCAGCTGTGCATTGCACTGGCCACCCGCCTCGATCCCGTGCACAGCATCCCTCATTGCCTGGAATAACCCAGTTGGGCATCCGCTGTTCTCGCCATACGCTCCTGCTGTTGCTTCGTTGCATTGAGCCTCTACCATATCATGATCACAGTGATCAGGGGTCCTGGGGATGATGTGTGGGGGCTCTGCTCCCTCCCTGATGGGCATACAACATGCACAGGTGTGCCATTGCCACCAGTGCTGGTGTCAGACTCCTCTTAAGGATGCCACAGCAGTGCACAATGACTCGCTACAGGTGAGGGAGTGTTAGGGAAAGGGGAAAGGATGAGAAGGAGAGAGGAGTCTCACAGGTTAATTCCTCTGCTATTCGTGACAGGTGCTCGCATACTCGTGGCAGAGACGAATGCAGACATGTGTAAGATGGAGTGGAGCCATGGTTACTGGGTAGTACTGGAGAGCTCACAGATACACCAGGTCAAATGGCACACCATGTGCGATATTGCTTTTGGACATTTACTTACATAATTTGTGAACCGCATGTCAATGTGTATGGCAAGGGCCTTTCTTCAGCATTCATTGCTGGGGCCGCTGGATTGATGGCAGACATTGCACATGTGCAATGGTGGCAACAGTATGTGGCTTCTCATTGTATATGGGTTTAGTACTTTTCAGTAGGTTAAACGTTTACTCACCATGGCCTTCAGGTGTTCCGGCATGGACATCAGCCACACCTACGCCCTCCAGGCCAGACATATAGAGCATGGAGCTCACCGTCTCCTCCGAATGATGCCTCCACCTGTGGCTGCTGTGTTCCTGCGATGTTGCATTAGCAGTGACCATACCCTGGCTTTGAGGTTGTTCCACTCATTTTTATTTTCTCGATGTCTCAGGGTACCATCCCTACTGCTGCCACCTTGTCCTGCACTTCCCTCCAGATGGCAGCCTTTCTCTAGTGTGTAGATCTTTTGTTCTGTCCACCATACAGCTCCTCAGAATGGGCCACAACCTCCTCTGCCAAAACCATCAACTCAGCCTCAGTGAACTTGGGCTTCCTGCGACTCATTTCAGAAACTTTGCTTCTTCCCTTCTCCCCAGACATTTGTAACCCTCTTTCTCCCTCGGATGGTTGCAGGAAATGGGTGATTTTTAATGGATTGTGTTTTTTTTTTTTTTAAACTTTTGTTTATTCATTCAGCTTGGTAACACAGATACTGGTGAGTAACAATAGAGCCTTCAGAATCAAAACAGAGCAATCGGCACATTTCATACAGTACATATAAACGGGGTACATAAAGGAAATGGGATCGACATATGCACCAGGGGGACCCATAGAAGGTCGGAACGAAGGTAGATGAAAGACAGCTCAGGGACCACCTAAGGTTGGGTTAGGAGAGGGAGCTGGGGATGCGGGATCTGAGTCGGTATCAGTGGAGGACATAAATGAGCGGAACTTCAGCCAGATATCTCTAGGCCTGGAGCAGGCGGGTTGCTGAACCGCCCAGGATTCTTCGGTGTCGGAGGCCCACGTAACTGCTCTGAGCCACTGCGCGTGGGTGGGGGTGATAGGCCGTAGCCAGCAAAGTAGAATTGTACGCACCGCTAGTAGCATACAGAGGCCAGCCAGTTTTCTGGAGTCACGGTGGAGTTCGGGGAAATCATGGAATAGGCATTTCATTGGGGATGGCAAGAAGGGGGATTCGAGGATGGTCGATGTAGTGGAGCACACTGAGATCCAGAATTGGGTGAGTCGGGGACATGACCAGATCATGTGGATGTAGTCGGCATCCTCATAGCTGCATCTAGGGCACCTAGGGGAGGATTCGCTCGAGATGCGATGTAGTCTGGTCGGGGTGTAGTGGTACCTGTGGAGCACCTTGAATTGGATCAATTTGAACCGGGAGTTGAAGGATACCCCATGGATCCGTGCACACATGTGGGACCAGCGCTCATCGGTTATCTCGAGGCCGAGATCTGTCTCCCAGGAGCGCCGTAGTTTGGAGAATGTAGGGGGTGTCCTGGTTTGAAGTAAGGTGTATAGTCTGGAAATGTTGCCCCTCATTGGGTCAGGTGAGGACAGTTCGGTGATTGCAGGTTCATCAGGTGGCAGTGTTGGGAAGCATGTGTACTTGTGCTTGAGTACTCTACGGAGGGATGAATACTGAAGCCAGACGGAAGGTTTCCGTCTAAGGGGGGCCGGGAGGTCAGGCCATTCTATAAAATTACCCTGTTCGAATATATCACGCAGCAATTCATAACCCGCCTCGGCCCATGTGCGAACCACGGAGGGAGGGACTCGTGGGACCCCAGGGAGGAAATTCCAAATTGGGAAGTTACCGTGAAAGGGATGGGCGGTGCCCAATATTTGCCAAGATTTGGACAAGGCCAAGGATGTGCATGTCGCTGGGTCCAGTGAGTCCGATACCGCTGGCATTGGTACGAACACCAGAGATCGGATGTCGCGATCGCTGACTGACAGCCTTTCCAGTCTAACGTGGGGTGGGGGGTCCAATATATTGAACCAGTGTGCAGTGTGTTGGAGTTGAGCCGCCAGCCAGTACTTGAGGAAGTCTGGTGCCCCAAAGCCACCAGCTTCCATTGGGGCAGAAAGGGTCTTGAGCTTAAGGCGGACCGCACCGGAGTGCCAGAGGAAGGAGTCAAGGGCGCGTGTCAATGCCTGAAAAAAGTCAGCTCCCGGCCACAACGGAATATTAGTAAATCTGTACAGGAGTTGGGGAAGTACCACCATCTTCAGTACCCCTATCCTACCCGCCAGTGAGATCGGAAGTTTGTTCCAGCCCTGTATTTTTATCATAAGGTTTGTGAGGTATGACTGAAAATTATCTTCCAAGACCCGTTCAGTATGACGTGACACCACTACGCCCAGGTAAGTGAATCTAGATTGGGCCCATGTGAATCCCATGGTATCGGGAGGGGGGAGTGTGCTGGGCGTGAGCGGAAAGAGGGTTGATTTAGAGCAGTTCACTGTGAGACCAGAGATCCGTCCGAAGAGAGCAATGTCTGCCAGTATTGGGGCTAGATTAGTTTCGGGGGAGCGGATATAGAGAAGAGCATCATCAGCATATAGAGAGACTATATCTGAGGAACCAGCAGTACGTAGACCCCTATGCGCATGGTTTTGGCGAAGCATGTCCGCAAACGGCTCCATTGCCACAGCGAAGATTAAGGGCGAGAAGGGGCAGCCTTGTCTGGTGCCCCTAGCTATTTGGAATAGGGGGGAGCAGCGGTCCTCAGTACGAACTCTGGCAACGGGGTTGGAGTAAAGTAGCCTGACCCAGGATACAAAGGTGGGACCAAATTCGCATTTATCAAGTACCCGCCAGAGGTAGTTCCACGAGACCGAATCAAAAGCTTTTTGCATGTCTAAGGTCGCGGCCACCGCGTGTACACCAGGGTTCACTCTACTTATAATATTGAAAAGACGTCTCAGATTTAAGGTGGTGGAGCGGCCCGGGATGAACCCCGCCTGGTCAGGGTGGATGATATGTGGCATGTATGGGACCAGTCGTAGAGCGAGTAATTTTGCGTAAATCTTACCGTCGCAATTGATCAGTGAGAGCGGGCGGTAAGAGCCGCATTGAGTGGGGATTTATTAGGTTTTACTAGGACTGTTATGGTGGCCTCACGGAGTGAGGGGGGGAACTGGCCCGCCTCCACCGACTCCTCCCAGAGAGCAACCAGGCGGGGGAGTAGGAGTGATTTGAAATGTTTATAAAACTCAACAGGAATACCATCTGAACCTGGGGCCTTACCCGAGGATAGAGATTCTATAGCATCCGAGAACTCCTCAGGGGTGAATGGATTCTCGAGGGATCCGATGGTGTCGGGAGAGAGGACCGAGAGGGGGAGTCTATCAAGATAAGCATCGATCTCTGCAGCAGTAGCACTGTCAGAGTGTGCATATAGGGATTGGTAGAAGGAAAGGAATTCCGCATTGACATCTCCAGGGGAGGTGGCCAGGGATCCATCGGGTCTCTGAATTCCGGGAATGGGTGGGGAGCCAAACTCATGGCGGAGGAGTCTAGCTAGGATACGGCCAGGGCGTTCGCCCTCACTATACCTCCTCGCCCGCCCGGGATTATCGAGAAACCTCAGCTCGCGGTCCGCGAGGGCACGGAAGGTGTCCAATTCCGTGCCAATTAACGCGAGGGTTACAGGGGTTGGATCTAGGGAATACTGAGCTTACAGTGAAGACAACGTGGCCTCGCTCTCGGCGATTTCCCTACGAATAGTTTTGAGGATACCATTTTCCTTGGAGAGGGCAATGCCTCTGATGTAGACCTTAAAGGACTCCCAGAGGGTGGCCTGTGAGGACACGGAGTTGGTATTGATCTCGAAGAACTCCTCGATCGCCGACTCCATCTCAGAGCTAAAGACCGGATCGAGGAGGGAATGTGGCTTCATTTTCCAGTATCTGGATCGATCCCGATCCGGGCCCCAGCATAGAGTAACAGTCACAGGGGAGTGATCAGATAGGGTCCTGGGGAGGATTGCCATACCAGATACATTCCTTATTAGCCAATCGGACACCAGCCATCTGTCAATCCGAGAAAAGGAATCGTGAACCGTGGAGTAGAAGGAATAAGAGCGGGAATCAGGGTAGAGAAGCCTCCATGCGTCAAATAGGGCCAAGCGGGGAAGAGAGGAGAGTGTAGTGTAAGCCGCTCTGGAGAGCTGACGGGGTCTGGAGCCAGATCTGTCCAGATCCACGTCGAATATCGTGTTGAAATCGCCTCCCCAAAGAATCGGTATCAGAGGGAAGCCATCTAAGAGAGTTATAAGATCAGAGTAGAATCCGGGATCATCAATGTTAGGACCGTATATATTTAACAGGACAACTTCCTTATTCTGTAAGGTACCATGGAGTAGCACGTATCTGCCCAGGGGGTCGATAATCGTAGCAATGGGGGTGAATCTGAGGCTTCTGTGAATAAGGGTCATAACTCCGCGGCTCTGGGTAGAATAGGTGGTAAAGTACCTTTGGGGACCCCATGTTTTAGCAAATTTTTCACAGTATTCTGTACATGCATGTGTCTCCTGAAGGAAGAGGATTTTAGTCCCATGTCGCTCGGCTTGAAGTTGTAGTAGCCTCATTTTCTTGTAATTACCCAATCCCCGTACATTCCAGCTCATAAATGTCAGGGTTTCCTCACTCAACCCTCCAGGGATAGTCATAGAGAAATACGAGTGGGTGGAAATGTGCTCCCCGTGGACGGTGCCCAATGTGGACCGATCTAAATCGCCGACGGGGCCATCATGCTTCGGACTCTGCCCTTTCTGTGAATACCAAGCCGTTTTTAACATATAACCCCGATCCCCCCTCCCCCTCCCACATCCCTCCCCCAAACGAAGGGATGAACAACCCACACCCAAACAACCAGAACAAACACAATGGCATCAACGCCTGGGGGGCCTGCGTACCGGCCTGGCGGCGATGCTCCGAACCATAAGGCAATTTTAGTATAAACATAATGCCCACTAAAATTACCCGTTCCCACCCAGGGGAGGGCCCATGGGTGACGGGGGGGCATGGTCAGTAGGTGGTGAACCAAGAGAACAGGGGTGAAAATGCATATATCCGATCCACTGGACCGAGAAGCGTATTAGCTCAACTACAGGAACTGAGAAAGAATCCTAAAGAGAGGTGAACAAGGGGGAGAAAAGCATTTGACGGGCATCCAGAGCCCACCAAGGAGGGGGGGCGGGCCGAGCAAGAGATTGCCCAGCAACCCGGCCATATTGTGATAGGTCAGTGAATCTGGAGGCAACAATCACAGTGAGAAAAAACAGCAATGATAATAACATTTTTGTCAAAAGTGCGAATGAGGCATTACATAGGAACCTTATCAGGTAGTAACGGAGTGACGAAAGTCCAGACAAGATCTAAGGCAGGATTAGGCGGCGTCCATTCAACAATTAGAGCAACCTGTGGCGAGCCAGTGTCCGTGACTGTTACGAGTACATTTCAGCCGGGAAAGTGTTCATCTATGAACCTGGATGCCTCCTCAGGCAGCGTGAAGAAGTAAACCCGGTTTGTATGCTCGATACGCAGTTTAGCGGGGTATAACATGGCATATTTAACCTGGAGGTCGCGTAGTCTCTTCTTCACTGCCAGGAAGGTTTTTCGCTCACGTTGAACTGACACAGAGAAATCTGGATATAGGTGGATCCTGGCTGCACCTAGGAGAAGGTCCCCCTTGGCCCTTGCCGCCCTAAGGAGTGCATCGCGGTCGCGAAAGTTCAAGACCCTGGCTATGATCGGGCGTGGGGGTGCTCCAGGTTTGGGTTTCGCCGTGAGTGAGCGGTGGGCCCTCTCGATCGCGAACTGCGGGGAGAGTTTAGGGGAGTCAAGGAGTTGGAGTAGCATGCCCTCCACGTAATCTTCCATGGGTTCATGTATACCATCCTCTGGCACCCCGATTATGCGGAGGTTGTTGCGCCTCGAGCGGGATTCGAGGTCCTCATTCTTCTTCTCTACCTCCGTAACGCGGGCGGATAGCGTGGAGACCTCCGCACGGAGGGAACCCAGACCGTCCTCGGCGGTGCTCACTCGTGTCTCGATCTCGGCAACACGACCATCAGTCCTCTCCATATGTGCTTTAATGGAGGAAATCGTGCCGTTCATGTCATCAAGTTTACTATGAATTGTGGTGAACCCCTCTCGGATAAACTCCATCATTTTCTGGGCGTCGGATGGTTCCAGCACCGGTGAGTGGGAAGGTTCCAGTGATGACGCCTCAGCTCCGGGGGCCCCCCAGAGGGTTTCGTGAAAATATTGATCGAGGATTGTTTCTTGCCGGTTCGTGTCGACATGTTGCCGGTGGGGGGGAAAACTTAAGTACAGAAGAGAGAGGGTATGGCCACAAGGGGAGACACCAGGATCGACAAGGAGGCGTATGAACGGGGGGCTCGGGCAGAGCACCAGGAAGGAAGGGGTATGGCGTCTCCGATGGGGGGCCCCACGGCCCAGCCAGACCACGAAGGAGCCAGTGAACGCCGAGCGGACCCGAGCAATTCACCGGAAGGTCTGTAGGGGTGGTCAGGGCTCGAGTGGTAGTGACCAGTAGTAGAGGCAGTAGTAGCCGGGGTCGTAGGTGTTAATATGGTGTAGGAGACCACCACCATATGAGGCAGTGAGACGGGTGGCCCACGGTGCAGATCGCTGAAGGCAAGTGGAAGGACCCCAGAGCAACCTTGGAGATAGGTCCACCAGTCGGGAGGATCGGTGGGAGACAGTTGAGGCTGTCTCCGTGTAGATAGACGTGCCGACTACCACAGCCAGAAGGCTGGAGGGGGAGTTGGTGGCTGGGGGAGAGACCAGTGGAGAGAAATATCCCTGTAAGAGGCAGTAAAGCGGTCAGTGGAAGGAGGGCGTCAAGGACAACTGGGGCCCAGGAGCAGTGGCACGTGGAACGTTGGTGGTCGTTAGCCACAGCGCACTCAGGTGCGGGAGGAGAGCCAGTCGAAAGGTGGCTTGGCAAGGCTAGGCTCCCCAGAGTGTCCCAGAGTCAATTTGTCAGGCCGGCGAGACCCCCAACCGCAGGCCAAGGATCCGGGGAGAAACGGTTGTGGTGCAGTAAAGTTGGCATGAGGAGGACCCGAAGGGGGGGGACCCCCGGGCCGGCACACAATTAGGGCAAGGGTCCAGTTCAGGTGGCGGGGCGCACCAGCACTCACCGCGTGTCAGGAGGCCCGAAAGAATCCTGCGGCCTCAGGGATATAAGAGGCGTAGGGCCGGGGGACCGGGGCAAGGGGCAACTCACCGCCCGGAGCCGGAGCAATGGAGGCTCAATGGTGTGCAGCACGCCGCCCAGGATGGGGCAGCGGAGCGGAGCGCTCTGGAGTCCGGTGCAGGGGCCGTCTGGATGCAAAGGGTGAGGCCAGCAGCTTTCGTATCAAGCGGGGGAGGGCGATCGCACAGAGCGAGTAGAGTGCCCCTTCCCCACAGTAGGCCGCAAGCCGCGGGGGCCGGGGAAGCACTCGCTCCCGCCCAGCCCGCGATGGAAGCTCGGTAGTGCGCAGCACGCCGCCCAGGATGGGGGTAGCGGAGCGGAGCGCTCTGGAGTCCGGTGCAGGTGTCGACAGGGTTCGAAGAACGAGGCCAGCCGCTCTCGTATCAAGTGGGGGAGGGCGAACGCGCAAGCGAGTGGAGCGCCCCTCCCCCACAGTAGGCCACAAGCCGCGGGACTCCCGCGCGATCCCACGGATCCAAGTGCGGGGCCGGGGAGGCACTCGCTCCCGCCCAGCCCGCGGCGGGTTGTAGCTCCGCAGCAGGAGCAGCACCATGGGCGGCGCTTGGACAGCAGGTGCCCGGTCTCATCAGCAGCCCCTCTGGTGTGTCGGGTGGTCGTGGCGTAGGGGCAAACAGGAGAATTCCAACAAAACGGTGCCTCACAGATCGGAGCCGAAGATCAGGCGGCCATCTTCACTGAGCGCAACAGCGCCCCCCTTATGGATTGTGTTTTTAAAGATGGCCACCATGCAGCTTCCCGTTTCATTTACTACGCTATTACCAGCGGTGCTAATTCCGTCAATATTTGGCGGAATGACCATTTGGTAATTCCTCCACATTTGTGGGCGGTAATGGTATTTCTGTCAAATATTGGTGGAATTACCACTTAGTAGTAGATTTTGGCGGTAATTACACTGGGCATAATTATTGTTACCACCGATGGTTGGTGCGTGCACCTATCCACTTCTAATTTATTTATTTTTTTATTTATTTTATTGAGCATTTGTTAGGCGCCTATACAACATAATTGTGTTTCAAAGCATCAATGTGGCAGTAATTCTGCCGGACGCATTGGCGGCAATGGCAATTCCACCTGGTGGAATTAGCACCATTTGTACTGTCACACTCAGAATGAGGGCCTAAGTACCATCTCCAAAATCCTACTCACACAATTCTTATCCTTGAAGGCAGCTCCAAGTCCAGGCAGTCTTGTCAGTATGTATCCATTGGCACTTCTTGCGTGTGGTGTTCTCTTTACCTCTGAAGAATTAGAGCCGACATGAAACAGTTGGTAGGTATAATTCTTTTGTTGGTGCATAGTAACAAGCTTACCATCCACCTTCTCCAATGTCGCCCCCTTTCAAATTTCCCACACTCCACTCTAGTATTCCCCACACCAATCTAAACTGAGTTACGATGTCACACATCTCCCTTTTTCACTTGGAATCATTGACACTTATGGAAATGCAATGTATAACTCACAATTACCTCAAATATTGTATGCACAAAATAACACATAACTACAAACACAAACTTATTAAAAATGGAAGAAATCAAAGTAGAACGAAGAGATGCATGCCTGCTTACTAACTCATATACTTTGAACTCCCACATACTCGTTTGGATCTAAACCCATTGGTTGTTGGGCACTCCTTTGATGGCTTCTGCGGCGTTAATACCATTGAGACAGGTCCTCGACATTTGCACACTGTATTATTATTCCATAATCTACCATCTGTTGCTCTGATGGACACATGCAGAACTCTTATGACTTAAACAGAAAAAGACTAACTCCGACTCTGTTTCTGTAGCGCTGGAGGAAATTGTATTGTACCCAATACCCTTCCTTGTATTCAAAAATGCCCACGTTTATCATAAATATCTTTGTTCTCTTGCTTTGCTCAAATCCTATTGCAAGCTCTTCCTAAATGTGTCTTGGTCTTTCTTGCACTTCCTAACCGTGGGGTCTGGGGAAATGTACCTTAGTATTACGTTTCCTCCCTCTAAGTAACTAGAAAGGAGATACACCAGTGGCTGAATGAGGTGCACATCTGTGGGCCACTACCATTTCATTAACAGTTTCCTTCCGGTCACCCTCCACCCCCACATACATGGCTTGTTATATGCTTTATTTTATGAAGCTATTGAACCTCTCAATCATGCCACTGGTCTCTGGATGATACACTGAGCCTGTCCGGTGTTCAGTCCCATTACTCTTAAGAAATGTTTCCATCTCTTTGGACACTAGCTGAACACCCTTATCCACCCCTATTGGTGGGATATCCTTCTCTTTTAAATATGTCCTGTAGGAATCCAATTACAGCCTTAGTACAAATGTTGTGAATCCAACTTACTTGGATGTCTATTAAGACCTTACAATAATAATTGATGCCTCTCTGATGCCCATTCTGGGCCCTCTTCCTGCTCCTTCCTGTGAGGTTAGGAATCTTGGTGCCATCTTCGATTCCACCCTCTCCTTCTCTCCTCAGTGTCTAAGAAGTCAAATTATCAGCTGCACCTCCTCAGAGGTTTCTTCCTTTTCTCACTTTCTGTCATGATCTCTGCTTCCAAAAGGTCAGGGTTTTCCCAACTCCCTTGGAAGCAGATCCATAACCCAGGTTCCGAGTGCCAACCAGTCCCAATTGGGACCTTTTGGACCCAGTCCTGGCGCCAGTGGCACCAGGCTCATAAATATGCCCAGTCCCAGCACTGGAAGCGCCGGGCTCATAATGCTTGGGTGGACTTACCTGCAGCAGACCATGCTGCTTACTTGCCTGCCAGTTGAGCCTCTGATCCTCTTCTGTTTGGAACTACTTTTCCTGTTGGGTGGGGCAGGAGCCACTCCCTAGATTCAGAACACTGGAACTCTTCTGGAAAACAGGAACTCTTTTCTTACCTAGGCGTGGCTGTGGAAGGAGACACCTAAGCACTACAGGAGGCTATTTAAACCACACCCGATGGATGAATCTTGCTTTGCGTTATTCTGCATCCTCTGCAGCAGAACGCTCATCGTGTCTTCTGCATCTGATCCTGGGCCTAAGGAAAAAGGCTTACCATCCTGAATCCAGTCTTCAGCAACACCTATAAAGACAAGAAAGAACAGGTTAGCATTACGGTCTTCAGTGACAGCTCTTCACTTACCTGGTCCATCGGCTGTCACCAACGCCTCGCGCTGCATTCCGGCATCTGAAAGACAAAGGCTTACCTACTCTACGTGCGCTCCGGAGGTCTTCACACTGCATTCCGGCATCTGAAAGACAAAAGCTTACCAACTCTTCGCACGCTCCGGAGGCCTTCGGCGCTGCATCCCGCATCTGAAAGACAAAACAAGGTGCGTTTAAAGACATTGGGGAACTTTAATACTCACGTGCCATTACTCCTTTCCACATCTAACCCAGTGGGTATTCCGGCAACCTGCAGCCGCTCTGAACTTGTACCTGCAAAATAAAAAGACAGTTAGAGCGCATCGTGAAGCAGGCAACAAGCGCTTACTTACGTGCTTCCAGGCGCTTCTATTCATCACACGGGCTCCATCTTCAACTCACTTCAGCCCGTCATCCGCCATCGCCGGAACCCTGCAAAACAAGAAATATCATTACTAAAGACTTTAAAGACATTAGAATTACTCGAAACTTACCGTTCGTGCAGTAAACGACGGACAGCAGTCCTCTGAAGTCAAGAGGCCTGCTCCCCTTATCCAGTGAAGAAACTGGTTACAGCACCCTGCCCCGAGGCAGATGGAGAGCACGGCGTTCACTTACCTAAGGTGAGAGCGTTAACCTTTGGGGTTCTACAGGAGAAGAGAAAGGGAAGAAGAGAGAGACATTCAATAACCCAGTTCCTTAATCCCATATTTTCTATCTGCAGACATCTTACCCTTCGAGTCAGACATACAGTGCACAGAGGTCCAGCCCAAAGAGCCAGCCGTGTGTTACACATCACCTTTGAAGATACGGTATATGCCCAGTCAAGACCGGCGCCTCTACGGGAATCAGGTGAGCGTTACACTTTCCCCCCAGAAGCTTACTGTCGCCAGAGCTCTGGTCCTCTCTAGGCTGGACTATTGCAACAGCCTCTTTCTAAATCTTCCTGCCTCTACTCTTCAACCTTCACAACATATCCAGAACAGGACTGCAAGACTTGTCCTTGGCCTCAAGTGCATGGATCGTATCTCTCCAGCTATGAAATCTCTTCACTGGCTCCCCGTGGCTGCAAGGATGCACTTCAAGACCCTCTGCATTCTCCACAAGGCTTTCTGGGGCCTGGGACCACTCTACCTCCAACTTTCTCTTCCAAAACATCTTCCTTCTCGAGCTCTCCACTCATCCACCTCCAACTCTTTGAGGGACAGACGCTTCTCCAAGCAGAGAGTTGGGAGCAGATCTATCTCCTCAGCTGGGGCCTCCCTCTGGAACAGCCTCCCTGCCTCTCTCAAACTTGAGCAGAACCAACTCTGGTTCCAGAGGCAACTCAAGACATTCCTTTTTGCTTCCGCTTTCTCTCTTTCTCTCCCCTGCTGATGTACCTGACTGCTCCATGCACTGGTCACCCTCTGAACTTGGGCCCAGGTTCCTGCATGTTCAGTTGCCCTTGCACTGCCTCCGGGCTACCCAGGCTTTAAGGGTCTGTATCTGCAACCCTACAGTCCCTTCTCTCTTTACTTATGTGAGTTAACTGCACTTACCCCTTTCCCTCCCCCTTCCCTGCCCTTGTGCAATTTGAATGACACAAGGCCTAGTAAGATCGTTATTTTGTCCTCCCTTGTTTCCCCCTCCTTGTCTTGTCGCACCTAGAAACACTTGTGTACAGGCACGTTATAAATGCCACATCATATCATGTCTTTAACATCTATCTTGCTCTGATTGAACACCTAATTTCTACTTTCTCCCTTACTTCCAGTGTTAAGCAGATGACACACAACTCTATTTCAGAATTCTCTCTGATCCTCTCCTTACTTCTGCCATCATTCCTGGCTGCCTATCTGCCATCCAGTCATGGTGTGTCTCCAATGATCTGTGCCTCAACGCCAGCAAGACTGAGATCCTTCCCATGGGACTCCTGCTCCCTCTTTCTTCCCTTCACTCTGGCCACCCTCTATGGGCTCTCCTCCTTCCCCTTCCTCTGGAGCCAGAAATCTCTTTCATTCCTCACTCACATCCAGGACCTTACCAAGAAAGCCCACTTTCAACTCCACTTCTTCAAAGGAATCCTTCCTTTCCTCACTTTCCCCTAGAAGCTCAATGTCTCTAGAGCTTTGGTACTCTCTAGGCTGGACTACTTCAACAGCCTCTTCCTTAATCTACCCTCTTCCTCTCTACGTCCCCTCAACTTTTATTTTATTTTATTTTTTATAATATGTGTATTATTTTCTAACAACCAACAACAAACAATGTAATTACATACTGCATCACATTTTGGTATCTCGTATATAAGACTCCCTGTAAACATCCCAACTCCCTCCCGAACCTGGCTGTGTATACATTTAGTTGTGTGCTATATCAATTACCCCACAATCTGCCTCTTGTGCTTCATCTTGTATACCGACTTTGCCTATGTTTGAATTAAACAGGGTGACAGTCAAAGCAATCCATTGATGGATGTCTTTGCCTTATTCCTGTTTTTGTTCCTTTTCCCATACTCCAGTTTCTGCTGGTGACCATTTTTTCAAGTCTTCCCACCATCTGGCCACACTCGGTACCTTAGAATCCTTCAATTCATGGCTACGCTGCGTTTGGCTCGTATATACATAAAATCTTTAAGCTTGCACAATTATTTATTTTTCGTACTCCTTTAGTATCGGCCGAGCATGCATGCCTCTGGGGATTTTATGTCCAGATCTATACTTCCTCAGGCCGCTTTATGTGCCACTCCCTCCCAAAACCCCTGCACCACTGAGCATCCCCAGAACATATGCAGCAACCCTCATTCCTCCTCCCTGCATCTAGGACATTCTGGTTTGCCAGCTCCCTTCAATTTTGTAATTGCCGCTGGTGTGAGGTATGCCCTATGCGTGATTTAGAGTTGTATAAATTGCAGTCTGGCATTTCTGGAGACCTTTTAATGATATAGTACAAGGTCACTCCATTCTTTATCTTCAGATCTTTTGCTCAATTTATTTTCCCATCTCCCCTTGCACTTCAGTTCTGCCCTCGAGTCTTGCTCTATCAATACTTCATAAATCCTTGAAATGGCGTGTCCACCCTCTGATACGCTGTACAGGGGCTCTATTTCATCACTACCTATTGTCTTGTCATTAACACACAGCCACCTACCCTTCATTACCCTTAAGACCGCACCATGTAGCAGGAATTGCCAATTGTGTATGGCCGTAAACTCTTGTAATTCAGCAAATGTCAACAACCCTTTTTCATTACGTAGGTCCCCGATCGTGGCATGTTTCCTATTTAGTTTGCACCCTAGTACCACCCCCTGGCCTATCTGCCATTATTTCTGCTATGGGGGTCTGCGGCGAGATCGGGTCCACCAGTCCCATGATTTTGCAGGTTCTACTCCAAATTTGGATGCCCAGTTTTACTAAGTAAGGATGACTGTTTTGTTCTCCCTTGGGGGTCCAAATCAGGTCCCTGAGGTATGCATTTTTTATGGCCGGCTGCAGGAGGGTTGTTTCCGTTGTGGAATCATCCGCCATCCATTGTACCACATATTGCAACTGGCACGCCAAAAAGTAGAACTCAAAATTCGGTATCTTTCAGCCCCCTTCTCATAGGGTCTTTGTAGTATATTCAGCGCCACTCTATGACTCCCTCCCTGCCATAGGAAGCTTCTGCAGAGCTTCTCTAGGTCTCAAAACAATTGCCTCTGGATGTTATACGGGACATTACCAAGGCAGTGCATAAGCCTTGGCAGTGCCACCATTTTTAGTAGTGCCGCCCTCCCCACCATGGACAGGGGTAACTTGCTCCAAAAGTCCATTGATTTCTCTAACCCTTCTTTTGCTCGTGATGTGTTGAAGACATGCTCTGATTTAGGGTTGTGATATATGTTCACTCCTAAGTATCTAAAGGAGTCTGTGCTCCATGGCAGGGGAAGGACTGGCAAGTCCTCCCTCACCACAGTCGCGGTCTTGGCCGGTGGGAATAGACATGACTTATTTGTATTTATCTGGATCCCCGTCAATGTACTGAAATTATCCAGCACCTCCAGCACATATGGTAGGTTGACCTCAGGGTTACTTAGATACAGTAACGTACCATATGCATACATAGGGCCTCATTACACGTTGTGCGGTAAGGGAATAACGGTACCGGTAATGAATTACTGGTACCGGTAATTTCCCAAGCCAATCACGACCTGGACCCACCGCTATTAGCACACCTGTTAATTACGGTTCCACTAATAGCAGCAAGTCCGCGTGCGCGCGACCCCCATGCCGGAATTAGCGCCATGGCGCTAATACCAGGGCATCACAAGCCATGCGGACATGGCATTAGCGGCATGGAAAACACCTACAAACCCCTTACCGGCATGGCGCAAATAACAGCATCGAAAAACACCTGTTAAGAGACCTGAGCAGTGTACCCATCTGTCACAGGTTGACACAATCAGCACAGGTGTATGCAATGGAGACAGGCAGCACAAAAGAGCACACCACACCCCTTCCCACACCAAGATGGTCCCAATAGCAGCAGCATGACATGATGGGCTGGAGTACATGATAGCAGTGCAGCAGCACCAACAACAACAGCCAGCACCAGAGGTGAGCCGTAACAGGTACTCATTCCTCACACCATACAGGCGATGACAGCTATCCACTGAGGAGGTGGCTCCTAACCCCTATACGGAACCCACAGAACCATCAGGAAGAGGACAACAATATTGCACATCCTTCCAATGACAGTGCTCCGCTGCCTAAGCGGCCTGGGTGTGGCACTCCTGTACGGCCGTGTCAAAGTGGCAAAGACAACCATGGCATGTGTAGAGCATCACAAAATGTGCATATGGTGGAATGTGCCTATGCCACTTGAAATTGACATGCAACCACCAGAAGAGTATGATGTGGCTGGGGATGAGTGCGGGTGGAATGCCCCGGCAGGACATGAAAGAGGCAGTGCCAAGGAGGCACACAATGTGCATCAGCATCTGATTCTGGAATCTCATCATGCACCAAGGTGAAATAGCATGGACGTAGATGGGAATTGTTGCCCTGGTGCATGTTTCGAGGCCCACAAAGGACCCTGTCCACAATGAATGACACATACACAATAATGGAGACCGCGCTTGGGTTTCACACTCAGAACAGTGTATATTGAACATAATGTGATACAAAGTGCATTACCCCAACTCCACAAATACACCCTTACCCCCCTAACCCCTCAACACACCCAAATACACCCCTAATCCCCTCCCCCTCAACCACCCAAATACACCCTTACCCCCCTCCCCCCTCAACACACCCAAATACACCCTTACCCCCCACCTGTAACGCTCACCTGATTCCCGTAGAGGCGCCGGTCTTGACTGGGCGTATACCGTATCTTCAAAGGTGATGTGTAACACACGGCTGGCTCTTTGGGCTGGACCTCTGTGCACTGTATGTCTGACTCGAAGGGTAAGATGTCTGCAGTTAGAAAATATGGGATTAAGGAACTGGGTTATTGAATGTCTCTCTCTTCTTCCCTTTCTCTTCTCCTGTAGAACCCCAAAGGTTAACGCTCTCACCTTAGGTAAGTGAACGCCGTGCTCTCCATCTGCCTCGGGGCAGGGTGCTGTAACCAGTTTCTTCACTGGATAAGGGGAGCAGGCCTCTTGACTTCAGAGGACTGCTGTCCGTCGTTTACTGCACGAACGGTAAGTTTCGAGTAATTCTAATGTCTTTAAAGTCTTTAGTAATGATGTTTCTTGTTTTGCAGGGTTCCGGCGATGGCGGATGACGGGCTGAAGTGAGTTGAAGATGGAGCCCGTGTGATGAATAGAAACGCCTGGAAGCACGTAAGTAAGCGCTTGTTGCCTGCTTCATGATGCGCTCTAACTGTCTTTTTATTTTGCAGGTACAAGTTTGGAGCGGCTGCAGGGTGCCGGAATACCCACTGGGTTAGATGTGGAAAGGAGTAATGGCACGTGAGTATTAAAGTTCCCCAATGTCTTTAAACGCACCTTGTTTTGTCTTTCAGATGCGGGATGCAGCGCCGAAGGCCTCCGGAGCGTGCAAAGAGTTGGTAAGCTTTTGTCTTTCAGATGCCGGAATGCAGTGTGAAGACCTCCGGAGCGCACGAAGAGTAGGTAAGCCTTTGTCTTTCAGATGCCAGAATGCAGCGCGAGGCGTTGGTGACAGCCGATGGACCAGGTAAGTGAAGAGCTGTCACTGAAGACCGTAATGCTAACCTGTTCTTTCTTGTCTTTATAGGTGTTGCTGAAGACTGGATTCAGGATGGAAAACCTTTTTTCCTTAGGCCCAGGATCAGATGCAGAAGACACGATGAGCGTTCTGCTGCAGAGGATGCAGAATAACGCAAAGCAAGATTCATCCATCGGGTGTGGTTTAAATAGCCTCCTGTAGTGCTTAGGTGTCTCCTTCCACAGCCACGCCTAGGTAAGAAAAGAGTTCCTGCTTTCCAGAAGAGTTCCAGTGTTCTGAATCTAGGGAGTGGCTCCTGCCCCACCCAACAGGAAAAGTAGTTCCAAACAGAAGAGAATCAGAGGCTCAACTGGCAGGCAAGTAAGCAGCATGGTCTGCTGCAGGTAAGTCCACCCAAGCATTATGAGCCCGGCGCTTCCAGCGCTGGGACTGGGCATATTTATGAGCCTGGTGCCACTGGCGCCAGGACTGGGTCCAAAAGGTCCCAATTGGGACTGGTTGGCACTCGGAACCTGGGTTATGGATCTGCTTCGAAGGGAGTTGGGAAAACCCTGACCTTTTGGAAGCAGAGATCATGACACCACCCCCCTCAACACACCCAAATACACCCTTACCCCCCTCCCCCCTCCCCCCTCCCATGTGAGTCCCATGGCGTGAATGTGTCCATCGCCACATGTGGCACCCGAATCTTGGTGGCCCTATTTGCCAGTGCATGCATCGTCATCTGGTGGTTGTGAAGCTGTGCGACGCAGGTTCCGCATAGACCGGCGTAGGGGACTAGTATGACGTGAACTCCCAGACGAGGAGGGGCCTGGTTCTTCCTGGGCCGTGAGTGGGCACCGACGCTCAATAGCGTCTGCTATGCGGTTCATGGCCTGCCGCAGTTGGGCCATTTCACTGCAGATTTGGTTGGTGCATGCCTCCATGCCCTCCCTTGTCTGCTGTGCAAGTGTAGCAATGTCCTCCCTCAGGCGGGCTGTCTATGCCACATGTTGCCCTACTAGGCCACTCATCTCGGTCTGCCTCTGAAAGATGGACGAGAGGTCATGTCGCATGGTGGGTGCTGGTGGGATGGCTGATGCACCTGGACCCATTGCACTTGCATCAGGAGAGGATATCTGGGGGCTCCATGGCCCTTCAGGGGTGGGTGATTCTCCATGACTACCAGGACCTGAAGAGAACCTCGGGCTTGCCAGTAAGGGGCTTGTTGGTCTGGGGCTCTGGCTATCAGCATCAATGGCAGGTATTTCCTCCTCATCTGAAGGTGGGGCAGTGGCTGCTGCCTCACCCGTTGTGCTGGTGGCAGCAGAGTGCATTCCCTCGATGCTGCCCTCACCTGCTGGGAGACACACTTCCGTGGGTGCCACGACGGGAGCAGGCATGGCCTGCGGATGCGTGCAACTGGTGTTCCGGCTGCCTTTGTCCCTGTGGTCATGGTCACTCGTCCTGGCTGCCCTTGCGGATGTGGCAGTGTCCCCTGTGGCATCCCTCCTGGCTTTTTTGCTGGATGTGGGAGCAGGTGTGGAAGTGCATGCCTCCTCAGTGTCAGTGTGTGATCCTGTACGGGTGAGAAATGTTGAAAACCATCAGTCATGGGTCGACCTGCCTTGAGCTAAATGAATACGTCATGCCGTTCTGTGCATTTAGGGCTCTTTAGTGTGGATGCAGGTAATGGGGATGTTGGGTGGGTCATGCATGGATGGCTCTGTGTTGTACGGGTATGTGGTGATGCATGCATGTTTGTTTGTGGCTGGATCCACGGCATTCATATGGACACATGATTGGGGGGAACATCACACTTCACTGTGCATTGTTTGATGCATACACTCATCTCCATCGGACGAAATGGCCACGCCATGCTCCATTTGTCCAACTCCCTCGATGGATTTCACCCCGATAGTTGATGCACACGTCTCCTCCCACTCAGTGAGCTTGATTGGCGATTCACTGCCTCCTCCTGTGCCCGTAGCCAGGTTGCGGTTAACGGATAGAATGCTTCGCACACGGAGCCGGAGGTCATCCCACCTCTTTCGGCAGTCTTTGACTGTGCGGGTTGTGGTGCCTACAGCGCTGACCTTGTGGGCTACCTCTTCCCAGATGGCCTTCTTCTTCACAATGGTCTCCCGACGCATGTCGTTATTGAAGACCACCTGAGCATTGTCTGCTAGTGTCTGCGTGAGCATAAGGAGCTCCTCCTTGCTAAATTTCTCCTTGCGTTGCCGCTCAGACGATTTTTTAACGGCCTTGGGCATCTTAACGGTGTCCTTGGTGTATTTTCCATCGTGGTTCCTGGTAAGGTGTCCTGGAGAAGGAGGATGGCAATGGCTGTGTTTTTAAAGATGGCCGCCGTGCTCTTTCCCGTTCCGGTGCGATGACGCTATTTCCGGTTCCGCAAAATTACGGTAACCGCTATTTGCGAAGACCGCTATTTGCATGTGGCGGCAGGTCGGAAGTGCTAACAGCGCTTTTGACGATACCGTTAAGGGACTTTTTGGGGACTTTTGCGGCATGGCGGTAGGCTTATTACCAGCATGGCGGTAGGCTTGTGCCCGCGATCTCGTAATGGCACGCAATTTGCGGCCTCTTGCGAGGGCGGACACGCTAATTACGCCATGCCGGTAATTGGCGATTTTTACCGCCTACCGTGTAATGAGGCCCATAGACACTATGGCCCTCATTACGACCCTGGCGGAATTCGCGGTGCTAAATGCACCGCGGAGCACGGCGGAAAGCCGCCGATAGCGCCATGGGGGTTGGCGGATTTACCACCCCATGCCGACCTTGGCGGAGCGGTAAATCCCCAATCCCCATTTTGCCCTTCCCCATTCCCATTCTTGCCCCATAGGGTATAATGGGAGTGGGGAAGGCGTTAATTACGCCACCGTAAAGTACGGTGGCGTAATTAACAACGAGGTCCCTTAGCGCCATGGATTTCTCCGCCCGGTAAAACCAGGCGGAGAAAGGCTCCATGGCGCTACGGGAACTCGTAGTAGGGCGGACGGGTCCGCCGCGAATAACGCTGGCGGAAACCCACTCCGCCAGGGTCGTAATGAGGGCCAATATGATTTACTCCATCTATTTCAATTCCAGCGTCCCCATATTCCTGTCTCAGGTAGGCAGCTATAGGTTCTGCAGCGATAATATATAGTATTGGGGACAGCGGGCATCCCTGTCTTGTGCCCCTGCACCTTCCTTGCTTGATTCACCCACAGGGCTTCGGTGTACCAGGGCACTCCAGCTTAGTGCATTCTGATGTACCCTCCCCCAGCAAAAACTACCCACCACTGACCATGCGCTGTGTCTGGAGGGGGCCCGAGGGCCAGCTTGCATAGTCCGCCCTGCAATGTGTCTAAGCGCTTCGTTTCCTCTTCTTCAAGCCTCTTTGTGGTTGCTAACGCGACTATCTCACCGGCTTCTGTATACTGTTGGGCACTTGTATCAGCATGCCATCGGTCTATATTCTACGTAGTTCAGATCTTCCACCACACCTTCGCCCTATATTCAGACAGGTATGTGATCTTTGTTTTCGCTCTGTAGGGTGGGATATGAACTGCTATGGGCCTTGAAATTATTACGCTATTGACCGTTATATCCGAGAACTCACTTCGCAGCTGTAGCCTTATTTCATTTATGGGCGTCCCGTTTATTACGAGCGCATCTCCGTGCCTCATTAGGCCACCCCCGGCAACGACGCCCAGTGGGGGAGGAGGGATCCCTCTTAGGCCATTGTGAGTGCTAGCATGCGTCTGGGGCTCTCCCTACCTCGCTCCTTATCACCGTTCTCCGAGGTGGCTCCCCCCTCCTTCTCGACTCCTCAACTGATTTCCATGTGGTATGGCTGCTGCTGTTCTCCGGCGGTTGTACTCCCCCTCGAGATCCTCTCCGGTCACTTGTGTTGCGCCGCTGTGCTCCGTCTCTACTCCTCTGCTGGACTCATCTGGATCGGCAGGTCTGATCCCTGGTCCGCCAAAATGTTGTCACCGGGGCCGCTCCGGCCGCCTTTTACATCTTTCCACTGTGCAGCGGCAACAACCGAGTCCCCTAGCCTCTGGGTCTTCAGATCTATGGCATCTTTCTCCAAAAATTCAGCAGAGGCCCCCCAAGGACCCAAGACTGGTGCTGCAGTACTCCACTCCGCGCTTTCAAAAATGGGGGTGCTGGGGACCTCAGTTACTGCGGGTTATTTCGCTCTGCCTCCGATCCGGTATCACTAGATGCGCCGCTCACTTTCGTCTCACCAGCATTTTCTGCCCGGACCTCTCGTCACTTCTCCAGCATGACTTATCTCGCTCAGTACAGTCTTTCGGGGCCTACCACTGGCACGTAAGCTTCCCATACATTTCGTACTTCCGCTGCACCGTTTGAAGTTACAAACTTTGTTATTTGGAGCTGATTAGTTTACGGATCTGCAGGAGTTACCAGTTAGCACGTCCTCCTCACATGGGTGCTGGTCACGCCCACAGCCTATGTCCCCTCAAGCTTATCCAGAATAGGGCTGCAAGACCTATCCATGGCCTCAAGCCCAGGGACCGCATCTCTCCAGCCCTAAACTCTCTCCACTGGCTCCTGGTTGCTGCAAGGATCAAATTCAAATCCCTCTGCATCATCCATAAGGCTGTCTGTGGATATGGAACACGCTATCTGCAACTGGCTCTCACCAAATACTCTCCCTCCAGATCTATATGCTCCTCCAGCTACCAACTCTCTGTGTGTCAAATCCTTCTCTAAACAGCGAGCTGGTGGGCGATCTCTTTACTCAGCTGGCTCCCTCCTCTGTAACAGCCTACCCCTTTCTCTCTGTCTTCAGCTGGATCTCCTCAAATTCTTGAAGCTCCTCAAGACTTTCCTTTTCACCTCCTCCTTCCCCCTCTTCCTCCATTGTTAAACCCCACAGTTCGCTGAGATTGGTGGCAAGGGGCCTTATGTGTCTGGGCCCCCCCATCCAATTGCCTTCAGCCTCCGCCCACTCCCAGAACTTGCCTTTGGGCGCCCACTGGACTGTGCTATCGCACAGGCCTGCCCTTATTTATTGCCAGTTGGTCACTCGTTCTAAGGGATCTCTGCCAGACACTTAACAGCTGCTTGCAACTTACTCCATAGCACTTCCCTTAGTGGAACTCCTAGCACTTAACCCCCTTCCCTCATCCCTTCTCTCTCTCTGCACTTTCACGTTCTAAATGCTTGCAAGGCCTAGTAGCACGCCTCCTTCTTTCTCTTCATTATTATATTTGCCTTTCGTACCTATGTTCCCTCCCGGGTTGCACTGTGGGCGCTTTGAAAAACAATTTACTTGATGTATAAGCACCTTACAAATGTACAATAAATAATTATCGGTCCTACAATATTGAACCCTACTATTTTCCATGGCATACTGGGTATTGTCATTATTATTATGGGGCTGGATCTACTACAACAACCTTTCTCACTACTTCATTTTTTTTTTTATTACATATAGTTTATTGCAAACTTTTGCAATTTTTATTTCAATTTTTACATCCCTCCATCCAAACACAATTTAAAACAATTTAGAATGTATACAAATTGGAGTAGTATTCTCCTCGTCCACTCTAAGCTCTGTCAATGCCTCAATGCTTTGCTTTCAGGCAGTTTGCCATGCAGCCTTGATTTCCAATTTTCTGAGCATTGCTTTTAATAAGATTAATGTTGCATAATTTACATTCTGATCGTCCATTCCATATATCAGGTCCCACCATTTTTCAGCATCCAATCCTACTTTCTTGTATTACACATTTAGGAGGTGGATGGATCTTAAGTCCTTCAATTCTGGGCAAAATAGGCCTGGATGGTTTATGGTCTTTCCATCGATCGAAATGCAAATCAATCAATGGAAATCCATCAAGTGCCATTGCATCGAAATGCTATCTTTTATATGTAAAAGTGCATTTCCATCTAAACCAGTCCATCGAATATATTAATGGACACGTTTAGATGTAAATGCACTTTAAATGTAAAAAATCGCATTTTGATGCATTTTATTGTAATGTTAAAACCTTACATGGAGATGTCCAGTGCTGAAATTTCGGAACTGGCCAGCTCCTTCTAACGTTTTAATGTTTATTGTATATTGGGGGGGGTTCCACCTCCAGCCCCCCAAACCCCACACACCCCCCCAACCCTAACCCAACGCTAACCCTAATCTAACCCTTAATCTAACTCTTAATCTAAACCTAAATCTAACCCAAACCCTAACCCTTAATTTAACTCTTAATCTAACCCTAAATCTAACCCTAGCCCCAACCCAAACCCCTAACCCTAACCCCAACCCTAACATAACCCTTTATCTAACCCAAAATCTAACCGTAGCCCCAACCCTAACCCCTAACCCCTATCCCTAATCTAACCCCACCCCGAACCCTAATTATACATCGATATTAACCACTGAAAATTATTCAATGAATATGCTTTTCGATGGAAAGGCAATCCCATGAATACATTTCGATGGAAAGGTATTTGATGAATAAGTTTTAGATGGAAAGACCAGATACCGTCAAACCGTAGACTTAATTGTAGTGTCAGCATCAGAATATGAGCGCCGTGGAGCCAGAACCAAGTGAAAGTACGATCGTGCCATGATACGTGTCTGAGTAAAAAGGAAAACAAACCAAGTGGGACTGTAAACGCATAGCACCCACATTAAGCAACACTGATGCTCGTCGCAAGTTGAGTGATACCAAAGTCGAGCTGAAGGACGATTACGTGGCAATAAGGGCCCATGCTGCGAGGAGCATAAAAAAAAGGACAACAAACCAAGCAGAACCGAAAAAATATAAATGCAAAGTACCTACACCAAGTGGTTGATGAAAATTCTAATTTAAAAGAGTAGGACAGTATCAGCCCTTAGCTACTGAAAACAAGGAACAATTTGAAATAATCAGAGGTCTTACTAGCACGCGCTACAGCATAAATATGTTTGGTACAAATGAACGGGGTACAAGTGATCCTTGTCCTGATGAAGGCCTAATATTAATAAACGTGAGCACTCAGGGGACAAGCGTAGCTCAGGATAAGGGCCGAAACACATTGTGTCGTCTGAAATCTGACTAGATACCATCAACTGACTAGTCTCTTTTTCCCGTTTAAGGAAACCTTGTGTCTCTTCCACAACTTCACACAGAAAAAAACAACTTTAAATAAACATAGTCAGAGTAAAATGAACTGATGTTTTTGATGCACCAAACTCTGTGTGATATATTAGCTGTGTTGTGTGGCTACCATGTTTGTTCATGAATGTAAAAAAGAGTCTTTTGATAATCTGATATGTATTGATATGATATGGCATTTATAACACGCCTATACACAAGTGTAGACTATCTCTAATGATTGATACAAACCCCTGGACATAAGTAACAAACAATATGCTTTTTTGATGACCATTGTTGGAAGTGTATGTAATGTTCTATTAGATGTATGTGAATGGCTGTTTAAACAAAGGAAACATATTTTTGAAAATAAATATGTATTGTTTGGTATAAAGAGCATCTGGTGCTAAACTCGATGACTTTGTAACATCGGGCAGACAGCTGTGTGTTACCGCAAAATAAACAAGCGGATAAAGGATGGGGTAACCTGTTCTCTATCTATATATTGTGTAAAGACACTTTCCATCTCAGAACAGGTCCCCCGAGAACAGAAAATAGGGAGGTATCCATATATGTTATATGTGCCAGCATCAGAGCCTTTGAACTCGGCAAAGAAAGATTAATAGCGTTCTTTAGGATTTCAGCTCCCATGCTTGTTAAGGGTAGAGTCCATGGGACCTCTGCTGGACTCTGCCCGTTCCCCAAACAGCGCCTCTCCCACCCTTTGGAAGGTGCGGACACAGAACCACAGTGAACACTCCTTTATTCTATGGTTCCCTAGCTCCAACCCCTGTCCCTCACCCATATCACATCCCGTTCCCTCCCCTTCCCTCAAGTGCCCCTTGCACAACATGATGCCGACAGATCCGATACTACAACCGCCCCCTATTTAAACTACACATCCTCACCACACTATTTCTTAAATGAGTCTATGGGGTCGGGTCCTAGCCCATTGAGGTCGCTCGAGTCGATCAGCGTCTTCAAGTCCCAGAGATCTCGCTTCTCGTATCTCCCTAGCATCATTCTCCGACTTCACTTGTCACATTGATACTTTCTTACTCCTTCACCTCCCACCATTTTCTTGAAATGCAACGAGTTTCAGGTCACCTGGCGACATCTATTCTCTGCCGTTACCATGGATCCTTTCTTCTGAATGATCACCATAGGATCAGCATGACAAGTGGAGGTATGCATATGTGTTTTGGGTTGATGAACTATCACCACATCACTCACTGCAAGGCCTGATTCTCTTGCTTGGCATTTGGTGTCCGCATAGGCCTTCATCTTCTCTTTTGCTTGTTCATCGCAGTCCCTCATCGTTTCATCTTACTGATAAGCCTCCTTGAGCTTCTGGAGGGGGGTATCCTGTTTGTTATGTTGCACCCAAACATTACTTTTGATGGGGACTTCCCCGTCGTGCTATGATGTGTGTTTCAGTAGTCGCTCAACAGATGATACAATGACTGCTTGAATGTCTTACTGATCGGGTCTGTGATCTATAGAGATCTCTTTAGATTTCCCATGAATCTTTCCACGATCCCATTGGCCTGAGGTCATAAGGGGGTGACTCGTTGCTGTCTGAAACCCATGTATTCTGCAAATGTTTTGACATCTTGGCTGGTGTACGGGGGTCCATTATCTGACTTGATCCCCTGCGGAATACAATATGCCATGAACATCCTGTCCAGGGCAGAGTTGAGGTGGTGAGGCGCTGTCAACATTACCAGGTGTGCCTCGGAGAATGGTGAGCATTCATCCACAGCTACCAGTATATACTGTCCACTGGAATGGAAAAGTCAATTTCCACCTCATCCCAGACCCTCTCTGGCAACTGTCATCTGAGGAGTTTCCGTGCATGTGTGAGGTGTTATGACACAGCAGGTAGAGCACATTTCCAGCATTTCTTCCGCCTTACCATGGAGCTGTTGGAACCACACTTTCTGTCGTAGTAATTGTTTGGTTGATACAATGCCCCTATGTCCTTCATGTGCCAGCTCAAACACCTGGCACTGTAGTGTGGCTGGGATAATGAGTTTGGTTCCTTTCAATAACAGGTGGTCTTCCGATAGTCAGAGTTCTTCCTTTATTAATAACAAGCCCTTGATGTCCTTCTGAACATCTCGTGATTTTGCCTCCCCCAACTTCTTGGCCTGTTTCCACTGCCCCGTCTTTAGACACTCTACAATGATTTGAAAAGCTTGATCATGTTCTGACTCTCCACTCCATTTGGCGTTGCCTGGTGCACCATATAGTGGATATAGCGATCAGTTACAGGCCGTTCATGTGTGTGCGTTTTCCATGGGGTGTCTTCACAAGAAGTCAGCAGGATTTTCTTCCTTTCCTGGACGATGGATTATATTGAATGTGTAGTCCTGCCATCTCATGATCCTACGATGCATCCTCACCTGTGAGTTGCTATATATGAACAGTAGTATCTGATGATCTGTTATGATGGAAACGGCTTTTCATATAAGAAAAGATAGAAATGTTCACAAGCCCAGACCACCGCTACACCCTCTTTTTCGGCATGTGAGCATGCTTGCTCTGTTTTGGACAGACTCTTACTCGTATATGAGACTATGGCCCTCATTACTAGTCAGCAGGTAAAATGGCGGTAATTCTGTTGTGCTGGTAGTAATGTTTTCTGCAAACCGACCGCTTGAATTACCAACATATTCCAGATCTGCGGGCGAACGCCCCCCCCCCCCCCGCCAGTAACTGTACTACCGTCATGCCGGAATTACTGGCATATATTTCAAAATGCTGGTGATTTCCGGAAACACTGATAGCAGCACCCAGACTGCCATAATTACTGTTGCCGGTAATTCCATAGCCGGAATCACCTGTGCTGGAATTACCAGCACTGGCAATAGTGTTATCGCCGGAACAGGAAGCTCGCTGGTGCCCATTTTGAAAACTGAATCCATTAAGAATCAGCCACTTTCAAACAACACTGAAGACATGCCAGGGAGTAGCAAATCCAGGCTGCCAGAGGACTGGCTCTGGAAGCCTTGCTTCATGGAGCCAGAACTCACTGCCCTGACACAGAACTTTGTGGCACATGCTGAGGCTCTTTTTGGTGCTGGAAACCATCACACCAGCCAAAGGAGGAAGACGGCCATATGGTAGGAGGTGGGGGACAAGGTCACTGCAGTGGAGCCGTCCCACGCACACCCCATGACTGCCACAAGTGGTGGGATGACCTGCGTCTGCGAGTGAGGAACATCTTGGCCACCCATTGCAAGGAATCTGCAGCCACAGAAGGAGGGACGTTGGCAACCCCGACCCTGATGCGCTTGGAGGAGATGAGCAGCTCCATACTGCACATGGAGGGCGTTGAGGGAGTCAGGGACACAAGGGAATGGCAGTAAGTACAACAAACCCTATGTAAATGCCAATCATGTGTTCAAATACATGAATCCCTAGGAAGAGAAACAATACAAGGCCAAGGGAATGGGTCCGACACATGTCAGTCACAGCAAATGGGCCAATGCTAGGGGTTATGGGCAGAGGTAGCCATGCACAAGCACCGTAGACAAAATGCACTTCCCCACACATGGACACATGAGGAGCGCCCATGTGCACCAGGGGAGTACAAGACAGGAAGCATAGGCCCCACACACACTATGGCCGACCAAGAGTCAATGTGCTCTCTCACCACCCACATGTAGAAGGATGCATCACTTCAAACCAACCAACCAAACAGCATGACAGGAGCAGGACACACACAATGTAGCATCAGTGTGATGCATACCCGCAGACGTGACTTTCTGAAGACTAACTGCATGCTCCTCTCACCCCAACAGGCATATCCTCTGACGGCGACACAGCTGGTACCTCATCTGGCCGGGCGAGTGCATGCGGGAAGGCCACACCACCTACATCCCAGCCAACACCAGCAGTCCAGCCAACGCCTTTGGCCCAGCCAACACCTGCGGCCCAGCCAACACCTGCGGCCCAGCTGTAGGGAAGGCATGGTATCACAAGTATGACATTGACACAATGGATACAATTTGTAAAACATTTATTGAAAATGTTGGGGTCGGAGAAACTCCTAGTTTTCCATATAACTAAGATGGAAGTAGTCTCAACCATTAAACAATAAACAAAACAGTCCTAGTGGAGTCCGTCAAATCAAAATGGTCTGTGCGAACAAAAACCTAATGCTTGCCCAATCCCTTGTACAAAAAGTGTAGAAAGGAGAAATGTATGCAAAGGAAAAATCAGTGTTCAAAAGAATAAAGGTGCTGAACCAGCTCTCCTCCTCACGTTAAGCCTCACGGAGTAAGGCTGTCCTTGTAGGCAGGATGGCACACTCTGGCTCGATTTCTAACATCGTCATGCACCAGCCCTGGAAGATTGCTTACCGTTGGAAGTACTACTAAGATGGAATCCATTAGCAAGACCAACGGTCTAGCTTATTCCAAGATGGCCGACGGAACCTATAACTAGCTGATCAAACTAGCGCACAGCGCGTTGTATCGTATGTGTTACCTGCGCTGCCAGTCTCTTACAGTGACTAGCTTTACTCCGTCTCCCGTATTACTTTGCTTTTGCCTTTAGTGTTCCTTGCCACTCACAGTGTCTAAAGGTTTTCAGGTAAGGTGATCAGGGACTTTTCTAGCGACTTTTGCTTTCACTACGCGTTCCCTTTCTCCACGCGTATTCCGTGTACTTGTCTCTCTCTGCAACCCTCTTAGTCTCCGCCTTCATATACCTCTCTAGTGTCTGGAGACTTCTATCTTTACTCTGTTCTATCCTAATTTTCATGTTCCCTCTATTGTTACCTTTTCTGATCATTCTTACCAGCATAGTTACCTCTGTGCAGTATCTTTCACGGAAGTCTGCTATACCATTTAAGCCTATGGACCCCCTACATCGGGTCCCATAGCTTCCGCAACCGGCCTCTGCTATTTACATCAGAGCCTCGCTTCTTTGGAGTCAGCAGACCAGATTCCCTCTTCTGCAAGTTTTCTGGTTTATTATTGGACATTCCCATACAACAGTCTTGGAATCCATCTGGGTTTTTTCAGCCAACCGGCTTTTTCCCCATTTTTAGGGTGTGCTCCTCGGGTTACCTCCGGATCTGTACTATATTCAGGAGGTGGCTGAGGGAGCGCGACCCTACTTACGTCAAAAAAAGGAGAAGAAGCTTGAACAAGGGACGAAGATAAAGACCAAGAAGAAGAGCTCAGTCAGGGTAGAGGAAGTACCTGAGCATACAGGTGAGGAGGAGCCTGGGGGATGGAGAGCCCGTCGGACACACTCTAAGCAATTCCACACCGTGGATTGAGGCCCGCCTGGCCTTACAAATTGAAGTCTCTTTCTTGACTTTCCAAAATGATATTTCAACGTATAGTTCACAAAGGTCCCCCTCTGTCGGGCTCAGACCTCTCAAATCACAGTTCAATACAAACTTGTCCGCAGGGCTCCCTTACTTGCAAGACAATCCTGGCTACGCCTGTGGTGTACTTACTGTACTTCGGTCTCCCTGTGTCGGGCTCGGGCCCCTTTCGGATGTCGAAGACTTTCGAATGTCTGTGGTTTTTATAGACCACCGCAGGACCACTTTAACTTCGAAGTCCACATTTACTTTCGCTTTATAGCTTCACACAATGTACCTTTCACAGAGACTTTCGAATGCGCTACTTCCATTCGCCAGACCACTCTGTTACTTAGTATCGCTGATCTCACAGCTACCTTTTACTTCAAAGTTCATTCACAGGTTTGCCTTTCTTCGTGTCTCATAATGTTACTACTTCATTCACTTTAACACACACCAGTCTTTCAGGTCGATTGCCAACTTGCTGTGTGCACTTCTTACTAGTTTTGCTATTTTCAATTCCTGAGTCAAGGTTTGTACCACAGGCTTGTCTTCGCCTCCCCAACTCTGCCGTTCACCCCAGAGGGTCGCTGGTGTCCTTAAAACAGAGTGCAATCTTCATTTGTGGGATCTGGCCTTCACCACGTGTCTTTCGCGGTCTGGAGGCAACAACCTCCAGTAGGGAACCCTTGGGGTTTTTGGCCCGCTGCTCTCGTCCCTTGGTCTGTTGCTCTGCTCCAGTAGGTGTGCCTTTGTCCCAGAATTTCTGCTCGTTCTCTTGTTCTGCCTTGCTCAGAGCGTGTCTTTAGGCATTGCCTTTTATTAGTGTGAGGAGAGTTAACTGGTATCAAGTGCATGCTCTCAGTGTAAAGTGCCTGGCTTTGACTGACCCGATTAACAGGACATGTCCAGTACAATGTGACAGAGCTAGTATGGTTACTCTTAGTCACCCTCTTCCTCGGGCCAGTGTTTGTGTAAAAGGGGGGAGTTGGGACTTCGGAAAATGCTACAAAATAGGATGGGGTAGATGAACAAAAAAGGGGGAATACTGCGGCTCACCACCGCCTATCTCACGTCTCACCACCACTCCCTGAAGACCACTCACCCAGGTGATCCTCCCGCACTGGTCCACCCCCAGGGTCTGGATCCAAAAGCGATGGCCATGCCCTGGCCACCCGAGAGAGATCCTGTGGACTAGCGGGTGCTTCTCACACAGCGAACAACTGCGGCCCAACCAATTCCACTTGTGGTAACGGCTGCACATGTCTCCAGTGGCCCCACCGTCTCATGCGCTACATACCATCAATGCCACACCAGCAACCACCCTATCCTGGCAGGTACAGTGAAGAGGAGGAGGCGTAGGGGGAAGATGAGGATGATTTGGATGAGCACACCCCTTACCCAACATCATTTTTCAGCCCGGCCACCCTGTACAGACCCCCTCCACCACCCATGCCCAACATCTGAGACATGGATGCACAGATCCGAGGCATGGAGGAATGGCACAAAGCAATGGCCAAGATGGTACAGCAGCAGCTGAATGAGTCTCGCCTCAGGAGGGAGTGCTTGCAAGCCAGCAGCCGCAGATACGCATGGGCCCTGGGACGCATCACTGCTGCCCTTGTCATCCTTGCCCAAAGGGTTCGGGAGGGGAATGAAGGGGTGTCAGAAATGTCAGAGTCTCTCTCCCCCACCCTGCAGGTCACCCTGGTGTGCTTGGGGGCACAGGAGTCTGACCCACCCTCAACTGTGACCACACCTACAAACTCGCAGCAGGGCAGCCCGAAGCGCCATTCCCAGTGGCTAACAGCCACATTTGGGCCAGCCACGGGCCCGTGGCCAAGAAGCACAAGAAGGGACACTTCTGTATTTGACACTGGGACATTTGGGTGTTTTGTGTGTGTGGGGTCAGGGTATGTGGGGAGGGGAAGGGGGTTGTGTGGGAACAGGGTGTGAGGGGAAAGGGAGAGGGTTGTGTGGGGACAGGGTGTGTGGGGAAGGGGAGGGGGCACAGGGTATTGCAGTTTGGATATTTCGTTCAATACACACTAGTTTTCACTTAAAGCACTGAGTGGACATTCCTTCCTTCGGTGCAAGTATTTATTGTGTGCGCACATCATATGCAGTAAGGTGCAAGGGAAGTGCAGAGGGAAAGGGGTGCTCAGAAGACGTTATCAACGAGTTCTTGACGGGCCATGCGCACATCCATGGCCCCCATGTGCACGTGCCTGGGCCTGGCTGGTGCTGCATCATCATCATCGTCATCATCATCATCCTCTGGCAGAGGAATATCCAGATCTGGGGGCAGGGGTGTGTTACATCTAACGCAGATTTTATGCAACATGTCACAGGCCAGGACTATCAGCTCCACCTTCTCAGGCCTGTGCAATAGTGCACCCCCAGAATGGTGAAGGCATCTGAAACGTGCCTTCAAAAGGCCAAAGGTTTGCCCGATGGTGCCCCTGGTCCTCGTCCTCACATGCACCCTGTTGTATGCCATTCCCTTCTGTGTCTGGGGATCCCTCGGAGAGGTCATCAGCCACAGAAGCGGTGGGTATCCAGAGTCACCTGCAAGGGGAAAGGACACAAGGTTAGCCTTATCTTGCATGTGGCCGAACTGTGTTAATATGACATGTCTTACACTTAGCCTGTCTGTGTCGGTCAGCCACATCATGCATCTGGTATAATGGTATGACTGTACTTTATGCTCCATGCTGCCCCCTAGGAAAGACACTGTGTTTCATCTGTATCGTACTGGGTTCTACTCCTTGGAACAGATTGCTGGGGGTAGGGAATGTATTGCCATTAACTGACCACAGTGAGGGCTCACCAGTCTGCATACAGGCCCTCATAGTCTGAACTGAACATTACCATGCCTCTACCGCACCACTGACTGTATGCACCTCACGACACCTGCAAAGAGGAGGAACCATATACATTCATGCATCAACACCACATGACAGCTACCAAGCCCAGAAGGCCCCAAAGTTCAGGGACCAGTTCAATGACACTGAAGCTGCCAACAGCACATCAAAGCCCTCTTGCCCTTCTCCCTCTCACTCCCACCAAGAATCCGCCCAAACACTGCTTCGAATGCAGACCCACCAGAGCTCAACGAGACTACGCAAGTGGCAACAGTGCGCGGTCCCATTGACGTTCACATTTATTATTTTTTTATTTTATTATTGTGTTATACAGTACTAAGGTACTTTTAACACATATTCATACAATCCACAGATACACAATCCAGCATACAAATAACCAACCTTTATAAAATTACAGCAACTTTCTTTAAAAATTCTAAAACATGTATGGTCAAACTTAATTCATTACAATTCATTATCCTCCACCATAGATCATTCTCGGAGGAGTAAACCAAGCCTGCTAAAAAGCATGTCCGCAAATCAATCAGTTTTGGACAAGTCACACACCAGTGCTTTAAGGTCTCAATGTTTGTGTTACAGTGCCGGCATAGCCTCTGATCTTGCGGAATGTTCGCCCGACGACTCAGTACTTCTTTTGTTGATAACAAGTTTAACCTGAGCCTTAGCACTTGAGACCTAAAAGATCGCGAAGGATGTTTTTTAAGATAAGGTGCAGGTATGTTAAAACTTTTACATGACCAAAGAAAATGATCCCCAAAGCATTTGTACTCCATTATCTCAGATCTCAAGTTAGACCATACATGTCTACACCATCTTAATTTTGCAACCTTTGGTGTCAACTCCAGTTCCTCCAGAGGAATATTTGCCTGCTGAAGCATTAATTGACAATTCTGAACCCAGTCCCTGAGAACCCTACAGCCGCCCTGAAGTCTTACCAGATTTAGTTGTTCGTATATTGATGACCCTGGTGGGTTCAGTATATTTACCAGCAACTGAAGCTTGCCCCAATCTACCAGAGTTTGTACTGGTAGCAAGCCTAATTCAAACAGAATCCCTGCTAAAGGGACTTACTGCGGAAGTTGGAGCAAACCTTTCCATAATGCCCCCTCTAGTAATGACCAATTAATCGGCTGACTCCGAGTTTGCGCTCTGTAGATTAATTTTGGGGTTAATTGTTGTTTATATAATTTTAGGACTGGTAAAAGAGAGTATCTACCGAATTTTCCATCGAAAATTCTAAGTTGTATACCAGCCCCTACAAATTTTGCCCGTAAATCTTCCTGTAGTTCGGAACCAGAGATCTTGTCGTAAATTGTCAGCCCTAAGTACACAAATTTATTTACAACTTCTATTTTGCCGTTTTTCAAGTACCAGGGCAGTACTTTACAATTTTTTCTACTCCCCTTAAATACCAGAACCTTTGATTTTACAGTATTTAGTGGTAGGTCTAGTTTTTCCAGGAACCCCTCTACGGCTAATAAAGCTCTTTGGAGCCCAATAGCTGTGAGGTCACATAAAACAATGTCATCTGCATAAAGTAAATATTGGACAACCATAGCACCCAATCTTGGAGGGAAAGTTTTTACGGAATCCATACAGCCTCCCAGTCCCAATAAATACAAGCAAAAAAGAAAGGGTGCCAAGACACACCCCTGTCTTAAGCCCCTGTTTGTCTGTATCCAAGGGGAAAAGTTACCCAGTTCGTCCAACCTTACCCTAATCCTTGTGTTTGTATGGAGGGCCACCAGAATACTTATCAGGGCTATGGGACACCCCCTGTCGTACAATTTTTTCCACAAAAGGGCCCTGTTCACATTGACATATAAATGTGTGAGTAATGATGGTATGATGGTCGGCAGTGGTGTTGCCTGCGACAGTGGAATCTCAACAGTCAGTCTGTGCATACATGCCCCTTGTCTCATATGTCTCATGGCCATAGGTTGTACAGCCTACTGATATGCTTGCTTTGGAGGGATGGCAGCTGTGCATTCTGGTACCTCTAGTGCCTTGCATGTGGATATCCTTTGGAGTTTGAAATGGCCTTTTCAGTGACTGATACTTCTCTGGTCATGTGTTGTCGCCTGTCAGTTGAGGCGTACGCTGGTTGGTCCTGCATGTTCAGGGTGATTGAACAACATGCATTTGTGGCATTAACCACCCTCCTTTGCCTGTCACCCTTATTGCAATGTAGGTGTATATGTACATGTACTCACCCAACATCCAGGTCCTTTGTCCTCTGTGACACACCATGTAAGCCGAAAGGGAGCTATTCTAGAGGACCATGGAGTCGTGGGTTGATCCTGGGAACCGGGCACAGCAGTGCGTGATGGTCAGGTTGGCGTTGCAGGTCACCTAGACATTGAGGGAATGGTTCTGCTTCCGATTCCTGTAGACCTCCTCTGTGGGGAGGTCTCTCACAATGCAAGCGCTAACTACATAATGCAAACTCATTCTAAGTGCATACTCAACATACATACATGTCAAACATATCTCTAAATATGTCTCTACAAAGCATACATGTGTACTAAATGGTTCTTCATGTCATTTCAAATATGCCTGTGTGTGTAGTGCAAACAATACGTTTCTCTCAGCCTAAGCGCTATTTCTAATGCAAACATAAATGCATAGCAAATCATTCTCTAACTGTCAATGCTGCAAATATACCGTGTCTCTAAAACACTATATGGCACTCCAAATACGTGCAAGTGTCATTCTATTGCAAATGGCAAAGTGTCTAGCATGTTTCTCTCCTAATGGAGCACTATAATGCATAACATATCATTCTAAAAGCATCTCTTTTTTTCATAACATAAATAAGCAAACCCTTCATATAACAGGGCAACTCTCTTCAAATGCATAACATGTCAATCTATAAGCAAATTGCAAATGCATACAAAGGTGGCAGTCTAATAATGTGGATAGTGTCTACTTCAACAATATACTAATCCGAACTAAATGAATGCATAATGGATAGTTAACCATGATGCACCCCTGCCTAAAGGGATAATACTGGGTAACAATAGGTAATGACTCTCTATTGGGTCTTATGATTCTCTAATGATAACAATTCCAGGCTCCTCATTTTATCAAATTCCACAATACTTGTGTAGTCTTATTTGCAGAGTTATGTTTGAATATAGCACTTGTATGGCTTCCAATAAATCAGTTGGACATCCTTTTTCTTTTTGTTTTTCCCAAAGAAGACCGCAATCAATGCTGTCGAAGGCCTGTCTAAGGTCGACACTTGCTACATAGATTTTTTATTTTTTTGCAGCAGCACGATGCTTCATCAGATCTAACAATAGCAAGTTTAAATTGCACCCCACTTCCTTCACTAATCAGGTATGGTGGACGTCTATCAATTTTATTTGTTTAATCCAGTCTTTCAGCCTTTTTAGAATCCCCAAAGCGAATAACTTTCCTAGCACATCTAATAGAGTGATAGTTCTGTAGTTCTTGGCTAGATGCCTGACCCCTTGCTTGAAAATGGGGATTATTATCGCGTTCTTCCATGACTGAGGGAGCTTTCTACTGTCATATATTCTTGAAAAGGGGGTGTCACACAAAGAGGCTTCCTTCATGAGAGCATTTGATTACCCGTCTGGGCCGGGGGCTCTTGATAAACTGGCCTTCTTAATTAGGGTCAGAATTTCCTCTTCGTCAGATATGGTGTTCCATCCTTCTCATTTAGACATTTGTTGTTCGGCAGTAATTTATTTTCTGTTGTTTTTGTGTTTCCAAATAGTTTTTCAAAGTGACTCGTCCAGGTCTCTTCTGGTATTTGATTGGCTAGGAGCAAATTAGTGGCTTCACCTTTTTCTTTCCACAATTGCCAGAAGTATCGACTGTTAGTATTTAATATGACTCTTAGCATATTTTTGGCATCTTTTTGAAGTGTGTCAGCTTTTTCACTCTTTAACCAATTTCTATACTTTTCATTCTTTTATTTTATTCAAGGTTGTTGTTTCCTTAATGATTCTTATTTTTTTCCTCAACAACTTTTTCTGTTCAATTATTTTTTTGTTGTACACATGCCGATGTATGAATTTTGGCTTCAGTATACCTTTTATTTATTTCCTTATATGCCGTCAGGGTGTGTTCATATTCTACCCCCTTTTGATCATGCAAAAATGATATTCCTAGCTTTCTCGCTATGTTGGCTGTGTCTTCCGGGAGAATACGTACTCTGTTTGCTCCTCTTTCCACCTATAGTTTATGGTGCCATTTCTTTTTCAGACTGTTTGCCACTGCTCTTAGAGTTATGATAAGGGGGTCATGGTCACTGTAAATTGACTTCTCAACTGTCATATTCTCTACTTCAGCCAGTATATTGCCTGATACAAAGCAGTAATCAAGAGCTGCTTGAATATGACAGTTTGTCCATGTACGGGCTGCTGGAATATCCCCTTGGATATTACCATTTAGGATGTGAAGGTCTCTTAGTTTCATCTCCTCCATCCATTCTCTTTCACGCTTGTCTTTCAAGAATCTTCCAGTCTTGGATTTTTGGTCGCCACTTTGAGTTTGTGTGAAGCAGTTTGAATTTAGATGACCACAGAGCAAAAAGACTGCTTTGGGATCTTTTTCTAAGGCTTGATCTATTAAATCGCTGGCTGTCTCCACGAATGTCAAGCGCTCATTTGCGTCTGGGTTCCAATATAAGTTTATTTTATTTAGTACATTTCCTGTACAAATCTTATTTGTATTCTGAATTTTTATTGTCTGTATGTATGGGTTGGGACATTTTGTTTGAGTAATTTTGAAGTTTTGGTTGTTCTTTATCAGAAGCATTAGTCCAGCAGATGGTCTGCCTCTTACCCCACCTCTTGCTGGATTTAACTGAATTTAACCTTCCAAATATGGAACTTCTTTTAACCAGGTCTCCTGTAAACATATTATGTCTGCTTTTATTATTTTTGGGCATATGTTATTAAATAGATGGCTGAAGCCTCGTGTGTTCCAGCTTCCAATTTTCCATGATCGATCTAAACTTTTCTTCTGGCTCTATTCGTGTTGTTTCGTAACAAGAGCAACAGCTAGCCAATTCCAAGACTCGTCATTCTTCGATCCTTGTTCAGCTTCATTGCATCTTCTGCTTCTTATGGATTCCAATGGCTTATCTTTTTGTTGAAATGTTATTTTGATTTTTTCAAGGGAACTTTTTTGTTCGTAGTCCCATATAAGTCCAAATTTGGTTGTTTTCCAGTGTTTAGGAGATGCCTCTCCCCAAAACTCATTGACTGGTGGCCAATGTCTTTGTTCTCTAGGACACTTGGAAAGATTTCCCTATGATTTTTATTTATCGTTCTTATTGGCGAATCATAAAATGGTGCCACTTGGGAGGTCTTTTTCATTTCAATCTCTTCGGCGTCAAAAGCATGAGAAGGAAGATCCTCTCTTGCTTCCATAATTGTTGATGACAGAATCGAGGAACTCATGGTTAAAATGATTTTCTTATTTATGTTCTCATCCGGGAAGCTAACAGTTTTTATATCTATTGAGGAAATAACTCGTAATCTGGGTATATGAGTAAGGTCATCAAATTCGAGCAATTTAATAGCAAACCATTGTTAGATTTTTGTATTTGTTCTATTAGAATGCAATCCTTTTCCACAGACTGCCACTTTTGCTTTTTGTCATCTCGTTGCACTGAAGTGTTCTGCCATCTTTTATTATTTATGTGTTGATGTTCTTTTTTGTTATTACTATGTTTCATCAGCCGCAGGTTTGTGGATTTTTCAATCAGTCGTTTCATCAAGGTATCTTGGGCTCCAGATTTCATTATTTGGATAGGAGAGGATTTGCTTTTGTTCCATCTATCGCTTAATGCAAAGAAGGGAGGTGATTTCGGGATAGGTCTTATCCCTCTCACTGGTTCACCTTCCATACGTTTTTCCGGGCTTATTAGTACAGTACGTTTTGGTGTACTCTGAGTGTCAGATACACTGTCTTCATATTTCGATAAGTCCAATAGATCTAGTAGGCTTTTATAAATTTCTTCTTTAGTAGGTTTCCTATTAGTATCAGACACTGCAGATTGATGGTCAGACCCTTGTTTTATTTTAGGGTTGCACTCCTTGGGTACTTTTGTTTGTACTTTGACTTGCTGATTTCCACTATTTCCTGTGGACGATAAGATCCGTAAAAAACTATGTGAGCCACTCATTTTATTTTTTGTAAATTTTTAAATATTTTTTGTTTTTTGTGTCGGATTGTATGTGCTGTTCAGTCTGAGAAAGGATTTACGCTTATTCCATTCATAATGTCAGCGTCTTTATCAGCAAGCATCTCAATTGAATCTGCTGATTTCTCCTTGCCAGCGGTTCCATGCATCATTGCATGCACTACCCTCTTCGTTGATATTGTTTCTGTTGCCGTTTTAATGGTATCTGGTCTTTCCATCTAAAACGTATTCATCGAATACCTTTCCATTGAAAATTATTAATTGAATTGCCTTTCCATCGAAAAGCATATGCATTGAATAATTTTCGATGGTTAATTTCGACGTATAATTAGGGTTAGGGGTAGGGTTAGATTAGGGACAAGGGTTAGATTTAGGGTTAGACTAAGGGATAGATTAGGGTTAGGGTTGGGTCTAAAGTTAGATTTAGGGTTAGATAAAGGGTTAGATTAAGGATTAGATTAGGGTTGGGTTTGGGGTTAGGGTTGGGGTTGGGGCTAGGGTTAGATTTAGGGTTAGATTAAGAGTTAGATTAAGAGTTAGATTAGGGTTAGGGGGAGAAACCCCCCCACTATACAATAAACTTTAAAACGTTACAAGGAGCTGGCCAGTTCTGAAATTTCAGCACTGGAAACCTCCATGTAATGTTTTAACGTTACAAAAAAATGCATCGAAATGCTATTTTTTACATTTTGAAGTGCATTTCCATCTAAACTTGTCCATTTATATATTCGATGGACTGGTTTAGATGGAAATGCACTTTTACATATAAAAGATAGTATTTCGATGCAATGGCATTTGATGGATTTCCATTGATGGAAAGACCATAAACCTGTGGTGGCTATTGGCTGGTGACAGCGCAGCAAGGGGGGAACAATGCTTCCCCAGGGCGTGTCCGGCTCCAAGCACGTTTCCATTTGTCTTGTGCTCAGAGAGCGTGAGGCTCTATGCTAAATTACTTGGCAAGTCAACGAGGAGGCCTGTGGGCTCTATTTCACTACGTGAACTTAGTAGTTTTAATTAAACTACTGATTGACAGCAGAAATAGGCCAGTGAACTGCTGAGGCCCCAGGTCTGCGGGAGGCCATCCGGGTCGCCATATAGCATGGGGTTCGGTAGCAGAGGCAGCGTTAGTTATGTTAGGATGTTACGTTAGGATTTTACGTACCAAGGTACATAGCAACCGACACCAAAGGCAACCGGGCGCTAAGACTGAGTAAACACTATTGAAGGAGGAAGAAGGGCTTAGAAAAGTAGGGTTTTCAGAGCCTTTCTGAATTGCAGATGGGTGGCCACAGAGTGGCGAGCAATGGGTAGGGCATTCCACAACATAGCAGCGTTAACTGAAAATAAACGGCGACAAATTTTAGAACAGCAATACCTAGGGACCTCAAGAAGGAATTGGTCCCGAGAACGTAACACGCAAGCAGGGATTCAAGGCCTGAAACTTCGACTGCAAATACTCGGGGCCAGCAGCATTAAAAGCCCTATGCACTGGCAGCCAATGCAGAACACTGAGAACTGGAGAGATGTGATCCCGATAGAAAGCGCCTGTGGCAAGACGGGCAGCAGAAATTTGAAGAATTTCGACGCGGCGTAACACGTAATCAGGCTGAGCCAGATAAAGAGAATTACAACAATTACGACTAAGGACCAAAGCGGAGACCACCGGAGCCCGCAGATGGAAAGGAATAAACTGCAAAACCTTTCTAAGTATCTTCAGCTGGAAATTACCAGCCTGACAGACTGAGCTGATCTGGGAAGTCATAGAGAGAGAAGAACAAGTAATTTACCAACTGTAACGTTCTTTCGATTGGATGTTCCTCCCACGTATTCCTCATCTTATGATAATCGTATTCCAGCTTCAGCTGCTTCGGAACATTTTTTCACCAGGGGGCGCTGTGTTCGAGACCTCGGAGTCGATGTCCCTCGAGGGCCGCCGTCGGGCGTCAAAGTCATCTGCTGTATAAATGGCTCGAGCAGCGCCCGTTACCCCAGTTCTGTTTTTAAGGTGTTCATGGTCGCACCACTTGATCAGGCTTTAAGTCTTTAGGCTCTTGAGGAAGTCAGAGTGCAAATGGCGTAAACTGTACGGAGGCATAGGATGGGAGAGTCAATGAGGAATATGTGGGAGGAACATCCAATCAAAATAACGTTACAGTTGGTAAGTAACTTGTTCTTCGAATGGATTGTGTCCTCCCACGTATTCCTCATCTTATGATAGACTCCCATAGCAGTGGTAATTTTGGAGGTGGGAGTACTAGGAATTTTAATTATGGACTGAATGAAGGACAGCTTTTGCAAATAGTCCTCCTTGGTATGAAGTAGAGTCCAATAAGTAATGTTTTACAAAGGTGTGCATTGACGACCAGGTGGCCGCAGCACAAATATCCTGCACCGGGTCACCCCTCTGAAGGGCCGTGGAAGTTGCCATGCCTCTGGTTGAATGAGCCCTTAATCCATCTGGAGGCTCTTTCCCAGATAGTTTATAGCATCCAGAGATTGCTAGAATTATCCATCTGGATAGAGTTTGTTTAGATACTGCAAGGCCACATTTGTGCCCAGTATATCCAACGAATAGTTGGCCGCATTGTCAGAGATTTGCCAATCTGGAAATATAGAAACTGAGAGCCCTTGTTGGGTCAAGTCTATGTAATCTTTCCTCTTCCTTACTAGCATGAGGTGGAGGATAAAAGGAAGGTAAGACAATCTTTTGTGACAGATGAAAATCAGACACTATTTTAGGCAAGAATGATGGCTTGACTTTTAAAATAACCTTGTCCCTATGGAAAATAGTGTGAGGAGGTTTACAAGACAGTGCCTGCAACTCACTTACCCTGCGGGCTGATGTTATAGCCACTAACAGAATTGTTTTAAGAGTAAGCAATCTTCATGGACAAGAACTTAAAGGCTCGAAAGGAGGACACATGAGAAATGTTAAGACTAGATTTAAATCCCAGATGGGCACCTAAAAAGGTGTCGGAGGGTATACATGTGTCAACCCTTTCAAGAATTGAATGACTGAAGGCATTTTAAAATAGGACAGCTCTTCCGAGGAGCGCTTAAAGATAGATAGCACTGCCAAGTAACCTTTTATCGTTCCAACTTGGAGCCCCAAATTGGCTAAGTGTAAGAGAAAAGAAAGTACAGTTGAAGTATTACAAAGAAATGGATCCACATTCTTATCCCTGCACCAGTTACTGAACTTGTTCCAACGAAACCGAAACAGGGATTTTGTTGCTGGCCTTCTGGTCGAAAGCAAAATCTCCATTACGTCATCTGGGAGGTCTCAATCCTTATATCTTAAACCATGCATGAAGGCTGAGTGTCTTGACATCTGGATGGAGAACCCGACATTCCTCTTGCGAGAGAAGATCCTCTCTTTGTGGAAGACGTACTGGAGGGCAGATGGACATGTCCAGAAGGTTCGGATACCACGTCCTCCTGGCCAAATCCGGGGCAATTAGAATCATGGTTTTCCTGAACTTTCTCAACGTCCTGATTACATGAGGAATCACGGGGACTGGAGGAAACGCGTAAAGGAGTGGAAATATCCAGTCCACTACGAATGCGTCCTCTAGAGCTCCTCTTGGGGGAAATTCCCTTGAGCAATACAGTTCGCACTTCTGGTTGGCCCTGGTCGCAAACAGATCCACTTGAGGGGTTCCCCAAAGGGCGAAGATCTCTTGAAGGACTTCCTGAACTAGCTCCCATTCGTGGGATACTGTGCTCTGCCTGCTCAGAGCATCTGCCGCCGTGTTTAGCTCTCCGGCGAGGTGAACTGCTGATAGAGAGATTCCTTCTTGCATTGCCCAGAACCAGAGCTGCATTGCCTTTCTGCATAGTGGAAGTGATCCCACGCCTTGAGGTAGTACATGGCCACTGTGTTGTCCGTCATTATCAGGACATTCTTTCCTTGTACTGAGGTCAGAAAAGCCTTCAGCGCTAGTCTGATTGCTCTCAGCTCCAAAAGGTTGATGTGTAGTTTGGACTTGGATGGAGACCAACGGCCGCTGAGTGATTTCGCTGCCGCTTTCGAGGTCTGCAGCTTCTCCAAGCTCTTGTCCGCCTTGCTGCCAAACAACCTCAAGCCGTCAAAAGGCATATTAAGTAATCTAGACTGCACATCAGGTGCAAAGCCAGATTTCCTTAGCCATGCAAATCTGCGCAAGACTGTGCTAGATGCCATGGACCTGCTTATACTATCCGCTGTGTCCAATCCTGACTGAAGGCATTCCTCCATAGCCTCTTTACCATCCTTCACTACAGCCAGGAAACCATCCCGTTCTTCACCTTCCGGGATGCGTTCAGCCGCTGATGACATGCAGTCCCACAGGGTATAGGTAAATCTTGCTAATGTGGAAGTGACATTAGTCGATTTTAGGGCCATGCTGCCTGAAGTAAAAGCTTTCCGGGCCCAAGAATCAACTTTTTTATCGTCCCTGTCTGGTGGTATTGATGGGTAAGCTGATTGCCTAGTTGAGGTTGCTGCTTGTACCACTAGACTTTCAGGAGGTGGATGTTTGGATAAATATTCTGGATCTGACAAGGCTTATCTATATTTTGGTGCCAGTTTCTTATTTACTGCTGCAATCGAATCTGGAGTATTCCAATTTGCCATTACTCTTTCTTGTAGTGACTTGTGAAATGGGAGAACAGGATCTTTTAAAGGACCCTCACTAAGGATGTCAGTCATGTCATCATGGTCAAAATCTGGGGAAGCTGCTTTCCAACCCATAACATCAATGACCCTTCCCATAAGATTTATATAACTGGGATCAGCATGATCTGTAGGATCTAGCCTTTCAAAATCCACTTCAGGTGAAGTGTCTAAGCCACATGCATTTTGGAGACAGTCATAAAGGTTTGTTATTTTAGACTGTGGGTCCACTAGTTCTTCAGGAACTTCCCTGGCTCCAAATCCAACTCCAGCTGGAGTGACATCCTCTTCAGAGGAATGTTCTTCATATATAGAAGACATGGATCTAAAAAATTCCTGTCTTGGTTGTGGGTGGAAAGTTTTTTCAGGCAAAGAAGGTGGAATTTGCCTAGGTATGGATAATGGCGTCGACTTGGGTCTTGGTATCAAAGAAGGCCTCGATAAAGGCTTTGAAGGCGTCGATAGGGTAGACACTGGCTTCGACGGTGTCGAAGAAGGCTTCGATGCTGTCGAAGGAAGCTTTGATACAGCTAATGGTGTCAACGTCATTTTTGTCATCGGTCTCGACGACATGGTTGTCGACGGCGTTGAGTCAAATTTTGGTTTCGGCGTCGATGCCGATTCCGTTACCCCCGATTTATGCACCGGAGGCTTAGACTTAGTGCGAGGCATTGGGGAACTTTCCCGCGAAGACACTCTCGACTCTTTTTCAACCCTTGCGTGTTTGGATCTTGATTTTCCTCTGTCACTTTGAGAGTGAGTAGAGGCATGATCACCACGCAGGAACTTCGAGGGGGTCTGGACCGCTTTCTCGAACATTTTCAGCATCAAAGCCCTGAAGGCCTCACATTTTTCAGGGGAATCGGTCTTTGAAGGGTAAGTAACTCTCCTATCAGAAGAGGACGAGGAGGAAGAAGACCTATGATGTCGCTTTCGTGACTTTTTTGTCGAAGACGAGGAAGACTTCCTCGGGTACCTTTTCGATCTTGACCTCCTCGACTCGTGACAAGATTTTCTACCGGATTCATCCCAATCCTTTTGTCTTTTTTCGAAGACTTATATTTTTCCTCCCCCACCGCCAGTTTACCTCTGCGTTCCCTAAGAGCCTTATTTGACATGGCCTGACAGGACCCGCACTCATCAACCCGATGGTCTGGACTGAAGCACCAGAGGCAATTCCGATGGGGGTCGGTTATAGACATCTTCCTGCCACACTTCAGACATTTTTTTAATCCTGTCTTGGGTGTGGAGGGAGTTGAAGATGAAGACATCATCGAAGAAATTCTTGATGTGCCATTCGTAACACGAAGCAGTTGCGTCGGAAAAACGGAACTGAGGTAACGGGAAATTCTCAATCACAGGGACAGCAGTAGGAAAGGAACCAAAGGAAGAAGGCCAAAAAGACAGGATCCAAGGGTACGGGACAGCATTAGAACCCACAACCAGAACCTCAGACTTATACCCATTCAGTTTGAGCCAATTTTCGCGTACCCAGCACTCCACAGCAGACAGACCATCTCTCAGCTGAGTGGCATGGGCCAGGTGGGAAATACCGAGCCGAACAAGAATCTGGGTACCATCAGGGTACGAGTAACATCTGAACCCATGGGAGTGGATAAGAGCGACCAGAGGCTGGATGTAAATATTAAAAAGAGTGGGAGATAAGGCAGAACCTTGAGGGACCACACACACCAAAGCAGAAACGGCAGAAAGAAAGGGTAGGTAAATGAGGAACACATTTTATGCAGTTATGTAATGTTTAAAAAAAAAGTATGTGTGATTGTGTGCCAGGAAAGGGTTGTGACTGTATTTATGAGCGCACGTGCTTCAATGTGTGCACATGTTTGCCTGGTGTGAGCAATGCTCATATCTTACATGCCCGGGCCGTTACCCAGAAAGTTCCATGCACAGACACTCCTATTATGCACTTCCCTATTCTTTAAGCAGCAAGAAAACTCAAGAAACTACAGCTCCCTATAATCCCTGTTGTTGCCACTCAATTTCTTGCTTCAGCTAAGTATTTTGTGGATTTTAAAAAAATACATTATTTAGTGTGTATACTCATGCAGGTTGATATTGGTTCAATATGAGGATACTCTTGTATGATTATGACACTAATTATTCTAAAGGAGCATCCTTCTTACCTTTGCGGCATACAACGTGACCTAGTTGAAATACACATTTTCTTTAAAATGTTATGACCACTGGATGCCATAGGCCTTCTCACATAGCAGCACAGTGTTCACTGGGTGTTTTTGTTTTATGAACACTCCAATACACTAGCAAACCGACCGGAACGTGCGATGGGAGGGGGCCAGGGGCGATGTTGAGGAGCGGGAGTTGCCATGTGGCACCACAGTATCGAAACTGGGGCATTTCAGAGTGACCCTTTCCCCCAGTTGCTGTCTCAGGAGGGCCCTGTGGCTGGGACAAAGTGTCCTGGGCAATGTGTGATTGAGTGCTTTAAAAGCTGCTATGTTTTATAATGATATTAGTCCGTTATGTGGAATGCCAATGGGGATGTTTGACAGCCTGCTTGTTTCTTACAACAACAAAAGAACATGCACACTTACAACTGAATTAAACTGGCTAGTGGAGCGGTGCATGTTTTTCTTTTGTGAGAAACGAGTACGCTGCCAAACATTCCTGCGCCTGGTTATTGCTTCTTTCACTGACCTTCCACTCAGCTCAAAACACTGAATTTTGATGCACACGTCAGCAAAGCACTTAATGCACACAGCCACTGTGAGCTTTTCATTCTCTCCCACACCGTGCATGCATGTTGAAAAATGTCCACAAAGAGAAACTGATACCTGGATAGCTATGCACCCTATAAATAATCAGGAGGAGCATTTGTATAGTTGGAAGAGCCATTGCGTTCAGCTGCCTTCTGTGTACTTTTTGTATTGGGGACTGTCACAATAAGCCACAGGAGTCCTCTTTTTATGTAGACTGTTCTTAGCACCATTCAGAGGGCAGTCTTTGAAAGTGAATTGCTCTTGTGGTAGTACTCGTCCAAGTAAGCAATGCTGAGTCTGGAAGCATAATGTTTTTTGGAGAGTGTTGCAACAAGCAGTACAACACATAAGGCTCTGTCCAGCACTTATTTTTCCTCTGCTCCCTAAACACCTCTAGTAGAAGTGACTATCTTGTAGATGACAATTACTTAAGAAAAAATATCTGTAGCTTTTAACTGTTTGGCATCTATGGCATTAAGAGCTACATGGATACACTGGCACAGCTAGATGCCAAGTATCCATGCCCAGTATGGACATTATTTCATTAGAGATCAATTATAAGTTACTCACCATAGTGACTAACGTGCTCCTAGTCCATAGTCCCCTTTCCTCCATGCTGTACGGGTGTCCTTTGCTAGGGATGGGAAACTGAACCCTTTTTGCCATAAAAAAATGGTTGTCCCCTTTAAAATTATATGCGCGTGCGGGCGCGGCCCTGGAAGCATGCGCTCCCGACTCCATCCACCGGCCCCGCTCCTCAGTCCCATTTGACGCGTCGTCTATGTTACAATGCCTAATGACAGGTTTTTTTGAGGGGGAGGATGGTGGGACGTGTGGAGGAAAGGGGACTATGGACTACAAGTAAGTTGATCCCTAGGGTGAGTAACTTATAATTACTCCTCCGTCCCGTCCCCTTACCTCCATATTGTATGGGCGATTACAACAGAATGAAGCCCTGCGGAGGAGAGTTGCCCTTCTAGGAAAACAGGTAGTGTCGTCAATTGATTGATGTTCAAATTAAAATTTCTATATGTGAACCTTGATTGGTAAGGATGCACCTCAACTCTGGCACATCTTGTTAAAATGCGTAAAGTTGTGTCCGCATTTTAATAAAGTAGTAATGTGAGGAAAACTCTGCCTAAATGGCAATGAGTAAATCCTGGGGTTAAATCCCTCCTAAAAGTCTAGGTCAGTATTATCGGGATTTAAATTTGAACATCAATCAAGTGACGACAAACAATTACGTTTCACCTACCAAACCATTAGAAGAAGAGCCTTGAAAACGAGCAAGGTCGAAACACGTGTCGGCTGACCACATCAGAAATAAATTATATCTTCAAGAATATCTATTTGGCGGGGGCGTGGCCAGCAAGCAAGCAGGCAGGACGTGAGTCCGTGGAGCTCCAGTGGCCGCCAAAGAAATCCTGTTCCGACATCCTTTCAGTGGAACGTAATTCGTTTAAAAATCATCTGTGGCGATGAAGACAAGCCGGGGCATAGACGCACGAAGTTAGAAAGCGGAAAGTCAATCCGTTGCCGAGATATCCGATGACAACGAAATCTGTCGGGTGCGTAGCCACAACACCAAGATGGCCGCCGCGATCTAACGGAGAACCCGAGGAGACCTGCGGCGCCCACAGAAGGCCGGGAGAGTGGTGGTATCTAGCACCATAGGAGTTAACAACATACGCGGAAGACAGGACGAAGGAAGAATCGTGGGGAGCAGCGAGAGTGACGGCAGAGCATCGGCCAGCACTGCAGCCTGCAGAGACTCGAAGCGGATGGCGCAGCCAAGCGCGGACTGCCCGAAAGGGAGGTAGGAAGAGCTGCGGTGCCGAGAGAGAGCGAACAATCCGCCCCTTCCACTCACTGGAGTGTGCGATCCCACAGACCACCCCGTCCGATCCTCTCTTGTTTCCCTCCCCCACCTCAGTGTCGCTGGTACGACAGCCGCCGAGGGACTAGCAGCGAGATCGGGACTCCGCTCTGGGGACGGAGCGGGAGTTCCATGTCAAGGTACGGCGAACCCCCCTGCAAATAACGTTACCTGAGCGGCCCGCGACCATCTCTATCCAGGCGGTCCAACGCCGTAAGAAATGCTGTGCAATCCCTGCAACTAGGGAATTATAACAGAACTGTAACCAGCGTCGACAGCGGATTGGGGCATATTGACCCTTTCTTTCAAAAAGCACGTTGCACGCGGCCTGCGCTTCCAGTGAACCGGCAGTTCTCGGCACTGTCCAGTTTTCGGCACGGTGCAACCCCCACCCATGGAGACATTCCTGAAAATGCCCTGTACACCGCTCTAGCAGACAGCGAGAAACGAGAACAGTACGGAAACGCACCAGAGAGCACACAGGAACGAGCCCAACCGAGGAGTGCGGGTAACGTCGCCCGCTCAACAGCGGCGTCACATAAGCTAGCCGGTGCCATTGGGAAGAGGTGGTCACACAGCACCTGGGAGGCTCTAGTCCGAGAACTATCCCATCAGACACTGCCCGAAGTGGGCTCATAGGAGAACCCTAGGAGGACGAGGCGACACATTGCAGTCAGTGTAACAGTCTTAATCTAAATACCACCCGTGAAGTCGTTCAAGGCACTCAACAAAACGAGATCTCATACACTACACTGCCAACTCCCACGCTACAGAATAGGGAAAGAAAAACCACGGAAATCAAGCATACAAAGTAGAATGTACCAATATGCTTTTGCCACCACGTCTCAATCGACGGATCAAACACAGCAGTCAGACCCTCCGGAAGCAGGAGACGTCCTCTCACTGAAAGATGTAATGGTGGCCATCGCGAGTTCCCGCACCTCCATGGAAACGAAGATGGATAGTATGGCGGCGGATGTGTCCTTCCTCCGCCATGACTTGCAAAAACTAACGTCTTGAATGGGAGAAGCAGAGCAGCGCATCTCAGGCACGGAGGACAACATTGGCAATATCAACCAACAACTGTCGCAGGCAATGCGCCGGTTGAAGACCCTGGAGGCCTGAGTGGATGAGGGTGAGGGTAGGTCTCGCCGCAACAACGTTCGAATCCTCGGAATTCCGGAGGGGACGGAAGGACCAAGCATGGAGTTATTTCTGGAACAGTGGCTAGCAGACATTTACGACCCACATTCCTTTTCAAAATTCTTCTCAATAGAACGTGCCCACAGGATACCCTCTGGCAAGCCTATTCCAGGAATGCCGCCCAGAACTGTCATTGCTAAGTTCCTCAACTACCGCGACAGGGACGCGCTGCTCCAGATGGCCCGCGCAAAGGAAACAGTCACTTATAACGGCTCCCTGATAGCCTTCTTCCCCGACTATACGAGAGAAGTGCAACGCGCAAGGCAATCATTTGAACCGCTGAAGCGGCAGCTATCCCTCATGAAAGTCAAATTCGGACTGCTATTTCCAGCCCAGCTTAAGATTTATCACAATGGGACGTCCACGCACTTCACTGACCCTCAGGAGGCCTGGAAATGGGCAGAGACCCACATTGAGGGTGATTGGTCCGCGTGACCAAGGAGACAGGACGGAAGACCCGGCCCCGTCCAGACCAGGCCCCCCGAGAAAGGCCCCCGGCGGGCGTAGACCCAGTGGCTCCGGAACAAGCAGCAGAGCCCGCCGAGCACTACCAGGAAGATGTGAACAACATTATTAAAGGGGCTGAGGGCCACTACCTCCTAGAACGCAACTGGAACCACACACTGGAGGTACAACAAACACGCCACCCTGAAACAACCTCATCCTGCGTCTCAAATGTAGTGTTCACGGAACACAACAATCTCCAGTGAGCTCTTACGATGCAGCATGGCCAATTGCGATCAGGACCTCAGCGGTCCCATGCCTCTTGTTTTCCAATTCCGGCGCCAACTGGGAGTACGGCCGTGACATCGCCCGAGGAGTATTCCCATCCTGAGCCACACATAATAATACCACGAAACCGACATAACGACGGCGGCCACCCGAGGCCACCTCCCAAGAACTTAAACTATGACTACGAACAGTCGGCTTGGAAACGAAATAACCAAGTAAGACAGTTAAAGACTGAGCAAAGCAGAAGTAAAGTAACTAGGGTAATGGTTGTTGTTTAAGATGTTACCTGTCCTTTTGACAAGGTGTTTTGTTATTGACCTGGGCGACAGATGTTTCAAGTTAGGTGGAGTATAGGGTGGGGGTGGGGGGTTCAGAGTTGTTACGTTGAAAATTGTATTATGTTAAAAAGGCCCATAACAAAAACTCCCTCGCACATGTCCCGAATGGAACGAAAGAGCAAACGAGTCTTGACGAAGAACCACCAGACGCACGGTCTAGTCCAATCCCCTCCCGGATTGGCGGATCATGACACGCTCTTAGAGATATGACACACTGACACCACGTATGCACAAGTCACATGGCACAAAGCAACAACGTAGATAAAAGCAGAGCCATCCGAGTGATGACATGGAATGTTAACGGGCTCGGAAATAGTATTAAAAGACGCCTAGTCCTACAAGCGCTGAACCGCCACTCACCGGATGTGGCCTTCTTAACAGAGACGCACCTGGCTGGCACAAATTGCACATTATTCAGACTTACAAACTACCAGCAAGCCTTCCATGCCGGATTCACCATGGGATCACGTGGGGTACTGATCCTGATACACAAAAGACTTCCCTATAGTCCCACTGTGGTCACCCAAGACCAGGGAGGCAGATATGTATATACGATGGGAACCCTGTGGGAACGCACTATCTCTATGCTCGCTATATACGCACCGCCCAACCTACTAACCCCTCTGACTACCGACATCACGCCTCTAATTGTTGACAACACTGAGGGCCTCACGTTAATTGGGGGAGACTTTAACGATATTATGGACACAGAAGCAGACAGGACACATGTACGATCCAGAAATCCGGATATACGCACGAGACTCGCCACATTTACCAATGCACTGGGACTACATGATGTATGGAGGTCCCTCCACCCCGACACAAGGGAATACTCGTACCACTCTGGTGCACACGCGTCCCTATCCAGACTGGATTATTTCTTTTTACCAACATGTAACATACATGAGGCGTGTGAAGCACACCTGCTTCCCAGAGGTATTTCGGACCACTCCCCACTTATGCTAACGATCAAGACCGGCAGATCACTCCCTCCACCTAGTTGGAGATTGAATGGCTACTACCTAGGGTTTCCCAAATTGATAGAACACATACAAAAGGTTACCGAAACATACCTTGAAATAAATACCGACTCTGTGGATGGCCCGACAACGCTATGGGAAGCACTAAAGCAGTATTAAGGGGTGAAATCATAGCATGGACTGCAGCCCACAAGAAAAAACACCTTGAGGCGATACGTGCAGCTGAAGTCAAGGTACAGAGCGCAGAATCGGCTCACCTGTCTCGGGACCTACCGGAGACACACCGAGCACTCCAGTTAGCACAGAAGCAATTACAACACATAGCGTTAGACAACGCAAAAGAAGCGCATGCTGCAATGCGAGCGAAAATATATGAAACTGGGGATAAGGCGGGGAAAATACTGGCGTGGTTAGAGCGCAGGGACTTAGGCCTTACTCAAGTCAGGAAACTAACGACGGGAAATCCAGACCCACTAGTAACAGACCAAGACATAGCGGAGGGATTTGCTAATTATTACGCCGAACTGTATAGTGCACCACTCACACTGCCACCGACCGATATACTAGAAGACATTACCCTTCCTATCCTGGACGAACACCAGGCGGCCCTATTAGAACAAGAAATTACAGAGGAAGAAATAACTGGTGCAATGTCCGAACTCCAGTCAGGGAAAACCCCGGGCCCGAATGGCTTTCCTGTTGAACTATGGAAAAAAATAGGGGCAAACATAATTTCTCCACAACTCTTGCGCTTATTTCAGCACTCGCGTTCACAGGGTAGCCTTCCTCCAGACCTTAGGAAGGCAACAATAATAGTTTTGCCAAAAGCAGACAAGCCACCCGACATATGCAGTTCCTATAGACCCATCTTGCTTATAAATTGTGAGGCCAAAATACTCGCAAAGGTGCTAGCTAATCGGCTGCAACAAGTCATACACACGCTCGTGCATCCAGACCAGTGTGGGTTCATGCCACAAAGATCTACTAGGCAAAACATATACAGATGGTTAAAAGGATGCCCAGTAGGGGATCCAAGATGGCCGCCGGGATAGGGAGACGCACATAGGTCGCGCTCCGCCCGGGCCGCCGCAGAACTGACAAATAAAGCACCGCGGAAGCGTGGAAAATATCACGACGACAACCCCGAGAAGTGCAGGGCAGCACTCGGCAGCGGCAGACGACCTCACATCTGCGGGGGATACCCAGACGCGGCGCGCGGGAGCCGAGCGGGGCGGCCACCCCTCCCCCTCCGGAGCCGCACACGAGCTCCCGTAGACGAGGGGAACCAGCAAGGAGATTTAGGCGGCCGCCGCGGCGCCCGGCCAACGGCACCGCGGCACCCGGACAGCGCACACGAGGGAGGGGGGGGTGCCAGCACGCCCCCGTCCCCCCCCCACCAAGAGGCAGACGAGCGGAGACCGGGGCGAGGGCCGGCAGAACACCGCACGGCCTGCACGGACGAGGGGAAGGCCAGGCACCACGAAACTCGTCGTCGGTCGCCCGGAGGCGCACAAGGTGAGCGCACCCCCCCCCTCCCCTCCACAACACCAGTAGACTCGGGGGGACCCCCCAAATATCATCAACTCCAGGGCTGAGAAGAGAGGGAGAGCGCCGAAGGGTGAAACAAGGACAAAACAGGTCTGACTGCAGACGGAGCCCTCTCGAAGGCACCAGCCATACGCAGGAAGACCCTCAACCCCACCAACAACCCCACATACCGGGGGAGAAGCCACCGAGGACTATAACCAAGACACACCCCCCGAGACCCCCCAAAAGCACACCGCCATTCCCCATACCCGGAGGAGAAGAGGATCCCCCAAGGAAGACATGTCTAAATCAAAGGGGAAAGGGAACACGGTACTCCCGAATTCGCAGTCCTCAAAACAAGATGCGAACCTTGTCCAAATGTGGTCGACTGAATCACAGATCCACACCAGGGGGAGACCCCGGGAAGACTCCCCAGAGGACCGCAACCACACCAATGCAACTCCAGCACTTCCATCAAGGGAAGACATGCACTCATGGTTCGCGGAGCTACAGGAAAGGTTTATGACCACAGTCCAGGACCAGTTCACCTCAACGAGAAACAAAATGAAACAGGTAGTCCAAGAAGTGAAGAGAGACATCGCCCAACTGGAAGAGAGGACCGACACGGTGGAAAAAATAATCCAAAACCTAGAAGAAGAGACAGCCCAAAACAGTGAGACCCAGGAACACCTAGCACGCCTAACCCACAACCTAGAGATCCAGTGCGAGGACTTAGAAAACAGATCACGCAGATCTAACATACGGATCAAGAATATCACGGAGGCAGTGCTCGACAAGGACCTCAAGAATGCAGTACAGGAAGTCTTTACAGACATTCTGGGGGCACAAGAAAAGGACACCATAGGGATAGACAGAATCCACAGAGTGGGCCCAAAAAGAACAGGGGCGCCCGGAGAAAGACCCAGAGATGTTCTAGTAGCCCTATCTTCATACCCACAAAAAGAACTTATTTTAAGAAAGGCGCGTCACCTGGACCACATCAGGATGAACGGGACGGACGTACAACTGTACCAAGACCTGGCCTCGATCACACTACAGAAAAGGAGAGATATGGCGCCGCTAATCAAGGTACTGGTGACAAAGGAAATTAGATACAAATGGACATTCCCCTTCGGCATACTGTTCAACTGGGAAGGCAAACAACGAAGAGTGACAACGTGCGATGAGGGACTGCAGATAATGGACATACAAACAGAGGACACGGCGGAACCGCACGACAGAACGAGGGGCGGCTGGCAGAAAAGGTCGAGAGAATGGGAAGAGATACGCAAAAGAAAGAAGCAAAATGGGTAATCATACAACTCAACATTAGCCCACGGAAAATACTAATTGGCGGCCCGGGAAGGGCCCTCTTGGGATCGCAACTCAGGAAAATCTGAGATCATGCGGGGTTTAGGACCCCCCGCGAAATTGTTACCGAGTACTATGAGGGCCGGGAGCGATAGGCGCAACGCCCTAGCAACCATAGGTACCCGGGCCCTCCTCGGGAAGTTATACGTTCAAAAGTTGGAAGTTGGGGAGTTGGTGAGGGAGGGGGGGGGGGAAAGATTCCGGAAGACGCAAAGTTCTCACATCGTAAGGAAAGGGGTTATTACCAATCTCACAGTACGAAATGGGAAAACTTAGAATCCTAACATACAACGTACGAGGATTGAACTCCCCGATAAAGAGAAAGAAAGTGGAATCCCTGCTGAGGAGAGAAAAGGCGGACATCCTCCTGCTACAAGAAACGCACATCAATGCACAGGACAAGCAGAAAATGCGCCTCAGGGGATATCGGATATGGGCACAATCGAATGCCATGGACAAAAAAGCGGGAGTCCTCATAGCCATTAAAGAAGGGGCAAAGGTCACTCTAACGGACAGGCACACGGATAAAGAAGGGAGACTAGCAATGGTCAACGTCCACCTGGACGGGTCCCATCTAACTCTGGCCTCAATCTACGCACCAAACACGGGACAAGACGGATACATTCGAGGGGCTCTGGGGAAGCTAGAGGGCTTCGCAAAGGGAGAGGTGATTCTGGGAGGAGACCTCAACCTGGCTTGGCAACCACAAATTGACAGAAGCACAGCGGGCCCCTCCACACAGGGCGCCCCCTCCAAACGACTAAAACAAAAAATGGACCAACTCGCACTCTGCGATGTGTGGAGACAGCAAAAGGGCCAGCAGAGAGGCTACACCTATTTCTCTCACGTCTACAACACGATGTCAAGAATAGACTATTTTTGGGTTTCGGTGGGCCTAATGGGGAAAATCCAAGATATTGATACAGGGTCGATATCCCTGTCGGACCATGCCCCATTGTGGCTGGAGTTAACAACCCCAGAAAAAGGAGGAGGACTGTGGCGCTGGAGGCTACCACAGGATATCCTACAGGATCCAGCAATGGGAGAATCGATTAGGGACAAGATAACGGAATACTTTTCACAAAACGACACAGGCGAGGTCCCACTAAGCACGGTCTGGGAGGCATTCAAAGCAGTGACCAGAGGCAACATCTTAGCCCTGAAAGCCTCCAAAGACAACCAAAGACATCGCTGGGAAAAAGAACTCGAAAAGAAAATCTCGGACATACAGGAAGAAATTATATCCCACCCTACTAGAGCCTCAAAAAAGGCCCTAAAACATACACAGGGGCAATTGGAATTGCTTCGAACAAAAGTGGCGGAGAGATCCCTCCAATTTCTAAAACAACGGCTATACATCAAAGCCAACAAGGCGGACAGACTCTTAGCAAGACAGCTCCGAGAGAAACAAAAATCAATAAACATAATGAGCATGCAGGACAAGTAGGGAGGACTACATACACGAACCTCAAGCATAGGGAGAATCTTTATGGATTTTTACCAAAATCTCTACACCTCGGAACAACCGAACGAAGCAGACCAGGACGCTTATTTGCAATCCCTCCCCTTAAAAAGAATCCCAGAGGAAGACAAAATAGCACTAGAGAACCCGATCACGGAGGAGGAAGTAAAAAAGGCAATTGCGGCACTCCCAGCAGAGAAGGCTCCCGGACCAGACGGTTTCACCGCCCCATTCTATAAAAAATATGCAGATTTGCTTATCCCCATCCTCACGAGACTTCTAAACACCTTTAAAGAACAGGGCAACGTGACCCAATCAATGAATGAAGCGAAGGTCCTGGTATTCCACAAAAAAGGTAAAGACCCATCCCTCCCCAGTTCATACCGCCCCATAGCTTTGATTAACATTGATGCAAAAATATACACAAAAATTTTGGCAAACAGGCTATCCCCACTCCTCCCGTCTCTAATAAACCCAGATCAATCAGGATTTATCCCAGGGAGACTCACGCATGACAACCTGAGAAGAATAATACACCTGGTAGAGAAGTCCGAGATCACCCAAACACAAGCAGCTTTGCTCTCATTAGACGCCGAGAAGGCTTTTGATCGGGTGGAATGGTCAATACTATTTAAAACACTAAAACATATGGGTTTCAGAGATCAGTACATAAAAATGGTGAAAGCCAACTACACCTCCCCATCCATTAGGGTAGCCATTAACGGGGCGGTCACGGACAAAATAGAAATAACACGAGGCACAAAACAGGGATGCCCACTGTCCCCTCTGCTATACGCCATTTTCCTGGAACCACTTCTAACTAGAATAAGGGAGACAGTGGCCATCACGGGAATAGAAATGGGAGGCACACAACACAAAGTAATAGCATATGCAGATGACATGCTGCTAGTCCTTAAGAACCCGGAAACAGCACTTCCCCAAGCTATTAGAGAGCTAGAAACCTTCGGGGCGATATCGGGCCTCAAAATTAACAAGAACAAATCAGAACTCCTGCTCTTGTCCGGAGGGGGGCAGGAAACGGAAAGAATAGCTATCTCGCAAAACCTGAAAATAGCCGACAAAGGAATTAAATACTTAGGGGTCACACTAACTAGTAAGATAGAATCATTATATAATGAGAACTACCCCCCATACTGGGAAGGGTAAAGAGAGACCTGGAGCGCTGGAACCCCCTAATGGTATCATGGTGGGGTAGAATTCAAGCCATAAAAATGGTCATCCTTCCCAGGGTGCTTTACTACTTTCAGGCTCTCCCAATCAAGGTCCCCAAGTCATTCTTTAGAGCACTGACCAAAGCCATCTCATCCTATATATGGAACAAAAAGCCCCCTAGGGTTTCCAGAGCGACCCTCAATGCCCCAACAAAGGAGGGGGGAATGGCCCTTCCACACTTTCGCAAATACTACATGGCAGCACAACTATGGGTCCTGAGAGAATGGCTGGGGGACAATCAACAAACAATATGGGTGTCTCAGGACAGAGCGGTAGCCAGAGCCCCGTTGGAGGAAATACTTTGGAAAGCAAAACAACATAGGCACCCCAACCTCCGCATAAGCAAAATCATGACAACCACCCTCGAAGCCTGGGACGAGCATACAAAGAAGGGCATCATGACCACAGTGGAGGGGCCTTTCACACCCATCTGTCGAAACCCACAGTTCCCACCGGGAATGGAACAGGGAGCCTACGAGAAATGGGAAGCAGCAGGTGTCACAAAGATAGGCGAAATGTTCCAAGACAAAGAAATAAGGTCTTTCGAAGACTGCAGAGAATTAATAAATCTAACGGAAGCAGACAAATACAAATACGGACAGCTAAGACACTGGCTCACAACCTCAGACATCAAAACAGCTGCTACAAGGGATCTCAAGCCATTCGAAAAGTTTCTAATCACCAACTCAGGAACAAGAAAATTGATCTCCTCGCTCTACACATTCATTAACACCATTGGGGAGGAACTCAAATGGTCATACATAGTCAAGTGGACGAAAAAGTTGGGGGAGGAAATCCACAAACACCAGTGGGAAGACCTATGGGACTCCATACCGAAAATGACCCGATCAGTCCAAAAAAGAGAAATGTGGATAAAAATAGTAACCCAATGGCACTACACTCCAGAGAGACTACACGCCATGTACCCACAAACAACAAACACGTGTTGGAGAGGCTGCTTGGAGGTGGGCACATGGAGACACATCTGGTGGGACTGCCGGGAAATCAAAGCCTTCTGGTCCGAACTAAAGGTGGAAATAGTAAAAATATTTCCAGAAGCTGAACACCTAGGCGAAAAAGTATGGCTTTGCGGATTCAAAGATCAGGCAGCTAAGAAATTCAGGAAATCACAATGGCGGGGTTTCATGGGCCTACTAATACCCGCCTGGGCGTCAATAGCCCAAAACTGGAAAAAACGAGAGCCCCCACTTATGTTTACTTGGCTCCAGAAAGTATGGTCACAACTGACCATGGAGAAGCTAACACATACTCTACAAGGAACGAAAGAGACCTTCACAAAGGAATGGGGAGAAATACTTGAATATTTACAATCAGATTACATGGAGCAATGGTGCCCTCATAATATAAGAATATCGGACTTAATGAGAACATAAACCTGCACAGAAATGAAGAACTAACGAGATCCTTCCGGGGTGGGAGGGGGGTGGGAGATGGGTGGGAGTTGGGGAACGGCCTGGGGTTCACATTGTTGTAATTGAAATTGTTAAATAAACCTTTAAAAAAAAAAAACATATACAGATTACACACAGCACTAGAAAAAGCCCCTCAGTTAGAGAACCCCCTGGCCCTACTGTCCTTAGACTTCGAAAAGGCATTCGACTCAGTGTACTGGGAGGCGGTTTGGGAAATTATGCAACGAATGGGCATAGGTCCGTACTTTATGAGTTGGGTCAAGCTATACCACCTCACGGTGGCGGTAACAAAAGTGAATGGATACACTTCCGAACCCTTCCAGTTAGGTAAAGGCACGAGGCAAGGTTGCCCTCTATCAGCATTAATTTCTGCACTAGCAATTGAACCCTTAGCAATCCTATTAAGATCCACACAAACATGGAGTGGCTTCAAGTGGGCGGATGGGTGGGAGGACAGGGTGTCCTTATATGCGGATGACCTGCTGATTTATCTGGCGAACCCGCGAATTTCCTGCCCCATTGTGTCGCTTCAGTTAGAAAGATACAGTGTATTCAGTGGACTTCGCGTTAACTGGTCAAAGTCCATACTGTTTCCGGTGAAGCAGACAGATATGGCAATACCAGATGTGTGCCCCTACCGCATTGAAAGGGAACAATTTAGATATCTTGGTATACAAATCACACACGAATTAACAGACTATGTGGGGAAAAACCTGCACCCAGTGACAGCCAGGTTCAAGGATGATGTTAGCCACTGGATGTCCCTACCACTCACACTAATGGGACGCGCGGCGCTCTTCAAAATGATGGCCCTCCCCCGTTTTCTCTATGTACTACAGAATGCACCACTGCCGATAGCACCCAGTGAGTTCCATAAGATAGACCAAATCCTTAGGAGATTGTTATGGAAGGGGGGGCACCCGAGAATGGCACTCACCACTTTACAAAGATCCATATGGGAGGGCGGGATCAGGCTACCTCGACTACAGACTTATTACTGGGCCAGTCAAATGGCAATAGTGAATGACAAATTGCATGGGGACATCACTCTACCGCATAACGTATTGCTGGACACCAACACGCAGGAAAGACCCATCATGAGCCTTCTCTACCGGAAAAGGGATAGGTCTGCTGTCCTATCCATGTCATCACATGTCACCCTAGTCTGGGCGGATAAACATAAATACTTAGGATGGGATAAAAAATTGGCGTTAGCACAACCACTCTGGAACAATAGACATCTCCCAGAAGTAAACAAACTCCCTAAATGGCATTCATGGGCCCAACTGGGTATCACAAAAATCTGTGATGTGGTGAAAGAAAATAGAATAATAGCATTCGTGGATTTGACTGCCACCTTCGGGCTTCCACCTAACGAACAATACCACTACATACAGCTTAAACACGCGCTGAAGGCTCACCTCGCTGAATTAAGTGACATACCTGATTACTCCCCACTAGAGCGCAACATACTCCCAGAACTGATTACACAGAAAGTCACATCGACTATGTATAGTGCCATCAACTCCTTTGCTACGAAAGAGCTGTCAAGCCTGCAAGCCAAGTGGGAGAGGGAGGTGGGTGACATTCTTCCGGAGGAATGGATGAATGCGTTGATGTACCCCAGGGAAACGGCTATCTCCTCTAGGCTTCGATTAATTCAACTGAAGATACTACATAGGGTTTATTACCCGAGGGTGGCACTATTCAAATGGGGGAAAGCTACAAACCCATACTGTCTGAGATGTAAGAGGGAGGAGGGCTCCTACTATCATATCCTGTGGGAATGTGACATTATCCAACAATACTGCCAACGATGTTGTGATGAGCTGTCAAGAGTGATGGGAAAGAGGATTCTTGTAAATCCCACACATTTACTGCTGGGAATAGAAGGGGATATTGATTTTATGAGAAAGCGCTCTTATCTACCACCACAGCGATACTTAAAAGAAATACAGCGCAACTCTGGGGCTCCGAAAGGACACTGAGCTTTGAACAATGGATCACGGATGTGGACATATGCATTGCCATGGAAAAGAGAGTCTATACTGCTAGGGGGTGCCCGGAGAAAGCGCAGAAAATATGGCAAAGCTGGGAAGCGGTGCATTAATAGTAACTTATAAGATTGAATCGTTACGCTATACAGAGACTTGTAAACGAATTGGTGGATGTAATATGTAAGTGACAAACTGTTGTGAAAGTATAGAAGCTCGTTGGTAAGTGACCAAGGCGGGGAGTTGCTGGGGGGCGGGCGTGGGGTGTTTTGGTTACCCCACTTTGCGGGGCTGTATGCTTTATGTTTTAAAACCAATAAAATGTTATATTAAAAAAAAGAATATCTATTTGGAATATCTTATTTGAATTCAATCTTGAGATGAACTGTTAATCCATAGGGAGGCAGTGCACGAGTCACCACTATACAACACAATTTTAAAGAGTGAGAAGTCAGTGCAATTTCTTGAGGTTGATGGAGAACCCCAGTTCTGGACAGAACATTTTATTGGAAATGAAAGCCCATGATCCTGAACCGGAGGAAGGAACGATGAGGCTCCCAAATCAGAACGTGCAGGTAAGCATCTTTCAAATCCAGGTAGCACTTCCAGTCTCCCCTGCACAGTGTCTCCACTATCAGTGTTGGCATAACCATCTTGAACTTTTGAAGGGGTAGGGAAAGTTTCAAGGTTGACAGGTCCATACAACTCTCAGGCCAGCCTGGTTCTTTTTCTGTATGGCCGACCAGTAGGATCTCACACCTCCACCCCACTTGTACGGTCCACGCAGTGCATTGGCTGCCCTTCAGCCTATCCCCACGCCTGGAACAACGGTAGGCACAAGCCGGCATCCGCACGAAGGTGGAAGAACAAAGGCTCCTATCCCGAGCCTGTCGGAGCCGGGCACCGGGCGCGACGCAGGGATAACGTTACCTCCAGAACTACTGTTGAAAATACTGTGAGTAAAACTTACCCATCTTCGTGCAAGCTACCCTCCTAGCCTATAGCATCCTATTGTTATAGGTTATTGGTGCAAACTGTTCAATCCTGTGCAATTCACTCAAGCTGAGTACCTGCCATAGCCCTGATCATCCCTCATATGATTCCCGATATCCTGCCGATATCCTGCGTAGCATCCAAAAACGTCCATGGACAATACGCTTACCTTACTGTTTGTTGTAACGGATGAATCGTGGTTCACACTGCCAAAAGCTTTCTTTGCTAAAAATACCTAGATAGCCTAGCCACTACTTTCTCACCGCTCTCCCCCTTACATCACATGCTCAACCAGGCCAACTTCGCATTACCCTCCTCGCATCACTTTTTTTAAAAAAACTTTATTTTTGGTATTTGCAAAGAACAAAAACATAACATAACATACATGGAAGTAACTGTGCTTCTAGTCCTGCCTTCCCATCCCCCCACCCCCCCCCCCCACTGGGTTACACCCGAGCCTGAGTTAGTAATAGTCCGCGGGTGATTGCATTGGTCGTGTTGGGACATGCGTCCGTGGGACTCCTTTGGGGTTCTGGGGTTGCATTTCTGGAGGAGTCACTGACTTCGTTGGACAGCAAGTATGCGATATACGGGCCCCAGATGTCAGGTGGTTGAGCGTGCAGGGGCAATAACTTGATGAAGTTCGTTTCTGTATCTTGACAGCATGATATGTCTCAGCCACTGTTGAGTGGTCGGTGTAGGACCCTTTCCCCAGGACATTGCGATCCTTCTGCGTGCCAACAGTAGCAGCAGCCCCCCTAGTTTGCGCGTTGTATCGCGAAGGAGTTTGGTGAGACCCAATAGAGTGATCTTGGGGTCGGAATCAATGGATGTGTCTACTATTGCAGCTGTCTTTTCCAATATCGATGCCCAGAAATGTTGCATTGCTGGGCAGGCCCATGCGAGATGGAGGAAGTCCGCCGATGGTGCACCACAGTGGCCGCACTGTGGGGGGTCGAGGGATGGAAGTGGTGGATTCTGGCGGGGTATGGTACGCCTGATGGATGAATTTTAGGTGGATTCATTTGTATTTTGTGTTTAGTGACACCTTCTGAGTTTGTGCTAGAATATAATCCCAATCTTCCTCTGGACTCTGGAATCGAGGTCTGGAGGGCTCTTTCCCATCTCACTTTTGATGTTGTCGGGTTCGGGGATGTGTCTGTTATGAGGGATTTATATAGCATTGAGACCAGCGTACCCTCTCCTTGTGATTGGATGACCCCGTGGAGTAGTTGCCAAGTCGCGGGTTGTTGGGGAAACGAGGGTAGTATGGTTTGTAGGGTGCCTCTGAGGCGGAAGTAGATGAACGTAATCTAGGGCGGAGGAGGCTCCGCGGGTTTTGGCCTGTTGGGGGTGAGGAAGTGCCCATCGATGAAGAGGTCGCCTATGTTTTTGAATTTTAGCTTGTCCACCCAATTCAGGTAGACTTTCTCTGCGGTTAGTGGGACTCCGGGAATGAATTTTTCCTCGCCTCACTGCGTCTATCCTGCAAGATATATGAGGAATATTAGCAAGCACAGCCCCCACCTAGCCAAGCCATACTGCATGCATCCCCTAATATCTGCATTATCATTACTGTTGCCTGCTCCAATGGCAACTGTCATATGTTTGTAAATGCATCAACTGGTAATCTGAAACATTGCAGTTTGTATACCAAGTGTTCACCATTGCCGCACCTATATACTGTTTTAGTATCTAATGTCTGCATAATTCTCTGAGTACCTGTGCATGGGCTACAATAATGATAACTACAGGAGCTGATCTATCGTGAGGAGCCTGTACTGCTCGTAGTTAACACATGTGTCAATTGCACAGAACAGCGTTCAGCAGAATATGTCATTTATCTGTAACCTTTTTGCATTGACGCATATTACTTGCATTGCCTGGTGAACTGCTTGCATGCCGCATGCCTCCCCCGGTCTGAAATACTTATGCTGTATTGTAGCTAGAAATTATATTGAGTGAACCTCGTGCTAGTTAGGCCGACCAGTGCCTACTGTCATAGTGTTCAGCCTAAGCTATTAGAACCTTGCTCGGTTTTCAGCCTGACAAAACTGACAACTAGCTGATCTGATACTGTTGTGCAGCAAAAAACCCTTGCTCTATAACTACCTTTACATAAGCATACTTCAAGTACATTATGTACATCACCACCATCCTACACCTTTACCTACTGAGTACCATACTGGTATTAGGAGAAATGACCAGTGTTTTAGGACACAATCATTTAACCACACCCTACCTTACGCCGGGAAGCACTAGCGCACCCACAATGGGTACAACACCCACTTCCGTTCCATCTCAGCTGAATTCCAACTCCCATCCTAGCAAACCTATTAGACATCCCACAGGGACTACGGCAGATACCAAATCCCAACCTGACCATCCCTACTCTGTCAACCTTGATCAACAACCGCCTATACGCCATAACCTTAACCAGGGTCCAATTAAAACCAACCGACCTTGCCATATCTCAACAAGAAATATTAGGCTCCGCTCGAGATTGACCAAACTACATGAGCCACCGGTCAATGCACACTTTTGTGAAGCATTACTACTTGGACTCTACATCATATCAAGGAGGTTTATTTGCAAAAGTCGTCCTTCATTCACTCCATGATTGAAATTTCTGGTACTCCCTCCTCCAAATTCTTACTGCTTTGGGAGCCTATCTAAGATGAGGAATACGTGGGAGGACACAATCCATTCGAAGAACAAGTTACTTACCAACTGTAACGTTCTTTCGACTGGATGTTCCTCCCACGTATTCCTCATCGACCCTCCCAACCTACCCCTCCGTACAGATTACGCCAGTTGCACTTGAACTTCCTTAAGAGCCAAGGGACTATGAAAGCCTGATCAACTGATGCGACCATTAACACCGTAAAAACAGAACTGAGGTAACGGGCGCGGCTCGAGCCCTTTATACTAAGGATGACGTTGACGCTCGACGGCGGCCCTCGAGGGACTTCAACTCTCTGGTGAAAATGATTTCCGAAGCAGCAGAGCTGGGAGACAAGATATCTAAGATGAGGAATACGTAGGAGGACACAATCCATTCGAATCACTTACTGCTAAACTTCCCATCTCTGACTCCCAAACGCTCACTATCCATCTTATCTTTAGACCGCCAGGCCCCATCAGTGCATTTGAGGAGGGTATCTCCATAATTTTACCGGACAACATGAAAACCTCCTCTCAAATCCTTTTACTGGGGGACCTCAGCATGGGCTTTAACAACCCCAATGACCAGCAAGCTACAGTAATCTCCAATGTGCTTACTGAATTTGGCTTCACCCAAAGAGTAACCTTGCCCACACATAATAAAGGCAGAACTCTAGACTGGGTGGCAGAACTCAACTGCAATACCGCAGTCACCTCCATAACTCCCCAACTCTGGACAGACCATTACCTTCCATTGCTCACACTTGCAGCAAAATGTTTAATTCCTAAAAGCAACTCAGTAGCTCCCCCTATCCCTACCAGGAATAAAAAGAATATTACAGAGGATAAACTCATACCCCCGATAATGCCCATCCTTCACTCACTGCCAGATACTAATGACCACCACCAGACCAGTAAACGAATATAATAAGACTATGACCAAAGCATTAGACACGATCGCCCCACTTAAAATGAGGAAAAGTAATCCCAGAGCATCTTAAAACCTTGAGAGCAGAAAAAAGAAAATACGGAATCACCTGGAGACACCTACCCACCGATGAAAACAAAACTAACCTTATCAACATCTCTGCCTTCTATAAGAAAGAAATAATACACACCAAACAGGAAACCTACAACAACAGGATTCTTCAAGCCAATTCAAGTACCAAGGAACTCTTTGTAATTTTAAAAGAGCCGGAAGCACCTATTCCGCCAACAGACAACTGCTTGAAGGACAAACTCTAGTGCTCCAATATACAGGGAGCCCTAACTAACAAAATTGCCCTTCTCCAGAACAAAATTGCTAAGAAAAAAGCAAACTTACCTAACTCAGACACATCTACTAGTACTCCTACGTATTCTTCTAAACCATCACAACGTTTCAGTTTATCTAGAGTTTTAATCCTTGAGGTTGAAAAAAACATCCTATCCCTTAGACCATCGAATTGTCAGGGAGACAAGTGCCCAGCCCAAATCTACATCATATCAAAGATGCCGCAAGAGACCTCTCTCCATTCATAACTAAGCTAATTAATGCCTCCTTTGTATCCAGTACCATTCTGAGTAATCTAAAGGCGTCCTGGGTCCTGCTCCTACTCAAAAAACAATCACTTGATCCATCCATTCCCACCAACTACAGGCCCATTACAACAGTGCCTTTTTTACTCAAAATACTAGACAGGGTGGCCTATTTCCAGATACAGGAGTACTTAAAGTCCAATCAGCTCTTGGGAACCCGCCAATCTGGTTTTAGACCCCAACACGGTACTAAAACGCGCTGATTGATCTTAAAACCCAGATCAACAAACTTAATGACAGGGGGGACACAGCCTTACTACCTCTCCTTGATCTTTCGCCTACCTTCGATCTGGTGGACCATAAAGTACTCTGCAAGCACCTTGACTCAGCCGCTCACTTCGCACATGATGCCATAGTATGGATCCAATCATTTCTGAGCAACAGGACTATGAGAGTCTTCTCACCATCTGCAGCGACAGACCCTATTCCTATTAGATGTGGTGTGCTGCAGGGTTCCTGCGTCTCACCCACAATGTACAATATATTCACTAAGCCCTTATTCAATGTTCTAGACCATCTGGGTGTCACCTACACTAATTAAGTAGACGATACCCAGATTCTCATACCGCTTACCGGGGATTATGACAAGGATGTGGCCTTAGTGAATGAAATCTATCTCATCATCCAAGCATGGATGGCCGCCCATGGTCTATGCTTGAATGATGACAAAACTGAGCTCCTCATTCTAGGGACTGCACTCAACCTCAATAAAACTGGCCCCAAATATACCACTTTTAACATCGATGGCAACCTTATTAAAGTTGCTAAAGAGGTAGAAACTCTAGGTCACTACCTAGACTCCAACCTCACCCTTGCTAAACAGGTCAATGCCATGGCCTCAACCTCTGCATACACCTGCAAGGTGATCAGAGCCGGCAAATCCTTTCTCTCTAAAGACAGCTGCACTACACTGACTCAAGCCCTAATTCTATCCAAGTTGGACGACTGCAACTCCCTGTACCTGGGTGCTAGCAAACACATCATCAACAAGATCCAAATCCTACAGAACAACGGTTTGAGAGTGGCTCAGGGCATCGCCAGAAGAGAACATATTTCAGAGACAAGGAGACAAAATAAATGGCAAACCATTAGTGACAAAATCTTACTCAAAACTGTCTCGCTAACACATAAATGCCTTAATAATGCTGCCCCTTGACTACCTTTCGGCGGGAATTAACAGAAAAACGACCAGCCGTCCCACTAGGACTGCTAACTCAAATTGCCTAGTCGTACCAGGTTTAAATTGACAAAAGCCGGGGGGAGCAGCAAAGCAGCTCAGCTTTGGAACTCCCCCCCCCCCTCTTTGAGAGCTGATCAAGCTTTTCTCAACTTCAGACATAATTCCATCAAATGGCTCAGAGAAAATTACCACTAATTGGACCCTAGTGCCTGTCCCACGTCTGCTTGCATCTCAACATCAGTCTATAGATCTGTCTGTATATAGCAACTGTACATTTTATTAATTGTTGTATTTTAACACTGTAAACTATGCAATGCTAGACTGATGCTCCCTATGTATGTAAATAGATGGTTTTTGGTTTTTGTTCCCGAACTATATCTCACCAGGAGCTGATGTAATCATCTTTCTGTAACATATGTATCTTTAAGCTGAAAGTATTCTTCTCTGCGCCTGATACCCTCGGGTCTGGTGCGCATTACAAATCAATCAATAAACAAACAAACAAACAAACAAACAGAAGCCCATGCCTTGCTGTGAGGTGGAGGATATGGATGTTACAAGGATGTTATAAGTGACTCTTATCATGGGGCAATCCGTTCTTCTGGTTCTGGGTGTAACTGATACTAGGGAATTCTTGGCAATTGCTTGGAGGAGCTGACCCATATTTGGGTGGGATTTGAGTTGTGAATATACTCTACTTCATTGCCATTTGAAGATCACAAAAAAATAAGTAAACTTGTATAATAATTCAGTGAGTTCTGTGGATAAGTGGACATCTTTGAAGTCTGGGGTGGAGGTTGAACTTCCTGCAAGGTCACTAAAACAGCCTCAATGCTGTTGGTGGGAATTTCACGAGACACTCCATCACATGTGCAATGTATGGTGCAATTCAGCTTACATCAAGGATCACGCCCTATCAAATGTATCTGGGGCTGAAGGCCTCAGTAGGAATACATGCTTATTGGAGACAGCAACTGAAGAAAGAGATAAAGGCTTAGGAGTAGTTTGGGGTACAAGAGTTCTGGAAAACCAACAATATTAATAGTGGTGGAAAGAAGAGGGATAGCTGTAAAGCTTTCAGATTGTATGGCTGACTTACTACCTCTCAGCGACAGGCCTTACCTGAGAGGTCCCTTGTGAGATCGTAGGGTAGAGGAAAGGCGTCTCCCGAGAGGCCACCTCACCTTGTGGATAAAACAGAAGGCTGGAGGTTTCCTCAGGAGCATGGGTCCAATAAGGAGGAAAACCAGATGACATGGGCTTGGACAGGAGAATGAATACAGCCGCCTCCACTGGACTAACACAAGGCAGCTAAGAGAACTACAGAGCAGAGTCCCAGGACCAAGGTCAACAAGGGAGAAATGCAGGAAGGAGAAGGGTCCAGGAAAAGGGGTAACAAGGACAGAAGGAGCAGGAAGGCTGGGGAACCAGGAAACTAGCGTAGGCAACCGAGGGGAAAGCAAGAGTTGCGACACACTTCTTACCGTACGACGCACTCTTGTACCCGCGGCTTCCACTGTTTAATTCCAAGCCACGGGTGTCTTCGTGGCGTAAGGATGCCGACCCGTCCACTTGCTAGCGCCATCTTGGAATGGGCCGTCAGATGGACATCAGCGCCATGTTGGAGAGGTCTTGTTTCTTCTCCACCTTTGCCACAATGGCGTGGATGCTGACATCTTCCAGGCCCACGTGCAGCGATGGCGAGATATAACACTACCTCCTGTGTCTCCAAAATATTAGCAACACTGCATTCTATAACACATTGCACATAGTGATCTTTTTGATCAACTGGTACCAGGGGACTGATTTATTTTGAAATTTGTAAAGCACACCGAGCCCTGGGGCCTCTGGGCACTGAGTTACTTTTGAACAGTACATACAGTTTATCAGATCACTGAACAATTGACGTTACAATTGGTGACATGGATGATTATCAGATTCGAAAAAGCGCAGTTAGTCGATACATTTTCCGATGGGGGTTGCAATGCAGTGGTGGGGTAGCGCCACCAGTTAATACATACATTAAATACGTTCAGGTAGTCCAGAAGCGTCAAACAGGTGAAAGCACAGGGAGGCTGTTAGGCAGAATCCTGTGCAGTTCCCTTAGGGAGCACTACACAAGATTAGGACTACAGGTGAGAGCAATAAATCCCCTTTGGTATCAGTCTGTACCACAAAGATTTAGTTGGTAGCTGTGGCTGAGCAGTCAGACCTATCTCAAGAGGGAGATGAGCAGTATTCAGGGTATACACAATAGGCCTACAGAGCTATGGCACAAGGAAACACTGCCAAAGCTTTGTATTAAAAAGTAGATAAATATTTATTTTATACACTTCTAGTTAAACACATCTATCACAGTTCTTAAAGCAAGTTAAATAAGTCATAGGAAAAATATACACACTCCCAAGTTAAATTGCAGACCAAGTGAACCAGAGTGAAAACTGAGCAAAACGGCACAGTGAAAACCACACACAAGGGATACTCTATCAATTTCTCACAAGGGAGGGAAAGCAAAAGTTAGATAGATATAGCTTCTTACACACCCTAGCAACACTTCCCATAAGTTTGTGAACCCGATTAAGCAAGACAGTGCATCAGTATAGGCAATACTTAAATGAAAACTGAGCAAAATGGCATTTCACAAGGTTTAGAAAGTGGAAGAAAAGGGTAGTTATAAAAAGTAGGTGCATCAACACAGTTCTAGTTGGGAATCAATCTAAAGAAGGCAGGTCTAACAAATGTAGCCAGAGTCAGTAGGCCTGTGCCAGTGTCAGTGGTACAGGGCAAGGGTCCAGGAGCGAAATGTTCTTGTAGCTGCAGTCAAGTCTTTGGTTAACGATTTTGAAAAGGTGGATGCAGAAGTTGAAAGACAATGTTAAGAGAGAGGGGCGGCCAACCCAACAGGTAGGTAAAGGATTTAAACCACCTTTAACGCTACCGCGCAGAAAGGGCGGTCTGGCGGAACAATGTACTTTTAAAATAAAGAAGTGGCTCCTGTGGTGGCAGTTGTTCCTGGTAGTTCCTGCAGTTCGGGTGATCCAGCAGAGGAAGAGAGGCTCTCATCGTGGAGGAAGGTTCGAGTTACTGCACTACCCAGGGATGAAACCAGCCGTGGTGCTGCCCGACGAATAAAAGGTACGCTCCTTTAAATCACGGTCCTGGTGGACTGGTGCCTGGCTTTCCGGACTCCGAGTGCAGGGTAAGGGAGTTTCGACCAAGGCAGGTCCGGGAAGGCGATTGGCAAACTGGTTGGCCCCACCAGCTCAAGGGGAGAAGGCTCTTGCAGGTGAAGATCTTCTCTCGTCGTGTGGAGAAAAGTGGTGAGACACTGCAGCAGGGCTTCACCGGTGGTTCATTTGTTGCAGATGTCTTTGGCTTCTCTCCTCTTCAGCTTCTTAGTCCCAGTGGCAAAGTCTTGCTCTTCCAGTCCTCAGGACCCTGCTTTTATGGAAAAAGATCCCCATTCATACAGCCTAGCTGTCACTCACACAGTGGAGTGGTCATCTTGGCGTGAGACCCTCCAGCCTATCAGGATAGAGTGCGATATGGGTTGCTGAGGCAACCCTGTCCAGGGGTCCTACTCCCCATCCCACACAATGGACCCACCCCAGACTCAGTGGCGCCGAAAGGAGGGCTTCTCGGCAGAAGCCCGCCAAACGGACGAACAAAGGATCCTGGGTTAGGAGTTTAGAGAAAGACACGAGAAAGAAGTTATATTAAAATTCTTGGAAATAAAACCTACCGAAGTAAAGTTAATATTAAAATACGCCGGCGGTATGTTAGAGGCTGTCAGAAAAAGTGGTAGCCTCGAACAATGGGAAAATCCCATAGGAAAATATTTGCGGTTGAATATTTTTGCTAGTAACCACTGCCACCAGCCAGAAACTTTTGAGAGAGGGACTGTACGGTACCCTCTTGAAAATGAACATAAGGAAAAACTATTAACCCTTTTCGGCGGAGTGGCGGTGAGTGGCAGTCCTGCAGTCTGCTACCCCCATTCCAGTACCTTTTCCTTGTCTACTGCACCCTTGGAGGCGTGTTTGGAGGCGTGTTTCCAGTTTCCTCCAACTCTACAAAACCTCATTTTCTCCACGGAGTGGCGGTGAGTGGCAGTCCTGCAGTTATGCCAGGCAGGACAGCAAAAGCAGCAAAGACTGTCCCCCCCCGGACCCCTCCCATTGATTTGGAGGATGACACATTTTGCGAGAACTAAGGAGTTCTCGCAAAATGCCACCAAACAAAACCACTAACATTCTACAAGATCATAAACAATCTTCCCCTACCCTAACTGCTGTGAGCAAGTCAAACCAGCTAATAAATGGAGGCCCTGTGTACACAACATCAATAACTTGTAGTGACAACCTCAGTTCTTTTACAACTTGCGGCTCCCTATCTCAAAAGGAAGCAGCCGCTTTTCTCCACGGAAGAAACCTTACCTTAAATGACGCCTGTGGCATGGCTCGGCTCTTCCCCGCGACCTCCATCCCTCTATGCGCTGGCTCGGCTTTCGCCGTAGCTCTTCAGTCCCTCGGAGGGGGGGCCGCGTCGAGCTCCTCGGCTCTGCCGGGAGACGTGTTGTTGGGATGGATGGGGGCAGTCTCAGCCTCGCCCAGAGCTCCGCAGTGCCCCAGAGGGGGGGCCGCGTTGAGTCCTCCGGATATGTGAAAGGCAAGGCGGGACGATGCGTCGCCAAGAAGAGGAAAGACAGATTCCATTCAGTCCGCTTTGGCCGCCCCTTAGGGGAGCGATTCCCCCGAAGCCCCTGCGAGGAAAGGTGTCGACCGAGGGCTTGACAGGGCCGGAGAGAGACTGCCATCTGGGGCAGCTCTCCTGCATCCACAGACGCCAGGAACCGCGTGTCCGGCTCCCAACGGGGAAAGTGAAACCAACACGGACATAGCTCCACCTATTACCGTATTAACGGTAAAAGCACAGATCCATACAAAACAAACCGTAATGCCATCTCTTGATGCGCAGGGACCAGATGATATTAATGTTGACTCCATACCGCAAACAATGGCTCGCGAAAAGGGGGGGAGAGAAAATACTAGAAAACCAGAAAAAAAGAACACGGACAACGGGAGACTTCATTGAAAAAAACCTCGACAAAGCCAAACCAAACAAACAAACAAAACCCTTAGCGAAGCAAAGGGCCACTGAAAAACAGGGCAAGTCAAATAAAATAAGCAGGGCCGTCCTCAAAGGCGTAAAAAAGGGTATAAAGAAACCTGAACGCCCTCTAAAATTGCTATCGGATTTCTTTTGCAGACATTATAAAGCCATCCAAGACAAATGCAAAGAACTAACAGACGCTGAAATACTTGAGGCTGTTGATGAAACTACACCACTCCGCAAGCAGCGTAGGCTGGTAGTAGCCCAAAGAAAATCTTCTCTTCCCTCCCTGAAAGGTGACGCCTACCTTGCTCAAAAAATAAACAGGGCCAACTGCCAATTTACTGAAAATCCTTCACTCGCAAGAACACAAGCAAAAGCAGCTCTACCGTCCATCGAGCATGACCTAGACCTAAACCCCCCTCAACATCATCCCCAATACTGCCACTGTCAAACACATTAACCGACAGGACTAAAGTCCCTGAGTCTGCCCAAGAAGAAGCACAAACTCCCAGCAACAAGGGTCCTGAACCAGAACAGCAAACTCGGAATCTATCCCAAGAGGGAAATTCGGTGGTGAGGCCCTTAACTCCAACAACAAGTCAGAATCCACCGCTTCTTGGGGGTACTCCCATAACTAGGCCAAACCAGCTTGTGCAACAAGACCCGACACTAAACCGTGACCCAAAGCACCGCTCAAGGGTATGTGAAAACATGCAAAGACCAGGTGATAACCCCTCCACCCTTGGCCTTAAAAGAGACTCACAGTCACAGTATACAAACCCCGGAAATTGCGCATGAACACAAATATCCACCGAATCCCAAAAATAGACTTCAATTTGAGAAAACGCTAGACTCTTTCTATTCAAATCTAGACAACTATAACAATCAAAGAAGATATTCCCTGGACCAACCAATCAGAATGCCGTCCTCTGTAAGCACACCAACAACGCGTCCACTATCTCCAATTAGGAGCAGACCTTCTTCTCAAAGTTCTACTACAACAAAAGAACTACCATCAAAAAAACCTGATTTGTGTACCCTGATGTCAGATTTAAAGATAGCTCTTACTCCATTCACCAAACTATATGAAACTATTGGAGATACTTTGAAAGACCATACTTCAATCCAAGCCTCAATGCTAACCAAACTGACTTACCTCGAAGGATACATCACTGCTCTAGAAGCAAAGAAAAATCCCATCGACACCACACTGATCCAAGACTTATCTCGTTCTCTCCTGGTTCAAGAAACTCCATCGAACACGAGACCAACGGACCAAATAAAGCCATCCTCGAAATCAGAAGGTACACAAACTTCACCCTTTATCGACTTAACAGTACCAACGTCCTCTCTGACTGTAAAGTCCAAGTCCTCAAAAGAAATCACAGAAGTTAACCTCAAACACAGAGGAAACTTGCTACTGGAACCAATCTTCCAACAACAAGAGCTAGTAAAAAGTAAAGTGACTCCATCTTTAAAACATCCAGCGGACCATTCAAAACCGAAGTCCACAGTAAAAGAAGCATTACCGCCCCATAACGAAGAAATTGAGACAACTAACCAATCCCCAAGAGGGTTTGAAGGTTTTCTAAACAGTGAGGACTTGATGAACATTACTCAACACCTAACGGATCAAACAACAAGCCCACATTCGGAGACTCAAGACAAACCGAATCTGTTAAAATGCAGCTTCAACCACAACTAAACCCCAACGAAGAAACAGGGAACCCTGAAACTCCATTTCTCACTCTTGAAAATAGAAGACAGCAAGCGATCAGGAACTATAAAGATTCTCAAAAGTTCACACCTCCTCAGCCTATTCCTGTCTCCTAGCCCAGAACAAACCTTTGAAGACACGAGGAAAGCAAGCGAAATAATCATACACACCGGTCGAGGACGCGCCATGGAACTAACTCACGTGGAAGATCTCGAGAGTACCGACCAAACGACCAGCAAGAGCAAACTCCAACTAGAGTGCACACAAAGCCAACTCCAAAGATAGTCTACAAATCCAGAACAGACAAGTATCAAACGAAACCTCAAATCCAATGGATACTAAAACTGGAGTAGATCCTGGGGAATTACGATGAAGTCACATTAAACAGAAGAGCAGTTATTGACCTTTTCAGCCATATCCCGAAACTACGTTCTGTGAAATCTGCAGACCTCCAGATAGTAGATCCAAGCCATAACTGCTCTAAGGCAATTTCACACCCGTACATAGCATCACTGACCACAAACAACCTTCTAAGAACAACAGTGGAAGAACTGCTAATTATGGGGTACGACCTAACCGAATCCACGAGGAAAATAAAAACATGCAGTCATTTAAAATTTAAAGAGACCCCTGAATTTACAAAAAAAAATGTCAGATCTAAATCACCACACCAAAAACATTGCAGTTCCCCAAAGAGAACTAGAGTTAATCGAGGGGCAGGGGAAAGCCCTAACAAGGACCACCGAATAAAGCTAACAACAACGTCTTCAAAACGATCAGCCCAACCTTAAAATTTGGTCCACCAAAACCTAAACCACCAGGACCCTTTAGAAGCCTTAGATTTTCACCTGAGGAACCAACAACAAAAAGCGCCCGAGAAAATCCAAAGGAAGGTCCAAAACGAGATATGCACTAATGAGACAAAACCGCTCCCAAATTCCACACTACAGTCTATGTGGTCCTGGCTCCCAAAAGCCTTGAAGATTCAGCACCAAAAATAGCCACTCAAGAACAAGATCGACAGCAACACCATCTACTATGGGACAACAAATGACAATGATCAAATAAAGATGTGCTCCTGGAACACACAAGGTTTCTCCCATCTAACAACCCCTGGTTCCATAAACTTGAGTGATTACGACATCATATGTCTCCAAGAGACATGGTTACTCCAACCTCCTATTCTGGACAGCTACGAGACAAATACAGTCTTGGCAAAAAAAGGCTCCACAGGACGCCCAACAGCGGGTCTACTAATTGCAATCCGAAGCGGACATGGCTTAACAGAAATTCAAAAACTGAAAGAGAACCACTATATGCTGATGGTGAAGTTAAACTGGCGAACAACCGACATGAAAACGAACTTAACCCGGTCAAAGAGGCTGATCATCATCACCATTTATTGGAACCTTCCTGCCATAGACTGCTTAAAATTTATTAACATAATTGAACTGGAAATTGACTGGATCCAAGCAAATCACAAAGCAGACCATATAGTTTTATGTGGGGACCTTAACATCAATTGTCAAACCTCCACCAACGTTACCACGAGCAAATCAAAAAGATCGTCAACAGACCAGAGGTCATGCAAATGGCTGAATCTGATGAAATCTAGATCATTCTCCAACCTTGATCAAGTTTTTTTTTTTGTTGGGACCCCAACAGACTCCCAACTTGGGAAAGAGCAAATTCCAAATCAATGATCGACCACATCTTCGTGTCACGACCTCTATTACCTTTAACAACTACATTTAAAGTAGTAAGAACGCCTGAAAAACCCCTTGGTCTTCTGCCCCACCAAACAACCAATCAATGACATCAAACATAGATGTAACACCTCAAGGCACAAGACTTAGAATGACAGAGAGGGCAATTAATTCTCTAACGTCGACCTTTAGAGATCTAAGCAACCGAGAACACCTGATGGAGGTAGACTACACCACACTGTTGACTACTTTCAGAGTCCCACAGGGGGAAAAAAAAGCCAACAAAGACCTAACAAAAGCATACCTCACGAAAATTAGATCGTCAGCAGTCATCAAACATCATTACTGCAGCCGTAAAAAGCTACAAACTATGGCTGAGAGGCCATCGACACAAACTATACCAACAAGACGCAGAAAATATACTTGAGGCCATAAATGTTAACCACGCCAGAGACTTTTGGTCCCTTCTCCATTCAACAGCACCTGCTACTCGACCGTGCCAACTTAACGGAATTGGACAATCAGCTTGGGAGGCCTACTTCGAAACTCTCTTTCAAAGACCCAAAACCGCTCATGTGACCATGGAAAACTGCGATGCCCCTTGGATCCGACTGGACAACATTGAGGATATACAAGATCTGATAACAAAATTAAAACCGTCCCGTGCCCCAGGCCCAGACGGAATCACCAACTTTGACTTGAAAAAGCACCCAGCAGCTTAGTCATCACTTTTGAGCTTAATCTTTAATCGCTGCACTGCCACCAAATCCATCCCACCATCATGGACATGCGCGAACATAGTGCCCATTTATAAGAAAGGGAACAGGGCAGACCCAGCCAACTACCGCCCTATCGCACTTCTAGACCCTATAGGAAAAGTTTTTGGGTCCCTCCTCTTACAACATGTTACCTCATGGGCCAACAAAGCCCCCTGCCAGGACAACCTACAAACAGGTTTTTAAAAAAAAATCTGGGCACGAGCGCCAACATACTAATCCTGAGCTCTGTCAAAAGCAAAATCTTGGAAGGCCGACCTCATCTATTCATTACTTTTGTCGACCTTACTCAGGCGTTTGACAAAGTTGACCGTTCGAGACTATGGCAGAAACTTACCCTGTGGAAATGTCCACATGAACTGCTCGGTCCAATTAAAGCCCTATACTCAAACACGTCCATGCGAGTCCGTCTGAATCAACAAGGGACTCTTTCTGGGGAGATAAATACGGCTAGAGGAGTTAAACAGGGCTGCCCCTTGGCTCTGGCCCTGTTTTGGACATACCTAGGAGACTTCCAGGAATCCGAAAAATCAGTCCGAGCATTTCCACTGAAACTCCGAGGCGATCAGATCAGTCGCCTGCTTTACGCGGACGACTTGATCCTTTTAGATCATTCTCCTATAGGCCTACAACGCCAACTTAACAACTTACAGCAATATATGGCGGAAAACAATTTGGAAATTAACGAAGCAAAAACAAAAATGATGATCATTTGAAAAAGCAGCTAAAACGAAGGAAAAGACCTCACTTCGCTTGGGCCCGACCTCAATTGAAAGAGTCACCAACTTCAAGTACCTTGGTGTTACCCTAGACAGCTCGTCAAAAGACGTAGCGATGCAAGAGGTACTTTACGAAAAAACGAAAAAACTATCAACCCAAGGGAAAGCCATTGACATCAAATTTGGACGATACTCAACGATCCCAGTAAGAGATTTCTATTAAAAGAAGGTCATACCATCCTTAGCTTATAACGCTGACGCCATGCCGAACCTTCCAGCAGACCTATGGCCTAAACTAGAAGCGATCTTCTGGAGAACAATTTTCGGTCTTCCAAGATCAACTCCTATCGCATTGATTAGGCACAAATTCAGTCTTTCATCTTTGGAAACAACAGTTGATTGTAACCGCGTTTTACTATACAGGAAATGTATCCAAAAAGACTCGCCATACGCCTATCGCCTGATAAATGAAGAAGTTCGTCTGGGATCGTGCAAAATGTTGCTGAGATGGGAAACTAAGAACCTGAACCTCCTACATTCTGTAGAAAGCAACAAGGACGAGTTCACGACAAACCCATTCAATGTTATCAAAAAGATGTGACGCTCACCTTGTGTCTCCACAGGGGTGCCTCTCGATAACCAGGAAGTTCTTCGGAAACCTTCGCCTGCCCCTGGAATCGGTAGAGGTAACACTGGAAGACAGGAGAGGTGATTTAGAAACTACTCCTTCTTCGACCCTCCACCCGGGTTCCCCCTGTAGTTTTCCCCCAGTGACGGCTCTCACCTTGTATAATGTAAAGATGCACTCTCCGTTCTGCCACGCTGGGCAGGGCGCGTCGATGTGGCACCGTATCACCGAGTTACTTCACTGGCGAGGGCTGGAGTTCAAGCCGGCTGCAACTCCTATCCAGGTAAGTATTCAGGTGAGTCTTGATTGGTGGAACACTGTCTTTGGGTGGGGTTTTGCCGTGATGAATTCGCCGGTAGTAACCTTCTTACTATTGCTGCAGGTGATGATGCTGCGAAGTAGCCGAAGGCGAGTCCGAACAGGTAAGTGAACGCCAAGCAGCGCGGAAGCGTCCATGCAAATGGCTAACCTGTGATTTGCTTTATCTTGCAGGCCAGGGCGGCCCGGAGGTGAATTGTCCTAAAAAATCCAGGAGGAGAGGGTACTGCCCAGGCGGTGGATGCAGCTGTGCAGGGAAGGATGAAGAAGAGACTGGTCTTGGACGTCGACGAAGCCGGAGGACACCGTCTAGCCGACGGATGCAGAGATGCAGGTAAGGATGGAGAAGATTCGGGCCTTGGATGTCGACGAAGCCAGAGGTATGCTGGACAGGACCATATGAGTGTCACGCTGCAGGGGGGGCGTGGCCAGCACGCATTGCTGTAAGGACAGGCTCCCGCGGAGCTCAGTTCCGAGATCCTTGCAAATCGAGCTAATATCGCTATAACTGGTCTGCAAACTTAAAAAACCGAACAACATCGAAGGGGAACCAATTACCGACACTCGACCCAGCTCCTGGGGCGAACCGGGGCAGGGAAGGATGAAAACGCGAAGCTGGACGCTGAGCCCCTGGGACCCACAAGATGGCGGCGCCCACCGCGGAATAAGAACGAAGCTACGGAGGCCCTGCAGAGCGCGTCAACAAAGGACTCTTTCCCACACCGAAGCTGACGGGGCGGGCCACTTGTTCCCCAGCTGCGGAGAAACCACAGGGACTGAAATTCAAGCCCAGTGATACCGGCTCCGAAGGCACTCCGGGGAGCCGTTGCCGCAGGAGGAACGAGGGCCGGAGTGACGCACTCGGGGTGCAGTCGAGCGGAGCTGACGGGAAGATCGTAGAAACAGCGGGCGCAGTGTGCCAGCAGTAAGTGAGGCGGAAAAGAACCGGGGACCCCCCTCCACCACTCAGATTTGGGGCACAGGTGCGGGTGCGCGACGGACCCCACCCCACACGGCCAACCAATAAGCGGGGGCGGCTCACTCGACCCACAGACCCGCTACCCTCCGCCCAAAGACACGAAGACCATAACGCAAACCAAGAGCTGCAGGGAAAGCCCGCACAGCTTGGGGAACCGGATCAGGCATAAAAGACTGTGAGACCGGACACCGGGGATGTCTCCCCCCAAAAATAAACCGAAATTGGTTACAATGGATTCCTTCACGACAGTCAGGCCCCAAACACAATCACAACATGACCGGGAGACCTCGGAAGAGCCGCCTCAACAACAAGAAGAGGACCTCAAACACACGTAAGTCCTCCAGGCGATAGCGGCCCTCCGCACATCAGTCGAAGGGAAGATAGAGGAGGTGAAATCGGACATACAGCTCATGCGTCAGGACGCCCGAAACCTAACCGAAAGGGTCACGGCGATAGAAACTACCCTGCAAGACGACATGGAGAGTACCCAAGATCTAAAGATAAAAGTCCAAGACTTGGAACAGAAAGTGACAAGGCTGGAGGCGCGCTCCGAGGATGCCGAGGGTCGAGCCCGCCGAAATAACATTCGTATACTGGGGGTTCCAGAGGACTTGGAAGGCCCAGACCCGACAGAATTTATCGAAACATTGCTACAACAGGAAATTGGTCCAGGAAACCTTACCCAGGGGTTCTCCGTTGAAAGAGCCCACAGATCTCTCCAGAAACGCCCTCCACCCGGCTCACACCCGCGCCCAATCATTGCCAAAATGTTTAACTTTCGTGACCGGGAAACTATATTGCGGTACTCCAGAGAAGGCGGAGAGATCAAGAGGAAAGACTCGACAAAAGTCGAGTACCCAGATTATACCCCCACAGTGCAACGAGCAAGGAACTCCTTCATCCCAATAAAAGCACAATTACGAAAGCTCAACCTAAAATACATGTTGCTCTACCCGTCGCGCCTCAAAATTCTGTACAAAGGAAGAGCGATATTTCTGGAGACCCCAGCCGCAGCAAACATGTAGCTCGAACATAATAACCTGGCTGATGGCAAGGAGGAACCACCACGGTCAGACTTGGGCTGACTACGCACCCGCCATGGCAAGAAGAGCAAAGCGATTCCCCCACACGAATACAGACAGCAGACAATTATACTACAATTGAGTTCTACTGAGATGTAAGCCAGATCGGACAGGAGCTCGGAGGACCACACGAAATAAAAGTAAGGCGACCCACCCCACCGGAATTTGTGCAGGCAATCCGCCTACACACCACCTGATCCGGAAGGCCAGGAGTGGCCTGGAAGGCTCGGGACCCCCTGAGCGCTGCAAGTTGAAAGCAACTGCTAGGGGCAGTTCAAGTTATTTTTTGTTTGTTTTCCCCATTCACACAATGGGAGTTACTCAAGTTAAAAAGTCTCCAACAGGTGTAACAGATGGTGCCGGGAAGGACGGGCACGGAGGGAAGAAGCCAAAAAGGGGTGAGAGAACGGAAGAGGTTGGCGGTTGTTGGACTGAAGCAGCGGAAATCCTATTAACCCACCATGGCAACTAGAATAAAAATAATGACTTGGAACGTGAGGGGCTTGGGAACTTACCTACGCCGGAACAGAATCAAGTCCTACTTGAACAGAAAGGGAGTGCAAATAGCACTGTTGCAGGAGACACATTGCACGGCGGACTCTCTGGCCAAATTAGGCGAACATTGGGGAGGACAAGGAATTGGAAACACCTACTCCAAATATGCCAGAGGAGTATACACCTGGATTCACCCCCAACTCCCATTCCATTTTATTAAGTCCGAGATAGATCCGGAAGGCAGGTTTGCGATACTGTGGGGATGACTAGAACAGGAAGAGGTATGTATAGTGAACTCCTACCTTCCCAACACTAATATTCCGGCACATCTGAACTCAATGTATCCCAAAATCGCCCCAAACAGGCACAACATCTTTTTTTGGGCAGGGGAATTCAACTGTGTACGAGATCCCAACCTTGATAGGTCCCAGCCCCACCCGAAAGGTCCCTCAGCAGCCACGGTAGCCTTATCCCTATTAATAGACGGACTAGATCTTGCTGACACATGGAGGGAGCAGCACCCCAACGCCGGGGATACTTGTACTTCTCCTCCCCACATGACCTTCATACGAGGTTAGATTACGTTTTCAATAGCAAAGAACACCTGTCACAAATAGACAGTGCACAACACCTAGGGAGAACCATCTCAGACTACTTGCCACTTCTAGTAGAATGGAACCACTCTGGCCCTAGACCCCCTATCCCTATGTGGAGAATGCCGATTGATGCCCTGGGTGATCTGGCATTCAGGGAGGAGCTGCACAACTTTATAGATAACTTTATAGAGGTAAATACCGGAAGTGTCGACCACCTGAGCACGATGTGGGACGCCCTAAAAGTAGTGATAAGGGGGGAAACTATAACAAAAGCTGGAGGTATTAGAAAACAGCTGCGAGGTGAACTAAACCAGTGGGAGCAAGAGATTGAGTAATTTGAGGCCACCCCGGTGAACACTCACCAGAGAGAGGACACCCTTAAAGCACTTAGAGTTAAATGCACATCGGCATGGGACAGACTAGCTAAATTTGACTACACCACCAAGACTAACAGAGCACACACAGAAGCCGACAGGAATAGTAGAATGCTGGCCTGGCTGTGCAAGAAAGAACACCCCAGGCACACAATCACCAAGATACAGGATACAGAGGGCAATGAATTCCAAACACAACAAGGCATAAACAACACCTTCAAGCGCTTTTATGAACACCTATACTCCCATAAGGACCAAGTTCCCCAAGACCAAATCACAGATACTTTGGAGGAAATAGGACTCCCCAGACTAACCCCTGAACAGACTGAGGCCCTAGATGCAGACATCACGACCAAAGATATAACAGAGGCGATTAAATCGCTGGCCAACTGCAAGACCCCTGGGACCGATGGGCTACCTGCTGAGTTTTATAAAGCGTACGAGACCTCCCTAACACCTTTATTACATGAGGTTTTTCAAGAAGCATATTATAGAGGGATATTGCCCGACAGCATGAGAGATACCCTTTTGATCCCGATCATTAAACCCAACAAACCTGTCGACAAATGCGACTCTTACCGCCCAATAGCCATGCTCAATTATGATGTGAAAATACTAACGACGATATTAGCGAAGAGGTTGGCTAGATTACAACAGGTTATAAACCAAACTGAGGCTAGCACGGAGGCATGTGCACTGCTATCCCTTGATGCCATTAAGGCGTTTGATTCTATATATTGGGAATGGCTCGCAGTGGTTCTAGAGGGTTTCGGCTTTGGCCCGGGGTTCATTAGGCGGATCAAGATACTTTACACAAAACCCAGGGCTAGGGTAAAAACCGGAAAGTATGTATCTGAGGTCTGGGACATATGCAGGGGCACTATGCAGGGATGTCCACTATCCCCCATGCTTTATGTACTAGGACTGGAACCTATTGCCATTTATTTTCGGAAACAATTCTCCGATGCCCGGATACGCTTGGGGGGGTGGACCACATCATCTCACTTTATGCAGACGATGTGCTGCTATATGTTACAGACCCACACAATAACATGCCCACAATGCCAGACGTCTTAGACAACTTTGCGAAGGTCTCAGGCATACAATTTAGCAGGGCGAAGTCCTGCCTCTTCCCTCTAGCTGGCCTCAAGAGCAAGAATATTGTAGAACTTCCTTCTGTGGGGATACAGTGGGAGGTCACCTTGTTTAAATACCTGGGAATACACATAATGCACACCCCTGCACTGATGCACGAACACAACACGAAATCAGCAATCCCCGTCTTAAGAAAATCCATGAACTTCTGGCCAAAACTTCCCCTGTCCATGATGGGCAGAGCCTCAATAATTAAAATGATTGTCCTCCCTAGATTCCTGTACAGGTTCCAAAATGTACATTACTACATCAATGCTTCCTTTTTCCGCCTGCTAGAAGTGATACTCCATGATTTCCTATGGGGGAAAGGAAGACGCAAGATAGCACTCACCACCTTGGTCCTACCGCATAGCCAGGGGTTAAGAGTTTAAATCTAACGTAGAATTTCAACTAATCTCATTCTGAGGCCAGTTACATCTTAGTCTTTGTAGTTACCCACTGTATCAGTTCAAAAGTAGCATAAGAGTGTATTCCCCTATGTTGTACCACATTTGCTTAAGATATTAATCTGTGTTTAGATGAATACCTTTCTATGAACAATAATCACATATGGAGACATATTAACCTAGACTCGACAAGATATATTAAAAACATACATCGTTCAAATATTCAATCAGCATGTAGGTAGAAAAGGCTTTAACTTATGGCCGAATATAGTAAAACCCTATATCTCTATAGGAAGAATGTCAGTGAATAATCCTCATTGAGGCCCAGGGGGGCCACAGCATCTAATTTATGAATCCAGAATAGTTCCCTCTTCGTCAGTATTTTTGTTGTGCGATTGAATGTCGCATTTGATTAATTTGTCTGGCTACAAGAGATATTTGATTATTTGTCCGTATGTTCAACCTTTCTTTGATTTTGCAAGTCGCCTGAGCCACGTAGTACTTGCCATAAGGGCAAATTAACCTGTAAATCACAAATTTAGAATTACAAGTGACTAATTGTTTAATGTTGATTCTTTGACCTTGTTAGGGAGAACTCTCTGTTTAGGCTGAATTTCCTAACCTAGTGAGTCCCCCAGCAGCTTTGCCGGATTTCTGGAGTTTGTTTTTTTTCTCCTGCCAAGAATGAGACTCTTTTTCTCTCACTCTTGGACATGATTTATGGTGTTCCTTTGAATGTTAATGTGTTTCATGGGCTATGGGGTCTTTTACTCCATAGGGTCTCATATGTTTTTCTTATGTGTGTTACACAGCACCCTCCGTGCAGTAACACAGGGGTGTCATAGTAACCCCCCAACATAGACTCCATACCCTGGGACTGACAACCAGTACAAACCATCATATTGTGGACGTACTCGTCGGGGCAATTCGATTGCCCCGGGGTCTGTTGTTCGAGGGGGGCACGTCTCCGTCCCCCCTGATCGAGTTTTGGCTGGTGGCAGTGGATACTACTTTTTATATTCGACCACGAATATATCTCTATGGGATTTTCCCATTGTTCGAGGCTACCAACTTTAATTATTTAATTCTTATAGCCTCGAACATACCGCCGGTTTATTTATTTAATATTAATTCACCGGTTGGTATTTTCTGCCAGAACTCGGTTTTAAAATGGCATTTGTGTTCGCCTCTGTAACTCCAAACTAAAGGTCGAGCCCTTTGTTCTACTTTTTGGCGGGCTTCTCCACAGAAGCCTCCAAAAGTGGTGCCACTCTGTCTGGGTACACAGGGGGTGTGGGAGGGGGGTTTAGGCACCCTGGACTGAGTTACCTTGGTAACTCAAGTCGCACTCTGGTGTGATTGGCCAAGTGGTGAGCCGGCCGGCTCACCACTTAGCATGTTTGGTTGACAGCTAGGCTGAGTGAATGGGGGTGTGCTGCATAAAAGCAGGGCTTTTGGGACTGGAACTTCAGAAGTCGCCACAGGACCTGAAAATCCGACGAGGGAGAAGCTGAGCTGGCCTGCTACGACGACACCACCGGTGGAGCCCTGCTGAACCGACTCACCACTTCCCAATGACAGAGGAGATCTCCCTGCTCGAGAGTCTTCTTCCCCTGACCGGTGGGCACAACCAGTTTACCTTCTTTTTCCCGCATCCCAGGACGTCTTGCCAAGCACCCCGCCAACCGGATAGCCACTTACCACTGGACCGCGAATAAAAGGACCGCTCCTTTTAATTGACCTATAAACTCTGCGGCTGGTTTCTTCCCTGGCAGTGCAATGGACTCCTGCTTTCCTCCCCGACGAGATCCTCTCTTCCCCCGGACGAAGCAATGACTTGCACCCACTGCCAGGAACAACTGCCCCCGCTGGAGTATTCTCACCATTTTAAGGTACTGTGTCCGCCAGGCCTCCCTTTCTAAAGATTGCTACAAGGTAATAATAATCCCTTAACCTTCTGGACTGGGCTGGCCGCCTTGACCATCTAACTAGTCCCTTTTATTTTGGTCCAACTCTTTCTGAACTTATTGCAAGACTTTTGGGCACTTCGAACCATGTGACCTTGGACACATTTCGACCGGAGCCTCTTAAAGTGGGTCCGGCCTTGTTAACTTTGACTTTACGGTTTTAACCTGCCTTCTTCTCCTACTGTGTTCTTCCGAAAGTGTTGGGATCTGTTTCTATCTTTGCTCTTCCTTTCTCTCCCTTTTAAACCGATTGATTAGAGTGCCATCTTCGTTAAGCGCTCACCGCTGTCTGAAAATAAGTGTTGCTTTACTTAAGACTTGTCTAACTAATCGTTGACGGGAGTGTATATCTTTTAGTGACCGTGTTTTTGAACTGCTTGATATTAGTGCCAGTGTGTTTTATTAGATGTGTTTTTAAATAAATAATTATATCTCTTTTACACCAAGCTCTGGTCAGTGTTTGCTTGTTGTACTGTGTTCTTTTGACCTATTGTGAATACTCTGTATACTGCCTAACTCTTCTTGAGGGAAGTCTGACTGCTCAGCCACAGCTACCAAGTGAATCTGTGTGGTACAGACTGCTACCAAGTGGGTTTACTGCCAAACACCTGTAGTCTTAAATCTTTTGCAGTGGACCCAGAGGGAACTGCACAGGTTTCTGCCTAACAGACCTGTACATGGATGTCTAAAAAATTCTCCTTTTTGAATGTTATTGCAATGTCCGAAATGCAAACAAGGAAAAGTTCCAAATTTAGGTTTACCCAAAAAAGTGGGTTTGGGTTTGATGGTCCTTTCTGCTTGACCAAATTGTCTTTAAAGTTTCTGCCTCTTGTATATGCAATTATAGGAGGTTCGGGGAATAATTTGCAGAGTTGTGGGTCCAACCTTATTAATTTCCATTTTTTCTTCATCAAGCGTTTGATTCTTTGACTATGTCTTGAATACTCATGATGTGGACGAATGGTGGATCTACTTCATAGATTTTGGGTGCCCGGAATTCAACTCTTGATTTTTCTGCACTTCTAGTGGTAACAATGTCGATTATGGTTCAACTTTGCAACTGCTGTGAAGAGTTTAATTGATGATACTGGTATCAATGCCATTAAACATTTACTGCTCTCAGGCATACTAATTTTAAGTCACATATTTTCTTTGAATATCTCAAACAGTGGAGCTAACACTCAAACAGTGGAGCGCGGAGTAGGTGAATAACTGGATTATTTGTTCTTCTTTGAGTTGGGCTGGGGTAGCCCATCTAATCCCCCTTAACCACAGCCAACTCCTCATTTTTGACTCATTAGCATCATTTTCTAGCACGTAATTGTTTAAAGCCTTATACACTAGGTACCCCACCAACACTATACATATCTTTGTCTGTGATTTGGCCAATTCTTCAATGGTTAGCAGAATTAAATACAATGAGTATTTGTTTAAGCTCTGTTCCCACCGTTTTACAAATTCACAGTGTCTGTCAATTGAGGAAACTTTAATTTCTAGAGCGATAGAATTTCGCAAAAAGAAACAACCTGGAGGGCGCTGTTGAGCAGCCGGCAAAATGGCTGCCTAGCTCAGGAGCTCCGTGACCCACTGACCGTAATCCGCGAGCAACAGCGAATCCTGCTACATAAAGCCCTATAAACATACTCCAGAGCATCCTGTGACTGCTGGGCACACATGGCTTAAAAACCGCAGAAAACCGATCGGGCAGACCCAAGAAACAATTGTCTGCGCCGCCTGCCCCGCGTGATCGCGCGGCCGCTGCGACCCGGCGCTGTGCTGGCCTGCTGTGGTGGGGGGGACGCTTCCTGTGAACCCCCTGGACCTGCTGGAGAGGGTGGGGGTGTCGAGCGGGAACTGTGTGCTGGACAGCGGAGCCGCGACCCGGGGCGTGGCATGGCATCCGCCCCCTGCTCTGCCACCGCGGGCCTCGGCCGACTGCGGGCAGCAACGGTTGGTGCCCCCGGGTGGAGAGTGAGGGGGCATTGTCGCTGTGGTCTGCCGCCTTGCCTGAGCAGCCTCCGCTGGGCCCGGCGGCCACGGTGTGGCCCTTAGATTTCCTGCCCCCTCTCTTACTATCCTGCCGGGGCACTGCGGCGGCCTCACTCCGGCCGCCTACACTCAAGACTGGGCCGCCGGGGGTGAAAATTACCATCTTGGGGCTCGGAGGCGCCCCCCGCTCCCCCTGAAACAGCAGGCCGCGGCGCTGCTGGAGCGCCTTTGCAGACACTGGATACCCCAGCCTGCCCACCTACACCTCAAACATCCGTTGACCTGCCCGGTGGGCTGAGGGAGTCAAAAAACACGCTACGGGGCTGCCCCTCGCCTGCAATTATATCTCCGTGGAGCACTGGGAATCTCCTTTGAAGAGCTGACCCACGAGCGGTGGAACTGGGGAGGGGGGGGCAACTCTGCTTCACCATACACACAGGTGTGAAGGAACATTATCGCCTGACCTTAATGGGCTTCACCAGACCCACCCCATTAACAATACACAGCCCAGCACATCCACAAAGCTGTTGAGAATCACACTGGACACACTGGAGCTCGCTTGGCACCCCTCAGCTCTGCCCCAGCTATTGTGCCCACGGCCACCACAATCCATCCGCTGGACTACCTACGCTACTGCGCCCTTCACCGCTTGACGCCCACACGGACCTCACTGTCATTACCCTGCCACGGGTGTGCTCTCCCCCCATCGGGGGCAACTACCCGTACAGCCAGGCTTGACCACCCGGGTGTCGGAGGCTGTGGCACGTTACCACTCCCACTGGGGGACTCTTGACCCACGGTCACCAACAAACCTCCCAGTGAGGCACCCCTCCCCATCACTGCAATGTCTAACAGATCGTGGGGGGCCAACAAGGTTGGGGCTATGGACAAGTTTGCCAGGGAAGCGCCCAGGGCGGAGCAGGGTCCCTCCTCCGCTGGACAGGAAGATATGGACATGCCGCTGGACCCCCCTCAGCCTGACTTAACAACAATTATGGAGTCCATGGCAAAAAACTTTGCAGCCTTTCATGAAAAACTCAACGATATGAAGGTGAATGTAGCCTCGTTGAAATCCAAATTAGACCAACATGGGGCCAGAATCCCTGAAGCAGAAAACGGAATTGGAACCAATGAGGATGGCGTTCATGCCCTACAAGTGCTAAGTGTGATGACCTAGAATCGAGGTCGCAAAGAAACAACATTCGCATTGTGGGGGTTCCCGGGACGAATGGAAATTGCAGTCGAACAACTACTCAAAGGTCTCCTAGACAACCCTATGCTGTCACCGTTCTTCACTGTTGAGCGAGCGCACCGCGCACTGACACCTCGCCTCAAGCCGGGCGACATTCCCAGACCGATAATCGCGAAGCTCTTAAGCTACAAAGCCAGAGACCACATACTCAGCTTGGCTAGGGAAAAAGGAGAACTAAGGCTAGACTCACAAATCATTAGGTTCTTCCCGGACTTCTCTGTGGGGGTACAGATGGAGCAACGGCAATTTGGAGGTGTGAATAAAATGCTAAGAGATAGAAAAATCGAGTACACAATGCTTTTCCCCCACTCGCCTGAAATTCACTTTCCGCAACAAACTATTTCTTCACAGTCCCGGATGAAGCAGTCAAATTCATTGAGGCACAGATCCGCTAACGGAACCCCCGGAGGAACCAATAGACAATGACTAAGGCAAATTTTCCCTCAACTCTCATGATGGTCCGCCTTCTGGGTGCAACCTGTTGTCCTTCACCCCAGTTGTTCACCCCGTCCCCACTGCTCTACGCCATTCGGAGCCAACTGTGCCCCAATGCCATCACCTTAAGAGCACCACCAATGGAAGGGGGGAACACTCTGAGTCCGCTTTACTGTAACGTTACACACTGGGTTGGAACCTCGACAGACATGCCTCACCTGTATGCACCATGCTTGGGCATCATCTGGTTAGATCTCGAGTCTCAATGATAAGTTTGTTCTTGTAACCTAATGCATCATCAGCCGTTCAAAGATTAAAGATGTTTCATCATAATAGTATTAACAAATGCTGGTCACATGGCAGCGGCGGCCCCCACTGCCGCTGCAATGCCTCCTAAGGCGGAGTCTTTAAGTTTAAGCCCCTGTTGGGCTATTGGTCGAGCATCGCCAAGTTGGGGATGGCAAGCAATTGTCTGCTCCATGGGTGGGAACTATCACACTGCTACTTGGAATTGGGCGGTGAGGGTGGGGGGGGTGGTGATGTCAGGGAATGTTATACAAAAATCAGCAGGAAAGTGGTGACTGGTTTTGTAAAGAGGCGTGTTCATGCTGCAGCAGTGCATGGTGTGGAAGGCAGAGACAGATCCTTCAATTGGGATGTCCCATAAACTTTTGTCATGTCTATTAAAATGATGATGTGGAATGTTTGGGGGTTAACTAATTTCACAAAGGCCCGCAGGATCACTGCATATGCGCAGATACATGGAATCAAGATACTCCTGCTGCAGGAGACACATGCTCTGAAGCACCTTGCATCAAACCTGGCACAGTCTTGGGGCCCTAACAGGTTCTATACTCAATACTCCACTCAATCCAGGGGAGTGTTGACCCTGATCCACAAATCAGTAAAATGTACACTCCACACTTCCCACATAGACACGGAGGGCAGATATGTGATCCTTCACTGTACACTGGCTTATGAGGAATGCTTGCTCGTAAACTCATATGGTCCGAACACCGACTCCCTGGAATTTATGGACAAGGTGGCCACCCTCCTCATGAGGTATGTGGAAGTCCCCATTGTATGGGGGGGCATGAACCTCATACTAGACAATGTCCTAACAGGCAATATCCGTAGAGCCATGTCTCGCACCGCCAAATGACTCCATACACATATGATGTCCCTGAATCTACATGACGTGTGGAGGACACTCCACCCCCAAGGGAGAGATTATACTTTCTACTCAACAGCACACGACAGCTCTTCAAGAATAGATATGTTTCTGGTGTCGGGTGGGAAGGATAGCAGATGTCAAGATACTAGCGCGCACACTCTCAGATTACTCCCCGGTGGTGATGCAGATCCACCTGGGGCCTGGTCCACCTGCCCGCCCTGCCTGGTGTTTTAAATCCAAAGCTCTGTGTGACATTGTGTTCAAAGCTGAGATTCTATCGGATATAAACACCTTTTTTGAGAACAACAACAGACATGACACATCCAAAGGGACCCGCTGGGAGGTGTTTAAAGTATATATTAGAGGGATGTGCATCTCGAGGGAGGCGGGGGGTGCTAATAGCCATAAGACATGCCTTACACACTTCTGAAACTAAGCTCAAAACAATAGAACAAGAACATGACTCTACACCCACCCCGGCAACCCTGGCAAAGATCAAAGCAGAACTTGAACTCTATGAATCTCACGCCCTCAGTGTTTATTTTTTGCATTTATTTGCTTTAAGGACTTGTCGATTCACCAAATTCTGCCAAATCTCTTTTTTGTCTACTTTTAATATTTGTTATTGTCTTTATGTAATTTTGGCTTTTTGAAATGTGTTTCAACAATTGCTTATAATTTTTGTTTGCTTATTTTCTTAGTTATGCTTTTTTCAAATTCATTATGCTAATAATGTTTGGTTTGCAAAATGTTCTATAAAATGTGCTCTAATAAGAAGGACTGTTTTCAGTATCTACAGTGGCTCAAAATAATTGTGATATCCGCTGTTAGCATACACATAAGACTAAATTAACTTAACTCATTTCAGACTCTTTGAAACAGCATAGTGGATACCGTTGGTATAACAATATATATTTTTTTGCATGTCCCAATCCACATAATGCTTTAAGGGACTATCCCTACCTCACTATAGACACCATTTTGAAATTGCCAAGACTCCATTTTAGATTTACAGGCCAAACCCCAAGCGAAATAACTTGCAAGCGAAAGCTGTAACTGTGCCTCCGCTCACCGCGCACAGGGAGTCATGCACTTCCCCCGCACCTCCACCCCATGGCAGATCCGCTGAAGGCCCGTTCTCACGAGCAACCAGACACGAACAAGTATCAGAACAAACACTGTATCATTTACCTTCCGCAGTACATCACTGTCCTAGAAGTGACCTGACTTGCAGCTCGAGGCTGGAAAATAACAAGAACCATCCCAATCAAACAAGTCTTGACCCTGCATCTAACCCCCAACATTCAAAATATATGGTGTCAATAACCTTCCTCCATGAACCCCTGCCCACTGCAAAATACCATGTGCCTTGAAGGTCTAATGAAAGGGCTTGTTAGATTTCGCCTCATGCTAACTAATGATTGCTGCTAATGTACAAAGGATAAAGCGAAACGCGTTACCGAGAATACTTGTGTGTAATGTAGTGAAATACATTTTTAAAAAATGTAACAGCCGTCAAGGGCGTTGAGCCGTTTTTTTGATATGAACAAGAATGTAAACGAACATATTGCTTCATCTGATAATGCGTATACAATCCAACCTGACGCTACCTCACTTTGTTATTCGTCTGTATGTCCTATGAATTATCAATATGTGTTCAACAAACGTTATGTAATACATGTGTCGCTGCCAGACCCCCATTGTTACGTGTGAAGCAGTAAATGAATTTGTAAACGATAGAAACATGGAATCATCCTAATGCCACTAACTCTAGTAACTGTCTCCCCTTATGGTATATTGTGTAGTCCAGGAACAGAGAATTGCTTAGAGCTACAAGGCCATCTCCCCCTCCTCCCGTCAAGGCCCGCCAGGGCTTGCTGGTGTTCGAACAGCATAGCCTAACCTCCCCACATTCCTGCTGGACCCGCTTCAAGTATTTGCCTCCCCATGTCAGAGGTCACCATAGTTTGGCCAAGTGAATTATGTAGAACCTGGTCCTAAATTCCACCGCCTTGAGGGGCCAGAGATGTGCCCTTACTGATCCAATAGTACTCCAGTTTAACCCAAGTTAATGGTCCATAGAGACAGTTATTCACCCCTTTACTAACATATCGTAAAGCAATCTCTCACCACATCTCACAGAATAAAATGACAAGGCAGCTCACCCCGTGCCCTCTGACAAGATACCTGGATTTATGACACTTGGTCGATAGGTCAAAAGCAATTGTACACTGATGAATTGGTGAATTTTCACATTGCATGTTGCTTCTCCTGTCTCTCATGTCACCGTAGATTAACCTATTGTAGGATTTGCAGGACAACTGGAGTCGTATAATGTGATGAGTGTTTGTGTGTGGCCACAAGGGGAAAGGGTTAGTGCAGCCACCAATTATCGACACAGACTGCGTCCGGCCTGGCAGCTCCACCCAGACGAGCCCAGCTGACCCGTTTACCCCACGTTGGCACCACGCAGATGTCCACCAATCCTGAAGCAGCTCATCAATACACCACCTAGAGCTTAGTCAACGCCACCCAATCCCCGAGACTTTTGTGCCCCCTATAGCTTACAGGATTTATGAGGTAGTTTTGTAATAAATATGATTGTCTTTGCTATTGTCAGAGAGAGTGCTCTCGGAGCTTGCAGAGTTCTTCACATGCCCTATATTGATTATATAAAAAACCCTTTTACATCACCCGCACTTGGTCCTGGTCTCATTCCCTCCTGGGGTGTGTCCTTTATTTCCTCTCATTGCGGGGAGGTTACTGCCTTATGGGGGACGCTTGCTTTCACCTGCTTGAACGTATCCCTATGACCTTCATCTGCCAAAGCACCAGAGAACAACTCGATGCCCCATTCACCTTGGAAGAGATAGTCCAGGTTATCTCAGACTTCCCAAAGGGCAAGGCCCCGGGCCACGATGGACTTACATCGGAGTTCTACCAGGAACACGTTGCCATTTTGGCACCCATACTGAACGAGGTCTGGGCGAGTCACTCTGCCTAGCCGCCCTACCTTGCTCCTTAAGAGAAGCCCTGATAACTGTCCTCCCCAAGCCGGGAAACCCGCTAGATGAATGCTGTTCCTATTGGTTGGCCCTTATCCCTTATAAATACAGACATGAAAATCTTTGCTAAAGTAATAGCGAACAGGTTCCTCCCAATCATGCCACATCTGGTCCGCTAAACTGCACTCAATATTCGCCAACTTTTCAATGTGATGTCCAGAATTGACCCGATGGCTGATGCAGTAGCGGTCACACTAGATGCCCAGAAGGCATTTGACATGGTTTCCTGGCAATACATGTGGGCAGTGCTGGAGAAAAAGGGGGGTGGGACCACATATGATCTCCTACATAAAACTGCTATATACAGGACCATTGGCCAAGGTCCTGGTAAATTCCCTGACATCTTCCCCCTTTGCGTTACATAGGGGCACCCGTCAAGGTTGCCCGTTCTCCCCTATTCTATTTGTGCTCGCCTTTGAGCCCATGGCGGACAACGTCAGGGATCGGCACACCTGCAAGGGCATACGCCTAAAAGACACACCGGAAATCATTTCATTATACGCTGATGATTACTCCTATACGTCAGAAACCCATCCATACATTTAGACCTGACCATCCGTGACATAACTAAAATAGGCACATACTCGGGCTTCACCATTAACTATTCCAAATCGGAAATATTTCCGCTCACTGCGGCAACCCAGCAACCGTCATGTGAATTCCCCCTACGCTGGTCCCCAGGTGGCATTAAGTATCCAGGGGTTCAAGTATCACTATCCAAATCCTCCCTGCTGACAACGGCGTGGCTCCTAGAAACAAAAATGGTTCGATGGCGCAACCTCCCACTATCTCTTGTGGGCAGACTATCCCGAATTAAAATGATAGTGGTCCCCAAGCTCCTCTATGTCTTTGCCAATGTACCGGTATGACCCGGGAAGCAATATTTCAAGAAGTTCCATTCGGCGTGCGCCCAATACATTTGGCACTCCGGTGCGGTCCGCAAGAAGTGGCAACATATGACCCCTCCCGATGAAAAAGGGGGCTTTGCAGCCCCAGACTTAACACTGTACTGTATCGCGGCACAGGCCCAACATGCCACACACTGGTACGCACATTCGCACCCGCACCCACATGTTAAACTAGAGAAACTGGCGGGAGGGGGAACCAGAATTATCACACTAATACTGCATTGCACGTTTCAAAGTGATGCCCCAGCGGACCCTGTAGCTATCACGATCAGGGCATGGAACAGTCTACTGCACTCGCAACCGGAGCATCGCCCATACTATAAGTGGCTCCCCATCTGGCAACCTCCTACGGCACTGGGTGGACATGGGCTATCGAGCACTAACAGATCTATACCCAGACGGTAAATTTATCACCCCTCAGACGTGGCGCTCCGAACACTCTGGCTCGGTGCTAGAGCTGCTACAATACTTCAGACTAAGAGCGGCAGTCCGTGAAATGTGGCCCTCCTATCCAGACGAGCCCGCGGACTCACTTGAGATCCAATGCATAGCCAACTCAGCTGGTGGCAGGGGCATAACATCCTCTCTGTATAAAATGCTGCTGGGGAAATCAGGAGATGCTTCCCTCAAACCACGGGAGGAATGGGCTGGGGAGCTGGAATTGGAAATTACTGAAAGTATGAGGAACAACATGTGTGCACACACGCGCAAAGTTTCCCTTAATGCCAGATTCAGATGCATACAATACAAACTCCTGAACAGACTTTATTACACACCACATAAAGTAGCAGAATTCACATACACCCCGACCCACACCTGCCCAAAATGCAGATCTGAAGAGGCAGATCATATACATATGTTTTGGGCCTGCAATGCGCTTGGTGCGTTTTGGATGGAAGTGACGAAAGCGCTCTCAGAGTTAATTGGGTCCCCGGTGGACCTCAACCCTCTATCCTTGCAGTTTTGAATATAGTCCGGGGATGATGCTAAAAAAATGTCAAAAGCGCCATGGTGGCCAAAAAAATGTATATTGCAATGCTGGAATCACCGTTCCCCGCCTACATTCGAAATGTGGCTGAAATCCCTCACTTGGACAAAAACGTGCGAAGAGGAATACATTAGCTCCCTCCTCATGACATCTCGCCCCAAAAATGTGTGGACTGAGTTCTACAGTTATCTGAATAACAAGGACGATGTCGAGTGGAGCTCCACCCCCTTGCCAAGCCCGCCTCGGGCACCCTGAGTCCTGAACACTGCACGCTCTATCGAGCTGTCAGCTCACCCCCCACTATGTACTACTTGAAGAATTGTAAGATCTTATTGTCAATGTGACACTGTAGTTCCTTTCTGTCTCTGTGAAATGCATGTTGTACCTGTCGCAACTTCCTGCCAATAAATAAAAGTTTAAAAAGAAAAAAAAAGAAACAACCTGTTCCTGGCTTCCCAGAGAGCGCTCAGAGAGGTAACCCTATTGATTTCCGCTAAAAGATACTGCCTAAAATTATACAGCGGATGTTCTTTGAGATTGAAAGAACCCACAGAATTCTTGGACCTAGACCAGCTGCTGGTGAGTGCCCTAGACAAATTGTTAAATTCCTCTGCTTTTGGGGCATGTAGATTCTGATGAAAAGGTCCAGGGAGCTTCAAAACATACAATGGAAGCCTGATAACCACAAGATAATGTTATTTACAGACTACAGTAATGATGTTATGGAAAAAGGAGAACAGTTTTTGAGATCCAAGGAACTTGCTAGGAAGAACTACCTAACCTACTATATGGTTATCCAGCAATCCTTAAAGTTGTCTCTGGTGGAGTCACACACTCATTCCTGAAAAGTAAAAAAGCAGTGGAGTTTCTGAAAGGGCTGCATGTGGGGCCCATCAAACACCTTCATGACAGCTCAAAAAGAATAGATTTGGACCAGGAATATTGCAAGAGGGCATGGAGAAAATGTCACAGATAGACTGTCTAGAGTTATGACTAGCTGAGCCTCCCCTTGTTCTCACACACTGCTCTCGATAGCCTAGTTTCCTCATGTTAGTCCCAATTGCCTGGCTAAAACCACTTGCTTGTGTTAAACGCTCACAACCTGCAACCCACTGCTATTTCATTCATGCGTGGCCTGTCCCTACTTGAGTCTGGCATCTCTAGCATTGTTTTCTCCATGGCCACCCAGGGCCGGTTCTATGTGATTACAGAGAATACATAACGGGGAACAGTGAACAAATAGCAATTTCCCCCAACCCCCCCACCCCGTGTCTCTATGTGCATAAACCAACCCCAACCCCATTCCCACCTGTTTCACCCCCACATCTATTTTTAAAAATGCTCACTGTTTTTTTTCTGTTTTTGTTTCTGTTTCTCTGTTATAGCACTCTGTGTAATTGTATTCTCTATTACCCCTGGATGCCCCAAGGCCTGTGTTTTCCTCCTCCCTTTCTGATTGTTTCTTTATTAATTATAATCAGGCCATCAAGTATGGAAGCCTGAAGCTGCAGCCACAGCTACAAAAGGAGCAGGCTTTTTCTTGTAGTTAAAGGTTGCAGATATAGTACAGGCCCCACAGCTAAGTAGCAGTAAGGAAGGAAAGTGTCAGGTCCCTGGGTAACAGGAGACATTAGTAGTAGCGTTTTAGATTGTGTTAATAGTGTTTTAGATTGTGCTAATAGTGTTTTAGATAGTGTTCAGGTTGTGTGCACAATATTTCTTTAGCCATCATGTTAGCCAGCTGCCAGTGTCCCAGTCCAAGTTGGTGAACTTCCTGCTCAGCAGTAATTGGCTAAAGACTATTATGATGCAGGCTGGAACCTCGGGAGAGGTTCTAAACTGCCTTTCATTCAAAATCCCAGTGGAAGTGGTCACAGCGCTTAAGAGCTCCAGAGGAAACAAAGAAACTAAAAGAAATAAACCACATTTCAAGAAGAGGTTAATGTGAAAGTGCCTAACAACAATTCAGATAAGTGACTTTAGTAAAAAGAATCTATGAAAAGTCTAAAGTGAATTTCTATATGCAAGCATAGTTCTGAATTTATATGTAAATACGTTTTAAAAGGAAAGTCTAAAGAAGTAACCGGCATATCGTTTAAGCTGTTTTACAAGTGATTGAAGTTAACGTTGTTAAGACCTTAAAAGCATTATAAACTGCATGGGTTGCTTCCCTAGGGCGTGTCGGAATTGAAAGTGTAATTCATTAGCGCTTGTGAAGGCCAAAGCAAGAAACGTTTGAGTGCGTGCGCGTTGAGAGCCTGTTGCATTAGAGGAAGGGACCAAGTAGCGCGCGTCTGCGTGAAGAGGAAGTAAGCAGAAATGCACTGAGCTTTTCGTTTCATCCATTCCTCTCATAGAATCGCATAGCACGTCGAAGTCGAGCAGCTGAGAGGCAGTTGGTAGCAGGTGCGCGGATACCGAAAAGGGAAGCAGGCAATAAGTGCATTCAGCGCGGCGAGTTCAAGTAAGTTATATGCGTGCGAGTTGAAGCTAAGTGTAATAAGGACTGCCAACACAGCCAATGCAAGTATCTGACAATATTAAATTCAAGAATTCTTTTCTTAAAAAGAAGAATTAAGTACACAAAACTTTTTGACTAATTAGGAGGGTTCAGAAGTAGTAAAGAGAGTCACTACAAGGTACCAGAAGAAATATTTAAATATAAAACTGAGTTACTGAGATTCTCTCCAGTGTAAAGCATAAAAGGACAAAGCCAACAAGGACTACTGAGTCACAGTCGAAGCGGCAGTAAGCAGTTGAAAACTAAAGACCTAACAGAGCTCTAGTGTAAACCTTCATGGAACAGAGACTTAAGTGCCACAGAGTTTGCAGCAATTACACAACAGGATATTCAAATAAGAAGATAACACTTATTTAGGTTGTCTCTAGGCAATAAGCAGAGGCTGTCAGGTAAACCAGTGGGTTTTGGTGAGGTTAATATAATTTCAATTGCTTGTGAATTTAGGTTGGAAGACTAACCAGTGATGTTTTGCTTGCAGGTATCCTGAGTTCTGAGATGTCCTGAAGACTAAGGGAACCAGAGGAATCCTGACCATTTTTTTTATTTTATCCACTTCCCCTTTTCCCCCGGTTTGGTCAATTCAATAGTTGTTCATATTAACTGTTGGGTAAACCAACTGGGGGGATCTCGTGGGCTATTCATATGCTCCTGCAGGATTTCGGCGCTGGGACCTGATAGAAAGTGACATCAACCGGCACACCCTTTGACTCAGCCAGCCACACTCCAACTGTCATACATAGAAGACTCAGCAGGTCACTAACACAGCACTCCACAATCTTGTTCATATGCAGGGGAAGGCCTACTCCACCCCATAAACTCAGTGACCTTACTCATGAGCTTTCTATAAGACGAGTCTGCATGCTTAGGGGGGTCAGGCCTGCCAAACTCCAGTTCAGGCGAGGTATCCAAACCACTAGCCGTCTGGAGATTGTCATACAAGTCTCTCATTTTTGACTCATCAGAAATGAGCTCTTCTGGAAACAGTGGGGGTGCCAAACTCCAAACCAAAAGGACGGGAATCGTCCTGAAAGGGTTGTTCCTCCTCATAAATCGAAGACCTATGCCCCCATTACAACTTTGACGGGCTGGAAACTGTTGTTTCCGGACCGGCAAAGTACAGGTCTGCATGCCGGAGCAGCTGTGCCCGACAGGTAGGACCCTGCCGGACACAGCGGCCACGGAAAGCAGACCGTCACTGAAGTACCGGCACCGTTATTAACGGTGCCGGTGCTTCCGTGGTCCCCACTCCCATAGAGTCCTATGGGAATGGGGAACAACATTGTTACCGGCGCCTAAATTTCCGGCAGCCAGGGTTGTAATACCCCAGTGTTTTCGGCAAGCCAGGCACTGTTAACTGTCTACAAGTCCGGCGGCTACCTGACTGTTTTACCGGCACAGTTAACGCCGGACCCGTAATGAGGGCCATAGACTTTTAAAAGTATTTTTTCGGAATAGGTCTGTAAACCTTGTCCTGAATGCCAAGAGACTTCAACAAAGTCGGAATAATTGTCCATGGTGTCGAAGATGGCTTCAAAAATGACCCCAGTTTACTCGGCGTTGCCTTCGACTTTGGCGTCGACAGGTCTGACTCCGATGGAGTTGACCAAGTCATTGACGCTTTTTGTTTCTCTGGTTCTACCAAAGAAGGACTCGGTTCCTGAGTCAACACTCTCGAAGTTCTCGAAGTAATGCTGGCTTAGTGCTTGTCTTCGAAGTTGTAACCTTCGACTTCCCTTTGTCATCCAACAGAACGACCGGGGCATGGCTCTTGTGCGTTTCTTTCACAGGGGCCGAGGCCGCATTCTCCAAAAGACACATCATCTCCAACCAAAAAGCGTCCCACTTTGCCGGGGAATCGGACTTCGTCGGGCATCTGATTACCTCTGTAGAGGAATCACTCGAAGGAGACCTATGACTTCTCTTCTTCGCCTTCTTTGCGGAAGAAGACAAAGATAGCCGCAATTGATTCCTCGATCAGGATCTCTTCGATTTCTTACACCGGGAACAGTCTCTAGACTCGCCAGATTTTTTCTCTCTCTTCGAAGAAAACTTTGAAGCTACCCTCCCCACCACCAGTTTACCTCTATGCTCCCTGAGAGCTTTTTCTGTCATGGCCTGACAGGACCCACAGTTGTCGGTACGGTGCCCGGAGCCCAGACACCACAGGCAGTCGCAGTGAGGATCTGTAATAGACATTTTCGACCCACAGTCGTGGAATTTTTTAAAACCCAACTTGGGTGTCGAAGGAGGCGATGAAGTAATTACTCGGAGCTGTAAGCTCTGAAAAACGGAACTGAAGCCAAAGGGTGCTGCATGCACTATTTATGCTGATTATGATGTCGACGGTCAACGGTGGCCCTCGAGGATCATCGACGAGACAACAACGCATACAGCGCCCTCTGTAGAGAAATATTTTGAGAAGCAGCAAAGCTGGAGAGATATATTATCAAAGATGAGGAATAGGTGGGAGGACACAATCCATTCGAAAGGATGCTTCTGACATTTGTTTCCCACACACTGGAGGAGAAATCTGAGGGTTTTGCAACCCGTTCTTAATGTGCTTGGGCGGGACACGCGCGCTCCATGCAGTTCGCTGCACCACACATTATATTGCACATCATTTTTTGGGCCCTAACGTCGAGGTGAGCCGCGAGCCGAGCCTCAATTCAATCCACAAGCCCATCGCCTACATGGAGCTGAAGCCAGTATAACACCCTGAAAGACTGCTAACCAAAGTAGGACAGAAAAGAGGATGCCAGCAGAATGGGTTTGTGCAATGGGAGCTGAGGGTACCTCTCACCTCAGAAAGGAGCATGTCATTACCTCTGTACAGATCTGTCCAAGCAAGGGCCAGGAATGAGGCACCACAACATCAGGGGTAACTATAAATGAGGCAGACAGGCAGCGTAGAACGGCGTGGTGGTAGACAGTAGCAGACAGAGCAGAAAGGCACTCATAATTGCAAACTGACAGCAGGTGTGATGGCTGCACATGGAGGCTGGGAGACAGAAGGAGGGGAATTTTCATCTGGGGGGGGAGATGTCGCTCAAGCTGTCCCCCAGCACAGATAGTTGAAGGTTCACATTGTTGTCAATGTTAAGGTAGGCCATCAGGTAAGGAAGCCACAGGTACAAATGGAGCAGGCTTTAGTCTTGCAGTTACAGGTTATAGATATAGTCAGTGCTTCATTTATAAAAAAATAAGTGCCGGGGCCCAAATATTTTCTAGCACTCCTGTGACACTCCGAGTGGTCAGTTCCCCACCACTGCTGCCACCACCCATAGCTGCTCCCCACAGCGTTGACATATTTGGGGTTACACTACAGCTCGCATTATGGTTAAAGGATGCACTGACTATCGCCACTTAATAATTAAAGTGAGTCTGAGACAATAAGTGCCGGGGCTCAGAATAAAGTGACAGGCCAAATCCTGGCAAACACCCCCACAAATTAAGCACTGGCTAGTACAGGCCACGGCAGGTAGCGAATATGGGAAGAAAGGGGGTGAGGAATTACAGACCTATTTCCCTGGTAAATGTGGACTAAAAAAGTCTTGGCAAAAGTACCAGCTAATTTACTCCAGTGTCCTGGGCAAGATGGCCAGTGACTCACAGATGGGCTTCAGGAAGGGTCAGCACGGTAATAAGAACATTTGCTTCCCTGTAAGCATTCAATGTCTCTAAAGTGATATGCCATCTCTTGCCACTGCAGTAAGCTTGGATGCCCAGAAGGTGTTCAAACAAGTGATGTGGTCATAGCTATGATGCACGTTGAGGAAGTTTGGACTTGGTTATTGGTTGGGTCATGCCTTTGACACTCTATACTCTAAAGTGAGGGCATGACTTCTGATGAATGGCCTTATCTCTATTTCTCACTAAAGTGAAGGACCAAAGAAGGCTGCCCACCCATGCACCTCTTGTTGGAACCTCTGTTGGAGGCTATTAGGCAAAACAATGAAATCTGTGTGTTGATGGGATCAGGAGAATTAGTCAAAGTCCTGCATTAGGAAGACGATATGGTCGTCCTATTGGAAGACCCTCTTGAGGCAATTTAATAAAAGCGTGTTCTCTGATCTACAGCTATACCGTGAACAGGAGTAAGTTGGGGGCCTTGCCAATTTCCAAGATGTGTGTTAAGGACCATTTTGAAGCCTGGAATTTGATATCGTCTGGGAGAGAATACCTGGGGCTAAAGCTTGGGCATGATGTTAAGAAGTTGACATCTATTAGCCTGTCCCTGGTTTTAAACAGGATATAATCTGAGATTGGTAGGTGGAAAGAGTCAAGCAGTCCATTTTGGGCTCGTATTAGTGCTCTGACGGTGTCCCTCCTCCTATAAGTTTTGCATGTTCTTCAGTGTGTCCCCTTTCCCTTATTCAAGAGAGATGTACTGCAGTTGGAAAGGGCATTCAGAGATTTCCTTGAGGGAGTGGGACAGCAGCCATGGATGCAGGAATGGATGATGTGTAAGAAGGTTTCGGATGGCGGTTTTTGTGTTTCTGGACAGGGAATATCACAGTGCTTTCACTTTAAGTGACACAAGATTGTGGCTCCCACAAGAGTACCTAAAGCCTCCAAATTGTTGGTGTATGGAGGGAGAGCGAGATGCACATAATTTTCCCCAGACATATTCATCTCGACGGATAGGATTCCCATGCTGGAATACTCTTTACTCTTGGGGTCCTACTGTGCCAGTACTTGGCAAAAGTGCCTCAAGGCAATGAACAGGAACATTTACCAACACAAAGAAGCATCCATTTAGGGATATCTGGCATTGACGATGGAGAATTCAAAACTGTATTGTCTGACCTGGATTAGGAAAGGCATATTCCTGCTCTGTGATATATCGAAAAAGGAAGAGGATGTTTAATTATCAGTATCTCAGATTCAAGTACAAACTAGGGATTAACGAAAGGGCTAGATATCAGCTGGCACATCTGCTACACAGACCATTTCTGGAGTTAGACATGCTTCTGCTCTTTTCAAGTCCTCCCTTTTGTGGTTAATTGTGAGTCTCCCTGATCAGCATGTGGAAAGGAGCAGAATTGGTAGTTGACACAAGGGCCTTGGTGTAGAGATCTCCAACCTTCAATGGAATGAATGGAAAACATGCTGTGATTTCCCCAGGGTTCCAAACTCGAATTATGACTGAGATATACCCCACCCACCCAATCCTAACTATCTACCGAGAATGCCACCCACCCCACCCTGTCCACCACCAACCACCCTCTCCCCCACAACACTCTACCTACCGCCATCCACCTAATCCCCATTCTCTACCCCACCCACCCTAGCCCCACTCATTCTACCCCCACACACCTACCCTACCCCCACTCGCTCTCTCCCAGCCACCCACCCACACTACCCCAATCCCTCTACCAAGACCTACTCACCCTATATCCACTCTCTCTAACCGCATCCACCTACCCTACCCACCACTCTCTCTACCCCCACTCACACAACCCCCACTCTCTCTACCCCCACTCACACAACCCCCACTCTCTCTGCTCCCACCCACCTTACCCCCACTCTCTCTACCTCCACCCACCCTACCCCCACTCTCTACCCCCACCCAAACTACATCTGCTCTTTCTACCCCTACACAGCCTACCCACACTCTCTCTACTTCCAACCTCTGTTGGAGGCTATTAGGCAAAACAATGAAATCTGTGTGTTGATGGGATCAGGAGAATTAGTCAAAGTCCTGCACTAGGAAGACGATATGGTCGTCCTATTGGAAGACCCTCTTGAGGCAATTTAATAAAAGCGTGTTCTCTGATCTACAGCTATACCGTGAACAGGAGTAAATTGGGGGCCTTGCCAATTTCCAAGATGTGTGTTAAGGACCATTTTGAAGCCTGGAATTTGATATCGTCTGGGAGAGAATACCTGGGGCTAAAGCTTGGGCATGATGTTAGGAAGCTGACATCTATTAGCCTGTTCCTGGTTTTAAACAGGATATAATCTGAGATTGGTAGGTGGAAAGAGTCAAGCAGTCCACCCACCTCTCTACCCCACCCATCCAACACCGTTACAACCAACCCCAGCCCCACTCTCTACCACCTCTCATCCTTCCTCTCACACTCTAGCTGTATTTCTTACCCTCTCACTCTCAACCTTTTTCACTCATGTGTCCTCTTATTGCATCCTCCTTTGAAACTTTGCACTCTCCTCCAGCATCCTGGTGCCTATAATGCTAAATGCAAAGAACAGCAGTAAAAACCAAAACCTCTGCCTTTGCTAATGCTTGTTTTTAGATGTTACTGGCTCCTGAGTTATATGTACTGGTTGGCATGTCTGACGGTGACCTCTGTTGGGACAGTACAAGGGTGCTTGGCTCCCTGATACATATGTTCTGGAATTGTCAGTGCGTTTTGTGATTTTGGGCTCATCCGCGAGCTAGAGTTAAGCTGGTGCTGACCTCTGATTTGCTTACGGGCAGGCATTGGAGCTGTGATACTGACATAAAGACCTCAGAAAATTCAGTAAATTCGGGAGGGTGTGGTTTGTCAGAGCAATGACTGCAGCAAAAATTGATACGCCTCTGGAAGGCAACAACTAGGCTGACGATGGAGATGTGTATTGAGGCCATGCTCTTGCATTCTACATTGGTAAAGATCTGTTTTAAAACGAGGGATAACTTTGAGACTTAATCTGGGGATCGTTCCTTAAATTGTAGGCTGAACTGGCAATGTAACATTGGATGAACTGGTATAGTGATGGGTTAGAATGGATGCCTCTCAGTACCTGTATTGTGTGATCCTCCATTCCCCATTTTGCCCTCCTCACCTTCTCTCTTTTTCGCACCTGTGTGGGTCTTTCCTGTTCGTGTGTTCCTTGTGTTCTGTAAGGGAATTGCATTGCCTTCTGCTCCCGTTTACATTCCTTGTTATATGGTTTACGCATAATATTGCTTTACCTGTCTTTCTGTTATAAATTACCTTACCTAAAAAAAAATGTTGAACAGAAATGTGTCAATATAGTATTGTCAAGATTTTGGTGGGATTATACTGAGGCGTCCTTTGAGAGGGAGGACTATGTTGTTTTGATACCTTAAATATTCCATGCTGTGCTCCTATCCTCCCATGAGCAGGTTTTTTTGACCCAAATGATTACACCATCACACGCATCATTTACTTCTGTCAGAGTATTGGGATATTTACAACATAACCAGCAGTTTACTACATGTTTCAGTTTACACAGTTCTAAAGACAGGCTTTGTGTAATGGTGTAGTGGTGAAGGATAAATATGAGAAACTACATACAGTTGATATTATTCTTAAAAATTGTGAATTACCAGGATCTGTACAGATGAATGACAACCCAAATACCTTCTCTGGCATTTGTCACTTCTTTCACATACTGGTCACCCGGAATTTCTATAAGCTCCCCAAACACTTGCTTTTTCTGTAGAGATTTCCATTCCTGTAAGCGTTGTTGCCTAGCAAAAAATGTACATATTTAATTATTTGTGTTAATATTAAGGTTTGTACCAAATCAGTCTCTTAGTGTCAAACACTCTCCATACTAATTACAAACAAACATTTCCAAAAACGAGAAAGACATGTTTTCACACTAATTAGCCTTACGAACTATAACAGTCACAAAGCTAGATAGGCAACAAATAGTTCATCAAAAGAGACACTGAAAAAGGGCGCTCGGACACATTGCTAAAACTACTCATAGGAAGTGAAAATTCAGGTTTCACAGTAATGCGTTTAAGGTAAAGTAGAAGGTGAAGGGATACAAGAGAGAAGTATGTCACAGAAGAACAGTGTGGAAAACACTAACGGGGTGGCAGCACCAAAAATGAACATTAGAAAAGGAAATGTTACCCTGTGTAGCAAGCAAATATTCCTAATGATTTCCCCTCCCTCTCACAGTGGTTACCTTACATGCTTACATGGGCATCCTCTGTGTGACTCTACAGGATTAGATCACCAATGATCATCAAGGTGAAGGGTGTAAGCAACTTTTTGATGTAAATTGACTTGCACCTATAAACTGCCAGAATCAGGTCACAGTTTATGTAAATAAGTATTTTTCTAGTAATGCAAAAATGAAATAATGCAAAGTGATGTAGTCTTGAAGTGGCCTCGTTGTGCAAATCTCTGTAAGAAAAGAGTTTGGGCATTAGTGAGGTAGAGACGCAAAGGTCAAAACTGAGATGTTGATGAGTGCAGGTCAGAAGCAGTCCTGAGTGCTGGTATAGTTCTATGCGGTTTGTGGAAACTTTGGTATGTTTTCATTCAGGGGTGAAAAACCCAAAATTTATTAGATGACAGCTCTGGGTCACTGGGATAGCTGCTGGCGTGGGGAGCAGAGGAAACTAAAGACTTGGCATGGCAGAAAATGAGTACCGAACTGCTCTGCAGAGGTTACTATGGTGGTTGAGGAGCGAATTGAGGTATCCCTGGTATAAAGGAGTGAAGGATTCAGTGAGTTTCACAGTTCAGGTTTATTTAGTGTTCCAGCAAAAACTTGTGGCGTTGGACAGTTTTATTTCTTTATTTTAATTCTTGATAACGCGCCAGTTCGCCCGAAGGCCTCAAGGCGCACACATGAAACAAACAGTGAACAAAAGAACATAAACAGTCAGACAGCATCAGAGACAGTGAAAACTAGATCAAATGAACTCTAAAGAGAAACGTTTTCAACTTCTTTTAGAACATAAACAGTTAGACAGCGGCAGAGACAGTGAGAACTAGATCAAAGGATCCCTAAAGAGAAAAGTTGTCAACTTCTTTTTGAAGTCAGCAAGAGACGTAGACATTTTCAGATCCAAGGGGATGGAGCTCCAATAGCAAGAGCCAAGACATCAAAAATTGTCTTCCCAAATTTGGCTAAGCGAAATCTGAGTTGGCTGAGTTTGGCCTGGTGAAGTGACCTCAGAGATCGTGATGGCACATAATGCTTGACGTGTTTAGAGAGATAGACGGGCGCGGCTGGGGTCAAGCACTAAAGGTAAGTATCAGGATCTTAAAGAACACACAGTGCTTGACAGGCAGCCAGTGCAGGTTCTGGCTTCGTGATAGACTGCTTTCTGGGAATGCCAAGCACGCTGTAACCGAACCATTTTGTGTGACCTGAAGGGCTGCCAGATTGGACTGAGCAGTACCCGCCAGAAGACTATTACAATAGCCCAGCCTCGAATTAACCAAGGTGGCGGCTAAGATGGACATATTTTCCAGAGAGAGAAAGGGGTGCAGATAACTCAGATGTTTATTGATCAAGCCACACGTGGCACAGATCTTGGCTACATGCTGCCTCATGGTGAGCTCAGAGTCAAGCGTAACGCCAGGGATGGTGACATTGACAATGGAAAAGTTGGCATTCTCCAGGGAAAGGTTTTTCAGCATATAATTAGAGGCAGTGATGAGAATCTCAGTCTTATCCGCGTTGCGTGCCATGGAATTTGCCACCATCCAGGAATGAATGATGGCGTAGATGGAATTGATGGCCTCGGAATCCTGAGTATAGATGCCTGATAGTTCAAGGATTTCCTAGGTGTCTTAGGCGTGATTAGTATACTGGACACCCGGGTCATAAAGCATCATGAGAAGAAGAAGAATATAGATATTGAAAAGAGTGGGTGAAAGTGATGAGCACTGTGGCACACCCCGCGTGAGTAGAGTAGGGGAGGAGCAGGCATTGTGAATGGCAACTCTAGCATTGCAAGGCTCAAGAAGGAAACAAGACACTGGGCCTCATTACGACCCTGGCGGAGTGGGTTTACGCCAGCGGTATTCGCGGCGGACCCGTCCGCCCTACTACGAGTTCCCGTAGCGCCATGGAGCGTTTTCCGCCTGGTTTTTCCGGGCGGAGAAATCCATGGCGCTACGGGACCTTGTTGTTAATTACGCCACCGTATTTTACGGTGGCGTAATTAACGCCTTCCCCACTCCCATTATACCCTATGGGGCAAAAATGGGAATGGGGAAGGGTAAAATGGGGAATGGGGATTTACCGCCCCGCCAAGGTCGGAATGGGGCGGTAAATCCGCCAACCCCCATGGCGCTATCGGCAGCTTTCCGCCGTGCTCCATGGTGCATTTTGCGCCACGATTTCCGCCAGGGTCGTAATGAGGGCCACTGTGTTGCAATGCCAGAACAGCCCACAAGTGATGCTCTTGCTTTTATTTGCCAACACCTTTCGCAAACCCTGACTTGCTTCCACATTCCAAACTCTGCTTCTGTTCCGAATATGGAATGTCACACTTCGCGTGCCACACATCCCCTTCCCTTAACATCACCTAAACATCAACAATAGTTTATATTGCAACTAATCTCGACATGTAAGATAATTAACATAAATAACTCAGATAACACATTAAGAAAACCAACCTGATAGGCAGGATTGAAACTCAATGCATGACATAATCCTTTGACGACACAGGGGGGTTTTCTTATTCTCTTTACAATGTCCCCACTTGAGCCTCTAGTGCTTCCGCCACCAACACTCGCTGGAGCTATTTCACCCGTCTGGTCACTCATGCACCCTGCTCCACTCTCTTTCCTGGTATTGCTAATCTAAACTCTTTCTTCAGCTGCCCATTGTGCCATTGTTAAGTTTCCAAATCTTCTTGCCAAATCAAAATTCCACTTACCCTGTTGACATTCCAAATAGAACCATCAGCCATTCACAGCATTATCAAACACTTCTCTCACTTAAATAAGGACCAGAAACTTCGATAAATCATTCTTTATTGCTCTCCTTTTCTTTATCCTAACCAGATCTCCTAGCCTCAACCTCTCGCCATCTTGATTGAGTGATTTGTTATTAATTATGCGCCTATACACAAGTGTTTCAAGGAGCAACAAGGCAACGGAGGTGGAACAAAGGCAAGACGAGGCAATGATCTTACTAGGCCTTGTGTCATTGAGATAGTGCAAGTGCGCAGCAAGAAGTGCAAAGGTGAGGTTACAGGGAGAAGTGCACGCAGAGCAGCAGGGCCCTGAGGTAAGTGCAAGGGAGACTGGGACTACAGGGGGCAATCCCAGCCCGATAGTGCAAGGTTAGCCAGGTGGCAGTGCAAGTTGGGCCAGACGGTAAGTGCAGGGGGACTGGTCAAGGGGGGGCTGGTGTTCTGTAAGACTCAGAGTTCACAGAGCAGCCAGTCAGCAGATGGAGCAGGAGCAAGGGAAGGTTAGCAGGGGAGTGGGAGCGAGAAAGAAGAGGAGAAAAAGGAGGTCTTGAGCTTCTGGAACATAGGGTGATCCGTTTCAAGGTGGAGCAAGGCAGGGAGGCCATTGAAGAGGGCGGTACCTGCAGAGGAGAGGGATCCACCCCCCATTCTCTGCTTGGAGAAGCGACTCACCCGCAGAGAGTTCCAAGTAGACGAGCGAAGGGCTCTAGAAGGAAGGTCCCTCTGAAGAGAGTTGAAGGTAGTGAGAGCAAAGGCCCCAAAAAGCCTTGAAAAAGAGGCTCTTCAACTTGATCCTTGCAACCACCGTGAGCCAGTGGAGAGATTTTAGAGATGCGGCCCCTGGGCTAGAGGTCAAGGATAAGTCTCACGGTCCTGTTCTGGATGAGTCGTAGAGGTCGAAGAGTAGGGTTAGGCAGATTGAGAAAGAGGCTGTAGTAGTCCAGCCTAGAGAGAACCTGCACTCTGGAGACAGTGAGCTTCTGGGGGTAGTTGAGAAGAACAAGTTACTTACCAACTGTAACGTTCTTTCGACTGGATGTTCCTCCCATGTATTCCTCATCTTATGATAAATCGTTATCTCCAGCTTCGCAATTTCGGCAAATAAAATGCTCGGCAGATGGCACTGTGCTCGAGGTCGTGGCGTTGATTGTCCCTCGACGGACTCTGTACTCTGTCGACGTCACTGATGGTATAAATAGCTCGAGCCGCGCCCGTTGCTTCAGTTCTGTTTTTTCGATGAACATATAGGAGGAACACCCAGGCGTGCCCCATGACAGATACATTCTTCGTGAGAGGAAAGTGTAAGAAAACATAAACTGTACTGCGGGGTAGGATGGGAGGGTCGATGAGGAATACGTGGGAGGAACATCCAGTCGAAAGAACGTTACAGTTGGTAAGTAACTTGTTCTTCGAATGGATTGTGTCCTCCCACGTGTTCCTCATCTTATGATAGACTCCCATAGCAGTGGCAATTTTGGAGGTGGGAATGCAGAATGCAGAACTGCCTTGGCAAATAACCCCTCATTGGAGGAGGCAGTATCCAAGCAGTAATGCTTGATAAAAGTATGCATTGTTTTCCACGTTGCAGCTAAACAAATATCTGCTGCCGGGACTCCCCTCTTTAGAGCCGCAGAAGTAGCCATTCCCCTTGTAGAATGGGCTCGAAGCCCATCTGGTGGGTCTTTTCCTGCCAATCTGTAGCATTCAATTATGGCCAAAATGATCCAGCGGGATATGGTCTGTTTTGTTAATGATAAGCCCAGTTTATGACCAGTATAACCCACAAACAGTTGGTCATCTTGTCGTAATTTAGACATCCTTGAGATGTAAAAACTGAGAGCCCTCTTGGGATCTAGTCTATGCAGTCTCTCCTCTTCCTTGCTCAAATGAGGAGGAGGATAAAATGTTGGTAGCATTATTTTTTGTGACAAATGGAAGTCCGAAACTACCTTTGGTAAAAAGGAAGGTTTAACTTTAAGGACTACCTTATCCTTATAAAAAATAGTATATGGTGGTTTGCATGAGAGAGCCTGAAGTTCACTAACCCTGCGGGCTGATGATAGAGCCACAAGAAGGACAGTTTTTAGTGTTAGAAGCCTCAATGGACAGGAGTGCAGCGGCTCAAAAGGTATGCAAGTCAAAAATGTTAGTACTAATTTTAAATCCCAAGTTGGGACATGAAAAGGTACTGGAGGGTATACGTTAGTAAGCCCTTTTAAGAATTGAATTATTAATGGTATTTTGAAATATATATATTTGAATATGAGGTGCGCTTGAAAATGGACAGTGCAGCAAGGTATCCTTTGATTGTTCATATCTGGTGCCCCAGATTGGCTAGATGTAATAGAAAAGAGAGCACTACTGGGGTGCCACATTGGAAAGGGTCCACATCCTTATCTTTGCACCAGTTACTAAACCTGTTCCAGCGACATCGGTACAAAGATTTTGTTGCTGGCCTTCTGGCCGAAAGCAAGACTTCCATTACGTCATCCGGAAGATCCCAATCCTTGTATCTCAACCTCTCAGAAACCATGCGTGAAGGTTGAGTGTCTTGACCTCTGGATGGAGAACCCGACCTTCCTCTTGCGAAAGAAGATCCTCTCTTTGTGGAAGACGTATTGGAGGGCATATGGACATGTCTAGAAGGTCCGGGTACCACGTCCTCCTGGCCCAATCCGGGGCAATTAGGATCATGGTTTTCCTGAACTTTCTCAACCTCCTGATTACTTGAGGAATCACAGGTACTGGGGGAAACGCATACAGTAGTGGAAACTTCCACTCCACTACGAATGCGTCTCCCAGAGCTCCTCTTTGAGGAAATTCCCTTGAGCAGTACTGATCGCACTTCCGGTTGATTGCAGTGGCGAACAGATCCACTTGAGGGGTTCCCCAAAGGGCGAAGATCTCCAGAAGGACTTCCTGAGCCAGCTCCCACTCGTGAGAGACCGTGCTCTGCCTGCTCAGAGCGTCTGCCGCCGTGTTCTTCTCTCCGGCTAGGTGAATTGCCGATAGAGAGATTCCTTCTCGTATTGCCCAAAACCAGAGCTGCATTGCCTCTCTGCACAGTGGTAGTGACCCTACACCTCCTCTCTTGTTGAGGTAATACATGGCCACTGTATTGTCCGTCATTATCAGGACATTCTTTCCCTGTACAGAGGGCAGAAAGGCCTTCCGCGCTAGTCTGATTGCCCTCAGCTCCAAAAGGTTGATGTGTAGTTTGGACTCCGATGGAGACCAACGACCGCTGATTGTCAGATCGTTGGTGTGAGGCTCCCCACCCCGTGAGTGAGGCGTCCGTCACTACTGTTATCTCCGGCCATCGTTGCCAAAAAGATTCTCCCTTGAGAATGTTGTAGTTGCAAGCCCACCATAGAAGATCCTGAGCAACTGCACTCGGGACTTGCAGAAGATCTGACGTATTCCCTGAGAACTGGGACCACTGAGTTCTGAGTGCCCATTGAAGAGATCTCATTCTCAACCTGGCCTCTGGTACTAGGAAAATGCAGGATGCCATGAGGCCGAGCAACCTGAGAAAATCGAAGGCCGGTAAATGTTGGGCATTCTGGAACTTTGTTACCATCTGCTAGATGTGGAGAGCTCTCACTTCGGGAGGCGAGGCTTTTCCCGAGGAAGTATCCAAGACTACTCCGATAAACTGGAGCTTTGGGATGGTATCATATGGGACTTCTTGAAATTGAGGGAGACGCCCCATTTGTGGAGGAAGCGGCAGGTGATCGAAAGATGTTCCTGAGCTTGTTTTGGAGAACTTGCTCTGATCAACCAGTCATCCAGGTAGCGGTAGATGTGAATACCCCCTCTCCTGAGACTCGCTGCCACGACTGCCAAGAGTTTGGTGAAAACCCTCGGGGCGGAGGTCAACCCGAATGGCAGAACCCGAAACTGATCATGAGAGTTGCCAATCGCGAACCTCAGGTGCTTTCTGTGCTTTGGATGGATTGGCACATGAAAGTAAGCATCCTGAAGGTCCAATGATACCAACCAATCTTGGAGTTGGAGAGCCTGAAGGATCTGAGAAAGAGTGACCATCTTGAACTTGTCCTTCCTGAGGAACTTGTTCAAGTTTCTTAAGTCCAAGATGGGTCTCAGTCCTCCGTCCTTTTTTGGGATGAGAAAATATGGGGAGTACCAACCCCTGTTCCTCTCCGCTACAGGTACCTGTTCTATGGCACCTTTCTCTAGCAGGGTTAAAATTTCCTGCAACAGGAGCGGGTCTGGAGTTTTTACGGAGTTGGCTCCCAGTGGATGATTCTGGGACCTTTTTTGGAAGGGGAGACAGTAACCTTGAGCTACTGTTTCCAGTGCGCAAGTGTCTGAGGTAATGCCCCGCCATTCCTTCAGATGCTGAGAGATCCTGCCTCCCACTGGTGTTTTGTGCAACAAGGTCTCAGAGGGATTTGGAGGCGGCTGCAGGAGTGGCTGAGGGTAAAGATGCCGCTCCTGAGGCTGACTTTGCACCTCTTCCTCGTGCACCACAAGGGAAATTTGTTTTGCCCCTTTGAGAAGCCTGTCCTCTTCCTCTACCAAATGAGGAGTAGTAACGAAAAGAACGACCCCTCCAGGAAGATGAGCCGGAATAGGGTTTTAGAGGCTGGCGCATGGAGGCACTAAGCGATTTAGCTGCCGCTTTCGAGGTCTGAAGTTTTTCTAGGCCTTCATCAGCCTTACTGCCAAACAGCCTCGAGCCATCAAAGGGCAAGTTGAGGAGTCTGGCTTGCACGTCTGGTGCAAACCCCGACTTCCTCAACCACGCAAATCTGCATAGCACAATGCTTGCAGCCATGGATCTGCTGATACAATCAGCAGTATCCAGTCCAGACAGGAGACATTCCCCCATTGCCTCCTTCCCGTCTTTGACTATATTCAGGAAGCCTTCCCTTTCCTCGCCTTCCGGAATATGATCAGCCGCCACCGAAAAATACAGTCCCACAGGGTATGGGTAAACCGGCCAGGGTACAGGTGACATTTGTCGATTTAAGGGCCATGCTGCCTAAAGTGAAAACTTTACGTGCCCAGGCATCAACTTTTTTATCCTCTCTATCTGGAGGGATAGTGGGATATGCAGTTTGTTTTGATGTAGATGCTGCCTGAATAACTAGACTTTCTGGAGTCGGATGCCTGTTTAAGTATTCAGGATCCGTACCAGCTGGTCTGTATTTCTTGGGGAATTACTATCTGCAGCAGCAATGCTCTCAGGTTTTTCCCAGTTTTTCTCCACCATCCTCTGAAGAGCCCAGTGGAAGGGGAGAACTGGATATTTTTGAGGACCTCTGACAATAATATCTGTCATGTCGTCCTGTTCAAAAACTGATGAAGTGTTACCCCAACCCATATACTCAATCACTCTGGTCATAAGACTCCTGTACCATGAGTCTGCATGTTCTGCAGGATCAGGTCTGGCAAACTCTAATTCTGAGGAGGTGTCAATTCCACTGGCAGAATGTAGAGTGTCACTCAAGTCTCTCATTTTAGACTCTTAATCAATGAGTTCCTCAGGAACTTGTTTTGTGCCATATGAAACTCCAAAAGGAGTGACTTCATCTTCCATCGAGCCAGATTCCTCATAGATTGAGGACATGGAATTAAAAAAGTCTGACCAGGGCAATGGAGTGAATCTCCTTTCTTCCTCTACCATATGTGTCGAAGGAATGGAAAAATCCTTCGAAGTTGTCGAAGGAATCTTTGATGACTTCGAAGATGACTTAGATACAGGCGTCGAGGTTGTTTTTGGTTTCGATGCCGAAACGATCGACGCCGAAAGCCTTCGACGACTTATGTTTTTTATATGGCACTGGAGAGGTGCTCGACTCTCGAAGAGTCCTCGACGACTTGGCGCCGACTCGAGTTTTTCGAGTATCCTCGACACTACTGGTTTTTACCATGGTTGTTTTAGACTTCTCTTTGTCGTCCAATGGAGCGACTTTAGGGGTATGGCTTTTCCGAGGTTCATTTGAGGGGGTCAGGGCCACATTCTCGAATACCTCCATCATCTTTTTACGAAATTCCTCCCATTTTCTGGGGGAATCCGATGTTGTCAGACATCGAATTTCTTCAGTCGACTCAGAAGATGATGATGAGGGAGATCTATGTCTCCTCTTCATTTTTTTGGACGAGGAAGAGAGTGTCTCGATCTACTCCCAGATCGAGATCTCTTGGAATGCCTATGGCGATCCGATTCCTTCGAATCAGTCGCTGTTTTTTGGACATAGCCTTTTTAGAGGCTTCCCTCCACACCGACAGTTTACCTCTCCTCTCACGAAGAGCTTTCTCAGTCATGGATTGGCAGGAACCACAGTCGTCGGTTTGGTGACTAGACCCGAGACACCAGAGACAAACCCGGTGAGGATCCGTGATCGACATTTTCGATCCACAATCTACACACTTCTTGATCCCAGTCTTGGGTGTCGAAGGAGTCGAAGAAGACGACATTTTCTTCACAGAAAATCTCAAGCGCGCCGTTCTCGATAGCGAAGCGATCGGAAAAACAGCACTGAAGCAACGGGCGCGGCTCGAGCTATTTATACCATCGGTGACGTCGACAGAGTATGGAGTCTGTTGAGGGACAATCAACGCCACGACCTCGAGCACAGCGCCCTCTGCCGAGAAATTTTTTTTCCGAAGCAGCAAAGCTGGAGATAACGATTTATCATAAGATGAGGAATACGTGGGAGGACACAATCCATTTGAAAAGGGAGAATACCTCTAAGGAGGAGCAGCTCGAAGTGGGCCTTCTTGGCAAGGTCTGTGATGTGTGGAAAGAAGGAGAGAGTGAAGTTGAAGATGACCCCAAGGTTTTTTGCCTAACAAGAGGGTGAGGGCAGAGGTCCCAAGGAGGAATGCCACATGTGGTGGTAGAGAAAAAGGACCCAAGCTGAACCTGGAAAGGTTGGTCCAAAAGGAAGGAGGTCAGCCATGCCAGAGCATGATCGTTGATTTCAAGGGTCTCGCAGAGATGAGTCAGGATGTTGTGGTTGACCGTGTCAAATCCAGAGGAAAGAGGACAGAGGGAGAGCTAGAGTCAAGATTAGAGAGCAGATCTTCATGGGTGTTCAGGAGTGCAGTGCCCATGCCTCTGGCTGCTCTGAAGCCAGACTGATGGCCAATGAGACAACCAACAGATTCAGTGTAGAGGTTTAGCTGGGAGATAGCCAGCTTCTCCAGGGGTTTGCCCAGGAAAGGAGTGATAGAGATCGGGCGATAGTTTGCCAGAATGGAGGGGTCAGCAAGAGGCTTTTTTAGTAGGGGGTGCACAAGGGAGTGCTTGAGAGGAGACGGGAAATATCCAGTGGCGAAGGAGTGATTATAGAAATCGGCCAACTGGAGCGAGAGAACCAATGTTGTCCTTAATGGCTGTGGATGAGCAGGAGATCACCTGCATGGATGAGACTTTGAATAACCGGACCTGTCTGGAAACATCTTCAGGTGTTACAGGAGAGAGAGAGGAGAGAAGGAGAGGCAACCAAGGAGGGTATGGGAGATGTGGAGCGAAAGAGAATAGAAGAGGAGGAGAGTGTGGACAGGATGTCCTGGGTTTTAGTGGTGAAATGAGAAGCCAGAGCCGTGCAGAGAGCCTGGGTAGCTGTAGAAGAGGTAGATGCTGCGGTAGGATTGGCAAGCTCCTTACCGATTTTGAAAAGTTGGGCAGTATTGTTAGAAGAAGCTGAGAAATGGCCTTGAATATGGACCCTCTTTTTAGAGAAGATGGAGATTCTGTATTGCCTTTGGAGCTCCCCACTTCCGTTCAGCTACTCTTTACTTGCATTTCAGAACGGCCAGATCAGAGTCATACCAAGAATTGCACTTGGTGGCAGGCTTCAGGCGGATCCTCATTACAGGGGCAAAGATATCCAGAGTGTTGGAGATGGAAAGGTGAAGGGTGGAAAGGGCTGTGTCAGGATGGGAGTCAGCCACAGGAGTAGGTGGAGGATAGAAAGTGGAGGCAAAGGAGGCCACTGACACTCGCTTCATAGGTTAAATGACCGCCAATGAAGGTGGCACTGCTGGGTTTCCCTTTGTCAAGGGAACAGGAAGCTTCAAATAAGAAGAATGAGAGGATTAGAGAGGGGATGTCTGAAGAGATGAGAACATCCAAGGTGTGGCCGGCAGAGTGAGTCAGACCAGAGGGTATAATGGATAGGGTAAGGGAGTCGAATATGTTGTGAAAAAGCCCCGAGAAGTCTGGGGAGTTCAGGTGGATGTTGTGATCCTCAAGGAGGAGAAGCTGGTAGGTAGAGGAGAGGAGAGAGGAAGTGAGTTCAGCCCATTCAGAGAGGAATAGGGTGACCTGGCCAGGTGGCCTGTAGATGGTGAGTAAGGTCAGAGAGAGGCCAGGAGAGAGAGAGCCTGTAGACCAGGCATTCAAAGGAGGAATAGGTCTGAGTGGGGATGATGGAAGCAGGGATGCACTCAGGAATGATCAGAGCCTCTCTGCTTCCTGATCTATTGGGCCTGGGCTCGGAGAGGATCTTGTAGGCTTCGGGGAGGAGTGTGTCAACACTTGTGACAGAGCTAGCCTTGAACCATGTCTCGGTAAGAGCGAGAACATCCAGGTCCAGAAGTTGAAGGAGGTGGCAGATGTCAGAGGAGTGTTTGACCGCAGAGCGAGAGTTGCCACGTGGAGCAGAATTCAATTTTTGAAAGACTTCTGGGGTGAGGGGGGTACAAGGGAGAGGAGTAGCCATTGGAAGTGGCAGAGGAGCCGGAAAGGTGGAAGGAGGAGGTGGCTGAGGAGCCAGAGCGGTAGTAGATGGCATAGGAGCCAGAGCAGTAGAAGAAAGAATAGTAGGAGAAGGAAGGAAGTTGATGAGGCAAGGGAGGCACCTATCAAATAGTAGGAGATTGGGCTGAGGGCCCTGGACCATGACGGTGCCGTTTAGATAGACATTAATGATGACTCTGGAGGATTGGAAGGGGGCCAAGAGGACCTCCACAAAACTCTAAGACTTTTGGAATATGACTCTACAAGCACTCTCTGAGATAGTGGGGGCCGCTGTTGACCTAAACCTGGCAGGGATACTGTTTGGGATGTGGGAAGTTATCAGGGATAAGAAAATGTTATCCTTTTTTAATGTGAGCTGTATGGTGGCCCAAAAATGTATTCTTCAATGCTGGAAACAATCTTCACCTCCGACATTTGAAATGTGGCTGAGTGCACTCACCTGGACCCAAACATATGATATGATAAGTTATTTATGACGCGCTTAATACCCAGAGGTTTCTAAGCGTAGACCTGGGGATCTAAACTGTGTTGCTCCGTGTCGTCTTGCTCCCAAGGCGAGCACGTTGTCGCTGAGCTATCCTTCATTATATAAAGAAGAGTATATAAATTCACTGCCACTCAGCTCTGGCCCAAAGAATGTATGGACAGAATTGCACACCTACCTGTCCAATCATGCTGACGATGGTCCCCAATCACCTGTATAGTGCTGTAACCCACCACTACCTAACTCCAAGTATCCCAACGTGCTGAAGCTCTGTAGGGTTGAGATTTATCCTGCTACTACTGACTGGAAATATATATACTGTCTGTCTGGATGCAATGTACAATTTATCGTAACATGTATGCTGTAAACTTCTGCCAATAAATAAAAGTTAAAAACAAAAAAATAATAATTGGGGAACCATAGAATTCCAGAAACTTAGAGCCTCAGACCCCTCTATCGCCAAAAAAAGAATCCATAGGCTTTGATATTTGTAGCTGCAGAGAAGCCACTATCCCTCCTGGGAAAAGAGGGATGATTCCCACAGACTTAGTCCTAATACCACCTGCGGGTTGTTAGTTAGGATTGGGCCCAAAATCTGGCCTGGCCTGGAAGTTTGGTCTAGATGTCCTAGCAGGCATCACAGATCCAGATTTTCAGAGAGACATAAAGGTTCTCTTACAGAACCATGGCAAAACTCCATTTGAACTACACAATGGGGACAAAATTGCACACCGAATTCTTGAGAAGGCTCTATTTCCCTGTTTTAATGAAGAACATGAATCAGAGGAAATAGAGAGGTAGTTTAGGCTTTCGAGATGCAGATGAAAAACCTATCACCGCGGCAAAGAATGAATAAGAACCTACCATCCTTGCGGATCTAGCCTTTGCCCAGTGAAATGATCTAGCACTCGCAGAGGCTTTCTTACAAGTGATTCCTGACGAGGAAGGACAAGAAAAGGGGAGCCCCTTTTTCTTCCTGAAACAGGGATTACTATATAGAAAAGAAACCTCCAGAGAAGACCTAATTAAAACTCAGTTAGTAATATCCAAAACCCATCGCAAGATTGTGCTAGAGATTGCATATTCTCATTTGACAGGGGGTCATTTAGGACAATTAAAACCCAAGCTCACATCAGTGGGATGTTCTGCTGGCCATGCATCCATGCTGACATTAAGAACATCATTCAGACATGTGAAATATCCCAGACAACCAGCACACATATTCCCATACCTGTCCTTCTGGACGCCAAATAGAAGTCCCTTTCTCCCAAATTGGGATGGATATTATTGGACCGTTGGAAACCTCAACACTGGGTAATATCTATGTTCTCATAATCGTTGATTGCGCTACCGGGTACCCAAAGGCTTTCCCCATGCGGAACAACACAACCCACCAAATTTTAAAACATCTTCTACCATTGTTTTCCAGGGTTGTTTCCCCAGAGGAAATTGTAACGGATCAGGGATCCAATTTTATGAGTAAACTTACAGGTGTAGTGAAGGAATTACTGCATATTGCCACCTTAAGAACCTCGGTTTACCACCCTAACGTACGGACTGGTAGAGAGATTTAACAAAACCCTTAAGATGATTTTGAGAAAATTGGTAGATAAGGATGGGAAGGACTGGAATCGCATGATCCCATGGGCCCTATTTGCAGTAAGAAAAACCCCTCAGGCATCCTCTGGATTCTCTATTTTTGAACTACCTTACAGTAGAGAACCAAGAGATGTCTTAGACATGCTCCGCGAGACCTGGGAAGAGAGAGAAGAAGCACCTATTCCCCTCACACAAACAGCTACCCGATTGCAAGAGCACATGAAACTCGTCCGGAATCTAGTCCACACTCACATGGAGATAGCTCAAGCCCAACAGAAGTCCACTATGACAGGAAGGTGAATTTAAGATCTTTTTGGGGAGGACAGAAGGTATGAGTCCTCTTACCTACCTCTGAAAATAAACTTGTCTCAAAGTGGCATGGGCCATACGAGGTACCAGAGCAAACAGGAGGTTGTACCTATAAAATAGCCCAACCTGATAGAAAGGAAAAGACTCGCCTTTACCACGTAAATCTCCTAGGATTGATTGGTTATTACCGTAGGTTTATCCCTAATTTCACAATTAGAACAGCCAGGTTAACAGACAAATTAACGAATGCTAAATCCCAGAAGATTCTTTGGACTGATGAGGACTATGCATGTTACAACAATCTAAAATAATCCTGGTGTCAGAACCCAATCCTAAAAGTAGTAGACTTTTCAAAAGAATTTGTGTTACTGTCAGTACTCACAATGACTAGGTGAATCAAGGGTAGCTGCAGCCAGAACTGCTGTGTAACTCAGACCCAAAGGTCCGAGTCTCCTCATAGAGGGCAACCTTCCTAATGACATGCTCCCCTATCCGTTTAAGTATACAGGAACAGAAGGGTAGATCAGTTGAAAGAACAAGTAGAAAGAGATACCACCAGGTGTGCACCAAGCTGTAAAGAAAAGGCAGAGTTTTAAAATTGATTAATAGACTAATTACTAGGAGGTTGTAGAGCATAAGAAAACTAACCTTGCTAGGCTAGGCACTGGGTCTTCAACTATCTCCTGGTGGATGAAGTAAGTCGCTTGCCCAAGTTCTTCCCTCTAAGGAATATAATAATTGGGACAAGGGAAATAACCCAAAAGAAACAAAGGACAAAAGAGGATAGGATGTGAGGCTAAGTCTCTCAACTAAACGGGTTATGTGGAATGCAATGGGTGAAGATGAAATCCTGAAGAATATCCAAGCATCCGAGAAAGCACGCAAAACAGAGGTGGAAAGGGGGGGAGGGTGTTTGAGTGAGTTAGTAAAGACCTACAAACCCGGGCGGCACGAGGATGCACTAATGACCGGATGGTGCACTGTTTAACAATAGCAAGGCGTCCAAAAGACTGTGCACTTTTAGTTCTTAGCGTAGGAAAAAGGAGTTGTGTTCACAAATTGGAGGGACAAACAGTTCAGGTGATTTACCGTGCGAGCAGCAAAAGGATCCAAATCAGAAGGTAAAGGAGTCCGGAAATGGAAGGCTCAGATCAAAACCATGCAGGCTGCAAAAGTACCAAATCAGTAGACAAAGGCAATCCAAGAAAAACGTAGAACAAAGGATCAAAGAACAGGAGCAGCGGAATAACAAACGGCCCTAAATACAATCAGAAGCGCATGTGTCTGTGGCTAGTAGAGCTTTATGGAGTTGGAGTAGGCAGCTGTGCGTGTCGGAGTGACCAAGGCTGGTCATGTGATCATTGGGAGCTGCAGTCAGTGCTATGGTGGAACGCAAGACTATGGCGTGACGTCTGCCTGTCTTGCAATTGTTCAGTCGCCATGGCAACCTCCGACACTGTGAAAAAGGAGAAACCCCTAGATTAAAATAACTGGCCGAGCACACCCGCTGGGGAAAACACCAGACAGGATCCCGGTCGCACTTCAGCAGGATCGTGATAGTTACAAACTGATGCCTTACTTACAGGGTTAGGATCAGTTTTATCATGAATACATGATAGGTCAGAACATCCCATCCTATTCACTAGTCGTAAACTCTTCCCACGTGAGAACTACCATGTGTTGGAATTAGAGGCCCTTGCCATCAAATGGTCAATTGTCCACCTAAGGTACTATCTTCTAGGGAGGAAGTTCCCACTTGTCACCGACCACTCACCTTTAGTATGGATAAGTCAATGAAAGGACTCTAACCCTCGAGTCATGCAATGGTTCTTAGACCTGCAACCCTACAGATGCGGCTACATCGCATAGGGAAAGGGTATGTGAGAAACCAGAAGGTGTCTCACTCGCTACTCCCCGGTGATCTCTCTCTCAGGTGGCCAGGGCATGGCCATCGCCATTGGATCCAGACCCAGGGGATGGACCAGTGCGGGAGTATCACCTGGGTGAGGGGTCCTCGGGACGGGGATATCTGATGGCAATATGCAGTATCCCCCAACGCAGTATCCACCACCGCTATAATACATGGGAACTTTACCTCTCCCCCTTCCCTACACTAACACTTTCACACAGACAGCACATTCTGGGAGAAAACAGACTCATACCCGAGCAATGCATCTGACATGTCCCAATACTATCGATAGGTAAAGTCAGGCAGTAACCTCCACCCCTATAACACATGGGAACTTTACCTCTCCCCCCTTCCCCACACAAACACTTTCACACAGACAGCACGTTCTGGGAGAAAAAAGACTCATATGCGAGCAATGCATCTGCCATGTTCCAATACTATGGACAGGCAAAGTCAGGCAATTACCTTCAACAACTCCCACCTGGCTTCCATTAAGCCTCCCCACATGGATGAAAGGTGGAGCACGAGAGCACACTCGAAGCAAAGCAAAGCAGATCGAGGAGCAGTATTTTCCAGGCAGCAGCTAAATCAGAGGAGAAACGCAGGATATTGAAAAGGGAAATCGAGGAGGGAAAGGCCCTTGACCCTTTCGGCGAGAAAGTGTTATTCTCCAGAGGACTTCAAAGACATCTGCATGAAGCAAGGAAATACGACTGAAGACTACTATATTGTGTGTCAAAGATACCCGGGGCCATCCTACAGGACTGACAGGGTCTGGGAGGAGCAACAGCCGATGTGGTATCGTCCTTGGCTCCAGGATCAAAGAAATCTACACACCTGGTGGGTTGGGGCAACCAATGCCAGACCAGACTGTGTTGAGGCAAAGGTTGCAAGCGGCAGCATTGTATACAGAGAGGTGAACCTTGGCACGTGTGATGAAAGACGCGAGTAAAGCTTAATTGCCGATGACTGTTTGAACATTTATGTACATTTTTGCAGTAAAGCCCCAGACAACAGAGTGGTCTGGCACCGCAAAGGGGCTCAATCGAATGTCTCTAGTTGGAGTTTAAGCCACGGAGAAGTGGCGAGAACCAAAGGAAAATAAAGTAAATTGTGAAGCAAGAAAATCGAAGTGGCCATGCAAGGGTCTATGGCAAAATCCTTCGCACAATCGAAAGTCTTTGATTCCTTGAGAATAACGGAAAAGTAATAGTGTGTGGCCTGACTGAGGGAGACCAACGATGAAAGTGTATAAAAGGGTTTCCAAGCCTGACTGAGGGAGACCCGTTGTGAACTAGAAAAGGGGGTCCGATCCCAACTGAGGGTTACCCGGGGTGAATAAACACCCAAAGACTTTGTGAAGGAGGAAATGTTGAAGAAAAGAGAACTTTTGATATTTTGTTTGTTACTTCAGGCATTCTGCGAATAAGAGACTTTGCAAGGGAAAGAGACTTTGGGGCAGAAGGCCCAGATATTTGTATCCTGAACTGCATCCTCGTGCTGGAGAGGCTATAGTCTGTCCTGAGCTTGAGTGTACCACCTTGCCCTGTGCTGAAAACTTGGGGAAAGGAAGCTAATTATCTAGCTGGCCTGACATAGTTTTTTTTAACACTTTTTCTTTTGCATACATCATTTTCCCACATCATTTGTATTTAGAAGTAAGGATTGACAATAGGACTATTAGTATAGGCCCTTTTTATTTTGACAAGACTCCTAGGACTGTGTTATTTTTACTTTGATCCTCAGATTTAGGGTTAGATAGGCATCCAGCCAACCCATTGAAGTTCAATAAACACCCTTGAAGAGGAACCCTTGGGGGGCAGAGATAGGAAACAAGCAATTCATTTTTAATGGTTGATTCGAGTGCAGAAAAATTGTGCATCAGTGAGGGGGACTTTCCATTATCAGGTAGAACTCCTGACACGCAGGGCTTCTCTGGGGCTATTTCGACAGTTCCATATACTAATGATTTGGACATAAAGGTGGGAGGAAAGTTGTTGCGTGCTCCCTTAGTGTATACTGAGAGGTCACCTATCAACCTGTTGGGTAGGGACATGATCAGCAGGTTGAACATGACAATCTCATTTACAGATCGCAGCATTGTTTGTGCCAAGCCAGGGATGGTGGATAGTGGTAATACATGCAATGGCTGGGAAGGCAGTGGTCCGTGGGATACCCGTGAATCGGACATGTTTCCGGAACGCTTCCGTGAACAGTGACTTTTCTAATAGTATGTAGTTCTACCAAGCACACCTTACAACAATCCCTCATGTATCTTTTTTGTTAGAATAGATTTCGCTCGAACACTCAAGACACTAGGATTATCCAGTAAACTACTTATCTCCGAGTTATAATCAAGAAACCTAACCTTAGGTAAGCGAGCAACCGCCTTTGTATAACATAGACTGTAATTTTAAAATCTCGTAGTTGCAAATAATTCAGAACTTACAGTACTAATTAGGCTACAACATGTACATTTATATATTTTTATAGGTACCAGAAAATGTGTTCATTGAAGATTCACTGATACTACTACTCTCTCAATACACAATTATCAGGTATGCCATTGTAATGGATTGTCCACTCTGTCTATTAGGTGTAACAACCTTGCCTCATTAATTACTAACTTTATAGACTGTTCTAATAATTAGTGATTTTGCATACAGTAATCAATGATTGTATAAAACCAACTCACATCCAATTTGAAAATAACAATTTTTTCTCCTCTCTCCCCCTACCCTCTTCTTTGTTTGTCTCTTCCTCCACTCCTCGTTTGTACTGTATAATTTACCTGGTTTATGTTTATAATCAAAATTTGACGGATTCATTTCATTACTTTGCAAAACACAACAATGTGGTTACTTTTGGTTTAAATATAATTGGTCATGGATCATTAAGGTTTTTTTACAGTTACTTACTATTCCAATGTTAATACGCCCTGAGGACGGCCCGGAGAGGGCTGAAACACGTGTTGGCGTGCAGTGTCCGCTTTTGTGAATAAATACTTGTGTTTACATTTCCACTTACATTGTAATGGACTAATTACTTTACCAAGTTCAACCTTGAATTGTATGACGTCATCTGAGGGAGCGTTGGCTGGCAGGCACTATTCACTTTGTTTATTCTACTATACAGAAGGGTCTCCGAGAATTTACCCTTCTACGCCTTGCCACTGCTGCAAACCTCGCTACTCATAGTATCAATATTTAACCAGTAAGAGGGTGTGCGCACCTACCCTTATTGGGGGTAATTTCTCGGTGTCTTTACTATTGTTTCCTTTCCCCTGGGAGTGCAGCACAACACCCTGTTATAACGAACACTTCTAATATGGCTAAATGCTTACAAAATCGTGATGAAGATAGCTCTGCCCTTTTTGCCCCACGTGGCACAGATAGTAACCCTTTCAAAAATCGCTTGCAAAAAACCAAAACACTGGTTCAAAAATTCATTAAATTAGAACGTCTAAGTAAAAAAGAAATTAATAAATACTGGGAACAAGTATCACTGAAAAACTACCTCAAGCAAGAAATTATTCCCAGGGGCTTACGAATACTTATATTCCCAGACTTCAATCATCATGATGACCAAGATCTTGCCTCAGACTGGGAAGCTAACCTCACGATCAGCTCTGAGAATATGATGAAAATCCTTGAGAGAGAACATGTTAGAGTAACTACTGAAATTGCCCAGGTCCAAAAAGAAATCACAGAAATGCCCAACCCTGCAGCTTCTAAAGACAAAAACTTTGAGAAAATGCACTCTATCTTAGAAGATTATCAAGATGACATTAAAATTAGGAAATTTAGGAAATTCTATCGAGATGAACGGGACTACATAAATGATAGAATTTATACATTCCAGGCTAAATATGATGGAGACCTAGCACACATTAAGACTCCTAATGTTTCACCAGTCATATCAGATCTTGATTCAGATCAGGAACCAGCAACAATGAGTGCAGCAGGGATACTAAACATAGATGAGGCACAAACGTGTGAGGAAAAACGTCATAACAGAAGAGGTTTTCTGGCAGAAATTAAAAGATACAAAAAGGGCAACGGTAAGAATCCCAATACTAATTACAAGAATGTACGTTTTCAGAAAATACTCCCTTTAGGCCCAAATATACCAACCAACCCAACAACCTCAGAGGAGGAAGAGGAAGAGGAGCCAAGAGGAGAGGGAACCGGAGACGTAAGGAAAAGATTTATCAGATCAAGTCTCAAAACATCCAAACTAAGGCCAATCCTCAAAATCTAGTCATCAATCTCTCTACCAAACAACTATCACCACAACAGATCAATGTTCTCAATTATGGTCTCTCCTTTGCACCCAGCTCTAAAGCCGATATGACTGAGGTTCAAATAGACCTCTATAAATTCACCAGAAAATTGAAATTGAAAAAGTATTTTCATAATAAACCGGTATTCTTTGAACAACAGGCAACACTACCACCGATTAGCAGTAAAAGCATACAAGAGATTGAAAATGTACACCTTCTGGTGAACCTTACAACTGACAATGTTCAATCAATCAGTGATATCCAAAGAGATTTAGGGATACATCAACGCAATATGGATATTGCTGAACACAAGAACAGATCCAAATGTATGCCACCAATTTCGGGTGATAACATTATAGATGTCTTCTATATGTCTATCACCAGGGAAATTCATCAATATATTGATGGTCAACGCAAGGATTTCTTCAGTAATAAACTTAATCTCTCTAAAACGGAACAATTGGCTCTTCATGAACTTTCGGGAGACAACACTATAGTGATTAAGGAGGCGGACAAAGGGGGGAATATTGTTATCCTTAACAAAATAGATTATATTAAAATGGCACAAGAACACTTAGACACCCCTGGTTGTTATCGAAAACTTAATAGTAACCCGACGACCCAGACAGTACAAGGACTAAAAAGTTTGATTCTTAAGTGGCACCAAAAAGGGATGTTAACAGACGAGGAGAAACTCTTTCTCACCAATACCACACCATTTATGACTACTTTGTATCTATTACACAAGATACATAAACCGTTTGAAAATCTCCCACCAGTGAGACCTATAATGAGCGGGCAAGGGGGGGTCACAGAGAACCTAGCAACCTATATTGACTCATGTATCAAGGACTTAGTTCCAAAAATACCAGCTTTCCTGAAAGATACAACTCATGTCTTACAGATTCTAAATAATATCGTATGGAAATCTCATTACCATTTGGTAACCCTTGATGTTACTGCCCTGTACACCTCAATCGATCACACATTAGCTATCAAAACATTGGACTATTCCTTCAGACTACATTCAGCATCACATGCAACACATGTACAAATGCTTAAGAACCTTGTTGATTTTACTCTAAACCACAATCAATTTATCTTTAATGATGAGTATACACCCAAACCAAGGGGATTGCCATGGGAGCTAAGTATGCTCCCGCTTTGGCAAACCTCTTCATGGCTTTCTTTGAGGACTCACATGTGTTTCATAACAATCCATACATTGAGCTCATTCCAGTTTGGAGAATATATATTGATGATGTCTTCTTAATATGGCCAGGTACACCTGATCAGTTCCAGGACTTTATGCAGTTCCTTAACCACAACCAATTTGGGATACAATTTACAGGTCATATTGATGCTACTGAAATTGAGTTTTTAGATCTTAGAATCTATGTAGTCAACCAAACCTTGCAAACTTGTACCTTTCGAAAAACAACTGCAGTCAACTCCATTTTGCATGCAAAAAGCAGCCACAGAAGAAATGTGATTAACAACATCCCTCGAGGAGAATTTCTCAGAGCTAGGAGAAACTGCAGTGAAGACATGACTTTTCATTCAGAATGTAAGTCTATAGGAACCAGATTCCAAGAAAGAGGATACACGAAAACTAACATGAATCATGCCCTGAGGAACGTGAAAACAATCACACAATCTTCTTTACTTACCCAGTCCAAAAACAAACAACTTGCTGAATTTCCACAACATGTGAACTTCATAACAAAGTACTGCAGTGATTCTAAATTTATCTATCACATTCTTAACAAATATTGGAATATTTTACATTTAGACCCTGACTTGGAGACCTACATTACAGAAAAACCAAGAATAATCTTCTCTAGAGCTCCTACACTTAGAAACTTACTGTGTCCCTCTTTTATGAAATCTGGTTCCGACAGACAGTCTAATTGGCTTACGCAGAGCATTAAACCTAGCGGATTCCACAAGTGTGGGAGCTGTAATTTTTGCCAATTTGCCTTATCGCCTACCAAAGTATTTACCTGTCATGGTAATTTGACTACCAAAATTACGGATTTCATTAATTGTCGCTCCAAATTTATTATATATGGAATCATTTGTGTCTGTAAGAAGGTTTACGTTGGCAGTACCATCAGGGAACTGAGGGTCAGAATCAGAGAACACCTAGCAAATCTCAACAGTCAAGACATCAAATTACCATTTGCAGTAAACTGGCAAAAAGAACACCAGATGGCGCACAGAAAGGAAATCAGATTTGTAGGTTTGCAACACATCAAACCGCATGCTAGAGGAGGTGATCGACAATTGTATCTACGACAAGCGGAAGCCCGGATGATATGTAAACTAAGATGTGTTCAACTTGGACTCAATCAAGAGCATGAATTGAATGTTTTCTTTAATACAAAATGTCTAATCTCGACACAATGTTTAAATTTAAGGTTACTCTGTAAGGCAGGTGTTACACTATAGAGGGGTGGACAATCCCTTTGGACTACAATTATGAGACATTACTAATCGGATCATTATTTCTATTAACCGTATCTTTTTCTCCTCATGTCAACCCAGTAGATTAGGGGGTCAATGCAAAAATCCTTCTTCAACATATACTTTACACATGCTACCAGCACAGTAAATAGATTCATTATACCCTATCAATATACTAAATCTCATTCTACATGAACAATTACCTTGGTACCAATATATATCATTTAGTTGTATTGGCACATGAAATGTTAGCTATATCTCATTACCATCGCTTTCACAGCCAACTAACGTGTAAATTTGGCCACCTGCCCGTCTTCGCTTTCAATAATAACAATAATAACACTGGTTTTTGTAACTCACTGTCGTTACACCAATGCAGATAGTTCGTTTAATTTAACTTTGATTAATAGGACCAGACGACAATAATGTCAACATATAGAACCCATTCCAGCTAAATGGCCCCCTAATACTAGGTTGTTGGGGTTATATTACTCAATTTGGGTACGTATTCCATAACTGCAGATTACACTAACGAAGCGGTGTTAGTGTCAGAATTCAATTAGCTCTGTGTAACCGTGCCAAAATGTACTCTTGCCTCCCAGCTTTCACTAAGTAAAGGAGCACCTGTATTAATTACGCTCGAAGCGAAGTTGCGATATGTACTTGTAAACCCAAGCACTTCTCTGACACCCACAAAGTTGCTAAGCAACAGCAACTAGATGGTCACATGACCGGAACTATCAAACAGTCTAGCTGAGCAGCTATAGGCTAACCCAGCTGCACCCACATTCCTTCCAGGGAGTTGCAGGCAGCCGGCAGAAAACGCCGTGCTGCACACGCATTGAGGCGTTTTAAGGTAAGCGTTACGAACGCTTCCGTGATCAGTGACTTTTCTAATAGTATGTAGTACTACCAAGCACACCTTACAACAATCCCTCATCTATCTTTTTTGTTGGAATAGATTTCGCTCGAACACTCAAGACGCTAGGATTATCCAGTAAACTACTTATCTCCGAGTTATAATCAAGAAACCTAACCTTAGGTAAGCGAGCAAACGCCTTTGTATAACATAGACTGTCATTTTAAAATCTCGTAGTTGCAAATAATTCAGAACTTAGAGTACCAATTAGGCTACAACATGTACATTTATATATTTTTATAGGTACCAGAAAATTTCTTCATTGAAGATTCACTGATACTACTACTCTCTCAATACACAATTATCAGGTATGCCATTGTAATGGATTGTCCACTCTGTCTATTAGGTGTAACAACCTTGCCTCATTAATTACTAACTTTATAGACTGTTCTAATAATTAGTGATTTTGCATACAGTAATCAATGATTGTATAAAACCAACTCACATCCAATTTGAAAATAACAATTTTTTCTCCTCTCTCCCCCTACCCTCTTCTTTGTTTGCCTCTTCCTCCACTCCTCCTTAGTACTGTATAATTTACCTGGTTTATGTTTATAATCAAAATTTGACGGATTCATTTCATTACTTTGCAAAACACAACAATGTGGTTACTTTTGGTTTAAATATAATTGGTCATGCATCATTAAGGTTTTTTTACAGTTACTTACTATTCCAATGTTAATACGCCCTGAGGACGGCCCGGAAAGGGCTGAAACACGTGTTGGCGTGCAGTGTCCGCTTTTGTGAATAAATACTTGTGTTTACATTTCCACTTACATTGTAATGGACTAATTACTTTACCAAGTTCAACCTTGAATTGTATGACGTCATCTGAGGGAGCGTTGACTGGCAAGCACTGTTCACTTTGTTTATTCTACTATACAGAAGGGTCTCTGAGAATTTACCCTTCTACGCCTTGCCACTGCTGCAAACCTTGCTACTCATAGTATCAATATTTAACCAGTAAGAGGGTGTGCGCACCTACCCTTATTGGGGATAATTTCTCGGTGTCTTTACTAATGTTTGTCTATGGTATGACAGTACTTGTGGAGGCAGTGCCACAGATTGCCAAGAGTTGTGGGAGAGTGCTGACAGATTTTATCTTCCCCCACTGTGGTGTACCCAGAGTTGGCGTGGGGCTCAATATTGTCTCTAGATTTGCAAGGGTTGGTGGTGTCAGGGAAGAGGGTGATCGTACTAGGGATAGACAGGCATGGGTGTGAGTGGCGTACAGTGCTTTGCATTGACCCCACTGTACCTCTTGAAGAAGGGACAGATGCAGAATTGTTTGTAAATAATGCCAGTGATGGAGAAATAATTCTAGGGATTTGTATTCCCTGTGAGATCATGGTGCAGTATTGAAGAGTGCAATGCCTCTTAATGGGAATGTGGCCCTGCCCCCATTCATTGAAGCAGACTTACAATATGTACCAGAGCAGTTATGGACCACCAATCCACACAACGTTGGGCTGTTACAGGAAGTGACCCCAGTACACATAACACTAAAAGTAGGGGCAGTGCTACCCAGGGTGAAACAGTTCCCACTATCAAGCGAAGCAGAGGAAGGAATTAGAGACACAATAAAGGCCCTGCTCCATCAAGGTATAATAGTGCCATCCGTGCCTGTAATCGCCTGGCTGTTATTTTGGAACTAATTAAGCCCAGCAGCAGAAGGTGCAAGTAAAGCAAGGCACAACGCCTGTGCCTACGAGGTGAAAGGAGCCGCCATTAGTTGGCTGAAGTTATTGATATGTGAACAGTATTTGTTGTTCAATAAACCGCTGTGAAAGGAAAACCTTGTTTGTCTCCAGCTGACTACTTAACAGTGGTGGCAGCGGTGGGATTCCAGAGGAACGCAAAATCACCAGCAGCATGGAAGCCGTGTTAAAAGCATTGGCTGAAGGCCAACAGCAACTGCAGCAGTTGGTGCAAGTTCAAGGGCATCAAGCACAGCCAGAGCGGTAGTAGATGGCATAGGAGCCAGAGCAGTAGAAGAAAGAATAGTAGGAGAAGGAAGGAAGTTGATGAGGTAAGGGAGGCACCTATCAAATAGTAGGAGATTGGGCTGAGGGCCCTGGACCATGACGGTGCCGTTTAGATAGACATTAATGATGACTCTGGAGGATTGGAAGGGGGCCAAGAGGAAAACAAAACTCCAAGACATTTGGAATATGACTCTACAAGCACTCTCTGAGATAGTGGGGGCCACTGTTGACCTAAACCCGGCAGGGATACTGTTTGGGATGTGGGAAGTTATCAGGGATAAGAACATGTTATCCTTTTTTAATGTGAGCTGTATTGTGGCCAAAAAATGTATTCTTCAATGCTGGAAACAATCTTCACCTCCGACATTTGAAATGTGGCTGAGTGCACTTACCTGGACCCAAATATATGATATGATAAGTTATTTATAACGCGCTTAATGCCCAGAGGTTTCTAAGCGTAGACCTGGGGATCTAAACTGTGTTGCTCTGTGTCGTCTTGCTCCCAAGGCGAGCACGTTGTCGCTGAGCTATCCTTCATTATATAAAGAAGAGTATATAAATTCACTGCCACTCAGCTCTGGCCCAAAGAATGTATGGACCGAATTGCACACCTACCTGTCCAATCATGCTGACGATGGTCCCCAATCACCTGTATAGTGCTGTAACCGACCACTACCTAACTCCAAGTATCCCAACGTGCTGAAGCTCTGTAGGTTTGAGATTTATCCTGCTACTACTGACTGGAAATATATATACTGTCTGTCTGGATGCAATGTACAATTTATTGTAACATGTATGCTGTAAACGTCTGCCAATAAATAAAAGTTAAAAACAAAAAAATAATAATTGGGGAACCATAGAATTCCAGAAACTTAGAGCCTCAGACCCCTCTATCGCCACAAAAGAATCCATAGGCTTTGATATTTGTAGCTGCAGAGAAGCCACTATCCCTCCTGGGAAAAGAGGGATGATTCCCACAGACTTAGTCCTAATACCACCTGCGGGTTGTTAGATAGGATTGGGCCCAAAATCTGGCCTGGCCTGGAAGTTTGGTCTAGATGTCCTAGCAGGCATCATAGATCCAGATTTTCAGAGAGACATAAAGGTTCTCTTACAGAACCATGGCAAAACTCCATTTGAACTACACAGTGGGGACAAAATTGCACACCGAATTCTTGAGAAGGCTCTATTTCCCTGTTTTAATGAAGAACATGAATCAGAGGAAATAGAGAGGTAGTTTAGGCTTTGGAGATGCAGATGAAAAACCTATCACCGAGGCAAAGAATGAATAAGAACCTACCATCCTTGCCGATCTAGCCTTTGCCCAGTGAAATGATCTAGCACTCGCAGAGGCTTTCTTACAAGTGATTCCTGACGAGGAAGGACAAGAAAAGGGGAGCCCCTTTTTCTTCCTGAAACAGGGATTACTATATACAAAAGAAACCTCCAGAGAAGACCTAATTAAAACTCAGTTAGTAATACCCAAAACCCATCGCAAGATCGTGCTAGAGAATGCATATTCTCATTTGACAGGGGGTCATTCAGGACAATTAAAACCCAAGCTCACATCAGTGGGATGTTCTGCTGGCCATGCATCCATGCTGACATTAAGAACGTCATTCAGACATGTGAAATATCCCAGACAACCAGCACACATATTTCCTTACCTGTCCCTCTGAACGCCAAATAGAAGTCCCTTTCTCCCAAATTGGGATGGATATTATTGGACCGTTGGAAACCTCAACACTAGGTAATATCTATGCTCTCATAATCGTTGATTGCGCTACCGGGTACCCAAAGGCTTTCCCCATGCGGAACAACACAACCCACCAAATTTTAAAACATCTTCTACCATTGTTTTCCAGGGTTGTTTCCCCAGAGGAAATTGTAACGGATCAGGGATCCAATTTTATGAGTAAACTTACAGGTGTAGTGAAGGAATTACTGCACATTGCCACCTTAAGAACCTCGGTTTACCACCCTAACGTACGGACTGGTAGAGAGATTTAACAAAACCCTTAAAATGATTTTGAGAAAATTGGTAGATAAGGATGGGAAGGACTGGAATCGCATGATCCCATGGGCCCTATTTGCAGTAAGAAAAACCCCTCAGGCATCCTCTGGATTCTCTATTTTTGAACTACCTTACAGTAGAGAACCAAGAGATGTCTTAGACATGCTCCGCGAGACCTGGGAAGAGAGAGAAGAAGCACCTATTCCCCTCCCACAAACAGCTACCCGATTGCAAGAGCACATGAAACTCGTCCGGAATCTAGTCCACACTCACATGGAGATAGCTCAAGCCCAACAGAAGTCCACCTATGACAGGAAGGTGAATTTAAGATCTTTTTGGGGAGGACAGAAGGTATGAGTCCTCTTACCTACCTCTGAAAATAAACTTGTCTCAAAGTGGCATGGGCCATACGAGGTACCAGAGCAAACAGGAGCCTGTACCTATAAAATAGCCCAACCTGATAGAAAGGAAAAGACTCACCTTTACCACGTAAATCTCCTAGGATTGATTAGTTATTACCGTAGGTTTATCCCTAATTTCACAATTAGAACAGCCAGGTCAACAGACAAATTATCGAATGCTAAATCCCAGAAGATTCATTGGACTGATGAGGTCTATGCATGTTACAACAATATAAAACAATCCTGGTGTCAGAACCCAATCCTAAAAGTAGTAGACTTTTCAAAAGAATTTGTGTTACTGTCAGTACTCACAATGACTAGGTGAATGAAGGGTAGCTGCAGCCAGAACTGCTGTGTAACTCAGACCCAAAGGTCCGAGTCTCCTCATAGAGGGCAACCTTCCTAATGACATGCTCCCATATCCGTTTAAGTATACAGGAACAGAAGGGTAGATCAGTTGAAAGAACAAGTAGAAAGAGATACCACCAGGTGTGCACCAAGCTGTAAAGAAAAGGCAGAGTTTTAGAATTGATTAATAGACTAATTACTAGGAGGTTGGAGAGCATAAGAAAACTAACCTCTCTAGGCTAGGCACTGGGTCTTCAACTATCTCCTGGTGGATGAAGTAAGTCGCTTGCCCAAGTTCTTCCCTCTAAGGAATATAATAATTGGGACAAGGGAAATAACCCAAAAGAAACAAAGGACAAAAGAGGATAGGATGTGAGGCTAAGTCTCTCAACTAAACGGGTTATGTGGAATGCAATGGGTGAAGATGAAATCCTGAAGAATATCCAAGCATCCGAGAAAGCACGCAAAACGGAGGTGGAAAGGGGGGGAGGGTGTTTGAGTGAGTTAGTAAAGACCTACAAACCCGGGCGGCACGAGGATGCACTAATGACCGGATGGTGCACTGTTTAACAATAGCAAGGCGTCCAAAAGACTGTGCACTTTTAGTACTCAGCGTAGGAAAAAGGAGTTGTGTTCACAAATTGGAGGGACAAACAGTTCAGGTGATTTACCGTGCGAGCAGCAAAACGATCCAAATCAGAAGGCAAAGGAGTCCGGAAATGGAAGGCTCAGATCAAAACCATGCAGGCTGCAAAAGTACCAAATCAGTAGACAAAGGCAATCCAAGAAAAACGTAGAACAAAGGATCAAAGAACAGGAGCAGCGGAATAACAAACGGCCCTAAATACAATCAGAAGCGCATGTGTCTGTGGCTAGTAGAGCTTTATGGAGTTGGAGTAGGCAGCTGTGCGTGTCGGAGTGACCAAGGCTGGTCATGTGATCATTGGGAGCTGCAGTCAGTGCTATGGTGGAACGCAAGACTATGGCGTGACGTCTGCCTGTCTTGCAATTGTTCAGTCGCCTTGGCAAACTCCGAAACTGTGAAAAAGGAGAAACCCCTACATTAAAATAACGGGCCGAGCACACCCGCTGGGGAAAACACCAGAAAGGATCCCGGTCGCACTTCAGCAGGATCGTGATAGTTACAAACTGATGCCTTACTTACAGGGTTAGGATCAGTTTTATCATGAATACATAATGGGTCAGAACATCCCATCCTATTCACTAGTCGTAAACTCTTCCCGCGTGAGAACTACCATGTGTTGGAATTAGAGGCCCTTGCCATCAAATGGTCAATTGTCCACCTAAGGTACTATCTTCTAGGGAGGAAGTTCCCACTTGTCACCGACCACTCACCTTTAGTATGGATAGGTCAATGAAAGGACTCTAACCCTGGAGTCATGCAATGGTTCTTAGACCAGCAACCCTACAGATGCGGCTACATCGCATAGGGGAAGGGTATGTGAGAAACCTGAAGGTGTCTCACTCGCTAGTCCCCGGTGATCTCTCTCTCAGGTGGCCAGGGCATGGCTATCGCCATTGGATCCAGACCCAGGGGATGGACCAGTGCGGGAGTATCACCTGGGTGAGGGGTCCTCGGGATGGGGATATCTGATGGCGATATGCAGTATCCCCCAACGCTATATCCACCACCGCTATAATACATGGGAACTTTACCTCTCCCCCTTCCCTACACGAACACTTTCACACAGACAGCACGTTCTGGGAGAAAACAGACTCATACCCGAGCAATGCATCTGACATGTCCCAATACTACCGATAGGCAATGTCAGGCAGTAACCCCCACCCCTATAACACATGGGAACTTTACCTTTTCCCCCTTCCCTACACAAACACTTTCACACAGACAGCACGTTCTGGGAGAAAACAGACACATATGCGAGCCATGCATCTGCCATGTTCCAATACTATGGACAAGCAAAGTCAGGCAATTACCTTCAACAACTCCCACCTGGCTTCCATTAAGCCTCCCCACATGGATGAAAGGTGGAGCACGAGAGCAAACTCGAAGCAAAGCAAAGCAGATCGAGGAGCAGTATTTTCCAGGCAGCAGCTAAGTCAGAGGAGAAACACAGGATATTGAGAACGGAAATCGAGAAGGGAAAGGCCCTTGACCCTTTCGGCGAGAAAGTGTTATTCTCCAGAGGACTTCAAAGACATCTGCATGAAGCAAGGAAATACGACTGAAGACTACTATATTGTGTGTCAAAGATACCCGGGGCCATCCTACAGGACTGACAGGGTCTGGGAGGAGCAACAGCCGATGTGGTATCGTCCTTGGCTCCAGGATCAAAGAAATCAACACACCTGGTGGGTTGGGGCAACCAATGCCAGACCAGACTGTGTTGAGGCAAAGGTTGCAAGCGGCAGCATTGTATACAGAGAACCTTGGCACGTGTGATGAAAGACGCGAGTAAAGCTTAATTGCCGATGACTGTTTGAACTTTTATGTACATTTTTGCAGTAAAGCCCCAGACAACAGAGTGTCTCTAGTTGGAGTTTAAGCCACGGAGAAGTGGCGAGAACCAAAGGAAAGTAAAGTAAATTGTGAAGCAAGAAAATCGAAGGGGCCATGCAAGGGTCTATGGCAAAATCCTTCGCACAATCGAAAGTCTTTGATTCCTTGAGAATAACGGAAAAGTAATAGTGTGTGGCCCTACTGAGGGAGACCAACGATGAAAGTGTATAAAAGGGGGTCCAAGCCTGACTGAGGGAGACCCGTTGTGAACTAGAAAAGGGGGTCCGATCCCAACTGAGGGATACCCGGGGTGAATAATACACCCAAAGACTTTGTGAAGGAGGAAATGTTGAAGAGAAGAGAACTTTTGATATTTTGTTTATTACTGCAGGCATTCTGCGAATAAGAGACTTTGCAAGGGAAAGAGACTTTGTGGCAGAAGGCCCAGATATTTGTATCCTGAACTGCATCCTCGTGCTGGAGAGGCTATAGTCTGTGCTGAGCTTGAGTGTACCACCTTGCCCTGTGCTGAAAACTTGGGGAAAGGAAGCTAATTATCTAGCTGGCCTGACATAGTTTTTTTTAACACTTTTTCTTTTGCATACATCATTTTCCCACATCATTTGTATTTAGAAGTAAGGATTGACAATAGGATTATTAGTATAGGCCCTTTTTATTTTGACAAGACTCCTCTAGGACTGTGTTATTTTTACTTTGATCCTTAGATTTAGGGTTAGATAGACATCCAGACAACCCATTGAAGTTCAATAAACACCCTTGAAGAGGAACCCTTGGGGGCAGAGATAGGAAACAAGCAATTAATTTTTAATGGTTGATTCGAGTGCAGCAAAATCGTGCATCAGTGAGGGGGACTTTCCATTATCAGGTAGAACTCCTGACACGCAGGGCTTCTCTGGGGCTATTTCGACAGTTCCATATACTAATGATTTGGACATAAAGGTGGGAGGAAAGTTGTTGCGTGCTCCCTTAGTGTATACTGAGAGGTCACCTATCAACCTGTTGGGTAGGGACATGATCAGCAGGTTGAACATGACAATCTCATTTACAGATCGCAGCATTGTTTGTGCCAAGCCAGGGATGGTGGATAGTGGTAATACATGCAATGGCTGGGGAGGCAGTGGTCCGTGGGATACCCGTGAATCCGGACATGTTTGTCTATGGGATGACAGTACTTGTGGAGGCAATGCCACAGATTGCCAAGAGTTGTTGGAGAGTGCTGACAGATTTTATCTTCCCCCACTGTGGTGTACCCAGAGTTGGCGTGGGGCTCAATATTGTCCCTAGATTTGCAAGGGTTGGTGGTGTCAGCGAAGAGAGTGATCGTACTAGGGATAGACAGGCATGGGTGTGAGTGGCGTACAGTGCTTTGCATTGACCCCACTGTACGTCTTGAAGAAAGGACAGATGCAGAATTGTTTGTAAATAATGACAGTGATGGAGAAATAATTCTAGAGATGTGTATTCCCTGTGAGATCATGGTGCAGAACTGAAGAGTGCAATGCCCCTTAATGGGAATGTGGCCCTGCCCCCATTCATTGAAGCAGACTTACAATATGTACCAGAGCAGTTATGGACCACCAATCCACACAACGTTGGGCTGTTACAGGAAGTGACCCCAGTACACATAACACTAAAAGTAGGGGCAGTGCTACCCAGGGTGAAACAGTTCCCACTATCAAGCGAAGCAGAGGAAGGAATTAGAGACACAATAAAGGCCCTGCTCCATCAAGGTATAATAGTGCCATCCGTGCCTGTAATCACCTGGCTGTTATTTTGGAACTAATTAAGCCCAGCAGCAGAAGGTGCAAGTAAAGCAAGGCACAACGCCTGTGCCTACGAGGTGAAAGGAGCCGTCATTAGTTGGCTGAAGTTATTGATCTGTGAACAGTATTTGTTGTTCAATAAACCGTTGTGAAAGGAAAACCGTGTTTGTCTCCAGCTGACTACTAAACAGTGGTGGCAGCGGTGGGATTCCAGAGGAACGCAAAATCACCAGCAGCATGGAAGCCGTGTTAAATGCATTGGCTGAAGGCCAACAGCAACTGCAGCAGTTGGTGCAAGTTCAAGGGCATCAAGCACAACCAGAGCGGTAGTAGATGGCATAGGAGCCAGAGCAGTAGAAGAAAGAATAGTAGGAGAAGGAAGGAAGTTGATGAGGCAAGGGAGGCACCTATCAAATAGTAGGAGATTGGGCTGAGGGCCTTGGACCATGACGGTGCCGTTTAGATAGACATTAATGATGACTCTGGAGGATTGGAAGGGGGCCAAGAGGAAAACAAAACTCCAAGACATTTGGAATATGACTCTACAAGCACTCTCTGAGATAGTGGGGGCTACTGTTGACCTAAACCCGACAGGGATACTGTTTGGGATGTGGGAAGTTATCAGGGATAAGAAAATGTTATCCTTTTTTAATGTGAGCTGTATTGTGGCCAAAAAATGTATTCTTCAATGCTGGAAACAATCTTCACCTCCGACATTTGAAATGTGGCTGAGTGCACTCACCTGGACCCAAACATATGATATGATAAGTTATTTATAACGCGCTTAATACCCAGAGGTTTCTAAGCGTAGACCTGGGGATCTAAACTGTGTTGCTCAGTGTCGTCTTGCTCCCAAGGCGAGCACGTTGTCGCTGAGCTATCCTTCATTATATAAAGAAGAGTATATAAATTCACTGCCACTCAGCTCTGGCCCAAAGAATGTATGGACCGAATTGCACACCTACCTGTCCAATCATGCTGACGATGGTCCCCAATCACCTGTATAGTGCTGTAACCGACCACTACCTAACTCCAAGTATCCCAACGTGCTGAAGCTCTGTAGGGTTGAGATTTATCCTGCTACTACTGACTGGAAATATATATACTGTCTGTCTGGATGCAATATACAATTTATCGTAACATGTATGCTGTAAACTTCTGCCAATAAATAAAAGTTAAAAACAAAAAAATAATAATTGGGGAACCATAGAATTCCAGAAACTTAGAGCCTCAGACCCCTCTATCGCCACAAAAGAATCCATAGGCTTTGATATTTGTAGCTGCAGAGAAGCCGCTATCCCTCCTGGGAAAAGAGGGATGATTCCCACAGACTTAGTCCTAATACCACCTGCGGGTTGTTAGATAGGATTGGGCCCAAAATCTGGCCTGGCCTGGAAGTTTGGTCTAGATGTCCTAGCAGGCATCATAGCTCCAGATTTTCAGAGAGACATAAAGGTTCTCTTACAGAACCATGGCAAAACTCCATTTGAACTACACAGTGGGGACAAAATTGCACACCAAATTCTTGAGAAGGCTCTATTTCCCTGTTTTAATGAAGAACATGAATCAGAGGAAATAGAGAGGTAGTTTAGGCTTTGGAGATGCAGATGAAAAACCTATCACCGAGGCAAAGAATGAATAAGAACCTACCATCCTTGCCGATCTAGCCTTTGCCCAGCGAAATGATCTAGCACTCGCAGAGGCTTTCTTACAAGTGATTCCTGACGAGGAAGGACAAGAAAAGAGGAGCCCCTTTTTCTTCCTGAAACAGGGATTACTATATAGAAAAGAAACCTCCAGAGAAGACCTAATTAAAACTCAGATATTAATACCCAAAACCCATTGCAAGATTGTGCTAGCGATGAACAAGTTACTTCTTACCTTGTAACGTTCTTTCGATGGGATGTTCCTCCAACGTATTCCATATCTTAGATATCTCTTTCCAGCTTTGCTGGCCTCGGAATTTTTTCTCTCTAGAGGGCGCTGCGCGTCGACGTCCGCCGAGTCGATGTCCCTCGACAGACATCGTATCGACGCCAACGTCATCCTGCCTATAAAGGCCGCGCGCAGCGTCCGTTGCTCAGTTCCGTTTTGTAGCCCACAATAATTCTTTCTGGACTAGACTAATCACCCTGAAGGAGCGTAAGCTGCAACAACAAGGGAAGTAGTACTGCGGGGATGGATGGGAGGGTCGATAAGGAATACGTCGGAGGAACATCCCATCGAAAGAACGTTACAAGGTAACTTGTTCTTCGAAGGGATTGTGTCCTCCGACGTATTCCTTATCTTAGATAGGCTCCCATAGCAGTATTCTGTTATTGGAGGTGGGAGTACTGACTTCATGCTTCCTCTTATTGATATACTGCCCTTCCAAACCTAGTTTCCCGACTGGAGGAGGAATCCAAGTTGTAAAACCGTGTAAAGGTATGGACGGACGACCATGTGGCAGCCGCACATATGTCTCTAACCGGCACTCCTCTTTTGAGGGCCGATGAAGCTGCGATACCTCTGGTCGAATGAGCCCTAAGATTTTGAGGGGGCTCTTTTCCTGCCAGTTTATATCATTCCAAAATGGCTAACATGATCCATCTGGAAATGGTCTGCTTAGTTATCGGTAGCCCCAGCTTGTGACCTGCGTAGCCTACAAACAGCTGGTCTGCTTGTCTTATCCTAGCCAGTCTACTATTGTAAAAACTTAAAGCCCTTCTTGGGTCCAGCCTGTGTAACCTCTCTTCCTCTTTCCCCGGATGGGGAGGAGGATAGAAAGATGGAAGGGTAATCTTCTGTGTGATATGAAATTCAGAAACCACCTTTGGGAGGAAATTAGGCTTCACTTGCAGAACAACTTTGTCTTTGTGAAAGATTGTATGAGGGGGTTTACAAGAAAAAGCTTGTAACTTAGAAATCTTAACGAACAAGAGTGGAGTGGTTCGAAAGGTGTGCCCATCAGGAAAGTTAGGACTAAATTTAAATCCCATATGGGAACCTGGAATGGTCTTGCGGGAAAAACGTTAGTTAACCCCTTTAGAAACTGTATTACCAAGGGTAACTTGAAATAGGATGGTTCTTCCGCAGTGCGCTTAAAGATGGATAGCGCTGCGAGATAGCCCTTGATGGTGCCAACTTGAAGGCCTGAATTAGCTAAATAAAGTAGGAAGGACAAAACCATTGGTGTACCACATGAAAAGGGATCGATATTATTTTCCCTACACCAGCTGCAAAATCTGTTCCAATGGCAGCGGTATAAAGATTTTGTTGCTGGCCTTCTTGCCGAAAGCAACACCTCCATAACGTCATCAGGGAGGTCCCAATCCTTGTACCTCAGCCTTTCAGAAGCCAAGCGTGAAGGTTGAGGGTTTTGATGTCTGGATGGAGAACCTGACCTCCCTTCTGTGAGAGCGATTCTCTCTGAGTGGAAGTCGAATTAGAGGGCAGATGGACAAGTCTAGAAGGTCCGGGTACCACGTTCTCCTGGCCCAATCCGGGGCAATTAGGATCATGGTTTTCCGGAATCTTCTCAACCTCCTGATCATTTGAGGAATGACAGGGACCGGTGGAAACGCGTACAGGAGTGGAAACTCCCAGTCCACTAGGCGTCTCCCAGAGCTCCTCTCGAGGGAAATTCCCTTGAACAGAACAGATCGCACTTCCTGTTGACACTGGTGGCGAACAGATCCACCTGAGGGGTTCCCCAAAGGGCGAAGATCTCTTGAAGGACTTCCTGAGCTAGTTCCCACTCGTGGGAGACTGTGCTCTGCCTACTCAGAGCGTCCGCTGTCAAGTTCTTCTCTCCGGCTAGGTGAACTGCCGATAGAGAGATTCCTTCTTGGATTACCCAAAACCAGAGCTGCATCGCCTCTCTGCACAGAGGTAGTGATCCTACGCCTCCTCTTTTGTTGAGGTAATGCATGGCCACTGTGTTGTCCGTCATTATCAGGACATTCTTTCCTTGTACAGATGGCAGAAAAGCCTTCAGCGCAAGTCTGATGGCCCTCAGCTCTAACATGTTGATATGTAGTCTGGACTCCGATGGAGACCAAAGACCGCTGATGGTCAAGTCGTTGGCGTGGGCTCCCCACCCCGTGAGTGAGGCATCCGTGACTACTGTTATCTCCGGCCAGGGTTGCCAAACCTGCTCTCCTTTCAGAATGTTCTCCTGACAGGCCCACCACTGAAGGTCTCGAGCCACCCTGTCGGGAACCTGAAGAAGATCTGTCATTCTCCCTGAGAATTGTGACCACTGAGTTCTCAGTGCCCACTGGAGAGATCTCATTCTCAGGCGAGCCTCTGGCACTAGGAAAATGCAGGATGCCATGAGGCCTAGCAACCTCAAAAAGTCGAAGGCTGGGAGACGTTGGGCATTTTGAAACTTGGTGACCATCTGTAGAATATCTCAAGCCCTCACCTCTGGTGGCGAGGCTTTTCCCAGGGAAGTGTCCAGGATCGCTCCGATGAACTGGAGTCTCTGCGATGGTATCATTTGTGACTTCTTTAAATTGAGGGAGAAGCCCAGTCTGTGAAGGGAGTGGCAAACATGATCTAGCTGGATCTGAGCTTGTTCCGAAGATACAGCTCTGATCAACCAATCGTCCAGGTAGGGGTAGACGTGAATCCCTTCCCTCCTTAGACTTGCAGCCACTACCGATATTAACTTGGTGAAGACCCTCGGGCGGAGGTCAGCCCAAATGGCAGCACTCGAAATTGATAATGAGAGTTGCCAATTGCGAACCTCAGGTATTTCCTGTGTTTGAAATGGATTGGCACATGGAAATAAGCATCCTGAAGGTCCAGAGATACCAACCAGTCCTGGAACTGAAGGGCCTGAAGGATCTGAGAGAGAGTTACCATCTTGAATTTGTCTTTCCTGAGGAATTTGTTCAATTCTCGCAAGTCCAAGATGGGTCTCAGTCCTCCGTCTTTCTTTGGTATGAGAAAGTAAGGGGAGTACCAGCCCTTGTTCCTCTCCGCTACAGGTACCGGTTCTATGGCACCTTTCTCTAGCAGGTCTAAAATTTCCTGCAAGAGGAGCGGATCTGGAGCTTTTTGAGAGCTAGTCCCCGGTGGATGACTCTGAGGTATGCGTAGGAGAGGCAGGCAGTAACCTTGTGCAACTGTCTCCAATGCCCAAGCATCTGACGTGATAGCCTGCCATTCCGCCAGATGTTGAGTTAACCTGCCTCCTACAGGTGTCTTGTGAGGGAAGTCCTCAGAGTGGTTTTGGGGCGGCTGATGCAGATCCCGATGGTAAAGAGGCACCTGCTGTTGCTGCGGCTTTTGAATATCTACCCCGTCCACCTCGGGTAGTTCTTCTTTGTCCCCTTTGAGCCGGTCGTCCTCTACCTCTTCCGAATGCGGAGTAGAAGCGAAAGGACTTGCCTCTCGCAGAGGTTCCTGTGGGACGAAAAGGTGTCTGACGGATTGCAGCGCCTAGGGATTTTGCTGCTGCCTTTGATGTTTGCAGTTTTTCTAAACTGTCATCCGCCTTTTTCCCAAACAAAGAAGAGCCATCAAATGGCATGTTCAAGAGCCTGGCTTGCACATCTGGGGCAAAACCAGACTTTCTCAACCAAGCAAATCTCCTGGTTGTTGTACTTGCCGCCATTGCTCTGCTGATACTGTCAGCCAAATCAATGCCCGTCTGGAGGGATTCGCACATAGCGTCTTTACCGTCCTTTATGATATTTAGGAACGCCTCCCTTTCTTCTCCCTCCGGGATGCAGTCAGCCGCTGTAGAAGCACACTCCCAAAGTGTATGGCTGAATCTAGCAAGGTTGCAAGTAGCATTAATAGATTTTAACGCCATGCTACATGCCGAAAAGACTTTCTTAGCCATAGCATCGTATTTTTTATCGTCCCTTTCCTGTGGGACGGTAGGGTAAGCAGTCTTGATGTCAGTAGAAGATGCTGCCTGTACCGACAGACTTTCTGGGGATGGGTGTTTGGACAAAAACTCCGGGTCTGCAGAAGATACCCTGTATTTAGTAGACAGTTTTTTATTTACTGCCGGGACGACATCTGGGGTTTCCCAGTTCGTCATGATTTTTCTTTGAAGAGCTTTATGAAAAGGTACTACAGGATCCTCCTGTGGACCTTTATCAAGAATATCCGTGAGGTCATCCTGTTGGAAAGCCTGTGAAGGTGTTGGCCACCCCATAAATTCTGTGATCCTGGCCATTAAGGCTCTATAAGGGGTTTCAGCATGCTCCCCCAGGTCTGGCCTAGCGAACTCCACCTCTGGGGAAGTGTCTAAACCACTTGCCTCATGTAAGGAATCATGGAGTTCCTTTAATCTGCGTTCCTCTGAGGATAACTCCTCTTGAACTGGGGTTGCAGATCCCTGCAACTCAAATGTCTCTTCTTGGTCAGACAGTTCTCCCTCTTCCATAATTGAGGACATTGTTCTCAATTGGTCTGAACTCACAAAGGGTGTGAAACTTATCACCAAGGCAGAGGGTGCCAAACTTGTTGTAATCGGCCTCGAAAACGTCGATGTCGTCGACGCCGAAGGCTTCGAACGTGGCATCGAAAACAAAGGTGGAGGCCTCGAGGTCCTCGATAGAATCGGAATTCTGCTTGAGGATGTCGACAATCTCGACGACATCGTCATCGAAGACCTGGGAATAGCCACTGGGTGCGCCGCAAGCGTGACTTTCCTTGGCGTCGACGCCGGTGTTGAGGATGGCGTCGAGTCGACAGACCCGTGTGTCGATGGTCCCTTCGACAACGGCGTCGAAGACACCGACCTCGGCGTCGACGGAACCCTCGTCGATGGCGTCGATGTAACCTTCGACGCGCTTGAGAAGCTTCCTTCGCCGGGTGCTGCGACTCGCGGCGTTTTGGACCTTCGGGTCTTTCGACCAGAGCATCGCTCTCGGCAGTCTTCGAGGGGGTCGAGGCCGCTTTCTCGAAGACGCTCATCATATTTTTTCGGAATTCCTCCCATTCAGCTCGGGAACTATGTTTCGTGGGGCAAGGGATTCTCTTAGGTGAAACAGAGGAAGAGGAGGACGAAGAAGGGGATCTTCGGCGTCTCCTTTTCGAGTGCTTCGATCTCGAGGAGTGATGGGACCCGCTTCGAGACCTGGAGCGCGAATGGTGACGAGGAGACGAATGTCTCGACTTCGTCGAGGAAGAAGAAGCTTTAGAAGTCTTACCTTTTTCCAGCTTCCCCCTACGCTCCTTCAGGGCCTTAGCTGTCATGGACATACAGTCCTCGCACTCCGAACAATGGTGTTCAGCTCCCAAACACCACAGACAGACCCTGTGAGGGTCCGTCCGCGACATCTTTTTTCCACAGTCTCTGCATTTTTTAAAGCCGGACAGAGGGGTCGTCGGTTCAGACGAGGAAGCGATCGAGTATGGATCGAATATCTCGAGGAAAATTGAATAATTCTCTACGAAACTGAGCAACGATATTCCGAGGCACTGAGTAAGCGCGGAAAAACGGAACTGAGCAACGGACGCTGCGAGCGGCCTTTATAAGCAGGATGACATCGACGTCGATACGGCGGCTGTCGAGGGACATCGACTCGGCAGACGTCGACGCGCAGCGCCCTCTAGAGAGAAAAAATTTCCGAGGCCAGCAAAGCTGGAAAGAAATATCTAAGATAAAGAATACGTCGGAGGACACAATCCCTTCGAATGCATATTCTCATTTGACAGGGGGTCATTTAGGACAATTAAAACCCAAGCTCGCATCAGTGGGATGTTCTGCTGGCCATGCATCCATGCTGACATTAAGAACGTCATTCAGACATGTGAAATATCCCAGACAACTAGCACACATATTCCCTTACCTGTCCCTCTGAACGCCAAATAGAAGTCCCTTTCTCCCAAATTGGGATGGATATTATTGGACCGTTGGAAACCTCAGCACTGGGTAATATCTATGTTCTCATAATCGTTGATTGTGCTACCGGGTACCCAAAGGCTTTCCCCATGCGGAACAACACAACCCACCAAATTTTAAAACATCTTCTACCATTGTTTTCCAGGGTTGTTTCCCCAGAGGAAATTGTAACGGATCAGGGATCCAATTTTATGAGTAAACTTACAGGTGTAGTGAAGGAATTACTGCACATTGCCACCTTAAGAACCTCGGTTTACCATTCTAACGTACGGCCTGGTAAAGAGATTTAACAAAACCCTTAAGATGATTTTGAGAAAATTGGTAGATAAGGATGGGAAGGACTGGAATCGCATGATCCCATGGGCCCTATTTGCAGTAAGAAAAACCCCTCAGGCATCCTCTGGATTCTCTATTTTTGAACTACCTTACAGTAGAGAACCAAGAGATGTCTTAGACATGCTCCGCGAGACCTGGGAAGAGAGAGAAGAAGCACCTATTCCCCTCCCACAAACAGCTACCCGATTGCAAGAGCACATGAAACTCGTCCGGAATCTAGTCCACACTCACATGGAGATAGCTCAAGCCCAACAGAAGTCTACCTATGACAGGAAGGTGAATTTAAGATCTTGTTGGGGAGGACAGAAGGTATGAGTCCTCTTACCTACCTCTGAAAATAAACTTGTCTCAAAGTGGCATGGGCAATACGAGGTACCATAGCAAACAGGAGCCTGTACCTATAAAATAGCCCAACCTGATAGAAAGGAAAAGACTCACCTTTACCACGTAAATCTCCTAGGATTGATTGGTTATTACCGTAGGTTTATCCCTAATTTCACAATTAGAACAGCCAGGTTAACAGACAAATTAACGAATGCTAAATCCCAGAAGATTCATTGGACTGATGAGGACTATGCATGTTACAACAATCTAAAACAATCCTGGTGTCAGAACCCAATCCTAAAAGTAGTAGACTTTTCAAAAAAATTTGTGTTACTGTCAGTACTCACAATGACTAGGTGAATCAAGGGTAGCTGCAGCCAGAACTGCTGTGTAACTCAGACCCAAAAGTCTGAGTCTCCTCATAGAGGGCAACCTTCCTAATGACATGCTCCCCTATTCGTTTAAGTATACAGGAACAGAAGGATAGATCAGTTGAAAGAACAAGTAGAAAGAGATACCACCAGGTGTGCACCAAGCTGTAAAGAAAAGGCAGAGTTTTAGAATTGATTAATAGACTAATTACTAGGAGGTTGTAGAGCATAAGAAAACTAACCTTGCTAGGCTAGGCACTGGGTCTTCAACTATCTCCTGGTGGATGAAGTAAGTCGCTTGCCCAAGTTCTTCCCTCTAAGGAATATAATAATTGGGACAAGGGAAATAACCCAAAAGAAACAAAGGACAAAAGAGGATAGGATGTGAGGCTAAGTCTCTCAACTAAACGGGTTATGTGGAATGCAATGGGTGAAGATGAAATCCTGAAGAATATCCAAGCATCTGAGAAAACACGCAAAACGGAGGTGGAAAGGGGGGGGGTGTTTGAGTGAGTTAGTAAAGACCTACGAACCTGGGTGGCACGAGGATGCACTAATGACCGGATGGTGCACTGTTTAACAATAGCAAGGCGTCCAAAAGACTGTGCACTTTTAGTTCTCAGCGTAGGAAAAAGGAGTTGTGTTCACAAATTGGAGGGACAAACAGTTCAGGTGATTTACCGTGCGAGCAGCAAAAGGATCCAAATCAGAAGGCAAAGGAGTCCGGAAATGGAAGGCTCAGATCAAAACCATGCAGGCTGCAAAAGTACCAAATCAGTAGACAAAGGCAATCCAAGAAAAACGTAGAACAAAGGATCAAAGAACAGGAGCAGCGGAATAACAAACGGCCCTAAATACAATCAGAAACGCATGTGTCTGTGGCTAGTAGAGCTTTATGGAGTTGGAGTAGGCAGCTGTGCGTGTCGGAGTGACCACGGCTGGTCATGTGATCATTGGGAGCTGCAGTCAGTGCTATGGTGGAACGCAAGACTACGGCGTGACGTCTACCTGTCTTGCAATTGTTCAGTCGCCATGGCAACCTCCGACACTGTGAAAAAGGAGAAACCCTACATTAAAATAACGGGCCGAGCACACCCGCTGGGGAAAACACCAGACAGGATCCCGGTCGCACTTCAGCAGGATCGTGATAGTTACAAACTGATGCCTTACTTACAGGGTTAGGATCAGTTTTATCATGAATACATGATGGGTCAGAACATCCCATCCTATTCACTTTTCGTAAACTCTTCCCACGTGAGAACTACCATGTGTTGGAATTAGAGGCCCTTGCCATCAAATGGTCAATTGTCCACCTAAGGTACTATCTTCTAGGGAGGAAGTTCCCACTTGTCACCGACCACTCACCTTTAGTATGGATAAGTCAATGAAAGGACTCTAACCCTTGAGTCATGCAATGGTTCTTAGACCAGCAACCCTACAGATGAGGCTACATCGCATAGGGGAAGGTTATGTGAGAACCCAGAAGGTGTCTCACTCGCTAGTCCCCGGTGATCTCTCTCTCAGGTGGCCAGGGCATGGCCATCGCCATTGGATCCAGACCCAGGGGATGGACCAGTGTGGGAGTATCACCTGGGTGAGGGGTCCTCGGGACGGGGATATCTGATGGCGATATGCAGTATCCCCCAACGTAGTATCCACCACCGCTATAATACATGGGAACTTTACCTCTCCCCCTTCCCTACACGAACACTTTCACACAGACAGCACGTTCTGGGAGAAAACAGACTCATACCCGAGCAATGCATCTGCCATGTCCCAATACTATCGATAGGCAAAGTCAGGCAGTAACCCCCACCCCTATAACACATGGGAACTTTACCTCTCCCCCCTTCCCCACACAAACACTTTCACACAGACAGCACGTTCTGGGAGAAAACAGACTCATATGCGAGCAATGCATCTGCCATGTTCCAATACTATGGACATGCAAAGTCAGGCAATTACCTTCAACAACTCCCACCTGGCTTCCATTAAGCCTCCCCACATGGATGAAAGGTGGAGCACGAGAGCACACTCGAAGCAAAGCAAAGCAGATCGAGGAGCAGTATTTTCCAGGCAGCAGCTAAGTCAGAGGAGAAACACAGGATATTGAGAAGGGAAAATCGAGGAGGGAAAGGCCCTTGACCCTTTCGGCGAGAAAGTGTTATTCTCCAGAGGACTTCAAAGACATCTGCATGAAGCAAGGAAATACGACTGAAGACTACTATATTGTGTGTCAAAGATACCCGGGGCCATCCTACAGGACTGACAGGGTCTGGGAAGAGCAACAGCCGATGTGGTATCGTCCTTGGCTCCAGGATCAAAGAAATCAACACACCTGGTGGGTTGGGGCAACTAATGCCAGACCAGACTGTGTTGAGGCAAAGGTTGCAAGCGGCAGCATTGTATACAGAGAGGTGGACCTTGGCACGTGTGATGAAAGACGCGAGTAAAGCTTAATTGCCGATGACTGTTTGAACTTTTATGTAAATGTTTGCAGTAAAGCCCCAGACCACAGAGTGGTCTGGCACCGCAAAGGGGCTCAATCGAATGTCTCTAGTTGGAGTTTAAGCCACGGAGAAGTGGCGAGAACCAAAGGAAAGTAAAGTAGAGTAAATTGTGAAGCAAGAAAATCGAAGTGGCCATGCAAGGGTCTATGGCAAAATCCTTCGCACAATCGAAATTCTTCGATTCCTTGAGAATAACAGAAAAGTAATAGTGTGTGGCCCGACTGAGGGAGACCAACGATGAAAGTGTATAAAAGGGGGTCAAGCCTGACTGAGGGAGACCCGTTGTGAACTAGAAAAGGGGGTCCGATCCCAACTGAGGGATACCCGGGGTGAACAATACACCCAAAGACTTTGTGAAGGAGGAAATGTTGAAGAGAAGAGAACTTTTGATATTTTGTTTGTTACTTCAGGCATTCTGCGAATAAGAGACTGTGAATAAGAGACTTTGCAAGGGAAAGAGACTTTGCGGCAGAAGGCCCAGATATTTGTATCCTGAACTGCATCCTCGTGCTGGAGAGGCTATAGTCTGTGCTGAGCTTGAGTGTGCCACCTTGCCCTGTGCTGAAAACTTGGGGAAAGGAAGCTAATTATCTAGCTGTCCTGACATAGTTTTTGTTAACACTTTTTCTTTTGCATACATCATTTTCCCACATCATTTGTATTTAGAAGTAAGGATTGACAATAGGATTATTAGTATAGGCCCTTTTTATTTTGACAAGACTCCTCTAGGACTGTGTTATTTTTACTTTGATCCTTAGATTTAGGGTTAGATAGGCATCCATCCAACCCATTGAAGTTCAATAAACACCCTTGAAGAGGAACCCTTGGGGGGCAGAGATAGGAAACAAGCAATTCATTTTTAATGGTCGATTCGAGTGCAGCAAAACCGTGCATCAGTGAGGGGGACTTTCCATTATCAGGTAGAACTCCTGACACGCAGGGCTTCTCTGGGGCTATTTCGACAGTTCCATATACTAATGATTTGGACATAAAGGTGGGAGGAAAGTTGTTGCGTGCTCCCTTAGTGTATACTGAGAGGTCACCTATCAACCTGTTGGGCAGGGACATGATCAGCAGGTTGAACATGACAATCTCATTTACAGATCGCAGCATTGTTTGTGCCAAGCCAGGGATGGTGGATAGTGGTAATACATGCAATGGCTGGGGAGGCAGTGGTCCGTGGGATACCCGTGAATCCGGACATGTTTGTCTATGGGATGACAGTACTTCTGGAGGCAGTGCAACAGATTGCCAAGAGTTGTTGGAGAGTGCTGACAGATTTTATCTTCCCTCACTGTGGTGTACCCAGAGTTGGCGTGGGGCTCAATATTGTCCCTAGATTTGCAAGGGTTGGTGGTGTCAGCGAAGAGAGTGATCGTACTAGGGATAGACAGGCATGGGTGTGAGTGGGTACAGTGCTTTGCATTGACCCCACTGTACCTCTTGAAGAATGAACAGATGCAAAATTGTTTGTAAATAATGACAGTGATGGAGAAATAATTCTAGAGATTTGTATTCCCTGTGAGATCATGGTGCAGTACTGAAGAGTGCAATGCCCCTTAATGGGAATGTGGCCCTGCCCCCATTCATTGAAGCAGACTTACAATATGTACCAGAGCAGTTATGGACCATCAATCCACACAACGTTGGGCTGTTACAGGAAGTGACCCCAGTACACATAACACTGAAAGTAGGGGCAGTGCTACCCAGGGTGAAACAGTTCCCACTATCAAGCGAAGCAGAGGAAGGAATTAGAGACACAATAAAGGCCCTGCTCCATCAAGGTATAATAGTGCCATCCGTCTCCCTGTGTAACACGACTATCTACCCTGTGAAAAATGCAACAGGGGGCAATTGGATTGATGCCCCCTAAATGATGTGGTACAGAAGAAATTTCCAGTGGTTCCTAACCCCACCACCATTCCATGCAGTATCCCCAAGGAGGCGACTGTGAGGTGGAAGCAGTGGCAGCCGCCCTGGATATTGGGAGAAAGGAGGGGGTTGCGGAAGGGACCTGTCAAGTGCTGGCCATCAATGAAAAGAGACAGACTACAGATCCCAGAATGCCCCACGGAATACTACATGAGGGAGGGGGCACACAGATGGGAAAGGAAAGGATAAAGACTACAGATCCCAGAATGCCCCACGAAATACTGCATCAGGGGGGAGGCACACCGATGGGTAAAGAAAGGAAAAAGAGGAAAGGGAGAACCGGGTTTCCTTATGTTACAACCGCCCGAACACAAGCAAGGTACAGGGTTAACCCACAGTGGACGGAGCAGGGAGGAGGTGGGGAATCAGAATCAGGTGTGTTAAAACCGTTGCTGAGAACACATGGGGCTGATTACAGGGGAGGGGCCGGACAGGGGTTAAATGCAACTCCAAGAGACTCAGGAGGGTCTTATCTTGCAGGAGCAGCGCGTGGCGAGAGACGCCGCACCCGAGTGGAGTGAGACCAGCCAAGAATACGAGTGGGCTTACTAGTAATAAGCGGAAAGCCCACAGATTGACGCCGTACCTGGTCCAAGGCTCAAGACATTCCAGTGGAGAGAAACAGCCGCCGAAGAAGAAGGATTCGGAGGGGTGAAGTGTGTACTATGGCCATTTGTTATTTTTCGTTTTCATGGCCGGCAGACAGGTTTTAAAAGGGTGAAAGCCTGTAATCACCTGGCTGTTATTTTGGAACTAATTAAGCCCAGCAGCAGAAGGTGCAAGTAAAGCAAGGCACAACGCCTGTGCCTACGAGGTGAAAGGGACCGTCATTAGTTGGCTGAAGTTATTGATCTGTGAACAGTATTTGTTGTGCAATAAACCGCTGTGAAAGGAAAACCTTGTTTGTCTCCAGCTGACTACTTAACAGCGACCCACTTTACAGCAGTGGATTTAAAGAATGTCTTCTTCTCAATACCTTTGCACCCGATTCACAGCATCTTACAGGATTTACCCATGGCGGAAAGCGCTTCAAACACACTCGTTTGCCTCAGCGCTACTGCGAGAGCCCAAGTATTTTTAATAGAACATTGCACACTGACCTAGGAAACATCCAAGTACCCAGTATGATCATCCACTACATGGACGATTTTCTTGTATGTAGTGGCAGTGAGTAGCACTGCTGGAGATACTATTACACTTCTACAATTACTGGCTCGAAATTGGCACAAGGTTGATAAGGCCAACCTACAGTACTGCCAGCAGCAAGTGCTGTATCTAGGTCAGTTAATATCAGCAAATGGCAAAGGTATCATACCAGACAGAGCAGTGTCTGTGCTTGCCACCCCCAGACCCACCACTGTGAAAGACAGGCACAAATTCCTAAGGTAATGGATCTTAGATTATGCAGCATATACAAGGCCACTCCTGCAGGCCCTCAAGGAAGCACAAAAAGGCAATAGCAAGGTTGAGTGGACAGCAGACATGATAAAAAAAGTTTAATGAGTTAAAAGAAGTGATAGCTACAGCCCCGGTGCTCGCCACCCCAGTCTACACACAAGAATTTTACATATTCTCACATTCAGCTTATGACTGCAGTATTGACCAAGAAGAGTAGAATGGGCCACAAGTCATTGGCCTACTACAGTGGCACGCTAGATTCAGTAATACAAAGACAGTTCGTGTGCGAGAAAAACTTGCTGCAGCTGCGTTCACGATCGAGAAAAGTTCAACTATCATGATGGGGTGTTCTGTCACTTTGTATGTGGAGCAGTCAGTTTTTGCCATTCTAGAGAGGTCCAAATCTACCCTAACCACACAGAGACCTTCATCGCATGACATTATACTCTCTAGCCCAAACATCCATATTGTGCGATGCAAAAGAGTGAACCCTGCCACCTTTTTGACAGAAATGTGTACTGAGGAGGACTTAGCAATGTATGACTGTGTGACGTATGAAGGGGAGGAGGATGAAATCCCAAAGGCAAGGGAAAGCCCATTGTAGGAGGGCGAGGTTCTTTTTGTTGATGGATCAGCAATAATTGATCAGGAGATGGGCCAGAGGCATACAGGCGCTGCACTGGTGCGCCTTGAGGCAGGGGAATATGAGACATTGATATGAGACGTCTTCTGGTGCCCTTCTTCGACCCTGGAGGACCCTTCCCCCTTCACATTGTGTGGCCAGGAGGCCTTGTGATTCCATTCCCTGACTCTTTATGGAAGGAAAGCCCATTGTGGCTTATAATGTACTGAACGCTTTGCTGGGAGAATTTGAGCTCCATATTCCATCTGGAACATCAAATTGACTTTTATGGATTATGTAGCCTGCTGCTACGTTGTGCCCCTCACTGCTTTACATCGTGTGTTGTACATTATTTGCATTTGCTCAATGAGCCCTGTGTTACCGAAGGCCTCTCCAACATGGCCGACCCCTTCCTCATGGCTCCAAGTGCCTCCCTGCAGCCCTGCTTGCCTGCCTATGATAGGTGCAGCTGTCCTTCATTTGCACCAATCGAGCGAGTCGGCAGGCGAATGCCGGCCTGCCTCCAAGGCTCGAGCCTACGGCTCCTGTTAGGTGTCGGTTCTGCGGTGAGCCCCCCGCTCATGGCCTGTGTTGTTCTCCTGTTTCCTCCACCCCCCGCTCATGCCCCGTGTTGCCTCCTGTCCCCTCCACCCCCCGCTCATGCCCCGTGTGTTCTCCTGTTTCCCCCCACCCCCCGCTCATGCCCCGTGTTGTTCTCCTGTCCCGCGAACCCCCGCTCATGCCCCGTGTGTTTTCCTGTTTACCCCCACCCCCGCTCATGCCCCGTGTTGTTCTCCTGTTTCCCCCTACCCCCGCTCATGCCCCATGTTGTTCTCCTGTTTCCCCCACCCCCCGCTCATGCCCCATGTTGTTCTCCTGTCCCCCCACCCCCCTGCTCATGCCCCGTGTTGTTCTCCTGTTTCCTCCACCCCCCGCTCATGCCCCGTGTTGCTCTCCAGTCCCTCCCACCCCCCGCTCATGCCCCGTGTTGTTCTCCTGTTTGCCCCACCCCCCGCTCATGCCCTGTGTTGTTCTCCTGTTTCCCCCACCCCCCACTCATGCCCTGTGTTGTTCTACTGTTTCCCCCACCCCCCGCTCACGCCCCATGTTGGTTCTCCTGTCCCTCCACCCCCGCTCATGCCCCGTGTTGTTCTCCTGTTTCCCCCACCCCCGCTCATGCCCCATGTTGTTCTCCTGTTTCCCCCACCCCCCGCTCATGCCCCGTGTTGTCTCCTGTCCCCTCCACCCCCTGCTCATGCCCCGTGTGTTCTCCTGTTTCCCCCACCCCTGGCTCATGCCCCGTGTTGTTCTCCTGTCCCTCCCACCCCCCGCTCATGCCCCGTGTTGTTCTCCTGTCCCCCCACCCCCGCTCATGCCCTGTGTTGTTCTCCTGTCCCCCCCAACCCCTGCTCATGCCCCGTGTTGTTCTCCTGTTTCCCCCACCCCCGTTCATGCCCCGTGTTGTCTCCTGTCCCACCACCCCCGCTCATGCCCCGTGTGTTCTCCTGTTTGCCCCCACCCACCGCTCATGCCCCGTGTTGTTCTCCTGTCCCCCCACCCCACGCTCATGCCCCGTGTTGTTCTCCTGTTCCCCCACCCCCCCTCATGCCCCGTGCTGTTCTCCTGTTTCCCCCACCCCCCGCTCATGCCCTGTGCTGTTCTCCTGTTTCCCCCCACCCTTCGCATATGCCCCATGTGTTCTCCTGTTTCCCCCACCCCTCGCTCATGCCCCTTGTTGTTCTCCTGATCCCCCCACCCCCTGCTCATGCACCGTGTTGTTCTCCTGTCTCCCCACCCCCCACTCATACCCCATGTTGTTCTCCTGTTTCCCCCACCCCCGCTCATGCCCTGTGTTGTTTTCCTGTCCCTCCCACCCCCTGCTCATGCCCCGTGTGTTCTCCTGTTCCTCCCACCCCCCGCTCATGCCCCGTGTTGTCTCCTGTCCCCCCGCCCCCGCTCATGCCCAGTGTGTTCTCCTGTTTCCCCCCACCCCCCGCTCATGCCCGTGTTGTTCTTCTGTCCCCCCACCCCCGCTCATGCCCCGTGTTGTTCTCCTGTTTCCCCTACCCCCGCTCATGCCCTGTGTTGTTCTCCTGTTCCTGCCATCCCCGGTCATGCCCCGTGCTGTTCTCCTGTTTCCCCCCACCCCCCGCTCATGCCCTGTGCTGTTCTCCTGTTTCCCCCCACCCTTCGCTCATGCCCCGTGTGTTCTCCTGTTTCCCCCCACCCCTCGCTCATGCCCCGTGTATTCTCCTGTTCCCCCCACCCCCTAGGATGCCCCGTGCTGTTCTCCTGTTTCCCCCCACCCCCCGCTCATGTCCCGTGTTGTTCTCCTGTTTCCCCCCACCCTTCGCTCATGCCCTGTGTGTTCTCCTGTTTTCCCCACCCCCCGCTCATGCCCCGTGTTGTTCTCCTGTCCCCCCACCCCCTGCTCATGCCCTGTGTTGTTCTCCTGTTTCCCCCCGCTCATGCCCCGTGTTGTTCTCCTGTTTGCTCCACCCCCCGCTCATGCCCCATGTTGTTCTCCTGTTTCCCCCACCCATGCCCCGTGTTGTTCTCCTGTTTCCCCCACCCCCACTCATGCCCCGTGTTGTTCTCCTGTTTCCCCCACCCCCGCTCATGCCCCGTGTTGTCTCCTGTCCCCTCCACCCCCTGCTCATGCCCCGTGTGTTCTCCTGTTTCCCCCCACCCCCGGCTCATGCCCCGTGTTGTTCTCCTGTCCCTCCCACCTCCCGCTCATGCCCCGTGTTGTTCTCCTGTTTCCCCTACCCCCCACTCATGCCGCGTGTTGTTCTCCTGTCCCCCCACCCCCGCTCATGCCCTGTGTTGTTCTCCTGTCCCCCCGACCCCCTGCTCATCCCCGTGTTGTTCTCCTGTTTCCCCCACCCCCGCTCATGCCCCGTGTTGTCTCCTGTCTACCCACCCCCGCTCATGCCCCGTGTGTTCTCCTGTTTGCCCCCACCCCCCGCTCATGCCCCGTGTTGTTCTCCTGTCCCCCCACCCCCCGCTCATGCCCCGTGTTGTTCTCCTGTTTCCCCCACCCCCCGCTCATGCCCCGTGTTGTTCTCCTGTTCCCCCACCCCCCGCTCATGCCCCGTGTTGTCTCCTGTCCCCCCGCCCCCGCTCATGCCCAGTGTGTTCTCCTGTTTCCCCCCACCCCCCGCTCATGCCCGTGTTGTTCTTCTGTCCCCCCGCCCCCGCTCATGCCCCGTGTTGTTCTCCTGTTCCTGCCACCCCCAGGTCATGCCCCGTGCTGTTCTCCTGTTTCTCCCCACCCCCCCGCTCATGCCCTGTGCTGTTCTCCTGTTTCCCCCCACCCTTCGCTCATGCCCCATGTGTTCTCCTGTTTCCCCCCACCCCTCGCTCATGCCCCGTGTATTCTCCTGTTCCCCCCACCCCCTAGGATGCCCCGTGCTGTTCTCCTGTTTCCCCCACCCCCTGCTCATGCCCCGTGTTGTTCTCCTGTTTCCCCCCACCCTTCGCTCATGCCCTGTGTGTTCTCCTGCTTTCCCCACCCCCCGCTCATGCATCGTGTTGTTCTCCTGTCCCCCCACCCCCTGCTCATGCCCTGTGTTGTTCTCCTGTTTCCCCCCACTCATGCCCCGTGTTGTTCTCCTGTTTGCTCCACCCCCCGCTCATGCCCCGAGTTGTTCTCCTGTTTCCCCCACCCATGCCCCGTGTTGTTCTCCTGTTTCCCCCACCCCCACTCATGCCCCGTGTTGTTCTCCTGTTTCCTCCACCCCCGCTCATGCCCCATGTTGTCTCCTGTCCCCTCCACCCCCTGCTCATGCCCCGTGTGTTCTCCTGTTTCCCCCCACCCCCGGCTCATGCCCCGTGTTGTTCTCCTGTCCCTCCCACCCCCCGCTCATGCCCCGTGTTGTTCTCCTGTTTCCCCTACCCCCCACTCATGCCGCGTGTTGTTCTCCTGTCCCCCCACCCCCGCTCATGCCCTGTGTTGTTCTCCTGTCCCCCCGACCCCCTGCTCATCCCCGTGTTGTCTCCTGTCTACCCACCCCCGCTCATGCCCCGTGTGTTCTCCTGTTTGCCCCCACCCCCCGCTCATGCCCCGTGTTGTTCTCCTGTCCCCCCACCCCCCGCTCATGCCCCGTGTTGTTCTCCTGTTTCCCCCACCCCCCGCTCATGCCCCGTGTTGTTCTCCTGTTCCCCCACCCCCCGCTCATGCCCCGTGCTGTTCTCCTGTTTCCCCCCACTCCCCGCTCATACCCTGTACTGTTCTCCTGTTTCCCCCCACGCTTCGCTCATGCCCCATGTGTTCTCCTGTTTCCCCCACCCCTCGCTCATGCCCCGTGTTGTTCTCCAGTCTCCCCCACCCCCGCTCATGCCCCGTGCTGTTCTCCTGTTTCCCCCCACCCTTCGCTCATGCCCCATGTGTTCTCCTGTTTCCCCCCACCCCTCGCTCATGCCCCGTGTGTTCTCCTGTTCCTCCTGCCCCCCGCTCATGCCCCGTGTTGTCTCCTGTCCCCCCCGCCCCCACTCATGCCCCGTGTGTTCTCCTGTTTTCCCCCACCCCCCGCTCATGCCCCGTGTTGTTCTCCTGTCCCCCCACCCCCGCTCATGCCCCGTGTTGTTCTCCTGTTTCCCCCACCCCCCGCTCATGCCCCGTGTTGTTCTCCTGTTCCCGCCACCCCCCGGTCATGCCCCGTGCTGTTCTCCTGTTTCCCCCACCCCCCGCTCATGCCCTGTGCTGTTCTCCTGTTTCCCCCCACCCTTCGCTCATGCCCCGTGTGTTCTCCTGTTTCCCCCACCCCTCGCTCATGCCCTGTGTATTCTCCTGTTCCCCCCACCCCCTAGGATGCCCCGTGCTGTTCTCCTGTTTCCCCCCACCCCCGCTCATGCCCCGTGTTGTTCTCCTGTTTCCCCCCACCCTTCGCTCATGCCCTGTGTGTTCTCCTGTTTTCCCCACCCCCTGCTCATGCCCCGTGTTGTTCTCCTGTCCCCCACCCCCTGCTCATGCCCTGTGTTGTTCTCCTGTTTCCCCCCGCTCATGCCCCGTGTTGTTCTCCAGTCCCTCCCACCCCCCGCTCATGCCCCGTGTTGTTCTCCTGTTTGCCCCACCCCCTGCTCATGCCCTGTGTTGTTCTCCTGTCCCTCCCACCCCCCGCTCATGCCCTGTGTTGTTCTCCTGTTTCCCCCACCCCCCACTCATGCCCCGTGTTGTTCTCCTGTCCCCCCACCCCTGCTCATGCCCTGTGTTGTTCTCCTGTCCCCCCGACCCCCTGCTCATCCCCGTGTTGTTCTCCTGTTTCCCCCACCCCCGCTCATGCCCCGTGTTGTCTCCTGTCCCCCCACCCCCGCTCATGCCCCGTGTGTTCTCCTGTTTGCCCCCACCCCCCGCTCATGCCCCGTGGTGTTCTCCTGTCCCCCCACCCCCGCTCATGCCCCGTGTTGTTCTCCTGTTTCCCCCACCCCCCGCTCATGCCCCATGTTGTTCTCCTGTTCCCCCACCCCCCGCTCATGCCCCGTGCTGTTCTCCTGTTTCCCCCCACCCCCGCTCATACCCTGTGCTGTTCTCCTGTTTCTCCCCACCCTTCGCTCATGCCCCATGTGTTCTCCTGTTTCCCCCACCCCTCGCTCATGCCCCGTGTTGTTCTCCAGTCTCCCCCACCCCCTGCTCATGCCCTGTGTTGTTCTCCTGTTTCCCCCACCCCCCACTCATGCCCCGTGTTGTTCTCCTGTTTCCCCCACCCCCCGCTCATGCCCTGTGTTGTTTTCCTGTCCCTCCCACCCCCTGCTCATGCCCAGTGTGTTCTCCTGTTCCCCCCACCCCCCGCTCATGCCCTGTGTTGTCTCCTGTCCCCCGACCCCCGCTCATGCCCCGTGTGTTCTCCTGTTTCCCCCCACCCTCCGCTCATTCCCCAGTGTTGTTCTCCTGTCCCCCCACCCCTGCTCATGCCCCGTGTTGTTCTCCTGTTTCCCCCCACCCCCGCTCATGCCCTGTGCTGTTCTCCTGTTTCCCCCCACCCTTCGCTCATGCCCCGTGTGTTCTCCTGTTTCCCCCACCCCTCGCTCATGCCCCGTGTTGTTCTCCTGTTTCCCCCCACCCTTCACTCATGCCCTGTGTGTTCTCCTGTTTCCCCCCACCGTTTGCTCATGCCCCGTGTGTTCTCCTGTTCCCCCCACCCACTAGGATGCCCTGTGTTGTCTCCTTGTACCTTCACCCACATCAGAATCCCCATGTTCTCTCTGTATCCCCTCCTCCTATACCCTGTGTTGTCTCTTTGTGTCCCCCACCCACTTGCAGTCAATATATAGTCCTGTGTCTGTGCCCTCGGACCCACCCCTCATTGTTTTGTTGGCTCTGTGCCCTTATGTCCATCTTTGTTTGCCCCCCACTGCCTCTTGCGTCTTTCATGTGTTCCCCTCCATTTGCCCCTGCATCCACTGTTGATTGTCCCCCCCGCCACATGTTCATCTTTGTTCCCCCTTGTATCCTTCTGATTCCCCCTCTGGCTCATCTTCCTTTTTCCTCCCCCTCCCCCTTTCTTCCTCCTGCTCCCTCATCCTTGCCTTTGCCTCCTCTTGTCTCCCTCTCCCGCCTCACCCCTCCCTTCCTTCCTTCCCCTCCCTCCCCCCTCTGTCTATTCTCCGGCACTACCCCCAATTGCCGTCAGGCATATTAAGTGTAGCGCCTGCTTTCTGCTTCCATCCTCCCTTCCTCCTTTTTTTTTCCTTCTATTTTACAAGCACTTACTCTTATCACTGTCCTTGACTTCTGATAAAGAGCTTGTCTGTTTCCCCCTCCTCATTCTTGTTTTCTCCTCCCCTCCCCCTAGCACTACCTTGATTGTTCATTGGCCTTCAAGATAGTTCACCCATTTGTTCCTCTCCCCTCCCACTCCATCCACTCCCCCACCTCCTTACCTCCTGCCCCTCCTTTTGTCATTTTTGCACTGCAACAATTGCCGTCAGACATAGTAATACTACTGCTTGTATTGTCTCCTTTTTTCCTCCCTCACCTCTCCATTATTTGTTCCATGCACTTGTACTATCAGCTATGATATGATAGTTATTTCTCACTGTAAGGCAGAAACCTGTGCAGTTCCCTTGGGGACCACTACAAAAGATTTAGGACTACAGGAGTTGGCAGTAAACCCACTTGGTAGCAGTCAGTACCACCCAGATTTACCTGGTAGCTGTGGCTGAGCAGTCAGACTTCCCTCAAGAAGAGTTAGGCAGTATGCGAAGTATACACAATAGGCACTCAGATACAATAACACAGGCAAACACTGACCCGAGCTTTGGTAACAAGGTATATAATTATTTATTTAAAAACACACTTATTGAAACACTCCAGCACTACTATTGTAAATCCCTCTAAACACATTTGCTATTATTATATATACATCCCTTATTCCTTATCAGACAAGTCTTAGTTAACACCACTTATTTCCAGACAGAGGTGAGCGCTTAACTATAGATGGCACTCCAATAAGTTAACGAAAAATGGAGGGTAAAAAGGCAGAATGTAGGAAAATACACCACACTAATACTTAGGAACTCTTAAGCAAGGCAGGAAAGTCAAAAGTTACTTGTGAGCCAGAGTCCATAGGCCGGGACCACTATTGGAGAGAGCAGGGCACAAATGCATCCAAGGTCACACAATGACAACAGGCTTAAAAAGTCTTGCAGGGAGTTCAGAAAGGTTTTAGTTAGGCTCAGAAAAGTTTAGCCAGGGTGTCCCAGGCTAACCCAGGTTCGAAAGCCGGGGGCTAAATCTACCCCGTACAGTCGGTTGCAAGGGAAGCCAGGCGGAACACGGTACCTTATGTGGAAAGGATCCTCCAGCGGGGCAGTTGTTCCTGGCAGCGGGTGCAAGTCCTGGCGTCGTCCAGAGGAAGGGAAGATCTCGACGTGGAGGAAAGATGAAGGTCGTTGCACTGCCAGGGAAGAAACCAACCACAGAGTTTTCCGGTTAAAGGTACTACCCTTGGATTTGCGGTAGTGGTAAAATGTGGTATCCCGGTTGCCGGGGTGCTTGGCACAGGCAAGGCGGCCACGAGATGTTCCAGGAAGCGAAAAAGGAAGCAGACTGGTTATCCCCACCAGTCGAAGGAAGAAGACTCTCCGGGCTGGAGATCTCCTCTGTCGTTGGGAAAAGTGGTGAGACGGTTCAGCAGGGCTCCACCGGTGGTGTCGTCGTAGCAGGTCGGCTCAGCTTCTCCCTCGTCGGATTCTTAGGTCCTGTGGCGACTTCTGAAGTTCCAGTCCCCAAAGCCCTGCTTTTATGCAGAAAATCCCCATTCACTCAGCCTAGCTGTCACTCAAACATGCTAATTGGTGAGCCGGCCGGCTCACCACTTGGGCCAATCACATAAGAGTGCGACCTGAGTTACCAAGGTAACTCGGTCCAGGGTGCCTAAACCCCCTCCCAAACCCCCTGTGGTAACCAGACAGAGTGGCACCACTTTTGGAGGCTTCTGTAGAGAAGCCCGCCAAAACGTGGAACAAAGGGCTCGACTTGGGTTGGAGTCACAAGAGAACACAAACGCCATTTTAGAACCGAGTCTTGGCAAAAAATACCAACCGGAGAATTAATATTAATTAAATAAACCGCGGTATGTTCGAGGCTATGAGAATTAAATAATTAAAGTTGGTAGCCTCGAACAATGGGAAAATCCCATAGGAATATATTCGCGGTCGAATATAAAACGTAGTTTCCACTGCCACCAGGCAAAACTCAATCAGGGGGGACGGAGACATGCCCCCTCGACTAACAGACCCCGGGGCAATCGAATTGCCCCGGCCAGTACGTCCACAATATGATGGTTTGTACTGGTTCTGTTCAGAATTGGAGACTAGTAAAGTCAATGGTGACTTTACATGCCCTGGGAGACAGTGGTCAGTCCCAGGGTATGGAGTTTATACTGGGGGGTCACTATGACACCCCTGTGTTACTGCACTGAGGGTGCTGTGTAACACACATCACAAAAACACATGAAGCCCTATGGAGTAAAAGACCCCATTGCCCATTAAACACATCTAGAGTCAAAGAAACACACTCAAATCATGCCCAAGAGTGAGGGTAAAAGAGTCTCACTCTTGGCAGGAGAAAAAAATAAACCCCAAAAATCCAGCAAAGCTGCTGGGGGACTCACTAGGTTAGGAAATTCAGCCTAAACAGAGAATTCTCCCTCACACTCGCCCCCCCCAGACTAAGGGACAGGAGGATTTAATCCACTCCTGGATGAACCTCATACCTCTAGTCGATGACATACATCCTAGAGAGTCCATCATCATTTTGGTGGTGACACCTTGACCTATGTCCTATGGTCAAATCAAAGGTTTTCCTTTGCAAGCTGTATGACCTACAAACCCTTTGAGGAGCATCAGTTTTTTTGAAACTATGGGGGATCTGGTTGACCAGTCCCTCAGCAGTTGGTACAACTTCTGAACCTGTGTTAGGCTTTTTCAAGGGGTCCTTATAAAGGATTCCCTTAGATCTAGAGGGGCCTCCAAGGTTCCTCACCACCTCTCTTGTGGAAGCAGGTTGGGTCTTAGGCCTCTTGGTTGGAGGGGTTAGGGTTAGGCAATTTACCTGCTTCCCCTTCCTCTTAGATCTAACCTTACCTACTTTAGGAGCTTCCCCACAAATGAACAAGTTACTTACCAACTGTAACGTTCTTTCGACTGGATGTTCCTCCCACGTATTCCTCATCTTGTGATAATCGTTATCTCCAGCTTCGCTGCTTCGGAAAAAAAATTCTCGGCAGAGGGCGCTGTGCTCGAGGTTGTGGCGTCGATTGTCCCTAGACGTACTCCGTACTCTGTCGACGTCACCGATGGTATAAGTAGCTCGAGCCGCGCCCGTTGCTTCAGTTCTGTTTTTTCGATGAAATATATATAGGCGGAACACCCAGGCGTGTCCCATGACCGATACATTCTTCGTGAGAGGAAAGTGTAAGAACACGTAAACTGTACTGTGGGGTTGGATGGGAGGGTCGATGAGGAATACGTGGGAGGAACATCCAGTCGAAAGAACGTTACAGTTGGTAAGTAACTTGTTCTTCGAATGGATTGTGTCCTCCCACGTATTCCTCATCTTGTGATAGGCTCCCATAGCAGTATCAATTTTTGGAGGTGGGAATACCATTTCAGTTTTCGTGGACAGAATGCAGAACTGCCTTTGCAAATAAACCCTTGTTAGAGGAGGCAGTGTCCAGACAATAATGTTTAACAAAGGTATGTATTGTTTTCCAGGTTGCAGCTGCGCAAATGTCTGCTGCCGGGACTCCCATCTTTAGAGCCGCAGAAGTAGCCATTCCCCTAGTAGAATGGGCACGAAGCCCACCTGGTGGTTCTTTTCCCGCTAATCTATAGCATTCAACTATAGCTAATATGATCCAGCGGGAAATGGTCTGTTTCGTTACAGATAAGCCTAATTTTTGACCAGTGTAACCCACAAACAGTTGGTCATCTTGTCTCAATTTAGCCATCCTAGAGATGTAAAAACTAAGAGCCCTCTTGGGATCTAATCTGTGTAATCTCTCCTCTTCTTTCCCCAGATGAGGAGGAGGATAAAACGTAGGAAGTACTATTTTTTGTGACAAATGGAAGTCCGAGACTACTTTTGGCAAAAATGAAGGTTTAACTTTAAGGACTACCTTATCTTTATAAAAAATAGTATATGGTGGTTTGCATGAGAGAGCCTGAAGTTCGCTAACCCTGTGGGCTGATGATAGGGCCACAAGTAGGACAGTTTTTAGAGTCAAAAGCCTCAATGGACATGAGTGCAGAGGCTCAAAAGGTATGCAAGTCAAGAATTTTAATACTAAATTTAAGTCCCAGGTTGGTAGATGAAAAGGTACTGGAGGGTATACATTAGTGAGCCCCTTTAAGAATTGAATTATTAACAGTGTTTTGAAATATGAAACCTCTTCTGAGGAGCGCTTGAAAATGGACAGCGCAGCAAGGTATCCTTTGATTGTTCCTATCTGGAGCCCCAGATTAGCTAGATGTAGCAGAAAAGAAAGCACCATTGGGGTGCCACACTGAAAAGGGTCCACATCCTTGTCTTTGCACCAGTTACTAAACCTATTCCAGCGACATCGGTACAAAGACTTCGTTGCTGGTCTTCTGGCCGAAAGCAAGATTTCCATTACGTCATCCGGAAGATCCCAATCCTTGTATCTCAACCTCTCAGAAACCATGCGTGAAGGTTGAGTGTTTTGACCTCTGGATGGAGAACCCGACCTTCCTCTTGCGAGAGAACATCCTCTCTTTGCGGAAGACGTATTGGAGGGCAGATGGACATGTCTAGAAGGTCCGGGTACCACGTCCTCCTGGCCCAATCCGGGGCAATTAGGATCATGGTTTTCCTGAACTTTCTCAACCTCCTGATTACTTGAGGAATCACGAGGACTGGGGGAAACGCGTACAGCAGTGGAAACTTCCACTCCACTACAAATGCGTCTCCCACACTCCACTACGAATGCGTCTCCCAGAGCGTCTCTTTGAGGAAATTCCCTTGAGCAGTACTGATTGCACTTCCGGTTGATCGCGGTGGCGAACAGATCCACTTGAGGGGTTCCCCAAAGGGCGAAGATCTCCAGAAGGACTTCCTGAGCCAGCTCCCACTCGTGAGAGACCGTGCTCTGCCTGCTCAGAGCGTCTGCCGCCGTGTTCTTCTCTCCGGCTAGGTGAATTGCCGTCAGAGAGATTCCTTCTCTTATTGCCTAGAACCAGAGCTGCATTGCCTCTCTGCACAGTGGCAGTGACCCTACTCCTCCTCTCTTGTTGAGATAGTACATGGCCACTGTGTTGTCCGTCATTATCAGAACATTCTTTCCCTGTACAGAGGGCAGAAAGGCCTTCAGAGCTAGTCTGATTGCCCTCAGCTCTAATAGGTTGATGTGTAGTTTGGACTCCGATGGAGACCAACGACCGCTGATTGTCAGATCGTTGGTGTGTGCTCCCCACCCCGTGAGTGAGGCGTCCGTCACTACCGTTATCTCCGGCCATGGTTGCCAAAAAGACTCTCCCATGAGAATGTTGTTGTTGCAAGCCCACCATAGAAGATCCTGAGCAACTGCGCTCGGGACTTGCAGAAGATCCGACATATTCCCTGAGAACTGGGACCACTGAGTTCTGAGTGCCCATTGAAGGGATCTCTGTCAGGTTTTCACATGCTGTACCTCACATTAGCAAGGTTCCTAGGAGAATAGGATATTGCAAACACTATTTCAGCTGGCTAAAATATTAAATACATTCTGTTTAGAAACTAGAACATTTTCTGTTTTCGTTAAGTTCATTTTTTCTTGTTCCTTAACTAACTTTCATTAGAAAGATGACATGCCCCCAAGCCAAGATGGAGGAACACTATCTCAATAGTGATTGCTTTAGTTTGCAGCAGGCAGTATTGTGATGTCACTTAGAATGTTCCTTACAAATCTAAACTGCCTTTCATTAAAGTATTCATTAGAGTAGGTTGTACATTTTTTAGCTGCAGTTAAAATAAAACTATATGTACTTTCACTAGGTGTAGAATCTTTGTTTTAGTTCAATTTCTACCGTAGTAATCTCAGTCAAGAAAGAAGTTGCTGAAATCTCCCATCAGAGTATTCCAGTTGAACCAGTTGTTTGAACAGAGGAACCAATTGAAGAACAAGGACTAAGCTAAGTGCAATTCCGTTGTTTAATGTAGAAAGCTATTTGATGTTGCTCAAAAGACATTTTAACTTAAGACTTTACAAGTTCATTCATGGTATTTTTTTTAAGTCAAGCAATTTTATTATATTTGGTCAAACCAGAGAGAAGATTCAAGAACAAGTATTACATTTTTTTTTTAAAACCAACTAATACTAACTAGGTGTGCGGATCATTTTTCGCTGCGTGTCTAATCTCTATTAACCTTATTTAACCTTTCTAACGTTTTAGTAATTGTGTTTCGAGCTTTCGTACGGAGCCGGAGCGTATAATTTAATCCTATGCGCGCGGTTAGAGAAAAGGACCCTACGACGTCGCGCGTGCGTCGCGGCCATTTTGAGATGAATCATTTTATTTTCCTCTGTGTCGCACTTCGTAACGGACTCTAAGGAAAAAAGACTTTCGATTGGACAAATCGCTTCGGATTCAAGGCTAGTCAGTAATGTTATGAACAAGAGTTTTTTACTAAAGCCTTTTGTCGAAGGAGAATTTTTTAAAGAGAAAACACTTTGTAATATTTTCGAAAATCCAGTACTGGCCAGCGGAATATTAGAAATTCTTCAGGAAGTTATCCAAGGTATTTACATTTTAATAAATATATTATTTAGAAAAATACACTAAAGGAAATATTAAGAAGCTGAGTAACAACTACATAAATGGGTATCACTATTTATTTGTTTTAGAGAGTGATAAGCTGTATGTATAGAGAAAAGAAAGAGAAAAGAACTTCATATACCGCATCAAAAGCAGCAACATTTCTTACTGAAGCAGCCTAAGGGCAATTCAAGTTTAGGCAACAGGTAACTAGAGACATATTATAGTAATATAGAATAGTCAAAACATAAGTTTAAAAAATATTTTACTTAAGGCTGTGTTTTCTTTTAGGAACACCACTGATCCAAAAAAAACCTTCCAGTGAAGACAGTCTGAAGTACCTGCAGTGGGAGTTCTTGTCTTTGTTTTGTTATCCATTCCCCTTTCCCCTTGGGTTTGCCTGGCCAATAGTTTTATTATATCAGGATTGTTGAGCAGGCAGGCTTTGGGGGCTAGGTGGGCCAGCTTCACTCCTGCAGGATCCAATTACTTCAGTACTTTGACAGAATGAAAGGCCCACGTTTTTGATCCTGCCTGAGTGAAGATGGACCCAGAGTCAGGGTTGAGTTTGATAGCTTTAGAAAAGATTTTATTAGAATTGAAGTCAGAATTAAGGGGGACAAAAAAAAGATACATTGGGCCTCATTACGAGTCCGGCGTTAACCGAGGCGGTAAAACCGCCTGGTTAACGCCGGACTCGTATTACCATTCCGCCTCCGTGACTCCCGGAATTACCGGGGCATCACAACCCCGGTTTTCCGGGAATCACGGAGGCGGAATGGTGTAAATCCCCATTCCCATTGAGTCCTATGGGACTCAATGGGAATCGGGATCATGGAAACACCGGCAGCATCTTGTAATGCTGCCGGTGTTTCCTCGTCCGCCTGCAGGCGGGCGGTGTTAAACCCGCCAGGTCAGACCTGGCGGGAACATCACCTCCCGCCTGCAGGGGTCGGGATCAGGCGGTCCGGAAACAACGGTGGCGGCGGGTTTACCGCCACCGTTATTTCCGGACCGCCACGATCGTAATGAGGCCCATTGTCTCTGGGAGTTAAGGTGGAGGAGTTGAGCGGTATTGTGAGAAAAGAAGACTCAGCCAAAGCATCAGGTTTGAGTTTTGATTTTGAAAGGGAACCACCCATTTTGTATCCAGAAAAAGGAGAAATTAAGGAAGCCAGAGTAGTTACTGAAAAGGCAAGAGAGACACATTTATTTTCCGGAGGAACAGTAATATCTACCCTTTTGGCACCACCAGAAAGATTTGGAGGGGATTTTAGGAAATTTAAATCATTTATTATGCAATGTGAATTACACTATATGTGCAGACCAGAGGCATTCCCTACAGAAACTTCCAGAGTAGCATTTTTAATCTCTTATCTCACGGGAGAAGCAGCTGCGTAGTCGGTGCCTTATGTAGAGAGAAGGGCTGAAGAGTTACATAATTGGTTGGATTTTAAGAAGGTATTTGGAAAGATGTTTGATAGAAGAACACATTCCCAGTGTGTAGATGGAGAACTTTTAGAGTTACGTCAAGGAAATCATGAATTAATTTCTTACATCACGCAGTTCAGGGGATTAGTGTTAGAAAGTGGTTGGCCAGAAGAAAAAAGAGCTTCCATATTTTATAGAGGTCTGCGTGATGAGTTGAAAGATGGTCTATCAAATATAGTAGAGAGACCCACTTCAAGTGAAGATCTGATAAATTTGGTGATGCAATTAGACATAAGATTGGGTGAGAGGAGATTGGAAAAGCGAAGACATTTCTCTGAGAATAAGGTTTGGTTCAGGAGTGAACGTCCCAGGACAGAACTGGTTATTAAGGAGGGTAAGGGTTCAATGCGGAATGATACAGTTAACTCAGTTAGACCTCCATTGACTAAGGAAGAAAAAGACAGAAGAAAAGAAAATGTGTGTTTGTATTGTGGTGATAACACTCACTTTGTAGGGAAATGTCCACGTGCCCCAAAGCGAGTTTCCCCATTTCCAGGAAAAGGTCTACAGGTGGCGAATACAGTTCAGACAGCAGTTCCCTACATCACTTTAAATGTATCCTTTACATGGGAAGGTAAGCCAAGATGTGGTGGACCGTGTGTGCTAGATTCTGGGGCAACTGGAAAGATTTTTGATATTGGTCTGGCTGGGAGATTGGGAATTCCACTAGTCAAAAAGGGAATACCTGAACAAGTACGAGCTGTAGATGGCTCGCCACTTACTTCTGGGTTGATAACTCAAATGACTGCTAAATTGGAGATGAAAATTGGGGAAGAACATTGTGAGGAAATTGAATTTGAACTAATTGATGCACCACAGTTACAGATTATATTAGGCATGCCGTGGCTTTCCTCTGATTGATTGGGGAAAAAGAAACGTGGAGTTCAAGTCGATTTTTTGTAGGGAACAATGTTTGATGAAATTAACTGAAGACGGTCAGGGAGAAATTCCTAAATCTATTGGGGCTTGTTTAGCTGCAGGGTTAGTGAAAGAACATATAGTGGGGGCAGTAGCTGGAGTCTTACCAGAGTGTTGCAAGGAATTTCAAGATGTTTTTGACAAAAAAGAAGCTAATGAATTACCACCTCATAGAGAATTTGATTGCAAAATAGATCTTGAAATTGGAGCACCAATTCCTTGTGGAAGAATTTATGCCCTTTCTGAGAAAGAAAACAAATTTTTAAAAGAATATTTAGAGGAAAATCTTGCTAAAGGCTTTATTAGACATTCGCAATCACCAGCAGCCTCACCGTTATTCTTTGTTCCAAAGAAAGACAAGACCCTGAGAACTTGCATCGACTACAGAGCTCTGAATAAAATAACTATAAAAAATCGCTATCCATTACCTCTAATATCAGTAATGTTGGATAAGATTCAAGGAGCTAAAATTTTCACAAAATTGTATCTACAAGGAGCTTATCACTTGGTTCGTGTTCGTGAAGGAGACGAGTGGAAAACTGCATTTAGAACGCGCTATGGACTTTTTTAGTATCAAGTGATGCCATTTGGTCTGTGTAACGCACCAGCAGCTTTTCAGTTTTTCATAAATCAAGTTCTTCGCGAATACTTGGATGTCTTTGTGGTGGTTTACATTGATGACATTTTAATTTTTTCAAAAGAAGAAGAAGAACATTTGGTACATGTTAAGAAGGTTTTAATTAAATTACGTGAGAATCATCTCTTTGCAAAACTGGAAAAGAGTCAGTTTCACACTAATTGTGTGGAATTTTTAGGCTTTGTGTTATCTCCGGAAGGTCTAGAGATGGATTCGAGTAAAGTAAAAGCAGTAAAAGATTGGCCCCAACCAAGGTCAGTAAAAGATATTCAAAGCTTTATTGGATTTGCAAACTTTTATCGCCGATTTATTCAAAATTTTTCACAGGTGGTTTCTCCTATTACTAACTTGTTGAAGAAAGGAACGAAATTTGTATGGAGCAAGGAAGCTGAAAATGCCTTTAAATTTCTTAAAGAAAAATTTATTTCAGGACCAATCTTGTTACATCCGGACGTGGATCAACCTTTCTTTGTGGAAGCAGATGCTTCAGACTCTGCCATGGGAGCAGTTTTATCGCAACGCCATCCTGAAACGGGACAAATTCATCCAGTAGCATTCTTTTCAAAGAAATTTACATCGGCTGAGAAGAATTATACTATTACAGACAGAGAACTTTTGGCCATTAAGTCTGCATTCGAAGAATGGCGACATTATTTGTTGGGTGCACATCATCGAGTTACAGTTTTAACAGATCACAGAAATTTGACTTTTCTTCGTTCCGCCAAGACTTTAACACCAAGACAACTTCGCTGGTCATTGTTTTTTGCGGAATTTGATTTTGGAATCACGTTTAAACCTGGACGCTTGAATGGAAAGGATGATGCATTGTCTCGATGTTTTCCAGGAGGTCTAAAGACTGATGATAGTGTTCCAGTATCACTCTTGTCTGAAAAGAATTTTGTGGTAGGTGAAGTGCATAAAAGAATAGACTTTCGAGAACAAATTCATCGTTTGTTACCTAAAGAAGAATTGGAAAAATGGGAAGCCGCAGATCCAGTACGAAGTTTTAAAAAAGGTTTGCCCTATGTAGATGCAAAATTGTATCTTCCTTCTGACGAATTACAGGAAGAGGCGCTGAAGAATTGCCATGATTCACCTTTGGCTGGTCATCCAGGAGTTAAGAAAACTTTAGAACTTCTTCGAAGGGATTTCTGGTGGGAGAAGATGCGCGAAGACACCGAAAACTACGTTAGAACATGTGAAATTTGTATCAGCGCAAAATCCGACCATCAAAAGACTGCTGGTTTACTAGTACCTCTGCCAATTCCACCTCGTCCATGGCATACAGTATCAATTGATTATATTGTTGAATTACCATCCGACAAAGGATTTTCTACAATTTTGGTTGTAGTAGATGTTTTTTCCAAGGCAGGGCATTTCATTCCCATTAAGGGAGCTGCTACAGCTACATCTTTAGCACAAGCCTTTTTACAGAATGTAGTGAAACTTCATGGTTTACCATATCAAGTGATTTCAGATCGAGGCCCAAAGTTTGTTTCAAAATTTTGGAAGGCGTTCTGTAAAGAATTGGGAATTGAGATTATTCTAACAACTAGTTATCATCCAGAGGGTAATGGCCAAACAGAAAGGGTGAATCAAGAGTTAGAAAAATATCTTCGTTGTTATTTGGGTTCCGATCACAGTTGGGTGGAGTTGTTGTGGTTGGCGGAATTTTGTTATAACAATACTGAAAAGGAATCAACTTCAATGTCACCATTTTTTGTTAATCAGGGATTTCATCCACGTTTTCTTAGAGGAGTAGGTTTAGAAGAAGTGGAGGTTCCTGATGTGGAAGACAGATTGAGAACTATGGGACAAAATTTGGAGAAAGCAGTTCGAGCCTTGAAAGTAAGCAAATTGAGTTACAAGAAATTTGCGGATAAGAAACGTAGGGAGGCTCCTAAATATCAAGAAGGAGATAAGGTATGGTTGTCCACAAAAAATTTAGCCTTGAAAGGAAAGAACAAATTTAGTCCCCGTTTTATTGGACCATTTGAAGTTGAAAAAGTACTTTCCCCAGTTACTTTGAAGTTGAAGTTGCCATCTAGTATGAAAATACACCCTACATTTCATGTTAAATTGTTGAAACCATGTGGAAATGACACTAGATTAGTGGGTGTACCTGGTCCAGTATTTTTTGATGATGATTCTGAATATGAAGTTCAAGCTATTTTGGATTCTAGATTTGTTCGAGGTCATTTGCAATATTTAGTGGATTGGAAAGGGTACGGTCCAGAAGAGAGATCTTGGGTTAAAAGTGAAGATGTTCATGCCTCTAGGTTAATTAAAAGGTTTCATTGTTTACAACCCTCTAAACCAGGCCCTGGGACAGGGCTTTACAGGGGGGTACTGTCAGGTTTTCACATGCTGTACCTCACATTAGCAAGGTTCCTAGGAGAATAGGATATTGCAAACACTATTTCAGCTGGCTAAAATATTAAATACATTCTGTTTAGAAACTAGAACATTTTCTGTTTTAGTTAAGTTCATTTTTTCTTGTTCCTTAACTAACTTTCATTAGAAAGATGACATGTCCCCAAGCCAAGATGGAGGAACACTATCTCAATAGAGATTGGTTTAGTTTGCAGCAGGCAGTATTGTGATGTCACTTAGAATGTTCCTTACAAATCTAAACTGCCTTTCATTAAAGTATTCATTAGAGTAGGTTGTACATTTTTTAGCTCCAGTTAAAATAAAACTATAGTGTACTTTCACTAGGTGTAGAATCTTTGTTTTAGTTCAATTTCTACCTTAGTAATCTCAGTCAAGAAAGAAGTTGCTGAAATCTCCCATCAGAGTATTCCAGTTGAACCAGTTGTTTGAACAGAGGAACCAATTGAAGAACAAGGACTAAGCTAAGTGCAATTCCGTTGTTTAATGTAGAAAGCTATTTGATGTTGCTCAAAAGACATTTTAACTTAAGACTTTACAAGTTCATTTATGGTATTTTTTTTAAGTCAAGCAATTTTATTATATTTGGTCAAACCAGAGTAGTTGAAGATTCAAGAACAAGTATTACATTTTTTTTTTAAAACCAACTAATACTAACTAGGCGTGCGGATCGTTTTTCGCTGCGTGTCTAATCTCTATTAACCTTATTTAACCTTTCTGACGTTTTAGTAATTTTGTTTCGAGCTTTCGTACGGAGCCGGAGCGTATAATTTAATCCTATGCGTGCGGTTAGAGAAAAGGACCCTACGACGTCGCGCGTGCGTCGTGGCCATTTTGAGATGAATCATTTTATTTTCCTCTGTGTCGCACTTCGTAACGGACTCTAAGGAAAAAAGACTTTCGATTGGACAAATCGCTTCGGATTCAAGGCTAGTCAGTAATGTTATGAACAAGAGTTTTTTACTAAAGCCTTTTGTCAAAGGAGAATTTTTTAAAGAGAATACACTTTGTAATATTTTCGAAAATCCAGTACTGGCCAGCGGAATATTAGAAATTCTTCAGGAAGTTATCCAAGGTATTTACATTTTAATAAATATATTATTTAGAAAAATACACTAAAGGAAATATTAAAAAGCTGAGTAACAACTACATAAATGGGTATCACTATTTATTTGTTTTAGATAGTGATAAGCTGTATGTAGAGAGAAAAGAAAGAGAAAAGAACTTCATATACCGCATCAAAAGCAGCAACATTTCTTACTGAAGCAGCCTAAGGGCAATTCAAGTTTAGGCAACAGGTAACTAGAGACATATTATAGTAATATAGAATAGTCAAAACATAAGTTTAAAAAATATTTTACTTAAGGCTGTGTTTTCTTTTAGGAACACCACTGATCCAAAAAAAACCTTCCAGTGAAGACAGTCTGAAGTACCTGCAGTGGGAGATTCCCCTTTCCCCTTGGGTTTGCCTGGCCAATAGTTTTATTATATCAGGATTGTTGAGCAGGCAGGCTTTGGGGGCTAGGTGGGCCAGCTTCACTCCTGCAGGATCCAATTACTTCAGTACTTTGACAATCTCATTCTCAATCTGGCCTCTGGTACAAGAAAAATGCAGGATGCCATGAGGCCGAGCAACCTGAGAAAATCGAAGGCCGGTAGACGTTGGGCATTCTGGAATTTTGTTACCATCTGCTGGATGTGGAGAGCTCTCACTTCGGGAGGCGAGGCTTTTCCCGATGACGTGTCCAAGACTGCTCCGATAAACTGGAGTTTCTGGGATGGTATCATGTGGGACTTCTTGAAATTGAGGGAGAAGCCCAGTTTGTGGAGGAAGTGGCAGGTGATCGAAAGATGTTCCTGAGCTTGTTCTGGAGAACTTGCTCTGATCAACCAGTCGTCCAGGTAGGGATATATGTGAATACCTCCCTTCCTGAGACTTGCTGCCACAACCGCCAACAGTTTGGTGAAAACCCTTGGGGCGGAGGTCAACCCGAATGGCAGAACACGAAACTGATAATGAGAATTGCCAATCGCGAACCTCAGGTACTTTCTGTGCTTTGGATGGATTGGCACATGAAAGTAAGCATCCTGAAGGTCCAATGATACCAACCAATCTTGGAGTTGGAGAGCCTGAAGGATCTGAGAAAGAGTCACCATCTTGAACTTGTCCTTCCTGAGGAACTTGTTCAAGTTTCTCAAGTCCAAGATGGGTCTCAGTCCTCTGTCCTTTTTTGGGATGAGAAAATATGGGGAGTACCAACTCCTGTTCCTCTCCGCTACAGGTACCAGTTCTATGGCACCTTTCTCTAGCAGGGTTAAAATTTCCTGCAACAGGAGCGGGTCTGGAGTTTTTACGGAGTTGGCTCCCGGTGGATGATTCTGAGGCCTTTTTAGAAAGGGGAGACAGTAACCTTGGGCTACTGTTTCCAGTGCCCAAGCATCTGAGGTAATGCCTCGCCATTCCTTCAGATGTTGAGAGATCCTGCCTCCCACTGGTGTTTTGTGTAACAAGGTCTCAGAGGGATTTGGAGGCGGCTGCAGGAGTGGCTGAGGGTACAGATGCCGCTCCTGAGGCTGATTTTGCACCTCTTCCTCGTCCACCACGAGGGAAGTTCTTTCTGCCTCTTTGAGAAGCCTGTCCTCTTCCTCTACCAAAAGACGAGTAGTATCGAAAAGAACGACCCCTCCAGGAAAATGAGCCGGAATAGGGTTTTAGAGGCTGGCGCAAAGAGGCGCTAAGTGATTTAGCTGCCGCTTTCGAGGTCTGAAGTTTTTCAAGGCTTTCATCAGCCTTTCTGCCAAAGAGCCTCGAGCCATCAAAGGGCATGTTGTGGAGTCTAGCTTGCACATCAGGTGTAAATCCTGACTTCCTCAACCACGCAAATCTGCGTAGCACAACGCTTGCAGCCATGGATCTGCTGATACTATCAGCAGTATCCAGTCCAGACTGGAGGCATTCCCCCATTGCCTCCTTCCCGTCCTTAACTATATTCAGGAAGCCTTCCCTTTCCTCGCCTTCCGGAATATGATCAGCCGCCGCCGAAATACAGTCCCACAGGGTAAGGGTAAACCTGGCTACGGTACAGGTGACATTTGTCGACTTAAGTGCCATACTGGCTGACGTGAAAACTTTACGTGCCCAGGCGTCAATTTTTTTGTCCTCTCTATCTGGAGGGATAGTTGGATAAGCAGTTTGTTTCGAAGTGGATGCTGCTTGAATGACTAAACTCTCTGGAGTCGGATGTTTATTCAAATATTCTGGATCTGATCCAGCTGGTCTGTATTTTCTTGGAAAAGTGCTGTCTGCAGCAGCAATGGTTTCTGGTTTCTCCCAGTTTTTCTCAACAGTCCTTTGAAGAGCCCTGTGAAAAGGGAGAACAGGATCCTTCTGAGGTCCCTTGACGATAATATCCGTCATGTCATCTTGCTCAAAAATGGGTGAAGTATTACCCCAACCCATGTATTCAACTACCCTGGTCATAAGACCCCTGTACCCAGCATCTGCATGCTCTGCAGGATCAGGTTTGGCGAACTCTAATTCTGGGGATGTGTCAACTCCACTGGCAGAATGTAGAGTATCACTCAGGTCTCTCATTCTGGATTCCTGGTCAATAAGTTCTTCAGGAACTTGTCTTGTCCCATAAGTAACTCCCAAGGGAGTAACTTCGTCTTCTTCTTCTGAAGCAGACTCTTCATAAATTGCAGACATAGACTTGAAAAAGTCTGATCAGGGCAAAGGAGTGAATCTCCTTTCTTCCTCTTCCATCTGCTTCGAAGGAAATGGCAAATCCCTCAAAGTTTTCGAGGGTGTCTTCGAAGTCTTCGAAGTTTTCGAAGATGACTTCGATAATGGCGTCGATGACGTATGTGGTTTTGGTGTCAAAATTATCGACGTCGAGGGCGTCGACGAAGTCGTCGAAGTCTTTGACGATTTGTGTTTCTTGGCCGGCACCGGAGAGGTGCTCGACTCTCGAGGTTTCTTCGACGGTTTTACGTCGACTCGAGGTTTTTTGTATTCCTTGACGCTACTGGTCTTAGCCATAGTAGTTTTGGACTTCCCTTTGTCGTCCAACGGAGCGACCTTAGGGGTATGGCTTTTTCGAGGTTCTTTCGAGGGGGTCGAGGCTGCATTCTCGAAAACCTCCATCATCTTTTTGCGGAATTCTTCCCACTTACTGGGAGAATCCGATTTAGTCGGACAACGAATTTCTTCGGTCGACTCTGATGAAGAAGATGATGAGGGAGATCTATGTCTCCTCTTCATTTTTTTCGACGACGACGATGAATGTCTCGATCTACTTCTAGATCGAGATCTCTTCGAGTGTCTATGGCGATCCGATCCCTTAGAATCGGTCGCTTTCTTATGTTTTTTTGACGAAACCTTTTTTGAGGCCTCCCTCCCCACCGACAGTTTACCTCTCCTCTCACAAAGAGCTTTTTCGTTCATCGATTGGCAGGAGCCGCAGTCGTCGGTACGGTGACTGGAACCGAGACACCAGAGACTAATCCGGTGGGGATCGGTAATCGACATCTTAGATCCACAATCTGCACACTTCTTGAACCCAGTCCTGGGTGTCGAAGGTGTCGAAGATGATGACATTTTCTTCACAGAAAATAGAAGCGCGCCGTTCTCGATAGCGAAGCGATCGGAAAAACGGAACTGAAGCAACGGGCGCGGCTCGAGCTACTTATACCATCGGTGACGTCGACAGAGTACGGAGTACGTCGAGGGACAATCGACGCCACGACCTCGAGCACAGCGCCCTCTGCAGAGAAATTTTTTTTACGAAGCAGCGAAGCTGGAGATAACGATTATCACAAGATGAGGAATACGTGGGAGGACACAATCCATTCGAAATTAGGATTAGAGTTGGGGTCTTCAGTAGAAGGTCCAACAGTCTGAAGGGTTTTGGCCTTAGACTTTTCTTTCCTGGTTTTCCACCAGCATTGAGAATGACCAGTTCTCTCAGGCCTAGGTAAGGGTCCAGTAGGTCTATCCTCCTCTTCCTCAGAAGCAGGGTGGGTCACAGACGCTGAAACTGGGGGAACAATGATGGAGCTTGGTTGGGGCTCGCATTTCTCTAATGTACTAGCCTGAAATGTACCTGGGTTAGAGGTCAACTTACTAACACCAGGGCTTGTAGTGGGGGTCTCAGTAGAGGTTCCCACAGGCTTAGAGTGGTCCCTTAAGGTGGCCTCTCTAGCCAATTTGGTTAGGTCCTGGTTCTCCATACTGGGAGGCCTGGGGATATGTGACACTACTCCTAGAGTTCTCAGGTCATTCCCCAACAGGCACCTCAGTCTGCACACTGACAGGGATCCTCACTGTCATGTTGTTACACTGAATGAGGGCTGGTAGAATAGGAACCATTTGGACAGGGCCTCCAGACATCTTAGTGGGACCTTTGGGTGCTTTTGCCACATCCTCAGGTTGAAAGAAGCTTTCATCCACTACTGTTCTGCTGGCCCCAGTGTCTCTCCTGGCAGGAGTATCCTGGCCATTGACAAGAACACTGTCCATATAATACACTTTAGAGTTTGCAGGTGGGAGTTATACACAACCCTATTCTGGGACTTAACCAGATCCATGGACTCTATAGACACAGTTGCTTGAAGACCAAAGGGTTCTTCAGCAAAAGCTTCAAAGTGAGCACTAGCCATCTGTACTTCATCCTCAGGAGTGAAGGCGAAGGAGACTGTGCTGATCCCTGCAGGTGTACCCTTGCATCTGGGATCCCCTTTGATATGGTCAGTAGCCTTACAGATATAGCATTGTCCAAATGCTCTCTGAAAGGGTTGCTTGTTCTGACCTCCTTCTGGTTGTTGACCAGAAGGTACACTAGCCTGATTCGGTTTACCCTGGGGCTTACCCTGGTTATTTTGTTGTTTGTAGCCCTCTTTGGTATGGGAGGTATTAGAATTCTCTGGATTCACTTTAGGTGGCTGCTTTCCCTCATCCTTTTTCTGAGTGACCCCTGAATCCTTGTGAATGGCCCTGTTGGCAACCCACAAGTCAGCAGCCTTAGCTAGTTTTCTGGAATCTAATTCCTTTGAATCAGCCAAGTGCTGTCTGAGCTCAGGAGAGCAGCCATCATAAATTTACTCCAACATAAACAAATTTCTCATACCTTCATAAGTGTTCACTTTGTAACCCTTAATCCATCCCTCTATGTTTTTCAAACACTCACTCACCCAGGTAGCCCAAGGGGTACCGTCATTCTTTTTGAGGGTTCTAAACCTCTTAAGATACTGGGAAGGGGTCTTCCCAAATCTAGCTATCAAAGCTAGTTTCACACATTCATACTCCTTCCTATCCTCCTCCCCCAATTCCATTACCACATCAGTTACAACAGGGGGAAGCCTAGAGAACAACCAGGTGAGTAAGTCATTTCCTGTGATGTTCTGGAGCACATGATTATATTCAAACAGAGACAACCAATCCAACACATCCAACTTAGGCTCATACATACCAATCAATTCCTTAGGCATCCAGGGTCTTTTAGGACTGGAACTTCTAGAGGAGTCAGAGAGAGAAGCATTCTCTACAGATAATTTCTTCATTTCTAGCTCATGCTTGAGCTCCATTTCCCTTAGCCCGAGTTCTTGATTCAGTTCCCGGTGTCTTTGTTCAGCCTGAGTGTTTAGTCTCTTGAATTCTAATTCAAGTTTCATTTTCTCTAGCTCAAGATATTGAGGACTAAGTGTGGGACCTGGTAAAGGTCCAGTAGGTACAGCAGGTAGGGCAGACAGAGGCCTAGGGGGGACAGTCATAGCAGCCTCACCCTCCTCTTCTCACTCTTCCTCAAGAGTATCAACATTTTTATCAACATCAAGCTCTATACTGTTATCTACAGTTTCTGGCATGGTAGGTTCCTCTGAACCATCATCCAGACTTTGGTTAGCTAACAACCTTTCTATCAATTCCAGTTTCTTGCCTTTAGTCAGGAGATTCTTATGCTTACAGATAACTCATAAACAATCAGCAGTTTTTGTAGCAAGGGACTCTTGACTATAATTTTCCATAGTTGACATGTTAGAAAGATTACTTTTTCAGTGCTAAGCTTTGTAGTTAGTTGCACTAAGGTATCCTAAAGCACTCTGAAATGTATACTCAATACAAATCCCACCGCTGTACACCAGTGTTAGGCAGAAACCTGTGCAGTTCCCTTGGGGACCACTGCAAAAGATTTAGGACTACAGGTGTAGGCAGTAAACCCACTTGGTAGCAGTCCGTACCACCCAGATTTACCTAGTAGTTGTGGCTGAGCAGTCAGACTTCCCTCAAGAAGAGTTAGGCAGTATGCGAAGTATACACAATAGGCACTCAGATACAATAACACAAGCAAACACTGACCAGAGCTTTGGTAACAAGGTATATAATTATTTATTTAAAAACACACTTATTGAAACACTCCAGCACTACTATTGTAAATCCCACTAAACACATTTATTATTATTATATATACATCCCTTATTCCTTATCAGACAAGTCTTAGTTAACACCACCTATTTCCAGACAGAGGTGAGCGCTTAACTATAGATGGCACTCCAATAAGTTAACGAAAAAGGGAGGGAAAAAGGCAGAATGTAGGAAAATACACCACACTAACACTTAGGAACTCTTAAACAAGGCAGGAAAGTCAAAAGTTACTTGTGAGCCAAAGTCCATAGGCCGGGCCCACTCTTGGAGAGAGCAGGGCACAAATGCACCCAAGGTCACACAATGACAACAGGCTTAAAAAGTCTTGCAGGGAGTTCAGAAAGGTTTTAGTTAGGCTCAGAAAGGTTTAGCCAGGGTGTGACAGGCTAACCCAGGTTCGAAAGCCGGGGGCTAAATCTACCCCGTACAGTCGGTTGCAAGGGAAGCCAGGCGGAACACAGTACCTTATGTGGAAAAGATCCTCCAGCGGGGCAGTTGTTCCTGGCAGTGGGTGCAAGTCGCTGCGTCGTCCAGAGGAAGAGAAGATTTCGACGTGGAGGAAAGATGAAGGTCGTTGCACTGCCAGGGAAGAAACAAACCGCAGAGTTTTCCGGTTAAAGGTACTACCCTTGGATTCGCGATAGTGGTAAAACGTGGTATCCCGGTTGCCGGGGTGCTTGGCAGGCAAGGCGGCCACGAGATGTTCCAGGAAGCGAAAAAGGAAGCAGATTGGTTATCCCCACCAGTCGAAGGAGGAAGACTCTCCGGGCTGGAGATCTCCTCTGTCGTTGGGAAAAGTGGTGAGACGGTTCAGCAGGGCTCCACCGGTGGTGTCGTCGTAGCAGGTCGGCTCAGCTTCTCCCTCGTCGGATTCTTAGGTCCTGTGGCGACTTCTGAAGTTCCAGTCTCCAAAACCCTGCTTTTATGCAGAAAACCCCTATTCACTCAGCCTAGCTGTCACTCAAACATGCTAAGTGGTGAGCCGGCCGGCTCACCACTTGGGCCAATCACATAAGAGTGCGACCTGAGTTGACAAGGTAACTCAGTCCAGGGTGCCTAAACCCCCTCCCACACCCCCTGTGGTACCCAGACAGAGTGGCACCACTTTTGGAGGCTTCTGTGGAGAAGCACGCCAAAAAGTGGAACAAAGGGCTCGACTTGGGTTGGAGTCACGGAAGAGAACACAAACGCCATTTTAGAACCGAATCTTGGCAAAAAATACCAACCGGAGAATTAATATTAATTAAATAAACCGGCGGTATGTTCGAGGCTATGAGAATTAAATAATTAAAGATGGTAGCCTCGAACAATGGGAAAATCCCATAGGAATATATTCGCGGTCGAATATAAAATGTAGTTTCCACTGCCCCCAGCCAAAACTCGATCAGGGGGGACGGAGACGTGCCCCCTCGACTAACAGACCCCGGGGCAATCGAATTGCCCCAGCCAGTACGTCCACAATATGATGGTTTGTACTGGTTCTGTTCAGAATTTGAGACTAGTAAAGTCAATGGTGACTTTACATGCCCTGGGAGACAGTAGTCAGTCCCAGGGTATGGAGTCTATACTGGGGGGTCACTATGACACCCCTGTGTTACTGCACTGAGGGTGCTGTGTAACACACATCACAAAAACACATGAAGCCCTATGGAGTAAAAGACCCCATAGCCCATTAAACACATCTAGAGTCAAAGAAACACACTCAAATCATGCCCAAGAGTGAGGATAAAAGAGTCTCACTCTTGGCAGGAGAAAAAAATAAACCCCAAAAATCCAGCAAAGCTGCTGTGGGACTCACTAGGTTAGGAAATTCAGCCTAAATAGAGAATTCTCCCTAACACTCACATTCTGATTTGCTTCACAGACCTGTAAGAATGCATTGTGTTTTCCCTTGTTTCCCTCCCTCCTTGAAGCGCTTTGAAACACATTGTATATAGGCGCTATACAAATAATCAACCAATCAATTGTGAAAAGATTGCCAATGCATTATTTTCCCCAAGCAGCAGTGATCATAGCGCGCATCACAAGGGTGTCATGTGACCATCTATTCCAACTCGGTGCACGCCACTACAACAGTGCATGCCGGTCTGTCATTTTGGACAGGGCTTCCGGAGAGCAGACGGTTACCCAGTACAACATGCGCACTGCTAGACACAGTGGTTGAAGTCTATGAAAAGAAGTAGTGGGACTATGTTCCCTGCTAGCCTGCACCCACTCCCTACAAACACCATCGCCATGCCCCTCCCACACACAATACAAACCCCCAAACACATGCACCTGCTGTTTAAGGGAATGTTCAGTGTAGTACACTGAAAGTGTACGTTTCAACTTCTTCCTACACTTTTATTTCAACACGAAACCATTCCGGAACTGTTTCTTTTTAAAATAAAAGTATAGGAACAGTAAAACATAATTTAAAAAAGTAGAGGAGCACCGCTCTCAACCGCTCCCACTCACTTCGACCACTGGCTAGACACATTAATCTCTGCGTCGTCCCAACCTTATAACAGATGGAATCTCACTGGCAGATGCGGGAGCGAAAATGGTGGACTATCTCCTGGGGCCCACACCCGACGAGTGCTCTGTGACCACACCTTCAAATAATCATCAGAACTCCCCCATATACAGCAGTGCCTATTGCACAGCTTACTCAACTGCAAGGCAGAGCACCAAATGAAGCGAAGGAACTATGGGTAAAGCAAGGGTGCAAACAATCCCTGACTTGTTGTTAGGCAAGATTGTATGCAGTAACCCTGTGGGAGACTACACCAGTGTTGTCCTCTTGGTATTAGGTAACCCACCTATTGGTATAGGTCTGTACTAGACAAGTTGGTAGAGTGACTGAGCAGCCAGACTTATCTCAAGAGGGGTAAATGTGAACTGAAGAGCTATAGCATCGAAATCCACACATGCAAGCATCTAAATCCACACATGCAAGCACTTACACTCAAGGTTTTCTAGTAAAACAATGATTTATTTAACAGTCAGTTTTAAATACGCATTCTTTAAAAAGGGCAATGTGCAACAATAAAAATATACTTCCTAACACGTTCTCAGAATCAAGATAAGCAAGTAGATACGTGTTAGAGATGCTTCATACACACTTCCTACAGCGTGAGGTGACTTGAATTACTAGGATAGTATTGGTATTTATATATCACTTTTGCCCTTGGTAAAATTTTGAAGTTGTGGAAAAGAAAGGTTAAGGGAAGGAAAAAGGTTAACAGGTTCTCAGAGCATGTGAGCACTTTTACTCTCCCAATGAAGTCTAGATAGAATCATTCCCAGCTATAACAGTTTCAAACAAGTTACCACCTATGAGGGACAGTAAGAATCAAAGTCAGTGGGTCAGAAGAGTCTGCAGGGAGCCAGGACAGCCAAAGTCAATTCGAACAATGTCTATGGAGCTGAGGCACTTCTTAGATAGCACAAAAGTATTGCCCAAAGTTAGAGAGTTTGTAGGAAATCACTGTTGGGCCACAAGCTGTTAGGCTTATGAGGGTCATAGCTGAGATCAACTCTGCAAAAAGCAGCTACTGCAAGTCTCAAGTGAGATAATGTAAGTTACAGACAAAAGAGGTAAGTACCCCTTAGTCAGCACAGTACCTGTTTGAAGAAGAAGATCCAGCTGGCTTCTGTTCTGGTTGCAGGGTGGCAGATCCTGGGTTCCTGGGCCTCAGTCGTGCAGACAAGAGGGAGGACGTCTGGAGGACTCCTGCACTGCAGTTTGAAGGTCGGCAGTAGCTACGGGTTCTTTTCAGTTCAGCAGCACTTTGCGGTTTCACCTACCAGAAAATAGCACCACCACGGATCTTGGACACTTGAAGGACTTTCCTCGCTCCCTTAGTCCAGCACTCTGGTGAGGTGGCTCAAGCATGGGTCATCCTGCTTCGGGAGGGTCCTCAGGATCTTCATGGAGCTCTGCTCAGGCTTAAAGACAATGCACTCGACTATGGATTTCTCGACCCCTGGCACTCAGTTCCGGCAGCAGCAAGAAGTACAGTCAGTTGGGGAAGGTCTTCCAGCAGAGTTTGTCTTGGTGTTAGTTGGTCCCACTAACCGAAGGGAAGAAGTTGCTTCTCTAGTCGATTCGGAAAAGAAGTTTCAGCACAGCAACAGGGCTTCACCAGGCGGTTTAAATGTCCAGGAGGATGCAGCAAGCGTCTCTTCACAATTCCTTCATCTGATGTTTCATCCAGTGGTCGACTCTGCCTTCTGTTCAAGAAGCCTCGCCTTTTATGCAGGTTTCTCCCATTCAGGCACAGCCTAGCTGTCACTCACACAGCAAGGTGGCTGTCCTTCAAAGACAGCCAGCCAATCAGCACTGGGTGCATTCAGGTAACCAAAGAGACTAAGGACAGGGAGTTTTAGACACCTCCCTCGCTTCCTACCCTGCCAGACACACTGGAGCCAGAGGCCAGTTTCAGTAGTGAAGCCTGCCAAAGGCAAAACGAACAAAAGGGTTAAACCTGGTTTGGCGCGCAGAGTAAAACCCAAGAAAGACCTCACAAACAAGAAATGGTAAAAAAAAAAGACCTGGGCCTTTTTGACACAATGGTCACCCATGGGTGCTATACTGCAGCTGAGGATTCAGCCTGCGGTAGAAAAGCACATTAAACCACTTCCACCAGCCATTAAAAGTTGTGAGGGGAACATAATGTTTTTTGCATGACTAAGTAGGAAAAGGGGCTACTAAGTAACCCTCCAGCACGCCTCATAAGATGGGGTGTGCTGACTCTACACAGGAAAAAGGTAAGTAAAGTCAATTTCACTTTGCTATTCTTGGGATCAGTAGTTTACCTAAGAGAAGGTACTTAAACCTAATGAAAAATCCAAAGGACTAAAAGTAGATGCCTATGGAGTTTGTCAGACTCAAAAAACAAGGAATGTACCAATCAGAGCAAAATACATAAGAGAGTGAGAAAAAGGTCTCACTCACTCCAGGATAAAAAGTAAGAAGTCCTAAAGTCCAGCAAAAGAGCTGGGGGGCTCTAAGGTTGAAGGGAATTAGCACAGAAATTAGAATTCTCCCTAACACTTGTTATGGAGACGGGAGTGCACTGATAAAGCAGTAATGCCTCAGGAGCTGTTAGCAATTCGATTCATCCGCATATTTCACCCGTCCTTCCACATACTTGACCCGTTCCATCCACATACTTCACCCGTTCCATCCACATACTTGACTCGTTCCATCCACATACTTCACCCTTTCCATCATCCCATTTTCTCTGTTCCTTCCACATATTTCACCCCTTCCTTCCACATACTTAATCCGTTCCATCCATTTACATACTTCACCACCCGTTCCATCCACATACTTCACCCGTTCCATCCATACACTTCACCCATTCCATACATCCACTTTCTCTGTTCCATCTACCTACTTCACACATTCCTTCCACATACTTCACTATTCCATTCACCCACTTCCCCTGATTCTATCCACCCATTTTGCCCGATCCATCCACATACTTCACCCTGTTCCACCTACTTCACCCGTTCCACCCAGTTGGTCCACTCCACCCAGTTCATCCGCTCCACTCAGTTCATCCGTTCCACCCAGTTCATCCGTTCCACTCACATACTTCATCCGTTCCAACCCTATACTTCATTTCAGCCACATACTTCACTTGCTCCATCCACTTCACCCGTTCCATCCACATACGTCACACGTTCCGTCCACATACGTCACCCGTTCCTTCCACATACATCACCCAATCGCTCCATACTCTACACCCGCTCCACACTCTACATCCGTTCCATTCAACATACTTGACCCGTTACTTCCACCTACATCACCTGTTCCATCACACACATCACCCGTTCTGACACATACATCACCCATACGTCACCCGTTCATTACACATACATCACACGTTCGCTCCATACTCTACACACGCTCCACACTCTACATCCGTTCCATTCAACATACTTGACCCGTTCCTTCCACCTACATCACCTGTTCCATCACACACATCACCCGTTCTGACACATACATCACCCATACGTCACCCGTTCATTACAAATACATCACACGTTCGCTCCATACTCTACACACGCTCCACACTCTACATCCGTTCCATTCAACATACTTTTTTGTTTTTGATCAAAGATTTTATTGGTCTTCAAGGTTAAAACAACATTACATTCATCTCTCTACATTCTAGGGAGGGGACACAGGAGCGGGAAGGGGGAGGGGGCGAGAAGGGGAAGAGAGGGAAAAGGGATGGGGGGGACATGCCAGGGAAAGGTAGTGGTGGGGTGAGAGCAAAACAATCAAAAGAAGAAACAATAACAATGACAAACTCAGCTTCAGGGACCATGGTCCGACAGACCGTCGAATTTGACATAGGATGACTTCATGACACAGTGTTCTCTTAACAGAGTCAATATTTCCCTTTCGGTGGGTCTCACACAGTCTCAGCGGCTACAGGGTCGCCCTTGGCCTTCAGCTATCCTCCTCCCATCTTCTCCATATTTTCCCTGCCTTTTGCGGGCAATCTCTTGCTTTGTACACCCGGTGCTCCATTACAGCACATATGTCCACGTCCGTGACCCACTGGTCATAGCTGGGTGTGCGCTCCGAGCAGCCCCACAGTTGTGCAATGTTCCGCCTAAGGACTGCAAACGCAGTTGACCACAGCAGTTTCTCATAGCGGGATAAGTCAGATTCTCCGGAGACCCCCAGAAGCAATTGTTTCGGGCACCTCTGTATCGCCTTTCCCAGAACGCTAGACAGTTTATCGTAGCATCTCTGCCAGAGCAGCTGAATATTACTACACTCCCACAGGATATGAAAAAAGGTACCTTCCTCTCTCTTGCAGCGTAGGCACTTTGTGTCCGCGGCCCTGCCCCAACGGAAGAAGGCCACTCTCGGGTAGTAGGTGCGATGCAGGATCTTCAACTGGATGAGTCAGAGCCTCGAGGAGATGGTGGTTTCACGCGGGTACATCAGGGCCTCCGTCCAGTCCTCCGGAAGGAGTGGACCCACGTCTCGTTCCCACTTTGATTTCAGACTGGATAGTTCCGGTGTCGTGAAGGAAGTTATCACAGTGTACATGGTGGAGGTGACCTTCCGCTCTACCCGATCCAGGACTATGTTTCGTTCAAGCAGGGAGCTTTCCGGCAGGTCTTGTGTGATCTGTCGATGGGTCGTCCAAGCATGATTCAGCTGCATGTGGTGGAACCTCTCTGTGTCCGGCAGGGAGAACCTCTCTTGCATTATCTCGAATGTTGCCAGGTTGTCCTCATGTACCACATCCCAAACGCTAGAAATTCCACGCTGGGTCCACTCGGGCCATCTCGGTAGTTTTCGTATTTCGGGAAGGTTGCAATTGTTCCACAACGGTTGGGCCAGTGTTATTTTCCCACCCCACCCCAAGTATCGAAGCGCTTCCTTCCAAACTCTCGTTATGTGGGATGCCATATTAGATTTTGCAGGGCGATTCAAGTCTCTGTAGAGGTGCTTATTTGTAGTGTTACAGTGGAAGCCCTTGATGTGTGGGAGGCTCCGTCGCCATGAAGCATATCGTTTAGCACCTCCATCTGGCTGGCCCAGTAATATGATTTCAGCCTGGGCCGCCCGATCCCCCCTTCCCAGACGGACCTCTGAAGGGTGGCAAGAGCAATTCTTGGGTGGCCTCCTTTCCAAAGCAGTTTCCGGAGGGTGCATTCGATTTTGTGGAAGTCCCGATGGTGGATGTACAATGGTGCGTTTTGCAGGATGTATAGGAATTTAGGGAGGGCAATCATTTTGAACAAAGCTGCCCTACCCATCAGCGTCAGTGGCAAGGAGATCCAGTGGCGAGTGTCATCTGCAAATCTTGCTACAAAGGGGGAGAGGTTTAAGGCTGTATATTCAGTAAGGTGCATCGTGATGTGTATCCCCAGGTATTTGAACTGTTCCTTCTCGATCTGGTAGGGGCCGGTCGCCAGATTCACCGATGAGGTGTCCCCTATAGGGAAGAGGATGGATTTGGACCAGTTCACGTGTAATCCACAGAATGCCTCATATTGGCCCAGCAGTTGCATAACTCTGGGGCAGGAAGTGTTTGGGTCCTTCAGGTAGATGAGTAGGTCATCCGCATAGAGGGATATTCTGTCTTCTCAAGTCTCGGACCACCGGAAGCCCTCCCAGGTTAGATCGTTTCGCAGCAGGATCGCCAGGGGTTTGATCGCAATAGCGAAAATCATGGCCGATAGTGGGCAGCCCTGCCTTGTACCCCTTCCCAGACCGAACAGTTCTGATTGCCAGCGTTAACCCTGGTCCTAGCAACCGGGGATTCATACAGCAGCCTCACCCAACTCATGAAGTTCTCACCGAAGCCCATGCAACGCATTATGGTCCAGATAGCCTCCCATCTCACCGAATCAAAGGCCTTTTCAAAGTCAATTGCTAACAGGGCTAGTGGCCCCTGTATGCTGTCGGCTCTTTCCAAAGCTGAGAATAGTCTGCAGAGGTTCATGCGAGTTGATCTTTGTGGCATGAAACCGCACTGGTCCGGATGAATCAGGGAGGGAATTACCTCTTGTAGGCGGTCCGCTAAAAGCTTTGCCAGTATTTTAGTGTCAGAGTTGATGAGTGAAATGGGCCTGTACGAGCTACATCTTTCTGGGGGCTTGTCCGGCTTGGGTATCACTACTATCGTTGCTTCTTGAAGATCTGGAGGGAGAATGCCCTTTTCACGTGCATGGAGGTACATTTGTAGTAGCTGGGGTCTATCACGTTGGTACCCACCCTTCGCCATAGCTCCACCGGGAAGCCATTTGGACCAGGGGTCTTACCGGTCTGGAGACCAGAAATGGCAGCTAGGATCTCATCCTCAGTGATCTCCCGCTCCAACCGTTGCCGCTACGCCTAATTTAGGGTAGGGGTTTCAATTCGGTCCATAATCGTAGCGTCCATCGGGGTTGTGGATTCACTGTATAACGGCGTAATATTCTGCGAAGCCCTGGGTTATTTCCTGGTCCGTCACCCTTGCGTTTGATCCGTCCGCTCCGAGTCTCCGGACATGGCTGCGTCCCTGCTCCTTCCTTTCCAGCCATGCCAGCATCTTGCCGGCCTTGTCGCCTGTTTCATAGATCCTTGCTCTCATAGCAGGGTGCGCTTGGCGAGCGCTGTCCATCGCTATGCTTTGCAATCGTTTTCGTGCTAGTAGCAATGTCCGATTAGAGGCCGGCGTATTTTCGTTTACGTGCCCCTCGTCTGCTTGTTTGACATGAAGCTCCGCTTCAAGAATCTTGCTCATGTACTGCCTCTTTTTGGCCGCCGTCCATGATATTAGTTCGCCTCTTAGCACCGTTTTATAGGCTTCCCATAGCATTTCAGGGTTCATTGCCGTCTGTGTGTTTAGCTCAAAGTATGTCTTGGTGGTCTCCTGTAGTCTGTCCACCAGCTCAGGATCTCCCAGATAGTAACTGTTCAGGCACCAACATGGCGGTGGGATCCTCCGGGACGTTATGAGTAACATTTCCAGCGGAGAGTGGTCAGAGATGCCTCTAGGCAGCATGTTTATTTCCTGTGCCCTAAATAGGTCAGTTGCGGCAGTGAAGAAGTAATCTAATCTGGAGAGCGAGGCATGGGCCCCCGAGTGGAAAGAGTACGCTCTAGTGTCTGGGTGAAGTTCCCTCCATACATCGCACAGGCCGAGTGCGTTGGCGAACGTGGCAAGCCTAGTGGGGACATTGGGGTTCCTGTTCCGTATGTGCGATCTTTCCAGGGTTACATTCATGACTTCATTGAAGTCACTACCTGGTATCATGCAGTTGGAGGTATCATTAGCGATTAGCGGGGTAATGTCAGTGATCAGTGGTTCTAGAAGGGTCGATGGTGCATAGATAGCTATCAGTGCGATGGATTGCCCCCATAAGTCGCCCGTCACATATATGTATCTGCCGCCTTTATCATGGGTCACCGTGTAGAGGTGGAGGGGGAGGCTTTTGTGTACTAAGATCATGACGCCTCTTGAGCCCATCGTGAAGCCAGAGTGGAATGTCAGCTTATAATTTGTACGCCTAAATAGGGTACATTCTGAACCTGCGAGATGTGTCTCGGATAGGAACACTATATCAGCCCCCCGTCTGTTCAGAAATTGGCACACCAGGCGGCGCTTGATTGCATTGCCCAGGCCATTGACGTTCCACGACATGAGCCTCAGTGTTCTGAGAGCATCGACATTATTACGATACTCTGCCATGTGAGCATGTGTTGGTGGCTGCCCTGATTGTCACCGGCAGCGTTATGCGCCTGTTGGAAATATGCCCGGGGTGTACTGACATCCTTTCTGGCCATGTTCCTCTATTAGTTCGACTTTCCCTAATGAAGCTGTGCTTAACAAACCCAAAAACCCCCACCGCATACTCCTCCCAACTAGAAGCATCGGTCGCCCGAACAAAGAATCTATGGTGTCAACTGGACACCTAACATGCACTGAACTTCATATCAAATAAAAAGTGGCCTTCCCCTAGGTGGGACCCGGGGGGAAGGTAATACTCCTCTAAAGGTGGTCCCCGAGGGAGTCCACGCGTATACTACGCTTGGAATTTGTTGCACTCTCGGGGAGGTGGGCGGTTCTCCTTTTACTGTGGGGCTTGGGTGTGTGTACTGTAGGAAGATCTATGGTCTGACTTGGGTATCTCAGCGTAGCCACAGGATATTGACAGCCGTGGTGAGGGGGGGGGTTATCACCCCCCCAAGTCTTCTGGTGGGTCCTGCGGTGGTGGTCGTCAGGGTTCTCGCCGTTGGTCTGGCGGAGGTCTTCGATTTCTTCCCCTATTTTCACAGGGGGCGGACCAATCTCCCTCTATGTTTTGCCCGGCCCAGCGCCAAGCCTCATTAGGATCACTAAAATGGACTGTTGTGCCTTTGTGATAAATCTGGAGTTGTGCAGGGAAGAGCAGGCCGTACTTCACTCCCATCGTGTGTAGTTGCCTTTTCAGGGAGTCGAAGGATTGCCTTGCCCTTGGCACTTCCCTCGTGTAATCTGGGAAAAAGGCGATTTTGGAGCCATTGAATGTGACGGCTCCTTTGGCGCGCGCATGTTGCAGTAGGGCGTCGCGGTCTCTGTAATTTAAGAATCTTGCTATTACAGTTCATGGGGGGGCGCCAGGCGGTGGTCTGCCCGTGGGTACCCTGTGTGCCCTCTCTATGGAAAAAAACGTGGAAAAGGCATCGGGCTCGTACAGGTCAGAAAGCCATTGTTCTAGAAAAAGTTCCATGCAGGCGCCCTCTGCCTTTTCGGGTATACCCAGGAAGCGCACATTGTTGCGCCTGGACCTGCCCTCTCCCTCTTCAATTCTGTCTTCCAGCACCTTCAATTTGGATATTGTGTTATGGAGCTGCTGTTGCATGGTGTTGGAAATGCGCTGCTCAGCCTCCCCGGTGCGTGCCGTTAGTTTTTGGAGGTCGTGCCGGAGGAGGGAAACATATATACTTATTCCGTCCATTTTCTGCTCCATGGACGTGCAGGAGTCGGTTATGGCGGCCATGATGTCTTTCAGCGAGATTCCTTGGTCCGTCTCCATGTCATCCGAGGATTGCGGGTGGTGGTCAGTGGGGTGGGGTGGAGGAATGGTGTACTGATCCATTCTGCTCTGGGCATGAAGCTTCCTCGGCCTATCCTTCCCCATGGCGCCAAGTCCACCTTATACGCTATATGGGCCGATGTGGGCGCCCGTCCAGCCAGCTTTTGCCTGAGCACCACGCTTCCCGGTGTGCCTCTTGTCTCTTTTACCTTGTTGGTAAGTCACTCCCTTTGTTGCTGCTGCGCTCCGGGGGTATGTCCTTGCTGTGCCTCTACTCCTGGGCCGACGCAGCTCCGCGCCTCTAGGGAGCCTTCCTCAGAGCCCTTCGCCGTTGCAGCCGCCCGCTGCCCAGCAGCACCACACCTTCCGGAGCAAGGCGTATCCCCCGCTGCGGGCGCGCCGGTTCCCGCACCGGCCCACGAGTCCGCACGTATGTCACCGGATCAGCGGCACCCGCAGGAGCGGAAAGGCAGAAGGGCCTCTCTCCGGGCCTCCCCGATCGACTGTTGTCGGGGGGCAGGGCTCACACGGGTGCACGGCCCTCTCTCCCTTTGCTGGCTCTCCTGGCTTCCCGGCCGGCGACGTTCTAGTCCGATGCTCCGGCCGGACCCCCCGAAGGGCGGGAGCCGGCGCGGGAGGCACGGACTCCACTCCTCGGCAGATTCTCCCACCGCTCTCTTGTCTGAGCTGACCTGCGAGAGCGTGCCTGCCGATCGGGACCTCTCTGGGACCCCGCTGGGTCCGCACCTTTCTTCCGCCGTGATCGACCGGTCTGTTGCGGGCTGGACACTGCCTCAGCGCGGCCTCGCTGGATATGCACAGGACGTTCAGCTGTGTGCGCCCGTGGCCATTTTGAAGACGGGCTAGATGCTTTCGCCACAGAACTTCACACGGTCGTCTCCGGTGAATCCGACCGTGGTTCTCTTCGATCTTCACTCCGGGTGTGCCCAAGGATGTTCGCCGTCACATCGGGGTATTTCCAGCTCTTGTTACCCCCGAAAACAGGCTTTTTTTATAACAGGATGTTAGTGCGGCCGCGGGAGCCGAGTAGACGCATGTCTACTGCATCCCGCGGTTAGCCACGCCCCTCCCCATTCAACATACTTGACCCGTTCCTTCCACCTACATCACCCGTTCTGTCACATACATCACCCGTTCCATCATATAGAACACCCGTTCCGACACATACATCACCCATTCGCTCCACACTCTACACTCGCTCCACACTCTACGTCCGCTCCACACTCTAGATCCATTACACGATGTAGAGCCACTACACGCTCTAGACCCATTACACACTCTACACTCGATCCACACCTGCTCCACACTCTACACCCGCTCCAGACACTACATTCGCTCCACACCTTACTTCCACTCAACACCCTACATCCACTCAACACCCTTCATCTGCTCAAAACCTCCCACATCCTACATCCGCTCAACACCCTACATCTGTTCAAGACCCTACGTCCGCTCCATGCTATCATCTACTCCACAGCCTACATCCGCTCCACGCTCTCATCTGCTCCACGCTATCATCTGCTCCACGCTCTCATGCATTCTGTGCTCTCATCCGCCTTACGGTCACATCCGCTATACGCTCTCATCCGCTATACGCACTTTATCCTCTCCACTGACATTCATCTGCTCTACCGACTTCATCTGCTTAACTCACTTCATCCATTCATCATGCATTATCGGTTCAACTCATGTCACTTGTCGCACGCACTCGATCCGTCCCATGTTCTCCATCTCTCCCATGCACTACACCCGTTACATGCACTTGAATCGTCTATTCCATTTGTTCCATTTGTACCATGCACTCTTGCCTTCCATGCCATATTTCTGTTTCATGTACTCTACTAGTTCAATGTACTCTGTGTACTCATCCGTATCATGTATAAATCTTTCCATCTTCTCCACTTTATTCTTCTTGTCCATTTTGTTCCTCTCGTCCATTACATTCATTTCATCAATTTCATTAATTTCAGCCACTTTACTGCTTTCATACAATTTATACTTTTAATCCTCTTCACTGATTTGTTCCACTTTACTCATTCTATTCTGTTTGTCCTTTTTAGTTTACATTAGAGGTTATTAGTTTTCGATTTCTCGCTTGGAATCTTGATGCTGGAATGTTATTTATGATCTAGAGGTTTGTGCTAGTTGAATTGCTGTTATCCACTTTGATCTTCTTGTCCTTCACATTTATTTCATCCATTTCATTAATTTCAACCACTTTACTGCTCTCGTACAAATAATTATTTGTATCCACTTCACTGCTATGATCCTTTTTACTCATTCTATTTTGTTTGTCCTTTTTAGTTTACCTTAGCGGTTGTTATCTTTCGATTTCTTGCTCGGATCATGATGCTGTATTCTTATTTATGATCCAGCATTTTGGGCTAATGTCATGTTGCTGTTATCCAGTTTGAGTCATGGGTCGGTTTTAGGGGAAGAGCCATGTTTTCAGTAGTTTGCGGAAAGACATGAGGTCCTCGATGAGTCGGATGTGGGGTGGGAGTGCGTTCCACAGAGTGGGGGCCAAGGCTGAGATTGATGATCCACCTAACCTGACTGAGTTTGGTTTTGGTATGACTAGGAGGCCGGCTGAGCTTGATATTAGGGTACGAGCCGGGTGATAGGGTTTTAGTTTGCCTTGAAGATATCGAGGTCCGGTTTTATGCAGTGCTCGGTGAGAAATGCATAAGGTTTTGAAGGTCACCCTTCGGGCAACCGGAAGCCAGTGCAGAGTTTTGAGGGCTGGGGAGATGTGGTCTCTTGGGCCAAGCGCTACTCTTTGTAGTTTAGTCAGTTGGTATGCGTGCACCCCGAGGTAGAGGGGGTTAGCATAGTCCAGTCTTGATATAACAATTGATTGGACAGCGGAGAGTCTGTTGGGAAAGGAGAGGTATGGAAAAATGCGCCTTAGAGTTTTAAGGTGATAGTGGCAGGACTTTGAGACGTTGTTGACTTGGTGCGAGAGGGTTAGGTCAGAGTCTAGGGTGCATCCAAGGTTTTTCACTGAATTAGAGGGTGTCAGTGAGTTGCCCATGGTAGATGGCCAGGGTAGTGGGTGTGGAATAAGTTCGTAAGGCACTTTGTTAGGAAATGGAATAACCCCAGATTTCATGGTCCCTACGAAGGGGTGTTTTCCACTCCCCTTGTTGTAAAAGTGAAAGGGCTTCGCTATTGGATTCACCGAGCTGATATCCACAGGGCACCCCCAAACACTACACAGTTGCCTTAAGGGCACCTGGCTCTGATCATTTACCCCATTATTAGGTATATGGCCAAACGTCACAATTTCTCTTGACCCCTATCCCATTTGTGCACACATACAGTTGTTTGGACATAAATATCTAATACAATCTCTCTCTCTCTCTCTCTCTTGTTACACACTCTCTCCCTCTTCCTTTCTTTCTTTTTCTTCTTTTGTGCGCATTCTTTTTTCCTTTTAGGAGAGAAGACAATGGAGCCAGCAGCGTCAGATACATGTGTATATGTTAGAAACATTTTTAGCAATCAAATTGTTCCTAGAAGCTCATATTCATATATGTGTGGCATGCATTTTAGTGCAGGATTATTCACCATCTTGATGTTCCTAGTGACGATTTACTGGGGGGCATTTTTTATATGACAAGATCATATAAAAGAGAGGGGAGAGGGAGTACATACACAAACATCACCAACATCACTGTAAATATGTATAACAATAGTAATAACAGTTATAGCAGACCAACACGCACACCTGCACGTATGAGTATGATATTAAAGAAATTTTACCATTTGTTTTTAAGAAAGATTTTCATAACACAAGCGTTATTGATGATATTAGCAGAAGTTTTGTGAGCAAACCCATGGGGCTACATAAGAGAATGAAAAGGCAAGCACAAAGGCCGAAGTATGATGCCTACCATGGGCTAGACCTTGATGCTATTGAAGATGTGCGGCACCCTGAGATGGCCAACAGCTGGTGCATGGATATGGGTGCGGTAGGGAGACAAACGGCAAATGGCACCTGTTATGTATGTTCACTAATTCCACACGGGCCTGGGGCACCCAAGGTATTACGACCACAGGAAGTACCAATCATAGAGGTACAGTGCCTGGTTCATCTTGTTCTATATAGGGTTAAAGGCACCTTCCAGGCACACAGAGTGTGACTTGAGTTCTTCAATTGAGATCCCCTGCAATGTAAAGGTAATCCAAGAGATATTAAATGCCTGCAGCAACCATATCTGATGACCCAAGGACTTAAATACATAAACAATAGATGGCAAAAGGCCAAACTTAGTTGCTTGGCAGAGGGCCTCCTGGGATATGAAGAAGAACTCGAGTGAAAGCAACCTGCACACATATTTGGACAGATTCGGACAGAGCACATTACAGAGTTGACATGGATTGCAGTGATGGAAAAACCTGTGAAACTGCACTGAGAAGAAGTATATGAACGTTGCTTCTACTGCGAAGGAACTATTTGTATCGGCTCTAACGAACGATGCAACCAGACCCTCCCGATTCCAGACCTGAAGAGGGGCATAGCAGCTGTGATGGATTACAACTGGGTCTGCGGCCACCAATCGTATTTGGACCTCCCACAATCATAGAGGGGCTACTGTTCACTGACAACGCTGCACTCGGCACTATTAGTAATCCCAGAAGAACATTTGCAAGGGGTGCCAATACCCGATACAGCCTGGACCATTTCTCCCTCGTTTGAAGAACAAAATCCATTACCACTACCAGAGTTTCACATCCTACCCGGAAGAGGGCAATGTGAGACGTTGCAGAGGAAGAATAGATCAAACTATAAATCTAGAGACTCAGACACGTTGGTCGCGGAAATTCCTGATGAATACATACGTTTCAGCTGAGCAGAAACCTTTTTCACCTCACTACTTCTACCCGGCGTGCAGGCAGCAGCCACTGCAAAATGGCTGCAAATTGTACGCTGGGAGCTGGTCCAGTTGGCAAATGACACTGAGCATGAGTTCAATGTCATGAAAATATAGCTGCGCGCCCTGAGGCTGATGATGATGCAGAACCGCTACATCCTCGATATGTTGACGGCAATGGAAGGAAGTGTGTGCCGAGAAATTGGAAGTTGGTGCTGCACATTCATACCTCCCACAGACACGGACAACGGGCCATTATCTCACGTAATTGCAGCCGTACATGGTCTAGAAGTCTGCATGAAGAAAGAAGGAGGAATACAAGTAAATGACTGGTTACATTCAATTGGGCCCCGTCCTGGTTAGGCGATGTTGTGAAGATGTGGGTACCCGTCATCATGTTCATCTCGCTCATCTTCTATACCTGCCAAATGGGTCTCCGGTGTTGTGCCAAAGCGGTGCTTATTAATGCAATGATGATGGTGTCAAATGGGGTTTCAAAGGTACCTAGCAAAACGAAAGTGACATACAAACTGATCACGCCATCCCTCACATGGTCGCCATCCCCTATTGAGACGAAATAGACTGTGTGTATCACACCACTATTGTCCCACCCCCTGACCCTGAGAATTATGAGGGAGTATGGGTGGATCTGGTAGGCAAATGGGGATTTATTTACATGACATGCACGCCTGAGGAATATGTATGATCAGGGGAGAGTTTACGGTCCGTGTGCAGGGCATGGATACCACAAAAGGGGACCCCACCATATGTAGAGGCGGTTAGAAGGGAGAATGAACAAATGCGTGGGGGTAACTTGTTACTGTAGAAGTAACGAAAGAGGGGAATGTTGGAAACGGAGCTAACCCACCCCCCCGCTCCTCCCAGGGTGCTTCTGGATGAGATGAGACCAAATGGAAGAACTATAATAGACATGGGGGGCATCCTAAAGTTCCCCACATAATCATAATATTGTACGCAATTTAGACATTTAGACATAATGCACATATATAAGCAGATGTCATTTTGCAGATATTACGTAGCCATAGTCGATATATAGGGGCTAGTGTGTTAGGCACAGGCCGTGACCCTGAAAGGGAAATTTGAATAAGCCAAAGCGATGATGAGAAGAGGCCCATGCTGCCAACCTCCACAGAAACCCTTCTTTGATCTAAAGTTGTTGCCAATATGTTTGTTCTAGAAAGCATGTGCCCTGCAAGGCCATGAGACAGTACTGGGCGCCTTGGTGTACGTGTTATCACAAACAGGCCAGAGCCGACATCTCACCCCCGCCACCCAGCCAACAACGAGTTACAGCCCCTTCAAGTGCCCTAACCCTGAGACCCCTGAATTCCAAGATACTAGTTGACCCCAGACTACTGACCAGAAACCAATAAACCATAAAAGATCTAAGAGTATGGTCGCCCCATCTTTATTTCATATTGACATGATTTATAATGTGAAGTACAAGGAGGGATAAATTATAGTTCAAAAGCGAGGATGGAAGCGGTGGGAGCCCAGAGAAGCGATCGGGTTGAGTGAAGTATGTGTGGGTTAGTGTGACTTCGAGACTCCCCTTGTGCAAGCCTCTGAGCATGCCAGGTACACTATAAAATGATAGAGTAACACTGTTCACAAATATATCTAATTGCTTCTTTGGCCTTGGTTCCCTGGAGACGATGAGCCCAGCAGATCCCACGTGGTGGAAGACGGACAGACTGGGCTGGGTCCAATGACCTGGCATCCCCAATGGAGCAGGCCGACCATGTATAGGGTCGCACCAACCAGCCACACTGGTTTCTATTGTATATAACTATTTGATCTATGATGCTGTGTCTACTTTTAAGCTTCTGCTTGTACCCTTTTTGGGCAGAACGTTCAATGGCAGCAGAGTTCTGTGCTGACGCACCTATTTTTGTGGAAATAAACACTTGTTATACTTGCAAGAGTTTCTTAGGCCTTTTTCCCTTGCGGGTTCTATTTCTTCTGGTGTCAGCGTTTAGGGGCGTGCCTTTGCTAGACATGCATTCTTAAAGGAGTTTTGTGCAGCATCAAATGCTGTTTGGTACATCTCTCAATTCAAGTACTATTGTCCTGGAGCAGGCCTAAAAACTTGGGAAATAATGTGTGGCAAGTGGGTGGGAACCCTTTTATAATAAATTGGCATTAATTATAAACATTTCTAAAACCTTAAGACTAATGAAATGTTTGATTTTGTGATTATGATACGGCTTGACACAACATTGGCATGAAGCATGGCTCTGGTTAAGTAAAAATGCAAATAAAGGTGGCATTATGTACCCTTAATCGAGGAAACCTCCAAATACAAATACTCACATATAATAGTTTAGGTAGGAGTACAATACCGCTGAGGTGTCAAGTGTCAAATATTAATAAATCAAAACGAGTCCAAAATATATTGTTTGGTATTGCATTTTGCACCCAAGTGATATGTTATTGACAGGGTAGGAGGGTGTTGTTTTTTAACTGCAGCAAATAGCTCTAAGGGATATAGGGCACAGTACACTTTTTGACACACTGAACACAATCTCAAGGATCAACATGCTTCTTGACATGTTACACACAGTCACAGGGATACACCACCCAGCTCGCTATTTGTATCTTCCAGGCATATAATGATGAGATCACTTCCTTGTAGGCTCCTAGGGATATAATGCATAGCTCCCTCTGCTTTACAGTCTAAGGAATATAATGCCTTCTTCACTCTGCTACAACCTAAGGCATAGGGTGCCCTACCGCTATACCCCTAAGCATATAGTGCGCTGCCCACTCTGCTTCAGTTTTACGGTTACAGTGTCCTTCTTACTATGCCCCGAAGGATATAGTGCATTGTTCACAACCAGCCCCAGATAGTCTCACTTTCTGTTCGGATCAAACTCTTGGGCAAGGTTTGATCTCCCTGGTCCAGGTCTGTGGACTACCAGGCCCCTCGGGCTTCTTTGAGCTTTCTGGTCTACAAGGTTCTTTATGAAACACTAGGATTCTTGTGCCTTGGCTGTCTGCTTATCGTCTCTCTCAGATGTCTTGGCTCTCTCACATTTACCAATCCAATCATAGAAAAGACATTATAGGGGATAGAAGGCATGATATGGGGTGGTATGCCTTGTTAAATGACCATAAAGATTTCCTAAAGATTAAGGGGTCGATTCATGGAAATAATGTGCGCCGAAAATTCCCGCGCAGAGGTGCCAAAACGTGCGAATCGCAGTGCAAGTGCGAAAATCGCAGTGCAAGTGCGAAAATCGCAGGGAAACCAGCGCACACCGATTCATGGAAGTCCGTGCGCGAGAAAAACATTGGATGTGCGCTAAAAATGTGCGCCGCGCACGCCGGCGCACAGGTCATCCAACAGCGTGCGCCACGGCCACTGCGAAATCGCACATACCGCGGCGC